>NC_073247.2:85887500-90687500 GCF_029281585.2 Gorilla gorilla gorilla
AAAATAATAAGAGCTATTTATGACAAACCCATAGCCAATATCATACTGAATGGACAAAAGCTGAAAGCATTCCCTTTGGAAACTGGCACAAGACAAGGATGCCCTCTCTCGCCACTTCTATTCAACACAGTATTGGAAGTTCTGGACAGGGAAATCAGGCAAGACAAAAATAAAGGGTATTCAAATAGGAAGAGAGGAAGTCATATTGTCTCTGTTTGCAGATGACATGATTATATATTTAGAAAACCCCATCATCTCAGTCCAAAAACTCCTTAAGCAGATAAGCAACTTAAGCAAAGTCTCAGGATACAAAATCAATGTGGAAAAATCATAAGCATCCCTATACACCAATAATAGACAAGCAGAGAGCAAAATCATCAGTGAACTCCCATTCAAAATTGCTACAAAGAAATAAAATACCTATGAATACAACTTACAAGGGACGTGAAGGACCTCTTCGAGGAGAACTACAAACCACTCCTCAAGGAAGTAAGACAGGAAACGAACAAATGGAAAAACATTTCATGCTCATGGATAGGAAGAATCAATATCATGAAAGTGGCCATAGTGCCCAAAGTAATTCATAAATTCAATGCTATTCCTATCAAGCTACCAGTGACTTCCTTCACAGAACTAGAAAAAACTATTTTAAATTTCATATGGAACCAAATAAAAGCTCATATAGCCAACACAATCCTGACCAAAAAGAACAAAGCTGGAGGCAGCACTCTATCTGACTTCAAACTATACTACAAGGCTATAGTAACCAAAACAGCATGGTACTGGTACCAAAACAGACATATAGACCAATGGAACAGAACAGAGGCCTCAGAAATAACACCACCATCTACAACCATCTGATCTTTGACAAATCTGACAAAAACAAGCAATGGGGAAATGATTCCCTATTTAATAAATGGTGCTTGGAAAACTGGCTAGCCATATGCAGAAAAGAGAATCTGGACCCCTTCCTTACACCTTATACAAAAATTAACTCAAGATGGATTAAAGACTTAAACGTGGCTGGGCGCGGAGGCTCATACCTGTAATCCCAGCACTTTGGGAGGCCGATGCGGGCGGATCACCTGAGGTCAGGAGTTCAAGGCCAGCCTGACCAACATGCAGAAACCCCATCTCTACTAAAAATACAAAATTAGCCTGGCGTGGTGGTGGATGCCTGTAATCCCTGCTACTTGGGAGGCTGAGGTAGGAGAATCCCTTGAGCCCAGGAGGCGGAGGTTGTGGGGAGCCGAGATGGTGCCATTGCACTCTAGCCTGGACAACAAGAGTGAAACTCCACCTAAAAAAAAAAAAAAAAAAAAGACTTAAACGTAAGACCTAAAACCATAAAAACAATAGAAGAAAACCTAGGCAATAACATTCAGGACATAGGCATGGGCAAAGACTTCATGACTAAAATACCAAAAGCAATGGCAATAAAAGCCAAAACTGACAAATGGAATCCAATTAAACAAAAGAGCTTCTGCTCAGCAAAAGAAACTAGCATCAGAGTGAACAGGTAACCTGAAGAATGGGAGAAAAATCTTTGCAATCTATCCAGCTGACTAAGGTCTAATATTCAGAATCTACAAGGAATTTAAACAAATTTACAAGAAAAAAACAACCCCATCGAAAAGTGGGCAAAGGATATGAACAGACACTTCTCAAAAGAAGACATTTATGCAGCCAACAAACATGAAAAAAAGCTCATCATCACTGGTCATTAGAGAAATGCAAATCAAAATCACAATGAGATACCCATCTCATGCCAGTTAGAATGGTAATCATTAAAAAGTCTGGAGACAACAGATGCTGGCAAGGATGTAGAGAAATAGGAACACTTTTACACTGTTGGTGGGAGTGTAAATTAGTTTAACCATTGTGGAAGACTGTGTGGTGATTCCTCAAGGATCTAGAACCAAAAATACCATTTGACCCAGCAATCCCATTACTGAGTACATTCCCAAAAGATTATAAGTCATTCGACTATAAAGACACATGCACATGTATGTTTACTGCAGCACTATTTACAATAGCAAAGACTTGGAACCAACCAAATGTCCATCAATGATAGACTGGATAAAGAAAACATGGCACATATACACCAGGGAATACTATGCAGCCATAAAAAGAATGAGTTCATGTCCTTTGCAGGGACGTGGATGAAGTTGGAAACCATCATCCTCAGCAAACTAACACAGGAACAGAAAACTAAACACTGCATTTTCTCACTCATAAGTCAGAGTTGAACAATGAGAACACATGGGCACAAGGAGGGGAACATCACACACCAGGGCCTGTCAGGGGGTGGGAATAAACGGGACGGAGAGCATTGGGACAAATATCTAATGCATGCAGTGCTTAAAACCTAGATGACAAGTTGATAGGTGCAGCAAACCACCATGGCACATGTATACCTATGTAACAAACCTGCACATTCAGCACAAGTATCCAAGAACTTAAAGTAAAATTAAAAAAAAAAAAGGAGTATGAACAGGAAGGATTATGCAGCAGGCTTTAACTTAATGCAGATTTATATTGCTCTGTTAAAGCTGCATCGAAATGTTAAAGTGGCTTATACATGCAGACTTTGCAAATCTAAGAATAACAAACAGAAATCGTTGAGATTACACAGGTTGTAAATATGTACTAAGCTGCATATGGTGTGTGTTGTATATAGTGCAGTTTTAGCGTATTTTAGTTACATAGGTTTCCATTGTATTTATAGTCTCTTAAGCTAAATTTGGCCAAGTATGATTGTCCACCACTAAAAATACCTCTCCCACTCGGAATTCTGTAGATTTTGTGGCTAGAAACAAATCTTTACAGTGGTATAAGAAGTTGGCAAAAATTTCTTAAAGTGCAATCGATTTTCAGGTGTATTGTGCCTTGTTCTAAAACTTATCAGTAGGTGCACTTGACAGTATTGAGGCCATTTGTTATGGTGCTATTTCATTTAGTATAGGATTCGTCTCCTGTACATTTTACCCATAATGTTTTACAAAGTTCTTATTTTACTGCACATTCAGAGACTTTTATATATGTATGTCTTGTGTGCATATCCCCAAACTTCCAATGTTATTTTGTCTCTTGGAGATTGTTGAATGCAGCTTGTCAAGAAGTAGATTCTAAAATTTAATTTGGGAGCATGGAATAATAGTTGAGAAGAAAACTATTTGCACACAACAGATTTTAGATACTTTTTACTGCTAGTTGTGTAATATTTATTAAACATTTTTGACAAATATTTATTTTTGTAAGCTTAAAAATGATTCTTTGAAAGTTTAAAGAAACTTGACCAAAAGACAGGACAAAAAACACTGGTACTTGAATGTTGCATGTCACCATATGAGAAATAATGTATTTCGGGGTAGTGTGAGCTTTTAATGTTAAGTCTTATTAAACTTGAGTCAAATTAAGCAGATCCAGCATTGGCAATATAGCTGTAATTTTCTGAGAAAATTTAAGACAAAATTGTCAACTTGAAATTAAAACATGCCAACGTTTTGATATACTTGTCATAAGACATTAATGAAACACTTCTAAACACTAATATGAAGTGTCCACATCCACAAAAGGTTATCTGAGTTTTGTTTAGTTTTGCGTTTGGTTTGGTTTGGTTTTCAGTGATTGTCTGGCATATTTGCAATCCTCAAACATGGTTATTTTTGTGTATTGCCATAATCAGTAACGTTTACATTCAGTTTTATCAGCCAGCAATATTTTCAGTAAATAAAGAATGGAATTGCTGAATGTAATCATTGAACCTCTAGTCACTGTAAGTTTAGTAACTGCTTACTCTATTAGTTTTAGATGCTAGCAGTGCATGTGCTGTGTTTATTCTGATTTTACTAAAATAATAAGTTGAACAACAACAACAAAAGGAACAAACTAGGCTCTCTCTGAGGTTGTTTAGGATAAATGGGAGATTCATTTGACTTACATAAAGGAAAGAAGGGAAGAAGATTAAAGGGAAAAACAGTGCCCCACCAAAGCAGAAGTACTTTAGAAAGGAAAGCAAAGAAAAAAATCACTATTCTGAGGATTAAAAGGCGAGGAAACCAGCGCATTGGAGGCACAAAGATTCCTGCTCCAAGATGGCTGTCTAAATGCAGCCAGAAGGAACATCTCCCACTGACAGGCCAGGACTTTGGGAAGACTGGTGCACTCCTAGCAGATCTTCAGAGGGAAAGCATCGAGAGTGGATGAAGGGAAGACAAAGAGGAAGACAAAAGGGGGAGGAAGCTGGGAACCCTGTACCAAGCTACTGTGCACCAGGACTAATTCATGGCCCCTAACAACTCCTGCAGACGGGATGAGTTGAACAGGCAAGGAACAACCTGCTCTCACCACAGGCCTCTGGAGTCCCAGCAGGAGGACACCCCATGACCACCACAGAAACTTGGGCTGGCAGGGAAAGCTGCTTAGGGAAGTGGTAGAGGCAGAACTCCAGCCAGTATGGAGCCTAGAGGGTTTGATGTGAGAGTATCTGTAGTGGACCGTGGCCAGGGACACCCATCCACCTAGGCTTGACTTGCTCCCATAGATATTAGCCCTAGGGGAACTGTTGGGCCTGAACTCTGAAAGGCAGTCTTGCCCATGAAATGGGGCTAGTCCGACCAGAGCACTCCTTGGTCTGCTGGCCTCTCCTAGGGCCCCAGCTTAGCCGCACCTGCTTACAGTGCAGCCCCCAGGTACCTCCTGGGGTGCCACATCATAGCTCCAGCACTGGCAGACCACACCTGACAGCAGAGTGCTCCAGCAGAGCAGCCCCAGTGGACACACCAGCTGACCTGTACCATCCCTCAACTGCAGACTCTCCCACATACCATTTTGCCTCCAGGTATTTGCCCATCCCCACCATCCAATCACTTTGCCAGCACATGTGTGCATGAGGTGACCTAGTCTTTCCTTTCCTTCCCCACCAGTTCATGTGTGTGTATGCACCTTGCCATGCCACTGCTGCTGGTGTGAGTACACTTCACCCACTCCCCACCCCTGCACCGCCACTGTCATGGGAGCATTGGTGGGCATGAAGCCCATCAGTCCCACCCCCACCAGTGCCCTGCCCCTGCACTGAGGCTGCCAACACAAAACTAGGCACAGAAAACAGCTAACCCACCTCCAGCCCTGAGCAGCCACCAGTGCCAGCGTGAATGCACACAGAAGGTGCACACAGTCCTGCAACCACCAGCACCTCACCCCCATGTTAACACCACCACCGTCACAAATACTTGCACAGTCCCCAGCAGGGGCCCCTGCCCATGAGCCATACTGCCACTACTGTGGCTGCAAAAGCCCACATGGAGGCCAGCACCCCTGTGCCTGCTACCACCTTGCCATTACCAACGAGCAAGAAATCTGTTGAGTTGCTACTGCCACTGCTGCCAGCATATGCAAACAAGGACGATCCCACTGCCACCACCCTGCAAAATGCTTTGGATGGTACCAACCATTGGAGTATTGTGACCAGCATCTGGGAACACCTCAGCCTCTCCAGCACAGAAGGTTCCTTACCTCAAGGAGCCAGAGATCAAAGCTGGAGCCTGATACCAGTCCCCCAGAGATAGGGCGTACAGTCCAGGAGTCCCAAGTTTTCCTTGGCACCCTAAAATCTTCAAGTAATGAAGCCAGTCAACTGAATGTACTGTGTACTACAATCAAATCCCCAAGGTGATCAAATAGGATAAAAGAAAAAAAAATCCACAAGCCAGCAACCTTAAAGACTGAAGAAACATCAGTCTACAAAGTTGAGAAAGAACCAGCACAAGAACTCTGAAGATTCAAAAAGCTAAAGTGCCAAAGTGCCTTATTTCCTCCAAATGACTACACTAGTTCTGCAACAAAGGGTTCTTAACCAGGTTGAGATGGCTGAAATGACAAAAACAGAATTCAGAATATAGATAGGAATGGAGATCATCAAGATTTAGAAGAACATTGAAACACAATCCAAAGAAGCCAAGACTCACAATAAAATAATACAGGAGCTGACAGACAAAATAGCCAGTAGAGAAAAGAATATAACCCAACCTGATATTGCTGAAAAACATACTACAGGAATTTCATAATGCAATCACAAGTATTAACGGTAGAATAGGCTAAGCAGAGGAAAATATCTCAGCGCTTAAAGACTGGCTTTCTGAAATAAGACAGTCAGACAAGAATAAAAAAAAAAAAGAAAAAGGAATGAACGAAATCTTTGAGAAATATGGGATTATATAAAAAGACCAAATCTACAATTCATTTGTGTCCCTGAAAGAGATACGGAGAATGGAATCAACCTGGAAAACGTTATTTTAGCATATGATCCGTGAAAACTTCCCCAACCTAGCTAGATATGCCAACATCCAAATTCAAGAAATGCAGAGAACCCTCGCAAAATACTTTACCAGATCATCCACAAGACACATAATCATCAGATTCTACAAGATTGAAATGAAAAAAACAGGTTAAAGGCACCTAGAAAGAAAGGACAGGTCATCTACAAAGGGAAGTCCATCAGACAAACAGTGGACCTCTCAGCTGAAATCCTAAAAGCCAGAAGAGATTGTGAGCCTATATTCAACATTCTTAAAAATAAGAAATTCCAACCAAGAACTGCATATCCAGCTAAGTTAAGCTTCATAGATGAAGGAGAAGTAAGATCCTTTTCAGACAAGCAAATGCTGAAGAAATTTGTTACCACCAAACTTACCTTACAAGAACTACTAAAAGAAGTACTAAATATGGAAAGGAAAGACCATTACCAGTCACTACAAAAAAACACTTAAGTACACAGACCAGTGACATGATAAAGCAATCACACAAATAAGTCTGCAAAATAAGGAGCTAACAACATGATGACAGGATCAAATCCACACATACCTAATGCTAATCTTGAATGTAAATGAGCTAAACACCCCAAATGAATGGCACAGAGTAGCAAGTTGGATAAAGAAGCAAGACCCGAAACTATGTTATCTTCAAGAGACACAACTCACATGCAATGACACCAACAGGCTCAAAATAAAGGGAAAAAGAGAAATCTACCAAGAAAATGGAAAACAGAAAAAAAAAGCAGAGGTTGCAATCCTGATTTCAGACAGACTTTAAACCAACAAGGATCAAAAAAGACAAAGACCTAACTATCCCGAATATGTATGCACCCAACAAAGGAGCACCCAGATTCATAAAACAAGCTCTTAGAGACCTTCAAATAAATGTAGACTCCCACACAATAATAGTTGGATATATCAACACTCCAGTGACAGTACTAGACAGTATACATCAAGGCAGAAAATTCACAAAGATATGCAGGACCTGAACTCAACACTAGACCAAATGGACCTGACAGACATCTACAGAACTGTCCACCCCAAAACAACAGGATATACATTCTTCTCATGCCACATGGCACATACTCTAAAATTGACCACACAATCAAACATAAAACAATCAGCAAATGTAAAATAACTAAAATCATTTTGACCCCTCTCTTGGACCACAGCACAATAAAAGTAGAAATCAAGACTAAGAAAATTGCTCAAAACCATACAATTATATAGAAATTAAACAACCTGCTTCTGAATGACTTTTGGGTAAATAATAAAATTAAGGCAGAAATAAAGTTCTTTGAAACTAATGAGAACAAAAATACAACATAGTGGAATCTCTGGGTCACACCTAAGGCAGTGTTAAGAGGAAAATCTACAGCACTAACACTCACATCAAAAAGTTAGAAAATCTTAAATTGACAACCTAACATCCCAAGAAGAAAAGCTAGAGAAGCAAGAACAAACTGAACCCAACGCTAGTGGAAGACAAGAAATAACCAAAATCAGAGCTGAACTGAAGATCAAGACACAAAAATCCATTAAAAAATTTAACAAAGCCAGGAGTTTTTTATTTGAAAAAAAAACAGTAATATAGATACACTGCTAGCTAGACTAATAAAGAAGAGAGAAGATGCAAACAGACAGAATTAGAAATGAAAAAGGGGATGTTACCACTAACCAGGATTGAATCAGTAATAAATAGCCTACAAACCAGAAAAAAAGCCCAGGACCAGATGGACTCACAACAAATTCTACCAGATGTAAAAAGATGAGCAGATACAATTCCTACTGACACTATTCCAAAAACTTGAGGAGAAGGGACTTTTCCCCAACTCATTCTTTGAGACCAGCATCATTCTGATACCAAAACCTGGCAAAGACACAACAGAAAAGAAAACTTCAGGCCAATACCCTTAATGAACATTGATGCAAACATCCTCAACAAAATACTGGCAAATCAAATCCAGAAGCACACCAAAAAACTAATCTACCATGATCAAGTATGCTTTATCCCTAGGATGCAGTTGCTTCAACATATACTAATCAACAAATGTGATTCATCACATAAACAGAACTAAAAACAAAAACCACATGATTATCTCAGTAGATGTGGAAAATGCTTTTAACAAAATTCAACATCCTTCATGTTAAAAACTCTCAATAAACTACATATTGAAGGAACATACCTCAAAATAGTAAGTCATTTATGACAAACCCACAGCCAACATCACACTAAATGGGCAAAAGCTGGAAGCATTCCCCCTTGAAAACCTGAACAAGACAAGGATGCCCTCTCTCACCAGTCCTATTCAACATAATATTATAAGTCCTGGCAACAGCAATTAGGCAAGAGAAAAAAATGAAAGGCATGCAAATAGGAAGAGAGGAAGTTGAACTATCCCTGTTTGCAGATGAAATGATTCTACATATAGAAAACCTCATAGTCTCAGCCCAAAAGCTCCTTAACCTGACAAACAACTTCAACAAGTTTCAGGATACAAAATCAAAGTACAAAAGTGACTAGCATTCCTATACACCAACAAGAGCCAAGTGGAGAGGCAAATTAAGAATGCTATTCCATTCACAACTGCCACAAAAAGAGTAAAATAACTAGGAATACAGTTAACCAGGGAGGTGAAAGATCTCTACAATGAGAATTACAAACATTACTCAAAGAAATCAGAGATGACACAAACAAAAAGAAAAACATTTCATGCTCATGGATAGGAATAAACAATATCATTAAAATGACCACACTACCCAAAGCAATTTGCATATTCCATGCCATTTCTATAAATCTACCATTGACATTCTTCACAAAACTAGAGAAAACTATTTTAAAGTTCATACGGAACCAAAAAAGAGCACGAATAACCAAGGCAATCCTAAGCAAAAAGAACGAAAGTGGAGGTAACGCATTAGCTGACTTCAAACTATACAACAGGGCTACAGTAACCAAAACAGCATGGTACTGGTACAAAAACAGACACATAGACACATAGACTAATGAAACAGGATAGACAGTCCAGAAATAAGGCCGCACACCCACAATCATCTGATCTTTGACAAAGCTGACAAAAACAATCAATGGAGAAAGGACTCCTCATTCAATAAATGGTGCTGGGATTACTGGCTAGCCAGATGCAGAAGACTTAAGCTGGTTCCCTTCCTTACATCATATACAAAAATCAACTCAAGATGGATTAATAAATGTAAAACCCAAAACTATAAAAACCCTCAAAAACAACCTACACAATACCAATCTGAACATAGTAACTGGTAAAGATTTCATGATAAAGACACCAAAAGCAATTGCAACAAAAGCAAAAATTGGCAAATGGAATCTAATAGTTTAAACTAAAGAGCTTCTTCACAGCAAAAGAAACTATCAACAGAGTAAGCAGACAGACTACACAAAGGGAGAAAATATTTGCAAACTATGCATCTGACAAATGCCTGATATCCAGCATCTATAAATAACTTAAACATATTTATAAGAAAAAAAGAGGCAACCCCATTAAAAAGTGCACAAAGGGGCTGACTCCTTTTTCCGAATCAGCCTTCCTGCACCCAGGTGAAATAAACAGCCTTGTTGCTCACACACACACACACACACACACACATACACAAAGTACACAAAGGATATGAATAGACCTTTTTCAAAAGACATACATGCAGCCAACAAGCATAAGAAAAAGCTCAGTATCACTGATTATAAGCAAAATGAAAATCAAAACCACAAGGATATACTATCTCACACCAGTCAGAATGGCTATTACTAAAAAGTCAAAAAATAACAGATGCTGGTGAGGTTGTAGAAAAAAGTAAACACTTCTACAATGTTGGCAGGAGTGTAAGTTTGTTCAATTGTGGAAAGCAGTGTGGAAATTCCTTAAAGAACTAAAAACAGGAGTACCATTCGACCCAGCAATCTCATTTCTGGGTATATACCACCCAAAATATAAATCATTGTATCATAAAGACACATGTATGTGTATGTTCACTGCAGCAATATTTACAATAGCAAAGACATGGAATCAACCTAAATGCCCATCAATGGTAGACTGGATAAAGAAAATGTGGTACATATACACCATGGAATAGTATGCTGCCATAAAAATAATGAGATCATGTCCTTTGCAATTAATGATAATTGGGGCTGAATGCCATCATCCTTAGTAAACTAATGCAGGAACAGAAAACTGAATACCACATGTTCTCACGTATGAGTGGGAGCTAAATGATGAACATACATGGACACAAAGGGAAAAAAAGCAGACACAGGTGTCTCCTTGAGGGTGGAGGTTGACAGAAGGGAGAGGATCAGAAAAATATAACTATTGGGTACTAGGCTTAGTACCTGGGTGACAAAATAATCTGTACAACAAACTCCTGTTTGTTCTTTTATAGGCAAACATGAGTTTGCCTATATAAGAAACCTGCACATGTACCTCTGAACCTAAAATAAAAGTTTAAGAAAAAAAATACAAATTAATGAGATATCATCTCACATCCATTGCAATGGCTATTATTAAAAAGTCAAAAAATAATAGATGGTGGTGAGGCTGTGGAGCAAAAGGAACTCTTATACACTGTTGGTGAGAATGTAATTTAGTTCAGCCACTGTGGAAAGCAATTTGGAGATTTCTCAAAGGACTTAAAACAGAATTACCAATTCAACATAGCAATCCCATTGGTGGGTATACACCCAAAGGAAAATAAATCATTCCACCAAAAGACATATGCACTTGTATGTTTATAGCAATAGTATTCACAATAGCAAAGACACAGAATTAGCTTAAATGCCCATTAATGGTGGATTAGGTAAACAAAATGTGGTACATATATACCATGGAAAATATGTACCATAAAAAATAATGAAATCATGTCCTCTGCAGCAACATGGATGCAGCTGGAGGTCATTATCCAAAGTGAACTGACACAAGAACAGAAAACCAAATACTCCATCTTCACATTTATCAGTAGGAGCTAAAGATTTGGGACACATGGACACAGATGGAACAATAAACACTGGGGACTCCATAAGTGGGGAGCAGGGAGGAGTGGAAGAATTGAAAAACTACCTATTGGGTACTATGCTTACTACATGGGTGATAAGATCAATCATAACCCCAAACCTCAGTATCATGCAATATACCAGTGTAACAAACCTACATATGTACCCCTGAATCTAAAATAGAAGTTGAAATTTACAAAATAATTTAAATAAGTAAATAAAAATATTGGTGTTTCAAAAATCAAAAATAAAGTAAAATGCAAGTTTAAATGGATTTCAACACAAAGTGTAAACACATGTTTACAATAAATTTGATCTTATGAAAATATTTTCTAACACCACATGTTAAAATTTTTGTTGTTGAAACTTTCTGACATAAAATTAAAATAAACTGTTATTGATTGAAAAAATACAGTAGAGAATATCTCATGTAAAATAATTTTAAATAAGATTACCTATAAGTATATTTAACGAGAAATATGCAAAAAGTGTGAGGAAAAATTTAAAACACAACTGGAATCCTAATAAAAATGCCAAGAATTTGCAATATCATTAAAATTGATATTTAAGTTCATATATGAAAACAAGCAAGAAAGAATACAAAAAACTGAGACAAAAAAATAATTTTTTCCCAGTGCTAAAGTTGCTTTTATTAACCCATTAAGCAGATAGAACAAAACTTTCATTAATTGAAACCCAACCAAATTGAACGCATTTTTTTTTTGTGCTACATTCTACTTTCAATGAAAAAAAAAAAAAAAGACTCAAAGGCAAGAAAACAAGATGCTGTCAGGAACTTATCCTAAAATCAACTTTTAATGTGGTAGGTATTTAGGGTCCATTAGATATGTAAACATAAAATAATTTATACCTAGGTGAGTTGAAGAAGAAATAAAATAATAAAATAAACTGAGACAATATGACTAGGGAATATCATCATCAACAATAAAACATACATGGAAGCCTCTATAATTAAAAGAGCAACATACTGGTAGATGGAAGCGCAAATAGATAAGTATAACAGAATAGAAAGTCCAAAAACAGGTCTAAGTAGATGTGAATATTTAGTAGATAATAACAGTCACGTATCAAATCACTAAAGAAAATCAAATCACTAGAAAAAAATGGATTTTTATTGTTTCACTGGGACAACTGCATAGAAACTTGGAAAAAGAAAAAATAGTTCTATATCTTATAATATAAACAACACTTTATGCCAAATGATTTAGAGGTCTAACTGAAAAAAAAATGACAACATACTAAAAGAAAACATAGGTCATATCCTCTTTAAGTTTCATGTACACAAAGACATTCTAAATATGAATGAAAATTTGGAGGTCATAGCAGAAAATATTGATAAAATTGAGTAAATAAAAGAGAAACTGTTTGTATGAAAATGAAGATAAGTCAAAGGAAAACTGATAATGGGGAAAACATATTTGTAACATATCCCAAAGACAAAGGGCTAATATACATTTTATATATATATATATGTATATATATGTGTGACTATACATACATATGTATATATATGTGTGTGACTATACATATATACACATACACATATACTTACATATGTACATACACACACACACAAACACACACAATTGAGGGGCAAAGTACCAAATACTTGAGAGAAAAATAGGGGAAAGTTTATAGATAATTCACATAAATATGTAAAAATTGACCTACAACATACAAAAAATATTCAAACTTTCTTCATTCCTCACCTATCAAGCTGGAAAAATTTTAAAATACAAAAAGACATTCTGTTGGTGAGGCCAGGGGAAAAAGCCACTCTTACCCTTTGCTAGCAGGAATGCAAATTGTCAAAATTTTTCTAGAGATAAATTTAACAATAATACCTAATGAAGCTACATATACCCTTACATTTTAAACTAAAAATTTCATTTTAGAAATCTATCCAGAAATTAAATTTCCAACAATGTAAAAATGCAAATGATCAAGGTTATTCATTGTGGAATAGTTTCAATTGCAAAGCATTAGAAACAACCTAAATGCACACACATAGGAAAGTGATTAGACATAGATTATACATATATACAGTGGAGTACTATGTGGTCATAAAAGAGAATGGGTAATTTCCAGCTTCTGTTTGGCATGTAAGGAGCTTGGAGGTTGTCACTTCACCTTAACAACAAGTTATAGGCTGATCAAACTGAAAAGCAAGCAACTCTTTTTAACTGTCAGAAAACTGAAATCAAAGGGAAAATTACTGTCCCCCAAATCAGAGAGACAGACAGATGAATACAGAGAATCATAATTTACTGGAGCAAAAACCTCAAAGCAGAACCTCAACATGAACCAGTACCAGGGTAGAAAAACCTGAACTGTAATTGACAAATTACTGGAGGCTTCGAGTGGACAAGTCTGGGAGTAAAAAACTCTGGAGATATGTCTAATAATGGGGAAACACAGTTACGAGTTTTACCTGACAGATTCTCACAGTGAATATTGGGAAAAAATCATCCCATGCTTCTGAAAAGGAGAGGAAAAAGGAAACCATTTTTTAATATGCCAGAGCATTTTATTTTTCTTAATAAGGCCTGCCCTAAAGAGAAACTATCTTACCAGAGCCTAAACTTTTAGCATTTTATCAGAGTCTAACTGACCTGGGAGAAGAAAATACCCAAATCTAGCCCCTTGGAGGCTTCCACATAAGGAAAGAAAAAAAATCGAACTCAGTATTACTCTAGCCATCCTATCTCAGGGGAGAAAGGTTTGAGAAGCATTGGTGAGGTTCACATTTTAGAAGCACAGGCTAAGACCTAATTTATAGAACCATGGACCACTTCCCTTCCCCCCACACTTTACCATCAAATCACTGAAAAAACACTTACCAGGGTTCTTTTTATCCAGTACCTTCTGTCTAGCTGTTAAAAAAAGTTACATGGTATAATAAAGGTCAAAATACATAATTTAAAGAGACAGAGCAAGCATCAAAACCACACTCAGATATGGAAGTGATGTTGGAATTGTATGATCAGAAATTTAAAACAATTATTATTAATAATCTATACACCAACAATCTCCAAGCTGAGAGCCAAATCAAGAAAACAATCCCATTCACAACAGCTACAAAAGAATAAAATGGCTAGGAATACAGCTAACCAGGGAGGTTAAAGATCTCTACAAGGAGAACTACAAAATACTGCTGAAGCAAATCAGAGATGACACAAAGAAATGGCAAAACATTCCATGCTTGGGATATGAAATGGTAAAACATTCCACATTTGACACCCGTCAGAAGGGCTATTTAAAAAAAACACAGATGCTTGTGAGGTTGCAGAGAAATGAGGATGCTTATACACTGCTGGTGGGAATGTAAATTAGTTCAGTTATTGTAGAAAGCAGTCTAGAGATTTATCAAATACCTTAAAATGGAACTATCATTTGGCCCAGCAATCCCATTATTGGGCATATACACAAAGGAATATAAACTGTTCTACCATAAAGACACATGAATGTGTATGTTCCTCATAGCACTATTCACAACCACAAAGACATGAATTCAACCTAGATGCCTAACGATGTTGACAGGATAAAAAAAATGTGGTACATATACACCATGGCATACCACACAGCCATAAAAAAGAACAAGAGCATGCCCTTCGCAGCAACATGAATGGAACTGGAGCTCATTATCCTAAGCAAACTAATGCAGGAGCAAAAAATCAAATAGCACATGTTCTCAATTATAAGTGGGAGCTAAACATTGAGTACATACGAATACAAAGAAGAGAACAAGAGACACCAGCACCTACTTGAGAGTGGAGGGTAGGAGAAGGCTGTGGATTAAAAACTGCCTATCAGGTACTATGCTTATTACTTGGGTAATGAAACAATGTGTACTCTCAACCTCCATGATGTGCAATTTACCTATATAACAATCCTGCACATGTATCCCTGTACCTAAAATACAATTTTTTTTAGAAAAGCCTTTGAGAAATATGGGATTATGCAGGGTGATCTAACCTTCAATTCATTAGCATTCCTGAGAGAGAAGAGGAGAAAGTAAACAACTTGGAAAACATATTTGAGAATATAACCCAGGAAAATTTCCCCAGTCTTACTAGAGAGGTCCACATGCAGATAAAAGAAACACAGAGAACTCCTGCAAGATACTATACAAGATGACTATCCCTAAGGCACGTAGTCATCAGTTTCCAAGGTCAGCACAAAATAAAAAATCTTAAAGGCAGCTAAAGAGTCATATTACCTGTAAAGGGAATCCCAACAGACTAACAGTGGACTTCTCAGCAGAAACCATATAAGCCAGAAGAGATTAGGGGCCTATTTTCAACATTCTTGAAGAAAAGAAATTCCAGCCAAGAATTTCATACCCTGCTAAACTAAGCTTCATAAACAAAGGAGAAATAAAATCTTTGCCAGATGAGCAATCACTAAGAGAATTCATCACAACAAGACTGGCCCTACAAGAGATGCTTAAGGGAATTCTAAACATGGTAATGAAAGAATAATATTCGTTACCACAAAAGCACACATAAGAACATAGCCCACAGACCCCATAAAGCAACTACACAATCAAGACCACAAAGCAACTAGCTAAGAATACCACAACAGGAAAAAAACCTTACATATCAATATGAAGCTTGAGTGTAAATGACCTAAATCCTCCACTTAAAAGTCATAAAGTGGCAAATTAGATAAGAAAACAAGACTCAAACTTCTGCTGTGTTCAAGAGACATATGTCACATGTAATGACACCTAGAGGCACAGTTTAAAGGGATAGAGAAAGATCTATCATGCAAATAGAAATTAAAAAAATAGCAGGGGTTATTATTTTTATATCACATAAAACAGACTTTAAATCAACAACAGTAAAAAAGGACACAGAACAGCATTACATAATGATAAAGTGTGTAATTCAAGATTTAACTTCCTAAGACCAGCTCAGTTGGGGAGACCCTAACCCAGCAGTGCTAGAGGAATTAAAGACACACACACAGAAATATAGAAGTTGGAGTAGGAAATCAGGGGTCTCACAGCCTTCAGAGCTGAGAGCCTCAAACAGAGATTTACCCATGTATTTATTAACAGTAAGCCAGTGATAAGCACTGTTTCTATAGATTATAGATTAACTAAAAGTATTTCTTATGGGAAACAATGGGATGAGCCAAAATAAAGGGATGGGTCTGGCTAGTTACCTGCAGCAGGAGCATGTCCTTAAAGCACAGATCGCTCATGCTATTGTTTGTGGTTTAAGAACACCTTTAAGCGGTTTTCCACCCTGGGTGGGCCAGGTGTTTCTCACCCTCATTCCGGTAAACCCACAACCTCCCAGCGTGGGCATCACGGCCATCACGAACATGTCACGGTGCTGCAGAGATTTTGTTTATGGCCAGTTTTGGGGCCAGTTTATGGCCAGATTTTGGGGGGCCTGTTCCCAACATAACTATCCTAAATATATATGCACCCAACATTGGAGCACCCAGATTTATAAAACAATCACTACTAATCTTAGGAAAAGACTTAGACAGCCACACAGTAACAATGGGGGACTTCCATACCCCACTGAAAGCATTACAGAGATCATCAAGACAGAAAACTAACAAATTCTGGACTTAAATTTGACACTTGACCAGTTGGGCCTAATATACATTTACAGAATATTCCACCCAACAACCAGAGAATATACATTCTTCTCATTTCCACATGTAACATACTCTAAGACTGACCACATATGCAGTCAAAAGGCAAGTCTCAGCAAATTTAAAAATATCAAAATCATAGCAAGCATCTTCTCAGATCACAGTGGAATAAAAATATAAATCAATACTGACGGGAACTGTCAAAACCATACAGATACATGAAAACTAAATAACTTGCTCCTGAATGACTGTAGGATAAATAACAAAATTAAGGCAGAAATCAAAAAATATCTTTGAAACAAATGATAATAGAGACACAACACACCAAAACCCCAAGGATGTGGCAAAAGTATAGTGCTTACTGTCTATATCAAGGAGATAGAAAGATCTCAAATTAACAACCTAATGTAACACCTAAAGGGACGAGAAACTCAGAAAAGCACTAAACTCAAAGCTAGCAGGAGAAAAGAAATAACTAAAATCAGAGCAGAACTAAATAAAATGGATAGCAAAATAAAGAAATAAAATCAACAAAATAAAAATTTTGTTCTTTGAAAGGATAGAAAAGATTAATAGGCTGCTAGCTAGATTTCTTTTTAACTGTTTCATTTGGGAAAAGCACTTCTTACAAAAGGCCAGCTCCAAAATACAGAGACCTCTGCAACAATTATTTGTTTTTCGTAAAGTGAAAGAATGGGTGGGATCCAAGGAATCAAAGCAGTAGATGGACAAACCAGGAGCATCCCTGAATCATTTTCAGGAAACAGAGTGACAAAACATAGAAGTAAAATTTCCAATCAACGAATTACTCCAACAACTTAACTTTAGCTGGTCTTACGGATTCCCAAGCCCTCCCCTTCAATGGAAAAGTATGACTTATTACTGCAAACCCATTACTCCACTACAATAAACACCTTAGAACAGAGTTTAGAATCACATCTGTCTACCTGAAAGTTCAGGGGTGGAATAAGGCAAATACCCACAAAAGCAAACACAAAAATACGACAACAAAATGCCCCAAATGAGGACAAAGGTTTTTCAGAAAGTGCCTGTACTGGAAAGGCTAGATCGTAAAACATTAAATACAACTGTGTATCCAAGACCCAGTTTTTGTTAATATATAGGATAAACAGGTAGTTTTAACCTTTATGGCTAACCCCATTTATCTATATGTAGACGGAGCTAGCACTGCTATACTGACAACTACCAATATACTGCTTTGTCCTTTAAGATCTATCTGCCACACAAGGCTTAAACCACTAAACCAAGTTTTTCTACTAAGGCTAAGAATACTGCATCTATGCAGGGATGAGAAGCTTATCACACACCCACACTCACACACACCATGTCAGCCCTTGGGAGTCAACTTCCAACTTTCCATTGACATTATGCCTCTATATCTTATATATGTATTCTTTCTCAATTTTCCTATCATGCAAAACAGTAGAAATCTCAACACATTCGCACCTGGTTCTGGTTACCCAGTAGTATTACTTGTGTGCAATTAAACAAGAGACCAAAACCACAGAACAAGTGCATGTGGTAGGGATTACAGGGTAGGGAACAGATACAAAAACACAGATGTGCAGATTTCACCAGAAACCTCAAGGATCTATGTCCCATGTCTGGAGCAAAAGGCTATTGGCCACTTAGGTCCCTTCACCCATCCCTCCTATTCTTGGATCCCAAAGTAGGGCCACTGCTTTTACTTTTGAACCTGGGGTCCTCAAAATGAGTGTTTGAAAAGTCCGTAAACACAATCTGGTTGAAAACATATGATGCAACACATCTACACTGTCTGACAGTTAAATTTGTGTTACAAAAAACTAAGACTTATTTTTGTAACTTTTTTCAACAGGGAAAACAACACACTCCTCGGGGAAAGGTGAGGGGTTGAGAAGACAGACAGGCCCTGGGTAGAAATTCTTATGACAGCACCTGCAGTTGACAGGCTTGCCTCAGAGAGAAGACAGGCACTGCCACACCACCACAGGGGACAGCTGCTGTCTGGGGTTAGCAGACCAGATCACATGCCACACAAGGCTGCTATAGATCCAAGTAATAAAAAATCTTCCAGCTCATCATGAAACAATTCCCACTGATCTTCAGTCTGTCAGTTTGCCGTCCCTACCTGAAGCCAAAAGCATAAGTAACATCTTACCCAGCTCAAAGATGACAACCTCTTCTTTGCTGTCAAAGGGGTTGCTGTTCTCTCTTTCTTCAATTAGTTCCCAGAAGTGGTTCCTTTGTTGGGCCCCATATCTGCTTAATGTTCCCACTTTCTGTCTCTGTGGCTCCTCTCTCTTCCTCTTTATGCATGCTTGTAAAAACAGTTCCCTCCAAATGGGCAGCTCCCATGTCCTTCATCAAAATACGTGCACGCCTTGTTGCTCATTGTCTCTTTGTATTTCTGAACGAGTTTCTGCTTCTCTTCTTTCTCCTCCACCCAGTATTCACTTGGAATGACTAAGTTAGATGTGATCTGGCATTCTGGGCAGGACTTTATGATCTTGCTCTCAAATTGCTTAGCCCTCCTCCACGTCCAAATGCACTTGAGACAGTAGGTGTGGTTGCAGATGAAGAAGACCACAAAGCAGCGCTAGCTGAGGTTGGCTTTCTCATAGACCACCTCCATGCAGATCCCACACACCATGTCCTTGCTGCGCTGCACAGCAAATGAGAGCTCTATGTCCTTCTCATGGGCCTCAATGCACGATTTTATACGCTGTGATCTCTGGGCAGTATCCATCGGATGCAGGACCTGTGGCCCATACATGTCACATGAATCTCCGTGGAGATACACACAGTTCTCCCCATATCAGCACTCTCCCACTGCAGCAAAGGGGCACAGCTGCTTCTTTGTTTCCATGGCAATTTGCTTTTTCTCTGATTCTTCCTTGGTCACTGGGCCCTGCAAGGGTGCTTCAGTGAAGGAAGGTACCGTAGGACTACAGTAGGGCTGCCCAGGAACAAACTCAATAGCATTCACCCAGTCCCCTGAACCTGCTCCTACAGTTGCAAAGTTTGAATTTCTTGACTCAGCTTCGCTTGTATTCATTTCAACTATCGATGAGAGACTTGAGGAAGCAGCAAGGGATGACTTTGTAGTTAGCTCTGCAGCAGTTCCTTCTTCCTGGTTCAATGGCTTGCTATGTTCATATTTGCAGCAGTCACCATAAACACAGTACCCTTGCTGAAAATACTTGCACACTACACCATACGGACTGTCAGAGAGGTCATGCGAGTATCCACAGTTACCTCTGTCCTTACAAACCCCATGCATAAAATACCTGCAGGTGACCTGTTTAGTCCAGCTGCGCCGCCACTGCCGTGGCTGCCCAGCCGTCACTGCCATGGCTGCCGTCGCTGCCGCTGCTGCCGTCGCTGCCACCGCTGCCGTCGCTGCCACCGCCGCCTCCGTCTGCCCCAGGGGATGGGGTGGTGACTGTGGGGACCAGGGTTGGGGAGGCCGCTGCTGCTGCCGCCGCAACTGCCGCCGCAACTGCCGCTCCTACTCCTAATGTTGTGGCTGTTGTTCCGGGAGCTACAGCCTCGCCATTGCTGGTTATCCCACACAGCAAAGCCCCGGAACTTCCGGGATTATATAGTTCCTGTCTGGCTGCTGGGAGAAGACCACGAGGCCAGGCGAGGGGAGGGGAAGGAGACTGAGGCACCCGCTCGGTCCCTGCCACCTCCGCCCTAGCTAGAAGTTTTTGTTGTTGATGTTGTTTTGTTTTTGGGGGTTTTTTGTTTTTTGTTTGTTTGTTTTTGGTGCAGAGTCTCGCACTGTCACCCAGTCTGGAGTACAGTGGTGCGATCTCGGCTCACTGCAACCTCCACCTACAGAGTTCAAGCAATTCTTCCTGCCTCAGCCTCCCGAGTAGCTGGGATTACAAGCGCCTGCCACCACACCCAGCTAATTTTTGTATTTTTTAGTAGAGACGGGTTTCACCATGTTGGCCAGGCTGGTCTCGAACTCCTGACCTCGGGTGATCCGCCAGCCTCCACCTCCCAAAGTGCTGGGATTAAGGCGTGAGCCACTGTGCCTGGCCCACCCTAGTTAGATTTTCAAAAAAGAGAGAGAAGTTCTGGCATGGTGGCTCACGCCTGTAATCCCAACACTTTGGGAGGTCGAGACTGGTGGATCACTTGAGGTCAGGAGTTCGAGACCAGCCTGGCCAACATGGTAAAACCCTGTCTCTACTAAAAATACAAAAATTAGCTGGGCATGGTAGCATGGGCCTGTAATCCTAGCTACTCCGGAGGCTGAGGCAGGAGAATCACTTGAACCCAGGAGGTGGAGGTTGCAGTGAGCCGAGATCGCGCCACTGCACTCCAGGCTGGGCAACAGAGTGAGACTCCGTCTCAAAAATGAAATAAAATAAGAGAAAAGATGCAAGTAAGTATAATCAGAAATGACAAAGGTGACATTACAACTAATCCTGCAGAAATACAGAAAAGCCTCAGAGACTACTGTGAATATTTCTATACACGCAAACTAGAAAATCTAAGGGAAATGCCAAAATTCCTAGAAAGACAAAACCTCCCAAGATTGAAGCAGGAGGAAATAGAATTCCTGAACAGACTAACAGTTACTTACAAAATTGAATCAGTAATAAAAAACCTACCATCCAAAAAAAAAAAAAAAAAAAAAAAATCTCTGGACCAGAAGCTTTCACAGCTGAATTCTACCACATACAAAGAGCTGGTACTAATCCTACTGAAACTGTTTTAAAAATTTGAGGAGGGATTCCTTCCTAACTCATTCTGTGAAACCAATATCATTCTGATACGAAAATCTGACAAAGACATACACAAAAAGAAAATGATAGAACAATATCCCTGATGAAAAATCAAGAAGAAAGGGAAGCAGAAAGAAAGAAAAGGCATCCAAATAGGAAGAGATGAAGACAAATAATCTCTCTTCTCTGATGATATGTATCTATACCTAGAAAACTTTAAAGATTCCTCCAAGCCTCCTAGACTTGACAAACAATTAAGTTTCAGGATACAAAATAAATGTACAAATGTTAATAGCGTTTCTAGACAACAATAACATTCAAGCTGAAAACCAAATCAAAAATGCAAAAAGCCTCAGAAAATACTTACAAACTGAACTGAGCAGCACATCAAAGAGATAACCTGCCATAATCAAGTAGGATTTATTCCTGAGATGAAAAGATGGTTCAACATATGCAGATCAGTAAATATGATTCACCACAAAGAAAATTCAAAACAAAAACTAAATTATCATCTCAATACATATAGGAAAAGCATTCAATGAAATCCAATTTTCTTTCATTTAAAAAAATAAAAAACAAAAAACTCTCAACAAGCTAGGCATCAAAGGAACATACCTCAAAACAATAAGAGCCATCTATGAAAAAGCCAAAGCCTACATCATACTGGATGGACGAAAGCTGGAATCATTCCCCTCAAGAGGTGAAACAATACAAGAATGTCTCACCACTCCTTTTCAACATAGTGCTGGAAGTCCTAGCCAGAGAAATCAGGCAAGAGAAAGACATAAAAGCATCCAAAGAGGGAGTCAAATTTTCTCTCTTCACTGATGACATAATTTTATACCTAGAAAACCTTAAAGGTTTCTCCAAAGGACTCATATACCTGACAAACGACTTTAGCCAAGTTTAAGTATATAAAATCAATGCACAAAAATTAGTAGCATTTCTACACACAATGACATTCAAGCTGAAAACCAAATAAAAATGCAATCCCATTTAAAACGGCCACAAAAATATCTAAACATATATCTAACCGATAAGATGAAAAATCTCTAAGAGGAGAACTACCAAATACTGCTGAATGAAATCAGAGATGATACAAATGGAAAACTATTCCATGCTCATGAATCGGAAGAATCAATATCATTAAAATGTCCATACTGACCAAAGCAATCTAGAGAGTCAATGCAAATCCTATCAAGCTACCAAGTCTTTTTTCACAGAATCAGAAAAAAAGACTATTCTAAAACTCATACGAATTTAAAAAGAACCCAAATAACCAAAGCAGTCCTAAGCAAAAAAAACAAAGCTGGAGGCATCACATTACCTGACTTCAAACTATACTACAAGGCTACAGTAAGCAAAATATCATGGGACTGGTACAAAAATAGATGCATGGACCAATGGAATGAATAGAGAATGCAGAAATAAGGCCACACACCTACAACCAAATGATGTTTGACAAAGCTGACAAAAACAAGCAATGGGGAAAGGACATCCTGTTTAATAAATGGTGCTGGGAAACATAACTAGTCATATGCAGAAGAATGAAAGTTGATTCCTACTTCTCACCATATACAAAAATTAACTCAACGTGGATTAAATACTTGAATGTAAGACCTCAAACTAAGACAGTCCTAGAATAAAACTTAGGAAATACTCTTCTAGATATTGACGCAGGCAAAGAATTTATTACTAAGTCCTCAAAAGCAAATGTAACACAAACAAAAACTGACAATTAAGACCAAATTAAACTAGAGAGCTTCTGCAAAGCAAGAGAAACTCTCAACAGAGTAAACAAACACCCTACTGAATGGGAAGAAAATGTTTGAAAACTTTGTAATTGACAAAGGACTGAAACCCAGAACCTATAAGAAACAGAAACAAGTCAACAAGCAAAAACAACCCCATTAAAAAGTAGGCAAAAGTCATGAACAGACATTTCTTAAAGGAAGGCATACATGCAGCCATCAAATGTATTTTAAAAAATGCTCAACATCACTAATACCAGAGAAATGTAAATCAAAACCACAATGAGATACTATTTCATATAGGTCAGATTGGCTATTAATAAAAAGTCAAAAAGTAAAAGATGTTGGCAAAGTTGCAGAGAAAAGGGAATGCTTATACACTGTTAGTGGGATGGTAAATTGGTTTAGCTCCTGTGGAAAGCAGTTTTGAGATTTCTCAAAGAAATAAAAATAGAATTACCATTCTACCCAGCAATCTCATTACTAGGTATATACATGATATCATTTGGATATTTGTCCCTTCCAAATTTTGTACTGAAATACGACCACCACCCCCCACCCAATGTTGGAGGTAAGGGCTGGTGGGAGGTGTGTTGGTCATGATGGCAGATCTCTCATATGAATGTCTACGTGTCCCTCTCATGGTTGTGGGTAAATTCTTGCTCTATTGGTTCATATGAGAGCTGGTGGTTGAAAAAAGCCTAGCATTTCTTTGGCTCTCTCTCTTGCTTCCTCTCTCACCATGTGATGCACCTTTTTCCCCTTCACCTTTTGCCATGATTTTAAGCTTCCTGAGGCCCTCACCAGAGCAGATCATGGCTCTATTCTTCTTGTAGTCTGTAGAATTATTAGCCAAAATAAACCTATTTTCTTTATAAGTTACCCAGGCTCAGGTATTCCTTTACAGCAATGCAAAATGAAATAATACATATCCAAATGAAATAAATTGTTCTACCAATAAGACACATGCACTTGTATGTTTATCGCAGCACTGTTCACAATAGCAGAGATATAGAATCAACCTAGGTGCCCATCAGTGGTGGATTGGATAAAGAAAGTATGGTACATATATACCATGGAATCCTATGCAGCCATAAAAAAGAATGAAATTATGTCCTTTGCAGCAACATGGATGCAGTTAGAGGTCATTATCCTAACTGAATTAATACAAAAATAGGAAACCAAATATTGTATGTTCTTTCTCTCTCTCTTTTTTTTTTTTTTTTTGAGACAGAGTCTCTGTCACCAGGCTGGAGTGCAGTGGCATGATCTCGGCTCACTGCAACCTCTGCCTCATGGGTTTAAGTGATTCTTCTGCCTCAGCCTCCCGAGTAGCTGGGGTTAGAGGCAAGCGCCACCACACCCCGCTAATTTTTGTATTTTTAGTAGAGATGGCTTTTCACCATGTTGGCCAGGATGGCCTCAATCTCTTGACCTTGTGATCTGCCCACCTCAGCCTCCCAAAGTGCTGGGATTACAGGCTTGAGCCACCATGCCCAGCCTTATGTTCTCTCTTATAAGTAGGAATTAACCACTGGGTACACACAGATATAAAGGTGGGACCAATAGGCACTGGAGACTCCAAAAGATGGGAAGGAGGGTTGAAAAACTATTTATTGGGTTCTATACTTACTATCTGGGTGATAGCATCAATTGAAGCCTAAACCTCAGCATCATACAATATATCCATGTTAACAAACTGCATATGTATCCCCTGAATCTAAAATTTTATTTTTAAAATGAAGCTCCTTCCAGGTGTGGTGTCATGTGCCTGTAGTCCCAGCTAAGGCTTAAATGAGAAGATCACTTGAGCATAGGAGTTTGAGGCCAGCCTAGGCAACACATTAAGACTCCATGTCAAAAAATAAAATGCAACTCCCTGTTTCTCCCTGGAAGACGTTTGTGCCACTAATCAAGTGTCACAACTTTTACAGCGCTCTCCCAAAGAACCCAATCCTAAACTTCTTAGCTCTGGGAGGAGAAAGCACTAGGCATACATGAGTCTCCTTAGATGACAGAACAAAGACGTGGTCTTAACAGGTATGCAAACATGTTTACAAACGATGCCCCCTTTGAGTAGTGTGAAAAAGGGGCAGGAATATGCAGCTCCCATTTTCTCTCCAGAAGGGCTGTATGGCACACACTCCCAGTGGCTACTTGACAGCTTGAGTTCTAATAAACTTGCACTGGGGAGCCAATGGGGCAAACAAACAATAGCCCACTGGCAGCTGCAGCCAGAGCTTGGCAGTTCCTGAGCCTTTTCTCTGGCCCACCCCAGGCCTACCATTCTTCCTGGAAGAAGTTTGGCCATGCACTATGTGCCACAACTTCTATACTCACACCCAAGAGGCTACCTTCTTAACAAACTCTCTCTGAGAGTTAATGAAGCTTTGCATTCCTTAGTGACCCTAGACAACAAAAAACAAACAGATGGACATACGATGGGTTCACATCCAGCAGCTATCTCCTTAGGATCAGAGGGTGCAGCCTGAACATGAATATGAATTTTGCCACACATCCACTACCTGGCTTAGTGCAGACAGAGTGGGAGATTAACATCCATGCTCAGCTTCACCGTAAAGATACAAGTAACTGAAACATAGAGCCAATACTCCCACCATTTTATCGACATCTAGAGATTCTGGCTCCTACCTTTCTGGACTTAAAGTACTGACAGGGTATGGCATATCCTAAGCTCCAGGTGGGCACCAAAAACAAAGACAGCAGCCTGGATAAACACAAAGATGTAAGAAGCACCTTAAAATCTTTGGCTGGATGGATTGGCAATGCCCTTCTCCTATATGGAGCCAGTCCGACAAGACTGGGAGACATAGTGGTATTAGCTAATGCACAGCAACCAACATGGAAAGTCAAGAAATATTTTAAAACAGGGGAATATGGTCCAAACAAAGGAACTAAATAAATCTCCAGAAACCAACCTGAGTAAAGTAATGTTATTTACTTGACAGAGAACTCAAAATAACGGCCATAAAGATGCTCACCAAAGTCAACAGAGCAATACAAGAACAAATTAAGAACTTCCACAAATAGAAAGCAGAGAAGAGTACCAAACAGAAATCATAAATCTGGAGAAATATTATGAATAAATTGAAAACTGCAGTAGAAGGGGCTCAACAGCAGACTACATCAATAAGAAGAAAGGATCAGTGAACTCAAAGACAGGTCACTGAAAATCATCCAATCTGAGGGAAAAAAGGAAAAAGAGTGAAAAACAATGAAGAAAGCTTAAGGGACTTATGGGAAACCATCAAGCCAAACAACTTATGCATCACTGATATGCCAGAAGGAGAGGCGAGAAAGGGATGGAAAACATATTCAAAGAAATAATGGCAGAAAACATCACAAGCCTGGAAAAGGAAATAGAAAGCCAGAATCTGAAATCTCAAAGGACACCAAATAAGATGAATCTAAGGACACTCACACCAAAACACAGCATAATAAATTATCAAAAGTTAAAGACAAAGAGAGAGTGCTGAAAACAGCAAAGGAAAAGTGAATCATTACATGTAAGCAAACAACTATAAGACTATCAGTGAATTTCTTAGCAGAAACATTGCAGGCCAGAAAGGAGTGGGATGATATATTTAAAAAGCTTAAAGAAAAAAAACTGTCAACAAAGAATACTATAACCAGCAATCTTATCTTTTAAAAACCAAGAGGTGATAAAGAATTTCTCAATTAAAATCTGAGAGAGTTTATCACTACTAGACCTGCCTTACAAGAAATGTTAAAGGGGGTTCTTAAGGCTGAAGGAAGAAGACCCTAATTATTAATGTGAAAACATATGAAAGCATAAGACCCACTGGTAAAAGTAAATACATTGTCAAATTCAAAACACTCTAATAGAGTAATTGGAGTGCATAAATCAATGATATCTAGTATAAATATTGAAAGGTGAAGCTATTAAAACAATTAAAGCTACAAGAATTTGTTAAGGGATACAAATTATAAAAAGATGTAAAGTTTGCCATCAGAAACATAAAACATGAGAGGAGGGGGAGTAAAATTGTAGAATCTGCGTATGTAATCAAAATTGTTGTTATTATTTTTCACTACTCTCAGCTCATACCTATAACTTTTTTTATCAAATTAAAATAGCCTGTTATAAGTATAAGATGATTTTTTTGGTTTGCTTTTTTTTTTTTTTTTGAGATGGAGTCTTGCTCTGTCACCCAGGCTGGAGTGCAGTGGTGCAGTCTTGGCTCACTGCAACCTCAGTCTCCTGTGTTCAAGTGATTATCCTGCCTCAGCCTCCCAAGTAGCTGGGACTACAGGTGTGCACCACCACACCCGGTTAATTTTTGTATTTTTGGTAGAGACAAAGTTTTGATAGAGACGGGGCCAACCTGTTGGCCTGGTTGGTCTCAAACTTCTGACCTCAGGTGATCCACCTGCCTCAGGCTCCCAAAGTTCTGGGATTACAAGTGTGAGTCACCATGCCTGGCCAGTATAAGATGTTCTATGTAAACCTAATGGTAACCACAAAAGTCTATAATAGATACACAAAACATAAAAAGAAAATATCCAAAGAATATTACTACAGACAGCCATCAAATCACAAAAAGAGAGAAAAAAAGGAACAAAGGATTTATTTACAAAACAATCAAAAATAATTAACAAAATGGCACTAGTAAGTCCTTATTAATAATTACTTTAAATGTAAATCGATTAAATTTTCCAATAAAAAAAGAACAGCAGAATGGATTAAAAACAAGACCCAAGTATATGCTACCTCCAAGAGACTCACTTCACCTTAAAGGAAACTCAGACTTAATGTGAAGAAATGGAAAATGATAGTCTAACAAAAAGAGAATAGGGTTAGCTACAATTATTTGAGACAAAATAGACTTTAAGGGCCAGGTGCGGTGGCTCATGCCTGTAATCCTAACATATTGGGAGGCTGAGGTGGGTGGATCACCTGAAGTCAGGAGTTAGAGACCAGACTGGCCAACATGGTGAAATCTCATCTCCACTAAACAAAAAAATTATCCAGTTGTGGTGGTGGGCACCTATAATCCCAGCTAGTCAGGAGGCTGAGGCAGGAGAGAATCGCTTGAACCCAGGAGGCAGAGGTAGCAGTTAGTTGAGATCATGCCACTGCACTCCAGCCTGGGTGACAGAGTGAGACTCTGCCTCCAAAAAAAAAAAAAAAATAGACTTTAGGGAAAAAAAACTATAAAAAGAGATGAAAAATGTCATTATATAGTAATAAAGGAGTAAATACATCAAGAGGATGTAGCAATTGTAAATTTATATGCACCCAACATTATAGCACTTAAAATAAATGTACAGCAATAATTAAGACATTCAAAGGGAGACAAAGACTGCAGTGCAATAATAGGAGGAAACTTCAATATTCCACTTTCAACATTGAACAGATCATCCGGGGAGAAAATCAATAAGGATACATTGAACTTGACCTACTTTAGACCAAATGAACCTAACAGACATATGAAATATTTAACCCAACAGCAACAGAATACACATTGTTCTCAATGCACATGATACATTCTTCTGGATAGATTATATAATAGGCCACAGGCCAGGCACAATGGCTCATGCCTGTAATAACAGCACTTTGGAAGGCTGAGGTGGGAGGATCATTTGAGCCCAGCCCAGAAGTTCAAGGCCAGCCTGGGCAACATACTGAGACCCTATCTCTAAAAACATGTATGTGTGTGTGTGTGTGCGTATATATGTGTGTGTGTGTGTGTGTGTGTGTAATAGGTCACAGAACAAGTCTTAACAAATTTAAGAAGACTGAAATTATATCAAGTATGTTTTCCAAACACAATGTTATAAAACTAGAAATCTGTAACATAAAGAACCATGGAAAATTGGCGGAATTTGCGGCTTTGGCAGATTGAAATAATGGCAGGTCCAGAAAGTGATGCGCAATACCAGTTCACTGGTATTAAAAAATATTTCAACTCTTATACTCTCACAGGTAGAATGAATTGTGTACTGGTCACATACAGAAGCATTGCTTTGATTGTCTTATATTTCAAGTTAAGGTCCAAAAAAACTCCAGCTATGAAAGCAACATAAATGGATTTTAAACTGTCTACAGTTCTTAATCTCATCTGTTAAGTTCCCATGCCTGGAGAAGCTAATGCCAACTCATCATGTGATAATTCAATTTGTACAATATATTATGAACCTGGAAAAAAAAGAACATGGAAAATTAACAAATATGTGAAAATTAAACAATATGCTCCTGAGAAAATATTAATATTAGAGCAAAGAAGAAATTAAAGAAGAAATTTTAAAATATCTTGAGACTAACAAAAATGGAGATGCAACATACCAAAACTTAAGAGATGCAGCAAAAGCAGTTCTAAGAGGAAATTTTATAGCAATAAATACTAAACCAAAAAAAAAAAAAAGGATCTCAACAAAATAACCTAATGCTACACCTCAAGGAACTAGAAAAAGAAGAACAAACTAAGCCCAATGTTAGAAGAAGAAATGACAAAACAAAAATCAGAGCAGAAATAAATGGATTAGAGTCTAGAAAAACAATAGAAAAGATCAATGAAACAGTATTTTTGCACGCATTAACCAAATTCTCTTTATCCCCTCCTTCCCCACTCCCACTCTTCCCAGCTTCTGGTAACCATTAATTTACTCACTATCTCCATGAGATCACATTTTTTAGCTCCCACATATGAATGTGATCATGTGATATTTGTCTTTCTGTGCCTGGATTATTTCCCTTAACATAATGTGACTATAGTTTCAAGCATGTATTGTATATTTCAAAACAGCTAAACTAGAAGATTTGGAATGTTTCCAACACAAAAAATGTTAAATGTTTCAGGCAATAATTATCTGAATTACCCTGATTTGATCATTATATATTGTATGCATGTATCAAAATATCATATATACACTATACATTTGTACAATATTATGTATCAATTTTAAAAATGTAAGAAAAGATCAATGAAACTAAAAGCTAGTATTTGGTAGAGCTAAATGAAATTGACAAACTTTAGCTAGACTAACAAAAAGAAAGAAGACTCAAATAAATAAACTCATGAATGAAAGAAGGGACATTAAAACTCAAAACACAAAAATACGAAGGATAATCAGAAAAAACTATAAATAATTACACGTCAACAAAGAGGAAAACCTAGAAAAAATGGATAAATTTCTAGAAACATAAAACCTACCAAGACTGAACTAAGAAGAAATTGATTATCTGAACAGACCAATAATGAGTAGGGAGATTGAATCAGTAATAAAGTCTCCTGTCAAGAAAAAGGTCAGGACCAGATGGCTTCATGACTAAATTCCACCAAACATTTAAATAAGAACTAATACTAATCCTTCTCAAACTCTTCCAAAAAGTTGAATAGGAGAAAATACTTCCACACTCATTCTATGAGGCCAGCATCACCTTGATACCAAAGCCAGACGGACACTACAAAAAAGAAAAACTCTACAATGCAGTATCACTGATAAACATAAATGCCAAATTCCTCAACAAATACTAGCAAACCATATTCAACAGTACATTAAAAGGATAATTCACTGTGATCAAGTGAGATTTATCTCACGGATGCAAGGTTGGTTCAACATATTGAAATCAGTAAATGTGATTCACCATATTAACAGAATAAAGGACAAAAACTACATGATCATCTCCATAAATTCAGAAAAAGAATTTGACAAAGTTCAACATTCTTTCATGATAAAAGCTCTCAACAAATTAGGTATAGAAAGACTGTTCCTCAACACATAAAGGAAAGCCATATATGACCAGCCCACACCTAACATCATACTCAATGGTGAAAAGTTAAAGCCTTTTCCTCTAAGAGAAGGAAAAGAGACAGATGCCCACTCTCACCACTTCTTTTCAACATAGTAATAGAAGTCCTAACCAGAGCAATTAGACAGAATAAATAAAAGGCACCCAAATAGAAAATGATAACGTGAAATTGTCTCTGTTTGCTGACGACATGAATTTATATATAGAAAATCCTGAAGATTTTGCCAAAACTGCTAGAATTGATAAATGAATTCAGTATAATCACAGGATACAAAATCAAGTTACAAAAATTAGTAGCATTTCTATACACTAACAATGAACTTGAAAAGAAATTAAGAAAACAATCCCATTTATAATAGTATCAAAAAATACTTAGGAGTAAATTTAACCAAGGAAGTGAAATATCTATATACTGAAAACTATAAAACTTTGATGGGAAAAAATTAAAGAGGATGCAAACAAATGGAAAGATACCTTGTGTTCATGAATTATAAAAATTAATATTGTTAAGACATCCATACTACTCAAGGTGATGTACAGATTCAATGAAATCTCTATTAAAATTCTAATATCTTAACCGGGTATGGTGGCTCATGTCTGTAATCCCAGCACTTTGGGAGGCCGAGGTGGGCAGATCACTTAAGGTCAGGAGTCTGAGAACAGCCTGGCCAACATGGTGAAACCCCGTCTCTACTAAAAATGTAAAAATTAGCCAGGCATGGTGGCGGGAGCCTGTAATCCAAGCTACTTGGGAGACTGAGGCAGGAGAATTGCTCGAACCCATGAGGCGAAGGTTGCAGTGAACTGAGATCATGCCACTGCACTCCAGCCTGGGTGACAGAGTGAGACTCTGTCTCAAAAAATATATAGATATATATAATATCAGTCTTAACATAAATAGAAAAAACAATCCTATAATTTGTATAGAACCATAAAAAAAAAAACTAAATAGCCAAAACGCTATTGACCAAAAATAACAAAGCTAGCTAGAGGCATCACACTACCAGATTTCAAAATATATTATAAATCTATAGTAATTAAAACAACATGCTACTGGCATAAAAACAGACACATCAGGCCGGACATGGTGGCTCATGCCTGCAATCCCAGCACTTTGAGAGGCTGAGGCGGGTGGATCACGAGGTCAGGAGATGGAGACCATCCTGGCTAACATGGTGAAACCCCATCTTTACTAAAAATACAAAAAAAAAAAAAAAAACAAACTTGCCAGGCGTGGTGGCATGTGCCTGTAGTCCCAGCCACTTGGGAGGCTGAGGCAGGAGAATCGCTTGAACCCAGGAGGCGGAGGTGGCAGTGAGCCGAGATCGCACCATTGCACTCCAGCCTGGGTGACAGAGCGAGACTCTGTCAAAAAAAAAAAAAAAAAAAAAAAAACCAGACATATCAATCAGTGGAATAAGAAAGATAGACATCCCAGAAATAAAACTATGCATCTATGGTCAATTGGTTTTGAACAAAAGTACCAAGAACATGCAATGGGTAAAGGACAGTTGCTTCAATAAATGCCTCTGAAAAAACTAGACATCCACATAAAAAAGAATGAAAATGAGCCACTGTCTCACTTCTTATACAAGAATCAACTCAAAATGGATTAAAGACTTAAACATAAAACCTGAAACTATATAACTACTAGAAGAAAACATAGGAGAAAATTTCCATGACATTGACGTGAGCAGAGATTTCTTGGATATGACTCCAAAAGCACAAGTAACAAAAGCAAAATTAGACAAACAAGACTGCATCAAGCTAAAAAGCTTCTGTACTGCAAAGGAAACAATTGAGTGAGGGAAAAATCCAGGGACTGGGAGAAAATATCTGCAAGTTATACATTCAATAAGAAAGTAATATCCAAAACCTACAAGGAACTCAAACTACTCAATAACAAGAAAACAAATAACCCTTTTAGAAAATGGGTAAAGGACTTGAATAAACATTTCTCAAAAGAAGACATAAAAATGGACATCAGATATATTTTAAAATGCTCAACATTTCTAATCATCAGAAAAGTACAAATCAAAACCACAAGATATCACCTCACACCTGTTAGACTATTATCAAAAAGATGAAAGATAAATGTCAGTGAGGATGTGGAGAAAAGGGAACACTAGCACACCAATGGTGATACTGTAAATTAGTACAGTCATTTTAGGAAATAGTATGAAGGTACATCAAAAAACTAAAAATAGTATTACCCACCCACAGCTCCAATAGAAAATAAAAAACAGAAGAGGGAGGATAAAATTGGCCTATACCGCCTCCTCTAATTGCAGAAACATCTGTACCACCTCCTTCAGTGGCAGAAATAGAGACCCTAATACAAAGAATTTTAAACTCTGCTGCCATAGCTGGAGAGCCCTTAGGACCTTGCGCTTTTCCTATTTCTGCAAGGCCTGATCCAAATAATCCACAGCAGCTTATTCATGAACACACTCCACTAGAGTTTAAAGTTGTTGAAGGAATTAAAAGCAAGTGTGGCAAATAATGGTGTAAAGAGCCCATTCACCTTAGGATTGTTAGAATTTGTGTTTGGTGCTTTGCGTCTTTTACCCTTTGATGTGAAACACTTGGCGCAAACTTGCTTGTCCACTAGTGCATATCTGACATGGAATTTAAATTGGCAAGAAATGTGTGCAGACCAGGCTAAACAGAACCATGTTGCTGGACACGCAGACATTACAGAGGATACGCTACAGCTATCAGTCCCTGTCTTAAGCAGGCAGCATTAGAAGGAGAGCTCTTAACATGCTCAGTAATGCAAAATCGGCAAGGCAATCAGGTGTATGTTTATAAAAAGATAAGAAAAAGACATTAGAAGTCGAAACCACTTGGCCAAGCAGGCGGTGGGCAGAAAAAAAGGCTCAGCGGCAGAAAAGTTTGCAGCAACCAAGCCGACAAGGTCTGCCCAGGCCGGCAGCATCCCCCACCCCACCGGCAAAGAAGGGAGTGAGTGGAGCAGACACAGGCAAAGCCTAAGCAAGTACAATGCGGCTGCCGCCCAAGACCTGCAACCGCTGCCCTCTGGCTCTGAGGGCAGCCCATAGCAAAATTTCATGTGTTACATCCCAGGCTATGATTCTTTGCTAATATTTTAGTAAAATGTAAGAAATTGAAAAACCTCTTTTCTAATAATGGCCACTATTGTTATCGCTCTCCTACCCCTGACGTAGCTTTCCAAATTCAATTTAATTAAAACAGTAACCTCTAAAGGGAGAGAGATTACAGAGGGCCCATGAATTAGTTAAAGAGTAATTAAAAGCTAAGCATGTAAAACCACACATTACCCTTTAAAAGAGAACTTTAAACCTAATTAAATGATATTTGTTAAATTAGAAGGTAAAAATGTTGTGTCCTTCTCAGAAAGTGAAGAAAAGTTGTATGTAAGTGTACTGAAAACTCATGCATGAATGACTGTCTTAACTCACTGATTACAGATAGTCTTTGATTTGTACTTGCTAAGAGAGTCCTAAATTGAGTTCCCCAGCTAGTGAGTCACTGTTTTCAAGACTGTTTGCCAGATTAAAGTCCATAAACTTGGTCAGCCTGAAAACTCAATTACAAGATTTAAGCTATTCTGCCTGTGGCTTTAAGCACATGGCTAAAGTATATTATTTCAGTCTCTGCTTCTAGAGATGCTTTCAGATTTTCTTTTTAAACTTCTTGTTACTTATTTCAGCTTGCCATCTTAATAATTAATGCAGTCATTTGCTAAGTTATGACCCTGATATCATCAGGATTCCTTTAAGTAAAAGGCAATTCAAAGCGGTATTGCACTCCCCCAAACCTAATGTTTTAACACTGTTCACTGATGGGTCTGGTAAATATGGAAAAGCGGCAGTCTAGTAGAGACCACATAATTCAATCACTCAATCTGAGTTTACTAGCACTCACAGAGCTAAGGTTACTCTGTTTATTTATCAAAGAACTTTTACAACCTTAAGCTCACTCTGGACTTTCCAGACTTATGTTGCAAATATAACCGTCAATTAATGGGGTCAAGACTTACAGCATGGGATATGAGACTTACAAATGAAAACTTTGATAATCCAGTATTTAAAATGTTGAAGAACATGTGATATCACAGTGGAAAAGGTTTGGGGAGCTTTCTACAGTGAAATCCTAACCCGATATCAGTAACTGGAAAAACAGATAGAAAAGCGCTAGGAGGTCAGGATTTCTGATGGGGGTCATTAATATTTCTCCTCCGCCCACTGCCTTAACATTAGAATGGCTTAGTGACAAACCTGTATGGGTGGATCAATGGCCCCTAACACAGGAGAAGCTAGATCAACTTCATCTGTTGGTAAAAGAGCAACTGAATGCAGGAAATATAGAAAAGTCAGTTAGCTCCTGGAATTCACCGGTATTTGTTGTCCCAAAAAGTTCCAAAAACAATAATGATCTCTGGGGTTTCAGCTCAACGCTCAGAGCTAATTGCAGTCATTCAGGTTTTATAGCTCACAGATTCAGATCCTATCAACATTGTCTATGATTCAGCTTATGTTGTGAATGTAGCCAGTCACATAGAAATTGCTACAGTTAAAAGTACACTAGACCCAGAACTGCTTAATTTTTTTCACTTATTCTCATATGCTGCATGCTACATGTCAAACAGGTGAGACAGTTGGTCATGTACAGCAACACTGTCTGTCATCATTTGCTCATATGGGGATACCTAAATAATTAAAAACTGACAATGGACCTGCTTATACTAGTCATGCTTTTCAAAATTTCTTGCGTTTTGGGCTATAACCCATAAAACAGGAATTCTTTATAATCCTAGAGGACAAGGCATTATAGAACAGGCACAACGAATATTAAAACGCATGTTGAAAAGACAAAAAGGGGGTAAAGGAGGCCAACTACCACCTCAATCAAAACTACATTTAGCCTTATTTACTTTAAATTTTTGGATTCCTGGTACGGATGGTAAGACTCCAGCAGAAAGACATTGCCAAGTGTTAGAGGAAAAGAGGAAAGTTTATTAGAAAGTGTTACGGAAATCCCCGGAAGGACAATGGAAAGGTCCAGTGGATTTACTGACGTGGGGAAGAGGGTATGCTTGTGTTTTTACAGGAGATGAACAAGCCATGTGGGTGCCCTCACGGTGCATGCAACCATGGAATGGGAAACTGGAGGAACTGAGGGTGGCCCACTATAGGCCCGGTCCCTCCGGTACGAGCCATGAGTCAGCTGAGCCTGAGTGCAAAGATGGACAGAAGGCCGACTGGAGTCATGACACAGTTCTAATATTACACTTGTAAAGAATATCACCACTTAATTTACAGTTTGTGTTTTTAATTCTTATGTCTTTTTAGCAGCTAAGAAGGACCAGCTCCAGTTAAACAACACCCGATTGACCTGTAAATCTTGTCAGTTATATCACTGCATTAATCATAGCACATTGCAAACACATAATATCTCTACTTTGATGATTTTAGGTAGCATCCTTGGGCTATGGATTCCTGTTAATCTATCTGAGCCTTGAGCTGCCACACCTGCTTTGCATTTTATGAAACTTCTTCTAACTCTGCTTACTTATTGTGTCCGTAGAGCCTTAGGCATGATAATTTTTGCTATTGTTTCCTTGGTCACACTAATAACTTCTATTGTGATATCTTCTGTAGCTTTGCATAGTTCTGTTCAAACAGCTCAGTACATGGAGAACTGGACATGTACAGCTAACCAAGCATGGCTACTTCAGAATAAAATTAACACTGAGTTACAAACTGAAGTGCCAATGTTGAAATCCACGGTTCTATGGTTAGGGGAACAAGTACAAACCTTGCAATTGCAGCAGTAATTGCGTTGTCATTTTAATCACACTCATATTTGTGTAATCAACTTAGAATACAACCAAAGTGAGTATCCGTGGGACCCTGTGAAAGCCCATTTGCAGGGAGCTTTCACATCCAACATCACCTTTGATATTGGTGAATTACAAAACAAAATTCTTGATTTAAATAGGCAAACTCAAGAGTTTCAGCCTTCTTTAGAAGACTGGACCGAATTCCAGCAGGGCCTGGAGAGCCCCAAGCCTTGGACCTATCTAAAGCACCACATTAACATCTTATATGTAGTTCTTGGAATAATGTTGTTTTGTCTCTTCTTTTTATAGTCTGTAAAATCAGATGGACCACCAATCAGAGAATAAGAGCTGCCCAGCCTGGCCTTACATTCTTCCAATTAATTCATAAACAGAAAGGGGGAATATGTAGGGAGCCGAAGGCCTGTGGGACATGACCAACTCGGCATTCCACTGGAGGCTATATGATCAAACAGCAAACTGTTTATCATGAATGCAGGATGTGAGCAAACTCAGGACTGCTCCTGCTGACAGAAGGTTTGCTGGAGGCAATCACTCCCTGGCGCCAAAGTTATCTACTGTGACATCTAGAGCCTGTTGATCGAGGAATGCAGTCTTGCAAGCCTACTCCGGACTGAGCAGCTGACCCTTTCTTCCACCCCCTTTCTCACTATCTCTTTTGCCTAATAAATACAGAGGGCTGTGTAAAGTTCAGGGCCCTTGTCCACTAGAGGCAAGGCGCCCCCCGATCCCTCCTTCCAAATATATTCTTTTGTCTCATGTCTTTTATTCCCACATTTGCCCCGCTTTGTTCAGTCCCCCTAAGTCCATGCGGGTTACATAGTGGCACCCCGAGCAGCGACAGAATCGGGTGCTCAACATTACTTGACTAGACTTGTCAGGGATATCTGTTTTCCGTTCAGAAAACTAGAGTTTTGATTTGTTTATCAACTGATTTTGTTTTATAATATGCTAATTTCTCATTTTAGACTTATTATTTTGTTTTCTCTAGATTTTTTCCCCTAACTCTTTGAGACTGATGCTCATTTTTTGTTTGTATACAAAGGAATGCATTGAAGGATTTTGAACTATCTCTTAAGTTCAAATATGTTCAAATCCCATCCATTTTGATGTGTGGCAGTCTTGTTTTCTAAGTAGTTTACAAATGTGTTTTAAATTTCTGGTTCAATAATTAAGAGTCTTTAAAAAAAAAACCACAATAAGATACCATCTCACATCAGTCAGAATGGCGATTATTAAAAAGTCAAGAAAAAACAGATGCTGGTGAGGCTGCAGAGAAACAGGAACACTTTTACACTGTTGGTGGAAATGTAAATTAGTTCAGCCATTGTGGTAGACAGTGTGGTGATTCCTCAAAGACCAGAACGAGAAATACCATTTGACTCAGCAATCCCATTACTGGGTATATACCCAAAGGAATATAAATAATTATATTATAAAGATACATACATGTACATGATCATTGCAGCACTATTTACAATAGCAAATACATAGAATCAACCCAAACGCCCATCAACGATAGACTGGATAAAGAAAATGTAGTACATATACACCATGGAATACTATGCAGCCATAAAAAGGAACAAGATCATGTCATTTGCAGGGACATGGATGGAGCTGGAAGCCACTATTCTCAGCAAACTAATGCAGGAACAGAAAACCAAACACTGCATATTCTCACTTATAAGTGGGAGCTGAACAATGAGAATACATAGACACAGGGTAGGGAAAAACGCACACTGGGACCTGTTTGTGGGGGTCGGGGGAGGGAAAAATAGCTAATGCATGCTGGGCTTAATACCTAGGTGATGGGTTGATAGGTGCAGTAAATCACCACGGGACACATTTACCTATGTAACAAACCTGCATATCCTGAATGTGTATCCCAGAACTTAAAATAAAAATTTAAAAACTTAAAAACAACAAAAGTAATGAAATCAGTATGCTGAAGAGATATCTGCACTACCATGTTCAATGCAGCATTCTTCACAATACCCAAGATATGGAAACAACCTAAGTGTCTACCAACAGAAGAATTAATTTTTAAAAGTGATATATATGCACAATGGAATACCATTCAGCTCTTTAAAAACAGGAAATTCTGTCATTTGCAACAACATGGATGAATCTAGAGGACATTATGTGAAATAAGTAAGGCACAGAGAGACAAATACTGTATGATCTCACTTATATAAGGAATCTAAAAAGTCAAACTCATAGAAGTAGAGAATAGAGTGGTGTTTGCCAGAGGCTGGGGAAGAAAGAGGTGAATGGGGAAAGAGGAGACATTGGTCAATTGGTACAAAGGCACAATTAGGAGAAAAATTCTGGTGTTATATTGAACGGCAAGGTGACTATAATTAATATTGTAATGTATATTTCAAAATATCTAAAAGAGGATTTTAAATGTTCTCACACAAAAAAATGATAAATATTTAAGATTATAGATACACTAATTACCTGATTTGATCATTTCACAATGTATACAAGTATTGAAACATCACCTTGTACCCCACAAATATATATAATTACTATTCGTCAATTAAAAATAAAATAAAACTTAAAAAAACAAATTAACATCACCAGCAATAAGACAAATCAACATCATATATTTTCTGATATGATGCATTGAGAAGATACAACATGTCCTCTGTAGTATTATCATCAAAAATGCATAACCTTAATCTAATCATAAGATTCAATCAATCCAAACTGAGGAACACTCAACAATAAAAGTAGTAAGTGGAATTCAAAGATGGCTCCCAAGTTTCCTTTTCTCTAGTGTTAACCCCTCTTTTTTAGTGTGGTTGTAACCTTTAAATATGATGAGATAATCAATGTCTTGATTAGGTTACATTTTATGGCAAAGGTGATGAAATAGTAACTATTATAATAATGTTACATTATATAAGAATCTCCCATAGCAGACTAGAGATTTATCTGCTGGCTTCCAAGAAGTAAGCTGCTATATTGTGAGAGGTACACATGACTAGGACCTGAGGGAAGCATCTAAAAACAGAGCAAACCCTTGACAATAGCAAAAAAAAAAAAAAAAAGGAAGACTGCAGTCCTCAAACTGTTAGAACTATATTCTGCCAACAACCAGCGAATCTGGAAGGGGATCCCAAGCCTCAGGTAAGATCACAGCCTCAGGTGACATTTTAATTTCAGCCCACTGGTACCTGGAGCAGAGAACTCAGCTAATGCATACCTGGACTTTTGAGCCATGAAAGCTGTGAGGTAATAAATTTGTGTTGTTTTCAGCCTCTAAATTTTTGGTAGTTTTATGCAGCAATAGAAAATAATACAATAACTGACACACACTCTCCAAAACTTTCAAGGTCATGAAAGACAAGGAAAGATTGAAGGCCTGTCACAGATTAAAAGAGAACAAAGAGAAGTGACAACTAAAGGCAATGTGAGATCCTGAGTTACACCTTGGGACAGAAAAATACATTAGTTATATAACTGGTGAAATGTAAATAAAGTGTGTAGTTTAATTTAACATATTGTACCATGTTAATTTCCAATTTTTTATAATTATACTATGGTTATGTAAGTTATTAACATTAGGGAAAAAAGGGTGAGGGGAAATGAAAATTTTTATCTCCTATTTAAAATTTCTCTGGACTATAACATTATTTTAGTAATAAAGAGTTTAAAAATAAAACCTGGATGGTGGGAGGCCAAGGAGGGCAGATCACCTGAGGTCAGGAGTTCAAGACCAGCCTGGCCAAGATAGTGAAACCCCATCTCTACTAAAAATACAAAAATTAGCTGGGTGTGGTGGCGGACGCCTGTAATCCCAGCTACTAGGGTGGCTGAGGCAGGTGAATCGCTTGCACCCGAGAGAGGTTGCAGTGAGCCCGGATCGCACCACTACACTCCCGCCTGGGCAACAGAGCAAGACTCCATCTCAGAAAAAAAAAAAAAAAAGAAAAAAGAAAACCTGAATGGATGATCAGGAGGCTGAGGGCCAGTGGCCTCAATAAAAAGACATAGTTTCCTGGTCCAGTTTCTCGACCTGAACCAACGTTCAGAGCCACCATAAACTGAAACGGGACTGGGTTCCCAGGAGGAGAGATTTGTAACATCATGGCAAGTATACATGGTAATTATTTTTTCAGTCCTTCTCCAAAGGGTCCTACATCCATTTACTTGAGTAATTGTGCATTGAAGAAAGAAGAATACTCAAACAAGTCAAGGACTTTTAGTCACAGTGTCTGTGTTAATATTGATACTCAGATACCCAATTGGCTTCCTGGCTTTCCTATCTAGTATGATTGCCCCTTCTCCTAAGAGCAGTGAAGAGGAAGAGCAAAAGGATGAAGAAGTTCTTCAGGGAGAACAAGGAGATTTTAATAATAATGATACCGAACCAGAAAATCTGAGTCACAGGCCTCTCCTCATGGATTCTGAAGATGAGGAAGAAGAGGAGAAACGTAGCTCTGATTCTGATTATGAGCAGGCTAAAGCAAAGTACAGTGATATGAGCCCTGTCTACAGAGACAAATCTGGCAGTGGACCAACCCAAGATATTAATACAATACTCCTCACCTCAGCCCAATTGTCCTCTGATGTTGGAGTGGAGACTCCTAAACAGGAGTTCGATATATTTGGCGCCGTCCCCTTCTTTGCAGTGTGTGCTCAACAGCCCCAGCAAGAAAAGAATGAAAAGAGCCTCCCTCAACACAGGTTTCCTGCTGCGGGACTCCAGCAGGAGGAATTTGATGTATTCACAAAGGCGCCTTTTAGCAAGAAGGTGAATGTACAAGAATGCCATGCGGTGGAGCCTGAGACACATCCCAAAAGCATAGATATATTTGACTTCACTCCATTTCAGCCCTTCCTCACATCAACAAGTAAAAGTGAAAGCAACGAGAGGACCTTTTTGGGCTTGTGCCCTTTGAGGAAATAATGCGGAGCCAGCAGCAAAAAGTCCAACAGCGCAGCTTACAGAAACTGTCCTCTCGCCAAAGGCGCACAAAGCAGGATATGTCCAAAAGTAATGGGAAGCGGCATCATGGCACGCCAACTAGCAAAAAGAAGACTTTGAAGCCTACCTACCGCACTCCAGAGAGGGCTCGCAGGCACAAAAAAGTGGGTCGCCGAGTCTCTCAAACCAGCAATGAATTTTTAACCATCTCAGACTCCAAGGAGAACATTGGTGCTGCAGTGACTGATGGGAACGATAGGGGGAACATCTTACAACTCGAGGAGAGTCTGTTGGACCCCTTTGGTGCCAAGCCCTTCCATCCCCCAGACCTGTCATGGCACCCTCTACATCAGGGCCTGAATGACATCCGTGCTGATCACAATACTGTCCTGCCTAAGCAGCCAAGGCAAAATTCACTACATGGGTCATTCCATAGTGCAGATGTATTGACAATGGATGATTTTGGTGCCATGCCCTTTACAGAACTTGTGGTGCAAAGCATCACTCCACAGCAGTCCCAACAGTCCCAACCAGTCGAATTAGACCCATTTGGTGCTGCCCCATTTCCTTCTAAACAGTAGATACTTCTGATGGATTACTGGCATTAACTCCTGTTTCAAAAAAGTATGAATAGTTTTATGAATTTGAAAAAAAAATTTAATGGCTGTTTATGTCGTTCGTTCTTAAAGATCAATCAGAACAGGTGATTTTGAAAAAACCAAATAGAAAAATGAAGTATCTCTACAGGGTAGTAACTTGATGCCTCTTCCAAGCAGGAGAAAAGGGAGCTAAATTGCCAGCTCTAACTAAGGGTTTCTGCTACTGACCTCACAACACAGAAATGCAAGTGTGGTACTTCCAGTGAAAGCACATGGCACCCTTCCAGGTGTGTAACCACTCAGGAGGGACAGTAAAACTGTTATTTTTAATATCAGAATGTCATTTTTGTGAGCATATCCCTAAAATTAGGGTTATTTGTTCATACACTAGTTATGTTTGTGAATTTTTTTAAGATCTCTTCTAATTTCCATGCAGTTAAAAACAATCTAGTTCTCTTAAAGCATTAGAAAGTTATTATCTGGAGAGTGCAGAGATTTCACTCCATACACCTTTCTCCACAAAGCAGAACCAGAAGTAACTGACTATTGTGCCTAAAACTATTTCATTTTAAAAACAAGTGCCATTAATATGGAATATCTAATGATAAGTACATGAAATAACGTTATATTAATTAGCTCAATTTAGCTATTCCACAATTTACATATTTCAAAACAATGTTATACATGATAAATATATATAATTTTTGTCAATTAAAACATAAATTTTAAAAATTGACTATCGCATAGAAGCCTAGAACAGAAATATAAAGAGAAATATCTGACATTCAAAAAGAAATGATAAGCAGAAAAAATGATATAGAAGAAAAAATTCACTACTTTAGAAACACTTTATATTGTTTATGAATGGCTTCTTGCCCCAAACTTTTATTAACATGGCCCTAATAAAGCAGATTATTGGAAAAAATTGGGAGTGAGGACAAGGGTTATATAAAAATTTTATTTTAGGAAGAAAATATGTAGGAGAAACTGAATTTTCACGACATTTACAGTGTGAAATCATGTTGCATTTACTAATGTACTTTATTAGCAACTTCACCAAATATTCCCCAAGTCATAAGCAACGATTATTTTTATTAGGTTTGGGGGGTGGAGTAGTTTTAATAAAGTGCACAGAATGGTGACATCCACAAAGCCTTACAGGCAGGATTCATGCATCCTGCTGCAAGTACCTCTGCACTAATAAATTAGATCCTAAAATGCCTATAAGGTGGACTAGCATCTTAACTCTGCTAGTTGATCGTATCTTCACTGAAAAGAACCCAGCTACCAATTGCCTTTTTTTAACACCACAAATGCTAATTAGAAACTTGAGATTTTATAGAAATTATTTAATGATAGAGATTACATATGTGAATTAATGTGAATATAATATCTGTGATTCCTGTGTCTATAAATATTTTAAGTTATAATTAACTGTCCGGCACTATCAGATTAACATTTGGAAGTTTCTAGAACAGTTAATGCTATTTACAGAAAGGAGTGGAAACTCATCAACTGGCACTCTCTTTGATTTTTATATTTTAAATTAACTCTCTTTGAACCCAATTAAAGTATATTTTATGAGTAATTTTGTTAGGCATCTTTTTTTTTTTTTTTTTTTTTTATTGATCATTCTTGGGTGTTTCTCGCAGAGGGGGATTTGGCAGGGTTACAGGACAATAGTGGAGGGAAGGTCAGCAGATAAACAAGTGAACAAAGTTCTCTGGTTTTCCTAGGCAGAGGACCCTGCGGCCTTCCGCAGTGTTTGTGTCCCTGGGTACTTGAGATTAGGGAGTGGTGATGGCTCTTAACGAGCATGCTGCCTTCAAGCATCTGTTTAACAAAGCACATCTTGCACCGCCCTTAATCCATTCAACCCTGAGTGGATACAGCACATGTTTCAGAGAGCACAGGGTTGGGGGTAAGGTCACAGATCAACAGGATCCCAAGGCAGAAGAATTTTTTCTTAGTACAGAACAAAATGAAAAGTCTCCCATGTCTACCTCTTTCTACACAGACACTGCAACCATCTGATTTCTCAATCTTTTCCCCACCTTTCCCCCCTTTCTATTCCACAAAACCGCCATTGTCATCATGGCCCGTTCTCAATGAGCTGTTGGGTACACCTCCCAGACGGGGTGGTGGCCGGGCAGAGGGGCTCCTCACTTCCCAGTAGGGGCGGCCGGGCAGAGGCGCCCCTCACCTCCCGGACGGGGCGGCTGGCCGGGCAGGGGGCTGACCACCCCCACCTCCCTCCTGGACGGGGCGGCTGGCCGGGCAGAGGGGCTCCTCACTTCCCAGTAGGGGCGGCCGGGCAGAGGCGCCCCTCACCTCCCGGATGGGGCAGCTGGCCAGGCGGGGGGCTGACCCCCCCACCTCCCTCCCGGACGGGGCGGCTGGCCGGGCAGAGGCTGCAATCTCGGCACTTTGGGAGGCCAAGGCAGGCGGCTGGGAGGTGGAGGTTGTAGCAAGCCGAGATCACGCCACTGCACTCCAGCCTGGGCACCATTGAGCACTGAGTGAACGAGACTCCGTCTGCAATCCCGGCACCTCGGGAGGCCGAGGCTGGCCGATCACTCGCGGTTAGGAGCTGGAGACCAGCCCGGCCAACACAGCGAAACCCCGTCTCCACCAAAAAAAATATGAAAACCAGTCAGGCGTGGCGGCACGCGCCTGCAATCGCAGGCACTCGGCAGGCTGAGGCAGGAGAATCAGGCAGGGAGGTTGCAGTCACCTGAGATGGCAGCAGTACCGTCCAGCTTCGGCTCGGCATCAGAGGGAGACCATGGAAAGAGAGGGAGAGGGAGACCATGGGGAGAGGGAGAGGGAGAGGGAGAGGGAGAGGCAGAGGGAGAGGGAGAGCTAGGCATCTCTTAATTATAGTGCCTCAATGGGATAAGATACTTGCCTATTTTCACAGTTCTGAACTTGGAAAGAAGCAAAGTATATGTAAATAAACCACATATTTGTCTTTTTATTGCTTTTTTCCCTCTTTTATATGCTAAATCAAATACAAATTTGTGGATAGGGAAGCAATATGTGAATCACAATGTAGCAGAGGCAGACCAAGCATTACATTATTACTTAGAGTTGTACTTTTAGAGCTGGACTGCACCAATTACTTGTCCTCATGCCAAAGGCAAATATATTTGCAACTTTTTTTTTTTCAATTCTCAGGTTGATTAATACTGCTAATGCAAATGCTCAAGTAGATGTTTAAAAACTTTACAAAATAGATTCAAGGAATACTTTCTTTTAAAAGTGAAGACTTGATGATTACACATAGTAAATTCATGAACTACAGTAGGTTTGTATCAAACAGAATAACTTTTTAAATGAAAATCTTTTGAGGTGTGCACAATATGCTTCTTATTTTAGTCCTTGGTCTTTGCTAGATCTCATGAGTTTCATCATTTAGAAAAGGGGTAGGGGATGAACTAATGTGGTCTCCTTCAGATGTAAACATGAAATACCTAGCGTTTTACTCGCTTCTCAATACACTGAATAATTTTAAATGATTCAGACACTGATGTAGACCCTTTGGCTTATAATGTTGGATAAATTCTGAGGAAACAACTCTGACACCTTAAAATATTTACATTCTTATGTTATAACACAGCACAGTAACTTTCTTCTTTCAAGATTGTAGCTCAGAGAAAAGATACAGGATTCCATTGGGGGTTCAAAGGGATAGAAATGGAGAGATTCCTTTGTGTTGAAGTAGAGGCATTTTCCTAAAAAGTATATATTTATACTTTGCATTTTCATTCATCATCCCCCAGAATCATGGTCAAAGTGTAGGTCACTCCACACAGCTGATGCTCAGGTCATTGCATTATGAGAATTATGAGAATAAAGCTCCCAAGGTATGTGAAAGTGCTTAACACAGTACCTGGCATACAGCACTCAATAAAAGTTTGGCTCTATTATGGGATGTTCCAATTCTGGTTTAAGAATGTAAGAAAGGTTATATATATATACCACTAAGCAAATATAAATATATATGTATATATATAGCAAAGACCATATATATATACGGGTTTTTTTCCCTAATATTATTTGGGTGTCCCCTGTGCTTCTTTAGGATGTAGTTATAACTCTCAATGAGAACACATGGACACAGGGAAGGAACATTACACACTGGGGCCTGTCAGAAGGTGGGGGGCAAGGGAAGGGATAGCACTAGGAGAAATACCTAATGTAGATGACGGGTTGATGGGTGCAGCAAACCACCATGGCACATGTATACCTATGTAACAAACCTGCACGTTCTGCACATGTATCCCAGAACTTAAAGTATAATAAAAAAAAGATAAAAACAAACAAAACAAACAAACAAACAAACAAAATGTCTGCTGGGTTTGATAAGGATTGAATCTGCAGATGAGTTAAAGGGGTATTGCCATTTTAACAATATAAAGTCTTTATGGAATGTCATTCTATTTATTTAAGACTTCTTTAATGTTTTAACAATGTTTGTTTGTTGTTTTCAGAGTATATGTTTTGCACTTGTTTTGTTACATTTATTCCTAAGGATTTTGTTCTTTTTCATGATATTGCAAATTAAATCATTCTTTTCATTTTTGTTTTGCTCATTGCTGCTGTAGAGAAATACAATTGATTTTGTATATTGATCTGTTCTCCTGCCACTGTGTTGAAATTGTTAATTATTTCCAATAGTTTGTAGTAGATTCCTTAGGATATTCATGCATACATTTATGTCATCTACAAATACAGATTGTCTTACTTCCTTCCAAATCGGGTTGATTTTTATTTCTTTTTCTTGCCTGATTGCCCTGACTGGAATCTTCAGTACAATGTGGAATAAAAGTGGTGAAGGCAAACATCCGTGTCTTGTTCTGGATCTTAGGGAGAAAGCTTTTATCATTAACTATTTTGTTAGCTGTGGCTTTTCCATAGATGCCCTTTGTCAGCTTTGAGGAAGTTTCCTTCTGTTCCTAGTCTGTTGAGTGTTTTTATCATGAAAGAGTGCTAGATTTTGTCAAACAGTTTTTACTTCTATTGAGATGATCATTTGGTTTTTGTTTTCATTCTTTTGACATGGTGTATTACATTAACTGATTTTCAAATGTAAAACAACCTTTCATTCCTAGGATAAATGTTACTAGGTCATGCCGTACAATTCTTTTTATATGTTGTTGAATTCAGTTTGTTAATACTTTGCTGAGGATTTTTGTGTCTATACTCATAAGCAATATCAGTATGTAGTTTTCTTTCCTTGTAATATTGTCTGGTTTTGGTATCTTGATAGTAATGTACTCACAGGATGTGTAGGGAAGTGTGCCCTCCTCTTCTAGTTTTAGAAATTTGGTATATGTTATTAAGTGTTGGATAGAATTAACCAGTGAAGTCTACTGTTTTTGGCCTTTTCTTTGTATGAAATTGAACGATTGCTTATTTACATCTCCTTACTCTCTATAGGTCCACTCAGATTTTACATTTTTTTCTTGAGTTAGTTTCAGTAGTTTGTGTTCTTCTATGAACTTATCCATTTCACATGTTATCTATTTTGTTGTCATATAATTGTAGACAGTATTTCCTTACATTTCTCTTGTTTTTGTAATGTTGGTAGTAATGGCAACTCTTTCATTTTTATTTTAGTAAATTGAGTATTCTCCTTTTTTCTTGATTTGTGTAGCTCGTTTCATCAATTTTGTTAATCTTTTAAAAGAACCAAGTTTTTGATTACCTCATTTTCTCTCTTGTTTTTCTCTTTTACATAATATTAACTTCTGACCTAATCTTCATGATTCCATTCTTCTGCTTAATTTGTGTTTATTATTATTGAATTACAAATAAAAATTTTATATATTTATGGTGTACAACATGATTTCTTAAAGTATGTATACATTATGAAGTGGCTCAATCAAGCTAATTCACATATGCATTACCTTGGATATCTATTTTTGTGGTGAAAACACTTAAAATCTACCCTAAGCAAATTTCAAGTACAAAATATATCATTAATGCATTGTTGTAAGTATAGTCACCATGTTAGACAATATTCTTGAACTTATTCCTCTTGTCTAACTAACTAAAATTTTCTATCCTTTAACCAATATCTCCTCTATCTCCCATTTCCCCAACAGGGCTCCTGTCTACACTCTGCCTCTGTGAATCTATCATTTTTAGATTCCACATATAAGTGAGATCACGGAGTTTTTGTCTTTCGGTGCTCGGCTTATTTCACATAACACATTATCCTCTGGGTTCACCCATGTTGCCCCAAATGACAGGATATCCTTTTAGAAGACTAAAGAGTATTCCATGTGTATATATACCACAGTTTCTTTATCCATTCATTTGTCAATGGACATTTAGGTTGCATCCATATTTTAGCTGTGGTGAATAATGTAAATAATATGGGAGTGCAGATATCTCTTGAAATACTGATTACATTTTCTTTGGATATTTACCTAGAAGTCGAATTGCTGGATCATATGGTAACTTTTTTGAAGAACCTCTGTATTGTTTTTGATAATAGTGGTATTGATTTACTTTCCCACCAACAGTGTACAATGGTTCCCTTTTCTTTTCATTCTGCCCAACACTGACCGTCTTTCCCCTTTTTGATACTAGCTCACTCTATGGGCGTGATGTGATACGGTGGTTTTTAATTTTCATTTCCCTGATGATTAGTAACGTTGAGCATTTTTTTTCATATATCTAATGGCCATTTGTATGTCTTCTTTTGAAAATAACAACTTAGGTCTTTTTGTCCATTGTTTAATTGGGTTACTTGTTTTCTTGCTATTGAGTTGAGTTCCTTATATATTTTGTATATTAACTTTTTATCATATATGTGGATTACAAATATTTTCCCCCATTTTATGGGTTGTCTCTTCACTTTGATTGTTTCCTTTGCTGTGCATAACCTTTTTAATTTGTTGTAATAGCATTTGTCCATTTTTGGTTTTGTTACCTGTGCTTTTGGGGTTATAGCCAAGAAATCATTGCCCACACCAGACATGGAACTTTTGCCCTATGTTTTCTCGTAGTTTTACAGTTTCAGGTTTTACATTTAAGTCTTTTATCCATTTTGAATTGATATTTTGTATATAGTGTGAAATAAGGATCTAATTTTATTCTTTATTCTTCTGTGTATGTATATCCAGTTGTCCCAACACCATTTATCAAAGAGACTGTCCTTTCCCCATTGTGTGTTCTTGGCACCTTTGTCAAACATCAATTGACTGTAAATGTGTGGATTTATTTCTGGGCTCTCTGTTCTGTTCCATTAGTCTATTTGTCTGTTTTTATGCTAGTATCAAGTTGTTTTGACTACTATAACTTTATAGTAGATTTTAAAATCAGGAAATGTGATGCCTCCAGCTTTATTCTTTTTGCTCAAGATTACTTTGGCTATTCAGCATCTTCTATAGTTCCATACAAATTGTCGGGTTGTTCTATTTCTGTGAAAAATGTCATTGAAGTTTTGATATGGATGGCATAAAATCTGTAGATTGCTTTGATTGATTTGGGCATTTTAACAATATTAATTCTTACAGCTTATAGACACAAGATACATTTCTAGTTATTCACATTTTCTTTAGTTTCTTTCATCAGTGTTTTATACTTTTTACTGTACAGATCTCTAACCTTCATGGTTAAATTTATTCCTCAGAGTTTTAGTTTTATAGCTATTGTAAATGAGATTGGTTTGTTGATTTCTTTTTCAGAAATTTATTGTTAGTGTATAGAAACACTTCAGATTTTGTATCTTAATTTTGTATACTGTAAATTTTCAGAAGATGTTTATTAGGTCCAATTGTTCTTTTGTGGAGTCTTTATAGTTTTCTAATAAGATCATGTTATCAGCAAACAGAAATAACTTCACTTGTTCCTTTCTGAAATAAAAGCCTTTTATTTCATCTTCACTAACTGCTCTTGCTAGGAATTCCAGTATTCTATTGAATAGAAGTGAGTGGGCATCTTTGTCTAGTTCCTGATCACAGAGAAAAAGATTTTAGCTTTTTCCCATTGAGTATGATGTCAGCTGTGGGCTGTTATATATAAATGGCTTTTATTTTGTTGACATATATTCCTTCTATACATAATTTGTTGAGGCTTTTTATTATAAAAGTATGTTTTGTCAAGTGCTTCTGCACCTATTAAGATGATCAATTGGCTTTTGTCTTTTATCCTATTAATGTGATGTACCATATTTATTAATCTGCATATGTTGAACCATTCTTTCCTCCCTGGGATAAATGCCATTTGGTCACGGTGAATGACCCATTAATGCGTTGTTGAATTGAGTTTGCTAGCATTTTGTTGAGGATTTTGCATCTATGTTCATCGGGAATATTGGTCTGCTGTTTTCTGTCCTTGTAGTGTCTTGTCTGGCTTTGGTATCTGAGTAACGCTGGCCTCAAAATGAGTTTGAATGTATTCCCTCCTCCTCAATTTTGTGGAATATTTTGAGAAGGATTGGTATTAGTTCTTCCTTAAATGTTTGGTATAATTCAGCAGTGAGGTCATCAGGTCCTGGGCTTTTCTATGTTGGGAGTTTTGGATTAATCATTTAATATACTTGTTATTGGTCTACACAGATTTTCTGTTTCTTCATGATTCAGTCTCGGTAGGCTGTATGTTTTTAGGAATGTATCCATTTTTCTAGGTTATCAATTTTTGGGGGAATATAATTGCTCATAGTTTCTTATGACTTTATATTTCTGTGGTATCAGTTGTAATGTCTTCTCTTTCATTTATGATTTTATTCATTTCAGTCTTCTCTCTTTTTCTTAGTCAAGCTAAAAGTTTGTCAATTTTGCTTATCTTTTCAAAATACTAACTCTTAGTTCTGTTTATCCTTTCTGTTGTTTTTCTAGTCTCTATTCATTTTTATTCCTGTTCTGACCTTTATTCCCTTTCTGCCAGCTTTCAGTTTAGGCTGGTCTCTTTTAGAGTTCCTTGAGGTATAATGTTAGTTTGGATTTTTAAGTCTTTTTTCTTTTTTGATGTAGGCATTTATTGCTATAAAGTCCCCTCCTAGAACTGCTTTTGCTGCATCCCATAAATTTGGCGTGTTGTTTCCACTTTCTGTTGTCCCAAGATATTTTTCAATTCCTTTTCATTTCTTCTTGACTCTTTGTTCAGGAGCATGTTGTTTAATTTCTACATATTTGTGAATTCTCCAATTTTTCTTGTTATTGATTTCTAGATTCATACCGTTATGGTTACTGAGATTCCTGGGGCAGGCCTGGATCCTGATTCTGCTGGACTGTCAGGGGTGGCCTCAAGCTTGGGTCTATGCATGCCAACCTGGTGCTGGAGTGAGACTGGAGGCTAGGTCCACAAGTGTTGGCCTGGAGTCTGGGGCTGAAGAGGCAGACCAGGCAATGGTATGGGGCGGGGGGCGCCTGAAGCCTGGGCCCATGTGGTACTGGGCCAATCCCAGTCTGGTACTGGGCCAATCTGAAGTCTGGGTTGGGCCTGAAGCTTGAGTCTCCAGGGGCCAGCCTGGACCCTGAGGCTGCAGGAGCAGGCTTGGTGCTGGTGCCTGTTGGTGCCACCCTAGCACTACAGTGAGCCTGAAGCCTGGGGCTTCAGGGGCCAGCCTGGTGCTAGAGCAGGCCTGGAGCCTGGGTCTGCAGATGCTGGCTTGGAGTCTGGAGATGTGGTGGCTAGCCTGGCACTGTGGTGGACTGGTTCCTAGGTTAGTAAAGGCTAGCCTGGAGCTAGGGTCTAGTGGTGTTGGTCTGGTGCAGAGGAGGGCCTGGAAACTAGGCCCATGGGTATCTGCCTGGTGTCTGGGGCTATGGGGCCTGGCCTGGCAGTGGGGCAGGCCTAGAAGCTGTGTACTTAAGGTCATGGCTGGGTCCTAGGGCTGTGGGTGCTGGCCTGGTGCCTGAGACTGCCAAGGTTATCCAGGAGCTGGGTCCTGGGTGTACTGGCCTGGAGGTTCCATCCACAAGTGCTGGCCTGAAGCCTGGAGGCATGACTCTTGGCTACACTCACCAGGAATTTAGTCAATTCAAGTTGGAATTGAAGGGGACAAGAAATGCAGGCAGGTTGACACTCCAGGTGAGATATAATAAGCCTTGAATGGGAGCTAGACACAGACCTTACACCCTTCATAAAAATGTTCTTAAAATGGACCATAGACCTAAGTGTAAAATGAAAAACTATAAAACTCCTGTAAAATAGCATAGGAGAAAATCTGGTTGACCTAGGGTTTAGCAATGACTTTTTAGAAGCAATACCAAAAGTACAACCAATGCAAGAAAGAATAGATTAACTGAACTTCATTAAAATTGAAAAATTCTACCCTGTGACAATGTAAAAAGAATGAGAAGATAAGCCACAGACTGAAATAAAATATTAGCAAAGGACATTCTGATAGAGAACTTTTATCCAAAATATAGAAAGAACTCTTTAAACTCAACAATAAGAAAATAAACCTGATTTTTTTTATGTTTTAAATAAATTTTATTGTCTATATTAAGGTATACAACACAACGTTAAATGAAACATATATATATATAGTAAAACTATAGTGGAACAACGAACATACCCATCATCTCACATAGTTACTGATTATTCCCCCATTGGCAAGAGCAGGTATAATCTACTCATTTAGCAAAAAATCCTGAACACAATATACAATATGTATTAACTATAGTCCTCATGTTGTACATTTGATCTTTGATCTTTTCACTTGTTCATCCTGCATATTTACTACTTTGCATCCTTTGACCTACATCTCATTTCCTCCACCTTATCCTGACCTTAGTAATTACTGTTTTATTCTCTATCTCTATATATTTAACCTTTTTTTTCTTGATTCCACATATAAGTGAGATCACGCAATATTTTTCTTTCTGTGTCTGGCTTATTTCATTTAGCATAATGTCTTCTAGGTCTATCCATGTTTTGGCAAATGACAGGACTGCCTTCTTTTTAAAGGCTAAATAATATTCTAATTATCTATCTATTGATCTCTCTATATCACAGTTTCTTTATCCATTTGCCCATTGATGAACACCTAGGTTGTATCTGTATCTTGACTATTGTGAATTGTGCTGCAATAAACTTGGGAGTGCAGAGATAATCTCATTCCCTTTGGGGATATACCCAGAAGAGGGATTGCTGGGTCATACGGTAGTTCTATTTTTAATTTACTTAGGAACCTCCATACTGTCTTCCATAATGGCTGCACCAATCTATAATACATTCCCACTAACAGTGTACAAGTGCTCCCTCTTCTCCACACCCTCACCAACACTTGTTAGCTCTTGTCTTTTTGATAATAGCTATCCTAACAGGTATGAGGTGGTATCTCAAAGTAGTTTTGATTTGCATTTTCCTGATGATTGGTGATATTGAGCACCATTTCATATACCTGTTGGTCATTTTCTGTCATCTTTGAAGAAATGTCTATTCAAGTCCTTTCCCCATTTTTTTAAAATCAGGTTATATGTTGTCTTGCTATTGAGTTGTATGAGTTCTTCCTAAATCCTGAATATTAAACCCTTGCCTGATATATGGTTTGCAAATATTTTCTCCTTATCTGTACATTGCCTTTTCATTTTGTTGACTGTTTTCATTCTGTGTAGAAGTTTTTTAGATTGATATAATTTCATTTATTTATTGTTGCTTTTGTAGCCTGAGGTTTTGGTGTGATATCCAAGGAAACATTGCCAAAGCCAGTGTCAAGGAGCTTTTCCCTTATGTTTTCTTCTAGATTTATGGCTTCAGGTCTTACATTCAGATCTTTTATCCATTTTGGATTGATTTTTGTGTATGGTGTAATGTAAGAGTCTAATTTCATTCTTTTGCATGTGGAAATTCCAGCACCTATTTATTGAAGAGACTACCCTTTTCTCATTTTGTCTTTTTGGTGCTCTTGTCAAAAATTCATTAACCATATATGTTTGGATTTATTTCTGGCTATTTCACTGTCTTGTGTATCTCTTATGCCAATACTGTATTGTTTTGATTACTCTCGTTTTGTAATATAAATTTAAATCGGGAAGTATGATGCCTCCAGGATTTTTTTTTCTCAGAATTGCTTTGGTTATTTGGGATCTTTTGTGGATCCACAGAAATTGTATGATTTTTTTCTATTTCTGTGAAGAATGCTGATGAGATTTTGATAGGGATTGCATTGAATCTATATATTGCTTTGGGTAGTATAGACACTTTAACAACATTAATTCTTCCAATCTATGAGCATGGAATATCGTTTTATTTATTTGTGTCCTCTTCAATGTATTTCATCAGTGTTTTGTGGTTTTCAGTGTGCAGGCTATACTGATGCACTTTCATCTTCTTGGTCAAATGTATTCTTAAGTGTTTTATGTTATCATAAATGGGATTGTTTTCTTGATTTCTCAGCTAGGTTGTTATTTGTGAATAAAATGGCCATGGGGAGGCTGAGGCAGGAGAATGGCGTGAACCCGGGAGGCGGAGCTTGCAGTGAGCCGAGATTGCACCACTGCACTCCAGCCTGGGCGACAGAGCAAGACTCCGTCTCAAAAAAAAAAAAAAAAAAAAAAAAAAAGGCCATGGATTTTTGTATATTAATTTTATATCCTGCAACTTTACTGAATTCATTTATTAGGTCTAATAGGTTTTTTTGGTGGAGTCTTTGGAGTTTTCTACACATAGGATCATATCATGTGCAAAGAGAGATCATTTTACTTCTTCCTTTCCAATTTAGATATCTTTAATTTCTTTTTCTTGTCTAATTGCTCTTGATAGTACTTCCAGTACTATGCTGAATAGAAGTGGTGGGAGTGGGTAATAACTGATTTTTAAATGTACAAACATCTGAAAAGGACCCCTCACCAAAGAAGATATACATATGGAAAATAGGCATATGAAAAGAAGCTCAAGGTGATATGAGTTGTCTTCCAAAAGGTAATGAAAAATGCATATTATGAAAAAATTATGGAGTCCAAATTTTTTATACCAAAATAAGCTCATACTAACTTGTTATAACATGCCTGAACAGGATGTAGTTTGAGGCACTAAAAAGGTAAGACGTAAGTTTGAAAAGAGCACCTGTCAGAGCAACATAAATTCTACTAAAATTGAAGCAAAAACAAACATCAAATTAGTGTGAAGCTTGGGTGGAAGAATGGTAAAATCATTGATGCTTTATGAGAAGTTTATGGGGATGATTCTCCAAAAGAAATCAGCAGTTTGCAAACAGATAACTCATTTTAAGAAGGGATGAGATGATGCTGAAGATGAAGCACATAGCAGCAAGCCTTCCACATCATTTGAAAAAAATCTTGAAAAAAATTATGTCCATGCCTTAAATGAAGAAGACCAAGAATTAACAGCACAAACAATAGTCAACACCATAGATATCTAAATTGGCTTAGCTTACACTATTCTGACTGAAAAATTAAAGTTGAGCAAACTTTCCACTCAATGGGTACCAAAACTGTTGTGCCCAGATCAGCTGCAGACAAGAGCTGAGCTTTCAATGGAAATTTTAACAAGTAGGATCAAGATCCTGTAGCAATTTCTTGAAGAATTTTAACAGGAGACAAAACATGGCTTTACCAGTATGATCCTAAAGATAAAGCACAATCAAAGCAATGGCTACCAAGAAGTGGAAGTGGTCTAGTCAAAGCAAAAGTGGACTGGTCAAGAACATAGCTCATGGCAATAGTCTTTTGGAATGTTTAAGGAATTTTTCTAGTTGGTTTTCTGGAGGGCCAAAGAACAATAACATCTGCTTATTATGAAAGTGTTTTGAGAAAGCCAAAGCTTTAGCAGAAAAACACCTGGGAAAGCTTCACTAGAGAGTCCTTCCCCATCACAATGCTTCTGCTTATTCCTCTTATCAAACAAGGGCAATTTTGTGAGAGCTTTGATGGGAAATCATTAGGCATTCATCCACTTTACAGTCCTGATTTGGCTCCTTCTGACTTCTTTTTGTTTCAAAGTCTTAACAAACCTTTAAATTGCACACATTTTTCTTCAGTTCATAACGTAAAAAAGACTTCATTGACCTGATTAAATTCTTAGAACCCTCAGTTCCTTAGGGATGAACCAAATGGCTGGTATCATTGCTTACAAAGTATCTTGAACTCGATGGAGCTTATGTTAAGAAGTTTATATTTTTTACTTTTACCTTTTAGTTCAATTTTTCCATGAATTTTTGAAGTCCCCTCATACATCATCAGGGAATTGCAAATTAAAACAACACGATGCCACTATGCACCTGAAAGAATAGCCAAAATCTATAACACTGACCATACCAAATACTGTAGAGGATGTTTAGCATAAGGAACTCCCATTCACTGTTAGTGGAAATGCAAAATGATACAGCCACTTTGGAAGACAGTTTGCAGTTTCCTACAAAACTAAACAGAATTGCTATACTATCTAGCAATTATATTCCTAGGTATTTAACCAAATGAGTGGAAATTCATGATAACACAAAAACCTGCAAATGAATGTTTATAACAGCTTTATTAATATTGGCCAAAACTTGGAAGCAACCAAGATGTCCCTCTATAGGTGCATAGATAAACATTTTATGGCCCATCCATAAAATGAAACATTATTCAGCAATAAAAGGAAATGAGGTATAAAGCCATGAAGAGATATGGGGGAAATTTAAATTCATATTGCTAAGTGAGAGAAGCCAGTTTGTTAGTTTATTTTATAAATCAGGATATGGTTTATTTTGGTGAATATTCCATGTGTACTTGCAAAAATTGTGAATTCTACCACTTTTGGTTATAGTGGTCTATAAATGTCCATTAGGACAAGTTTATTCTAGTGTTGTTCAGATCTATCCTTATTAACTTTTTAGCTAATTTATTTAGCTAAAATTAATTTTTTAGCTAATTTTTTATTAATTATTAAGAGTAAAGCATTTAAATCCCAAATATAATTGTGGATTTGTCAATTTCCCCTTGCAGTTATGTCAATTTTTACTTCCGGTATTGTTATGTCTTTATCAGAGGGCAATTCACCAGGCAGTGCCCTCTTTCTCTCTGATAATATTGCTTCTTTTGAAGTCCACTTTTGTTTATATTAATATTGTCATTCCAACTTTTTTTTGACTAGAGTTTGCACAATATATTGTCCCTTTCTTTTTATTTACGGTGAGTTACTGGTAGAAAGCATATATTTGGGTCTCTAGGAAGAATTGAATATTTAATACCTTGTGACTATATAAGATTTCTATTTTTTCTTGAGTAGGTTTTGATAATTTATATTTTGCTAGTAATTTGTCTATTTTCTCTAAACTTTCAAACCCTATTGGCATAAATTGTTAACACTGTCCCTTAATCTTTTTAATCTTTATGGTGTTTTTCAATATGCTCCCCCTTTTCTTTCATAATATTATTTCTATATACTTTTCTTTTTGTCTTGATTAATCTGCCAAATGTTTGTCTATTTTATTACAAAACTAAAATAACCAAAACAGGCTGGTACTGGCATAAAGATAAACATTTAGACCAATAGAATTGAATTGAGACTGCAGAAGTAAACTCATACATATATCTTCAATTGAATTTCTACAAGGGTGTCAGGACCATACCATCAGAAAATAATATTTTTCAACAAATCACTTTGGGTCAATTGCATAGATACATGCAAAACAATGAAGCTGGACTCCTAACACATACTATATTAAAAATTAACTTCAATTGATTACAGACATGAATACAAGAGCTAAAACTAAAAATTATAGAAGAAAAAGTAAGAGTAACTCTTCATGACCTTTAATTTAACAATGAATTATCAATAATGATACCAAAACACAAGCAATAAAAAATAAAAAAGACAAAAGACAACCCATAAAATGGGAGAAAATATGTGCAAATTACATATCTAATAAGGATCTGTTATCCAGATTATAACTCTTACAACCTAACAACAAAAAGACAATAACTCATTTAGAAACTGCCAAAGACTTGAATAGACATTTCTTCAAAGAAGATATACTAATGGCCAAGAAGCACATGAAAAGATGCTCAATATCATTAATCATTTAGGGAAATGCAAAATAAAATCACAATGAGATACCACTTTACACCTACTAGGATGGCTATAATCAAAAAGAAAAACAGAAAATAATAAAGGGGTTCTCAGGATGTGGAGAAATTTGTAACTTCATACACTGCTGGTAGGAATATACAATGGCACAGCCACCATGGGGAACAGTTGGGAAGTTCTTCAAAAAGTTGAACAGAACTACAATATGACCCAGCAATTCCACTCCTAGATATATACCCAAGAAAAATAAAAACTTGTGTCCACTAAAACCCTGTACACAAATGTTCACAGCAATATTATTCATAATAGCTAAAAAAAAAGTAGAAACAACCAATCAATGGATAAATGGATAAACAAAATGTGGTATACTCATACAATGAAATATTTTTCTCCATGAAAATGAATGAAGGCTGAGCATGGTGGCTCACGCCTGTAATCCCAGCACTTTGGGAGGCTGAGGCAGGCGGATCACCTGAGGTCAGGAGTTTGAGACCAGCCTGGCCAACATGGTGAAACCCTGTCTCTACTAAAAATACAAAAAAATTAGCTGGGCATGGTGCCAGGCGCCTGTAATCCTGGCTACTTGGGAAGCCAAGACAGGAGAATCGCTTGAACCTAGAAGGCAGAGGTTGAAGTGAGCCGAGACTGCACCACTGCACTCCAGCCTGGGCAAGAAGAATGAAACTCCATCTCAAAAAAAAAAAAAAAAAAAAAATTAAGTCCTGATACATGCTATATGGATTACCCTACAAAACATCCTAAGTGAAAGAAACCCATGATAAAAGGCATCTATTGTATTATTCCATTTACGTGAATTATCCGGAACAGGGGAATCCATAGAGACAGAACATAAATCAGTGGTTGACAGGGATGGGGGAAAATAGGGGTGACTGCTTAATGAATGCAAGATTTATTTTGGGGGTGACAGCAATGTTCTGGAACTAGGTAGTGGTTAACGCCTGCACAACATTATGAATTTTCTGTTGGTAGGACAGCAGTAGAGGCCATGGGTCATGGCAATCTTCTCACGTCAGTCAGCCGAGGCATCATCATCCTGTCCTTAATGGCCTTAGCAGGTCCGGGGGCTATGTGGTTCCCAATCCACGTGCAGATGACAGTGTTGCAGGCATAGGGCCAGGGGCCAAGAACCAAGGGCCTGAGGGTACAAGCAACATGTACTCGGTGATTCAGGTGGGTAAGGAGAAGTATGCCACCTCAGTGTCAGAGGAGGAGGCCACCTTTGAGCTGCTGCTGCTACTGTACTTGGGCTTCGCCGAGGTGTACCTGCAGGACCTGCACCCAGACTAGGGGAGCAGGAAGATGCAGTGGTATACCTTGAAATCCAAACCAGGAGAGAAGGATAAAGAGGAGAAATTGAGGTTGACATCAAGCTTATGAGAAACAACATGACTGCCAGTATGTTTGACCTTTTCATCAAAGACAAGCCTCAGAATCCATTTGGAAAACTTTAAGACAAGATCAAGGGGAAGAATATGGATAGTGCATCAGGTGCTGCCTCCAACATAGTCTCCAGCACTACACCTTCAGTCAAAAGTGATGATTAGTCTTCGTCCAAAGACAAGAAGGATCAAGACCTTGTTTTCCAAGTCTAATTTGCAGAAATTTCCTGATCCATGATTGCCCTGCAGACTTCAAAGCTAAAATGCTGCCTCAACTGGGAGACTTTCAGTCCTGGTGGGACAATGACAACAATCAGAGGGACTCCTCTTCAGCTTCAGATGTCATGTCTCACAAGACAACAGCAAGTACATATCTTAAGCAGCTAAACGAAATCAATGTCACCCTTCCCAAAATGGAAGGACTTTCCTTTCTTGGGGGTCTTCGGTCTATGAACGAAGTCCTTTCCCACTCTAATGTCTGTATCAATGGGAACCATGTTTAACTGGAGCAGCCAGAAGCCAAGGGTGAGAACAAGTATAGCAGTCCTTCTTCCTACCTGAAGCCCCAGGGCTTCAGGAAGAAACATTTGTTCTCATCTACCAAAAACCTGGCTGCTCAGTCTTGGAAGTAACCTGGGGAAGGAAGTGGGATGTCTCATGACAGGTGGCTCTTTGAGTCTTCTACCAAGAACTCGCTGAAGTCCATGTCTCTGCCATCCTACCAACCACTGTTCTGTGGGGACATTAGAGAAAACATGGCTCCAGCAAACTTGGAAGCTGCAAAAGAAACCAAAGAGAGCAAGAAGCAGAATAACGAGAGTCTTCTTTGCTTTCTCGGGTGACGGGGAAGAAGGACATGGCTAAGAACAGTGAAGGTGAAAACCCTCTTACCATCCTGGAGAAGAAGGAAGGCATGCTTATGGAGGTCAAGCTGGGTAGCATGCTTCAGGGCCTGTTAAAGACCTTACGAGAAGATTGGAGAAAGATATTGTAGCTATTGTCTCCAGAAGGGGTAACTCCCTGAACCCCTTTGAAGATGCGCAGATCACAGAACCAAACACTGACCCAGAATCCAAGTCTGAACAGAATCACCAATTCTCTCTGTGATGGCTCCAAAAACCAGAGCTGTCAAACCTTGACTTCATCCTGTGAAGCCAATGAACACAATGGCCACGAAGATTGCTATCTCTAGCTTGGGAACTGCCACCATCATCAGTGAGAACTTGATCAACAAGACCACGATCAAGAAAACCCCTCAGATTCTGCTTTTGCGTACGCACAGCTAACCCAGAATGAGCTTATCCAGCTGCTCCTCAAACAGAAGAAAACAATAATAATAATAATAAGAGGATTTCCAGGATCCTGAGCTGGAAGACTATACTGACAACCTGCCAATCAGTCATGGAAGAAACCCCCACGCTCCACATTCTGGGTCAGGTTAGCAAAAAATGCAGGAAAGATGTAAATCACCAGAATTAAACACAGGCATGTTTCCGTGAGTTTGTTTCCACCTGTTCTTGAGGTAAAGGACTCGCTATGCCTCATAACCAGCTAGCAGGTTCCGAATCACCATCTCCCTCGCATGTTATCTGACAAGAGTCAATTCTACCAATTGAAGCCAGGTTAATAATTACAGTGAATCTTTTACCATGGGTCCCCAAGACTTTATTTTTAAATGCCACTGTGCCTTTAACTAGATTGTAAATATTTTATGACCACCAGAGACGTGATCCTAAGTTCTGATCCTGAGCCAGAGATTCAGATGGCACAGGAGGTATTAATGTATTTCAACACTGAAGTTTTCTTTCTTTCATATTGAGATTTTTTTCAATATGTATCCTCCAGCTATTAAAACTTACCTGAGAAAGCTTTAAATAAGAAAAGGACCATGCAATAGTTGCTGTGTTACATACATGTACTTTCTCAGCTTTTGAGTAGCACAGGTGTGGCTTTTGGCTGCAGATGCTAAATTTTTGATACCATGTAAATGTACTCAACTTCTCAGACTTCGGTCCTGTTTTTAATTTTTTTTTTTTTTATGGGAGCCAAAATGTTTAGAGAAAGCTTCTGGGTGTGCCTTTCAGATTTTGAACAAGCTGCCTTGTCTAAACATCAATTTCTACTACTCTCTAGCCTTAAAATGTGCTCTATTTAGATCCACAGGACCCTTCTACTGGTGATATGAAAAACAGAATACAGAAATCAAGAGAAGCACTTTTTACTCAATTAGGGGAAGTAAGTCAAAGCCCTCCTCTTGCGACAGCACATTTCCTGCTGGCCACCTGTTCAGCACCTTGATAGGGGATTGGGTGATCGAAGCACTCACGAAAACAGTTCATTCAGGTATGGAATGTCAGAATTCCTTTGGCCATTTTCTCCTGAGTCTTTGCTAGGTCCCCTGGTTTCCTTGGCAGCACTTCCTGGATGGAGGACAGGGTCCACCAACTTCTCAAGACATTGAGTCTTGAGACACAAGAAACCAAAGACTTCGACCCTGAAGGGCCTAACTCTGTCCATATGTCTGTCCTTTGAATACTTCCTGTCCCTGCCTAAAAGGAAACCCAAATTGTTTCTAGGATACTGGTGAAGTTGTAGTGAGGGGCTTAATGCAGTTAATAATCTAAAAGCCAGCAGAAAACCAAAATGCCTCAGCCTTAAATGGTTGTTTCTTTTTTATTTTCCATAATGAATAGACTCACAGGCATTTTACCCCCGTATTATAAAATTGTGAAGAGAAAGAAGATGACACATTTTTGGACGCTGTATTTTATGTATTTATTTTTGAGACAGAGTCTTGCTCTCCTCGCCCAGGCTGGAGTGCAGTGGCACGATCACAGCTCGCTGTAGCTTTGGCCTGCTGGGCTCAGGCAATCCTCCTACGTCAGCCCTCCAGGTACCTGGAACCACAGGTATATGCCACCATGCCCAGCTTTTTAAAATTATTTTTGTAGAGATGGGGGTCTCCCTATTTTGTTCAGGCTGGTCTTCAACTCCTGGGTTTAAGCAGTCCTCTCACCTCGGCCTCTCAAAATGCTGAGATTATAGGCATGAGCCACCACATGCAGCCAATTGCTATGTTTTTAAAACTAGATTTATAGACATATTTTTTAAAAGCTAGGGCACTTTTCCCCTTAACTAAAAGCACTAGTTCAGTTCTTCAGGTAATTTCATTGGAACTCACCCAAGACTGGAATTGGAATGTTTCCATGTTGCTCATTTTTTCTACAGGTTATGATAGAATCTCATTAAATCTTGACATCTCTCCCAGGGGAAGAATATCACAGGCCAGTGGTGTGAATGGGGTATGAGATGATAGCATTTACTAAATCAGTAATCTCTTTTATGTATGTTCTTGTTATATTGAGGTTAAGAGGCAAGATGATTGGCAGCAGAATTCTTCAGGATTTTGTTTGCTGTGGTATGGATTATATTGGAGCACCTTAATCTGAAGGATGAAACTGTGACTTGATTTATCTAATTAGCTTTTAATTACCTATAGCTATTTTATTTTATTCTCTCCTATAGTTTTGGGGACCACTGTAAACATCTCTCAGATGACTTGTATTTTTGTAGTGCTATGAAATTTATTTACACACTTGAAAACTGTATATTCACTTGAACTCTAACAATGTACATGTATATGTATATATTTGCTCCACATTATGTTTTTTACTTTATATAAATGTATTTTTATTGTGATAACCCAAGTGTGCCATGGGGGCATGTGTACTCTTAATGGTTGGAGAGCTGGTGTGGAAAACTGGTGTGGAAACCTGCATTTTTCATTAGGGTGGTTGGCTTCGAGATATCTGCTGCTAGATACTGGGGTGCGTGACTCAGTGTGAGAGGAATATCTGGGTGGAAGAGTGAATTCCTGTGCTCTGAAATGCCACTTGGGAACTCTGGAGAATGAAGGACAATTGACTTCAAGGTGTCTGGCTTCTGCCACTGCTGGAAAAAAATTCAGTTTATAGCATTTCTGCATTTCCCAAAGTAGATAACCTGGAGGTTATTCAATAAATATCTGTCCCCGAGGACTCAATTTTGGGGGAGGGATTATCTAGGAGAAGCTTTACCCTGCTCTGAGCCATCAGCAGAATTTGGTGAATTGGAGCACAGGAGAATCCTACAAATGGAGTATGTCTCAGGGCATACATCAGCTATACAAGAGAGCTGGGACTTGCCTCTAGCTTCTGCAGGCACTTACCTGATGGGCCCTGGGGGGGGGGGGGGGGTGGCCTGGAGGAGCCAGAACAACTCTTGGCCTGGCCTCTCTGCTTCCAGAAAGAGTATTCAGTACTTGAGGGAAGCATCAGATTAAATACCAGTGAACAGTTCGAGGTCAACTTCCTGAAGTGTCAATCCTTTTCCCAATTGTTTCATATACTCTTATTCCTTGCACTTTGGCAGATGTCCTGCCCTCCTCTTTCATTCCAGTATGTTAACCTCATCAAGGCAGCAAAGTGGAAGAGAAAGCAAGTCTGCCCTTTGCCATACTGAACAGCTATGGACCCTGAGGGGTAGTACACATGCCTGTAAGAATGAGATACAAGTGTGTGCTTTCCAGCTTTGCTAACAGTGGGAGTTCAAAGGGGCAGAGAGGGAGGAAGGTCCATGACACTCAGCCACATAGTGTAGGGAGGCAATTTAATATTAAGTGATGCACCATCCTCCCTCCCTAGGTCCCTTCTCCCAATCAACCTTTTTCCTTTTTTCAAGAATGACTAATTATCCCTCAAGAACAATTAATTATCCCTTAATTGCCTTAGGTGGAGAACTTAACTCCTAGAAGCCACATCAACCAACCTCAACTCTGGTTTGTCCATATCTACTGTGTGAGCTACTTAACTGACTCCTCCTCTCTCCAACTGAAGGATCACCCAGTGTTTTTTGGACTATAGAATTATTATTTCCTGCTTTGTTACTTTGGGAATTTTTTATTTCTTTTGTTTGTTTTTATTTGTATGTGTTTTTTTTCATTTTTTCTTTTTGGAGACAGGGTCTCCCTCTGCACCCGGGCTGGAGTGCAGTGGTGCAATCATGGCTCACTACAGCCTCAACCTCCCAGGCTCAAACAATCTACTCACCTCAGCCACCCCAATAGCTGGAGTCTTGCTATGTTAGCCAGGCTGGTCTTGAACTCCCAAACTCAAGCAATCCTTCTGCCTCAGCCTCCCAAAGTGCTGGGATTATGGGTGTGAGCTGCCGCACCTGGCCACGTTTTAAGAAGTAACCTGGGCTCAGTGCAGTGGCTTGCGCCTGTAGACGCAGCACTCTGGGAGGCCTAGGTGGGTGGATCTCTTGAGCCCAGGAGTTTGAGACCAGCTTGGGCAACATGGCAAAACCCTGTCTCTACAAAAAGTAAAAAATTAGCCAGGCATGGTAGTGCATGCCTGTTGTCCCAACTACTCAGGAGGCTGAGGCAGGAGGATCACTTGAGCCAAGGAAGTTAAGGCTGCAGTGGGCCATGATCACACCGCTGTACTCCACTCCCATCCAGGTTGGGTGACAGAGTGAGAGAAAAAGGAAAGGAAAAAGGAAAAAGGGGGGAAAAAAAAAGGAAAGGAAAAAGGGGAAAGAACCTACAACCTCACAGGTTTTTCTTTTTGTTATTGTTTTTGAGGCAGAGTCTCACTCTATCGCTCAGACGAGAGTGCAGTGGTGCGATCTCGGCTCACTGGTACCTCTGCCACCGAGTTCAAGGGATCCTCCTGCCTCAGCCTCCCAAGTAGCTGGGATTACAGGCATGCACCACCACACCTGGCAAATTGTCATAATTTTTTGTGAAGATGGGGTTTCACCATGTTGGCCAGGCTGCCTAGGTTTTGTTTTTAAGAAGTAACCTGAAATTTCCTACAACACTGAATAAAGTGGTACTACTTCCCCCCACCACCCCTCCCCCAAAAAACAAACAAACAACAACAAAAAAAGCCATGAATTTTCTATGGGAATGAATATACCTTAATAAAGAAAATCAAGCAATAGAATGGGCTACAATGACTGACTAAGAAAAACACATGATTATCTTAATGGATACAGAAAAAGTATTTAACAAAATTGAAATATCAACTCATGATCTTAAAACAATTCTGAACAATCTAGTAATCATAGGAAATTTTCTTAAACTGATAAAGAATATCTACAAAAAACCTATAGCTAACATCATACTTAATGAAATACTGAACGCTTCCCCCCAGCCACACTAAGATCAGAGACTTGGCAAATACGTGTGCTCCAAACACTCCCCTTTAACTTCTTACTGCAAGTCTTAGCCAATGCAGTATTTCAAGAAGACATAAAAGGCAAGCAAATTGGAAAGGAAGAAATTAAACTATCCGTATTCACATGTAAATAGTAAACTATACAGACACCACTGTATGTAGAAAATGCCAAGAAATATACATAAAAGTTCCTATAATTAATAAATGAGTTTAGCAAAGTTGCAGGATACAAGATCAACATACCAAAAGTGACTTTCAGATGCATATACCCCTATTTGGTGTTCAATCACATCAGTGTGTTCTCTCTATAAAAGATGATGCTATTAATATTCCCACTCTGCCCTTCCTACTCACTTCCTCTTCTGTCCCCATATACTGTCTACTACATTTTTACCTTTATATTATCAAGGTAAAAATTGTTACCTTTACCTTTACATTTACATCGTCCCAACTGTCAACATTTTTAATCATTGTGTTGTCTAAATGTGGTTTATTAAATTGAAAAACAATAAACGCCATTACACTTTTAAAAAGTGATTTTATTTCTATATACTAGTAATGAATGTTTGAAAATTTAAAAACCACTACCATTGACAGCAGTAGAAAATATATAAAATATTTGGTATAAATATAAAATATGTCCAGGATCTGTATGCTGAAAGTGGAAAAAAAAGCAAGACCAAAATAAATATACAGCTATATCATGCTTGTGGCCTAAAGACAAAATATTGTGAGGATGTAAATTTTCTTCAAATTCATCTATAGTTCTAACTCAACAGATATACTAGCAGAATTTTTTATAGAAAGCAACAATTCTAAAATTTCTGGAAAAGCAAAGTAGTAACCAACACGATTTTTGAGATGGACGAAGTTGTACACACTACCTAATTTTAAGACTTCCTATAATTAGGAAAGTGTGGTATTTGTGAATGGATAACAATGGAACAAAATAGGCAGCCCAGAATTAGACCCAAACAAATATAATCAATTGATTTTTTGACAGAAGTGCAAAAGCAATGCAATAAAAAAGAAACAATCTTTTCAACAAATGGTACTAGAACAATTAGATAGCCATATTTTAAAAACTGAACCTTGACCCATAGCTAAACTTTATATAAACCTTTATTCAAAAAGTATCATAGATATAAATGTAAAACTTAAAACTATAAAATTCCTGGATGAAAATAATATATAATCTTCATGACATTGGGTTAGACAAGTGTTCTTACATTGCACATCAAAAGTAAAAAAAATTGATAAAGTGAATTGTATCAAAATTAAAATTTTTGCTCTAAAAAAGTCAGTGTTCAAAGAATGAAAAGACAAGTCACAGACTAGGAAAATCTATTTCCAAATAATGTATCTGACAAAGGATCTGTATCAATATATTAAAAAACATATAAAAACAGTAAGAAAAGGAACAATCCAATAAAAAGGGGAGCAAAAGATCTGAACAGAAACTTTGCAAGAATATATCATCTTTAACTGTAAGATCATCATAAGGTTTGAGGTGATATCCTGATTTGATCATTATACAATGTACACATGTACTGAAACATCACAATGTATCCCATAAATAATTATGTGTCAATTATAAACAAATAAAAGATAATGCCATATATCATTGGGGAATTACAAATTCTAACAACGATTAAAATTTAAATGAATATATATATATACATACATATATATGTATAATACAAAATTACTAAATACTGGTAAAGATACAAAGCTACTGGAACTCTCACATATTTGTAATTGGAATGCAAAATGCTAGGGAAACTTTAGAAAACAGTCTGGCACTCATTCCCACTCCAAAGCATTTACCCTATAAAAATGAGCATTTATGTCACACAAAACTTATACCTGAAAGTTTATAGCAAATTTGTTCATATTCACCAAAACTAGAAACATCTTACAAGTTCATCAGTTAGTGAATGGATAATAAAACTGTGGTACATCCACACAATGAAGTACTACTCAGTGATAAAAAGGAATGAAATAATTATCCACAAAACATGGGAGAATCTTGACTGCGTTTTACTAAGTGAAAGAAGCCAGACCAAAAGGGCTACATATTGCTTGATTCCACTTATATGACCTTCTGGAAAAGGCAAAACCATAGGGATGAAGAATAAATTGATGGTTTCCAGAGATTGAGTATGGGGTAAGGGGTTGAATACAAAAAGAGCCACCAAGAGAAATTATTAAAGTGACAGAACTTCTCTGTATGGTACTAGTGTAGAAGATACATGACTGTGCATTTGTCAAAACCCATAGAATCATACACTAAAAAGAGTGAATTTTACTGTGTGTAAATTAGAAATAAAAATTTTAAAGCAATAAAGGTATATTTTTACCTATTAAGTTAGCAGAGATTTACAAAATTAGAAAGGCCATGTTTTGATGAATATATGGAGGGATATTCACATTTATACACTACTGGTGGGAATGTAATTTGCACAACTGTATTGAGGAAAACTCAACATCACCTGTCAGATGCTCTAATAAATGCTCTCATCATCCAAACTAAATAATTTTAATTCTGGAACCTTATTATAAAGAAATAACTACAGATGTGCATAAAGGTTAATGTACAGTGATGTTCTTCATTACATTTAAATTTTATATGCAAATGATAATAATCAAAATGTCCAATAACATGACATCATCTAAATAAACTTTGTTAAATCCATAAGATATTATGGAGCACTTAATATTGTATTTTTCAAAGAACAATAACATGGAAATATGCTTGTGAATTTTCAAATGAAAAAATTAGATAATAAAATGATATATACAATATGATGTCAATTTTGTTATAAAACTGTGTTAAATACATAATTTTTAAAAAGAATGAAAGGACATACACCTGAATATTACAAATTATTGTTTTCTGGCTTATAAAATTATACATATTATTTACTTTTTAATTCATACTTTACACTTTATTTTTTTAACAATGATCACCTGTTACTTTTATCATGAAGGAAAACTTTTTTTTTATTTTTAAAAAACAAGCCCAGCCCAATCTAGCCAAGCCCATGATCTTTTCAGTTGCTATCTTCACTCAAAATGCCACACTGTTGTCCACTGGGTGCTTATTGTCCTTTTGCTCCTTTAGGTACTGCACTCACTGGTGATAAACACCCGCCAAAGTGAGAGTGCAGGTGGCAGCATCCCTCCAAGCTCATTAAATCTTTCAGTTAAACTGGCCTAGTAAGCCATAGGCTGATACTGGGATCAATCTTCATGACCCATATAGGGAACCAATGTTTTGAGAAGCTATAATGCCCACTTATGTAATTGGGAGTTTCCCCTCTTCTAAATCTCTTCTATGAAATAATATTTTGCAATCCTTCTCCAAAGCAACTCTTTTTATTTTAGATATTCCATCATGCCATGGGGAATGACAAATAGTAGGTCCAAGGATAGACTTTCCATTGTACTATTTCCTTATCCCAGATGTGGTGTTTGGGGATGCCTAGAGCCATTCTGTCCACTGTCCCTGTCTCATCTCACCTATCCAATTTTTTAAGCTGGCTATTTAGTACTACTTGTACTATCTCCTGTGTACTTGATCCCTTTAAGGGGGTCACAGACCCCTTGTCACAGAATCAAAGAATTCCTCTAAGTTACAAATCTTGTTTTGGGTTGTTTCTAAATTGGGTCAAGAGAAACCTCCTCAAGGGCAGCTTGACACGAGAATAGTGGCTGGCAATGACTCTCACAGTAGCAACAGAGGTATTACAGCGCAACAACTTCTCTCCAATCCACATTAAAAAGGTATGGATTTATGAAGTAAGTCTCACTGCCTGCTTCAAAGGATTACTTCAAATCCATTGAAGTAATAGATTTTATGGCATCTCTCATTTTCTCCCTTCCTTCCCTCCCTCCATTCCTAAGGGCAGTAAGTTCACTCCTATCTTCATTTACAAATATCACAGATCTCAGGTTTGCCTCATTCATGTAAGCTTCTAAATCCAATATCCACTAAATTATGTCAAGCATCTGTAACTCCATTATGGAATTTCATAGCCTCCTTCTCTTTCCTCTCTATTTTTTAAAATCTTTAAAAATACTTATTTCAGTAACTTTTGGGGTACAAGTGGTTTTTGGTTACATGGATGAATTGTATAGTGGTGAAGTCTGAGATATTAGTGTACCCGTGGTACTGGTATAAAAGTAGACCAATGGAACAGAATAGAGAACCCAGAAATACAGCCAACTATTTACAACCAACTGATCATTAACTAAGCACACAAAAATATAAACTAGGGAAACAACATCCTACTTAATAAATGGTGCTGGGAAAAGTAGATAGCCCACATGTAGAAGAATGAAACTGAATCCATCTCTCTTACCTTATACAAAAATCAACTCAAGATAGAACAATGACTTAAATCTAAGACCCGAAACCATGACATTTCTACAGTATAACCAGGAAAAACTTTTCTGGACATTGGCCTAGGCAAAGGATTCACGACTAAGACCCCAAAAGCAAATGCATCTGCCTCTCTTTTTATATCCAAGGGCAACATGAATGTAACTCGCAACACTCTCTAAGGTTTCATTCACTCATTCACAATAAAACTTTCAGATGGGGACTTGTTAGAGACAAATGGCTTAGGATGAAAGAAAGTAAAAAAGACCTACTGAAACTCATCAAGGTGGGGAAAGAAATGGAGGAAGGTCAGTGAGGGCAAGAAATTCCCTAGGATGACTCTAGAAAAGAAAAATGAGGCAAGAGCCAGGATAAGGTGACAGAAGATGTGAGCAAAGGTCTCCTGGGGATTCATTAGGAATGTATTTGACTCAGGCACAGTGGCTAACGCCTGTAATCCCAGCACTTTGGGAGGCCGAAGGCAGGCACATCACTTGAGGTCAGGAGTTCAAGACCAGCCTGGCCAACATGGTAAAACCCCATCTCTACTAAAAATACAAAAATTAGCTGGGTGTGGTGCCATGTGCTTATAGTCCCAGCTACTCGAGAGACTGAGGCAGTGGAATCGCTTGAACTCAGGAGGCAGAGGTTGCAGTGAGCCAAGATGACAAGATGGCGCCACTACACTCCAGCTTGGGCGACAGAGCAAGACTCCATCTCCCCGCCACAAAGAAGGAATGTATTTGAAACACACAAGAATTTCCACTTCCCTTATACCCTATCCTGCCCATCCTCGAGAGACAAAAACTAACCAGGACTCCTGATATTGTTTCTGTTCATATCTGTATGTCCTAAAACAAGGACATATCTGATGACCAAATCAGAAGGGGGACCTGGGATGGGGAAAGCCCTCCTACCAGTATTTCATGATCAGTTGAGACATCAGGCATAAATCCTGGGGCTGGAGTTCGCAGAGTTGCTGGCCTTGACTACATCTCCAATGGCTGATATGAGATCAGGTAAGGCGTGGGCATCAGAGTAATCAATTTGAGTATTTTTCAACTCCAGCCATAACTATGACAAATTCATCCTCAATCTTAGCATTCATGCTTCTCTGGGTCTTAAGTGATGGGACGAAAGTGCAAATGAAAGAAGAGGGTGGCTCCCAAAGGCATATACGTGGGAAAGAAAAGTGCCGGTGGAAGGAGAAAGTTATGGCTTTTGTTTGATCTCATCAGTGATATGTCTTACTTATAAGGCTTAAGGAAAAAGTAAACAAATATGAGCACAAGGATTGGGGTTACTTTCAAATCAGCTGACTACTCTCCTTCTATGAAGCTGGGTCATTTATTGCTGAAATCCAAACCCATCTCTGGTGGCCTATATTCCAGCAGTGGGGATCCACAACATTATTGAAGGCCTAACAGAGCAAGTACTCTACCATGTTTTAAGAATTTTTTTTCCCGTAAACATGGGGAGCTGTATGGGAAGTAACTGTTCCTATACACATATCCGTGAGTATAGTAACTTCTGAAATGCGACAAGAGAAAAGAGAAATCTAAGCATGCATTTGAAAATAGCAACCTGTGATCTGGAGAGGATCTTAATAGTGATCCATTTGTTGAATGATGCTTTGTGAAGCTGAGATGAAGAGAGGTTGTAGTCATCCCCCGCTACTTCTTTCCTTTTCTTCTCCCTCACATTAAGTCTTCTACCAGCTCCTCCTGAGGAATAAATATAAAGCAGCCCCTACAAGAGGGGATGGGTTGTCTGAGGGCCTGATCACTTTAACACAGTAGTTCTTAAACTTCTTTTGGAATATTGAGTCATTTGGAGAATATAAAAGACATGGATCCTCTCCCCAGTAAAATGTACTCAAAAGAAAAATGTCTGCATGCCATGTCAGAGGTTTTATAGACTCTCTTCTCCTAAGCTTTACCTTCCATGTCCTTAAGGCCATCTCTCTGCCTCAATTGCCAGCCCTCTTCCCTAACAGCACAGGGAAATTCTACAATATGGACCACTAAACTGGATGTATTCTGACCCTAGAGTGGCTTTTACAAAGTAGTTGTTACTCACCTATTGATGTGAGCTTTCTTTTGTCTACCCTTTATCCTAAAAAGCTGAATTAATAGGATTGTGTCTTGCTCTGGTTAATTAACATGTGTGTACTATGACTGGTTTTTTGTTTTTGTTGTTGTTTTTTAAGAGCAGCACTAGCTCACTCTTCAACTCAGAGGCTCAGAAGCCAAAGTACATTATGGAACATGGCCAACAAATGCTTGTAACATGTAACTAACTTAGGTCAAGATCAAGGAAAAATTTAGATCCTAAATAAATCTTTTTATGCCACTTCAAGCTGACCAGCCCGCAGCTCTTTGAAAGAGTTAGGAGACGGCCACAAGATTCCAGCAGTGCTAAAGGCCAACAGCTCCCCTAGCTGTTCTCACCAGGAATTCTTGCGCATTCTCCCACTCCTGAAGTGTGACAGACCCAAAAGAGGGAACAGATGGCATATAGCAAGGTGTCAGGCATAGAGCAAATACTCAATAAAAGAAGGAATCACCTGGATCCCCCCACTCTTCTAAGGCTCATCCACTATCCCACTACAGCCTTTCTTCTCTAGTATTTGCACAGTTAACATGTGCCAACCTCCAAGTCATTCCTCACAGTCACTGAAGCCTTTTGTACCTGGCCCAGTGTTCATTCTAAGCCTAGCTTCTACTATAATCCTGGGTTAGTATAATAGTCATGTAAATGATCATCTGACATCCTAGCTTCACAGGTATCTTAACCACTCCAGTTTTGAAATCTAACACTCCAAAGTCTACTCTGATTACAGGTCCTATCACTCCAGTTTTCCAATTACTCAGCACTCACCTTGTTCACATTAAAGCCTCTTTTTGGCCCAGACTGAGGCCACTCCTGACCTTACTTCCTTCCATGTCCAGGTTGGATTTTTTTTTTTAAATGAAGTCTCACTCTGTTACCCAGGCTGGAGTACAGTGGGTGGGATCTCGGCTCACTGCAACCTCCGCCTCCTGGGTTCAAGTGATTCTCCTGCCTCAGCCTCCTGAGTAGCTGGGATTACAGGCATGTGCCACCACACCTGGCTAATTTTTGCATTTTTAGTAAAGACAGGGTTTCACCATGTTGGTCAGGCTGGTCTCGAACTCCTGACCTCAGGTGACCTGCCCACCTTGGCCTTCCAAAGTGCTGTGATTACAGGTGTGGGCCACCGCGCCCGGCCTTAGTTTGGATTCTTAAATCCATTTCTGTGTAACTCCTCTCTTGCTAGCTGTCCACCCCTCAATCAATCAAGGCAACCAAATACTGCTAGTGACAATGCCCCAAAACCACTTCATATTTTCCTGAGCTTCTAACCCAGTTTCAAACTCATTTCTTACTCTGATATACCATAAGCTCTCCTGTTAATGGTCTCACTCCAGCGTTTTGGCCTGAATACTCCTTAGGGACTCTGGTTCATATTTAGCCCTCTAGTATTTCTGTTCCAGCAGCTTTTGTCTCCATATTCCTGTTCCTGGTCAGCTTCCTCCCCATCATCCACCTCTACAATTACAAATCTTCACCAACCTTGCCAAGTCCTCTTCCTTACTCCTATCCCTATCTCTGTGCTCCAGCAAAGAGGTAGTTCCACTCACCTAAGGCTAACCCTCCACCTGCACGTGTTCTAGAGCCATAAATTTCACCCTTCCAGCTTCACCTGCATCATCTTTCAAGATCATCTTCCATCTATTATCATCTCTCTCTTTCTCACATCTACAATGACTCCCTTCTCAATTCCTTCTGCCCCATGATCTGCAAACACACTCAATTTTTTTCTCATGTTAAATGATTCACTGTAAGGCGCTGGATAAGTGGTTTTAACTTGTATTCTGGTTGTCACATCTACAATCAGAAAAGCTTCTCACAAAATAATGATTAAGTACAATAAATAAGATAAAGAAAATATGAACCTGGTGAGAGGTGAACAGGACGGTGGAGGATTACCTGTCAGTGCAGGTAAGGGGATAGCTGGAGTAAAGTTGAAAGGGGAAAACTTTAAATATCAGCCACAGGAGCAAACCTCAGACTGTGAGGATGAGGTTTCTGTTCAGACAATGAGCACTCTGGTCCAACCCAGGGAGCAATTAGCAGCAATTACAGTAGCAGCAACAGCCATGCAACATCAGCAAGTAGCTAAGACTAAAATGCAGGCATAGAAATGAAGTATTTCATAGAAAACAAAGTAGCAAATATGACATATGAGGCACTTGTGCTGCTACTCCCCCTTCTCTGACCCTCAGCAGACATCACTAAATAGTCATAAATGTCTTTCACACTGAGATAAGACCTGGTTTCAGAATCTTGTTATAAAACATAATCAGGGCAGGCATTATCAATCAATTGGAGATGGTACTTGAGATCAAGTGTATTTGCTATCATTGCACTACACAGAAAAGTCCTCAACAAAAGAATTAGAAGACAGGAATAAGCTTCAGGAGTAAGCATTCTGAAGAGAGCTTGGACGTTGTTGGCAACTGGCGGGGACAAGCTGAGCCCATGGAGATCACAGAGCAGGCGCCCAATTAATGTCTGTTGATGATTCATTTTTTCATTCAACAAACATTTAATGAGGCCTACAATGTGCACCGGATTAGGCACTGTGAATACAAAGATGAGTAAGGCACTGTCCTTGCCCTTAAGGAATTTAAAGTCTGGTAGACGAGAGCCATAGACACGGACAATGATAATACAACCTGCTAAGTGCTAGGACACTTAGCAGGTTGTATTATATCCATCCGAGTAGGATTTCTTCAGAGGAGCACCACTCCAGGTTGCTGCTGGATCCATGAAGTCCTCCCAGGCACCAGGGTCTGCTGTTGTTTTTGTCACGTGCTGGGTGTCCCAAGATCTAACAATAATAGCTGTAATTAATGTATAGAGTGCCTATGACAAACACTTTACAAATATCTTCATGGAAACTCTGAAAATTAATAGTTATATTAGAGGAAGAAACTGAAGTTCAACGAGTTTAAGTCACACAGCCAGCAAGCAGTTGAAATTAGGTTTCAAATCCAGTTTTGACAAAGTCTAATGCATTTTTCTGTTTTCAGGATAACCTTTATGCAGGTGTAATACAACAACTTTTCAACAGCTTTCTATTTGGAACTAAAAGCAAAGGCAATAGATTAGTCACTAGAGCATGGAGTGATTAATTTGGTTTCCCACTCTACCTGGCAGAGAAATAAAAGGTGAAATGACCTCACACTTACATACCATTGAAAACCTTCAAGTCAGTTACTGTTTTTCTTTCTCAACCCTAACATCGTCACTGATCATTCAAAATATAAGTACCTCTAGTCAAATCTCTTCTTTTAATACTTGTCATAGTCAACACCATTATCAGCAACAACAGTTGACACAGCATTTAGCTGTATATTCCAGGCCTGTTCTAAGCAATTTACATAATTAGTCCCTTTAAGTACTTTTTACCCCCATCATTGAAAATAAATATTATTCCTATTTTACATAAGAGCAAACAGAGTCCTGGGGAAGTGAAGAATCATGCTCAAGACCACATTGGTAAGTGTGAGAGCAGATTTGAGCCCAGGCTACCTGGTCCCAAGACCCAAACTCTCACTTTACATAGCTCTGCTGCACTGCTCAGGGCCTCCTTTCCCAACTCTTGATGGCAAGTTACACAAGGCCCCCTGAAAAACCCAGTCCTACTTACATAAAATCTCCTCACTAACCATTCTGGTCATAGAAAGCCATTCTCTAAATCCCAAATATCAATACTCAGAGCCTTAATTGGAAAATTTCCCGAAGAACATTGAGTTTAGAATATACCTTTGAAAAAAGAGAAAATAAACACTCGATATGTTTAGGTTTTTAATTATTGAATTTTTTTTTTACTTGCAGATATAGTCATAAACGTTTTAAGATCCATAAGCAAACTAAAGCAATTATGCCAATAATGACTAAGGCCACTGCTTCCTCAATTGAGTCTTTGATATAAAAGCCTTCACTTTTGGTTAATTAAAAAAAAAAAAAAAAAAAAAACCGTGGGAGATATGTGACAGTGAGAGTAGGCCTGCTACTGATGAGAAGGACCAGCAACTTAGCAACACCATAAAATGTCTGCTGCAATTCAGGTGTCTAGGTGTCTCCCTGAGAATCAACATTTCATATACAGCTGTTCCCAGAAAACAATCTTGCACAATCTGTACAGTCAAGTTATGATCTAAAAGGAGTTAATTGCGACATTCATCCAAAGAATATGACAGTATTTTTCATCAAGGTCTTTTTCTATAAGTTTTTCTATAACTTTTCCTATAAGTTCTATTATGTCTATACAGTCATGTGCTGCCTAACAATGTTTAGGTCAATGATGAACCTCATATATGACAGTTATCCCACAGTTGTCCCACCACAAAATCATATCATATTTTTACTGTAGCTTTTCTATGTTTATATATGTTTAGGTACACAAATACTTACCATTCTGTTATAATTGCCTACAGTATTCAGTACAGTCATATGCTGTACAGGTTTGTAGCCTAGGTGTGTAATAGGCTATACCATTTAGAGAGGTTTGTGTTAATATACTCTGTGATGTTCACATGACAAAATCGCCTAACAATACACTTCTCAGAACATATCCCCATTGCTAAGCAATGCATGACTAAATTTTTATAACTTCCTAAGAGATTATCCCCTCTTCGCCACTCCCACTCCTTTCAGCCCTACATCATTTCTCATCTTAGCCACCACAGTATCCTTCTAACTCATCTCCCTGTCCAGATTTGAAAACATTCCTGAACACACCCCACACTACTGCCAGTGATCATCTAAAAGCATCCCTTTCTGAAAACACTTATAATGAAATCCAAATCCCATGGCATACCATATAAAGTTCTATTCCTGGACTACATTTCCAACCTAATTTAGAGAACTATTTGTAGTTCCCCAAACTCATCATACTACTTCCAATGTCCATGCTTTTGCTTGGAAAGCCTTTCCCTGTTTTTCACCTAGTCAAAAGGTGACTTTACTTCTTTAAAGACTCAACTCATATACCAGGTACTCTGAGCTCTGTCATCTCCAGACTCTGTGAAATGATTTCTCTTTGAACTCCAGAGTATCTTGTACATACCTCCATTGTAGAGCATACCATATTGTTGTAATTATATGTGTACATAGATGTTGATCTCTCTCACTAGACTGAGAACTCCTTGAGGACAGGGATGGTGTCTAATTCATCTCCATATCCCCACTACCCAGCACAGTGCCTGGCAGCTCAAATGACAGTAGAGAGGAGAGATGCTGAATATGCAGGAGTGAGAATAAAGCAATGTTCTTGAGTAGTGGTACAATACAAATATGCTGAATGAATTGAAGCTATAGAAAAACATTTTGGGGCTCAATGTTGTAAAGAGGTCTCAAAAGAAGGGACAAGCTAACTCAAGGAGGAGTCCCCAGTTACCAAGTAAACTTACTCAGAAGTTAAAAGACCATTTGTTGGGTATGTTACCCAGGGACTTGAACTGGGGTTAGTTTAAAATAATCTATTTGGGATAGGAGACTTTTAAGGTCCTCCCATACTGGAGCTTCTAAATCTATGATCAGTGCCACAGTCAAGAGAGCCATCATTCTGAGAGCCTATGTCACAGAGTGAATGGTGACTCCCACAGTTGTGGACAAAGGCTAAAAACAGATCACAAACTTATAACTCATTTGGTTGGGTGTGGCAGTTGACACCTATAATCCCAGCACTTTGGGTGGCTGAGGTGGGCAGATCACTTGAGCCCAGGAGTTTAAGACCAGCCTGGACGACATGGCAAAACCCCATCTCTACGAAAAATACAAAAATTAGCCAGGCATGGTGACATGTGCCTGTAGTCCCAGCTACCCAGGAGGCAGAGGTGGAAGGATCATCTGAGCTCAGGGAGACGGAGGCTGCAGTGAGCTGGGATTGTACCACCGCACTCCAGCCTGAGCAACAGAGTGAGACCTTGTCTTAAAATGATACAAAAACAAACAAAAAAAAACCCTCATCCTCTGTTGATCCTGTTCCCAATTGACCCTTGAACCTGGCGCAGGAAGTGTTTTTAAGGCCAACAAGAAGGACATCATGACCCTAAATATATCCTCTACAAGCTGCTACCTAATGTTTTAAATTCCCCCTTAAACTTTTGGTGCCTTTCATTCATGTTTGCTAAAATGCCACTTAATCTAATATGTTGAGCTAGTATCAACTAACTTTACACTACACAGTAGATACAAGGAACACACCATCCATTCCCATACCCTGTGAGATCATCTAATCCAACCCTCTTGCATTAACACAAATCTAAGAACACCCACCAAATGTCCAGATTTTTAACTCTGGTACTCAGTTTCTTGAAGTGCAAAATACAGAAGTTGTATTGAATAATTCCCCACATCCCTTCTTCTCATGATATTCTAAAGAGCTTCTGAGCCTGTTTTCCACCTATAAATTAGACACATTGGTGAATCTGTTCTTATTCCTAACCAAACTGTTATAAGGGTCAAATAAAACCATGTTTGTAAAAAGCTTCTAGAAACAATAAAGTACAAAAATAAATTAATTAACTAAAAATAAAAATAAAAAGGTTGGGCTCGGTGGCTCACCCCTACAATCCCAGGACTTTAGGAGGCTTAGGTGGAATGACTGCTTGAGCTCAGGAGTTCAAGACCAACCTGGCCAACACAGCCAGATGCAGAAAGAAAGGAACAAAGGAAGGAAGGAAGGGCTATACAAATGTAGGAGAATTAAGCTATATGTGTGGGGGAGTGTGCTCTGCCATTAATTAGACATTACCTTAGAAAACCTACTCTACCTCTCTAACATGCCTCAGAGGGTTGGTGTGACGATTAAATGGGAACATGTAAAGTAGCACACTCATTTGCCAATCGAGACCTTCACAGAATCTCAGGAATAAAAGTGACCTTTGAGTGCACGTAATCCAACTCATTCCACCCAAGGAGATTCTGAAGTTCAATTCCCAGAGTTCATACAAGCCTCTAGGTGTCACTTCCAAGAATTATCTTTGGAGAGTCCTTAAAACTGCTTCTCTATTAATTAGAACTGCCTTCAAAAGCAGCAAAAGACAACTGTCCCTGACCCAATAAGAGATCTGAAAACAGACAGAAGACAACAAAGCAAAGACAAATTCTTCTTTTTGGAGTTCTCCTACAATATAAACAGCTCTACTTCCTATGATGCTTCTCATAACTTCTACATTCAGATCCCTCTCTGTATCATGGATGTTCTCCTCCAGCTTCCTCTCAAAGAGTTGCTCTTAGAATTAAAATAAACTACCAAATGGAACAGAATTCTTATCTTCTTTGGTTCCAAATACTTTTTTCTTTTCTTTTCTTTTTTTTCCTTTTTTTTTTTTTTTTTTTTTTTTTTTGTGAAATGGAGTCTCACTCAGGCTGGAGTGGCACGATCTTGGCCCATTGCAATCTCCGCCTCCGAGGTTCCAGCCTCCCCAGTAGTTGGGATTACAAGTGGCACTACCACGCCCAGCTAATTTTTGTATTTTTAGTAGTGACAGGGTTTCACCATGTTGGCCAGGCTGGTCTCAAACTCCTGACCTCAAGCGATTCACCCACCTCAGCCTCCAAGTGCTGGGATTACAGGCCAGCTGGCCCCAAATACCTACCTACCTACCTACCTTCCTTCTTTCTTTCTTTCTTTTTTTTTTTTTGACAGAGTCTCTCTCTGTCTCCCAGGCTGGAGTGCAGTGGCGTAATCTCGGCTCACTGCAACCTCCACCTCCCAGGTTCAAGCGATTCTCCTGCCTCAGCCTCCTGAGTAGCTGGGACTACAGGCGCGCACCACCCCGACTGGCTAATTTTTGTACTTTTGGTAGAGACGGTGTTTCACCATGTTAGCTAGGCTGATCTCGAACTCCTGACCTCAAGTGATCCGCTTGCCTCGGCCTCCCAAGGTGCTGGGATTGCAGGCATGAGCCACTGCGCCTGGCCCTAAATACTTTTCTAGTAAGAACATAACCAGTTACACTGAAGGCTTTGAAAGTCTTCAACTGGTACGAATCCAAAAAATAAAATGAGCACCAGGTCTACAGGAGCTTTCAGGACGGAGAAAGCCCTTCCAAATGGGAAAGGAGGTCAAACGGATGCTGCCATTACTGAAAACAAATGCCTTACTATGTCATTTTCCTAATACCAGCTCTCACCTCTGGACTTACCTAAACCAGGAATACAGAACATTATAAATAATGCAGGCTGCTAGGAACATTTGAAAGAAATGGTAAGATCAAACACAAAACACATTTTGAATGACATTCCCTACTGACTGGCCCTAGTCTATGCAGATGACATCTATACTTTTCCCACCAGAATTGCAGTTCCAAAGACATCTTTTTTTTCCAGAAAATGGGGGAGATTAAAAGTAATAAGTAGAATATACATACACAGATACCAAAGACCTGAATAAAAGGAGAAAAATATTACACTAATGTATGGGAAGATTGTAAAAATGACAGCTCTCCCAAAATTAATCTACAAATTCAGGGCCATTCCAATTTAAATTCCAGTGATATTTGTGAACACTCGACAAGCTGTTTCTATAGTTCACATAAAATAACTACATGATAATGAGATAAAATTTTGGAAAAAAGAAGAATGAGGGATGTGTCCTGCAACATAAGGTTGTTATTAAAACTAGGCATGTAGGAAATGACAGCACCCACAATGTCTCATTACCATGAAATAAAAACATGATTTTTTTGAGGAAAAAGAAAGCCAGAAATCCTCAACATGAAGCATCACACTAAATAACTATTGAGTAAAAGAATAAATATAAGTTATAATCAAGCATATTTAGCAAACAACAAAACAAGAACATTACTTAGGAAATTCAGCCAATGCTATCATAAGTTCTCTTATTATAAAATAATGAAAAAGAATTACTCTTAGTAAACATAACAAACATAATGAGAGGAGAGAAAAGGGGCAGAAAAAATATGTGAATGAATAATGGCTCCCAAATCCCAAATCTGATCAAAAATATTAATCAATATGTGCAAGACCAACAAATGCCAGAAAGGATAAACTGGCAGGCTGAGGTGAGCAGATTACTTGAGCCCAAGAGTTCAAGACCAGCCTGGGCAACATGGCAAAACTCTGTCTATACCAAAAAAAAAAAGAACAAAAATTAGCTGGGCGTGGTGGCATACACCTATAGTCCCAGCTACTTGGAAGGCTGATGTGGGAGGATCGCTTGAGCCTGGGAGGTGGAGGACGCAGTGAGCTGCGATTGTGCCACTGCACTCCAGCCTGGGCAACAGAGCCAAACCCTGTCTTAAAAATAAACTCAAAGACATTCAAATTTACACATAGTAGTAACATGATCAAAGCTAGACGTCAGAAAGAAATCTTGAAAACAGCAAGAGAAAAAAAAAAACATCACATTTAACTGATCTTCAATAAGATAATCAGCTGACTTCTTATCATAAATCAGAGACCAGAAAACAATGGGAAATAATTTTTTTTTCTTTTTTCTTTTTCTTTTCTTTTTCTTTTGTTTTTTCGGGGATGGAGTCTCACTCAGCCACCCAGGCTGGAGTGCAGCGGCGCTATCTCGGCTCACCACAGCCATCATCTCCCGGGTTCAAGTGATTCTCCCATCTCAGCCTCCTGAGTAGCTGGGATTAGAGGCACCTGCCATCATGCCCAGCTAATTTTTACATTTTAGTAGAAACAGGGTTTCACCATATTGGCCAGGCTGGTCTTGAACTCCTGACCTCAGATGATCCGCCTGCCTTGGCCTCCCAAAGTGCTAGGATTACAGGTGTGAGCCACTGTGCCCAGCCAACAATGGGAAATATTTTCAAACTGCTAAAGTAAAAAGAATGTCAACTGCAAATTCTGTATCTAGCAAAACTATCCTTCACAAACAAAAGAGAAATTATGGCATTTGCAGATTCACAAAAATCAAAAGAATTCAATGCTAGCAAACCTGCCCTACAAGCAATACTAAAGGGAGTGATTCAGAGAGAAATGAATGAATACTAGACAGTAACTCAAATGCATGAAAAATAAACAGCACCACCAAAGGTAATTAAATAATTATAAAAAACAGAACAGATCTACTTGTGTAATACTTTTCTTCACAGATCTATATTAAAAGACAACTGGATAAGGAAATAATTACAAAATGTGTTGATATGCCTATATTGTGTAGAGATCTAATTGGTATAGTAATAATAGCACAAAGGACGGGGAGAAAATGGAAATATAGTGAAGCAAATTTCCTATGCTATTGAAACTAAGTTGATATTAATCTGAAGCCAACTATTTCAAGGTAAAATGTTAATTTTAATATCAGGGCGAACAATAAAAACAAAAGTAAACACAAAAAAACATTAAAAAATGAGTGGGAGAGGGAATTAAAATGGTACCCAAGAAAATAGTTGTTTAATAAAAAAGTCAGTAATGAAGACATAAGACATGGGGAAACAAATAGCAAAACAGCAGACATTAGTCCCCCCCTCATCAGTAATTACAAACATAAATGAAAGAATACTCCAATCAAAAGACAGAGCTTGGCAGAATAAATATTTTTAAAATATGATCCAGCTACATATTATCTGCGAAACACATACTTTAGATTAACAGGCACAAAAAAGGCTGACAGTTAAAAAATGGAAAAAAGATATACCAGGCAAGCAGAAATCAAGGGAATTCTGGAGTAGCTTTAATTATGTGACAAAATAAAAGGAAAAATAAAATTTGCCAGGCATAGTGGCTCATGCCTGCAATCCCAGCACCTTGGGAGGCAGAGGCCGGGAATCGAGATCGATCACTTGAGTCCAGGAATTTGAGACCAGCTTGGGCAACACGGTGAAACTCTGTCTCTACAGAAAAATACAAAAAAATTGCTGGGTGTAGTGGCGTATGCCTGTAGTCCCAACTGCTCAGGAGGCTAAGGCACTGAGTTGCAGACCTCAGTACGCTTTCAAAAATAAAACTGGGCAGAAAAAGAAGAAAATAGAAGACTTAAACAACACTATAAAACCATATCACCTAAACATACATAGAAAATCCACCCAACAACCACAGTATACATATTATTCACAAGTGTACATGGAGGCTTCTTCAACACAGACCATATGCTAAGTCATAAAACAAGTCTCAATTAATTTTAAAACATTGAAACCATACAAAGTATGTTCCCCATAACAATGAAATGAAATTAGAAATCAATTTAAAAAAGGCAATTTGGGGAATTCACAAATATGCAAGTCAGGTGCTGTGGTTCATGCCTATATTCCCAACACTTTGGGAGGCCAAAGTAGGAGAATTCCTGGAGCCCAGGAGTTCAAGATCAGTATGGGAAACATGGCGAGACCCCGTCTCAACCAAAAAAAAAAAAAAAAATTCTAAGTATGGTGGTACATGCCTGTAGTCCCAGCTACTCAGGAGGCTGAGGCAGGAGGATCACTTGAGCCCAGGAGGTCAAGGCTGCAATGAGCCATGATTGTACCACTGCACTCCAGCCTGGGCAACAGAGTGGTACTCTGTCTCAAAATAAACAAACAAATATGTGTAAATTAAACAACAAACTCCTAAACAACCAATGGATTAAAAATGAAATCCCAAAAATGATTAGAAAATACTTTGAGATGAGTGAAAATGTAACAAAACATAAAATTTATGGAATGCAGCAAAAACAGTGCTTATAGGGAAAAGTAAAACTGTGACCATCTACATTAAAAATGAAGATCTCAAATAAATAAGCTAACTTTCCAATTTGAGATATTAGGAAAAGATCAAACTAAAATTGATTAGGGGCCAGGTACAGTGGCTCAAACCTGTAATCCTAGCACTTTGGGAAGCTGAGGCAGGTGAACTGACTGAGCTCAGGAGTTCAAGACCAGCCTGGGCAACACAGCGAAACCCCGTCTCTACTAAAATACAAAACATTAGCCAGGCATGGCAGCATGTGCCTGTAGTCCCAGCTACTCAGTAGGCTGAGGCAGGAGAATTGCTTGAACCCAGGAGGCAGCGTTCGCAGTGAGCCAAGATCACGCCACTGCACTCCAGCCTGAGTGACAGCGTGAGACTTGGTCTCAAAAAAAAAAAAAAAAAAATTGATTAGGACAAAGAAAATAATTTAAAAAAATAGAGTAAAAATAAATTTAAAAAACAGAGAAACATAAAATTAAGGAAAGCAAATGTGGTTCTCGAAATAATTTTAAAAATGAACAAATCTGTAGCTAGACCAAAGATGAAAAACAGAGAAAACACATATAAAATCAGAATAAAAAAGACATTATCACCAATGTTATAGGAAAATAAAAGAATTAGAAAGGAATACCATCAAAAACAGTATGCCAATTAGATACCTTATATAAAATGTTTGTTTTTAGGAAGACACAAACAACCAAATCTGACACAAGAAAAAAAAACCTGAATACTTACAAAAACAGAATTGAAGGCCAAGCACGGTGCCTCGAGCCTGTAATCCCAGCACTTTGGGAGGCTGAGGCAGGCAGATTACCTGAGGTCAGGAGGTCGAGACCAGCCTGACCAACATGGAGAAACCCCTGTCTCTGCTAAAAAATACAAAATTAGCCGGGAGTGATGGCGCATGCCTGTAATCCCAGCTACTCGGGAGGCAGAAGCAGGAGAATAGCTTGAACCCGGGAAGCGGAGGTTGCGGTGAGCCGAGATCGCGCCATTGCACTCCAGCTTGGGTAACAAGAGTGAAACTCCGTCTCAAAAAAAAAACAGATTGAATGGTTAATCTACAAAATTCCCATAAAGAAACATTCATGAACAGATGACTTCACTGATGATTCTGCAAACGTTTAAATAATAAACATCAGTTATTTACATAACTTTTCAAAAAATATTACAGGAGGAAACACTTCCCCAATTAATTTAATACATGGTATTTACATATGCATGGTATTTATAGAACAAAGATAAAACCTTATGATTGTGTCAATAGACATAAAAAAGCCATTTGACAAAATTCATTTATAATTTTAAAATCCTCAACAAACTAGGAACAAAGGGATCTATCTACATTTGACAAAGGGTATCTACAAATACTGTATAGCTAGCTCTGTGAACCTGGGCAAGAAAAAGAAAAAAAAAAAACATACAGCTAACATCATTTAATAGTCAAAATCTAATTGTATTACCCCTAGTCAGAAACAAGTCAAGGATGACTGCTCTTGCTACTTCTGTGCCGGTTTTCGCCATGGTGATTAGGCAGGAAAAAGAAATAAAAAAAATCAATGCAACTGGAAAGAGAGTACAACTATCTATATTTATAGGTGACATAAACATAAAAACCCAAAGGAACCCACAAAAAAATGCTAATAGTGAAACTATTAGAAAAGCTTTTCCAATAAGTTCAGAAACATTGGAGGATACAAGATCAACAGAAAACTAATTGTATTTTAATACACTAGCAATGAACAATCCAAAATTAAAGTTAGGAAAATAATTCCATTTTCAATATTATGAAAAATAAAATGAATGGAAAGGTATCTATTGTTAATGGATTGGGAATATTAATATTTCTAACATGGCAATACTCCACAAATTGATCTACAGATTAAATGCTTTCCTTAGCAAAATTCTAGCATTTTCTAGAAATTTACAAGCTGATCCTAAAATTCATATGGAAATTCAAAGCCTTCAGAATAATCAAGGCCAAAGCAAAGAACAAAGCTGGAGAACTCATACTTCCAGATTTTGAAATTTACTCCAAAGCTACAATAATCAATACTGTGTAGTACAGGCATAAGGATAGATATAGAGATAAATAAAATTGAGAGTCCAAAATAAACTCTTATATTTATAATCAACTGATGTTCAACAAGGGTACCAAGACAATTCAATGATGAAGTAGTCTTTTCAACAAATGGTGCTGAGAAAACTGGATATCCATATGCAAACGGACTAAGTTGGACTTCTTCCTTAAACTATATACAAAAGTAAATTCCAAATGAATCACACACCTAAATGTAAGAGCTACAACTTAGGTCAGGTAATGGTTTCTTTGTTATGACACTAAAATCACAACTAACAAAAAAAAATAGATAAATTAGATTTCATCAATATTAAAAACTTCTGTGCTATAAACAATGTCATCAAAAAGGTGGAAAGGCAATACAAAGAATGGAAGAAAATAATTGTAAATCATGTATCCAATAAGAGTCTGTTATCCAGATTATATAAAGAACTCTGATAACAACAAAACCACACATAACCCAATTCTAATGAGCAAAGGATTAGAACAGACGTTTCTCCAAAGATACACAAATGACCACTAAGCACATGAAAAGTTGCTCAATGCAGAAATACAAGTCAACAGCACAATAAGATATTTCATATCCACTAGGTGGCCATAATTTTAAAAGGCAGAAAATAACAAGTGAGAATATGAATAAATGTAATTCCTCATATTGCAGATGAAAATGTAAAATGGTGCAGGCACCTTATTAAAACTTGTTAATTACCCACAACATTAAACCTAGACATGCCATGACAAAGCAATTATACTCCTTAATGTATACTCAAGAAAAATGAAAACATGCCCACATAAAATGTTGTACATGAATGTTTTTAGCACCATTACTGACAAAAGACAACATCTGTAAATGCAAACATCCGTCAAATGATGGATAAACAAAATGAAATATATCCATACAGTGAAATATTATTCATCAATAAAGAACAGTAATATATACCATAACCTAGATGAATCTCAAAAAAACATGGTAATTAAAAGAAGCCAGTAACAAGGGTAAGAAATTGCATGATTTATATGACTGCCCAGAATAGACAAATCTATAGGGACGAAAAGCTAAATTAGTAGTTGTCACGGTTGGCAAAAGGGAAATAGGGAATAAGTGCTAATGAGGTGGTGATGAAAATGTTGTAAACTATAATAGTGGCAATGGTCGCACAACTCTATGAATATACTAAAAGTCACTAAACTTTAAAATGGTGAACTTTATATTATATGAATTATATCATGAGCTCTTTTTTACAAAAGAAGGTAATTACCTTATCCAGAGTATAGTGCTTAGCAGGATTGCTGAGATAGGCATTCCTACTCCAAAGCATTTACTCTTACTACAAATTTCAAATACCATTTGTTAACTGTAAAACCTTTGGCAAGTTGGCCCCAGGTAATGTTTACAGTTTACTGACCATGAGTGAAGGTAGAAGATTTGTACAAGCACCTAACTACTCAATACATGTAGATACACAATAAAAACAAACAAGCATATGTTAGGGAAAGTAAAGGAATACCACATGGCGATTAGTACTATAAGTGAAACACTTTCATCCAACAGAACATTTAAGTTTTCCAGTGACACCATGAAGTCAAATGATCCCATAACACTGTTGGGCTAAATAATAATCTAATAGAGGAGTAGCAGATGTAAGACTGCAAAAATGAGTCACTAAAGAAACTCAAAACTAGATAAAGTTACCACCCTACATTCAACCACCGGTGGTGAAAAACCATAGCAGAACCGCATCTACAATACATAGGGCATGCTGACCTAACTAGATATTTTTCAGTGAAAGATTTGAAAGTACAATAATATCTAACTACCAGTATAAAGCAGTGGAAAATAAATTTTCTTGCAGGCAGATAAACCCCAAAGCCTACCAAAATATAGTCTTCTTGGTGACTATGGTGTAAATTAATACTATTTAATAAAGGACAGCAAGATAGAAGCAATGACTGCACATCACGATAAAATTTTGGAATATGTTTCTTGTTAAAGTAGTTAAGTCAATCTTTGCAGTATGACAAATCATGGGCTGTGCTTTCATAATAGGACAAGTTAAAGTACCTCAGGAACCATTCAACCTATGGTTAGCAACTCTTAATAACTAACATTTTACCAACAGACAAAATTCCAGACAGCCAATTGGAGTGGCAATGGGTTAAGTGGTTAATACTATTGGAATGCACCCTTTCTAAATAGCAACGTTGAATTAAAGGTAAACAATGAAGTTACACGTGTAAAGCACTATAACGTGCTGAACCACCAGGTGACAACACTAAAGCACACTACCTAAACAAATTTTGCCATGAAAAAAAATTATTTTTGAAACCAGAAGTGAGATGAGAATGAAAATACTGTGAAGTATATAATAGGGGCTGCTAGAGAACACCAGCAAAACTAAACCATCACTCATTACTGCTTCATATTTATGGACCCTAGATGACTGTTTAAAAAAAAAAAAAAACCTGGGAAGACAGAGGACAACTATAGGAAAAGCACATTGATACATACCATGTTTTTTATTACACAACAGGACTTACCACAGGGCATGTGCTTACTGGGGTACATTTAACAAAAGTCAACTGAACTTACTGCAACAAAACTACAACATGTAGGCCAGGTGTGGTAATTCCAGCACTTTGGGAGGCCAAGGTGGGAGGACCACTTGAGCCCAGGACTTTGAGACCACCCTGGGTCACATACCGAGATGCTGTCTCAGATAAAATAATAAGATAAAATAAAATAGTTGGGCTGGTAGTGCACACCTGTAGTCCCAGCTACTCAGGAGGCTGAGGCGGGAGGATGGCTTGAGCCCAGGAGTTCAAAGCTGCCATCAGCTATAATTGCTGCACCATGTTCCAGTCTGGGTGACAGAGAGACCTTGTCTTAAAAAAAAAAAAAAAAAAAGTACAACAATACTTTTAAAAGCATGTGAAATACCAATACTTGTAAGTTTTGAAACAGTAGTACATTAAGCCTTTAACACTAAAATATAGTCCACAGATGTGATGAATTCCCATGAGGTCAACTCACTTAGGAGAAACACATTAACACTAGTGCCTGATGAAGATAATCAGTATATATTTAGTTTAATGGCAACGATAAAGCAGAACCATGTAGCTAATAATAGTACTGAATTAAACAAGAAATTGTACATCAACACACTTTACTAGACAATATTAAATACCTATGCAGTCTATAAGCCAGGAATTGTAATTAGAAAAATGCGTAAAATACATCATGCACCCTTGGAAATCCTCAACATAGCACAGTGATTAGGTTACCATATTAGTTTTCACTCTAGAATTTCACACCAAATTAGTTATGCAAGCTATGCAACTATTCAGAAGGACGCACTGTGGACTAAGGTGGTACTACAGAATTTCCACAAATTAGGTAGCGACACTGGGCACACTTCCAACAATGCAAAGGATGTCAAAACCTATAAACCAGAACTTGTAACAAGCCAAAAAAAAAAAAAAAGACACAAACATCCATGAACATTTTCAAACATATTTTTGGCTCACTAACACATTGACTAGGGTACTGTATTAATAACCCTATGAGAACCAAATCCATGATAACAAGCATCCAACATAATTTCAGAAGGACATGCTGTGGACTAATGGTAGTACTTTCTTTTCCACCAAAAATTACTTTGTGTACACAAGGAGGCCATACTGAACATACTTTCTGACAATAAGGGAAACAAAATAAAACAGAAATGGGGGGAAAGAAGTCTAACGTTACAGTATTCTCCCCTTATCTATGGTTTTCCTTTACAAAGTTTCTATTACCTGGGGTCAAACGTGGTTCAAAAACATTATATGGAAAATTCCAAGAATAAACAATTCATAAATTCCAAATTGTCTGCCACTGAGAGTAATGTAATGAAATCTCAAACTGTCCAGCAAAAAGAATCACCCCTTTTTCCAGTGTATACCCCACATTATATGCTACCATCCATTAGTCACTTAGCACCCTTCTCAGTTCAGGTTGACTGCTGCAGTAACACAGTGCTTAACAATGACCCCAATATAAGAGCTGTGATGCCATCAATACAGACGTGCCAAAGAGAAGCCACAAAGTGCTTCCTTTAGTAAAAAGGCGAACACTTTCAACAGAATAAGAAAAAAAAAAATTGTATACTGAGGTTGCCAAGAGCTATAGTAACAAATCTTCTAAGTGCACTTTGGGAGGCCAAGGTGGGAGGACCATTTGAACCCAGGACTTTGAGAAATTGTGCAGGAAAAAGAAATTTGTGCTAGTTTTGCTGTCACACCTCAAACTTTGCCACAAGTATGTATGTGTAGATAAAAACATATAGGGTTCGGTACTATCCAGTTTAAGGGATCCACCAGGAGAATTAGAACCTATCGCCCATAGATAAGTGGTGGAGGAAATTACTGTACAGGAAATTAGCCACTTTAATATAATTACACTGACCAATTTTAAGATGTCACCTTCGTGTGGAAATAAAATGACATTATATGTAAACAGCTTTTAACTGAATATATTTTTTGCCTCTATAGTAAGGAGATCAGATTATATTGTTATGATCTTCCTATAATCAAATTTCTGATGGGAATGATGAACTAACATTTCTAAAAGGTCTTTTGGGTGAACTGAGTACTGCAAGGTTTCCATAACAATGCTTCTTTCTAGTCTTTTTATTCCAATAGAGTACGCAAATCTGGACAGCTCCGTGGAGTTTCAAGGTTCAAGGATGAAAAATCTAGTTTATGTGTTGTATACAGCTAATGTCAAGCCTACTACTTCACATACCATGTAACAAAAACTGAGCTATAAACAAGGAAATCATACAAGCAAAACTACATATCAGAACCTACCACAATAGCTAAAAATCACAATGCCCTCAAGAAAGCTACATTAATGTTGGTTTACTAATAGAACAGCAAACTAGATAGCTACTGGAGTAATAATCTCTGAAGGGCAATATTACCAATGCCACTATCACAAACTATAAATAATCAATTACTAGTGAATTTCCATTATCATTGCTTAGTGCAACAGGAAGTCACAAAATTTAGAGGTGCATGATAAACAGAATGGGAAGGCACTACAGGTATCAGTAAATAGCCCTCCTAATACCTCAAACAGTGGAAATACACTATTGGCCCTCAAAATCCTACCAGAGTATTCTTTTAATTTAAATATATGAATAAAGGACACTTAACAATTATACAATACACTAGTGATTATGAGAGGAAGTGTTGGATAGTAATACTAGAAAAAAATTAGGGAACCATTTCAGGTATGTGCAGTTCTGCCAAGGGCACAACCATGTGGAAAAAATTCATACTACACATCTATCGTATCAAGTTACTTCACAAGACAGCACCAAATCTAATAATTCATACAGAAAATAGAGTTGACCATCACTTCTACAGGGCCCTTAATTTTAGAGGACTTTAAAAGGGCGTAACTGTAATGAGACAACAGGGAACCAAAGAATTACAGTACCAGTGTACAATAAAAAATTACATTTTAAAACTTTGAAGGTCTCTACCAATTTCAATATATTTCTGGGCAAATAGCACTGAGCCATTAAACTCTAGTGCTAATGGAACTGATTTCCTAAACTCACATGAACCTCCAACCATCTATATCAGCAAAATGCAACACTGCATGGTACAAATTATGTACCACAGAACTTGTGATTAGACATCAACTGTCCAGAATTCCACAATGAATCTGGAAAGGCCCAATATATTACAACCTATGAAAACTGAACACTATTATCCTGGAGTTACTGGGATTGAACAAATGGCCATATGAGAACCAAGAGAATCTGGCAAATATTTTTGACTAAATTCACCTATACTGTATATACTTTGTCAAAAGTCCTTATAAAAACTATTTTTGTCTGTAGGACAAGAATGATATTTCTATTAATTAGGAGCAGATACAGATTCTTAACTTTGGACTCTATGCCACCAGCTAAAGAGCGCTGCTGTGTAGACAAATTTAGTACAAAACTTCCAATTGATTCGTTACCAAGTCCCTGAAGAAGCACCAAACTGAAAATTTTAAGATTACAAATGTGCTAGATAAAATACATGCTACCATTACAGGGGAGGGAGTTCTAAAATTACTTGCAAATGACAATGGTAAGAAATCAAATTTGGTTATGAAACATTCAGGCTAAAGGATCAAAGCATATATACCTCTACACTTAAAGCAAAAATGTTGGTTGCTTCATCAAATGTCTTTATTACTGAATAATTGATTTCCAATGTTGCTGAAGTGCTATATTAAGAGGAATTTTCTTCTTTCATAAATTTATCAATTTATAAACGGCAACATTGTGAGGGCAAATAAAGCACTACTTAAGATTCAGAGTAATGAGTTATTTGTGCAAAAGACATCACAAAATTTGGCATTTAGACATGCGAAAAATATGGGCAATAAGATACTACTTAACGTTGCCAAAAATTCATGACTCCCCTCGCCAACTCCCCACTCCCAAGAAAAAGTACATAGGTACTAAACTTATGGAAATACATTGCATTGAATAGTTCCTTTAAAACCTTTATAATTGGCTGGAAAGAACGGAGGAATTCTAATTGAACTAGAAAACACACAAGAAATGTGCGTGTAATGTACTCTCTGAAGGGGCAACAGAGTGGACAGTCAAGGAACTCCACATATTCATAGTGCTATTTGCAAGTTTCTAAGCAGCATCCACAAATAAAAAGTAGGTGGCTGAAGTTATAGGCAGATGCTACACATTAGTAACACAATGTGATCACACAAATTTGGCAAAACATAAGTATTCAAGTTTGAGGTGAATCAATTTGACAAAACATATGTCAAACAGATGTCAGATAGCAAAAGGCTACATTAGGGACTACAGATTTGCACATTAGTTGTTCACCATCTCAAAAACAAGTACCAAACCTTTAATTTTATTGAGTACATTCATTGTACCAAATATCAATTGGCACAGAATGGAAATATCCCTACTAGGTAACATGAGTTGGCAAATGTAATTAGACATTGCACCAAAACCAACCCAAAACAAAACCCTAAACACAATTCACCTATCACTGTGTATATGAGAAAGCATGAATACTATCTCCAAGAAGTCCTTAAGATCCTGTATTTTCCTCAGCTGCAAAATCTTACTAAAATTTTACTCTCAACATTAGAAGACAGCACTGTACCTGTTATTTCCAAAAGACAAGGCCACGCAAATACATATGAAAGATTTCCATTGTTTCCCATTTTGTCCAGAGAAGCCAAAATTGGAATTTCAATTATACACAGATCAAAATATCCCATTTGCTGAGTTTAGCTGCTAATTGGATGTTAAATCCAATTTGAAAAACCAGGGCAGGTGCCGTGGCTGACCCCTGTAATGTAGTCTCAGCACTTTGAGGAGCCCAGGTGATAAGATAGCTTGCGCACAGGAGTTTGAGACCACCCTGGGCAACATAGCAAGAAAACCTTGTCTCCACATAAAATTTAAAAAGTAACCAGTGAAACTAGAAGATAGAGTAGCACTACTTAAAATGTTTATCCTACTTCAGGACAGCAATAATCTGGGAATGGATGTTGACAATGCAACTGCAAAGCAGCATATATCAACATGTATAACAGGAGCAGATGGACAATTTATTATTTTTTAAGACAGAGTCTCGCTGTGTCGCCCAGGCTGGAGTGCAGTGGCGTGATCTCGGCTCACTGCAACCTCTGCCTCCCGGGTTCAAGCGATTCTCCTGCCTCAGCCTCCCAAGTAACTGGGAGTACAGGCACTTGCCACCGCACCCGGGTAATTTTTTTTTGTATTTAGTGAAGACGGGGTTTCACTATGCTGGCCAGGCTGGTCTTGAACTGCTGACCCTGTGATCCGCCGACCTCAGCATCCCAAAGTGTTGGGATTACAGGTGTGAGTCACCATGCCCAGCCGCAGATGGACGATTTAAAAAGGGTTATGGCATTAGCTCCTCTTCAAGAAGCCAAAGTACTACTAAGACATTCATAAAAAGCTCCTGAGAGAACTTAGTTATACTACTAATGTTGGGATTCAGTCTGTTAAACCTTAATTTTATGAAACGATGTCCTAGGCAGAATGCTTGAAAATAATTAAGTGGCTACTAATATCATTAGGTCACTTAACCCAGTAGTGGTTAACTGGGAATATATAACCCAGTCTATCAGGTAAATGGTTCAGAACCATAGCAGAAAAACCTCAGTTGACAAAAAAAAAAAAAAAAAAAAAATTAATAGCTTCATGCCCACTTGCAAGATGACTGTCCTTAGAGCTATCACCTTGCCAATGGGTGGAGAGTCTATTGTAAAGATATGGTTCCCATCCAGCAGGGATACTATGGTAGCGGACAAAATTTTATCAGCATCTTTCCAGAGAGCAAATAATTTGAAGATACGCACTAATACCATCAAGAACTCCACCTTTTTAGGATTCAGGGACTGCTGTGTTTATTGCTTGTGATGGTAAACTCTCATCTAAAATTTTCCTGCTTAGTTCAATCTAGGTGATACTTTATTAATGCCATAATTAAGCAATTCTGATTTCTTATTATCAGTTGATATAGGAGATATTTCACAATATGCTGACAGGTTCTAGAAAGCCCCTTTCTATGCATAGAGATTATGACAAGCTATATAGAGACCTAAGTGTTTCTAGATTAAATGCTTTAGTCCAGTGTAGGGAGGAATCAATGAAGGTGAACTAACCTTAACTTCCAACGACGAAAAATCTTCTGTGCTGCAACATGAGGCTCCTTCACATCATTGAAATGGTGAACCAGAGAAATGTATCCACGAATCCCACCCACTCTCCAAGGACACAGAAAAAAGTATTTATTCCCTCCCTTGTGGAAAGTGTGCAGTTTGTAGTTCCCTCATGCATAAAATCCAAAGTATTTAGCTTTAAAATGGTATTTTGTGTGCTGGATCGAAATTTTAAGATGTGTAAGCTAGTTATATATTTATATTATTATATAAATTTTATTGTATATATATTCATAAGCTCTGTCAGTATGTTATGCTTAAAGCTTAAGATAAGCCAAATCATTCTTTTCCTGACTGCTTTTAACATGTAGTTGATGTTGGGATTTGAACCAGTAAGTGCAAAGAAAGCTTTCAGGGCCCTAAAAACTAAGTACAATAAGCACCGCATACAGTCAAAGGACAGATACTTCAATATAGAGTACTGAATACAAGGTGCACTGGCCAATCCAGCTGGCAGTGACCAAAGATTACCTTTCTCAATGTTTGTTGGCATCACAGAGCTCTTTTGGCTACATGTACCACAAGCAAAAGGCACTATTACCATCAGGCTCATTCCTCCTCCCAGTGAAAGCACAGATATTCTTTGTTGTCTTCACTGAAAACCTTTTGCAGACATTCTTGAGGTTGATACCCAAAAGCATCCTTCTGGGTCAAAACCATATCACAACATCCTTTACTACAAGCTCTGGTCCTAATGTAAGGCATGGAATTTCTTAAATCATTTATTTTGGGGTCCCATCCAAGATCTCCTAACTCTGAATAGCACATGTAGTTAAAAAATAGTATCCAGTGAATCCCTGAGATGAACATGAAGAATTCAGCATAGCAGTATCTGTCTCGGCAGTCTTCTGATCCTGTCAAGCAGAAACTAGTGAAAACCACAGCTAACCCAAAGCTAACCCTTTTAGCTCCCAACCTAAGGGAACCCATGGAATTTCACAAATACATGTATTAGGTGACCAAGGGCTGTGCCTGCATGTTGCAGTATTCCCTTGGGAACAAATGTACAGTGCTGGTCCCTATCATCTTGTCAAGGCATTCTCATCACCTTTGAAGAAGACTGGTTTCCTGTATCAGGTGAATATAGTTTCAGGATCAAAGAAACTTCTCAGTAAGTTAACTTTTCTTAACTGTACCCTCAAGTGTAAAACATGGAATACAGGAAGTGCTTAAAGTCTTGCTGAAGCAGATGACTTCTAATGTCTGTAGTTGTGTTTGTTGCTTAAATGTCTTGTACTTACCAAACACTAAGAGTATTTGGAACATGTGAAAACCACAAGAAAACTTTAGGAATATACACAGCCCAATCCCCATTTTAGTCCCTCTGCCCCTCTCCCATCAATCAAAAAATTGAACACAATAATAAGTATTCAGAAAACACTGACAGGACGCAGGCTGGCCCATCAACCCCAACACGGCACTAGAAGCCAAGGAAGGGGCAAAGAGAAAGCCTGCATATAATAATGGAGGCATTACAAGTTGCGACTTTTATATAAAGATAGTCCATAAACTTCATTTTCAACATACTGAGCAGGTTGAAAGTGAAATAGTAAAGTTGCAAAGGAGAAACTTTTAAAAGTCACTGCTAATAACCAAAATGGCTGCTTGTCAGGGCTTGGTAATAGAACTGCAGCCATTCCTGACTTTCAGGGCACGTGATAGGTTATGAAACCCTGTCCCCTGATTCTTACAGGATATGCACCCTTCCCTCCATGCTGCCCCAAACACCTTCTCTGATGCTCCCCATCACACAGACACCACAGCCCCATATCACAAGAAACCATCCCTTCCATATAGTTCCCGTGTCCTAAACCCAAGTGGTCCCTCACACAGTGTTTGAACTCACCCAGCGCATGGACAATTGCTGACCCTCAAAATACATGAAACCAGCAAAAGGGGGTAAAAGTAGGGCTATGACTTGCCAGCAAGATAGGGGAACAGGCTTGGGGGTGATGTGAAGATGGCTGCTGGCATCACATTTCTTCTTGGACTGATGCTCAATTTCTTCAAAACACTATGCAGTTTTTCCTTCTTTGAAACAGATTCCAGATAGATCCTCCATCCCTTCCCTTCCCTCCTGTCCCAAACCCTCAGGGCCCTACCCTTAACTATCTACCCTTCCCAAAAACTTTCAAATAAAATTCCCAATAACATCAACACTTGTATTACAGGAGATGTTTACCAGCTATACACTATCCCACTCCTACTTTTTATTTCCCTTTTGTTATATAATAAATGAGAAGCCAAGACTCTAAAACTTCTTAAACTCCAAAAACAAAAGTAATAGAAGGGTACATGCAGTTTGTTTGAGTTTTCAATCTAGCCTGGGGAAGCCCACACAAGCCACCCTACACCCAACCCCAGATCTCAATGTTCACACCTAAAAATTGATGGGTATAATCAAGGTAATGAAGTAATCATCTATTAAGCTCTAGTATTCTATAGATTATGGACTTGTATTCCACTTCTCAAACTACATGTCCCTTACCTTGAGGCTCTGGAGAGGTACTGCCAAACTCAAAACAACTCTGACAGTAGCAGCGGCCCCAAAGGACTTGGATCAATATTCTGAAGATGAAGAAGGTCTTCCAAATAAGCACCATGAAAAAGTCTAATGCCAAATGAGTTTTTCTTCTATCGTCCTACCCTCAGGACACAAGGGCACTACCAGATTCTGCCTAAAAGCTACCTTTAAGGTTTGATATAAGGGAACATGAGGCATCCAATGCCCAGGTAAAAGTAAGGGAATATAATCCCTGATATTTGGGAATGCACTGGGACCAGGGTCAAACAAAGTGACTTCTTGGGCAGACTAACTTAATTCTATAGGCAGTATGAAAATAAGAGGTCATTGGTGATGTGGTAAAAGGCTAAAGGTAAATAGGGGAAACCCACAAAGGGCTCCCTAAATCACTCGTGATCACTCTCTTGGTAAGTCATATACTAAGTATATACTTCTGCTAGGCAACTATTGGGAAATTCATCCATACTTCTCTTCCTGTAATATATGTTAGTATATCCTAAATAATTCAAAGCTTTCTTTGAACTATAAAATGCCATGAATTAAGCCTTCGAATTCAAATTGAACTGGAAGGCATTCTGATCTTGTTAAAATTATCCTCTCCAATTCACACTTATCTGTACAATGTACATTAATAACTAATTTGTTAGATGATTAATACCAATAATTAACTTGCTAGAGGACCCAGGAAACAGAATATCTGCAAGGCCCAGAGTAGACCATAAATAAATAGGAATGCAGACATAAGATGTTCAGTTTTGGAACAGTAAAGCTATAATGAGTTTTCTTTAAAATCAAACAATTGTACAATGCATTATAGTCTATAACTTATTCTGTAGTTCAAATAAATAAAACTTTCCCCTGTTACAGAAAGACAGCCCTCCTCCCAGCAACATTTCAGACTGGATGGATTGATTCCTCACCTGACATAACTCTAAAATCCTCACTGAAGAAGCCAGGAAGTCAAATTGAGGCTGAAGACCTGAAAGTACAGGGGACTAAACCCAGAAAGCAGTATCTGTAGCAAAATAGTTGACCTGATGGCTGGTTGGCTCCCAAGAATCTCTCTGTCCTGGTAGCCAGATAAAGTAATCAAAGGGTAATCCTATACTTGGTAAGCCAGTGGAGTACTTAGGAACAAGTCTCATGTTAAAGGGCTTCTTCCATGGAGTGTGGTTAATGTGCAAAAACATGTCTATAATAAGGCTGTTAGGACAGACTCACCATAACAGGAAATACCAGAGAGATCAAGGGTATCCAGGAAAGTCCAAAGATGACAATGTAGTACAAATAGAGCAATTAAGAGGTTACATTCTTGCATTGTAAGACATGGGGGTTCAAAGAGAAAGTCTAGAATTTACTGGCTAGCCATTCTTGCCAAGTTCTGAACTTTTATTGATTTGATGACCTCTTTGAAATGTAATAAAAACAATAGTAACATTAGTGTTGGTGAGATGAGTATATCAATTAGAACAACCTGTAGGTTTGGCTATCCCTAAAACAAGCCAACCTTAGAAGAAATGTCCTTTAAAAAGAAAAAAAAAAAGGCATTTCTTCCTAAGGTTGGCTCTTTAAAAAAAAAAAAAAGAGAGAGAGAGCGAGATTGCTTCTTGCTATGTTGCCCAGGCTGAAGTGTAATGGCTATTCACAGGCATGATCTCACTACTGATCATCATGGGAGTTTTGACCCACTCCATTCCCGACCTGGGCTGGTTCACCCCTCCTCAGGCAACCTGGTGATCCCCCGTGCCCGGGAGGTCACCATATTGATGCCGAATTTAGTGCAGGAATCCAATCGGCATAGCTCACTACAGCTCGGAATTCCTGGGATCAAGCAATCCTCCCTCCTCACCCTCCTGAGTAGCTAGGGCTACAAGTGCATGCCTGCAAGCCCGCAAAAATAGCCTTTTTAGAAGTCATTTCTGAATGGGGTTATTGTTCCTGCCAGGTTTGAAAAAAATGTGGACACAAGAGTCACATCCAGGTGTGTACTAGAGAGGCACTGCACTTAATCCTACCTACCTAAGCTATAAACTTTTCGGACTGTGTATCCTTGGCTGATCTTCCTAGGAGCACAGTCACCACTGGATATTGAAAAGGACCTAATTTTTACCTCCAACTGACACATCATTGATAAAGATAATGAGTCTTCACTATGTGCTATCGGGTTCAATGTTACTGAGAGTAGCTGCCCTCAATTACCCCATCAGAAAAAAATAAGGAATATTATTAGAATTTACTTCCTAAGTTAAAAACTGAGCTATGCATACACAGAACAGTGTGTGACACTTACCATTTAATGTATGCTCAGTTAATGTTAACTCTTGGGAGGTTTTTGTTTGCTTGTTTTTTTTTTTTTTTTTTTTTGAGACAGACTCTCTTAGTCTGTCACCCAGTCTGGAGTGCAGTGGCGCGATCTCGGCTCACTGCAACCTGCACCTCCTGGGTTCAAGCAATTCTCATGCCTCAGCTTCCAGAGTCGCTGGGATGACATGCATGCACCACTACATCCAGCTAATTTTTTTTTTTTTTTTAAGTAGAGACGGGGTTTCACCATGTTGGCCCAGGCTGGTCTCGAACTCTCAACCTCAGGTGATCCGCCTGCCTCAGCCTCCCAAAGTGCTGGAATTACAGGCATGAGCCACCGTGCCTGGCCTCTTAACTACTGTTATCAAAAGACTGCTATAAAAAAAGAATGCACTGCTTAGAATGGAAAAACAGGTAAGAGATGATTAAGAGATATTTAAATGAGGCCGGGCATAGTGGCTTATGCCTGTAATCCCCCAGCACTTTGGGAGGCTGAGGCAGGCAGATCACTTGAGGTCAGGAGTTGGAGACCAGCCTGGTCAACATGGTGAAACCCCGTCCCTACTAAAAATACAAAAATTAACCAGGAGTGGTGGTGTCCACCTGTAGTCCCAGCTACTCAGGAAGCTGGGGCAGGAGGATTGCTTGAACCCGGGAGACAGAGGCTGCAGTGAGCCAAGATCACGACACTGCACTCCAGCCTGGGTGACAGCGCGAAACCCTGTCTCAAAAATAAATAAATAAATATTTAAATGAGAAGTAACACAGTTGTTTTTGATGGAAAAGTACTGCAAAAGCAGATTACAAGCGTAGAATAACCTTACAGTCATTAAAATCATCTAGTGAAAGAGAAATGAACACAGCCATGTCCTAGCATAGGGATGAAACTAGAAAACAAAGAATAGAAATGCAAAACACGCGCGCATGCACACACACACACACACACACATACACACAAAATCAGGTCACTAACAAGTTTGGTTTGTAATAAGAGAAATTGTCAGAGAAATATGCCCACAAAAATGTATCCATAAGTATGTTAAATATATTATGTTCAAATTTAATAAAAAACTAAGTCCTAATATTTAAAAGGAAAAAAATTTAATCAAAAAATAAAGGAAATGTTTTAAAACGATCCTGGTCCAAATGAAAGAATTCTATGCATTCACATCTAAAGAGAGGAAAATGTTCTTGTTAAGAGCCACCTAAAAATGTCATCAATATCCGTACACACTAGAAAGAAAGAAATATAGCAATAATCCAAGTTGGTTCTGCATATGCTTTAATTGTGCCATGCCTTTTTTTTTCAAATATTTGAAAATGAATACCTATGGCCTTTTATAATTTTTTTAATACAAAGTATACTGGAAGCAAAGAAAATATTCTTTGTAACCCTAAGTCATAGATACATATTTGAACTTATTATTTCCTTTAAAAAATTTGACTGAAGGCCCTCAGAGAATATGGAGGAAATACCAAGGAATAAAAGAGAAAGCATCACATGTTCAGGTAGTGGACATCAATTTACATAACACACTGACCTACATTAAAAATAATAGCTTAAAAAAAGAATAATTTTTAAATCATAAAACTATTTTAATGTAATTGTTTCACTTTAATCAAGGAGGAAAAGAATGAACAGTGATGTCAAAGATATCACATCTAGAATAGAAAATATTTGTGCTAATTTTTGGAAAACCTGTGGTAATATCGCTATGGCTGCCTCATAATCCCAGTACATTGAAGTTGCATCTTACTACTTCAGAGTCAACATCAAGATTTTTATTGCAAAAGTTAAACGATTCTTGATTTTATATGTTACCATGACCAAGCTCATTAGCTTAATAAAATGTGTAAGCAATTAACAAAAGCATCACATGAATGTTCCAGAGCAGCATAATCCATTAGATAGCAGAAAAACAAAATGTGGTATATAAGCAAATTGTATATCTAAACAAATACATACTAATAGATGTATATAAACAAAACATGGTACATAAACAAAATGAATGATAAACAAAATGTGGCATATACACACAATGAAATATTATTCAGCTATAAAAAAGAATAAAGTTCTGACATATGCTATAACATGGATGAACCTTGAAGGCATTGTGCTAAGTGAAAATACGCCAGAAGCAAAAGGACAAATATTGTATGATTCCACTTATACAAAATATCTGGAATAGGCAAATTCAGAGACTGAAAGTAGATTAGAGGTTACCAAGGGCAAAAAGGAGAAGGAGACAAATGTACTATACTAATTCAAGATATTAACAATAGGGAAAACTGGTCGGGCTCGGTGGCTCAGGCCTGTAATCCCAGCACTTTGGGAGGCCGAGGCGGGCGGATCACGAGGTCAGGAGATCGAGACCATCCTGGCTAACACAGTGAAACCTCGTATCTACTAAAAATACAAAAAATTAGCCGGGCACGGTGGCGGGCACCTGTAGTCCCAGCTACTCAGGAGGCTGAGGCAGGAGAATGGCGTGCACCCGGGAGGCGGAGCTTGCAGTGAGCCGAAATCGCGCCACTGCACTCCAGCCTGGGCAACAAAGCGAGACTCCGTCTCAAAAAAAAAAAAAAAAAAAAATAGGGAAAACTGGGTGTGGAGCATTTGGGAACTCTCTGTACTATGTTTGTAACTTTTCTGTAAATAAAAAACATTCTGAAACAAAACATTTATTAAAAAAAAAAACAGGATGACATCCACCCTCATAAAAATTTACTCTATAAACAGATTAACACATATTTTGAATTTTCTATGTGCTAAAACATACTTACTACAAATTCAGTAAGTCAAACTGAACCAAGTTTATAATATCCTTGTAAAATCCCAGGTGTGCAAGGACAATTTTGGAAAACCTGTTTTGTGCTATAGCGGTAAAATACAGGTTAAATAGCCTGGACTCGTGTGTATTTGAAGAAAATTACTTAAGCAAGTGTAAAATGGTTAACATTGCAGTATAAACTAAAATGTTTTGGAAGAGCAATTTGAGAAGAACTTTAATAAATAAGAACTATTCTTATTTTTACCAACTTTTTCAAGGATGCCATCATATAGAAATCATAGAACTACTCACAAAAAGACACAAGGATTAAGTTTTAACCGCACCATTTTTTTGTGAAAGGGACAATCTAAAGTCTTATTAATAAAGAAATGTTAAATTATGTCACATAAATTATGATATCCATGAATTTTCATTTCACACTAACAGTCAAGTATTCTGATGCATAGTCCAGAGACACATGTTAAACACTAAAACTGATGCTATTAAAAACATAAAATTGAATGACTTGTGTATGAAAAGGGGTCCTGTTTAAGCCATGCAAAGACCATGGGGCAAGGCAGACAACTCTCTATGAATATGACAGTCATGACACACCCCATAAAAATTACTTATGACTCAACCAAGAACACAAGCAGTATGAAGCAATGGGCATGCAACAAACTATAGATCATGAAATATTATCAGAACTGTTTCTGATATAGCTCTGCTACTGTTACTATGTTACATGCACTCTTATTAAAAAGCCCCCTACATTAATTCTAGTAAGTAAATTTTCTGTTACAAAAGTCCATATAGGCATTTATACCATGTGACATCTGGCAGAAATATATATAATAGTAGCAAGGAAAAACAAAAAACCTGGGTAGAATTAACACAAAATAGATTAATAAAAACATTCAAGATGGAGACTAGTAAACTGTTGAAGGAGGGAAGTCAAGAGTCATGAAAAGTCATTGACTCAAACATTATTAAAATAGAACCAAAAAATTTAGAGTATACAGAATGGCATCACATAAATGAGTCTAAATATAGATAGACAGCAAGAGGCACAATAAATAGCAACATTTATAATACTTCCACAATCAAAATAATTCTATGCTATCACAGGAAAAGACAGTCAATGACACCAACCAGTGAGTCCAGAAGTCAAATAGATGAGAATTTAGTATTTGATGTGTAGAACTTTAAATAAGTGAGCAGGCACAGGTGTACTTGCCTGCAGTCACAGATACTCAGGAGGCTGGGTCGAGAGGATCACTTGAGCCCAGGAGTTCAAATCTAGCCTGGGCAACATGGCAAAACCCTGTCTCTTAAAAAAAAAAAAAAAAAGAGTGAGCAAAATGTAGATTTTTCAATAAATAGTATTGGGACAATAGCTAGCCATTTAAAATAAAATGTGAAATCATTATATGGCTATCAACCTCAAAATAAAATCCAAAATGATCAATAACTTAAAAATAACTAAATCATGAAAGTACTTTGAGATACTGATTTCCTCTGACCTACTAAAAGCTATATTCAAAGATTTCCTAAAATTGAACCATTTTTGCATGGTTGGTATGAACACCACTTGCCCAATTGTGTATTGATCATAAATTTGCTCCTGGATTCTTGTTGCCAAATTTTTATTTACGTTATTTCCTTATATATCACTATTAAAAATAGGCTACAGATTTTTCAGTTTTTATCAAGCTATAAATATGCCGACTTCATAATAAGACCATTGTCTTTCATATACAGAGACCATCTCTGGAAGGTTGAAGGTTGCTTGTATCTGGTAAGGAGGAAGGAAGATTGAGAACTGGGAATCTAAAAGCAGAAAGAAGACTTTTAACTAAAACAACTTTAGTACAAATTGAATTTTGTACTATTTACCATTTGCACATATTACTTTTTTTAAAACAACTTATAATCTCATCTCTACAAAAAATTAAGAAATTAGTGGAGAATGGTGTCCTGCGCCTATAGTCCCAGCTACTCAGGAGGCTGTGGTGGGAGGATCACTTGAGGCCAGGAGGTGGAGGTTGCAGCCAGCCAAGATGGTGCCACTTCACTCCAACCTGGGTGACAAAAGGAAACCCTGTCTCAAAAAAATAAAATTAGCCAGGCGTGGTGGCACGTGCTACTCAGGAGGCTGAGGTGGAAGGAGTGGAAGGATTGCTTGAGCCCGGGATGTCGAGACTGCAGTGAGCCATGATCTTGCCACTGCACTCCAGCCTGGGCAACACAGTGAGACTGTCTCAAAAAAAAGAAAAAGAAAAAAAAGAAATGCCACTGGACTGCAACTTATAAATGATTAAAATGGTAAATTTTATGCTATATATATTTTACCACACACAAAAGGAAAAACAAATCACCTGGATCTTCCAAACATTGTATATAGAAAATTTTTGTTCTCACTCTGGATACACCTGCCCCATTCTCCTAGCACCTAGAGGTAACTGCTTTCATATCTCAGTGCTATATGTTTAAAAAATATAAGTAAACATATGTTTCACCCATTTTCTTCCACAGAAGAAAACTCATTATATGTATTATCTTTATATGCCTTTGTTCACTTAATATAGCCTTCAAATTTTCTATTACTGCATAGACTGCCACCTCATTCATTTCTAAAGCATTCTAGTATTCCATTGTGAGAATCTACCAGTTTATCCAGTCCTTTATTGATGAGCCCCTGGATCGTTTCCAACCTTTTGCTATTATAAAATATTCTTCAATGTTACATATACAACTTGTTTCGCTTTTTCAGCTATGTAGGATAATTCTTAGAAGAGGATTCACTAGATCAAATAAAGGCGACTTTAATTTTTTTTTCTCCCTTCCCTCCAGGAAGGCCGCCTCTACTCAGCCAGCAGCAGGAAACAGCCTGCTTTGGAGGTCAAATGGAGGGCTGGGTGGGGCCTGCTCAAACCTTCTATCCCCAGCTCTTTTGAAATTCCAGATCCCTGGCTTTGTCTTAAGCAAAAGTACTGTGGAAGCTGCAGCATTTCCTCCTCCTTTCCAGAAACTGAGTGAGAAAAGCCACCCTGGAAGGTGTACGAATGCTGCCTCATGCCCAACAAGCCACAGGGCCTGGACGCACTAACTGCAGCCCCACAGCCACCACCCACCAGAGCCCAGGGAGATTCCCCAGGGCAACTATTACTTTGATAAATATCTCCAAAGTATCCTTCATAAGTATTATATTATTTTGCATTCCAGCATTCTATAAGTGCCAGTTTTCCCACAGTCCTGCCAACAAAGTTCTCAAATATTAACTTTCTGTAGTTTTTCACATTTCTCCTATAAATGACTTAAGCATGGTTTTATATATTAAAGTGCCATTGGTTTTCCTGGGAACTATCTGTTCATGGCCATTGCTCATTTTTAACTAGGGTCTTTTAATTTTCCTTATTTTTTTAGAAGCTTTTTATATATTAATGGAGATCAGCACTTAATATGTGTTGCAAATATTTTTTCCAGTTTCTTGTTTCTCTTTTGACTTCATTTAGAGCATTTTGACACAGAATATTTTATTTTTAAAAAAATTAATATTAATATTTAAATATTTAAAAATATTTTTTATGTAGCTGCATTTATGAATCTTATTTTATGGCTTCTATGTTTGAAGAAAGAAAGATAAAGATGTGTTTACAATGCAGTGAGCAAAGGATAGTTTCATTAACAAATGGAATATGTAATTAACTAAGATAAAGAGTAAACCCTTTTCACTTAAATATCAGGTTAATTAAGAATTAAAAGACTTTGGAAGTGTATGAAAAAATATACACAAATATACTGATTTGGTCTCAGAGTTCAGAATTCCTTTCTGAAAATAAATCTGTTAGGGACAAACTGCCCCAAGAAGCTTCTCGGTGCTGCCTGCCCCTCCCCACTCTGCAACTCCTCTCCATGCTGCCCCAAGCCTTTTTACATTTCTAAGCCCTTATCTAGGCGCCGCAGTGAAGCCAGCAGACTTTACCTATCAGGCCTCGCTGCTATAAAGCAAACCCCAATTACAAACCATCGGGACCACACAGAGGGAGGTCGTGGGAAGCATAAACAAACTTTACCTACAATCTCCGGTACCATAAATGTCACAAGGTGATAATGTGGCAGAATTAACCAGCAAACAACCCCGGGATGCGGCCATACCAAAGAACTCCCTCAAACTCCCTCCCCAATATAAACCCCTCATTCTGTAAGCTGGCTGCTGCTGCCTCCTTTGTCTGTGATAAAGCAGCTGGCGGGTTTAATAAAAGCTTGCCTGAACTTGGGTCTTGCTCTCTTGTCCTTTCTCCCGGCTGATCTTACAAAATCAAAAGTCAAATATTTACTTAAATATGTTAAACTCAATTAAATTTCATGTCATGACACTTATCAATCTTTTATCTTAGGAATTCTTCTTTTGGTATTAGGAATAAGAAAAGGATTGACATGCTTAATATCCTTAATATTTTAAGCACTCTTTTCCATTTTTTTTTCTTTTTTCTTTTTCTGGTTCAGGTTTGAGCATTGATAAACACTCTTTAAAGAGAAACATTTTAATGTTTTGGAAGTGCTTTCCATAGTAATAAGCCTGTCCTCCCTTGACTCCTCAGCCAAGCTGACTAGCCTAGCTAGGAAAGAGCCAGTCAGGCTGACAGTTAATAAGAACTCAAGCTCATGACTGTATTCACAGTGCTTTAGGAGGCTGAGGTGGGAGGATCACTTGAGGCCCTTAGGTCAAGACCAACCTGGGCAACATAGCCAGACCCCATTATCTAACAACAACAACAACAACAAAAATTAGCAGGGGGTGGTGGGAGGCTGAGGCAGGAGGATCACTTGAACCCAGGAGTTCAAGGTTGCAGTGAGCTATGATCACACCACCGCAATACAGCCTGTGCAACAGCCTGTACAACCCTGTCTCCAAAAAAAGAACCCAAGTTTTCAATATGCACAGCCACATATAAACTAGAACTTAAGCTCTAAGGAGTCCTGTGAAAGCAGAAACTCTAAGTAGAAGCCCTAGGGTAGAGAAGGGCATAGAAAGTCAAACAAGAGAGCAAAACAACCTGAGGCAAGAGGATGACAAAGCAAAAATGCAGCACAAACATGAGCATGTTGGCGGGCACACACACATAGTTTCTCCAGATGCCTCAATTTCCTAATAGCTTTCTAGTTCCCCTTACTGAGAGGCATAGCTACATACCAGTTCCTTTGGTGGCTTTCCAGTAAAATCCCTATCTCCCTTACTGCTCACAATCCCTTGCAGCCTTGCTAATTACAGCCCCCTCATTTGATCTGGCATTTGTGTTCTTCACAACAAAAACTTTACTAAAACCAGAGGCAAAATATAAAAATATATCTGTCATATAATGAAGAATAAATCTAGTCTTTGTCTCCTGTTCCTGGTACAGAGCTTAGAGAGGCTTGGAATTTCCTGATTAATGGAAGTGTCTTTGTTATTCATAAGAAGCCCCTTTGGACTATATCTGAGTTTATACTTGGGGGTGACTCAAGGTAGGCCCTCACATAGTTTCAAAGGACGAGCTGGCCATGCCAGACAGACCAAGCATATGGTTAGAGGGTTGGAACTTTTAGCCACATCCCCAGATGTTCAGAGAGTAAAGAGGAGCTGGAGAAGGAAGTTAATCATGTGGCCAATAAAACTCTGGAAACTCAAAGCTCAAGGAGCTTCCTGGTGGGTGAACACTTTGTGTGCCTGGTAGTTAGTGTTAACTCTGGGTAGTGTCAGAATTGAAATGAATTGCAGGATACCCAGTTGGTGTCAGACAATTGGTGTCAGAACAGTCTCTATCACTCATTATTCACCTACCAACTAACGAAATTATTAACTTTTTTCCACCAAAGTAGTACATTTTCATTAAGGAAAAAAAAAGGATAACCAACATGAATGTTTTGGTGGCTATACTTCAACATTTTTAACTCTACTAGGAAAATGCATCAAAAAGGTTATAAAACTTACCTCAATTTTCGATATGGAGGAAAATACTATTATCTATATCAAATTATGCCCAGATACCACAGCCAATCTGTGTTTTTAAATCTCGTCAAATGAAAAGGCCTATTATTTTAAACAAATTTCCTATATTCTAATTACACTGATGTGAAACCACACAATAAAAATCTAATATTCCCTTGTACTTCTTTCTTAAAGAATGGTGCCAGGCCGGGCACGGTGGCTCACGCCTGTAATCCCAGCACTTTGGGAGGCCGAGGCAGGTGGATCACAAGGTCAGGAGATCGAGACCATCCTGGCTAACACGGTGAAACCCCATCTCTACTAAAAATACAAAAAAATTAGCTGAGCATGGTGGCACGTGCCTGTAATACCAGGTACTCGGGAGGCTGAGGCAGGAGAATGGCGTGAACCCAGGAGGCAGAGCCTGCAGTGAGCCTAGATCGCACCACTGCACTCCAGCCTGGGCGACAGAGTGAGACTCCGTCTCAAAAAAAAAAAAAAAAAAAAAAAAAAGAATGGCTCCTTCCAAATATTTGAACGCCAATTTCCAAGTAAACTGTGGGGAAGGAATGACATCCAAATTTTTAAATTAACACAATTCTTTCAGGTAACTCTATGCATAGTATGAGAGCAAAAGGAAGCAAACAAAAACAGCCAATATATCAAAGATTTTGTTTAAAATCCTGTAAGCTTAGGTTATTGTCTGTAACTTAACCTAAAGGACTCCCAATATTTTTTAGCATGCCCCAAATACAACAGGAATCATGTATTTAAACTCACTCTTATTAAACTGGCCCACTTCTGCCCTTAGGCAGTTTGCATGTGATCAGTTACAGAAGGGTCCAGTATTTAACCATTTTACACATTCAGCTTATGTGCACAGACTGAGACTAGTATCCTTAGGAAGACCTGCTGCCAAGGTTGGCCTTTTACTAGATTGTTTGTGCAAATAAAAGTGGGTCATGTTGAATACCTGCTTTCCTTCTGGGAATTTGGAATTTTGGTACATGCAAAGCAGAAAGTGCCTACAGGACCAACCTACAATAGAAACTTTGGGTGCAGAGTCTCTAACGGGCTTCTCCAGCAGAAACATGGCACACGTGTTGCCAAATTTTTATTGCTACAAGAATGCGCTCTGTATGACCACTCATGGGAGGGAGAGAGCATAAGGAGGCCTGCACGCTGGTTTCTCCAGACTCTACCTTCTCTTTTCCCCTTATGCTAACCTTAGAAAGGCTATATATGCTTATTATGTTGCTGTAACAAGTCTTAGCTGTATGACTTTATGTTGAGTCCCATGATCTATGACCCGCAAGACACTGTCTACTTTTCGGTATTAAGCTGCCAAACCATAGAGGCAACCTTTCTTTTTTTCCAACTTTCAAAATGCATTTTCACAATTACAGTTAAATAGTACATGTATGTATAATATAACAGTTAGATGTTTCTGGTTATAATTCTCCTGTTGCACTTTCATTACTAGGTTAGAACTGTCAATAAATGAGATTATACATACAGAACACAAAACCACAGCTCAGTAATTACTTCTGACTTAGAATAAAATGTTACACTGGTTTTTAGGCAAAACGGTGCATTTATCTAGCAAAGCAAGACATTCTTTTTTTTGGACAGGGTACCTTTCTCCACAAAAAAGGAACAATGGTATTTCCCAAATTTGTTTCCTAATCTCATTCCCAGCAAGACACTTTTCTTCTTTAGTGATGCAGAAGATCCTTTTACATATTAAACTAAAATATATAGTTTGTGTCCTACTTTCAGTTAATGTCATTACTATCAAGTTCCAGGCTAATAAAAACAGGAACTTGGGGGACCTCCTCTTTCAGCTTTGGTGTCCCCCTCCCTCTGTCTCTGTAAGGGGGAGCTTCTTCCATCTGTCTTCTCTCTTCCTTCTTGCCTATTAAACTCTCCACTCCTTAAAACCACTCCACGTGTGTCCATGTTGTTTTATCTAAACCGGCCTGAGGAACAAGAACCCTGGTGTTCCTCCACTCATCAGAGCCATATCATTTTGGTGCATGGGCCGGAAAAGGAAAATTCAATCATCAGACTGGTGAGTATGGAGCGGATCTCAACTTCAAATCTGTCCTTTAATCTCAAGGCTCTCTTCCAGCTTCCCTGTCACCAAACTTTCTATTGGTGGTCTCTTACCCTCTCTCTGTGTGTTTAATGTGCAGGAATCTTTACAGTTCAGGGAAGACAGGTCTGTCAGAAAAGATCGTGAATCACGGCAGGCAGTAACTCAATAAATGTTTCTCTCTCTGTTTTCCCTGGCAAGCACATGGTATTTCTAAGCCGCCTAGTAGAAATCAGGCTCTAGGCCTCTTTTGGGAACGGGAAGTTTTTGCTTTTAACAGTTAGGAGTAAGATGTCTTCCCTAGCCCAATTTTAGTCTCGATATTGTCCTCACTGGCAGGAAAACGGCCATTCGGCTCCTACGTTCCTTTAAGGCATTGATTTTGTCTCCTATTAAGACAGTACTGAATTAGTAAGGGGATTTTTGAGTCCGGAAGTTGACCAGAACCATTATTCCACGAGTAAATGCTTTAGCATGGGCTATAATAGCAGAATACACAGTTCAATCTAGCATTCCCCCTCCCTTAAAGGGGCCTTGCCCAATTACATGGTTTTTCTTGAAATCCGTGTTTTGGAAGGCACACAGGCCACGCAAGTCTAGAAGGTCAAAGGGAAATAAAAGGCAGAGAACTGATTGCTTAGGGACAGCGTGACCAAGGAACTCAGTTCCTCTGGTGCCACGGCTTGGAGGGTCACACCTGCAGTCATGGGTGGCACATTTAAGCAGGTGCCGGGAATCCAGGAGCAACAGAGAGAAAATAGTTGGGGGGACGCCCTCTATTGTTTTCGTCTCCACCCTGGATCACATACTGAAAGGAAGGAGACTAAAAGGACGCTTTTATTCTCACTTCTTTTTCTAGATGGGTAACAGATCGTCTTCAATGTGCACTCCCATGGAGTGTATATTGAAGCACTGGGACTCCTTCGACCTTGAAACTTTGAAGAAAAAGTGGCTTATTTTCTTTTGCACAAGGGTATGGTCTTTTTACTAGACCTTTGCAAATGTTGCAAGATCAACCCAGCTCTTTTAGCAACCATATCGGGCAGGTCCAGGGAAACTAGTTCCCCAAAATTAAAAAAGTAACTTTCAAGGAAATCATCTGATGGTCCCTCTTATTTTGGGCCCCTTTAATGACCTTAGGCAAGTAAAGGCAAACTGAGGCTGATTTTCTGACGACCCTGATAGGTATATAGAAGCTTTCCAAAATTTAACTCACGTATTTGACCTCATATGGAGGGATGTTATGTTGCTGCTAAGTCAAACCCTCACTGCTGCTAAAACAGGCAGCTCTGCAAGCAGAAGAAAATTTTGGAGATGAGCAATATGTCTCCTATAGTGGGCCAGAAGGGAAAAGAGAAAAATAGGGAAGGCAAAGAAATAGGGGAAACACCATTCCCAATAGGAAGAGAGGTATTACTTCTTAACAACCCTAATTGAAACTCCTTTCTAAGGTGTTTTTCCTTCTTTTGTGGTTTAAAATGGCTTCTATCTCTTTTATAATGTTCTTCCAACCTAGGAAAAGTTAATTTGCCAAATCTTAAAATGCTTGGCATAGAGTTGAGCTAGGGGAAAGTGGACCCAGAAGCCTGATGTGCCGGCAAAAGGGTAAACATTTCTTACCAGTTGGGCTTTTGGCTTCTCTCTCCTTGTGCAAACCGGTAAAAGGAATAATAAGGATCACTGTTGATGTTCTCTGTAAATGCATAATTAATGAAAAAGGATTTGTAAGGCTGGCCTTAAGCTGTAGACAATCTTGTGTGCTTTGCATGTCTTTCTGTATGGTTCTGTCAAAGAAAGGGAATCTTAGGTTAGGATGCAGGCCCAGGACCCCATAAGCCTGCTGTTCAAGCCAGTCCAGCAAAGCGGTCGGTGGCAAAGTCGGCTACAGGTCTCCATCTTGTTTCATGTCTTTGGGAATGTCATCTGTAACTGCATGGCAATACTTTGTTTTAGTCTCCGCCATTTTACAATGGTGGCTGTCTTTTTGTGCTAAATCAGATAAGCCAGTTTGTCAATCTGGGTGGTGCCAGCTGATCTATCAAGGGCAGGGTTTACAAAATATCTTAAGTACTGATCTTGAGAGCAGTTTAGGGAGGGTCAAAATCTTGTGGCCTCCAGCTCCTGGGCCATGGTTTCTAATCCTGTGGTTGGTTTCTTGGTCTGGTCCCCAGGCAAGAGGGAAATATATCTTGGGAAGCTGCTGTTATCGTCTTTGTTTTAGACTATAGACTGTAAACCAGGCTCCTCCCAAAGTTGGTTTAGCCTACACCCAGAGATGGGCAAGGACAGCTTGAGGGCTAGAAACCTGGAAACAAAATGGAGTTGTTTGGGTGGGATCTCTTTGACTGTCCCAGTGACAGTTTTGCAATGACAGTTTCAAAAGCTGTCTATCACTCCTTTAAAAATACCTTGTACACTCGTAATTAAATCATAACCTAATTAAGGCTCATTGGTTTCACCTATAAGGGTACTTTCTGTAAAGTTCAAAAGCCGAAAATCTTAACTGCTCGGTGTGGCTAAAGTCAAGTAACAAGGGATTTAAAAGGATTTTCTTAAAGAGTGCTCAGCTTAATTAAAAGTAAATATTCAAGTTATAGGTATATTTAAAGGCCTTTATGCTTTTCTCTTCTTGAATCTTGCTTTTCTGGAAAAGGGCTCTTTTCTTCTCAGTTGACTGAATTATTTTCCCCATTTTTTGTCTTACCCCTCTTAATGCATGCATAAAAAGCCCTAAAATAACTTCTGGTAGTATGGGACTCCTGGGGAAAAAGAGAGGAGGCACCGCAAACCCTGTTTTCAGAAAAAGCCTGTTTTCCTCATGAAACCCCGGGAATTAAAAGGAGATAGATCCCTCTCAAAATAAAAGGCTTTATTCTGTTTTGCACTGTGTTATCTGATGGTTTTGAGTTTTGGGGGTTATCAGAAATTACTTTGCATTATGAGAGAGCTTTGGTGTGTAATAACTAGGTAGAAAATACACAGTAAGGGATGGCTAATAGTAGTTACAAAACAGAGAAGCATGCTCTTGGCCACCTGGAAGATAAGGAAACATCCCCATCCCCCACTGGGAGATGAGACACCCATCAGGGATGGGCTGATTACAAAATAAGCCAATTGGCTTTGGGTTGCCTTGCAATGAAATGCATGGTAGAAGCACTACACCATCTTCTCCCATAGCATCTATACGGTCTTTTCATGAATTAAGCATTAAAATAGAAGCACAGCAAGGAGGTCTTAAGACACTAATCTGCCCTTTAGTAAAAGGGTTACAAAAGGTTTGTAAAGATTTCACCTCATGGTCAAATTGGTTAGGATTAGACGGGATAATCTATAAGGGTTCATGGAAACGAACTGGAGTTAACATTAATAAACTAATGCAAGGGAAAAATTTTGCTTTGAACAAAATTTTCATATCATAGTAAAGGCTGATGAAAGGCTTTTGCCTTTTGAGTTATTTTTACAAAATAATTTATGGCAATCTGGAAATTGTCATTACTGCTGCCTGGCTTTCTGGATGGTTCAGAGGGCCCCTGAAATATTCAGAAAAGAGGTAAACAAGATCACTTGACATGTTTAGTCACATGAGATTGCCAAAATGATGTCCAATCTTCTTTATTGCTATAAAGTTATATTGTTATAAGTTATATTTTGGTGAATAAATACTAATATGTTCCAAAATTGTATGAGATTTCTAAAATTCTAATGTCTAAGTATATGCTATCAATCATAATTAAGGGTAAAGTTATTGTAAACCACGAAGATAAGTAAACTTCTTTCTTAGTCATATATTTAACTGTAACTATCCTGGAAATTTGTCATTCGCAGACAATTGTTGTCTTCCTTTGTTCCTTCTCAAAAGACAGTTTATAATAAAGCTATATTAGGGACTTTAACAGGTGTTGTTAAATGCAGGTTTTTAATAGCCTTAAAGATTGTAACATTGAAATAAAGAATGTACGGGACTCAAAGAATTGACATGTTGACAAATACCAAGCAAAACAAAAGTTAACTAAGTGGACTACACGCAGAAAGTTAAAGCAACCTTTTTGACTGTTGCTTGGAATATTGCTAATCCTTGTTTTGATTTTCAGAGTCAAGGAAAGTTATTTTAAACTATTTATGGCCTTTAATGATTGAGTAAGGTATACCCCTGTGAACAAAATTTGGAGCATGTTTACTTTTCTCTGCCTGGTTCCTCTAGAATTTGGAAACTATCTGTGAGTACTCTTAACTTATGGCAATATAGTTGTTTGCATCAGTGCAATACGAATCCATTTTTCTTTGTCAACAGGACACAATTGGAAAAACTGGTTATTTTACCAAGGCTTTGACTGAAAGGGTGTGTTTCCCTTTAAGGAATCAAGCTTGACGTGCAAAGCCAATAAAAGCCCCTTGTGGAGAACTGGCCTCATACCTTGTCTGCACAGTCCCCACACAGGGTTCCTAACCTGTGGTCAGTAAAGAATGTCACTTTCTAACAGGTATAGAAGCTCAGAGTTTATCTTGGGAACTCAAGAGGAGAGGATCACCCAACTCACAGGTATTAAAGGATACAACCCATGGCTGGGCTCGGCTTTAAGTCTTATCTGAAATTCCTTGTGGAACAGAGTTTCATCAAAGCCAATCCAAAAGGCCTATGTAAAAATAACCATTCTTGCTGCACTTTATGCAAATAATCAGGCCAAGTATAAGACTAAAGTTTATTCATAGTTTTTACCAAAAATGAGGACTGGAGAGAAAAATTTTGCCCCAAAGCTTATCATAATTTGTCATTAAAGCCTACTCTCATTAATTGTTTTTAAGCTTTTTGCCTACGTTTTAGACTAACCCTGCTTATTCCTGTGAATCACGTGGTGATCTTCTGCAGCTTGGAATAAAAGAATAGGGATGGGTAAGGTAAAAATGTGAATCAATATGCTAGTTCTGGGCAATTATCTTGCAAATTCTGCCAGATAATTAAAGTAAGTGCCCATAACCTGGAGGTTTCTGTTTGGGAAAATAAAACCAGGGAACTTCATAGACCCCCAAAGGGGAATTCTAATATCTTGGCAAGTAAAATTTTAGATGGAAATTACCTGCCACACCACATTTGTGGGAACTGCTGTCCTCACCCTACTATTTGCAATAGCGTTACACATGGTACCAACTTCTAACTGAAATATCGGACAGAGAGTTTCCATTGCTGTAGTATTTTGCTTAATTATTATCCTTATAGCAGGGATAATAGTTGACAAAAAGGAAGCATGAAAGTTTTACTATCACTGAGTCTGCTAGGACTTTTTATTAGGTTTAGTAATGTAGTTTTAAATGAAACATGCTGCTTTTGGATTAACAACTCTAGTAAAGTAGAGGAAAATCTACAGGTACTTAGAAATCAAATCAAAATTATTGACAGGCTCAGGGAAAATGCCAGCTTCAGCCCGAGTGGCTACAATCCCTCTTTAATAAATTCCAGTCTTCTTTATGGAATTGGTTAACCCCTTTATTAAGCACTCTCTTGCTTATATGTCTTGTATTGATATTTGGACCCTGTATACTCAATATTATAACTCAAATTGTTTCTTCTCGCCTAGAAGCAATCAAACTTCAAATGGTGCTGTAAACTGAACCACACGCCATTCTTCCGAGGATCCTTAGATCGACCCCAGAAGGAGCCTTAGCTGCTGTTCCCCATTCGACGCCCCTTTTCAGCAGGAAGTAGCCAGAAAGAGTCATCGCCCCAAACCCCCTACAGCAGTTAGTGTGGCATCTCCACAGGGGGGAATGTTGTAGGAAAAGGGGTCCTTGGGAAGTTTTTGTTTGTTAAAGCACCTCTGGAAAAGTTTCTTGCAAAGCCCTGGCTCTCAGAGCCAGGCCAGCAACCATTGATATGCAAATGCAGGCCATTAGAAACTGGGCCCACCCAAACATGGAGATTCCCCCGGCCTTCTTGCCCTTTCCCCACAGGTTCCTGGCAACATGGCCACCCCCACATATCCCCACGTGTGTAGACCATCATGGCACCCTGCATTTGCATATTAAAAGGCTAGAGTGGGAGGGCCAGCTTTTTCCATGGACCATGTGAATGAAATGCCTAATCAAACCAATCCCCTGGGCCCTAGGCAAATCAAACACCGCCTCCTCCAGCCTCTGCATATATACATGGCTGGTATGGTTGGCAGGTAGGCACCTCCTCTTTCGGCTTTGGATCCCCCCTCCCTCTGCCTCTGTATAGGGGGAGCTTCTTCCTTCTGTCTTCTCCCTTCCTTCTTGCCTATTAAACTCTCAGCTCCTTAAAACCAAAAACAACAACAACAACAACAAAAAACAGGAACTCATACTTTTCAATTACAAATAGTGCATGCAATCCACCCTACTTGGATGACTACAAGAAGTTTAGAATCTTTCCGTGGCCCATCACAGCTAACTGCATAGACTTGACCTCCAGCAACCATACCTCAGGACCAAGATAAAGCATATGCTGCTATCTCTAAAATGACAAAGTTGGCTGGGTGCGGTGGCTCAGACCTCTAACCCCAGCGCTTTGGGAGGCTCAGGTGGGTGAACTGTTTTAGCCCAGGAGTTTGAGACCAGCCTAGTTTGAGACCAGCCTGTGATACATGGCAGAAACCCCGTCTCTACAAAAAAAAAATCCAAAAAATTAGCCAGGCATGGTGGTACATGTCTGTAGTCCTGGCTACTCAGAAGACTGAGGTGGGAGAATTACTTGAGACTGAAAAGTTGAGGATAGTGAGCCATGATCATGCCACTGCACTCCAGCCTGAGTGATAGAGAGAGACCCTATCTCAAAAAATTAAGAAATTAAAAAAATAAATAAACTGACAAAGTTCGTTATCTAGGTACAGTTAAAAAATGAGGGAGGTTCTCCTAACAAAACTATAGTAATTGATTATTATCATATTATCTTCTCTAACACCTCCAAATGCATATTCCTCCTCATGCCCGCTTTGGAACCATACTATCAGTATTTTTGTTAGGCTTTTTTCCATGGGTATGAACCATATTTCAGAGTCCTGAGAGTATTCACTGCACCTTCTATGACTAAAATTACATTTGGTAAGGAAACAATTAGTCAACTGTGCAAAGATAAATTATAAGGACAATCATCACAGCTGACATAAGAAGGTGAATAATCTTCAATGTGCCAGTTTATTAATTTACTACAATACACCCATCAATGTAACCAGAATACTTGTTTCCATATAAAGCATACATTCTTTTCCTATAGCCAAATTATAATCATAAAATTGCTTAATTAAGCACAGAATCAAAACAGGTGTCATAATTAGATAAAATATATGCTCAATAATATCAAAGAAGTCTAGCATTTAAAAATCTATACAAAGGCCAGGTGCGGTGGCTCATGCCTGTAATCCTAGCACTTTGGGAGGCCGGGGCAGGCAGATTATTTGAGGCCAGGCATTTGAGACCAGCCTGGCCAACATGAAGAAACCCCATCTCTACTAAAAAATACAAAAATTAGCTGGGTGTGGTGGCACAAACCTGTAATCCCAGCTACTCAGGAGGCTGAGGCATGAGAATAGCTTGAACCTGAGAGGCAGGGTTTGTAGTGAGCCGAGATCTTGCCACTGCACTCCAGCCTGGGTGACAGACTGAGACTCTGTCTCAAAAAAATAAAAGTAATAAAAGTCTATACACCAAAAGTTTCATAGTTTTAGTTGAGTGACAAGATTATAGCTTATCTTGACTATATTTATTTCTTTATGTGTTATCTGAATTATTTATTAGTATCTCTTTACTTTTTTTTTTTTTTTTGAGACAGGGTCTTGCTCTATCACCCAAGTTGGGGTGCAGTGATGCGATCATAGCTCATTGCAGTCTTCAACTCCTGGGCTCAGCAATACTCCTGCCTCCGCCTCCTGGGCTTGTGAAAGTGGCAGGTAAATTTCTAAAACGGTCTCATGACATTACTTCAGACTATAGCATCCGGCTGACATTCTCTCTAACACTGCTGCTTCAGTAAGAGTTGGAACAGTATAAACAGAAGCATCTTCAGAAACGTATATATAAGATGAAGGGCACATGTGCTTAGCGGCCAAGATGTAGAAATGCAATATGAACACATCTGAATCAAGTGGTGGCCACACTCACATTCCCATCTAAGGTAAACTGTTCCACCTATAGTTCTGGAGAACATAGTTCTGGGAAGCAGTCCTAGACAGCAATGATTTTTAGAATACGATCTGCCTGGTAGTCCAAAGCAGAAAGTATCAGGTGTGGGGGACACTTTCCAAGTGCCATTATATATCATTAAAAGATTCAAAAAGTGACTCCCAAGCAGGGCAGAGTTATGCCACTGAAATTCTTATACTAAGGAATAAAGTCTGTGAAATGCAAAATAAATAGAATCTGTGAAATGCAAGAAAGTTGGAAAACATGAAATAAATCCCTTTGGGCACTATCTCATACACTGGGGCAACAAGCAACATTTAATTATGAATAGCTGAAAATTGAAGGGGAAGCAGAATGCAGACTAAGCTAGGAGGTAAAGTAAAGGTTGAGTCAACAATGAGGAAGGCACTGAACAAACACACAGAGGAATTAAAAAATGTTAAAGGTGGTATACTAGGATGGATGACACAAACTCTTGCGCTGACATTCCCAGATCTGTCTTGGAACTAATTTCCAAACTCAGGAAACTGAATTAAAAATTTTCTTTAAATTTTAATTGTCTTTACTCAAATTCCTTACTTGAATTCTTATGAGATCCCTGTCCATCTTAGAGGCTGACCAAGCCCAGCCATGGGTGGTCCAAATTGCTTAGGTGGTCCCAATTGCTTGGCTGGCCCAAGAGATGTCTGTTTCTTAACAATACAAGAGCCTATAGAAATTGCTAAAGGGATTTCAGCCACAACTGAAGCTCACCAAGAATGAGTTTTCTGGAAGTGGTTAAAGTGTCACAGTAGGGAGTAAGGAAATAAGAATCCCCACCAAACATAAGAGAACAGAATGATAATAGTCCCTACTAGTCCATGACAAGGCTGCCAATTAGGCATTTAAAGCTATCAAAGATGATGCTGTGAGGGACCTGGCAACTTTTGTAATAGTCTGACTTTAAATGTTTTATTAATGGCCAAGTAGCAAATATTTTAGGATTTGTAGGCTATATGGTCTCTGTCCCAATTACTCCATTCTGCTACTGTAGCATAAAAGCAGCGATACATGACACACATAAGAATGAGTATGAGGCCGGGTGCGGTGGCTCACGCCTGTAATCCCAGCACTTTGGGAGGCCGAGGCAGGTGGATCACCTGAGGTCAGGAGTTCGAGACCAGCCTGACCGACATGGAGAAACCCTGTCTCTACTAAAAATACAAAATTAGCCGGGCGTGGTGGCGCATGCCTGTAATCCCAGCTACTTGGGAGGCTGAGGCAGGAGAATCACTTGAACCCGGGAGGCGGAGGTTGCGGTGAGCCAAGATCACACCATTGCACTCCAGCATGGCCAACAAGAGCAAAACTCCGTCTCAAAAAAAAAAAAAAAATGAATGAATGTGACTGTGTTCCAATAAAACTTTATTTATGGACACTTACACTTGAATTTCTTGTAATTTTGATGTAATTAAGTTTTATAATTCTGATTTTTTTTCAACAATTAAAAAATGTAAACAACAATCTTTGCTCACAGACTGTATAAAAACAAGTGGTTGGCCAGATTTGGCTCTTGGGCCAGTTTGCTGGACCCTGATATAGAGAACTGGGAGGCTGCATCAAAGATAGTCCTTTAACTTACTTTTGTTTGAAGATGCTGTATTTTAATATTCTCAAGGATATTCTGATGTCCCCAAGGATATTCAGTGTAAACTGCCTACTTAGTGAAATATTGTTGCTCTATTTTTCTTACAATTTTATCCACTTTAAGTATATACAGTTCAGTAGTATTAAGTATATTCACATTTTTGTGCAACCAATCTCCAGAACTTTTTCATCTTGCAAAACTGAAACTCTATTCCCATTAAACAATGACCCTTTTCCCCCTCCCCCGGCCCCTGGCAACAACCCTGACACCCCCTGGCAACTACTTTCTGTTTCTATTAATTTGGCTCATGCTTCAGGCTACCCCATACCATCATTCTGGGACACAAGAACTAGACAGCAATTTGTGTTACTATCTAGACTGGCAGGGGTGAATACATTAGAGATTCCATACATGAAAATTGTAATATGTTAAGGGGCTCTAGTTTAAAAATATGTAAATAGCCAGGCGTGGTGGCTCACGCCTGTAATCCCAGCACTTTGGGAGGCCAAGGCAGGCGGATCACTTGAGGTCAGGAGTTCAAGACCAGCCTGGCCAACACGGTGAAACCTCCCATCTCTGCAAAAATACAAAAATTAGCCAGCCATGATGTCGGGCGCCTGTAATCCCAGCTACTCGGGAGGCTGAGGCAGGAGAATCACTTGAACCCGGGAGGCGGAGGTTGTAGTGAGCCGAGATCGTGCCACTGCACTCCAGCTTGGGCGAAAAAGCAAGACTCTGTCTCAAAAAAAAAAAAAAAAATTATGTAAATAATATTAAATGTAAGTAATATATAAATATGAAGAAATGCCTGTCTGCCTGGCGGCCGCATAATAAAATACACCTGTCACATCAGTCATGGTGTCTGACAACACACCCTCAGCCTTCTAAGAAAAACAGAATTGCACAAAATTCTTAATACATAGCCATAGAAAATAATGTTTTATTTCATATGGCACCAAATCAAAGGACAACCATAGGTTAAGCCATAATCTTATGCCAGAATCTGAAGTGAGAAGCTCTAGTCAAAAAACGGTAATCTGAACCAAGGAGACTGTTTGTCTCCCAGAAATTTGAATTGCAGAACAAAGAATCACATAAATATCAGCAAAAACTGAAGTTGAAAGATTTCCCAAAATAAAAAATAAAGGCATGAGGGATGCATAAGCATGTTCAGTTGTCATAATGATTGGATTGGGGTCACCACTGACACTTAGTGGAAAGCAGTCAGGGATATAAGATATTCTGCAATGTAGCAGCCAGTCCCTCAAAGCAAAAAATTGAAATATACCATCAGACTCATTACAAATTCAAATTAGTACTTTGGTACATAAGAATGAAAACTTTAACATGAAGTGATACAAAAGCTCAGTAATTCAGGATGTTGTTAGGAAAACGAAGTTCAAAACAGAATAGGTGGCAAGGCACAGTGGCTCACGCCTGTAATCCCAGCACTTTGGGAGGCTGAGGCAGGCGGATCACTTGAGGTCAGGAGTTGGAGACCAGCCTGGGCAACATGGTGAAACCCCATCTCTACTAAAAATACAAAAATTAGCTGGGCATGGTGGTGTGTGCCTGTAATCCTAGCTATTCGGGAGGCTGAGGCAAGAGAATCGCTTGAACCCGGGAGGCAGAGGTTGCAGTGAGCCAAGATTGTGCCGCTCCATTCCAGCTGCATGCAGCTAGACTCCGTCTCAAAACAAACAAACAAGAAGCCCAGAATAGGTGCATGGGCTTAAGATTTCATTACTGTGCCAAATTACAAATCTAGTTGAAAAATTGAGTCTAATACCAGTTACTGCTTACTGTAAGCTGACAAATTTAGTTACAAATAAGAGACACTTGTTCAGGGAAGGTAGAAAACTGATGAGGTTCTTAAAAGTTTCCTTGACTCCCTTACTATGCTGAGGGGATTGGCCACCCAAATTCTCTAATTAGATTCTTGTGAAATACCAGATTGCCAATTGTCTTACGTATAGCTTCACAACCTCTTCCTCGTACGTGATTCTTTTTTTTTTTTTTTTTTTTTTGGAGACAGGGTCTCGCTCTGTTGCTCAGGCTTCAGTGCAGTGGCACTATCATGGTTCACTGCAACCTCCACCTCCCAGGCTCGAGCTATCCTCCTACGTCAGCCTGGGACTACAGGTACCAGCCACCATGCCCAGCTAATGCTTTTTAAAATTTTTAGTACAGGCGGGGTCTTACTATGTTGCCCAGGCTGGTCTCAAACTCTTGGGCTCAAGTGATCCACCCACCTTGACCTCCTGAAGTGCTGGGATTATAGGTAGGAGCCACCGCACCTGGCCTGATTGTTTTCTTTTTTTTTTTTTTTTCATTTTTTTTATAAATAGAGACAGGGTCTCGCTATGATGCCCAGGCTGGTCTTGAACTGCTGAGCTCAAACGATCCTCCCGCCTTGGCACCCAAAGTGCTAGGATTACAGGCATGAACCACCGCCATGCCCAGCTAATTTTTTTTTTTTTTTAATTTTTAGTAGAGACGAGGTCTTGCTATGTGGCCCTGGCTGGTCTCGAACTCCAGAGCTCAAATGATCCACCCACCTTGGCCTCCCAAAGGGCTGGGATTACAGGCATGAGCCACCACACCTGGCCTGATTGCTTTTAAATGGCAGCAAGAACAGGGTTGGACAGCAAGGGCAAATCACATAGTATGTGGCATATTCAGAATTGGTTGTGAGTTTCCAGTGGAAAGCACTGAGAATATCCATAGGACAAAATGGAATACTAATAATCCTCACTTGCCTTTGCCTTTGTACTGGAAACCAGACCTTACTTAAGCCCACCAAAGGCAAGGTTTGGGCCTGCCACAGCGGATTTCAAAAGACAAAGCAATGCAAGCCACGTGTTCAAAATGCCCTAAGTGGCTATTCAGGTAATATATAAAAGTAAGACCAGGCTAATTAGTATACAATGTGGTAAACCAGAGAGCAGAAAGCCCTTCTTTAAAATGAGCCTACCACTGCTTGGCCTCAGTGTGAATTTAGACCCCATCTTCTGATATTTCAGGAGAAAGTAAAAATCTAGATTTTTATCTAAAATCTTTTTAATTTTTAAACAGTCACCTGATTTTAACGAAATACTATGTGTGCACAATGAACTGTCTACGGGAATGATCTAGTCCAGAGGATACCAGGTTGCTCACAATGTCTTATAAAGTTGTTTAACTCATAGTAAGAAATATTATACAATTATACCGGACCAAAAACATACATACATACAAATATGTAGCTGGGACAAAAATTTCACAGAACAATACAGTCATCCCTCGGTATCCATGGAAGACTGGTTCCAGGAATCCCTACAGATTCTAAAATCCATGGATATACACGTTCCTTATATAAAATGGTATATTTACATATAACCTACATATATCTTCCCGTCCCTTTAAATCATCTCTAGATTACTTATAATAACGAATACAATGTAAACACCACATAAATATATTGTATTTTTTAAAATTTGTACTATTTTGCATTGTTGTATTTTTTTCCAAATATTTTTTATCAGTGGTGGTGGAACCCACAGATAGGGAACCTGTGGATACAGAGCACCTCCTGGTGATGCCTGATGATGCCCTTTGCCAGATAAAGGCTGGTATTTTCTTTGCCAGATGAAGGCTGATATTTTCTTATTTTCTTATCTGTATTCTATCTTAATCTATTCTTTCCTAATATATTTCATTTTAATATCCACAATTGCATTCAAAACTGTGGCCCAGTTTTAAACACTGCACAAGGGACACTGCCAAGCCACTGGCTGAGTTGAAGAGGTAATGGTACATACCCATGTTTCGTACCACATGAGAAAAAGGAAACATTACAAATAAGCCAGAACTATAAAGAAACAGAAGCTATGAGGTTATAAAAGCATTTATAAGCATATTCTGTTGGCCTGAAACATTTTAAAACAATTGAAGCTGCCCTCCCAACCCCATTGGTTCCAGGATCCACCACAGATATTCATGACCTTTATAGAAAATGTTCTAGTAATTGCATACAACCTATACACATCCTATCATATACGTTAAATCATATCTAAATTAAAAAAAAAAACCTGAAGCCAATCAGGCTTTTTGTAGACAACTGGTAATCTTAGGCAGACATTTCCACTAGGCAACAATCAGCAGAAGTACTAAAGTCTTCCCTCTTGGAGGAAATATGTATGTCCCAATTACACACAATGTCAAACACTCCCTACTATCCTCCTAGTAGCGTCAGTTGCCCTTTACCATCCCATTTGCACCCTTGTTTATATTTTAAAGAAATCGCTCTTCTAATGTCTCTATCAAAAATGACTGAACAAAAGATCAACCCCCTCACAAACACAAGACAGTGTTTCAAGAAAAGAAGAAAACACCAGAACCATCTTATACATTTATGGCATCTGGATCCTACAGGCATTTGCAATTGCAGTCCTTGAAACAAAGAGAGAGAACACCAGAACCATCTTATACATTTATGGCATCTGGATCCTACAGGCATTTGCAATTGCAGTCCTTGAAACAAAGAGAGAGAAGTCCAACAGTCAGTTGTTAATGGATGCTTTATAAGCTAAGCTATAAGAAACAAGCAAAGTAAAAGCAGCAAAACAGGGTAATCATCATATTAATGGCAGAAAACAAAAGTGAAGATCCACAAACTGTTGCTGCGGGTATATAAATATCTTAACTAAACTGGGATACAACAGGCCTAGTAAATTTGTCTTCTCAGGAATTGGAATTGAGCTATTAAAAGTAATCACAGTTCGCAAAGGAAACTGAAGCTGAAAGGATACACAGCAAGCCAACACAATGCAGAGGTGAGGTCAAGAGGGTCATAAGCAAGCAAAACTTATGAGGAAGACGAAGCCATAAGTAAGCAGAACCAATAAATAGGCTAAAAATATGAGATGGAGGGCTGGGCGCAATGGCTCATGCTTGTAATCTCAGCACTTGGGAGGCCGAGGAGGGAGGATAACCTAATGTCAGGAGTTCGAGACCAGGCTGGCCAATTTGGTGAAACCCCATCTTTACTAAAAATACAAAAATTAGCCAGGCATGGTGGCTGGTGCCTGTAATCCCAGGTATTCGGGAGGTTCAGGCAGGAGAATCACTTGAACCCAGGAGGCAGAGGTTGCAGTGAGCTGAGATCTCACCACTGCACTCTAGCCTGGGTAACAGAGCGAGACTCCGTCTCAAAAAAAAAAAAAAGAGAGAGATGGAGAAAAAACAAAGTGGATGGGCGAGCCAATATTTAAAAAGCAGAAATTATAAGACACCAAAGATAAGCAGAGAGGCCAGGTGCAGTGGCTCACACCTATAATCCCAGTACTTTGGGAGGCTGAGGCAGGCGGATCACCTGAGGTCAGGAGTTCAAGACAGGGAGAAACCCCGTCTCTACTAAAAATACAAAATTAGCCAGGCGTGGTGGCGGGTGCCCGTAATCCCAGCTGCTTGAGAGGCTGAGGCAGGAGAATCGCTTGAACCCAGGAGGCAGAGGTTGTCGTGAGCTGAGATTGTGCCATTGCACTCCAGCCTGGGCAACAAGAGCGAAACTCCATCTCAAAGAAAAAAAAAAAAAAAGATACGCAGAGAGACAAAGTAGCTCAGTTAAATAAATGGCACAGTGCTAATGGAAAGATGTACAAGCTCTGGCTGCTGAGTTTTCTAGAGCTTCTCTGAATCCAGTTCCCATCCCTAACAGGCATAATCACATTAAGGTCCCCCTAAACAGGTGTCCCTTGGTATCCACAGAGGAACTGGTTCCAGAATCCCCCGCAGATATTCAAATCTTTTATATAAAATATTCTAGTAAATGCATACAGCCTATACACATCCTCTCATATACTTTAAATCATCTCTAGATTACTTATAATACCTAATACGATATAAATGCTATGTAAATAGTGGTTATACTCTATTGTTTGGGGAATAACAACTAAAAAAAGTCTGTATATGTTCAGTACAGACACAACCATCCATATTTTTTAGCCAAATATTTTTGATCCACAGGTGGCTGAATCCACAGATGTGAAACACACAGATACAAAAGATCACCTGTATGTGAAACTGCATGTGATCCAAGTCACCATTATTTCCCCACAGGTGGCCTGCAAATAACCTGTCATTATGTGAGCTCAACAGAGAATTTGTTTCTAGCAATCACAAGTGCCTAACCAATAGTAAGAAGCAGAACAGCCCCCTAAGAGGAATGCAGTTTAGGAAGCTGGCTACGAACCTGAAGAGAATCCTCTTTGTTTTGACGATGTTGTGCAAACCAGCTTGTGATATCATGGAACTTTTAGAACTTTTACCCAGGGGAAGGTGAGTCTTTAAGAGACTTGGTAGATGCTGCAATCAAGCAGCTTTAAAGAGCTAAACCAGATAGAATGAATGTGTCATAGTGTTACCCACACCCAAAATCTTTCTGAAGAAAAACTTTCTCAGCCAGGCAAACAAGCCTGCTAAGAAAGCATTCTTATGACCAACTATCCCTCCTCCAAATCCAAAGTTGATCAGACCAAGGGTAAGTAAGGCTCAGACTCAAAGGCATATGTCTACACGCTGATCAACAGCCTATGACTTGTGACATGAAAGCCCTTCCCAAACAAGGATGAGGTGAGAAAATTAGATTAAATTTGCAATTGGGAAAAACAGAAGAACAGAAACTTAGCTGAAGTGAATGGATACATGGTAAAAGAACATACCACAGCTACGTAAGAAGCATGAAAGATTTAAATAAGATCAACTTGTGAGGAATAGGCACAGGAGTCAGAAGCTATAAATAAGCAAAAACTGGCCAGGCATGGTGGCTCATGCCTGTAGTCTTAGCACTTTGGGAGGTTAAGGCAGGAAGATCACTTGAGGCCAGGAGTTCAATAATAACCTGGGCAACACAGCAAGACCCTGTCTCTATTAGTTAAAAAATAAATAAATAAATAAATAAATAAATAAATAAATAAGCAGAAACTATCCATTAGCAATGGGATAAAGAATAGAAATGAGGAAGTGAGTATGTAGCAAGAAGGGAGTTCATAGCAGTAATGTAAACTACTACATTCCTAGTAATTTACCAAATTAATTAATAAAGACATTCCTAATAAACTGAGCTAAGTTGTCAAGTCAGAATACTATATTATGGGCCAGGCATGGTGGCTCATGCCTATAGTCCCAGCACTTTGGGAGGCTGAGGCAGGCAGATCGCTTTGAGCTCAGGAGTTTGAGACCAGCCTGGGTAACATAGTGAAACCCTATCTCTACAAAAAATACAAAAATGAGCTGGGCATGGTGGCACACGCCTGTATTCCCAGCTACTTGGGAGGCTGAGGTGAGAGAATCACTTGAGCCGGGAGGCGGAGGTTGCAGTGAGCCAAGATTGCACCACGGCACTCCAGCCTGGGCAACAGAGCAAGACCCTGTTTCCAAAAAAAAGAGAGAGAGAATACTATATTATGATCTGGTGTAAGGGAAAAGGGAAAGAATACTGAGTGATGAGAACCAATAATGCCTATAACCAGTAACAAACAAAAAGTATCTGTGACCTCACAAAGGGTTGCTTAGAAAATTATAATCTCCAAACTATAGATCAGAATGTAGACCTGATACAACCTAACAGGCATATAAAATAGCATCAGGATATAAGGAGAGTAAGGTTGCAGAGTTAACTGTGAAACTGTCAAGTTCCAAAGATGGTTCAGGTACTTCTGGATGCTACATGACTGGGTTGCATTCTAGTTTTAGAGCTTGATTCTGGATACACTTATAGTAGCTGGATTGTGTAAGGCTAAAGCAATTTTGTATTATAAATAGGGAAAGAGATACATTTGCACATAGTAATCAGTAGGGGGAAATGTCCTAGACCTGCCAAATAGCAACTACTATCCCTGCGGTCTCAGGAAACTTAACCCACAGGGAATCAGATTCTCAGTTTAATGACAACTTGGCAACATGGAGAGTAGCAAGAGCTAAAGTTGATAGTCTGTAGAGAGAAAGATAATGTAGAAGGAAGGTCACACCTATAGTAGTTGCAAAAGCTCAAGTTATGAATGAGAAAAAAAATCTAAGTATTCAGTAACCAGGAGGTTAGAGGAAGACAGAGTATGAGGAAACCAAACTGTAGTAGGACCAACATGATGTGCATAAGGAGAGAAGAGCTTAATTACGTTAATGATACCACACTAGAGTTGAATTCCATAAACTTCCTTAAAATGATCCAAATCACCCCATTTCTTGCAATGAAATCTGGATTGCAAGGAAGAGACCCTCAAAAGGAATGCAGCTATTTGGAATTGGTTATATTGAAGCAACAGGGTAGACAGCCAAGCAAAGTACATAATAGTGGTAACATGCAAAGCATCTTAATTTAGCTATCGCCTGTGCTCTCGGAAACTTAAAACTGTGAAATATGGAAACAGGTAATCAGTAGCAAAGACGAGAGGTGAAAAAGGTATTCTAAGAAGTTACAGGCCGGGCGCGGTGGCTCACGCCTGTAATCCCAGCACTTTCGGAGGCCGAGGCGGGCGGATCACGAGGTCAGGAGATCGAGACCATCCTGGCTAACATGGTGAAACCCCGTCTCTACTAAAAAAAATACAAAAAATTAGCCGGGCGTGGTGGCGGGCGCCTGTAGTCCCGGCTACTCGGGAGGCTGAGGCAGGAGAATGGCGTGAACCTGGGAGGCGGAGCTTGCAGTGAGCTGAGATTGCGCCACTGCACTCCAGCCTGGGCGACAGAGCCAGACTCCGTCTCAAAAAAAAAAAAAAAAAAAAAAAAAGAAGTTACAAGGGAAAATCAGAGGCATAACTATGAGAAAGCCCACTATGACGAAGCAGAAACTAGGTGAGCAGAAGTTGTAAGAGTACAGTATCATAAAGCAGGTATTGGCAAACTACCGCCAACAAACCAAATCCAGCCCACTACCTTTTTCTGTAACTAGTTTTGTTGGAACACAGCCATACTCATTCATTTATGTATTGTCTATGACTGCTTTCATGCTACAAGAGCAGAAACCATATGGCCCACAAAACCTAAAATATTTACCATTGCACTTTTTATAGAAAAAGTTTGCTAACTCCCCTCATAGAAGATAGCATAAGCCAATGGCAGGAAAACTGAAACAGGCTGAGAGAATATTTAAGTCATGTTAAAAGCAGAGCACTGGAGAAAAGATTTTTAAAGTCCTGCTGTTGAGAGCTCCACAAGTACCCTTACTACAACCCCCCAAACCCTGAATGTGCTGAACATTTAGAAAAATTAGTTACATACCACACACCAAAAATAGGAAAGATTTGTATTTAAAAAAATAATAATAAAAAGTATAAAGGAATTATGAACTATAAAAAATATATTTATCTTCCTATTATAAAATGCAAGTGGAGAATAAACCATAAAGAAAAAGATATTTGAGCTACATACAAATTAATAATTTATGGGCCAAACTGGGGGAAATATCTGCAACATATGATAGACTAAAACTAAGTGTGAAAAATAAACTCAAAAATAAGACCCAAGATTTTTATCTGTTCTATCTTGTTAGGAATCAAAGAAATACAAATTAAAATATCAAAGGCCATTTTTTACCTTTACAATTGGCAAATTCTTCTGAAACCTTAACATAGTGTACGGGTGAAAAAGTTAAAAAAAAAAAAAACGGGCATTCTTACACACTAATAGAAGGACCATATATTTTATCCAACCTCAGGAAATAAAACACACATATGTACAAAAATTTATCTATAGAGTTATTCACTGTAGCACTATTTACACACAATTAAAAGAGCAGTAATTAAAACAAGGTTCCAAATATCAGGTACAAGTTAAATTTTTACATTCATGCAGTGGTGTATTATGTGCCAATTTTTAAAAGATGTTATTAAAGTATATTTAATGGCATGGGATATATTTGAGATTGGTTCAGTTTAAAACAATAGGCAACAAAAGATTTCATTAATGACCCTAACATCAACAATTGAAAAAGACTGCCATCCCCCGCAAAACAACTCACTTTTGAACACAGAAAAAGGCCGGGCATGGTAGCTCACCCTGTAATCCCAACACTTTGGAAGGCTAAGGTGGGCAAATAGCTTGAGCCCGGGAGTTTGAGACCAGCCTAGGCAACATGGAGAAACCCCGTCTCTACGAAAAATACAAAAATTATCTGGGTGTGGTGGTGCACACCTATGGTCCCAGCTACTCAGGAGGCTGAGAGGTAGGAGGATCCCTTGAGCCTGGGAGGTCAAGGCTGCAGTGAGCCATGATAGCACCACCACACTCCAGCCTGGACAACAGAGTGAGACCCTGTCTCAAAAAAAATAAATAAATAAAGGAAAAAAATAATAAATAAAATAGAAAATAAAATTTGAAATATCAAATTTAGCAAATATAATTCAAAATTCTTGAAAACTATGAATCCGGCTGGGCGTGGTGGCTCATGCCTGTAATCCCAACACTTTGGGAGGCCGAGGTGGGCAGATCACGAGGTCAGGAGTTCGAGACTAGCCTGGCCAGCATGGTGAAACCCCGTCTCTACTAAAAAAAATACAAAAAATTAGCTGGGCATGGTGATGCACACCTGTAATCCCAGCCACTCGGGAGGCTGAGGCTGGAGAATTGCTTGAACCCAGGAGGCAGAGGCTGCAGTGACCTGAGATTGCACCACTACACTCCAGCCTGGGCGACAGAGCGAGACTACATCTCAAAAAAAAGAAAAGAAGACTCCGTCTCAAAAAAGTACGAATCTTCTTCCAGAAATGCAAAGTTGGTTCATTATTAGGAAAGCTATTAAACATAACAAATACAACAAACGATCAAAGAAGAATATTTACTTTCATATTCAAGAATTGCTTACCTGAGATACCTGTTCCTTTGTCCAGATCACCTTTTGAGATATCAGTGGAAGAATTAATACTTCATAATCCTGAAAGCCAAATTTAGGGTTTGAAATAGCACAGCCCACTATCTTGCCTGTTAAGATAATGATTATATCCAAAATAACCTCTGTATTAGATTCACTTATGAGGTAAGTAGGGTAGAAGACACATTGGTGAAAAAGGTAAGCACACCAGAGCTGATAATGTAAAGTTAAGAACAAATAACACAATATAAAGACAACATCACTTCCAAGCCATACAAAGAAAGACCCATGACCAGGAAGAGATTCCTCTAAGGGATGGTAATAACATGGCCCGTGAAGAATATTCATGGTATTTGTATGAATATTCTGCAATTCATGCACGTAAGACACAGATCACAAGAGACTTTTCAGTGCTGACTCAAATACAGCTGTATTATTTTTATTATATTATACACACTGTGAATCAAATAACTCTGAATGGTTGTTTTATTGTATACATCTTTGTTTGAAAGTCTTTGTGTATGTATACTGTAGAGCAGGGGTCAGCATGCTATGGCCCCTGGGCCAAATCCAACCTACTACCTGTTTTTGTAAATCAAGTTTTATCAGAACATAATCATGCTCATTTGGATCCATATTGTCTATGGATGTTTTCATGCTACAACAGCAGAGTTGAATAGAGAGACTACCTAGCCCTTTACAGAAAAAGTTTGCCAACCCGTGCCATAGAGTGTCCCTTAATGGAACAGCTGGCAAAACCTAGACCTAGCAGAATGAATGAAATGTTCATTCATAGTAATTTACCAAATTAATTAAAGGCTATTCATAATAAACTGAGCTAAGTTGCCAAGTCAGAATACTGTATTATGATCTGGTGTAAGGGAAAGAACACCGAGTGATCAGAACCAATGATGAAGCAGTAACAACAAAATGTATGTGTGACCCCCCACCTCAGCCTCCCAAGTAGCTGGGACTACATGAGACTACAGCCATGCACCACCACACCCAGCTAATTTTTATTTTTTGGCAGAGATGAGGTCTCACTACATTGCCCAGACTGATCTCAAACTCCTGTGCTCAAGCTCAAGCGATCCTCCCACCTCAGCCTCTCAAAGTGTTGGGATTACAGGCACGAGCCACCACATCTGACCTCCATCTCTACTCTTTGAGTCTATGTGACTTTATTCATTGTATGAGTCAGGCAGCTACTCTGAATGGAAGGAAAAGAATTATTATTTCACAGGAAAGAACAAATATGGTTACCCTTATATACAAAGGATCAGAGCATAGAGGTATTGAGAGCAGATGAAAACACAAAGACATTTCAGAGCACAAAAGATAATCGACCAAATGACAGGCCATTGCTGTACATACTTACTTAGCTGTGAGCGCCAGAGTAGAGTGAATCAGAGGAAAGTAAAGAAGGGGTACCCATTCAATACTGCTTCTTGGGTCTAGCTAGTTTTAATGGTGCTAATGTATACAGTGAATGCTAATAAACTTGGTTCTGAAATCAGAAATTTCTCTAAAGAAAATAATCAAAGAAGTACACTAAAATTAACATTTAAAATGAATATTTAGATAATAATAAATTTTAAAACCTGTAGGGAGGGCACAGTGGCTCATGCTTGTAATCCCATCACTTTGGGAGGCCGAGGTGGGCAAATCATGAGGTCAGGAGTTCGAGACCAGCCCAGTGAACATGGTGAAACCCCGTCTCTACTAAAAATACAAAAAATTAGCTGAGTGTAATGGCGGTCGCCTGTAGTCCCAGCTACTCAGGAGGCTGAGGCAGGAGAATCGCTTGAACCCAGGAGGCGGAGGTTGCAGTGAGCCGAGATCGCACCACTGCACTCCAGCTCAGGCAACAGAGTGAGACTCCATCTCAAAAAAAAAAAAAAAAAAAAGTTTGTGTAAAGAGAAAAATGGCTGAATAAAATAAGACTAAAAATAGCATATGACTGCGTTCTGGGATTGTAAGTAATTTTTATTTCCCTTTTAATACTACCTTTTGGTGGTTTCCAATTTTTAAACTTTTTGTTGTTGTTGTTGATTTTGAAACAGAGTTTCCCTCTGTCACCCAGACTGGAGTGCAATGGCACGATCTCAGCTCCCAGCCTCAAGTGATTCTCCTGCTTCAGCCTCCTGAGTAGCTGCAATTACAGGCATGAGCCACCCTGTTCCACAAATTTTTGTATTTTTAGTAGAGACAGGGTTTCATCACGTTGGCCAGGCTGCTCTTGAACTCCTGACCTCCCGCCTCAGCCTCCCAAAGTGCTGGGATTACAGGCGTGAGCCATCAGGCCTGGCCAACAACAAACTCTTTACATGCATAAACATAATAAATATGTTAAAAAAGAGAGGAGAGAAACCTACTGTGTGTACCCCATGCTCTAGATAAATGCCATACAGCTACAACAAAAAGACTTTAAATTGGGGATAACCCAGCTGCCTGGGTTATCAAAAGATTTTAAGTTGGGGAGTGTAATGCAGTCTCGAAGGCTAGCCTACCAAAGAAAAGAGAAAGGGAATTAGAAACAGGACATGCCTATGACAAAGAGGAAGATGGACAAAGTGATCATGGAAGGAGAACAAAAGAAGAGTAAGAGGAGGGTTCAGATAAAAAAAATCTTCCTTATTCAACAGGATTAAGAAAGGAGACCAGAGCTGAGCATGGTAGCTTACACCTGTAATCCCAGCACTTTGGGAGGCGAAGGCAGGTGGATTGCTTGAGTCCAGAAGTTTGAGACCAGCCTGGGCAACATGGGAAAACCCCATCTCTACAAAAAAATACAAAAAATTAGCTGGGCATGGTGGCGCTTGCTTGTAGTCCCAACTACTCGGGAAGTTGAGGTGAGAGGATCACCTGAGCACGGGAAGTTGAGGCTGCACTGAGCAGTGACCTTATCACTGTACTCCAGCCTGAGTCACTGTCTCACAAAAAAAAAAAGAGACCAAAGATTGTTCCATAAAATGAAATGCTTTCTAGGGACTATATAAGGCACTTGGTTTTGGCCTTCCTCATCTTGGTGAATGTCTCTTTCCAGTTACCAAGACTTCCAGTGCCTAGTTTAGGAATGCTTTGCCACGGATCAGGAGAGAAATTAAAACCCCATCATCCTTGGCCTGTCCCGAGAAGAAAACTGACCTTTGTACTCAGAATGGAGGCTCTGGGAGCTTAGGGTGGGGCTGACACACTACGCATAACCATTTTTCACTTTACTTGTGAACCATTTCAATGCTCCACATAGCCCCATAAGAGGCAAGGCTGTTAAAGGGGAGTGCAATCAAGAAGGCCTTCTACTCTTTGAAATTCTCCAAGTGCCATACATTTGGCTGTCTTAAAACAATGAGCCATCCTTGCTTTTACAGGGTCCTTTTATGGCTCATTTCTCTGTGGGAGGCCATTGTGTCTGCCATATTATAAGACCCTGCTATAGAAACAATGGGCACGGTGGTGCATCCTGTAGTCCTAGCTACTTGGGAGGCTGAGGAGGGAGGATTATTTGAGTCTGGGAGGTTGAGGCTGCAGTGAGCTGTGATCGCACCATTGCACTCCAGCCTGGCAGATAGAGCAAGACCCTGTCTCAAAAACAAGAAACAAAAAAACACACAAAAAAACCAACTCCTTCTTCTCAGCAATTTATCCTTATCTGAGGCCAGCCACATACCCACTTTCTAAGAACTTTCTTGCTGTCTTAATCTTTTCAAGGCAGGTGACAGCTTTATATAGTAAATAGGTCTTCATACTCAAAGAGACTAGGTCAGGAGCCACCTTTTTTTTTTTTTTTTTTTTGCTTCTTTTAATAGCTAGTGATTTTGAGATGATGGGGTTTCTGGGAAGGATTGGGAACCTTTAAGAATTCTGTTAACTTTTAGAACTTTAATACCAGATGGGATCAGATAAATAAATAGTTGTAGGTAGAAGAATTCCCAGAGTAGGTGTATTAGTGTCAGGTGCAGGATAAACTATGGTGCCCTTCCAGTAACAGGACATCTGGATGTGATCGTTTCTTTTTTTTTTTGAGACGGAGTGTCACTCTGTCACCAGGCTGGAGTGCAGTGGCGTGATCTCAGCTCACTGCAACCTCCGTCTCCCAGGTTCATGTGATTCTCCTGCCTCAGCCTCCCATAGCTGGAACTACAGGCGCCTGCTATCACGCCCAGCTAATTTTTGTATTTTTAGTACAGACGGGGTTTCACCATGTTGGCCAGGATGGTCTCGATCTCTTGACCTCGTGATCCACCCGCCTCGGCCTCCCCAAGTGCTGGGATTACAGGCATGAGCACCACCGTGCCCAGTTAATTTTTCATTTTTTTGTGGAGACAGGGTCTTGCTATGTTACCCAGGCTGGTCTCAAACTCCTGGGCTCACACAATCCTCCCACCTCGGCCTCCCAAGGTGCTGGGATAATGTAGGAGCCACCACACCTGCCCAGAGAAGAAGGGTTTTAAGCCAGAAGAGTATTATCAATCCACTTCTAAACAGTCAAGTGGGATTACAGAAGGGATGATCATTGCTATGTACATCAACTATGATATGCCAGGGCAGAGTGAAGAAGGATATGTAGGGATAGGTGATCAGAACTGGTTTCTGATTCCTGATTCCAGTGAGCATTTCACTTTGTACCCACCAATTAAGTCTTTCCTAAAGAATTCAAGGACTTTTTTCCCCAGCTCAGGTATTACACTTTGCTATTCTATGCTTACTAAAGGCCAAATTCCGAGATTTAAAAAGGAAAAAAAAAAAAACTTCAAGATCACTTAAATAGAAAATGCAAGGGGCAGGCATGAGGGCTCATGCCTATAATCCTAACACTTTGGGAGGCGGAAGTGGAAGAATTGCTTGAGCCCAAGAGTTCAAGACCAGTCTAGGCAACATAGTGAGTGAGATGCTATCTCTTTAAAAAAAAAAAAAAAAAAAAAAAGAGAGAGAGAAAGAAAGAAAAGAAAATGCAGTCATGAATTATGTTCTTAAGTCCCAGTTCTGCCACTGATTACAATGTGACCTAAAGTTACTTAAGCTTTCCAAGACTCATCTTTGAGATGGAGGTAGTAATAACACAAAACTAACTCTTTCAGTTTTTTGTAAAAATTCAACGAGACAGGGTACATAAAGCACACAGTAGGTACTCAATGAATGGCATCAAATTATTAAAAAGCTAAATGTCATGTATTTCCTCAATAGAGAACTACAGAAAATTAATCTTCTAAGGGGGCTTACTCCCCAGAAAGGTCAAGACATCTGCAGAAATATGCAAAAAAGCCAGAGAGGGGAAGTATACTAAAATAAGGATGAAGTCTTAATTAGAAAACATAAGTTGTAACTTTTTGGATACTCATGAATGGCTCAAGTTTAAAAGTTACCCCTGAAAAGAAGGAAAAAATGGGGGAACCATACATATAGGATAAATGAGTTGACTACAGTGAGGCATATAAAACATAGCTCCTTCTGTATATGTAGCCCAATTTGTGAATGTGCTTTCTGAGTGAGCTTAATTTGAGTGGGAAGAAATTCAGAAGCAAGCTGATTACTATGAGATTCCATACATTCTAGGATCAACTGTAAATGCAAGTCCCATTGAAAGGAAAATGGGGAGAGGAGGATTTGTGGATATAGTACATTTATTTAACCTATGCCAGGAATTGGCAAACTTTCTGTGAAGGGCCAGACAGTAATATTTCAAACTCTATGTTCCATATGGTTTCTCTCCCAACTACTCAACTCTGCTATAGCATGAAAGCTGCCATCGACAATAATGAATGAACACAACTGTGTTTCAACAAAACACTTACAAAAGCAGGAGCTTATGTCACCTATATTTCAGTTCTTCTGATCTTCTGCAGGAGTGATCCCAGACTGGGTGAGCATATAATCTACATGAATTGTTTTAAGAAGGATATATTATAGAATAAGTTGCAGGCTTTGAAAGTGCTGGCCTGTCACTTATGCTCTGGAAATGGCATCTCTAAGAGCCTCCCTGACAAGAATCAGGGCAAAGTAAGCCTCTCTTTCCCTACTTACCTTAATCACTATGTTACCTTAATCACTGAGAGGACCCTCCTTCTTTTGCTGCATGGTCACTCACATGGATGATCTGGTGGACTCTAAAATACTTTTCAAATATCCTTCACAATCCAGCCTAGTGAGAAGTTACAAAAAGAGAAAAGAGTGTTTGCATCATCTATGACCTTCCTGACATTCAGCTTGGTCAGCCTCCATTGCATTGAGCAACTGTGGCAGGTATTAAAAGGGAGAATGGGAAAAAGGGAGAAAAACACAAGATGTTGCTTAGTTTAACCTAACCATTTTTAAGTGCAATTTTTTACATTATAATGGGAAAAAACAATTGATATAACACTTATGATACATTATACATTTACTGGTTACTTATCCCTTTGTCTAACTTCACAAGAATGAAAGTTCCACGGTAAGACTTTGTTAATATCTGCAACAGTCTCTGGCACTTAGTAAGTACTTAATAAGCTAGAAAGCTAGAAAGGGCCAGATCATGACCAGTTTCCCTTCTCTTTTCTACCACCAACTGGGGAACCCCACCAAAGCCACTGACAACTTACCAAGGCTTCCCAACTGCCTCACAAGGACATTCATGGCAACCGTAATTCATCCTCGCCCTCTGATGAACTTGCTGGGCAGGAAGCATCAGTATGAGTAACAGGCAGATCTTAATGTTGCTCTTGACCAATGACAAGTTTTCTGGCCATCCAGGAATCTGCATGTTTAACAAGCACCCCAGGTGATTTTATGCATAATAAAACTTCACACTATGGAAATTTCCAACATCAGAGGAGTAAAATCTCAGGAGCTATTACACAATCTTTTAGTGTGAAATGAGTCCAAGGTGTGTGGATCACTTGAGCCCAGGTGTTCAAGACCAGCCTGGGCAACATAGTAAGACCCCCACCTCTAATTAAAAAAAAGAAAAAGAAAAAAAAATCTTTTACTGTGAAATAAAAACATTTCTGTCTTACATGGCTTCCTTGGATTTGATAGAACCTAGATGAAGCACTGAGTAGAAGACACAGTACTGGCTTGGACTCAAATCCATTTTCTATGCCAACTAGCTATAATCTTGGGCAATTTGTGCCATCTACTGTGGTCTCATATAATCTTGGGCAATTTCTAATTCCCCCATCTATAAAAATGGGAGAATAGGGAAAAAAGAGGTTAGACTCTTTATTCTGTAGTACAGCCTGAATATTTTAAGACTTTTTTTTCATATCATAATGTGAAAATATCCAGTAATTGCTTAGTGCCTATTAAGCACTCTTACCCTACCCCATCCCACTAACTGGGCAAGCCCACCAAAGCCACTGGCCACTTACCAAGACTTCACAATGGTTTGATAACTAGGTGCAGGATGCTGATTTGAGCCTCTCCCAATTCTCTAATAACCTCACTGGAGGTTAACCAGGCAGGGCTCAATATACCTCTTCAGCAGTAGCATAGTTTCTGATTGAGTGTGGCATCACCTATAGGACAGGGAGAAGAAAAGAAACAAACGTAAGATGGAACAGTCAAGGTCTGAGATCCAGCTTTAATTTTATTTTTACACCTTAGTCAAGTTATCCAGCCAGCCACACCATGGATCTCAGATTTTACTCTTGCTAAGCATTCACACTTAGCATCACAATTATATTTTCTGGCAAAGGCAGTTGCAAGGTCTACAATTGTTAGTAAGGATTCCTGCCCTTATTTTAAACGAGAGAACCTGGGTACAGAGCTACCAATGACTACACCAGTGTTAGTACCCAGATGTGAACTCTAATGCTTATCTTCATAGTTTCCTTCAAGTTCTTCCCCTCTTTAGACTTCAATATCGCTTTGAATAAGTGGGCAAACTTGACCCCTTAGTGGCCCTTCTGTGTCTGGTAGTTACTGAACCTACATTCTTTAGTCCTGATCAAAACAGCCTGCAAAAGGTGAATGAAACCTTCATCTAGTCATCAGATGGCATCTGGTTTTCACACTGATAGGAAAAGGTTACAAAACTCTGGGCTCTTGGACCAAGACCCTATCATTTACAATCTCAACTCCCACCACGACTCACCTTACCTTAAGTGAAAAGGAATTGAACATTATCTGCTCCCTCACCCAGCTGTCTGGGTTATCAATAGGACCACAAAAAGCTAGGCAGACCAGTGGCTATGCCCCTAACTCCAAGAATCAACCACTGGAGTAACAGGCTCGAGTGATGAGACACAAGCCAAAGACCATCAAGGAGTCCTTTCTTTCTTTCTTTTTTTGAGACAGTGTCTTGCTCTGTCGCCCAGGCTAGAGTGCAGTGGTGTGAGAGTAGCTGGGATTACAGGCACCTGCCACCGCACCCGGCTAATTTTTGTATTTTTAGCAGATGGGGTTTCACCATCTTGGCCAGGCTGGTCTCAAACTCCTGACCTCAGGTGATCCACCCACCTCAGCCTCCCAAAGTGCTGGGATTACAGGTGTGAGCCATGCTGCCCGGCCAAAGGGTCCTTTCTTTCTAAGGAAGCAGCCTATTGCCTGTAAGTTTCTCAGTCCCTAGCTGCTTAGCATGAAAAGTAACCCAGAAATCTGGCAATTCAGCAACGGCCCAAAGCCCAGGTTACTGTTATCATTATATGCTGGCAGCACAAGCCAATACTGCTAAGTGTCCTGTTAGTCAGTGAGATGCGGGAAACCCTCAACTCAAACCCCTGGAAGTCCCAAGGAGCAGTTACCCAGGACTCATTTTTAACTGTTTTACCTACCACCAGCAAGAAAGTATCTGTCCTCTAATCTACTAGTGACCATGAGACCCAGGCAGAAAGTTCTCCCACCATAGATAGGGAAGATTGGTGCTGCCTAGCTGAGAGGAGAGGGGAAGCAGGAGCCTTGATATGTTTGAGCCATCTCTTTATTGGAGCAACTAAGGCCACCATTTACTAGAGCAAGACTTGCATATTCATAAGCAGCTGCTGCCACTAGCAATTATTGTAGCTTTAAAGCCCAGAGGGACAAGGGCAGAAAAGGAATGTGTAGAGGGCCTAACTGTGAAATAAATGAGAAGTGTAAACACTGATCCAGAAAATGCTTGCACTAAGGAGCCAGGAATAGAGGGGTAGGTGGTAGTTAGTGCCTTCCTCTGAAGGCAGTGATCTTATTTCCACCATTCCCTTCCCCCCACCCCACCCAGCTCTTTTCCAAACTAAATTTCTCCAGTTTCCAGAACCCCTCACCACCCCCATTTATTCCACTTCTGTTCAGGTCAACAATTTCAAAATGGAAATAGTTTCAATGTGTCTCTAACTTTGATAGTCATAGATGAACACTGCAAAAAAAAAAAAAAAAAAAAAAAATTCCAGAACTATATTAGGCAAAGAATGTAAAAATCAGCCAGAGGCCAGGTGCGGTGGCTCAGGCCTGTAATCCCAGCACTTTGGGAGGCCGAAGCAGGCGGATCACAAGGTCAGGAGATCGAGACCATCCTGGCCAACATGGTGAAACCCTGTCTCTAATAAAAATACAAAAATTAGCTGGGCGTGGTGGCGCATGCCTGTAATCCCACTCGGGAGGCTGAGGCAAGAGAATTGCTTGAACCAGGGAGTCGGAGGTTGCAGTGAGCCGAGATCACGCCACTGCACTCCAGCCTGGCGACAGAGCGAGACTCCGCCTCAAAAAAAAAATCAGCCAGAATCCCAGAAAAGTTTAACACTTGGGGTATGTTCATCCAACAACTTCCATGTACATACACAAACATGAATTCTTATTTTACAATGATTAGATGAAACTATACTATTGCTCTTTAGCCCTTTTTCAATTAATATACTGTATACATCTTTCCAAGTCAAATATTTATCTTCAAGACTATTTTTATTTTTAATGGCTATGTTGTCCCATTACATGAATACACCAAAATGTATTTAACCAAGTTCCTATTCATGACTAGGTAAGTTTTTCCATTATTTACTGTTATGAACACTGTGAATATGCCCATATCTAAATCTTTTTTTAAATAATGTTAAACATATATTTGGGGGTATATCCCTATAAATGAATACAAACCTTACAGTGTAAGAGATTTGCAAAGATCAGTAAAACACATCTCTACCCTTGAGTTTAAATCAAAGGAGATAGACACAAACAGGTAACATTTACCATTATCATGTCCATGGATAAAGATAAACAAAATTTCATGGTGCTTCCTAATTGAAACTGCAGCTGTTGCTAACAGAAAAGGCTCAAAGAATACTATTAGACAGTAGCCCAAATTAAAATTCCATTTGCTAGAATTCCAAAGTTATTCTAATGCTAAATATTGCCTCATTGGCATTTCAATATGACATTGTTGTTTCTCCCTTAGCAAGCCTTAAAGGAGAGAACCAAGCAGAAGCTGCTCAGAAAACCACCTACCCTAAAGGCAGAGAAGTGAGTAAGGTGCAGGGCAGTATATGACACTGGACCTGGACTTCCATCTTTCCTTCCCCCTACTATTTCCAGTAAACAACAGTGAGCTATAGCCATTTTCTTTCAGAAACAACATGGATTCTCTCCCTGGGACTCTCATTCCTGCACAGATCTGCTTACACATAGTTGGGCTGTGCTGGTATTCATGCTGACTTAGAAGACACAAATAAGAATGAAAAGAAGCTTTTTCAGCACCATGATGGGTCAGATACAGATGACATTAACACAGAAGACAGACAGATTTTTAAAACCTATTCAACAAAGATGAGTCACTGTGATAACACAAACGGTCCTGAATCTTATAGTAACATTTCAGTCACAGGCGCATATACAATGGTGGTCCCATAAGATAATAACACCACGTTTTTACTGTACCTTTTCTATGTTAGATATGTTTGGATATACAAATACTTACCACTATATTCCAAATGCCTACAGTATTCAATACAGCAACATGCTGTACAGGTTTGTAGCCTAGGAGGAATAGGCTATACCATATAGCCTAGGTGTGTAGTAAGCTATACCATCTAGGTTTGTATAAGTACACTCCCCTATGATGTTCGCACAACAACAAAATGACTTAATGATCCATTACTCAGAACATATCCTGTCTTTAAGCAACACATGACTATATAGTTAAATGTTAATTATAAAATCTAGGTGTTGGGTACATGGCTTTTCACCGTACAATTCTTTCAACTTTTCTGTATGTATGTTTGACAACTTTCACAATACAATTTTGGGAAAAATCCAGCAAGCAGCTTTAAAAATATGGCTGTAAGACCTTTTCTTCTATTATATTTTATTCCTAGGATGATCCTATCCAACGAGATGAGCCTATTCAGTGTTTCCTCCATTTTGTTTTAGATTTAGCTTTCTCAAATATGACTTTGAGCTCTCCGACTTTTTAATGAAGTGAAATGAATCAACATGTATTCATAGGCAGGTTACCAAGATAGTACATGTAAAGTTGGGGAGGCACAAGGGGAGGGGCTCTAAGCTCTTGGAAGTCTAGGCTCACTATCTGTATATGTCTAAATAAATGAGTATTTCAGACACCCCACTTCTTCATTTAAAAATTAGTGTTAGGGACCCTCTAAACATTTGCCTCAGCTTACCTTTCTGCCTTATCTCACATTAAGTCCTTATTTCCCATATTCTCATTGCAAAGAACTGTGTAGGAAGGAGGGGGGCAAGGACGAAGGCACCAAAGCATGCTATGTCCACGTGCTTCAAGTTTGAATATAATAAAAGGTATTTCTAGAGCAGAGGTTCAAAGCTTGATGTTGAAGGGCAGGGTATAACTGACTGACTGCAGGACCCTGGGGGAGGTCTTATAATCTTCTACTTTAAAACATGTCTTAGCTGGCTTATCTGTAAAAGAGGAAAAAGACTTGTCACAAGCAATGACAAATGAAGTAAATAAATATGAATTTCTGGTCTGGTGAATGGAATGAGAAATGAAACCATCACTGTCGAGTGATGATCCAGAGTAGGCACAGATCTTTTTCTACAAAGGCTTTGTGGGCCACAATGTCTCCAATATATTTAATGGCAAAAACAGCAACTACTTTTGTACCAACCTAATAGCTACTTAATTGTGCCACTGGGCCGCAAAAGCGGCCCCAGGTAAAACATCGATGAATGAACATGGCTGTGTTCCAATATAGAATGGTATTTACAAAAACAGGTAGCCCATGGGCAATAAAGTTTGCCCACCCTTGGTTTAGAATACGGAGTCTGGTTGGGTGCAGTGGCTCACACCTGTAATCCCAGCACTCTGGGAGGCTGAGGGAGGTAGATCGCTTGAGTCCAGGAGTTCAAGAACAGCCTGGGCACCATAACGAGACCCCTTCTCTACGAAAAATACAAACATTAGCCAGGGGTAGTGGCACACACCTATAGTCCTAACTCAGAATGCTGAGGTGGAAGATCACCTGAGCCTAGGAGTTCGAGGCTGCAGTGACCCGTGTTCGCACCATTGCACTCCAGCCTGGGCAACAGAGTGAGAACCTGTCCCTTAAAAAAATAAAAAAAGAAAGAAAGAAAAATGCAAAGTCCTATCTAAGAATACTATTTGGATGATTACCTGGGCCCTGAGGATGAGGCCCCAATCTAACAGTTATCACTCAAGTCCCACCAAGAAAGCAAGTGTCAGCAATAGCAACAGTTGCAACATCTGTAAATATCAAGGACTGAAATCCAAACACAAAAATGGCATTGTCTCATGAGAAACTCTTAGGAAGATATATACAGAAATATCAAGTTTCTGACCACATGCTTTTTGAAGAAACAGCTGACAATCCAGAGCCTGTGGAGCTCACTTTAGCAGGCACACAATAAATGTTTGCTGATGAGTCATTCATTTATTCATCTAATAAACATTTACTGAGGCCTACTAATGTGCCAGGCTGGGCTCTGGAGATGAAGACACCTTCCTTGCCCTCAAGGAGCTCACAGTCTAACTGATAACAGGAAGAGAGACAGGCATATACACAGACAATTACAATACAATCTGATAAGTGCTATAACACTTATCAGGTTGTATTATAATGGCCGATGTAAAATTTCTTCCCAGGGGGTGCTGCTCCAGGCTGCTGCTGGCTGTAACATCAAGAGAGGGGAGGAACAAATTATAGAAATCAAAGGTTAAATGCTTTTCGGTTATTTCAAATATTCAGGCTTTCCCCTAACCCGTGGCCATAGACGGAATTGGGAACTAGACACTGGCATGATGTAAAATGGGACTTCCGCGCACAGACTTACAATAAAGGAACTTCTCAATCCCCTCCTCTAAAATATGAGCTTTTTTTTTTTCCTTTTTGCTTATACTCCTCTTAACCTCTCCACCCTACTACCCACATGAGCCTGGTTTAATATCTACAGCTAGCAAAATGCTGAAAAATGGGAGCTTACAACTAACTGGATTAACCCAGTGTAACTGGATAGCAAAAAGCAGTAAGTAACAGCTCATTTGGCACTTCTAAATCCAATAATCCTCATCCTTCACTGGAAAAAAAAAAAGTTAGAATGTTATTAAATACAAAATAGATAATATACAGATCAGAGTAGGAATAAGTTAGAAAAGTTTATTTAATAAACATAATTAAACAGATTCTCTAAACTAGAAATAACATTCAGTTTCAGGAAACCAGAATTAGACCCCTCCAAGACCTTTGAGAATATCTAATTCACCTATGTATTATAAACAAGAAAAATGAAACAGAGAGATAACATACTCTGCCCACTCCCTTTTCAAAATCATGTGAGTGATAGTAACAGACTCCTTGAGGCAAGATTATTACTGTAATAGTTATTTGGTTCGGATGGTTTTATACAAAGATAAGATGGCATTTTTCTGTGCCTCATACCTTTCTTAATAATACCTAGGTTTTTACTGGCTTTTTTGTCTCTGACCAGCAAATAGGGCTGATAACATCAGCAAGTTGTTGACAGTTATACTGAGATCACTGTTTTGGGACCCAATGTCTCTATGAGGCTGTTATTTAATAAGCTTAACATACTATTTTCCCCTAAAGTTATTACACTGCTCTTGCCTATACACTGTTCCTTTCTGCCAATTAGCCCACTCCTGGTGCCTTCTCACATGCTAGTGTGTTCCTATTAGCATTTCACATCCCCAAAGCATTTAACAGTATGTATAAATGTGGACACTTCACTATTGCCCATATCCTCCCTCAGACCACTCAGAAATATTTAAAATAAGACCAGTCCCTGAATGGATGGGGGAGAAGGGACCGCTGTTTTGTTTCTTGTCTAAATTAGTTTCTCATTAGGGACAAAATGTTGCCCTGTCTTCTCCCCATGCCCAGAGCCAGGAAGCACCACTGTTGTACAGTACTCAAAAGTGCTTTCCTTTTAGATAAAAAGAAATGGATTTCTGTTTAAAGGTCAGACAAGGCCGGGTAAGGTGGCTTATGCCTGTAATCCCAGCACTTTGGGAGGCAGAGGCAGAAGGATTGCTTGAGCCCAGGAGTTCGAGACCAGCCTGGGCAAGACCTCCACTCTAAAAATAAAAACAAAAATAAGATAGAGGTCAGACAAATGTTATCTCAAAATGGCTACCAAGAACCAGATATGTATCCACACAGCAGTTATATTTGGAATTGCAAACATTTCTTCAGACTCAATGGCAACAAATATTACTGGGAGCATATCTGCAACAAACGACATTTGCAACTTACAAATAACATTCAGGCACAAATTGAATAATTCACAAAAGGAAATAAGAGCTAGTAATTAAGATCTAAAAGTCCAGCCTCACTAATAATCAGAGAACTGTATCACAAAACAAAGATATCGGCCAGGTATGGTGGCTCACCCCTGTAATCCCAGCATTTTGGGAAGCCGGGGTGGGAAAATCACTTGAGCCCAGGAGTTCAAGACAAGCCTGAGCAACATGGCAAAACTCCATCTCTACAAAAAAATTTAAAAATAAGCTGGACATGGTGGCACACACCTGTACTCCCGCTACTCAGGAGGCTGAGGTAGGAGGATCTCTGGAGCCCTGGAAGTCGAGGCTTCAGTGAGCCATGATCACGCCACTGTACTCCAGCCTGGGCGACAGGGGGAGAGCCTGTCTCAGAAAAAAACAAAAAACAAAAAAACCCCACAGAGATATCATTCATTCATTTACATATGGAGTAAGCAAAAAAAAAAAAAAAAAGCAAAAACATTTTTTATAAGTACCTAAATGACTGGGTACAAAAACTGACATTAATTTTTTGAAAAGTAAATATGCCAATTCTTTATAATGTTCAAATCTTTTGACAAACAACTAATTCTAGAAGTCTCTTCGATAAACAACCCAAAATAAATAATAAAAACCAAATGAAAAGATATTCATTACATAATTTAAAATACTGAAAACCTGTAAAATACTTCCATACAACAGAACATCATGAAACAATGACAATTACAAAGAATGTTTAACATGGACATACGCATGTTATAATGTTAAAAACAAAACACAATATAAAATAGTACACATATATTATCATCTGCATAGAAAAATGCAGAGAATGAAGTGAATAAATGTATTAACAATAGTTATCTCTGGGTGGTAAAATCATGGATGTTTTTTCTCCCATGCTTGATAGTTACCCTCAGGCAAAGTTACAATATTTACCAAATTTCTAGACTGAGGGAGCTATTCAAATTTAAACAATAGAATAAAAATCACAAAATAGAAGATAAATTTGTCAAATAACTTCAAATCTCTACTAACCAAAAATTTAAAGACAAAAATTAAGAGGCAAACAATAACATGGAGTAGGTATTTATAACATTACAAAAGTCTGAGTACTAATCTTTATTTACAGAACACACTCAAACAGATAATAATAAACAGTAAACTAAAACTTCAACGCATAAATCAACATAAGATATGAACTATCATTACATGAAAGAAAACTGCTGAGATATATATGGAGGAAGAAAATCCAAACTAATAGGCAAACGAAAAATTAATACTGGTTTTTATCCATTAAAAATTAAAAAACAACATTCAGCGCTTGTATGAGTAAAAATTGATACAACCTTTTTAGGAAGAAATTTGGCAATAGATACTGAGAGTTTAAAATGTTCATACCCTTTGATGTACTAACTCCACTTCCACGAATGTATCCTAAGCAAATAATAAAAATAAAACAAATGTATTTTCAGTCTTTTATTACAAGAAAAAAGACAATAACCTTTCCATCACTATTGTATATTTAGATCAACACGAAATACTAATAATGGGTTAAAAAAAAACTACTGCAGCAAATGACTGGTTAGATGTCTCAAAGCATTAGATCAGAAAGAAAATCAGGCAAAACAAGAAGGGTGTGTCCAGCCTGCCGCAGTCGGCCATTTTAGACCCTCTGCAGAACAAAAAGCACAGAAAACAAGGGTAGTTAAGGATAGCCACCCCACTAGGCACCAAATCAACAATTCTTTATCTTTTGTCTCCTAGGTATGTAACCCTGTAGTCTGCACAGTCAGAAACAGAAAACAGGTCTTCTTTCTCAAATGGTTTTGGTTAGTTACAAACAAATTTTGAAATCATAAAAGAAGGTTCCTTTAAATTCGCCTCCTCTTTTTAGGGAATAAAGCATAATGCTTAAAAGCACATGCTTCTGGAGCCATCCCACCTGGATAAAAACCCAGTCTCAGCCATTCAGCTGGCTGTAAAGCTTTGAGCAAATTAGTCTCGTGTCCCTCAAATTTCTCATTTGTATAAACTTAATAACAGTACTGTGTTTCGTAAGATTGTCGAGAGTACCAAATGAGTTACGGCCTATGTAAAAGCACGCAGACCAGAACCTCGAACGTAGTAAGTGCTATTGACGTTTAATCATTATTACAGATAGAGAAATAGGCCCAGCGGCCGGGCGTGGTGGCTCACGCTTGTAATCCCAGCACTTTGGGAGGCCAAGGCGGGCGGATCACTTGAGGCCGGGAGTTCGAGACCAGCCTGGCCAACATGGCAAAACCCCGTCTCTACTAAAAATACAAAAATTAGCCGGGCGTGGTGGCGCGCACCTGTAACCCCAGCTACTACTTGGGAGGCTGAGATATCAGAATCGCTTGAACCCGGGAGGCGGAGGTTGTAGTGAGCTGAGATCGCGCCACCGCACTCCAGCCTGGGCGACGGAGCAAGACTCTGTCTAAAAGTAAATAAATAAATGAGCGAGAGAGAGAAATAGGCCCAGAGAAGGAAAAGGACCACCATGAAATCATAGCTAGGATTATTGGGAAAAGATGTTTTTTTCAGTTTTTAATCCTGTGCTCCTTCTAACTATGTCTGTATCTAAGTGCTAACTTACTAGTTTTAGCGATTAACAGCAAGTCTTCAGAGAGTCATGACAGTACATCTGCCTTTAAAATAGAAACTCTAATCTTCTCCCTTGACAAAACCGTGCTGAAAGTTCTACAGAAGAAAAAATAAAGGAAAGGGTGAAAGCCCAGGTTACCTTCATACCACCACTGCCATTAACTACTTTTCAATCTTTCTCCACGACAGTATGAGTTCCAGGCAGCCATAGGTCCAAATTCCAGGTTTACGGCAAAGAGTAACAAGCATTTGGAAACACATCCAAATCCTCACGCCTATGTTCTCAGGGGAGAAAATCAAGAGCTTTCGGCCAACATTAACATTAGATTCTCACACTACAACCACAGTGTTTTGCTACTCTGATGGGGTGACTGTATTCAGAGCCAAGTACAGCGACCCAAGATCGGAAAGCCAGAGAGCCCTCCGAATGCGTACTGCCCAAATGTGGCCTGTCTCCAAGTGCTCCCTTTTTACGCATTTCCTACGCACCGCCAGCTGCCGCAACCTTTTGCAGAGTCATCATCGCCTTCTCATTTTTGTACCCACTTACCGATAGGCCACTGAGAGGCTAAGATTCTGGGTTAATTTCTAGTGGATCTGGCCACAGCATAGGAGAACTCCAACTCAGGTTGATCCCTTCACTCAGCTAAAAAGGTAGTTCTCTGCAAGGCCTGCTAGCCCAAGATGGCCAAGCAAAGACAGCTTACCTCCCCCCTCGCCATTTTGCAACCTTAATTACCCGAACGCTGAGCGCCTCCCCTCCCCGGCACTCCGTCTGAAATACGCATGCGCGCCGCTTCCTCCTTACCGTTCTCCCCAACCATCCAGATGTTGTCTCAAATATGCATGAGCGCCACCTCTACCTCCCAAACGCTGGTACCAACTCCTAGCAACTTTGCGTTGGTAAATATGCCTGCAAGTCCTCCACTTCCCGACCTTCCAACCCTCCAACCCCGACTCCATTCAAGCCTTGCGCATGCGTGCCTCCCTCTCCCCACCCCCCTACCCCCGCCCCACTGGAGCCCGTCCCCATAACTCAGGTCGTCTCAAATACTGTAAGCTTGAGCGCCGCCCCTCGGCGCCGCGCCTCCTCATCCAGCCTCTCAAATACCCTGCGCACCGCGATAGTCCTCTCTCTTCTTGCTCCCATTTGTATACAGTATGCATGCCTGATGCTATCTGGACGTGTTTCTCGCCACAGTTCTGCCCCAGTGCCCAGGGAGAGCCATTACTAGCCTTCCCTAATGCGGGTAGATGCGATAAACTAGGGAAGTTGAATCGCGGAAAGAAGGCGTTGCAGGTGATCAGAGTGAATCCCAGATCTAGATGGAATCGGTCCCAACTCCAAGGGAGGGGGCTAGAGTACCCCAGGATTCACATAAGACCGGTCAACCTGAACAAAGGCAAGGAAAACTTTCACAAACCATCGGATGAACATAATCCTAAAGCCTCGCCCTTTAAATACATCTGCTACAAATGACGAACCACAAATGTTTTAAACAGGGAACATTATGGAAAACACCGATGCTCAGGTGCCTTGACTCTAGTTAGAGGAAAGGAATCCGCATTCCTTTCACAATGGGAAGCAAATGCTCAACATCCTTTTGGAAAACTGGGGCCTCTAACGTATTCCATTTTTTCCTCCCGTGAACTGGAAAAATGCACAAATTAAGGATCTTCCTGGCCCAAGTTCCCTCCGCCGCCCTCCATGTTCTGTTCTTCCCCTACATCGTTCCTTTACCTCCTGGTTGAATTCAGTGTCGTAGCAGGAATTCTTAGAGCTGGCCGTCCCAAGATGGGGTGGAGAGAGCGGCATGAAAGAGAGAGAGAGAGAGAGACACGCCTGAATGGCAGCAGCAGGCCTTAGCGGCAAAGGACAGCAGGCACAGGACCAGCTTTGCCTTGAGCCGCAACGCTGATGCCAGAAAAGGACAACCTCTCCAGAATCGCCGCAGTGTGCTTCCAGCGCATGCGCTGCTAACGCCCCTTAACCCCCCCCCCCCCACGCGCCCCCCCTCCCCCACGCGCCGCTCTCCAGCCTCTAGGAGTCTAACCCTTAGCGGTCCACTGACCTCCTTCACTTCTTTCCCAGGACGCTATCCCACTCTGCTTCTTCCACCTTTCCCCTCCCCTCGGTCACACTGGCCTCCACCATCATCCCTCCCGCAGCCCATACTTCTTTCGTCAATCCCTCTCCCATTATTCTTAGCCCACCATCTACCTTTATTTCCTCTGTTATCGTTAGTGCTCTGCCCTCCAATTCTTCACTTTCCCTGCCAGTCTGCAGCCCTCTTGGGCCTCTTACTCCTCTCCTCCTATGCCTGATGTTGAAATTTGTAAAAATTACCGCAAAAAAATTTTTTTAAATAATTGTAGCCCGGGCGCGGTGGCTCACACCTGTAATCCCAGCACTTTGGGAGGCCGAGGTGGACGGAACCCTTGAGTTCAGGAGTTCGAGACCAGCTCGGGTGACATGGCGAAACCCCGTCTCTACAAATAAATACAAAAATTAGCCGGGCGTGGTGGTGCGCACCTGTACTCCCAGCTATTCAGAAGGCTGAGGTGGAAGAATCACTCGAGCCCAGGAAGTCGAGGCTACAGTGAGCTATGATTGTGCCAGCTATGATGTTGCCAGCCTGGGCAACAGAGTGAGACCCCATCTCAAAAAAAGAAAAAAAATATTTCCACACATCCTCTCCAAAGCAGCTCTCAGGGTGAGCCCAACCAGCCTGTCTTGAGCAAAGAGAACACCTTTTTGATGATGACCCACAGAGAAGATCCAGAGACAGGGAACCAGAACAAAAACTGCAAAAGTGTTCAATCAATTTGGGGGTAAGAGGCAGTAGACCACCAACATGGAAAGCTCTTTTCTTTCTATTCACAACCCTGGTATTGTCTGGACATTAAAAATGAGATTCAATGTCCTTAACTGCTTACTACAAGGCCTGTTCTTGTCTTCTGTAAGAACTCAAATATTAATTTTGAGGGAAATGGCATTATTTACTTAAGAGGCTCTGAAATAGATCCCTCTTTGGGTGTGAACTAGAAAGAACACAAAATAATATTTTGTTTCTCTTTATTATGTTTTACTTTGGTGTCTGGTTCTTATTGCTTTCTAAAAGAGCCAGTTTGGAAATACCAAAAACTGAGACCCGCAAATTCGTAAATCCTAAAACCCATAAACTTATACATCACCATCCTATCAAATTAACTTAAGAATGTTATATCAACATTATTCAGAGAAAAATGGGTTTGCATTTCTTATATAATACGCCCAAAAAGATTATACAACAATGTGCATATGAAGAAGAAAAAAGAGAAATAGGCATGCATTAAATAAAAAAGAAATGCCGAAATCTCAGTGGTACAAAGAACCTCTTCTAAATTAAAATAATCATTTATTATTACACAAAAGTTAAAATATAAGAAATTTTACCCCAAATTCTACAACACTATTTTAACAAATGCTTTTATCTCTGTTATTTTTCTGTTTTAATGGTTTTATTAATATATAATTTACATATCATACAATTAACCAACTTAAAGTGTACAATGCAATGGATTTTAGTATATTCACAGAATTGTGCAGCCACCACTACAATCAATTTTAGAATATTTTCATCACCCCAAAAAGAAACTTCATACCCATTAGTATTGTCTTAGTCCATTATGTACCACTGTAACAAAATACTGCAGACTCGGCAATTTATAAAGAACAGAAATTTATTTCCTCACAGTTCTGGAGAATGGGAAGTCCAAGACTGAGGGGCTGGCATCTGACAGTGGCTTTCCTGCTACATCATCCCATGGTGGAAGGGCAAAGAGATAGAGAAAGAAAGAGCACGCGCAAGAGGGGGCCAGAACTCATCCTTTAATAAGGAACCCACTACTGAAATAACAAACCCACTCCCTCAATAATAGCATTAAGCTATTCATAAGAGTGGTGCCCCCATGACTCAAACACCTCCCTTTAAGCCTCACCTCCCAACACCACCACATGGGGCATCAAATTTCCAACATATGAACTTTGAGAGACATATTCAAACCATAGCAAGCATCTTTGTGTTCTCTTATGATTTTTGTTCAAATATATAATGTTTTGGCTGGGCGTGGTGGCTCATGCCTGTAATCCCAGCACTTTGGGAGGCCAATGCAGGAAGATTGCCTGAGACCACAAGTTCGAAACCAGCCTTGGCAACATAGCAATACCCTGTCTCTATTTAAAAAAAAAAAAAAAGAGGTGGGGGCTGAGCACAGTGGCTCGCACCTGTAATCCCAGTAGTTTGGGAAGCCAAGGCAGGCAGATCAGTTAAGGTCAGGAGTTCAAGACCAGCCTGGCCAACATGGTGAAACCCCATCTCTACTAAAAAATGCAAAAATTAGCTGGGCGTGGTGGCGGGCACCTGTAATCCCAGCTACTCGGGAGGCTGAGGCAGCTGACTCGCTTGAACCTGGGAGGCAGAGGTTATAGTAAGCCGAGATCGTGCCACTGCCCTCCAGCCTGGGTGATAGAGTGAAACTCCCGTCTCAAAAAAAAAAAAAAAAAAAAAAAGTAAAGAAAGAAAAAGAAAAAATGTATATATAATGTTTTAACATTAACTTTTTTTTTTTTTTGAGACAGTCTTGCTCTGTGGCCCAGGCTGGAGTGCAATGGCACGATCTCGGCTCACTGCAATCTCTGCCTCCCAGGTTCAAGCGATTCTCCTGTCTTAGCCTCCTGAGTAGCTGGGATTACAGGCGCCCACCACCACGCCCGGCTAATTTTTGTATTCTTAGTAGAGATGGGGTTTCACCATGTTGGTCAGGCTGGTCTCGAACTCCTGACCTCGTGATCCGCCCGCCTCGGCCTCCCAAAGTGCTGGGATTACAGGTGTGAGCCCTTGCACCTGGCCTAACATTAGCATTTTTTATGACACTATATTTGTGTTTGAGGCTGTGTTTTTACCATGCACAGATGAATATTCATCAGCAAACAGATTTAGTTCTGTTTCTTTCAAGGAACTTCTACTTCTACCTTCAACTCAGGCAAGGAGCTTGGTCCTAGGCTCAGCCATATGGAAATCACTACACATTACCCCAAAGGTTCAATGCATAAGAGACTCAACTTTTCCCCCACCAACACTATTTACCAATGGCACAGACAAACATCAACATTTTATAGATACAATATTGTGATGTTTTCACTGCTTTTCCATGCCCCTAATTATTAATTATCTTCACTATTTTTAATAAATGGACAACATTGCATTTTTTGAAAGTATTATAAAATTGAAATCAGCACATAATTCTTACAGATTGAGTTACTTACTCTTTCCACGTCTCTTTATTTTGAAAAACTTCCATAATGTACCATGGCCCCTTAAGAAGAGAAATTCAGGAAAAAGGCACGGGCTGGGTGCGGTGGCTCACGCCTGTAATCCCAGCACTTTGGGAGGCCGAGACAGGCAGATCACGAGGTCAGGAGTTTGAGACCAGCCTGGCCAACACAGTGAAACCTCGTCTCTACTAAAAATACAAAAATTAGCCGGGTATGGTGGCAGGTGCCTGTAATCCCAGCTATACGGGAGGCTGAGGCAGGAGAATTGCTTGAACTCAGGAGGCAGAGGTTGCAGTGAGCCAAGATCGAGCCACTGCACTCCAGCCTGGGTGACAGAGCAAGACTCCGTCTTGAAGAAAAAAAGAAAAAGAGACACAGCTTGTAAATCTTGAACCCTGTAAAATACTTAGAGTCCTAGGCCTACCTATTTGTCTAAACTTCCCAGTTCACAAGCCGTTCCTAAGGAGTGGTAAGGAAGAAATTTGGGAACCTCTGTTGTATCCACTCATTTTAAGCTAACATCTGAGACTTTATTTTTCTCTTTTCCCCCATCCTATACATTTCTTAGGAGACTGGGCTTCTTCTAGAGGATGTGATGATTAATTTTATATGTCAACTTGGCTGGGCCACTATGCCCAGATATTTGGTGAAACATAATTCTAGATGTTTCTGTGAGGGGTGCTTTTGGATGAAATTAACATTTAAATTAATGGATTTTGAATAAAGCATTGCCCTCCATAATGTGGGTCGGCCTCATCAATCAGTTGAAGACTTGAATAGAACAAAAGACTGACCTATTCCGGGTAAGAAGGAATTCTGCCAACAGATGGCCTTTGAACTGCAACATTGGCTCTTCTCTAGGTTCCCAGCCTGACGGCCTTTGGGCTTGAACTACGGTATCAGCTCTTTCCTGGAGCTCCAGGCTGCCAGCCCACCTTGCAGATTTTGGACTTGCCAACCTCTATAGTCATGTGAACTAATTCTTTAAAATCTCTCTCTCTCTTTCTTTTTACGCACATGCATGCATGTGTGTGTGTGCGCGCACACACATGCACACACACACACACACACGGTGTTCTCTTTCTCTGAAGAACCATGACTAATACAGATTTCCTGAAACCTATGAATACTCTCAATTGAGGTTATGGCACAGGAAGGAAAGGTAGTCAAGAAGACTCTCTCAGTCCCTTGAATTCAGCTTTACCTTGCCAAATTGTATGTTGACTAAATCTGACATGGGACTGGCCTTAACTTTCCAAAAGCTACCATTACAAAAATGTAAAACAACTTGGAAAACAAGAAGTACCTTTTGTCTTCCTAGAGTCCATTAATTTTTCATGATAGTACTAATCTCCTCTGGCACAAGAAGAACTGGTGTGTTCTTTGTGACTCTGAAAAAAAAGGTTACCTGGGCATGGTGGCTCACGCCTATAATCCCAGCACTCTGGGAGGCCAAGGCAGGAGGATCACTTGAGGCCAGGAGTTCAAGACCAGCATAGCCAACACGGCAAAACCTTATCTCTACAAAAAATACAAAAAGTAGGCTGGGCGAGGTGGTTCATGCCTCTAATCCCAGCACTTTGGGAGGTCCAGGCGGGCAGATCACCTAAGGTTAAGAGTTCAAGACCAGCCTGGCCAACATGGTGAAATCCCATCTCTACTAAAAATACAAAAAATTAGCTGGGCGTGGCAGTGCACATCTTTAATCCCAGCTACTCGGGATGCTGAGGCAGGAGAATCACTTGAACCCGGGAGGCGGAGGTTGCAGTGAGCCAAGATTGAGCCACTGCACTCCAGCCTGGGTGACAGAGCAAGACTCTGTCTAAAAAAAAAAAAAAAAAAAAAAAAAAAGAAGTAGCCAGGCACGGTGGCACATGCCCGTAGTCTCAGCTACTTGGGAGGCTGAGGTGGGAGGATCACTTGAGCCCGAGAGGTCAAGACTGCAGTGAACCCTGATTGCACCACTGCACTCCAGCCTGGGTGACACAGTGAGACCTTGTCTCAAAAAGCAAAGCAAAACAAAATGAAAAAGAAGGTAACGGGAAGTGAAGAAGCTGGCAAGATGGTACAATAACAAACATATTAACAAAGGCCTTGATTTCATTGCTAAAGGTTAATTAGTTTGAATATGTGAATAAGATGGCTAAGAGACCAAGAAAGAGAATTGATCTTGTTACTAACTCCCTGATAAATTCTGCAGAAATTTACCTCTTACAACAAAATTCAGTTGGGAAAAAAAAAGAGATATACTAGGGCTAAGAATATATCTACTCTTCTGTATAAACAATAAAAATATCTGGTTATGAAATAAACAGTGTTATTTAAGAGAACTGGTATGTTGTTAAGGAAGTTATTATAATTTTGGAGATGTTTGAATTAATCAGGGTTCAGTGCAAGGAGCAAAAAACCCTTCTGGATTTTAGATGAAGGAACTTAATATAAGAAATTGGGTGCTTACAAGTTACTTGTAAGGAAAGGAAGAACACATTCTAGGGAGAGTCTCAAGGAATGACTCCCAGAAGAATATAAAGCTGACCAACCAGAGTTATTAGGACCTTTGAGGCTACAACCAGATTCATGAATTCAGGAACTCAGAGAGCTGTGATCTGGGGAATTGAAAGACAAAAGGAAAAACAAAAAACAAACGAACAAAAAACACTGCTGCTGCTGCCACTATAACTGATTATTGGCATAGGAAGCTGGAGAATTAATGCTAAAATGCTATTACATTTGAGTGGTAAGTCTGCACAACTCACTTGCCAGCAAAAACAGGCAAAATGTGGCTTGAAAATGGCTTTCACTTCATATATGCCTTTCAAATGCTGAGAAGTTGATTCTAATTGATGTAACCTAGTTTACCTCCAGGCCCATAGCTGCAAGCGTGTGTGAAAAGTGAACACTTTGAATTTACAACTTCTTAAACATGAAGGGGAATTAAATAAAGGTTCAGTGGGCTAATCAAGAGTACCCAGCTCCATAGTAGATACGATATAGTAAAGGGAATATTCAACTGGGAGTTGGTAAACCTGGGATCTAGTCCTTGTTCACAGTCTTAATTTGATCTTGGGCAAGTTTCATCTTCTCTCAGGCCTAACAGAGTTAATCTAGTTGTTATTGGGAATACAGATTTTAAACATGAGAGTGGTGTGATCATCTTTACATTTTAGAAGAAACACTTAGCCAAGAGGTGATGGTGTCCTGCTTAGTATAGTAGTGAGATGGAGAGAAATGTGACACCTCTGAGAAATATTTAACAAGTTAAAGCATTTTATGATAATAACAGGATCAATTCATCCAGAAACTATAATGATCATAAATATATATGCACCTAAAAACAAAGTCCCAAAATACATGGGAAAAACTTTCAAAATTGAATAGACAAATGGGTAATTCAACAATAAGAGTTGGATACTTGAATAATTCACTCTCAATAATGGATACTACAAGTAGATGGAAAATCAGCAATGATATAGAAGACTGCAACAGTGCTATCAGCCAAAATTTACCTAATTGACCTCTATAGAATGATCCAACCAATAGCAGCATAATAAACAGTCTTCTCAAGCACTCATGAAACATTTTCCAGGACAGACTGCATGCTAGCCTCAACAAATGTAAAGTGATTGGAATTATATGTTCTGCAATGCCAACAGAATGAAATTACAAATAAATATGAGAAGAAAATTTTGAAAAGTCACATATATGTGGAAATTAAACATTATATTCCTAAATAACCAAAGGGTCAAAGAAGCAATCATAAAAATAATTAGAAAATACTTTGAGATAAACGAAAAGGAAAATATATCATACCAAAATTTATGGAATGCAGCTACAGCAATGCTTAGAGGGAAATTTATAGTTATAATCAGCTGCATTATAAACAAAGATCTCAAAGTAATAATCTCACCATCCACCTTAAGAAACTGAAAAAAGAAAAGCAAATTAAGCTTAAAGCAAGCAGAAAAAAGAAAGTAATAAAAATTAAAGTGAAAATAAATGAAATATAGAATAGAAATAATAGAGAATAACAAAAAAGTAAAAGTTCGTTTTTCGAAAAACCCTTTAGCTAGACCAACCAAGAAAAAAGAGAGAAGACTTAAATTTCTAAAATCAGGAATGAAAGAGTGTTCATCATTTCAAAAATAAAAGCAGTATAAAGGAATACTATGAACAACGCTATGCCAATAAATTAGAAAAAAATGATGAAACAGCAAATTCCCAGAAAAATGCAAACTGCCAAAACTGACTCAAGAAGAACTAGAAAATCTGAATAGACTTATAACAAGTAAAGAAACTGACTTAGTGATCTTTAAACTTCCCACAAGAAAAGCCCAGGCGAAGATGGCATCGTTAATGAAATGTTCCAAACATTTAAAGGAGAAATAATACCAATTCTTTGCAAACTATTCCAGAAAAAGAAGAGATGGGAAGACCTCCAAAATTAATCTATGAGGTCAGTATTACCTTGAAACAAAAAACAGACAAAAATGTCACAAGAAAAAAATCCCTATTGGTCAATATTCCTCATCAATATGGACATAAAAATCCTCAACAAAACACTAGCAAATCAAATCCAACAACATATAAAAAGGATTACTTTACATACCTTTACCAAGTGGAATTTATCTCAGAAATGTAAGGTTAGATGAACCTATGAAAAATAATCAATGTAATACACCATATTAACAGAATAGAGGAGAGAAAACTAACATGATCATCTCAGTGGACACACTTTGATAAAATTCAACACACTTTCATGATAAAAACACCTAGTAAACTAGGAATAGGAGGGAGCTTTCTCAATCTGGTAAAGGGCATCTACTAAAAGCCCACAGCTAACATGATACTTAGGCGGTAAGACTGAAAGCTTTCCTCTTTAGATCAGAAAGAAGACAATAATGTTTACTCTCACAATTGCTATTCAACAATGTACTACTGTTGGTTATAGCCAATGCAAAAGGCAAGGCAAACTCAAGGATACAGAAAAATCATTTGATAAATTCAATACCCCTTCATAATAAGAGCACTCAACACATTAGGGATAGAAGAGAGCTTCTTTAACCCAATAAAAAAGTATGTAGTTTTTTTTTAAATTAAAAAACCATGGTTAACATCATACTTAATGGTCAAAGACTGAGAGCTTTCCTCCTGAGATAAAGAACGAGACAGGAATGTCTGCTTTCACCATTTCTATTCAGCATTGTGCTGGAAGTTCTAGCTGGGGCAATTAGGCAAGAGCATGAAATAAAAGGCATCCAGATTAGAAAGGAAGAATATAAACTATTTTTACTTATAGATGACATAATCTTGTCTATAGAAAATCCTAAGGAATCCACTAAAAAACTACTGGAACTATTAAATCAGTTCAGCAAGGTTGCAAGATACAAGATCAACATACAGAAATAATTGTATTTCTATACAATAACAATAAACAATTGAAAAATGATAAGAAGAAAATAATTCTATTTAAGATAGCATCAAAAATGATGAAATACTTTAAAAATTTAACAAAAGACGTGCAAGACTTGTATACTGAAAACTACAAAATATCAGAGAATGAAAATAAAAGCCTAAATAAGTGAAACAATAACTTGTGCTCAAGTATTTAATTATTCAATTTTTTTTTTTTTTTTTTGAGACAGAGTCTTTCTCTGTCACCCAGGCTGGAGTGCAGTGGCACGATCTCGGCTCACTGCAACCTCCGCCTCCCAGGTTCAAGCCATTCTCCTGCCTCAGCCTCTTGAGTAGCTGGGATTACAGGCACGTGCCACCATGCCTGGCTAATTTTTGTATTTTTAATAGTGGCAGGGTTTCACCATGTTGGTCAGGCTGGTCTTGAACTCCTGACCTCATGATCCGCCCACCTCAGCCTCCCAAAGTGCTGGGATTACAGGCGTGAGCCACCACGCCCGGCCAGACTCAATATTTTTAAGATAACAATAGTCTCCAAAATGATCTACAGATTCCATAATCCATATCAAACACCCGTTTGCCTTTTTTTTGCAGAAATTGACAAGCTGATCCTAAAATTCATATGAAAATGCAAGGAACTCAGAATAGTCACATCAAAAGAGCAAAGTTGGAGGCCTTACTCCTCCCAATTTCAAAGTATAATGCAAAGCTACAGTAATCAAGATTATGCGGTACTGGTATAAAGATAAACACATAGATAGAGCTATTAAATAGTATTTAGGTAAATATATGAGAAACTAAAGAAATAAACAATGATAATAACTAACTCCAGAGAACATAAAAACCATGCAGGTAATGAAGTGATCAGAGTACTCTCCAAATGGCTCAGGCATGAGTATCATTTACATACTTATAATTATAAAAACATTGAATATTGTCCCAACCAATATTAAGTGAAGGGAGGCATAGTTGGAATGAGGAGTTTGGACTGTGCAAGTGCATAGGGTGGGTGGTAAAAGAAGACTAAATGTTCATCCTCCAAAATGGAAAGACACAGATAATGTCTAAAATCGAAACATCAAAAAGTCATAGTAGCCAGCATATGACTGTGGTTCCAGCTACTCAGGAGGCTGATTGCTCAAGCCCAAGAGTTTGAGACCTGTCGGGCAACATAGCAAGACTCCTCCTGTCTAAAATAAATAAATAAATAAATAACTCGTAATATAAAGATATTTTTACACATATACCTCTAAATAGTATGTTTCAAACTATGAGTTCCAATTATTTAGTGAATTAAGAAACCCAGGGGACAAAGCAAGATCATGGGATAGAAGTCGACACAATTTGTCCCCCTCACCTCCACTGGAACACCAAATTTTTTTTTTTTTTTTTTTTTTTTTTTTTGAGACAGAGTTTCCCTCTGTCGCCCAGGCTGGAATGCAATGGCGCGATCTTGGCTCACTGCAACCTCTGCCTCCCTGGTTCAACTGCCTCAGCTGGGATTACAGGAGCCCGCCACCATGCCCGGCTAATTTTTGTATTTTTAGTAGAGACGGGGTTTCAACCTGTTGGCCAGGATGGTCTCAATCTCTTGACCTCGTGATCCTCCCGCCTTGGCCTTCCCGAAGAGCTGGGATTACAGGCGTGGGCCACCGCACCCGGCCGACTAAGTCTTAAATTATGAAAACTTCTACAAGTCTAATTTTCTAAATAGGAAAGGATTCAAACTCAATGATTCAAGTGTTGAAACAAACAAAAACGGAAAACAACACTACTCAGTTAACAGATTATTGTGCTTTTGGCTTCTTGAGTAGGAGGAAAGTCGGGCGGGAAGGGCGTCAGGAATGTCCGTGACATGTGAATGGGGCCGTGTGCAAACCTTGTACGACATCACTGAGACCCCTAGCGGAAAACAGCTAATTCTTTCTAAGCCGCCCAAAGCGGGGTTGCGCCGGGGCCTCCGGGGCCGAGGTGGGCCTGCTCATTGGAAGATCGCATCGCAGCCATGAGCAGTAAGGATTTCTTCGCGTGTGGACACTCTGGCCATTGGGCTCGGGGATGCCCTAGAGGAGGAGCTGGAGGGCGAAGAGGTGGAGGCCATGGCAGAGGTTCTCAATGTGGTTCCACCACCCTATCTTACACCTGTTACTGCTGTGGTGAGTCCGGTCGTCATGCTAAGAACTTTGTCCTTCTCGGAAACATCTGCTACAACTGTGGGAGAAGCGGCCACATCGCCAAAGACTGTAAGGAACCTAAACGAGAGAGACGCCAACACTGTTATACCTGCGGCAGACTAGGACATCTGGCTCGTGACTGTGATCGTCAGAAAGAGCAGAAATGCTACTCTTGCGGCAAACTTGGGCACATTCAGAAAGACTACGCCCAGGTCAAGCGTTACCGATGCGGCGAGATTGGCCACGTGGCCATCAATTGCAGCAAGGCGAGGCCAGGTCAACTGCTACCGCTGAGGCAAATCCGGACATCTAGCCAAGGAATGTCCCAGTGAGGTTACCGCTTAAATCTCCCCCCTCCCCACCCTTTTGCTGATTGATAATTGTATTATTTTCTCTGAAAACTTCACTCACCGAAAGGTCGATAGATTGAGGCTACTCTCAGGCAAGTGAGCTTTAGTTACCATGTTAAAGGAGGAGAGAGCTAGAAAAAAAAAACCTCAAAAAAGTTAATCATTGGTAGATGCCCCACAATTAACGTGTTGCTTCTGCCCCACGGGCAAATCTAGTTATTAAATAGTCATTCTGAGCACCAATCACTTAAGGGGTTCTTTTATTGTATTTTGATTTAACACATTTAATTAAGAGGCACTATTGGAAGAGCTGGATCTAAATGGTGAACAAATTAGAACAAATTTAGAAACACAGGCCTAGAATCTATTAACAAGAAAAATAGTGTGTCAGATGAAGGTAAATTGCCATAGAGAGAAAGAACAGGAGGTAAAAGGATAAAAAGAGAATGTGTATGTGGGGGAAAGAGGGAAAGAATGTGGTTCTGTTTTAGATACACAAGGGCACCCTGAGGAGGTTATATTTCCTCAGAGATCCATAGAGCAAATAAAGCTGATTCTGAAAATCCATGACCTTGCCAAAGTAACTTAAATTTTATCATATTGATGGCTTTGAATTATCTGGCCTCATTAGCTTTTAAACAACATTGAACGAGACATCTCTGTCTGGCCCTGCATAGAGTGTGTAGTTTAATGAAAATAAACCAGAAACAAAATGTATAATGTATATGAGCTGCTTTGAGAGAGAGAGCAATCAGAAAAAACAGAAACAAAAAATCTTAACAGGCCGGGCGCAGTGGCTCACACCTGTAATCCCAGCACTTTGGGAGGCCAGACCAGAAGGATCACTTGAGCCCAGGAGTTTGAGACCAGCCTGGGCAACACAGTGAGCTTTTCACTACAAAAAATACAAAATTAGCCGGGTGTGGTGGCGCAGGCCTGTAGTCCCAGCTACTCTAGAGGCTTAGGCGGGATGATTGCTTGAGCGCGAGAGGTCAAGGCTGCAGTGAGCCATGATCAATCACACCATTGCACTACAGCCTGGGAGACAGAGTGATAGATACCTTGTCTTTAAAAACACAAAACAAAAAACCTTAACAGCAAATCATGGACATATAGATATTGATGGCAAAGTTTGGACGTATATATACATATATAGTTCGTTTGAGACGGAGTCTCACTCTGTTGCCCAGGATAGACTTCAGTGGCACGATCTCAGCTCACTGCAATCTCTACCTCCCAGGTTCAAGTGATTCTCCTGCCTCAGCCTCCTGAGTAGCTGGGATTACAGGTGCCTGCCACCACACTTAGCTAATTTTTCTATTTTTAGTAGAGATAGAGTTTTGCCATATTGGCCTGGTGTCCAACTCTTGGCCTCAAGTGATCTGCCTGCCTTGGCCTCCCAAAGTGCTGGGATTACAGGTGTGAGCCACTGCACCCAGCCTGGACTTACATATTTTTTAAATATATAAGTATATAAGAAAACAAGTATAAACATTAAGATTAAGCAGAGTTTGGGGATTCAGTAATTTGAAAAATATTCTTCACAGAAATGAAAATCATATTTATATTTAGGAGTTTCTGAAAATATATTTTTATATTTTCTTTTTTTTTTTTTTGAGACAGTCTCGCTCTGTCGCCCAGAGTACAGTGGCGCGATCTTGGCTCACTGTAACCTCCGCCTCCCGGATTCAAGCAATTATCCTGCCTCAGCCTCCTGGGTAGCTGGAATTACAGGCATGTACCACCATGCCCAGCTAATTTTTGTATTTTTAGTAGGGATGGGGTTTCACCATGTTGGCCAGGCTGGTCTCGAACTCCTGAAGTCAGGGGATCCGCCTGCCTCAGCCTCCCAAAGTGCTGGGATTACAGGCATAAGCCACCGTGCCCGGCTCAAAATGTATTTTCTCAGATATAAAAATATTGAGTTTCATATGCTGGAATCCATTTTTAAAATTCAGATTTGAAAAACAACCAAACTTTTATAAAATAGAAAAAGCACTTTTAAACTCTAAATAAAACTGAGGGTGGGAGAGGTAACTGTTGTGTCAAGAGAAAATTGAAGTTGTAATGGAAACTGGTTTACAAAATAATAATGTCAAACCTAGGATACGATACAATTTATAGCAGAAAGTCTAGTACAGGGGTACAGTTTTTGACACATAAACTCAAAGGGTTAAAAAATGTAACTTATTTGTAGCTGAAGCCACATTATTTATTTATTTATTTTTGAGACAGAGTCTCACTATGTCACCCAGGCTGGAGTGCAATGGTGCAATCTGGGCTCACTGCAGCCTCAGCCTCCTGGGCTCAAACAATTCTTCCGCCTCAACCTCCTGAGTAGCTGGGACTACAGGTGAGCACCACCACACTCAGCTAATTTTTGTATTTTTTTTGTAGAAGCAGGGTCTCACTATGTTGCTCAGGCTGCTTTTGAACTCCTGAGCTCAATTGATCCATCAGCCTCAGCTTCCCAGATTGCTGGGATTACAGGCATGAGCCACTGTGCCTGGCCATATTATTTTTTCAAATCTTTTTGTAGATTTGTTTGCTGTCTTTACATGTCCTTGTATAGTGTCTGTTTACATATTTTGCCCATTTTTCATTAAGTTATCTTATTGTCAAGTTCTAAGAGTTCTTTTTGTTTTCTACATAAGTCTTTTGTTAGACCTAAGTTTTGCATATGCATTCTCTCAGTCTGTGGCTTGCCTTTTCGTTTTCATAATAGTGTTTCTTTTTAAAAAAAACAAAATTAGATTCAGGGGGTATATGTGCAGGTTTGTTACATGGATAATGCATAATGCTGGGGTTTGGGCTTCTATTCAACCCATCACCCAAATAGTGAACATAGTACACAATAGGTAGTTTTTCAACACTTCCCTTCCCACCCTCCCCATTTGTAGTCCCCAGTGTCTACTGTTTCTGTCTTTATGTCCATTGTTTAGTTCCCATTTATAAGTGAGAAAATGCAGTATTTGGTTTTCCATTTCTGTATTAATTCACTTAGGATAATGGCCTCCAGCTGCATCCATGTTGCTGCAAAGGACGTGATTTTGTTATCTTATATGGCTGTGTAGTATTCCATGGTGTATATGTAACACTTTTTTTTTTTTTTTTTAAGAGACGGAGTCTGGCCGGGCACGGTGGCTCACGCCTGTAATCCCAGCACTTTGGGAGGCCGAGGCAGGCGGATCACGAGGTCAGGAGTTCGAGACCATCCTGGCTAACACGGTGAAACCCCGTCTCTACTAAAAATACAAAAAATTAGCCAGGCATGGTGGCGGGCGCCTGTAGTCCCAGCTACTCAGGAGGCTGAGGCAGGAGAATGGCGTGAACCTGGGAGGCGGAACTTGGAGTGAGCCGAGATCGCGCCACTGCACTCCAGCCTGGGCGACAGAGTGAGACTCCGTCTCAAAAAAAAAAAAAGAGACGGAGTCTTGCTCTGTCACCCAGACTGGAGTGCAGTGGTGTGATCTCGGCTCACTGCAAGCTCCGCCTCCCGGGTTCATGCCATTCTTCTGCCTCAGCCTCCCGAGTAGCTGGGACTACGGGTGTGCCCACCACCATGCCCGGCTAATTTTTGTATTTTTAGTAGAGATGGGGTTTCACCATGTTAGCCAGGATGATCTCGAACTCCTGACCTCGTGATCCGCCTGCCTCGGCCTCCCAAAGTTCTGGGATTACAGGCGTGAGCCACCGTGCCCGGCCTTGTAACACATTTTCTTTGACCAGTCCACTGTTGAAGGGAAGTTAGGTTGATTCCATGACTTTGCTATTGTGAACAGTGCTGTGATAATCATGAGTGCAGGTGTCTTTTTCATAGAATGAGTACTTTTCCTTTGGGTAGATACCCAGTAGTGGGATTGCTGGGTTGAATGGTAGTTCTATTTTTAGTTCTTTGAGAAATCTCCATACTGTTTTCAATAGAGTTTGAACTAATTTACTTGCCCACCAACAGTGTATAAGAGTTCCCTTATCTCCACATCCTCACCAACATCAGTTATTTTTTAACTTTTTAATAATAGCCATTCTCTCTCCTCTCTCCCCTCTCCCCTCTTTCCACGGTCTCCCTCTGATGCCGGGCCGAAGCTGGACGGTACTGCTGCCATTTCAGCTCACTGCAACCTCCCTGCCTGGCTCTCCTGCCTCAGCCTGCCGAGTGCCTGCGATTGCAGGCGCACGCCGCCCCGCCTGACTGGTTTTCGTATTTTTTTGGTGGAGACGGGGTTTCGCTGTGTTGGCCGGGCTGGTCCCCAGCTCCTAACCGCGAGTGATCGGCCAGCCTCGGCCTCCCGAGGTGCCGGGATTGCAGACGGAGTCTCGTTCACTCGGTGCTCAATGGTGCCCAGGCTGGAGTGCAGTGGCGTGATCTCGGCCTGCTGCAACCACCTCCCAGCCGCCTGCCTTGGCCTCCCAAGGTGCCGGGATTGCAGCCTCTGCCCGGCTGCCACCCCGTCTGGGAAGTGAGGAGCGTCTCCGCCTGGCCGCCCATCGTCAGGGATGTGAGGAGCCCCTCTGCCTGGCTGCCCAGTCTGGAAAGTGAGGAGCGTCTCTGCCCGGCCGCCATCCCATCTAGGAAACGAGGAGCGCCTCTTCCCGGCCGCCATCACATCTGGGAAGTGAGGAGCGTCTCTGCCCGGCCGCCCATCGTCTGAGATGTGGGGAGCACCTCTGCCCTGCCGCCCCGTCCGGGATGTGAGGAGCGTCTCTGCCCGGCCGCCCCGTCTGAGAAGTGAGGAGACCCTCTGCCTGGCAACCGCCCCGTCTGAGAAGTGAGGAGCCCCTCCGCCCGGCAGCCACCCCGCCCGAGAAGTGAGGAGCCCCTCCGCCCAGCAGCCACCCCGTCTGGGAAGTGAGGAGCATCTCCGCCCGGCAGCCACCTCGACCGGGAGGGAGGTGGGGGGGTCAGCCCCCCGCCCGGCCAGCCGCCCCGTCCGGGAGGGAGGTGGGGGGGCCAGCCCCCCGCCCGGCCAGTCGCCCTGTCCGGGAGGGAGGTGGAGGGGCCAGCCCCCCGCCCGGCCAGCCGCCCCGTCCGGAAGGGAGGTGGGGGGGGCCAGCCCCCCGCCCGGCCAGCCGCCCCGTCCGGAAGGGAGGTGGGGGGGGTCAGCCCCCTGCCCGGCCAGCCGCCCAGTCCGGGAGGGAGGTGGGGGGGTTAGCCCACCGCCCAGCCTGCCGCCCTGTCCGGGAGGGAGGTGGGGGTTCGGCCCCCCGCCTGGCCGGCCGCCCGGTACGAGAGGTAAGGGGCGCCTCTGCCCGGCCGCCCCTACTGGGAAGCGAGGAGCCCCTCTGCCCGGCCAGCCGCTCCGTCCGGGAGGGAGGTGGGGGGGTCAGCCCCCCGCCCGGCCAGCCGCCCCATCCGGGAGGGAGGTGGGGGGGTCAGCCCCCCGCCCGGCCAGCCGCCCCATCCGGGAGGGAGGTGGGGGGGTTAGCCCCCTGCCTGGCCAGCCGCCCCGTCCGGGAGGTGAGGGGCGCCTCTGCCCGGCTGCCCCTACTGGGAAGTGAGGAGCCCCTCAGCCCGGCCAGCCGCCCCGTCCGGGAGGGAGGTGGGGGGGTCAGCCCACCGCCCAGGCTGCCGCCCTGTCCGGGAGGGAGGTTGGGGGGTCAGCCCCCCGCCTGGCCAGCCGTCCCGTCCGGGAGGGAGGTGGGGGGGTCAGCCCACCGCCCAGCCTGCCGCCCTGTCCGGGAGGGAGGTGGGGGTTCGGCCCCCCGCCTGGCCAGTCGCCCCATCCGGGAGGTGAGGGGCGCCTCTGCCCGGCCGCCCCTACTGGGAAGTGAGGAGCCCCTCCGCCCGGCCAGCCGCCCCGTCCAGGAGGGAGGTGGGGGGGGTCAGCCCCCTGCCCGGCCAGCCGCCCCGTCCGGGAGGTGAGGGGCACCTCTGCCCGGCCGCCCCTACTGGGAAGTGAGGAGCCCCTCTGCCCGGCCACCACCCCGTCTTGGAGGTGTACCCAACAGCTCATTGAGAACGGGCCATGATGACAATGGCGGTTTTGTGGAATGGAAAGGGGGGAAAGGTGGGGAAAAGATTGAGAAATCGGATGGTTTCCGTGTCTGTGTAGAAAGAGGTAGACATGGGAGACTTTTCATTTTGTTCTGTAATAAGAAAAAATTCTTCTGCCTTGGGATCCTGTTGATCTGTGACCCTACCCCCAACCCTGTGCTCTCTGAAACATGTGCTGTATCCACTCAGGGTTGAATGGATTAAGGGCGGTGCAAGATGTGCTTTGTTAAACAGATGCTTGAAGGCAGCATGCTCGTTAAGAGCCATCACCACGCCCTAATCTCAAGTACCCAGGGACACAAACACTGCGGAAGGCCGCAGGGTCCTCTGCCTAGGAAAACCAGAGAACTTTGTTCACTTGCTTATCTGCTGACCTTCCCTCCACTATTGTCCTGTAACCCTGCCAAATCCCCCTCTGCGAGAAACACCCAAGAATGATCAATAAAAAATAAAAAAGTAATAATAATAATAATAGCCATTCTGACTAGTGTGAGATAGTATCTCATTGAAGCCATACTCTTTTATGAACACCAGAAGTGTAATCTTTCATTCCCAGCTAAAAGATCCCTTCCATTCGGCTGAGTTCCTTTCCACTTCTGTGACCCTCTTGGGCTCCTAGAGATTAATTCTGTCATTCTCTGTGACTTTTAGCCCCTAAGTGGGGCCATCTCAGTCCAATCTGCCAAGACACAACTTGAAACTCCTACATCACAGTGAGCAAACAAAAATTATTGGGTCTCATCACTGTGCTGGACTCTATTTAGGAAAGGAGGAACACAGGATTCTGTGTTTGAATTCCTCCAAATCTGGAGTTTCATTTCCCATGCCCTCAGGAGTTTGGCCCACAGTTGGAGGAGGAAGAGTCTGTGTCCTTTTATTAAGGATACACTCAGCCTTTTAAGCCCTCTACATTTCCTGTCTCTAGGAAATCTTTTCTAGTCTCAGGGGAAGGAAAGCCTTATTTTGACTCATCAATATCTTTATGTCAGTAAACATGAAATGGTAGCCCTCTTACTGAATCAGGTTAACAAATGTGTTTAGTTTGACCCACAGATTGTTTAACAGTATTTGTGAATTACATGTCAACATTTAAAAATTGGAGCATTTCTCATAAAAATACTTATTTTTGGCCAAGCACAGTGGCTCACGCCTATAATCCCAGCACTTTGGGAGGCCGAGGCGGGTGGATCACCTGAGGTCGGGAGTTGGAGACCAGCCTGACCAACATGGAGAAACCCCGTCTCTACTAAAAATACAAAATTAGCCAGGCATGGTGGCACATGCCTGTAATCCCAGCTATTCAGGAGGCTGAGGCAGGAGAGTTGCTTGAACCCGGGAGGCGGAGGTTGCAGTGAGCCAAGATTGCGCCATTGCACTCAAGCCTGGGCAACAAGTGCGAAACTCCATCTCAAAAAAAAAAAAGCAACTCATTTTTAGTCTCTCTGGAGCAAAAGCAAGGATCAGGAAGCAAAAAACACACATTCCTGTGGAAGACTTTCAGGTGCACTACTCCCTGTAGTCTTGCAAAAGTCACAGCCAGTATTCTGTACTTGAGTCCATAACCCATGCTGTATGCCTTGGGACATGGGTAGACAACTATATAACATCCACCACACAAGTTTTAGGTAAAACTGCTTATATAAGCCCTGTATTAATACATACAAACAGGAAGACACACCAATAGAGACTAAAAAAGCATTTTATAAAATTGAAGTGTCTTCCTGATTTACAAACAAAATATCTGTTAAAAAATAAGATAGGGCTAACAGGGTTTCTGCTTCCAAGAAGATAAAATACATGTACTATTCTTCTGGCTAAATGCAAACAAATACCTCTGAACATTGTATGTAAAATACACATAAGAAAACTGGGCTGGGCACGGTGGCTCACACCTGTAATCCCAGCACTTTGGGAGCCTGAGGCGGGTGGATCACGAGGTCAGGAGTTCGAGACCAGTCTGACCAACATAGTGAAACCCCATCTCTACTAAAAATACTAAAAAAAAAATTAGCCGGGCATGGTGGTGTGCGCCTGTAATCCCAGCTACTTGGGAGGTTGAGGCAGGAGAATCGCATGAACCCAGGAGGCAGAGGTTACAGTGAGCCGAGATCGCGCCACTGCACTCCAGTCTGGGTGACAGAACGAGAGTCCGTCTGAAAAAAAAGAAAACTGAAAGGTGGTGGGAAGAAGTCAAACAGGCTAGGGACCTCTGAACCAAGGAACTACACAGTAGTGAGTTCCTTGTTTTTTTGTTTAACCTCATATATCCAGACTTGAAGCAGAAGAAGCCAGCAACCCAGAAACTTCAATAGGCACAGACATAAAAAGCCCCAAGAAAAGCTTGCTCTTATCAGCCAAAGGGCCAGAAAAGACACAGCCTAGAAAGATAGAAAACTTTTAGACAATAACTGCTCTCCTTCAGGCAAACATCGTGAAAAAAAATTATGGTCTCAGCTGGGCACGGCAGCTCATGCCTGTAATCCCAGCAATTTGGGAGGCCGAGGTGGGTGGATCACGAGGTCAGGAGTTCAAGACCAGCCTGACCAACATGGTGAAACCCCGTATCTACTAAAATTACAAATATTAGCTGGGTGTGGTGGCACGCGCCTGTAATCCCAGCTACTCAGGAGCCTAAGACAGGAGAATTGCTTGAACCTGGGAGGCGGAGGTTGCAGTGAGCCGAGATGACGCCACTGCATTCCAGCTCTGGGCGACAGAACAAGACTCTGTCTCAAAATATATATATATATATTATGGTCTCACCACCAGCAAAGGCCTAGTGGGGAGCCCAGACTTATACCCTCATGAATATTCAAAAATCAATAAATGTAAGCCACCAAGTTAATATGCTGAAGAGGAAAATCACATAGTTGTATGAATTGATGCAGCAAAAGCTGTTGACAAAATCCAACTTTCATTCATGATAAAAACTCAGAAAAATAGAATAAAAAGGAACTTCCTCTATGCAGTAAATAACATCTACAAAAAACCTGCAGTTAACATTATACCTAATGGTGAAAGACAGAATGACTTTCACTGAAGATTAGAAAAAAGGCAAGGATGGCTGGGCATGGTGGCTCATGCCTGTAATCCTAGCACTTTGGCAGGCCAAGGCGGGTGGATCACCTGAGGTCAGGAATTCAAGACCAGCCTGACCAACATGGAGAAACCTCGTCTCTACTAAAAATACAAAATTAGCCGGGCATGGTGGCGCATGCCTGTAATCCCAGCTACTCAGGAGGCTGAGGCAGGAGAATCGCTTGAACCCCAGATGCAGAGGTTGCAGTGAGCTGAGATTGTGCCATTGCACTCCAGTCTGGGTGACAGAGCAAGACTCTGTCTCAAAAAAACAAAAAGAAAGAAAAAAGAAAAAAAAAGAAAAAAGGCAAGGATGTAGGATTTTACACTCACAATGTTTTTCAACATAGTGACGGAAGTTCAGGTTAGTGTAATAAGGCAGTAACAGAAAATAAAAGGCATACGTATCAGAGGGGAAAGACCAAAACTGTTCCTATTTGCAGATGACATGATTGTCTACATAGAAAATCCCAAGTAATTACTGGGAAAAAACACACACAAAAAAACCTCCTGGAACTGATAATTATAGCAGGGTTGCAAGAAACAAGGAAAACATACAAAAATCAATTGTATTTCTATATATTAGTAATGAATACATGGATGCTAAAATTAAAATATGATATCAGTTAATAGTCACTCAAAAATGAAATAACTAAGTGTAAATTAATGAAACATGTACAGTAACTGTATGCTGAAAAGTAAAAAATACTGATGAAGGAAATCAAAGATCTAAATACATGGAGAAACATATGTTCATGGATTGGCTCAACAAATAAAATATATCTATTCTCCTCAAATTGATATACAGTTTTGATGGAATTTCCGTTACAATCCCAGAAAGATTTTTTGTAGATATAGATTATTCTAAAATTGATAGAGAAAGAATAGCTGAAGCAATTTTGAAAAACAAGGATAAAATGGGAAGAATCAGTCTACTTTATTTTAAAATATATAGTTATAATAAACAAGATAGAATGATATAGGTAGAGATATAGGCATGTACATCAATGTTGCAGAATAAAAAAAGAAGTAAACACATACAAATATGCCCAACTGAGTGGTGATCATTATGCTTCTGGAATCATACTCCAAGGGCATGACTCTGTCATTCATGCACAAAAAAGGAAAAAGGCTGAGTACTTGGGAAGTCCAAGGGTAGAAGGTGAAAGCAGAGAGCCTTTAAGGACCTTAAAAGCATCATTGGATAAGGAATCCCAGACTACTGGGTCTGGGGAGACTCCCTAGTCATAGAATAGAGGAATGAGGCAATCATGGAGAAATTAGGTGTCCACACCCTACCATTTCCTCTTGGTTGTCATTTTGTTTCAGGGAAAGTAAAATGTTAAATAGTAGAGGCTCAGAGACAGTTTTGCTCATGGCTGAGAAATCATGACCCAGGTATCACACACACAATGATCATCATTGAGTTTTAGCTCTAGCCACCTTATGGCCCTTTCTAAGGCCTTAAGATGGTATTCAGTGTCCAAAAGGGAGTTGTCATAAATGTCAGAACATAGGAGGAGGTCATCTACATATTGGACTAAAGTGGTGTCTCCTAGGAATTTTAAGTCCCTCAACTGGACATTTAATGTATGCAAGAAAGAGGTAGGGGTCTCGGTAAATTTTGGGGGCATAATGGTCTAGGTATATTGTGGGTTTTTGCAGGTGAAGGCAAGCATGTATTGAGATTTCTTATGAAGGGATTACTGCAAAAAGGCAAAACATAAATTGATGTCGATGAAATATTGGGTGTTAGAAAGGGTAGCAAACAGGATAGTGTTAGGATCAGGCACCAAAAGAAATCTGTGTTTGACAGTTTTATTGATAGATCTCAGATCTTAAACTAACCAATATCATTTCCTTTTTTTTTTTTCTTTTTAGAAACAGGGTCTCGCTGTATTTCACAGGCTGGAGTATGATGGCTATTCACAGGCATGATCATAGTGCACTGCAGCCTCAAACTCCTGGGCTCATTCAATCCTTTTGCTTTAGCGTCCCAAGTAACTGGGACTACAGATGTGCACCTGGCTCCATTTTGTTTTTTAGTGGCCAAGATGGTTGTATTGCATGGATTAGAAGTTGTGACAAGAAGTTTTTTTATCAAATAAACTTTGGATTATTGAGCAGGGTCACTCTTGTTCTTCTTGTTTTAAATGATATTTGGGAATCTTGGGGAGGAGCACAGAAGAATTTATTTCTACCTTAGGGAGCTCTGCATCCCATATGCACCCAATCTTGGTGGAGTTTTTTTGCCCCTAATGAAGGAATTCTGTCTAATACTTTATTTAAATCTTCAGTTAAATAAGTTCTAGGTTGAAGGGGGCAAAGTAACTCAGATCAGAAAAAAAGTTAGGAGACATAATCATGAAGGAGAGGAGTCAGGGACCTGTAGAAGTCCTTCAGGGGTACAATAAATTTTAAAACCCCAATTTATAAGAAGATCCTTTCCTAAGAGTTTTACTGGGGTAATAGAATGAGAAGGAAGTTGTGTTGAGTTTTGATGGGTCTCATAGAAATGTTAAAAGGTTGAGAAAGCAGCAAGTTGTGAGGCAAATCATCAAAACCCACCACTGGTAGTTGGGTGAGTCCAAGGAAGGAGGGCAAAAAATGAAGTGGTGCTAAAGGTATAAGGCATTGCCTTGGTATCAGTGAAAACTTTGGTGGTGCCCTTCAACTTGTAGGGTAATTTTCCCTTGTGAATTTAATGGCAGTTGAGAGCATTGGAGGACAGTCAACAATTTTCTGATGAGGTAACCAGAAGGCCCCCTAAGGAGGGGGGCTCCAGCTTTTATCCTTCCTCTTGAGGTCCAGGAAAACCTGGACACCATGCCCTTCTTCCTTACAATTTTGGTGGGTGTCCCAGTGAATGGGAACCTGTGATTTTGGAGTTTGCCATAGATTAAATTTTTCAGGTTTTTCTAACTATTTTAATGTCAATGCCATAAGCTTGTATTCTGCATTTTCCAATTTTTAAAAAATACTCTTTTCATAATGCTGGGCTAATGTCTGGAGTTCAGACATGTTTGGATTTTGTCAGCTAATATAAGTTTTCTGGAAAATGTCATGGAATTCCAGTCTGAGACTATTTTCAAAGTTTGTGGCCAGAGCAGAGGCTGTTTGGCAAGCCAGTTTCAGGCCCAAATGCTCTTTTCATGTTGTCTCGATGGCAACAATCGAGGGTGATAATTAGCTATGGTTTCATCCTTCTGTTGTTTACAATTTTGAATATATGACAAATCTAGTCTCTGTGATAGATCTGAGGGATGGATCCTCTCCTAATAATTTTTCTTTTACTTCTTTCATTTTCTGATGAGAATTGGGGGTAGTCTGAGATCCTTGAAAGTCTTCTGGAATGGTGGTCCATTTGGCTTTTTTAAACTAAAGGACCAACCAATAGGTGGATAACTTGATATAAATTGGGGAACCCAGAGAGTATACCCCTAGGACAGTTCTAAATTGTCCATCACACCTTTACCTTTTCTTTTGGGGGTCAGAAAAGTCTTTGTTGATGGCATGTAATTCAGACCAATACCTAGGTTTAAATGTTATCTCTTCTGTTGGACTCACTTGGGATCAGGTACCAGCCATACACTTGGCTTCATCTGCAGGAGGTGGAGGCCTTGTGAACCATACAGCTATAAGATTGATCGGCTGGGGGTGCAACTGGTAGAGGACATTCTGGGAGAGAAGGATACAAAGGTGAGCTGAGAGGGGAATATGGGGATGCTGTTAAGGACTCTAGGGGCCTACTGGACCAGAAAAACTTTTCTGAAGTCATTAAGAGCTTGAATAGTTTGAGTGAGGTATGAATTATTTGGCCATTTTTCAACTTCTTCATACCAGGTGAAACAAGTGGACAATTGTGTTCTTTTTTTTTTTTTTTTTTTGAGACAGAGTTTCGCTCTTGTTGCCCAGGCTGGAGTGCAATGGCGCAATCTCGACTCATGGCAACCTCTGCCTCCCAGGTTCAAGAGATTCTCTGGCCTCAGCCTCCCAAGTAGCTGGGATTACCGGCATGTGCCACCACACCTGGCTAATTTTGTATTTTTAGTAGAGACGGGTTTTCTCTATGTTGGTCAGGCTGGTCTCAAACTCCCGACCTCAGGTGATCCATCCGCTTCGACCTCCCAAAGTGCTGGGATTATAGGCGTGAGCCACCGCGCCCGGCCGACAATTGTGTTTTCAAGATTTTTGTTCCTTTTTGTTCTAGGGCTCTTCTTAGATAAACAAACTCGGGGATATTCCAGGAGCTCCAGAGGGGCCATGTAGGTCAAGAGAGTTTTAGTAAAGTTTTCCCAGTAAGAAAGTAAACAATGCTATAGTGGCAAAGCATGTGGTCAGCAGGAGTTTCAGAGGAGGGGATTTCAGCCGGGCACAGTGGCTCACCCCTGTAATCCCAGCACTTTGGGAGGCCAAGGTGGGCTCAAGACCACTTAAGCCCAGGAGTTGGGGACCAGCCTGTGCAACATGGTCATAACCTGTCTCTACAAAAAATACAAAAATTACCTGGGTGTGGTGGCATGCGCCTGTAGTCCCAGCTACTCCAGAGGCTGCGGCGGGAGGATCACTTGAGCCCAGGAGGCAGAGGTTACAGTGAGCTATGATCATGCCGCGGCACTCCAGCCTGGGCCATAGAGCGAGATCCTGTCTCAAAAAAAAAAGGGATGGGGGAGGGGATTTCAGTTGATTAAGAAGTGCTCATGTCCTTGACTAATGGTACCCCTACATTTATGAACAGAGAAAACTGGGATTCTAATCCAGCCTGTTTCTTAGAGACACTAAACTCTTACAGAGAACCCCAGGACTCTAACCCAGTGTGTATTTACCTGGAACTCTAATCCAGCTTCTAGAGTATATGCAGAATCTTAAGAATCAAAATCTAGCCCAACATGTTTAAACTGACATTTATCCAAAGCACTAGATTTTGGAGTTGGACTAAAAACAAGATGCCCAAATGAGCAAGCTGACTGGAGACAAAGTAGTAGTGCTTGCTGGGAGACCTGCTTGTCGTGTCCAAGAGTCTGACAGTGTGGTTTCCATTTAGGTCCCAGTCACAGCACCAAGAAACTGTCAAAACAGAACCAGAGCCAGACACTAGTTAAGCCAGTGTGCTCTGAGAGACCAAAATAAACTCCTCTTTTTCAACTAAGACAGACCCTAAGGTTAAGGAAACAAAGTTACCTATGGGTCCAGGGTTCAGGGCCTGGCTGGCATGGCAAATTTCCAAATTCCTACAAGAAAAAGCACACTCTTACTTAACAATAGAAATTATCAGGAAAATTATGATAACTGTAATTAACAACTCAGACCACTATAACTCTGATTGGACAGAGGACCAGCCTTAAAAACATTCTTTTCTGACGAGCTGTTGAAGACCTTTTGCCAGTTTCAGCCACTTTATAGAGGATGGGCACAAACTGTCTTGTGTCCTATAATTTAAATTTTGACATAAAAAGCCAAATTCTACCTCATTTTAATGCCGAAACCTCATCCCAAAGTGAACATGAGATGTATGTTACATACATGTTTAGCCAACCTGCATGTGCTTGGCTCCCCTCATAAATAGTATAGCTTTCCCCCCAAAGCCTACTGAATATGTGAGATACCAGCCCTGTGAGGTATAAGACCCAATCCATCCTTCCCTTCTTTGAAGAGAGAGTGCCTTTGGTCTCTCTCTATGCTAGAGACTTTCTCTTCCCAGCTTGCAGACCAGTATTGCTAATAAAGCTCTCCTTTCTACTATTTAGCCATCCTGGTGGCTTTTTGGATGACATCAGTAAAAAAAGATTTTATTCAGAAACTATTGCAAGAGTTGGTGGGGAGTGGTGGCTCACAACTGTAATCCCAGCACTTTGGGAGGCTAAGGTGGGCAGATCAGTTGAGGCCCAGGGGTCGAGACCAGCCAGGCCAACATGGCAAAACTCCATCTTTACTAAAAGTACAAAAATTAGCCAGGTGTGGTGGCACATGCTTGTAATCCCAGCTACTCAGGTGGCTGAGGTATGATAATTGCTTGAACCTGAAAGGTGGAGATTGCAGTGAACTGAGATCGGGCCACTGCACTCCAGCCTTGGTGACAGAACAAAACTCTATCTCAAAAAAGAAGAAGAAGAAGGGCCACGCACGATGGCTCATGTCTATAATCCCAGCACTTTGGGAGGCCGAGGCAGGTGCATCATCTGAGGTTGGGAGTTCGAGATCAGCCTGACCAACATGGAGAAATCCCATCTCTACTAAAAATACAAAATTAGCCGGGCATGGTGGCGGGCGCCTGTAATCCCAGCTACTCGGGAGGCTGAGGCAGGAGCATCGCCTGAACCCAGGAGGCAGAGGTTGCGGTGAGCCAAGATCGTGCCATTGCACTCTAGCCTGGGCAACAAGAGCAAAACTCAGTCAAGGAGGATAGGAAAGGAAAGGAAAGGAGACGAGAGGGGAGGGGAGGGGAGGGGAGCCGGGCGCGGTGGCACACGCCTCTAATCCCAGCACTTTGGGAGGCCGAGGCGGGCAGATCACCTGAGGTCAGGAGTTCAAGACCAGCCTGGCCAACATGGTGAAACCCCATCTCTACTAAAATACAAAAATTAGCCGGGCATGGTAGCGGGCGCCTGTAATCCCAGCTACTCGAGAGGCTGAGGCAGGAGAATTGCTTGAACCCAGGAGGCAGAGTTGCAGTGAGCCGAGATCACGCCATTGCACTCCAGCCTGGGGGACAAGAACGAGAGTTTGTCTCAAAAAAAAAAAAAAAAAAAAAAAAAAAAAGAAAGAAACAAAAGAAAAAGAAAAGAAAAGAAAGAAGAAACTATTGCAAGAGAGGAAAACCTCAATATGGAACTGGGCTCAATTCTGAATAGTGAGGAGGAGCTGAATACTGAATTCTGAGGGACTGGGAATTTCTAGTCAAGGAGCAGAGTACTGGCAGGTGCAGCCAGGGGGTACAATTGATGGATGGAAAATTACTAAGAGACATCAAGGATAAGGGAGGATTCTTGCTAGATTAACCAAACAGGATTCTTTCTGAGAGCAGACTAGGGTGATCAGATATTAAGAATGAGGGGATTCTTTTTAAACTGACGTTGCCAGACACAGTGGCTCACACCTGTAATCCCAGCACTTTGGGAGGCCAAGGTGGGTGGATCACTTGAGGTCAGCAGTTCCAGACCAGACTGGCCAACATGGTAAAACCCCATCTCTATGTTTTTTTTTTTTTTTTTTTTTGAGACGGAGTCTTGCTCTGTCACCAGCCTGGAGTGCAGTGGCTCAATCTTGGCTCACTGCAACCTTCACCTCCCAGGCTCAAGCAATTCTCCTGCCTCAGCCTCCCGAGTAGCTGGGACTACAGGCGTGCGCCACTATGCCCAGTTAATTTTTGTTTTTTGTTTTTTTTCAGTAGAGACACGGTTTCACCATGTTGGCCAGTATGGTATCGATCTCTTGACCTTGTGATCTGCCCGCCTCAGCCTCCCAAAGTGCTGGGGTTATAGGCATGAGCCACCGTGCCCAACCCCTGGCTCTAATAAAATACAAAAATTATGGCCAGCTGCGGTGATTCACGCCTGTAATCCCAGCACTTTGAGAAGCCGAGATAGGCAGATCACGAGGTCAGGAGTTCGAGACCAGCCTGGCCAACATAGTGAAATCCTTGTCTCTACTAAAAATACAAAAATTAGCCAGGCACGGTGACACACGCCTGTAGTCCCAGTTACTCAGGAGGCTGAGGCAGGAGAATTGCTTGAACCTGGGAGGCGGAGGTTGTGATGAGCCGAGATCACGCCATTGCACTCCAGCCTGGGAAACAGAGCAAGACTCTGTCTCAAAAAAAAAAAAAAAACCCCACAAAAATTAGCTGGGTGGGGTGGCACACACCTGTAGTCGCAGCTACTTGGGAGGCTGAGGAAGGAGAATTGCTTCAACCTGGCAGGTGGAGGTTGCAGTGAGCCGAGATCACGCCACTGCACTCCAGCCTGGGCAACAGAGCAAGACTCCGTCTCAAAAAAAAAAAAATTAGCTGGGTGTAGTGGCATGCACCTGTCGTCTGAGCTACTGGGGAGACTGAGGCAGGAGAATCACTTGAACCCAGGAGGTAGAGGTTGCAGTGAGCCGAGATCATGTCACTGCACTCCAGCCTGTGCTATAAGAGTGAAACTCTATCTCAAATAAATAAATAAATAAATAAATAAATAAACTGACTTAACAAGATTATTGCAAATCGGGGCTATGCAGGTCTGGCAAGGATGAGGCCAAGGTCCAGGTGCAGTCAGGAAGAGGACTTAGAAGAGCCTGACTAAAATTTGATGCAAGACAGATTCGTTGCCAATGCTACCATGCCTGTACCTTCTCCCTCATCCAAAGTCTGATGGGGTGGGGCTTGGCCGGGGAAAGAGAAGGGAGGTGGAACCCTGAGTCCCAAAGGACTGGAGACCCACTGTTTTCCATGGGCACTGGCCTCTTGCCTGGGCTAGCAGCCAAGAGCAAAAACCCCCAGGTGGATGAAGAGTCAGTGGGGGAGGGGGTTATGCTGTGGACCAGAGGGCCCATCTACTCTTTATTTATTTATTTATTTTTTTCTTTTTGAGACGGAGTCTCACACTGATGCCCAGGCTGGAGTGCAGTGGCATGATCTCCACTCACTGCAACCTCCGCCTCCCAGGTTTGAGCGATTCTCCTGCCTCTGCTTCCCGAGTAGCTGGGATTACAGGTGCCCACCACCATGCCTGGCTAATTTTTTGTATTTTTGGTAGAGACAGGGTTTCACTATGTTGGCCAGGCTGGTCTTGAACTTCTGACCTTGTGATCTGCCCAGCCTCGGCCTCCGAAAGTGCTGAGATTACAGGCATGAGCCACTGCACCTGGCCCCATCTGCTCTTTTGAGAAAACATACAGCTCCTCAATAGCTCAGGATTTACAAACCAGCCTTTGAAACAGGAAGACCCAGAAACCTGAACAATGGAACTGACCAGGCAGCTAAAATAAGGAATTTCCTTAGTATTTCCTTGAAAGTGTGCTCAACCAATGGGTTCTTCCTGCCCATTGCACAGACAAAACCAATTCACTGAGATCATGTTATTATAGTAGAGAAAGAAGCTTTATTAATGCAAGGTCAGCCATGCAGAAGACAGAGTTATTACTCAAATCAGTCTTCCCAAAGGCTCAGAGGTTAGGGTTTTCAGGGATAGTTTGGTGGACAGGGGACTAGGGAATGCATGCTACTGACTGATTTGGAATGCAATCATAGAGGTGTGGAAAACTATGGTCATGTGCTGAGACTGCCTCTGGTTGAGGGGTGTGCATGGGATCAGTTGGGTCATGAGTCTTGAGTCCGCCTCTGGGTGGGGTCAGTTGTTGGTTGTCAGAATGCAAAAGTCTGAAAAATATCTCAGAAGACCAATCTCAGGTTCTACAATAGTGATGTTATCCACAGGAGTAACTGAAGAAGTTACAAATCTTGTGACCTCCAGAACAATGGCTGGTTATTGTCTAACTATACCCTACATCTTAGCAGAATTCAGGCTCCTCTCATAATCCTAACCTGTGACCTTTCATTAGCCTTACAAAGGCTGCTTAGTTTTGGAAAAGGCTATTATCATCCTTGCTTTAAGGTTAAACCATAAACTAAATTCCTCCCAAAGTTAGCTTGGCCTATGCCCAGAAGTGACCAAGGACTACTCGGAGGTTAGAAGCAAGATGGACTCAACTATGTCAGATTTCTCTTACTGTCATCATTTTTGCAAAGGTGGTTTCCAAAAGTCCACTTAAACTTCTCTGCATGTCACTGAACACATTAAATGTAGAATCTACAGGACGTTTTCTCATTCGTTTCCCCTTCCTTCCAGTGTCATCCCCCACCACCACCCCCATACATAGGAGAAGAGCAGCAAGGATGTACAAAAGGGGCAGCCTTGCTCAGGGACCTTTATGTTCATTGTCAAGGTCAATGGAAGCTAAATCACAGACACTGGTTTGAAGAAGGTAACATTTTGGCCCTCTACATCAGCAAGGAAGAGAAGAAAACTTTTTGCAGAACAATTGATTAAAATTGTGCCATTATCTGAGGCCCAACAGCCCACACTTTACATCCCCACAGACAGCAAGAGAAGGGGCACCTAGTTTCAATATGCAATTTCTGCTTGGAAAAAACACCAAAGCCTCAACCATGACCTTTGGGGTACCAACTCCAAAACCTTGAGAACCAAAAATAAAAAACTTTGAGAACCCCTAGCCTAAAGAAGGGTAGCCTCAGCTCTCCTCCAAGCCCCAGAAGCTGCCCAATTCTCGCTGAGATGACAAAAAGTGCCTGAAGGTCATCCACATCCTCAACCTTCCTTGTCTGTCCTGAAGAGGGAGACCAATTTCTCCCTAAGGCTACCTTCTCCAAGAAACCAGAACTGACCCCTCCAGAAATGGACACAGCCAGTGATACGGAAGGGAAGTGCTGGAAAGAGAAGATCGTAGTCCCTTTAAATGATACAGAAGAGGGTAAGGGCAGGGTCTCTGGCTAGGACTCCATCCCCGGGCCTGTGCCCACAGATCTATGTGAGGACAGGCATTTTTGTTTTCCTGCCCAAGTGTTGAATTTCCCAACACCTCCCCTGGCCTGCCACGCCCCCATCCTGTGCCTTTAAGAACCCCCAGATCCTAGCACACACACACACAAGCTGCTGGACGTCCAGAGAAACAAATCGCAGAAGACACAGGCAGCTGGACGAGGAGCACATCAGCGGAGGAACACATGGGCGGCTGGACGTCGAGAGGAACACATGGGCGGCTGGACGTCGAGAGGAACGCACTAACAGGCACCGGCGCCGCAAACCCAGACCAGCAGAGCAACGCGCGGAGTTTGGCCGGGACACTCGGAGGAGAGCCCAGGCCACTGAGCGACCCGACTCCAGGGGAAAACCCTCCCATTCTAGCTCCTTCTGGCTTCTCCCAACTGCCGAGAGCCACCTCCACTCAATAAAACCTTGCACTCATTCTCCAAGCCCAGATGTGATCCGATTCTTCTGGTACACCAAGGCAAGAACCCAGGATACAGATAGTCCTCTGTCCTTGTGACAAGGTAGAGGGTCTAATTACTCTTCACTGGGACACAGCCTGCAGCACAGGATGGTTCTTGAGCACCTGAGATGGGTTGTTCTGGGTTCCCACAGTTCCCTGGCTTACTTTAGCCTGGGGTAGCTCCCTGGATCAGAATCCTCTCTTGAGCATCTGCCCCTGCTGAGCTAGGCTGCAAGTTCCTGAGAGAGAGGGCTGAGGCCATGTCCCCCTTGTTTACTGTTTGATGCCCAGTAACTCAGTCACTATTTGTTGAATACATGAAGCTGCTAGGAGACTCGTGGCCCCTGGGTGGGGTGGTCAAGTTAGAGTCCCATCTCAGGCACCTGGTAGTCAGATATGCTTCTAATCTCTTCTCTTTGGGGTGTGTTCGTGTGTGTGTCTTTTTGTGTGTGTTTTCTGTCTTCCCCGAGGAGGATCCAGGAGCTCCCTGAGGATGTCTTTAATAAACTGGTTTTAGTTCATGCCCCAACTCTGCTCCTTAGGTGACTGGCTCTCCTCTTCACCATCCCCACCCCTGCTCAGGAAAGATCCCTTCTGAGGGGTCCCAGTTGTTCCCTTCCCCAGCTCTGTGTTTCCTGGGGAAAGTTCCTGCTTCCTTATCTGGAAGATCAGGGAGTTGGGCTCCTTGAAGAGCAAGGAGCCCATCGGTTCCATGATCTCTCTTCTACCTGTGGCCTAAACACTGCCCCCTCCTGAACACCTTGGAGATTGGGAGCAGGGACCTGGCGGGGGTCTAGACCCCACTCTCCCACCATCGTGGCTTGAGTTGTGGTGATGAAAATGCCTGTTGCCTGCCCAGGCACTTCTGGGACAATAAACATGCTTATGTAGACAAGGGCCTCGGCCAGAGGAAACAAGGCTCAGAGACAGAAGCAAACAGGCAGGAAGACCTTCCTGACAGTAAAGGTAATTAAGATCAGAAACCATTTACCAAGGAATGTATGGGTCTCCTTTTCCTGGAGATTATAGAAACCTGGAAGCTAATGGGCCCCCAGAGAGCAGCTGGTCCAGCCCCTTCATTGTATAGATAAGAAAACTGAGTCCCACAAAAGAAGGTCCCTGCCCAGGGTCACGGAGCTGCATAATGTAAGAGCAGAGACCAAGACCTGATGCTAGGACTCTCTGGCCAGATCAGTTTCCATTACTCCAAGCTGAGAGGCCTCCTTCAACCACAGGACAGCCTGGCTGATTTTCTCGAGTATCTTTGCTGTACAGATGAGAACTTCTTGTCCCCAGAGGGTAAAAGGCCTGTGGGAGGGAGAGGTGAGGCCAAAGCCCCTGTCCTCAGGATGCTCAGGCCCAGAATGTTGCCTGGACACTCCCTTTCCCCTGCTGAGGACAAGAGGGACACTGTCACTCTGGCATTGCTGATGGCTAGCTCCCTGGCTGGGATCTGTGATCTCTCCCCAAAGACTTCCCTGTACTTGCAGTGCACCCTCCCCTGTCACACACGCACACACAGAAGGCCCCTCACTCTGGCAGTCAGCACCCCTTTGGGGAGCTGCTTCCAAAAGGTTCTGGATGAGGCTCACTTGGGGTGTGGGGCACAGATATTTAGGAATAAAAGTTTCTTCTGGGTGAGGGGGACACTGAGGCACATGCACCCAAAGGCAGTCACCTGGGAGGAGAGAAATGGGCCAGGGAGATCACAGAAGGTGGGATTGCACTGGTTTGACAGATCCTGGGTAGGACCTGGACTAGTACAAGGGTGGGGGCAGCAGTGGTGGAGGACTTTACTGCCCCCTTCCTAAAGGCTTCCCTCACCTTTCTGGAGGTAGGGCAGGTAAGGGTGTCAAAGTGTGGTCATCATGGCACACATAGGAGTTTGGACTCCTGATATGAGTTAACAACCTGACCCAGTCCCTCAGTAGCTGGGTGACACTGAGTTCTTCATTTCACTGTCTTGAATCTCAGTCTCATCTCAAAGTTTGGGAACTAGCAATACCTTCTGTAACTCTAAGTGGAGCTCACAGGGGTCTCAGGAAGAGTCTGCAGGTCCATGGTTTCCAGGACAATCCTAGTTCCTTGTAATTTCATGATATTCCTGAGGAGGAACTCATAGATTAATGTGTGGACTTTATTTACATCCTGACTACAAAAAGTGGAAAAAACACCATAACATAAACCCTCCATAACATTGATGAGACATGAGACATTTAAAGTTTGGACATTCCCTGGGTATTTGATGATATTATGGAATGATTACTAATTACTTTAAGTGTTATAATAACACTGTAGTTATGCTAAAAGGGGTTCTTATCTTTCAGAGCTCCATATTGAAATACTTATGCATCCAATGATGTGTGACTGGCCAGGTGCTGATAATTGCTGAAGCTGGATGCTGTGTACAGGAGGGGTCACTATGCCCTTCCACTTGTGTATAGACTTGAAATTTTCCATAACGACAAGTTTTAAATATGAAATAGTGAAGTGTGGAGCAGTTTACCTAACTGTGGCATATCTGTCCTTTGGAAGACTTTTCAAATAGACATAACGCTGGCAAACGTAAGAAAAGCCTTGTATGCAATGTGTGAGCACCAGTGGTATTGCCGATGGGTGCTTGTGACTGGAGACAGCAACTGCACCCCCTCATTTCAGCCCCTCATTGAACAGCATCTGTGCTGCTCCTCTCAGCCTATGGCAGCTGGTTTGGTTGCCAGGCAATGGAAGGCAGAGACCAGAAGCCCTTTTCTTGGAAGGAAGAAAGGGGAGAGGGAGGGGAGAAGCAAGAAAGAAGCTCACAGCCCGAAGGCTTGCTCCCGCCTGAGAGTCTGGCCCAGGGCTGGGGGAATGGGAATGGGGGTAAAGTCCTCACAACCCCTACTTTCCGTGGTTTACTCCCGGGGGACAGCCCCACTTTCAGAGCTTGAAGTCCCAGAGAGACGGAAAGGGAATGCACATACCTGCACCTCCTGGGAAGGTCAGAGAAATCTGTGACTAAGGAAGATGCCAATTAGCACCAGTCCACAGAGTTAGAGCTCTGGACAGACCTCTCCTGGGTACTTCTAAACTCTTGCTATTTCAACAATTCTAGGAAAGCAGCTCGTCAAATGGAAAAATCTGCATTGGCGATCACCCTGAGCTCAGGCCATCACAGAAGGCAAGATGGCTGGGGTCTTCTTAGGCAGTGGAGAAATGTGTTCTTGGTGTCCTTTGGGGAGGGGAAGCAGAAGCCTCTGGCGCTGCACGGTGGGCTGGCAGTCTCATGGATGCTGACTATGTTGGGGAGCCCCACGTTCTGGCATTGCTTCAGAATCAGCTGTCACCGAAGGGCTGTGTGGGCCCGAGCCAGTCCTGACTCTCAGTTTCCTGATCTCTAGGAGCGAATGATATGGTCTCTTGCCTCTCTTCACTCTCAAATGTACTGGATTATGACACACTCCCCCACCTCCATCCTGGGCAGGAATCACTCTCACCCAGGGTTATAGGAGCCTGTGTGGCACACCCTACTCACCCACCAGGCCAGACTGAAGAAACCAACATAGCTGGTTACCTCTCTCCCTCTTAAGTGGGGGCACTTCCCAGAGCCACCATGTTGTGATCATGAGCTGCCTCCTGGTGGCCTGGGAGGTGGGATTCAGAGGGGCTCCAGGCAGGCAGGTTGGGGGTGAGGTCAGCAGCTGCCCCAGAGATCAGCTTTTCAAGAACAGGCATCTGAGACAGAGTGTCTGTGCTGGATGAGGAAAACATTGGGAAGGCCAGCTGTCTATAGCTGAGCAAGAGCAGGGTCCAGACAGCCCCCTCTTTCTGCAGCATCTTTGTGGCTCCTGGTTGCTAGGAGCAGGTGCTTCTGTTACTAAGCAACAGGAGCCTGTTGGATGAAAACCAATTTCCTGAGCTCTCTAAAAGGGGGAGGGAGAGGAGGTGGAATACAGATGGTCTAGGGAATATCATGTTTGCCCTCAAGCTTAACTGGAGGTTGGGGGTGGAGGGTGAATATGCACCAGGTACTTAGTATAAAGACTGAGAGACAGACTGGCAATTAAGATGCTGATTAGAGCAGTAATGAATGCTAATGCTGCTCCTTTGCAAAACCCCAGGAAAGGCCTGTGGTCCCTGGGGGTGTTTCTGAACTCTTATTATGTCAAAAATCCTAGGAATCACCTGACCTGGCTAGACAAAACCGGGCAGAGTTCCTTCTCCAAATACAGAGGATCAATGCATTTTAGGGTCAGTGGGCCCCCAAGTGTCCTGGAGTTTAACCACTTGCTGAATGACAAAGGACCCTCCGTCTCTGCTTAGATATTCTCTTTGATGACCGGGTGCTTACTTCCTCCTGAGGCAGGCCTTTCTGTATCTCCGCCCCGCACGCCTCCCCACCCAAACCGCCCCCCCCCCCCCGCCCCCCGGCCCCTGAGCAGGTGGAGTCTCGCTCTTGTCACCCAGACTGGAGTGCAGTGGCGTGAACTTGGCTCACTGCAACCTCCGCCTCCCGGGTTCAAGCAGTTCTCCTGCCTCAGCCTCCCGAGTAGCTGGGATTACAGGCACGAACCCAGCTAATTTTTGTATTTTTAGTAGAAATGGGGTTTCACCATGTTGGCCAGGCTGGTCTCGAGCTTCTTACCTCGTGATCCGCCCGCCTTGGCCTCCCAAAATGATGGGTTACAGGCGTGAGCCACTGCGCCCAGCCCCTTTCTGTTTCTTATCAGTAGAAAGTACTTTTTTCTGTGGAATCCAAGTCAGTCTCCTTGTGGCTCCTTCCTGCAAGGGGCATAGGGAGGAAGGAGTGAGTAAGGGGAGGAGGGCAGCTACTCCAATCTGCTTTGCTATAGAGATCTGTAACCTCTACTTTCTGTGAGCCCCCTAACCCCCATCACTAGCCACCTCTCAGGGGACAGCCCTCACCACAGTTTGCAGGCCTCTGATCCCCTACTTTCCACTTGGTCTTTATGTGCATAGGGATATATTGTAATCTCCTTAAAGGGTGAACTGCTACTTTTGATGAATTTGCAGAGTCCAGGACACAATTCTTGTCTCAGACTTCTTTCACTGCCCTGCTCAGCCAGGGACCTCCTGGCTCAAGACCATGTCAGTGGACAGGTGTTTCTCCTTCTAGTGGGGTTTCTGTTTTCAGGAGGACCGGCTGGGTCAGGAGGAGAAGGCAAGGGGTCCTCTCCATGCTAAGTATTGGTCTTTGATCCTGAAGGTCTTCAGGTCTTGGATCCTGATTTCTGAGCAGGACTCTTCCCTGCTCTTGTGCCTGTCTAGGCTTTGGCAAGCTCAGCCCAGGTGGCAGACCACTTTCCCTCTGCAGGTACCCCACAGTGATCAAGGATACATTCAGTTTGGCTGAACAAATATTTTATATTTTTCTATAACACTTTCTATGATTTAACATATGTTTTACCTTTTTGTTTTGGTTCTTTTCCTTCCAACTATGACACAATGTCCATGAGGGATGAGATTTTTCTGTGTTTTGTTAATTGCTGTATTTCAGTGTGTAGAACAAGTGTGGCGCCTAGTAGGTGCTCAAGAAATATATGTTGAATAATGAATATATGTTTACATATGTAAATAAGCTTTTTATATTGTTGGGACTCAGAAAAAAAATACCCCAAATGAAGGCCTCAGGTGCTGGGAAAACTGGCTATCCATATGCAAAAGAATGAAACTGAACCTCTATCTCTCGCCATATACAAAAATCAAATCAAAATGGATTAAAGACTTAACTGTAAGACCTCAAACTATGAAACTACTTAAAAAAAAAAGCCACTGGGGCCGGGCACGATGGCTCACGCCTGTAATCCCAGCACTTTGGAGGCCAAGGCGGGTGGATCATCTGAGATCAGGAGTTCAAGACCAGCCTGGCCAATATGGTGCGATCACACCTCTACCAAAAATCCAAAAATTAGCTGGGTGTGTGTGGTGGCAGACACCTGTAATCCCAGCTACTCCAGAGGCTGAGGCAGGAGAATCACGTGAATCTGGGAGACGGAGATCTCAATGAGCAGAGATTGCACCATTGCACTCCAGCCTGGGCGACATGAGCGAGACTCCATCTCAAAAACAAAACAAAACAAAAACAAGCAAACCAACAAAAAACCATTGGAGAACTCTCTGGAACACTGGACTGGGTAAAGATTTCTTTTCTGTTTTTTTTTGAAACGGAATCTCGCTCTGTCGCCCAGGCTGGAGTGCAGTGGCAGGATCTCGGCTCACTGCAACCTCCGCCTCCCGGGTTCAAGCGTTTCTCCTGCCTCAGCCTCCCGAGTAGCTGGGAGTTCAGGCACATGCCACCACATCTGGCTAATTTTTTGTATTTTTAGTAGAGACGGGGTTTCACCTTATTAGCCAGGAAGGTCTAATATTTGATAGCACAACAGGGTGACTGTAGTCAACAATAATTTCATTGTACATTTTAAAACAACTAAAAGAGTATAATTGCATTGTTTCTAACACAAAGGATAATGCTTGATGTGATAGACACCACATTTATCCTGATATGATTATTATATATTGTATGCCTGTATCAAAATATCTCATGTACCTCATAAATATACACACCTACTATGTACCCACAAAAATTAAAAATTAAAAAAAAAAAACAAGCAAACAAAATGAAAGCCTCAGAAAGAGCCTCAGAAACAAAGTTTCTCTCTGACCTACTCCTGCTCTCTTGTCTCTCACCTCTCATTCTCCCCAACGGCTAGCCACAGAAACTAAAATCCCTGTTCCCCATGGGGGGTCATAGATACCAGAACCCCTTTTCCCCAGTGCCAGCCATAAAACCTTTTCATCTATCTTGTTTTGTAAAGACTGGTCATAAAGAAATTATCTGACCTGTCTTTATTTATTTATTTATTTATTTTGAGACTGACTCTCACTCTGTTGCCCAGGCTGGCTTGCAGTGGCATGATCTCGGCTCACTGCAACCTCTGCCTCCCAGGTTCAAGCGATTCTCATGCCTCAGTCTCCTGGGTAACTGGGACTACAGGCATGAGCCACCACGCCAAGCTAATTTTTTTTTTTTTTTTTTTTTGAGACTGACTCTCACTGTGTTGCCCAGGCTGGAATGCAATGGCATGATCTTGGCTCACTGCAACCTCCACCTCCCAGGTTGAAGTGATTCTCCTGCCTCAGCCTCCTGAGTAGCTGGGATTATAGACAAGAGCCACTATGCCTGGCTAATTTTTTTGTATTTTAGTAGAGACAGGGTTTCACCATGTTGGTCAGGCTTGTCTCAAACTCCTGACCTCAAGTGATCCGACCGCCTCACCCTCCCAAAGTGCGAGATTGCAGGCTTGAGCCACATGCCCGGCCGCTAATTTTTTTTGTTTTGTTGTTGTTGGCCAGCTGGTCTTGAACTCCTGACCTCAGGTGATCCACCCACCTCAGCCTCCCAAAGTGTTGGGATTACAGATGTGAGCCACCATCTCCGGCCTGATCTACCTTTTTGAGTGTAGGTGACAAGACCCCTATTCCAGAGAGGGTCCTGTCCTATACCCATAAAGAAGGTATGCTGCATAAAGAGGCCAAGAATAAGCTGAATGGACAGGCCTTGCTTGGTGTCCCCTGCCTCTCCTCAGTCTATTACTATTAGCTCACATCATTTTGGCCAATCATATTTCTACATGGCTGTCCATGCTTCATCATACCTAAGGATAAAAATATACTGTTTACCCTGGGTCTTTGGATCTGCAAGCTGATGGCTCCTGTGTCACAAAAAACTGTAATCAAATAAACTTGTTATGCTTTTCTCTTGTTAATCTGTCTTTTGTTATAGAAGTGTCTGCTGTGACCCTTACGATGGGGACTAAAGGTTTCACACCCTTTCTGCTCCTGCAGTATACTTATAAGGCATGATATCCAGGCCAAATTTCTGACTGAAAGAAACAAGGTACAAAACAGTATGTATTATATGGTACCTTTTGGGTGAGAGGACAAAAGAGAACTATATAAGAGAGAGATTTATTTTTGTAACTGCACAGGATATCATTGGGAAGATAAACCAGAAACTGATAATAATGGTTGACTCAAGGAAGGAAAGTTAGATGGCTGAAGGACAGGCATAGAATACATACTTTTCATGATGTACCTTTTTTTGCCTTTTGAATTTTGTACCATTATCATGTATTACTTTTAAAAACGTTTATAGGCCGGGCGCGGTGGCTCACGCCTGTAATCCCAGCACTTTCGGAGGCTGAGGCGGGCGGATCACGAGGTCAGGAGATCGAGACCATCCTGGCTAACACGGTGAAACCCCGTCTCTACTAAAAATACAAAAATTAGCCGGGCATGGTGGCAGGCGCCTGTAGTCCCAGCTACTCAGGAGGCTGAGGCAGGAGAATGGCGTGAACCCGAGAGGCAGAGCTTGCAGTGAGCCAAGATCGCGCCACTGCACTCCAGCCTGGGCGACAGCAAGACTCCGTCTCAAAAAATAAAAATAAAAAAAATAAAAAAATAAAAAAAAATAAAAACATTTATATTAAAAATGTAAGGCTTAGAAAGAACTGAAAAACCTCAGAAATAAAAGCCAACTCACTGTATCATCTCCAGAAACTCCAGGCACTACTATTTGTGAGTCTGCTTCTCAGACACTAGTCATATGGACCTATGTTATATGCCCCCTCAACTGCCATTCTTCTAGGCAGCCTATATTTAATTATCACTGATAACTTATAACTTGCCACTACTATCAAGTTGTTATGCTAAAACAGACAAGTTCACATTATATGTGAAACATGTCCAGCCACATTAGTTTCAATCAGCAAGACCTCATTCCATCATTCTTTCTTATAAAAAGCTTAATAACCTTTTCCCTGTCTGCAACATGATATGTCTATCTTTGTGTCTATCAACAAGATATGTCTATCTTTGGTGAGATAAGTCCTCTCATTCACTGCTCTCGGGAGTGTAAATTTGTAAAGTTTTTTCAGAAGATGGTGTATCAATATGTACTAAAGCTTAAAAATATTCATCTTCATGAGCATCCACTTCTAGATAGCCTAAAGAAAATATTAGAAATGTGCATCATGTTTTATGCATAAAGATATTTGTCATGGGCCGTGCATGGTGGCTCACGCCTGTAAACCCAGCACTTTGGGAAGCCGAGGCAGGTGGATCACCTGAGGTCAAGAGTTTGAGACCAGCCTGATCAATATGATGAAACCCTGTCTCTACTAAAAATACAAAAATTAGCCAGGTGTGGTGGTGTGTGACTGTAGTCCCAGCTACTTGGGAGACTGAGACAGGAGAATTGCTTGAACCCAGGAGGCGGAAGTTGCAGTAAGCTGAGATGGCACCACTGCACTCCAGCCTGGGCGACAGAGCGAGATTCCATCTCAAAAAAAAAAAAAAAAAAGAAAGATATTTATCATGGTGTTGCTTATAATGGGAAAATATTTGAAATCATGTAAATGTCTAACAAGAGGAAAATAGTTTTAAAATAAATTGTGGCATGATATTCTATCATGGAGTCATTAGAAAAAAAATCAACTTTTGTGGGAAACTGGATTTAAGCTAACCTTACTGAGGAATGTTGAAGGATGTGGTTAACCATATGCACTATTAAAGAAAAGCAGAGCCAAACAGTAAAGTAGTAAAAACAGATTTTATTCAGAAGTTACTGCAGTAGGAAAATAAGACCTTGATATAGAACTGGGCTCAGTTCTGAATAAGAAAAAGTAGGGTTTATAACCAACATGCAGGGTAGGGGGAGTCACTTGGTATTTGTAAATATTTTTTTTTTTTTGAAACGGAGTCTCGCTCTGTTGCCCAGGCTAGAGTGCAGTGGCATGATCTCAGCTCACTGCAACCTCCACCTCCCAGGTTCAAACTATTCTCCTGCCGCAGCCTCCTGAGTAGCTGTGACTACAGGTGTCTGCCACCATGCCCGGCTAACTTTTTGTATTTTTAGTAGAGATAGATAGGGTTTCACCACATTGGCCAGGCTGTTCTCGAACTCCTGACCTTGTGATCCGCCCGCCTTGGCCTCCCAAAGTGCTGGGATTACAGGCATGAGCCACCACACTGGGCCTGTAAAATTACTAAGTGGAGACATCAAGGGTAGAGGGAATTCTTGCTAAACTAACCTAACACATTTCTTGTTGAAGGTAGGCCATGGCGATCAGATATCAAGGTGTATGTGTTGGGGGGATTCTTTTTAAATTGAATAAGCAGGATTCTTGCTAAAATTGGGCAATGCAGGCCCAAAAAGGATAGACGCTGAAGTCCAAGGTCAAGGACTACTTGACAAGAGGGCTTAGAGGAGACCAACTAAAGTTTGGTCAAGGAGAGTTTCATTGTCATTCCCTCCTCTTGTTTAAATAAATAAGATACATTTTCTTTACTTTGAATAATATAAATCCATTTTGTTCATTCAGGAATGACAGGAATGGTGACATGATGGTTCAGAATGACACATGGTGGCTGAACCATCTGCTCAGAACTGGTAGTAGAGGGTATTTGCTGGGTGGTCTAAATCATCATTCAAACAAGGGGGATTTCTCCGGGAAAAAGAAGGAAAACAGGCCAGGAGCAGTGGCTCACGCCTGTCATCCCATCACTTTGGGAGGCTGAGGCAGGCAGATCACCTGAGGACAGGAGTTCGAAACCAGCCTTGACCAACGTGGTGAAACCCCGTCTCTACTAAAAATACAAAAATTAGTTGGGCGTCTGGCATCCGCCTGTAATCCCAGCTACTAGGGAGACTGAGGCAGGAGAATCGCTTGAACCCAGGAGGGGGAGGTTGCAGTGAGCTGAGATCTCGCCATTGCACTCCAGCCTGGGAAACAACAGGGGAACTCCGTCTCAAAAAAAAAAAAAAGAAGAAGAAGAAGAAGAAGGAAAACAAAGACTAATGGTTGGAACAGATACTAAACCCAGTTTCTGCGTCCAGAGGACAGCAAGTTAAGATTTCTAGATGTTGGTCTCAAAACATCTTTAGATTATGGAGTGAGGATAGCAGTGGCAATTCGATGAATTTCCTGGTTTGTAGTTTGAATGTCTTTGGTGATAGCATACATATCAGTGTCACAGTCATGGTTATTTCCTAGAATAGAGCATGGATGCATCCAGCTTTAACTTGCAAGGCTTCTTTAAATAGTCTCAATGAAGATCTAGGCATTCAAGTTTTAGTTCTCAGTCATGCCAAATCAGGAGAATAGGGGAAAAAATGGACATGTTAATTTGGAGAATTGTAATCAGATGTTGGTGAAAACTGGAATTGATAATTTGGTAACAACTAACAAAATGCGTGATAATGGTAGGATCCAGTCTAATTTATGGAAGATAAAAACGTAGAAAGTAAAATGGAGTTTAACAAGAGGTTAAAAAAAAAACATAACTCAAGGACAATGAACGGGACTATAATAACCCACAAGAGTGTGCTATAGTTTTCCATTGAAACATAAAATTTCCCTCTATAGTCACCCCACTTCTGTTTCTTGTTTACAAAATAAGTCTGATCTCATGAGATTTAGCCATATTATTCACATAAATGAAGCAAGAATTGTAACTCACCACATAGGTCTTTTTTGGTTTGTCTTGCTGAAACTTTTAATAAGAAATCTTGCAATGGACTTTTAAAAGCTTCTTAAGGCTGTGAAGCCAAGCTAAGATCTTGCCATTAGACTTCACCTGCAATACCTACAGATTTGGGTAAATTCTTCCTTCTTGAGGTCTCCAAAATATCCTGAGGTTCCTAGACATGCCAGAAAGTGACTTTTCTTACTCACCTGAAAGTCTGGGAACCTTGTAAGCCAGGTAGCATGCTGATTTTTCCAAGAGGGCTTTGTAGGCATTGGTTTCATAAAGTCAACCTTAGTTCCTTAAAACAAGTTGACCATAAGTTAATTCTATGCACATCATTCTTAAATATGAGATTCCAATAAAAGTTTTGGTAATATAACCAATGTTTCCAATTGTGTCTTGTTACAAGGAGAACAGATTCTTGCTGAATTTATGCGAATAACTGTATTGCCATGAACATAAAAACATTCACTAAGAGTTTATGAATTCTGGGGGATCAGGTAGGGAGAAGTAATTGTTTCATCTTTGTTCACAAAGGTATACTTTACCAAATTGCTGTAAGTTATAGACAGCTTAAAAGAAAAGACTTTCTTTAAATCTGGAAAACAAAACATTGAACTGGCAATGTTTCAAACAAAAAGTCATTAAAAATGATAATCATCGGCCAGGCGTTGTGGCTCACGCCTGTAATCCCAGCACTTTGGGAGGCCAAGGCGGGCGGATCACAAGGTCAACAGATCAAGACCATCCTGGCCAACATGGTGAAACCCCGTCTCTACTAAAAATACAAAAATTAGCTGGGCATGGTGGCGCATGCCTGTAGTCTCAGCTACTTGGGAGGCTGAGGCAGGAGAATCGCTTGAAACCGGGAGGCGGAGGTTGCAGTGAGCTGAGATGGCACCACTGCACTCCAGCCTGGTGACAGAGTGAGACTCCATCTCAAAAAAAAAAAAAAAAAAAAGATAATCACCCTCATCAGCTAATCAGTTTCATGTAATTAATTATTGTTCTGCTTAATCTTGGGTTAGCAGTTTTACAAATCCATCAAGTTCTTCATTCGTTCTGGAAATTCTTACTCAATGGAATGGCATGGTCTCAAATTATCAGAGGTTTGTATTTCAGAGTACCTGTCTTTCGCATGAGTTTCTTTGAAGATGAAGCATTTGTTCTATAATGCATTCACAGAAGAATCAAAGTAAAGTAAAAAGTATCTGTGATGACAAAAGACTTAAAATAGTCAAAGTTAAAGATCTGATGAGAGTTCACTTGATAAGCAAATTTAGTTATTTCTGTGGCATACAACATTTTAACATAAAAACTGGAATTGTGACTGATAACATAATTATGCTGGACATATAATACAGAGCAAGGGTATTGACAAATTTCTATGAACTTCATACAATTTCTGAAACATTTATATTACTAACAGATACCCATACAAATATAAGATAAAGAAGGTTAAACACCATTAAAAATTTTTAAAATATTTTTATTTGACAATGCTTTCCATGTAATTTAACATATCAATAGCCTAATTAGTTTAATATTCTTTTTATTTTTATTTTTTATGAGAATGACTTTTTATTTTTTTTTATTTATTTATTTTTTGAGACCGAGCCTCGCTCTGTCGCCCAGGCTGGAGTGCAGTGGTGCCATCTTGCCTCACTGCAAGCTCTGCCTCCTGCGTTCACGCCATTCTTCCGCCTTAGCCTCCCGAGTAGCTGGGACTACAGGTGCCTGCCACCACGCCTGGCTAATTTTGTTTTTGTATTTTTAGTAGAGACGGGGTTTCACCATGTTAGCCAGGATGGTCTCCATCTCCTGACCTCGTGATCCGCCCTCCTCAGCCTCCCAAAGTGCTGGGATTACAGACGTGAGCCACTGCTCCTGCCCTTATTTTTATTATTTTTGAGACAGGGTCTCACTATGTTGCTCAGGCTGGAGTGCAGTGGTATGATCATGGCTCACTGTAGCCTCAACCTCCTGGGCTCAAGTGATCGTCCCACCTCAGTCTCCTGAGTAGCTGTGACTACAGGCATTCACCACCATACTTGGCTAATTTTTTAAATGTTTGTAGAGACAGGGTCTCCCTATGTTACCCAGGCTGGTCTCAAACTCCTGGGCTCAAGAGATCCTCCTGCCTTGGCCACCCAAAGTGCTGGGGATTACAGGCATGAGCCACCGTGCCCAGCCAATATCTCTCTTTTTATAAGGAGAGAGAGTAAGTCTTTAGAGATTTTTCAGAGGCCCTCTGGAATATACCAAATTTAGTTGGAGGTCAAAGAGACTTCATTTAAAATTTGATTTTTGGAAGTTTGTCAAAAATATTAAAAGGTTTGAATGCTTGATTAAATAGGATCACAGATCACTATAAAACAATACCTAGTTATCTATTTAACTAAGTGTCAAAAAATATTTTAAAGGGCCAGGCGCTGTGGCTCATGCCTGTAATTCCAGCACTTTGGGAGGCTGAGGTGAGTGGATCACCTGAGGTCAGGAGCTCGAGACCAGCCTGGCCAACATGGTGAAACCCCGTCTCTACTAAAAATACAAAAACTAGCTGGGCGTGGTGGCACATGCCTATAATCCCAGCTACTCGGGAGGCTGAGGCAGGAGAATCACTTGAAACCGGGAGGCAGAGGTTGCATGAGTGGAGATCGTGCCATTGTACTCCAGCCTGGGCAACAAGAGCGAAACTCTGTCTCAAAAAAAAAAAAAAAATCACACATGCATAATATACATATACAGATACACAAAAACATATATGTAGACACAGAGATCTCTATGATTTTCATTTTAAAATTTTAGTCATAAATCAGTAAAGCATATTAATATAAATTCACTAGTTTATATAAAATAGCTAGTATTCATTTTTTCTCCACTTTATATTTTTATCTGAATTATGTTTTTTTTTTGGCAAATGGGACAAGTTAAGATTACCTGTTTACCAATATTTGTGGGGAAGATTTTTAAGATTTCCGTCTTCCTCAATAAGTCATCTTATGGAGGCTGTGGACTAAATTTTAGGTGAGTGAATGAAGAGGCATCTAGCAGCTGTCAGGATGTTTCCAAAGTCCATCTGAATAGATAAAATTTCAAGTTTATCTCCAATTAAGGTTTTTTCTTTTTAGCTTTATGAAGTTGCTTTTTGAGGACCCTGGGTTGACTAAGAGCAGGGACGGGGCGGGGAGGTAAAGTTCAGGTGACTGAGCAGCTAGGAGAAAGTTCTGGCAGAGGTAGACAGAGAACAGGGTGAGATAGGAGTTTGAAGGGGGATATATTAAAAAACCGAAGGGAGCTGAATGGAAGTTCAAAGGTGGCAAAAGGAGGATGAAGAAGGAAAAGCAATAGGAAAGAAGAGGTCTTAAATGACTAGTTTGGAGAGATCCTAAGTTTTCCAAAAGGCCAATGAAGTTCCAAATTATCCTCAGTAAAATCAAACCCACAAGAAAAACAGGTGGACAGAGTTGGTGAAGCATACAGTCAGTAGGAGTTCAAGAAGGGGGTTTCAGCCAACTAAGAAGTTCCCATGGGAAGAATAGGATCAAATAGAACATAGAGAACTTAAAAAAAAAAACAGCTCCTAACAGGCTCAAAATGTAAGTTTCCAATTAGGCCAACTTCTGACCATACAAATCATTTTACTGTAAGTGTAAGGGCTACTTTTGGGCTCTCTATTCTACTCCGTTGGTCTATATGTCTGTCTTTATGCCAGTACCACACTGTTTTGATTACTGTAGCTTTGTAGTAAGTTTTGACATCAGAAAGTGTGAGTCCTCTAGCTTTGTTCTTTTTCAAGATTGTTTTGGCTATTTGAGGTCCCTTGAGATTCCATATAAATTTTAGGATGGGTTTTTCTATTTCTGCAACAACTGTCTTTGCAATTTTGCTATAGATTGCATTGAATCTATAGATTTCTTTGGATTGTATTAAAATTGTAACAATATTAAATCTTCTTATACGCTGGGCATGGTAGCTCAGGCCTGTAATCCCAGCACTTTGGGAGGCTGAGGCAGGAAGATCGCTTGAGTCCTGGAGTTTGTGACCAGCCTGGGCAACATAGGGAGATCCATCTCTACAAAACATACAAAAATTAGCCAGGCATAGTGGTGCGCTCCTGTAGCTCCAGCTACTCAAGAAGCTGAGGTGAGAGGATCACTTGAGCCTGGGAGGTCAAGGCTGCAGTAAACCATGATCATGCTCCTCTTGCTCTGGGAGAAGGAGCGAGACTCTGTCAAAAAAAAAAAAAAAAAAAAAAAAAAGCCTATCTTCTAACCCATGAACATGGGATGTGTTTCCATTTGTTTGTCTTTAATTTCTTCCAGCAATGTTTCATAGTTTTCATCATACAAGTCTTTTACCTCCTTACTTAATTTCTAAGTATTTCATTCTTTTTGGTGTTATTGTAAATGCAATTTTTTTCTTTTTTTGAGACAGAGTCTCATTCTGTCTCACCCAGGCTGGAGTGCAGTGGCATGATCTCAGCTTACTGCAGCCTCTGCCTCCCGGGTTCAAGCGATTTTCCTGTCTCAGCCTCCTGAGTAGCTGGGACTACAGGCATGTGCCACCACAGCTGGCTAATTTTGTGTTTTCAGTAGAGATGGGGCTTCACACCATTGTGTTTACATACCACATTATGTTTATCCATTCATCTATTGATGGACACTTTGGTTGATTCCATATCTTGGCCACTGTGAATAAACAATCTTGGCTGCAATAAATGTGGGAATACAGATATTTCTTTGATATTCCTTTCCTTTGGATATATACCCAATAGTGGCATTACTGGATCATATGTTAGTTCTATTTTTAGTTCTTTGAGGAACCTCCAAACTGTCTTCCATAATGGTTGTGCTAATTTATATTCCCACCAACAATGTATGAGTTCCCTTTTCTCTGCATCCTCATCGACATTTGTTATTCTTTTTTTCTTTTTGATAACAGCCATTCTAACTAGGGTGAGATGATATCTCATTGTAGTTTTGATCTCCATTTCCCTGTTGATTAGCGATGTTGAACATTTTTTCGTGTACTTGTTGGCCATTTGCATGTCTTCTTTTGAGAAATGTCTATTCAGATTATTTGCCATTTTTAAAATCAGAGATTTATTTATTTATTTATTTTTTGCTGTTGAGTCACTTGAGTTCCTTGTATATTCTGGATATTAACCCCCTGTTAGCTGAATAGTTTACAAATATATCCTCTCATTCTGCAGGTTGTCTCTTCATGCTTTTGACTGTTTCCTTTGCTGTGTAGAAGAATCCGTTGAGCATTTCTTGCATAGTATGTCTTGTGATAATAAATGACCTCAGCTTTTGTTTATCTAGAAACATCTTAATTTCTCCCTCACTCCTTTTTTTTTTTTTTAGACAGAGTCTCGCTCTGTCGTCCAGGCTGGAGTGCAGTGGCGTGATCTCAGCTCACTGCAACCTCTGCCTCCCGGGTTCAAGCGATTCTCCTGCCCCAGTCTCCCGAGTAGCTGGGATTACAGGTGTGTGCCACCATGCCCAGCTAATTTTTGTATTTTTAGTAGAGACAGGGTTTCACCATGTTGGTGAGGCTGGTCTCGAACTCCTGACCTCATGATCCTCCCGCCTCTGCCTCCCAAAGTGCTGGGATTACAGGCATGAGCCACTACACCTGGCTGTCCCTTACTCTCGAAAGACTGTTTTTGCCAGATATAGGATTCCTGATTGACAGGGTTTTTTTTTTTCTTTTAGCACTTATAATATATCAGCTGACTGCCTTCTAGTCTCCAAGGTTTCTGATGAGAAATCCCTTGATAATCTTATTGATGATTTCCTTGTATGTGATAAGTTGCTTTTCTCTTGATGCTTTTGAGATTCTCTTCTTATATTTGTCTTTTGAATGTTTGATTATTATGTATTTCAGTGTAAATCTCTTTGGCTTGTTTTGGTTCACTTTTTTGAGACAGGGTCTCACTCTGTCACCCAGGCTGGAGTAAAGTGGTATGATCATAGCTCAACATAGCCTCCATCTCCCAGGTTCAAGCGATCCTCCTGCCTCAGCCTCCTAAGTAGCTGGGAGTACAGGCATGTGCCACCATACCCAACTAATTTTTAAATTATTTTTAGTAGAGATGAGGTCTCACTGTGTTACCCAGGCTGGTCCTGAACTCCTGAGCTCAAGCCATCCTTCCATCTCAGCCTCCTACAGTATTCAGATTACAGGTATGAGCCATTGCATCCAGCCAGTGTAAATCTCTTTGAATTAATCTTACTTGGATTTTTTTTTTGAGCTTCTTGGATGTTTATATTCATGTCTTTCATCAAATTTTGGAAGTTTACAGCCATTATTTCTTCAAATATTTTCTCTGTTCCTTTCTTTCTGTCTACTTCCTCTGAGACTCCCACAATGCATATTTTAGTCTGTCTGATGGTGTTCCATAGGTCCCTAGGCTCTGTTCACTTTTTTCAACCTTTTTTCTTTCTGTTCTTCAGACTTGGTGATTTCCATTGTCATATCTTCAAGTTTGCTGATTCTTTTCTGCCTGCTCAAATCTGCCTCTAAACACCTCTAGAGAACTTTTCATTTCAATTATTATACATTTTGGCTCCAGAACTCTTTTTGGTTTCTTTTTAGTTTTTCTTTTTTTCTTTTTTTTTTTTTGAGACAGGATTGCACTCTTGTTGCCCAGGCTGGAGTGCAATGGTGTGATCTCAGCTCACCGCAACCTCTGCCTCCCAGGTTCAAGCAATTCTCCTGCCTCAGCCTCCCGAGTAGCTGGGATTACAGGCATGCGCCACCACGCCTGGCTAATTTTTTTTGTATTTTTAGTAGAGACGGGGTTTCTCCATGTTGGTCAGGCTGGCCTCGAACTCCTGACCTCAGGTGATCTGCCCACCTCAGCCTCCCAAAGTGCTGGGATTACAGGCATAAGCCACCATACCCAGCCTCTTTTTAGTTTTTCTATCTCTTTATTGATATTTCAATTATGTTCATACAGTTTTCTTGACTTTCTCCGTATCTTCTTTTAGTTCCTTAAGCATTTTTAAGACAGTTATTTTAAAGTTTTTCTAGTAGATGTGCTATCAGGTTTTATTCAGAGACAGTTTCTGTTTATTTTTCCTTTGAATGGGCCATACCTTCTTGTTTCTTTGTATGCCTTGTGTTTTTTTTGTTGTTGTTGTTGTTGCAAACTGGACATTTGAATCTAATATGTGGTAATACTGGATATCAGATATCCCCCTTCCCCCAGAGTTTACTTTTTTTGTTAGTGCTTATTGGTTTTGGTTTTGTTTCTTATTGTTGTAGGCTATCTTTGTACCAAGGAGCAGCCTGAGGTATAAACTTAAGGTCTTCATAGGTCTTTTCTGAGTCTGTAACTTTCCCTGGGTGTGCACAGTCACTTTCTACTTTTCCCTGTGTATGCAGTTGCTTTTGAATGTCCTAGTCCCCAAAAAGAGGAAAAAGAGAAAAATGAAGGGGAGAGAAAAGAGAACCAGACCTTAAAATGCCCTGGAAGTCACTTTAGCCAGAGTGGGAGGGACTTGAAACAATACTGGGAAGTAGAACAGCAATGGCCACCCACCTCTTTGTCTGCACTTCTGTGATTAAAAGCAGCAATTAGTGATTAGAGAGCATGAATCCCTGATATTTGGAGGACAGGGCCCATTGTTGCCTACCCTGGCTCCTACAAGCTGTGTGTAGGTTGCTCCAGAAATATGTGCACACCTGCATGCCACGTGGCTGGGAGTAGGGGATGGGTAGTTGCTACTATGCTAAGAGCTGAAATTGATTGGAATTAACCACAGTTTACTATCTAAGCCTTTCCAAGGAAGTTCCAAGCATTCAGAAGTCTCCAGACTTTGGAGTCTCCAGAGTTCCAAAGAGTTACATCAGACAGATTCTTCCAGTGTGATTATTGTCTATGTGGGGAGATAGGTTCCTGGGACTTTCTTTTTTTTTAGACAGAGTCTTGCTCTGTCGCCTGGGCTTGACTGCAGTGGCCCAATCTTGGCTCACTGCAAGCTCCACCTCCCGGGTTCATGCCATTCTCCTGCCTCAGCCTCCCGAGTAGCTGGGACTACAGGTGCCCGCCACCACGCCTGGCTAATTTTTTTGTATTTTTAGTAGAGACGGGGTTTCACTGTGCTAGCCAGGATGGTCTCGATCTCCTGACCTTGTGATCTGCCCGCCTTGGCCTCCCAAAGTGCTGGGATTACAGACGTGAGCCACTGCACCCGGCCAGTTCCTGGGACTTTCTATTCTCCCATATTCCCAGAATCTCCTTATGAGGTTTTAGAGGCTTATCTTCTGCAAACATAAAATCAGCCCAAGAAGTAGAACTCATAGTTCTTGCACAAACTTTTAAATTAGCCACCAATCTTGAAGTAAATATGTATACTGATAGCAAATATGCATTTGGAGTCTATCATGCTATGAAACAAATATAGAGGCTTTCTAACATCCATGTGAACTAAAATATCACATTGTAAACTAATTCTCAATCTATTAGAGTCGTCCCAGCTTCTCCAACAGATTTCTGTAATTCATTGTGGTGTGCATACCAGACACAGTAAAATGTCTAAAGAAATTTAATTTGCACACCAAGCTGTGAAAAAGGCTACTAAAGTTTTGACTGGAGAAATTTAATCACCATTACTTATATCCAGGGATTCCTATTCACAATTTCAGAAACGTGCAACTTCACAAGATTTAGAAAATTGGAAACCAAGGGTATCTAAGAACACCATAGGGCTTTGGGAATTATACAATAAAATTATTCCTGCACTTCAATTGTTGTACCTTGGATGACTTTTTCATATTGTCAACAAGCTAATTTAAACAAAAGAAATATACTGAACACCTTGGAATCTTATCACACTTGGAATAAAGATCAAATAATTCAGGATATAATACAAAGGTATGTTGCTTGTCAGAAAAATTGTTTACAGGGGGCACATAAGGAAGCTAAGAAAGCCTACTGAAGGCATTATTACCTGGGATCTGGTAGCAAACGGATTTTATAGAGTTTCCGTCCTCAGAAGGTAAGAGATATTGATTAGAATAATTGTATATGATGTCTGAATTACCGGAAGTGCTCCTATCAGCTAAAGCAGATGCTCAAAGAGTGATCAAGGCCTTACTGAATTTTATCATCTCAACCTTTGGAATTCTAAATATCTGGAATCTGTTGGGAAAAGCTATTTCATTTCTATGGTAACTTAAGAGCTCTGTAAAAAAAAAAAAAAATTGCCAGTAATTTACAATACTCCTTATTATTCCCAGTCTTATGGACAAGAAGAATGAATGAAGCATATTCTAAATAATTTTTTTAAACAAAAGTTTTCACATATTTATTAATGAACCAACCTAGTAGTACAGAGCATAGAAATAAAGATAAACATAATTTTCCCCATAAACATGTCCAACTGTCCAGATAGTGATGTTTTCAGTTTTATACAGTAAGATAATTGTGACCTTGATACAGCATAAATATGTGTGCCATCTCATGTTCAATTCCTAATAAGGGAGGAGACCACCTCTCATATTGTCTTATGCCCAATTTCTGCCTCAAAGAAAAAGTAGGAGTTAAAGAAAAGACAGAAGTGAAATCAGTAGTCAGACAGCCTGGTGCTGCATTCCAGGCCTGGTAGTTAAACACCCACCTCTGACCTAACTGGTTATGTTATCTATAGATTCCAGACATTGTATGGAAAAGCATTGTGAAAATCCCTGTCCTGTTCTGTTCCATTCTGATTACTGGTGCATGCAGCCCCCAGTCCCGTATGCCCTGCTTGCTCAATCGATCACAACCCTCTCATGCGGACCCCCCTTAGAGTTGTAAGCCCTTAAAAGGGACAGGAATTGCTCACTCAGGGAGCTCAGTTTTTGAGCCGTGAGTCTGCTGACGCTCCCGGCCGAATAAAGCTCCTTCCTTCTTTAACCCGGCGTCTGAGGAGTTTTGTCTGCGGCTTGTCCTGCTACACTTATAGACTAAGCTTGGTTCTTAACCAATGCATCCTCCAGGAGTTTTACTTGATTTTATTACCAGTTTTCATCCAAATCCAGAATGGGATGATTTCATACTTGTTTCTTAGCTAGGAATCACTTGATCCTAAGTGTCTTGTGAGACGACAAGGAAAGGAATAGAGTTGACTGCATATACCGTGATGGAAGAGTAAGGCCATACTCTAAAGAATTTTTTGGCTAAATAATATCAAACCACTAGCTTATGATAGCCCAGAATCTTATCACACTTTACCATTGATTTTATTAAAAATAAGGTCACCTGTTTCAGCAAGTGCGTTATTTCTCCCTTTGAGTTTTTGTTTGGAAGATTTATAAACTCAGGGTTTAATTCTAACTCCTTATTAGATACAATGGAAAACACTTATGATATCAGATACAGTACTCAGAGGGTTTGCTGGTTCTTTGGGCTCATTACACTATCGCATGGCCAGATCTGAAACAATCCCTCTGAGGAGGTGTGTCATTGATATCCACCAGGAAACAATGTCTACAATCAAAGTGTTCCAATGACCAGGAAATAAAGTCTATATCAAAGTGTTTCAATTATAAACTGTATGGTTACTACTGTTATATAATTAAGCTAAAGATTGCCCCATATTGTTACTTCTTCACAGCAGGCTAGTACCTTTAGCTCAAAAGCCTAAAATTTTTACACATCCAGTTGTTTTAAATATAAATCAACTAAGCAGATTCTGGCAGATTGGCCAGTTACAGCCAGCCTGCTTTATATACTCCACAAAACTGTACCTAACATCTGCTAGACATTGATAAGACAAACCTTGTATCTATAAAAAACCAAGCTAATGCTGACCTTTGATGCTCTCTAACCCAGAAACTCCCTGATATGGTTTGGATCAGCGTCCCTGCCCAAATCTCATGTTCAATTGTAATCCCCAATGCTGGAGGTGGGGCCTGGTTGCAGGTGATTGGATCATGGAGGTGGTTTCCAGTGGTTTAGCACCATCCTCCTAGTGCTGTCTTGTTATAGAGTTTTCACAAGATCCAGTTGTTTAAAAGTGTGTGGCACTTCCCCAACCCCTCTTCCTCCTGCTCCAGCCATGCAAGACGTGCTTGCTTCCCCTTCTGTTTATGCCATAATTGAAAGTCTCCTGAGCCCTCCCCAGCCATGCTTCCTATGCAGCCTGCAGAACCATGAGTCAATTAAACCTCTTTACTTTATAAATTACCCAGTCTCAGGTATTTCTTTATAGCAGTGTGAGAATGGACTAATACACTCCCCATCTTGCTGCTGAGTAATATCGACTAATACACTCCCCATCTTGCTGCTGAGTAATATAACCTACACAAATAAACTCCATCTCTGATTCAGCCCTCAGCTCTCCCCTGGGAGTTCCCTTGCCCTTTCCCCTTCTGAGTAATGACCCGGTACAGTTGCCTCTGGATAGTCTCCTGCTGTGAAGGACTTCCCCTCTCAAGCAACCTCTCCAAGTGCCACCCAAACAAAGCTTGTTATGTGCTACTGCCACCTTGTGGTTATCTTTTTTGGCTCAGCCTCAAAATCCTACAAGTGAGTTCTATAGGATCCTGGTGATCAAGCAATTGGCAAGAGGTCTATTCCCATCAGTAGGACAATAAATAGGCAAATTGATCTTGGAAGGCCTTTAAGTGATTGGAATTCAATATTTGAAATGCCTCTGCATCAGTTTGGCATGGCATCACTCTTTGCTGTACTTCATTCTATAGTTTTTGTGGTCTCCCTATATACCTCATTAGCCTGGCCAAGTTGTAGCACCAGTATTTTAGTGAACCCACATCATTAGAACTTTTATGGTCAGAAATGCTAAGCTGCCCAGGAAAGATCAGCCAGCCCACCTGGGTCCCTCGCTAGGCAGGTGCTAGAAGTTGTAAGATCCACGGTCCCAAACAGGAAAAGGAGAAGAGTTCATGCTTCTGGACCAAGAGTGGGCTGCCCCTGATCCCATAACAGCTACAGTGAAAGGAGCTCCCTTAGCTCAGCTAAGGATTTGAAGTACTCTGAGATGAGAGGACATCTTTGTCCTTGGGGACCACTATAGTAGGCAAAGGAGCTAATTAATAAGGCAGATGCGTCAGATTAGGGTAGGTCACCTAAATGCAGGTGGGAAAGATGCCTTTGCAAGCAGTTAGTATGCTTCTGCTGATGTGACACAATTATGTTGTTGAGAATGTTGTCACTCTATCCCTTCGTTGGAAGGATGTTGAGATCCCAATTCTTGGGCTGAGCTGGCTAAAGCATTTTCTTTTTTTTCTGGGTTTTTTTTTTTTTTTTTTTTTTGAGATGGAGTCTTGCTCCGTCTCCCAGGCTGGAGTGCAGTGGCGCGATCTCGGCTCACTGCAAGCTCCGCCTCCCGGGTTCATGCCATTCTCCTGCCTCAGCCTCCCCAGTAGCTGGGATTACAGGCGCCCGCCACCACACTCGGCTAATTTTTTGTATTTTTGGTAGAGATGGGGTTTCACCGTGCTAGCCAGGATGGTCTCCATCTCCTGACCTCGTGATCCGCCTGCCTCGGCCTCCCAAAGTGCTGGGATTACAGGCGTGAGCCACTGCGCCCGTCCTTTTTTTTTTTTTTTTTTTTTTTTGGTGACAGGGTCTTGTTCTGTTCCCCAGGCTGGAGTGCAGTGGTTCCATCTCAGCTCACTGCAACCTCCACCTCCCGAATTCAAGCGATTCTTGTGTCTCCTGAGTAGCTGGGATTACAGGCGTGCACCACCACACCCAGCTAATTTTTGTATTTTTAGTAGAGATGGGGTTTCGCCATGTTGGCCAGGCTGGTCTTGAACTCCTGGCCCTAAGTGATCTGCCTGCCTTTGCCTCTCAAAGTGCTGGGATTATAGGCACGAGCCACCGCACCCAGCTGCATTGCTCAAAGTGACTAAAGTTAAGGAAATTTATACCCCTGCTCCTCCCAGGACTCTAAAAGAAGTCACTGTCCTGCTATACATGTGCTCCAAATCACAAGATATAAGCTGGGCCTTGTTCTAGGCAGCTTCTCATCAGCATGCCACCTGAAGAGGAAGTAGGACCCCCCCCCCCCCCAAACTACCTGTAGAGAGGACTGGTGCTCACTAGAAAAAAAAAAAGCAGCAGGGTGTCACCACAGTAGTGACTGGGATGACTTGCCCTCTGCTTTGCTGGTAACCACCTGCAAAGTAATAAAGACAGAAAAGACAAAAGGGGAGGGCCAAAAAAGAGGTGCTAATTTTTACTTGGTGGAGGAGATATATCCTCTCTCTCACCTTGAGGCTGCTTCTCTCCTTAAAGACCTAGCCCAGAAACTGAATGATAAAGGTCTGCCTAGCTATATAGAAGGAACCTGGCAAAGAGCTAGCTCCACCTAAAGGGCACTGACATTAAACAGTTGGCTGCCATAGTATGAGATGAAAAAATGGTGTCTCTATTAAAGGATCCTGCACAATTTGTATAGAAGGTTGTAATGATCCCCAGAACAGACTTTGGATGTTGGCCCAAATATATCTTGTTGATATGGATTTTTATGGCTTTACAGGCTGCACAGGCTATTGTAGGCCTTTTAACAGCCTAGGCCAACTGTCAATGGAAAATGTTAGTCAAGGCCAATGATCTCCTCCGCTATTTGGGGATGTTGGAGTGGGCTTATCAGGCAACACATATTTTGTGGTATGATGACTTGGCAAGTCCAGAGGAGGTTGAATTAAGTCCTGAATCCATCTAGTTGTTTTTCAGGAGGGCTCTCAACAAATATATGTTATGTCCTCTTTACTGGCAATGATGGCTAATACTAAAACAGTAAAGAGGCCATAGATGCCCTAGATTTAGTAGAAACTCATGAAAGACAAATTCAAAGCCAAGTGTTGCCTGTTAATTCTACAAACAATACCCCACCTGGCCTAAATTAAAGTAACTATCAACAGTAAGGTCACCTCCCTCCTAGGCCAAACAAACCACCTACAGTCAGGGCCCTGGTTAAGCAAGAACCCTGAGATGAACAAGAGGGATTATTGCACCCTAAAGGGGAAGAAGGCCCCAAATTGGATGATCTCTGGTAAATCAGTGCAACAATCATAATACTTACTACAGTTAGATTACAACCGGTTGCAGACTTCCCATTTCTTTCTTTTTTTTTTTTTTTCTTGAGACGGAGTCTTGCCCTGTCACCAGGCTGGAGAGCAGTGGCGTGATCTCAGCTCACTGCAATCTCCGCCTCCCGGGTTCAAGTGATTCTCCTGCCTCAGCCTCCCGAGTAGCTGGGATTACAGGCATGTGCCACCACACCCAGCTAATTTTTGTATTTTTAGTAGAGACAGGGTTTCACCATGTTGGCCAGGATGGTCTCAATCTCCTGACCTTGTGATCTGCCCGCCTCGGCCTCCCAAAGTGCTGGGATTACAAGAGTGAGCCACCACGCCCGGCCTTTTTTTTTTGAGATGGAGTCTCACTCTGTCGTCCAGGCTGCAGTCCAATGGTGCAATCTTGGCTTACTGCAACCTCCGCCTCCCGGGTTCAAGCAATTCTCCTGCCTCACCCTCCCAAGTAGCTGGGACTACAGGCGCACGCTGCCACGTCTGGTTAATTTTTTGTATTTTAGTAGAGACGGGGTTTCATCGTGTTGCCCAGGCTGGTCGTGAACTCCTGAGCTCAGGCAATCTGCCCGCCTCGGCCTCCCAAAGTGCTGGGATTACAGGTGTGAGCCACCGTGCCCGGCCCCAGCCTTTTTTTTTTTTTCTTTTTTGAAACAGAGTATGGCTCTGTCACCCAGGCTGGAATGCAGTGGCAGAATCTCAGCTCACTGCAACCTCCACCTCCCGGACTTAAGCCATCCTCCCACCTCAGCCTCCTGAGTACCTGGAACTGCAGATGCACAACACCATGCCCGGCTAATTTTTGTATTTTTTGTAGAGGTGGGGTTTTGTCATGTTGCCCAGGCTGGTCTTGAACTCCTGAGCTTAAGTGATCCGCCAGCCTCAACCTCCCAAAATGGTGGGGTTACAGACGTGAGCCACTGCACTCAGCCAGTCTCCTCATTTCAAAGCCCTTTTACCTTCTGTACTTGTTCTTGATCTCTGTCAGTAACAGAAGCTCACTTCCACATAGGGATCCAATGGTCATGGAAGTGAACCTCTTCTCGTAGAATATCACCATTTACCACATTAACTGTGGTTTGGGCTCCAAAAAAGAAATAATGCTGACTGGATTTGTTGTACATGGGTACCCAAATCTCCCCAATCCCCCAAATCACTCATGTTTTAAAGAGACCACTTACCCGACCTCTCCAAAGAGGATTAATTAAGTGGGAAATTACTTGCTTAACTATTAAAATTGGCCCACTTTCTGCTCAAAGATGCTTTTGTCCTAGTTCTTCTCCACCCTCACCCCCTTTTCCAATTAATAGAATGGACCTCCTCAGTTAGCAGGTAACCTCATGGAACAAACTTAAGGCTTTTACACTATTGATGGGTGCTGCCCAGTGGGAATCAGTTAACCTTCCCCTATTGGTGTGGAAGGTAAATATACCACAGTACTGGCTAAGGCAAGACACTGAAGGATTATGACCTCTCATAGCTGCCTTAGTTAAAGAAAGGCACTGATTCCTACCATCTCGCCTTTAAACTCTCCAATATGGTCTGTGCTTAAAACCACTACTAACAAATGGTGGCCAACTTAGCCTAAAGAGAGTTAACAAGGCTGTTCTCTTTATTAGAGCATCCCCACCAGATATTGTTGCCTTAGTAAACAACATTCAAAACAACAAGGGTAAATCGTTTGTAGTTACAGACTTGGCTAACATGTTCAATTCAGTAAAAATTTCACAGGAAAGTCAATCACAATGTACCTTTGCCTTTGATGGTCAAGAGTATGCCTTTTCCCAGTTACCTAATGGAAATTTAAATAGCTCTGGAATTGTACAGTTTTTGCAAACAGGACCTAAATGTGTACCCTGCATTTCCACCAGAAACTTGGCTTTGGCTGAGTTACATATATGACATCCTCCACACTGTACTTGATTAAGACTGTCTCACAGTCCATCATAACTGTGAGTAAACACCTCACTGAGAAAGGATGGGCAATTGTCCTGCATAAGGTACAAGGCCATCACAGTCTGTTAAATTTGGGGACTATATCTGGAATTTAGGAGGGCAAACTATTCCTGATCTGGTAAAGGATAAGCTCCTAGCACTCCAACCTCCCCCATTGGTAAAGAAGGCTTAACATTTGGTACCAATGTTTGGATTTTGGTGCCAACACGTTCCTTACCTCCAATATTTGCTAGTTCCTATATATTGAAAAGCCCATAGTCTTTCATTTTCCAGTAGGGCTCTGACCAACAACAAATGCTAAACTAAAGGAGGCTATTGCTTTGAAAGTTCCACCAGTGCCTTGAGAACAGGACTTAACAATGAGTTTCAACCATGTCTTAATTCATTTTGTGCTGCTATAACACAATAACAGAGAATGGGTGATTTATAAAGAAAAGAAATTTATTTCTCATAGTTCTGGAGGCTGAGAAGTCAAGATCAAGGTGCCAGCATCAGATGAGGGCCTTATTGCTGTTATGGCAAAAGGCATCACATAGGTGAGAGAGAGAGAGGGAATTAGGCAAAATTTATCCTTTTATAAGGAACACCGTCACTCTATAATGACATCAATCCATTCATGAAGGCAGAGCCCCCATGACTTAATCACCTCTTAAAGGTCCCACTTCTCAATACTGTTGCATTGGGGATTAAGTTTCCGACGCAAAAAACTTTGGGGAACACATTCAAATCATAGCAGACTACTTAAAGATTTGCCTTCTGGAGGCTCTGAACCAAATAACAAGTAAATGCTTATATACACATGGGCTTTTGATGTATGAGGCTTCCTGACTCAGCCCAAATGTATTCACCACTAGAGAGGCAACTCCTGGCAGTGTATTGAGCACTTACTGAAACTGAAGCCCTTACTGAAACAGAGTCAATTACCGTATGGATTGAGATTCCTATTTTTCCATGGGTAATGGAAAAATCTCCCTGTAAAATTATATCAGTAACAGAGGACTTCCTATTAAAGTGGATATGGTATCTACAGGATAGAGCTAAACCTGTCCTTATTGGAGTGTAACAACTCCATGAGGAAATAACCACATACCCCGCCTCAGAGGTTAACTTGCCATAACCTCCAGAAATGCCTTCACCTTTTGCTCAATATGGAATAAAGAGGATGGTTAACACTTTCAAACCAAGAACAATGGCTTGTCTTCCAATGAAGTTAGCACGGGGTATAAGGGAGCCAGATAATGGACAGCCACAGCCTATCACACCTATGCAAATACCCTAATTTTCATAAGGGGGACAGACCAAGTGCCCAGTGAGCTGAGCCATGTGCAATACTCCTAGCAATAGGCAATGTCCTGGACAAACATTTTCCTAAGGTTTTTATTTTCACTGACACTTAGTTGGTGGCTAATGGGCTAACTACTTGGTCAGAACTTTGGCAAAAATCACAGCTGGAAAACACAAGGCCAAGACATTTGAGGTCAAGGGATACAAGAAAAAAGCAGTCATGTTAGTTTCTGTTTTGCCCATCTTAGTGCACCATATCTTTGTTAATACTAAACAAGACACAGAGAAGTGATGATAAAACCCTAAAGCCAATGAACTAACCAGATAATCAAAACAGGTAGGTCTCTTAAAGAAGGGAGAGTTCCCAGAATTTTGAGATGAGCCACTCCTACCCCTTCTTTTGGTGGGTACCCTAGAGGTCAGGGCATTTGGACACCATGGGGTTTTGAAAATGGATTGTTAATATAGGAGCTGATGGAGTACAGAGACATTTACAAAAAGTCACTAGGGACTATACCACATGCCAGAAATGTAGACATTGGAGAAATTTACAGAGGAGGAGAGCCACATCAGAACTGGCTAATCAACTTCATTGGGCCTTTCCCTGCAATAGTAGGAGCCAATAGATATGCCTTAACAATGCAGATTAGGCCTTCTATTGGCTTATTTATGTAAGGCACCAACCTCTCCTAATGTTATTGAGTAGTTAACAAAACAGTTTTTACAGATTTTGGGAGTACCACAAGTTATACAATCAGATCAGAGCTCCCACTTCACAGCAAAGCAAATGCAACAGTGGGCTTTATGAAAGAGTATTGCTGAGGTTTTTCACCTGCCCTATCATCCTAGAGCAAGAGATATAGAAAGTTGTGGCTGGGCGCAGTGGCTCACGCCTGTAATACCAGCACTTTGGGAGGCTGAGGCAGTGGATCACGAGGTTCGGAGTTCAAGACCAGCCTGGCCAAGTTGGTGAAACCCCATCTCTACTAAAAATACACACAAAAAAATAATCCCAGCTACTCGGGAGCCTGAGGCAGAGAATTGCTTGACCCCTGGAGGTGGAGGTTGCAGTGAGCCGAGATCACGCCACTGCACTCCAGCCTGGGTGACAGAGCGAGACTCCGTCTCAAAAAAAAAAAAAAAGGAAAGTTGTAATGGGGCCGGATATGGCGGCTCACACTTGTAATCCCAAAATTTTTGGAAGGCTGAGACAGGAAGAGTGCTTGAGCCCAGAAGTTTAAGGCCATCCTGAGCAACATACTGAGACCTTGTCTCTACAAAAAAGTCCACAAATCAGCTGGGCATGGTACCATGTACCTGTGGTCCCAGCTACTAAGGAGGCTGAGGTAGGACGATCACTTGAGCCTGGTAGGTGAAGCTGCAGTGAGCCCCGATTGTGCCAGTGCACTGCAGCCTAGGCAACAGAGTGAGACCCTATCTCAAGAAAAAAAAAAGATGTAATGGGCTTTTAAAACAAGGATAACTGAGATATAACCATATTATTTTGGATTCAAATAAATTTCTATGCTAATTTTTAAAAAAGCAATGGCTATTGAGAGAACTTTGAGGACAGTGGTCCTGTAAATAGTTAAAAATACTATTCATAGTCTTGATTACATTAAATTCACACCCCTATGGCACAACTATATCATACTTAAATTTACAACAAACCGGGAGACCACCAACAAAGATGTTGTAACTTCTGTTGCTGTATATACCCACACTTAATGCAACACAATTACCAGTTTTTACAGACATGGGAGCCCCGACATTACCACCCACAGCACAGGAACATTCACCTGATACTTTCACTTTTCCTTTTCTCTTCATAGAAAATACAGAGCCTAGCCACTTCCTCCTCAATCCCAATGAGGACCTGAAGTAAACCATCAACTCTGGAATAATCCTCAGCCTGCGCCTGCTCATCATCTAGCATAAGTGGAGAAAACCACCCACTACTATCTGGAGAAAGACAGACATACTTATCTGTGACTCACATGCTTTGCTCCTCTAAAGACACTATGGAACAAATCTGGATCTGCTTCCTCGGAGGTGAAATTAATTGCCCTTGGGCAATAGAAAGGGGAAAAAACAGATTCATTACTGCTGGCCATAGACGACTTCTAACTTTTTCCTATTCTCAAGTGTTAACTACATGTCCATTGGTGGATCGCCTTAGCATGCCACGTGCATACCAAAGGGAGATACACAACGCTGCTCAGATTACGGACAATGAAAACCACTTCTTTGGTTATTCAGATTTGTTAATTCCACTAACATGATCACAGATATCAACACTCCAGCTAGCATTCTACCTCCTATCTCTACTATTGCTAGCAACACTTATCCCAGCCAAGCCAGAGTCTATAATATTGCTGGTGACCCATAGGTGCCTTCTAAGCCCTGTGAACCAATTTTTACTTCAAATCAAATGAAACCCACTGTTATTAATTAGTGTAATCAAGCAATTGGAACTACTGTCCACTGTCTATCAAATCTCATTTAAGAAATTCCTCATGATAGGTCAGGAGATCGAGACCATCCTGGCTAACACGGTGAAACCCCGTCTCTACTAAAAATACAAAAAAATTAGCTGGGCATAGTGGTGGGCACCTGTAGTCCCAGCTACTTGGGAGGCTGAGGCAGGAGAATGGCGTGAACCCGGGAGGCGGAGCTTGCAGTGAGCCTAGATAGCGCCACTGCACTCAGGCCTGGGCGAAAGAGCGAGACTCTGTCTCAAAAATAAATAAATAAATAAATAAATAAATAAATAAATAAATAAATAAATAAAAATAAATAAATAAATAAATAAATTAATTAATTAAAAAATGAAATTCCTCATGATAGTATGCACCCAATATTGCAACTAGGAGGTTCATGATTGTTGCAATCAAATTAAAAACACTGTAATCCACAAGAAATACCAACAAACTATCTGGGATTACAGAGGTAATTATAATTCCTAATCCCTGGGATGATGATAAATGTAAACCCTACCAACAATGTATGCCCTAACAACTATTGGCCTGTTTTTCTATTAATTATTATTATTATTTTTTTTGAGAGGGAGTCTTGCTCTGTTGCCCAGGCTGGAGTGCAGCGGCGTGATCTCGGCTCACTGCAAGCTCCGCCTCCCGGGTTCACGCCATTCTCCTGCCTCAGCCTCCTGAGTAGCTGGGACTACAAGCGCCTGCCACCACACCCGGCTAAGTTTTTGTATTTTTAGTAGAGATGGGGTTTCACCGTGTTAGCCAGGATGGTCTCAATCTCCTGACCTCATGATCCACCTGCCTTGGCCTCCCAAAGTGCTGGGATTACAGGCATGAGCCACCACGCCCGGCCAGTTTTTCTATTCATTATTATGATCTTTCTCCTCCTCCAGTACAAGCCCCATTTATTGGGGTGGAAAGAAATTGGCACTTTACCATGAACCTCCTCTGTGATGGTTAATTTTATGTATCAGTTTGGCTGGGCCATGGTGCCTAGATATTTGGTCAAACATTATTCTGAATATTTCTCTGATGGTGTTTCTGTGCAGGTATGTTTTTTGGACGAGGTTAATAGTTAAATCAGTGGACTTTTGTATGGACATCAGCAAGATAGTGGAATAGGACTCTCCAGTGCTTGTCCCCTGGTAGAAACATCAATTAAAAAAGCTATCCACACATAAAAATACCTTCAGAAGAGCTAAGAAAACCAGGTGAGAGATTACAGTACCTGGGTGTAGCACAAAAATAAGAAAAGATACATTGAAGAACCAGTTTACATTACCCATGTTACCTCTCCCCTAGCTCTAGACAGCACAACATGGAGATACCCTCTGCTTGGGGGAAGGAGAGAGGGCCTCTGTAAAACTCAGTACCAGGCAGGCTTCCACAGATCCAGACTTCAGGCTGGTACCTACGGATTGAGCCTCCAGCCTGGCCTGATACCAGGCAAAATCCCACAACCTCAGGCTCCAGGCCTGCATGGTAGACTCAGTCTCCAGGCTGCTCCACCAGTAGGATAACCTCAGCAGTCCCAGGCTCTGAACTGCCCCCAGAACCCAGCTGGCCTTCATGGCCACAGGCTTCAGGCCCACCCCAGCACCAACTGGTCACCACAGCCCTAGTTAGTTCATCAGGCCAGACTTTGTGGATACAGGATCCAGGCCCACCCAGCACCAAGCCAGCCACTGTGGCCTCGGGCATCAGGCCCACCCCAGTGGCCCCAGGCTTTGGACCCCCTGCCCCTACAGCACTGGGCTAGTCCCCATGCCACAGGCTTCAAAGCTACCCCAACACCAGGCTGACCCCTACAGCATTAGTCATCAGGCAAACACCTGTGGTGCCCTGCCTCCTGCCTGGCCCCTATGGACAGGCTCCAAGACCACCCAGCACCAGGCCAGCTCCTTCAGCCCCAGGCTCAATGCTGGTACCCACTCATTGAGCCTCTAAGCCCACCCCAGCACCAGCCAGGATCCTGCAGCCTGAGGCTCCAGGCCTGCCCAGTGAACTTGATCTTCATGCCTGCAGTAGCCCTAAACTCCAGACCATCCCTAGCACCAGGCTGACTTCTATGGCCCTAGGTTTCAAGCCCACCACACCACCAGGCTGGCCCCTGCAGCTCTAGTCATCAGACCAGCACCTGTAGACTCAGCCTCTAGGATGGCCCCTGCAGATATAAAATCCAGGTCTACCCAGTGTCAAGCCAGCTCCTGAAGCCCCAGGCTTCAGGCCTGCCACAGCACCAGGTCAGCACCTCTGGCCTCAAAAACCAGGTGAGTACCTGTGGACACAGGCTCCAGGCTTGTCCAGTACCAGGCAGGTCACCTTGACTCCACCCTCCATGCTGGCCCCTGCAGCCCCATGCTCTAGCAGACCCAGGATTCAGGCCTATCCCAGTAGACCCCTGCACTAGCATGGTCTCCATGACCCAGGCTCCAGGGCTGACCCTATGTATCCAGGTTCCCAAGGCCTAAGGACTGAGGCTAGCCCTCGGAGACCTACCCTATAGATCGGAATCTGTATACTCAGCATCCAGGCTGGGACCAGCAGATAAATTCCAGGTTGGTTCCCATAGCCCCCGGTTCCAGGCTAGCCTTAGCAAGCTCCAAACACCAGACTACCCCAACAGGCCCAGACTTCACACTGGCCCAGCACCAGGCCAGTCCCAGGCTCCAGTCATGTTACTGTGGCCCCAGGACCCAGAGGACCCAGGGTCCAGGCCTGCTCCAGCATACCCAGGTTCCAGAACCAACACAGCAGACCTGAGTGCCAGGCTGAACCTTATGAATGAAGGCTCCAAGACCCCTTGCAGACCCAGACTCCAGGCCAGCCCCCATAGACCTAGGATCCAGACTTGCCCCATTGATTGAGGCTCCAGGACTGTCCTAGTGCCAGGCCGGCCCCATAGATTCAGGCTGCAGGCCCACCACTCCAGCACCAGGTCAGCACCTGTGGACCCAGGCTTCAAGCTGGCTCCCATAGATACAGGCTCCAGGCTCACTGACATGAACCCAGGCCCCTGGTCATCCATGCACAACCAACCAACAGTTCCACACCAGGGGACTGAGGCTTCAGACTCAACCCTGTGGGCCCAGGTGTCAGGCCCACCTACCTACTGTCCCAGGTGCCTGGCCAGCCTGCCCAAGGACTCTGATGGCAATCTTGCCATTGGATCGTGCCAGACGGCCAGCCCAGAATCTCTGGGTGGGCTGAATAGTGAAGGGCCTCCCAAGATAAAGGCAGCCTGAAAAGACTGAAATAAGCCCCTACTTCCTTAAATGCACAGACACCAGTGTAAATCAATAAGAACATGAAAAACCAAGGAGACATAATACAACCAAAAGGACACAATAATCTCCCAGTAGCTGACCTCAAAGAAATGTAGATATACAAATTGCCAGATAAAGAATTCAAAATAATTGTTTTATGAAAGCTCAGTGAAAACCCAGAAAATCCAGAAAATCCAGGGGAACAATTCAATGAAGTCAGGAAAATAATAAATGACAAGAAGGAGAAATTTAACAGAGAGATTAAAATTATATTTAAAAACCCAGAAATTCTAGTGCTAAAAAAATACAATAAACGACATGAAAAATGTAAAAGAACATCAACAGCAGAATAGATCAAGCAGAAGAAAGAATCCATGAACTAGAAATCAGGTTATTTGATGAGATTGGGCTTGTTCAGGATGGTATGGCTGTAGAAAATCAGGTTATTTGAAAATATACAATCAGAGGAGAAAAAAATGAATGAAACAGAATAAGGAAAGTATATAGGATTTATGGGACAGCATTAAAGGGCAAATATTGGATCTAAGAGTTCTTAAATAAGAGACACAGGGGTCAAAATCTTGTTTAATGAAATAATAGCAGAAAACATTCCAAATTTGGAGAAAGATGTGAATATCCAGGTACAGGAAAGGCAAAGTTCTTCAATCCAAACAAGACTACACCAAGACATCTTATAATAAAACTGTCAAGGACAAAAGGAGAATCCTAAAAGCAACAAGAGAAAAGAAGCAAATAAAGTATAAGGGACTTTCCATAAAGCTAGCAGGAGATTTCTTAGCAGAGACCTTGCAGGCCAGGAGAGAATGAGATAATATATTCAAAGTACTGAAGAAAAAATCCTGCTAGTAGTGTAACACAAAAGCATATGAAAGTGTACAATTCACTGGTCAAAGTAAGTACATGATTATATTCAGAATAATACTGTAATGGCAATGTGTAAATCATTTAAATCTTTAGTATGAAGTTTAACATTCAAAACTATTAAAATAATAGCTACAATAATTTTTATGAGATACGAAATACAAAAAAAGGAAATTGTGATGTCAAAAATTTTAGATGTCGGGAAGGGTGGAGTAAAATTGTAGAGTTCTTTTATGCAATCACAGTAATGTTGTTATCAACTTCAACTAGCCTGTTATAACTATAAGATGCTTTTTGTAAGCGTCATGGTAACAACAAAGCAAAAACCTATAACAGATACACAAAAGATAAAAAGTAAGGAATGAAAACATACTACTGGCCAGGCATGGTGGCTCACGCTTGTAATCCTAGCACTTTGGGAGGCTGAGGCAGGCGGATTCCCTGAGGTCAGGAGTTCGAGACCAGCCTGGCCAACATAGTGAAACCCCGTCTCTACTAAAAATACAAAAATTTAGCAGGGTGTGGTGGCCCATGCCTGTAATCCCAGCTACTTGGGAGGCTGAGACAGGAGAATCGCTTGAACCCAAGAGGCAGAGGTTGCAGTGAGCCGAGTTTGCACCACTGCCCTCCAGCCTGGGCGACAGAGCAAGACTCTGTCTCAAAAAAAAAAAAAAATACTACTACTAGAGGAAATACATAATCACAGAAAAAAACAAGAGAGAAATAAAAGGGAAAAATCTACTAAACAATCAGAAAACAATGAACAAAATGGCAGTAGTAAGTCCTTAGCTATCAATAGTTACCTTGAATGTAATAGGATTAAATTTTCCTGTCACAAGACATAGAGCGGCCAAATGAATTTTTTACAAAAACCAGGTGAGATGGAGCATGCCTATAGTCCCAGCTACTTGGGAGACTGAGGCAGGAGGGTTGCTTGAGTCCAAAAGTATGAGTGCAGCCTGGGCTACCTAGTGAGACCCCATCTCAACAAAACATAAAACATTAGCCGGGCATGGTGGCACACATGGTCATCCCAGCTACTCAGGAGGATTGCTTGAGCTCAGCAGGTTAAGGCTGCAGTGAGCCATGATCATGCCACTGTACTCCAATCTTGGCAATAGAGTGAGACCCTGTCTCACAAAAAGAAAGAAATACATAAAAACAAAACAAAACAAACAACCCAAAGATGTAGTTCTTTTTTTTTAATTGTACTTCAAGTTCTAGGGTATGCGTGCACAACGTGCAGGTTTGTTACATAGGTATACATGTGCCACGTTGGTTTGCTGCACCCATCCACTCGTCATTTACATTAGGTATTTCCCCTAATGTTATCCCTCCCCCAGCCTCCCACCCCCCAACAGGCCCTGGTGTGTGATGTCTCCCGCCCTGCGTCCAAGTGTTCTCATTGTTCAATTCCCGCCTATGAGTGAGAACATGCAGTGTTTAGTTTTCTGTCCTTTTGATACTTTGCTGAGAATGATGGTTTCCAGCTTCATCCATGTCCCTGCAAAAGACATGAACTCATCCTTTTTTATGGCTGCATAGTATTCCATGGTGTATATGTGCCACATTTGCTTAATCCAGTCTACCATTGATGGACATTTGGGTTGGTTCCAAGTCTTTGCTATTGTGAATAGGGCCACAATAAACATATGTGTGCATGTGTCTTTATAGTAGCATGATTTATAATCCTTTGGGTATATACCCAGTAATGGGATTGCTGGGTCAAATGGTATTTCTACTTCTAGATCCTTGAGGAATCGCCACACTGTCTTCCACAATGGTTGAACTAATTTATACTCCCACCAACAGTGTAAAGGCATTCCTATTTCTCCACATCCTCTCCAGCAACTGTTGTTTCTTGACTTTTTAATGATCGCCATTCTCAAAAGATGTAGTTCTAAGAGGGAAGTTTATAGCTATAAACACCTACATCAAAAAAGAAGAAAGCAAAACAACCTAACATTGCGCATCAACAAACTAGAAAAGAAAAAGTATAAACTAAGCCCAAAGTTTGCTGGAGGAAGGACATATAAACAACAGAGCAGAAATAAATGAAATAGAGACTATAGAAACAATAGAAAAGGCTCTCCCTCTCCCTCTCCCTCTCCCTCTCCATCTCCGTCTCCCGTCTCCCCACGGTCTCCCTCTCCCTCTCTTTCCATGGTCTCCCTCTGATGCCGAGCCGAAGCTGGACTGTGCTGCCACCATCTCTGCTCACTGCAACCTCCCTGCCTGATTCTCCTGCCTCAGCCTGCTGAGTGCCTGCGATTGCAGGCGCGCGCCACCACGCCTGACTGGTTTTCGTATTTTTTTGGTGGAGACGGAGTTTCGCTGTGTTGGCCGGGCTGGTCTCCAGCTGCTAACCGCGAGTGATCTGCTAGCCTCGGCCTCCCGAGGTGCGGGGATTGCAGACAGAGTCTCGCTCAGTCAGTGCTCAATGTTGCCCCGGCTGGAGTGCAGTGGCGTGATCTCGGCTTGCTACAACCTCCACCTCCCAGCCGCCTGCCTTGGCCTCCCAAAGTGCCGAGATTGCAGCCTCTACCCGGCTGCCACCCCGTCTGGGAAGTGAGGAGTGTCTCTGCCTGGCCACCCATCGTCTGGGATGCGAGGAGCCCCTCTGCCCGGCCACCCAGTCTGGGAAGTGAGGAGCGCCTCTTCCTGGCCGCCATCCCATCTAGGAAGTGAGGAGCGTCTCTGCCTGGCCGCCCATCATCTGAGATGTGGGGAGTGCCTCTGCCCGGCCGCAACCCCGTGTGGGATGTGAGGAGCCCCTCCGCCCGGCAGCCGCCCCATCTGAGAAGTGAGGAGCCCCTCCGTCCGGCCGCAACCCCGTGTGGGATGTGAGGAGCCCCTCCGCCCGGCAGCCGCCCCATCTGAGAAGTGAGGAGCCCTTCCGTCCCGCAGCCGCCCCGTCTGAGAAGTGAGGAGCCCCTCCGCCCGGCAGCCACCCTGTCTGGGAAGCCAGGAGCATCTCCGCCCAGCAGCCACCCTGTCTGGGAGGGAGGTGGGGGGCAGCCCCCGCCCAGCCAGCCGCCCCGTCCGGGAGGGAGGTGGGGGGGTCAGCCCCTGCCCAGCCAGCTGCCCCGTCTGGGAGGGAGGTGGGGGGTCAGCCCCCGCCCGGCCAGCCGCCCCGTTCAGGAGGGAGGTGGGGGGTCAGCCCCCACCCGGCCAGCTGCCCCATCCCGGAGGGAGGTGGGGGGCGCATCTGCCCGGCCGCCCCTTCTGGGAAGTGAGGAGCCCCTCTGCCCGGTCACCACCCCGTCTGGGAGGTGTACCCAACAGCTCATTGAGACAGGCCATGATGACAATGGCGGTTTTGCGGAATAGAAAAGGGGGAAAGGTGGGGAAAAGATAGATAAATCAGATTGTTGCTGTGTCTGTGTAGAAAGAAGTAGACATGGGAGACTTCACTTTGTTCTGTACTAAGAAAATTCTTCTGCCTTGGGATGCTGTTGATCTATGACCTTACCCCCAACCATGTGCTCTCTGAAACATGTGCTGTGTCCACTCAGGGTTAAATGGATTAAGGGCGGTGCAAGATGTGCTTTGTTAAACAGATGCTTGAAGGCAGCATGCTCGTTAAGAGTCATCACCACTCCCTAATCTCAAGTACCCAGGGACACAAACACTGCGGAAGGCTGCAGGGTCCTCTGCCTAGGAAAACCAGAGACCTTTGTTCACTTGTTTATCTGCTGACCTTCCCTCCACTATTGTCCTATGACCCTGCCAAATCCCCCTCTGCAAGAAACACCCAAGAATGATCAATAAAAAAATAAATAAATAAATAAATTAATTAATTAATAAAAAAAGAAACAATAGAAAAGATCAACTAAACTAAGAGTTTGTGTTTTGAGAAGATAAAATCACCAATTTTTTTTTTTTTTTTTTTTTGAAATGGAGTTTCGCTCTTGTTGCCCAGGCTGGAGTGCAGCTGTGCGATCTTGGCTCACCACAACCTCTGCCTCCCGAGTTCAAGCGATTCTCCTGCCTCAGCCTCCCTAGTAGCTGGGATTACAAGCATGGGTCACCACACCCAGCTAATTTTGTATTTTTGGTAGAGATGGGGTTTCTCCATGTTGGTCAGGCTGGTCAAGAACTCACAACCTCAGGTGATCCACCTGCCTTGATCTCCCAAAGTGCTGGGATTACAGGCATGAGCCACCACACCCGGCCCAAAATCAACAAATTTTTAGCTAGACTAAGAGAAAAAATGAGGACTTAACTAAATTAAATCAGAAATGCAAGAGGAGACATTATAAATGATACCACAGAAATACAAAGGAGACATCTATGAACAATGATATGCCAACAAATTGGATAACCTAGAAGAAACAGATCAATTGTCAGACACAGGCAACCTACCAAGACTGTATCATGAAGAAATAAAAAAATCTGAAGACACCAATAATGAGTAAGGAGATTGAACCAGTAATAAAAATCTCCCATCAAAGAAAAGCTCAAGACCTAATGGCTTCACTGTGGAACTCTACCAAACATTTAAAGAACTAATAATTCTTCTCAAATGCTTCCAAGAAAAAATGAAAAAGAGGGAACACTTCCAAACTCATTTTATAAGGCCCCCGGTATAAAAGCCAGAGGACACTACACAAAAAGAAAATTATGGGATGACTGGGCACAGTCACTCACACTTGTAATTTCAGCACTTTGGGAGGCTGAGGCAGGAAGATTTTTTGAGCCCAGGTGTTTGAGACCAGCCTGGGCAACATGGCAAAAACCCATCCCTACAAAAAAACACAAAAACACCTGTAGTGTACACACCTGTAGTCCCAGCTACTCGGGATGCTGAGGTGGGAGGATCACCTGAGCCTGGGGAGGTTGAGGCTGCAGTGAGATGTGATTGTGCTACTGCACTCTAGCCTGCGTGACAGAATGAGACCCTCTTTCAAATAAAAAAGAAAGAAAAGGAGAAAGAAAATTACAGGCCAGCATCCCTGATGAATATAGATGCAAAAATCTCAAACAAAGCTAGCAAACTAAATTCAACAGCACATTAAAAGGATAATATATGATATTCAAGTGGGATTTATCCCAAGGATGGTTCAACATACACAAATCTATAAATGTGATATAGCACATTAACAGAATGATGAACAAAAACCATATGATCATCTCAACAAATGCAGAACAAGCATTTGACAAAATTTGGCATTCCTTCATGATAAAAAATTATCAACAAATCAGGTGTAGAAGGAATGTACCTCAACATAATAAAGACCATATGTAACAAACCCAGAGATAATATAATGCTCAATGGTAATAAGTTGAAAGCCTTTCCTCTAGCTCAGTAACAAGACAAAGATGGCCACTCTTTTGTTTCTTTGTACATTATTTTAATAAAAAACACATTGCTGTGTACAAATATACAGATCTCAAATTGTAACATTAAAAGACAAAATGCAATAAAGTGGCTTTATATGTTTTCCTCACTGAGACAGATATTCTGGTGAATCTAGACATTTATGATCATTAATACATAATAAGCAAGAGAAGTACAGATTTTCCAACCTCATGATCAGTAAATTCCTTTGAAAATGAAGGAAGGTATCGGTCATCAAAACGGGAAATAGTTGGTAAGTTAGATGGCCCTGCCTACACTGTGTAATGTAAGAGACATGATAAGAGCTATAAGAAACTATAGTTAAATGTTAGAAGTAAAGGCAAGGCTGGACGCGGTGGCTCACGCCTGTAATCCCAGCACTTTGAGTAGTGGAGGCGGGCGGATCATGGGGTCAGGAGATCGAAACCATGGTGAAACCCCGTCTCTACTAAAAATACAAAAAAAAATTAGCTGGGCATGGTGGCGGACGCCTGGAGGCTGAGGCAGGAGAATGGCGTGAACCCCGGAGGTGGAGCTTGCAGTGAGCCGAGATCGCGCCACTGCACTCCAGCCTGGGCGACAGAGCGAGACTCTGACTCAAAAAAAAAAAAAAAAAAAAGAAGTAACGTCAATATAGCTTTCTCAGACTTCTCCCAGTGATTATATATCTGATATATAAACATCTTCAAATGTGAAATAGTTCAATATGGTTGTATTTGTTCCACAATGACACTTTGCCAATATATTAATGTGATCCATATTTTGAAGTAGAATGATCTATAAAGAAATAAATAAGAAATCCAAAAAAGAAACCATTAGTTCCAAGTCAAATTATGTTAAAGGTCTGTAGAAAAAACAAGTGTGGGCAGGAAACATTGGCTACATGCCAATTTTTATTTCAAAGAGTAATGCTTGCACAAATAATAGTTTTCTTTGTCTTGCAAAACAAAACAAAAAAATCCCAAAATTAATCTCACAAACCTAAATTAGCTGAACATAGAGTAACAAAGCCAGTATTGTCATCTGCACATTAGTTTGATAAATCAAACTGCATCTTTGAAAAACCTGGTGCTGCTGCCATCTCTGCTCACTGCAACCTCCCTGCCTGATTCTCCTGCCTCAGCCTGCCGAGTGCCTGCGATTGCAGGCGCGTGCCGCCACGCCTGACTGGTTTTCGAATTTTTTTGGTGGAGACGGGGTTTTGCTGTGTTGGCCGGGCTGGTCTCCAGCTCCTAACCGCGAGTGATCCGCCAACCTCGGCCTCCCGAGGTGCCGGGATTGCAGAGGGAGTCTCGTTAACTCAGTGCTCAATGGCACCCAGGCTGGAGTGCAGTGGCGTGATCTCGGCTTGCTACAACCTCCACCTCCCAGCCGCCTGCCTTGGCCCCCCAAAGTGTGGAGATTGCAGCCTCTTCCCGGCCGCCACCCCATCTGGGAAGTGAGGAGCGCCTCTTCCCGGCCGCCATCCCATCTAGGAAGTGAGGAGCGTCTCTGCCTGGCCACCCATCGTCTGAGATGTGGGGAGCGCCTCTGCCCCGCCGCCCCGTCTGGGATGTGAGGAGCCCCTCCACCCGGCTGCCACCCCGTCTGGGAAGTGAGGAGTGTCTCCGCCCGGCAGCCACCCCGTCCGGGAGGGAGGTGGGGGGGTCAGCCCCCCCGCCCGGCCAGCCGCCCCGTCCGGGAGGGAGGTGGGGGGTGGTCAGCCCCCCTGCCCGGCCAGCCGCCCCGTCCGGGAGGGAGGTGGGGGGGTCAGCCCCCCGCCCGGCCAGCCGCCCCGTTCGGGAGGGAGGTGGGGGGCTCAGCCAGCTGCCCCGTCCGGGAGGGAGGTGGGGGGGTCAGCCCCCTGCCCGGCCAGCCGCCCCGTCCGGGAGGTGAGGGGCACCTCTGCCCGGCCGCCCCTACTGGGAAGTGAGGAGCCCCTCTGCCCGGCCACCACCCCGTCTGGGAGGTGTACCCAACAGCATGAGAACGGGCCATGATGACAATGGCGGTTTTGTGGAATAGAAAAGGGGGCAAGGCGGGGAAAAGATTGAGAAATCAGAAGGTTGCTGTGTCTGTGTAGAAAGAAGTAGACATGGGAGACTTTTCATTTTGTTCTGTACTAAGAAAAATTCTTCTGCCTTGGGATCCTGTTGATCTATGACCTTACCCCCAACCCTGTGCTCTCTGAAACATGTGCTGTGTCCACTCAGGGTTAAATGGATTAAGGGCGGTGCAAGATGTGCTTTGTTAAACAGATGCTTGAAGGCAGCATGCTCGTTAAGAGTCATCACCACTCCCTAATCTCAAGTACCCAGGGACACAAACACTCTGCCTAGGAAAACCAGAGACCTTTGTTCACTTGTTTGTCTGCTGACCTTCCCTCCACTACTGTCCTATGACCCTGCCAAATCCCCCTCTGCGAGAAACACCCAAGAATGATCAATAAAAAATAAAAATAAAATAAAAAGAAAAACCTGCATCTGCTGCTATGTAGAACTGATAATTACTTTTCAACATATAAACGAAAAATCATTATACAGCTCTCTTTTTTTTCCTAGAAAGATGTATACCAGGAAAACCCAACAGAATTTGTTACTTGTTAAATCCCACAAAAGCTGCAAGGCAGCTGAGAGTTGATGACACTTAAGGACAGCAAAGATGGCCACTCTTGCCACTTCTGTTCAACATAGTACTGGAAGTCCTACCCAGAACAATTAGGCAAGAGAAAGGAATGCATCTAAATTAGAAAGTAGGAAGTTAAATTGTCCCTGTTTGCAGACAACATGGTCTTATTTATAGAAAACCCATAGAAAACTGTTAGAACTAATAAATGAATTCAGTAAAGCTACAGGATATAAAACCAACATACAAAAGCAGAAATGTTTCTATACATTAATAATGAACTATCCAAAAAAGAAATCAAGAAACAATCACATTTATCATAGTATCAAAAAATACTTAGGAATACATTTAACTAAGGAAATGAAAGAGTTGTACACTGAAAACTATAAAACATTGATGAAAGAAACTGACGAAGACATAAATAAATGAAAAGATATCTCATGTTCATGGATTATAAAAGTTAATATTGTTAAAATGTCAATTCCACCTAAAGCAATCTATAGACTCAATGCTATCCCGATAAAAATTTCAATGACTTACAGTCCTCCATGACATCAAAAAAAAAAAAAAAAAAAAAAAGGGAGGGAAAAATTTCAATGACGTTTTTCATAGAAATAGAAAAACAATCCCAAAATTTGTATGGAACCTACAAAAGACCTCAAATAGCCAAAGCAATCTTGAGCAAAAAGAACAAAGCTGAAGGCATCACAATACATGACTTCAAAATATATTACAAAGTGATAGTAATCAAAAGGCATGGTACTGGCATTAAAACAGACATATAGACCAATAGAACAGAAGAGAGAGCCCCAGGAATAAATCCTCTCATTTACAGTCAACTGATTTTTGACAAAAGTGTCAAGAACACACAATAGGGAAAGAAAAGCATTGGAACGACTGGATATCCACATGCAGAAGAATGAAATTAGACCCTTATCTCACAACATATTCCAAAATCAACTCAACTGGATAAAAGGTTTAAATGTAAGAACTAAAACTGTAAAACTGCTAGAAGAAATCCTAGGGGAAAATCTCCATGACATTGGTATGGGCAATGATTTTTTGGGTATGAATCCAAAACCACAGTCAAGGAAAGCAAAAATAGATAAATGAGATTATATCAACTAAAAGGCTTCTGCACAGGCAAAGAAACAATTGATAGAGTGAAGAGACAACCTATGAAATGAGAGAAAATATTTGCAAACCTTACATCTGATAAGGGGTTAATATCTAGGATATATAAGCAACTCATACAACTCAGTAGTAGGAAAACAAATAACCTAATTTAAAAATGGGCAAAGGCTCTGAATAGACGTTTTTTAAAAGAAGACATACAAATGGTCAACAGGTATATGAAAAAATGCTCAAAACCACTAATCACTAGGGAAATGGAAATTAAAACCACCATGAGATATCACTTCACACCAGTTAGAATGGCTATTATCAAAAAAGTGAAAGTTAGGTTTTGGAGAGGATATGAAGAAAAGTGAACTCTTATATACTCTTGATGGGAATGTAAATTAATACAGCCATTATGAAAAACAGTATGGAGGTTCCTCAAAAAATAAAAAATAGGGCTAGGTATGGTGGCTCATGCTAGTAATCTCAGCACTTTGGGAGGCCAAGGTGGAAGTATCACTTGAGGCCAGGAGTTTGAGACCCCCTTGGATAACAGAGTGAGGCCCCCATCTCTGCAAAAATTTTAAAAATTGGCTGAACATGGTGGCACACACCTATAATCTCAGCTACTTGGGAAGCTGAGGTGGGAGGATTACTTGAGCCCAGGAGTTCAAGGCTGCAGTGAGTTATGATCATGCCACTGCACTCTAGCCTGAATCATAGAGTGAGATCTCATCTTTTAAAAGGGAAAAATAAAAATAGAACCATGTGATCCAGCAATCCTTTTTCTGGATATATACTTGAAAGAAATGAAATCAGTACCTCAATGAGATACCAGCACTCCCATGTTCATTGCAGCATTATTCACAATAGCCAAGATAAGGAATTAACCTGTTTGTCAACAGATGAATGAAGAAAATGTGGTTCATATACACAAGTACTATTTAGCCTTAAAAAAGAAGGAAATCCTGTCATTTGTGACAATGTGGGTGAACCTGGAAGACATTATATTAAGTGAAATAAGCTAGATTTATGTTTGTCTTTCTGTACAAAGACAAATACAACATGATCACCCTGAAATGTGGAATCTAAAAAGTTGAACTTATAGAAATAGGAAATAGTTCTCACCACAAAAATAAGATAAGTATGTGAGGTAATGAATATGTTAATTATTATGATATAGCCACTCCACAATGTATACATATTTCAAAACAACATGTTGTGCATGATAAACTATACAACTTTTATTCGTCAATTTAAAAAATAAATTGAAGAAATCAGTGGACTTTGACTAATGCAGATTACCATCCATAATGTGGGTGGGCCTCATCCAATCGGTTGAAGGCCTTAAGAGAGCAAAATCTGACCTCTTTTGAGCAAGAAGGAATTCTACCAACAGATATTGGACTGGAACTGCAACTTGTCCCTGAGGCTCCTGCCTGCCATCCTATCTCATCAAATTTTAGACTTGCCAGTCCTCCAAATCACATGAACCAATTCCTTAAAATAAATCTTTCTTTCTTTCTCCATGCACACACATACACACACATGCATACACATATACATCCTCTTGGTTCTGTTTCTCTGGAGAAACCCTGACCACTATACCTTTCCTAGACAACAGTCAGTATCCAAGGAAGGCAATGTCTACCACATATTACTTGGGCCAAAGCATGTCTAAAAAATCAGGAACAACCACCATCTTGGCAATGCTTCCCTAACCCAACCTCTCACAATATCAACTGCAAGTTTTACATAACCTTAAATGGAAGCAAACTCTATAACAGTTGCATCTCTGGCTGTTCACAGAAAAGAATCGTATTTCTTGAGTGTTAAAGCAAAGCCAATTCATGTAAAAAACATATTTGATCCCATGGAGAAATCCAGCCTGTCTCTGGATAGAAGCTTATTTACCCAAATTGACCAACTACTTGCTTACAACTATTATAAAAATTGCTGGGTTTACCAAGACCACCATTAACAATGACTTAGAAAATATTTAAGCAAAATGGCCACCCAATGTTACTCCTCTGGGGCACCTTATAAAGCAAATGTCCCAGCTTACAGAACACAGAAGCAGTAATGAGAAGCCTAGTAGTGAAGCTAAATGTATTGGTATAGTCACATGGCCACCTCCCAAGGGACCACCCCTGAGGCTAATAAAACTGTATAAATGGCCATCCTAGAAAACTTTCCCCTAAAATGAAGGCCATGGTCCTTCACTGAAGCACAGCAATATTACAATAAACAGGGAAGGGAATGGGCCACATGTGTAATATAATTGACGACTACTTTCCAAATAACTTGATCCATCTGTAAAGATCCCACGTGTGAGTGTTTCACAGTTTAGGATATAATTTTGTGTGCTGCTAAACTGACAACTTTTGTTTTGAACCATTAAGAGCATCTGTGAAACCTATTCCATGCCCATGGAAACACACTGATGCTATTTACTATTAGCAATCAGCAGGAAATCCAAGTACCAATACACACTAATTTGGGCAAGTAGAAACAGAAAGTTGTCCACCAAACCAAACTTGTATATAGTTTTGGCCACAGCGATACATAAGACAGCAAATCCAACCGTGCTGGGCTTGCTTCTACCAACCTGATTTTAGTACATATAGCATAATCCTCTCCCCTGGCCAAGCACCTTTCAAAACCTCACTTATCAAGATGAACATATTCTATCATTATCCAATGACAACATCCAGAGGCTAATTTCACACAAATGTGAAATGTGAAATGGTGAGCTGAGCTCATAACCAGTTTAGTTGATCTAGGTGCTGAGTGCAAGACAGATAACACACAAGCTTGTCTGACTCTAACATTATAAGCTCCTATTAACAAAATCTGGAATTGCACTAAGTCACACAAACTTGCCTTCATAGGTATGCAGATAACACAGGCAGCAGAGGGAACCTGGTGGACCTGTAAGGGAATCAGATGACTTCCCCTGTCACAAGGTTTGCTTGTCTGACCCTGGATGATATATCCCTCACTTGTGTTTGGCTCAAAATTCCAGTAGATTTCTAACGAGTAGCAACCCCCCATCCCACCCCCTTACAAAGTACTTGCCCCTACAAACTATACTAAGTGCAACTCTCCAATGCTACAAATGAGTTTTCCCCACAGTCTCCCTGGTACTAGTGGCAATAGTATTATTAAATTGGGGTGGTGGGGGGTGGGCAGTAGAACAACGTAAGTATAGAGTACCACACAATAATTAAAAGATACACAGACAGTCGTGTCTAAGAAATTATCCACACAAATTAAAGTAGCTCAGGTTGCATGGTAACTTAATGGTCCATGGCTAAGTGTTCAGTCTCTACTAAGACCCCGTAAGGGCCTCATATGGTGTCTCACACTTGTAGTCCCAGCACTTTGGCAGGCTGAAGCAGGAGGATCGCTTGAGGCCAGGAGTTTGAGATCAGCCTGGGCAACACAGTGAGACCTCATCTCTGCAAAAGAAAAAATGTAAAAACATTAGCTAGGCATGGTGATGCACACCTGTAGTCTCAGCTACTCAGGAGGCTGAAGCTGGAGGATTGTTTGAGCCTAGGAATTTGAGGTTATATGATCATGCCTCCACTCTCCAGCGTGGGCAACAAAGTGAAACACTGTCTCTCTTTCCTCTCTTTCCCTAAAAAAAAAAAAAAAAAAAAAAGCCTACTAGGAAGCCAAAAACTGTTTCTCAAAAATAAAATAGTTATTCAGAAAGGATGGCAGGGCTTTGCTCCAAAATCCTAATGGCCTGAACTTGATTAATCTATAGGGGCCTTACAGAAGCTTCAAACAGCACCTTTACCTGCCACTGACCCTGCAAGTCCCACTAGATCGGCTGGATCAAGTCCCACTAGATCGGCTGGATCAAGTAGCCCACATATCAGAACAGCTTGCGTGGCAGCCAAAACCTTTTGTGGAGCCTTCGCTTGGCTCCACTGGAAACTAGCAGCTTTTTAGGTTACTTGGTAAATGTGTCAGGAGTATCACACCCAAGTGAGAAATTTGTCGCCTCCACAATCCAAAGAGGCTCACTAGGCATTGTGCCTCTTTTTTTGGATGTAGTAAGGGCCAGATGCAACAACTTATCCTTCATCTTAGAAGTGATATTTCAACATGCCTCACACCACTGGACACCTAGAAACTTCACTGAGTTGGAAGTTCCCTGAATTTTTTTCTACCCTCTGACATGCAAATGTCTCACCAATATGTTTACAGTAGTTGCTACTTCTTGTTCACTAGGTCCAGTTTGCATAATATCATCAATGCAATGGACCAGTATGATGGCTTGTGGCAAGAAGAGGTGATCAAGGTCCTTGCAGACTGAATTATGACAGAGGGCCAGAAAGTTGACATGCCCATGACATAGGATAGTGAAAGATGTATTGCTGGCTTTGTCAGCTGAAAGTAAACTGATTCTGGTGGTCTTTTTTATTAATAAGTATCAATAGCTACCTACCACGTAACAGGAGATATATTAATTTGCTCATCAACAAAATCACATCTGGAACAGCAGCTGTAATTGGAGATAAATACCTGGTTAATAGTAATCCACTGTCATTCTCCAAGATTCATCTGCTTTCTGCACAAGTTAAATGGGTGAGTTGAATGGGATGTCGTGGGAATCACTATCTTGCATCTTTCAAGTACTTGATGTTTGTACTAATCTCTGTTATCCCTCTAGGGCTATGGTATTGCTTTTGGTTTACTATTTTCCTATGTAGAAGCAGCTCTAGTGGCTTCCTATTGACCTTTTCTACCATAGTAGACCTCAATCAACAATCAGGAAACCAATGCGCCAACTCTGCCAGTTGCTGAGTACGTCTATTCCAATTATGCATTCTGGAACTTGGACAATAACCACGAAATGAGTTTGAAGAGCCACTGGACCCTCTGTGAGACAGAACTGAGCTAAAACTACATTGATCCCCTGACTTTCATAAGCCCCGACTCTAATTGGTGGACTATAGTGACATTTTGGGTCTCTTGGAATGAATGTCACTTCAGAGCCAGTGTCCAGCAATACCCAAAATGTCTGATTATTTCTTTTTCCCCAATGCATAGCCACTTGATAAATGGCCATAGGTTCCTTTGAGGAAGTCTATAAAGAAGAGTAACAGTATAAAGTTTTGGCAGTATAACAGGATTCTTCCTCAAGGGCTTCCCCTTCATTCAAGGGGTTGTGGGTCTGTTAACTGGCTGAAGTCTGGGAGTTGGTTGGACAGTGAGTCTATGTTTTGGTGATTCAAGTTAGACATTGTTCACGCAAACTAGAATGCTCCTGCTTATACAGATCAAGGAAGAATTTATATCCATCTATTTCTTTTCTAGGGACATGATGATCAACCAGCCAATGCCAAAGGTCTCCGAAAGTTACACTATTTTGATTATTGCTTTGACTCCCCTGTCCATCACAGCAACCAAACTCACCTTGTCTTTGATGATTTAGTTCTGCCATTTGGCCCCTGCTGCCCCAGGATCCGATTGCCTCTATTGCATTCAGGGATCCCAGTTTGGTGGCAGCAGTTCCCACTATAATTTCTGACCTACAGAGAAAAGCAACCACAGAACTCTTCAAAGATGCAGGAGTTCCCCCTCACAAATCTATTTCTCACAACCATGTTGAAAGATGTGTTCTCCCAATGTGGGTGAAGGGATCTTAAACAATAAATTGACTCTAACATTCTAATCTTCCTAAGCCTTTAGATCCCTTCCTTTACAGTATACCAAGACAGTTCTGTCATTTCAACTTCATTTGGTGTAGGCCACTTTTGGTCCATGTTTCAGCCAACCAACCAAACTGTTAGAGCCCTAACACGTTGAGCTGAAACATTCAATTCACTATTTCTTCTTAGTGGGCCTATATTAATAAAGTTAGCCTGATTCAACTTCCTATTCCTTCCAAAATTATCCCACACCCTTAATATCCACTTCCACACATATTCCCCAGATTTCTGTCTATATAAACTGAAAAAAAATCTTGCAGTTGTTTTGGTGTGTAGCACACCTTTCAAGGCCTCCTGCAACTTGAGCCTAACTGTATGTCTAGAAGCAAAGAGGGGTTGTGGGTAAGTCCTCATGAAACTCAGCAGTGCCTTGCAAGGAAACTACCTCAAGGAAGGTCACTGCAGGTTCTTCAGGCAAAGCAGGGTTAACCTTTTCAGACAAGACTAGAATGGCTGGCAAAGAAGACTCTGTAGAATTTAGGAGTCTGATGTCCCCAGCTTCATTGGGATCTTCTCATAGTCCCCTACTCCAATTTTCAGGATCCCATTCCTTCCCAACAAATGTCCTCTTTTTAACAGAACTTCTGCATCTTATTCCCCATTCCTCATCCCACATATCTTTACAATTGCCTTGTTCCTGGATGCTAATTTGAAAATATACTACCTGATTCATTATTTTTCCATAAACCTTTGCTTTACTGGCAGAATAGAATCTTAGGTTGTGCTATGGTTTGAATGTGTCCTCTTTGAAATTCAGGTGTTGGAACTTAATGGCAATGTGATGCAGCAAGAAGGCCCTCGCCAGACAATTGAACCTGCCAGCACTTGATCTTGGACTTCCCAGCCTCCAGAACTGTAAGAAAATAAATTTCTGTTCTTTATAAATTACCCAGTTTCAGGTATTCTGTTATAGAAGCACAAATGGACTAAGACAGGTTGTAAGGTGGGATATGGAGGGTACAATGTCCATCTCCAGTCCCCAGTCCTCAAGCACCAACTAGAAAATTTCACAACCACTGGCCAAGTGTTCAGAGGGTTGGTGTCCATGACCAACCCTTTTTCTCTTCTCTCTATGCTATACCTACTTTGCAGTAGCTTGTCTAAAACACACACTCTTAGTAAGCTGGTAGGGGAAAAAAGCCATTTTTCTCAGCCAGCAGATTATAGTTGGTACAGTAAAATTTCATTTTATATTGAGGCCTGATTCTAAAGGGGATTCAAAATTTAAGGGAAAATGACATATAGTCAAAATTATCATTGAAACTCATTTATGAAGGCTCCATGTTAAAGATCTACATAACACTTATCAGTGAGGTCAGTGTTGGAATAGATCCCTGTTTCTTCAATTAAGCAACAGATTAAGTAGCTGGCTTCTGGTTATGGCCCCTATTGCATGAAAAGTAAATATACTTAAACGCTAGTAACACACTCAAGATGATGAAATACATTACAAGAAGCACAGAGAAACTGAAATCACCTAATTGAACAGCAGATTCAAGTCTCCCAACCTTCACTCATTCTGGGACATAGACTTACTTAGTGGAATGGTAGGCAGATTCACTCCCATTATTTATATTCTTATTTTCACATGTATGTATGATGTGACTCCACTATCAAGGGGAAGTCACAGGCCCCAAAGGGTGCATTTGGGGAGAAGGTCAGAAAGAGCCTTTCCAGTTGGAATTCTCAAGAAATCAACAGAAAATGGAGATTAGCAAAAGGTAGTTGACCTGGAGGGATGGTGTGTGTTTATTATATTGTTACTTGAGTGTTTTCCATATTTTTATTAAGGAGACTATATGTCTTCTAAACATAATAAAAAGCACCAGGAACTTTACACATTCAATCTGGCTGATTCCGAAGCAGAAACGACTGGAATAGAATTATTTGGGTGGAGGGGGAGCAGGATGTGCAGAGAGTTGTCTTGGTTGAGTTCAACTGTAACAAGGATGAGGTAACTGTTGTGTTGTCATAACAAAAGAAAAGTTTGCACAGAATCTAGAAAAAATAGAGCCCAAACCCAAGAATTTGTCATTGTTGATCAGCCCTGTACAAGGAAGAGACCATTGTATGTAGCAGCCTGAGTCTTGGATCCTAAGGAGGTATATTCTCCTACATAGTGGAAACCTTTCTCAGGTTCCTTCATGCTCTGTAGCAACTATCTGCAAAGATTGTCTAATCCCTTTTGCTCAGAGTCCAACTGCACTTAGCCTCTTCTGATTGCCATAATAATAGCTAACATTTCTTAAGTGTTTGCTATGTTACAGTCCTAGTCGTAGTTAGGTTTGACTCAACCCACTAAACAGGTTGCTAGCCATTTTATTTCACTACTTTAACTTCCTCTTGCATTTCATGTTTTTGTTTTTGTTTTTGTTTTTTGTTTTGAGACAGTCTCTCTGTTGCCCAGGCTGGAGGTCAGTGACACAATCTTGGCTCACTTCAACATCCACCTCCTGGGTTCAAACAATTCTTGTGTCTCAGCCTCTCAAGTAGCTGGGATTACAGGCGTGTGCCATCATGCCTGGCTAATTTTTTTGTATTTTTAATAGAAAATGGGGTTTTTAATGGGGTTTCACCATGCTAGCCAGGCTGGTCTTGAACTCCTGGCCTCAAGTGATCTGCCTGCCTCAGCCTCTCAAATTGCGGGGATTACAGGTGTGAGCCACAACACCCATCAGAGTTTAAATCTTTGTTTTCTTCACTCTTAAGGAACTGAAAACTGAGAGCAGTTACTGAGGAAGCAAAGCCCTTTGGGGCTTGTTCTCAGATGCATGCCCTCTGCTTGGCCACTGAGTAAATCCCTTTTGGAGTGACTGTGTATTTCCGGTGACCCATTAAACTATCCCTCATTTTCTACTTCCATTCTCATAGGGGTGGGATCCTTAAAGTGGGTGTGGGTTATAACTGCTGTCCCAACCCTAGGCCTAACTTGATTGGCCCAAGGAGGAGCACCTGACTATTTCGAAGCACTTTCCAGGAATTTGAAATTTCAGGGGAAACAGAGAGAGAGAGAGAGAGAGTAAGAGAGTGAGACAGGGAGGAAGGGAGAGATTTTTTTCCCCTGTAGCTGAAGGTTAGAAAGTAAACAATACTGCCTTGGCAGTATGGGCAAGCTATTTTCCCATGCTTTCTAAGGAGCAGAGAAAGCTACTCATCACAGATGATGAAACAAGGAGAAACATAAAGAGAAGAATAAATGATGTTGCCTGTTGTCCGAGTTTCTGAAGACTTTGAAGTTGCCTGTTCTAGTCCATTTCTGAGGTCCAGTAAGTTGCTCAACCTTGGGTTTTGTGACATACCCTAACTTATAATAAATTTCCCTATTTTGCCTGAGGTTACATTGTTTTCTGTTATTTGTAGCTGAAGACTAGTAGTACAGACACCTTATTCAGGTTGATCATTATACCTAAATTTGTGGACCAATTTTCTTTCAATTGTTTTTTATCATTTCATCCAGAACAATGTCCAAGAAAGACCGATATCCTACCTGCTTCAGTCTATTTCCAAGCCATTTCTTTCCACTGGCTGACATGCCACTGTTCAGTTATTACTCTTGCCTGCACCCAAGAGGTTGAGTCAGAGCCAAGCCACAAGTCAGTGCCAGCAAAGTAGCTGCATTTATTTCCATTCTGCAGCAGTAGATAATTTATAGATGTATTTAGGGTGAGTTGACAGGATTTGTGGAAAAAGGGGAAAGATGGGGAGTTCCAGAGTGAACATAGACACCAAATCAGTAGAGGAATGAAACACACTTATCAGACAATCTTTAGAATCTCACCCAGGGAGCTCAAAGAGGATAGAGCAAGGAACACTAGGTCAGTTCTCCAGAAATCAAGTTGCTATGATAGGCAAAATGCTTTATGGTGCATAGGTTTGCTTCTGAGGCAGGGAGGGCAGAAATACAACAGAGCTAAAGAGTAAGCAACCAGACAAGATAGGCAGTTCAAGGGAGGGAAATGAGAGAGGAGGAGGTAGGGGGGACTAGATGATAATATGAGAGAAAAGTGAGGTAGAAAGCTCTAGAGATCAACCAGAGCATTCTAAAAGCACCAAGTTAAAAACCAGTTGACTCATTTGGAGGTCAGCCAAACCAGGCAGGGTAGCTGCATATTGTATTGATGTAGCTAGGAGAGTGAAGAGGCAGTGACTTGAGCTTTCTTGATCATTTCTGCAAGACCACACTCCTGCTCCCACACCCTTATCAACATTATTTGGATGAGCTCATTTCTCATTGCCACTGTAGCCCCTTCAACCTACATCAAATGATCCTGCGTTCTATCAGAGGTCTCCACTTCCCTTCATCCCTGTTTCCAGGCAGAATATTGAGAGAAACATCTTAATTGTTCTTGCAACTAAAATCCATTATTACTTGATGCAAGTTTTCATGTAATTGAAATCCATATTTAATTTGGTCATTTTATCCAGGGCAAAATGTTCTATGCCCTGAGAAGTGCAAGAAAGAGCAGAGGGTCTATTCAGGCTAAATTGTTTGCAAGAAACCCATTTAAGCTAACTAAAATAAAGTGAAGTTTATTCTAAGACTATGAGTGGACTAATAGGATGGAAGGAATAGTGCAGAAATCTAAGAATAAAAGCTATAACAGAAGCCAGGTGTGGTGTTGCACACCTGTAGTTCCAGCTACTTGGGAGGCTGAGGCCAGAGGATCACTTGAGCCCAGAATTTCCAGGCTGCAGTATGTTATGACTGTGCCACTGCACTCCAGCCTGGGCCATAGAGTGAGACCCTGGCTGGAATAATTCATTCATTCATTCATTCATTCATTCATTCATTCATTCATTAAAAAATAACAGGAATAGACCACACCAAGACTGGAGTAAGGGATATTTTGGGCTTCAAGGTGGCCCTAGAGACTTATAACAGGAGTTTAAGGTCTTCATTATAGTGACTTGGCTAGGTTTTTAATGCATGCTTCTTTCCATTCCACTATCACTTGACTGCCTCTAATTACTCATGATTACTAATAAATCTCCCTGTTCATGGCCTATCATGACTTCTTCAGCCTCAACTATACCTCATGACCTTTTAGCTGTAATAATTCACTATTTGTTTTTGTTGTTGTTGTCATTTTCTGTTTCATATTTTACATTTAAGAAAGAGAGAATCTGATTGGCCCAGCTAATTTTTCAAGCCAGCCCATACAGGCCAGCTTACACCCTTAGAATAGGTCTTTCTTCCTACCCTACCACAAAAATTTGGCTGTGGTAGGGGGAAGAGGGACAGGCAGAATCATATGGTAGAAAATGTGGCTATGTAGGTGACATCAGCTTTGGGCAAGGACATTTTACTTAGAATAGAGTGTGGGTAAAACTTGTACTTTAACTAATATGTCCATGAAAGAAAATTACAGAGGTCCACAAGAGCCTAAAACGGTGGTATCTAACATGAGATACAAAGAAAGAAAGTGGCTGAGGCACTGGTGCCCACAGCAAAGGAACACTGGGAGTTAATCTAAGCCTGAGAAAGGGCCTCAGATCTATACAGTAGAAAGGCTGGGGCTCCCTTACAGGGATACTTATTGTACATCTACTTTGGGCCAGACACTTTACATTTACTCACGCATTTATCTGGTCTCACATCATCCTTAAAGAGTAATTATTTTTAACCAAATTGTACAAATGAAGAAACTGAAACTGGAAGAATAACAGCGAACTATCTAAACTAACGAACAAATAATTGACAGAGAAAATATATAAGCCTAGGGAGCATAAACTCTATTCTACTTTTATTCCATATAAATTTTAGGATTTTTTTTCTGTTTCTGTTGGAGAATGTCATTGGCATTTTGATAGGGATTGCATTAAAACTGTAGATTGCTTTGGGGTAGTATGGACATTTTAACAATATTGATTCTTTCAATACATGAACATGGAATATCTTTCCATTTCTTTGTGTCCTCTTCAATTTCTTGCATCAAAGTTTCATAGTTTTCATTTTAGAGATCTTTCACTTCTTTGGTTAATTCCGAGGTACTTAATTTTATTTGTAGCTATTGTAAATGAGATTATTTCTTGATTTCTTTTTCAGATTCTTAGCCATTGGCATATAGAAATGCTACTGACTTTTGTATGTTGACTTTGTATCCTGCAACTTTACTGAATTGGTTTATCAGTTCTAATGGTTTTTTGCTGGCATATTTAGATTGTTCCAAATATAAGATAATATCTAAACAAGGATAATTTGACCTCTTCCTTTCCAACTTGGATGCCTTTATTTCTTTGTCTTCTCTGATTGCCCTAGATAGGACTTACAGTACGATGTTGAATAACAGTGCTGAAAGGGGGCATCCTTGTCATTTTACAGATCTTAGAGGAAAGACTTTCAATTTTTCTCCATTCAGTATACTACCTGTGGTTCCACTATATATGGCTTTTATTTTGTTGAGGTATGTTTCTTCTATACCCAATTTTTTGAAGGTTTGTACTAATGAAGGGATGCTGAATTTTACCAAATGCTCTTTCAGTATTAATTGAAATGATCACATGATTTTTGTCCTTCATTCTGTTGATATGATGTATCACATAGATTGATTTGTGTACAGTGAACCACCCTTTCATCCCTGGGATAAATCCCACTTGGTCGTGATGAACTATCTGTTCAATGTGTTGTTGAATTTGGTTTCTTAGTATTTTGTTGATGATTTTTGCATCAATGCTCATCAGAGATATTGGCCTGTAGGTTTTGTGGGTTTTTTTGTTTTGTTTTGTTTTTGTTTTTGTTTTTGTTTTTGTGGTGTGTTTTGGTGCCTGATTTTGATATCAGGGTAATACTGACCTCATATAATGGGTTTGGGAGTATTCCCTCCTCCTCTGTTTTTCAGAATAGTTTGACTATGATTGGTTTAGTTCTTCTTTAAATGGTAAAATTCAGCAGTGAAACCATTGGGTTCCAGGGTTTGCTTTGCTGGGAGACTTTTTATTATGGTTTTGATTTTGTTCCTTGCTATTGATCTGTTCAGGTTTTGGAATTCTTTCTGATTCAGTATTGGTAGGTTGTATGTGTCTAGGAATTTATCCATTTCTTCTAGGTTTTCCAATTTGTTGGCATATAGTTGCTCATAGTAGCCCATAATGACCCTTTTAATTTCTGCACTATTGATTATAATGTCTTCTTCTTCATCCATGATTTTATTTATTTTGGTCTTCTCTCTCTTTTTTTCTTAGTCTGCCTAAAGGTTTGTCAATTTTATTTATCTTTTCAAAAAACCAACTTTTTGTTTTGTTGATCTTTTGTATTTTTTTGATTTGGTTTCATTTATTTCTACTCTGATGTTTATTATTTCTTTTCTTCTACTAACTATGGGTTTGGTTTGCTCTTGCTTTTCTAGTTCTTTAAAACGTACCATTAAATTTTTTGTTTGAAATTTTCTTTTTTTGATGTAGCCACTTATAGCTATAAACTTCCCTCTTAGTACTGTTTTTGTCGTGTCCCATATGTTTTGGTATGTCGTGTTTCCATTATGGTTTATTTCAAGAATTTTTTTTCAATTTCTTTCTTAATTTCTTCATTGATCCACTGGTCATTTAGGAGAATATAGTTTAATTTCCATGTGTTTGCATAGTTTTCAAAATTCCTCTTGCTATTGATTTCTATTTTATTTCATTGTGGTCAGAGAAGATATTTGATATAATTTCATTTTTTTGAGTCTGATCTTATTTAGTTGTTACTCAAAAAAATTTATTTCTGACTGGATTCAGGCTTAGAAGTAGAAGCTCGCAGAGAAGAAAGTCTGTGTCTCTTTGCAATTTGTTCTTGGCGCTTCTCTTTAGCCTCCTTCATTCTCTTGGCCAAAAGTTTAGCATATTCTGCAGTCTCTTCCTTATTTTTCTTAGTACCCTGCTTCTTCAGAGCAATACGCCACTGTTTGTGTTGCAGGACACATGGATTAACAAGATGCTGAATCTTGGGTGCTTTGGTCCTAGGTTTCTTACATTCTTTGTTTAAGGGCTTTCTTACAACATACTGGCAAACATCATCTTTAGAGAGATTGAGAAATTTGTGGATTCTGCTAGCTCTTTTGGGCCCCAGGCGACGAGGCACCATAGTATCAGTCAGTCCAGGAATATCCTTCTCTCCTTTTTTTTTTTTTTTTTAAAATAACCAAGATGAGAACGCTCAGATTGGCATCCATGAAATGATTTTCTCTTTCTCTCTCCAGTTATCCTTGGTCTGTAACAGGAATGCCCCTCACTCAGTAGCAGGCAGACACGGCCACGGGTAAAGACACCCTGCTTCATGGGGGAACCTTGTTAGTCATTTCCACCACTGATTTGGACCACATAACCCTTTCATTCTTCACCCAGAGCATAAGCAGCAACTTCTGTAGCTATACACTTCTCATAAAAAGTATGAAGTTTGCATTCATCATCCACTTCAATGAGTTTCTGGCAGCAAGTGGCTGGGAAGGAGATGTTCAGCTTCATCTTGAAGCAGCTGAACACCTCTGAGGCACCACAGAAAATAGCTATAATTTCAATTTTTTAAAAATGTTTTAAGACTGTTTCATGGCCTAACATACAGTCTATCCTTGAGAATGATCCATGTGGTGAGGAGAAGAATGTGTATTCTGCAGCCATTGGATGGAATGTCCTGTAAATATCTATTGGGTCCCTTTGGTCTATAGTACAGATTAAATCCAATATTTCCTTGTTGATTTTCTGTCTGGGAGATCTGTCCAATGTTGAAAGGGGGGTGCTGAAGTCTCCAACTATTATTGTATTGGGACTTATCTCTCTCTTTAGCTCTAATAATATCTGCTTTATATATCTGGGTGCTGCAGTATTGGGTGCATAGGTGTATATATATTTAAAATTGTTATATTCTCTTGCTGAGTTGACCACTTATAGTGACGTTCTTTGTCTCTTCATAAAGTTTTTGTCTTGAACTCTATTGTGTCTGATATAAATATAGCTACTCCTGCTCTTTTTTGGTTTACATTTTAATGTGAACTATGGTATATCTTTTTCTATCCCTTCATTTTCAGACTATGTGTGTCTTTATAGGTGAAGTATGTTTGTTGTAGGCAACAGATCATTAGGTCTTATTTTTTTATCCATTCAGCCACTCTATGTATTTTGATTGGAGATTTTAGTTCATTTACATTTGATGTTATTATTGATAAATAAGGACTTTTGCTATTTGTTTTCTGGTGGTTTTGCAGTCTTCTCTTCCTTCTTTACTTCCTTCCTGTATTCCTTTTAGTGAAGGTGATTTTCTCAGGTGGTCTGATTTAATTTTTTGATTTTTATTTTTAATGTATCTGTAGTATGTTTTTTGATTTGAGGTTACCATGAAGCTTGCCAATAATACCTTGTAACCCATTATTTTAAACTGATGACAACATAACACTAATTGCATGGTGTGAACAAGAATAATTTGACCTCCCCGGGCGTGATGGCTCATGCCTTTAATCCTAGCACTTTGGGAGGCCAAGGCAGGCAGATCATGAGGTCAGGGGATCGAGACCATCCTGGCTAACATGGTGAAACCCCGTCTCTACTAAAAATACAAAAAATTAGCCGGGCGTTGTGGCAGGCGCATGTAGTCCCAGCTACTGGGGAGGCTGAGGCAGGAGAATGGCTTGAACCTGGGAGGCGGAGCTTGCAGTGAGCCGAGATTGCGCCACTGCACTCCAGCCTGGGCGACGGAGCAAGACTCTGTCTCAAAAAAAAAAAAAAGTGTCTCCTCAGAGGTCACATAAGCACTTTCCACTAATTACACTATTTCACTTACTAGGCATCTGTTTTCACCCATTACTGGGTTAAAATATTTGTTAGAGCAACCCCCGCTTTGTGTCATGGGGCCAATCTCTTTGTAAGTATTTCTTTCTAGTACGGGAGCTCTTTAAGGGCTGAAACTCGAACTTGTTTAATTCTGTATACCTTTTCCATTCATTATCCCCACATTTACAGAGTGATAAGCACATAGTAGGTACTCAATAAACATTTGTTGAATGAAGGCCGGGTGTGGTGGCTCATGCCTGTAATCCCAGCACTTCGGGAAGCTGAGGCGGGTGGATCCCCTGAGGTCAGGAGTTTGAGACCAGCCTGACCAACATGGAGAAACCCCGTCTCTACTAAAAATACAAAATTAGCTGGGCGTGGTGGCACATGCCTGTAATCCCTAGCTACTAGGGAGGCTGAGGCAGGGGAATCGCTTGAACCTGGGAGGCAGAGGTTGCAGTGAGCCGAGATTGCACCATTGCACTCCAGCCTGGGCAACAAGAGCAAAACTCCGTCTCAAAAAAAAAAAAAAAATTGTTGAATGAAATGCTTGTTGTTGAATACATGCCATACATTATTTTGGATCTGCAAAAGGCCTCAGCAAACGGTTCATATTGTCAAATTAATGCTAAAACAGATTTTGTGCAGAAAGGAATAAATCAAATCACTGAAGGCTCTTCTGTAGCCCTGAGGCTCTGAACTGGACATTAGATTGTTTCCTAGGCTGGAGGGACAGGGACTGTTTTTCTTAGGCCCCTGTCATGCTCTTAGAATGTCAGCTCCATGAGGGCAGGGATTTTTATCCCCAGTATCTATAAGAGTGCCTAACACATAGTAGATGTTTAATAATTGGTTTATCAAGTGAATAAGAAAGTTGACAAAGTGGCCCAAGCCTCTGCCATCTATCTCATTCTTACCCTGTGTTTAAAATGCTGCATTAATGGCTTCTTCCTTAAGTTATTCTCTTTCAAAATACACTCTTCAAATATGGGTGACTCACTCAATCTTTCACATGTGCATTCTGATTGGTTCTTCACAAAACAACTTCATATTCAGTATCCTTTTGATCTGTATAGCAATTTTCCGAGGTGAGCAGGTCAGGGAACACCATGCCTATTTGCAGAGGGGAAATTGAGGCTCAGAGAGTTGAGATTATTTTGTTCCACATTACTTGACTAGTAGGTGGAAAAGCTAATACTTGAACCCAGGTTTTCTTATCTCCATCCTGAACTTTTTCTACCACAAATGAATTTTTCAGATCATTTAAGGTAGGGGGTACTGGAGGGCTCTGTGGATGGGGACAGAGTGGGAAGGAACAAGGGAGAAAACTACAAACTGGTAGAAGGATGTTAAAGGGAGAGGTAGAGACAGTTGAAGATTAATCTTGTGCTGGATGTGGCTTGTCTGCCTCTTCCCCTGCTCAATGCCTCATGAGTACCTGTTTTGTCATGGAGGCAAAAACAAACCTGTTATCTCAATCAGTAAAACTCCCTCTGGGAGAACACTTCCCAGGCTGGGAGGGGTCAAATTTAGCGGGTACTTGGGAAAGAAACAATATTTCCAGCCCTCTTTGCATTAGAAGATTTAACTTTGGGGGTTTCTGGGTTTTTGTTTCGTGGGTGTGGGGCAGAGGTGGTAGTAAAAATAGCCCTCAGGGCCCTATTAGAAGCAACCAACCAGCAACAAAATTCATGTGTCCGGATATCTGGGGAAGCACCACATGTGTGAAGGGGATGGGAATGGGTCTCCTGTTTCTCACCCAGCTAGGGGAAGTCAAATAGAGCTCAGACAACACTGTCCGGGCATGGTGGCTCACACCCGTAATCCCAGCACTTTGGGAAGCCGAGGCGGGCAGATCACTTGGGGTCAGGAGTTTGAGACCTGCCTGGCCAACAAGGTGAAACCCCGTCTCTACTAAAAACACAAAAATTAGCCGGGCCTGGTGGGGTGCGCCTGTAATCCCAGCTATTCGGGAGGCAGAGGCAAGAGAATCGCTTGAACCCAGGAGGCGGAGGTTGCAATGAGCTGAGATCGCACCACTGCACTCCAGCTTGGGCAACAGAGCCAGATCCTATCTCAAAAAAAAGAATCAGACAACACTAAGTGGTTACAGACCTATTTCCAACACTTTCTATTTGAAGTGCTTCATAAACAAGTCTGGGAAGAAGAGGAAGTCGGGAGGAACCACAGTCCAAAGCTCAGTACTGTTGGGGTTAAGTTTCTGGCCATATTCAATTTGTCCATTCCACTTTGGAGGGTGGGTTCTGAGTTTGCATATGAGATAATGGACCAGGATGGGGGCATCGGTGACAATTGTCAGTGGTAAAAAAAAATAAAGCAAAGGACTTCATGGCCATGACCTCTGGCTGGCAGTGGGTTGCCAACCCCAGACTCTGAAGGGTATTTAACACCTATCAGTCCCCATACTTGAGAGAAGAGAAAATCGAGCCTTTGGACTAGGGCTGCTGAACTTGTGTAGGGCAGGGCTTATGCCTACTGTCCTTCCCTCCTCCACTACAAACTAATCAGCTATTTGCTGAGCTGTTTTACCCACTGGCTTGTGAGCTCCTTTCTGTGTGCCCAGGCACATGATGGGTGCTCTAATAAATTCATGTTGAGTGTATAAGCAAATGAGCCCAGGCTTTGAAAGATGGGGCCTTATAAGTACTTTGGCCCAAAGAGACATGGGAAATCATTCTACCCCACATCTTACCTTGGCCCTCCTAAGCTACAGCTTCTGTACCAGCTCCAATTCACTAAGCAAATAGTTCTTTTCTCCCTCCCCTCCCTTCCTTTCTCCTTTCCTTCCTTCCACTTGTAGTCTGGGTGGTGAAGGAGCTTCCTAAGGCCCTTAGAATTTAATACAGTGAAAGGATTAAAGAGCTAGGAGTCAGTATACTTGGATTTAAGTCCCAGCACTGCCACTGTGATTGACTGAGTGACCTTGAGTGAGTCCCTCACTCTTTGTGGGTCTCTTGGTGTCTTCACCTCAAAATAAAGTGAACTCTGTTGAGTACTTTTCCAATTGTGCTCTTAGGTACCATAGAGTATCATTTCTCAAAGTGTGACACAAGGACATGAGACAACGTTAGGTGTTGCCAGAAGCAAATTTTAAATTACAATAGCTGTGGATATATTTTTAATATGAATTAGAAAAAAATATACCTAAAACATTAAGTCTGTGATGTTACGTAGGATGAAGCTGAATTTATTTAAGAAAAAAGTGAGTCAATTTAAAGAAACATATTAAATATGAACACTGAAGGAACTAAAAATATTTTACCCCAAAACATATTTCTTTGACACATTTTGAGATGGCTGTCAGGGGGCCAGCAAACAGAAGTAGCCCCGCAAAGCTGTCCTTTGTGGGGGAGATTTGCACTTGTAGAGAATCTGCATTGATGCAGCCAGGCCTTCCCTTGTCCAAATCTAGGAAAGACTGAGAGTCTGACACCTTAAAGATCCGAAAGAAACATTTACCATCTGTTCTCTCTGAAGGTTGCTACCTGTAAGGTTTCATCTACACAATGAGACACTTTTGCTAGACAGGCCTCCTCTTCTCTCCCTCCGATAACCTGTCTTGGCATTATAAACTGATTTACCACCATTACCTCTTTAGGCCATTCTATGGGCCCCATTCTTTCTGTAACCTCAAGATGGTATATAAGCTTCTGCACCCCAGTGGGGGAGTTGGGCAATCACTCTGTGATGCTCCCTGTGTACACACTAGTAAATCATATGTCTTTCCTCCTATTACCTACCTTTTTTGAGTTGATTTTTCTGCGAGCCTTCAGAGGGCAAAGGGGAAGTTTTCCCTTGGCCCCTACAACAAGCTGGCTGGTAGATACAGATATAAAAATCATATGGGAGCTCTGGGCAGAACTGAAAGTTAGGCAACACTGCTCTAGAATTCTGAAACATCCCTTCAGAGCAGGGTTGAGCCCAGGGCCTCCCAATGCCATGAGTTGCACTTTTTTTTTCTTTTTTTGAGACGGAGTCTCACTTTGTCACCCAAGCTGGAGTGCAGTGGTGCGATCTCGGCTCACTGCAAACTCCGCTTCCCAGGTTCAAGCGATCCTCCTGCCTCAGCCTAGCAAATAGCTAGGATTATAACCGCGGGGCCACCACACACTTTTAATTTGAAGAAAGAAATTTGTGGCTAAAAAAATATTTGCAGCAGGCATGGTGGCTCATGCCTATAATCCCAGCACTGTGGGATGCCAAGACGGGAGGATTGCATGAGCCCAGGAGGTCAAGGCTGCAGTGAGCCGAGATCGTGCCACTGCACTCCAGCCTGGGTGACACAGCGAGACCCTGTCTCTCTCTCTCTCTCTCTCTCTCTCTCTCACACACACACACACACACACACACACACATCCCCTGAAACAAAAGAAATCCCAAAACTTTGGCCCAGGAAATCCTGAAGGTCCCTCCAGTGCTGACATTCTAAGACTCTAAATCACCACAGCACTCTTGGGTGTTCTTCTGGCCTGAGGGGTAACTTGATGACTCTAAGTCAAGTGATTTGGAAAGCTGCCCACTTTCCTGCAGTCCACTACAGGCTCCAGGCAAAGTTATGGGGAGAAATTAGGAAGCTGCCATTCAAAGTTAGTCTGAAGGGTGTGGGTAGGGGTAATAGTCTCCAGAGTCCAGCTGCCCCCTAGTGGCCAAAGGCATAAAGGGCTGTGGATAGAGTGTTCCTTTGGGTCTAGATTGGTATCCATTTAGGGCAGCCAGTTCCAGAGCATGGTTTTTCTCAACCGTCCTCAGAGACTGTGAGTTTGTGGGTCGGGGGAAAGGAGGATGAACCTAAAAACCCTTTATAGTTCTGGCCATTATACCTGACCAGGCTGTATTCCTTCTTCAACCCAAAAGCAGAATGATAGAAAAAGGCTCAGTAAATCCTGAGCATAACCCCAAATTCAGATCAGTTTGCTTAACTCCCAAGTCCTCTCAAGAAGGGGCTATTGGTGGCTCATCAGGTTCATTTTCCCATCCTGACCTGTAGTCTCAGAAGCAGATTTCCAAACAAATAACCACTTGCTAGTTCAACAGCACCAAGGGAGCCTGGGAAGGTTTTAACACCTCCTCTCATAATTTACATTAGTACTCACATATCCATGATATTGACAGTTGGTGTTTTCTCAAATTTAGGTAATGTGCTTTTGCAAACACATCTTGAAAAACCGTTCCCTAGTCCCTTCTTCCAACCAGTACCTCCTGCCACCCTTAAAAACTGTCTATTTGGAAATTCCGAAGCCATTTCAGGCTTCATGTAGCACTCATAACTCTTTGCTTTGGCTAGCAAGGTGTTTTCAAGATTAAGGTATATCAGGCACCAAAAATAATAAAGTAGGAAACTCCAGATCTACATTCCTCCTAAAAAGAAACTAATGCGCTAGAAAAACTGTCAGAATCAGCTTTTGAAGGACGCTGGAATCTAGTCAAAAACTTACAACAAGGGGAATACTTGGTGAAGAAAGATGTTGCTTTGTGGTAAGAGAGTGTTGTGGCATTTTAAGTCACCCACTTATCCCCCATGCCCTAGATCAGCAGTGGCTGTGAGGACAGTAGATGGCACTCTTGGTGCAAGTTGCTAGTTCCAGAGGGAGCAATATGAACCTTACTCTCAAAGAATTGTGGTATGGGCCTCCACCTGCCTGGAGGCTCCCTCAAAAACTGGCAGGAAGGTTTTCCTATGTTTCACCTGACTCAGAGTGTTTGCAGGGCTCCAGTGGCTTCCAAGGAGGCTGTTACTGAAAGTATTTAAAGGCACAGGTATTGGCTGCAGCAGCCTGGGGTGAGGGATAACACTTGAGACAAATGATAGACACACCTAGAAGCCTGGGAAAGAAGAGATTGGGACGGAAGATGTGTATGGGAAAAAGAATTTTTAAAAGCTCCTATGTACACCAGGGAATCAATAAAGCCACATGCATTCCCAGGGGAGGACACATGCTTGAAAAGACTGGAGAAGAACCTAAGCTTTCACCTCAGGCAGGCCTTCAGGCTCCACATATGCAGGAAGGGAAAGCTGAGGCAGAGTTAGGGCCAATATGTGGAGACTGGGATAGTACTCTTTCCTTTCTTGTTTTTATTTTTTAAAATTTTTATTTCAATAGTTTTGGGGCAACGGGTAGTTTTTGGTTACATGCAGAAGTTCTTTAGTGGTGATTTCTGAGATTTTTGTGCACCTATCACACAAGCAGTATACACTGTGTACAATGTGTGTAGTCTTTTATCCCTCACCCCACTTCCACCATTCCCCTAGTCCCCAAAGTCCGTTATAGCATTCTTATGCCTTTGCATCCTCATAGTTTAGTGAGAACATACAATATTTGGTTTTCCATTCCTGAGTTACTTCACTTAAAATAATGGTCTCCAACTCCATCCACGTTGCTGCAAATGTCATTATTTCATTTCTTTTTATAGCTGAGTAGTATTCTATGGTGTATATATACAACATTTTCTTTATCAACTCGTTAGTTGATGGGCATTTAGGTTGGTTCCATATTTTTGCAACTGCAGATTGTGCTGCTATAAAGATATGTGTGTAAGTGTCTTTTCCATATAATGACTTCTTTTCCTCTAGATAGATACCCAGCAATGGGATTGATGGATCAAATGGTAGTTCTGCTTTTAGCTCTTTAAGGAATCTCTGCACTGTTTTTCATAGTGGTTGTACTAGTTTACATTCCCACCAGCATTGCAAAAGTGTTCCCTTTTCACTACATCCACACCAACATCTATTTATTTTATTTTTAAATTATGACCATTCTTGCAGGAGTAAGGTGATATCACATTGTGGTTATAATTTGCATTTCTCTGATAGTGATGTTGAGCATTTTTCATATGTTTGTTGGCCATTTGCATATCTTCTGTTGAGAATTGTCTATTCATGCCCTTTGCCCACTTTTTGATGGGGTTATTTGTTTTTTTCTTGCTGATTTGTTTGAGTTCCTTGTAGACTCTGCATGTTAATCTTTCATCAGATACATAGTTTGTGAATATTTTCTCCTACCCTATGGGTTGTCTGTTTACTCTACTGATAATTTCTTTTGCTGTGCAGAAGCTTTTTAGTTTAATTAGATCCCATTTATTTATCTTTGTTTTTGTTGCATTTGCTATTGGGTTCTTGGTCATGAATTCTTTGCCTAAGCCGATGTCTAGAAGAGTTTTTCCGATGTTATCTTCTAGAATTTTTATGGTTTTAGGTCTTAGATTTAAGTCTTTGATCCACCTTGAGTTGATTTTTGTATAAGGTGAGAGATGAGGATCCAGTTTCATTCTTCTACATGTGGCTTGCCAATTATCCCAGAACCATGTGTTGAATAGGATTGTTTTTCTTTTTTTCTTTTTTTTTTTTTCATTTCTTAGCTCTAGGCATTTAAGGGAACTCTGAAAACACCAACCAAACAGTAGGCTAATAGAACAAAGAACTCAGTGGTCACATACAACAAAAAATACTAAAGTAGTTGGGGAAAGTCACTGAAGAAGCATACAATGACAGCCCACAATAGCCAACAGAGACAAACCTTGGGGAGGGATAAGAATCTGGTTTCCAGAGTTGTCATTTTATAATACCCAAAATGTCCTGTTTTCAAAAAAAAAAATGATGAAGCATGCAAAGAAACAAAAGAGAAATTAATAGAAAATATCCATGAAGAAGCATACACATTGGACTTCCTAGACAAAGACTTTATTTTTTTTGCACTTTAACCATAATAATTTCATTTATATTTTTAAAAACCCTGAAGGTAAAATCTAAAAGAGTAACATTTCTTCCTTCTGTTGGATGTATATACAAAATTTTATAGGACTGTGTAAACTTTGACATATTTTAAGCTTATAAAACAAATAAAATAGAAAATTTACCTAAATCCAACCTATTACACAGTTCAACTTCTATAATACTAATAGTGCTGGAAATCTACACGCCCAGTGCTGAAACCGGTATGTTCCACTGGACCTTGAAGACAGAGAGCCTCACCAATGCCTCACAAAATGCAAGGTAGCTTTTCCTCTTGGTCATGCATAATGTCATGGTAGAAACTCTAGCACACTCCCAATTTTATGGCCTCAGTCTCCCTAAGCAAATGCCACTTTGTAATGATATTTTCTTTCTTTAGTCATCAGCTTGTGCCCTAGTGTAGCTGAAGTTTATGGGATATACATGTATGTGACTGATGCAACTTGATTATAATATATTATTTTACATGTAAGTGGCCGTACTATGTTTGAAATATAAGTGTGGGAATGGCTATAGCCATATGATTTTATGGTTTTTTATTTTTAAATAGACAAATATTTTAGACCTACATTCTTAATATGCTCAAAGAGATCAAGGAAACCACAGACAAAGAACTGAAATAAATCAGGAGAATAGTTTCTCAACAAATAGAGACCGTTGATAAAGAGAGAGAGAAATTATAAAAAGAAACCAAATAGAAATTGTGAATCTAAAAATACAAATTGGCCAGGCATGGTGGCTCATGCCTGTAATTCCAGCACTTTGGTAGGCTGAGGCAGACAGATTGCTTGAGCCCAGGAGTTTGAGACCAGCCTGGGCAACATGGCAAAATCCTGTCTCTATAAAAATTACAAAAAAATTAGACAGGCATGGTGGTACACACTTGTAGTCCCAGTTGCCCAGGAGGCTGAGGTGGGAAAATCACCTGAACCTGGTAGGTCGAGGCTGCAGTGAGCCACGATCATGCCACTGCACTCCAGCCTGCGTAATAAGGTGAGACCCTGTCTCAAAAAAAAAAAAAAAAATACAGGCTGAGCAAGGTGCCTCATGCCTGTAATTCCAGCACTTTGGGAGGCTGAGGCGGGTGGATTGCTTGAGGCCAAGAGTTCGAGACCAGCCTGGCCAACATGGCAAAACCCCATCTCTACTAAAAATACAAAAATTAGCTGGGTGTGGTGTCACACACCTGTGATCCCAGCTACTTGGGAGGCGGAGACACGAAAATCACTTGAACTTGGGAGGCGGAGGTTGCAGTGAGCTGTGATTGTACCACTGCACTCTAGCCTGGGCAACAGAGCAAGACTCTGTCTCAAAAAAAAATACAATAACTGTAATGAAAGATTCACTGGAGATATTCAACATCAGATTTCAACAGGCAGAAAAATCAATTAACTTGTTAGGTCAATTGAGATTATCTAGTCTGGAGAGTAGGAAAAAAAGAATGAAGAAAGATAAACAGAGCCTAAGGGACATGTCAGATACCATTAAGGGTACTAATATATATAGCCCAAGAAGAGGGCCCCAGGAAAAGAAGAGAGCAAGAAAGGGGTAGAGAAAATATCTGAAGAAATAATGACCATGAACTTCCAAAATTTGAGGAAAGACATGAGTCTACACATCCAAGAAGCTCAAGAAGTTCAAGAAGGATAAACTCAAAAAAATCCACAGAGACACACATTTTAATAGAACTGCCAAAAGCCAAAGGCAAAGAGACAATCTTGAAAACACACAAACAAAACAAAGTGAGTCAAAACATAAAAGGGATTTTCCATAATATTGACAGCCAATTTTTCATCAGAGATCACAGAGTCAGAAGGCAATTAGATAACATATTTAAATTGCTGAAAGAAAAAAAATCAAAGAAGAATTCTATATCCAGCAAAACTATACTTTAAAAATGAAGAAGAGGCTGGGTGCGGTGGCCCACGCCTGTAATCCCAGCACTTTGGGAGGCCAAGGCAGGCAGATCACTTGAGGCCGGGAGTTTGAGAGCAGCTCGGCCAACATAGAGAAACCCCATCTCTACTAAAAGTACAAAAAAATTAGCCAGGCATGGTGGCACACACCTGTAATCCCAGCTACTCAGGAGCTGAGGCATGAGAATCATTTGATCCTGGGAGGTGGAGGTTGCAGTGAGCTGAGATTATGCCACTGCCCTTCAGTCTAGGCCACAGAGTGAGACTCCGTCTCAAGAAAAAAAAAAAAAAAAAAAAAGAAGAAAAAAGAAAAAAATGACTTCAGTTTCCAGTCCAGTCTGTGAGGAGCTTAGAAGTTGTCACTTTGTCTTAATAACAATTAAAAAGTAGGCCGGGCACTGTGGCTCAAGCCTGTAATCCCAGCACTTTGGGAGGCCGAGGCGGGAGGATCACCTGAGGTCAGGAATTCGAGACCAGCCTGGTCAACATGGTGAAACCCTGTCTCTACTAAAAAATACAAAAATTAGCCGGGCATGGTGGCAGGTGCATTAATCCCAGCTACTTGGGAGGCAGAGGCAAGAGAATCATTTGAACCCAGGTGGTGGAGGTTGCAGTGAGCCGAGATCGGGCCATTGCACTCAAGCCTGGGGGACAAAAGCAAGGCTTCTCAAAAAAAAAAAAAAATTAAAAAATAGAACAAACTAAAAACCAACAATTCTTAGGTTTCTCAGAGAATTGAGGTCATGGGGCAAAATGCTGCCCCCAAATTGGAAAGACTGGCAGATACAGATTATGGTTTTCTGGAGCAGAAACCCTCACACTGAAACCTTCATGTGAACCAGCAACCATGAGTAGGAAAAGTTAAACTTTAATTGGTGAATTGCTGGAGTTTCAATGAGAAAATTCAATGAGAATTTTTAATTCTCAAACTTGTCCACATTGAGACCTCAGTTTAGGGGGACCCTACACTTTCACTAGTCTTACCTCAAGGAGCCTTACCAGAGTCTCACAGTTAAAACTGAAGAAAAATCCCTGTCTGATTTCTATAGGGGAAGGATGAAAATAGTCATTTTGAAATATGCCCAGAGTATTCTGTTCTTCATAACAAGTCCTGCCTTCAAGAGAAAATATTTCACTGGAATATAACCTATGAAAATTTTATAAGAGCCTGACTGGCCTGGGGAGAGAGAAATACCCAACACCATAACCCTTCGGCCTTTCTGACCTGCAGAGGGAAGGAAAAACCTGAGAGGCACTTGGAAAGGTCACAGTCCATGGGAAGAATTTCATTAAAAGACTGAGATCTAATCATAGGTCTATAGAATGATTCACCTCCCCTCACATCTTACCACCAAATCACTCAAGGGCTATTTACACACAAGTTTTTTACAGAGTACATCATCTCCAGCTTTCAGTAAAAAATTATGTCACACTAAAAGGCAAAAATCCCTGCAGTTTAAAGATACAGTGCAAGCATCAGAACCAGACTCAGATATGAAAATTTTAAATAACTATAATTAACATGCTAAGGGCTCTAATGGACAAAGTAAACATGCAAAAACAGATGAGTAATGTAACCAAAGATTAAAATCTAGGAATGAATAAAAAAGGAATGCTAGAAACAAAAAATACTGTAATAGAAGTGAATAATGCATTTGATGGGTCAGTAGTAGACTGGACATGACTGAGGAATCAGTGAGCTTGAGGATATGGTAATAGAAATTTCCCAAACTAGAAAACAAAGAGAAAAAAAATAATGAAAAACAACACAGAACAGAATACCTAAGGACTGTGGGACAACTATAAAGGGTGTACATATGCATAATGAGGATACAAAAATGAAGAGAAAGAGAGAAAGAAACAGGAGAAATATCTGAAGCAATAGTGACTAAACATTCCCCCAAATTAGTGTAAGATACCAAACTCCACCCTAGGAAGCTCAGAGAATACCAAGCCAGATAAATGCCCAAAAATCTACATGTAGGCATATAACATTCAAACCACAGAAAATCAACCACTGAAAAATGTTTTTGAAAGAATCTTTACCCACAGGAGAATAAGGATAAGAATTACCTTAGACTTTTCTTCAGAAACCATGCAAGAACAGAGTGGGATAAAATATTTAAAGTGCTGAGAAAAAAAACATCAACCTCAAATTCTGTATCCAATAAAATTATTCTTCATAACTGAAAGAGAAATAAAGACTTTCTCAGAAAAACAAAAATTGAGGGAATTTGTTGCTGATAAACCTTCCTTGGAAGAAAAGAAATTCAGAAGAACAAAAATTATATAGGTTATAAATTTGGATCTACATAAACAAAGGAAGAACATTAGAGAGGGAATAAGTGATATTAAAATAAAAACTTTTCTTTTTCTTATTCTTAATTGATCTAACAAAAACTTTGTTCACAATAATAGCAAAAATGTTCACAATATTTATTCTTTATGCATAAGTGAAACGAATGACAACAATGATACAAGGGATGGGGGAAAGAATTAGGAATCCTTTTTATAAGGTATTTACACTACCCATGAAGTGGTATAGTATTATTTGAATGAGGACTTTGATTAGTTGTAAATGTATATTGTAAACTGTAGGGTAACCATTAAACATTTTTTAAAAATAAATATAATTGATATACTAAGAAAGGAGCAAAAATTGAATAGTATAAAATGCTCAGTTAAAACTGTCAAAGGCAGAAAAATACTGGAAGACAAAAATAGAAACAAAGAACAAGGGGAACAAACTAAAAACAGTAACAAATATCATAAATATTAATCCAGCTATATAGCAATAGTCATTTTAATCATCGCAACAGCCAGGTGCAGTAACATGTGCCTGTAGTCCCAGCAACTTGGGAGGCTGAGGCAGGAGGATCCCTTGAGCCCAGGAGTTCTGAGCTATAGTGTGCTCAGTGATTGAATGTCTGAACTAAGTTTGCTATCAATATGGTGACCTCCCAGGAGTAGGGGGCCACCAGATTGCCTAAGGACGGATGAATTGACCCAGGCTGGAAATGGAGGAGGTCAAAACTACTGTATCGATCAGTACTGGGATTGCACCTGTGAACAGCAAATGCACTTCAGCCTGGGCAACATAACAAGACCCCAGCTCTTAAATAAATAAATAAATAAACAAATAAACAAACAAATATCATCACAACAATGAGGCTTAGAGTGCACAAAGAAAAACAAGACCCAACTATATGTTGTCTACAAGAAATCCACCTCAAACATAAAGACAGACAAATTAAAAATAAAAGAATAGAGAAAGATATATCATGCTAAAATTAATAAAAAGAAATCTGGAATATCTACATTAATTTCAGACACAGCTGACTTCAAAGCAAGGGACAAGGGACATTATCAGGAATAATGAGAGGCATTACAGAATGATAAAGGGTGATAAAGGGGTCAATTCTCCAAGAAGAAATAATAGTCCTTGATGTGTATATGCCTAACAGCAGAGCACCAAAATATGTGAGGCAAAAATTGATGGAACTGCAAGGTGAAATAGATTATCTACTATTATAGTTACAGACTTTAACATCCCTTGATCAGTAATAGATTGATCCAGCAGGACAAAAATCAATAAGGACATAGTTGAACCAAGAGCACCATCAAATAGGTCTAATTGACATCTACAGACTACTTCATCCAACAACAGCAGGATACACATTCTTCTCAAGCTCACATGGAACATTCATTGAGGCAGACAACATTCTTTGGGAGGCTATGGTGGGCAGATCACCTGAAGTCAGGAGTTCGAGACCAGCCTGGCCAACATGGTGAAACCCCGTCTCTACTGAAAATACAAAAAATCAACCAGGCGTGATGGTGGGCACCTGTAATCCCAGCTACTCAGGAGGCTGAGGCATGAGAATTGCTTTAACCTGGGAGGCGAAGGTTGTAGTGAGCCAAGATCACACCATTGCACTCCAGCCTGGACGACAAAGTGAGACTCTGCCTCAAAAAATAAATAGATAAATAAATAAAATAAATAAATGTGATTCATCACATAAATAGAACTAAAGACAAAACCCACATGATTATTTCAATAGATTCAATAGATACAGAGCAGAAAAGGCTTTTGATAAAATTCAACACCCTTTCATGTTAAAAACTCTGAACAAACTAGGTATTGAAGTAACATACCTCAAAATAAGAGTCATCTATGACAGACCAACAACCAAAATCACACCGAAAGGGCAAAAGCTGGAAGCATTCCCCTTGAAAACTGGCACAAGACAAGGATGCTCTCTCTCACCACTCCTATTCAACATAGTGTTGGAAGTCCTGGCTAGGGCAATCAGGCAAAAGAAAGAAATAAAGAGCACCCAAATAGGAAGAGATGAAGTCACACTATCCTTGTTTGTAGATAACATGATTCTGTATCTAGAAAAAAACCCCATAGTCTTGGCCCAAAAGCTCCTTACATTGACTAACTACTTCAGCAAACTCTTAGGATACAAAGTTAATGTACAAAAATCACTAACACTCCTATACACCAACAACAGTCAAGCCAAGAGCCAAGTCAGGAATGCATTCCCATTCACAATTGCCACAAAAAGAATAAAATATCTAGGAATACAGCTAAGCAGGGAGGTGAAAAATCTCTACGAGGAGAACGATAAAACACTGCTCAAAGAAATCAGAGATGACACAAACAAATGGAAAAACATTCCATGCTCATGGATAGGAAGTATCAATATCGCTAAAATGGCTATACTGCCCAAAGCAATTTATAGATTCAATGCTGTTCCTATTAAACTACCAATGACATTCATCACAGTACTAGAAAAATTATTTTAAAATTCATATGTGTTGGGCACGGTGGCTCATGCCTGTAATCCCAGCATTTTGGGAGTCTGAGGTGGGCAGATCACCTGAGGTCAGGAGTTTGAGACCAGCCTGGCCAACACAGTGAAACCCCATCTCTACTAAAAATACAAAAATTACCTGGGCGTGGTGGCAGGTGCCTGTAATCCCAGCTACTCGGGAGGCTGAGGCAGGAGAATCGCTTGAACCCAGGAGGTGAAGGTTGCAGTGAGCTGAGATCGCACCGTTGCACTACAGCCTGGGTGACAAGAGTGAAACTCCATCTCAAAACAACAACAACAATAAAACATTCATATGGAACCAAAAAAGAGACCAAATAGCCAAGGTAATCCTAAGCAAAAAGAACAAAGCTGGAGGCATCATGCTACCCAACTTTAAGCTATAATACAGGGCTATGGTAAGCAAAATAGCATGGTACTGGTACAAAAACAGACACATAGACTAATGGGACAGAATAGAGAACCCAGAAATGAGGCCACATAGCTGCAACTATCTGATCTTTGACAAAGCTGGCAAAAACAAGAAATGGGCCAGCCTGAGCAACATGACAATACCCCATCTCTACAAAAATTCAAAACTTAGTCGGGCATGGTGGCACACAGCTACTCAAGAGGCTGAGGCAGGAGCATTGCTTGTGCCTGGGAGGTTAAGGCGGCAGTGAGCCATGATTGCAGCACTGCACTCCAGCCTGGGCAACAAAATGAAACCCTGCCTCAGAAAAAAAAAAAAAAAAAAAATTAAAATTAAAATTTAAAAAACCTGCAGTGGGGAAAGGATTCCCTAGTCAATAAATGGTGCTGAGATAACTGGCTAGCAATATTCAGAAGATTGAAACTGGACCACTTCCTTACACCATATACAAAAATTAACTCGAGGGATTAAAGACTTAAAGTTAAAAGCCAAAACTATAAAAACCCTAGAAGACAACATAGGCAATACCATTCTGGACATAGGAACAGGCAAAGATTTCATGATGAAGATGCCAAAAGCAACTGCAACAAAAGGAAAAATTGACAAATGGCATCTAATTAAACTAAAGAATTTCTGCACAGCCAAGGAAACTATCGACAGAGTAAATAGACAATCTTCAGAATGGGAGAAAATTTTTGCAAACTATGCATCTGACAAAGATCTAATATCCAGCATCTATAAGGAACTTAAACAAATTTACAAGGAAAAAATAAACAACCCCATTAAAAAGTGGGCAAAGGACATGAACAGACACTTTTGGAAAGAAGACATTCATATGACCTACAAGCATGTGGAAAAAAGCTCAACATCACCGATCATTAGAGAAATGCAAATCAAAACCACAATGAAATACCACCTTACACCAGTGAGAATGGCTATTATTATTATTATTATTATTATTATTATTTTTGTTGTTTTTGAGACGGAGTCTCGCTCTGTCACCCATGCTAGAGTGCAGTGGCATGATCTCGGCTCACTGCAAGCTCCGCCTCCTGGATTCATGCCATTCTCCTGGCTTAGCTTCCTGAGTAGCTGGGACTACAGGCTCCCGCCACCACGCCCGGCTAATTTTTTGTATTTTTAGTACAGACGGGGTTTCACTGTGTTAGCCAGGATGGTCTCGATCTCCTGACCTGGTGATCCGCCTGCCTCGGCCTCCCAAAGTGCTGGGATTACAGGTGTGAGCCACCACAACCGGCCATTATTATTGTTATTATTTTGAGATGGAGTCTCACTCTGTCACCCAGGCTGGAGTGCTGTGGCATGACTTCAGCTCACTGCAACCTCTGCTTCCCAGGTTCAAGTGATGCTCCTGCCTCAGCCTCCTGAGTAGCTGGGATTACGGGTGCCTGCCACGCCAGGCTAATTTTTATTTTTATTTTTTTGAGATGGAGTTTCTCTCTTGTTGCCCAGGCTGGAGTGCAATGGCATGATCTCGGCTCACCACAACCTCTGCCTCCCAGGTTCAAGAGATTCTCCCTTCTCAGCCTCCCAAGTAGGTGGGATTACAGGCATGTGGCACCATGCCCAGCTAATTTTTTTGTATTTTTAGTAGAGATGGGGTTTTTCCATGTTGGTCAGGCTGGTCTCGAACTCCTGACCTCAGGTGATCCACCCGCCTTGGCCTCCCAAAGTGCCGAGATTACAGGCGTGAGCCACCACGCCTGGCCAATTTTAAAATTTTTAGTAGAGACGGGGTTTCACCTTGTTGACCAGGCTGGTCTTGACCTCCTGATCTCAAGTGATCTGCCTGCCTCAAGCTCCCAAAGTGCTAGGATTACAGGCATGAGCCACCATGCCCAGCCCATGGCTATTATTACAAAGTCAAAAAATAATAATAGATTCTGGTGAGGTTGCAGAAATAAAGGAATGCTTATACACCATTGGTGGGAGTGTAAATTAGTTCAACCATTGCGGAAAACAGTGTGGTTTTTCCTCAAAGACCTAAAGACAGAACTACCATTTAACCTAACAATCCCATCACTGGGTATATACTCAAAGGGATTTAAATCATTCTATCATAAAGACACATGCATGTGTATGTACATTGCAGCACCATTCACAAGACCAAAGACATAGAATCAACCTAAATGCCTATCAATGGCAGACTGGATTAAGAAAATGTGGTACATATACACCATGGGATACCATGCAGCCAAAAAAAAGAATGAGATCATGTCCTTTGCAAAAACATGGATGGAGCTGGAGGCCATTATCCTTAGCAAATTAATGCAGGAACAAAAAACCAAATACCACATGTTCTCACTGATAAATGAGAGCTTAATGATGAGAATACATGGACACAAAGGGGAACAATAGACACTGGGGCCTATCAGAGGGTGGAGGGTGGGAGGAGGGAGAAGATCAGTAAAAATAACTAATCGGCACTAGTCTTAATACCTGGGTGATGAAATAATCTGTACAACAAACCCCCATGATTAAAGTTTACCTATATAACAAACCTGCACATATACCCCTGAACTTAAAAGTTAAAAAAAGAAAGAAAAAGTTGAATTTGTGATTTTTTGTGTCCTAGTAAAATTAGATACTACTATAGTTAGTAGTAGTATTATCTCATGTAAGTAATTTTTGTAAAGGCCTGGAGAGAGTAAAAAAAAAAAAGGGAATATTATGAGCAACTTATGCCCACAAATTTGATAACCTAGATGAAATGAACTAATTCCTTGTACAACACAATCTGCAAAAACTCACAGACAGAAGAAATAAACTATCTGAATAGACCTATCTCTATTAAAGAAATTGAATCAATAATTTTTTAACAAAATTCACATTTTATTTAGATTGAAATAAACTATACAAAATTGATTTTCTTCACCAAAAAAAGCAATATTTCCATATTTTTCTAGATAAACCACAACACTTAGTTTTGTAGGTTTTCCAGGTTTTGTTTATAAATCAAGATGAGGCAGTAGATAAGAGTCACGGGAAAAGACAGAAAAAAAAAAACAGACAAATCAGTTGTCAGTATCCATGGCCTCTGATTCTGTCTTAACCATGAAACAGAAGTGTTCAACATATACCTGCTAAAAAGCTTATGAAGATGTAGGCTCCACAAAGGAATGTAAACAGCAATAACGAGATGTGGAACAATGGCAGGCTCTTCCATTCAAACTTTGTCATTTGTTCCTTTAAGTTCAAGAAAGACAAAATCTACACTGAAATCCTTGTTTGGCGAGCTCACAAGCTTTTCTCCAGTAATTTCTTGTAACTGTCCAATATAGATTTTTAACATACTTAAAACTCCTATTAGACAAAGGTCAATTGTGGGCTTCACTATAACGTTTTATAAAATGTAGTCCTTCCTCTCACACCTCTTCAAAATATATTTCTTCAAAGAATTCATAACACCCAACAAGTAGAGATCCATAGTGATAATAAATGCTATGTCTAAAATGACTTAACTAAAACAATTCCAGAGTGCCGTGCAGATATCACGCAGAAGGAAACATGGCATTTTCAATGTTCTCTTCTGGAAGAACAGGTAGGTCTTCAAAGCATGAGAGTTCAAACAGGGGCCATTTAAACAGGTAGATTATCAATGGCTAAGGTATTCAATGGAGTTCTGTAGGCAAAGATATTTAGTGATTAAGTGGCCTACATACATCGTACGGCTTTTCTTCCAAATATCAAATATAAGATAGCCTATTTTTAAGAGTCTCGTAGGTATTTTCCACGGTTTCGGAATTATCTGTGGGAAGCTCTGACTTACTTGTATAGAGTTTAATATATGTGTCCACCACTAAATCCAGGTGGTGTTTTATATCTAAATTTATGTTAAGCAAAGCCAAGATACTCGACCTTTGGTCTGTCAAAATGATCCTCAAATATGCTTTAAGACGCTTTCGTCCATTTTCATACTGCTCATTCTCAACCTTCATCACAGGAAGAATACACGGGACCTTCAGCAATGCATACACATTAGGAAAAAACTTGATGTCAGGCAGGTGGAGGGCTTCATAGATGGTGGATGGAAGCTCTATATCTTTCCCCCTGTGTTTCCATTTGATTCTCCAACAATGAAGCTTGGCTGAGAGCATGTCAGAATTGGGTAAGTCACTTCTATACGTGTCAGCATAGTGTTCCTCTGATGTATTGAATTTGAGTTGTCCCATGACTAAGGGTACCAGAGATAAGCATTTAAGAGCTCTGAGGTGCTGTTCTGAGAATATATCTTTAAGTTCCTGAATAATGTGCTCCACTGTTGGGACACTTAGGGTTTCTTTATAGTAACTCTCAGAGGTTAGCTAAGATTCCAGGTTACCCTGGTGAGCTCTGCGGAATTTCCCAGGGAGTTTCATTTGAATATCAAGTTTGGTTGCCAAATTTGTGGCTTCCTCAAACCAAAATTCATTATAAATTTCAATATTTTCCATCACTTCATTGAGTGAATGCAGTACTGCAGTCAAGCTACTGGCTGCAAAGAAGACATCAGAGGTTTGCCCCTGGAGATTTTTCCCAAAGGCTCTTTTAAAAGATAGGACATTTTTAAAGAACAACAGTAGTAACAATGAAATCAAAATCTGTTACTGTAGTGCAGCGTACAAATACTCGGCCAGCTATACAGTTATTCCATCTAATATTTCTCACTGAGAATGGCAGATCTCCTTCAGTTCTTTACCCCTTTTACTGTTCTGAAAAAGAACAGAAATTACATTGTGAAGTTCTAAAAGCAGTTGTGGTGATCGATGGAAAAAAGAACAAACTTCCTCAATTGTTCTTAATGCAACAGATACTCCCATAACAGATACTGATTTTGCCAACCACATATTTAAGGCACAGGAAGAACAGAGTGTGTAGACAGCTTGGGGATATTTCTCTAAAGGTCTAGAGGCAACAACTTTCATTTTGGAAGAAAATCCGCTGGACACGGTGGCTCACGCCTGTAATCCCAGCACTTTGGGAGGCCGAGGCGGGTGGATCACAAGGTCAGGAGATCAAGACCATCCTGGCTAACACGGCAAAACCCCGTCTCTACTAAAAATACAAAAAACTTAGCCGGGCGCGGTGGCGGGGGCCTGTAGTCTCAGCTACTGGGGAGGCTGAGGCAGGAGAATGGCGCGAACCTGGGAGGCAGAGCTTGCAGTGAGCCCAGATGGCGCCACTGCACTCCAGCCTGGGCGACAGAGCGAGACTCTGTCTCAAAAAAAAAAAAAAGAAGAAGAAGAAGAGGAAGAGGAGGAGGAGGAGGAGGAAGAGGAAGAAGAGGAAGAGGAAGAAGAAGAAGAAGAAGAAGAAGAAGAAAGAAGAAGAAGAAGATGATGAAGATCAACTAGACACAGTGTAAGCCTGGCCACAATACTCCATTCGGCCCCACTTCTCAGTTATCATAGTGTGAAATTTCACAGCCAAAATTTCTGTATGAACATCGTAAGGCAGGAAGCCCATAAATTCCTCTCTTAGGTTATGGGACTCATCAACAAACCTCACCAACACAGGTAGGTGCTCTTCCCCTGCTATGTCCACTACATAGTCAGTGATAATGGAAAAGAAGTGTGAGTCTCTCATTTCCCTGTGAGTTTCTTCTCGAATACAGCTCTCACAGATCTCTAGCATCTGCCTCTGCTGTGTTTTTTAACAAAACAACGTGTTAACTGCCGTTGTGTCAAACTGCTTTCTCAGAACTTCTTCACCAGAATTTATTCGGCACTCCAGCAGTGCCTGAAAGCTATCTGGAGTAAAGAGACCTTCTGGGATTTCATCAGCCTCATGTCCATCCAGAGGTATGTTTTGCTTTCCCATCAGAATCAAGATTTCCAATAGAGATTTTAGGTATTCTTTGTTTTCCTTTTCTTCAAGGGTTAGAGGTAAAATGTCCTCATCTTGCCCTTCACCCTCTTCTTCACTGGGGTTCTGAGAATTGCTATTGTTGGTTTCTTTATGTTTTGGTTCCTGCTCAGAAGTTTCATCAAATTTTTTCTGTTTCAGTGTCCTGATTTTGTCTGCACTCAGTTCTTTTATTCGTTTTCTGTGTCTACTATGTGGGTTGTTCAAATGACTGGTAAGATCAAATATTGTTGGTATTACATTATCTTGAAGAACTGTCCTATAAGGACTAGTTCTACAGATCATGGAGGTCTCAAAATCTTTGGCACATAATCGATAATGTTTATTTAGCTGATCAGGTGTTTTATCTTCTAAGTCTGCTCTCCTACAATTCTCCACCCACTTCTGGCATCTGGCCGGGTTCCGCGGGAACCTGAAGAAGGCCAGGTCGGACTGCGTGCTCTTCCGCGTGCACTTGGGGGCAGCGCAGAAGTTCGTCATCGTCGCCCGTCCGCCAGCCGTCCGGCCCAGCCCCCCCTCCCCGCCTCCTCAGGGCAGTCCGCCCGCCCGTCGGGGCTGGGGAGGGGACTGAATCAATAATTAATAACCTTCCCAAACAGATGGCACTAGGGTTCACTGGTGAATTATACCAAACATTTAAGGAAGAATTTATATAAACTCTCTACAGTCTCTTCCAGGAGGTAGAAGCAGAGGGAACACTTCCTAATTTATTCTATGAGGCCACCATTACCCTAGTACCAAAATCATATAAAGATACTACAAGAAAAGAAAACTGGCCGGGTGCGGTGGCTCAAGCCTGTAATTCCAGCACTTTGGGAGGCCGAGGTGGGAGAATCACGAGGTCAGGAGTTCGAGACCAGCCTGGCCAACATGGCGAAACCCCGTCTCTATTAAAAATACAAGAATTCGCCAGGCGTGGTGGCAGGCGCTTGTAATCCCCGCTAGTCGGGAGGCTGAGGCAGCAGAATAGCTTGAACCCGGGAGGCAGAGGTTGCAGTGAGCCGAGATCGTGCCACTGCACTCCAGCCTTGGGGACAAGAGCCAGACTTCCTCTCAAAAAAAAAAAAAAAAAAGAAAAGAAAAGAAAACTACAGGCCAACATCTCATGAATGTAGATGCAAAAATCCCCATCAAAATATTAGCAAATATCCATAATGCATACAAAATTATACACCATGACCATGTGTGATTTATTCCATGTATGCAAGGCTAGTTCAACATTTGAAAATCAATTGATGTAATCCATCACATCTACAGGCTAAAAAGGAAGAATTATATGATCATATCCATAGATGTAGAAAAAGCATTTGAGAAAATTCAACACTCATTCTGAGTGATGCTATAGTAGTGTACACATTTGTCAAAGCCCATAGAATGTACAAAATCAAGAATGAAAATTTAAACTATGGACTTTGAGTGATAATGGTGTGTAAAGTTTGGTTCATCAATTTGAAATACATGTACCACTTCTGTTGTGGAATGTTGGTGGTGAGGGAGGCTATGCATGTGTGTGAGAAGGAGTATATGGGATCTCCCTGTACTTTTCATTCAGTTTTGCTGTGAACCTAAAACTGCTCTAAAAAGTAAAGTCTATTTTTTAGAAAAATGGAGAAGCCATTCTGGGTCACACCCTAAGTAACTGGTAGACCTGGAACTCAACTCCAGATTTATTTGAGCACAACTGTCTTGTCCTTATCCACTGTGCCACAAGATCTACTTTGAATTTCACCTTGTTTAATATTTCTTTGCTGAACACAATTGTCTAGATGGAAAATGGACTTGACTCACCATTTAGAAAAGCAAGAAACCTAATTTTTTTGTAGAAATGATAATAATATATTTCTAATAAAGGGTACATTTCAGGAAGAAAAATGAAGGAAAAGTTAAGACATTTCTAGATAAAGAAAAACTGATGATATTCATCACTAGCAGACATGCCCTACAACAAATGCTAGAGCCAATCCTTCTTCTGGGTATATACTGAAAGGAGATGAAATCACCATCTTGTAAAGATATCTGCACTCTCGTGTTGTTGAAACATTATTCACAATAGCCACAATATGGATACAACATAAGTGTCCATCAATGGACAAGTGGATAAAGAAAATGTGTTATGCACGTATATAGATATGTGTGTGTATTTATTTATTTATACACACCCATATATATAATGAAATATTATTCAGCCTTTAAAAAGGAGATACTGCCATTTGCCACAAAATGGATGGACCTGGAGGACATTATGCTAAGTAAAATAAGCGAGACACAGAAAGAAAAATATAGCATAATCTTATTTATATTGTGCACTCTATTTTTTAAAAGTCAAATATGTAGTACAGACAGAATGAAACAGTGGTTACCATGGGTGGGGATAGGGAACAAACAGGAAAATGTAGGTCAAAGGATACAAAGTAGCAGATATGTAGGATGAACAAGTCTAGAGTTTCAACATACCACATTAGGACTGTAGTTAATAAAATTGTATTAAAGATTCTTGTCAACTAAGTAGAGTTTAGCTGTTCTTGTCACAAAAAAGTAACTATGTGAGATGATAGATATGTTAATTTGCTTCACCACAGTAATTATTTTACTATCTACATGTATTCCATAACATGTTGTAAACCTGAATACACAATAAGATTTATTTTTAAAAAATAAATGCTAAAGGGAGTCTTCCAGACTGAAATAAAAGGAAAACAGAAAGTAATTCAAGGATAGCCAAAGAAATAAAGAACAATGGTAAAGGTAGATACACAAGTGTTATTGGCTGAATTGTGTCCACCAAAATGTATGCATTAAAGTCCTATCTTCCAGTACTTCAGGATGTGACTATATTTGGAGGAAGGGTATTTAAGAAGTAATTAAGTTAAAATAAGGTCATTGGAGTGGGACCTAATCCCACATGACTAGTATCCTTATAGGAAGAGGAGATTAGAATACAGATACACACAGAAGAAAAACTATGCAAAGACACAGGGAGAAGATGGCCATCTACAAGCCAAGGAGAGAGGCTGCTGAAGAAACTAACCCAGTCAACACCTAAATCCAGGACTTCTATTCTCTACAACTATTGGAAAATAAATTTTTATTGTTTAAGCCACTCAGTCCGTGATACTTTGTTATGACAGCCCTAGCTACCTAATATAATAAGTAAGTATAAAAAGCCAGTAGTATTGCATATTTGATTTGTAACCATTTTATTCCGTAGAATTTAAAGGACAAAGATATAAAATAATAATTTTAAAGTTATGCTAATGGGTACACAATGTATAAAGGTGTAATTTGTGACAATAACAACATAAAAGAGGGACAGAGCTGTAAGGGGCCAGAGTTTTCTAGTACTATTGAAACTAAGTATTAATTCAAAGTTGAGTGTTACAAAGATAAGATAGTAATTGTAATCCCCAGGGTAATCACCAAGGGAAAAACTGAAAATATACAGAAAAAGAAACAAAGAGGGATTCAAATGGTACACTAACAAAAAAAATCAATTAATCACAAAAGGAAGCACTAATGGAGGAAGTGAGAAACAAAAAAGATAATATATTAGTATGCTAGGGCATATAAATATATATGTATATATAAAATACTATATATATAAAAGACATATATTAGTATACTAGGGCTGCCATAACAAAATATAACATAAAGGGTGGTTTAAACAACAGAATTGTGTTTCCTCACACTTATGGAGACTAGAAGTTCAATATCAAGGTGTTAGCAGGTTTAGTTTCTCCTAAGTCCTCTCTTCTTGTCTTGCAGATGGCTTCCTTCCCATTGCATCCTCACATGGTCTTTTCTCTATGCATGCACATCCTGGTGTCTCTCAGTGTGTCTTAGTCTAATACGGACATCAGTCAGATTCGATTAGAGCCCACCATAATAGCCTCATTTTTACTTATTTACCTCAAAGACCCTATTGCAAATACAGTCATCATCTGAGGTACTGGGGGTTAGGCTTTCAACATATAAATGTTGAGGAAACACAATTCAGCCCATAATAAGACATACAGTAAACATGGCCAGGCATGGTGGCTCACGCATGTAATTTCAGCACTTTAGGAAGCCAAGGCTGGAGAACTGCTTGAGGCCAGAAGCTTGAGACCAGCCTGGGCAACATAGTGAGACCGCATCTCTATGAAGCAAATTCAGTTAAAAAGCATTAGCTAAGCATGGTGATGCACACCTGTACTCCCAGTCAGGGTGACAGAGGGAGAGCCCATATCTTTAAAAAATGTTATTTGTGACATCAATAATATAAAGTGGGGGAGTGATGCTGTAAAGGAGTAAAGTTTTCGTTGTTAAACTTAAGTTGTTGTCAGCTTGAAATAGAATGTTATAACTTTAAAACATTTTATGTAGTTGCAATGGTAATCACAAAGAAAATACCAATAGAATATACACAAAAGGAAATGAGAAGGAAATCAAAGCATGTCACTATAAGAAAAAAAAACAATGAAAATGAAGGAAAGCAGTAAGAAAAGAAAGGAGAGAAAAGGGACAAAACATACAGAAAACAACAAAATGACAGTAAGAAGTACTTCACTATCAGTAATTACTTTAAATGTAAGTGGATTAAACTCCCCAAAATACATAGGTTGGCTGAATGGATAAAAAATCAGGATCCACCTGTTTGCTATCTATAAGAGACTCACCTTAGATCTAAGGACATGCATAGACTTAAAGTGAAAGGATGGAAAAAGATACTACATAAAAATGGTAACCAAACAGAGCAGAATGACTGTACTAATATCAGACAAAATAAGCTTTAAGTCAAAAACTGTTATAAGAGACAAATAAGGACATTATATAACAATAAAAGAGACAATTCACCAAAAAAATTATAAATATTCATGCAACAAACATCAGAGCTCCTAAATATATAAACTTTGACAGAATTAAGTGAGAAAAGAGACAGCAAAAAATATGAAAAATGGACAGCAAAATAGTAATAGTAATAGGAGACTTTAATATCCTATTTTTAATAATGAACGGATAGAACAACTAGACAGAAAGTCAATAAGAAAATAAAGGACCTGAACAAAACTGTAGACCTATTGGACCTAACAGACATATAGAACAGTCCACCCAAAAAGAACAGAATATGAACATGGAATATTCTCTAGGAAAGACCACATGTTAGACCACAAAACAAATCTTAACAAATTCAAAAAGATTGAAATTATACAAAATATCTCTTCCAGTCACAATGAAATAAAACTAGAAATGAATAGCAGAATGAAAACTGGAAGATCCACAAATATGTGGAATTTAAATAACACATTCCTTTTAAAAAGGCTTAAAATATATTTTAATAAATAATAACATATTTGTATACAGTCAATGGGCCAGAGAGGATGTCATGAGGGAAATTAGAAAATACCTTGAGACAAATGAACATGAGAATATTACACATCAAAACTTATGGGATGCAGCAAAAACTAAGTGTGAAGTTTATATGTGTAAACACATACATTATAAAAAGAAACATCTCAAATCAACAACCTTACTTTATACTTCAGGGAACCAGAAAAACCATAACAAACTAAATACAAAGCTAACTGAAGGAAGGGAATAATAAAGATTAATCAGAGATGAAGGGAATAGATAATAGAATGCATCAATGAAACTAAGAGATGTTTTAACAAGAGCAACAAAATTGACAAATCCTTAGGCCAGTCATGGTGGCACACACCTGTAATCCCAGCACTTTGGGAGGCCGAGGTGGGAGGATTGCTTGAGGCCAGGAGTTTGAGACCAGCCTGGACAACATAGCAAGACTCTGTCTGTACCAATAAAAAAAGAAAGAAAGAAAGAAAAAACTTTTAGCTATATTAACTAAGAAAAAAAGAGAAGATTCAAATAACTAAAATCAGAAATGAAAAAATGGAACATTACAACTGAAGCCAAAGAAATTTAAATGACAGTTAGAAAAAATACTATGAGCAGTTGTATGCTGACAAATTGAACAAACTAGAAATAGATAAATTCATAGAAACACACAACCTACCAAGATTGAATCATGAATAGAAAATATTAACATATCGATAACTAGTAAGAAGATTGAATCAGAAATCAAAAACCTCCCAACAAACACATGCCCAGTAAGAAGGAGGCAGAGCGGCTGGGCACAGTGGCTCATGCCTGTAATCCCAGCACTTTGGGAGGCTGAGGCGAGTGGATCACTTGAGGTCAGGAGTTCAAGACCAGCCTGGCCAACATGGTGAAACCCCATCTCTACTAAAAATACAAAAATTTGCTGGATGTGGTCATGTGCACCTGTAATCCCAGCTACTCGGCAGTCTGAGGCAGGAGAATCACTTGAACCTGGGAGTCAGAGGTTGCAGTGAGCCGAGATCATGCCACTGCACTCCAGTCTGGCAACAAGAGTGAAACTCCATCTCAAAAAAGAAGGAGGAGGAGGAGGAGGAGGAGCAAGATGGTTAAACAGAAGCCTCCATTGATTGTCCTCCCCACAGAAACACCAAATTGAACAACTATCCACAAAATAAAAGCCCCTACATAAGAATCAATCATCAGGTGAGTGATCACAGTACCTGGTTTTAACTTCATATCACTGAAAGAGGCCCAGAAGAGGGTAAGAAAGGCAGTCATCAATTGTAGACACTATGTCTCTCCCATCCCCTGGCAGTGACAGTATGGTGTGGAGAGAGAATCTGTGCACTTGGGAAAGGGAGAGTGCAGTGATTGTGGGACTTACATTAGAACTCAGTGCTGTCCTGTCACAGTGGAAAGCAACAGTGGGCACATCTCAGCTGGCACCCATGGAGGGAGCATTTAGACCAGCCCTAGCCAGAAGGGAATCACCCATCCCAGTGGTTGGAACCAGAATTCTGACAAGCCCCACCATGATGGGATAAACTGCTCTAGCGTCCTAAATAAACTTGAATGACAGTCTAGGCCACAACACCAGGCAGTGCAGCTTGCAGCTCCAGGAGAGACTCCCTCCCTCAGCTTAAAGAGAGGAGAGGAAAGAGTAAAGAGGGCTTTGTTTTGAAACTTAGATACGAGCTCAGCCACAGTAGTAAAGGGCACTGGGCAGAGTCCTGAGGCCTCCATTCCAGGCCCTGGCTACCAGATGACATTTCTAGACACACCCTGGGCCAGAAGGGAACTGCTGCCTTGAAGGGAAGGACCCAGTCCTGGCAAGATTCATCACCTGCTAACTGAAGAGCCCTTGGGTTCTGAATAATCAGTAGTGATATCCAGGTAATACTTGCCATGGACTTTGGGTGAGACTCGGAAATATGCTGGCTTCAGGCATAACCCAGCACATTCCAGGCTGTGGTGGTTATAGGGAGTGTATTAATCCATTCCCACATTGCTATAAATAACTGAGTCTGGGTAGTTTATAAAGAAGAGAGGTTTAATTGGCTCATGGTTCTGCAGGCTGTACAGGAAGCATGATGCTGGCCATCTGCTCGGCTTCTGGGGAGGCCTCAGGAAACTTAAAAACATGGCAGAAGGCAAAGGGGGAGCCAGCACTTCTCACATGGCAAGAGCAGGAGGAAGAGGGGAGGGGAGAGGTGCTACACACTTTTAAACAACCAGATCTCATGAGAACTCTATCACAAGAATGGCACTAGGGGGGATGGTGCTACACCATTAGAAACCACCCCAATGTTCCAGTCACCTACCACCAGGCCTCACCTCCAACATTGGGGATTACATTTCAACATGAGATTTGGCCAGGAACACAGATCCAAACCATGTCATTCTGCCCCTGGCCCCTCCAAAATGTCATGTCCTTCTCACATTTCAACAAAAGACGTGTTAATAGCTGCACCATTCATTATAGTCAAACATTGGAAACAACACAAATGTCCACGTCCATGTAGTATATTCCTCCAATGAAAAATATGCAGCAATCAAAATGTATGAACTATTGCTAGACACAACATGGATGACTCTCATAAACTTAATATTGAGAGAAAGAAGCCAAACACAAAAGATTACACAATGTATGATTCCATTTATATAAAGCATAAAAATTGATACAACTAATCTATGCTATTAGTACAGGGAGGGTGGTTACTGTTGTAACAGAAGAGGTTGTAACTGTAAGTAGGCAGGAAGGCAGCTTCTAGGATGTTCGTAATGCTACATTTCTTGATATGTTTGCTGGGATATAGGGGTTGATTAAATGGGAGTGTTCCATTTGTGAAAATTGAGTGAGCTTACATATCCACTTTTCTAAATAAAAGAGTTAACAATAAAAAGGCAAGAAGCCAAAACAATCAAATGGGGAAATGTAAGTCTTTTCAGCAAATGGTACAAGAATAACAGACTATCCATATGAACAAAATGAACCTCAACTATTACCTTAAACCATATAGGAAAATTAATTTGAGATGGATCATAAGCCCAAACATAAAAGCCCAGACATAAAATCTGAAGTCATAAAGCTTTGAGAGGAAAACATAGGAGCATATGACTTGGGAATAGGCAGATTTTTTTTTATTTTATTTATTTTATTTTATTTTATTTTATTTTATTATTTTATTATTTTATTTTATTTTATTTTATTTATTTTATGTTTAGTAGAGACAGTCTTGCTATGTTGCCCAGGCTGGTCTCAAACTCCTGGGCTCAGGTGATCCTCCCTCCTTGGCCTCCCAAAGTTCTGAGATTATAGGTGTGAACCACTACACCTGGCCAAAGATTTCTTAAACAACTCACACCCAAACAAGAAAAATTAAAAGACTAAATTAGACTTCTTTGAAATTTAAAATGTCTGCTCATCAAAAGACATTGTAAAGAAAATTACTATTGAGTTTGAGAGTTCTTTATATACAAATTATTTGTCCGATATATGGTTTGTAAATACTGTATTGTCTCCTCACATAATTTTACTCATGTATTTGTGTGGTCTATGTCACTTTCTATCCTGTATTTTAATTTTTTTTTTTTTTGAGACGGAGTCTCGCTCTGTTGCCCAGGCTGGAGTGTAATGGTGCAATCTCTGCTCACCGCAACCTCTGCCTCCCAGGTTCAAGCAATTCTCCTGCCTCAGACTCCCGAGTAGCTGGGATTACAGGCGCCCGCCATCATGCCCAGCTAATTTTTGTATTTTCAGTAGAGACAGGGTTTCCCCGTGTTGGTCAGGCTGGTCTCTAACTCCTGACCTCAGGTGATCTGCCTTCCTCAGCCTCCCAAAGTGCTGGGATTACAAGTGTGAGCCACCGCACCTGGCCCTTGTATTTTAATATTAAATATATTTCTTCTAAAATAGACAAACAATAGACTGGGAGAAAATTTTTATAAAACATATCTGACAAAGGAATGGTATCAAGTATATGTACAACTCAATAATATAAAACAAACAACCCAATTTAAAAATGCACAAAGTATTTGAACAGAGATGTATGAATGGCCAATAAGGATATGAAAAAAAAGTACTTAACATTATTAGTCATCAGGGAACTGCAAGTTAGAATCACTACACCCCACTAGAATGACTAAATTTAGTTTTAAAAATGACAATACTATGCATTAGTGAGGATGTGGAGTAACTAGAATGCTTATGTATTGCTGGTGGGAGTGTGAAGTGGAACATCTTTTGAATCAGTTCTGGCAGTTTCTCATGTAGTTAAACATACACCTTAACCTATGACCTGACAGTTCCAGTTTTGGGTATTTACCCAAAAGAAATGAAAATATGTCCATTAAAACACTTGCACATAAATGTTCTTAGCAGCTTTATTTTTAATAGGCCCAAACTAGAAACAACCCAAATGTCCATCAGCTGGTGAATGGATAAACAAATACAGTGGAATTGTATTCAGCACAACATGGATGAATCTCAAAAACATTATGCTGCGAAGGATCCCAGACTCAAAATGCTACCTACCTACTGTATGATTCCATTTATATGGAACACACACAACTAATCCATAGTGGTTCTCTTTGTAGGATGAGGTGAGGGTGAATTTGATTGAGAAGGGGCATGAGAGAAGTTTCTGAGGATGATGGTAGTGTTTAATATCTTGACAGGGGTTTGGGTTATACAGGTGTATGCCTTTGTCAAAATTCAGCAAATATTCCCTTAAGACTGTATATTTCAGGCCAGGCACGGTGGCTTATGCCTGTAATCCCAGCACTTTGGGAGGCCAAGGTGGGCAGATCACCTGAGATCAGCAGTTTGAGACCAGCCTGGCCAACATGGCAAAACCCCATCTCTACTGAAAATACAAACATTAGCCAGGTGTGGCAGCATGCGCCTGTAATCCCAGCTACTCAGGAGGCTGAGGCAGGAGAATTGCTTGAACCCAGGAGGCGGAGGTTGCAGTGAGCAGAGATAGTGCCACTGCACTCCAGCCTGGGCAGCAGAGCAAAACTCTGTCTCAAAAAAAAAAAAAAAAAAAAAAAAAGATTTTGTATTTCATTGTATGTAAATTTTAGCTCAAAAGAAAACAATTACAAAAAATGGAACTCTAGTTAATAATATACATGCACTCTTCCTAAGCCAGCGCTCAGCAAGGAGAAGACCATGTTCAGTTCAAGGGCCAAGATCGTGAAGCCCAATGGCGAGAAGCCGGACGAGTTCGAATCCGGAATCTCCCAGGCTCTTCTGGAGCTGGAGATTAACTTGGACCTCAAGGCTCAGCTCTGGGAGCTGAATATTACGGCAGCCAAGGAAATTGAAGTTGGTGGTGGTCGGAAAGCTATCATAATCTTTGTTCCCGTTCCTCAACTGAAATCTTTCCAGAAAACCCAAGTCCAGCTAGTACACGAATTGAAGAAAAAGTTCAGTGAAGCATATTTTCTTTATCACTCAGAGGAGAATTCTGCCTAAGCCAACTCAAAAAAGCCGTACAAAAAATAAACAAAAGCGTCCCAGGAGCTGTACGCTCACAGCTGTGCATGATGCCATCCTTGAGGACTTGCTCTTCCCAAGCGAAATTGTGGGCAAGAGAATCCACGTGAAACTGGATGGCAGCCACCTCATAAAGATTCATTTGGACGAAGCACAGCAGAACAATGTGGAACACAAGGTTGAAACCTTTTCTGCTGTCTATAAGAAGCTCATGGGCAAGGATGTTAATTTTGAATTCCCAGAGTTTCAATTGTAAACAAAAAATGACTAAATAAAATATATATTCACAGTAAAAAAAATACATACATAAGTATTGGGGGAGGGATGTGTGCTGATATCTTCAACTTACTTTGAAATGTATAAAAATAACTGGCTGGATCAATGGAAAGGTGGATAGATGGACAGATATGTGATAAAGCAAATATGGGAAATGGTTTTTTTGTTTGCTTGTTTCTTTGTTTTTAATTGAGAAGGAGTCTTGTTCTGTCACCCAGGCTGGAGTGCAATGACACGATCTTGGCTCACTGCAACCTCCGCCTCCCGGGTTCAAGTGATTCTCCTGCCTCAGCCTCGCAAGTAGCTGGGATTACAGGCATGTGCCACCATGCCCTGCTACTTTTTGTATTTTTTAGTAGAGGAGGGGATTCACCATCTTGGCCAGGCTGGTCTCGAACGCCTGACCTCAGGTGATCTGCCGGCCTCAGCCTCCCACAGTGCTGGGATTACAGGCGTGAGCCTCCGCGCCCAGCCAGGAAATTGTTAATGGTAGAATCCAGTGGTGAGTATATGAGTGATCACTGTAAAATTCTTTTAATTTGTTGCAGGGGTTGAGGGAGCAGTTAAGAAAAAGAAAACCAAGAGCACTTGGGGACAGTGACGTGGGAGAGAACTCTGTGAGACTTGGGCTTAAATGTCATTGTAGGAGGTAGTCTAGGAACCAATTGGAGAGTTTAACAGTGTCAGGATAATTAGGGGTCCAAGGTGGCACAAGAGTTTGGACTTTACCCTTTCAACAGTGAAGAATCATCTTAGATTTTTAAGCTGTGTATGACATAATAGGAGGTAGTATGGCATGGAGAAATGTAGGCAGTCAGGAGGTAAGGAGACAAAGGTTCTGGTCCCATTCACAGTATGTCCTTGGGTGAGTCAATTAATATCTCTAGGTTTCAACAAAATGCACTCTTCTTCCTTTGTCCCCTCCTCTATCCAAAAAGAGGCCCTGGAAAAACTCAGTTTAATTAGGCACAGAAGGAACTTTGTAGCACAGAAGGAACTTTGTAAATATATGCTGAAGGAGAAAAATAAACTGCCTCCTCCTTGTGCTTCCACTCCACCCAACTCTCTTGCCCCTGCCCCTTGCCCCCTTGCCCCGATCCATTTGAATGATTTTTTCTTGCCCTTTAACTGGCTTTCCTCATCTGGAAGATCAGCAAGTTGGACTTGAAACATGGCCCTTGGGACAGAGCATACTAGTTACTCTACTCCAGCTCAGCTACTGATACCTGATTCTAGATTTAAGGCCCAGCAATGTTTCATTCCTCGAGCTCTTGCTGTCTAGAAACTTACTGTGCAAGGGTCTTCAGGTTCCTCAGGCCCTAGGTCTGTGGCTGTCTTAGAGCCAGAGAAGTCACTCTTAAAGAGGTGGGCCAGGGTCTGAGAATGCAGGTACACAAAGTACATACACTAATAGCCTTTCCTCAGCTATCCTGAGCCCCACCGTGCCCCACCCCCAGGTCTCCCCTCATCTTTCCCTCCTATGGCCTCTTTAGCAGTTAGTGTCTACTGATGACCTGGTACCAGGGGAGTTATCTTTCTGGATGTATATAATGACTGATCTTTTTATTTAGACTGTGACTTCTTTTTTTTTTTTTTTCAATGTTAATCCCTTTATATGAAATGAAAATAGTGCCTCACCTGATGGGTTAGAACACAGCAGATACATAGTAAGTGCCCAGGAAGTGTTAGCAATTATTATTATCATTTATCTCAGAAAATCTCGATGACAATTGTGTGAAGTACAATTATGATTACATATGAGATAATTGCACCACAGACATGTTATATAACTTGCAAAAAGCCACAAACCCAATAAGTGGTAAAGCCCAAAGCACAGAGGTTTTCTTTCTTTTTTTGATCATTCTTGGGTGTTTCTCGCAGAGGGGGATTTGGCAGGGTCATAGGACAATAGTGGAGGGAAGGTCAGCAGATAAACAAGTGAACAAAGGTCTCTGGTTTTCCTAGGCAGAGGACCCTGCAGCCTTCTGCAGTGTTTGTGTCCCTGGGTACTTGAGATTAGGGAGTGGTGATGACTCTTAACGAGCATGCTGCCTTCAAGCATCTGTTTAACAAAGCACATCTTGCACCGCCCTTAATCCATTTAACCCTGAGTGGACACAGCACATGTTTCAGAGAGCACATGGTTGGGGGTAAGATCATAGATCAACAGCATCCCAAGGCAGAAGAATTTTCTTAGTACAGAACAAAGTGAAGTCTCCCATGTCTACTTCTTTCTACACAGACACAGCAACAATCTGATTTCTCTATCTTTTCCCCACCTTTCCCCCTTTTCTATTCCGCAAAACCGCCATCGTCATCATGGCCCGTTCTCAATGAGCTGTTGAGTACACCTCCCAGATGGGGTGGTGGCCGGGCAGAGGGGCTCCTCACTTCCCAGAAGGGGCGGCCGGGCAGATGCGCCCCCCACCTCCCTCCGGGATGGGGCAGCTGGCCGGGTGGGGGCTGCCCCCCACCTCCCTCCCGGACAGGGTGGCTGCCGGGCGGAGATGCTCCTGGCTTCCCAGATGGGGTGGCTGCCGGGCGGAGGGGCTCCTCACTTCTCAGAGGGGTGGCTGCCAGGCGGAGGGGCTCCTCACTTCTCAGAGGGGGAGGCCAGGCAGAGACGCTCCTCACCTCCCAGATGGGGTCGCGGCCGGGCAGAGGCGCTCCTCACATCCCAGATGGGGCGGCGGGGCAGAGGCACTCCTCACATCCCAGACGGGGTGGCGGGGCAGAGGCGTTCCCCACATCTCAGACGATGGGCGGCCGGGCAGAGATGCTCTTCACTTCCTAGATGGGATGGCAGCCGGGAAGAGGCGCTCCTCACTTCCCAGACTGGGTGGCCGGGCAGAGGGGCTCCTCACATCCCAGACGATGGGCGGCCAGGCAGAGAAGCTCCTCACTTCCCAGACGGGGTGGCGGCTGGGCAGAGGCTGTAATCTCGGCACTTTGGGAGGCCAAGGCAGGCTGCTGGGAGGTGGAGGTTGTAGCTAGCCGAGATCACGCCACTGCACTCCAGCCTGGGCAACATTGAGCACTGAGTGAACGAGACTCCGTCTGTAATCCCGGCACCTTGGGAGGCCGAGGCTGGCAGATCACTTGCGGTTAGGAGCTGGAGACCAGCCCGGCCAACACAGCGAAACCCCGTCTCCACCAAAAAAATACGAAAACCAGTCAGGTGTGGCGGCGCGCGCCTGCAATCACAGGCGCTCGGCAAGCTGAGGCAGGAGAATCAGGCAGGGAGGTTGCAGTAAGCCGCGATGGCAGCAGTACAGTACAGCTTCGGCTCGGCATCAGAGGGAGACCGTGGAAAGAGGGTAGAGGTAGAGGTAGGTATAGGTATAGGTAGAGGTAGAGGTAGAGGTAGAGGTAGAGGTAGAGGTAGAGGTAGACTGTGACTTCTTAGAAGGCCAAATGAGTGGGAGATAGGCAAAAGGGTACTGTAAGGCCAGGACATTTTCTAAATTGAATTAAAAAAAAATCCTGCCAAATGCAATACCCCAAAACTTTTACTAAAAGAAACCTCTCCAAATGGTGAGGAACTCCAGATTTTATCATCTCTCTGGCACTTCACTTTCCCCATGAAGTTTCTCACTGGCTATTCTCCTTTAACAGCCTGGTCCAGGCATGGGCACAGAACCTCGTGCTCCTTAGAACAGATAAGACTAAGCTGAAACGCTCAATAAGACATTAGTAAAGAGAAGGCGATAACAGAAGGAAAATGAACACCAATAGCATTACAGAGCTAGATAATCTGGCTTCAAAGATAAGGCCTGCTCTCTGGGGCTAGCAAGTCCTGGTGTATAATAGTTGCCCAATACATATTTGTTAAATAAATAAATAACTATCCACAGTGGAAATCACACACTTCCTGCCCTCAAGGAGCTTAAGTTCTAGTGGGGAGACATGTCAAATGGGTCATTTTAATATAATTTTATAAGTGCTGTAATAGAGAAGTATAACGGTTAAAATCACAGACTCTGAAGCCAGACTGCTATAGTGTGAATCATAGGTCCTTGGGCAAATTATTTAACTTTTTTCCATGTCAATTTCCTCGTTTATTAAATGATGTCCCTAGCTCATATGTATGTTTGTATGTTATATCACCTTCCACAATGATTTGAGGTAATTACAAGGAAAAGTGTAGATAATTTAGATGTAACATTAAGTAAATCCTTTTCCCTCTTTAGGCTTCAGTTTTCCCATCTGTAAAATGAGGAGTTTGGACTTTGTAGAAGGTCCCTTCCAGCTCTGATGTGCTATTTTAGATTTTGGAATTGGACTAATGCCAAAGAACATATCAGGTTTTCTTTTCTCTTTTCAATAAAAGCAATCCTCAAACTGTCTTATTGCTAACATTTATTGAGCACATGATGGGTGCTGTACTAGGTGCTTTCCATACTTTACTTCTAATCCTCACAACAAACCTAAAAGATAGGCCTCATCTGTATTGTTTCTGAATGAAGAAACCGGGGCTTTATTACATCAAGTAGCGACATCTATTTATTTATCTACGTACTGAGCACCTTCTTTGTATAAGGCATCGTGTTAAATGCTAAGGATACGAAAACAAATAATGCTGATTCTATGCCCAAGGTCAGTCTATCAGAAGAGAATCAGATGTAATAAGGGCAAAGCCCATCTTTATACTGCATCATAACCATGTACCCAAGACACCTCTGTTCCAGTCTTACAAGGGTTCCTCTTTTCAGAATGGGGAAATTCTTAGCACAATATTTAGCACATAATTGGCTTTCAATAAATATCTCTTAAATGAGTTTTTTAAATGAATTAATAAAAGGCTAAAATAAAACTCATTAAATTTCTCCCTTGGATAGGGTCAAGAAACCAATACATTACATACTTTCACTTCAAGCTTTGCTCTTCTATACTACCCTCAGAGGGTTAAGTATTTTCTATCTCTTTCTTTTCCATAATGCTTCTGCTGCTTCCGTCATCTTTCCCCCTCTATGCCTGCTCTAATAATAGACAAACTATTAAGCAGACTGCTTCCTTGGCATTCAGGAAGCAGGCTCCATGCACATAGCCAATTGATTTGTTTTTAATGCACCTATTATTATGAATAGCCTTCTGGCTCAAGCTGAAATCAGGCTATGTCCAATATCCGTTACCCTCCATGCTTCCACTTTGGCCATCTAAAGGTGTTGACATTCAAATCCATTTCCCAGTAATGTGGGTTCCTATCAGGACTCTTCCTGATTGCGGGTAACAAAACCAAAGCCTTCTCTGTCTTTGGACTTCTTTTGCCACTATCAGAGCACCCTGGCTCCTTCTCACAATCCATCCCAGTTGGCTCTTGAATCCAAGGTGATGCTGTGTCATCAGAACTCTGAAGTTACCCTTATAAAGATGAATAAAGAAAAGGAGTAAAGGATAGAAAGATTATGTACTCACCTTCTTGAGAATGCCCTCAATATATCATCCATTCTCAAGTAGTTAGAATGATTTAGGCACAGGGCAGGGAGATGATGTGAATGACCTAGTGAATTCCATTCCAGCTGGAAAATCCTATTGGAGAATAGGAGAGGCCCAAAGCAAAGATGTGCCTTTTGCCTAAAATAGACAATTTCAGGGGTAGAAAGGACTTTCAGAGGTCATCTGGTCCATGGAATCCCAAGCACTAAGCTGCATACCCATGACAGTCTATGACATTTTCATCAGTGTGCTGACATACATGAGAAAAATTGTTATCAACTGACATATCTTAAGAAAGCCTTTTCTGAGTAAAAGACTGTTCTTTCCACACTTTCTAGATTTTGATGTTAAAATATCATTTCAATAATAACATGACAGTGAAGAAACATGTCCTTACATGACAAAAAGTTGGCATTATGTTGGTCCCCAAAGTTTCTGGAGAAACTTTAGAGAAATTTTACTGGTCTTTCAGATTGAAATTTTGGGGAAGCATCGTTTTGGTTTTCTGGTTTCCAAACCTGGCAGTGCATTAATATTACTAGGGGCCTTGTCCAATCTATGTATTCCTGGGTCTCACCCCAAGATATTCCAATTCAGCAAGGGTAGAGTGGGACCTCGGAGTTGGTGCTTTTAGAAAAGTCTCTAGGGGATTTTCATGTGCAACCAGGTTAGGGAACCACTGCTCTGCTTCACCCCCTAAAGTGAATAATCAAGGGCATAAGTAATTGGAATGATTCCATTGTGGGCTCATTTCTGTTAGAGACAGAAGAAAAGCACATTCTATAACCTGCAATATGAATGAGAGACATCTGCTAGGGTTTTTCCAAGGTCCACAGTCAGACAAGTAAAATAATGTAAAGGGCTACAGGAGCCACACCTTACTTACTTGTTGTGAGCATAACCCAAGCTGATTAATCTACACATGGTAGTAGTATTCTCTAAAGATCTGTTGTTGCTGATGATGTTTATTGATCAAGCATGATTTAGAGATTTATAGAGGAAACTTCATGCATCTTAGGACACTAGCCGTATTTCTACAACTTTACTCTCAACCTTGTCTCATCTTTTATATACTTCTATCTCAAAATGTCTTCACCCAATTTAGTAGAGTTACATTCAATAAATGGTAGTTATAATTATTAACAGTTTCTACTACAATGTAAGCTCCATGAGGACAAGAACCATTGTATGTCCCCAGTGCCTAATATGGTGAATGGTACACATAGTTGCTTGATAACTATTTGGGAAATGAATGGCTGAGTGGTATGAGAAAGGCAAGTGACATGCTTCCTCAGTTCAAGACTAACTCTGCTATCTGTTTTGTTTAACCTACTCTGGAGAGTCAAGAACGGTATGGAATCTCAACTGGAAGATAGTTAAGAGAATGGTTGGTGAAGGCCGAGAGACCAGCAGACGCTCATAAGTCATGGAATGGTGGCTAACCAGTGTGTTTGTAGCATGGTATGAAAGGGAGAAAAGGGTGGGAAGAAAATGACAGGGAGTAATGCTAGAGTGGTTGAATATGAGCCCCTCAGAAACAGGCACCAGGTCTTTTATGTTTGTGTTTCGTATACAGTACAGAGCCTGACACATAGAGGTTCTCAGTAAATGATGAATGAATGAATGAATGAACAAATAAGGCTGGTCCCAAATCACAAAGGACCTTTCATGCCTGGCTGAGGAATTTAAACTTGAAAGTCAAATGGACAATCATTGAAGATTTGTAAAGTAGAGGAGTGTCATGATTAAAATCGTACTTTAGAGCTATAATTGACAGGATTGTTTGGGGGCCAGGGCGAAAGAGACAGGAAGCCACAGGCACTCAAACCTGAGTCAGCTCCTAATTCGCAATCTCCATTAACACTATACCATCCTTTCCTTTACTCAAGCAAGAAATGTCAGTTTCTTCCCTTTCTCTCATTACACAAATCTGTTCTATCAACTCTACCATAACAATGATTGACAGAGATATCCCTTTGTCTCCATTTCCATAGTCAGTGCCCTATTTCAGATGATCACCTTTTTTTCTTCTTTTTTTGAGACAGAGTCTCACTCCGTCATTCAGGCTGGAGTGCAGTGGCTCGATCTCGGCTCACTGCAACCTCTCTCGCCTGGGTTTAAGCCATTCTCCTGCCTCAGCCTCCACCATGCCCAGCTAATTTTTGTAATTTTGATAGAGATGGGGTTTCACCATGTCGGCCAGGCTGGTCTCGAACTCCTGACCTCAAGTGATCTGCCCGCCTCAGTCTCCCAAAGTGCTGGGATTACAGGCATGAGCCACTGTGCCCGTTCCAGATCATCAACATTTTTTTTTTACTTAGTCTATTGGTTCGTTTCCTTACATCTTATCTTTCCATGCCATCATCTAAACCGGCAGTCGCCAACTTTTTGGCATCAGGGACTGGTTTTGTGGGAGACAATTTTTCCAAGGGACAGGGGTTGAGGGGGATGGTTTCAGGATGAAACCGTTCCACCTCAGATCATCAAGCAGTTAGATTCTCATAAGGAATGCGCAACCTAGATCCCTTGCATGCGCAATTCACAATAGGGTTCGCACTCCTATGAGAATCTAATGCTGCGGCAGATCTGACAGGAGGCAGAGTTCAGGTGGTAATGCTCACTCACCTGCCACTCACCTCCTGCTGTGTGGCCTGGTTCCTCACAGGCCATGGACTTAGTATCAGTCTGTGGCCAGGGGTTTGGGGACCCCTGATCTAAACTGTCACCACAATATTCTTTCTAAGATGCAGTTCTGATGTTACTCTCCTACTCAAAACAGTGGTGATCTTGTATTATATATCAAAAATAAAGCCTTTACCTCTTAGCATGGCATTTAGTAACTCTGCAAAATAGTTTGCAGATAAACTGAGGCTCAGAAAGGGAAAAGAAATTGCTTAGGATCATACAGGCATGCAGCGGTAGAACCAAGGTTAAAACCCTGGTCTCCTGATGCCAGTGATTTAGCCGTTATAAAGTATCTTCTAAAGAGGGGAGAAATGGTAGTACTGCATATGTTACTAGAATGGTGAAATGGCAGTTACATATTTCTGTCTTCTGGGTGGGGCACATACTTTGAAACCCACACAAATGAGCAAAGATCCCTGTTCTACCTCTTACTAGCTTTGTAGACTTAAAACAAGTAACTTAGCCTCTTGGAGCCTCCGTTTCCTCATTTACAAAATGGGAACAAATCATCCCAATCTTACAGTAATGTTATGAAGATTATATAAGATCTCATATATAAAGGGCCTAGCACAGTGCTAGAGTCACAGGAGATTCTCAGTGAGGGTCATCACCCACCCATACTCCCATTCCAGTGATCTAAAAACCAGTTTAAACAATGAGGGAAGTAGAATTCAAGATAATAAGAATCTAGATGGGTGCAAGATTCCAGGGTCTATTCCTAGTTCCGGGGTGGGAAATAACTATTTTTAGGGTCTTCTTCAGTCAGGGTCCCTGCAAGTGGAAACCAAACTAGTGTTCTCCTGGGGCAACAGGTGGTCATATGTATGGTGAGACCCCTGACTAAAAAGCAGAGCTTAAGCCCCGGTGCCCATAGTGTCCATGACTTGTCACTCCTCGTAGCTGAAGCATTATGAATTTTTATTAAAATGTAAACGTTTCCTAGGAGAGGCAGACGGCATACATATTAACTTTCTGGCCTGATTAGCCTTCACTTCCCTCTTTCTGTGAGTACAGTCTATAGCTCTGTGCTTTGAGCTCAAAGCATGCTCTGATGTAGGGGACCACCTTCCCCCACCCTTGGCCTTTTAAAATCCTACTCAACATTCCAGGCCTTGCAGGAACGGTGGCTCATGCCTGTAATCCCAACACTTTGGGAGGCCGAGGCGGGTGGATCATTTGAGGTCAGGAGTTTGAAACCAGCGTGGCCAACATGGTGAAACCCCATCTCTACTAAAAATACAAAACTTAGCGGGTGTGGTGGCGCACAACTGTAATCCCAGCTACTCGGGAGGCTGAAGCAGAAAAATCGCTTGAACCAGGGATCGGAGGTTGCAGTGAGCCGAGATCGCGCCACTGTACTCCAGCCTGGGCTACAGAGCGAGACTGTCTCAAAAAGAAAAAAAAAAATCCAGGCCCATCTTGAACACAACCTCTTCCAGAAGCCCACTGTGATAGTTCAGTCAGATCCTGCCTTCCCTCCTCTGTCTCCTCCCAGGGAGCCTCAAATCCTAGACTCTTTTGGTGAAACACAGGGAGCATGAAGCTTCTCGTTATATGGAGACCTGCCTTGAATTCTAGCTTGTCCTTGACTTGGCTCATGATCTTAGGCTAATAAATGCCTTGACCTCGTTGAGCCTCAGTTTTCGTGCAAAAAAGCAGGTAATAATAAACCTTAGGGCAATAAGGGACGTGCTCTGTTCGGGCAATGCCTTCCCTGCTGAGTGAAGAGATTTTTGAATTTGTTTGATTCCTCTCGTATGGCAGCGCAAGCTCCTCAGGACATCTATATCCTTCCACCCAGCTCCGCCAGCCCTCAGGTGTTTAATGACTGTATTTACAGGCATCTAGCGCAGCCACGCAGCCCCGGAGCTGCATCACCTCTGGCTATGCAGTCTTTCACTTATCAGGAGGGTTAATGAGATGCAGGGTAGAAAGGTCTTGCCACTCGCCCGCCCGCTCGTGGAAGCCGAGTAGCTTGGTAACGACACCACGACTTCACGTTTAGTGCATTAGACGCATAGACCCTTAGGGGAGGCAGAGCTTCCCGGTATCGCCGAGCGGGCCCTGAGGGCTGAGGCTGGGCACCCCTGCGCACCCCTGCTGAGTGCCCGGCCACCAGAAAGACAGATCCCCCACCTTTCCTTCTCCCTGACCCGGCGCGCTTCCTGGGGAACAAACTCTCCCTTACCCTCAGTGGGGCTGGGGCCTCAGTCTGCGACATACAGTGGGACTCCCATGTCTGCATGCCTGAGGTGGGCGGAAGGGGGCGGTGGGTGCTGGGAAGACATCCGTCCGCTTGCAGCTCCGCTGAGTCTCCAGCACCTGAAAAGCCGCGGCCGAGGCCTGAGGGACCAGCCCAGCCGAGATATCGGGGGCGGGGCAGCCCAAGCCCAAACTGGCGGCTGGACCCGACTCCAACTCGTTCCTCCCCAGTCCGGGACAGAGAGTCGGGAGGAGCTTGAACTGAGCTTCGGCTCCCGACTGGGCCTGGGCCCGGCCCCCACTGGTGCCACCTCCCTCCCTTCCTGGCCCGGCTCCTGGCCCACACTCGGCCCTGGCCCGGCCCAGACCCGGCCCTCTGCGGCTCCTCCGGGCTCCAGGTTGGCGCAAACAAAGCCCTGATTGACTGCCCGGAGGGGCGGGCCTCGCTGCATGGCCGCCTCCTCCCCTCCCAGGCCGCCAGGGATTTGCCGGGAAGGGCGGGGGCAGGGGGAGACTCCCGGGGGTGCGCAGGACCGCGGGGGGCCGAGTCCTCGGGCTCGAGAAGATTGTGTCTACCCGCTGTCCGAGGCCCAGGCTGTCCCCTCAGGTCGTCCTCCTCAAGTCCAAGGAGGGACATGGGAGCTCCTGAGGGCAGGGTGGGGTTCCTCGCGGGCCAGCTGTCGTCCTAGGGTCCCCGGTGCCACCTCAGTTGCGGGCTGCTTGTGAGGAAGGAGGGAATGGGAGCAAAGAACAGGAGGGGTCTTCCCGAGGCTCGGGGTTGATCAATGTCGGTTCTAGAGCCTGCGGGGAAAAGAGGGCAGGAGAACAGGATAGTTTGTGCTTCCTTTTTTCCATTTTAACTTTTCCTCTAACGGGCATCCGGGCAAGAACAGGGTTCAGTAGTTTGGGAAGGGAGCTGGGGGAGGCAGTGGCGGCTGGAGTAGGTAGGCGAGTAAAAGGAGGAGGAAGGGCTGGGGAGAAGAGCGAAGCTGTAGCGGCTGCCTGTTGAGGGAGGAAGAGGTGGGGGGTGTGGAGGAGGGGGAGGAGAGAGAGATGACATGGGGAGAGGAGGAGGGGGGTTGGACGTGGGAGGAGGAGGAGAGGGCTCGAGGGACCGTCTGTCGCGGGACGGGCTGGCCAGCTGGGGCGCGGAGCCTGGAGGAGGAGGCAGCGGCAGCGGCAGCAGCAGCCCTCCGAGCAGCAGCAGCTGCAGCAGCAGAAACAAGTACCAGCCACACAGCGGCTCCTCTGGCCCAAGCAGCCACAGTCCCCCCGCCGCGATGGCGCTGCAAAGCCAGGCGAGCGAGGAAGCAAAGGGGCCCTGGCAGGAGGCAGACCAGGAACAGCAGGAGCCGGTGGGTAGCCCAGAGCCGGAGCCTGAGCCGGAGCCTGAGCCCGAGCCCGTGCCCGTGCCCCCGCCCGAGCCCCAGCCGGAGCCCCAGCCCCTACCGGACCCCGCACCCCTGCCGGAGCTGGAGTTCGAGTCCGAGCGGGTGCACGAACCCGAGCCCACGCCTACGGTAGAGACCCGCGGCACCGCGCGCGGCTTCCAGCCTCCCGAAGGTGGCTTCGGCTGGGTGGTGGTGTTCGCTGCCACCTGGTGCAACGGCTCCATCTTCGGCATCCATAACTCTGTCGGGATCCTCTACTCCATGCTGCTAGAGGAGGAAAAGGAAAAAAATCGCCAAGTGGAGTTCCAAGCAGGTGAGTGGCCCCGCACGCCCCACTTGGCATTTTGGGCAAGGTTGGCCGCTCCCGCTGCCACCGACCCCATACCTCCCGGTCCGAGGCGCCCCTCCAACGCGCCTCTCCGACTCCTCCCCTTACCCCTTACCCCTTGCCCCTTGCCCCTTTTCCATGGCTCTCCTAGGGTGCGGGTTGCGGGGCTTTGGGCAGCCTGGACTGGGGAGACTAGGTGCAAGGCGTCCCGGGGGTACGAACTGGGACATTCATTGATCCTTGGCAAGCAATGGACTTTTTTTTGCCCTGGGACAAATCTAAATGCACCTTTCAGGTTTAAGGTACCTTTGCCCCTGTGTGCTGGGGGAAAATATTTGCAGGACTTTTTTTTTTTTTTTTTTTTTTGGAGGTGGGGAGAAGTCATGAGGAGAGGAGAGAATTGAGAGGCGGGGCGGGCTCTGAGAGAAGCACCGTACCGCTGATCTCCGCAGCAGCCCCCCGGTTCCTTTGGGGAAGCGGAGGTGTTTTCTGTTAAAAACACTTTAGGAATCCTGATGACTATGAGCGAAGAGTCAAACACATGGCAGGCGTGCGTGTCTGCAAGAGAGAAAGGGAGGGAGGGAGTTCGAGTCGGGGTGTGAGTGCGTCTCTGGCCGCCGCCGTTACGGCCCAGCTGGGCCCGGCAGTCCTCTGCCGCCCCGCGGGAGTGAATGGATCTCCGTGCCCTATGAGCCGAGCCCCAAAGCGGGCGGGGAGGCGGTCTCCGCAGTCTCCTGCCAGAGAGGCGTGAGGCCGCAGGCAGGCTGGGCCCTGCTGCTCACTCCGCACCGCCCCCAACTTCAGCCCTGCCTTCCCCGGCAACCCGCGCCTCTCTGCTACCGGTGGGGTGCCTCGTTCGGCCTACAGCCTGAATGCCAGACCCGCCATTCCAGCTTTCGCCTGGAGCTGACTTGATCTCAGACAGAGTTGGGGGGCATAGCCCTCGCTTTCCAGGCCAGTGGACGCAAGACCCCAGGCGTGTGCGCTCTTCTCATTGAGGCCGCCTGTGAGCTGGGAGAAGTCAGAGGAACCATCTCGCTTTCCCAGCAAAGCCGCTGGCGAAATCCCTCAGCAGTTCTGGTGAGGGATTCAGACGAAGACGGGGGATTGGGATGCCCTCTCTGGCAAGGCTTGCTCCCTCTCGTGGCTCCTCAGGACAGCTCGACTCTTGCCACCAGCCCCAAGTTCACAACTCAGAATATGTGGCTTTTCGCAGTGTTGCCCTCGGACTGAGGAGTTCCATCCTCTCGCCAACCTCCAACCCCCACATATTTCTGCTGCCATTTGAGGGGACCTGGGAATTATTAAGTGAACATAGAAACCTTGAATTCTGGAGTGTCCACCTGTGGATTCCCTGGGCCCTCTCCCACCGATTTCAACCGAGGACTTGTGGTTTTAGTTTGCAGCTTTGCTGGACTTCCCTGGCAGAAGGGGCTTTGGGGATCTTGATGCCTCAGACCTTGTGATCCATTGGCACAGCAGCGGTGTGCAGGCCCCGATGAAGACAGTGCGTCAGTGGTTGTCAAAGGAAGTCTCTTGACTACCCAGGCCCACTGTGATGCTGGAATGGAGGGGTCCTGGGACAGTGTAGAGCAACTTCTGCGGGGAAGATGGCTGCCACAGTCACCCCTGGGACCACCTTTTTCCCTGCTTTGATGCAGTTCAGGGGCTCCTGGGAAAGCAGGCAGTGTAGGGACTCATGCTGTTGCCTAGGTTACCTCCAAGGGCACCTGCTGAGCATTGCCCTGTGGTTGAAGGCAGGCTGTTGGCCTTCAGGATCAGTGAGTGGCAAAGTCTGAGGGAAACTTGATGAGAAGCAGTAGAGGCTAGGCTGAAGCTAGGCCCTGGCATTTATATGGTGTGAGGAGGCCTAGAGCTGTGATCTTAGGAGTGTATAATAAAACTTGGAAAAACCACTATTTTACCAGGAAGAGGCTCACTGCTGGGGAACAGACTTCAAAGTAGGTGATCATAGGGGACTCAGGGGGAGGGCTGGCTGGGACTTTCCGGTCAAGACCTCACAGTGCAGCTAGAGGGTGGGGGTGGTGGTGGGGGTGCAGTTGGCTATGCAGAGGTGTGGCTAGTGCATACTCTGACACAGACCAGGTTCACTGAGGGGCTGAGGTCACTGGTTTAAATTATAGTGAGTATAGGTCAGGAAGAAACAGAAGGGAATTTGGTATGTCCCTAGGGTCTCAGAATACTTTGGCTTGGGTCCTTGCTGTGGTGTATCTTGAACTCACTGACATTATTTTTGATACTAGAGGTTCTTAGGGACACCACAGTTTTTATTTTGGAAAAGTCAGGAACACCCTATCACATGGAGCTCCTAGAAAATCTCATCCTCAGTACTACCTTTCCTGAGCCCTTCAACTTTCCCAAGCAACCATTCAGATCCTGAGATTCTGAATGTCTTTGCCTGCAGACACTTTCTGCTGTTTACTCAAAATTTCCCAGCCATCTGTGCCACAGCACTGGTGTCTCAAAGGGATAGAAGAAGCTAATAGAAGTTTGTATCATTTTTATCAGCCAGTATTTGTCCAATAGCCATTCTGGGAGAAACAGAATGTACACCCCCACGCTCAAGGAATTTGGTGCATTGTCCATTTTTATTAATATCTGACATGACTTCCATCTCTAAGAGTCTATGAATTTGGTGTTTGGAGGCACCTCGTAACCCAATTTCTCTTTGACTAGGCCTAATATCTTCACAGACCTAAAGCTGTGTTGATCGGCTTAATGGGTGGAAGGTCCTGCAGATGATTGGGATTGTTGTGAGGAAGCCCCACAGAAAGGTAGTTTTTTATACTTTATTTTTAGAGATGGGATCTTGCTCTGTTGCCCAGGTTGGAGTGCAGTGGCGCAGTCATATTTCACGACACCTTCAAACTCCTGGGCACAAGCAATCCTCCCACCTCAGCCTCTCAAGTAGCTAGAACTACAGGCATGCGCCACCACAGCTGGCTAATTTTTATTTATTTATTTATTTTTTTAAAAACAGACTCTTGCTATGTTGCCCAGGTTGGTCTCAAACTCCTGGACTCCAGCAGTCCTACTGCCTCAGCCTCCCAAGTAGCTGGGAAGAAAGGTAGTTTTGATGTTTGAGGAACAGCTCCACATCAGAGTGCCTCTGGGCATGGGAAAAAGCCACAGAAGTTAGAAGGGATATGGGATTCAGGCCTTACTAGAGCATGCAATGTGCAGTTTTTGTGGACCCTTTGATGTATACAGTTTTGTGGTGTCACCAGCTGTATATCTTATCCCCTCTCTTCACCAGTTTTGGAGGAAAGCCAACTTTCCCTGGGTCCTAGGCTTGGGTGGATTGGCAGGCAAAAGGTTCCTGAGAGGGAGGCAAGTGATCAAAGTCTGGTTTAGTGAAAAAAGGGAAAGATCAGGAGGGAAATTAGCCTGTATTTCTTGCCAAGATCATGGGAAATTTGTGAGTTCCCCAACCCAGACCAAACAGCAGACAGGACAGGAGGCAACCAGGCAATTCTGTGGAAAGTAAAGGCCCAAGCATAGCTTCTTGGGGTGGTAGGGAAGCCTTTTGGAGGAAAGAGGGGAAAGAGAAGCAGGACGCCATTGATTGTAGGCCCCAGCTCAATATTGGGACCCTAAGTGAGTTGGACCTGCAATAGGGTTAGGGTTGGGAGTTCAGAGGACAAGGCAGAACAAGCCAGAGTTGCTAACATTGGCTCTATGCTTAAGTCTTTTTAAAAGTACTCCAGAGTAAAACTTGACTGCCGGTCCACCATTGAGCCAAAAAATATGGAAGGCATTTTTGTTTTACTGGGCAGTTTATAAGCATGGTCCTTGTAAGCTCCCAAGGAGGGTCAAGGCTGAGGCTCTCATCACCAGAGAAAGGGACAATGGTCAGGAAGGTTCACTACTAGGCACAAGATAGTTCAGGCTGATGGTCCACTCTGATGGAAACAGAATTTTCTAGGCATGGGGAAGAATGATACACTCTGCCTTTGGGTGAACCAAGAGTCCCAAGGTTGGGTGGGGCCAGGTAGAGTAGGCTGTCTTTCTCCTTCTCACCTTAGGGGTTTTCATTGCTTGGTTCAGTGTCTCACTGGACTGTAACACTAAATTGCTGACTTTGGGAGCAAAGTGTATTTTGAGCAAATCTGCCAATCTCTTCACTTCAGCTAAAGGCTCTTGACTACTGTCCAGCAGAGCTAGATCAGGTTGGCTTAGCGCCTGCTGTGGTGCTTCAAGCCACACAGCCCTTGGCCAGGCATCTCTCACGTCATTCCCCTGCCCCCTTTCCAACCAAATGGGATCTTGAACTATGACCATGACTGATACTGAAAGGGATGAGAATAAGAGGTTGGGTCATTTGGGGGCCAACCAGGAGGAAGCTTGTTTGAGTTGGGGTAGCTGGTTGAGGCTGGATGCCTGGATCACTGTACAGTGGCCTCAAATGCTCATTCTAAGTCTAAAAAAGCAAGACCCAGGGCCAAATCTGGACTCCCCAAAGCTGGCAGTCTCAGTGATACCAGCTAGGCAGTAACTGACTTAGACAACTTGTGCCCCTAACTTATTCTGTGACTTTGGACAGGCACTTCACCTCTCTGTATGTCAGTTTATCTATCTATAAAATGAGAGGGTTTGACTAAATAAACTTTCTAGCCCTACCATTCTATCCTTCTAAAATTATGTGATATCTTATTCTTTACTATTCATATGTCATACATTTTGACTCATTTAAGTAAATAAAAGTTTGTTAAGCTGCCTGAATGACAGTGAGGATGGATTGGGAGAAGATTGGGAAAGCAAGGAAAAGCCATATATACATCATTTCCCCACGTCATTTGTATTTAAAGACTATGGGGCTGCCCATGGGTATAGATGTGTTTAAAAATTACCCACTCCTTTTTACCTAGTATGTAAGGGCAACCCTGCATGTGGAGCTGCTTCTTCCAGAGTGTCCTGATTGGTATAGAGCTGGGTCTCCAAGAGAACTCCCTGGATTTGGCAGGCAAGCAGGGTGGGTCTGTATGCTGCTGTTTTCCAGCGTTTGAACCTGTTCCTCAAAAGTATTAAATTATAAACATTTCCTCAAGCCTCAGTTTGGACCCCTCTTCTGAAACTGAATTTCCCACAGCACAGTCTTATTTCTCAGAAATGCATAGTCAGTGTGACCTTGGTTTGCTGTTACTTCCAGCTAGCAGAGGAAACGGATTCCTAAATGAGGTTCCCTTCAGAGGTCTTCAAACAGGGCGTTTTGATAGCTGGCTCAGGGCCACTGCCTGGATCCTGCTGTGGTGGGGTTGGGGAGGGTTGCTACTGTGATCCTGGAGAAGGCCCATTAGATGCCCACAATCCCTGGTCAACTGCAGCGTCAGGGCTTAGCTGAGAGTGTGCCTACGGAAGTAGCAGGCACAGAGCTCTCTTTCCTTTTCCTTGGAAGTCATTGGCAGTATTGCCTCCAGCCCATGAAGAGTAAACAAGCAGCTGGACTGTCAACATTTGTAGAAGTATATAAAGGATGCCATATCAACCTTTTGAGCAGACCAGTTTCCCAGGAAGATGCACTGCTTTTCCCACCAGCCTCATTTTATGGTTTTGTTGCATTTTGAAAAGATAAAAACTATTCTTTTCAGATTGTGTGAACGACGGAGTGGGATTTCCTGTCTTGAAAGGTGTTGTCTCACTTGAGATTGAATGAATGAACCCTGGAGAAAAGGCTTTGTTCTACACATATACACATGTGCGCATGCGCGCGCGTGCACGTGCGCGCGCGCGCGCACACACACACACACACACACACACACACACCCCCCCATACTCTACACCCTAAGCCATAGATTATGAATATTCCATCTGAAATAAGTCATTTCCCATCTGTTCATGGAATTAGGTGTACCAGAGGCTTCTGTAAAGATTATGCTGTACTAGTGCAAAGGAACCAGACTAAGAAGCTTGCTAGGCGAGAGTGATGAAAAGAGTATGGCCAGCCTGGGTTGTACTTCTTGAACTGGACCCATTTGCAACTCCCCAGCAGTGGGGCTGGGAAACTTTATTGCAAGTTGCTTTCTCCCTTCATCCTCCTGTATCTCTCCCAGTATTCAAATATTACTGGGAAGCGGGTTTAGGCAACCCCAGCTCTCTCTGGCTTTAGGGGTGACAGAAGACTAAACCTAGAGAGATTTCATCACCTGCCTGAAGTTGGGTGCTATGGTAGATAATGTGAAATCGCTTGACACCTCCTTGTGGATGGGGAATGTGGCCTGTTTGGGTGGCTTGAGGAAGTGCAGCCTCTTCACCCTAGGAGTCTCACCCTCTTTTATCCTCTACTTCGCTCCAGTGTCCAGCATTGGTGGGAGAAGGGATGAAATTGGCTGTCCCAATGACATATTTTCTCAGCTTCTCCTACTTTCACAGTGCATTTTTTATCACGTTTGCTATATGTGCCATACCCTTTTTTCCCAGTATTGTTCCCTCTTTTCTTTTTCTTCCTACTGCTCAGTTAGAGGAACAATTGGGGTTTGGGATGTTGTATAGGCCCAACTCCTGCCAGAGTCACAGGCCCACTCCTACACATCCTACAGAGGCCTCCCTTCCCCCTTTCCCCTTCCTTTCCTCTCTTACTTTCCACTTTCTGGGTGAAGGGTGACTTTCGATGGAGCACTCAAGAGTGTGGAAGCCATCACCTCTGGATTTTCGCATTAAGATAGCTGCTATGACACCCTTTTTGTCACTTCTACACCTCTTTCCACAGCCCTAGTAACCCAGCTCAGAAGATAGTATTGTAGAAAGTCTTACTCAATAATATTCAACAAATGTCATTGTTACTTGTATTCCTTTCTTTTCAAATCCTGACTATCATTGTCCCCCATCTCCTGGGCCAGCTGAACTTCCAGAGATTTCATACTGGTTTTTGGTAGCTTCCGTGTTTCTGGTTCATTCTATTTTGAGCCCCTGACATCTATTTTCTTGCCAAAACTGCTGCACAATTGGTTGTAGAGGGGTCAGAGAAGGGAGAAGACAGACACTTAAGTCCTAACTAGAGTCAAAAGTGCCTTTACAGGAAGATTGCTCCAGCCCAGGAGGTTGAGGCTACAGTGAGCCATGATCACCACTGCACCTGTCTCAAAAACAAAAAGAAAGAAAAAGAAAAAAATAGGCCAGGCCCAGTGGCTCAAGCCTGTAATCCCAGCATTTTGGGAGGCTGAGGCAGGAGGATCACTTGAGCACAGGAGTTTGAGGCCAGCCTGGGCAACATAGGGATACCCCGTCTCTACAAAAAAAATTTTTAAAAACTAGGCTGGCATAGTGGCACATGCCTGTGGTCACAGGTACTTGGAAGGCTGAGATACTAAGATCTCTTGAGCCAAGGCGGTTGATGTTGCAATGAGCCATGATCACACCACTGCACTCCAGCCTGGGGGACAAGTGAGACCCTGTCTCAAAAAAAAAAAAAAAAAAAGTGCCTTCAGGGAGGGTGGAGGTGGGGGAGTGAAGCTCCCAGTTTAGTTGCTCTTCTGCTTTTACATGGCTGAAGGGGAAAAGAAAGGGAAATGTTGCCAAACAAGCAATGCCCACACCATCTTTTTCCTCAACTTAACCCATGGATCTCCTCACCTACCCGCTTATCCAGACTGGAAGGATATATGCATGCACTCATGTGTCCAGACCTATGTGTATGTGTGTACAGCAGGGTGTGTGATGTCTGTCCAAGCCGGTTAGCACAGTTACTTAGAACATGGTGCCTATGAGACTGAGGTCACAGGTTCAGTCACTTGTTCAGGTCACTGGGCTTCTCACAAAGAAAAGAGCTCTTCCTTTGTTCATGGCCCATGTCCCTTGTGTGGAGGTGTCACTAATGCTAGGGGAGACCAGGTAGAAGAATAGAGATGACTTCTTATAAGCCTTCCCTGCTACTGGGAAAAAAATGTGAAGCACACAGCCTAATGATGGCTGCTCTGCTGCATTCCACAGTGGAGTTTCGTTGACATTTACCTCCTTACATCTGCCTAATATGCACCCTAATAAGTATAATAATAGTGGTGGTAGTAATAGTAATAATAATTGCCAACATTTATTTTACATTTAGCAATTAAGTCTGTGCGAGGCACTATACTAAGCACTTTACATGTACCAACTCATTTTAATTCTCAACAACCGTATGAGGTAGGTACCATTATTTCCTCTATTTCACAGATAAAGAGAAGCACACAAATTAAGTAACTTGCTCAAACTCATAGCAGATAATGGCTGAGCCAGGATTTGGACCCAGACGGTCTGAGTTTAGAACTCCTGCTTTTAGACCTCACCTAAGACATAGTGAAGGTGTAGGGGGCAACTACCAAGGGAGTTGCAGTTTTTCATTCCTGTACCTTCCGGCATCCTTATGACTCAAGGATAAAAAGAGATGACCAAGAAGTGGTTAATAAATCAAAAGATTGATAGTCTCATGATACATGGCATACTCTTCTAACTACCCATTTTACTCTACCCAGATCTATATGCAAAGCGTCATAATTCTTGAGTCCAAAAGGTCCATAGAAACTTTCTCTTCAAAATGCAAATCAAAACCGCAATGAGATACCATCTCACACCAGTCAGAATGGCTATTATTAAAAAATCAAAAAATAACAGGTACTGGTAAGGCTGTATAGAAAAAGGAACACTTATACACTGTTGGTGGAAATGTGAATTAGTTCAGCTGGAAACAGTTTGGAGTTTGTTGTTGTTGTTGTTTTGAGACAACATCTCAGTGTCACCCAGGCTGGAGTGCAGTGGCACGATCTTCGCTCATTGCAGCCTTGACCTCCCAGACTCAAGGGATCTTCCCACCTCGGCCTCCCAAGTTGCTGGGACTACAGGTGCACATGACCACATCCAGCTAATTTTTGTATTTTTTGTAGAGATGGGGTTTCTTCATGTTGCCCAGGCTGATCTCGAACTCTTGGACTCAAGCCATTGGCCCTCCTTGGCCTCCCAAAGTGCTGGGATTACAGGCGTGTGCCACTGCACCCAGTCTCAGTTTGGAGATTTCTCAAAGAATTTAAAACAGAACTACCGTTTGACCCAGCAATCCCATTACTGGGTACATAGCCAAAGGAAAACAAATCATTCTACCAAAAATGACACATGCTTGTGTATGTTCTTTGCAGCACTATTTATAGTAGCAAAGACATGGAATCAACCTAGGTGCTCATTGATGGTGGATCAGATAAACCAAATGTGGTAGATATACACCATGAAATATTATGCAGTCATAAAAAGAATGAAATTATGTCCTTTACAACAACGTGGATACAACATGGATGCAGCCAGAGACCATTATCCTAAGCGAATTAACAAACAGAAAACCAAATACCACATGTTCTCACTTTTAAGTGAGAGCTAAACATTGACATACATGGACATAAAGATGGGAAAAATAGACACTGGAGACTACCAGATGGGGAAGGGTGGGAAGGGGATGAGAGTTTACAAACTACCCATCAGGTACCATACTCACTAGCTGGGTGACAGGATCATCATACACCAAACCTCAGCAACATGCAATTTACCCATGTAACAAACCTGTACATGTACACCGGAACCTAAAATAAAAGTTGAAAAAGCAACTGTCTCTTCTTAGTTGTTTAGCCCTGAACAAGTCACATAACTTTCTGGGCTTCAGTATTCTTATCTACAAAATAAGACATACAGTATCTACTTTAATAAGAAAATGAAGGGTCAGATGAAAGTGTGAGTATGTGAAAGATCTTTGTAAATTATGAAGTGGTTGTTATTATTATTATCCTTTTCCAGCCTCTAAAAACAGAGTCCCTATCCATTTCTCTAAATGTTCCTCTAAGTATTTCCTCCCCGTCTCCCACCTTCCCACTCCATCTTTTCCATCTCCCCACTGTGTTCTTCTGCAATTTGACCCCTGTGTCCTGTAGCTAAATACTAGCTGTGTTTTCTTTGTTCCTCAGTTCTCTGAGAGTCCAGGGAGAGGAGGAGCCAGATCCTAGGTCATATACATTCAAGGAAGCAAGGCATGTTGAAATATTTACAGCACTTGGCAGGAGCTCACAAACCTCCCTACAAGTCAAGGACTGAGTTTTTTTAGTAGGAGTTGCTACGGGTTGGGGGCAGATGGTGGGGTGGAGTTAGGGTGTCACTTCCTCCCGAGGGTCTCTCACAGAGCCTCTGTTCTCCTGCAGGTAACGAAGAATAAGGAAAGGGATATTTAGGGTCAGAAGGTCTGGGCTAGGGGACATCAAGCATAGAAGGAGCTTTGCTCCTTTGTATTCAGCTTTGGAGTGGGCCAGTTTCCTTGTGTTCTGAACAGGATAGCCCCACAAAACAGAGGCCACAGGATTGTGGCCTTCACAAAGAAGGACTGCAAAAGCAGTTTTGATTAAGCATTTCAGTGGCCACTAAGGGAGTTTTCATTAAGACCAGCTAGTAGGCAAATCAGAACAAAAATGTTTTGCTTTTTTGTTGCAAACAACAAAACAAAATTCCTAAACCCTTCTTTAAGACTAAGATTTCAAATATACTAGGGCTCACCATATTGATTTTCAGTAATTTAAATGCCTTCTGATCTGGAAGGCATTTTGGAAATCATACAATCTTACTCCCTCTGGTTCCCATCTTAAGGTGAAAAACTGAGACCTGGAAAGATGTGACTTTAATCAGCATTGTGAGTAGATGCTTATAGTGGAGCTTGGTTTGTCAGAGGACTGGGGAATAAGCGGTAGGCTGCTGTCACATTAGGTGTTCCCCAGCTCAATCACTGGCATTCTTCTCCCCTTTCTCTCTCCCTGAACTTTTCAAAGTCAATCCCCAGGCACTACTTTGTTAAAAGAGATGGAGACAAAATTCAAAAGGTATCATGGTGAAAAGTCTCTTTCCCACTCCTATCTGCCAGCCACCCTGTTTCCCTCCCTAAAGGCCACCAGTGTTATCTGGTGTGTCCCTTCAAAGATACTCTGTATATGTACAAGCAATTGTGTGTGTGCACATGTGTGTGTGTATACCCTACCCTTAACACTTTCAACTTTTACTGTAGATTAAAGAGCACACAGGCCAGGCATGGTGGCTCACACCTGTAATCCCAGCACTTTGAGAGGCCGAAGTGGGTGGATCACTTGAGGTCAGGAGTTCAAGACCAGCCTGGCCAAAATGGTGAAATCCCGTCTCTACCAAAAATATAAAAATTAGCTGGGCGCAGTGGTGTGCACCTGTAATCCCAGCTACTTGGGAGGCTGAGGCAGGAGAATTGCTTGAACCCAGGAAGCGGAGGCTGCAGTGAGCCAAGATTGTGCCACTGCACTCCAGCCTTGGCAACACAGTGAGACTGTCTCAAAAAAAAAAAAAAGTACCCGTGCAGATTTCTTACGTGGGTAAATTATGTGGCGCTGAGGCTTGGGGTCTTAATGATCCTATCACCCAAGCCATAAGCATAGTACCCAACAAGTGGTCCTTCAGCCCATGCACCCCTCCCTCCCCTGTCTAGTGATCCCCAATGTCGATTGTTCCCATCTTTATGATCATGTGTATTCAATGTTTAGCTCCCACTTATAAGAACATGTGGTATGCCCTACTTGTAAAGTACAAATTGTAGGCTACCATCCACCTTATCCTCCACTTTGCTTTTCATACTTCGAACTATATCTTGGTACATTAAGTTCATAAAGTCTTCATTGTTTTTAAATGATTGCACCATATTCCATTTTATGGCCATATCACAATCTATTTAATCAACACCTTACATTCAGACTGCTACTAACTTTTGACTATGGGGCTTTAGTGTCAAACAGTGCTAGATTCAGATTACTTTCCACATGACTTGCCTTGACAAAGTTTTAAAACTTCTTGGAGTCTGAGTTTTCTCATAAATAAAATAAGTATAATAATACCATCTGTCATTGCTGGTGTGGAGATTAAATGAGATGAGGCATGTAAAACATCTAGCATACAGCCTGGCACGTACTAAGTGTTCACTAAGTGTTTGTGCTCTCCCTGCTCACCAGCCCTCCCTATACCTTCCACCTCCAATTCAATTAATATTGGTTGAATTCAAGTCAATAGGTCTTTGACCTATGTTAGACTGGACCTTGGATGCACCAGAGAAGGAAAAGGGTCCCTCAAGAAGTGTATGATTCCCTTGAGAAGACATAACACACCAAACAACTACAGTTGTGCTAAGTAGTTAAAAAAAAAAGTGTGTATATTACATTGAATGCAATTTTCATGTGGTGATGTAGAAAAAGAGAAATGATTGTGAGGGCAGGAGTAATCAAGGCCCTGATAGAATTGGAATTTGAAATAGGATTTAGCTAAGTGGAGAATTGGGCAGTGGCAGAGTGGGGGCTGAGAAATGGACAGATGGGCTGTTGCTTGGATTCCGGGTCTTTGCCCTCTGGCAGCCTAGTGAGTCACTGTTCCCCATTAGGCCTTACCCAGCAGGTGGGGTGGAGGGGCAGGAGGAGAGGAAAATACTGAGGACATTTGGGGAGAAGGACACGGGGAGGGGGAATGTTTGGGCACTGGGCCACAGAATGAGGTGCCTACAGATGGTTTGTGGCACAGCCCACTCAGCCCCCACCACCTGCTCTTCCATGTCAGCCGCCCAAGTGCATTTCTAAGAGGTCCAAGGAAAAGAAGAGCATAAGTAGCAGCAGCTCTCAACCCCTCACTCTGTGTCCCAAACAGGTCCTCAGATCCCATAAGCCCTAGGAGAGGGAAGAATATTGAATGATAATAATTCCCTGTGTGTGTGGGCATTGTAGTTTACATCTTAGTTTTTTTTTTTTTTTTTTTTTTTTTTGAGACGGAGTCTTGCTCTGTCGCCCAGGCTGGAGTGCAGTGGCGCGATCTCAGCTTCTCGGCTCACTGCAACCTCCGCCTCCCAGGTTCAAGCGATTCTCCTGCCCCAGCCTCCCAAGTAGCTGGGATTACAGGCACATGCCACCATGCCCAGCTAATTTTTGTATTTTTTTTTTTAGTAGAGACGGGGTTTCACCATGTTGGTCAGGCTGGTCTTGAACTCCTGACCTTGTGATCTGCCTGCCTCGGCCTCCCAAAGTACTGAGATTACAGGCGTGAGCCACTGCGCCCAGCCCTACATCTTAGTTTACATTGACACTTGCAACAGAGGCAGTTATGAAATAAAATACCCAATTGAATTTCATCATGTGCCAATAATTTTGGTCACATCAAGTGCTATGTTGCGAGTTTCTGGAAAATGAAAAGTCAACGTGGTTTGTGTTACTTAGGGAAAAGGTCACTGCAGCGAAGGACTGTATAGAGATTCATATTCCCACTTTACAGTTGCAGAAAATGGACAGCATTTTCATTGAGGGCAAGTGAGTGCCCTAAGGTAATACATTTAATATTTAGCAGATTAAGCCCAGGAGTTTGAGGCTGCAGTGAGTTTTAATGATGCCACTACACCCTAGCCTGGACAAAAGAGCAAGATCCCATCTCTTATATATATGTATATGCATATATATATATATATATATGTATATATTTTTTTTTTTTTAGTGGATCTGGGACTACAACTGAGGACTCCCAATTCCATGTTCTATGGGGGAAGAAATGTAGAAGCTACCTGAAATGTGGAATAAAAATTTTCCTAAACTTAGTAGCAGCTTAAAGTTTAAGTGTATGGGTAAGAAGCAGTATAGTATGATGAAACAAAGAACTGAGAGTCTAAAAGTTCAGGGGCTCATGAAAGGAAGGATCTGGACATAAATAATGCCTGCTGGCTGGGATCAAGAAAGAGCACTGGACTAAGAGTCAGGAGACCTGGGTTCTGGTTCTGGCTCTGTTACTGGCTGTCTTTCTGACCCTGCCAAGTCCCTTCCCCTTTCTCAACTTCAAATTTCTCCACTTATGCATTGAGAAAGTTGAACTTCCCAGAGACTTAGTGACACTTAGAACCAATGGTATCTGTAAACCAAGGAGGCTTTGGGAACTTCCTGACAAGGGGCTGAGGGTGATGGAGAGTGGTGAGGTTGTGAGTGGAAGAGAACTTCTCTGATGAAAATGGAAAACAGATCCTCTCAAATTTGAGCAAAGGTGAGTTTTGGAAAGGTTATCTATCTCATAGTCTCTATCCTATATCCTTGGAGAATTCTATCCAAGAGAGGGGAAAAAGAGTGTGTGCGTGTGTGTGTGTGTGCGCGTGCGTGCAAGTGAGCAAGAATCTCAATGTGAAGCTAATGTTTGGTGGGACAGATTGTAATATGCTGAGTCAATATCTCTGGAAATCTCTTTAATAATCTCCACTTTAAGATCACTTTTCTAAGACGTTGGTTTTACTTTTAAAAAGGGGTTTGTGTCTTATGGGTAAGATACTATTGAAAGTCCCCCTTTCATGGAGCCCACTTGAGTGAGCCACACTGTCTGGATTAATCCTGGCTCCACCATTCACTAGCTGTTTATTGTGGTAAGGCACTTAAACTCTCTGTGCCTCTATTTCCTGATTTGTAACAGGAAGATAGCAAGAGTACTTACCACGTAGGGTTGTTAAATGAGTTGATATCTATGTCTATATATGTATCTCTAGCTAGCTAGCTTAGAACAGTGCCTGGCATATGCAAAGTACTATGTAAATGTTTCCTATTCTTATTATCTACTGAGTAGACTACAGCTCATGCATCTATACAGCTGGGTTTCAGAGAGCAAATATGACCCCCAAGTGAGCCCAAAGGAGCTCAGTATTACCCAGTCAGAAATTTAGGGAGTTAGGGGTTTCTTATCAAGGTACCTTCTAGTCTGTTCTTATGTTGGCCACACCTAGGACCAGATTAAGACCTTTAGAGGTTCTAAATACTGGTTTATTGATGGCCAAATTCTGAAATAATTAAATCTATGTTTTTCTCATTTGATGGTGGTCCTGCTTCACTGGTGCCCTAAGCTCATGCTCATCCATCTATTGGATAATCCTGTACTGGCCACGCCAGCCTGTATGCTCCTCCCTATGCTCTGGAGGGAACCAATGACTAAGAGGGGTCTACACATTCACAAAGAACAGTTTTGAACCCAAGCTGCTCCATCCACAGCGGGGTGCCCCGTGTCCCAGCTTCTGAGAGCTTAACCTGCCAAGCCTCTTGACCTCCTTGCCGGTTGGGACCTCCCATCCTGTTACTTGGAAGGATGGTTTATCTTCTGGGGCCAGGGGAAGAGAAGGAAAAATGCCTGGAAGTCCAAATAAGGCCCCCTGCAGGAAGCTCTAAACATTAGCAAGTTAAAGTTCTAGTGACAAGTTCAGATGACTGAGCATGGTCATGATACAGAAGAGGAATGTGTGAGGCTCTTTTGCCTCCACATGACGAGGAGATCAAGCTCCTTCCCTGAACCCTAACTTGTTCAAGGACTTCAGTTCAGTGTTCCCGGAAAACTTGGAGTCACTATCAGTACCTTCATTACCCTACACATCTTGGCCAGGTTCTAACCATCCAAATGGTGAACAGCACAGTTTTATGTTCCAAGAGCCAGTGTTTTTTGCCTTACCCTAGATATTTTGCCTATGGAAAAACTAGCCAAAAGCAAGGTTTCCTTAGATCTCCTGGCCAAACAGCTGCAGGGACCTGGTGGCCTGGATAACGGAGGTCAGCAGGACTCCAGACAGGTTTATTTGCTGCCTTCCTCACAGAATATCTCAAACATGGAAAGCTCAGGTGAAACCGGTCAGACCAGATGTTGAGAAACTGCAGCTTTTAGGAAGAGAAGACAGATAGATCCACAGGCAGCAAGAAGAGAGAATAGGGAGGTAAAAAACCTATTGTTCCAGCTCCTAGTCACAGGACCCCCACCCTCATCACACACCTATGGGCTCCAGTGTATCACTTGCTCAAGAAGGCAATGGCTCATCTGTGTCCCATGAGTGGATCTGCTTATTATCTCCAGGTAAGACCACCCAACCTAAAGGCTACTTTCCAGGCCATAGCTCAACAGAGACTAACATTTGCCTTGAGGCTCTCTTTTTAAAAATGGAATCTGTTTTTAGCACTAAAGGAAAAGATAGCCTTGGAGTGGGAAGTCACGAAGAAGACCCCAAAGTTCAACTCTCCTTTGCCTCACTTTTCCACATGCTTTGTGGTATAGGGTAAGGCACAGGATCTTATAACAGACAGACCAGTGTTAGAGTCCTGGATTTGCCATTTACCTGATCTGCAATCTTGACCAAGTCTGAGCTTCACTCCCTATCTGTAAAAAAGGGGCAGTGGGAGCATCATAATCCCTACCTCACAGTCTTACGATAAGGTTCAAATGAAAAGATGGATGTGAAAGCCCTTTGAAAACAGCTTTGAATTATCATCATGATTACCACATACATAAGTTTATCTATAGACTTGCACATGTGCTTATGCACGTATAGCCAGATTGATATACCACCCATGATGCACACATGTATAAGCAACCAGTTATATGTACAAAACTACACATACATCTGATCTTAAGCCTGAACTCATGACATAGACAATTAAAAGTGCATACACATACACATTTGTCCACATGGATATACTTTCTCCTTCTCTCACACACGTACACCCACACAAGCAAATGTATATGTATCTCTGTAAGTGTGTGCATGCATATGTGTGTACATCTACAGCCTCATAGTTGTACAGGTGAGCATACCATACCCTTCAGCTTCTGCCTAGATAATCCAGTTTTCCGGTGGTCTGACAAAGGCCCTGTTTGTAAATTCCTCCACTTGATACTGATAATGTCCCTTTTGCCCTTGCTGAGGCTTCTTCTCTGTCTCCACCTTGTTTGCAGAGTAGCACAGCTGCTGCAAAAATTCAAGCTGCAGTATGTGACATACACATGTCTGGAGAACATGGATCCTTGTCCAGTTGCTCTTTGAATAGCACTACGACTCTAGCCTGCACAGCATATTTATAGCCATGTTTGCAAAGAGCTGACAGCATTTTCAGACTTTTTTCAAAACGTAGTTAATCCAGCCACAAAAATAGTCACTGGCCCATATGCCCCAAAGCTAAAAGAAATTGGGCAGCGTGCCTAATGAAAATTAGTCACAGAGCCTAAATGAAGTTGAAGCTGAATCAAGCTCTCTCTCTCCCTCTCATTCTCTCTCTCTCTCTGGCTTGCTCACTCTTTCTTTCTTTCTTTCTTTCTTTCTTTTTCTTTCTTTCTTTCTTTCTTCTTTCTTCCTTCCTTCCTTCCTTTCTTTCTCTCTCTCTCTCTTTCTTTCTTTCTTTCTTTCTTTATTCTCTCTTTCTCTCTCCCTTCCTTCCTTCCTTCCTTTCTTCCTTTCTTTCTTTTTTTTTTTGAGACAGGGCCTCACTCTGTTGCCCAGGCTGGAATGCAGAGGTGTGATCATGGTTCACTGCAGCCTTGATCACCTGGGCTCAGGTGATTCTTCCACCTCAGCCTCCTTGTGTAGCTGGGACTACGGACATGCACCACCAGGCCCGGCTAATTTTTTTTTTTTTTTTTTTTTGTAGAGATGAGGTCTCACTGGTCTCAAACTCTTAGGCTCAAGTGATCCTCCTGCCTCAACCTCCCAAAGTGTTGGGATTACTGGTGTCACCCACCACACCCGGCCTCACTCTTGCGCTTTCTCTCTCTCTCTTTTCCCTTCCTGCCCTCTCTTTGCCACTGCTTTTTATTCTAAGGATCTCTAAGCCTAAGTATGTGTGGTGGGGGAGTAGGGGGTGGTACCATGAAGTATATTTGCTTCAAAGAGGTCCTGGGGTCATTAGAGCCTAAGGTTTTGGAGAGACAGGGAGGAGGAAGAGGGAAAGAAGAGGGGAAAGTGAGGGTATTGAGGATTATAAGCAAGAGGAACATAGTTGGGGAATTAAATGAGGTGAGACAAGAAGGAGAAAAGTTACGCCCACTTTGAGGCCAACTAGAATTTTGGTGGCTGGATAACTTCTCAAATCAAATGGCAGAGTCCTTCAGCCTCCCCTCAATCACTAGAATGTAGGCTAGAAAATTGTTTTGCTTATTTGCAAGGTTGGAACAAAAAAGAATTCCTAGTGATAGAGTTGAAGAGTTAAGCATGGTTAGAGGAGAGCAAGATGGTTTCTCAGGAAGAGAGAGGCCTGGGCTTTATGTAATGGGCTCATCTTAGGTGGCCCAGCCATGACCAGGGTGAGGAGGGTTTTAGAGAGGGAGTAGGGTTATCATATCATTTATTGTCCAAATTGGGACACTTTTGAGGGTGAAAGAGAACTCTATTAATATTTTTTTTGGAACCACAGGCATAAACTAGAATTGTCCCAGGAAAACCAAGATGTGTGTTCATTGTAAGTTTAGAACAAATCGCTCCAGCTTGCCGGGAAAGGGCAAACTATAAGGGCTCCTCACAAGATGTCTTTAAAAAAGGTGTGTATGTGTTCTGTTTTGTTTGTGTGTGTGTATGTGTGTGTGTGTTGGTTTGGGCAGTAGAGAGTAGGGCAGGGAGATTATTCAGCCTTTTCAGCCTTGGGACTGGAGATTGTTTACTCTGAATATAAATTCCTTTTTTTTTTTTTTTTTGCTGCTGTACATAAATATGTAATGGAGCTCTTAGCCAAGCGTGTTTATTTCCTGGTCAACTTCAGAAGAGAAGAGAGAGAGAGAGTCGATTGTGGTGTGTGGTTTTGTGTATTGTGTGTATGTGTTTGTGTCAAAGCTGTGAAAGTATGTATGTGTGTGAGTAGGATTGTAAGTATATCCAACTGTGTGTAACTATGGGCATGCATGTAGGTGTGGATGTGTGTGGACATGAACATGGATGTGGTAAGAATAAATGAGGGTGTGTGTGTGTGTGGGTTTGTGTGTGTGTGTGTGTGCACGCGCATGCATGAGCATGGATAGGGTAGAGTCAGGTCTGACCTCTGGTTCACTGAGTTGTGAACTCCTTAACTTTCAAAGAGCAATCACATAGACGACCACTTTATTTTACACGTGAGGAAAAAGGCATGTGTAACGAGACCTACACACTTTGTTTTTTTTGAGAGGGAGTCTGTCTCTGTCGCCCAGGCTGGAGTGCAGTGGCGCCATCTCGGCTCACTGCAAGCTCCGCCTCCTGGATTTTTTTTTTTTTTTTAGACGGAGTCTGTCTCTGTCGCCCAGGCGAGAGTGCAGTGGCACGATCTCGGCTCACGGCAAGCTCCGCCTCCCCGGTTCACGCCATTCTCCTGCCTCAGCCTCCCGAATAGCTGGGATTACAGGCGTCCACCACCATGCCCGGCTAATTTTTGTATTTTTAGTAGAGACGGGGTTTCACCATGTTGGCCAGGCTGGTCTCGAACTCCTGACCTCAAGGTAATCCACCTGCCTTGGCCTCCCAAAGTGCTGGGAATACAGGCATGAGCCACCGCACCAGGCAGAGACCTACACACTTTTACAATTTGCTTGGCAGTGATTGAGAGTATACTAGCAGCAGTCACAATAATCCTGATTGGGAACCAGCTGCTAATCCACGCATTGGAATAAAAGCCCAGTATTTATTTAAGGTTTCTGCAAACAATGGGTGCTTATCAAGGTGGGGTGAGGGAGCTGCCTAAGAGTAAGCTTGAGGTGTCTGTAGGCCTAGACTTGAGCAGAAGGAGATTTGACAAATGGCTGATCCACCAGACCTGTCTCCCTGAAGGACCATGTCCAACAGTGGAAACTTTCCAGGGCTTTGAATATGTTCAACTTCCCACCTCTCCAACACCACCACCTAGAGATGTGATTTGCCTTGGAGACAAACCTTGATCTCTGTTAGAGATCCACTAGAGGCCTTCACAGGATGCAGGCCAGACATAAGCTGAAAGTGTCCCCAGACTGGGCAATAAGAGACAGGAAAGCCTCCCCCTCACCCCCAGTCTCTGACCTTCCTGTACCTGCCCTTATCACTTCAGGTTCTGGGGCAGGGGAAATGGCTAGAGATGCCCCAGGAGTGTCAGGGCTGGCTGTTGAAATGGGAATTTGCCGGGTGCCATGGCTTATGCCTGTAATCTCAGCACTTTGGGAGGCCGAGGCGGGTGGATCACCTGAAGTTGGGAGTTGAAGACCAGCCTGACCAACATGGAGAAACCCCGTCTCTACTAGAAACACAAAATTAGCCAGACGTGGTGGCGCATTCCTGTAATCCCAGCTACTCGGGAGGCTGAGGCAGGAGAATCACTTGAACCCAGGAGGCAGAGGTTGCCGTGAGCCAAGATCACGCCATTGCACTCTAGCCTGAGCAACAAGAGCGAAACTCTGTCTCAAAAAAAAAAAAAAAAAAAAGAAATGGGAATTTGTGCCCCCAGGAGAAGGGTGGGTGGCAGCCATTAGCCTCATTAGCGTTGGCCGAGGAATTGGTCATGCAAGTTAGGGTAGCCCATTGCTAATGAAGCTAAAATCCAAAACCACTGTTCATTTCTCATCTGAACAAATTCATCTTGCTTGAACCTCTGTTTGGGCTGTACCCATTTGTCTGACCAGTCACACAAAAGATGAGACAAAAGAGTGTGGGATGCTGCAGCATAGCTCTGAGAAAACAGTCCAGGTATCATGTCCTAGTGATAAACCAGTTCAGGTTCAGCCAATATTTATTGAGCATTTACTATGTACCTAACATGATGTTAGACTTTTACATGTATTAATTATTTCATTGAATCCTTACAATAGCCCTGTGAAGTAGGATTAGTCCCATTAAGACCCTCCAAGAGGGCCAGGCGCAGTGGCTCACGCCTGTAATCCCAGCACTTTGGGAGGCCAAGGCGGGTGGATCATGAGTTCAGGAATTCGAGACCAGCCTGGCCAATATGGTGAAAGCCCATCTCTGCTAAAAATACAAAAAAATTAGCCAGGCCTGGTGGCACACGCCTGTAGTCCCAGCTATTCGGGAGGCTGAAGCAGGAGAATCACTTGAATCCAGAAGGCGGAGGTTGCAGTGAGCCGAGATTGTGCCACTGCACTCCATCCTGGGCAATAGAGGGAGACTTCGTCAAAAAAAAAAAGACACTCCAAGAGGTGAAGTGGCTTGCTCAAAGTAAAACAGCTAGGAGTGGGGAAGTGAGAATTCAGTCTTAACTCTGCTTGACAAAAAGAAATTATTGAGAACCTACTGCATGCTAGACATTATGCTAAAATGTTTCCATGGATTATCTCACTTAGGCCTCAAAATACCTTTATGAGGGGATATTCCTCCCTTTTTTTTTTCACACATTAGAGTACTGAGGAACAGAAATGTTAAGTGACTCATCCAAGGTCAAGTGCTAGTATTCACAGTAGATCCAGGATTCAACTACAGACCTGTGACTCTCAAGCCGAGGGTCATCTCTTCCCTGCTCCTCTGTGGATATCTGATTCCATATCTAGATGATTCCTAAGGCCCCTTCCAGCTTTGACATTCCAGAGGTCAGCAACTCTATGGTAATCCTTCCCCATGAACTCGAGCAGCCTCGGGTCCCTTGGCTGTAATCTGCCATTCTCTCCTCCCCACTAGGCTCTCTCCATGTGTGGTGCAGAAAAAGAGTGGGTGAGTGACCCTCAGTCAGCTCGGGCTGAGTTGGCCCGGGGCTCTGACTCAGCTGCCTCACTCCTGGCCCCAGGTCTCAGGTGAGGTACTTTCTGTAGCAGTATCCAGAAGGTGCTCTGGGTTCTAGGCCTGGGCCCTGTAACTCTCTGCCTCCTGAGAAAAACAGGAAATATCTCCTTAAATTGGCAAATAAGAAATTCCTGCAAAATGGGCCCAGGGAAGCCACTCCATTCCTTGTGTGATTGTGCCTGTGTTTGTGTGCATCCTTCTCTGAGTGCATGATACAGCTAGGAGGAGTTGCAGACAGAGGCTAACCTTGATTCTGCATTGTCCACAGCCCTCCTGGGTGGGCTGAGATGAATATTTCCTTCCCTTCCCGCCCCATCATACCTTTTCCTCTTGGAAGCTGCTGATGGATTTTCTATCCCCTTCTGCATCTTGAGCAGAAGAGGAAGGCAGTTTGGCTCGCAGAGTAATATTATCCAGAGTCTGGTACCAGGTGTGTATGTGTGTGCATGTGTATCTGGGGGCAGGGGCAGGAGGAGGTGGTGGTATTAGGCTGGCTCCGGCAGAGCACTGCTCAGGGTCTGGAATAAGCTAAGTTGCTTGTGGAGGCAACATCTGAAGGAAAGGAGTTTCCCTGGGAGACCCCTGAGTAGCACTTAGAAAATTAATATGGGGAAGGGGCTGTGGTTCAGATACAAAAACCACTCATTCTTCATCTTCTCTTATCCTCATGCTGTCTGTATTCCCTCTCCATACTCCCTCTTCAATCCTGGCTGTCCTGGCACCATATCCTGCCCGTCCTGGCACCATATCCTGCCCCTGACTCCTCTACCCTTGTTATTTGTTACAGGGGAAGGAGCATGCCACAAGGAATCCGAAAGCTTGGGTTCTACCACTATCTGCAAATTTTACCACTATCTCCCTCCCTCCCTGACTTTGGGAAAGGTGCTTTACTGCCCTGAACCTCAGTTCTCTCATTTGTAAAGACCAGCCTGTTTTTTAAAGTTTGACACAGGGTTAAATGGGAAAAATATATGGAAAAAACATCTAGGAGATTTCTGTTGCTTGTTTTGAAGATCAAATGAGAGAATGACCTGGAAATACTTGGCGAGCCCTAAAGTACTGTTCAAAAAGGAGGAGTTGTTATTGTTAATATTCCCTGCTGCCTGACTGCCCTTCCATATACACAATAATGCAAATTTGCCCAGCCTAGCTTATGTCCTGTCCGCCTCCACTGTTTGCTGTAAAGACGAGGTGATCATCTGCTTCTGTAATGTCTATGTCCATGACAGGGAATCACACAGGATTCTCACAGGGTCCTCTTTCCTCTTCCATGGACAAACGTAGCTGGGCTTTTCTGCACAGAAAGACCTTGTCATCACACCCACAGGAGCGGTGACAACCTCAAATCAATGCAAACCATAAGAGAGATCTATTTGGGAAGTTGCAGCTTGTCTCTGGATATTATTATTAGCCCATTATTGCAGATAAGGAAATTGAGGCGCAGAGAAGTGAAGGGCACATAAATAATAAGTGGCAAGTTCTAAGTTGCGTGTGTGTGTGTGTGCTTGCACATGTGTGCATGCATTGAGGTGGGTAGGAAGTTTTTCTGGAAGCATATGAGAGGCAAGGGATCTGGATTCGCTATTAAGATAACCATCAGTCTCCACGAATCAAATAAAACCAGGCAGCAAGCCTAATAAAAATTAGGCAATGGATCAAAGAGATACTGACTGTGCACTACCTTTCTGCCTCCTTCTCTATTTGGCTTGTGTTCCTGCAAGAAGGCTTATTTCATTTCACTATATATAGCACATTTTGCTAGATGCTATGATAGGAGTGGGTCAAGGGGAGATAGAGAACGATGTCTCATGTCTGTATGTCTTATGTCTGTATGAACAGACATACATACACTCATGCCATACTTAAATCAAGGTAGACCATGACAGATCTACCTTGATTATAAACCACTATATCTCTCCTTATGAAGCATTATACTCAATTGTTAGCTCTTACTGTTAGAGCTAACAATTGAGTATAATGCTTCATAAGGAGAGACATAGTGATTCTAGCACCTAACACAATGCACTATACATAGTCAGTGCTTGATAACTTTGTATTGAAATGAAATGAGGGCCAGGAGTAGGAGAACATGAGCTTGTTTTGGGGAAGGCATTGTGGGCAAGAGGGGCCAAGTGGTTCATGCCTCTCACTCCAGGCATGCTGGGCAAAGCCAGGATCCACTGCTGACTTCTCAGGCGTTATTTGCAAGGCTGCTTTAAAGGTGCTTTGTGTTTGGGTTTGTTTTCTGACATCATTGTTCTTAGCAACCAAGGTCAGATTTTTAGCTTTTCCTTTGACTGCTAACCATGCCCCTCTGCCTAAGAAATCCCACAGGAAGCCTCCAAGCTTCACTTTGCTTCTAGACACCTGGCAAATGACTCTCCCACTTCCTTGCCCTGTCCACAGACTCTGATTCTAGTTGCGGGGGCCAAGATTTTTTTGCCCCCTCCTCTTCCCCTGGGACCAATCAGGTTTCTGAGCTCCAGGGTAGAGCCACACTCTCACTGATCCTCTGTCAAAGTCTAGAATTCCCAAAGCATGGTCTGCCTCATCTGTGCTCCAGGTGCAACTGGGCAGGATAAATTTCTCACACATTGGTCCTGTCCTTCCCTGGGAAGCCTGGCTTTCCCACTCCCACTTACCTAAGTCAATTCTCTGCTTTAAGGCTGGGCGCGGTTGCTCACATGTGTAATCCTAGGACTTTGGGAAGCTGAGGGTTGAGCCCAGGAGTTTGAGACCAGCCTGGGCAACATGGCGAAACCCCATCTCTGCAAAAAAATACAAAAATTAGCCAGGTGTGGTGGCACATGCCTGTAGTTCCACCTACTTAGGAGGCTGAGGTGGAAAGATCTCTTGAGCTGGGAGATTGAGGCTGCAGTGAGCCATGATCATACCACTGCACTCTAGCCTGAGTGACAGAGTAAGACCCTGTTTCAAAACAAACAAACAAAACAACCAAACAAACAAACCAAAATTCTCTGCTTTATTCCCCTTCATGAGAAAAGCTGGCAAGGTGAACAGACTCCTCTCTTGCTAGCTCACTGCCATCTTTGGATAGGTCAGGCAGATAGAATCCTGAGTTCCAGTAGATTCTGCCACATAATTATCCAGGGTTCAATAATTTAAGCTTACCTACCTCTTATGCAAAGACCAGAGTACTGATGAGGTAAACTTGCAGCAGAAGAAAATTAAGCCAAAAGAAAGAACTTCTCAACTTAGGATTCTAAAGCACTGTGACAGATACAGTTCTCCCTAAGCCTTTAGGTTCAACCTCCTGCCTCCGGCCATGCCAGACAGATGAAGGTCTCTACTTTCTTACTGTGGGAAGTTCAAATTTTGGCCTAAGGCCTGGGTGAAGATGAGGATGACAGAATGACGGAGTTACTTGTTTGCAACAGAGAATGCATTCCTCCCCACCCTGTCCTGCCCCAACATGTAATTGAATATCTTTCCTTTTGCCACCCCTCAATAGGCTTTTGCCCTTCTCTTCCTAAATAAGGTTATTAAGTTATTGACTTATTCAAATAAAAGTTTGTCCAATATTCAAGAGACATTAAGTATGTTCTTTGGGTCTGAACACATGGTCAATTTCAATATCTTTGTGAGTTTTCACAGAGGCCCACTAACTCCCTGTGTGAAAAAAGTACCCAGACGTTAAGTCATATGAAGGGAGTTGCATGATAAAAAGCTTTCTGGGGGCCTGGTGTAGTGGTTCATACCAGTAATCCCAACACTTTGGGAGGCTGAGGTGGGAGGATCACTTGAGGCCAGGAGTTCAAGACCAGCCTGGGCAACATAGCGAGACCCTGTCTCTACAAAAAAATTTAAAAAGTAGCCAGGCATGGTGGCTCGCACACTGTAGTCCTAGCTACTCAGGAGGCTGGGGTGAGAGGATCACTTGAGCCCAGGAATTCAAGGTTGTAGTGAGCTATGAACTCACCACTGCACTCCAGCCTGGGCAACAGAGTGAGAACCTGTTTCTATGTATTTAAAAAAAAAAAAAAAAGGCCGAGCACGGTGGCTCATGCCTGCAATCCCAGCACTCTGGAAAGCTGAGGCGGGTGGATTTCTTGAGGCCAGAAGTTCAAGAACAGCCTAGTCAACAGTCAACATGACAAAACCCCGTCTCTACTAAAAATGCAAAAATTAGCCAGACATGATGGTGCATGCCTGTAATTCCAGCTACGTAGGAGGCTGAGGTGGGAGAATCACTTGAACCTGGGAGGCGGAGGTTGCAGTGAGCTGAGATCCCTCCACTGCACTCCAGCCTGGGCGACAGAGTAAGACTCTGTCTCAAACAAACAAACAAACAAAAACACAAAAAAACCTTTTGGACAGTGACAGTGACATTGTTATGATAAAGTACTTGGTCCAAACCTGCCATACAGGGCTAGAAAGTTCTCAGCAGTCATCCATCCCAACGGTTCCCAACCCTAGCTGACTATCAAAATCATGTAAAGAGTATGTTGAACATATAGCTTCCCTGGGGCTCATGAAACCTACTGAATCAGAATTTCTGAGGTAAGGCCCCAAAGTCTGTATTTTAAACAATCTCATCAGGTGATTCTCATAATAGGACAGGTTTGGGAACTATTTGTCTGGTTGAATCCTTTGGATTTTTTTTTTTTTTTTTGGATGAGGAAACCAGGCTCAGAGGGGCAGGAGCCTACAGCAAAGTGGCCAGATGGGAAAGTAAGGGCAGAGCATGTCTGCCTTGCTTCTCATCATCTCCTCTTTGCATAGAACACCTAATATTATGTTCTCTCACCCTTTCTGATCAATTACTTGTCCTTCCATGTCTCTAGAACTGTGAGTACTTTGATGGTAGGACTATGTCAGATCCATTTCTGAGGACTCCAAGTCCTTGAGCTTGATCCTTAAAGCTAGGCTCCCAACTTACTAGGCAGGTGTACATTCTTAGACCCTATGCCTCTGTTTCCAGGGACCATGGGTTGGGGCAGGAGTTGGTGTCCCCCTTCCTTCAAAAAGCAAGGCAGGCTGCAAAGTTTGAAGTATGTGAAATATGGAGGCCAGTTCTTGTGCCGAGGGAGCTGGAATGTCCAGTGGCACCAGGTTACCTGAAGCTTGGGCTGGGGCTGAGTGTTGATCTCAGGGGAATTTGGGCGTCATTCCCATTACTATCGCTGACAGCAGCCTTACGTGCAGCGATAATGACATGCTTTGAAAAATGCCTCAAATGTCAGTTACCCAGCATTGAGACAGCCCCTGGGAGTTGTTCCTTCATGCCCGCATCTTTAGCTGTGCTTATCACTCTCATAGCACTGTGTTTCACCCTGCCTAATTGTGCAGGGCTATCTGGGGCCTTGGTCTTCTGTTCTTGGAGCCAGGATAGGAAGTAGAATAAAAAGATGGCTGTGGAAGGCAAGGCAGGACTAACCATTCAGTAGTTTGCATTTTTGTGCGTTAAGATGAGCTCGTGCCAAACTGGGGAGGGAAGTATGAATGAAGCACAGACTGTCATTAGACCTGGGTTCTAACCTTACCACTGTCATGTTCATTTGCTGTGTGACTGTGGACTAGGCCCTTACTCCTCTAAGCCTCCATTTCTGCACCTGTGCAATGAGTAGCTTGGACTCACAACCTTTCTGTTCTAATTGAGTGATGCTAATTTAAGAGCCAAGCTGGAGGGTCAGGGGTGGGTATCTAATGAGTGATGCTCATTCCCTGCCTTCATTCATTGCATATCTTGAGTCCACTCTTGGAAAACATATGTTGTTAGCCCCAAAGGCTCAAGATATAACCTCCAAAGTAACTTGCATAATATATTTGCACCCTGCTGTGTTGGCTTTGTGCTGACAACATCTCAACACAGCCTGGATCCACTGTACTCTGATTATGTCAACTTCTCAAAGGCAGTCAGATGCAATTGAAGACTGCTTTTCCCACTGGATGTGGGTGCCTGACAATGTAACTAACTCTGTTTTTCAGGGTCTCCTCCCTGGTCCTCTCTTGTTCAGCTCTGCAGCATCTGTGCAACTTCTCAGTGCATTGACTCCTTTAGCCACACACCCCTCTAAGTAGGTTACCTGCTGGCATTGGCTCAGTGCCAACAGGCTGTGGTTTCTCTAACTGGAAAGGCCTTGATTCATCCTGGTTGTGAGGAACTCTTTTAAGTTTGGCAGCTGTTTTACTCTGGGAATTTCTCCTCTGCCTAACCCTTCTCCCCTCAACAACCTTCCTTCACTTCTTCCCTCCCACCTCCCTCAAAATCCCCTATGGATAATGGGATGATCTTTGTCTTGAAACAGGGCACTACAGACGACCAGGATGGTCCATCCTTCCTCCACCATTAGTGACAGCAACAAGGCTAGCTTGGGGAATTTTAGCATCGCTCAAAGCCATGACTAATAAATAGATAATTTAAGCAAAACTCATGCACTTGCTATGCTAGCAAGCATCAAGGCAAGTCCTTTAGTCACCTCCTTCCAACCAAATTGCTTTCCCTAAGCCCTTTCTATTGAGAAATTATGGACCCTCCACCCCCATTATATGCCCCAGGGCCTAGCACAAGGGCTGGCTGGCACATAATAGATGCTCAATAAATATTTGTGGAATGAATAATGGCTGAACAGATGAAGACTAAACATACCTAAAAGCTAAAGGAAATAATGCTAGCTGAGTCAGGAGACCTGGATCAGCCACTAATCCATCTTGTGACCTTGAGCATGTTCCTCTCTTTGGGTCTAAGTCTCTTCCTCTGTAGAATTTTGCACTGAACTCAGTGATCTTTTAGGGGTCTTCCATTTCTGGCAGTTCATAATTCTGTGATCCGTACTCTTGTACCAAATACCACTTGCCGCCACCACCCCTGCTCTGCCCCGCCCCACCCAAAGAAGTAAAAGAAACTTCCATCTAGTCATCAGATAGTATTGGGATCATGCTGATAGGGAAAAGAATATAACTTGGGGTTTTGGACCAAGCCAATATCAGAGAAGCCACTGCTTCCCATTATGCCAATGGGGATTGCTGATTAGGTCTCACTCCTATGACACAAAGGCACAACATTCAAGGTCCTCTGCTCCTTGCCTCCTCTGCCTTGTCTTTGATGTCCCATGAGAAGTATGTTGACCAAACAATATCCCCTGGGCTCTGGTAGTGGTTGGAGTCAGTAAGCTGTTGGAGATCTGGGAGTCCTGGTCATTGCAGAACAAAATTCTTGTCCACTGTTATAAGCACATAGGTCTTGATTTTAAAAGTCTTATGCAGCCATAAAAATATACACAGACCAACCTGCCTGGGATTAAAGGGAACTAGGCAGAAAACCAGAAAAGGTAGCGTCTCTCTTAGTGGGCCTTTCCCTTTTTGTCTCTCTGAATTGGGTTTCCATGGGGATCTGTGGGTAAAGCACATAAACTTTAAACACTTTTTAAAAAAACTTAAAATGATATTTAAGAGACCTCCAATATTGGAAATCTTTTATTCTCTGATTCAAAATATGTAACCAGTAGAAAGGTGGTTTGTTTCATATGTGTTCTTTTAGTGTGATGAGTCAGGCTGAAGCTGGGATTGGGCAATGACTATGTGAGTATGTGGTGAATTTCAGAGGGGAAGTGCTGTTTGAAGAAAGGCAAAGCATATTTATCAGACAAAGAATGTATGAAGCCTAAAACATGTGTTTAATACTTTGAGAAGCTGGTTACTCATACCTCCCTCCTCCTTGACACATACAGTTAGGCTCCATGATCAAACATCAGATTCAGGCTAGACAATCTTTGAGGTTTGTTCCAGTTCTGAAGTTTTTTCTCTGACTGTGTGAGATTATTCAGACTTGCAAGTGCACTTCTCCAATGAATCCCCTGTGGTTACTTTCAATGTTTTATTCCAGGCAAGGAACAAATGACTGTAAAGTGGCTAAACCTCAGTAGGCTTGGCCATAAAGTGATACGGAAAATTGATAGTTAGTGATGGGCCATGAACTATGAAGTAGGGTGAACCCTTTGGATCCTCAGGACCCAATAGCTCAAAAATAGATCAAGAAGGAAGTGTGTACATGAGGGAAAATTGCTTATAGTGATGTGCCTATTTGCATTGAAATGTCATCCCTTGGGGGGTCCCCCCACCTGTCATGGGACAAATGTCTTATAGAAGAATGTGACAGCAAATGTGCCACACTGATCAGATGCTTTTGGCATACTTGAACCTTCCTGGTATTATAAATAGGAGGGAATGAGCCTGGACTTAAATATGTCATGCTGTCAGAAACAGAAGGGATGTGCTACCATTAATAAGGGGCTTAGAGGATCCTATAGTTAAGAGCCAAAGAAGCCCTCTATTTCGAGAAGGGAAAAGTTCAATGACTGTCCGCTATCAGAGCACAATACGAGCTAAATTACTAGCAGTAGGTTGGTCCTTGACCCCTTTGGATCATAGTGAAATGATGATGATAGAGTTGGCAAGCCCCCAAGGCGCCCTCCAGACTGGACATGCATTGAGGCTGGGTCAGCCAGTTTCCACCACACTTCCAATTGCCAGTGTACTCTCTTCCTTGGAGCATTACCACCACACTCTCAGCAGGGTGGATTTGGGAAGTGGCCTGGAATATGGCAGGCCTTCCCTCTCATCCTGCTGGGAATAGTCTTGTCCGTTCCCATTCTAGGAAAGAGAAGCAGAGAGATGCCAAAGGCTCAGGTACCTGTTGAATCAGAGAGTGAGCAGTGAGCAACACAGAAGGGTGAAGGCCTAGAGCATGTGGGGACCTCAAAGGTTATCTAGTAAAATGTTTTCCAAAATGTCCATTATAACCCATGAAATTAATTTAGAAGGTCACAATAAGCATTTTAAAAATAATATGCACTAGAAAATTTCAGAGTTTGTCACGCAGAGTAGGGATAATTAGTTTTGTGAAATTTGTTTGAGGTATATATAAAGATTATATATATAGTTTTAAATATATATCAGTTATATATGTGTACATTTTACATCACGACACATATGTGATGTATACATATACATTATTGCATATATAGCTATACACAGATATATAAATATACACAGGTCTTCCTTCACTGATGGTCACTGACATAGTTTCAATTGTCCTCAGCCTACAGTTCACTCTCCTCTGGACACAGTCAAGTTGGTTCTAAAGTATGGAGCCCCAGAACCTCAGCAGCCCTTCAAGGTATAGCCTACTCAGAGCAGAGGAAAACATGACTATCTCCTCATTTGTTCTGACCAAGTACATTTTGAACAATTCAGTTCAAGATTTCCAATAAGGTAGAATCTCACAACTTGGTACTCATTGAACTTACAGTTGCCTAAAACTCCTAGGTATCTCTCACACATGTCACTGCTAAGCCCTAGCTCCCTTACTCCCTTATCCTACTGCTGTGCAGGTTGCTTTTTTTTTTTTTAGACAGGGTCTCGCTTTGCCGCCCAGGCTGGAGTGCAGTGGTACGATCTTGGCTCACTTCTGCCTCCTGGGTTCAAGCTATTCTCCCGCCTCAGCCTCCCGAGTAGCTGGGATTACAGGTGCCACGCCTGGCTAATTTTTAAATTTTTGGTAGAGACGGGGTGTCGCTATGTTGACCAGGCTGGTCTCGAATTCCTGACCTCAAGTGATCCACCCACCTCAGCCTCCCAAAGTGCTGAGATTACGGGCGTGAGCCAACATGCCTGGCAGCAGGTTGCTTTTTAATCCTAGTACAGAAACTGTCATTTATCTTTGTTAGAGTTTACCTTTCACCTTGACTCACCTTTTTAAAATGCATTTACACATCCCATCCGTGACCATCTCTATGCATATTTAAATCTGGTTTCATTGGCTCAGAGGGAGCTGCATTTAAACCCCACTTACCTCTCTCTCAGAAGGTCATATTTATTTTTTTTCAGACTGTTCCTTTAAAAAAAACTGTTATTTTTTATTTATTTATTTATTTAGAAATAGGGTCTCACTATGTTTCCCATCTTGGAGTGCAGTGGCTATTCATAGGCACAATCCCACTACTGATTAGCATGGGAGTTTTGACCTGCTCCATTTCTGACTTGGGCAGGTTCACCCCACCTTAGGCAACACAGTGGTTCCCCACTCCTGGGAGGTCACCATAATGATTCCAAACTTAGTGCAGACACCCAGTCGGCACGAGGTGATCTTCTCGTGCTTCCCAAGTAACTGGGACCACACGCGTGTGCCACTGTGCCTGGCTTTTAACTATTTTTTTATTGATACATAATAATTGTACATACTTATGGGGTACTTGTGATATTTTGATATATGCATACAATGTGTAATGATCAAATCAGGGTAATTAGGTATCCATCACCTCAAACATTTATCATTTCTTCCTGTTGGGGACAGACCATTCCTTTCATTGCTCATCTATTATTTTTCTGACTACCATGATGCCCCTATTCTAGCCAAGCCAGTGTCCTCACTGTTTTCTTTCCTGTACTCGAGACATAATTCTACCACTGGGCAGACTGTAAACTAGTTCAACCATTGTGGAAGTCAGTGTGACAATTCCTCAGGGATCTAGAACTAGAAATACCATTTGACCCAGCCATCCCATTACTGGGTATATACCCAAGGGATTATAAAACATGCTGCTGTAAAGACACATGCACACGTATGGTTATTGTGGCACTATTCACAATAGCAAAGACTTGGAACCAACCCAAATGTCCAACAATGATAGACTGGATTAAGAAAATGTGGCACATATACACCATGGAATACTATGCAGCCATAAAAAATGTTGAGTTCATGTCCTTTGTAGGGACATGGATGAAGTTGGAAATCATCATTCTCAGCAAACTATCGCAAGGACAAAAAACCAAACACGGCATGTTCTCACTCATAGGTGGGAATTGAACAATGAGAACACATGGACACAGGAAGGGGAACATCACACACCAGGGCCTGTTGTGGGGTGCGGGGAGGGGGGAGGGATAGCATTAGGCGATATACCTAATGTTAAATGACGAGTTAATGGGTGCAGCACACCAACATGGCACATGTATACATATGTGACAAACCTGCACGTTGTGCACATGTACCCTAAAACTTAAAATAAAATAAAAAAATTCTACCGCTGGGCTTTTGACTACACTAAGCCTTCACTTATGATACCTTCTTTGCCATAATGTCTTTCATGGCCCAACTTAAGTCATTATATCCTCCATGATTCTTTATTCAGTAGCTCTAGATCATATTGATCTATCCTCTGAATTTGTAAATTTCAACTGTATTTCTTGTGTATTGCTTCACATTTAGTTTTGTATAAGTATATGTATTCTTATAAAAATACATATAAATGTCTTATTATCTGCATTGTAGGTGCATGGCTGACTCACACAAGTGGGCACTCTAAAGCCAGAATGCCTGGGTTCAAATTCAGATGTACAATTCTATAATTTAGTAGTTGCGTGTACTTGTGCAAATTACTTAATCTCTGTATGTCTCAGTTCTTCAAAATCAGGATAACATAGTATGTGTTGCATAGGTTTGCTTAGTGTTTAAGTGAATTGATATATCTGAAGTACTTGAAACAGTCCCTGACACATATAAACACTCAATAAATATTAACTATAATTATGATTAAATACTATATGCTTTCATATATTTTATCTCGGGGGAAGTTAGAGCAGGGATTGTCATCCCTGTTTTATGGATGAGTAACTAAAGTTTGAAAGGTTAAGTAACAGTGTAAGATTATATAAGTGAGCTGTCTCAGGGTCATTAGGGGATTAACTATAAAGTAGAAAATACTAAAGGCCATAAGAGAGGGAAGCAAAAGACCCCTAGGAATTTAGAAGCTCTTCTGGCTGGGGTGGGTAGGAAAGGCTTGCTGATGTCGATGAAGAAGCAATGAAGAAGGTGCAGGATAGGGTCAGCCTTGGTAAGTGTCCATCCAGCCATTTTAGGCAGAGAGGGCTCAAGTGGAGTAAGGGGTAGTGGAGGAGGTAGGGTGTGGCTCCTCCTACATTTTGCTTCCGGTATAGAGGGCATGGTCAGAGGTAAGAGGAGAAAAAAATCTGAAGAGGAGACATCTGGGCATGGCAGCCATGTGGGGAGCAGTCAGTAGTAGTTCTGTGGTATGTGCAGGAGTATAGTGTGTGGGAGAGAGAGGAGAGCCTGCAGTGGCAAGACAAGGCTTTGGACCTGTGTTCCAAAATACCTATTCACAAAGTCCATGAATATTTGGCTACTGCTCTGGGCCCTTAGAATCCTTGATTGATTAGCTCAGGCAACTTTATCAGATTAACCAGCTGACCTCTTTGAATGGCACCCACTGTTCACTCAGTTGTGTTAGGCTGTGTTAGGCTGTGGGGAACTGAAGAGAAGGAAGAAGCAAGGTCTCTTTCCCAAGGAAGTCCCAGTCTAGGTAATTGACTATAGTTGATTATGTGTGAGTTATGGTTGTTGCATGAAGAAATTATTATTTCATGGATTGTGTTCTAATTCATAAGTAGGGCTATCAGGGAGAGACAAGAAGTAGATAAAGAAACTGCCAGGTGGCAGGAGGGCACTGGCTGGGGAAAAGAAAGTGCAGAGAAGGGAGGCTAAGAGTTGGATTGAAGGTGGGAGAAGACATTTTGCTTCCTTCCCATTTGGGCAGCTAGCCATTCTTAGAGTCCAGTGTGTGGGCCAAGATTCTTGGCCAGGCCCGAGCTTGGAAAATGGTGAATTGAAATATGAGTTTCCATGTACCTTTCTACCTTAGTTCCCTGGGTCTTCCTCTGACCAGGGAAGATAAAAAGAACGAATAAGAGAGCAGTTGAGGTGATTTCAACTCCATGGGATGCTGCCGCAGACACACTTGAGCTGTCATTATTATGGGATGGGAAAACTGGATGTAAATTAAGATTATTATCACCTGTGCAATGACAACAACAACAACCACTACTACTACTACTAAGAATAATAATAAACTCATGTGATGCTGCCAGCATTCTAAAGAGCCTACCTTTGGGTACTGCCCCTGCTTCATGGGCTCAAAATTGAGGAGAACCTGAAGACTGTTTGCATGCCTTTCAATCTTGGATCTGCATAGACAATTCCTTAGGACCAGCCCTTCCTAGTGAGCTGGGTTAGAAATGCTCTTTGTACTCCCCTGCTAGCCAAGCCTTGTCTGTGCAAAGCCACCGGGTCCCTTCTGTCTGGTAAATTTCTAGAATGTTAAAGTACTTGGAAGGACCCTTAGAGGCCATCAAGTCTGACTCCTTTGTTATACTGATAGAGACATGGGGGTTCAGAGAGAAACAGGGATGTGACTAGGGTCACACAGTAATGCAGTGGCAGAAATGGCCCTAATCCAGCTGGCCCTCCCAGCTGATAGGCCAGTGTGCACTTTCCATAGTATCCATTTCTCTCTACTTCCTATCCTTCTATCTCCACCAATTTCAGTCACTTGAGTTGTTACTGGTATTTCTCAGCCCCAGTAGCCCATCAAAATCCTCTGGGGAGCTTAAAAAAATACTGATGTCCTGGCCCTACCCCAGACCAACCGAATCGTTGTCTCTGAGGAATGGAGTGATTTTTTTTATTATACTTTAAGTTCTAGGGTACATGTGCACAATGTGCAGGTTTGTTACATATGTATACATGTCCATCAATGATGGAGTGATATTTTTAAAAGCTCTCTAGGTGATTCCAATGTACAGTCAAGATCAAGGATCACTGCTCAGGAGAAAATTAGCCTCATGTCTATGAGGAGACCTAAAGGACAGACTCCCAGTGAAGCAGACTTCCCAGCCTCCATTGACTTTGGGCCACTCTGCACCTCAGTAGGTCCCCAAACCCTGGTATGTGGAGGACGTAGGATTCTGAAAGTATGAATTTCAGGGTCACCAATGCTGTCCTTGAGCTCCATTGACCCTCTCGTCATTGCCTTTCCCCTCATGCTATATCAGAAGTATTTTATTTCCAGACTTTTTACTTTTTCTTTACCCGTCATGAAGGCCTCTGAGGAGACTGCCTGCCTCCAGTAGGCACAAACGATTTGTCCCAGCATCTGACTTTTTGGGGAGACACACACACACAAGGAATGTCTCTTCTTTGGCTCCTTCCTAGGGGCTTGTACTGAGTATCTAGAACCACCCGCCAGCCTCCATTCCATCTACTTGCCATTCCCACACATAGAGCTTGCTTCCCAAGAACCAGACTTTGAGGGACAGCCAGCACAAAGCAGAGAGAAGGGAGGCACTGGGCACTGGGACCCCTAATGCTGTTCAGCATTTTGCCTCTTGTCTTGCTGGCTATGGGCCCATAGTTAATTTATAAACTTGACTTGCCCAGGGATGAGTAAGTACAGATGTGTATCTTTTTCCACACCACCAGTGGTCTTTCTTTTTTCAGAAAATAGGATTCACTGAAATATTCCACAAAACTAAACATTAGTGATACTAAAGAAACAAAACATCCTCTTCAACACATTACATAAACCTGCCCTCAAATAATCAGGCTAGAAGGGATTATCAATAATGTTTGGCAATATATAGTCACTTTGCTTTTTTAAGTGGCCTCCCCCTCATCCTAGCTTTATTGGAGCATAATTGACAATTAAAATTGTATATATTTAAGTTATACAATGTGATGACTTTATATACATATACAGTCTGAAATTTACCACAACCAAGTTAATTAACACATCCATCACCTCAAATAGTTAGTATTGTTTTGATGTGGTGTAAACACTTAAGATTTACTTTTTCTTTTTGAGACAGAGTTTCGCTCTTGTTGCCCAGGCTGGAGTGCAATGGCGTGATCTCAGTTCACTGCAACCTCCGCCTCCTTGGTTCAAGTGATTCTCCTGCCTCAGCCTCCCGAGTAGCTGGGATTACAGGCATGCACCACCACACCTGGCTAATTTTGTATTTTTAGTAGAGACAGGGTTTCTCCATGTTGGTCAGGCTGGTCTTGAACTCCCGACCTCAGGTGATCCACCCGCCTCTGCCTCCCAAAGTGCTGGGATTACAGGCATGAGCCACCGTGCCTGGCAAGATTTACACTTAACAAATTTCAAGTACATAATATACTACTATTAACTACAGTCACCATGCTGTACATTAGATCTCCAGAACTTGTTTCATAAACTGAAATTTTGTACCCTTTATCCAATATTTCCCCATTCCCCACAACCACCAGCCTTCAGTAACCACCATTCTAAACTCTGCTTCTATGAGTTCAACTTTGTTAGATTTTACACATAAGTGAGATCATACAGTATTTGTGGTCGTTTGATGCCCTCCCTTGGTAAGATTTTTAATCTTCCCTCTACCTCTTTCCATCTATGACTCAGTGTTCAGGAATTTGCTTGTTAAATCTCCTGGATTGGTGTTGTGTGGGCTTTAAAATGTAAAATCAAAGTTAGAGCAATAAAGAAATCCCTTTGGGCCAGTGTTGTGAAAGAATAACTTATTCTGTTCAGTGCAGTGGGTGGTGGATGGACTAGAATGCCCAGAAAGCCCAGCTGGATCCCCTTAAGCCAGTTATAGACCTCTGCTCTGGCGTTTACCTGTAACTGAGCCATGACTCTGATCTTGATCAACCATGTTATTTAGCAGGGTGTGGTGGCCCTCAGCATATATATATATATATATATATATATATACACACACACATATATATATCTGTATATATACGTGTATATATATATATATATATACAGATATATATATATATATGCATATCTCACAAGTGTTCCCTGCCTCCTATCAAGGCTAGAAGGTGAGCGGTATCCTGGGAAGAAGAGGCTGAGGCCAGTGCCCTCCCAGGGGCTGGAGTTGAGTTGAAGTCATGGCTGTCAGCAGATAGAAATGTCAACTAGTGGTGGCCTCCAGTGGAAACATCTTGCAGGGAGAGGCTGTACCCCAGCCAGTCCCTGGAGTTTTGGAAGAGAAAACACTCACTGAAGGACAGAGTTTGAGTTCCCCCTCCCCACTGTGGCTCTGCCACTTAGAACTGTGTGACTGTGGGCAAGTGGCTTAGATACATTCTGTTTTCTCAGTCATCAAGCAGGTATACTTAATACCTATCAGTGCAGTTGTGTGTAGTAATGCAGGTTAAGTATATAAAGGGGAGGTGCTCAAGAAATGTTAGTTTCCCAACCTTTCCCTCTCCTATCCTAGTCCCAATAGTCACACCCACTGTTGGAAGAAAACAATTGCATCTGACACTCTCTCCAACTCCTACCCCACCTCCTTGGCCATTCTCCAGACTTGGGTGATTAAGAAGATAGAAAAGATAAGGAATGTCTGGAGCACATAAGGGTCCATACATTCAGGGTACCTGCAAGGGCTTCTGGAGTATAATGACTTTGGTCAACAACTAGCATGGGTGGCAGAAGCATGTTAGCCCATAACAGAACAAGTACTGGGATGTCAGGGCCGTGGAAGGAAAGAGCCAAGACTCAAGGTGGTCTGACTTCAATGCATCAAGCAGAGGCTTGCTGGTCCCTGTCCTCTTCTGTTCTGCTTTTAAAAGACTAAAGGTCCCTGTGGGTATGGGGAAAGCAGCTGCATCTGAGAAAATAAGTAATACAGTAGAAGCTAAAGATGGAGTTCTGTGGCACCCATGAGAATGTTCCTGGAAGACTTCCAACTACGGGGAGCATAATTGACCAAGGGTCTTGGCTGCTGCACTCTGAAATCGTCCCAGCATTTGTGCTGAGGTCACACCTGCTACATGGCCAAGATACTAAGGTGGGCCTGTTCTTGGGAGACACAGAACTCCTCTGATTGCCAGCTGACCACCAACTGACCTTGGTTTCATGAATCCATGATGGTGTTGCCAAACCTTCCTTAGAGTGCAGGACAGACTAGGAAGCTTCCACCCAACCTTCCCTCATCCTCTCTTTCACTCAGGGTCAGACTTACATTGCAGTCTCACGTCTTCCCTAGCTTTCTCAGACTTCCTCCCTATCTGCTGTCATTTCTCTTAATAAATCCCTGCATATGCAATCCCATTTTATTGCCTACTTCTCTGAGGTCCCAGACTAACACAAATTCTGACCAACATGAAATCAAATGTATTGGCCTAGAGCCTGGCCTGTACCCAGGGTCTAGCCTTGGGCCACTTTTAGAAAACATTCAGCAGGTTTTTTGTTTGTTTTTTCAGACGGAGTCTTGCTCTGTCGCCCAGGCTGGAGTGCAGTGGCGCGATCTCGGCTCACTGCAAGCTCCACCTCCCAGGTTCATGCCATTCTCCTGCCTCAGCCTCCTGAGTAGCTGGGACTACAGGCGCCCACCACCAAGCCCAGCTAGTTCTTTTGTATTTTTAGTAGAGATGGGGTTTCACCGTGTTAGCCAGGATGGTCTTGATCTCCTGACCTCGTGATCCACCTGCCTCGGCCTCCCAAAGTGCTAGGATTACAGGCGTGAGCCACTGTGCCCGGCCAACATTCAGCAGGTTTCTAAACATTGGAGAAGTATCCCTAAAGTTTGAAAAGACTTCGGGAGTGATATAAATTTATTGCCCTGCTTTACTCTGAATGAATATCTCAGACAAATAAGTTTCTTTTATTTAATGTTCCAACTCAGTGTCTTATATGCCTTCTTATGGAAGATGTTTCTTTAATCTAACTATAGTATTTCCCAGGAAGCACTCATTTTCTCCTGTCCTCCATTTTGGACTGAGAGTCAGAGAAATCTAGCTCCAGGTTTGCCAGTGACAAACAGTGTCATATTGGACAAGTCCCTGTACTCTCTGTAATCTTCCCTTTCTGAACCTCAGCTCTTATTTTTTGTGACTACCACTTTTTCTGTTCCTCAGTTCCATTCCTCAGAACCAGTGTTCAAGTTCTCCTAAAAGACATTGGTGTGTTAGAAAAGGAGAGAAAGAGAGAGAGAGTGTGTGTGTGTGTGTGTGTGTGTGTGTGCGTGTGTACGTGTGTGTCTGTCTGTGAAAAAGAGGGAAAGAGGGAGAGGGAGAGGAAGAATTGGAGAGAAGGAGAGAAGCAGAGGGAGAGAGAGGGTGAAAGAAAGACATCTCTGTGCAGCTTATTTCCAGCTCTGCTTGGCGGTTCCCTCACACACAGTGCTAGGCAACACACATGGTGACCTACTTTTGCAAGAAGGCTCTATTTTGGAGTTACAGTCTTCTTTACCTTCCTCCTTTGCCTGGGATGGCTCTGCCACTAAACAGCAGATACAGATGTAAGGAACAGAGGATTGGTGGCTCTGGTATCATTACCAAATTTTAAAAATTGTAAGGATGAAAGGCATTCCAGCTCTTAGCTTTGTGTTACCAGAAACCATTCCAGCGATTTGAAACTTAATCACTTACAACTCCTCCTAGGAGGAATTCAGGCTTAATCCCATCTCCATCCCCATCTAGAGAGGCCAGGATGCTTTGTCCCAAGCCCCTGAATCCCTCAAATTTGACCCTGTCCCCTGCTGTGGCCACCACTCTCTCCTATTTCATTGGAGTGTCTCCTCCTGAGCCTTTCAGCCCAGTCCAGGCCAGCTCATTAATAGCTGCCCCTCCCCGTGAACTCCCTCTTCCTGCCTCCTCTTCCCTCCAGTGGCAGAAACCCCACCTCTGTTGGCCCAGTGTCTTTGAAGAGGGTCCTGAGATGCCCCTCGGAGTTTGGGTAGAGCCCTTGCAGGCATCCAGAGAACAACTGGAATCAAGGCCCTTTGTGCTTTCTGGTTCCCAAGCGCCTTTGGGGCTTGAGGTTCTCTTCATTAGCAGTGGATCTGAAGTGTTTGTTTCTTGAGTAGCCTGACTGCTAGTGTTTCACCCAGAGTTTTTGGTTATAGTTTGGTGTTTGTTTGTTTGTTTTTGAGATGGAGTCTCGCCCTGTCACCCAGGCTGGAGTGCAATGGCATGATCATGTCTCACTGCAACCTCCACCTCCTGGATTCAAATGATTCTCCTGCCTCAGCCTCCCGAGTAGCTGGGATTACAGGCACCTGCCACCATGCCCAGCTAATTTTGGTATTTTCAGTAGAGACGGGGTTTCAACATGTTGGCCAGGCTGGTCTCAAACTCCTGACCTTGTGATCCGCCCATCTCAGCCTCCCAAAGTGCTGGGATTACAGGCGTGAGCCACTGCACCCGGCAGGTTTGGTGTTCTTACCCAGCATCTCACAACTTCTGTACTGAGCCTTCTATGGATCTTTGAAAAATGGGCTTCTCCAGAAGGTAGGGGGAACTTTCACAGCCCTGGGAGACCATGACCAAAGGGAAACATGACTGAATGGGACAGAGGAGTAATTGTGCTTAGGACTAGTTTAGCAGAAATTCATTAGGGGGCTCAAGACATCTGTGAAAAAACTGAAGCAAAATCCCATCAAAATAAAAGCCCTTCAGAAACACTGCCCACAGACTCAACAAAGGGATCTGGCCTGAGAAGCCCAAAACACTTGGGCCACCAACTTCTGCTTCTTTCTTGTGAGACCACATGCAGGTCTCTTCATCTCTTTGTGGCTCAATTTACCCACTTATAAAATGAGGGACCTGGACTCTATCTTTTAGGATAGTGAAAAAGTAGCTAGCCTGGGAAAGAAGAGATATACACAACTCTAGAGATTCTTCAGATTTTTCCAGGGACTACTGCAGAGGGAGAGGATGGATGGGGACAAAAGAAATGAGAAAAAAAAATCGGTGGAGTTTCCAGTAGGCTGACAAGTGCCTCCATCACATCAGAGCATTCCTGCTTTTATATTATTTATGCAATGTACTTCAGTGTAAAATTGCAATTGGAAAGGAAAGGGGGTTCCATGGATTTAGGAAGGTTTTAACTTTCTAACTTCTAGCTGCAAGTGAGTCTGAAAAAGTAAGAATGTAGTTTTTATAGCTTTTGTAATGATGGTAGAAACAGAGAAGAGGGTTGAAAATAAGAATATTGAGTTAGTTCAACAGCATCCATTACGATTAATATTTTTTGCTCTAAATTTGATTACTTTTTAGAGCTTATTAATGCATAACTGATGTACAATAAACTGCACATATTTAAAGTACATTATTTGGTCAATTTTTTTTTTTTTTGAGATGGAGTCTCACTTTGTCGCCCAGGCTGGAGTGCAGTGGCACGATCTCGGCTCACTGCAAACTCCGCCTCCCGGGTTCACGCCATTCTCCTGCCTCAGCCTCCCGAGTAGCTGGGACTACAGGCGCCTGCCACCATACCCGGCTAACTTTTTTGTATTTTTAGTAGAGACAGGGTTTCACCGTGTTAGCCAGGATGGTGTTGATCTCCTGACCTCGTGATCCACCCGCCTCTGCGTCCCAGAGTGCTGGGATTACAGGCGTGAGCCACCGTGCCCGGCCTATTTGGTCAATTTTGACAAATGTGTACATTCATGAAATCATTGCAGTAATCTAGATAATGAGCATGTACATCATCCTCAAAAGTTTCTTCATGCCCTGTTTTAGTTCATCCCTCCCTCCACCACCATCGTCTGGCAACTACTGCTCTGCTTTCTGTAACTATAGATTAATTGGCATTTTTAGAATTATTTATATGTGGAATTATACAGTATTTACTCTTTTTGTCTAGAGATTTTTCACTTAGCATAATTATTTTGAGATTCAGAATAAGGTGTGTATCAATATTTTATTCCTTTGTATTGCTAAATGGTATTACGTTGTGTTGATAACACAGTTTGTCTTATCTAATTACCTGTTGATGGGCAGTTGGGTTGTTTACAGTTTGGGGCTGTCAAATAAAGCTGTTCTGAACATTTATGTACAAGTTGTTTACAAGTACTTTTAAAATTTAACTAATGACTTCCATTTTCAAAATGTTTCCAGCAGAAACTGACTTGGGAAATGTTGCATTTGTGTGTCTCTTTGTACTCAAGCTATTTTTTGGCAGTTTTTGTTGTTGTTGATATTTTATATCCTTTGATGTTATTACACATTGTTGATCCTACAGTTGCACCTCCCCAAGCATTGTGAATAGGTTTCTGAAAGCCTTTGTAGGAAGAATTTCAGTTGAATAATTTAAGACTTGTATAAGGAGTTTTCTTGAGGGGGACTGAGAGGCAAAAGCCCTTGTAAATATTTTATATTTACTAAAACAAACCACTAAATATAATACCAAATAAAGATGGTATTAATTTCCTTTTAAACCCACTGGCCTAGACAAAGGCTAGAGTCTTCACCCAGCTAGGGGAGACTGGAAGTCCATAAGTGGGCAAGAGACACAACCCTAAAATATTCAGTTTCAGACCTAGGCTAGGTGCAGTGGCTCATGCCTGTAATCCCAGCACTTTGGGAGGAGGCTGAGGGGGGAGGATCACTTGAGGCCAGGAGTTTGAGACCAGTGTGGGCAACATAGCAAGATCTCATCTCTACAAAACGACAACAACAAAAAACTTGAGGCCAGGAGTTTGAGACCAGCCTGGGCAACAGCAAGATCCCATCTCAATAACAGCAACAACAACAACAAACAGACCTATTGCTCCTCCATGGAGCCAGGGAACATGGCAACACAGAGGACTCCCATCTCCAGTACTAGGCTGGCCTATGGCCAGCAAACAGCTGTTGTTTCAGGAAAGGGGTTCAGAGAGAAATTGCATGGTGTGAAAAACTGTTAATGAAACAGGATATGAGATCCATCTCATGTCTTCCTTCCAGTACTCCCCAAGGAAATGGCCATACTTGTATTTCACTCTTATTTTATTTTACATTTCCTTAATAAAATTTTAAAAGGTTTCATGAGGCTATATGGAAACGAAGGATGACTCTTCAGGCCATGGGGAGAGTGTGGCATGAGATTTTGCCGCAGTATGGAAAGGAGAAGCCTGGAATGGGGAATGAAGCACAAAAGCTTTGTCCTGGGAATTCCTGCAAGTGTCCTTGAGAATGAACTATGGCAGAGAAAGGCAGGGGCAGAACCCTTCAGAGAGCATTGACTCATCAGCTGCTACAACCTGATGAGCCGATCAGGTTCTTGCTGCTCTTGCCCACCCTTCAGACTCTTTCCCTGAGCCTCAAAGCCAGCTTGAACAATATTTCACTCTTCTAGGCTGCCTGGGGAGTTGGGAGCGGTGCTCAGCCCATTTTGTGGGGGTTGGAGACTGTTTGTGCACCAGGGCAGTCCCCACTAGAAGGCAGGAAAGAGCTGGAGAGGGTTGGAGAGAGGCCCAGTAAGAAGCATGCTGCAATTTTCTTTCACAACCAACCCCCATATTGGGGTGACAATTCCAGGGAAATGGGATGCATTGTTCTCTACTTGCTGCTAGCCTCTGGGCCATGAACAAAGTAATAAATTGGCCCTGTGAGGGAGGGGACAGAAGGGGGAGGTGGTGGAGGATATGGGGACCAGAAGCCCCTGGGGCGGACTGATCTGCTTACAAACATCAGAACTTCCCCTCCGTGACCCTCCCAGCCCCCAGGGAATGAGAACTGTTTTGCTCTCCTAGATCAGAAAGAACAAGATGTCCTTATATGGTGGGAGAGGGCTGGTCAATACCACCTCCAAGGAGAGAAGAGAAAGGACCCAAGAGAACTGCAAGCCCAGCAGGAAGCATCATTCTTGGGGAAAGCCTAGAAAGAAGCAGGCAGGCTCCATCCCAGGCCCACAGGGTTTCAGGAGTCCGGATGGGCGGTGGATTCAGACTCCATACTCTCCCACCAATGCTTCAAAGCCCTGGTGCTTGTGGCTGGTGTTAATTTTTTACTTTTATTGTCTTTATGAGCTTTTTCTAAACCTGGCTTCTAAAAAGCTATGAAAGCCAAACAGCTTTTCAGGCTACAGCATTCTCCACCCCCTTTCCTGACTCCCTACTTGCCATTCCTCTGACCTTTCTTGAGCACCTACTTTACTGTGGGAGAACAGCCATCCCTCAGTATATGTGGGAGATTAGTTCCAGGACCCCTTGCAGACACCAAAATCCACAGATGCTCATGTCTCATGTCCTTTACAAAAAATAGTGTAGTATTTGCATATAACCTATATACATCCTCTCATAAACTTTAGGTCACTCTAGATTACTTATGATACCTAATACAATGTAAATGCTATGCAAATAGTTGTTATACTATATTGTTTAAAGAGTAATGACAAAAAAAGTCTGTACATGTTTAGCACAGACACAGTCATCCATTTTTTTTCAAACATTTTCGATCTGCTGTTGGTTGAACCCACTGATGCAGAACCCACTGATAAGGAGGCAAAAGATTCTGTCTAGGGTCTGCTGCAAACCCATGCTTCTTCCAGGGCTCTCAGTCTCCGTTACTTTCCTCACCAAAAAGTTGCCCTTTTGTGTTTGGTAAAAACAACGTTGCCCTTCACTGAATTAATTTACCAACCTTGGTCTAGAAGCCCATGTCTTTGTCACAATACTCAATATTTAGTGATGTGGCCCTAGAGAGGTTTTAGACTTTAGTCAAGGTTCTGATATTTTTGGTCTGATTCTGCCAACCCAGATCATTTTATGACCACAGAACCAAATGGAGCTAGACACTTTCCTGGCACAATTGGTGAGTTTTGTTCAATTCAACAAACCTTTCTTGAGCACCATGTCACCATATACCCAGATAGCTCTCAGCCAGAGAGAGAGGTACAAAGCCCTTTAATGGCCCGCCCCTCCCCTCCATCTTCCTGCCTTTTTCTACCTTTCTGCACTTCTTCTGCCCATACAGGCTCAGCTCCATCTAGAGAAAGCTAAGCTGGAAAGTGGTAAGGGGCCTTAGATATAATCTTTTCAGAACCCCTCATGATATAGACAGAGAAAGCAAGACCCAGAAGAGTAAGAAACTTGACCTAGGCTACACAGCAGATTAGCAGTAGGGTTTGGAGTTGGGGTCTAAGGCTAAGGGGGGGCTTCTAAAACAAAGAGAATATCCCAAGTTAGTATGTGCATTGGGGTGGATGTGGGAACATGTGAAAAGCAGGTCAAGACCAATAACCTAGACTTTGTGGCCACATCTAGGATTGGTTTGAAGGTTACCTTGTAGGCCCCTAGCACTCCCGCCCAAAGTATGTCTCAGAAACAGAAATGGCACCTCTGGGTAATTCTTTTGGAGCTTGAAGGCTGTGCACATTTAATTTTCCAAAAATAAAATCCTAGTATAGGCAAAGCCTTGTAGGAACAAAGCTCTGAGGGAGGCAGCTCAGAAAAGACAATTAAGAAAACCCCCAGAAAGCCTTTGTAACTACATAGTACAAAAAATTCTACCAGTTTAAAAAAGGTATTCTTGCCTCCTTCCATATATTCCACAGACTGATTGTTGTCAGGCATGCTCCATGACATAGAAATCTGACTTTGTCAGTCCCCCTCCCAGAAACCACTCATGAATCCCATAGTCCTGGTGAGATTAGATCCAAACTCCTGGCCATGCCATTCAAGTTCCTGGGCAACTTTCCCAGGATCATCTTTTCCCACCCAACTCTTACCTAAACCACCCACACATACCTTCTTCATTCACACCATATCATTCACATTTCAAGCCTCCAAACCACTGTTCATGCTGTTCCATCAGCTTGAGATACCTTTCTCTACTTTTTGATGATTAGATTATCCTTCAGGCCTCAACTCAAAGATCACCCTCTATTCTGTTAAACTTTTAAAAAAATAGCTTTATTGAGACAAAATTTATTTGCCACACAATTAACCCAACTAAAGTACACAATTCAATGGTTTTTAGTAAATTCACAGAATTGTGTAACCATTACCACGATCAATTTTAGAACATTGTCATCACCTGGAAAGAAACATGTACGCTTTAGGCATCCCTACCACCAAAATCTCCCCATCACCCCCTCGGAGACCTTGGCAAATACTAATCCACTTTCTGTTTCTATAAATGTGCATGCTCTAGATATTTCATATTAGTGGAATTATATAATATATGGTCTTTTGACTGGCTTTTTTCACTTAGCATAATGTTTTCAAGGTTCTTCTATATCATAGCATGTATTAGCAACAAATTTCTTTTTATGGCTGAATAATAGCCATTGTATGGATAAACTGTACCACATTTTGTTTATGCACTTACAAATTCATGGACATTTCAGTTGTTTCTACTTTTTGGCTATTATGACTAATGCTGCTATGAGAAGTCCAGTACAAGTTTTTAAATTAGATGTACGTTTTTATTTGTCTTGGTTATATACCTAACAGCAGAATTGTTGGATGATATGGTACCTCAATTTAAAAAAAAATATTTAATTTAATTTTTATGTGTACATAATAGTTGCACTATTTATGGGGTACATGTGATATTTTGATATAAGCATACAATCTTATAATGATCAAATCAAGGTAACTGGGATATCCATCACCTTAAACATTTATCATTTCTTTATGTTAAGAACACTCTAATTCCATTCTTCTAGTTATTTGGAAATACACAATTTTTTGTAACTATAGGCACCCTATTGTGCTACCAAAAACTAGATCTTATTCCTTCTATCTAACTATATTTTTGTAACCATTAGCCAACCCTTCTTTATCCCCCACTCCGCATTACCCTTCCCAGCCTCTGGTAACCATCATTCTACCCTTTACCTTCATGAGACCAATCAACATTTTTAGCTCCTATATATGAATAAGAACATGCAACATTTCTGTGCTTGGCTTATTACACTTAATATAATGACTTTCAGTTCTACTCACGTTGTTGCAAGTGACAGGATTTCATTCTTTTTTATGCCTGAATAATATTCCATTGAGTATATGTTATCACATTTCCTTTATCCATTCACCTGTTGATGGGTACTTAGGTTGATTCCATGTCTTAGCTATTGCATATAGTGCTGCAACAAACATGGAAGTGCAGATATCTCTTGGATATACTGAGTTTTCTTCTTTTGGATATATACCCAGCAGTGGGAATGCTGGATCATATGGTGGTAACTTGATGTTTAATATTTTAAGGAACTGCCAAAATATTTTCCAAAACAGCTAACCCATTTTACATTCCTACAAACAACACATGAAGATTTCAATTTCTGTACATCCTCACCAACACTTATTTTTTGTATTTTTTTTATAGCTATTCTAGTGGTTGTGAAGTGGTATCTCCTTTTGGTTTTTATTTGCAGTTCCTTGATGACTAAATATATTAGGTATCTTTTCATGTGTTCATTGGCCATTTGTATATCTTCTTTAAAGAAATGTCTATTGAAACTCTTGGCCTGCTTTTTGTTTTTAAAGACGATTTTAGGGCAGTTTTAGGTTTGTAGCAAAGTTGAGCAGAAGGTGCAGACATTTCCCATATACCCCCTACCCCCCAGCATGCACAGCACCTCCACTATTAACTCCTTCACCAGAATAGTACTTTTATTATAATTGATGAACCTACATTGACACATCATTATTACCCAAAGTTCATAATTTACATTAGGTTCACTCTTGGTGTACATTCTATAAGTTTTGTCAAATACATAATAACATGTGTCTACCATTATAGTATCATACAGAATAGTTCCACTGCTCTAAAAATTCCCTGTGCTTTACCTATTCATCTCACCATCCCCCTGGCAACCACTGATCCTTTTACTGTCTCCATAGTTTTGCTTTTTCCAGAATATCATCTGATTGGAATCACACAGTATGGAGCCTTTTCAGATTGGTGTCTTTCACTTAATAATATGCACTTAAGATTCCTCCATGTGTTTTCATGGCCTGATAGCCAATTTCTTTTGAGTGCTGAACAATACTCCACTGTCTAGATGTACCAGAGCTTATCCATTCACCTACCGAAGGAAATCTTGGTTGCTTCCAAGTTTTGGCAATTATGAATAAAACTGCTATAAACAATAATGTGCAGGGGTTTTTTTTGTGTGTGGACATAGGTTTTTGACCCACTTGGGTAAATACCAAGGAGCACAATTGCTGGATTGTACCATAAGAGCGTGTTTAGTTTTATAAGAAACTGCCAGACTGTCCTCCAAAGTGGGTGTACCATTTTGCATTCCCACCAGCACTAAATGAGAGTTCCTGTTGCTTCACATCATCACCAGCATTTGGTGTTGTCAGTGTTTTGGATTTTGGTTATTCTAATAGGTGTGTAGTGGTATCTCATTGTTTCCATCTGCAATTCCCTCATGACATATGATATTGAGCATCTTTTCATATGCATATTCACCATCCATATATATTTTCTGGTGAGGTGTTCATTTAGATTTGCCTTTAAAAATATCAAGTTATGCCAGGCGCGGTGGCTGACACCTGTAATCCCAGCACTTTGGGAGGCCGAGGCGGGCAGATCAGGAGATCGAGATCATCCTGGCTAACACAGTGAAACCCCGTCTCTACTAAAAATACAAAAAATTAGCCGGGTGTGGTGGCAGCTGCCTGTAGTCCCAGCTACTAGGGAGGCTGAGGTAGGAGAATGGCGTGAACCCAGGAGGTGGAGCTTGCAGTGAGCCAAGATGGCGCCACTGCACTCCAGCCTGGGCTACAGAGCGAGACTCCGTCTCAAAAAAAAAAAAATCAAGTTATTTATTTTCTTTTTGTTGAATTTTAAGAGTTCTTTGTATATATTATTAACAATTCTTTATTAGATATGTCATTTGCAAGTATTTTCTCCCAATCTTCTCATTCACTTGATAGTGTCTTTCACAGAGCAGAGATTCTTAATTTTAATTAAGTCCAGTTTACAAATTATATCTTTTATGGATTGTGCCTTTGTTGTTATACATAAAAAATTACCACCCAAGGTCATTGAAATTTGCTTTTATATTATCTTCTAGGAATTTTAGAGTTTTGCATTTTACATTTAGGTCTATGATTAGTTTTGTGTGAATTTTTGTGAAGGGTGTAAGCTCTGTGTTGTTACTGTTATTTTAGGATTAGGAATGAAAGACAGTTATTATAATCCTGTGACCTCATTTCTCTGATGGCTCTAAGAACAGTGGTTTATTTTTCAGTTTGTTTAGCTTTTTGTTTGTTGTTAGGACAGAGTGATAACTTCCAAGCTCTTTACATGCCAGACTGGAAAACCTTTGCCCATTTGTCAATGTTATTTGTCTTTTTATTGTTGAATTATTAAAGTTTTAAATATATATTCTGGATACTCAACCCTTATCAGATAAATGATTTGAAAATATTTTCTCTCATTCTATGTGTTGTCTTTTCACTATCTTACTGGTGCCCCTTGAAGCACAAGTTTTTCATTGTTTTATTGTGGTGAAATATACAGAACATAAAATTAATAATTTTAACCATTTTAAGTGTACATTTCAGTGGCACTAAGTACATTTACATTCTTGTGCAACTATCACCACCATCCATCTCCAGTACTTTTTCATCTTCCCAAACTGAAACTCTGTGTCTATTAAACAATTACTCTCCATTTTCTCTTCTTCTCAGTCCTTGGCAACCACCATTCTACTTTCTGTCCCTATGGATTTGATGACTCTAGGTACATCATGTAAATGGAATCATACAGTATTTACTTGCCTTTTTGTAACTGGCTTATTTCACTTAGCATAATGTCTTCCAGGTTCACCTATGTTGTAGCATGTGTCAGAATTTCCTTCCTTTTTAAGGGTGAATAATATTTCATTGTATATACACACATACATACATACATGCATATACATATACATTTTGTTTATTCAATCATCCATCAATGGACATTTGGGTTGTTCCCACCTTTTGGCTATTGTGAATGATGCTGCTCTGAACTTTAGGGGACAAATATCTGTTTGAGTCCCTGATTTCAATTATTTTGGGTATATACCCAGAAATACATTTTTAATTTTTATGAACTCCAATTTATCTAGTGTTTTTTTGTTGCTTGTGCTTTTAAAATTATTTCTAAACACTATTGCCTATTCTATTTACTTCTATGCTTTCTTCTAAGACTTCTATATTTTTAATTCTTATATGTAGGTACGTACTTCATTTTGAGCTAATTTCTATATATGGTGTCATGTAGGAATTCAACTTCATTCTTTTGCACGTGAATATCTAGTTGACTCATCACCATTTGCTGAAAAGACTATTTTATCTATGTTGAATTATCTTGGCAACGTTGCTAATAATCAATTCACAGAAAATATAAAGGGGTTTTTAAATGGACTCTCAATTTTGTTTCATTAATCTATACGTTCATTCTTATGCAAGTACCACACAGTTTTTATTACTGTACCTTTGTAGTAGATGTGAAATTAGGAAGTGTGAATCTCCCAACTTTGTTGTTCATTTTTCTTCTTTCTTCTTTTTTTTTTAAAAGACATTTATTCAGCATCATAATCAGACTATTACATTTAGCAATCAACAGCATGGGTGCAAAAAAAAAACAACCTACATTAAAACCCTTTGTTGGAATGCTTTACACTTTCCACAGAACAGAAACTAAAATAATCTGTTATACAATTAGTCACAAATACAGTCCTCGAGTTTTTTTCCCATACATATGAGTATTTGTCTAAAACATGTCTGCTTTGTAGCAGCTAGGCCCTGCCACCACTGTGCTTTGCTAAATTCACAAATCTGTTGTAACCTGTAGCTTCCCTGCCACTTCTCTGGCTCTCCGCTCCTGCTAAGGTTTGTTTCCTAATTAAAATCTTCTGCCACTGCCACAGCTACTGCTACTACTGGAACCACCATAGCCACCTTGGTTTTGTGGTTTGGCAAAGAATTGGCCTCCACCACCATAGGGGCCAGAGCTTCTGACTCCAAAGTTTCATGGGTCCAAAATTTGAAGACTGATTGTTGTAATTGCCAAAATCATTGCAGCTTCCACCACCTCCAAAATTGCTTCCATCATTACCAAATCCATTATAGCCATCCCCACCGCCACCATAACCACCACCACCATGGCTGCCACCAAAGCCACCATGACAACTGAAGCTTCCTCCACGACCACCACCTCCATGACCATGATCAAAGTTTCCAGAACCATTTCCACCTCTGGCTGGATGAGGCACTAGCCAACTCTTGCTTTGACAGGGCTTTCCTAACTTCACAGTTGTGGTCATTCACACTATGGTATTTCTGAATGACAGTCTTATCCACGGAGTCATGGTTGTCAAAGGTTACAAAGGCAAAATCCCTTTTCTTACCACTGCCTCAGTCAGTCACGATTTCAATTACTTCAATTTTTCCATACTATTCAAAATAATCTCTTAGTTGATGTTCTTCAGTGTCTTCTTTAATGCCACCAACAAATATCTTTTTCAAAGTTAAGTGGGCACCTGGTCTTTGAGAATCTTCTCTTGAGACAGCTCTCTTTGGTTCCACAACTCTTCCATCCACCTTGTGTGGCCTTGCATTCATGGCTGCATCCATCTCCCCCACGGTGTCATATGTGACAAATCCAAAGTCCCTGGAGGGCTTAGTGTTTGGATCACTCATTACCACACAGTCTGTGAGCATTCCCCATTGTTTAAAATGACTCAACCATTTTGAGCCATTTTCAGGTTGTTTCAAAGCTCAACCCTTCAATGAAGAGCTTCCTCAGCTGTTTGGGCCCTTTAGGAGATGCTGACTTAGACACGATGGCAGAGTGAAGACAGACTTTAATGACGCTTCCTCAGCAGTGTCCATGGGCAGAAAGCTGTTGTTCATTTTTCAAGATTCTTTTTGCTATTCTAGTTCTCTTGCATTTTCATACACACCTTAGGATCAGTTTGTCAATTCCTGCAAAGAAAATGCAGCCAGGGTTTTTATAGGGATATTGTTGAATCTGTAGGTAAATTTACAGAGATTGCCATCTTAATAATATTAAGTGTTCTGATCCATGAAAATGGAATGTTTCCAATTATTTATTTTTAATTTCCTCCAGCAATATTTTGTAGCTTTCAGAGTATAAGTTTTATACTCCTTTTGTTAAATTTATTCCTAAGTAGTGTATACTTTTCGATGCTTTTGTAAGTGGAATTGTTTTAATTTTATTTGAAGATTGTTTATTGCTAGTATATAGAAATATAATTCATCTTTGTATATTGATTTTCTATCTTGTAACATTGCTAAACTAAGTTATTAGTTCTAGTAGGTTTTTTTGCAGATTCCTTAGTGTTTTCTTTTTTTTTTTATTATACTTTAAGTTTTAGGGTACATGTGCACAACGTGCAGGTTTGTTACATATATATATGTGCGCCATGTTGGTGTGCTGCACCCATTAACTCGTCATTTAACATTAGGTATATCTCCTAATGCTATCCCTCCCCCCTCCTCCCACCCCACAACAGGCCCTGGTGTGTGATGTTCCCCTTTCTGTGTCCATGTGTTCTCATTGTTCAATTCCCATCTATGAGTGAGAACATGCCGGGTTTGGTTTTTTGTCCTTGCGATAGTTTGCTGAGAATGATGGTTTCCAGCTTCATCCATGTCCCTACAAAGGACATGAACTCATCATTTTTTATGGCTGCATAGTATTCCATGGTGTATATGTGCCACATTTTCTTAATCCAGTCTATCATTGTTGGACATTTGGGTTGGTTCCAAGTCTTTGCTACTGTGAATAGTGCTGCAATAACCACATGTGTGCATGTGTCTTTAGAGCAGCATGATTTATAATCCTTTGGGTATATACCCAGTAATGGGATGGCCGGGTCAAATGGTATTTCTGGTTCTAGATCCCTGAGGAATCGCCACACTGACTTCCACAATAGTTGAACTAGTTTACAGTCCCACCAACAGTGTAAAAGTGTTCCTGTTTCTCCACATCCTCTCCAGCACCTGTTGTTTCCTGACTTTTTAATGATTGCCACTTTAACTGGTGTGAGATGGTATCTCATTGTGGTTTTGATTTGCATTTCTCTGATGGCCAGTGATGATGAGCATTTTTTCATGTGTCTTTTGGCTGCATAAATGTCTTCCTTTGAGAAGTGTCTGTTCATATCCTTCGCCCACTTGTTGATGGAGTTGATTGTTTTTTTCTTGTAAATTTGTTTGAGTTCATTGTAGATTCTGGATATTAGCCCTTTGTCAGATGAGTAGATTGCAAAAATTTTCTCCCATTTTGTAGGTTGCCTGTTCACTCTGATGGTAGTTTCTTTTGCTGTGCAGAAGCTCTTTAGTTTAATTAGATCCCATTTGTCAATTTTGGCTTTTGTTGCCATTGCTTTTGGTGTTTTAGACATGAAGTCCTTGCCCATGCCTCTGTCCTGAATGGTATTGCCTGGGTTTTCTTCTAGGATTTTTATGGTTTTAGGTCTAACATTTAAATCTTTAATCCATCTTGAATTAATTTTAGTATAAGGTGTAAGGAAGGGATCCAGTTTCAGCTTTCCACATATGGCTAGCCAGTTTTCCCAGCACCATTTATTAAATAGGGAATCCTTTCCCCATTGCTTGTTTTTGTCAGGTTTGTCAAAGATCAGGTAGTTGTAGATATGTGGCATTATTTCTGAGGCCTCTGCTCTGTACCATTGGTCTATATCTCTGTTTTGGTACCAGTACCATGCTGTAGCCCTGTAGTATAGTTTGAAGTCAGGTAGCGTGATGCCTCCAGCTTTGCTCTTTTGGCTTAGGATTGCCTTGGCAATGTGGGCTCTTTTTTGGTTCCATATGAACTTTAAAGTAGTTTTTTCCAGTTCTGTGAAGAAAGTCATTGGTAGCTTGATGGGGATGGCATTGAATCTATAAATTACCTTGGGCAGTATGGCCATTTTCACAATATTGATTCTTCCTACCCATGAGCATGGAATGTTCTTCCATTTATTTGTATCCTCTTTCATTTCATCGAGCAGTGGTTTGTAGTTCTCCTTGAAGAGGTCCTTCACATCCCTTGTAAGTTGGATTCCTAGGTACTTTATTCTCTTTGAAGCAATTGTGAATGGTAGTTCATTCATGATTTGGCTCTCTGTTTGTCTGTTATTGGTGTATAAGAATGCTTGTGATTTTTGCACATTGATTTTGCATCCTGAGACTTTGCTGAAGTTGCTTATGAGCTTAAGGAGATTTTGGTCTGAGACAATGGGATTTTCTAGATACACAATCATGTCATCTGCAAACAGGGACAGTTTGACTTCCTCTTTTCCTAACTGAATACCCTTTATTTCTTTCTCCTGCCTAATTGCCCTGGCCAGAACTTCCAACACTATGTTGAATAGCAGTGGTGAGAGAGGGCATCCCGTCTTGTGCCAGTTTTCAAAGGGAATGCTTCCAGTTTTTGTCCATTCAGTATGATATTGGCTGTGGGTTTGTCATAAATAGCTCTTATTATTTTGAGATACGTCCCATCAATACCTAATTTATTGAGAGTTTTTAGCATGAAGGGCTGTTGAATTTTGTCAAAGGCCTTTTCTGCATCTAATGAGATAATCATGTGGTTTTTGTCATTGGTTCTGTTCATATGCTGGATTACGTTTATTGATTTTTGTATGTTGAACCAGCCTTGCATCCCAGGGATGAAGCCCACTTGATCATGGTGGATAAGCTTTTTGATGTGCTGCTGGATTCGGTTTGACAGTATTTTATTGAGGATTTTTGCATCAATGTTCATCAAGGACATTGGTCTAAAATTCTCTTTTTTTGTTGTGTCTCTGCCAGGCTTTGGTATCAGGATGATGCTGGCCTCATAAAATGAGTTAGGGAGGATTCCCTCTTTTTCTATTGATTGGAATAGTTTCAGAAGGAATGGTACCAGCTCCTCCTTGTACCTCTGGTAGAATTCGGCTGTGAATCCATCTGGTCTTAGACTTTTTTTTGGTTGGTAAGCTATTAATTATTGCCTCAATTTCAGAGCCTGTTATTGGTCTATTCAGAGATTCAACTTCTTCCTGGTTTAGTCTTGGGAGGGTGTATGTGTCAAAGAATTTATCCATTTCTTCTAGATTTTCTAGTTTATTCATGTAGAGGTGTTTATAGTATTCTCTGATGGTAGTTTGTATTTCTGTGGGATCGGTGGTGATATCCCTTTTATCATTTTTTTATTGCATCTATTTGATTCTTCTCTCTTTTCTTCTTTATTAGTCTAGCTAGCGGTCTATCCATTTTATTGATCTTTTCAAAAAACCAGCTCCTGGATTCATTGATTTTTTGAAGGGTTTTTTGTGTCTCTATTTCCTTCAGTTCTGCTCTGATCTTAATTATATCTTGCCTTCTGCTAGCTTTTGAATGTGTTTGCTCTTGCTTCTCTAGTTCTTTTAATTGTGATGTTAGGGTGTCAATTTTGGATCTTTCCTGCTTTCTCTTGTGGGCATTTAGTGCTATAAATTTCCCTCTACACACTGCTTTAAATGTTTCCCAGAGATTCTGGTATGTTGTATCTTTGTTCTCGTTGGTTTCCAAGAACATCTTTATTTCTGCCTTCATTTCGTTATGTACCCAGTAGTCATTCAGGAGGAGGTTGTTCAGTTTCCATGTAGTTGAGTGGTTTTGAGTGAGTTTCTCAGTCCTGAGTTCTAGTTTGATTGCACCGTGGTCTGAGAGGCAGTTTGTTATAGTTACAATTTCTGTTCTTTTACATTTGCTGAGGAGTGCTTTACTTCCAACTATGTGGTCAATTTTGGAATAGGTGTGGTGTGGTGCTGAAAAGAATGCATATTCTGTTGATTTGGGTTGGTGAGTTCTGTAGATGTCTATTAGGTCTGCTTGGTGCAGAGCTGAGATCATTTCCTGGATATCCTTATTAACTTTCTGTCTCATTGATCTGTCTAAGGTTGACAGTGGGGTGTTAAAGTCTTCCATTGTTATTGTGTGGGAGTCTAAGTCTCTTTGTAGGTCTCTAAGGACTTGCTTTATGAATCTGGGTGCTCCTGTATTGGGTGCATATATATTTAGGATAGTTAGCTCTTCTTGTTGAATTGATTCCTTTACCATTATGTAATGGCCTTCTTTGTCTCTTTTGATCTTTGTTGGTTTAAAGTCTGTTTTATCAGAGACCAGGATTGCAACCCCTGCCTTTGTTTGTTTTCCATTTGCTTGGTAGATCTTCCTCCATCCCTTTATTTTGAGCCTATGTGTGTCTCTGCACGTGAGATGGGTTTCCTGAATACAGCACACTGATGGTTCTTGACTCTTAATCCAATTTGCCAGTCTGTGCCTTTTAATTGGGAGCATTTAGCCCATTTACATTTAAAGTTAATGTTGTTATGTGTGAATTTGATCCTGTCCTTATGATGTTAGCTGGTTATTTTGCTTGTTAGTTGATGCAGTTTCTTCCTAGCCTCGATGGTCTTTACAATTTGGCCTGTTTTTGCAGTGGCTGGTACCGGTCATTCCTTTCCATGTTTAGTGCTTCCTTCAGGAGCTCTTTTAGGGCAGGCCTGGTGGTGACAAAATCTCTCAGCATTTGCTTGTCTGTAAAGGATTTTATTTCTCCTTCACTTGTGAAGCTTAGTTTGTCTGGATATGAAATTCTGGGTTGAAAATTCTTTTCTTTAAGAATGTTGAATATTGGCCCCCACTCTCCTCTGGCTTGTAGAGTTTCTGCCGAGAGATCAGCTGTTAGTCTGATGGGCTTCTCTTTGTGGGTAACCTGACCTTTCTCTCTGGCTGCCCTTAACATTTTTTCCTTCATTTCAACTTTGGTGAATCTGACAATTATGTGTCTTGGAGTTGCTCTTCTCGAGGAGTATCTTTGTGGCGTTCTCTGTATTTCCTGAATCTGAATGTTGGCCTGCCTTGCTAGATTCAGGAAGTTCTCCTGGATAATATCCTGCAGAGTGTTTTCCAACTTGGTTCCATTCTCCCCGTCACTTTCAGGTACACCAATCAGATGTAGATTTGGTCTTTTCACATAGTCCCATATTTCTTGGAGGCTTTGTTCATTTCTTTTTATTCTTTTTTCTCTAAACTTTTCTTCTCACTTCATTCCATTCATTTGATCTTCCATCACTGTTACCCTTTCTTCCAGTTGATCGAATTGGCTACTGAGGCTTGTGCATTCATCATGTAGTTCTCATGCCATGGTTTTCAGCTCCATCAGGTCCTTTAAGGACTTCTCAGCATTGGTTATTCTATTTAGCCTTTCATCTAATCTTTTTTCAAGGTTTTTAACTTCTTTGCCATGGGTTCAAACTTCCTCCTTTAGCTCGGAGTAGTTTGATCCTCTGAAGCCTTCTTCTCTCAGCTCGTCAAAGTCATTCTCCCTCCAGCTTTGTTCCATTGCTGGTGAGGAGCTGCATTCCTTCGGAGGAGGAGAGGCGCTCTGATTTTTAGAATTTTCGGTTTTTCTGCTCTGTTTTTTCCCCATGTTTGTGGTTTTATCTACCTTTGGTCTTTGATGATGGTGATGTACAGATGGGGTTTTGGTGTGGATGTCCTTTCTGTTTGTTAGTTTTCCTTCTGACAGTCAGGACCCTCAGCTGCAGGTGGGTTGGAGTTTGCCAGAGGTCCACTCCAGACCCTGTTTGCCTGGGTATCAGCAGCAGAGGCTGCAGAACAGTGGATATTGGTGAACAGCAAATGTTGCTGCCTGATCGTTCCTCTGGAAGTTTTGTCTCAGAAGATTACCCAGCAGTGTGAGGTGTCAGTCTACCCCTACTGGGAGTTGCCTCCCAGTTAGGCTACTCGGGCATCAGGGACCCACTTGAGGAGGCAGTCTGTCCATTCTCAGATCTCAAGCTGCATGCTGGGAGAACAACTACTCTCTTCAAAGCTGCCAGACAGGGACATTTAAGTCTGCAGAGATTTCTGCTGCCTTTTGTTTGGCTATGCCCTGCCCCCAGAGGTGGAGTCTACAGAGGCAGGCAGGCCTCCTTGAGCTGCAGTGGGCTCCACCCAGTTTGAGCTTCCTGGCCGCTGTGTTTACCTACTCAAGCCTCAGCAATGTTGGGCACCCCTCCCACAGCCTCACTGCTGCCTTGCAGTTCAATCTCAGACTGCTGTGCTAGCAATGAATGAGGCTCCATGGGCCTAGGACCCTCCCAGCCATGCACAGGATATAATCTCCTGGTGTGCTGTTTGCTAAGACCATCGGAAAAGCGCAGTATTAGGGTGGGAGTGACCCGATTTTCCAGGTGCCATCCGTTACCCCTTTCCTTGGCTGGGAAAGGAAATTCCTCGACCCCTTGCACTTCCTGCATGAGGCAAAGCCTCGTCCTGCTTTGGCTCAGGCTCGGTGCACTGCACCCACTGTCCTGCACCCACTGTCTGACAATCCCCAGTGAGATGCACCCAGTACCTCAGTTGGAAATGCAGAAATCATTCATCTTCTGCATCACTCACACTGGGAGCTGTAGACTGGAGTTGTTCCTATTTGGCCATCTTGGCTCCACCCTCAAGAAAAAGTCAGTATTTTCTATATAAAAGATCATGTCATCTACAAATAGAGGTAGTTTTATTTTTTCCTTTTCCAATCTGGATGCCTTTTATTTCCTTTTCTTGTCTAAATGTCCTGGCTGAAACCTCAAGTACAATGCTGAATAATAGGTATGATGACAGCAAACATTCTTGTCTTGTTGTTGATCTTACAGGGGAAGCAGTCTTTCAGCAATAAGTATATTAGCCTTGGGATTTTCATAGATGACCATTATCATGTTGAAAAAATTCCCTTTTATTCCTAGTTTGTTGAATGTTTTTATTGTGAAAGAATGTTATATTTTATCAAATGCTTTCTCTGCATCTCTCGAAATAATCATGTGATCTTCTTTGTCTTTTATTCTATTGAGATAGTGTATTACATTGGTTGATTATCAAATGTTAACTCAATTTTACATTCCTGGGATAAACCACATTTGGTCATGATTTATAATTTTTTCTATATGTAACTGGAGTTAATTTGCTAGATTTTGTCAAGGATTTTATTTTTGCATCAATTCTCTTAAAAGATATTGGTCTGTAGTATTCTTTTCTTGTGATATCTTTGGCTGACTTCACAGAATGAGTTGGGAAATATTCCCTCCTGTTCTAGAAGGTTTTGTGAAGAATTGGTATTAATTATTTTCTAAATATTCGGTAAAATTCACCAGTGAAGACATTTGAGTTGGGGGTTTATTTAGGGGGGGCAGAGCATTTTAATTACTAATTCTATCTTTTTACTTGTTACAGTTAAATTCAGATTTTCTGTTTCTTGCATAGATTTTGGTCGTTTCTGTCTTTATAGAAATTTTTCCATTTCATTTAAGTAATTTAATTTAATAGCATACAACTGTTCATAGTATTTCTTTATGTTCCTTGTATTTCTGTAAGATTAATACTGATGTCTCCTCTTTATTCTTAATTTTACTGATTTGCATCTTCTCTTTATTTTTCTCATTAAGTCTATTAAATTTTTGCCAGTTCTGTGGATCTTTTCACAAAACCAACTTATGATTTCATTTGATTTTCTCCATTGTTTTTTACTCTATTTTATTTGTTCCTGTTAAGTTTTTATTATTGCCTTCCTTCTGCTTGCTTTGGGTTTAGTCTGCTCTTCTTTTTCTAGTTTCTTTATTTGGAATATTAGGTTATAGATTTGAGATGTTTTTAAATTTTTTTATTGAAATAAAATTCATAGACCATAAAATTCACCCTTTAAAAGTGTACAATTCAGTGTTTTAAATGTATTTTCAATGTCTTGCAACCATTACCATGATCTAATTCCACAACATTTCAAAACCGCCAAAATAAACCCTGTAACCAATAGCAGTTTCTCCCTTAGTGCCCTAGGCCCTAGCTCCTAATGACCAATAATCTACTCTCTGTATCTCTGAATTTTCCATTTCTGGATATTTCATATAAAAGATTTTTGGTTGACAGTTTTTTCCTTTTATCATTTTGAATATGTCATTCCTCTATGCCTTTTAGCTTCTATTCTTTCTAGTAGAAGTCAGCCATAAATCTTATTGGAATTCCTCTTATATGTGATAACTAATTTTCTCTTGCTACTTTTAAAGTTTCCCTTGGTTTTTGGCTTCTGACATTTTGATGTGGTGTGTCTGAAGTGTCTCTCCTTGTGTTTATCCTATTTGTTATTTGTAGAGCTTCTTAGAGGTGTAGATTAATATCTTTCTTCAAATTTTGAAAGTTTTTCTTATTTTTGAATATTTTCTTCTGTTTATTTCTCGCTCTCTCCTCTTTGGGAATCCCATTGCATGTATATTGGTGTGCTTAATAATGCCCCACATTTCTCTGAGTCTCTGTTCATTATTCATCATTCTGTGTCCTCAATCTTCTTCAATTTGCACAATATGTATTGATCTATCTTCAAGTTTGCTAACTTTATTTCCTGCCACCTGAAGTCTACTGTTGATCTCTTCTATGAAATTTTTTGTTCCAGTTATTGTATTTTTCAACACTAGACATTCTTAATTTAGATCTCTTTATTGATTTTCTATTTGATGGAAAGAATTTCTCACAAATTATTTTAGTTGTTTTTTTTTTCTTAGACAGGGTCTCTCTAGGTCACCCAGGGTGGAGTGCAGTTGTACAGTCTTGGCTCACTGCAGCCTTGACTTCCTGGGCTCAACTGATTCTCCCATCTCAGCCTCCCAAGTAGCTGGGACCACAGCCATCTGCCACCACAAACAGCTATTTTCAGCTAATTTTGTTTATTTTTTGTAGAGATGGGCACTGTGTTGCCCAGGCTGGTCTTAAACTCCTGGACTCAAGTGATCCTCCTGCTTTGGCCTCTGAAAAGTGCTGGGATTACAGACATGAGCCACCCTGACTGACTCTTTTAGTTCTTTAAGCATAGCTTCCTTTAGGTCTTTGAACATATTTATAGTAGCTGCTTTGTCCTCGAAGTTCAACATCTGGCCTAGTTCAATGAAGTCTATTTCCCTGCAGCATACAGCCTCTGTGTCACTCCTCAGAGGTCACAGTCTTGGGCATGTACACAGTATCTACCACCAGTGATACTGTGATTTTAACTGGGCTGTCTGTCTCCTTACCTAAGATCCTCTTTGAGCTTCTGGATGATCTATCTCTAATAATATCACTACCAGCTATTAGCCTCCACTTCCTAATTCCATTAGTGTTTTTAAACAATGCCCTGGGAAATAAATTTTTCCACATTAAAATTGGGTCTTCTCAAGTCTTCAAGGCTTGCCCAAACCCTAAAAGGGTTCTTCTTAGCTTTTTCTCTGGTTCTCTCTGTTAAACTTCTAGCTGGTGAACCATTCTGCAGCTGCTACTAGAATCATAGTGCTTCTTGGTGCCCTCTTGATTGTTTACCACCAAGATTGTCGTTGTTCCTGACAATACTATAGACAAAAACTTCTTCACTCTCTTTTCCAAATAAAGATAGACTCCTTGGGGAGAGCTAAGGAGCTCTCCATTCTTAAAACTCATCTCACCTCATGGACAGAATCTCTGCTCTACTACACTAGACATTAGAGGTAGGGAGAGAAGCTTCTTTCTTCCAGAATGACACCCCTGCTCTATGAGCAGGGTGCTGGGCAGGAATGGTAGCTATGGATTTTCTCAACTTGTTTTTTCTAGCATTGAACATGCACCCTATGAGTGAGCTGGGGCGGAGTGATCAGAGACACAGTATTATTGGCCCACCATGCTTGAGGTAGAGATTCCATTTTACCAACGGGAGCTGACTAGGGGAAGGGCTTCCCAGTCCTCTTGGCCTCACCTAAGTGGAATAAAACTTCTGCAACATGGAGCTTGGGATTAGAGGATGAGAGATTCCAGTAGACTACCCTCCTAGAGTCAAACTGTTGCCCTGTACTAGGAGCTGGAGGAAGAGAGAGCTCCATGTTATTGACTACACCCAACTAGAATAGAATTTCCATTATACTAAACTGGGAGGTAGGGATGTGTTGATGAAAAGAGTCAAACTCTGTAAAATATTTGAAGATATTTATTCTGAGCCAAATATGAGTGACCACGGCCCGTGACACAGCCCTCAGAAGGTCTTGAGAACATGTGCCCAAGATGGTGAAAGTGCAGTTTAGTTTCATTCATTTTAGAGGGGCATGAGATATCAATCAAATACATTTAGGATATACATTGGTTTGGTTCAGAAAGGCAAAACAACTTGAAGTTGGGGCTTCCAGGCTATAGGTAAATTTTTTAATTTCCTGGTTGACAATTGGTTGAGTTTGTTTAAGAACCTGGGATCAATAGAAAGGAAATGTTTGGGTTAAGATAAAGGATTGTGGAGACCAAAGTTTTATTGTGCGGAGGAAGCTTTTAGCTAGCAGGCTTCAGAGAGAATAGGTTGTAAAATGTTTCTTATCGGACTTAAAGTCTGTGTTGATGTTAATAACAGAGAGGTATAATGAGGCATGTTCAACTCCCATTTCCCATCATGGCCTGAAACTGTCTCTCAGGTTAAATTTTAAGAGTCCTGGCTGAGGAGGAAGTCCATTCAGATGGTTGGGGAGCCTTATAATTTTACTTTTGGTTTACATTTTCCCCTTTTTGGCCAAGATTTGGCAGAGGAAACATTAAAAGCCAGCAAATCTTTATTTTGTCCCATAGCGTTGTCAGGGTGGCAAGGCTGCCTGCGCCAGGTCCATTCTGTCCCTTGGTGGGGCTCTTTATGGCCCAGAGCCTTAAGAGTCAAAAGACTTAACAGCTGATTAATTGCTCTAGGCCAGATAGGAATGGATGTGGACAGGCATTTATTACCTCTTAAAATTCTTATTTTGGCCGGGTGCAGTGGCTCACGCCTATAATCCCAGCACTTTGGGAGGCCGAGGCGAGCAGATCACCTGAGGTCGGGAGTTCGAGACCAGCCTGACCAACATGGAGAAACCTTGTCTCTACTAAAAATAGAACATTATCCGGGCGTGGTGGCTCATGCCTGTAATCCCAGCTACTCGGGGGGCTTAGGCAGGAGAATCGCTTGAACCTAGGAGGCAGAGGTTGCAGTGAGTCGAGATCGCACCATTGCACTCCAGCCTGAGCAACAAGAGTGAAATGCCATCTCAAAAAAAAAAAAAATTAAGGAAAAAGCCAACAAACAAAAAAAGGCAAAGTTACAAAACTGACATTTTTAACTTCTATGTGTTGAGCTACAGTAAGCTTGGTTTTAGTTACAGACTTTTAGCCATTCGCTAAAGAAAACATAAGCATTTTTCTAGAAAAACTTAAATATATACAGATATCTTTATATATATATATATATATCTTTGCAACTTATAACTGGGAGTATTATACTCAGAAGGCCTTGTCACAAGGTATCTTTATCCTAATGTTACCAGGGGATCTTTGCTCTTAGAGCTCCCAAGATGGTGGAGGGCTGCTCCCAAGATGGGGCGGCCCCTCCCAAGATGGCAGCAAGCCTTTTGTTCTCTGACCTGGGGTTCTTGGCCTCATGGATTCCAAGGAATGGAACCTTGGGCCATGCGGTGAGTGTTATAGCTCTATTAGAAGCCGTGGGTCACATAAGAGAACCGTGGAACCCAGCGACTAGTATTCAGCTTGATTAGGATGAACCCGGGCACTTAGCCATGCAGGAACAATGGCAAGCCTCTAGCCTGATCGGGAGCAGCAATGGGTGCCTGGCTGGATCAGGAGCACAGTGGACACCCTGCCAGATCCGGAGGGGTGGAAGTCAGCAGTGGGTCTGGGATGGTGGCAAACAGCAGTGGTGGACAGCGAGTGAAAGCTCACCTCGAGCCGTAACAAACACGGACCAGAAGAGTGTGCAGTTGCAAGATTTAATAGAGTGAAAACAGAGCTCCCATGCAATGGGAGGGGACCCAAAGGGGGTTGCCCACTCCCAGCTCGAATGCCTGGGGCTTATATCCCAATCATTGTCCCTCCCCCTGTGCTCTCAAATGACAGATTATTTGACTATTTCTTTACCTCCTGCTTTTAGCCTAATTGGTATTTTAGTGAGCCCTCTTTACTACCTGGTTGGTCAGGTGTGAACTGCGTTCCAAGCCCCTTGTTTAAAGGTGGGTGCAGTCACCTTCCCCAGCTAGGCTTAGGAATTCTTAGTGAGCCTAGGAAATCCAGCTAGTCCTGTCTCTCACTGTCAGTAAATATTTTTCTTTAATTCTATAGGAAGCAGAAAATTATTTATGGTTGGGATGGATGCAAAAGTGACACATAATAGTTTAGAAGACTTGTTTTATCAGCTGTTTAGGCATCCTTGTATCCTCTTGATTTGGACGATCTGACCTTGACCTAATTTTGTCCCTCAAAACTGGCCCTTAAAATTTCACGTGCTCATCATCACTGGCCATCAGAGAAATGCAAATCAAAGCCACAATGAGATACCATCTCACACCAGTTAGAATGGCAGTCATTAAAATGTCAGGAAACAACAGGTGACTTTGGAGAGGATGTGAAGAAATAGGAACACTTTTACACTGTTGGTGGGACTGTAAACTAGTTCAACCATTGTGGAAGACAGTGTGGCGATTCCTCAAGGATCTAGAACTAGAAATACCATTTGACCCAGCCACCCTATTACTGGGTATATACCCAAAGGATTACAAATCATGCTGCTATAAAGACACATGCACATGTATGTTTATTGCAGCACTATTCACAATAGCAAAGACTTGGAACCAACCCAAATGTCCATTAATGATAGACTGGATTAAGAAAACGTGGCACATATACACCATGGAATACTACGCAGCCATAAAAAAGGATGAGTTCATGTCCTTTGTAGGGACATGGATGAAGCTGGAAACCATCATTCTGAGCAAACTATCGAAAGGATTATAAATCATGCTACTACGTTACATAAAGCTTGTTTAAACATCTTAAGTTTTAGAATTCTATTAACCTGTAGGTTTTTATGTTCTGGTCGCAGGAACTTTATTTATTTATTTATTTTTTACCCTTAGATCATTTTACCTTTTTTGGTGAAAAAGGATTTGGGTTCCCAGCAGAGAGTTGCATTCGTGAGACCCACTGAGGGACAACAAATTCTATAAGGCTTCTCAAACAGTTCTATGATTCTGTGGGAGGGGCACCCATGTAAAAAGGGGTCCCTTAACCCCCAAATTTACCATGACCTGGGTAATAGGCCTATTCGTTGGGGGATATCCCAGTCATTATAAAGCTAGTTCCACATGGCTCCCATATGAAACATATTAACTGCTTCATCTGGGGTGCTCTACTTGGTGTTTTATAGGGAGAGCTGGGTAGTCCCCTTTACAGGGCAAACAGACTTACAGTGGCATTTATCTGGCCCACTACGCTGATCATTCTCTCAGAAATAACCCCCTGTGCATTTGGATCACATATACTTATCAGTGATTGTTTAATAGTGAGTTGTGGGTCCTGCATTAACCCAAACAAGCTCTTAATTTCTGCAGCATTTAAAATTAAGGTTTTTGTCCTTAAAGTGGTTATTTTTACAATCCACTAAAGATTTTTTTAAAGAAGTGGATGATACCAATTTACAAAATGGAACAATCCCTTTACATTATACTCTCCGGTTTTAAAAGTTACTTGGTTTTGCCCTTCCTCCACATCAACTTGTTGGTAGCCACAGGTCTCAGAGTTAACTTTTGTTGCCCTGGCATAATTGTTGGTTTTTTTTTCCATTTAGTTTTATCTGTATACTTTTTCCTTCATTTTAAAGCAACTCTTAAATAGTTTAGAAATAAACACAATTTTTTAAGAAAAATCAACATCCTTGTGTTTTATAAACTTCACCAAAAACATATTTTATGCATTTACTATTTTAGCTTGTAGTAACCAAAATTCCCAGTAAAAATTCTCAGTTATGTTTTAACATAACATTACTTTAAGATTTTAAATTACTGGAGAGAGTTGAGATTAAATTTACCAAATTAATTTTACCAAAGATTACCAAAGTCATGTGAATTAAAAGGTATCTGAGCTAGCCTCTAGCAGTCTAATAAACATGTACTTTCAAAAAAATTACTTGATTAGAGCTCCTCCATGTAGTTTGGTAGTGAAATGTCACTTCCATATGACACATATAAAGATAGAGATATAACAGGCATGCAGAATAAAAAAGCAGGTCCAAAATATATTTTTACCTGTTTTTTAAAAAATTATCTCCCTTACTTTAGGTAATTAATAAAAGTTATAGGAGTCAAGAAAAGGTGAAGGAGAGAGCTATTATCCAAGGCCTTTTTAAAAGAGAAAGAATTGAACCTTTGAGATGTTTATCTGAAGAATTTTTAACAGACAGATTATATAAAAACTTCTTGCATTAAGAATAAGTCGATATTTTAAACAAAATCTTGTTTTAACCAATTATTTAGTTTTGTATTAGTGTATATATTTTTAATACCAAAGACTCATCTCTAGAAAGACTATTATAATTTTTTCTTAATCATAGTCAACTAAATTATACAACCCTTTTTTTTAAACAAAATTCCTTTTTACTAACATTATTACGACTTGCACAGACTATTCACAACATGTTTGGATTTTCTGTTTTGTCCTAAATATCTCTCTTTCTTGAACAACCCAGTCATTTTATTTTAGGACAAAAATTCACCACACAAGATTCTTTCTTATATAAAATTACTTTCATTTTTACCTTCTTTACTGAAAAATACCTCTTTATATCTTTAACTTTCTTTCCATCTGTTATTTTCTGGTTCCTTTTACCTTGTTTTATACATAACCCTTAAATAAACTTAGAATTAGATGAAGATATTTACCTTTTAATAAGAACACTTTAAAAAAAGTTTTACTATAGTTTTTAAATTGGAAATTACCCAGATACTTAATATTTATTAATAACCTTAGATCCTAAATTATATGACAAGTTTGTTTACAAGCATTTCTTTCATTATATTTACCTGATTGATTGATTTAATTGTTTACCTAGATTATATACAAAAACTGATAGTCATTCCTTAAGTTACTTCCTGGTTAACCATTTTGATAGCCGTGAATTTCAGGTGTTAGTCATTCTTTAAGTTACTTCCCTGTTAACCATTTTGATAGCTGTGAATTTCAGGTGTTTCCTTAAGTAACAAACTTAGGGTTAAATATAAGGGTATTTTTTACCAATAACTCAGGATTTAGCTGTTTTCATTAAACCAGCAATATTCCATCTTACTTATCAAAAATTATACAAGCAAAGATCATTCTGCCTTTGGCTGGGTTTTATAGTTTTATAACCCTTATGACTAATCTTGTATTCTGGAGGAATAAGCATGAAAGCACTTGATCAATAAACACAAACAAAAATGCTAACAATTCTTAAAACATTTCTAATATTATTTTACCAATAATTTTAAAGCCAGCTTATTTATTAAAGATTTTACTCAAGTGATGTGAACTTCAAAAAGCATTTGACTAGTCTTTTTTTGATAAAATATTTTATTTAAGCACTTGTTTTTCTTTAAGCCAATTAATTAGAGCTCTTTTATATATTTTTAGTAGTGAAACATTGTGTACACAACACATAAATACATAGATGTATTAGGCATGCCAATAGAAGTACATCTTATAGATTCATAAGACCTCATTGTTTCCTAACTTAGACTTTTAAATTCTTGATAACCTGTTTCATCAACCTAGACAGTTGTCAGCTAAATAGCCCTACATTTGCCTATTAAAGGAAACAACTCTTAGGTGAAAAATCAGCAAAATTTACATCTCAAGGTACCAAGAGAGAAAGTCTGGTGTGCTAGAGGGAAATTAAAACAGATTTAATTTGCCAATTAAACATAAAATTATAGAAGTCTATTATAAAGGTCTTTTAAAACATATATTCACACACATACACACACACACACACACGCAAAGATCCTATGGCTTTTACTTCAGAACTTTAGCCATGAGATAAATACAAATTCACTGGCTTGCAAAAAAAAAAAAAATAGTTAGATCCAAGTAGTGGTTGTTATCTCAGTAGAAAGGTAACAGCAGATTTAAAGCAGGCAGAAAAGAAAATAGAGAAAAAGAGAACTTAGGAACTTTAGAGTTTGCAGGTTGACCTTGGGGTTCTTTTTCCTTAACGTAAATGTGAAAAATGACCATACTATTTTCATTTTACATAAACTTTAGCAAGTAGAGGTGCCATAAAACCAATGGAGTGCCCCAAAGGGGGTAATTCTCCTTGTTTTCTCCTCATTCTTAGATTATTTGTTTCCCACACTTAAAAAAAAAAAAAAGGAGGAACTGAGCTGTGGCCTGGGGCTTTTGTGGAGTGGGTTGAAGTGGGTTGCTTGCAGGCAGGACTTCACAGTGTGTCACCACTGAGTCATTGTGCCCTCTTACTTATCTCAGTTTTCCTCTCTGGAGGTCTAAGCCCCTCCAGGAGGGCTCAAATCGTGGAGTGACCAGCTCCTATATGTGTTTCCTGAATAAGCCTTTTTTAAAACTAATTTTGTTGGGGGTTCCCTGTAGGGCCACTGCACATCATGGGGGGTTAACCTCCACCAGACACTCCCATGAGGCTCTTGGTCACGCAGGGGCACGTTTTGCCTGGGAGAAGCAAATGTGTTTTCTCTTCAGAGCTAAGGAAACACAGTTTCTCATTTACCTATAAAAACAACAGTATAATTTATCATGCAAATGCACACAGACAAGCCAAATTGAGATTAATTTTGGGAGAAAATGCAATGGAGGAGATTCTTTAAAACGCACGTCTGAACTAGAAGTAGGATCTTTAAACAACTTCCTAGGAGAAAAATAAAATAGCTCAGAATAAATCAAGGACCATTAACCAACGGGAGGGCCAAGGCTCGGGAGGACTTACCAGTTCCACCAGAGGAGAAGCTCGAAGTCAGGAAGGCTTCAATGGGCCTCTGCTCCTTAGCTCTGAGTTTGGGCAACTTCCTTCATGGTCCTGAGTCTTCTCTGAGGTCCCACGTTGGGTGCAAAATTATTGTCAATGAAAAGAGTCAAACTCTGTAAAATATTTGAAGAGACTTATTCTGAACCAAATATAAGTGACCAGGGCCCGTGACACAGCCCTCAGAAGGTCTTGAGAACATTTGTCCAAGATAGTCTGGGTGCAGTTTGGTTTTGTACATTTTAGAGGGGCATGAAACATCAATCAAATACATTTAAGATATACATTGGTTTGGTTCAGAAAGGTGAAACAACTTGAAGCTGGGGCTTCCAGGCTATAGGTAAATTTTTAAATTTCCTGGTTGGCAATTGGTTGAGTTTGCTTAAGGACTTGTGATCAATAGAAAGGAAATGTTTGGGCTAAGATAAAGGATTGTGGAGACCAAAGTTTAATTGTGCAGAGGAAGCTTTTAGCTAGCAGGCTTCAGAGAGAATACATTGTAAATGTTTCTTATCAGACTTAAAGTCTGTGTTGATGTTAATACCAGAGAGGTATAATGAGGCATGTTCGACTCCCACTTCCCATCATGGCCTGAAACAGTCTCTCAGATTAAATTCTAAAAGAGCCCTGGCTGAGGAGGAAGTCCATTCAGATGGTTGGCGAGCCTTAGAATTTTATTTTTGGTTTACAGATGGGAGCAGGTTATGGCTCAAATACCAGAGACTCTTGCTATTCTTACCAAGATGTATTAGAGTTTCTTGAATAAATGTTCCTTCATTTGCTGTAGAAAATTAGGACAATTTCCAGAGACTTTGAATAATTGATATTTAAATGAATTTCGCCAGTTGCAGTTTTTCCTTTTGGGTCCACAGGGCTCCTCATACTCCCATTCTGGAACTGGAAGCCTCTCTGTTAAGTCTGTAAACACTTCCTTCCCCCCAACACAGATTTCTTCAATCTGTCTAACCCAAAAACACTGCCCTGGGACAGGATGTCCCTATGTAAGCAGGACAGTGGGAGAAGCCTGGAATTTAAGGCCCAAATTGGGTCTAGACATTCTTGATAAATGTGCCTATCCTAGCGACTTGCCATTTAAAAAGGCTAAACACAAGGTGGGACATAGGGGATCAGAAGGGAGCAAGTAAGGCCACTCCCCCATACTCCCTACCCTGAGTCTCGCCCCTAAGAGTTGAATATTGGTGGTGGGAGGGGGACTTATAGAAGAGAGAGACTATAGCTCTCTATAGCAAAGCAGATTGGAGTAGCTCCATTGGCCCTCTAGGGAAGGAGCCTCAGGGAGGCTGACTTGGGTTTCACAAGAAAAAGTACATTCTAAGGGTAAAGTACATAAAGAGCTGCTTCAGGAAGAAGTGAGCTCCCTGTCATAACTGAGGTTATCTAAGTAAAAGGTAGAGGGCCACATGTCCAGGACCCTCTATCATTCATTTAGAGTTAGAATCCCAGGACCCTTGGGAGACAATTGACCCTAAAATTCATTGATCCTCTGTGTTTGGAGAAGGAACTTTGCCCAGTTTTGTCTAGCCAAGTCAGGTGATTCCTAGGATTTTTGACATAATAAGAGTTCAGAAATACCCCAGGGACCACAGGCCTTTCCTGGGGTTTTGCAAAGGAGCAGAATTAGCATTCATTACTCATTCATTACTGCTCTAATCAGCATCTTAATTGCCAGTCTTACTCTCAGTCTTTATACTGAGTACCTGGTGCATGTTCACTCTCCACCCCCAACGTCCAGCTAAGCTTGGGGGCAAACATGAGATTCCCTAGACCATCTGCATTCCACCTTCTTTCCCTCCCTCTTTTAGAGAGCTCAGGAAATTGGTTTTAATCCACCAAGCTCCTGTTGCTTAGTAACAGAAGCGCCTGCTCCTAGCAACCAGGAGCCACAAAGATGCTGCAGAAAGAGGGGGCTGTCTGGGCCCTGCTCTTGCTCAGCTATAGACAGCTGGCCTCCCCGATGTTTTTCTCATCCAGCACAGACACACTCTGTCTCAGATGCCTGTTCTTGAAAAGCTGATCTCTGGGGCAGCTTCTGACCTCACCCCCCAACCTGCCTGCCTGGAGCCCCTCTGAATCCCACCTCCCAGGCCACCAGGAGGCAGTCATGTTCACAATAGTGTGGCTCTGGGAAGTGCCCTCACTGAAGAGGGACAGAGGTAAGTAACCAGCTGTGTTGGTTACTTCAGTCTAGCCTGGTGGGTGGGAGTAGGGTGTGCCACACAGGCTCCTATAACCCTAGGTGAGAGCAATTCCTGCTCGGGGTAGAGGTTGGGGAGCGTGTTGTAATCCAGTCCATTTGAGCGTGAAGAGAGGCAAGAGACCATATAAGATAATTCCCTCCTAGAGATCAGGAAACTGACAGTCAGGACAGGCTTGGGCCCACACAGCCCTTTGGTGACAGCCAGGTCTGAAGGAATGCCAGAACGTGGGGCTCCCCAACACAGTCAGCACCCATGAGACTGCCAGGCCACTGTGCAGCGCCAGAGGCTTCTGCTTCCTGTCCCCGAAGGACAGCAAGAACACACTTCTCCACCACCTAAGAAGAACCCTGCCCTCTTGCCTTCTGGGATGGCCCGAGCTCAGGGTGATCACCAATGCAGATTTTTTCATTTGACGAGCTGCTTTCCTAGAATTGTTGAAATAGTAAGAGTTTAGAAGTACCCAGGAGAGGTCTGTCCAGAGCTCTAACTCTGTGGACTGGTGCTAATTGACATCTTCCTTAGTCACAGATTTCTCTGACCTTCACAGGAGGTGCAGGTGCGTGCATTCCCTCTCTGTCTCTCTGGGGCTTCAAGCTCTGAAAGTGGGGCTGTCCACCAGGAGTAAACCACGGAAAGTGGGGGGTTGTGAGGACCTTACCCCCATTCCCATCCCCCCAGCCCTGGGCCAGACTCTCAGGCGGGAACAAGCCTTCCGGCTGAGAGCTTCTTCTTGCTTCTCCCCTAACTCTCCCCTTTCTTCCTCCCAAGAAAAGAGCTTCTGGTCTCTGCCTTCCATTGCCTGGCAACCAAACCAGCTGCCACAGGCTGAGAGGAGCAACACAGATGCTGCTCAATGAGGGGCTGAAATGAGGGGGTGCAGTTGCTGTCTCCAGTCACAAGCACCCATCAGCAATACTGCTGGTGCTCACACATTGCATACAAGGCTTTTCTTACATTTGCCAGTGTTATGTGTATTTGAAAAGTCTTCCAAAGGACAGATATGCCACAGTTGGGTAAACTGCTCCACCCTTCTCTATTTCATATTTAAAGCATGTCGTTATGGAAAATTTCAAGCCTATACACAAGTGGAAGGGCGTAGTGACCCCTCCTGTACACAGCATCCAGCTTCAACAATTATCAGTGCCCGGCCAGTCACACGTCATTGGATCCATAAGTATTTCAATATGGAGCTCTGAAAGACAAGAACCCCTTCAGCATAACTACAGTGTCGTTATAACACCTAAAGTAATTAGTAATCATTTCATAATATCATCAAATACCCAGGGAATGTCCAAACTTTAAATGTTTCATGTCTAATCAATGTTATGGAGGGTTCATGTTATGGTGTTTTTTCCACTTTTTGTAGTCAGGATGTAAATAAATTAATCTATGAGTTCCTCCTTATGAATATCCTGAAATTACAAGGAATTAGGATTGTCCTGGAAACCATGGACCTGCAGGCTCTTCCTGAGACCCCTGTGAGCTCCACTTTGATTTACAGAAGGTATTGTTAGTTCCCAAATTTTGAGATGAGACTGAGATTCAAGAATGAAGAGCTCAGTGTCACCCAGCTACTGAGGGACTGGGTCAGGTTGTTAACTCATATCAGGAGTCCAAACTCCTATATGTGCTATAATGACCACACTCTGACACCCCTACCTGCTCTACGTCCAGAGAGGTGAGGGAAGCCTTTAGGAAGGGGGCAGTAAAGTCCTCCACCACTGCTGCCCCCACCCTTGTACTAGTCCAGGTCCTACCCAGGATCTGTCAAAACCAGTGCAATCCCACCTTCTGTGATCTCCCTGGCCCATTTCTCTCCTCCCAGGTGACTGCCTTTGGGTGCATGTGCCTCAGTGTCCCCCTCACCCAGAAGAAACTTTTATTCCTAAATATCTGTGCCCCACACCCCAGGTGAGCCTCATCCAGAACCTTTTGGAAGCAGCTCCCCAAAGGGGTGCTGACTGCCAGAGTGAGGGGCCTTCTGTGTGTGCGTGTGTGACAGGGGAGGGTGCACTGCAAGTACAGGGAAGTCTTTGGGGAGAGATCACAGATCCCAGCCAGGGAGCTAGCCATCAGCAATGCCAGAGTGACAGTGTCCCTCTTGTCCTCAGCAGGGGAAAGGGAGTGTCCAGGCAACATTCTGGGCCTGAGCATCCTGAGGACAGGGGCTTTGGCCTCACCTCTCCCTCCCATAGGCCTTTTACCCTCTGGGGACAAGAAGTCCTCATCTGTACAGCAAAGATACTCGAGAAAATCAGCCAGGCTGTCCTGTGGTTGAAGGAGGCCTCTCAGCTTGGAGTAATGGAAACTGATCTGGCCAGAGAGTCCTAGCATCAGGTCTTGGTCTCTGCTCTTACATTATGCAGCTCCGTGACCCTGGGCAGGGACCTTCTTTTGTGGGACTCAGTTTTCTTATCTATACAATGAAGGGGCTGGACCAGCTGCTCTCTGGGGGCCCATTAGCTTCCAGGTTTCTATAATCTCCAGGAAAAGGAGACCCATACATTCCTTGGTAAATGGTTTCTGGTCTTAATTACCTTTACTGTCAGGAAGGTCTTCCTGCCTGTTTCCTTCTGTCTCTGAGCCTTGTTTCCTCTGGCCGAGGCCCTTGTCTAGATAAGCATGTTTATTGTCCCAGAAGTGCCTGGGCAGGCAACAGGCATTTTCATCACCACAACTCAAGTTGCCATGGTGGGAGAGTGGGGTCTAGACCCAGCCAAGTCCCTGCTCCCGATCCCCAAGGTGTTCAGGAGGGGGCAGTGTTCAGGCCACAGGCAGATGAGAGATCATGGAACCAACTGGCTCCTTGCTCTTCAAGGAGCCCAACTCCCCGGTCTTCCAGATAAGGAAGCAGGAACTTTCCCCAGGAAACACAGAGCTGGAGAAGGGAACAGCTGGGGACCCCTCAGGAGGGATCTTTCCTGGGCAGGGGTGGGGATGGTGAAGAGGAGAGCCTAAGGAGCAGAGTTGGGGCATTAACTAAAAGCAGTTTATGAAACAAATCCTCAGGGAGCTCCTGGGTCCTCCTCGGGGAAGACAGAAAACACACACACACACACACACACACACACCCCCCACAGGAGAAGAGATTAGAAGCATATCTGACTACCAGGTAACTGAGATGGGACTCTAACTTGACCATCCCACCCAGGGGCCATGAGTCTCCTAGCAGCTTCATGTATTCAACAAATAGTGACTGAGTTACTGGGCATCAAACAGTAAACAAGGGGGACATGGCCTCAGCCCTCTCTCTCAGGAACTTGCAGCCTAGCTCAGCAGGGGCAGATGCTCAAGAGAGGATTCTGATCCAGGGAGCTACCCCAGGCTAAAGTAAGCCAGGGAACTGTGGGAACCCAGAACCACCCATCTCAGGTGCTCAAGAACCATCCTGTGCTGCAGGCTGTGTCCCGGTGAAGATTAATTAGACCCTCTACCTTGTCACAAGGACAGAGGACTATCTGTATCCTGGGTTCTTGCCTTGGTGTACCAGAAGAATCGGATCACATCTGGGCTTGGAGAATGAGTGCAAGGTTTTATTGAGTGGAGGTGGCTCTCGGCAGTTGGGGGAAGCCAGAAGGAGCTAGAATGGGAGGGTTTTCCCCTGGAGTCGGGTCGCTCAGTGGCCTGGGCTCTCCTCCGAGTGTCCCAGTCAAACTCCACGTTGTTCTGCTGGTCGGGGCTGTTCGAGGCCTGCAGGTGTGCTAGTGCCTGTTGGTGCATTCTTCTGGACGTCCAGCTGCCCCTGTGTTCCTCCGCTGATGCGCTCCTCTCTGTGTTTAGCTGCCTGTGTCTTTTTCTGCTGATCTGCTCCTCTGGACGTCCAGTAGCTTGTATGTGTGCCTGCTAGGGTCTAGGGGTTCTTATAGGCACAGGATGGGGGCGTGGCAGGCCAGGGGAGGTCTTGGGAAATGCAACATTTGGGCAGATAAACAAAAATGCCTGCCCTCACTTAGGTCCATAGGCACAGGTCCGGGGTGGAGCCCCAGCCAGGGGCCAGGACCTTAACCCCTTGTATCATTTAAAGGGACCACGCTCTTTCCTTCCTAGCACTTCCATATCACTGGCTGTGCCCATTTCTGGGGGGAGTCAGTTCTGGTTGCTTGGAGATGGTAGCCTTAGGGAGCAATTGGTCTCCCCTCTTCAGGACAGACAAAGAAGTTTGAGGATGTGCACGACCTTCCAGCACTTTTTGTCATCTCAGCGAGAATTGGGCAGCTTCTGGGGCTTGGAGGAGAGCTGAGGCTACCCTTCTTAATACTAGGGGTTCTCAAAGTTTTTTGTTTTTGGTTCTCAAAGTTTTGGGGTCGGTACCCCAAAGCTCGTGGTTAAAGCTTCAGTGGTTTTTCCAAGCAGAAATTGCATATTGAAACTGGGTGCCCTTTCTTTTGCTGGCTGTGGGGATGTGAAGTGTGGGCTGTAGGGCCTCAGATAATGGCACAATTTCTATCAATTGTTCTGTAAAATCTTTTCTTCCCTTCCCTGCTGATGCAGAGGGCCAAAATGTTTCCTTCTTCAAACCGGTGCCTGTGATTTAGCTTTCATTGACATTGATAATGAACATAAAGGTCCCTGAGCAAGGCTGCCCCTTTTGTACATCCTTGCTGCTCTTCTCCTATGTATGGGGGTGGGGGGGATGACACTGGGAGGAAGGGGGAACGAATGAGAAAATGTCCTATGGATTCTATATTTAATGTGTTCAGTGACATGCAGAGACGTTTAAGTGGGATTTTTGTAACCACCTTTGCAAAATGATGACAGTAAGGGAAATCTGACATAGTTGAGTCCATCTTGCTTCTAACCTGCAAGCAGTCCTTGGTCACTCCTGGGTATAGCCCAAGCTAACTTTGGGAGTAATTTAGTTTATGGTTTAACCTTAAAGGAAGGATGATAATAGCCTTTCCCAAAACTAAGCAGCCTTTGTAAAACTAATGAAAGGCCACAAGATTAGGATTATGAGGAGCCTGAATTCTGCTAAGATGTAGGGTATAGTTAGACAATAACCAGCCATTGTTCTGGAGGTCACAAGATTTGTAACTTCTTCAGTTACTCCTGTGGATAACATCACTATTATAGAACCTAAGATTGGTCTTCTGAGATATTTTTCAGACTTTTACATTCTGACAATCAACTGACCCCACCCAGAAGTGGACTCGAGACTCATGACCCAACTGATCATGTGCACCCCCCTCAACCAGAGGCAGTCTCAGCACATGACCATAGTTTTCCACACCTCTATGATTGGATCCCAAATCAGTCAGCAGCATGCATTCTCTAGTCCCCTGTCCACCAAACTATCCTTGAAAAACTCTAACCTCTGAGCCTTTGGGGAGACTGATTTGAGTAATAACTCTGTCTTCTGCATGGCTGACCTTGTGTTAATAAAGCTTATTTCTCTACTGCAATAGCATGGTCTCAGTGAATTGGTTTTGTCTGTGCAATGGGCAGGAAGAACCCATTGGTTGAGTACACTTTCAAGGAAATACTAAGGAAATGCCTTATTTTAGCTGCCTGGTCAGTCCCATTGTTCGGGTTTCTGGGTCTTCCTCTTCTCAAGGCTGGTTTGTAAATCCTGAGCTATTGAGGAGCTGTCTGTTTTCTCAAAAGAGCAGATGGGCCCTCTGGTCCCCAACATGACCCCCTCCTCCACTGACTCTTCATCCACCTGGGGGTTTTTGCTCTTGGCTACTGGCCCAGGTAAGGGGCCTGTGCCCATGGAATACAGTGGGTCTCCAGTCCTTTGGGGCTCAGGGTTCCACCTCCCTTCTCTCTCCTAGGCCAGACCCCAGTCAGACTTTGGATGAAGGAGAAGGCACAGGCATGGTGGCATTGGCAATGAATCTCTTTGGAATCAAATTTTAGTCAGGCTCTTCTAAGTCCTCTTCTTGGCTGTATCTGGACCTTGCCCTCATCATTGCTACACCTGCATAGCCCCAATTTGCAGTAATCTGGCAAAGTCAGTTTAAAGAGAATCCCCTCATTCTTAATATCTGATTAGTCTGCTCTCAGAAAGAATCCTGTTTGGTCAATCTAAGAAGAATCCTCTCTATCCTTGATGTCTCTTATCAGTTGCACCCCCTGGCTGCACCTGCCACTACTCTTCTCCTTGACTAAGCATTCCCAGCCCCACAGAATTCAGTATTCATCTCCTCCTCAATATTCAGAATTGGGACCAGTTCCATACTGAGGTTTTCCTCTCTTGCAATAGTTTCTTTTTTCTTTTCTTTCTTTCTTTCTTTCTTTTTTTTTTTTTCCAGATAGAATTTCACTCTGTCACCCAGGCTGGAGTTCAGTGGCCCAGTCTCAGCTCACTGCAACCTCCACCTCCCAGGTTAAAGCAATTATTGTGCCTCAGCCACCCAAGTAGCTGGGATTGCAAGCATGCGCCACCACATCTGGCTCATTTTTGTACTTTTAGAAGAGATGGGGTTTTGCCATGTTGGCCGGGCTAGTCTCAACCTCTGGGCCTCAAGTGATCTGCCCACCTTGGCCTCCCAAAGTGCTGGGATTACAGGTGTGAGCCACCATGCCCCATCATCTCTTGTAATAGTTTCTGAATAAAATATTTTTTTTACTGGTATTATCCAAAAAACCACTAGGATGGCTAAATAGTAGAAAGGAGAACTTTATTAGCAACATTGGTCTGCAAGCTGGAAAGAGAAAGTCTCCAGCAAAGAGAGTGGCCAAAGGTACTCTCTTCAAAGAAGGGAAGGACAGATTGGGTTTTATGCCTCACAGGACTGGTATCTTACATATTCAGTAGGTTTGAGGGGAAAGCTATACATATTTATGAGAGGAGCCAAGTGCATGCACATTGGCTAAACATGTATGTAACATACATCCCAAGTTCACTTTGGGGTGAGGTTTTGGCATTAAAATGAGGTATAATTTGGCTTTTTATGTCAAAATTTAAATTATGGGACACATGACAGTTTGTGCACATTCTCTATAAACTGGCTAAAACTGGCGTAAGGTCTGCCCCACCCCCATCAGACTTTGGTTGAGGGAGGAAACACGGGTATGGTGACATCCTGTCCCTTATTTCTCAGAGCTGGTAATTGAGGTCCAGGGAACACAGGGCGTTTGACCCTCTTCCAGGAACCAGAAAGCTGGAAACTCCTGTATTACTCAGTTGCTAGTAATTTAAAACAGTGCTTATTGCAGAGCTATATTCTGGAATAGAATGTATATTTTAAAAAAATTTTCCATATGTTATTGGGGTACAGGTGGTATTTGGTTACCTAAGTTCTTTAGTGGTGATTTGTGAGATTTTGGTGCACCCATCACCCAAGCAGTATACACTGCACCATATTTATAGTCTTTTATTCCTCGCCCCGCCCCACTCTTCTCTGGAAGTCCCCAAAGTCCATTGTATCATTCTTATGCCTTTGTATCCTTATCGCTTAGCTCCCACATATCAGTGAGAACATACAACATTTAGTTTTCCAGATGTACAATTTTTGATGAATCTCTCAGAGGCAATTATCAACCTCAATGTAATTCTGAGCTTCCCCCTTGCACCCTGTTTACTTTGTTTCACAATTGGACAAAATGAGTTCTAGAGAACAAAGGTCATTTGCACAAAATTCTACAGCAATCAATTGCAGAACTCAAAGTAAGGTTCTCTTAATAATAGGTATCCTTTATAAATAGAATGACCAGATGTTCCAGTTTATAAATATTGTCCCATTCTAATTATTAAAATTAAAAGTCCTTCTCAAAATTAGCATGGTACATATAATAAAATATGTTTCCCCCCATTTATGTGCCATTAATTTTTCTTCATATATTAGGTTGGTGCAAAAGTAATTGCAGTTTTCGCCATTGAGAGTAATGGCAAAACTGCAATTACTTTTGCACCAACCTATATTGTTTCATATAGTCTTTACAATAACCCTACAATGTGACAATTTCTCTCATTTTACAGAGTAGGAGATTAAGTTTGAAAGGTTTTAGTTACCTGCCTGAAGAAATATAAATGGTAATATAAATGGTAAATGGTGAAGCCAGGCTTCTGATTCAGGTTTTGTGGTGTTAGAACTGGGCAGTCAATTGCCATATTATTCTTTGGTGTCGACCAAACTCTCCCCAGAGAGCCCTGTAGTATGCCCAGAACAGTTTGGCCTCTACTTGTGCCCCAATGGACATGCTATTTACCTGGGATTGGCAGACAGTACAGAGAACAAAGAGCCTAGGGTAGGAGGAGGGCAGAGGGCTTACAATCCTCAGGCCTGCTGATGAAAAGACTTTTCAGAGGCAGCTGATGACAAAAGCACTAGCCAGTTTCATGGGGAGGTTGTAGAAGGTGCAACTATAACCCTGGAGCAGGTAGAGCATGGAACAAGGACCCAGTGCTGCTACTGCTGTCTCTGGTGGGCCCCCCCTCTGCTCCAGCAAAAGTTACCACATGGACACCATTAGCCAAAGCCCAGACCAGCTGCTGGCCCACCGCATGGAAAGTACGTCTGGGGTATGGCTTAAGCATTAGGAGATATACCTAATGTAAATGACGAATTAATGGGTGCAGCACACCAACATGGCACATGTATACATATTAACAAACCTGCACATTGTGCACATGTACCCTAGTACTTAAAGTATAATAATAATAAAAAAGAGTATATTAATTTGAACATAAAAAAAACCTTGTAGTCCTTCTCAGCTATCTCCTCTCCCCTCTGCAGACAGACTCTTGTCTCTTTTGATATCTTAAATCTTTGTGTAGTAGAAAAATACAGTGTGTTACTTTAGGCTCTGGTACTAACAGATTTGTGACTTTGGGTGATATCATTTAATCTTCCTGGGCCTCAGTTTCTCCACATGTAAAATGAGGAGGTTAGTCTAGATGATCACTGTGTTGTTATTCCAAACTCTTGCATATGTGATTCAGTCTTATCTCTGCTACCATTCAGTAGGTCCCCAGACCAGGCTCCTTCCTACCCTCCCTAAAAAATTCAGATACCTGCCTCGTCAGTGGCAGCTTCAGTCCTGCCTCCATACCCTTGCGGATATAATAACCACAGTCATAGTTTTTAACATTCCACTAGGACTTGTGTGGGCTCTCCAGTTCCTAAAGGTCCAAGTGCATTTCTTGACCCTGTCATTCAAAGATCTCTACACTCAGGAGTTGGTGGAAGGCTCACAACACACTTATTTTGTGAGGCTCTCTGGATATTTGTAAATGAAGAAATGCCAAAATACAGTCTCAAAAATTGTGGTACTTTTGAAATACTTACTTTTAACAGCTAAACATTGTAACACATATCATGCAAATATAATGAAATAGATGGCATTCACAAGATAATTACAGGATAAAGTGTACACTAGAGATCTTTTGTGAATGAGAACTCCAGCCAGATGGTCCCTCTAACCTCCTTCTCCTGCTCTTCCTGTTCCCCACAATGGACCCTGACAATTGACAATAATAGTTGATCCAATCCATTGCCTCTCAAACCTGGCAGTGCCCTCATATTACCCACATGGTGCAGATGCAGCTAGTCAAGCATGGTCCACGGGCTGGCATTTGGGATCACCAAACAAGCTCCCTTTACATGTGTGTTAGCCTTCTGCTTGGACTGGCCAGATCTTTGGATTGCATTACTCCATAGCTACTACAACCCCTAGCACTAGGCCAAAATCCTGGCAGGTTCTTAGTGTTGATTTCAGAGCTGAGGACCAGGGTGGAAATGTGTTTGCAACCTTTCCTGTACTCCTGCTCTCTCCCCACCCTCTTCAGGGCCATCACAGAGCCTCTACAAGAAGACACTCCAATCCTTTAAGACCCTGACATTACCTTCCCTCTACCTCTACCCAAATTATATGATTTTTTCAAATCCCTCTTGTTCTAAAGGACCCTGACCTTCTCTTCAGCCACCTCACACAGACCCAATTAAAAGGAGACGGGGAGTAGACTGGGTTTCTTTTTTCTGATTTTCTTTTGACCCATACTGCTTTCTTTGCTGTCTTGTGGGCACATACATAGGTATTCAAGTGAAACAAGCCCAGACTTCAAAGTTAAGAACTTCAGGAGTGGAATTTCTCCACTCTTGGTACAGTGGGGAGTCTGGAGCAAGCTGTTTGCCTTCTTTGCACCTTCGTTACAGATCAGGCATCAAGGAATGAAGATTAACCCTTGACCTTGCTGGAAGATGGCATGTTTACCTGATCCCTGATGTTCCAATCTCATAGTGACCACAGGAGCCTGGAGCATAGTACCAAGTGTGTGAGGGCATGCCATAGATAATGCAGCTGGGAATAAGGGAAATAACGTTAGATGGAGGGTCAGAAGACCCAAAGTTAGGCCTACTTCTGGTCTTCTGGTACTAACTTGCTTCGTATCCTTGGAGAAGACATTCAAACTCTTCAGCCTCAATTTCTTTCTTTGCAAAATAGGGTACATATAGCATAATAGCTAAGAGCAAAGACCTTATTGTCAGACAGACCTGGATTGGATGCCAACTCTACCACTCACTAGCTGTGTGACCTAGTCTACTTACCAAGTCTTTCTTGGTATGTTTATTTACTTGAGGGCAAGTAAATGGAACACTAATATTATTTACTTTATGCAGTTGGTGTGAAAATTAAATGAAATAGCATAGCTAATATATGTAAAGAATTTGACACGGTGTCTGTCATATAGTAAGTGCTAAGTGTTAACTATTGTTACTACTAGTAGTACTACTACTTCTACTTCTACTATGAAGAAAAGAAATATGCGAGGAAGGACATTTGCTGCCCTATTTATCTTACACAGTTGCTGTGAAGATCTAATGAGATAAGTGCTGAAAAAGGGTTTTGGGAGATAAAAGAACTCTACAGAGGTGAGGTGAGATTGACATTAAATTACAAAGGTTTTGGGACCTTCTCCCTCACTGCCAGGTTGCTCTTGAGTCCATGGACTCTGGCTTGATCAGTGCTGGCATGAGTGGCTATTGCCTTCCCTTCCCACCCACCCATCTTGCCTCCTGGCATATTGAATTAGAGGAAGGGGTTAGAAACTTTGACCTCCAACCTTCTGCTAACTCTACCACTCCCACCCCTACTACAGAGGCACCTGTCAGATAAGTAGCCAGTACCCAACCCAGACCCAGAGTTCACTTTGCATTTGCCCTACTGAGGGCCTGGGACATGTGCTCTCTTCATTAGCAGCCTGGAGAAGTGGCTGTCCACATCTGCCTGCCCCAGGACTATATTTAAGTCATACAAGCCAGGTCTCTTACATTAGCTCACCTAATCCTCACAGAACAATCATTTAGTTGGTACTTTTATAAGATCCATTTTCCGGATGAGAAAACTGAGGCTTAGAGATGTGAAATAAGTTGCTCAAGGTCAAATAGAAAGTGAGGATGTAGAGCAATGGCTCACGCCTGCAGTCCTAGCATTTTGGGAGGCCAAGGTGGGCAGATGACTTGAGCTCAGGAGTTCGAGACCAGCCTGGGCAACATGGCAGAAACCCCATCTCTACAAAAAATACAAAAATTAGCGGAGTGTAATGGCGCATCTGTAGACCCAGCTACACAGGAGGCTGAGGTGAGAAGATCACTTGAGCTTTGGAGGTTGAGGCTGCAGTGAGCTGTAATCATGCCACTGCACTCCAGCCTGGGTGACAGAGCAAGATCCTGTCTCAAACAAACAAACAAACACACAAAAAACACAAATAGCAGGTACATACACCTTGTTCTTAAATCCATGTCTGTCTGACTCAGAGCCTGCACATTTAGCATTATACAAACATTATAGAAAGATTAATCCAGCCCATCCCTGATAGTTTAGTGGCTAGGAAAAAAAAATTCTAAAGGAGGAAAATTCATCTATCCTAGAACCTTCCTGTAGTGACAGAGGTCCCAGCCTTATTTCAGGGAGGCTAAGGTGAGGCTTAAGGAAATTTCCCAGCTGGGAAGCAGGTTGTTAACTAGCCAACCTATGTAATATCCTCTGTCCTGAAGGGGCTTTTGATTTCCTTCCTCTGCTGTTTCCTCATTTTCCCCATCTCTCTCAGAAAACACTTAACAAAAAGGGGCAGTATCCCAGAAAAGGCATTTTAGATTGAAAAATGAGCTCTGTCCATACTTTTGCAGTCCCTCTGCCTTCTTTTCCCCTACCTCCCTTCCTTCAGACAAGTAATTCAAGGGTGCTAGGGATTGTCAGTCTATTCCTGCTCAGAGGCAGGAACATGGCCTAAGTGGTCTCTTGAGATTTCCTGCAGGCTTTCATGCTTCATGAAGTCGTAGCAGCAGGCCCCCTGATGGTGGAGCCAACATTAGTGCTTGGCTCAGCTCTGAGGATCAAAGCCATATTAATCCTGGCAGCCAGCCTTCCCTGGATTGATTACCTTGTCATCTGCCCCAGGCCAACCATCCCAGGTTTCCTTCCCAATGTTAAACTACAGTGTAGGGAGAGTTGCTTCTGGTAACAGAGTGATAACCTGTCCCATTGGGGTGCCTGCTGGAAGCAGCTGCCCAAACTGGCTGCCTCTTTAGCTCAAAAGTGGCCTTAAAGCTATAAGCAGGGCCCTATTCAGTCTCAAGAGTAGGAAGAGGCTCATCATTTTGGTACTTGTTTCTTGTTTTGGCTTTACAAAGGCACTGATGCTTCCTGAAAGCTGAGCTTAGAAAATTGTTCGTCTGACTCCTGCTGCTTCTTCTCTGGTGGTGGGACAGATCAATGGAGCAGCCATGTTTCCAAGGAGGGTATAGAGATTTGCTAACCTAATAAGAAGCAGCTGGTGAGCTCTAGACATCATTGCCCAGTTCTAATTTCACACTCATTCCTTCTGACCCATGGGCTCAGGGTTCCTTTTCCTAACCTCACAGGGTTCTGGTAACCATAAGGCCTCCAACCCACCATTTAAAGGTTGCAAGGCCGAGATGCTAAAATGACAGAGAGCCAGACAGGGAAGTAGATAGGGCATGGTGATGGAGGAGACCTGAGACCTTGTCCCTACCCTGCTATAAACCAAGTCTGTAGGCCTCATGTCTTCATCTGTAAACAACAGAAAGATCATTGATCGGTCTTTGCTTAATACCTCTCCATGCCTAGTGATATGAGGCAGGGAGCCTGGGAAGGGGACTGTAAAAACCTTGAGGTAAATCTAGGCTGGGAGGCACTGCCCTAGAGTTCAGGAAGGCCAAATCCATAATGTCATTGCCTAATTGAATACTAGAAAAGCACCCCTGGCGGCAGGTGAGTTTGGCTGAGAGGTAAGTTGGGATTTACTTAATGTCTAAAGAGAGAGAGAGGTCAAAGTAAATGGTTCAGTGGGCAGAGAGAGAAAAGCAGGTCTAGGGGAGAAGGGAGATCTCAGGGACTTTCCCATGGAGCCCCAGGGGAGAGACTCAGAAAGATGAGGGCAATAGAAGGGAAGATATGACGAGAACAGTCTTATCAGAGGCTTATCAGGTATCACGGTGCAGTAGAAGGAGCACAGGATTAGGACTCCAAAGATCGGGGTTTTTATCCTGGCTTAGTTAGCAATTGACTTGCTGTATGTCCTTGAGTAGTTTATGTCCTCTCTGAGCTTCAGTGTTATCATCTGTGATATTTATTATTTATTTATTTATTTATTTTTTTTTTTGAGGCAGGGTCTTGCTTTGTCACCCAGGCTGGAGTGCAGTGGTGCAATCTCAGCTCACTGCAGCCTCGATCTCCTGCTCAAGCGATCCTCCTACCTCAACACCCGCTCCCCCCCACCCCACCACAAGTAACTGGGACTACAGGCCTGTGCCACCACACCTAGCTAATTTTTATTTTATTTTATTTTTTTGTAGAGACGGGGTTTTGCCATGTCGCCCAGGCTGGTCTTGAACTCCTGAGCTCAAGCCATCTGCCTGTCTCAGCCTCCAAAAGTGTTAGGATTACAGGCATGAGCAACCGTGCCCAGCCTCATCTGTGATTTTTTTTATTTTTGTTTTTTCAAAGCTTTATTGAGGAATAATTTACAAATAATAAACCGCATATATTTCAAGTGTATAATTTGACGCATTTTTACATATGTAGATATGCAGGAAACCAAGAATGTGGAGAAAAGGGAACACTTATACACTGTTGGTGGAAATGTAAATTAGTTCGGTCACTGTGGAAAGCAGTTTGCAGATTTCTCAAATAATGTAAGACAGAACTACCATTCAATCCAGCAACCCTGCTACTGAGTATCTACTCAAAGGAAAATAAATCATTATACAAAAATGATACCTGCACTCATATGTTTATTACAGCAATATTCACAATAGCAAAGTTTACAATATTAACAATAGCAATATTCACAATAGCAAGGTTTACAATATTAACAATAGCAATATTCACAATAGCAAAGTTTACAATATTCACAATAGCAATATTCACAATAGCAAAGTCATGGAATCAACCTAGGAGTCCATCAGTAGATGATTGGATAAAGGAAATGTGGCATATTTATACCACAGAATACTACTCAAGCATAAAAACGAATGAAATCATGTCTTTTGCAGCAACATGGATAGAACTGGAGGCCATTATCTTCAGTGAAATAAGTTAGCACAGAAAGTCAAATACCAAATGACAGGATTTCATTCTTTTTGATGGCCAAATGGTATTCCACTGTGTATATATACTACATTTTCTTTATCCATTTATCTGTTGATGAACACTTAGGTTGACTCAATATCTTGGCTGTTGTGAATAGTACTGCAATAAACATGGCAGTACACTTAATTCTTTGACATACTGATTTTCTTTCCTTTGGATAAATATCTAGCAGTGGGATTGCTGGGTCATATAGTAGTTCTATTTTTAGTTTTTTGAGAAATCACCACACTGTTTTCCATAATGGCTGTACTAATTTACATTCCTACCAACAGTGTAATTTTATAGTAAGTCTTGAAATGAGATAATATAAGTATTCTAACTTTATTCCTTGTCAAAATTATTTTCTCAATTCTATGTTCTTTTCCTTTACACTTAAATTTGAGAATCAACTTGCAAAATTCTATCAAAAAAACCTCGCTGGGATGTTAATTAGGGTTGCATTGTATCTACAGAACAATTGGAGAGAATTGACATCTGACCCATGAACAATATATATCCCTCCACTTATTTGTCTTCTTTAATTTCTCTTAGCAACTTTTTGTAATTTTCAATATAGAGGTCTGACATGTTTTAAATCAAATTTATCCATAAGTATTACAAATTTTTGATGACATTGCAAATGGTATTTTTATTCGATGTTTAATTATCCATTGCTAGTATATATAAATACAATTTGTTTTTGTATATTGACTTTGCATATTCTGAGATCTTGCTTAGCTTATTTATTAGTTCTAGTAGGTTTTTTGTAGAGTCCTTTGATTTTTCTAGGTAAATTATAATGTTGTCTGTAAATAAAGACAGTTTTACTTCTTCATTTCCTACCTGTGTGTCTTCTATTTCTTTTTGCTGTCTTGTTTGTTCGTTTTTAACTTTTATTTTAGGTTTGGGGGTACATGTGAAGATATGTTACATAGGTAAACACGTGTCACGGGGGTTTGTTGTACATATTATTTTATCACCCAGGTATTAAGCCCAGTACCCAGTAAATATCTTTTCTGCTACTCTCCCTCTTCCCACCCTCCCACGTCTTCTTACTGTCTTATTGCATTAGCTAGAACCTCCAATGGAATGTTAAATAGAATTAGTGAGAGCAGACATCCTTTTTCTATCCTTTTTGTTTGTTTGTTTGTTTGTTTGTTTGTTTGTTTGAGACAGGGTCTCACTCTGTTGCCCAGGCTGGAGTGCAGTGGTGCGATCACACTCACTGTAGCCTCCACCTCCCCAGGCTCAGGTGATCCTCCTGACTCAGCCTCTTGAGTAGCTGGAACTCCAGGTGCGTGCCACCACGCCTAGCTAATTTTTGTATTTTTTGTAGAGAGTGGGGTCTCACTATGTTGCCCAGGCTGGTCTTGAACTCCTGGACTCAAGTGGTCCACCCGCCTCGGCCTCCCAAATTGCTGGGATTAGAGGTGTGACCCACTGCACCTGGCACCCTATTCCTAACCGTAGTGTGGAACCATTCAGTCTTTCACAAGATGTTAGCTATAGGCTTTTCATGGTTGCCCTCTATCAGGTTGTGAAAGTTCCCTTGTATTTCTGGTTTGCTAAGAGTTTTTTTTTAAATTTTGAATGGATACTGGATTTTGTCAAATGCTTTTTCTGCATTGGTTGAGATGATTATATATACATTTTTAATTTTAAGTCTGGTATAACTGCATATTGCATTGATCGATTTTTGAATGTTGAACTAACCTTGCATTTCCAGGATAAATCACACTTGATCATGATGTTTTTTCCTCTTTTTTTGAGATGGAGTCTCACTCTGTTGCCCAGGCTGGAGTGCAGCGGCGCAATCTCGGCTTACTGCAACCTCCACCTCCTGGGTTCAAGCGATTCTCCTTCCTCAGCCTCCCGAGTAGCTGGGACTACAGGCACGTGCCACCACGCCCGGCTAATTTTTTTGTATTTTTTTAGTAGAGACAGAATTTCACCATGTTGGCCAGGCTGGCTTGAACTCCTGACCTCAAGTGATCCACCCACCTCGACCACCCAAAGTGCTGGGATTACAGGCATGGGCCACCGCTCCCAGCCTATCCTTTTTAGATATTGTGGGATTCAATTTGCTAAAATGTTAAGAGTTTGAAACTGTGTTCAGGATGGATCTTCATCTGTCATTTTCTTTTCTTGTGATGTTTTCTATCTGGTTTTGGTGTCAGGGTAATACTGGCCTTATAGAATGAGCTGAGAAGTGTTTCCTCCAATTTTTTGGAAGAGTTTGTGTAGAATTGGTATTATCTCTTCCTTAAATATTTGGAATTCACAATTGAAGCCAACTTGGTCAGCCCCTCTATGATTCATATGGGCCCTTTCATTTTTAACATCTTGCAGTTCTAATAAGACCCTGTCATCAATCTTTTTACGTTAGATATGTGTGTCTCTTCTCTGTCTCCTTATTTCTTGTCTGTCTTTGCCTTTGGCCTGTTTCTCATACTTTCTATTAGGTGAATGTCTGACAATCTGAGTCTGTAGGTGCTGGGCCAGCCTTCTCAGAGAAAGATGAGGAAACTGTTTCAAGTCATAGTTTCTCCCAACACTGGTGGGTTTTAGTAAAAAAAAAAAAAAAAAAAAAAAAAAAAAAAAAAAAAAAAAAAAAAAAAAACACCTGTAATCTGCCTTAGCTACTAAAGTAGATAACTGACCATTGTCCAAAACCAGTGGGTTCAAATCAGTGGCCATAGGCCATTAAGTAGAGCCCAGTTACCCTTGAAGGACTGGGACAAAAGTTAAAATGTCTCATTTTCAGACTTGGCATGGGCACTCTTAAGTGTAGGTCTCTCTGTTTGACTCTGTCTCAGTTTGACTCTCTGTAAAATTAGTAACTGAACCCCTAAATCTTCTAACTCCAAAACTGAAAGTAAATAAACAATAGCTGCAGAGGGAAGGAGGCCAAATAACCTAATATGGAGGTAGTAAGACAACTTATATTTTCAGTGAATATTTGACTTTAAAACCTTTGAAACTTGGGCTGGGCATAGTGGCTCATACCTGTAATCCCAGAGCTTTGGGAGGCAAAGGAGGGAAGATGGCTTGACACCAGGAGTTTGAGACCAGCCTAGGCAACATAGCAAGATCCCATCGCTTCAAAAACTTAAAAAAAAAAAAATAGCCGGGTGTGGTGGTGCATTGGTGCGTGCCTGTAGTACTAGCTACTCAGGAGACCGAGGTGGGATGATAGCTTGAGCATGGGAGCTTGAGGCTGCAGTGAGCCATGATTGTGCCACTGCACTCCAGCCTGGGTGACAGAGCAAGACCTTGTCTCTAAAAAGAAAACAAAGTTTTGAAATTCAAATTAGGTAGCCCACGAAAATTGGCATGTCTTGAGACAAAATGTGGAAAGATAAAAATGAGATTCGTGGTTTTTTTTATTTTATTTATTTTATTTTTTTTTGAGACGGAGTCTCTCTCTGTCGCCCAGGCTGGAGTGCAGTGGCCCGATCTCGGCTCACTGAAAGCTCCGCCTCCCAGGTTCGTGCCATTCTCCTGCCTCAGCCTCCTGAGTAGCTGGGACTACAGGCACCTGCCACCGTGCCCGGCTAATTTTTTGTATTTTTAGAAGAGACGGGATTTCACCGTGTTAGCTATGATGGTCTCTATCTCCTGACCTCGTGATCCTCACGCCTCAGCCTCCCAAAGTGCTGGGATTACAGGCGTGAGCCACCGCACCCGGCCGCGATTTGTTTAGATATGGAATGCTTGGAAAGTAATGTTTTCTAGTATTGCTGTGCCACCCCCAGAAAAACACCATCACATTATAATGAAGAAAAAAGTAAGATACTGGGAGGACCCAATGCCAGGACAAATATGAAAGTACTTTTGGACTTTTAAAATAAAGATTTGCTAGAAATATGAAGTAGAATTCTAGACACAATGGATGGATGGTGAGTAGCTACCAAAGTAAATGGGCTTAGAGTGTCTGAGTGCTGGAAGAAAGAGCTTTTCAACACAGTGTTTGTCAGAAAATGGAAAAAGGTTTGAAAGAATCTTCTCTGAGCAAGAGTGTTTCATCTATTCACTGGACAGACAGTTATGTAGCACTTAACTCTGGGCCCTGCCCAAGGCCAGGGAAATAATTAATAAATGACGCTCAGCTGGAGGTCACTCTTCTGGTGAGCCGCAGAGATAAGGGCTCCTGTTATCTCAGTCCCCAAAGAAGAACAGAGTCTTGCATTTCTTCCCTCTGGAGCTCCCCAGCTGACCCCTGAAGTGCCTTCACCTACATCCTCCTTTTAAATATGTTTCACCAATTCTTTCAGTCATCTGACTAATGCGTGCCCACCACCTGGCTGGATGTGCCGGCATAAGTCATCACAGTCCTAAGCTGCCTGCTACCCACCACACACTGTCCCCATGCCAAACCAATACCATTCCAACTATCCCATTTATCCAAACTAGATGTAGACACATCACCATGTTCTGGGAACTCTGAAGAGGTGTGGTGATGAGGCAAAAGCAAGTGAATATTTCCGGCAACACAGAATCCAATTCATGGTGCCATTCTCTCCACTTAGCACTGGGTATAGCAGTTGGATAGCTTAGCCTTAGAACCTGTCCTCTTAATCCTATTTGCTATTCTCTCACTGTACTGTGCATCTTGTCAGGAAGTAGGGGCTCTTGAATAGAGCCATCTCTGCCCCTGTGTCAGCCACCTTATCTCTCTTCCTATCTACCCTTGACCTATCTTTGACCCTTATTTGACTTTGCACCATCATTCCCTCATTTGAGCTTTTGTTAGTTCCCCACAATAAAAGGAATTTATGAAAGCTTGTGATGTATTTGGAGAGTTTGGCTCTTGGAGTACCCCCTCTCTCTCTTTCAACTCAGAGGGGGATAGCTCAGAGAGGTTGGCTTTCAGCAGCCAAGGAGTGAGGAATCTGGTCTCACACTTGAATTATTTTCTGAGCAGTCTCCTGTACTTCAAAGACATTAGCCTGAGTGCCTGGGTAAGGAGCCAAGGCACTAATTGAGTATTTGAGTAAAAAGACTTTGAGGATGTGGAAGCTTGAGGGCCAACAGATCCAGGATGGTGCTGGAAAAGCCAGAGTTCTGGCGTTGTGCCGCCCAGGTCCAACAGAAATCTAGTTAGATATGGGTGCTTTGAGGAGGAAAGTAGGGGTGCCTGCTGAATACAGACATATGTTCACTTAGGTACAGGCCTTTTGGGGCCAAGTCTCACTCCACGATACCATAGGAGAGGGGTAGGCCTTGTTACCGCTGAGAGGGGAAGGTTAAGGTTGAAAATAACTCTGGGAACCACTGAGGAAAAGTGTGAATGGTATAATAATTATACCATTGAATTATATGAATTATAATAGTTCATCCTCAAAATCCAAGGATCTGTTGAACACAAAATTTATTAGTCAGGAATCAGATACTTGCTCAGCACATATGCACTGTGGATTGAAAATAATGCTTTCTCCCTGATGGAATGTTACAAGGTTCCACCTCTGATTTTTCCAAGTCTGTTTAGAAAGATAGGTCTGTACATTGCCTGTTAAAATCCACCCAACTCTCCCACGTATCTCAGCTGCTTCACTGAAATCTCTTTGTCTTCCCCATATAAGAGCAGGGGTAATTATGGGGAATGAAAGAAACTCCTAGCTTTGAGTCCAAGAATTGTTAGAATTCTAGAAAACCTCTACCTACTCTTTGCATTTTCCAAAATGGGAAACTGAATATAAGAAAGGTAAAGGATAACCAGTAACACCCAATAACACCTATCTATTATCAATATGGTTATAATTGTCACCATAATTGTTATCATGACTATTAGTTCTTCTTTTTTAATATAGTCATTGCTTGATTATTTTTCTCTTACTAAAATTTTTTGATAACCTATCCCACTAACAGTCCCTTAAGTCACTTCTCTTATATAACGCTATTCTTCTTCAGTCACAATCTAGCTATTAGATTACCTTTCTCTCCCTTTATAGAAAATTTTCTCTCACTTGGAGTTTCTGACTTCTCTGAAAATCTTTAAATAGAAAATTTTATTCTGGCCTTGAACCATGAGGCTCATAAATTTTATTGTGCCCTACTTAAAAAAACAATGTGTTCCCTACTCCACTGTGAGATCCTTGAAGTCAAATACCATATGTCACTCATTTAACATCTTGAATGCCTATGGGATAGACATGTGTCTGGGCCAGAGAGAATGTTAAATAACTGTTGAATAAATTAATATAACATGTGAATTACTTCATTTTTAAAAATATACATTTAGTATTAAAAACTATATTAAGACACTTTTCTCTATACTTCCAATGCAGTACAGCTAAAAATGCTGGACATTATATCTAAAACAAATGTAACAAGATTGAAAAGTGGAGAGAAGAAGGCACATGGGCTAGGAAAGTTGGGATCTAAGAAAAAACGTAACAGAAAACCTGAGTTTTCTTTTTGCTTCACATATCTTAGACCTGGAGCTGAAGAAGCCAGCAACCAAGAAATGCCAATGGAAGCAGACCAAAAAAAAAAAAAAAGCTTGATTTGTCTAGCCAAAAGACGGGAAAAGGGGCAGCCTAGCAAAACAAAAAAGCTTTAAACAATAACCCCTCTACTCCAGCCTAATACCATGGGAAAAAATGCACCCCACTTGACCTTTGCCAACAAAGGCCTACTGGGGAGCCAAGACTTCTACACTCACCCAGCTGTAACAAGGTGCTCCAACCTCCCCGCCTCCCATGCTAAGGTGGTGTCAGAGAAAACTTAGTAGGAAGCCAGGAATTTCTTCCCCTCTCAGCAGTAACAAGGCCTACCCCTCCCCCATGGTGTCAGTAGAGACCACATAGGGAGCCTGGACTTTCACTCTTGCCCGGGTATAACCTCCAACCACCTCTCCTACTCCTGGCAAGGTGCCAAGGTGGTGTCAGTGAAAGCCAAGTAGGAAACTGGGACTTTCACCATCACTTACTGAGGTAAGACCACATGGGAAACAGTAACAAGGAACCCCTACTCCTCCCAACCAGGAAGATATCAAAAGAAGCCTAGTAGGGATCTTGAATACCCACCCCTGCTCAGCAATAACAAGGTACCCTTCCTTCTTAGAGTGTCAATAGAAGCTAAGCAGGGAACCTGGATTTCCACCCCCATTTGGTAGTAATGAAGTTGTCCCTCAATGGCACAGTATCAGAAGAGGCCTTCTAAAACACAAGATTTAAATAAGATCCAGAGTCTCATATCTAAAATTTCCAGAATACAATAGAAAATCACAAATCACACCAAGGACCAGGGAAATCTTGACTTCAACAAGAAAAGACTATCAACTGACACTAACATGAAGATAACACAGAAATTGAATTGTTTGGCAAGGATTTTAAAGCAGCCATCAAAAAATGCTTTAACAAATCATTGCAATCATACTTGGAACAAATAAAAAAATACTAAGTCTCAGCAGATAAATAGAAGATATAAAGATGAAATAAATGGAAAATTTTGGAGCTGAAAAATATATAACCAAAATAAAATAAGCCCACTGGATGGGCCCCACAGCAGATGAGAGAAGACAGAAGAAGGAATCAGTGAACTTGAAGGCAGAACAATAATAATTATCCAATCTGGACCACAGAGAGAAAATAGATTGAAAAAAATGGAAAGAGCCTCAGATGCCTGTGAGGTTATAACAAAATGTTTAACATTTCTGTCATCAGAGGAGTCCCAGAAGAGGAAAAAGGCGGGGCTGAAGAGATACTTGAAGCAATAATTGCTGAAAACTTCCCAACTCTGGTAAAAACATAAGTCTGTAGATTTAAGAAACTGAGCAAATCCCAAAGAGAATAAACTCAAAGAACTCTATGCCAAGACACATCATAGTCAAACTTTCAAAAACTAAACACACAGACATGCACGTGCACGCACACACACACACACATCTTGAAAACAGTAAGAGAGAAATGACACCTTAACTCTAGGGGAAAAACAATTAAAATGACAGAAGATTTCTCATCAGAAACCATGGAGGGCAAAGTGCTGAAATAAAAGCTCTCTTAGCTCAGAATTGTATATCCAGTGAAAATATCCTTCAGGAATGAATGAGGAAATCAATACATTCTCAAACGAAGGAAAACTAAGAGAATTTGTCCCCAACAGACCTACCCTAAAAGAATAGCTAAAGGAAATTATTTAACCAGAAAAGAAACAATAGAAGAAGGAATCTTGGAACATCAGAAAGAAAGAACAGTGGAAAAAGTAAAATTATACATAAATGTGACAGATATTATAATATAATTGATTTATATTTATTCTCCTTTTGTGTTTTTTTTCTTTCTTTTTTTTTGGAGAGAGGCTCTTACTGTGTCACCCAGGCTGGAGTACAGTGGCACAATCATGGCTCACTGCAGCAGCCTCAACCTCCTGGGCTCAGGTGATCCTCCCACCTCAGCCTCCTGAGTAGCTGGGACTATGGGTGTGCACCACCATGCCCAGCTGATTTTTTGTAGAGATGGAGTTTTGCCACGTTATGCACGCTGGTCTCAAACTCCTAGACTCAAGTGATCTGCCCACGATGGCCTCCCAAAGTGCTGAGATTACAGGCATGAGCCATAGTGTCTGGTCCCTTTTGTGTTTTCTAAATTAGGTTTAACAGTTGAAGAAAAATTATAATAATGCCTAATGTGGTTATTAATAGATGTAGAGGAAATATTTAAGACAATTTTATTATAAATGAGGGAGGGTGAGGAGATATAAGGGAGGTTAGGTTTCTACACTCCTCTCCAACTAGTAACATGTCGACACCAATGATGTTGTATACATATGATGTGATACCATTATATATATATAATGTGATTTCTTTGAGTACATTTTTCAGTGGCCACTAAAAAAGGTATACAAAGGAACACACTTTAAAGCACAATAAATAAAGTGGAATTCTAAAAACTTTTAAAGTAACCCATAGGCAGGCAGGATAAAAGAATACAGAGAAACTAAAAACAGAAAACAAACAAGAAACAAAAATAAAATTGCCCTAATGTATCAATGATTACATCAAATGTAAATGATCTAAATATATCAGTTCAAAGACAGAGATTGGCAGAGTGGATAGAAAAAAAAATCATGACCCAGCTATATGCTGTCTATAAGAAACTCACTTCAAATATGTATTTCCAGGGAATTATGCTGGGTAAAAAAAAGTCAATTTCAAAAGGCCACATACTGTATGACTCCATTTATATAACTTTCTTCAAATTTGTGATTGCTAGGAGTTATGGGTGGTGGGGGAGTGGGCTGAGTGTGACTGTAACACAAAGGAGATCTTTGTGGTGATGGAATAGTTCTGTATCTTGATCACAATGGTGGTTTCAGGAATCTACCCATGATAAAATGATATAGAACTATATGCACGTATTGTGCCACTCCTAATTTTCTGGTTTTGATATCATACTATAGTTACATAAGGGGAAACTTGGTGAAGAGTTCATGGGACCTCTCTGGACTATCTTGGCTATTTCCTGTGAATCTATAGTTATTTCACAATTTAAAATGTTTTTTTAAATGAAATAGATTAATTTTTAAAAGCTATATCAAACATAATTTAAACTTTCTTTGACTGTACAAAAAATTCCTTATAAGAATATCATCAGTTTTCATTATATCATAGACATTCAGAAGGGTCGAATAATGGTCAGTTCTAGTTATAAAATGTCAGTAAGATGATTTGCTAAATTTAATTATTTTTTTCTCTTTGACAATACAACTGAGCTACTTTTTTACTCTGGCCAGAATAGAGATACATATATCATAAATGAGATCTTGAACTGGCACTTTCTGCTTTCCCGCCTTCTCCCCACCTTTAAAAATAGCATCAGATTTATTGAGATATAATTACATATGGTAATATTCACCCTTTTTTACATGCTCAGTTCTATGAATTTTGACAAAAGAATACCACCATCATAATCAAGATATATAACATATAAAGCTTAGAAAAGAGAGACTCAAGATGAAACTTGATAACATTTTCATTACCCCCAAAAAGTTTCTTCATGTCCCTCTGTAGTCAATTGTCTCCCTCATCCCGCCTCCTGCCACCTACTGATTTGTTTTCCTGTCCCCATAGTTTTGTCTTTTCTCGAATTCCTGTAAGTGGAAGGAATAATTTGAGTCTGGCTTTGTTTACTTAGCGTAACGCCTTTGAGATTGTTCAAGTTTCAGTAGTTCATTCCTGTCTATTGCTGTGTTGTATTCCATTGTATTAATGTGTATTCATTTGTTTATCCATTCACCAGTTGAAGTACATTTGGGTTGTTTCCAGATTTGGGCAATTATGAAAAAAAAGCTAGTGTAATCATCTAGGTTCAGGTTTTTGTGTGAACATAAGTTTTCATTCATCTTGAGTTAATATCTAGCAGTGGGTTTTCGGGATCATGGTAAATGTATGACTAACTTCACAGGAAGCTGCCAAACTGTTTTCCAAAGTGAGTACTGTTTTGCATTGCCACCAGCAGCGTATTACATTTCCAGTTCCTCCATATCTTCCCCAGTATTAGGTATTATCATTTTGTAAAAACCTTTCTTTGCTGGGCACCATTGCTCATGCCTATAATCCCAGCACTTTGGGAGACTGAGGCAGGTGGATCATTTGAGGCCGGGAGTTTGAGACCAGCCTGGCCATCGTGGTGAAACCCCATCTCTACTAGAAATACAAAAAATTAGGCATGGTGGCGTGCGCCTGTAATCCCAGCTACCCGGGAGGCTGAGGCACAAGAATTGCTTGAACCCGGGAGGCAGAGGTGGCAGTGAACCAAGATTGCGCCTCTGCACTTCAGCCTGGGAGACAGAGTGAAACTCTGTCTCAAGAAAAAAAAAAAAAAGAAAAAGAAAAGAAAAAAGGCTTTCTTGGTAAGGGCTATCTCATTGTGGTTTTAATATGCGTTTCTCAACTTATTAGTGATGTTGAGCATCTTTTTATATGCTTAATTACTATTCATATCATAAATGTATGTGCACATGTGTAATTGTGTAATCTCTGTTCAATTCTTTTGCCCATATTTTAAGTTAGATTGTTTGCTTTATTATTGAGTTGTGAGAGTCAACTCACTCTTGTATGGTGGATACCGGTCTATTGTCAGATTTTGTGTGCTGCAAAATTTTTCTGTCTATGGCTTGCCTTTTCATTTTCATAAATATTTTTGAAAAGCAGAAGTTTTCAAGTTTGATCAAGTCTAATATATCAAATCTTTTCTTTTATGGATCATACTATTTGTGAATATCTGCAAAATCTTTGCCTAACCAAAGGCCAGGAAGATTTGTCTCCTATATGTTCTTCTAGAAGTTTTATAGTTTTAAGTTTTACATTAAGTCTATGATCCATTTTGCATTGATTTTTAAACATGATGTGATTATTGATATTTACAAAGTTCTCTTATACATATAATTTTATCTGATTTTTTTTTTCTTTAGATGGAGTCTCACTCTGTCACCCAGCCTGGAGCGCAGTGGTGAGATCTCGGCTCACTGCAAGCTCCGCCTCTTGGGTTCAAGCGATTCTCCTGCCTCAGCCTCGCTAGTAGCTGGAACTACAGGCGCCCGCCCCCACACCCAGCTAATTTTTTGTATTTTGAGTAGAGACGGGGTTTCACTGTGTTAGCCAGGATGGTCTCGATCTCCTGACCTCATGATCTGCCTGCCCTGGCCTCCCAAAGTGCTGGGATTACAGGCGTGAGCCACCACGCCTGGCCCTGATCATCAGCGGATCACAAGGTCAGGAGATCGAGACCATCCTGGCTAACACAGTGAAACCCCGTCTGTACTAAAAACACAAAAAAAAATTAGCCGGGCATGGTGGCAGGCACCTGTAGTCCCAGCTACTCAGGAGGCTGAGGCAGGAGAATGGTGTGAACCCAGGAGGCGGAGCTTGCAGTGAGGCAAGATCGGGCCACTGCATTCCAGCCTGGGTGACAAAGCAAGACTGTGTCTCAAAAAAAAAAAAACAAACAAACAAACAAAAAAAAAACAGAACGAAAGAAAGAAAAAGAAAAAGAAATGTTTGAGGCAGGCACAAGCAGAAATTTTAATCTCCATTTCACAGATGAGAAAACTGAGGATTAGAGAAATGCTGTGTGACTTCTCAAGATCTCACAGCTGATAGGAGATGAAATGGCAAGGTAAGAGGTGAAATTGTGATAAAAAGTTAAGGTCTCCTGCTGTCCCACGCTGGTACTTTTGAAGCCAGGCAGAGAGGGCTCAGGGTAAGGCTCCAACAAAGTAAAGATTCCCAGTGGGGAGCTGAGCAACCTATTTGGCACTGAGGTAAGAGACACAGCCAGTTGACTAGCCCCAGACTGAGCTCCTTTGGCCCATTGGGGCTCCACAATTGGAGAGAGCCAGAAGTTGGCCGAGTGCCTAGCTCATGTGTCACTCAATTAATGCTCTTTGATGATGATGATGAAGAGCTGGAAGTGTTCAAAGGAGAGTTCTGAAATTAATTTCAGAGTTAGAAATTAAAGCTAAGAGGAAAAGTTAAGGGAACTAAGATTATTTGGCGGAGAAAAGAGAGGCTCAAGATGAAACTTGATAACAGCCTTCAGACGAAATAAAAAAAAAAAGCTTGAACTTTCCTTCTGAGGGCTGAGCAAAGGGAAACAGACTGGAAGAATCTAAGTAAAAGGGCAAGTTCCTTCCTCCTTAGTGAGGATTGTTATAGACACTTAAGAGCCTTTAGAAACAGGATAATATCTGCTTGAGTTTGAAGTCAGGAATTTGCCAAACATGGGCTCTGATGACGGATTTCAGCATGAGGGTTACATGACTCTCTTGCACAGTGTCCTTAGAAATCTTTAGGTGGCCCATGAACCTGCCTTGTATCCTAGTACAATTCCAGGGGGCTTTTGTCTGTGGCCTTCTCTGCTCCTTAGTCTTATCGTCTTCACAGGGTTGTTCTAATGCTGGAGACAAGCCTGACCTTAGCTCCTGAAAGCTTAACCCCAATGTTTTTTGCCCCTGAAGCCAGTGGCTTAGAACCTAAGGCTATAGATCTGGCTTAGCATCCCTGGAAAGGCCTGAAATATTGACTAGTCCAAATCTTACCGCAGTGATAGAATCCCCTGTTTCATATCTAGTCTCTTCTTGCAAAACTCTCTGAACATCAGGGACTAGCAAGCTGGCAATGCAGACCAATGCAATGCCCCCTGTGAAAGGCCAGAGAAGAAGAGCTGAGATACCAGCAGTACCACCAGGCACTACACTAAGCTAAAGTGTCTTTGCACTTGTTTTCTCTGCAGCATGGGTCGGAGCCCTCGCGATGGGTATGATCTTCTTCTGTTCTCCCATTGTGAGTATATTCACTGACCGTTTGGGCTGCCGAATCACAGCAACCGCGGGGGCTGCCGTTGCTTTCATTGGCCTCCATACCAGCTCCTTCACCAGGTAAGGCTAAGAGTTGGTGGTTATTTCCCCAAGGCTGAGGGTTGGTTTTTTTCTGGGCTTTAGCTAGGGTTACTTTTCTCACTGCAGAATCCCCTGTGGCCATGGCCCTGTAGGGCCCTCAAAGATCCTGCACCCTGGATTCAGAATCCAGTGAACTCTTCTAGGTAGGGTCCCCAGGACACATTGGTAGGGAATATCCCCAGAGAGGACCCAAGAGTTCCAAAGTGGTAGGAGTACTCTAAGCCTGGTAGTTCGTAGAGCTGGGCCCAAGTCCAGTTTTGGCCACTGAATGGCAATGGAAAAATTGATAAGTACCATTGCTCTCTCTGTGCCTCAATTTCTATATCTGTAACATGAGGGGATTAGGGGATTTGACCATATCGTCTTTTTACATCTCTTTCAACTCTGCTATTTGATTCCCCTTCAGTGTGCCACACATCTCACAACCTCACTTTCCATCCCAAGATTGAGCTTCTCGAGTGAGCCCATGTGAACACCTAGCACAGGATTCCCAAAGGAATCTTATGCTGAAAAAGAGGTCAACTGAGCCCAAGGATGTTTAGCATTTCTGACTCTTTTCCAGATAGCTCAGGCTGCTGACATATGGATGATTTGGGACAGATAATGATTTACATCATGGGCATCAGAAGGATGATTAGCAATATCCCTTACTGAGATACAAACCCAGAACCCAGCTACCCAGCTAGGCCTGGGCTAAACTGAAACCCTAGTCCCACTGGTTCCACTGGCAGAACTTGGCAGTATCAGGCGAGAAGCAGGCTCTAGGTTCATTTTCTGCTTTCTTTTCTGCCAGCCCTGCAGAAAAATGTGTGTAGGGTAAGGGAGAGTAAATACCCTAACCACAGCCTGAGGAATATGGAATTCCTAAAGAACTCTGTTGACTTTCTGCCAAAGACACTTTGGAAGTTATGGTACCTCCTACTTCCAATCTGCTTGGGCCGATGTAGGGGAATGCCAGCCTGGAAACACAGAAATAAGAAATGGCCGTGGTGACATGTCTGGGATGAGGTCAGAGCTAATTTGACAGAGACTTGCTTTCTGAGCTTAGTTACCCAGAAAAGCGTCATGGCTCTCTAGGCCTAAGGTTCCACTCACAGTAGAGAATGATAATTGTGTTTTGCCTTAACTGGGCCCTGTGAGGTAAGCCAGCTTTCTTTATGACTTGAGCATTTCCAGCTGCCCAGCCTACCCTACAGCAGAGCTTGGATTTGGCCTGCAGTCATTTCTTGGCTTCGTCCCGTCCAACTGGGACAGAGAAGGGAAAAACTGTGTCCTGCCTGGAAACTACTCAGCACTCCCAGGGCAGCAGCTCCAAACCTTTTCAGAACCCCTCTGGTGGTCAGCCTCATTCACCCCCAACAAGCTGGTGCCTGGCTCCTTGTGGAGAGGAGCTAGGCTTCAAAAGCAGCTCCAGTCTCAGCACTATACAGCAAAGGTCTGTTTTTTAAGACCGAGCAGAGCAAAGTGTAAACGGATTAGCAACATATGGATTCCATTTCCCTTCCAATCCACATGGGCTCAATTACAGGAGGGGAAGGAGCTCAGATGTGGTGTTTTCTTCTGGCACACTACTGTAGGCACATTGGAGTAGGCGTTCTGTTCTCTAGCCCCTAACCTTCTTCTCTACCCGCTTTGTTCTTTCTGTAAGAGGATCTTCAGAGCCAAGAAACTTTCTGGATGGCTTCACATCCAGTGGAAAAATGGTTCTGCTCATGGCTAGAGCTCCAAATCATCCTTCCTGTTGTCTCAATCAGGGCCCTGAGTTCCTCCGAATGACAGGGAATGGGGCAGGATGCAGGCAGGGCTGGTGGGGCTTTGGAAAACCCAAACAATGGGCCTCCAGCCCTGGGGCCCAGCTAGAAGTAGATCCACCACACGACACCCTAAACCAAATCCTATGTTTTTCTCCCACTGGCCCCTTCCCTGAAGGTCTAACACAAGGCCCCTTGGATAAGGCCCCCAAGCCAGGCCGATCCCATAGGGTACCTAGAATCTAATGGGCACAGGCCCAAAGGAACCTGACAGAAGAGGAACCGTTGGCTTAGCTATGTGTTCCAAGCAGAGACAACCCTTTCAAAACCAAATCCTTGCTCACGTCCAGTGAATACCAGCAGATGGAAGCAATAGTGATGACAGCTATCTTAGAATCATGCACCATATCTTCTCTGCAGCTTAGGCCCAGTTCTTTAGTATGAGGACTGGGTCTATCTCCAGAGAAGAACTGCCTGACCAAGAAGAGTATTAGGTAATTTAGTGGCCAGATAAGAACTATTGCAAAATATATTGAGGCATCAAAAAGAAAACAAAATTCTTTACTAGGTTGTGCCAATATTATCTGGGGGCATATGGCTGGCCAAGCTGTCCTTCCTATTGCCTTTCCCCTTCTGACCCTTTATGTTACAGAGGCTTATGGCCACAGCAGGGCCTATGAGTTTTAAGCCAGGACCTGTCTTACTTGGCCAGGCCCACAAATCCTTTGAGGCTCCACTTCCTGTCAAGGAGCCAGGCTACTCTAGGGAACAAATCTATACCATATCCAGAAACAAAGGCAGGACTCTAAAAGTTAAAGAGACTCCTTACCTAATGATTCCCACTGAGATCGTCCAGGGCCTAGTGTAAAGGGACTTGGGATATGTGGACCTTGGGCAGGGTTTGGGAGGGCGTATGTCTCAGAAGAACATCAGCCATTCTCTGAAATATTAATGGCCTTAGCATGGAGAAAGACACTGAAGAGTCCCATGGAAGGTTTCAATCTTCCAGGATTTTGACTTCTTGCAGACCTTTGTTGCTACCTGGGATAAAAGCTTTGGCCACCACCAATAGTAAGGTGAGACTATTCTCTCTAAGACAATGACTCCCTGTAGCCCCTCATCCAGCTTTTACATGGGCTAGTTCTGGCTTTCCTTTGAACAGTCCTCTTTGATGGGGTGCTATGAGTCATGCTAGAGTCACACAGACCTGGATTCAAGTCCAAGTTTTGCTGATTCCCAGTTATGTTACCTTGGGCTAATTATTTTACCTCGCTGAGCCTCTGCTTCCCCATCTGCAACACAGGGATCAGAAGGCCCTCTTCTTTGTCTGTTCTGAGGGTCAGTGGCAAGTGGGGCTGTGGGTTAAGGGTGGAGGAATGGAAGTCTCAGGAAGCTGACAGGGGAGGGCAGGTAGATTGCTGGTCAGGCTGCTGAGGACAGCTCTTGGTATTTCTCCCACAGCTCCCTAAGCCTGCGCTACTTCACCTACGGGATTCTCTTTGGTTGTGGCTGTTCCTTCGCCTTTCAGCCATCCCTCGTCATCCTGGGCCACTACTTTCAACGCCGCCTGGGTCTGGCCAATGGTGTGGTGTCTGCTGGGAGTAGCATTTTCTCCATGTCCTTCCCCTTCCTCATCAGAATGCTGGGGGATAAGATCAAGCTGGCCCAAACCTTCCAGGTGCTGAGTACCTTCATGTTTGTTCTTATGCTGCTTTCACTCACCTACCGGCCCCTCCTGCCCAGCTCCCAGGACACCCCAAGCAAGAGAGGTGTCCGCACCCTGCACCAGCGCTTTCTGGCTCAGCTCAGGAAGTACTTCAACATGCGAGTGTTCCGCCAACGCACTTACCGCATCTGGGCCTTCGGAATTGCTGCTGCTGCCCTTGGCTACTTTGTTCCCTATGTACACCTGGTGAGGAATACCAGAGTGGGCCCACCCCACCTGGCCCCAAGAAGCTACCCTCAACCTGTCTAGATTCCAGAGGTGGGGGTGGGAGACATTGAAAGGGCAGAGCTGGGACCTTTGGGAAAAGAAACAAAATATTGGTTGGAGAGATCCAGAGAGGGAAAAAGAGAGAGGTTGAGGGAAGACCTTAGTGGAAAATGGGGGCAATTCCACAGGGGGAAGCCCATGGACCATGGCTTCTCCCACAGTAAAAATTTAGACAGATTTTGAAGAGATACGCATTGCCAGGATGCAGGAGACTGGCCCGGGTGACCCAAGACAGGATTCTGTGGAATGCTGGTCTTTGTGGTCAAATGATTTTGTTTAGGAAGTAACATATACTGGATCTCTCTAGCTTTATAATGTGTAGTAATCTCTTAAAGGGACTAAAAAATGTGTAGGAAAGAAACCCATTCAGCTTTGTTTAACTCACCATCCACCAAACTTATGCAACTACAGAACTGTTGGTTGTAGTCCAGCTGTTATCCTCCACAGGCTTCATGTTTCCTAAAACACACTTTGGAAGAGTTGCCTGGAAGTTGCTGGATTCCTCTCCCCTGGTGATTTGATGTTGCCCTAGGCTGTCAGTCTGGGGTAAGGGAATGGGGAGATTGTAGGGAAACCCTTGGATTTTCTCAATAATTTAGGCTATTTTCTGTCTTGCTGGGGCTTAGAAGGGGCGTGGAGGTACCCACCCTCCTTAGCTGTTGCTCAGAAGTTCAGAATCCAGAGAGCCAAGGGATAAGCAGCCAGAGAGCTTGTCATGGAGGTAGGGCTACAGGAGAGGGGGTTTCTGTCCTGCTCCAGGAAAGTAAGCAGTAGAGGATTCTGGATATGCCTACAGTTAACCAGTCAGCTCCTCTTTCTCCTCCTGTTTCTGGGGATCCTTGTGCTATGCTTTTCAGATGAAGTATGTGGAAGAGGAGTTCTCAGAAATCAAGGAGACCTGGGTGCTCTTGGTGTGTATTGGGGCTACCTCAGGCCTTGGGCGTCTTGTGTCAGGCCACATCAGTGACTCCATCCCTGGACTTAAGAAGATCTACTTGCAGGTGAGTGTGACCACTTGTCCACTGTGGGGAGAAACAGCCTGCCACAAATGCAAGGTTATCCACAGCCTTTGGGATAGAATGGTAGCTTGTTGTGTAGCATGGGAAAGTCAATCAAATTCTCTGAGCCTCCATTTCACCTGCTTTTAAAGAAAGAAAATCATCCTTGTTCTGCCTCTTTTACCAAGATTGAGTGAGGATTCTGTGAGAGCAGTGTATATGGAACCTATTAGAACACGTGTAAAGGAAGATTTTATTAATAATGGCTCTCCATGCTCCAAGACTATTTTCTGTGTGAACTAGGCTCTGGTCTGGTCTGAATACAGGCCACTGTTCAGGCTGTCAGTCTTTATCTACCTGGCAGCAGTATTGCCTTTCTTACCTGACTTATGATCCTGCAGGTGGGTTTATGAAGTGGTACCCAAGTGCAGAACCCTGTGAAGGGGCAAAGATAGCCCCCAAAATCAAGTAGTCACAAGTAATCCATCAGGAAGGTGATTGAGTTCTGACTCATTTATCTCCTGGGAAAGCCCTAAAAGCACTTGCAAGGGGCCCTGGCTACACTTACAGTGGTGATTTCTCTGTCTCTGATAGCTCCAAGTGCTCTCCTAAGTGCCCTCAAATATCTTGGATGGAAATATGATTAACTTTTCCTTAACTTTTTTGGTGTTAGATTACAAGAGTTGGTAAATCTGCTTTGTCAGAGGCAGGGTTGCTTTTAAGGTCCATCCAATCCAACCTCATTACAGTGGTGGAGAAACAGAGGGAAAGGCTCACACAGACAGTAGTAGCAGAGCTGAACTCCTATGCAACACACTTCTCATATTCTACCTTGCCCTAAGTGATGGCAGAGCCAAGTCTCAGAGATGATAAGTGACTTGACCAAGGTCAAACCAAGAGATAATCTTGTGATTGAGATAAACCAATTGAGATTTCGAATTCCTGTGCAAATATCAGCAAGTGCTTTATCTGGGTGGCTATTTGCATAGGAATATGTGTGGCTTTCCCAGCCTCACCCACATGACACCCCTGTGAGTCTTCCCTGCCAGTATTAGCAGCTCCAAGATGCCAAAGGGTTCTGGAAATCAGGGTAATCTGGCTTTGGGCCAGGGCTTTATCTTGAGAAGAAGCAGCAGCCCCTGCCTAGTCGTATAACTCATGTGATTCTTACTACAGTCCCTAGGAGAAAGGTAGAGCCTGAGCAGCTTTTGCTTTCTGTTATACAGTGGGAGTCCAAGGGACAGGGAGGCATTAGCCAGTTAGAGGCCAAGATAGGCTTAGGACCCAGTGCCTCTGCTGACCACCCACCCACTGCTCCTGCCCCTTTTCCTTACTCTTACTTCACCGAGTTTTACCACTTAGAATAATATAAAATAATCTTAGAACATTATAGCTGAAACATATCTTCATCAACTAGTAGTTCAACTTCCTCATTTTACAAATTGAGTGTCTTGGGCCAAGAGCACAAGACAATGGATGAACTTCTTTCTCTTGAGTTTGTTAAGATACTCCATCACAGGAATTTTGCCCCCTTTCTCCCTGCATGTAATGCAGGAGTACAGGCCTAGGGGAGGAAACGAGTGTACACACCTTCAGGTTCTGAAGAGCTATCCACTAGACTCTGTGGCTCCTACTGTTGGTAAAGACAAGCACATGTCTCTGGCATCAAGCCCCTAGACAGTCTGCTGGAAAGGAAATAGTGACAGGCTGCAGGACAGCCTCACTTTGTGCCAATTCTTGAGGCCTGTTTCTCACGTCCAAGAGGGATTTTAAATTTCTGAACCTTGGCAAAGCCTCATGGAGGATGTTTAACAGACAGCTAGATACAACAGGTAATACTTAGACCTGATTAAAATCAGTTAATAGGGTCCTTTGTGTTATATAATGGTATTAACTTTTAATTTCCATAATGGGCTTTGTTGATAGGTGTGTCTGGTTTTATCCTATAGTTGTGTGTGAATCTCTTAGAGGAGAAGCTCAGGTACCGGGGTTCTTATTCCTAGCTTCTGCCTAGCTACCTCAAAACTGCCTGGGCAAAGTTCAAAGTCTCCCAACAAAAATATGTCCTCAGATGGCATTATCCTCTCCAAAAATCAACTGATCAACCTAAAAAACTCACTGCCAGCAACAACATAGAAAATCTTTAGGTCAGCAAATAACCTTGACCCCCACTCCTTCCATGTGTTCTTGGCTAAGTTGGCTTGCTTGTGTGAACTACTGGAAAATCCTTGGGCCTATTAAGGCCTTGATAGAGAGATCAGATCTTAGCCCTGACCCTGGGATGACCTGGCTCTGACCTGGCTCTACTGGCTGCAGGGGGTTGGCAGCAGCGGGATGGGGGCAGGGTTCCTTTGTCTGCCTGAAGCCCAGGTCTTCAGTCTAGCTGGCCAACACAGGTTGCAAATGAAGACCAGCTGTGTTTGCAGCGGCCCTTTTCTCTGTGGAGAAGGAAAAAAAAAAAAAACAACCTCTGGAAAAGCAGTTTCTTCGTTTTGGAGTCATTTTGCTTAGCCCAGAGAAAGCCCAGTGGCTAGTCAGTGTTCCTGGGTTGGCTTCATTCTCCCTAGACATACACCTTCCCAGCGGCTTGGTTCCCCTGGAAGGCTCCTCTGTTGCCTTCTCAGGGTGTCCAGCCAAGCCCAGAGGCCCCCAGAGCCATGTGTCTGAGATGTCTGAGATAGGCAGTGCAGTCCATGTCCTAAAGCATAGGAACCTGGGTGAACGTCCCAATGGTTTCCTTTATGCCAAGGTATTTTATAAAATCAGCCCCCACAAAAATGGGCTCTGGCTCCTTCCCCATTTCAAGAAGCTGTGCCTTCCACTTACAACCCCATCTGATCATCATGCAAGCCATCCTCATGTCCTCCCTTCCCTCTTTCCATATTTTACTTGGATCTGAGAACACCAGTATGGCCTGATCCCAGACCCTGATCCCTGGGGAAGCCAAATACAGGCTCAGAAATCAGAAACAACAATTCCTTTTATCTTAGGGTCTAGTGCAAGACAAACTTCTTGAGGCCAGGGGCCAAGTATCCCCCAACTTTCTTTTTTTAATCCCAACAGAATCACAGTTAAGTAGGGGCTTTCTTGGACTTTGAATCCTTCAGTGCAAGACTTTGAAAGGGCCTAACCATTCAGTCCAACTGCTCTCTCTGTTGACACCTTCCCCCTCCCACCACCCCATTTTATAGATGGTAGAAATGAAGACTTGAGAAAGGAGATGTGATGCTATGTGGTCTTGGCTGGCCAGCACAACCTGACCTCAGGCCCTTGTTTCTCCAGGTCCTTTCCTTCCTGCTCCTGGGCCTGATGTCCATGATGATTCCCCTGTGCCGGGACTTCGGGGGCCTTATCGTCGTCTGTCTTTTCCTGGGCCTTTGCGATGGCTTCTTCATCACCATCATGGCCCCCATTGCATTTGAGCTGGTGGGCCCAATGCAGGCCTCACAGGCCATTGGCTACCTCCTGGGCATGATGGCCCTGCCAATGATTGCTGGGCCCCCCATTGCAGGTGAGGCTGATATTCCAGGGAGGGCATGAATCAGGGAGTCCTGTTTTCCCTGGGTACTGGCACTCCTGAGCATCTCTCCTTGAGGCCCCTTTTCCTCTTATTGTCTATTTAAGCAGCTTTGTCAGAGTGCATGAAACCCCTTATCACTACTGGTGGAAGAGATTAAACACAGTACACACGCATGGATCCATTCTGCGGGATGGATTTTCCATGGCGGTATATCTGTTTCAATAGGATTTTATTTCAGACAGCATGGATCCTTCCAGGGGGGTGGAGAGAAAAATGAGTTTGGCTTTCCGACAGTTCCACTGATCTAGTATCCTCTCACTCTCTCCACAGGCAAGTGATTATTTGCAAGGTAGTTGGCTAGGAAGAGAAGAGAAAGCAGGCTCTGGTTTTATTAAAACCTAGGGACATCCTCCTCCTCCTCTGCTGGCTTCTGATCTGAGCCTGTAGAAGATATCTGATTAAAGTAACACCCCAGAATTAAGCCAGTGAGGCTCACCTTCAGCAGGAAAAGTGTTGACTTGCCATCTTTCAGCACTCCTGGTTTTCTCCCTCCATTTTCCCAGAAGGGCACTGTTGGTATCCCAGGGAACGAGGAACAGAAAACCAATGACAAGAGAACTCCAATTTCTTTTCTTTTCTCTTTTTTTTTTTTTTTTTTTTTTGAGACAGAGTCTTGCTCTGTCACCAGGCTGGAGTGCAGTGGTGCAATCTTGGCTATCTCAGCTCATTGCAACCTCTGCCTGCTGGGTTCAAACGATTCTCCTGCCTCAGTCTCCCGAGTAGCTGGGAGTACAGGTGCGTGCCACCACACCCAGCTAATTTTTTGTATTTTTAGTAGAGACAGGGTTTCACTGTGTTAGTCAGGATGGTCTCGATCTCCTGACTTCGTGATCCACCCGCCTCAGCCTCCCAAAGTGCTGGGATTACAGGCGTGAGCCACCACACCCGGCAACTCCATTTCTTTTCTGTAGGATTTATTGTAAACATTGATTCATGCATTAGCTTCTCCTAGGCTGGTCAAATGAGTTAATTCAACAAATATTCTTCGAACACAGATGATGTGCAAGGTGATATGAGGGCACTGTGTGACAGTGGCAAAAGCTTTCACTCAGGCTTCTGGGCAACAGCCACACTACCCATTGGGGGAAGGGGGCCTCTACTCACCCCCTGATCCAAACAGTGCCCCAGAATCCACATTTCTTTCCAATTTGCTTAACTCCTGAGTAAGCAAAAGGCCAAGGGCCTTTTTGCCTTTTCTGAATACTGTTTCTGGGCTCTGAGGTACTATGAGGTACCACACATCAGCTTCTGGAAGTGAGTAGGGAAGGCCTTGCATCCCATGTCAAACATATCCTTGGTTTGGCAGCTTGGAGAAACCCAGAGGGGACAACCATATATGTAACTGAAAGGAACACGTATAGCCTCTTGCTAGGACAAATGGAACTTCAGGGAAGGGTCACTTCAGAGAAAAGGAAAATAAAAACTCATCTGAAATGTACCACAAGAACCATTTGTGGGGGCAGGGGGCGGGGGTAGGAGGCTGGGAAATATCACTGTGGACCAAGACAACACTTGGCCATCTTCTGTGGAGTTCTTTTAAACTAGGTTTCCTCCTAACTCCGTAACTAGGTGTGACTAGATCTTAGATTGATGAAAGTCATAAATGGAGAAACTTTAAGAGAAGCTTCATTAGCTTCTTCATAATGAGCATTTGCTCAAGGGCCTGCAGCCCCAATGCCTTAGGGAGGAGTCACCTGCCCTTGAAGTTGAGGGAGCTCCTGAGTTAAGGCAATACACGCCAAGATTATCTGGATAGGCACTGTGATGGTCCCTAGAAGGGGCTGAGAGTACCTTTGGACAGTAGGGCAAAGCTGAGCTTGACTTGTCTCTCTTGACTGTTTCAGGCCTACTCCGCAACTGTTTTGGGGACTACCATGTGGCCTTCTACTTTGCCGGTGTGCCCCCCATCATTGGGGCTGTAATCCTCTTCTTCGTCCCTCTGATGCATCAAAGGATGTTCAAGAAAGAGCAGAGAGATTCCAGCAAGGATAAGATGTTGGCCCCTGACCCAGACCCCAATGGGGAGCTACTGCCGGGCTCCCCCAACCCTGAGGAACCAATCTAATGCCTTTCTTGCCGTTGTGTGCCCTTTCCCAGCTCTTCCCCTTCATCCCACCCTGCTCAGCATTTACATTTTTGCCACCAGCACACTTGTTCCCAGACCTGCGCACACAGCATTTCAGCCACCTGACAATCTCCTTGGAGTCAAAGCTCCAGGTGTTCCAAACTCATTAACTAAATTCTCCCCAGAATGCTTTTAAATTTTCCAGGGCCTTTCTCCTCCCAGGATCTGGGAAAGCTTGGGATCACCCCCTGGCCTTTGGAACCTCTCCATATACTTTTTAAGCTCTGGGGTAGGAGGAGGATGGGACCTCCTGGACCCAGCTTGTTAGTCACCCACTATAATCAACTGCCAAAGGTGCTACTGTGTCCCCAGGAGCCTAATAGGGTAGGCCCAAGTCTCTGTTTGCTGAGGAGGTCATTGCCATCCATATTTGGGAGCCACTGGGTGGAGGGGCAGGGAGGCAAAATGAGACAAGTAGCCTTGGTTAGTCTTAGAGTTGCTGATGGCTGTGGCTTCCCAAGAACTGGGTACAAGCAGTGCCCTTATTGTATGGTTGGTTAACAGTCTGCTCCCCTCTTCCCTTCCTTCTTTTTTTCCTCTACTGACTTCTCTCCATACTCTTTCCCCTCTATTTCTTTGTATGACTGTCATAGACACATGGGTGCTTGGAGAAAGGAGGGACCCGGAACTTGGGCCAATCAGCCTCACCTTGTCCCAGTCCACTCCTAACACTAGCATCAGTCCCACTCATCTCAGGCTGAGCCACATCTCACTTTTTCGCTCAAGCTATATAATCCTAGACTGGAAGAGTAGAATATCATATAGGGAAGAAACCTTAAACACCACAGTGTTCCATGTTCCAGTCACTGATTTTTACAAATCTTACAGTCCAAGGCATTAACCTCAAGGCCCTCCCAGCACCCCATTCTTGTATACACATGGCAAAATGTGAAGAAACTCCTTTCATCTCAGCAGGTAGAGGATGACTGATGACACGAGCTGCCATGGTGGGAGGAGGGGCAGTAGTTATTGATATGGTGGACCAGCCCCATCTCTCAGTTTTCATGACAGGTCTATATTTCTACCTGGGCCAGGCCAGGAAAGAGACTATTTAAGAAAAATAAATAAATTCCCAGCCTGGATCCCAAAAAGGTACAGGCAGCAGTTGCACATAGGGTTGGAAAATTTCTTTTGGGAAGGGGAAGCCATCCTAGCCTTTACCACCCAATGTGTCTCCCATGGTGGGCATCCTAGGCCGCTTTGCTTAGAGGGCATTAAAGGTGCCATGAAAGGTAGACTCTGAACCACTTTGATCCCTCTGAAGTAGGTGACTGATGCTTCCTTATGCCCAGGCTCTGGCAACAGTCTTACTGAAGAACATTCCCAGTGCCCCTGGCTAGGGGCAGAGGGCACTGCCAGGCTGTGTTCAGTTAGCACAGCTCACCTCATTAGGAGCTCAGCCTCTCTCCTCACTCTGCCTCTTTCTGTCTCTTTTTCTCCTCTCTGAGCCTTTGTCTATTGTGTTCCTGTCACCCACCCTTTCATCATCTTTTTGCCAGGCATTCCTGGCTGTCACTTGGAGCCAACAGTAACTTGCCACCTTAAGGCAGGGTCATCCCCGGGCCAGGAGGATGAGGTTGTCCTGAGGGGCTCCAAAGAAGACAATAGTTCCCACTCATGATTTTCCGTTACAAACAGGCAGCTGGGGCATGATTGGCCTCCAATGATTTCATTCAAGGCCAAAATCCTGAGCCCCCTCCGCTGGTCCCAGTCCAGCTCTTATCAACTCCCCAAAGGAAAACCCACTGGTTCTTAGCTCTGTGGGTAGGAAGGGGCCCTAGAAAGGGCCTAGTTACTATCCTGTCAGTTCTAACAGTAGTGGAACAGGAGAATCTGGGCCCTAGGAGCCCTGTAACTCCCAGGAGAGACCACTGAAAATACTGGAGCAACAATGCCCCTGCTTCCATTCCTCCCCACCTCACTCTCACCAAGTCACCAGAGGGTGGTTCTGTAGGACTTCTTTTGTTGCTTAAGATGCAGATGGCTCTTAAGAATCAGGCAGTCACCCACTTCTCTCCAGATGAAGGGAAGACATTCATAGGTCCCAAATCTGCCCATTCAGATGTCACATAACATGGTGGGATATCAATTTACTTCTTCCACACATGTGGTTGTGCACATGTGAGCTTGTGTGCTTTTGGAGAGAATGTTGATTGGCAAAAGCAGCACAGTATTAATATTTAGAGTAGGATGCAGCCTCTTATGCACCACAGTTAAATCTAGAACGAACAAAATTTCAGAGCTCAAGACATGGGACGTTTAAATCCTCAAGGAGTTTGGAACAAAATAAACAGATCTAAAATTTTGGTTTGGGTATGTATGTTGCCTACAAGGAAGAAATAGTCTTAACCTGATTAATAGCAGAAAGTTTGACTTCAGAGCTGAAGTCTCATTTCAAATCAAATTTCTGCCAGGTTCTATGCTCTCTGTGAGAGCAGACATTAGAAAAAGAGCTATATAGGGGTTTGGAGTTGGTTGACTATTTGAGATTGGATTTTTAAACAAGCTTTGAAGTGGAAAAGTGGTTACTTCACAAAATGAGAATGTGGTTACTTGCTGAGTTGGAATGGAGGCCCCACCAAGGCCACAGCCTTGCTACAAATGTGCCATATTGAAAACTGGCATTAACAATAATCCAATTCAGCTCTCCTTCCCTCCCCCTTATGTTATTGATGGGGAACCTAAAGGGACTTATATGGCTGGCTGACACAGCCTGGCAGTGACAGAGCCTGGAATTAAGGATGATGCAGGAGACAGACCTATAAGAATGACAAAGCTGAGAGTAACCTTAGAGTCTCCCTTGTCCATATTGTGCATTGAATTTAAGTGGAGAGACTGAGGCCTAGAGGTAGGAAGAGACTGCAGTAGGTTCACACAGTTCATCAGTGACAGAGCAAGATCAGACTTGAACTCATGTCATTGACTTCCAGTACAGTTTACACCCCTGGTTTTACAGATGAAGAAACTGGCCCTAGGAGGGATAAATGTCTTGCCCACTTCATTCAACAACTGTGTACCAAACCCATTTCCATAAGTGTGTCAGCAGGACCAGCTCTGAGCAAAAATGAAAGTTTAGCAAAGTTTTAACTTTTAGCATACCCCATGTCTTCATGATTACTCTCACCCGCAACTGACACATACTTTTGGTATTCTGTCTCCCAGTCACTCCAGACCATGCAATCTTGGCTTGGAGACCTGGTTTCACCTACTGTCCCTCCACCCCCAGCAACTCAAGAGGTACAAAAAAAATCCATCTCCAAATGGCCACATAGTGGGCAGGGCAGGGCAGGGGCAAAGAGAAGTGACTGGTTTCCGGTTGGAAGAAGGTGGTTTACCACCCAGCTCTTGGCTATTGTTTCTCCTCAGACTCAGTGTAGACACCCTCAGGCTGGCTTCCTCATCTCCTCCCATTGAGGCTAATTACTCTGTCCCATTGCATGGCCCCAGGCTCTCCCACCTAAGGTCTGCCCCGCTCCCCTAGCCCCTTCCCCAGCAGCCCCAAGGGTCCAGTCTGTGTTTGATCACCCAGGATTATTAAATTTCAAAGCTGTGGAATCCCATAATTTTTACGAGCATATGCTCTCCTCTAGGGTCTTTTCATGTCTGAAAAGGCGGCCAGCAGCTCCCTGCCACTTCTCCACAGTAGCAGTGCAGGCCAGCTGACAAGGATTACAAATCCCTAGTGTCTCATAGCTGGCGCCTAGATAGGGTGGGTGACAGGTAGAATAAGAGCCCTTGAAGCAAGTTCAGAAATTCTAATAAGCTGAAATGCAGCAGAGACTGCAGAGGCACAAGGAAAGGGATTAGATACCCAAATCCTGCAGGGGTTCAGGAGGCTATGCTTCAAAGCCCCTTTGATTCCTGCCTTTCAGCTCTCTCTAGCGGTCACCAAGCGCAAAAGTTCTATGCCTGGTTTTCAAGTCATTTAAGCAGTCTTTTCTAGAGACCTGCTGCGTGTCAGACACTCTGCTAGAATCCGGGAACTTCAGGAATGAAAGGAACATAAGTAGAAAAAAACCAGAAGAACACAAAGAGTTTGTACTACCTAACTTCCAAGATACCCTTTTCTTCTCTGGGCGCCAGTGCCCAGAGAGTACCGACCTTAGCGCCAAAATTCGGTCCTCTCTGAGGCAGAGCAGGAGCCACCACGCCCCCAGTGAAATGGAGGCGGCAGGAATCCCACCCCCAACCCCTCTTCCTCTCCCCACGACTATCCTCCCGGGGGCGAGAGCCGCCCGGAAGAACTACCCGCGCCTCGGCGTTGGTTTCCTGCTGAGCCCCAGCCGGATAAAATTAGTCGATTGCTCACACTAACAAGTGTCAGAGTCCGCGTCCAGCTGAGGGGGTGGGGAGAGCAGTACTGGGCCGGGCCGCATTCCCGCCCGGACCTGTCAGACCAGCGGACAGACAGCACCTGTCGTGGGCCTCCTCGTTCCCTAACTCCTGCCAGAGCCTGTGGCCCCCCCGCGGAGACCGGGGACTACACTCGGGAGCATCTTTCCCCAACTCTCGTCACCGCAGAGACCGCGCCGAGCCCACCTGCCAAATGTTAATACACTGGAATGCCAGGGGAGGGGAAAAGAAGGTTGCACTTCTACTGTCCTTTCCCACCACACACCCACCCTTCACTGACCTCGCCACGACGGGGCCCTGGCATCCGGGCCTGGGGGTGCTAATCGACACTATTTCCTGTCAGGTCCCCATGCCCACTCCACACTCTGGGACTGCCTGGGGATGGATTTGGCCCTGGCGGTCGCTCCTGGTCCTGCCGCTGGCCTCCGGCCACCTTGGGCGGGGACGCGGAGAGTGGGGTTGGCTCCTCCCCCTCCGCGGGTCTCCATCCATTTCTCCATTTGGGAGGGGTAATAACCCGGGAGCCGCGCCACGGAAATGCATCTGCCCCTGCTATTCAGACGGGAATCCGCCCACCCATGACAACCGCCCTTCCCGCCTAGGGAAAGGGGGCGGGAAGACCTAGCCTCGGGCCCTGCCAACTGCCAGCAAGCCAGACGGATAGACAGCAGCTGCCGCGTGTCCGAGCTCAGCTCCTCCTCGATCCCCCGCCCTCTACCTCCCTGCTCGCTCCACCGACACCAGGGGCCGTAGCGGCGACGGCGCCCCACCCCCAGCGCTCGGTCCGGAGCCCTCGAGGTGATCCGGGCCGGGCCTGTCGAGGATCTTTTACAATCGGCGGCCCCCTATTCTCTCCCGACCGGCCTCGTCCCTAGCGTCCCAAAGGCGGGATCAGGCGGCTGCTAGCGAAAGACCTACAGGAGCCCAGACTCGAGGCCCGCCAGGATGCGGAGACTGAGGGCGGGTTCGGCCGCCAGGAAGCGCTCCCGCCCGGGGCAGCAATCCTCCTCCGCCCTCCTCTGCAACCTCCAACCCGGGAGGGCCCTACGGGGCCTCGTCCTCCACACAGTGGGTCAGCCCAGTGGGGCTGCTTTCTGCCAAAGACTTGGCCCACCCTTCAAGCGCCCCTTCCCCCAGTCTCCATAAAAACTCTTTCAGAACTCCGGGGAATCAACCATGCTGGTGGGAGCTCCCAGCTCAGGCCTACTCCCCCATCTCACAGTTCCCGATCACACAGGGGAGCAAGCGGGATTTCCTAGGCTTGAGAACCCTCCTCCAAGCCTGGACGGAGCCTCAAGAGTGGTGAGAAGGACCAGATTGACTCGAAGAGCCGCCCTCCTCAGTTTGCTCCTCTCCTACACTCCTCTACCCTAGTCTCCACCGACCTGCTTCCTTCTGCGCTTGCCTAGTGGGGGGTGAAGGAGAGGACAACTACCTTCACTTCTCCCCCCAACTTTCACATACACCCTCCGTCCCCTAAGGTGGAGTCTCCTGGGAGGCGGGCAGCCTCGCAGATCCTTCTGCCTTAAGGCCTTGCAAAGGCAGAGTTTCCTCCTGTCAGTCTGGGATCTTCCAGCTCCTGCCGCATTTGCCACCTCCTCCCACACTCCTTTCATTCTTCCTCGCAGCATATCTGGACATAGACCACCCCTCGACCCCGCAAAAACAAAACAAAACAAAACTCTGAGAAATCTCCAAACACCTGTGCGTGGACGAATTACAGTTCACAGTTGCTCCTATATCCCTCATCACAATTGGCCCTCCCCCCAACCGTGGGAGGCAACTGCTCTTAAGCCGGGTTATAGTTGGGGGAATTGAGGCCCGGGGGGAACTGAATGTGGGTTTTGAACGCTTCTGCAAGGCCCTTTCCACCCCACTTCACAGAAAGTAGGGAAGTGAGCAAATCTCTCATTTTCCCTGACTTCAGAAAGCCTGCTTGCTGCTCCTGGAGTCAGCACCTGCTCCTCCCTTGTCCACTCTATCCCCCAATGAAGGCACTATTTGGGAGTGGCACTACAGCCCCAAGATGGAGGCATGGAGGGCAGCAGAAGCCGAGCCACAGTCCTTGTGCACCCCCTGGACTTCCCCAAGGAGGGCATGTGGAAGAGAAAGTCTGCCTTTCTCTGGGAGTATGGGTCATTGTCTTCTAGGTTCCTCTCCCCCTTAACATGGAGGAAAAACTCCAAAATAAGCTTGCTTGTGCTCCACTCCCTCAGTCCTTCTCTCATGATTCAATAAAATTATCATCACTGAGGGCTAATTTCCAGGGCTTTGCTTGATGTCCACAGGCCACAAAAGGAAGAATTCTTTGGGCTGGTTATTTGGGGACGGGAGGGTGAGGAGCAGCTCCTGGGAGGCTCTGCATTCGTGAGAAAGGATTTGCACATCTAAGAGGTCAACACAGCTAGTCCAGGGCTTCCTCTCTTCCAGACTTCCAGCCCTGCATCAAGCTACAGAGAGGAAATGGCAAAGAGCAGCAAATGTTATGCAAAAGGGTAAAGTTGCTCCCAAGATAGGAGCTGGGAGCTCCCGGGAAAAGAAAAGGGAAGAACATGTCTAAACCCCTGCCCACAGCTGGGCGTGGTGGCTCACGCCTGTAATCCCAGCACTTTGGGAGGCCGAGGCAGGCAGATCACCTGAGGTCGGGAGTTCGAGACCAGCCTGACCAACAAGGAGAAACCCCGTCTCTACTAAAAATACAAAAAATAAATTAGCCAGGCGTGGTGGCACATGCCTGTAATCCAAGCTACTCAGGAGGCTGAGGCAGGAGAATCGCTTGAACCTGGGAGGTGGAGGTTGTGGTGAGCCGAGATCGCACCATTGCACTCTAGCCTGGGCAACAAGAGTGAAACTCCATCTCAAAAAATAAATAAATAAATAAACCCCTGCCCACACACCTCAGTGAGGTGGACTTGTTCTGTATGTGCCTCCCAACTGTGGCCTTTACCCTCCACCTCAACTTGCCTGGTCCCAGTTGAGAGACTCCTTATATCCACAGGTGAGTTTGGTGTTTTCTAGCAGCCCCTACCCCTCAGTACCACATTTTTGGTAGTCTCTAACTCTCCAGATCCCAATAAGTTCTAGCCTAAGCCTTTCCTTCAGGCTGAATAGCTTCAAGCATCCAAGCCTGGTCCCTCCAAGATGAAGACTCACCTGTCATCCACAAATGGCTGGGCCTAGAAAACAGGAGGAGCTGTTTCAGGGAAAGTCAAGTTCCATGCAAAGTTAGTTCCTTTCGGTAGTTCAGTAAATAGTTGTAACCGATGAAATCCAGAAACGCTTTTAATATGTTGACAAAGCACAGGAGCTTCAAACCAACATACCTTATTTACCTTTTTCTATCCAACTGATTTCTTCACAGTTTTTGGTTAATATCCTTATAATATGTTTGTTTCTTATATATTTTCTTCTACAAACCATCAGAGGCTGCTAAATGTTTGAAAAACAATATAGGCTTTACCCCGATACAATGAATTGGAAGAATTCCCAATATCATTGCTTTACTTTGGGGTTTTGTTGTTGTTCCTATTCTGTTCAGCAAATGGAAACATGATGTTGAGTCTGAAACTTCCAGACAAAGCTGGGAGGCCCAGCAAAAAGAAAAGCCAGAGAAAGAAAGATGGAGATGAGGTCAGAGAAACAGGAACACAGGCATGACCACAAACCAGCAATGCATCAACTTTTGATCAAGGTCCTTTATGCAGTCTAAGGGTGGCAAAGACACATTATAGAAAAGCCTTGGCTGGGCGTGGTGGCTCATGCCTGTAATCCCAGCACTTTGGGAGGCCAAGGCAGGCAGATCAATTGATATCAGGAGTTCCAGACCAGTCTGGCCAACATGGTGAAACCCTGTCTCTACTAAAAATACACAAATTAGCCGGGCATGATGGCTTGTTCCTGTAATCCCAGCTACTCACTAGGCTAAGGCAGAAGAATCGCTTGAACCCAGGAGGTGAGCCAAGATTGCGCCACTGCACTCCAGCCTGGGCAACAAAGCAAGACTCCATCCCAAAAAAGAAAAAGAAAAAAGAAAAGCCTGGTCTGCTCACTACTCTATAACCTGCATAGTAAGAAGCTCAACTGGTGGTTGCCAGGGATTCCTTTCTGGAACTACCTTCTCTTTACATTTTCCTGGAAACATGACCTACATGACCTTGGTGATATCATTGCTGCTTCCCATGTAGTAAGTCTAATTTCCTAGACACTCCCAATGAAGGATCAATAGAAGGAGTTTATGTTCTGTTGTTTGTGGGATGAAGCGATCTCACCTAATCACCCTAAGCTCTTGGTTGGTGTAGCGAGCTCCATGGAGAATTTACCATTTCAGGGAGTTCTGTTAGGTGAGCCTTTACCCATGTTTCATCCTTGTGTGTCTTGAGTGACCACTGTTCCAGAGCTTACTGACATTTCACCATGCACTTGAGGTGAGAGCATTATCCTCAGCCTCACTGTCAACCTACCTCTCCTTCTTGCTAAAGCTGGGAGCACACCCAAGACTCCCTAGGGCCCAGCTCACCCTTTTCTTTGGGATATAGCCCTCTCGAAAACTTCAAATTTTGAGACAGGGGCAGTGGTAAAACAGAGAAACTTTAAGGGGAATAAAGCCATCTGTGCCTAGCTGATCAACAGCTCTGCAGTTTCCTTTTTTATATATTGGAAGTAAATGCTTAAATAATTGGTTATTTTGGCTCGACATATTTTATTGCACCTTTAAAGAAGGATGTGTGCTTGAGACTGGGTGGGTGTGGCCTGGCTGATCTGGCAGTATACAGGTTGTGGGTGGAAGAGCTTAAGAACATACTTGTTTCTCTTATTCTGTGATCCTATGCCCTAGGGCTGTACTTTTTCCTTCTGATTAGCTTTCTGGGAGGTGCTGAGTTGAATGCAGAATGAATTTACATAGTGGGTTGCTCTGACTAGAGTGGTTTAATACAGAAATGAGCAGGGACTATGGATGTGGGGGTGGAAGGAGATGTGAATCTAATTTTCCATATGAATCTGCATCATTTGTGCAATAGAACTGTACTTATGTCTGGATCATTGTCTTGACAAGGCTGGAATGAATGTAAAATGATCTAAGAAAGAGACTACTATAACCATGGGGTTAATTTAAGAACAGAGAAGGAATATACTCAGTGTTTTAGCAGCTGGAAAGTGTGGAGAGGGAGGGACTGAGGTTCTAGGAAACATACACTCAATTGCAACCTCCTCATTTCCACCAAGAGCCTCAGTTTCATATGCTCTGTTCTACTGACCTTCCCATTCACCTCAGGTCTCATATTTCACAATCATGGTATTAAATATTTTTTCCCTTCTTGGCTGTATCACACTCATTTCTCATAATTCCCAGATTATATGAGGAAAAAAAGCCAGGGATTTTGGAGAAGACTGCTAGGTAAACTCAAATGCCCAGTGGCCCTAAACACCTGTGGAATCCAGCTAAGGATCAATGTCAGGTGGAAAAGAGCCTCATGACCCCCTCAGGCCCTTTTCTGTTTTCCATAGGATGGAGCAAACTGTATGTTTAGAACAACAGAAGCTGCTGAGCCTAGGACTAAGAGGACTGCCACAGACTGGGAGACTGCTAAGCCTTTGGTCATGGCCACAGACCAGGGAAGAGACAAAACTGAGGGACAGGCTGCTAGGCCCTGACATTAATGTCATGGTCACTCTCTCCCATAATACAAGCACTTGTTAAAAATTTCAGATGGTAAAAATCAGGAGTATTTCCCTCATACTCTCCTGACCATTCATACCCCTGCAAGAGGTGACTGCCATGAACACTCCAGTCCATGCCCCCTTCAGAGATAGATATTTAGATGTGTAAGTATAGACGCATAGAAACATATTTTTTTTTCATCTTCCTTATATGAAGTTATATTCTACTCTGCACCTAGGGAAACACCCATAGTAGGTTCCTCCCATATTAGGAACATTCATAGTATCTCTGCTAAGTCTGCCCCAAACAGACCCTTCCTGCCCCCAAACAGAGGCCTCTGCTCTGTGGGACCTCTGCTCAGCTTTGGCCAGGCATAGCCCAGGCTTCTCTGCTCATCCATGCACATTCTGAACTTGAAGGGACCATCTACTCTATCAACCCTAGGAAGCTCCTGATAGCACACAGGCTCACCACTTCCTTCACAGAGAATATTCAAGTCGGTCACCTTACCAGTCATTGAAAAGGACATAAAGGACTAATTTCATCCCTCACAAACCTGATTTGTGCTGATCTCTTATAAGGAAAGCAGGAATCATTTTGACCTAGAAGACTGGATTCCCAGAAACAGTAACCCTTAGCCCAGAAAAGGCCAGCAGACTGGTGGGTTTGCTCTTCTCTTCCTCTAGTTGGGCCTGAGAGTGGCCAAGAGATGAAGTTTACTAGCCTGTTAACCTGGCACATGATACCTGGGAGCTAGTCCTCCTGCTGTCTCCCAAAGGACTGTGGAAAATCAGAGCTTTTCTGGGGCTGCTTGTATCCAAAGGACTCTACTGGAAGTGATCTTCTCCTGGAAGCGGCTTGAAAAATTCAAGTCCTGCAACCTGCTGCAAAGGCTCAGCGTACCATCTTGGGCAACTGGCATGGAGTGACACACAGATCCCCATCTAGGATTCAATTCCCAAAAATGGATCTTATCGTTCCCAGATTGTGAAAGCAAGGGAAGCAGTTGGATAGTCTTAAGCAAAAAAGTGACAGGATAGGATAATATATCCTCTAGATGTGAAGGCACTGGGGGGCTGCAGAACTCCCACTCCCACCACCAACACTAATCAATAATGAAGAGCCAGGGCTGTTATGCCAGTGAGCTTTATTTCCCTATAGAATAAATAGCTATTTTCCTGATTATAATTAGTGCATGTAAATCATTTCTAAAATTCAAACAACTTAGGAATGTATGTGGATAAAAATAGAGAACATTTGAAATTTTTTTACCTTGAGGTGACTGCAATTAATTTTCTGCTGACTATGGCAGGCAGAATTTTGGCCCCCATGATCTTCACTCGCTGGGGTTACTCCCATGAATATGTTCCATTGCATGGCAAAAAGGACTATGCAGATGTGATTAAAGTTACTAACCAGTTGATCTTAAGACAGGCAATTGTTCTGGATTATAAATGTGGACCTGATGTGATCACATGAGCACTTAAAAGCAGAGAATAGGAACAGAAAAGAAACTCAGATTTAGGCTGAGTGTGGTGGCTCAGGCCTAGTAATCTCAGCACTTTGGGAGGCCGAGGCAGGAGCATCACTTGAGCCCAGGAGACCAGCCTGGGCAATATAGCGAGACTCTCATCGCTAAAGGAAAAAAAGTGAGATTTGAAGTGTGAGGACTTGACATGTCATTGCTGGTTTGAAGATGTGGGTGCCATGTGAAAAGAAATACATGCAGTCTGAAGTTCTTAGGAGAAATGCCCTAGCTGACAGCTGGTGAGAAATGGAAACCTCAGTCCTACAACAACAAGAAATTAAATTCTTTTTTTTTTTTTTTTTTTTTTTTTTGAGACGGAGTTTCACTCTTGTTGCCCAGGCTGGAGTGCGATGGCGTGATCTCGGCTCACCGCAACCTCTGCCTCCCGGGTTCAAGCGATTCTTCTGCCTCAGCCTCCTGAGTAGCTGGGATTACAGGCATGCACCACCACGCCTGGCTAATTTTGTATTTTTAGTAGAGATGGGGTTTCTCCATGTTGGTTAGGCTGGTCTCTCCATGTTGGTTAGGCTGGTCTCGAACTCCCCACCTCAGGTGATCCGACTGCCTCGGCCTCCCAAAGTGCTGGGATTACAGGCATGAGCCACTGCACCTGGCCAAGAAATTAAATTCTGCTAACAACCTGAGGGAGCTTGGAAGCAGATTCTTCCCCAGAGCCTGCAGAAAGGAATTGCATCCCAGACTACATTTTGATCTCATCTTTGTGAGACCCTAAGCAGAGAACCCAGTTAAGCCATGATATTCCTGGACTTCTGACCATGAAAACTGTGAGATAATGAGTTTTAAGACGCTACATTTATGGTTATATGTTATGGCAGCAATAGTGACAGAAATAAAGTGACAATCCTTTAATACATCTCTTCTTCTATGCATATACACACTAACACAAATACATACTAAATTTATGTATAATTAACTTGTACATTGGGTTTTTGTGAACCAGCTTCTTCCTACACTATCTCCTTTGTCCCCTTTAACCAATTATTAGTAATTTCAGGTTCATAATTTTCTACCTTTCTTTTTGGTGATATATACCCTTATATCTTTGTGATATGATGATATAATAAGGAATATATGTTTTGTCTCCTGTCCCAGTTGCTGGCACAGAGCTCCTAAAATTCTTCTAATTCCCTGAGCAATAGAAGTGTTAGGAACAAAGAACATTTTGTGGCCAGGTGCAGTGGCTCACGCCTATAATCCCAGCTCTTTGGGAGACCAAGGCAGGCAGATCACGAGGTCAAGAGATCGAGACCATCCTGGCCAACATGGTGAAACCCCGTCTCTACTAAAAATACAAAAACTAGCTGGGCGTGGTGGTGTGTGCCTGTAGTCCCAGCTATTCAGGAGGCTGAGGCAGGAGAATCGCCTGAACCCGGGAGGCAGAGGTTGCAGTGAGCCAGGATTGCGCCACTGCACTCCAGCCTGGTGGCAGAGCAAGACTCCATCTCAAAAAAAAAAAAAAAAAAAAAAAATTTTGTTTTTTGACCCTGGCTTCTGACACAGAGCTCCTAATTCTTGGAATTTTCTGAGTAATAAGAATGTCTTTTGTTTTGATGAGGCAACTTTTGGTGGGCTCCTGCATGGGGACTGGTCACCAGAAAGACCAAGCTGTGATAAAAAGCTTGGAACTTTCAGCTCTATTTCCTATCCTCTGGGAAGGAGAGAGGGGCTGGAAATTGAGGTAATAATAGATCATGCCTATGTGATGAAGCTTCCATATAAGTCCCTAAACTATGGTGTTTGGAAAGCTTTCTAGGTTGGCATTCAGAAAACTTCATGCCTATGTGTTGAAGCTTTTAAGTCCCTAAACCATGGCGTTCAGAAAGCTCCTAGGTTCACAAAGCTTCTGAAGAGTTCAGAAAGCTTTGAGGCATCTACATGCCAGGAGGTAGCATATCACAAATTCACAAGGACAGAAGCTCTACACTCAGGACCCTTCCAGACCTCACCCTGTATATTTCTTCATTGGCTGTTCATCTGTATCTTGTTTTATATCCTTAGTTACATAATAAACCAGTAAATGTAAGCAAGTGTTTCTGTGAGTTCTGTGAGCTCTCCTAGCAAATTATCCAACCCAAGTCGGAGGTCATAGGAAACTCAATTTCAAGCTGGTCAGTCAGAAGTACAAGTTACAACCTGGGACTTGTAATTGGCATCTGAAGCGAGGAGGATTCTTACGAGACTGTGCCCTTAACCTGTGGGGTCTATGAGGAATGCAGAATGTGGAATGGGATGGGATGGGATGGGATGGGATGGGATGGGATGGGATGGAATGGATCCAGCTGGTGTCTGCAGAGAATCAGAAAATTTGTCAATGTGGGAAAACCCTCAGAATTGGTGGCCAGAAGTGTTATGTGTTTAGTGTGTGTAGTATAAGAGGAAAAGAAAACCTTTTGTTTTTATCTGTTATACAAACCCCAACACTCAGCAAATCAATTCACCCACTGCAGGTATTCAATCAATGTTTGATGAATAAATAATGCAATGGGCATTGTGTTTAGTTTGTTAGGCTTTTATTTTCTCTATATTCTTGGACAATTAGGGCAATCCATGATATATCCATCAATTTTGTAGAAAAACAAACTGAAAAAAAGAGAAAAGCTATCTTTATACATTTTTCCTTTATTTATTTGGGATCAAACTATTTATTGGTGATTTTTTTGCACATTTCTAAGAAGCAGTCTATTTTAATACCATATAATCTATTCCAGATCATACCATGAGACAGAAGGTTTCCCTCCCTAATCCTAACCTTAGCCCTAAATCTAGCCCTAGTCCTAACCCTATTCTTAACCCTAAGCCTAACCCCAACACCAACCCCAGCTCTAATCCTAATGCTAAATCCTAAACCAGACTCTGATCACAACCCTGACTCCAACTCCACCAGTAATAAGTCATGACAGGCTATGTCTGGCCATTACTGATCTTGACAATTCATGATTGACTTTGACTGGTCTTGATCATCCATGACTGGCAGACTGACTGTGACCAGCTCTGACCAGCCTTAACTGGTCTTGACTGGCCCTGACCAGCTGTAACTGGCTTGGACCTACTGTGACCATCCTTGACCAGCCATGACTAGCTTTGGCTTGTCTTGACCAGCTGTGGCTAGATTTGATCAGTCTTCACTGGCTTTGATGCCCTGGACCAGTTTTAACCAGCTGTGACCAGCCTTAACCAGTTGTAACTGGCCTTAACCAGTTTTGACTGGCTTAGACCAGCCATGACCAGCTTTGGCTGGTCTCTGCCAGTCGTGACTACTGTGACTGGCTTTTACCAGCCTGAACAGGTTTTAACCAGCCATGGCTTGTCTTGATTGGCCATGACTGGCTGTGACCAGCTTTGATTACAATTGACTGGTTTTGATCAGCTTAGACCAGCTGTGACCAGCTTTGACCAGTCATAACAGAGCTTAACCAATTTTGACTGGCTTACACTGGCCATGACCAGCTTTGACTGGTCGTGACTGGCCTTCATGAGCCATAACTGGCTTTGACTAGAATTGACCAGTTTTTACCAGCCATGACTGGTCTTGACCACATGTGACTGGCTTTGACTGGTCATGACTGGCTTTGGCCAGAATTGGCTGATTTTGATTGGCTTAGACCAGCTGTGTCCAGCTTTGTCCTGTATTTACTGGCTGTGACTGGCTTTGACTGGCCTGGACCAGTTTTAACCAGCCATGGCTGGTCTTAACCAACTGTGATTGGCTTTTGCTACCTGTGACCAGCTTTGGTTGGCTATGACTGGCCTTGACCAACTGTGACTGGCTTTGGCCTATCTTGACCAGCCATGACCAGCTTTGGCCAGCCATGACTGGCTTTGATCAACCATGCTGGATTTGGCCTGTCTTGACCAGCCATGACCAGCTTTGACTGGCCTTGACCAGCCATGACTGGCTTTGATCAACCATGCTGGATTTGGCCTGTCTTGACCAGCCATGACCAGCTTTGACTGGCCTTGACCAGCCATAATCAGACTTCACCAGCTGTGACTGACAATAACCAGTTGTGACTAGCTTTCACAAACCTCAACTGGTCTTAACTAGTCATGACTAGCCTTGACTGGAGTTGACTGGCTTTTACCAGATTAGACCAGCCATGACCAGCTTTGACTAGTTTTGACTGGTCTTGACCACTTTTGACTGACGTTGACCAGTCTTGACAGGCCTTGGCTGGCTTAGACTGACCTTGATGGGTCTTCACTTTTTTTTGTTGTTGTTGTTACCAGATTTGACCTGCCATGACTGGCCTTGACTGGCAGTATCTGGTCATGATCCTGCTGCTTCCTGCCCAGCCAAGGTCCTGGGACTCAGGGGCTGTACAACAGTGTGGGGGTAGGTGGAGGAGAGCAGAATGGTGAGGGTGCACCTGGGAGAGCTCACTGGTGGGGTTACACCAGAAAGGCCTTAGAGATCACTTCCTCTTGCAGATGGAGAAATAGGCCCTGTCGATGTGGACTCAACTATCAGAGCAGGTGACAGTGGAGACAGGCAAAGATATCTGCATGACAGGAGTAAGCTGGGGTGAGTGCAAATTTGTGCACTTTTCTCCTCCCTGAGACTTTCAGCTCCACAGAGCAGCCTCTGAAATACATGTAAATACTTGGTGATCCACAATCCAGACAAGAGTGGAAGGACCAGAGAAGGATAGGACCAGGTGGAAATGTAGTAGAGAGGCAAGGTGTTAGCCTAGGGGGAATGCTAGTTAACCCACAAGGTAACGGTGAGAGAAGGGAAGTCAATAGTGAAACAATCCTAACCCTAGCTGTAGCTGTAGCCAAAACCCTAACCCTAGCTTTTTTTTTTTTTTTCTCCTTAGACAAGGTCTCACTTTGTCACCAAGGCTGGAGTGCAGTGTCGTGATCTTGGCTCACTGCAGCCTCAACCTCCCAGGTTCAAGTGATCCTCCTGCCTCAGCCCCCCAAGTAGCTGAGACTACAGGTCCACACCACCATGCATGGCTGATTTTTATTTTATTTTATTTTATTTTATTTTATTTTATTTTATTTTATTTTATTTTATTTTATTTTATTTTATTTATTTTGAGACAGAGTCTCACTCTGTCACCCAGGCTGGAGTGCAGTGGCACGATCTCGGCTCCTGCAACCTCCGCCTCCTGGGTTCAAGCAATTCTCATGCCTCAGCCTCCCAAGTCACTGGGGTTACAGGCGTGCACCAGCATTCTTGGCTAATTTTTGTATTTTTAGTAGACACGGGGTTTCACCATGTTGGCAAGGCTAGTCTCAAACTCCTGGCCTCAAGATTCTCAAATTCCTTGGTCTCCCAAAGTGCTGGGATTACAGGTGTGAGCCATTGCACGTGGCCCCAGCTAATTTTTTGTATTTAGGTTGGTGCAGAAGTAATTGCAGATTTTGCCATTAAAAGTAATATTTTTTTGGTACAGATAGTGTTTCGCCATGTTGCCCAGGCTGGTCTTGAACTCCTGGACTCAAGCAATCCACCCATCTCAGCTTCCCAAAGTGCCAGGATTACAGACCTGAGGCACTGCACCTGGCCTTTAGCCTTATCCCCTTAACCCCTAAACCCTGACCCTAGCCCTAGCCCCAGCCTCAACCCTACACCTAACCCTAACTCTAAACCTCAAACCTGTTTATACCTTAACCCCTAAAATCTAAACCCTAACCCCCTAATCCTAAACAGCCTAAATACTATATCCAACCCCAACCCCAGATCAAACCAAACATATCAAACAAAGGGATGGCATCACAAGGACAGAAAACTACAGAACAATATCCCTTCTAAACAGAGATGTAGTAAACCTTAACAAAATAATAGTAATATGAAACTACAGTCATCCCTCAGTATCCATGGGGGATTGGTTCCTGGACTCCTACCAATACCAAAATCCACACGCACTCAAGTCCTGCAGTGAGCCCTGTGAAATCCGTGGATACAAAAAGTTGGCCCTCCATTTATGTGGGTTTCACATCCCACAAATACTATGTTTTTGATCCTTGTTTGGTTATGGATGTGGAATCTGCTAATATGGAGAGCTGAATGTATTTTTCAAGCCCTGTGGCCAGTGGGAAACCATTGCCAAAGTTAAACCAGAAGAGTGACATGGGCTGGGCACCGTGGCTCATGCCTGTAATTCCAGCACTTTGGGAGGCCAAGGCAGGTGGACCACCTGAGGTCGAGAGTTCTAGACCAGCCTGACCAACATGGAGAAACCCTGTCTCTACTAAAAATACAAAAATTAGCCAGGCGTGGTGGCACATGTCTGTAATCCCCGCTACTCGGGAGGCTGAGGCAGGAGATTCACTTGAACCCAGGAGGCAGAGGTTGCGGTGAGCCGAGATCACACCATTGCACTCCAGCCTGGGCAACAAGAGTGAAACTCCATCAAACAAACAAAAAAAAATGACATGATGAGATTTATGTTGTGAATCAGTATTTTGCCATTATCAAGTTGAGTTCCCCAATGGTGGGCAGGTGAATCTGTGCTCCTCCCAGTGGACTGCACTGAGGAGACCATAGCATCAGGCCAGAGTGTTTCTGCCAGGAATGCAGGGTCCGCGTCTGCTCAGGAGGAAACACTGGGCAAATCTAGTTTGGAGTCACCTCTGCTCTTTAGATCTACCAAGGCTGTGAAACTGAGGGACAGTCTCAGGAACAGTTCCAGAAAAAGAAAACTGGATCTGAGTGGAAAAAGACATTTTTTCTCCCAGTTGAGGCAGGTGGTGAAGTGAAATGGGTCTGCAGATTGGAATGTCAGGTAGAAATCATGTACTTCCTGATTTGGGGATTATGTGATGGTTACCTAGGAGAGTGTCCCTGCTTTGGGTAAAATATACTGGAGTATTTTGTGTGAAATTGGGAATCTGATACAGCAATAACCACTGGGGAATCTAAAAGAAAGGATAAAGAGTACTTTGTACTGCTATTGCAGGTTTTCTACAAGTATGAAATTATTAGGAAGTAAACTACTTTTTAAAACAACCATGTCAATATCATTTCAGTAAAGCAGAAACAATATCAAACTTTCTTATAGAGGCTAAGCCTGACCCAAATCCACATCAGCCAAAGCTGTGAAACCAATTGCTCTTCTAAGAGTCTGAATGTTACATTAGTATTAAGAGGCCACTGTGTGGACATAATGTTACTGGCCACTACACCTTGGTTGTGGAGAAGAACCTTGAGGTATGGTGGAAACAGTAGGATTTTTTATTTCCAATTTTCCACATGAAGCCCTTCCTCTCCTGGGTACTCTGAAGACTTACTGCCCCTCAGTAGTCACGGCTGCGAACAGGAAGGTTTTTATTCACCATTGACGTTGTCTCCAGTTGTCCTAAAGTGAGACGGTGCCCCCTTAGGTCTGTGCTGAGGAAAACAAAACTCTTGTCTTTGAAGTGGGCTTGGTGCTGAACTCCATAAGCGGAACACAAGGCCCTTCATGGGGTCAGAAAAGGCGGGTTCGCGCGCTCCCTGCTGGCCACCAGAGACAGTGCGGGATTCTCAGCGCTCACTGTGTAGCGGTAGCCGTGCGCCCCCTCCTGGCTGTCCTGCTGAATCAATTAAATTCAATGTGCAGCCTGTAATCCCAGCCCTTTGGGAGGCAGAGGCAGGTGGATCACCAGAGGTACGGAGTTCGAGACCAGCCTGGCCAAAATGGTGCAATCCCGTCTCTACTAAAAATACAAAATTAGCCGGCCGTGGTGGTGCGCGCCTGTAATCCCAGCTACCCCGGAGGCTGAGGCAAGAGAATCGCTTGAACCCAGCAGGTGGAGGTTGCAGTGAGCCGAGATGGTGCCACTGCACTCCAGCCTGGGCAACAAAGTGAGATTCCATCTCAAATTAAAAAAAAAAAAATTCAATGTGCATATTATTCAGTGCCGTAATTTTGGAAATTCAAACTAAAATGGAGCCCACTATCCCGGTCTTTAACAAAAATGCTGAAGGAACAAGTCATTTGAAACCATATGGAATGAAATGAACATAGATACAAATTTTACAATTTACGCAAGAATTTACTCAGAATAGTCCGTAGACAAATTAAAAATGCAAAACTATCAAAATTCTAGAAGAAAACATAGAAGAAAATCTATGTGACCTTGGGTTTGGTGATGAGATTTAACATACAATGCCAAGAGCTGATCCACGCACAAAAGTTAATAATATGGATATTATAACATTAAAAATGTTACACATGTCTGTGATAGACCATGTTCAAAGAATGAAAACAGAAGCCACAGACAGGACAAAATATTCGTAAAATACATATCTGAGAAAGGATTTGTATTCAAAATACTCAAAGAACTCTCAAAACTAAAAAATAAGACAACCCAATTAAAAATGGGTAAGATATAAAGAGACACCTCGCCAAATAAGGTATGCAGATGGCAAATAAGCATACAGAAAGATGCTCAATATCACATATCATTAGCGAATTGCAAATTACAACAACGAGATAGCACTGCCAGGTGCAAGTGGCTCACGCTTGTAATCCTAACACTTTGGGAGGCCGAGGTGGGCAGATCACTTGAGGTCAGGGGTTCGAGACCAGCCTGGCCAACATGTCGAAACCCCATCTCTACTAAAAATACAAAAATTGTTCGGGTGCGGTGGCGCATGCATGTAATCCCAGCTATTCGGGAGGCTGAGGCAGGAGAATCGCTTGAACCCGGGAGGTGGAGGTTGCAGTGAGCCGAGATCGCGCTACTGCACTCCAGCCTGGGAAACAAGAGTGCGACTCGGTCTAAAAAAACAAACGAACAATGAGATAGCACTGCACACTTGTTGAAACTGCTATTTATTAGACCTGCTGAACTAAAACAATGATAAACCATAAACTTTCATTCATTGCTCGTGGAATGCATAATGATACAGCCACTTGAGAAGACAGTGTGAGACTAGAATATGCCACCACAAAATATGATTGTAGAAGACTAGAATATGCCACTCAAAAGTATGCCTTTTTTGGCATAAGGATTATTTTGAGCTGATTGTTTTGAGAAACTGCAGATGCAAGAGAAGCTCTGAATACAGAGTAGAAGTTACCCTTTTATAAGGGAAATTTACATCTATAAAGAAAATCTTCATTTGCAAGGGTGTCTCTCCCTCAGTACCAAGAAAAGAAGGATGACTAAATCATGAGAGATTCTTATCAATAGGGAAGACATCAACTTAAATCTGCATTACAAACCTTACCCTTGTTTACTGTCCTTTTCCTGGTTACCTCCCCATTACCGCACCCTCCACCCCAACCCCACTTTCTTTGTTTCAGTTGAACAAATTCATTTTTACTCATTTTACTCATTTTTCCTTGGGTGTCTCCCACGTGTTTTTTTGTTGTTGTTTTTGTTTGTTTGTTTTTGAGACAGAGTCTCGCTCTGTTGCCCAGGCTGGAGTGCAATGGCGTGATCTCGGCTGGCTGCAACCTCCGCCTCCCGGGTTTAAGCGGTTCTCCTGTCTCAGCCTCCTGAGTAGCTGGGATTACAGGTGCCTGCCACCACGCCCAGCTAATTTTTTTATTTCTTTAAATTTATTTATTTATTTATTTAGAGACGGAGTTTTGCTCTTGTTGCCCAGGCTGGAGTGCAATGGCGTGATCTCGGCTCACCGCAACCTCTGCCTCCCGGGTTCAAGTGATTCTCCTTCCTCAGTCTCCCGAGTAGCTGGGATTACAGGCAGGCATGTGCCACCATGCCCAGCTAATTTTTTTTTTTTTTTTTTTTTTTTTTTTTTTTAGTAGAGATGGGGTTTCTCCATATTCATCAGGCTGGTCTCAAACACCCGACCTCAGGTGATCCGCCCACCTCAGCCTCCCAAAGTGTTGGGATTACAGGCGTGAGCCGCCGCACCCAGCCATTTTTATATTTTTAGTAGAGTTGGGGTTTCACCATGTTGACCAGGCTGGTCTCAAACTCCTGACCTAAAGTGATCCACCTGCCTCGGCCTCCAAAAGTGCTGGGATTACAGGCATGAGCTGCCGTACCCAGCCTCTGTGTGTGTATTTTTAAAAAGTATTCAATTATACTTATTCAAGCATGGTAAGGAAGACTTTATTCAGGACCATCGTGATAGGTACAAGAACCACTGCAACGGGGTCTTGCAGTCGGGGAGAGAGATTGGGCTCAACTCCAAATACAGCATGGGCCAGTGGGACTTTACAGCCAAGGACCAGGATGGAGGTCAGAGGATGGAAAATTGCTAAGAGGAAATCAGGAGTTAAAGGTATCAACATGCTGGGTGCGGTGGCTCACGCCTGTAATTCCAGCACTTCGGGAGGCGAGGCGGGCGGATCACGAGGTCAGGAGATCAAGACCATCCTGGCCAACCTGGTGAAACCCTGTCTCTACTAAAAATACAAAAATTAGCTGAGTGTGGTGGCATGCGCCTGTAATCCCAGCTACTTGGGATACTGAGGCAGGAGAATTGCTTGAACCCAGGAGGCAGAGGTTGCAGTGAGCCGAGATGGCACCACTGCACTCCAGCTTAGGCGACAGAGCGAGACTCTGTCTCAAAAAAACATAAAAAATAAATAAAAATAAATAAAGGTATCAACATTATAATGCCAGCTTACAGATGAGATGGACTCTGTGGCTGAGATGAGAGATTTGAGAGAAAATTAAGTGGCCACAGCGGGCCACGGTGGCTCACACTTATAATCCCAACAGCACAGGAGGCTGAGGTGGGAGGATGGCTTGAGCCCACGAGTTCAAGACCAACCTGGGCAAAACAGTGAGACCCTGTTTCTACAAAAATAAAAAATTACCCAGACATGGTGGCACACACCTGTAGTCCTAGCCATGCACTCAGGAGGCCGTTGCAGGAGGATTGCTTGAACCCAGGATTAAGGCTGCAGTAAGCTATGATCATGCCACAGCACTCCAGCCTGGATGACAGGGCAAGACTCTGTCTCTAAAAAAGAGAAAAAGTAAGCCACCATGGCAAGGAAAAGGGATTAGTCATGTACTCCTACATTGTTAGTTACTATAAGGTTTGTTAAATACTATAAGGTTTGTTAAATGCCATAAGGTTTTCCTTCCTATAAGTAGGCAGGAACATGTTCTAACAAAACACTGCCCAACTGACCCCTGTGGACTGCCTGACCACCAGCCAACTGGGACACGTCTGCCTTGAGGATCCTGCCAGTGGCACCAACTGGATAGATCAACCCTACAAAAATTCATTCCTGATAAACAGCTAAAGACCCTAAACCAGTTCCAGCCAGTTTACAGAGACTGTGCACAAAATGTCTTTGTGCCCTATAGTTCACCTGTTGACTTAAAAAGGCAAATTCCACCTTGTTGGGTTAGAAGGTATCTGAGTTATCAGTGGCAAATCTGTACAGGTCTGCAGCAACTTCAATTCTTGCCTCTTCAGAAGAAAGAATTCAACTGAGGGGCATAAGGCAGAAAAAGAGACTGAGGCAAGTTTCAGAGCAGAAGTGGAAGTTTATTAAAAAAGCTTTAGAGCAGGAAAGAAAGAAAGTACACTTGGAAGAGACCCAAGCAAGCAACTTGAAGGACAAGTGCAGCATTTAACCTTGATGCTAGGACTTTATATGCGGGCCCACCTTCGGCGTCTTGTACCCCTTTCCCATGATTCTTCCCTTAGGGTGGGCTGCCCTCATGCGCAATGCCCTTATGCTTGGGAAGTGAGCATGCGCAGTGTGTTTAGGAAGTTGTATGCGTGCCCATCTGAGGCTTTCTTCCCTTTTCTGGTGGAATCCACCATTTTGTCTCTTAATGCACATGCCCAGGCTCACTCGCCCAACTCCTGAGATTTTACTGAAAGCCAATTACCAATCTCAAGTGTTTTTATCTGTTTGGGAAGTTGCCTCTCCCTGTCACTTGTGTTCAATTAACACTTTAGTGTGACAGCTGTGGACCATCAGGAGATTGTCTCTCCCTGGCACCGGCTGCCAAATTGTCATTTTTAGAGAGGCGGTGTGGTAACTGCTGAGCAATCACCTGATGGTTGCCTGACATTCCTGGTGGGTTGGGGGGAGAGCCCTCTCCTGCCCTGCTTATGCCTAACTACCTGTAACAACCTTACTTTAATGTTAAAGCCCCATCCCAAAGTGAACATAATATGTATATTACATATGTTAACTCACTGCACATGTGCTTGACTTTCCCTGTAAATTTTATAGATATTACCAAACCTGATGAATATACATGTAAGACAAGTCCTGGAAGGCTTAAATGCTGCTGTTTCCTCCCCTTCTGTAGAATGCATACTCACAGTTTCCCTGGAGGCTACATTCTCCATTCTGCAGACTGTTGCTCTGAAAATAAAAGTTTTCTCATTTTTTCTTCCTCTGTAGATCTCATAGTCATTTTGTTAACATTTCTGGTGATGAGAATAGGATCCAAAGTGGTCCCCAATTTCTTTTCCTCTACTGCCTCAATCAATGCCTAGGTGCCAGCAATGATGCTGTAAGGTCCAGTTGTCTTCTGGCCATGGTAGGAACGAGTTGGGTAAGCATTCTCGGATCCAAGATCTCCTTTTAGGTTGAGATCTAGGAGGTTTTATTTTCTTTAAATAGGGCAATCCATCTGGTTTGCAGGTAGACCTTAATTCTTGTGTTCTAAGCAGGAACACTTGCTCTATGGTTACACTCTGAAGTTGACTTCTTTAGGTGAGTGCTTTAGGTAGTTCACCCACTAAAGTAATGGTCACTGGCCAGCCACCATTGGGAACCCCAGCAGCCTATATGTTTAAAACTATGGGAAAAACTCCTGTGAATATTTAGGATCCTGGATGCAAATAACCCGGGATGACTCAAAGCTTTGTTGGCAACAATTGGGAACTTTTGATATGCCTAAATTAGTCTATCAACATGCACAATTAGAGCGGAGAGAATTCTGGACCTCTCAAAAGCAATGGGAGGCCTCTTTTATTTCTTTTCTCTTCTCTTTCTTACTTTCCTTTATTTTTTTAATTTTTTTTATTTTTACAGAGTTTGGCTTTTGTTGCCCAGGCTGGAGTGCAATGGCACGATCTTGGCTCACCGCAACCTCTGCCTCCCAGGTTCAAGCTAGTCTCCTGCCTCAGCCTCCCGAGTAGCTGGGATTATAGGCATGCACCACCATGCCCAGGTAATTTTGTATTTTTAGTAGAGACGGGGTTTCTCCATGTTGGTCAGGCTGGTATCGAACTCCCGACCTCAGGTGATCTGCCTGCCTCAGCCTCCCAAAGTGCTGGGATTACAGGTGTGAGTCACTGCGCCCGGCCTGGGAGGCCTTTTTCAACTGGTATTATGAAAGCTCTAAAAAAATAGTTAGAAATAATGAATAAGACCTATTTCATAGCACAATAGGGTGACTATAGTCAATAATAACTTAATTGTACATTTTAAAATAAAGAGTATAGTTGGATTGTTTGTAACTCAAAGGATAAATTGCTTGAGGGGACAGATGCCCCATTCTCCGTGATGTTCTTATTTCACATTGTATGCCTGTATCAAAACATCTCATGTACCCCATAAAGTTATACACCTACCAAGTACCCACAAAAATTTAAAAACAAAAAAAGAAAAAATAAAGAAATGGAGTCTCTAGTTAGCTCCTTGAAAGAGACTAATTCAAAATTTAATCAGTGTCTTCAAAAGCTTGAAAATCTACATCAGGCCCTAAATCCAAAACTGAAAACAACTCTGTGTACCCTCTTGTTACCCTCCTTGCACTCTGTCAAGGCCACTTCCACCTTAGTCCTTCTTGCTGCCACTGTCTTCTCTTTCTGAACTGCCTTTCTTCTCCTTGCCTTCCATTCTGGAACTGCCCTGTTTGTTGACTCTGCAACCCCTTTGGTTGCACCTTTTAAAGTGATTGATAACTCTACAGGTGGTCACACTACCTTTTCTACAGACTTGCTGTAGTTCAACCATTTCTACTCGATGACAAATGTGTGCCAGCTAGGACTTCCTGATGTCTACCAGTTAATCCACATACCAGTGGGAAATACCTTAACGCAAGAATAGATGTATTTATCTAACTGGGATAGGCCCTATGAAGATTTCATCTTACTGGGGAAACAGCCTACAAGACAGTGAGAAAATTCAGTGAGAAAAACTTAACTAAATTGGTTAAGTCTATCAGTCCTACCAGGAGGAAATCAAAGACCCAAAGAAGGTCAGAGTGGAAATAGTGGAGAACTTCAGGTCCAGTGATTTTCAAACTGTGCTCTGTGAATCTTTGGAGGATTTACAGAAGTACTGCAAGGTTCACTGAATATCTGGGAAAACAATAGACTGTGGAGTGCTGGGCCTTTCTTCCTTCTCTTTAATCATAATAATGGTTTTAACATTGAAAAAAAATGATTCTGTTGTTTGAAATTTAAAACATTTTTTTAAAGTTATGTCCAATCGAGACTTACACTTCTGGAAAGACTGATTATATGTATTTTTTCTTATTCATCCCACGAAGAACGGCTTAAAATGCTGAATATTTCATATAAAACAAACCTAAAATGATTCTGAAAGGTGGAGAGAAAAAAGCAGACCAGCTAAAAGCCTCAGAACTTAAGTATTGAGTCACCTGAGGTAAGTGCTCTGCTTTTTTGGCCCTTTTTTTTTTTTTTGCCTCATACATCTCAGATGTGGTGCTGGAGAAGCCAGCAACCCAGAAATGTGAATGGGTACAGACATAAAAAGCCCAATAAAATCTTGCTTTTTCTAGCCAAATAACCAGGAAAGGGGCAGCCTAGCAAGATAGAAAACTTTTACACAATAGCTGCTCTACTCTAGCCAAACACCATGGAAAAAACTGTGATTCCACTTCCAGCCCAGCTAGCAAAAGTGAGGTAGAAAGCTTAGATAACCATTTTCATCTTCCTGTAACTTACAATACCACCCTTCCTTTCCATCACCAGGATAGCATTACAGAAGTGAAATTGCCATGGCAAAATTATAACTGAGACAGTGAAAGAGATCCAACCTAACCAACTCCATCTTACTTCTAACCGCCAAGCTGTCCTTGTTTATTCCTGGGTGTAGGCCGAAGTAACTTTGGGAGGAACTTAGTTTATAGTCTATACTTTGAAACAAAAATGATAACAGCCCTTTTTCAAAACAAACCCCCTTCTTGCCTGGGGACTAGACTGCCTTTGTAGGACCAACAAATTAGTCAAAAGATTAGAGATTATGGTTTAGGAGTCATGCAGCTGGAGGCTACAAGATTCTGACCCTCCTCAAATTGATCCTGGGATAACATCAGTATTGTAAAATCTAAGATCAGTGCTTTTTTGCACTTGATGGATCTTTTTTTTGCACTTGATGGATCAGCTGACACCACCCAGATCAATAAACTGGTTCATCTGATCTTGTGACCCCACCCAGGAGCTGACCCAGTGCAAGAGGACATTTTGATTCCCTATAGTTTCATCTCCAAGCCAACCAATCAGCACTCCTGACTCACTGGCCCCTACCCACCAAATTATCCTTAAAAACTCCAATCCCCAAATGCCCGGGGAGACTGGTTTGAGTAATAACAAAACTCCGGTTTCCCGCACAGCCAGTGCTGCATGAATAACTCTTCCTCTATTGCAATTTCCCTATCTTGATAAATTGGCTCTGTCTAGGCAGCAGGCAAGGTGAACTCATTGGGCAGTTATAGAAGACTATGTAGAGAGCCCAGAATTTCATCCCAGCCAAAATTATAACAGTGAGACAATTATCACAGTGGAAGCAATCTCATCTAACCTTTAACCTCTTGCCTTTAACCTCCAAACTTTCCTTGGTCATTCCTGGATGTGGGCCAAGCTAACTTTGGGAGAAATTTAGTTTATAGTTTAAATGATAATAGCCCTTTGCCAAACTAACCACCTTTATAAAACTAATAAAAGTCCACAAGATTAGGATTATGAAAGGGCCCTGAATTCTAAGATGTAGGTTTAGTTAAATGATTACCAGCCATTGTTCTGGAGGTCACAAGATTTGTAACTCCCCCGCTTACCCCTGTAAATAACATCACTATTGAAGAACCTAAGATTGGCCTTTTGATATGTCTTTTCAGACTTTTGCATTTCTGATGACCAGATGACTTCACTCATGACTGAACTGGTCCGGTGGCCCCCACCCAGAAGCAGACTCAGTCACAAAGGACCATTTTCCACACTCCTATAATTGCATCCCCAACTAATCAGCAGCACCCATTGCCTAGCCCCCTGCCTGCCAAACTATTTTTTTAAAAACCCTAGCCTCTAAATTTTGGGAGAGGCAGATTTGAGTAGTAATAAAACTCTGGTCTTCCATTTAGGTGGCTCTACATGCTTTAAAGTATTTCTCTGTTGTAATTCCTCTGTCTTGATATTGATCTATCTGGGCAGCAGGCAAGATGAACCTGTCAGGTGGTTACAAATTTGGGGGCTCATCTGGGATAGCCCTTTCAGGTACCACCCACAGTTTGGCAGCCCCTCACTGGCAATCAATCCAGAGGCCATGCAAGGGTCTGCTTAGTTCTCTTGGACTAAGGGCTGCCTCTGGTACTGTCTCTACCAGTTGGGTGCTGTTGACCCGTAATGCATGGATCTGATTGCAATGAGGAAATAGTTCCTGGAAGATGTCTTTTAACCAGAGTTGATGAGTATTCCAAAATACAACATACTGAGACACCAGCTGGGGTAGCCAAGGGAGTGCTGGCATCACCCCTCCGCTAACTCCAGGCTACACAGCCTGCAGCTCCAAAAGAGATCCCTTCCTTCTGCTTGAGGAGAGGAGAGGGAAAAGAGGTGAGGAGAGGAGAGGGAAGAGTGGGGAGGACTTTATCTTGCATCTTGGATGCCAGCTCAGCAACAGCAGGTTAGGGCACCAGTCAGAGACATGAGTCCTCCATTCCAGGACCTAGCTCCAAAATGACATTTACAGACACACCTTGGGCCAGAAGGAAACCTGCTGCCCTGAAGGATAGAACCCAGTCCTGCCAGCATTCGTCACCTGCTAACTGAAGAGCCCTTGGGCCTTGAATAACCAGCAGCGACAGCCAGGTAGTACATCGAGGGCCTTGGGCGAGCCTGAGACTTGCTAGCTTCAGGTGAGACTCAGCACATTATCAGCTGTAGTGGCTATGGGACAAAACTCCTTCTGCTTGAGAAAAGCAGATGGAAAAGTAAAGGGGACTTTGTCTTGTACCTTAGATGCCAGCACAGCCACAGGGGCTTAGAGCAAAAAGCGGGCCCCTAGGAGTCCCCGATTCCAGGACTCGACTTTGATGGCATTTCTGGACCTGCCTTGGGCCAGAGAGAAGCCCACTGACCAGGGCAGGCAGCATTCACGACAAGCTGACATAAGAGACCTTGGGCCTTAAGAGAACATTGGCAATAGTCTGGCAGTACTCCTCATGGCCTGGGGTGGTAGTGGTTAGGGTGTGAGACTCCTCTGCCTTTAGAAAGGGGAGGGAAAAGTGGGAAAGTCTGGGTTGTGTGGTTTGAGTACCACAATAGAGTGGAATACCACATAGACTTCTAAAGTTTTTGACTCCAGTCCCTCACTCACAGATGGCACTTCTGGACCCACCCGGAGATTGGGGGACCTTGCCACCCTGAAGGAAAGGACATAGGCCTGGCTAGCTTTGCCACCTGCTGATTATAGAGCCCCAGGGACTTGAGCAAACATAGGCAGTAGCCATGCAGTGGTTACAGCCTTGAACAAACATAGGCAGTAGCCAGGGAGTGGTTTTAGCAGGCCTTGGGTGAGACTCAATGCTGTGCTGGCTTCAGGTCTGACCCCGTGCAGTCACAGTGGTGGTGGCCACATGGGTGCTTGTGTCACTCCACCCCCAGCTTTAGGTAGCTCATAACAGAGAGAGACTCTATGTTTGCTAGAAAGTAAGGGAAGGAAACAAGAGTATCTGCCTGGTAACCCAAAGAATTCTCACAAATCTGGTCCAAGACCATCAAGATGGTACCTCTACAAGTCTGCAAGAACTACAGTGTTACTAGGCTTGGGGTTCCCTCTAAAGCAGATACAGCTTAGATCACAATACCTAAGTCCTTTCAAATATCTGAAAAGCCATCCCAAAAAGGACAGCTAAAAAATAAGCCCAGACAGTGAAGACTACAATAAATACCTAACCTTTGAATGCCCAGACACTGAAGAACATATACTAGCATTACCATCACCCAGGAAAACATGACCTCACTAAATGAACTAAATAAGGCACCAGGCACCAATCCTGGAGAATTGGAGAGGTGTGACCTCAAACCAAAAAACATACAAAGGATATACAAAAAATAAAAAGCAAACAATTAAAACATACCATCAAAGAAAATCACTTCAGTAAAAGGAAGGCAGAAAGGAGAGAAAGAAGGAAGAGAAGACCATTAAACAATCAGAAAACAAATAACAAAATGGTAAGAGTAAGTCCTTACTTATCAATAATAACATTGAATATAAATAGACTAAACTCTCCAATCAAAATACATAGAGTAGGTGAATGGATGAAAAAAGAAGACCCATTAATCTATTGCCTACAAGAAATACACTTCACCTATAAAGACACATATAGGGCTGGGCACAGTGGCTCACGCCTGTAATCCCAGCACTTTGGGAGGCTGAGGTGGGCGGATCACCTGAGGTTGGGAGTTCGAGACCAGTCTGACCAACATGGAGAAACACTGTCTCTACTAAAAATACAAAATTAGCGAGGCATGGTGGCACATGCCTGCAATCCCAGCTACTTGGGAGGCTGAGGCAGGAGAATCACTTGAACCTGGGAGGCAGAGGCTGCGGTGAGCTGAGATCGCACCATTGCACTCCAACCTGGGCAACAAGAACAAAACTCCGTCTCAAAAAAAAAAAAGACACACATAGACTGAAAATAAAGGGGTGGAAAAAGATATTCCATGCCAATGGAAACCAAAAAAGAGTAGGAGTCACTACGCTTATATAAGACAAAATAGATTTCAAGAAAAAAACTATAAGAAGAGACAAAGAAGATCACTATATAATGAATGATAAAGGGGTCAATTCAGCAAGAGGATGTAACAATTGTAAATAATATGCAACCAACACTGGAGCACCCAGATATACAAAGCAAATACTATTAGTGCTAAGGAGAGAGATAGGCCCCAATACAATAATAGTTGTTGACTTCAACACTGTACTTTCAGCATTGGACAGATTTTCCAGACAGAAAATCAACAAAGAAGCATCAGACTTAATCTGCAATATAGATCAAATGGATCTAATAAATATTTACAGAACATTTTATCTAAGAGGTATAGACATTCTTTTCCTCAGCACATGGATTATTCTCAAAGATAGACCATATGTTAGATCACAAAACAAGTCTTAAAACATTCAAAAAATTGAAATAATATTAAGCATCTTCTCTGACCACAATGGAATACAACTAGAAATTAAAAAAAAAAAAAAGTGGGGCTGGGCGCAGTGGCTCATGCCTGTAATCCCAGCACTTTGGGAGGCTGAGGTGGGAGGATCACAACGTCAGGAGTTCGAGACTAGCCTGGCCAACATGGTGAAACCCCGTCTCTACTAAAAATACAAAAATTAGTGGGGTGTGTGGCGGGCACCTGTAATCCCAGCTACTTACGAGGCTGAGGCAGAAGAATTGCTTGAACTCGGGAGACGGAGGTTGCAGTGAGTCGAGATCATGCCACTTGCACTCCAGCCTGGGCGACAGAGCAAGACTCCATCTCAAAAAAAAAAAAAAAAAAAAAAAGGAATTTTGGTAATTATACGAATACACGGCAATTAAACTATATGCTCCTGAATGAACAGTGAGTCAATGAAGAAGTTAAGAAGGAAATTGAAAAATTTCTTGAAACATATAATAATGGAAACACAACATACCAAAACCTATGGGATACAGCAAAAGCAGTACTCGGAGGGAAGTCTATAGCTATAAGTACCTATATCAAAAAAGAGGAAAAACTTCCAATAAACAATCCAATAATGCCTTTTAAAGAACTAGAAAAGCAAGAGCAAACCAAAGCCAAAATTAGTAAAAGAAAACAAATAATAAAGATCAGAGCAGAAACAGATAAAATTGAAATGAAAATAATACAAAAGGTCAATGAAACAAAAAACTGATTTTCAGAAAAGTTAAACAAAACTGACAAACCTTTAGCCAGACTAATTCAGAAAAAGGAGAAAATCCCAATACATTAAATCAGAAATGAAAAAGGAGACATTACAACTGATAATACATAAATTCAAAGGATCACTAGTGGCTACTACAAGTAACTACATGACAATAAATTGGAAAATCTAGAAAAAAGATGGACTAATTCCTAGATACATACAACCTACCTAGATTGTAAACGAGAGAAATCCAAATCCTGAACAGACCAATAACAAGTAATGAGAACAAAGCCATAATAAAAAGTCCCCCAGTAAAGAAAAACCTGGAACCCAATGGCTTCACTGTTGTATTCTACCAAACATGTAAAGAATAACTAATACCAATCCTACTCAAACTATTTTGAAAAGTAGAGGAGGAGGGAATACTTCCAAACTCATTCTACAAGGCCAAAATTACCCTGATACCCAAACCAGACAAAGACATGTTAAAAAAAAAAAAAAACAAAAAACTACAGGCCAATATCTCTAATGAATATTGATGTAAAAATCCTCAACAAAATATTAGCAAACTGAGTTCAGCAATATATTAAAAAGATCATTCATCCTGACCAAGTGGGATTTATCCCAGGGATGCAAGGATGGTTCAACATACACAAATCAATCAATGTGATACATCATATAAACAGAATGAAGGGTAAAAATCATATGATCATTTCAATGAATGCTGAAAAAGCATTTGATAAAATTAAACATCCTTTATAATAAAAATCCTCAAAAAAACTTGGGATAGAAGGAACATACCTAAACATAATAAAAGCCATATACAACAGACCCACAGCTAGTATCATACCAAATTGGGAAAAACTGAAAGCCTTTTGTCTATGATCTGGAACATGAAAAGGATGCCCACTGGTATTCAACATAGTACTAGTAGTCCTAGCTAGAACAATCAGACAAGAGAAAGATATAAAGGGCATCCAAATTGGAAAGGGAAAAGTCAAAGTATCCTTGTTTGCTAATATGATCTTATATTTGGAAAAATCTAAAGACTCCACAAGAAAACTATTAGAACAGATAAATCCAGTAATGTTGCAGGACACAAAATCAACGTACAAAAATCAGTAGCATTTCTGTATGCCAACAGTGAACAATCTGAAAAAGAAAATTTAAAAAGTAATCCCATTGACAATTGCCACACATAAAATTAAACACCTAGGAATTAACTTATCCAAAGAAGTCAAAGATCTCTGCAATGCAAACTATAAAACACTATGCAAGAAATTGAAGGAGACACAAGAAAATGGGAAGATATTCCATGTTGATGGGTTGGAAGAATCAATATTTTTAAAATATCCATACTACCCAAAGCAATCTACAGATTCAATGCAATCCCTACCAAAATACCAATGTCATTCTTCAGATAAACAGAAAAAAATCCTAAAATTTATATGGAACCACAAAAAACCCAGAATAGCCAAAGCTATTCTGAGCAAAAAGAACAAAACTGAAAGAATCACATTACCTGACTTCGAATTATACTATAGAGCTATAGTAACCAAAATGGCATGGTACTGGCTTAAAAACAGACACACATCAGTGGAATAGAATAGAGAACCCAGAGATAAATCCATACGTCTATAGTGAACTCATTTTTGACAAAGGTGCTAAGAACACACATTAGGGAAAGGACAATCTTTTCAATCAAAGGTGCTGGGGAAACTGAATATCCATTTGCCAAAGAATGAAACTAGACCCCTATCTCTCGCTATGTACAAAAATCAAATAAAAGTGGATTAAACACTTAAGTCTAAGACCTCAACCTATGAAACTACTACAAGAAAACATTGGAGAAAATCTCCAGGACATTATCCTAGGCAAAAATTTCTTGAGTAATACCTCACAAGCACAGGCAACCAAAGCAGAAATGGACAAATCAAGTTAAAAGGCTTCTGCACAGCAAAGGAAACAACAAACAAAGTGAGGAGACAACCCACAGAATGGGAGAAAATATTTGCAAACTACCCATCTGACAAAGGATTAATAAGCAGAATATATAGAGTTCAAACAACTCTATAGGAAAAAAATCTAATTTAAAATCCAATTAAAAATGGGCAATAGATTCAAATAGACATTTCTCAAAAGAAGACATACCAATGGCAAACAGGCATATGAGAAGGTGCTCAACATCACTGATCATGAGAGAAATGCAAATCAAAGGTACAGTGAGGTATCATCTCACCCCAGTTAAAATGACTTTTATCCAAAAGACAGGTAACAACAAATGCTAGAGAGGATGTGGAGAAAAGGGAACTCTCATAAACTGTTGGTGGGACTGTAAATTAATATAATCACTATGGAGAACAGTTTGGATGTTCCTCAAAAAACGTTAAAATCGAGCTACCGTATGATCCAGCAATCCCACTGCTGGGAATTTACCCAAAAGAAAAGAAATCAGTGTATTGAAGAGATATCTACATGCCCATATTTGTTGCAGTACTGTTCACAATAGCTTAGATTTAGAAGCAACCTAAGTGTCCATCAACACATGAATAAATAAAGAAATGTGGTATATATACACAATGGAGCACTATTCAGCCTTAAAACAAGGAAATCTAGTCATTTGCAACAATATGGATGGAACTGGAGATCATTATGTTAAGTTAAATAAGCCAGGCACATAAGACAAACATTTCATGTTCTAACATAATTGTGGGATCCAAAAATCAAAACAATCGAAGTCATGGAGATAGAGAGTAAAAGGATGGTTATCAGAGACTGGGAAGGGTAGTGGGGATGTTTAATGAGTACAAAAAAAAAAAATAAACCAGAAAGTATGAATAAGACCTAGTATTTGATAGTACAACACAACAGGGTTACTATTGTCAAAATAATTTAATTGTACATTTTACAAGGACTAAAAGAGTATGATTGGATTGTTTGAAACACAAGGATAAATGCTTGAGAGCATGGATACCCCATTTTCCATGATGTGATTATTATGTATTGCCTGGCTGTATCAAAATATCTTGTGTACTCCACAAATACATAGATCTAATATATTCCCTCATAAGTTAAAAATAAAATTTAAAAAGCTCCCTGAAAAGGAAGCTTCTCCAAAAGAAAAACCTATGTGGAGCCAGTCATTCAGTCATCGGAAAATTCAATCAAATGTTCAAAGAAGAATTAACGGCAATTTTATATAATCCCTTCCAGAAAACATAAAAGTAGGAAATCACTTCCCAACTGATTTTATGAGGTCAGTATTACCTTGATACTAAAACCAAACAAAGACAGTACAAAAAAAGAAAGGACCATAGACCAATATACCTTATGAATACAGATGTAAAATTCTTCAGAAAATATTAGCAAACCAAATCCAATAATGTATAAAAAGAATTACACACCATGACCAATTGGAATTTATTATAAATATGCAAGGCTGGCTTAATATTTGAAGCTCACTCAATGCAATAAGCCATATCAACAAATTAAGAATCCTATGATCTTTTTTCAATTATATGATCCTACCAGTTGGTGCAGAAGAAGCATTTGACCAAATCCAACACCTATTCATGATTTTAAAAAAACAACAACCAAACAATTTGCAGAAAGTTAGGAATGAAGGGGGACTACTTCAACATGATAAAGAGCATCTACAAATACAAATCCACTCTCACCACTCTTATTTACACAGTATTGGAAGTTCTAGCCAAAACAAGAAGGCAAGGAATATAAATAAGTTGTATATAGATTGGAAAGGAGTAAATAAAACTATTTGGTGGTGACATGATGGTCTATATAGAAAATGCCCAGAAATATACAAAACCTTACAGAACTAATAAGTTCAGCCTCAGTATACAATATCAACACACCAACATACAAAAATCAATCACATTTCTATAAACTATCAATGAATATGCAGAAACTGAAGTTGAAAATGCAACAGCATTTCTAATCACTACAACGAAAATGAAATACTTAGATGCACACTTAACAAAATGTACAGTGGATCTCTGCTGAAAATTTCAAAATACTGATGAAAGAAATCAAGGAAGACATAAATAACTGGAAAGATATTCTGTGTTCATAGACTGGAAGACTCAACAAAGATGTCAATTTGGGAAAAACTGACATACGCTATCAAAATACTAGCATTATATTTTTTTGGTAAGCATAAATGAGATTATTCTAAAATTTATATGGAAAGGTAACAATACTAGAATAGTTACATTGATTTTGCAGAAGAATAAAGTGGGAGGAATCAATCCATCTGATTTTTTTTTTTCTTTTTAGAGACAAAGTCTTGCCATGTTGCCCAGGTTGGCCTTGAACTCCTGGGCTCAAGGGATCCTCTTGCCTCAGCCTCCCAAATAGCTGGGATCACAGGCATTCAACACTGTGCCCAGCTCCATCTGATTTTAAGACTTATTATTGTTATAGTAATTAGGACTGTGTGGTATTAGTAGAGGAATAGATATATAGAACAATGGAATAGAATAGAGAAGCTTGACAGTATGGCACACAATTATGACCAACTGATTTTTCACAAATGTGCAAAATCAATTTGATTGAGAAATGATAAACTTTTCAACAAATGGTGCTGGAGTAATTGGCTATCCATAGGCAAAAAGACACAAAAATAAATTCAAAATGGATCATAGACTTAAATGTAAAATGTAAAACTACAACACTTTTAAAAGAAAACAGGAGAAAATCTTCAGGACCTAGAGCTTGGAGAAGAGTTTCTTAGACATGACACCAAAAGCACAATTCACAGTAAAAATAATAAACTGGATTTCACCAAAAGTAAAAACTTTTGTTTTGCAAAGCAATTTGTTAAGATGATAAAAAGACAAGCTACACTTGGAGAAAATATTTGCAAGTCACATACCTAACAAAAAACTCATATCCAGAATATTAAAAAAAAATGGAAAAACCTCAAACAACCCAATTTAAAAGTGGGCAAAAGACATAAAGAGACATTTCATTAAAGACAATATATGTATGGCACTTAATCACATGAAAAGATATTCAAGGCTGGGCACAGTGGCTCACACCTGTAATACCAGCACTTTGGGAAGCTGAGGTGGGAGGATTGTCTGAGCCCGGGAATTCAAGACCAGCCTGGGCAACAAGGTGAAACCCCCTCTCAAGAGGATCACTTGAGCCTGGGAACTCAAGGCTGCAGTGATCCATAATCGTGTCACTGCACTCCAGCCTGGGTGATGGATGGAGTGAGACCCTGTCTCAATAAAAGAAAAGAAAAGAACAGAAAAAGAAAAGAAAGAAAAAAGAAAAGAAAAAGTTCAACATTACTTGCATTAGGGAAATGCAAATGAAGGTTACTACACATTCATTAGAACAGCTAAATAATGGTTATAAAATATTACCAAATAATACCAAATGCTGGTGAGATCATGGAGAAATTGTCTCTTTCATACATTGCTGTGGGAATGTAAAATGTTACAGCCACTGTAGAAAATAGTTTGACAGGCTTTTAAAAAGCTAATTATGTATTACCACACAACCCAAAACTGTACTCCTGGGCATTTAGCTCTGAGGAGTAAAAACATATGTCCACACAAAACCTCTACATGATTATTCATGGAATTATTTGTAATATCAAAAATCTGGAAGCAACCATAAAGTCCTGTAATAGGTGAATGGTTAAACATTGTGGTACATACACACAATGAAACACTACTCAGCAATAAAAAGGAACAGACTATTGATACATGCAACAACTTGGATGGGTCTCAAGGGCATTAGGCTAATGACAAAAAGCCAGTCTTAACAAGTCACAGAGTGTATGATTCCTTTTATATAACATTCTCAGAATGACAAAATGATAGAGATGGAGGAATTTGTGATTGCCAGGGGTTGGGAAGTGGTGGGGGTGAAGCAGGTATGAGTATGAATATAAATTGGTAGGTGAGGGAGATCTTTGAGGATGATGGAATAGTTCTGCATCTTCATAGCTACGGTGGCTGTAAGGATTTAAACACGATAAAACGGCATAGAACTACCACACACACATTGTACCAATATCAATTTCCTGGTTATGATATTGTATTATAGTTACATAAGATGTAGCCACTGGGGGAAACTGGGTGGAGGGCATACAGTACCTCTCTACTATCTCTCCAAATTCCTGTGAATTTATAATTATTTCAGTCCAGCGCGGTGGCTCACGCCTGTAATCCCAGCACTTTGGGAGGCCAAGGCAGGCAGATCATGAGGTCAGGAGTTCGAGACCAGCCTGACCAACATGCTGAAACCCCATCTCTACTAAAAATACAAAAATTAGCTGGGCGTAGTGGTGTGCCTGTAATCCCAGCTACTCGGGAGGCTTGAACCTGGGAGGTGGCGGCTACGGTGAGCCGAGATCACGCCATTGTACTCCAGCCTGCGCGACAGAGCGAGACTCCATCTCAATAAAAAAAAAAAAGAATTTTTAAATATTTCAAAGTAAAAAAATAAAAATAAAAAATTGAATTAGCTGGAAAATAATTAGGCCAAATCCCTTATTTCACAAACAGGGTCACCGGGATGCCAAAAGGGCAAATGACTGGCCCAATGTTACACAACTATTAGGGCAGTACTGAGACTTTGCAACCTTTATTACTGTCCTAAGATCTAACCTTCTTCTTTGGAGCTCTCAAAACTCAACAACTTTCACCAATGTGCTTTCCAGCATCAACTTGCCCACACTTCCATCACATTCCCTTACACCAAAATTCTTCTAGCTCTTCTTGTTGGTCAGATTTCCCTTGAGAGTTCCATGTTCCTACTGGATTTTCCACTTCTAGATAGCTCAACATTTTTTTAGCAGTCATACACTTAAATATATATTACTAGGGTAGATTTTCTTTCTTTTTTTTTTTTTTTTTGAGACAGTCTCGCTCTGTCACCCAGACTGGAGTGCAGTGGCGCGATCTTGGCTCACTGCAACCTCCACCTCCCAGGTTCAAGTGATTCTCCTGCCTCAGCCTCTCGAGTAGCTGGGACTACAGGCACCCACCACTATACCGGGCTAACTTTTGTATTTTTAGTAGAGGCGGGGTTTCACCACGTCAGCCAGGCTAGTCTCAAACTCCTGACCTCAAGTGATCCACCCATCTTGGCCTCCCAAAGTTTTGAGCCACCGCGCCCAGCCTAGGGTAGATGTTCTTTTCTTTTCTTTTCTTTGTTGTTGTTGTTGTTGTTTTTTTTCAGACGGAGTCTCGTTCCGTTGCCCAGGCTGGAGTGCAATGGTGCGATCTTGGCTCACTGCAACCTCTGCCTCCCAGGTTCAAGTGATTCTCCTGCCTCAGCCTCCCGAGTAGCTGGGATTACAGGCACCTGCCATCATGCCCGGCTAATTTTTGTATCTTTAGTAGAGATGGGGTTTCACCATGTTGGACAGGCTGGTCTTGAACTCCTGACCTCAGGTGATCTGCCCGCCTCGGCCTCCCAAAGTGGTGGGATTACAGGCATGAGCCACTGCGTCTGGCCCTAGGGTAGATTTTCTAACCTCCCCTCCTAACTTTTTTAGTTTTTATTTTTTGAGATGGAGTCTTGCTCTGTCCCCCAGGCTGGAGTGCAGTGGCCCGATCTCCACTCACTACAACCCTTACCTCCCAGGTTTAAGCAATTCTTCTGCCTCAGCCTCCCGAGTAGCTGGGATTACAGGCACCCGCCACTGGCTAATTTTTGTGTTTTTAGTAGAGATGGGGTTTCACCATCTCTACTGGTCTTGAACTCCTGACCTCAAGTGATTTGCCCCCCTGGACCTCCCAAAGTATTGGGATTACAGGTTTGAGACACCAAGCTCAGCCTCCATTCCTAACTCTTTACAGGAAGCCTTCAGTTCTGGCTCAGTTATGTTCAAGATTTCATAGAAGCTTCTTGCCTATTTCATGATCTTCTCTGTTGAGAAATGGCCCACTTATTAGCTAGGCCTAGCAGTTCAAGTCCACTGCTGAACACTACATAGTGACACCTATTGAGATAGAAGGAAGATATTCCATGTGTCTAAAGTGCCTGGAATATTCTGGTTGAGATATTCAACAAACAACTAGGAAAAAAACTAAAGTTCCAGGGAGGGATCACTTCTAGAGATATAGATTTATGAGTCACTGGTGTAAACCATGGGGAAATTTCTTCTGTAATCAAAAGAAAAACAATTTTACTTAAAGGAACAATACTATGGGGTTGGGAAAGTTGAACAGTGTTGGAGAAGAATGAAGGGTCTAATACTGCTTTTTTTCTCAGCTATAATCTCTGATGGCTGAAGTCTTGAAACATCCTGTGCATGTTGAGGAAAAGTTAGCAGGGTTTTGTGTGGTGGATGATGTAATACGAGGAGGGGTTCCCTCTGGATGAATTGCCTCAGTGGTTTTTTTTGCAGGGTATCTCTGACCTAAGAGTAGCTTCACTCCTTTCAGAACAAAGGAAAGTCTGAGTTTAACTCAGACCTTGAGACGCTGATTAAAAATAGAAGGTTCCTAGAAACAGTGTCTAAAAGGTTGAGAGGCTGGGCGTGATGGCTCATGCCTGTAATCCCAACACTTTGGGAGGCTGAGGCAGGAGGATTGCTTGAGGCCAAGAGTTAAGAGACAAGCCTGGACAACATAGTGAGCCCTTGTCTCTACTAAAAATTAAAAAATAAAAAATAGCCAGGCATGGTGGTGTGTGCCTGTAGTCCCAGCTACTTGGGAGGCTGAGGCAGGAGGATTGCTTGAGCCCAGGATGTCAAGGCTGCAGTGAGCTATGATCTCATCATTGCACTCCAGCCTGGGCAACACAACAAGACACTGCCTCAATAAAAATTTTTCAAAAGGTTGATAAAGAATACCTGGGAGCTGCCATTCCTAGCAAAGAGGACCTCCAAATTAAAGGACCTCCAATTACAGGAGAAATTCTAGGTAAGATTCTGAGTCCCTGGTTTCTTTTTTTTTTTTTTTGAGACGGAGTTTTGCTCTTGTTGCCCGGCTGGAGTGCAATGGCATGATCTCGGCTCACCGCAACCTCCACCTCCCGAGTTCAAGCAATTCTCCTGCCTTAGCCCCCCGAGTAGCTGGGATTACAGGCACGCACCACCACGCCCAGCTAATTTTGTATTTTTAGTAGAGACGAGGTTTCTCCATGTTAGTCAGGCTGGTCTCGAACTCCCAACCTCAGGTGATCTGCCCACCTCGGCCTCCCAAAGTGCTGGGATTACAGACGTGAGCCACCGCGCCCAGCCAGAGTCCCTGGTTTCTGACAAGAGTTTTCCTTGGGCCGAAAATCTACACTTTTCACATTTCTTTCCCTTCTCAATCTTTTCTAGCTGTATCCAAGATTTCTTTTTTAGCGTCACTCAACATGTATTGAATCTTTGTTGAGACACATGCACATTTTAAAAGAACCTTTGTAAGATTTTGTGTGTGTGTATGCCAATTATTTTATTTCAGCAGCATATTTTTTTTCTTTGGTTTTATGCCTGATATATCTAATTATTTGCCTACCTAGTTCCTGTTGTAGCCTCTAAACAGCAGCTAGATGTTGAGCAAAAAAGGTTGCCATAGCAACAAATGTTCAGCCATTGATTTGTTGCTTCGCAGGCAATTAGGTATAATCCTAGTATACCTACCTAATAAAGCAAGGACCTGTTATATGGGCTTTTTTTGTTTACTTCGTACTGTCTCATAATGGACAAGCATTATTCTAGAGCAACTGTGTCTGTCTCCTTGCCTGTCATCTTCACACAAACCTGGTAGAATTTCTTGGGTATCCAAAGATCATTGGCCAATGTATTCATCTTTTTTTTTTTTTTTTTTTTTTTTTTTAAGAGATAGGGTCTTGCTTTGTTGCCCAGGCTGGAGTACAGTGGTGTGATCATAGTTTACTACAGCCTCAAACTTCTAGGCTCAAGTGATCCTCTGCCTCAGCCTCCCAGGTAGCTGGGATTACAGACATGTGATGTGCAACCACACCGGGCTATTTATTTTTTTGTAGAGACAAGGTCTTCCTATGCTGCCCAGGCTAGTCTTGAACTCCTGGCCTCAAGTGATCCTTCTTCCTTGGCCTCCTGAAGCACTGGAATTACAGGTGTGAGCTATTGTGTCCAGCTTGTTTTCATCTTTATTGAAGCTGGTGTCCCAGTTTATACACTCGTCTTTGGAAAATGTCTGAAAATCACGACCTCACAGCCACTGGAGGTTGGCCCAGCCACCTCCTCCCATGCTGGGTAGTACTAATTTTCTACCTTATTAATTATAGTTCAATAAAATGTCTCTACCATTAAAGTGTTAGGAAATTTACATATGTGATCTCTAAGCATCCCAACAAAGTAAGCATCATTACTCCCACTTTGCAGAACTGGGAGCAACTGAGACTCAGAGAAGGTAAGTGTGTTATCTAAAATGATACAGCTTGTAAAAGGACTATGAATCTAAGCCTGACTGGCTCTTAAATCTTTATTCTTTTTCACTACAAATTTAGGTCCCCATTTCAACTCTCCATGGACCAGTTGCTGAATAGATTATTGCTCATTTCTGTAAAGGTCTTGGACCCTTATACTGCCTCTTAGACAAGTTCCTGGGGCCATGTGTCCTTATCCAGACACTTTCTAACAATTCAGTTGGATCTCCAGGTGAATAGATTGTTTGAAGGAACAAAGATAGAGGGAAGTTTGAGGGGGGTTGAGCAGGGAAGCCCCCAGGAGTTAACTTTCCTGAGTGTCCTAAATAGGACTAAAGCCCATATCACAGCAACTCAAGAGGCCAGGTTAAAACCAGTAGCTGTTTTCACACCGATTGAACTAGGGCCTCTTCCCAAAACTTATTGTTTAGGCTGAGAAGACACCTCTGCAGATGAGTCAGGCTCCATGGACACTCACCTGCAGCCCTAAAAATCCCTAGACTTTACTGGGATCCAGAGGGAATGTGGCTATGAAATCACCATCAGATTCACCCCAACAATTAGTGGCATGAAAGAGAGATGAAGTAGGACTGTAAGATGGACCTAATTATCTAAAATAGAGAAACAATGTATGCTATCAAAACAAGCAGAAAAGGAGCTAATTTCCATGTAGCTTGGCCTTCTATGCTGTAGTTAGTAATTGTTTTTCCTTTAGCTCCCACAGCTGCCCCAGAACTTGTGCACCTATGTCTGAAACCCAGAACTAAGAACCTGGACACCAAGATTGGGACCCCATATCCCCACAATAACTGGAAACAGCTAATCCAGTCTCCCACTTTTCTGCCACCAATTGTCTCAGGATGACTTATAATGTAGACGTGCCTGGATCTAGGCAGCTGGATTGGGTGACTGGGCATATTAGCTGTTCCAAAATATATGTTAAATTTACTTGTTGAATTTAGGTTACCCATCAGTAAAATCACTAACAAGTAAAGAAATCACCAAGTGGCATCTAATGAAAAGGATCTGTGTAATCAGCTCTTTAAAAAATTAAGAACTCAGCTGTCCTTTTTCTTCATTATCTGGGCAACCCTTATCCCTACAGTTATTAGCGAAACAAAACAACAATGCTGGCCCAGTTATCAGGGAGAAGCTTGTTTTGTCTCATTTGTGATATTGGGTCCTAGCTGCTAATTTTCTCAGCGATGGCAGAAAAAGGTAATTCAGGTCGGCCGTGGTGGCTCACGCCTGTAATCCTAGCACTTTGGGATGCCAAGGTGGAAGGATTGCTTGAGCTCAGGAGTTTGAGAGCAGCCTGGGCAAAAGGGCAAGACCCCGTCTTAATTTTTTTTTTAAAAAAGGTCATTCAAACCAGATTAGACTAAAATAACACAAAGAGCCACATCACTGTTTATATGAATCTCACAAGCTGAGTTTTTTAGGAAAGGAAGGAAACCTGGAAAGAGAAGTCAAAAGCCTACAGCAAGGCAGAGCTGTCTCCAGGGTACTGGGTACTCAGCTTCCCTGCACTTCCACCTGGGGAAGGAAAGGATAGGTATGGGAAAGTCTTCTGCTGTGGTGTCATGCAGTGGCCCTAGTCAGATCTGTCTTCTAGCCCTGATTTTGCCACTTAGTAGTATTTAAGTAAGAGCACTTCACTCCTACGATTAAGACTCTCCAACAGCTTCTCATCTCAGAATGAAATTCTATCTCCCTTCCTTGGGCTATACAACCCTTATGAACTGGCCCTGCCTTAACTTGTACTGCTTCCCCACTTCAACACTGCCCCTTTTCCTCCTTCCAGATAATGAGCTGAGTCCATTCCCTGGAGTTGGAAGGTTCTGCCTCCATCTATTCATTGAGGTCTCAGCTTGTGATCACCTCCTCAGGTCTTCTCCAACCACCCTATCACATCTCAGTCACAATCACATCACCCCATCTTCTTTTCTTCCCAGCATTAAAGCACTATCTGAATTTGTATTTACAAAAATATTATCTGCCTATCCCTATTAGAACGTAACCTTCTGCCGGGCGTGGTGGCTCACGCCTGTAATCCCAGTGCTTTGGGAGGCTCAGGCGGGCAGATCACAAGGTCAGGAGATCGATACCATCCTGGCTAACACAGTGAAACCCCGTCTCTACTAAAAATACAAAAAATTAGCCAGGTGTGGTGGCGGGCACCTGTAGTCCCAGCTACTTGGGAGGCTGAGGCAGGAGAATGGCGTGAACCCAGGAGGCGGAGCTTGCAGTGAGCCGAGATAGCGCCATTGCACTCCAGCCTGGGTGACAGAGCGAGACTCCACCTCAAAAAACAAACAAACAAACAAACAAAAAACAAAGAAAGAATGTAACCTCCATGATGGCAGGGGTCTTGGTCTTGTTGACCACAGTACCCCTTGTACTTGGAACAGTGCTTGAGACATAGATTCCTAGTATTTTTTTTTTGTAAAGACAGGCTCTCACTATGTGGCATAGGATGGTCTTGAACTCCTGGCGTCAAGCAATTTTCCCACTTTAGCCCCCCAAAGTGTTGGCATTACAGGCATGAGCCACTGTGCCCAGCTAAAATATTTTCTTGAATGATCAATACTGGCAGTGGGACTCGGAGCACGTCACTTAACCTCTGGTTCTGTTATAAAATGCAAATATCCAATTGCCCCCAAATTGTTATGAATAACATATTAAGAGGACAAATGTAAAAAGGCCAGGCAGCTAGTAAGTATTCAACATATTTTGGTACTCATCAATCTGTAACCATCTCTCTATCTCCCCCTCCCTTTCAAGGCCACACTGGCAGTTCATGTTAACCTTTCAGTGGGAGCAAAGAGTGTGTAGTAGAGTGGTGATGACTGGAGAAGGTGGGTGGTATAAATTGCAGTATACTTTCTTGTGAGTCTCATGGTACCTCTTTGGAACACTTATAGGTAGATATTTGAGTCATCCACAAAGATGTCAGAGTCAGGAATCTAGCCCACTCATTTCTAGGCTTTGGTTTATAAGCTGGTATTTTTGAACAGGAAATAAGGCCTAAGCCAGGTCTAGTTTATATATGCTGGGCAGTTAACCTATAAGGTATTCAAAATCAAACATACCGGCAAGGTGCGGTGGCTCATGCCTGTAATCCCAGCACTTTGGGAGGCTGAGGCTGGTGGATCACCTGATGTCAGGAGTTCGAGACCAGCCTGGCCAACATGGCAAAACCCCGTCTCTACTAAAAATACAAAAATTACCCTGATGTGGTGGTGTGGGCCTGTAATCCCAGCAATTTGGGAGGCGGAGGCATGAGAATCGCTTGAACCCAAGAGGTGGAGGTTGCAGTGAGCCAAGATCGCAAAACTGCACTCCAGCCTGGGCAACAGAGTGAGACTCTCTCAAAAAACAAAACAAAACAAAACAAAATCAAACATACCAATAACAATACTGAAGGGAACACCTTGGGGTAGGATAGAAGCAAAGAACAAAATGTCCTCTCCAGCTTTTTTTTCTTTGCAGGTGGTTTTGACCTGTCTTTAAAAGACAGAGAAAGGGTTCAGTCAGGGCCCATGTCTATACAAGGGCTATTAAACAGCACCTATACTAAAATGAAGCTTGGAATGTAATTTCTATTTAGCAGATTAGACTGATTTTCCTGTTTAAATATATAGATGCTTCTGGTCCCCAAAAGTGGGGAAAGGGGATTAATTCAGATGCTGAAGAAGATAACTTCTCAGTGCCTACTGCAGCAAGGCAAAAAAAAGATAACTTCATTATTAGGGGAAGGTTTCTTTTCCATCAGAGCGATTGGGCAGAATTTGGGCTTAGTTGCTTGCTGAGTTGGTCTCTTGCTTTAGGAACAATCTTGTACCTTTGTGCCAACAGACACTGTTCTATTATTTTCTTTCTTCCAGGAAAGGGGAGGGCCAAGGCAAAACAATGAATGAATTTTCCTGAATTCTTGCCTTCAATCTAGATGGGGTTACACCCAAGATTATTAAAAAAAGAAATAAAAAGAAAAAAGAAAGGCTGAGTGATGTGCTTCTCTGGCATCTTCCAAGTTAGCAGCTGGATTCATGTACTACAGATAGGTTGGAGTCACCCACGCTAGAAACCAACATCTGTCCTCTACTACCAAGTAGGTTTTCAGATTATTTTGTTTGTTTTACATAGAGATAGGGTCTCACTATGTTGTCCAGGATGGTCTCAAACTCCTGGCCTCAAGTGACCCTCCTGCTTCGGCCTCCCAAATTGCTGGGATTATAGGTATGAGCCACCATGCCCGGCTGGTTTTCAGATTCTTAAATAAAAAGGCCACAGAAAGCGTTATGTTACACCCACACAGAAAGTACAAACCAAGTCAAACGAATCAGCTTTCTCCAAAACCTCAACTCCAAAGGCTCTTTCTTCAGAGGACTGTTAATATTTCACTCCATGTTGCCAAACAAAACAAAACAAAACAAAACACACTTTCAGAAATGACATTAGAGACTTGGTGTTGGAAAATACTTGCTTTCGTTCTGATCTGGTAGCCTTTATTCTCATATTGTCAACTTTTCTCCTTCCACCCCAGAAAACTAACTTAAAACTCACTTAAACATATGCTATCACTTAATACTTAACTACAAAGTGGAAACAGATGGTAAACCCAGGTTAGCTGTTCCTAACAAATGCCAGCAATATTCAAATACAGCTATTTCAGATGAACTGCTTGAAAGTTATTTATTTGTATTATTTTAACATATATTATGAACTGAACTAAGAGAAGCTCTATGTAAAAGTTTGGGTGCTCATTCCTGCAATAAATAAATATAACTGCTATTTATCGGCTGCTATATAACGCTGCAGTTGAGGTGGGCTTTCCTAACTTCTAATCACAGGATTCTCAGCCAGCCAAGTTCTTTCGCTTTTGCTAATTCTTAATAGATTTCAAACTTTGGTAGGGAGTGTATGTATGTATGTATGTATTTATTTTTTGAGATGGAGTCTCACTCTGTTGCCCAGGCTTGAGGACAGTGGTGCAGTCTCGGCTTGCTGTACCCTCCGCCTCCCAGGTTCAAGCAATTCTCCTGCCTCAGCTTCCCGAGTAGTTGGGATTACAGGTGCACGCCACCACACCCGGCTAATTTTTTTTTTTTTGTATCTTTAGTAGAGACAAATTTTCACCATGCTGGCCAGGCTGGTCTCAAACTCCTGACCTCAGACGATCTACCTGCCTCGGCCTCCCAAAGTACTGGGATTACAGGCATGAGCCACCACGCCAGGCTGGGAGTGTATTCTTTTAACCGCAAAAGGGAAGGGGACCCGGCACAGTGGCTCACGCCTGTAATCCCAGCACTTTAGGAAGCCGAGGTGGGTTGATTACGTGAGGTCAGGAATCCGAGACCAGCCTGGCCAACATGGTGACACCCTGTCTCTACTAAAAATACAAAAATTAGCCCAGTGTGGTGGCACACGCCTGCAGTTCCAGCTACTAGGGAGGCTGAAGCAGGAGGATTGCTTGAATCCAGGAGGTGGAGGTTGCAGTGAGCCAAGATCACACCATTGCATGCCAGCCTGGGCAAGAGTGAGACTCTGTCTCAAAAAAATATAATTTTTTTTTAAGGGAAGGAGAAAGGTGGTAGTTTTGTAAGCTTGGGCAGCTTTGATGCACAATTAAAAGAATGAGGCTTTAGTTCTGGCGTGGTGTAGTTGAGCAGATAAGTTGTGCCTATGCACATTCATAAGCGAACTTTTAAAAGTCAACCCCATTTGCATCCTACCTAATCACATTCCTCCATATTCTAGAGCTGCACTGTTCAATATGGTAGTCACTAGCCACTTGTGGTTATTAAGCATTTGGAATGTGCCTTGTCCAAATTGAAATGTATTATAGGTGTAAAATACTCACCAGAATTTGAAAACTCAGTATGCAAAAAATGTAAATATCCCACTAATAATTTTTATATTGATTACATGTTTAAATATTTACTGGGTTAAATGAAAACATTATTAAAATTAGTATCTTTACACATTACCTTTTGTAATGTGGCTGCTAGAAAATTTAACATTATATGTGGTGATGCATTATATTTCTACTGGACAGTGCTATTCTAGAGCATTTGGTGCATACAGAAGACAAATTGTGAATTTTAAAAAGTAGGTACACCACAGTCACCAACACTGTCCACTGAGAAACTCAGCGATATTTTAGACTTCAGGTCCCCACCCTACCTAAGACACAGGGAAGAGAAACCACAGACCAGCAGAATGCCAAGGACGTATTAATAGTTGGAGCAGAATACACATTTATCTCCTGAGGAAACAAATGAGATTCAGATGAGCCCTTATTCACCCATGAACTTTTACTCCTCAAATACCTACTAGATCTAGCAGTTACAACGTATTTGAATGGAGATGGATAATTACAGTATGTACATTTCTTAAGGTTTTGGTACTATTTTATCTATTTTTTGTTTTTGAGACAGAGTCTTGCTCTGTTTCCCAGGCTGGGGTGCTGTGGCATGATCTCAGCTCATTGCAACCTCTGCCTCCTGGGTTCAAGCGATTCTCCTGCCTCAGCCTCCCAAGTAGCTGGGATTACAGGCACACGCTACCGCGTGTGAACAAATCAAACAGGGTTGCTTTTCGCAGTGGTTCATAAAGTTGTTTCTAAAAGCTATTTAAACAAGTTCCAAATATCTTCTCAGCAATAAAGTTCTTGGAATGCTGATGGCTGCCCAAGGCAACTTAAAGTGCATTTTCTTGCATACCAATAAGCTGGCTGGCATATATATACATATACACACACGTATATATACAGACGTGTATACGCACACACGTATACATATATATATATATACACACACACATATATATATATATATATATATATTTATATTTTTTGTTTGAGACGGAGTCTCACTCTGTCACCAGGCTGGAGTGCAGTGGCGCTATCTCGGCTCACTGCAACCTCCGCCTCCCAGGTTGAAGCGATTTTCCTGCTTCAGCCTCCCGAGTAGCTGGGACTACAGGCGCATGCCACCACATCCGGCTAATTTTTGTATTTTTAGTAGAGGCGGGGTTTCACCATGCTGGCCAGGATGGTCTCGATCTCTTGACCTCGTGGTCTGCCTGCCTCGGCCTCCCAAAGTGATGGGATTACAGATGTGAGCCACTGCACCTGGCAGGGCATAGTTTTTAAAAAGCTGCAATTTGAATCTTTCTAGTCATTTCATATTTCAAATTGTCATAATTGGGGTCAAGAGCACATGTAATAAGGGGCTGAGATGACCATTTAACAATTCCCCAATTTTTGTTTTTGTTTTCACTGTTAAAGGAATTTTTATTAAAGCAAGAATTTTATAATCCAAATTACGTTTCCTTGCTCAGTTATCAATTCTGTTACCTAAAACAGAAGTGACATTTTGAGCTATTCCACAGTAAAGAATTACAAAATTAAAGAAAGGAATGTTTTACATTTTTGTACTTTGCTGAAAATTCTTTTTCCCAGGGTCTATAAAACACTAATTTATTTCTATATTTTACAATTTTTTTGTTTTTTGTTTTCCAATCAATTAATCTAGGACTAGCATTATGTTTGCTAGACCTGGCATTTGCTCGGTACATAAGGTTCAGTTTCCTTCTTTTATATTTTGCGATTTTTTTCCATATTTAAGTTTTTCGATGTTTAGATATTTTTCTTTGGTGAAGCACAAGTTTCTTTTCGTGGTCCCTGATCAATTTTAAACAGTTGGAACACCGGTGGCACTGTTAACTGCTTTCTGGGCAGTCTCTTTAGCTTGGTGGGCTTGTAGTACAGCTACAGCTTCATCAACCTTAGAATGGAGTGACTCTGGAGACTTGAGCATATGAAGAAGTTCTGAATTATCAATCTCCAACAACATGCCAGTGATTTTACAGGCAAGAGTAGGGTGCATGGCTTGAATAAGAGGAAACAGCCATTCACCCAACATTTGCTTTTGCTCTTGAGGGGCAGATGCCAACATGGAAGCAGTCAAAGGTTCCTGACCTTGTACGTGAATAGCAGGCTGTTGCATTGTAACTTGTGGCTGTGCATTAAGATGTTGCTGAGGATTGCAAACTCCCGCAGCATATTTATACTGTGGAACGGTGCGGACAGCAGGAGTAGCTGCAACAGCTGCAGCTGCAGGATGTGGACCCATTGTCTGTGTTGATGAATTCCCCAAATTTTTATTCCAGTCTATTTTGAGACTTCTGGAAATAAAACACCTTGATACCGTTTGCCCTAGGGCTGATTACAAGGTACACTTAAACTGCTAAAATGATAGTTCATGTTATTCATAGTGCTAAGGTGTATCTGGTAATGCCCAGTGCTTTACTGAATTTACAGTATGTTACCATTAATCCTCCAAAAAACAAAAAAACAAAAAACAATTTGCGGCCGGGCGCGGTGGCTCACGCCTGTAATACCACCACTGTGGGAGGCCGAGACGGGCAGATCATGGGATCAGGGGTTCAAGACCAGCCTGGCCAACATGGTGAAACCCTATCTCTACTAAAAATAGAAAAATTAGCTGGGCATGGTGGCGGGCGCCTGTAATCCCAGCTACTCGGGAGGCTGAGGCAGGAGAATCGTTTGAACCCAGAGGCAGAGGTTGCAGTGAGCCAAGATCGCACCATTGCACTCCAGCCTGGGCGACAGGGCGAGAATCCGTCTCAAACAAACAAAAAAATAAACAAAAACCAATTTGGCCTTTTTTTTTCTTGGCAAACCAGCCAAAACTGATGTTTTTCCTAAGAAATCACACCTCATAAGCAATCTAGTCTAGGGCTTGGGATAAATACTAAGAAACAAATTAGAAGTCATATAGTAGTGGGATTAAGAGCACAAGGAAGATGACTGCATCAAAGATGATTGCAAATAATCTGCTACTTACTATGTGACCTGGGCCAATTACCAAACATCTGTATCTCAGCTGCATTACCTATAAAATGGGTGGTATACTTTCACCTCAGTCACTGTGATGATTAAATAATTTATATAGAATACTTAATACAATGTCTGACAGCAACCAGAAAAGTTTAGCTAATTTAAATATAGTTAGTAATCCATGCAAGGCCTTATAGTTAAATCTTGTCTAAATTCAAAGACCTCAAAGAAACTGGACCCTTGCTTTCTTATTTTTTAAAATGACCATTAAGAGTTCAGTTTATAATCCACCCAGATTTATCAAATCCTTTCTTCTAGGTATCTGGGGTTTTTTTTGAGACAAGGTTTTGCTCTGTAACCCAGGCTGGAGTGCATCAGCATGATCATGGCTCACTGCAGCCTTGACCTCCCGGGCTCAAGTGATTCTACCACCTCAGCCTCCCAAGTAGCTGGGACCACAGCTGTGTACCACCACACCTGGCTAATTTATGTCTGGATCCTTTTCACTGACCTAAGATGCCTGTGCTTTGGCTTCATTGTCTAGAGCACTTTTTGATGGTGGTATTGAGTTTCAAATAATAAAATCATGAATGACACTAAACTTAAAACCTTGGGAAGGTCATGAGTTGAAGAGCTGACTACATCAAAACTATCCTGAGAAACCGAGTTATGATGCCAATGACAGATAGCTCTGCAGGCACCAGAGGAAATGAAACTATAATAAAATACACCAGGTGTCACAATGTGACGATTTACTTGAAACAAGGACATCTTAGTGGCTTAAGCAATATGTTTAAGAGATTAAGATAGAAATGCAAGACAGAAGTACAAGCACACGTGCACACCTACAAGTTTTTGTATATATACAGGGCAAGCAAGGGAGTGGTCAGAGCAATGGCGAGAATACAAGAAACAGCAAAGATGCGCCTACTTAAAACGTCACTCACATAAATCTTTCCAGGATTCTTGTATTGGAATATAATCTTTTATTTTACCACTCAACGATTAAGCCATTCAACTACACAACACAGATAAAACGGAAGTTATAACATATAAACCAGTACCTGCCCACACTCATAGCAGTGAGGGGAATAAAAATCAAGGTTGCACTGTAATTCCATTTGACTCTAAAAATCAAGTCTATTTGACATTGGTTTGAAGCAACAGAACCTTTATAGCAGATTCCCCTTTTTAAAGAAAAACCCAAGGAGAGATGATCAAGCACAAATGATCACTTCATGCATTTTATTGATAGTCTATATTTTAAATCTGCAGTATGACATCTTACATAGGGAAAAAAGCTTCTTCCTAAAAGATAACTATTAATAATCAAACCAGCTTTAATATGATTGACCTTTCAAGGTCTTGTTTTGCTTTAAACAAGTTAACTTTTAGCAGGTGTAAAGCACTGTACAAAAGAAAACTGTGTACATTCTCAAAATTTAATACAGGGCTTCCCAACCAGGAGTCTGCTGGATAGATATTGGAGAAGGGTGTTATGTTCAGGTTTAAATTGAAAGAAAATGAGAAACCAGATAAAGCAAGCCAACCAAATTAACTTCACTTTGTGCTCCTCTCTGCTTTTTTGAGTCTCTCCCGAAGGTCAGGAAGCCCTGGTGTAACAATCACTTTAGTCTTTACAGAACATACATCTATGTGCTTTGTGACCAAAGACATAAAGGCAGCCTTTGTTACTGTTCCCCCTCCAAACCCCTTCAGGTTCTTATAAGCTTCAGAAAGCTTTCCAAGACTGCTGCCCTGTTCTTTGTATGAATCCAAGTAAACAACTATACCAAAGCAGCTCTTCCTGGGAGAAGATAAAACAGGCACAGATACATCACCAGGCCAACTGCGTACCTACTCAACTCGATACCTGATCACATGGCCCTACATCCTTAAAAGCAGCACCAGGGACAAATGGAGCTATAAAGAGGTAAAATCCAAACACTGGACAGTTAAAACACATACAAACCAGTTAAAAGAACATTAGTAATGGGGCACTAAATAGAGTTAAGGCTGGACAGCTGGTTCAACCATACCTTGGTATTGAAATAATTCTGCAAGATGAGGAACTTACAGAGGAACCTTGAAAGAGGCACCATGATATGACAGGGTTCACTTTCACTGCATGTCTTTAAGATATCTACTACTCAGCCCAACTGACCATAAAGCAGCTTGTGGAACTTTAATAAACAAATCCTAATAAAAATAAATATCTAATTTTTACAATGTTGGAGGGTATGCCTATTTCCTTCAGATCTGATAAAGACATGAGAATTATAAAACCGATACAAACTGTTCTGTGATTATCACTTGACAGTTCTAACACTGTTAAACAGCTCAATTCTATGCTGCAGCCTTTAAGATACAAACTGGGGTTAAATGAGATAACTCACTTGTTAGAGAAGTATCAGATAAATTTTAGAACTGTTCCAGTTAAGGAAAATAATTCTTAATTTCATAATCCTAAAAATTTTTCTAAAAATTTTTGCAGGGCAGGTACTTAACTCATAGCTGTTTTAGTTGATTAAAAAAATCTGATTTAAAAATAAGTAAGGCTGGGCGCAGTGGCTCACGCCTATAATCCCAGCACTTTGGGAGAATGAGGCAGGCAAATTGCCTGAGCCCAGGAGTTCAAGAACAGCCTGGACAACATGGCGAAACCCCATCTCCACAAAAAATTAGCCAGGCAATGTGGTGCATGCCTGTAGTCCCAGCTACTTGGAAGGCTGAGGTGGGAGAATCACCTGAGCCCAGAAGTCAAGGCTGCAGTGAGCTGTGACCATGCCACTGCACTCCAGCCTGTGTGACAGAGCAAGACCCTGTCTCAAAAAGTAAAAAATAAAATAAAATAAAAATAAATAAGTGACATACTAGTTCCTCGGATCTTTTACTTTTTTCCAAATGAAGTATGCTGTCAATTTACATTTTTCATGTTTTTTCAAAAGCACACAATTTACTAGTTAACTCAATGAATTACAATACTGTTATTGAATATAAACATACTGAAGAATTAAGGGGAAAAAAACACACCTGACACTTTAACATGTGCCTTAACAATCTTGCATACTAAGGTACAGAATACTTCAGAAAGTAACAATCAGCATAGTCTTATAAGACTAGGAGAATAAAAGTGCCCTGCAAACATGGCTTCTATGTACTTAATATGGTAAAACATGTGACAGGGAAGCCTGTAAGGTAAAACTTAAAAAAAAATTCAAATAAGGCAGATTACAAATTTTTTTGTTCGCAAAAGAACAAAGGAGAAAAGGGGAATAAAAACATTCTCCATCTTTAAAATAAAAAATATTAACAACCACAAGGTGCCACTGTATTTTAGCAAGCTGTAAAAAAGGCCTTTTAAGAGGAATTTTGCAATCTTTACCTCCCTATCATTTGGGTATTTTGGGAACTGACTGAAAGTCATGGCTGATGCTTCACCCATTTCATGTCATGGACGCCTGGGAAGCAGGTAGTTAAATACAAAGCATATTATGTGATAACCCTTCATAAATATAATTTGAGACACTGACACTAGGAGAGGATACTTGGCACAGAAAAGACATGTTATGGGGGGGGACACATTACTTGAGGCAACACTTACAGCCAATCAGTTTCCTAATCTTAAGGTTTGGATGAATTCCAATAATCGTTTTTAAAAACTGTGTGTGTGTGTGTGTACACACACATATTTTATTTCCTGGTGCTAAAGGTCTTCTTATAAACTGTACAATTACCTACATTCCAACACTAATGTGAACACTTTTCTCAATCCCCACCTCCATTAACACCATTAAGGTGTAACTAACATGTTCTTTTCAGAGCAAATATTCCAAATTAACAAGGTGGCTCATCTTCTATAGTGTTGATACGAAGTCTGCAAACTTTTAACTTAACTTGCTCAATTTTGTTTCTAATAGTACTAATAAACCTCAACTTTGGCCGGACATGGTGGCTCACGCCTGTAATCCCAGCATTTTCGGAGGCCGAGGCAGGCACATCACTTGAGGTCAGGAGTTCAAGACCAGCCTGGCCAACACGGTGAAGTCCCCATCTCTACTAAAAATATAAAAACTAGCCAGGTGTGGTGGCATGCGCCTGTAACCCCAGCTACTCGAGAGGCTGAGGCAGGAGAATTGCTTGAACCCACGAGGCAGAGGTTGCAGTGAGCCGAGATCGCTCCATTGCACTTCATCCTGGGCGACCAAGTAAGACACTGTCTCAAAAAACAAAACAAAACAAAAAAACCTCAACTTTGTCAGCTGCTCAGAGTTAAAACAATTTAAATGTTTCAGACTAGAAAGTGAGTTTTTAAAAACATCTGAAATATTCAAGAAAATTTGGGTTTTGGTACTTTTCCTTATGCTCTGAACAATGTGAACTCCCAACATTGTTTATCCTTGTTCCTCTTACTGCATGAAGTTCAAACTAGGTCTTAAAGACAACTTTTCTGTACTTAAGAAAAAGTGCAAAGACAGAAAATGAAATGTAAGGTGTTTTGCAAGAAATGCTCCCTCGAGAATGGTGTTTGGATGTGGGTGGGGGGAAAATGATTTTTGTTCTCCATTGTAATCTGACACCTACGAATGACCTTGTCTTCAATGTCCACAACACTAGTAAGCATGTAATAATCACGGACATCGCAAGATTAAAAATTAAGTAGCAAATTCCACTAAAACACTTGTATTCATTCTATACAATCGAATGGAAATCCGTGAGTGCTACTGAAAAAGGTGTTCACATGCACATGTCCAATATGTGCATTCCACTGAAGGCTAAAAGCTTAAAATTCTATTTCCAGTGTTTATGAATAGCTTCAATATCTACATTCATAGCCAGCATTCTGCTTGAGTTACCTCTTACTTTAATACTTCACAAATGAGTAAGTACGTCTTGGGAGATTAGGAAGGTACCTGTTGTCAATAACTTTCTCTTATGCTTAGAATGTGCTGCAATTGTTTTTAAACTATTTAAAATGAACACCCCTATAATAATGAAACACTTTATGCCAAGAAGAAAATTGATTTGTTTTTAGCCAATCAAGACTACCCTGCAGATCTGAAAACTGTAGATTACATCCTTAGGAAAGGAGAAAAGGAGGCTCACAAATATAAAGGAATCCTGACTTTTACACGGACAAATTTTTAAAAAGATAAAATGTATTACATAAGCGCCATAAACAGTGAAATCTGCTTATATTAAAAAAAATAAGTGAAGCTTTGTTTGGACATTATTTCCTTGCAAGAGCAGTACATATCCTTAGTAAACAACTACCATATTTACAAGTTAATTTCCTTGATACTTAGGATTGAAAGCCAGAAGAAATCATGAAAGAGTGAGCTTTGAAATAATCTTTACAGCTAAGTTGGTAACAGTGAAGGTACCCAGACAATTCCTAAAGCAGACTTGTTTATTTTGTAGAGTATTTGACTATGTCTGGGTAGCTAGCTTGCTTTGATAAAGGCCAAGGACAAGTTCAATCCCTATTTTGGCCTGTTAAAGCTTTTCCCAGAACAACAAATATCTGCTCCATAGTCATTCTAATCCTAACCCCAGCTAGTCTCAAATAAGAAATTAGGCAAGAGGACTGGGGTTATCATGAAGTTACTCTTACTACTAAGAAACCAACATAAAGTGCATGTCCATAGACAGCGAGTCAGCAGTCTCATTTTCATATATGGGCAGCACAATTAAAATTTGATTTCAAATAACCCAACATGACTTTCAACAAAGGATAAAAATCCCTTAATCTTCAACTGGTCTTTAAATTCGAGATGTTAGGTCTGTGTTAGAGATAGTAATGAAATATTATCAAGTGTGCACTGGTACCTTAAATGACAAATCTCAAAAACAACACAAATTTGAGACTTTCCTATTAACACACACATGTGTACCAACTGCAATTCATATGCTAAAAGTGGTTTTATAGTCTCTTTCCTCCATCTTTTCATTTTTGAGGAGCAGACTTGTAGAAACATCAATTTAACTTGTGCTAGGTAGTAGTGGTTTTTCTTAAACCAAAACTCTGCCAAACTTGCTGATCTTCTGCTTCATCTACTCAGGTAGAATACCAGGTCAAGCTGCTGCTGCAGCTGCTCTCACCATATGAAACCAGTTTGTGTCTGCATTATTACTGTCTTCAGGAAAACTTTAAATTCTTCAGTTTTCTTTACTCCTCCCATATTTCACTTCCTGCCTAAATCCAAGTTAAATTATACAATTTCCACTGGTCTTCAACACGGTTTAATTCTGCACTGTCCTTTCCTTTGCATGTCACAGTAGCTGTTCACACATTAAATATTATAGATATGTTCTGCTCTTGACATCTACACACTTACAAAAGCAGCTTTGTACTTTGTTTGGTGTGTTTGTTACTATGTTGGCTCACAAAAAGCAGTTTTCTCAGTTCTAAGCATGGTACTTTACAATTTTTAATGCATTAATACAACAGTGCATTGGAAAAGTACTGAGCCTCTACAAAATAGCTTTACATTTTTAAACAAATGAATGTGATTTTTTTTCACTTACACAAGCATATGCTTTTTAATATTTCCACAAGATAAATATCTCAATTAAACTATAAGCTCACTCTACAGTGTGCCACAGTGATGGGCTTAGGAGACAGTTATACACTTAGAAGATCCTAACCTTAGTGTTATTTACACTGACATGTCCAGTATCACCAAGTCTGAAAGGTGAACAAAGAATACTCAGAATGTGGCTGAATTTGTGTTAACTAATAACTGGGAATGATATAGCTTTAATCACTTATGAAACACATACTGTAACTTAGTCTAAACTGGTAATTTCCTTTGCTCCTCTCTCTTATGGCGTGGGAAAATTTAAAGATCAACATGAAAAAGGAGCCATTGCTAAGGCAGATCTTTTAAGATAACAAAGGAAAAATTGACAAGTGTATATGATAAATTATCAGTAACAGTGATGCTACCAATTTAACTGGTACGGAAATCAGATTTTTATGTCCTAAAACGTGGCTTTTAAAATATTTCCTTTTATTCTGGAACAAAAACTGGAGAAAGGACAATGATTCCTTCAGAAAGCAATGACTCAATTCAGATTGTTACTTTACATTTAAGTACCACTCAAAAAGTGGACATAAAAGCAAGTGATTCCTGTTTGCCCATCACTGTATCAGCTACATAGCTGAGAGTTCAGATCTTAATTACACAACACTTTCTCTGTTACCAGAAGCTAAGACTGCTCTGCGACAAATAGGACAGGTAGAATTCTCAGATAACCAGCGATCGATGCAGTGGACATGGTACTCATGGGAACAAGGTAGTTTACGAAGTTTGTTGCCTTCTGTATATTCTGTAATGCAAACACTACAGGTTTTTAATGCATCATTTTCACCAAAACTTCTCATTGCCAAGTTGTCAATCTGTTCTTTGGTGAGTCCTCTAGGTTGGTCATCATCATCCTCATTTAAGAGGAAAAACTGAGCCAGGCTAAGGAAGGGCAAAGAGCCACTTTCATCAAATGTGACTGGGGCCCTATGTCGACCCTCTCGCCTGGCACCTGATGAGCCTGATGATGAGCTTCCTTCATTACTGCCTTCAAATAAATCTGAGCTAGTTTCTGAACTTTCACCACCGGAACTGGAACTAGGACTGGAACTGGAACTTGAACTTGAACTGGAACTTGAACTGGAACTGGAACTCGAACTGGAACCAGAACTACTACCACCACCAGAACCTCCTCTTCCACTCCGTGACTCTGCCCTTTCCATATTTCGATTTGAGACTGAGCCAGTAGGCTCTGAGTCGCTATCACTGTACATAAAATAGCTTAACTCACCAAAACCTGTCATTATCTGCCTTAACATGGTCTGAATTGCAACAGATGTAGTCTCACTTAAACCAGTATTTAAGATTCTACGAATGGGAATTCTGATGGTACTGACATAGGTTCTCACACCTGCCCGCTCAGAACGTGAAAATGTACGCCTAAAACCTCCTCGTTCACTTTCGTAGGTGACAGTGTTGTTTGGTGTCTGAGACCTAGACCGAGTTCTGCTGGCTATGCTATCTCTCTGCCGATATTCTCCAGGACGAACTCTTCTTACTTGAAGATCAAGGACTATGGTTGGAGGTCTCTGTCCTGATCCTGTAGATTCACCACTGGCAGCTGTGTCTGAAGAACCTGCTCCTTGAGAAGCATTTCTTGTTCCAGAAGCTGCAAAAAGACCTCTACTTAGCAACTCAGGCCCAGATATTTGCTGCCTCAATGTCACATGGTGCCGGGTTCTAGAACTTCCCTCCGTCTCATTTACCAAAGGATGTTCAAAAGTCTGAGATGAGATACTATGATGAGATCTTCGTGGAATTTCACTCATTGGATGCAGAGGTGACCTACTTCTTTCAGCTCTTGCTCTGGTTCTCCGATGGTCTGGGCTCCTGCTTCTTGCCCTCCTCTGACCTCTGGTAGGTGGGACCTCTGTTAACGCTTCAGTTGAATTTCGTTCTGATCTAGATGGCCTTGCAGATGTTGACTCAGATCGTGGGTTTTCCACTTGCCTTTGGCTGTTGTTTTCCACATTTTCTCCACTAGAACGTCTTGCAGATGGCTCATTTTCATTCTCTGAATTTTGGCTCCCATTATTACGGTTAACATTTATCTCTAAACTGAATCTGAAATCACCACTGTTTGGATTAGTCCGACTCACTGCTCTCCAAGATTGGTTTCCTCTTTGCCCACTTCTTGTTGTATTTCCAGTTTGTCTGACAGAGTTAAGCCAGTCTATTATAGAGTCACCATTAGACACATCATCTGAAGAGTCTCCTCCTGTTCAAAACAAAGGAGGGGGAGAGGGAGAAAAAGGAACTACTAAAATGAGGACAATCATATAAGTGCTCTGAAACTCTGCATTAAATAACTTAAAAATTCGGAACACATTTCTTAATTACAGATTTTTACAAACTATACTGCATAAATTTATAAGGCAAGAAAATTCTAATTCCATTTGAAAAGAGCAAGCTATACTAGAGAAATTTAGAGAATTATTTGATTTTTAAAGGGAATCTGGAGGAAGTCTATTTTCAGTATTTTATCATATACAGAGCCAAGCATACCACTGTGGGATGGTCAGAAGACGTTTTTTCAGTCCTCTGCCAAAATACTAATGTAATCAAACTAGGTAAGGAAACAGTGTTTAACGAACAGTCACATTTAGTTCAAGCTACATTTCTGTCAAATTTTTATTAGTCTACATACTGTGCCTTTGATAACATTTGAGGTTGTTTTAAAATACGGGACTATTTATTGTAGCCATAAGAAAAATACAAACAAGATTTATAGGTTTAAAAGCATTTGAATATTTCTTAATGTTACCAAGGTTTTCAATGGACATGAAGTTAAAGATCAGATCAAATAAGTAGTCTGAACTTTGCATAGCACATATAATGGCATGTTCAAGAACCAAATTATTATCGTAGCCTCTCAGGTTGCACAATCAAAATCCCTACTTGACACTGGGAGGGAAACACCAGACCTGAGGTTAGAGCAGGATTTCTCAACAGTGGTACTACTGACATTTTAAGCCAGTTAATTCTGTGTCATGGGGGCTGTGTTGTGCATTATGGCATGTCAGGATGTTTGGCAGCATTCCTGCCCTCTACACAAATGTCTCCAGACGTTGCTAATGTCCCACATGGGGCAAAATTATATCTCATTAGGAACCACTGGGTTTAGACATTTCTTTTTGCTGGTGAAGAAGTCACATGTTTATAAAGAAGGAATTAAGTAGGAATAAATTTCAATGGTGCTGAAAAACAAACAAACAAACAAAATCACATTTAAATGGGCCATTTCTCACTGTGTTCCAATTAACATAAACATCCCAAAGGTGAGGTAGAAAAAAAATGCTGACATTCTCACTAAGTATCAAGAAAATGTCAGTTTTCTTTTTATGAGCAGTTACTTAGCACCAAATTAATTTGTGCCAAATCTGGATAATCTTTGGCTGACATTTACTATTACAAAGTTCCTATCATCCCATCGTCTATCCACCTCCCCACCAAAACCAAAACATACCTCTATTTTCATCTGAGTTTTGCGGTGGTGGGCCTTCTTTAATTTGCTGTAGTCTTCTCAGCAACTCTTCCTCAGTACTTTCACCTGAAATTTAACATCACAGGGCAAAGATGACATTAGGGGTATGACAATCAAATACTTTATCAGTGACTCACAGTAATCTGACACAAGATGATTAGAAAAAAAATCATATTTTTAAAAGAGAAAACTTTTTCAAACCAAAAAGAAAAACCAAGGAGTAGGTAGGACCTGGGAAAAATTCACTTCTTTGGAAACATATTAAAAGCAATTTACAAAGTTCTTTTGCATATGACATCTAACTTTGGCTCACGCCTGTACTCCCAGCACTTTGGGAGGCCGAGGCGGGTGGATCACCGGAGGTCAGGAGTTCGAGCAGCCTGGCCAACATTATGAAACCCCATCTCTACTAAAAATACAAAAATTAGCCAGGCATGGTGGTAGGTGCCTGTAATCCCAGCTGCTTAGGAGACTGAGGCAAGAGAATCGCTTGAGCCCGGGAGGCAGAGGTTGCAGTGAGCAGAGACTGCACCACTGCACTCCAGCCTGGGCGAAAGTGCAAGACTCTGCTTAAAAAAAAAAAAAAAAAAAGGCAAAGGCAATTCTAAGCTGGGCGCACAGTGGTACCACATCTGCAGTGCCAGCTCGTTGGGAGACTCAGGCAGAAGAATCCCTTGAGTCCAGCCTGGGCAACATGAGACCCTGTCTCAAAAATAAATAAGTAAGTAATTTTTAAGAATTGCAGCTTTGAGAGAAAGATATTATCTGCATTTTAAAATTAAGAAACAGACTGAGTGACAGACTGGCTTGCCAGGAGCCACACCAAACAGCAGGGCCAGAACTCCACCTAAAGCATTCTGATTCAAGCCTGGTATTGTTGGCTAAAAACACACTCCCTCTCTTAAAAGTCATGCTAAAACCTTACCTTTTAAAATCTAAGCAATTACTCAAAGTAGAATTAAACAGAAATGAAGAGGAAGACAGATACTGAGTTTTAACTAGGATCAAATGGGACTTAGTGGGGTAAAAGATAATTAAGCACAAACTTCTAATTGCTATGTTACCCAAGGCTAGCTCTGGAGGATTACAACTGGGACATATTCAGAAAATCAGAGATAAAAGAATAAGTCTTTTCTAAAAACTAAGTTCCCATTAGCTATTCCACGCTCGGATTCTTATCTAGTAAGTTAGATAAAGCTAACTAAGAAAAAAAAGATTTAGCTCCATTCTTTTCAATTCAGTTCGCTAAAAATTCATAATTCATAAGTTAAAAATCTCTCTGATATAGTGTAATTCCAAACATCAGTAAATATAATCAGGTAATAAATACGGCAATAAATGTCATTCCATATCCCCTATGTTAAATAATATTTCATAAGGGCTAAAGAAATGGATTTTTAAAACAGGTTCAAGCATTTTTTTTTTAAACCAGCAATTTACACTTATAAATCCTTAAATATATGTAAGCATACCTGGGGTGCCTAGCAAATTGTTATCTCTCATAAGCCTATAATCTTCTTCACTCAGGTTATTTACAAATTGATAGAAAGCTTCTTCCCGATCCAATCGGTCCATCTGACTTCTGCGTTGTGCTGCAGACTGATCACCACTTCCTTTGTCATTGGAATCTGAGTTTTCCATATTGATGAACAAGTGGAAAATACCTGAAAAGAGAAAAGAGACTAATCTTGAAAATAAAGGTCACTATGTATTCTATACAAGTTTTAATTATGTGAAAATCCAGAACGTAGGTCTAGAGATGGATTTTCAGACCTCAAATGAAATTTCCTAACAAAAACTCCTGAAAAGCACTGTTATATTAAGAGTAGGTCAAGGGTTGGCAAACTACAGCCCTTGAACCAGACAGGGTTGGCGAACTAAAGCCCTTGGGCCAAATCCAGCCATACTGTGGTATTTTTTGTTTTTTGAGATGGAGTCTTGCTCTCTCAACCAGGCTAGAGTGTAGTGGTGCGATCTCAGCTTACTGCAACCTCCACCTCCTGGGTTCAAGTGATTCTCTGCCTCAGCCTCCCGAAGTAGCTGGGACGACAGGCACCTGCCACCACGCCCAGCTAATTTTTGTATTTTTAGTAGAGACAGGATTTCACCATGTTGGCCCAATCTGGTCTCAACCTCCTGAGCTCAAGTGACCTGCCCTCCTCAGCCTCCCAAAGTGCTGGGATTACAGGCATGAGCCACCGCACCCAGCCTCGTGCTGCATATTTTTATTCTCCTTGCAATCTAAGAATGGTTTTTAGAGACTATCTTGTGACATATGAAAATGCAATGAAATTCACATTTTAGTGTTCATAAAGTTTTATTGGAATGCAGCCATACACATTCATTTACATGTTATCTATGGCTGCTTCTGTGCTATAATGGCAGAGTTGAGCAGTTGTGACAGACTGTATGTGGCACTCCCATTGCTTTGGACTGCTGCTCTGTGCACTCTAAGTTGCAGTGATGTAGCTATGACGACAGCATTTCAAGTGCCTTCACACTGGACATCAAAAAAAACTGAATACACACTCATCATCTCAAACAAAGAGAAAAGTGGACTCTGAATGTCACGTTTAAAGGTGCAGCAGAGGATGGGTTTTTCAAAAATCAGATTAGATGGCAAAGAATGCATGATTATGCAAAAAATACTATATACTAAATACAATATATACTGACACTATTAAACACTAGTGACAATATTCCCAATTCACAGGAAAACTACAGTTCAAAAAGTTAGAAAATTTAAAGTGAAATCTCATCACAAAATATTTCTTCACAAAAATAAAAATGAGGTTTCAATCAAAGTAAATTTCCCAGTGGCTCATTTATTGGCTAAACGAGGAAAGCAGTTTATTGATGGTGAGTTAGTGAAATTATGTTTGAGTGCAGAAGCTGAAGAAATGTGTCCAGAGAAAATAAACATAATATTGGACTTTTGGTAAGTATAGTGGTCCAAAAAGTTGGGAATATTGAAAAGCAATGTCACTAATCAACTGAAAAATAAGGTAAATGATGGAGTGGTTTTCTCTTTGGCTCTTGATTTGTTGACAAATGTAACTGATACTACTTAAGTTATTGTTTATTCAAAGAGCCAAGTGTTGATTATTCAAGGAGTTTGAACTGCAGAAGTAGCCCCTATGTGTAGTCTACATGAAATAATCATAGGTGAGAATATTTTCAAAGTTGAGAAAACTCTAATTCAGCAAAACCTGAAGCAGAATCTCATAATAAGATATGTTACTACTGCAATGGTAAAAATATATATGGAATGGAAAAAGACCTAGTTGGACAAATTTACAAAGTTTATGAAAATGTAAGGTATTTAACATTTATGGTTATATATTTTATTACTCATCAGCAAGTGATCTGAAGAAAATTTCAATCATATTACTGAACCAGTAGCACTAATGATAAACTTCTCTCTTATGAACTCTGGTTTAAGCTCAAGTTCCATGAATTTTTGTCAGAAATTTTGTCTTGCTCTACAATACAACATTTGATGGGCTAATATTGGTAAAGTTTTATTGTGATTTGTTGTACTCAAGGCAAAGATGGATTTTTTTTCTGCGAGAACTGCTCTCAATTACTATTATCAAACAATAAATAGCTTGGAAAATTAGTGTTTCCTGCAGACTTGATAATGTTTCTTAATGAATCCATCCTAAAACAACAAAGCAAAAAATACTTATATATGAAACTTATACTGTGGTAAAGCCATTTCAACAACAACATTGGTATCACATGTAATGTCAAGCTGTTTTATATACTTCATGTCCTGACAAAGTAATGAGAGCTCCATTCCCACACAAATTTGTAGCACATACATTTTCTGAGCTCAAACTACAGTTCCAGAACTGTTTTGCAGACCCCAATGTAAGCACAAAATAAATTTCCTTATTTCAAAATCCATTTAACTGTGCAACTGAGGAGCTTCCATCTAACCCTCAACTAGAAGTGACATCTCTGCAGTGGTAATATGCCAAAAGGCAAATATTAAAGTCATCTGGCTGGGTGTGGTGGCTCACACCTGTAATCTCAGCACTTTGGGAGGCCAAGGTGGGAGGATCACTTGAGCCCAGAAGTTCAAGACCAGCTTGGGCAACATAGTGAGACCCCATCTTCATAAAAAATTAAATTAAATTAAAAGATAAAAAATTGCCAGGTGCGGTGGCTCACGCCTGTAATCCCAGCACTTTGGGAGGCCGAGGTGGGCAGATCACGAGGTCAGGACATCGAGACCATACTGGCTAACACAGTGAAACCCCGCCTGTACTCAAAACACAAAAAAATTAGCTGGGTGTGGTGGCGGGCGCCTGTAGTCCCAGCTACTCGGGAGGCCGAGGCAGGAGAATGGCATGAACCTGGGAGGCGGAGCTTGCAGTGAGCAGAGATCGCGCCACTGCACTCCTGCCTGTGCGACAGAGTGAGACTCTGTTTCAAAAAAAAAAAAAAAAAGATAAAAATCTAACAAAATTCTATAGATACCTTCTTCTAAAAGATGAATATGCTTCACTAAAATCATACACTTGTGGATTGCTTAAGATAGCAATACCTATATGTATGAAAAGATATTTTCAAAGATTAAATATTTAAGTCAGCAATAGACATTTGCAAATGACTAATAAGGAATACTAGCTATGAATCCCAATTAAGCAAAATGTTACCCTCAAAAGAGTATCATTCTTCTCATTAGTAAACCTATCTCACAAAACACTGTACTCAATTATTGTTATTACATTTTGAGTTTTATCAGGAAAAACTGTGAGAATTTGGTTTCTCTCTTTTGTGTGACAATATGCTCAATTTTGCTTTTTGATCTGCAAAGCCTAAAATATTATACTATCTGGCCTTTTAAAGAAAAAGTATGCCAACTCCTGTTCTAGGTAATACATAAACTTAGCCAAAAATTCTTGTCATTCACTATTTGTACGAGTTTAAGGAAACCAGAATATTGGCAGACATTCCACACATACTCATCAATGAACTGCACACTAATAAAAAACAATGGTAGTCAACAATCTAAAATACAGGGAGACTACAAACAAAAATGTTCATCTTCTAATTCTTTCCCTTACTTCCCCAGATTCCCCTTATGTTCCCCACAAACACAACTAAATTCCATGAACATATGTGCTACTGACCGAATGTTTGTCCCCCTCAAATTCACATGTTGAAATCCTAAATCCCAAGGTGAATATATTAGGAGGTAGGGCCTTTGGTCATAAGGATGGGGCCCTCATGAATGAGATTAATGCTTTTATAAAACAGTCCCCAGAGAGTTCCTTTGCAAATCCTTTTGCCATGTGAGGTTAAAGTGAGAAGACAGCTGCCTATGAGGAATTGGGCCCTCAACATATATCAAACCTGCTGGCACCCTGATCTTGGATTTTCTAGTCTCCAGAACTGTGAAAGATATATTTTTGTTGTTTATAAGCCACCCAGTTTATGATATTCTATTACAGCAGCCTGAACAGACTAGGACAATACAAAAAAATTTATGGAAAAAGGGTAGTCTATATTGGTACTATGACTTAATCCCACATACACCCACACACAACACCTGAAGTGCCGGAATGTTCACAATTCAATCCTAGAGAGAAAAATAAGTCACGTCTTATTCCAGATATAAAAACACAAAGAAGCCTATCTTGTCAAACCCTGTCTGCTTGCTAAGCCTAAATAAATTTTAGTCTAGACACAGGCATACCTAGATCTCCACTGTTTTCCTTAGATCATTATTTTTAGAACTATCCTATCTTGTTTAATTAAGATGAGTATGTCAAGAAATGTGGTGGTGGGGCGGAGATCATAATATTTTTGGAGTTTCTTAATCTCATAACTGAGATTGCTTAATTGTAGTAAGATTATACTATATAAACTTCTGACAAATGGTTACTTTATAATACTTGAAACTTTGACACTAGAAATCACCAGCTTAAATAAAACACGCACAAAAAACAGGCACTAAAAAAATACAAAACAAAACAAAACAAAACAAAACCCTGAAAAGGAAGCCAAGTTTTCCCACATGAATCTCAAGTAATACAACTTGGTATCAGAAGTGGTAAAGGCAGCCGATTTTTAAAAATATAGAAAAGCACAAAGGAAAAAAAAGTCAGCCATAATTTCTCAAATTTGCTAAGAACATTTAACTAATGTTCTTAATAAAGCAGTTAGTAGTTTGAACGCTAATGCATGAAAGTTAAGACAAAATTCACTTGTGTAGGATAGGTAAATTGTTCTGAAAACAACTGCAGGGTTAAAAGGCTTGAAAAATATAAATCTTCCAAAGAAGGCAAAGATATCTGGTTAAGTTCTGACATTTGAAGGACATGAACCAAAGAAAAGAGAAAACTCACATGCCAAAGACATTCACAGCAGTGGCACAAACTCTTTAACAATAGTTTCGGGGGCTGGGTGCAGTGGCTCACACCTGTAATCCCAGCACTCTGGGAGGCGGAGGCAGGTGGATCACCTAAGGTCAGGAGTTTGAGGCCAGCCTGGTCAACATGGTGAAACCCCATCTCTACTTTAAAAAAAAAAAAAAAAGAGCTTGGCGTGGTGGCCCATGCGTGTAATCCCAGCTACTTGGGAGGGAGGCTGAGGCAGGAGAATCACTTGAACCTGGGAGATGGGGGTTGCAGTGAGCCAAGATAGTGCCACTGCACTCCAGCCTGGGCGACAAGAATGAAACTCCGTCTCAAAGGAAAAAAAAAAGTTATCAGGGAGGTAAAAGCCCAGAAGGAACAGAAACTTACAAAAATATGGGAAAGATTTAAAACAATGTGAAGCAAGAAAGGGGTCTTGTACTGAGTATGGAGGGGGGTGTATCAGGTATATTAACAGAAGACGGAAGAGTCACTCAACTTCCATTTTGTTTCTATTTTATTCAACAATGAGAATCATCTTCTAACTGGAAAGAGTGGAAAAAACAACTTTTCAAAGAAAATCAAAAGCCAAGAATGCGTAATTTCTAATGACAATCTTTTTGAGATGTCATAGAGAACAGGAGAGATGCTAAATGATCCAATCTTCAAAAAAAGTGAGATCTACAAACTACAGAGCAGTAAAATCTGACAATACATCTAGGGGAAAATTCTGCAAATACATTATCAGATAAACTGCAAACATGTAGAAGACAGTATGTTCACAAGAAGTGGAGTTCACTGCTGGTGAACTTAAAAAAATACAAAACCCCCCCAAAAAGATTAACCTTATTTAACCTTATTTGCTTCACATAGGGATGGTTCTAAACCTTGGCTTGCACATTAGAATTACTTGGGGAGCTTTCTCTGGGGTTGGTCAGACATGGATATTTTTAAAATTCCACAGGTAATTCTATTTTGAAAGTCAGGGTTGAGAACCTCTTTGATAGGGACATCAGGATAACACTGCTGACTTACTGACTTGATTTCTGCACAGGATCTGAGGTTTTTCTTCCTATTAAGAAGAAATATAGACCAGTGTAATAAGAATTATCTGGAAATCTTGTTAAAATACAGATTCTGATTCAGTAGATTGGGGTAGGGCCTGAGATTCTGCATTTTTATTAAGCCTCCAGGCGATGTTGATGCTGAACCTAGAATCATACTCTGAGTAGTAAGGAGCTTGATGACAATACAGTTAAACAGATTCACAGTTGTTGAACACCACCCTCAAAGATTACAAAGCAATGTTAACTTGCAAACAGCCCTGTAAACGTTAGCATTTTTAAATGAACCAGTTGGATGAATCCACCCAAGACATGGTAAACAAATCCATAAACAACTCGAAGCTGTGAGTTAGCACAGAGGATGTATATAATAAATATTATTCTGAATTATCAGTGGATTCCCAGGATGGGCTGAAATAAAAACAATGGTAAATATCCTACCTCGGACACTTTATGAAGGGCTATCAAGCTAAAATAACCCATAGTAAAAGTACACAGTCGGGGAAGAACCTGTCTTGGCAGTTCACATGAAAGATACGTCAAGTTTTTGGCCAACACAAGCTCAATAAAAAGCCTGTTTGACCTGGCTATGAAACCTACGAGAATCACAAGTTGCTTTCATAGACCATGGTGTTCAAATAAAAGCAGGTAACAGCCCCACTGAAACCTGCTGTTCAGAGTACAAGTAGAAGGCCGGACACGGTGGCTCACACCTGTAATCCCAGCACTTTGGGATGCCGAGTCGGGCGGATCATTTGAGGTCAGAAGTTTGAGACTAGCCTGACTAACATGGCAAAACCCTGTCTCTACTAAAAAAAATACAAAAAAATTATCTGGGCGTGGTGGCACATGCCTGTAGTCCCAGCTACTCGGGAGGTTGAGGCAGGAGAATCGCTTGAACCTGGGAGGCAGAGGTTGCTGTGAGCCAAGACTGCATCACTGCACTCCAGCCTGGGAGATCCTGTCTCAAAAACAAAAGCAGACTACATGTAGAGTAAGTGAAACACGAGTGAGAAGCCTGGGAGCATCATAAAAGAAATGGATGAATTACCTGGAGGTAGCTAGCCTGGAGAAAGACTAAAAATGGACACAATTACCATCTTCAAATATTTAGAGAGGAATAACATGAAAGAGAGCACAACCATAGGGTTAAATTAAGGTCAATAGTTAAAGACATGCAGAAGCAAATAATTCTTCCTTTTAGTAAAACAATCTAACAAAATTGTCAAAAAAATAGAGATGCTACCCGTCTCCTGAAGCAAGCAAACTTCCTGTCTCCTGAGATAATCAAGCATAAGCTGGATATTAAAAAGAGGATTCCTTATTAGGTGAGAGCCAGAAGAGACTGATTCCAAAAGACCATTTGGACTAAAATGCTATTAAGGGTAGTGAAGTCTCTTGGTCTTCTATTCTGGGCTTAGGGTCATAGTAAGCTACATACTCCAGTGACACAAAATTACAACATTTTCTTGGCAACACCAATCCACTTAGGTTGCCTCTACCCCATACTCCCCTCCCCCAACATACCTTGTGCTTTACCACCGTCACAATGTACTGCTATTCCCCTCGGCCCCCTCTTAGCTTCTCCCTATTTCACCTACCCTTAAAGATCCAACGAGATCTTCCCTCCTAAGGAGCTATTACTATCTCAGCTAGCAATTTTTCCATCCATCTCTGCATATAGCACTTGTCTATGCTACTAGAGTGGCACTTCCTGCCTTCCATAATGTATTATATTTTTGAAGTGTATGTGTCTTCTCTTCCCAAATAGATTTCTTTTAGGGAACGAACCAGAATTACAGTCCCTTTAAAACTTCTGCCAAATGCCACTAGCACAATGCCTTGCACATTGCGGATATTTAAATGACTGAAAGAAATCCAATGTGAACACTGAGTTCATTTCCCTTAGTAATCTGTCTGAAACAGCACAGTCCAAAAGAGATACAATTTGAACCATATATGTAATTTTTCAAAATGCCAAGCAGCTGCATTAAGAGTAAAAACATGTGAAATTAATCTTAGTAATGTATCTTATTGACTCAACATAATCAAAAAAAATCATTTCAGCAGACTGACCGCGGTGGCTCACGCCTGTAATCCCAGCACTTTGGGAGGCCGAGGCGGGCGGATCACAAGGTCAGGAGTTCTGAGACCAGCCTGGCCAATATAGTGAAACCCCGTCTCTACTAAAAATACAAAAATTAGCCGGACGTGGTAGCAGGCGCCCATAGTCCCAGCTACTCCTAGTCAGGAGGTTGAGGCAGGAGAATTGCTTGAACCCGGGAGGCGGAGGTTGCAGTAAGCTGAGATCAAGCCACTGCACTCCAGCCTGGGCGACAGAGTAGACTCTGTCTCAAAAAAAAAAAAAATCATTTCAACATATCAACATAAAAAAAAATTTAGATGTTTTACATTAAAAAATACTGTTTTTGAAACCTGGTGTGTGTTTTACACTTACAGCCTATCACAAGTTGGATGCTAAATTTTCAACAGATAAAATGGAATGTAGTTCAGCAAAACAATACAGTTGTGTTTAGTGGAAAAACATTTTACACTACTTCAGTTTTTTAAGCTTAAAATAAAAAAAAACTTAAAATTTCAGTTTCACTAGTCTTATTTCAAGTGTCTAACAGTCACATAGTGGTTAATGGCTACCATATTGGGCAGCACAGCTTTAAAGTATTTCTTTGTAAGATAGAGAAATCCCAAATAGGGAGAGTTTCAAATGTCCCCAATATATTTTTCATGCTCTACAAACCCACTATTTGCATCCCCTTTATGTTTTCCAAAAATAAAACAATACGGTTCAATACTCTACAATGTTCAATACTCATGGGATAGATAAGTCTTTCCTATGCTCATGAATCTTCAAGATTCATTCTTGACCTTTTAGAATTTCTACCATTTCCTACATGGAAACTAGAGACAAAACATTTTACCTCCATTCAAAATTTTCCTGACACTGATTTCAGAGATTTTTGAATCCTAAACAGCTCCTGCTTGATGAGCTTGGATTCCATTTCATGAAAGAGGGAATTCTAAATTTTACTTAATTCAAAATTTTAATGAGACACACTCATAAAGCAACATGTGAACAAATCCAAATCACTACCTCTTCAATAATAATAATATGCTGCTGTCCCCTTGCCCCCTACCCTTCCATATATATGCCAGAGACAATCAAGGAAAATATTTTCCCCATGATACTCCTGCAACACACTTATTTCAAAGCCTCCATCCTTTCTGCCTTAACTTAGCATTTCCCCTGGGCTGGAATTGGGGGTCAAGAGATTTCAGCACTGGCAAGGCACTCCCTCCCTTATAAGGGAATTCAAAGAGTAAGCTATGGCTACAATACCTGCAGAGGTCCCCTGGACTAGACATAATTACATTTGCAAAGAAAATGGAAATCAAGGCAATGCTCTCAAATGCCTTGTAAACTAATTTTACTCTCACACACCCAATGAGCCTGGTCTTGTTTTAAGCAGACCTTCACTATCTAAGCGGCATAAAAGAAAGAAATGGAATAAATCTAAAAACCACAAATTCTGCCCCAGGTAGATATAATCTGCCACTATTGTTGACTAAGTGCAAACAAACATTTTAAAGTTTAGGCATGCCAAAAATACCAGAAAACCATACTCCAAATGATCAAATACAGCTCTATCTCCATTTTGGGTGTGAAAATATTAGTGAAGAATAACATTAACAAAACAGGTCTCCAGATTCTACTTTGCAGTGAATAACATTGTGGTACATTTCTAGCTTAAGTAGCAAGAGGAAAAAGAGAATCCTTATACACCGCTGGGATCTTTCAATATCATCGTAAAAGAGAAGGTCATAAATCCATTTCTTTAGTTATCTCAGATAAGTCAGAAATTCTGACTTCAGCATATGATGAGCATCAGCTGTTTTTCTATGAAAAGATTACCAGTGAAACATACAGTAATTTAAACAATGAAGTATAACTGTTTTGAAGTCACTTAGGTCTCTCTCTGGCTATAAGCAATACTCATCACCCTGTATTTACATAGCCCTTGCACCTGTATTTCATTTAATCTTCACAATAATCCCATGAATTAGGAATCACCACCTCTACAGGTGACAAACAGAAGCACAGAGAAAGAAAGTGATTTACCAAAAACCATGTGACTAGTAAGTGGGAAAGGGCCAGTAATTAAATCCAGGTCTTTGCATTCCAAATCCAGTCAACTTTTCACTAAGACAACTGCCTCCCAACATATCCCAAGACTCTATACTTTAAAACACATTCCTTCCTTCAATCCCAATAGGTATGACTAAACTATTCAATCTATGAGCTTTTTATAGCATGTTCACTCCCTGTATGAAAAATTCCAAAATGACAAAACACCTTTTGTAAGCAGCACAAACCTAGATGGACTTATTTTTAAATAAGTCAACTTTTAGTAATTTTTAAAAATACAGTTGCTCCTTAGATAAACAGCATATTTTATTAACCTGATTTCTTTTAGAGTACTGTGTGCCAATATATCCAAATCCATCCCTGGAAACAAGAAACCAAATGAGAAATTTTGCCCAATCGTTTCAAAGAGCTACTCATCTGGTCAATGAATGGGACTGTATCCGGTAAGTTTAATTCTGGGGAGGAAAGGCCAGCAAGAACACCAACCCTGAGATTTATTTAAAACAGATTTTATTCACTTTGAGAATTTTAAAGTATTGTTAATAATCTCAACTTCTTCTAGTCATTATTATATATTAATATAAATTATACAAATGACTGTTTCTGATTACTGCTAAATGTAGTATCTCATTTAATTCTTCTAATCCATGCACACCAAACTTTTAAAAAATTTTATTTTTATAATGTTAAGGCAAAAAGTTATTTAAAACATATTGTTCAGTACTAACAGGTCAGGAGACCTGGTGCTAAGTATAAACACAGGCATGTTATATTTGATGGACACACTACATTATAGTACCCAATTAAGGAGACTTAAGGCATCCAAAAATACTGTTAATAAAACAGACCTTACAAAACTAAATTCTGAAACACCAAGTGAAATGCTTGTGTAAAAACCAATTTTAAAAAGTGAGTCATCTTGGCTGGGCATGGTGCTGGCCGAGTGTGGTGGCCCACATCTGTAATCCTAGCACTTTGGGAGGTCGAGGTCGGCGGATCGCTTGAGCCCGGGAGTTCGAAACCAGCCTGGGCAACATGGTGAAACCGTTTCTACCAAAGACACAAAAACTTAGCTGGGCATGGTAACGCGCATCTGTGGTCCTAGCTACTTGGGAGCTGATGTGGCTGAGGTGGGAGGATTGCTTGAGTTTGGGGGCAGAGGCTGCAGTGAACTCAGATCACGTCACAGCACTCCAGTCTGGGTGACAGAGACTCCATATCAAAATTTAAAAAGTCATATGGAAGAAATTACCTCTTTTTTAAAAAAAAGTGGGGTGGGTGGGAGGGAGGAATTAAGGTAACCTAACATCAACTAACTACTAAATCATGTTCAATATTTCACCTTGTGCATATGTGTTCATTCAAGCTCCAAATTCTATAATAAAGTTCTAAAGCAGGACATGCCAATTTTTAAAAAATGATGGGTATGAACACAAAAATGTGTCACACTGACAAGAGAAGGGCAATCCATTTTGTTTGCAACAGAGCTTCATCAAGAATCTCATAAAGGAGGCTGAGCACAGTGGCTCATGCCTGTAATCCCAACACTTTGGGAGGCCGATGTGGGTGGATCACCTGAGGTCAGGAGTTCAAGAGCAGTCTGGCCAACATGGTGAAACTGTCTCTACAAAAATGCAAAAATTTGCCAGGCATGATGGCAGGTGCCTGTAATCCCAGCTACTCAGGAGGCTGAGGTGGGAGAATTGCTTGAACCTGGGAGGTGGAGGTTGCAGTGAGCAGAGATCGTGCCATTGCACTCCAGCCTGGGTGACAGAGCAAGACTCCGTCTCAAAACAAACAAACAAACAAAAAACCACACACCAAAAACACACACAAAAAACAAACAAGAACCTCATAAAGGAGTCCTTTAAGAACTAGTGACGTGATCTGTGTCAATGAAGAAAATGTTAAATGCCATCACCAAAATGAAAAATACTTTATTCAGTTTTTTAAAAGTTAAATCACAAAGAACTGCTGAATTTAAGGCCAGAAAACAAAAAGTACCATCATATCATCACGTATGTAGGCACCAAAAGTGTTGGGGATTCTTCATATATAGAATGTTTAATTAAAATGTTATGGTATTTGTAACAGAAAAATATTTGATAACAACCAGGTATCTTTTTTTATTCTACACATGGGTAGCAGGGTGAAACTCAGCTCTGTGAAAGGAAAAAAGAGGTACTGAAATCCAGTCTTGGCTGTAACTTGGTTATGTGGATTTGGCCAATTCATTTAACCTCTTGTGCCAGAGAGTCTCCATCAATATTAGAGTATTGGATTAAACCATCTGCAAGGTACTTTCCAGTTCTATGAATCTGTAACTGTAGGTAAGATATAACCTACACCACATTACGATATTAAGAAATATTAAGTTTAGGAAACAGCACAAATAACTAGGACATAAGCTTATAAGCTCTGCTTTTCTCACTACCATTTCACTCAATGTACTTCTATCTCCACTCACGCAGTTATCTTTTTGAAAAGAAATATAAAGCATTCTTAAAAAAAAAAAAAGAACAGGCAGGGTTAATGTCTCACTGACTTTCCTTATTGCATGATACCTCTCACCAACTAAAAAATTTGTTGATAATTTCCAAGAGTGGCCTATCAGAAAATGCTACCAAGGTATCCCCCACTGCTCATGCTACTACAGCAATAAAAGATTATAAAATATCTGAATGGCAGTTAGCTTAGCCTCCACTTACATTCTTCTATCTTTACCAGTTGAAAAGGACAGCAGAGAAAAACTAAAAGGACTCAGGAATGTTCCTCATGTACGCACCAACTTGCAGCTCAAACAACTTTTACTAAAACGCTCTAAAACAGTTAAAACTGAAAGAGTGTTAAGAACTTCAGTAAATCAAAGGACTGAAGACCATGCCAAATGCGGTTGATCTACAGGATCAAGTTAGTTAAAAAAGGAAACCATTATGACATTTCATCTCAGTCAAATACTTTAATCTAGACAGTGAATTTAATCTTCAATTACCCGTTTTATGTTCTTTTATTATCAAGCTATGCCACTAAATTATAATTTGGTCTTATCCATAAACTCATTTTGACTTGCTTCTCTCATTATTCCTAAGAAGTCAAAAAGAAAATGACTCAAAAACCCAAGGAGTGCATGTGTTTAAGTTACTAAGGTAAAAATCACTGATAACTGACAATGTTGGTGTTCATCAGTAACTAAGGCACTATTTTAAGGACCTAAGATTTTTCCATCAAAAATCAGGTTTTTAAAGATTGAAGCCAATTTTTAAAATTAAAATCACTTAGCCGGGTGCGGTGGCTCACGCCTGTAATCCCAGCACTTTGGGAGGCCGAGACGGGCAGATCACAAGGTCAAGAGATCAAGACCATCCTGGCTAACACAGTGAAACCCCGTCTCTACTAAAAATAGAAAAAAATTAGCCAGGCGTAGTGGTGGGCGCCTGTAGTCCCAGCTACTCGGGAGGCTGAAGCAGGAGAATGGCATGAACCCGGGAGGCAGAGCTTGCAGTGAGCCGAGATTGCGCCACTGCACTCCAGCCTGGGCGACAGAGCGAGACTCCGTCTCAAAAAAAAAAAAAAAATTAAAATCACTTAACTAAAAAAGAAAGTATTATCTATACCAATCAGTTATTTGAGGAAGTAATTTTGTATTTAAGACCAACCATGCTGACAATTGTCCTTCCTGAACTAGTATACCTACATAAAAATAACATGAAGAGGGTGACAATATATCTTTGGTTTGTCCAGAAGAGTAATGGTTTACACTTGTACTGAAGTAATCAGTAATATGGCTCTCCTTTTCACTCTCAAAAGTGTCCCAGTTTAGATAATTCATATGGTCTCCTTAGTTATAATCAGCACTAAAGGGAACATTGGTCAATAAAAAACAAGTTGTAGTTAACACTTTTCCTCCTATAGTCAATGGGAGATCAGAAGGGACCTTTTGTCATTCCAGAAAAAAATTTTAAACATCAAACACAAATACTTCCTTTCTCCCAGGAAGTAACATGTTCATCATCATGGAAACGCCATTAGACTCTCAAATGTTATAAAAGCAAACCAACCTGTAGTTGCAAAATTACTGCAAGAAATCCACGGATCTATATAATGCACCAAGTGCTCTCTGCCTACAGATTATTTGTCTCACAAATATGTAGGTGCTACTGTGACTAATGAAATTAAACTCTTGGGTTGGTGGCCGGGCGCGGTGGCTCAGGCCTGCAATCCCTGCACTTTGGGAGGCCAAGGCGGGCAGATCACCTGAGGTCAGGGGTTCAAGACCAGCTTGGCCAACATGGTGAAACTCCATCTCTAGTAAAAATACAAAAGTTAGCCAGGCGCGGTGGCACGTGCCTGTAATCCCAGCTACTCGGGAGGCTGAGGCAGGAGAACCGCTTGAACCCAGGAGGCGGAGGTTGCAGTGAGCCAAGATCGTGCCACTGCACTCCAGCCTGGGCGACAGAGCAAAACTAGTCCTGCCCTCCTAACCAAAAACAAACAAACAAACAAAAAAAAAAAATCAAAAAAAAAAAAAACACCCTTGTGTTGGAACATTAAAATATAAGAAAATCTAGAGCAAAAATACCAACTATATATGTCAGGAGAAAAACCACAAGTTCATAAATATATTCCCCCAATTGAGGTATATTTAAAAAATACCTCAATTGGCCGGGCGCGGTGGCTCACGTCTGAAATCCCAGCACTTTGGGAGGCCAAGGCGGGCAGATCACAAGGTCAGGAATTCGAGACCAGCCTGGCCAATATGGTGAAACCCCATCTTTACTAAAAATACAAAAATTAGCCGGGCGTGGTGGAGAGCGCCTGTACTCCCAGCTACTTGGGAGGCTGAGGTAAGAGAATTGCTTGAAACCAGGAGGTGGAGGTTGCAGTGAGCGAGAGTGCACCACTGCATTCCAGCCTGGGTGACAGAGTGAGACTCCGTCTCAAAAAAATAAAAAAATAAAAAATAAATAAATAAAAATACCTCAATTGATAAAAAGAGAAATGAATTGCCGGATTATCTGGGAAACTTTCATGTTTGAGGCTGAGAAAAAAAAAGAAAGAAAAATAGATACAGAAGTGTTATTACTTTCTTATATTGGACATCAGAACTTCAATTTATTATGTAAACTAGATACTTTCTGAAATCAATGGGCCATAGGTTTTAGAAATCTTTGTGTTAAAGAAAAACTTGTCCAGTTCTAGGCAGTGGCACAAAATTCTAGGACCTCATTGGTTTGGGTTTGACAGAAGACTTTTTATTCTCTAATTTGTCATCCACTCTATGGTAAATGAAGAGAACAGGAGGCTGGCTGGTGATTTGCTCTATTTCTAATCCACCATGGCCATGGAAAAATTAATGTACATATAATATAATTCCATAAATGCAGATGCCTCATTTGACCTACTACTATATTAAGGCTCACTACATGTTCACTAACCTCAAAGATATCCAACCAGCCTAGTATTTCCAGATCATTTAATTATTAAGCTATTTCTTAAAATCATTTCTGATTTTAAATTAAGTTTATAAAATGATATACAAGGAGCTATCTATTTAACATCTATCAATGAGCCCATCCAATTACAGGGCCTGTGAAATAGAACAATAAATATTTGTAAACATGCATAATAGCTGAAACAGGAACGTAACAGACGAAAAGGGGGGATTGCTGGATAACCTTTAAGTATTAACAAAAGTTTCTGATGCAACATAACCTACAGACTTTTTACTACAACCTTTCATTTTCATTGCATTTCCTATCTAATTAGACAGCAATCAAACCCAGAAGTATAACGTCAGACAGGCCTGGGATAAAATGAGGGCTCCACCACTTAGCTATTTAACTGAGGACAAACTATACTTAACCTCTTTGGGTTTTTGGTTTCCTCTATAAAAGTTAACATTCTCATGAGGCTCTGTTGTGAGGATTATAAAATAATGCATGTAAAGCACATGGCCTAGCACCACAGGCCTTCAGCAGAAGTTGGTTATGAATTTAGGCTAAGTATCCATCCCAGTTTGTCGGGGACAATCAAGGTTTGCACCTGTTGTCCAGGAATTATTAATGTTCCTTTTGTTCTTAAAAGTGTCTTGGTTAGGCAATAAATTATGTGGTTACCCTAATGATGATGATAATAATAATGAAAGGAGTCAATATCAATTAAAAGTATCATGTATCAATTATGAATTTTTGAATCTTAAAGGAAAAAAATCAACCACCACACACAAAGTAACGTAAAATTATACTCTCGTAAGCTATTCTGATATTTCATTTAGTTATCCAATGAACATTTAAATGTTATTTTACTTATACTCATGCCATTCCAACAATGATATAAGACAACACATTTTTTTTTGTTGTTGTTCTATACAGGTATTGGTAAACTTCAGACATTATTTTAAAGAGTCAAATTCACAGATAAAGCACTGGTGAGTTCCAGGTATCCAGAAACATTACCCTTTTAATTCCCAGTGAAAAGTACCCATTCTTATCATGAAGAATACCCAACACCATCTAACATCTATCAATGAGCCCATCCAATTACAGGGCCTGCAAAATAGAACAATAAATATTTGTAAACATGCATTCTACACATAAATCATCAGGAGACGCAACAAAAAATAAATTACCTGACTGTTATGACATAGTATTGATATACAATAAACTGGATTTTAGTTTTCTTCACTCTGCTCTAGAAAAAAAAAGAATCCATTATTCTTCCTCTTTAAAAAGATACACATTTTTTTTGAATTAGACACAACCTAAAAAAAAAAAAAAACAGACACACCATAACCCAACCTAATTCAATATTAGTATTAGGGCATTTGGGGAGAGCAAGAAGGTCAGAGGGGACCAGGAGTTAGATAAAAGATGTCTTCTAAAACTGAGAGACAATTTACGTTTTACTATAAGCTTGCTTAAAATAAGCCTTTCCTTATCAGACCAGTAATTATTTTCAGATTCTGATAGTCACTTTCAAGGACTTATTTGGCACATTACACTAGCCTAAGGTAGGAACTAAAGTATTAAAATTCATCAGAACATCATGGACTAAAAAAATCTTTGTAACATTTTTCAGTAAGTGGAGTGTGTCCTAAAATCAAGTTTTAAAAAGTGGATTGGTCTTTCTAGCTACCTAAGCTATATTTTTACAGTTTAGAAAAGTCATGGGGGGGGGAGGGGTTATAATTGTGCCAGTCCTCCAGGGAAGATACAATGTACTTAATGGGGTGATAAGTAGTTACTTTGTCTATAATCACGAAGAATGAAAGAAATGATTAGTAGCAGTAGGTTTATTATTTCTTCCCCCTTTCAATCAGTCCAAAGCACTGCGGTTAATTCTGATTCAGGAAATGCGGGCTCCTTACTTCTGGCAAAAAATCATTGTGGGGTCTTGCAAATGGTAGATGACAATCTGATACAACTGCTTCCTCTTGCCCCAAAATGAAAAAAAAAATGACCTCAATAACAAGACTGCTAGGCCTCAGATTCCCAGACTAACCTGTGGAATAAGTATGGTGAAACTGTCTAGGGAAGGAACGTGGCTGTCTCCTCCATCTTGAAATTAATCAGCATAAGAGAAAAAGGGACCGAGTATTCAGGAAGCAGAAGCCCAACCGGTTAATACTAGTTACTAAGCTATGGCGTGCGTGGCAGGTACCGTCTGCAGAAGCAGAGACCCCCTAGGCTTTTTTTTTTTTTTAATGGGGGAGGGATTGAGTTGTTGGTGGATTAAACACAAATTAACTTGAAAATTTGGCCCAATTCCATCCCTTACCCAGGAGAACACAACAAACACCTAACGGCTTTTCCCTCTCTTTTGCGGGGGGATCCTTCCAGTGATACCTGGCAAAGGATATGCCAGGGTTATTCGAGCAAGGGAGTAAACCACATTTGCCTCAGATCCTCAGGGAAGATGTCATCGCGGCCCCAGGGGGCGCCTAATTGGTAATACCCTGCAGAAGGGCTCAAAATGAGGTTTTGCAAATCTGGGGAAATCTAAAGGCCCAAGAGTTCCCAGCATCTCTCTTGGGGCAGCTTGATTTTTTACTTCCCTTTTCCCAAACCCAAGCCCGCCATGGAAAACGCGGGGAGGTCAGGGAAGCCTCCAGAGAACAGAGAAGAAAAAGCCTGAGACGTTCTAAGATTCTGACGCCTGAGGCCAAAACTCAAAAACTGCCTCCCCCGATTTCCTAAGGCTCTGGAGGGCCTGGGCTGCAGCTCGCGCGGCCACCGAGAGGAAGTACTACCCACCTCCTTCCCCTTCAAAGAGCCTATCGACTATATCACTCAACTAAAATGGCAGCGGCGACTACGCCACGGAGCCCCCCGCAGCAACGGGCCTGGGGTCCGGAGGCGGCGCTGAGCCTCTGCCACGACGCGTCACCCGGGCCATTTTGAGAGAACGCGGCAGCCGCGGCTCCGCTGTCTTCCTCTCGCTCTACATCATTTCTCACAGGATTCCCAAGTCTTCACTTACTAGGTTTTAGGGTCAGGATCCGACTCGGTTGGTTCGGCCGCCGCCGCCGAGGCTGCTCCGCACCTCCCTGGCCGCCGCTCTCAAGCCCGCCTCCAAAGAGTAGCTGGTTGAGACCCGCCTCTAGCCCAGCGCCTGCTCGGAGACGTTGCTCAGGCAGCCATTATCTTCCCCATTGTTACCAAGCAGCGACAGGAAACGACTGCCCACAACAGGAAGTGATGATGCCGCGTCCCGGCACCGCAGCCCCACTCCCAGCCTATTAGCCAATCCCAGTCGATTCCTCGAAAAGGCTCCGCGGGAGGAGGAGGGGGACGGCAGACGACGCGGCAAGGCGGGCGGCGGTTTGGAAAAGGAAAGCTGTTATGACGCCCACCATGTGACAGGCCCCACCCTCCTCCGCCATTTTGAATTGTGGCGAGAAATTTGCGTTCTGAGAATTGTGGGAACCTTCGCTTTCCCATTTTGAAAACTGAAGGACGTCACGGTCTGACTGCTTGAAGACATTTTCAGAGAGAGACAAATGTGATATTAGTCTAACCTGACATCACATCAGTTCACACAATCCGTCCAGACCAGTTCAAAAAGTAGCCTGCGTTTTATTCAACATGTATTTACACAGTGCCAACTGCATGTCAAGCGCCATTGTAGCTGCTTAGGAAATTAAAATAGACCAAAATTAAGAAAGAAAACAGGCCGCTTTCGGTGGCTCACGCCTGTAATCCCAGCACTTTGGGAAGCCGAAGTGGGCGGATCACCTGAGGTCAGGAGTTCGAGACCAGCCTGGCCAAAATGGCGAAACCCAGTCTTTACTAAAAATACGAAAATTAGCCGGGCGTGGTGGCGGGCGCCTGTAATCTCTGCTAATCGGGAGGCTGAGGCAGGAGAATAGCTGAACCCAGGAGGCGAAGATTGCAGTGAGCCAGGATCTCGCCACTGCACTCTAGGCTGGGTGACAGAGCAAGGCTGTGTCTCAAAAAAAAAAAGAAAGAAAAAAAACAGATCAAAATCCCAGTTCTCTTGAGTCTTTATAGGGGCCAGGGACAATAATTTAGAAAAAATCAAACATAAATGTATATCATGTTAGTGATAAATGCCAAGGAGAAAAATCAAGGAAGGGGGACAGAAGAGTTCCTTGTAGGGACAAACAAACGGATTCGTGATGTTTAAAAGACTGATAACTTTGAGGCATTAACTCCAAAGTATTCGAAAAAGGGCGGTGATTGTAAAAGGGTGGGAAAATCTGATAACGTTGGGATTTGTAAAAGGGCAGTTAAAGAAGGCCTTTCTTAGGTAGTAATGCCTGAAAGAATTGAGGGAACTCGCCACACAGCATGCCACTCCCATTGTCACAGTTAAAGGAAAACCTTACCCAAGTTTTTAGATTATTTTCCTTTTCCCAATTTTTCTGTTTTCCAATAGCATGCCAGCTATGCTGGCTTTGTTACGGTTTTTCCAACAAAGCTAACTTCTTCCTACCTCAACTACTTTACCTTTGCTGGAATATTTTACTTTCATATCTTTGCTTTCATCATCCAAGCCTCACAATTATTAACTTCCTAGAGAAGCCTTCCCTGACCACCCTACCTAAAATAACTTCTTCCTGAAGGCGGAAAAAGGTCTGAGGAAAAAAAAAAAAAGAAAAAAGTAATCACGACTTCTCCCATCTCCTTACCTGCTTACTTTTCTTGTAAAACACTTAATCTGAAAGTATGTTATTTGTTTGTTTACTTCACCCTTTCTGAGCAGTAAACCTCTCTGTTTTGTTCACTGTGTGTCCCCAGCGACCACATAGTAAGCCCTCAAAATACTTTGGGAGAATTACCCCCTCACCATGATGGATGTTATATCAGCCTGGAATATAAGTATTTCACTCCAAGCAGTTAAAACAATATCCCTCATACTTACCTGCCTAACTCCCTAGAAGACTCATTGATATTGTCATTTTTGGCAGAGGGATACATGATTTAGGCGCTGTGTCTCTACTCAGGTTTTTGTCTTATTTTACATAATCATGTACTAGAACGATTACCTAGAACGTGTAAAAGGAATTCTTCAGTAGCCTGCAATTGCCATTAAGCCTGATATTCTGATTATGGCAATAACATTAGCCACTCCTTAACGTATTCTTGAGGCTTATGTGGCTTAATGTAAAATATAAAATCACAAAAGAAGTGGAAGAAAATACAGGTTACTATTTTTGTCCTTTCTTCCTTCCTTCCTTCCTTCTTTCTTTTTTTTTTTTTTTTTTTGATGGAGTCTTGCTTTGTTGCCCAGGCTGGAGTGCAGTGGCATGATCTCAGCTCACTGCAACCTCCGTCTCCTGGGTTCAAGCGATTCTCCTACCTCAGCCTCCCCAGTAGCTGGGATTACAGGCATGCACCACCACGCCTGGCTAATTTTTGTATTTTTAGTAGAGACGAGGTTTCACCATGTTGGGCAGCCTGGTCTCCAACTCCTGACTTCATGATCCGCCTGCCTGGGCCTCCCAAAGTGTTGGGATTACAGGCGTGAGCCACTGTCCAGGCCTAGGTTAATATTTCTATAGCCTTGGGGATGCAGAAGCACTTTCGAAATACAACACAAAATCCATAATGGGAAAGACTAATAAGTACAACTTCATAAATAAAAGTAAACCTTCTAAATGTCAAAATACAAGGTTAGCAAAGTTAAAAGACAAATGATAAATTGAAAAAAATCATTTCATAATGATATATTAGAGCCAAGGGGTAATATCTTTACTTAATAAAAAGACGAAACACTAGCAAAAATGTTACATATGTGATAAACACATATGGCTAATATCAGCCTATAAAGAGTTGTTAAACATTGATTTTTAAAAAGATAAATACCGGCCAGGCGCAGTGGCTCACACCTGTAATCCCAGCACTTTGGGAGGCCAAGGCAGGCGGATCACAAGGTCAGGAGATCAAGACCAGCCTGGCCAATATGGTGAAACCCCGTCTCTACTAAAAAAAATACAAAAATTAGCTGGGTGTGGTGGCGCACTCACTCCTGTAGTCCCAGCTACTTGGGAGGCTGAGGAAAAGGAATTGATTGAACCCAGGAGGCAGAGGTTGGAGTGAGCCGAGATCATGCCACTGCACTCCAGCCTGGGCAACAGCAAGACTGCATCTCAAAAAAAAAAAAAAAAAAAAAAAAAAAGATAAATACCTCCATTTCAAAATGTGCAAGGAACATGAATGGATAATTCATAAAAGGATAAAACACGTGGCTGATAAGCATATGACAATATATTCTTTTTTTCTTGTTAGTAAATAACCTTGTATTTGAAAATATATTCAGCCTCACTAGTAATTAATCAAAAATAAAAACAATGAAGTACAACTATTATGTATCCATAATAATTAAAAAACAATAGCTGGGTTCGGTGGCTCACGCCTGTAATCCCAGCACTTTGGGAGGCTGAGGCGGGTGGATTGCCTGAGGTCAGGAGTTTGAGACCAGCCTGGCCAACATGGTGAAACCCCGTATCTACTAAAACTTCAGAAAAAAATCAGTTGGGCGTGGTGGCGGGCACCTATAATCCCAGCTACTCGGGAGGCTGAGGCAGGAGAATCGCTTGAACCCGGGAGGCAGAGGTTGCAGTGAGCCGAGATCGCGCCATTGCACTCCAGCCTGGGCAACAAGAGTGAAACTCTGTCTCAAAAAAACAAAACAAAAAACTTTTATGAACTAAAAATTTTTTTAAAAAGTTCCTTTTTTTGCCTGTTAGAATGTCAAGGATAAAAAATCGATAATATTAATTGTTGATGAAGATCCTATGAAATGGGCACATTTGTATTGCCAGTGGGACAAATTGATATCAGTTTTCTTTTCTTTTTTTTTTTTTTTGAGACAGAGTCTCACTCTGTCACCAGGCTGGAGTGCAGTGGCGCAATGTCGGCTCACCGCAACCTCCACCTCCTGGGTGCAAGCGATTCTCCTGCCTCAGGCCCCCGAGTAGCTGGGATCACAGGCGTGCGCACCACACCCAGCTAATTTTTGTAGTTTTATTAGAGACAGATTTTCGCCATGTTGGATAGGATGGTCTCGATCTCTTGACCTTGTGATCCGCCCACCTCAGCCTCCCAAAGTGCTGGGATTACAGGCATGAGCCACCACTCCCAGTTTTCTTAAGGCAATTTGGTAATGTGTTTCGAAAGACTCATATTCATAGTATTTGACAAACATGTCCAGGTACAGAAATTTATTTTAAGGAAAGAAGTGGACAAATTTGCAAATATGTATGTAATGAATGTGCAAAGATGCTAATTACAGTGTGGTTTATAAGATCGAAATATTGACAAATCAGAAAAAATAACAATCCAACAATAATTAGTTATAGTATAACCACATAATAGACTACCATGTAGCATTAAAAATAAGTACCTAGAGCTGGAAATAGGTTCAGGTTACTTTTTTTTTTTTTTGAGACGGAGTCTCACTGTATCACCCAGGCTGGAGTGCAGTGGCACAATCTCGGCTAACTACAACCTCCACCTCCTGGTTTCAAGCGATTCTCCTGCCTCAGCCTCCTGAGTAGCTGGGACTACAGGCTCGTGCCACCACGCCCAGCTAATTTTTGTATTTTGAGTAGAGACGAGGTTTCACCATGTTGGCCTGGCTGATCTCCAGCTTTTGACCTCGAGTGATCCACCCACCTCTGCCTCCCAAAGTGCTGGGATTCCAGGCATGAGCCACCGTGTCCGGCCTCAGGTTATGTTTTTAATGAAAAAAGCGATTTACAATAGAGCTTGTGTGACTCCATTTTTATTTAAAAGATATGTATAAATATGCCTAGAAAAAAGCCTAGATGAGCATGCATGCAAATAAAGTGCAATGGGATTATTAGTCATTTTTATGTTCTTTTTTTTTTGAGATGGAGTCTCACTCTGTCACCCAGGCTGGAGGGCAGTGGCATGATCTCGACTCACTGCAACCTCTGCCTCCCGGGTTCAAGCGATTCTCATGCCTTAGCCTCCTGAGTAGCTGGGATTACAGGCGCCCGCCACCATGCCCGACTAATTTTTGTATTTTTAGTAGAGATGGGGGTTTCACCATGTTGGCCAGGCTGGTCTTGAACTCCTGACCTCAGGTGATCCACCTGCCTCGGCCTCCCAAAGTGCTGGGATTACAGGCATAAGCCACCGCTCAAGGACCATTTTTATGTTCTTTACCCCTTTCAGTATTGTCTTCAACATTTTACAATGTGCATTATTACTTGGTATTGGAAAGGGGTAGAACCTTTTTTATTTTGAAAGAAAAATCTGCCTGAATTTGAAGAATACATATCTCCCTTACCACTTATTCTTTCCATGCTTCAAATATATTTTCTTTCTTTTCCTTTTCCACATATTCATTCGTGTTCTTTTATAAGCATGGAGCTACTTTACTTACAATATCAAGGAAAGTACTTCTCAAAACAATTTATCTCATGGTAGCATTCAGTGCCACTCTAGAACCTACCAAAGCAACTACTAAACACTTGTTTGGTTTCTATTTAGCCTAATTGCATTTCCCTCCCATGTTGTTTGGTTTGTTTGTTTGTTTGTTTTGAGACGGAGTCTCGCTCTTTCGCCCAGGCTGAGGTGCAATGGTGCAATCTGAGCTAACTGCAACTGTGCTTCCCAGGTTCAAGCGATTCTCCTGCCTCAGCTTCCTGAGTAGCTGGGATTACAGGCACCCACCACTCCTGGATAATTTTTGTGTTTTTAGTAGATACGGGGTTTCGCCATGTTGGCCAGGCTGGTCTCCAACTCCTGACCTCAGGTGATCGCCCGCCTCGACCTCCCAAATTGTTGGGATTACAGGCGTGAGCCACAGCACCCAACCCCATATTCTTTTTATGTATGTGTGACCTTCAAATGATTTTTACCCATTCTTAGTCAAGTGTCCCTTAACAGGAAAAAAAAGAAAATATCTTCCCAATCTTCCTTCTGTTCATTTTAACAAAATGTATTGATAATCTGCTACCTTCTGGTCGCTGGGGACATACCACCATCCGTACACCATACACTAGAAGACCCTTCCCTATGGCAAGAAAGACATTGAACAGATACTTTTAAATGTAATGAACATTACGAAGGAGACATAAGGGTACAATGGCAAGTATATAAAAGGAACATTTAACCAGAAGAAGCTGCCATTTTTAGCTGAGATCTGAAGACGGAATGACGGTTCTGGATGAGAGGAAGATGAGAGATGAACCCTGGGAGAGGGAATAACTTGTACAAATTCCATGGGATGAGAGAAGGGAAACTGGGGAACTGAAAGAATAGCTTAGTTTCTCTAGCAAATATTCTATTTTATTTTCTCTATAGCACTCATCAGAAAGGAATTTGTCTTGTTATTTGTTGATTTTGTTTGTTGATTTTATTTATATGTTTATAGTCTATCAGTGTTTCTGCTGGCCCGCCCCCACTTCTGGCCAGCGTAAGCTCCGTGAGAACTGAGGCTTTGCCCCACCCCCTCTCAGCAGTATTTTCCCAGCCTAAAATACCTAAAAGGCACTCAATCATTATTTCTTCAGTGAATCAACGAATTAGCTTGTAGTTCATATTAGACATTTTGGATCTTATCCTAAGAGCAATGAGAAGTTGTTGAAGGGTTTTTAAAAGAAAACCCATATGATCTGATTCGATTGTTTTTTAAAATAAAAAAAGATCTTCTTGGCTGCTATGTGTTTGAAACTGTTTTACTTTATAGTCAATACGGTCACTGTTTTAAGATTACAATACTTCTTTAAGAAACTCGACTTTTTTTTTTTTTTTAGATGGAGTCTTGCTCTATCACCCAGGCTGGAGTGCATTGGCACGATCTCGGCTCACCACAACCTCCGCCTCCCAGGTTCAAGCCATTCTCCTGCTTTAGCTTCCTGAGTAGCTGGGATTACAGGTGCATGCCACTACGCCCGGCTAATTTTTGTATTTTGAGTAGAGACGGGGTTTCGCCATGTTGGCCAGGCTGGTCTCGAACTCCTGACCTCAGATGATCCACCTGCCTCGGCCTCCCAAAGTTCTGGGATTACAGGCATGAGCCACTGCGCCCGGCCAACTCGACTTTTTTTAAAGACACCCGCAAAATATTTATTTAGTTTAAGTATTGCCTCTAATGGCTAGGGAGCTTTTTAAATCTTTTGAATAAGAATCACTGGGAAAACAATTTAACAAGAAAACCAATGTCTTTCTCTTAGTGCTTCCATTTTGCCAAAGTTTGCACCTTTAGGAGTTCACAATAAAATTCAAGATATGAATGGATTCTAAGCGTTTGCTTCAGTTTGCTCTGAGGAGGGGAATAGCAAGATGGAAAGAGACAAGTGAAAGATAATCAGTGATTTATTAATTTATTCATTCAGTTAAGTCACCCATTCAATAGGTACTTATTTTGTCCCAATACTCTGTGCTAGGCTCTGGAGTTGTGATGCCTGCCCTGAACATGCTCACAAACCAGGAGAACAGTGGCATCCTAGTAGGATGTAATTTCATCTAGTCATTTTGTAAACGTATGTGAAAGCTAAAGTTGATGTGTTGCTTTCATTGCAGGGGCCCAGGTATCACTCTTTAGGAAGTCACTTTAGGAGGTTTGTACTTGTTGAATGTCAGAGATCTTAAAAATAAATCAATGTTTAAAGAATATAGCATGAAAATCTTAAGAATAAAGCCCTTTTATTCCTTAACATCTGTAGAAGGTATTTTGAACCCCAAAGCCTTAAAACAGCATCGTATATATTCATTTTATGGTAGTAGAAAAGATTACAGTTGCCTTTGTTTCTAGCAGCACAATGTCTTGTTTATATTGGCATTGTTATTGAAAACATTCTAGTTTCTCTAGAGCTCAATGTATCTCTTTGAAAAGGTATATTACGATGCATATTATTCCTCCCACAAATGCCCTGTAACTTAATTAACTGAGGTTATTTCCCATTAAAGTATATTCTAGAAATAGGAAATGTTATCGCAAATATTCAAATATAGTAGAAATAAAATATGTAGCCATACCTGGTTAATTATGTTAGTATTGGGGAACTCGAAGCAGATTTACTGTCATGTCTTTTTTTCCTCCAGCTCTTAAAGCGGTAGTGAAAGGCTTCTCTTTACATTCTGTGCTTTCTGGGAATATAAAAGTAACTTGCCCAGTGAAGCAATATCAAGTGCCTTACATATCCAAACATAAATGTTTCAGATGCACTGGTTTAGAAAGCACAGGGTAGTTTTCCAACTCATGCCAAAGCAACTAGAAAGTAAGCTTTCTAGAACAAATTAAGAGGAGTATAATAGGGAGAAGACAAAAGGCTTGGATTTAGATAATATATACTCACTTTATCTCCAATTTGTAATCCATTTTAATAAATAGGTTCCTTGCCATTTAATTATTTAAATTGTGAAGAATAAAAGGTTTACAGTAGACTAGGTTGATTATGCACTGCCTCTGACACCAAACAACTGCACACCAAGTTTCTCTTTGCCAAAGACAAGATGACTCCATCCCTGCTTCTTATCTTGATTCTCCTCAGTCACCATAAAAACCTCAAGTCCATCTGGTCCCACACCCACCTAAACTTCCATTTTCATAGCGGTCAGCTTCCACTTTCATCTCCACTTACATTGTTCCTTACCCTCTCAACAATTTCCACTGAGCCCTCTGGAACAGTGCATTCAATACTAATACATTCTCCAGCTTTCTTAGTCCCTTGGTAGACAGCTTCTCCTTCTCAGCACTTTGACTGAAAAGTGCCAGCTTCCAAAAAACTTCCTCTCCCCCAAGAACTCATCTGGTGCTTAATTAAAATATAGATTCCAGGCCCCATTCTAGGATTCTGATTTAGACATTTTTGGGTGGAATTCAGGCATCTTCATTTTAAATAAACTCCCCAGAAAATTCAGATGCAGGCTATCTGCAGAGAAGTGTTTGGAAGATGGATATACTTAAATCAATAATAGCTACCATTTATCATGGCCCTACTATGTGCCAGAAATAGGCACACTATCTCATTTACTTCTCACCAATAAACCTTGTAAGATGTTATGAACATTTTATAGGTGAGGAAAATGAAGCCTAAAGCAGTGAGAAACAACAGGAAAAAACAAAATTTATCTGCGATCACACGACTAGTAAATAAAGGAGATAGGTTTGGACTCTAAGTGCATGCTGCATGTAACAACCCAGGTCTCCTAGCTCCTAACCAGGTCTCAAGTGAATCATAAATCCAAAAAATGTTTTCTTAAAGATTATTTAATAGATGAAGTGGCTCTGCTGGCAATTTCTTTCCTCAGAAGTTCTATCTGTATACCTTATACTAATGATCTTGAATGGGCATGGTTTTTTGTTTGTTTGATTGCTTTGGTTTTTTTTTTTTTTTGAGACAGAGTCTTGCTTGCCCACCACCACACCCCGCTAATTTTTCTATTTTTAGTAGAGATGGGGTTTCACTGTGTTGGCCAGTCTGGTCTCGAACTCCTGACTTCAGGTGATCCTCCCGCCTTGGCCTCCCAAAGTGCTGGGATTACAGGTATGAGCCACCACTCCCGGCTGGCATAGTCTTTTCAAATATAAGTTCTCTCTCCTTCTTCCTTTCTCCCTTCCACCTCTTGCCCCTCTTCCTCTCTCTCTCCTTATGGCAGAAATCGGCCAAAGTCACCTATTTATTTGGCTAGGTTCATTACTTTTTTCTTTTTGGCAAAACAAGAGCACTTGGAAATATTTAGAAAAAGGATGCAGTGTCTGACTTCAGGAAAGCACTGTCAGTGCTGCACTACATATTTTCAAGCACTCTAAATAATCCAGCTGTGAGAAAATGGCTATCAATCTTCTACAACTCTTAGTTCAAGGATAAAATATGCTATTTAAAAATACACCTTACTACCTACATAAATGGTAATAAGTAGTTAATAAAAATAGTATTTATTGTACATTTAAAATGTGTCAGCCTCTGTACTAAGTATCTTACTTAAGGCTCGCGATAAACCTGTGGCATAAGTATTATTATACCCATATTACAGCTGGGAAAATTAAAGTTTAAAGTAACTTTAGCAATGTAATACAGCTAGTAAGTGGAAGACCCAGGGATTCAAACTGAGTCTGTCTGACTTTAGAGTTCAGACCATGTGTTTAAGTACTTTATCTACTTCTACAAACCAGCCTCTCAGGAAAATAGCACACCTTAGACAGAAAAAGAACTGCAAATGGCTTAGTAAAGAGACACACCCACATGACCCAGAAGAGACAGTGGAATTGAGTATTTTTATTTTAGATGCTTTTGTATTCCCCACAGAGCACTGGGCCAACAGATGCATTTGTTTCTCAAATGTTAAGTGCCTATCTCCCTTATAGCCCTTTCATATTTATAGTGGCTGACCTGCATTGGTCTGATCACTGAACAGAGAAAAAGAAATACTTCATGCTCCTTTTCACTCAATGCACTATCTTCTCCATCATGGTCTCTCAGTTACTCCCATACTGGAAGGCACACTTGCACTTTTGAAGGAAGGATTATTGCTTGAATCTGCCTGACTTTGAACACCTAAAAAGTCTTCTTTTTAGATAGAATTCAGTCTATTTTTCAAAGAGCAAAGAGTGAGGAGTTTCTCTGACTCAGAATGCCACAGTCCTGGATTACTGTTCAATTTTTTTAAACAAAATCTGCTACAAAAAGATACACAGTAATAAAAATATCATCATAGTAAGGCACATAACTAAATCTCCTACTCTTTTCTTTGGTCTAGAACTTGATTCAGCAAGAAGCCTAGAGTCATAAATAGAACATCAGACTTAGGCAGCAGCATAGATAGATTGGTCATTTTCCATTCATGTGGAATTGAAATTGTACTGCTTGACATACTGCCCACTGAACAAATGCATTATAAGCCAATACAAAACGAGGTGGGGGACCTAAGAGACACCAATATAGTTAATATTAGCTCTGACCCTAAACAAATTTGTCAGATAGACAAAACCTATTTTGGTTGTCTTTTCAGCATCCCTCCCCCAACTAGACTTTCAAGCATCTACCCCAGGAATCTCATTGTCAGTGTTTACCCAACTTTAATTATTCTTAGCTACGTTTAAGACTTCTGTTATATCTTGTTCTTGATTTTTAGAAAAGGACTTACCTATTAAAATGTAAATATATTAATTAAAGTGATATTTTATATCACTATTACAAATGGAAAACCAGTATCACTTGCCATAAATGGATGATAGTCAAAAAATCAATAAATAATTATTAAAATACAGAATGTTTGGCCTGAGCGCGGTGGCTGTCGCCTGTAATCCCGGCACTTTGTGAGGCCGAGATGGATGGATCACGCGGCAGGAGATCGAGACCATCCTGACTAACATGGTGAAACCCTGTCTCTACTAAAAATACAAAAAATTAGCCGGGCATGGTGGCGGGCGCCTGTAGTCCCAGCTACTCGGGAAGCGGAGACAGGAGAATGGTGTGAACCCAGGAGGTGGAGCTTGCAGTGAGCCGAGATCGCACCATTGCACTCCAGCCTGGGCAACAGAGGAAAATTACAGCATGTTCATCTGAATATTACCGAAGACGTGCTGAATAACAAGCAAGGAAAACTCTTTTGGATTGACTTTACTGGCCTGGAACTCATTCCTGTCCAGAAGTTACTACATTATGTTTCTTCATTCCCTTCCAAAGTAAGCTAGTTCTATAGTTTTTCCTCTTAGGGTTTAAGCCTCCTTAGTGGCCTAGTCAAAAGTGTTCATTAGCACAGATTGGATAAACCAATTTCCAGTTTAGGAGAGAAGATTGGAGGAGACTCCAGGTAATACATATGGGTTTTAACTCTTGCATGCTTGAGATACTTGCTGCCTTTTGTTCTTGAAACCAATGACCTCTAAAGCTCCAAATCACTGGTACCAGAGCAAGTCTGATTCAGTAGGTCTGGGGTGGAGTCAAGACATCTGTATTTAAAAAAATAGTAATTTGAATGTGCAACCTGTTTGGGAACTTTGGTATAACCTAAAGGGAGGCCTTCTGGGAGCCATAGCAGTTTGGCAGGGAAGACATTTTTTGGTGGGAGTGCTTGATAACAAATCACACTCTAGGCAGTTACACATTGTAGGCAAGGTTAGTTCTGTGAACTTGAGTGCCTAGAGAAGAACTTAATTGGGAGCAAACATGATATACTATTATTATTTTAAGAGAATGTCAAAGAAGTAGTGCTAGATACAGGAATGAATAGATAGTGGGGTGGGGATAGAAACTCAAATCATACACAAATATTCCAAGTACATATCTGATAAAGATGGCATTTCAAATCAACTGAATAATAGATTACTTTTTAATCAGTGATGTTGAGGCAATTAATTAACGTTGAACAACAAAAGTCCAAAAATAGTATCCATACGGATAAAGCCATGTTATGTAAAAAATGTCCTGGGTGCGTGGCTGATACCTATAATTTCAGCACTTTGGGAGCCTAGGTAGGAGGATCACTTGAACCTGGGAGTTACAGACCAGCCTAGGCAAAAAGGCGAGACTCTCTGTCTCTACAATTTTTTTTTAAACAACTTTGTTGGTCTTGATGGTGTATGCCTGTAGTCTTAGCTATTTCAGAGGCTGAGGCAGGAGGACTGCTTGAGCCCAGGAGTTCAAGGCTGCAGTGAGCTATGATCGTGCCACTGCACTCCAGCCTGAGTGACAGAGCCAGACTATGTCTCTTTTAAAAAAACCTCCTCCTGACACAAACAAATGGAAGAAAATTCCATGCTCATGGATAGGAAGAATCAATATCGTGAAAATGGCCATGCCACCCAAGGTAATTTATAGATTCAATGCCATCCCCATCAAGCTACCAATGACTTTCTTCACAGAATTGGAAACAACTACTTTAAAGTTCATATGGAACCAAAAAAGAGCCCGCATTGCCAAGTCAGTCCTAAGCAAAAAGAACAAAGCTGGAGGCGTCACACTACCTGACTTCAAACTATTATACAAGGCTACAGCAACCAAAACAGCATGGTACTGGTACCAAAACAGAGATATAGATCAATGGGACAGAACAGAGACCTCAGAAATAACACCACACATCTACAACCATCTGATCTTTGACAAACCTGAAAAAAAACAAGAAATGGGGAAAGGAGTCCCTAGTTAATAAATGGTGCTGGGAAAACTGGCTAGCCATATGGAGAAAGCCAAAACTGGATCCCTTCCTTACGACTTATACAACAATTAATTCAAGATGGATTAAAGACTTAAATGTTAGACCTAAAACCATAAAAACCCTAGAAGAAAACCTAGGCAGTTCCATTCAGGACATAGGCATGGGCAAGGACTTCATGTCTAAAACACCAAAAGCAATGGCAACAAAAGCCAAAATAGACAAGTGGGATCTAATTAAACTAAAGAGCTTCTGCACAGCAAAAGAAACTACCATCAGAGTGAACAGGCAACCTACAGAATGGGAGAAAATTTTTGCAATCTACTCATCTGACAAAGGGCTAATATCCAGAATCTACAAGGAACTGAAACAAATTTACAAGAAAAAAACAAACAACCCCATCAAAAAGTGGGTGAAGGATATGAACAGACACTTCTCAAAAGAAGACATTTATGCAGCCAAGAGACACATGAAAAAATGCTCATCATTGGTCATCAGAGAAATGTAAATCAAAACCACAATGAGATACCATATCACACCAGTTAGAATGGCGATCATTAAAAAGTCAGGAAACAACAGATGCTGGAGAGGATGTGGAGAAATAGTAATGCTTTTACACTGTTGGTGGGAGTGTAAACTAGTTCAACCATTGTGGAAGACAGTGTGGCGATTCCTCAAGGATCTAGAGCTAGAAATACCATTTTTGACCTAGCGGTCCCATTACTGGGTATATACCTAAAGGATTATAAATCATGCTACTATAAAGACACATGCACACATGTGTTTATTGTGGCACTATTCACAATAGCAAAGACTTGGAACCAACCCAAATGTCCATCAATGATAGACTGGATTAAGAAAATGTGGCACATATACACCATGGGAATACTATGCAGCCATAAAAAGATGAGTTCATGTCCTTCGCAGGGACATGGATGAAGCTGGAAACCACCCTTCTGAGCAAACTATCACAAGGACAGAAAACTAAACACCGCATGTTCTCACTCATAGGTGGGAATTGAACAATGAGAACATTTGGATACAGGGTGGGGAACATCACACACTGGGGTCTGTCGTGGGATGGGGGGCTGGGGGAGGGATAGCATTAGGAAAAATACCTAATGTTAATGACCAGTTAATGGGTGCAACCAACCAACATGGTACATGTACACCTATGTAACAAACCTGCACATTGTGCACATGTACCCTAGAACTTAAAGTATACAAAAAAAAAAACTCCTCCAATTTTTGAAAATGTACAGTGGTTCACCCATTTTGAAGTAAAATTTGGCATCGTATTCCAAAAACCTTAAAAATGTGCATGTCAAAATGTACAAATATTATATATCAATACAAATAAAATAAAATAAATGTGTATGCCCTTTTACTTAGGAATTCTACATTTGGGAACTTATCTTGAAAAATAATCACATAAATGCACAAAGCTGTGTAGATAAGACTGCTCATCAAAACGTTGTTAATAATAATGCAAAACCAGAAACAATCTAAATATTCAAAAGTTCAGTATTGTTTACATAACTTATGGCACAATTGTATAGTGAAATGTATTACAGAAATGAAATATGACTAAGCCTGCCTATATTTATTGATTATTTATCGATATGGAAAGATATTTATGATATGTTGTAATATGACAATATAGATTACCAAATATAGTATGCTCCTATTTTAAGTATGTATAATAATACATATGAAGAGAAAAAAGTCTGAACAGATATTCACCAAAATTTGTTTATCTCTGAATCATGGGGTTAAAGGTAACATTCATTTTTCTGAATATTTTTTGCCATTTTCTGAAAAAATTACAAGCATGAATTATTTTTATAATCATAAGCAATAAAAACATTTATATTTTTTGTGTTTGTACGGAGGTCAATAAAAATTTAAAAAGCCATTTCTAGTTTTGTTCATACCTTTAGCTTAGCAGTTCCAATTTTAGGAATTTTTCCTAAAGAAAGAATCAGGGATATGCACATGCACAAAAATAACACTAAAGGAGTTTTCATTGTGGAGCTATTTATAATAGCAAAAAGCTGCAACACCCTAACATTCTTCAATAATTACGTGTTTGTGTGTGTGTGTGTGTGTGTGTGTGTGTGTGTATGTGTATGAGATGGAGTCTTCTTCTGTTGCCCAGGCTGGAGTGCAGTGGTGCTAACATGGCTCATTGCAGCCTCGACCTCCCGGGCTGAAGCAATCCTCGCACCTCAGCCTCCCAAGTAGCTGGGACAACAGTCACCCACAACCATGCCAGGCTAATTTTTTAATTTTTTTGTGGAGACAGAGTCTCTCTCTGTTGCTCAGGCTGGTCTGGAACTCCTAGGCTCAAGCTATCCTCCCTCCTCGGCTTCCCAAAGTGCTGGGATTACAGGTATGAGCCACAATGCGCCCAGCTCTGTTTTTCAAAGTTTTTAAAAACCACCTTAACCATTTTTAAGTGAACAGTTTGGTAGTATTAAGTATATTCACATTGTTGTGTATTACAGCATTTGTTGATAAATTATCACATATTTTATGATTAAATATTATAGTATCATTAAATACTTTATAAGTTTAATGACATGGAAAATGTTTATGACACATTGTCAAATGAAAAAGTCAGTTTGTAAAATAGTATGAGTCCAATTTCGTTTTAAAGACGTTTTATGAACATAGAAAAAACAAGTCTGAAGGATGTATGCTTAAACGTTAATACAGTATATATTTCTGGGCACTGGCATTGCAGGTGATTATTTTCCAAAGTTTTTGTAAGAAACATGCATTACTTTTGTACTCACGAGAAAAAAAGAAGTGTTACAAAAGACAGAGAGGCTTTTGTCTCTAGAGTAATCAATTTTTGTTCATCTTCCTATGCATCACAAATTGTCCATCAGACCATAACTATCATGTGGGCAGAGATTAGGTGTTTTTTTTTAATTTCCCCTGGTACTTCCTGCCACATAGTGTTCTGCATTCAATAAATGTTGACTAACTGCATTCGTGCATATGCATACGTATAAGCCTATGTACCTATGTGGGCATGCATATTTAAATATACCAACCGCTTTCTCATCAGTAATGAGAAAAAAAATGAAAGGCAGGGTTTTGAAAAGTGCCATGGGCCTTTTGCCATATGTTGGGAAAGGAACAGTGCTCTGTACTTGCCAAGGCTGAGGGTACAGAATAATCATTAAATATTTGGGGTCATACCAATCAAGTTTGTCCATTTCAGCCGAAGCAATTATTTTCTTGGATTGTCTCCTTTGGGTGAGATTGGGTCCACCTTTTTTGTGGTTCTACTAATTAGCCTGTCTGGGCACTCTACTGAAAATGTTTAAACAAAAAGTCCCATACCACTGCAACTGGGCTATGTGCTGTCTCTGCCTACTCTGGGCTCCTTGTCACAGTCAGTGTCAAATCAGCTGAAGTAACAAGAACCTTTTTCCTTTGGGAGTCTGGCAAGCAGGACAGGTTAGCAGGTCTTTAGTCACATTTCATTTGTCAACTCCAGAACTCTATACGCTGATCAAAACTGAGATTGGAGTGCAAAGTTTGTACTTCAGAATATCAGCAGGTGCCCAAGGGAGAATGAATGTTAAAATCCCTCTAATCACTAAATTATTAAAAAGCACTTGAACAGGCTCTTCAGAATCAGACAGCAGAGCTCAAAGATTTACACATTTGATAACTGAAATAGGAGGACAGGATAAAGACTCAATTTGAGCCCTTGATGATTTGATTTTTTTAAATAGTTATGGTTGTGAAAGGAAGGCATGAAAAGTGGAAGATATTTTAAAGGCAGATTATGGCTTATCCTTAATTATAGCTGCAGCTGAGCTGAGGAGTTGGGTTGGGGCTTAATCATGACTCTGGCCTCCCCTCAGAGACACAGCAGGTAACTGGGTAGGGCTTCTTTTGCTTCCTTAAAGCCTCTGATAGAGAATTATTGATTCTGAAATCTCCTGTAGGAAATTTCCACACAATAAAGTGGGGAGTTTAGAAATCTGGGCAGATTGACCAACTGTGAATTTATACTGCCTCATTATGTTAACCCATTGGAGGCTGTATCTGGGGACACGCTAATGCCACTATCTTCTTACATATTTATTGAGCTGTTGAGGTATAAAATGTCACCATTAAAATCCAAAGCGCTGTGCAGCAAACCTTGGCTTAGTATTCCCTTTGCTCATCAGCAAACCCTGTTAATCTTCCACACCAAAATCCTGGCAGCAGGACCCCCAATATCAGCAAAGATTTAATGGCATAGAGCACTAGTGAGGTCTTTTGTGACTCAAATTTATTCCTTTATCAAATTAACCAGAAAGTGTTGTTTGTAAATAATTAAAACTCTTAAAAACCCTAACCTACTTTGAGGCCCCTCAACCACATCAGATCTTACATTGGGAATGCTATCTGCTAAAAATCCTATACTTTGCATTTTCTAGGGAGATGCAGGGGCTACCCTAGTTATGAAGGAAATGTGCGGACTAGCACAAGAGTAAGTGAGAATTCTAGGATTTCTAAGCAATACAGTTACTAAAAAATAACTTTCCTGGTCCAAAAGCTGGTGGCTCCACTTATACCCTTGTCCTGTGAATTTCCTATGCTATTGGTGAAGACTGTGCCTTTATGGAATATACTCAGAGCCTCTAATCTATTGACTTTATCCTCCATCTCACCCTTGCATATTAGGCACTAAATATATATTCATTTGTTAGATGAATGAATATTTGAATCAAGAAAGATGGTCTTTTTCAGTGCCTGCTAGTGTTAAGCTGAGTACTATATAAGTGAGTTTTCCAAATGTAGCCCATCTTAAAACGTGTGGCCAACTATAGAGACTAGATCCTTGAATAAGGGATTGTCTAGAAATGACCACTGAGCATCTGAGCATCTACCCAAGCACCTTGCCATGTTTATTATTGTTCCTTACTTCTAAATAAAAATGATAAATTACCCATGAAGGAAGAATACTTCCTTACTTTTATTTTCTGATCTACATAAAACTTCAAAGTAAAAGGAATTATATTATTTCTCATTCTGCATATTGCACTTAGTGGAGTAGACACAAAATGATCATTTAAGGGATGTCAGGTAAATGATGGTCAGGATTGCTAGAGACATGGAAATGTCATATGGACCAGAGCTTTTAAATTGACCTGGAAAACTTACAGTGTTTTCTGCTTTTTAAGATTTCAGAGATGCAAACTCCCTCAATTATTTGGCCCAGTGTAAAATTCTTTCTTACATCTAAGTTCCAAAACTCATGGGCTCAAGAGGCAGGGACTGTAGTCCCAGCTCCACAAATATATGACTCTAGATTCAAAATAGTTTCTATATCTAAACACAGAAGTGGCAAAGATAGATAAATCATGAAAAAGAAAGGAATCTTCACTCTGAAATTTGGCAGTGTTAGCTCTTTCTAGGATGTTAGTTCTAGATATTTTCTTTAGCAGCTCAGCTTCTAGGCTAAGCCACTAACATAGCCACTCTTTGTTCCTTATCCTATGACCTTTTTGAAGAGTTAGACATTTGGCTTTTGTAGTTCTTGAAATCTATACATTGGCTACTTTTATTGCCTTCTGGATGAATTTTTTTTTTTGAGACGGAGTCTCACTCTGTCGCCCAGGCTGGAGTGCAGTGGCACGATCTTGGCTTACTGCAACCTCTGCCTCCTGGGTTCAGGCAGTTCTGAACTCCTGACCTTGTGATCCACCCGCCTCAGCCTCCCAAAGTGCTGGGATTACAGGCATGAACCACCGCGCCTGGCTGGATGAATTATTTTATATTCTGGTATTTTATTTTTGCATTATTATTGGTCTGAGCTATGCCCATCCCTTGTTTAGTTATTCCTTTCCATCCCCATGTTCAATAGCTATTTCCTTTTCTCACTCCATATACAGCTATTCTAATGTGTTTAATGTATATCTTTTAATTTTTAGGTACTCTTGCAAACTAAGTATCTTGGATGCATATTTTTCAGTGTATGTAAATGGCATTGTGTTGTATTTCTCATTTCTCCCCAGTACTGTGTTTAAAAGCTTCATCCATGTTGCTGTGTTCATATGTCCAATCTAGCTCATTGCTTTCTTCTGCTGCATGGTACTCCACAATATGCATCCACTCTCCCAGCATCTCCAACTTTCCACCACCACAAACCATGCTGCAGTGAACATACCTGTACCTGAATTCATGGGAGAATTTCTCTGGGATACCGACTCAGGAACAAAATTGCTGGGGCATGGGGCATGGGGCATGACTCAAGTTTAACTGTCTGCTTTCAGTTAGTTCTCTGGAATAATAGTACAAATCTACACTTTCACCTGCATGAGAGTTCCTATATTTCCAGTCTCCACCAGCACTTGGCCCCTGCTTTCTAAATTTTGTCAATTTATCTCTTCTGACCTTGGTTCTGTAAAAATAAAAAAAAAATTTTGTCAGCTTAATAGATACAAAGTTATATTTCATTGTTTCTTAAAAATTTACATTTCTGTGATTAGGGATGAGTTGAACATCTCTATATATGCTTACCAGTCTTTTGTGTTTGCTTTTATGTAAATTGCCTATCGATATAATTTGCCCATTTTTCCTACTGAAGTTGCTGAGTTTTTGCTATTGTTAATTTGCCAGAGTTCTTATATATTTTAGGTATCAATTCTTTGTCAGTTTTAGACATTGAAAATATTTTCTTCAATTTTTTTTTTTGAGACAGTGTTTTGCCCTGTCGCCCAGCCTGGAGTGCAATGGCACAATCTCAGCTCACTGCAACCTCTACCTCCTGGGTTCACACGGTTCTCCTGCCTCAGCCTCCCAAGTAGCTGGGATTACAGGCACATGCTACTGTACCCGGCTAATTTTTCTTTCTTTCTTTTTTTTTTTTTTTTGTATCTTTAGTAGAGATGGAGTTTCACCATGTTTGCCAGGCTAGTCTCAAATTTCTGATCTCATGATCAGCCTGCCTCGGCCTCCCAAAGTGCTGGGATTACAGGCATGAGCCACTGCGCCCATTTTCTTCAATTTTATCATCTTCCTAGTAATGTTCTCTGTTGGACAGAAATCCTTAATTTTAACATATTCAAATGAATCAAAGATTTGCCTTATGATTTCACTTTTGCGATCTTGTTTAAAAAGTTCTTCCCCCAATTCACTCTGCACTCCCAGCTCACAAATTTTTTTTTTCTCCATCTCTTATTAAAGTTATAGTATTACTGTTATGGTTTAAATGTGTCCCCAAAGTTCATGTGTTGGAAACTTAATTCCCAGTGCAGCAGTGTTGGTAGGTGGGACTGTTTAGAAGTGATTAGGACATGAAGGCTCTATCCTTGTGAATGGATTCATGTTATCGTGAGAGTGAGCTCATATTGCAAGAGTGAGTTTGTTAAAAAAGCAAGTTTGTCCTCCTCTTCTGCTTGTTCTCTCTCTTCTCTCTTGCATAAGCATGCTCTCTTTCTCTTCCACCTTCTGCCATGGGATGATGCAGCAAGAAGGCCCTCACCAGATGGGGGCCCATTGACCTTGGACTTCATAGCATCCAGAACTGTAAGAAAGAATTCTCTGTGCTTTATAAATTACCCAGTTTTAGGTATTCTGTTACAGCAGCACAAAGCAGTTACTTTTCACTTTCAGTTTTCTAATCCATGTGTTGTCCATGTTTGTATGTAATTTTTTCTTAGGAACTTAGCTTTTATTTTAAAATATTTTTTATTCATTGTAATAGTACAGGGTACACTTGATAATTTAATATATTCATATAATTTGTAAACATAAAATCAGTGTACTTGGGAGAGCCATCACCTTAAATATTTGTCTTTCCTTTATGTTAAAAACATCTGAATTATTCTCTTCTAGCTATTTTGAAATGTACAATAGATTATTGTAAACTATAGTCACTCTACTGATCTATTGAACACTAGATCTTATTCCTTCTATCTAACTGTATATTTGTACCCATTAATCAACTTCTCTTCACCTCTGTGGTTACCAGAGGAACCAGGAACCACCAGGTTAACCAGAAACCTGGAACCACTTCTGGTAACCACCAATCTACTCTCTATCTTCACGAGATCCACTTTTTTACCCCCCACATATGAATAAGAGCATGCAATATTTGTCTTTCTGTGCTTGGCTTATTTCACTTAACATAATGACTTCCAGTTCCATCTATGTTGCTGCAAGTGACAGGATTTCATCTTTTTATGGCTAAACGATATTCCATTGTGTACATATACCGCATTTTCTTTATCCATTCATCTGTTTATGCACACTTAGTTTGATTCCATATTTTAGCTCTTGTGAATAGTGCTGCAATAAAGAGGGGAGTGCAGATGTCTCTTCAATATATTTGATTTCCTTTCTTTTGGATATATACCAGTAGTGGAATTGCTGGATAATATGGCAGTTCTATTTTTAGTTTTTTTGAGGAACACCCATACTGTTCTTCATAGTAGCTGTACTAATTTATATTCCCAGCAACAGTGTACCAGTGTTTTCCTTCCTCCACATCCTTACCTGCATCTGCTACCGCATGTCTTTTTGATAAAAGCCATTTTTAACCGTGGTGAGATGATATCTCACTGTGGTTTTGACTTGTATTTCCCTGATTATTAGAGACATTAAGCATTTTTTCATATATCTGTTGGCCATTTGCACGTTTTCTTTTGAGAAATGGCTATTCAGATCCTTTGAGCATTTCAGATTGTATTATTATTATTATTTTTGGCTATAGAGTTGTTTGAGCTTCTTGTATATTCCAGTTATTAATCCCTTGTCAATTTTGTTTTCTTCATATTGTACAAATCAATTTTATATGCATTAATTAAGCTGCTATATACCCATGAGAGGGTATAAATAATACATATTTTATACATATGTACACACATATATATAAAGTTTGATAAGTTTTGACATATGCTTGAGGTTGAGCTTTTTGGAAAAAAAAGTTTTGACATATGTATACTTCCATAAAATCTCTAAATCAAGATAAGGAATATATCCATCACTCCAAAGTTTCCTCATACTGTTGTTTAATTCCTGCCTCACAACCCTCTTTAATTTCCAACCCCCATCTCCACATCCCCTGTCCATAGGCAACTACTGTCAAAATTTTAGATTATTTTACATTTTTGAGAATTTTATATAAATGGAATCAAACATTATGTACTGTTTTCCTGGCTTGTTTTGCTCAGCATAATTACTTTGAGATTCATCTTTGTTTCAGTGTGTAAAAATAGTCTGTTCCTTTTTATTCGTAAGTAGTATTCCATTATATACATATATCACATTTTGTTAATCCATGAATCTGTTAACAGACATTTGGATTGTTTTTACTTTCTGGCTATTATTAATAATGCTGCTATAAATCTTTATGTATATGTCTTTATATAAACATATGCTTCTTGTTCCCTTAGGTAAAAATCTAGGAGTGAAATGGTTGGATCATATGGTAGATATATGTTTTACCTTTCTAAGAAACTACCAAACTGTTTTCCAAAATGATTATACCAGTTCACATTTCCACTAGCAGCATGTAAGAGTTTTAGATGCTCCACATCCTTACCAGCACTTAATATGATCATTTTTTGTTTTAGCTATTTATTTATGTATTGGATATAAAATGGTGTGTTAGTTTTCCACTGTTGTATAGGGATTAGTGACTTAAAACAAAAATTTATCGGGGCCGGGCGCGGTAGCTCACGCCTGTAATCCCAGCACTTTGGGAGGCCTAGGCGGGCGGATCATGAGGTCAGGAGATCGAGACCATCCTGGCTAATACGGTGAGACCCTGTCTCTACTAAAAAAAAATACAAAAAATTAGCTGGGCGTTGTGGCGGGCGCCTGTAGTCCTAGCTAATCAGGAGGCTGAGGCAGGAGTATGGCGTGAACCCAGGAGGCGGAGCTTGCAGTGAGCCGAGATTGCGCCACTGCACTCCAGCCTGGGCGACAGAGCGAGACTCCATCTCAAAAAAAAAAAAAAAATTATCTTACACTTCTGGAAATCAGAAGTACAAAATGAGAGAATCAGGGATCATCATGGCAGACAGGAGGCAGGACTAGATTGCAGCTCCAACTTGGATGGACAGAGCAGTGTGCAGAGGCTTGCATCATGAATTTTAGCTCTAGAATGACTCCAAGAACAAACCAGGAACCCCAAGAGGACCCACAGACCCTATGAAAGAAGCAGACTGCTCCTGCAGGACCTGGGAGACACCCTAAATACTGTGAGTGCCCAAACTGCAGAAATGGGAATGGGAGATCCTCTGCTCCAGAACATACAACCCTACTGGAGAAACTGAAGGTCTAGTTTGTGGGAGAAGTTTCTGACCTTACCTGGAGCTGAGTCAATTTTGAGAGCCAAGTGAAATGTGAGGGTAGAGGAAGCAGTGGGAAAGGCCCTGAAAGCTTGCGGGTCTCCAAGCAGACCATTCCTGCCTGGAATCACAGGGATCCTTCGGGAGGGTGGCCAGAGGAGCGGAGAAACGCCACAGGGAGAAGGAAGTCTCCAGCTGAAATTTGCAACAATTTGAACTGAGCGAGAAGCCTCCTGGCCAGAACTCGCGGGAGGGAGTGAATCCCGTGTGCAGACTCCACAGGCAGGGGAAGAACCAAAGCCCCTTTCTTTCACAGCTGGTAGGTGGGTATCCTGGGGCAAGTCCTTAAGCCCTGCTCACCCACTGCCTGGAAACAGACTCGGTGCTGTTGGGGGGGCACGATGGGAGTGAGACAGGCCCTTCAGATTGCGTGGGAGCTGGGTGAGGCCTGTGACTGCTGGCTTTCCCCCACTTCCCTGACAACCTGTATGACTCAGAAGAGGTACACATAATCCTCCTAGCTACACAATGCCATTGACCTGGGAACCTCACCCCCATCCCCAACAGCAGCTGCAGCAAGACACGCCCAAGGAGAGTCAGCGCTCAGAAACGCCTAGCCCTGGACTCACCTGATGGTCCTTCCCTACCTACCCTGGTAGCTGAAGACAAAGGGCATATACTCTTGGGAGTTCTAGGGCTCCACTCAACACTGGTTCCACTCCATACTGCCATAGCTGATGCTCTCTGGAAAGCGACACCCCCCAGCCGGAGGTCAACCAGCACAAAAATAGAACATTAAACCATCAAAGCTAAGAACCCTCACAGAGCTCATTTCACCCCATTGCCACCTCCACTGGAACAGCCGCTGGTACCCATGGCTGAGAGACCCATAGACAGTTCCCATCACAGGACTCTGTGCAGACAACCCCCAGTACCAGCCTGGAGTCTGGTAGACCTGCTGGGTGGCTAGACCCAGAAGAGAGGTAACAATCACCTCAGCGTGGCTCTCAGGAAGTCACATCCATAGGCAAAGGAGGAGAGTACTACATCAAGGGAACAGCCCATGGGAGAAAAGAATCTGAACAACAGCCTTCAGCCCCAGACCTTCCCTCTGACAGAGCCTACCCAAATGAGAAAGAACCAGAAAATCAACTCTGGTAATATGACAAGGCAAGGCTCTTTAACAAACCCCCAAAATCACACTAGCTCACCAGCAATGGATCCAAACCAAGAAGAAATCCCTGATTTACCTGAAAAAGAATTCAAGAGGTTAGTTATTAAGCTAATCAGGGAGGCACCAAAGAAAGGCAAAGCCCAATGCAAGGAAATCCAAAAAACAATACAAGAAGTGAAGGGAGAAATATTCAAGGAAATAGAAAGCATAAAGAAAAAAACAATAAAAACTTCAGGAAACATTGGACACACTTATAGAAATGCAAAATGCTCTGGAAAATCTCAGCAATAGAAGTGAACAAGTAGAAGAAAGAAATTCAGAACTCGAAGACAAGGTCTTTGAATTAACCCAATCCAATAAAAACAAAGAAAAAAGAATAAGAAAATACGAACAAAGCCTCCAAGAAGTCTGGGATTGTGTTAAACGACCAAACCTAAGAATAATCGGTGTTCCTGAGGAAGAAGAGAAATTTAAAAGTTTGGAAACATATTTGGGGGAATAATTGAGGAAAACTTCCCTAGCCTTGCTAAAGACCTAGACATCCAAATACACGAAGCACAAAGAACACCTCTAGGCACATTGTCATCAGGTTATCTAAAGGCAAGACAAAGGGCAGAATCTTAAGAGCTGTGAGACAAAAGCACCAGGTAGCCTATAAAGGAAAACCTATCAGATTAACAGCAGATTTCTCAGCAGAGACCCTGCAAGCTAGAAGGAATAGGGACCCTATCTTCAGCCTCCTCAAACAAAACAATTATCAGCCAAGAATTTTGTATCCAGTGAAACTGAGCATCATATATGAAGGAAACATAGAGTCTTTTTCAGACAAACAATGGCTGAGAGAATTTGCCACTACCAAGCCACCACTACAAGAACTGCTAAAAGGAGCTCTAAATCTTGAAAGAAATCCTGGAAGCACATCAAAACAGAACCTCTTTAAAGGATAAATCGCACAGGACCTATAAGACAAAAATACAATTTAAAAAGCAAAAACAAAACCCCAAAAAACCAAGGTACACAGGCAACAGATAGCATGATGAATGGAATGGTACCTCACATCTCAATACTAACATTGAATGTAAGTAGCCTAAATACTCCATTTAAAAGATACAGAACTGCAGAATGGATAAAATCTCACCAACCAACTATCTTCTGCCTTCAGAAGACTCACCCAACACATAAAGACTCACATAAACTTAAAGTAAAGGGATGGAAAAAGGCATTTCATGCAAATGGACACCAAAAGTGAGCAGGCGTAGGTATTTCAATATCAGACAAAACAAACTTTAAAACAACAGCAGTGAAAAGAGACAGAGGGACATTATATAATGGTAAAAGGCCTTGCCAAACAAGAAAATATCACAATCCTGAACATATATGCACCTAACACTGAAGCTCCCAAATTTATAAAACAATTACTAATAGGCCCAAGAAATGAGACAGACAGCGACACAATAATAGTGGGGGACTTCAATACTCCGCTGGCAGCACTAGACAGGTCATCAAGAGAGAAAGTCAACAAAGAAACAATGAATTTAAACTATACCTTGGAACAAATGGACTTAACAGGTATATACAGAACATTTCATCCAACCACTGTGGAATACACATTCTATTCAACAGCACATGCAACTTTCTCCAAGATGGACCACATGATAGGCCACAAAATGAGCCTCAATAAATTTAAGGAAATTGAAATTATATCAAGCACTCTCTCAGACCACTGTGGAATAAAACTGGAAATCCACTAAAAAAAAAAAAAAAAACAAACCTTCAAAACCATGCAAATACGTGAAAATTAAATAACCTGCTCCTGAATGATCATTGGGTCAAAAACAAAATCAAGATGGAAGTTAAAAAATTATTCAAACTGAATAACAATTATGACACAACCTATCAAAACCTCTGGGATACAGCTAAGGTGGTGCTAGGAGGAAAGTTCATAGCCCTAAATGCCTACAGCAAAAAGACTGGAAGAGGACAAACTGACATTCTAAGGTCACACTTCAAGGAACTAGAGAAACAAGAACAAACCAAACCCAAGCCCAGCAGAAGAAAGGAAAAACCAAGATCAGAGTAGAACTAAATAAAATTGAAACAAACAAACAAGCAAACAAACAAAAAAAAACAATTCAGAAGATAAATGAAACAAAAAGCTGGTTCTCTGAAAAGATAAATAAAATTGATAGACCATTAGCAAGATTAACCAAGAAGAGAGAAAATCCAAATAACCTCATTAAGAAATGAAATGGGAGATATTACAACTGACACCACTGAAACACAAAAGATCATTCAAGGCTACTATGAATACCTTTATGCACATAAACTAGAAAACCTAGAAGAGATGGATAAATTCCTGGAAGAAATACAACCCTCCTAGCTTAAACCAGGAAGAATTAGACACCCTGAACAGACCAATAACAAGCACTGAGATTGAAATGGTAATTTAAAAATTACCAACAACAATAAAATTCCAGGACCAGACAGATTCACAGCAGAATTCTACGAGACATTCAAAGAAGAATTGATACCAATCATTTTGACACAATTCCACAAGATAGAGAAACAGGGTACCCTTGCTAATTTATTCTATGAAGCCAGCATCACTTTAATTCCAAAACCAGGAAAGGATATAGCCAAAAAAGAAAAGTACAGACTGATATCCCTGATGAACATAGACGCTAAAATCCTTAACAAAATACTAGCTAACCAAATCCAACAATATATCAAAAGGATAATCCACCATGATCAAATGGGTTTCATACCAGCTATGCAGGGATGGTTCAACATAGGCAAATCAATAAATGTGATACACCATATAAGCAGAATTAAAAACAAAAATCACACGATCATCTCAACAGATGCAGAAAAAGCATTTGACAAAATCCAGCATCCTTTATAATTAAAACTCTCAGCAAAATTGGCATACAAGGGACATACCTCAATGTAATAAAAGCCATCTATGACAAACCCATGGCCCAAAGTAATACTGAATGGGGAAAAGTAGAAAGCATTCCCTCTGAAAACTGGAACAAGACTAGGATGCCTACTCTCACCACTCCTCTTCAACATAGTACTGGAAGTCCTAGCCAGAGCAATCAGACAAGAGAAAGAAAGAAAGGGCATCCAAATCGGTAAAGAGGAAGTCAGACTGTCACTGTTTGCTTACGATATGATTGTTTACTTTGAAAACCCTAAAGACTCCTCCAGAAAGCTCCTGGAACTGATAAAATAATTCAGCAAAGTTTCCGGATACAAGACTAATGTATACAAATCGGTAGCTCTTCTATACATCAACAGCAACCAAGCAGAGAATCAAATCAAGAACCCAGCCCCTTTTAGAATAGCCGCAAAAAAAAAAAATTCTTAGAAATATACCTAACCAAGGAGGCGAATGACCTCCACAAGGAAAACTATAAAACATTGCTGAAATAAATTATAGATGACACAAACAAATGGAAACACATCCCATGCTCATGGATGGGTAGAATCAATATTGTGAAAATGACCATACTGCCAAAAGTGATCTACAAATTCAATGCAATCCCCATTAAATACCACCATCATTCTTCACAGAATTAGAAAAAACAATTCTAAAATTCATGTGGAATGAAAAAAGAGCCTGCGTGATCAAAGCAAGACTAAGCAAAAAGAACAAATCTGGAGGCATCACACTATCTGATTTCAAAGTATACTATAAGGCTATAGTCACTGAAACAGCATGGTACTGGTATAAAAATAGGCACATATACCAATGGAACAGAATTTAAAAAATGAGAAATAAACCCAAATGCAGCCAACTGATCTTCGACAAAGCGAACAAAAATATCAAATGGAGAAAGGACATCCTTTTCAACAAATGGTGTTGGGAGAATTGGCCAGTCACATGTAGAGAATGAAACTGGATCCTCGTCTCTCACCTTAGACAAAAATCAACTCAAGATGTATTAAGGACTTAAACTTAAGACCTGAAACTATAAACATTCTAGAAGATAACATTGGAAAACCCCTTCTAGACATTGGCTCAGGCAAGGATTTCATGACCAAGAACCCAAAAGCAAATGCAATAAAAACAAATATTAATTAAACTAAAGAGATCCTCCACAGCAAAAGGAACAGTTATCAGAGTAAACAGAAAACCCACAGAGTGGGAGAAAATCTTCACAATCTATACATCTGACAAAGGACTAATATCCAGAATCTACAACAAACTCAAACAAATCAGTAAGGAAAAAACAAACAATCCCATCAAAAAGTGGGCTAAGGACATGAATAGACAATTCTCAAAAGAAAATATATGAATGGTCAACAAACATATGAAAAAATTCTCAACATCACTAATGACCAGGGAAATGCAAATCAAAACCACAATGTGATACCACCTTACTCCTGCAAGAATGGCCATAATAAAAATATTAAAAAAACAGTAGATGTTGGCATGGATGCGGTGATCAGGGAACACTTCTACACTGCTGGTGGGAATGTAAACTAGTACGGCCACTATGGAAAACAGTGGGCAGATTCCTTAAAGAACTAAAAGTAGAACTACCATTTGACCCAGCAATCCCACTACTGGGTATCTACCCAGAGGAAAAGAAGTCATTATACGAAAAAGATACTTGCACACACACGTTTATGGTAGTACAATTTGAAATTGCAAAATCGAAGAACCAACCCAAATACCCATCAATCAACGAGTGGATAAAGAAACTGTGGTATATATATATATATATGATGGAATACTACTTAGCCTTAAAAAGAAATGAATTAGCAGCATTCACAGCAACCTGGATGAGATTGGAGACTATTATTCTAAGTGAAATAACTCAGGAATAGAAAACCAAACATCAGGCCGGGTGCGGTCACTCACGCTTGTAATCCCAGCACTTTGGGAGGCCGAGACGGGTGGTTCACGAGGTCAGGAGATTGAGATCATCCTGGCTAACATGGTGAAAACCCGTCTCTACTAAAAATACAAAAAATTAGCCAAGTGTAGTGGCACGCGCCGGTAGTCCCAGCTCCTAGGGAGGCTGAGGCAGGAGAATCGCTTGAACTTGAGAGGTGGAGGTTGCAGTGAGCTGAGATTGCGCCACTGCACTCCAGCCTGGGCGACAGAGCCAGACTCCGTCTGGCTAGGACTCCGTTTAGCCCCTAGGGGGCTAAAATCAAGGTGTTGGCAGGACTGCATTCCTTCTGAAGGCTTTAGTGGAGACTGTTTGCTGACTATTCCATCTTGTAGAAGCCACGTACATTCCCTGGTTCATGCATAGCCTCTTCCTCCATCTTCAAATAACATCACTGCAACCTATGGTTTCTGTTGTCACATCCCCTTTTGATTCTGGTACTCTTGCTTCCCTCTTAAAGGACCCCGGTGAATATATTGGGCCTATCCAGAAAATCCAGGATAACCTCCCCAGCTCAAGAGCCTTAAATGTAATCACACCTGGAAAACCCCCTTTACAATGTAAGGTAACATATTCACAGGTTCCAGAGATTAGGATGTACACATCTTGAAGGGGGAGCATTATTCAACCTATCACAATTGATATTTCATTGTGTGTTTTTAAAAACTTAAGATATAATCCACATACTATAAAATTTACCATTTTAAAGCATTCAGTGGTTTTTACTATATTCATAGTATGTGCAACCACCACCACTAATTCCAGAACACTTTCATCACCCCAATAAGAAACCCCATACTCACCAGCAATCACTACCTGTTCCCATCTCTTTCCCCAGTCCTAGGCAATCATTAATCTGCTTTCTGTTTTCATGGATTTGCTTACTCATTTAATATAAATGGAATCTTACAATATGTATTTTTTTGTGTCTGGCTTCTTTCACTCAACACAATGTGTTCAAGGTTCATCCACTGTAGCATGTAACAGCCCTTCATTCATTTTTATGGCTGAACAATATTCCATTGCATAGATATATACCATTATGTATCCACTCATCAGCTGATGGACAATTGAGTTGTTTTCACTTTTTTGACTATTATGAACAGTGCTGCTATGAATGTTGTATACAAATTTTTGTGTGGAGATATGTTTTAATTTCTCCTGGAATTGCCAGTTCATATACTTCTATGTTTAACTTTTTGAGGAACTGCCAAATTGTTTTCAAAGTGACTGCATCATTTTATATTCCCACCAGAAATTTATGAAGGTTCTAGTTTTCCAATTTATACACATCCTCACAATAACAATAACAATTGTTATTGTTTGTCTTTTTGATTATAGCAATCCTAGTGGGTGGGAAGTAGTATCTCTTTGTGGTTTTGATTAGCAGTTCCCTGTGACTAAAGATCTTGAGCACCCTTTCATGTGCTTATTGGTCATTTGTATACTTCTTTGGAGAATCATTTATTCAGATTACTTGCCTGTTTTTAAATTGGATTACCTGCCTATTTATTGTGGGGTTATTAGAGGTCCTTTGTATATTCTGGACATAGTCCCTTATCAGATATGTAATTTGCAAATATTTTCTCCCATTATCTGGGTTGTTTTTTTCATTGTCTTAATGATGTCCTTTAAAACAGAAAAGTTTTTAATTTTGATAAAGTCCAGTTTATTCATTTTGCATTGTTGCTTGTGCTTTGGTGTCATGTCTAAGAAACCATTGTCAAACTCAAGGTCACAAAGTGGCACGATGTCAGCTCACTGCAGCCTTGACCTCTCAGCATAAGCAGTCCTCCCTTCTCAGCCTCCCGAGTACCTGGGACCACAGACATGTGCCACTGCAAGACCCAGGCTGGTCTTGACCTCCTGGGCTCAAGTAATCCTCCTGCCTTGGCATCCCAAAATGCTGGGATTACAGGTGTGAGCCACTGCACCTGGCCTACATGCTTATTCTTACGCTAGTAACACACCGTCTTGATAGCTTTGTAGTTAGTTTTATTTTTTTTTTTAGTAATACATCATCTTATATTTGAGAAAATAGAAGAATGTAAACTTATAAGGCCTTGATGATATTATGCTATTTTTATAAGATTATCATTGAATTGCTTAAATATAGTACGTATGAATTTTGGCAAGATTATTCACTCCTTAAAATGGAATAAATGCAACATAGTTTAGATTGCCTTGCAAATCAGCAAACAGATTATGGCAGTATTTGTCTGTGGTGGACAGGGCTTCATAGCTCTAGGTATTCAAGGGTGCATGGAGATAGGAATGACTCAGTTCTCTTGCACTCTGTCCTGTGTTACAGCTCTCTTATGAAAATGCCCATCCTCATTTTATCCACTCATTAAATTCTCTGCTCCTACTCCTGGGTTGTGGATCTCTGCTAAGCAAGCCCTTTAAGTAGGCAGGTTGTTGTGCTTACAAATTCAGTCTCTAACCTCAGGGACTTCATGGAGTTCTAAGCATCAGTTCCTTCTTCCATGCTTCACTTTTACCTCTGTCTTTATATTTTATTTTTATTTTTTATAGGTATATAGTATGTGTATATATTTATGGGATACATGAGATGTTTTGATACAAGTATGCAATGTGAAATAAGCACATTATGGGGAATGAGACATCCATCCCTGTAGGCATTTATCATTTGAGTTACAAACAATTCAATTTATTTAAAAATGTACAATTAAGTTATTATTGACTATAGTCACCCTATTGTATTATCAAATAGTAGGTTTTATTTATTCTTTCTAACTTTTTTTGGTAGCTGTTAACCATCCACTCCTCCCCCACAGCCCCCTACTATCCTTCCCAGACTCTGATAACTAGCCTTCTACTCTTTATGTCCATGAGGCAAATTGTTTTGATTTTTAGTCCCACAAATAAGTGAGAACATGAAATGTTTGTCTTTCTGTGCCTGGCTTATTTAACTTAACATAATGATCTCCAGTTCCATCCATGTTGTTGCAAAAGACAGGGTCTCATTCTTTTTTATGGCTGAATGGTACTCCATTGTGTATATGTACTTGTACCACATGTTCTTTATTCACTCATCTGTTGATGGACATTTAGGTTGCTTCCAAATCTTAGTTATTGTAAACAATGTGCAACAAACATAGGAGAGCAGGTGTCTCTTCAATGCACTGATTTCTTTTCTTTTGGGTATACACCCAGCAGTGGGATTGCTGGACCATATGGCAGCTCTATTTTTAGTTTTTTTGAAGAACCTCTAAACTGTTCTCCATAGTGGTTGTGTTGATTTACATTCTCATCAACACTATATGAGGCTTTCCTTTTCTCCACATCCTCACCAGCATTTGTTATTGCCTGTCTTTTAGATATAATTCATTTTAACTGAGGTGAGATGATAGCTCATTGTAGTTTTAATTTGCATTTCTCTGATGATCAGTGATGTCGCACACCTTTTCATATGATCGTTTGCCATTTGTATGTTTTCTTTTGAGACATGTCTATTTAAATCTTTTGCCCATTTTTTTGGTCAGATTATTGGACTTTTTCCTATAGAGTTGATTGAGCACCTTATATTTTCTGGTTGTTAATCCTTTGTCAGATGGGCAGTCTGCAATATTTTCTCCCCTTCTGTGGGTTGTCTCTTCCCTTTGTTGATTGTATCCTTTGCTGTTTAGAAACTTTTTAACTTGATGCGATTCCATGTGTCCATTTTTGCTTTAGTTGTCTATGCTTGTGGGGTATTGCTCAAGAAATCTTTGCCCAGACAAATGTCCTGGAGATTTCCCCAATGTTTTCTTGTAGTAGTTTCATAGTTTGAGGTCTTAGATTTAACCACCCAATCAGTTTTGATTTGATTTTTGTATATGATGATAGATAGTGGTCTAGTTTCATTCTTTTGCACATGGATGTCCAGTTTTCCCAGCACTATTTATTGAAGAGACTGTATGTTCCCCAGTGTATGTTCTTGACACCTTTGTCAAAAATGAATTTACTATAGGTATGTGGATACGTCTCTGGGTTCTCTATTCTGTTCCATTGGTCTATGTGCCTGTTTTTATGCCAGTCCCATGTTGTTTTGGTGACTATAGCTCTGAACTATAATTTGAAATCAGGTAATGTGATTCCTGCAGTTTTGTTCTTTTGCTTAGGATAGCTTTGGCTATTCAGGGTCTTTTGTGGTCCCATATAAATTTTAGAATTGTTTTCTCTATTTCTGTGAAGAATGTCATTGGTATTTTGATAGGGATTGCATTGAATTTGTAAATTGCTTTGGATAGTATGAACATTTTAGCAATATTGATTCTTCCAATCCAGGAACATGGGATATTTTTTCATTTTTTATGTCCTTGTCAATTTCTTTCATGAGTGTTTTATAGATTTTATTATAGAGATCTTTCATTTTTTTGCTTCAGTTAATTTCTAGGTATTTAATTTTATGTATGGCTACTGTAAAGGGGATTACTTTTTTTTTATTTGAGATGGAGTCTTGCTCTGTCACCCAGGCTGGAGTGCAGTGGCATGATCTGTGCTCACTGCAAGCTCCACCTCCCGGGTTCATGCCATTCTCCTGCCTCAGCCTCCTGAGTAGCTGGGACTACAGGCGCCTGCCACCATGCATGGCTAAGTTTTTGAATTTTTAGTAGAGACGGGGTTTCACCATGTTAGCCAGGACGGTCTCGATCTCCTGACCTTGTGATCCGCCCGCCTCAGTCTCCCAAAGTGCTGGGATTACAGGCTTGAACCACTGTGCCGGGCTGGGGATTACTTTCTTTTTTTTTTTTTGAAATGGAGTCTCTCTGGGTCACCCAGGCTCGAGCACAGTGGCATGATCTTGGCTCACTGCAACTTCTGCCTCCCGGGTTCAAGCGATTCTCCTGCCTCAGCCTCCTGAGTAGCGGGGACTACAGGCACGTGCCACTATGCCCGGCTAATTTTTGTATTTTTAGTAGAGACGGGATTTCACCATGTTGGTCAGGCTGGTCTCAAACTACTGACCTCAGGTGATCCAACCGTCTCGGCCTCCCAAAGTGCTGGGATTACAGGCCTGAGCCACTGTGCCTGGCCGGGATTACTTTTTTTTTTATTTCTTTTTCAGATTGTTCGCTGTTGTCATATAGAAATGCTACTGATTTTTGTATCTTGATTTTGTGTCCTGCAACTTTACTAAATTTTTAAAACAGTTCTAACAGTGTTCTGGTGAAGTCTTTAGGCTTTTCCAAATATAAGATCATATCATCAGCAAACAAGGATACTTTGACTTCTTGCTCTCCAATTTGGATGCTCTTTAAATTTTTCTCTTGTCTAATTGCTCTAGCTAGGAATTCCAGTAGTATGTTGAATAACAGTGGTCAACGTGGGCATCCTTGTTGTGTTCCAGATCTTAGAGGAAAGGCTTTCAATTTCCCCCCATTCAATATGATACTATCTATGCATCTGGCATATGTGGCTTTTATTACGTTGAGGCATGTTCCTCCTATACCCTGATTTTTGAGGTTATTTTTTTTCTAAAGGGATGTTGAATTCTATCAAATGTTTTTTCAGTATCAATTGAAATAATCATATAGTTTTTGTCCTTCATTCTGTTGATATGATGTATCACAGTGTTTGATTTGTATATATTGAAGCATCCTTGCATCCCAGCAATAAATCCTTCTTGATCATGATGAATGATCTTTTTAATGCTTTGTTGAATTTGGTCTGCTAGTATTTGGTTGAGGATTTTTGCATCAATATTAATCAGAATATGTATTGGCCTATAGTTTTTTATTTTAAATGTGTCTGTTTGGTTTTGGTATCAGGGTAATACTGGCCTCATAGAATAAGTTTGGAGGTATTCCCCTTTATATTTTTTGGAATAGTTTGAGTAGGACTGGCATTAGTTCTTTAAATGTTTGGTAAAATTCATCAGTAAAGCTATTGGCGCCTGGGCTTTTCTTTACTGGGAAAGTTTTTGTTACAGCTTTTTTTTTTTTTTTTGAGATGGAGTCTTGCCCTGTTGCCCAGGCTGGAGTGCAATGGCACAATCTCGGCTCACTGCATCCTTTGCCTCCCGGGTTCAAATGATTCCCCTCCCTCAGTCACCCGAGTAGCTGGGATTACAGGCGCCCACCACCATGCCCAGCTAATTTTTGTATTTTTAGTAGAGACGGGGTTTCACCACGTTGGCCAGGCTGGTCTTAAGCTCCTGACCTCAGGTGATCCACCCGCCTCGGCCTCCCAAAGTGCTGGGGTTACAGGCGTGAGCCACTGCACCCAGCTTTATTTTATTTTATTTTTATTTTTTATTTTTTATTTTTTTGTGACAGAGTCTTGCTCTATCACCCAGGCTGGAGTGCAGTGGTGTTATCTCAGCTCACTGCAACCTCTGCCCCCTGGGCTCAAGTGATTCTCTCACCTCAGCCTCCCTAGTAGCTGAGATTACAGGCATGTGCCGCTATGCCCAGCTAATTTTTGTATTTTTAGTAGAGATGAGGTTTCACCATGTTTGCCAGGCTGGTCTTGACCTCCTGACCTCAAGTGATCTGCCCACCTCAGCCTCCCAAAGTGCTGGGATTACAGGCATGAGCCACTGGGCCAGCCTTTATTATAGCTTTGATCTCGTTATTTGTTATTGGTCCTTTCAGATTTTGGATTTCTTCATGGTTCAATCTTGGTAGTCTTTATGTGTCTAGGGCTTTGTCCATTTCTTCTAGATTTTCTAATTTATTGGCATACAGTTGCTCATAGTAGCCACCAATGATTCTTTGAATTTCTGCAGTATCAGTTGTCATGTCTCCTTTTTCATCTCTGATTTTATTTATTTGGGTCTTCTCTCTTGGTTAGTTAGTCTGGCTAAATGTTTGTCAATTTAGTTTACCTTTTTTTCTCTCCATAATATGCCTTCATATATATATATGTATATATATATTTTACTTTAAGTTGTGAGATACATGTGCAGAACATGCAGGTTTGTTACACAGGTATACATGTGCCATGGTGATTTGGTGCACCTATCAATCTATCACCTAGGTTTTAAGCCCCGCATGCATTAGTTATTTGTCTTGATGCTCTCCCTCTCCTCGCCCCCCACTCAGTTTACCTTTTCAAAAAAACCAACTTTTTGTTTCATTGATCTTTTGTGTTATTTTCTTCATTTCAGTGTCTTCTATTTCTGCTCTGATCTTTATTATTACTTTTCCTTCTACTAATAGCAGGTTTGGTTTGCTCTTGCCTTTCTAGCTCTTTAAGATGCATCATTCAATTGTTTATTTGAAGTTTTTCCTCTTTTTTGATGTAGGTACTTATAGGTATAAATTTCCCTCTTAGTACTGCTTTTGCTGTATCTCATCAGTTTTGATATGTGTGTTTCATTATCATTTGTTTCAAGAAATTTTCAGTTTCCTTCTTAATTTCTTCACTGACCCACTGGTCTTTCAGGAGCATATTTAATTTCTATATAATTATATGGTTTCCAAAATTCCTTTTGTTATTAATTTCTAGTTGTATTCCATTGTAGTTAGAGAAGATGCTTGATATTATTTCAATTTTTTTTAATGTTTTAAGACTTGTTTTGTGACTTAACATATGGTCTATTCTTGAGAATGAGCCATGTGCTGAGAAGAATGTATATTCTACAGCTTTTGGATGAAATGTTCTGTAAATATCTATAGATTCATTTGGTCTGTAGTGCAGATTACATCTGATGATTCTTTGTTGATATTCTGCCTAACAGATCTGTCCAATGCTGAAAGTGGAATGCTGAAACCTTCAGCTATTATTGTATTGGAGCCCATCTGTCTCTTTAGCTCTAATGATACTTCCTATATATATCTGGGTACTCCATTGTTGGGTGCATATATATTTATAATTCTTATATCTTCTTGCTGAATTGACCCCTTTACCATTATATAGTGATCTTCTTTGTCTCTTTATACTTTTGTCTTGAAATCTGTTTTGTCTCGTATAAGCATAGTGACTCCTGCTCTTTTTTGGTTTTCATTGGCATGGAATATCTCTTTCCAACCCTTTATTTTCAATCTATGAGTGCCTTTATAGGTGAAGTGTGTTTCTTATAGGCAACAGATCGATTGTATTTTTTTAAAATATCCATTCAGCCACTCTATGTATTTTGATTGGAGAGTTTAGTCCATTTATATTCAATGTTACTATTGATAACTAAGGACTTACTCTTACCATTTTGTTATTTGTTTTCTGGTTGTTTAATGGTCTACTCTTCCTTCTTTCTCTCCTTTCTCTTTTCCTTTTAGTGAAGGTGATTTTCTTTGATGGTATGTTTTAATTGTTTGCTTTTAATTTTTTGGGTATCCTTTATATATATTTTGTTTGAGGTTACCATAAGGCTTGCAAATATTCTCTTATAATCCATTATTTTAAGCTGATAACAACTTAATGCTGTTTGCATAAACAAACAGAAAACTAATAAAAACTCTACGGTTTGACTTCATCCTCCCACTTTTTAACTTTTTGTTGTTTCTATTTATATCTTATTGTACTCTCTGTGTCTTGAAAAGTTGTCGTAGTTATAATTTTTGACTGGTTCTTCATTTATCTTTACTTAGGATAAGAGTAATTTATACATCGCAGTTAGAATGTTATAATAGTCTCTGTTTTTCTGTGTACTTACTACTACCAGTGAGTTTTTTTTACCTTCAGATGATTATTCATTTTTTCTTAATGTTTTTTCTTTCTGATTTACTCCCTTTAGCATTTCTTGTAGGGCAGGTCTGGTTTGACAAAATCCCTCAACTTCTGCTTGTCTGGGAAAACCTTTATTCTTCATGTTTGAAGGACATTTTCACTGGATATATGATTTTACGGTAAAAGTGTCTTTCCTTCAGGACTTTAAATACGTCACGCCACTTTCTCCTGGCCTGTAAGCTTCTCACTGAAAAGTCTGCTGCCAGATGTTTTTTGGTTCCCCTGTATGTTATTTGTTTCTTCTCTCTTGCTACTCTCAGGATCTTTTCTTTATCCTTGACTTTTGGGAATTTGATTATTCAATGCCTTGAGGTAATGTTCTTTTGGTTAAATCTGCTTCGTGTTCCATAATATTCTTGTGCATGGGTATTGACATCTTCCTCTATGTTTGGAAAGTTTTCTGCTTTATCCCTTTGAATAAACTTTCTACTTCTATCTCTTTCTCTACTTTTTCTTTAAGGCCAATAACTCTTAGATTTGCCCTTTTATGGCTGTTTTCGGAATCTTGTAGGCATGCCTCGTTTCTTTTTTTTTTTTTAGTTTTATCTCCTCTGATGTGTATTTTCAAATAGCTTGCCTTCAAGTTCACTCATTCTTTCTTCTGTTTGATCAATTCTTCTGTTGAGAGACTCTTATGGATTCTTCAGTATGCAAATGGCATTTTTCTTTTTTATTCTTCTTTATTCTTTTATTTTAAGCTCTGGGGTACATGTGCAGGATGTGCAGGTTGGTTACATAGGTAAATGTGTGCCATGGTGGTTTGCTGCACACAAATCAACTCATAACCCAGGTATGAAGTCCAGCATCCATTAGCTATTCTTCCTGATGCTCTCCCTGCCCCTCCTCCCCCGACTGGCTCCAGTGTGTGTTGTTCCCTCTCATGTGCCCATGTGTTCTCATCATTCAGCTCCCAGTTATAAATGAGAACATGCAGTGTTTGGTTTTCTGTTCCTGCATTAGTTTGCTAAGGATAATGGCTTCCAGTTCCATCCATGTCGCTGCAAAGGATATGATCTCATTCCTTTTTATGGCTGCATAGTATTCCATTGTGTATATGTACCGCATTTTCTTTATCCAGCCTACCATTGACTGGATTGGTTCTCTGTCTTTGCTATTGTGAACAGTGCTACAATGCATGTATCTTTATAATATAATGATTTGCATTCCTTTGGGTACATACCCAGTAATGGGAATGCTGGGTCAAATGGTATTATATTTCTGCCTCCAGGTCTTTGAGGAATTGCCACACTGTCTTCCACAATGATTGAACTAATTTACACTCCCACCAACAGTGTAAATGCATTCCTTTTTCTCCACAACTTTGCCAGCATTTGTTGCTTCTTGACTTTTTAATAATCGTCATTCTGACTGGAATGAGATGGTATCTCATTGTGGTTTCAATTTGCATTTCTCTAATGTTCAGTGATGCTGAGCTTTTTTACATATGTTTGTTTGCCACATGAATGTCTTCTTTTGAGAAGTGTCTGTTCATGTCCTTTGCCCACTTTTTTTTTTTTTTGAGATGGAGTTTTGCTTTTGTCACCCAGGCTGGAGTGCAATGGCATGATCTTGGCTCACTGCAACCTCCACCTCTCAGGTTCAAACAATTCTCCTGCCTCAGCCTCCTGAATAGCTGGGATTACAGGTGCCCACCACCACTCCCAGCTAATTTTTTGTATTTTTAGTAGAGAGGGGGTTTCACCATGTTGGCCAGGCTGGTCTTGAACCCCTGACCTCAGGTGATCCGCCTGCCTCGGCCTCCCAAAGTGCTGGGATTACAGGCATGAATCACTGTGCCCATCCCCCCACTTTGCCCACTTTTTAATGGGGTTGTTTGTTTGTTTTCTTCTAAATTTATTTAAGTTCCTTGTAGGCTCTGGATATTAGACCTTTTTGCAGATAGATAGATTGCAAAAGTTTTCTCCCGTTCTGTAGGTTGTCTGTTCACTCTGATGATAGTTTCTTTTGCAGTTGAGAAGTTCTTAAGTTTAATTACATCCCACTGGTCAATTTTTGCTTTTGTTGTGATTGCTTCTTGGTGTATTTGTCATGAAATCTTTGCCTATTCCTCTGTCCTGAATGGTATTGCATAAATTTTCTTCTAGGGTTTTCATAGTTTTGGGTTTTACATTTAAGTCTTTAATCCATCTTGAGTTAATTTTTGTATAAGGTGTAAGGAAGGGGTCCAGTTTCAATTTTCTGCACATGGCTAGCCAGTTCTCCCAGCACCATTTATTAAATAGGAAATCCTTTCCTCATTGCTTGTTTTTGTCAGGTTTGTTGAAGATCATATGGTTGTAGGTGTGTGGTCTTATTTCTAAGTTATCTATTCTGTTCCATTGGTCTATGTGTCTGTTTTTGTATCAGTAACATGCTGTTTTAGTTGCTGTGGCCTTATAGTGTAGTTTGAAGTCAGGTAGCGTGATACCTCCAGCTTTGTTTTTTTGCTTAGGATTGTCTTGGCTATATGGGTTCCTTCTTGATCCCATATGAATTTCAAAATAGTTTCTTCTAGTTCTGTGAAGAATGTCAATGGTAGTTTAATGGGAATAGCATTGAAATCTACAAATTACTCTGGGCAGTATAGCCATTTTTATGACATTGATTCTTTTTTATTTTTTTTTTTGTGATGGAGTTTCACTCTTGCTGCCCAGGTTGGAGTGCAGATCAGAGTGCAATAGCACAATCTCAGCTCACTGCAACCTCTACCTCCTGGGTTCAAGCTATTCTCCTGCCTCAGCCTCCCAAGTAGCTGGGATTACAGGCACCTGCCAGCATGCTTGGCTAATTTTTTGTATTTTTAGTAGAGATGGGGTTTCACCATGTTGGCCAGGCTGATCTAGAACTCCTGACCTCAGGTGATCCACCCACCTCGGCCTCCCAAAGTGCTGGGATTACAGGTGTGAACCACTGCACTCAGCCTATGATATTGATTTTTCCTATCCATGAGCATAGAATATTTTTCCATCTGTTTGTGTCTTTCTGATTTCTCTGAGCAGTGGTTTGTAGTTCTCCTTGAAGAGGTCCTTTACTTCCCTTGTTAACTGTATTCCTAGGTATTTTATTCTTTTTGTAGCAATTGTGAACGGGAGTTCATTCATAATTTGGCTGTCTATTTGCCTGTTGTTGGTGTATAGGAATGCTAGCAATTTTTATACTTTTTTTTTTTTTTTGAGATGGAGGCTCGCTCCATTGCCCAGGCTGGAGTGCAGTGGTGTGATCTCAGCTCACTCCAACCTCTGCCTCCCGGGCTCAAGCAATTCTCCTGCCTGAGCCTCCCGAGTAGCTGGGATTACAGGCGCAGGCCACCATGCCTGGCTAATTTTTGCATTTTTAGTAGAGACAAGGTTTCACCATGTTAGTCAGGCTGATCTCGAACTCCTGACCTCAGGTGATCTGCCTGCTTTGGCCTCCCAAAGTGTTGGAATTACAGGCATGAGCTACTGCGCCCGGCCTGCACATTGATTTTGTATCCTGAGACTTTGCTGAAGTTGCTTATCAGCTTAAGAAGCTTTTGGGCTGAGATGATAGGGTTTTCTAGATATAGGATCATGTCATCTGCAAACAGAGATAATTTGACTTCCTCTCTAACTATTGGAATACCCTTTATTTCTTTCTCTTGCCTGATTGCCCTGACCAGAACTTCCAACTCAATGTTGAATAGGAGTGGCAAAAGAGGGCATCCTTGTCTTGCGCTTGTTTTTAAGTGGAATGCTTCCAGCTTTTCCCGATTCAGTACGATATTGGCTGTGGGTTTGCCATATATGGCTCTTATTACTTTGAGGCATGTTCCTTCAATACCTAGTTTATTGAGAGTTTTTAACATAAAGGGATGTTACATTTTATCAAAGGCCTTTTCTGTATCTCTTGAGATAATCAATCGTGTGTTTTTTGTCTTTAGTTCTGTTTCTGTAATCAATTATGTTTATTGATTTGCATATGTTGAACCACTTCCTGGTATGAAGGCAACTTGATCATGGTGGGTAAGTTTTTTGATGTGCTGCTGGATTTAGTTTGCCAGTATTTTATTGGGGATTTTTGCATCAATGTTCATCAGGGATATTGGCCTGAAGTTTTCTTTTTTTTTGTCATATCTCTGCCAGGTGTTGGTATCAAAATTATGCTGTTCTTTTTGTGTGGATTCTTTCTCATCTTTGTGGGCTTATCTACCTTTGATCTTTGAGGTTGCTGACCTTTGAATGTGGTTTTTGTGGGGTCTTTTTGTTATTGTTGTTGTTGTTGCTTTCTTTTCATCCGCTTGTCTGTTTGTTTCAATAGTCAAGCCACTCTTCTGTAGGGCTGCCGTGGTTTGCTGGGGGTCCACTCCAGACCCTAGTTGTCTCTGTCCCTCTCACACTTGGAGGTATCTCCAGTAAACGCTGCAAAACAGCAAAGATGGCAGCCTACTCCTTCCTCTGCGAGCTCTGTCCCAGGCAGGTACCGACCTGATACCAGCCAGAATGTTCCTATAGGAAGTGTCTGGAGACCCCTGTTGGGATGTCTCACCCAGTCAGGAGGAACAGGATCAGGGACCCATTTAAAGAAGCAGTCTGGCTGCCCTTTGGCAGAGCAGGAGTGGTGAACTGACTGCCTGGCTCTCTAGAACCAGCAGCCTGGAATGACTAAGTCGACTGAACCACAAAGACGGTGGCTGACTCTCCCCCTGAGGACTCCGTTCCAGGGTGATATTGGAATTCCTTCTGTATAAACCTTGGCTGCAGTTGCTGAAATTCCCGTGGAGAGGCCCCACCCAATGAGAAGGGCTGATGGGGTCCCACTTAAAAAGCAGACTGGCCACGATCAGGCACAACAGCTGTGCTGTGTTGTGGGGAGTTCCTCCTGGTCCCCAGTGACAGCAGGGCTAGAGAGGCAGACTGCAACAGCATATATGGTGGCTGCCCCTCCTCCTGGGAACACAGTCCATCTCAGGCCATCTCCAGCCTGCTGCCACTGGGCAGCTGGAATTCCAAGCCAGTGAGTCTTAACTTGTGAGGTGCTGTGGGAGTGGGGCCCACAGAATGACACCAGTTGGCTCCCTGGATTCCGCCCCCTTCCCAGGGGAATGCACAGGATATCCTGCCTTGCTGGAATTCCTGGGGCTGGAGTATGCAAAACTCCTAGGTTTCCAGTGTGCCCAAGCCAGCAAGCGAGTGGCCTCTCCAGACACTCCACACGGCTTTGTGTTTTGGACCCAAGACCTGGTGACATGGGCCCATGAGGGGATCTCTTGATCTGCAGGTTGCAGATCAATTTTCTGTAGGAAAAGTGTGGTTTCCTGGGCAGGGTCTTGCAATCACTCATCACCTCCCTTCGTTGGGGGTGGGCACTCCCTTGGTTCCATGCCACTCCTGAGTGGGCTGTCACCCCACTCGGCTTTTTCTCAATCTCCTTGGGTGGTGCCTAATGCCTAGTCAGTCCTAATGTGAGAACCTGGATACCTCAGCACTTGCCGTTTTCATTGCTCTCTGTGAGTCGTGGATTGCAGCTGCTTCTAATTGGCCATCTTGGACCCTACCCCCGCCAATATTGCCTTTTTCAAGTATAGAATTTATCTTTGATTCTTTTTAGTTATTTCGATCTCTTTGTGAAATTTATCTAATAGACTTCTGAATTTCTTTTCTGTGTTATGTTCATTTTTTAGTTTCCTCAGTACAGTTATTAGTTTTTGGAGATGGAGTCTCACTCTGTTGCCTAGGCTGGAGTGTAGCGGCACAACCTCGGCTCACTGCAACCTCCGCCTCCCAGGTTCAAGCAATTCCCCTGCCTCAGCCTCCGGAGTAGCTGGGACTACAGGGGCATGCCGCCATGCCTGGCTAATTTTTTTTGTATTTTAGTAGAGACAGGGTTTCACCGTGTTGCCCAGGCTGGTTGTGAACTCCTCAGCTCAGCTAACCCGCCCACCTCAGCCTCCCAAAGTGCTGGGATTACAGGCGTGAGCCACTGCGCCCGGCCAACACAGTTACTTGCTTTGAATTCTGTCTGAAAGGTCATATATGTTTCTCCAGGATTGGTTACTGGTATCTTGCTCAGTTTATTCAGTTGTGTCATGTTTTTCTTGATGGTCTTAATACTTGTAGATGTTCATCTCTGTCCAGGTATTGAAGATTTAGGTATTTATTGTAGTTTTTACAGTTTGCGTTTGTTTGTACCCATCCTTCTTGGAAAGGCTTTCCAGATACTTGAAATGACTTGGATGTTGTGATCTAAGCTCTATCTGCTTTAGGGGGCACCCCAAACCCAATAACTCTGTGGTTCCTGCAGCCTCGTGAAGGTACCACCTTTGATGGTCTCGAACAAGAGCTGGGAGAATCCTCTGGATTACCAGGTAGACCCTCTTGTTCTCTTCTTTTACTTTCTCCCCAATAAATAGAGTCTGTTTGTGTGCTGAGCCACCTGAAGCTAGGGGTGTTATGACACTAGCACTCCCGTGGTCACCACCACTATGACTGTGCTGGGTCAGACTTGAAGCCAGCACAGCACTGGGTTTCACCCAAGGCCCACCTTAACCACTCCCTGGCTACTTCCTATGTTTGTTTAAGGTCCCGGGGCTCTACAATCAGCAGGTGGCAAAGCCAGCTAGTGTTGTGTCCTTTATTTCAGGATGGTAATTTTTCCCAGGCTCTGGGTGGGTCCAGAGGTGCCATCCAGGAGCCAAGGACTAGATTTAAAAACTGTACCTGATCTTGCACTTAGATTATGAGACAGGGTCTTTCCCAGTCTTCTCTCCCCTTTCCAAAGGCAGAGGAGTCTCATCCGATATCCTCTGCCATCATAGGCTCATGAGGAGGACTGCCAGTCTACAACCGATGTTCCCTTAAGGCCCAAGGCTCTCTAGTCAGCTTGTGGTGAATGCTGCCTGGCCTGGGACTCACCCTCCAGGGCAGTGTGCTTCCCTCTGGCGCAGGGCAGATTTAAAAATGCCATCCAAGAGCCAGGTGCTGGAATTGGGGACCCTAAGAACCCGCCTGGTGCTCTTTCTCCCGGTGGCTGTGCTGGTACCTAAGGTGCAAGACAAAGTCCCTTTTACTTCTCATTCTGCTTTTCTTAAGTAGAAGAAACCTTGCCCCATAGCCACCACAACTGGGAATGTGCTGAGTCTCACCTGAAGCCAGAAAGTCTCAGTGTCTTGGCGAAAGCCCTCAACATAGTACCTGAGTATTGCTGATGGTTATTAGTGCCCAAGAGCTCTTTGGTTAGCAGGTGATGAATGCTGCCAGGCAGTGGGCTTCCTTCTGGCCAAGGGTATATCTATAAATCTGAGAGCAAGGTACTGGAAAGAGGGCCTCATGTTTCTGACTGGTGCCCTATCCTGCTGTGGCTGAACTGATATCCAAGATGTAAGACAATGTTGGGGTCATCAGACCCAACACCAGGTCGTGGCAGTGACAAAGTCCGGCGGAGTCAAAGGATTGAAAAAAAGAGGGTGACAAAGTCCGGGGGAGTCAAAGGATTGAGAAAAAGACAGTTTGAGAGAGAAAGGTGGGACATCAGAGGGCCATCGCTATCATTGAGGCTGCAAAGGCCCCAAGCTCTGGGAGCCCACAGTATTTATTGGTGATCCAACAAAGAAACAGGTGGTGAGAATGTGGAGGTCAAAAAAGCACGTTGCATTAAGCACATGATTTATAGCTGTGATGTTTAGCATTTATAAGGAACATGTTCTGCTACTTGAAATAATGGGAATAGGAGCCTAGGAGGGCTAGAAGCAAGGAGCCAGCAAGTCTAGACACATTCCAGAGGCCATTAGGCAGGCCCTGCCTCAGTTTCCCTCCCAACACTCAGCTTTTTCCCAACAAGACAATGTCCTTTCCACTCTTTCCTCTCCTCTCTTCAAGTGGAAGGAAGTGGTCTCTTTTCAAGCTGTGAACTGTGCAGCCTGGTTTTAGGGGAGGGGTGATGCCAGTACTTCCTTAGTAATCCCAGCTTGTGTCTCAGTAGGTCATGTACCCCCAACCCGCAGCCCCAGTCTACTAGCTCTGGGTCCACTACAGCACTAGGACTCACCTAAAAGTTGCAGTCCTTGTGGCCTAGACTGCCTTTCACGTTTATTTACAGCCCCAGAGCACTTTCGCCTGCAATAGTGATACTTGCGGGAACTCAAGTTCTGACTGCTAGGATCAGCAATTCCCCTATAGCCTGAGCTGGTTTAAATTCTCTCTCCATAGGCTGGCATCAGCTGAGTTTGGTCTGGTTTTCCTTTCTACTATAAGAGGGCAGCACTGAGTTCAATGCCTCACAATTACTGGCTCTCCCTCTCCCCAGCATACAGAAATACTCTGTGCACCATGCCACTGCTGCTGGAGGATGTGGGAGGGGTAGCATCAGCTATTTAAGACTGTTTTTACAGTCTAACGTTTAAGTCTTTAATCCATCTTGAATTGATTTTTGTATAAGGTGTAAGGAAGGGATCCAGTTTCAGCTTTCTACATATGGCTAGCCAGTTTTCCCAGCACCATTTATTAAATAGGGAATCCTTTCCCCATTGCTTGTTTTTGTCAGGTTTGTCAAAGATCAGATAGTTGTAGATATGCGGCATTATTTCTGAGGGCTCTGTTCTGTTCCATTGATCTATATCTCTGTTTTGGTACCAGTACCATGCTGTTTTGGTTACTGTAGCCTTGTAGTATAGTTTGAAGTCAGGTAGCATGATGCCTCCAGCTTTGTTCTTTTGGCTTAGGATTGACTTGGCGATGCGGGCTCTTTTTTGGTTCCATATGAACTTTAAAGTAGTTGTTTCCAATTCTGTGAAGAAAGTCATTGGTAGCTTGATGGGGATGGCATTGAATCTACAAATTACCTTGGGCAGTATGGCCATTTTCACGATATTGATTCTTCCTACCCATGAGCATGGAACGTTCTTCCATTTGTTTGTATCCTCTTTTATTTCCTTGAGCAGTGGTTTGTAGTTCTCCTTGAAGAGGTCCTTCACATTCCTTGTAAGTTGGATTCCTAGGTATTTTATTCTCTTTGAAGCAATTGTGAATGGGAGTTCACTGCTGATTTGGCTCTCTGTTTCTCTGTTATTGGTGTATAAGAATGCTTGTGATTTTTGTACATTGATTTTGTAACCTAAAACCATAAAAACCCTAGAAGAAAACCTAGGCATTACCATTCAGGACATAGGCATGGGCAAGGACTTCATGTCTAAAACACCAAAAGCAATGGCAACAAAAGCCAAAATTGACAAATGGGATCTAATTCAACTAAAGAGCTTCTGCACAGCAAAAGAAACTACCATCAGAGTGAATAGGCAACCCACAAAATAGGAGAAAATTTTCACAACCTACTCATCTGACAAAGGGCTAATATCCAGAATCTACAATGAACTGAAACAAATTTACAAGAAAAAAACAAACAACCCCATCAAAAAGTGGGCAAAGGAAATGAACAGACACTTCTCAAAAGAAGACATTTATGCAGCCAAAAAACACATGAAAAAATGCTCACCATCACTGGCCGTCAGAGAAATGCAAATCAAAACCACAGTGAGATATCATCTCACACCAGTTAGAATGGCAATCATGAAAAAGTCAGGAAACAACAGGTGCTGGAGAGGATGTGGAGAAATAGGAACACTTTTACACTGTTGGTGGGACCGTAAACTAGTTCATCCCTTGTGGAAGTCAGTGTGGCGATTCCTCAGGGATCTAGAACTAGAAATACCATTTGACCCAGCCATCCCATTACTGGGTATATACCCAAAGGACTATAAATCACGCTGCTATAAAGACACATGCACATGTATGTTTATTGTGGCACTATTCACAATAGCAAAGACTTGGAACCAACCCAAATGTCCAACAATGATAGACTGGATTAAGAAAATGTGGCACATATTCACCATGGAATACTATGCAGCCATAAAAAATGATGAGTTCATGTCCTTTGTAGGGACATGGATGAAATTGGAAATCATCATTCTCAGTAAACTATCGCAAGAACAAAAAACCAAACACTGCATATTCTCACTTATAGGTGGGAATTGAACAATGAGAACACATGGACACAGGAAGGGGAACATCACACTCCGGGGACTGTTTTGGGGTGGGGGGATGGGGGAGGGATAGCATTGGGAGATACACCTAATGCTGGATGAGGAGTTAGTGGGTGCAGCACACCAGCATGTCACATGTATACATATGTAACTAACCTGCACATTGTGCACATGTACCCTAAAACTTAAAGTATAATAATAATAATAAAAAAAAAGAAAGTAGAAAAGAAAAAAAAAAGACTGTTTTTACTACCTCTTTAGTGGCTGTTTCAGTAATACAAAGTTCAAACTACGTACTGTGAGTAACCGCCTGATTTTTGGTTATTATAAAGGTGCTTTTTAATGTAGATAATTGTTAAATTGGTGTCCTTGATGGGGCGGGGGACAATCATTGGAGACTTCTATTCCACCATCTTGCTCTGCTTTCAATCCTAGTTGCTATACTTTTTTTTTTTTTTTTTGACAATGCCCTGTGGCATAAATTGCTCCTCAGTATGATCCAATTAAATTCGGGCCCCTTTGCAGAAGTGGTTTTTGTTGTCAGACTCTGCGTTTTTGTGATGCCTGGATGGCTTTTCTTAGCTGTCTTTTTTTTCCCTGGTTCTATCTGGTAAACTGGTCTATAGTTTAGGTTGTTCTTGTGGAGCTACTGGCTTCTTCTTAATTACTTACCACCAAAATTTCTATTGTTTTGTGAGCATGCTTTGGTTTGAACTTTCCCACACTGTGTTCCCAATAAAGTCAGTTGCTTTGGTGAGAACTTTAGAGCTTTTTGTTTTTACAGCTTACCTCTCTCCCCAGGCAAAACTAGAGCTGAGGTGGGGATCAGCGGCCTGCTTCTCTCAGAGTGACATATTTGCTTCACAAGTAGAGTGTGTCTCGCTTCTTCTAATGTGGAGAGTATCCTATGAGCTAGCTGGGGCGAGCATGATTAGTATTTTTGGTCTGTCATGCCTGGGTTAGTGCTTTCATCTTATGAGTTAAAGCTGGGTGGGGGAAGGGATCCCCAATCCCCTCACCTTTGATTGGAATTGAGCTCTGTAACATGGAGCTGGGGAGAATAAGAAATGTTGATTGCCTACCTTTCGTGGGGAGAAATTTCATCTTCTTGAGTGCACCTGCCCAGAGTGGAGCTTCTATCATTGAGCTTGAGACCCTCGCTGTGTTTTACTAAGATTTAAATTTTCTTGAATAAATGTCTCCTTATGTCTTTATGCCCTTGGGATAATTTCTGGAGACTTTAACATGGTTGTTCTAAAAATAATTTTCACCAGTTATGGTTGTTTCTCTGGGGAAAGGATCCATGGAACATTCCACATCTCTGTCTGGAAGTGATCTCTTTAACATTTTACAAAACTGCCAGATTATTTTCTAGCATGGCTGTACCATCTTACATTTGTATCATCAAGGTAGGAGAGACATATTTCTCTGCAGCGTCACCAGCATTTGGCATTGCCAATATTTTTTGTTTTAGCCATTCCAATAGGTATATGATTGCCTTTATTTTCATTTCCCTGATGATTAATGATGTTGAGCATCTTCATGTGTGCTTTTTAGCATTTATATGTCTTTTTGTGGTTTTAATTTGAATTTTCCTAATCGTGAGTGATATTGAACATCTTTTCATGTGTTTGCCAACTTTAGGTCTTCTTTGATTAAATAAATATCTATTCGAGTCTTTTGTCCATTAAAAAGATTGGATTCTTTATTTTTTACTATTGAGTTTAGAAAGTTATTTATATGTTCTGGATATGAGGCTTCTGTCGGATATGTGGTTTGCAAATATTTTCTCAATTGATTTTTGAGAAACGTGCAAAGGCAAATCAATGGAAAACGGATAGTCTTTTCAATAAATTGTGTGAAAACAAGTGGACAGTTGTATGGGAAAAATGAACTATGACCTCTACCTCACACCACACACATAAAGAAATGAAATATGCAGCAATATAATAGAGTGAACTGGAAGGAGCTGGACTTTTAGAATGGTGAAGCAAATCCTCTTTCCTTCCAATTCATTCCTTCTTATTGTTGTATGGTATTCCATTGAGTGTATATACCACGGTTTATTTCATGGTGTGTAAATAATACTCTGTTAAAACTATTTTTTAAAGGCAGGAAGAGGCTGGGCATGGTGGTTCACACCTGTAATCCCAGAACTTTGGGAGGCTGAGGCAGGTGGATCACTTCAGGTCAGGAGTTCGAGACCAGTCTGGCCAACATGGTGAAACCCTGCCTGTACTAAAAATACAAAAATTAGCTGGGTGTGGTGGCAGGTGCCTGTAATCCCAGCTACTCAGGAAGCTGAGGCAGGAGAATTAGTTGAACCCGGGAAGCAGAGGTTGCAGTGAACCAAGATCGTGCTGCAGTCTGGGCAACAGAGCAAGACTCCATCTCAAAAAAAAAAAAAAAAAAAAAAGGTGTGAATACTGATATACACAACAGTGTGAATGAATCTCAAAAACTTTATTCTGAGTAAAGGAAGTCACACATAAAACAGTACATACTGTATAATTTCATTTATTGAAATTCTAGAAAAGCCAAACTATATATATAATATATAAAATGTACATTATATAATTTATCATTTGTTATGATTGACATCATTCCTTATAATAGAATTTCAATATTGGCCATTGTCCTCTGAATGCCATAACTTTGATTTCTAAGACAAGACTAAAATTATGAAGAATGAGAAGACTCAATCTCTGTCTTTCTGTTTATCTACCTCTGTCTCTGTTTGTCTCTTAACTCAATCCCTTAAATTTAGGAGATATTTTCTTCTTCATTTTTACTTTTCTCTAATTGTCAAAGAGATAAATATGCATTATAGAAAATATGGCTAGTGCAGAAAAGTATATATAAAGAAACCATCCATCATTTCTCCACCAAGAGGCCATAAGAAATGGTAGCAACAATGGCAAAAAAGGCATTATTTTCAGTTATTAAGAAATCAACTTTGTCCCTCCATCCCTCATTGATTGATCAGCCTTGTAATAAGAGGCTAAATTCCTTTCCACTGGGATTCCATTTGTGTGGGGGTTTTCAGAGAGAGAGATATTAAATGGTCATCAAAGGAATGAACTAGAATTGAGAAGGATTGTATGGCAAGTTTTAACTGCAGACTAAAGCATTTTTTTTTTCATGATGATGTTTCCAGGGACCAACCACACTTCATTTCACTTCTAGTCCGTTACTTGTATCCTAATGGATGTGGCCAGTCCTATTAACTCTAATTCCACAAGACCTGCATATTAGGTATGATTTTCTTCTTCTTCTTCTTTTTTTTCTTGAGACGTAGTTTCGCTCTGTTGCCCAGGATGCAGGGTAGTGGTGTGATCTCGGCTCACCACAACCTCTACCTCCTGGGTTCAAGCAATTCTCCTGCCTCAGCCTCCCAAGTAGCTGGGACTACAGGCACAGGCCACCCACCTGGCTAATTTTTGTATTGTTAGTAGAGACAGGGTTTCACTATGTTGGCCAGGCTGGTTTCGAACCCCTCGACTCCTCAACTCCTGCCTTGGCATCTCAAAGTTCTGGGATTACAGGCATGAGACACTGCACATGGCCTATTAGGTATGATTTTAAATGGTAATAATTTGGTATTATGGGTAGGGACTCAGGAATAGTCACATTTTTACTTAACCTCATTACCTTTTTCATGTAAAGTTTGTTAAGAAGCCATACATACAAGGGACAAGGACAGATAGGAATTAAAATACCACTTTGTGTTTAGTGGAATTAGTGCCCAGTACTCTGGCACAGGGTTCTCTGGTAAAGCTAGGTTTCAGCACATAACTTAGGCTCAGGATCCAAAAAGGGCTTCACCTTTTCCCACCAGTTTCCAATCTTATCATAGCTTATCCCTGAATTGGTAATAACCAGTAAGTACTTGAGCAATAAAGTGAAAGTATCTGAACAATCAAGTGAAAGAAAGTAAGATGGCTGGATACCAAGGAGGTTTAGCTTAGTGTTTCCATTTCTCTGAATGACCGGAAAGCATGAAAGAGAAATCCATCTACAGTATGTGACCTTTTAACCCATAGTGACTCTCTCTAACACATTAGTAAACATGGCTCAAGGGATTCGAGCCAATCATTTGACTAGGTCTTTCTTGAGGGAAGGGAGTGGGGGTGAGGAAGCTGTGATCCTTCTCTTTCATTCTTACTTTGTGCTTTACAACCACTCAGAGAGAGGGAGTTGTACATATAGGTGGATATCCCCATAGGGGGATGGTAATAATTCTCTTATGCATGGGAGATTTCTCCAAATGGATTTTAATCAGTGCTGTATGTGGAAACTAAACTGTTTTTAAAAATTTTTAAAATGGATTTTAAGATCACAAGTTTTGGACTCAGATATCTGGGACGAACAGGCTGTCTTCCTATCTTGTTGTGGAATTTAGATATTTGTTGTGGTGGCCCCTTCAGTCCTTCAGTCCTTCCTAAGGGCCCCTTTTCCTTCGTTATCCATCTATATATTTAAAATATCTGTATTTTCATATCCCTTTGACTCTTGCATTCCTAACAATCTAATCTACCCCCTCTTGTGAGAAGGCACCCCCACATTTATAACAGGTAGTTCTCTAAGTGAAATTCATGGCTTAGCAATCTTCACAGTCTCAATCTTCAGTTCATCTCTGTATATCTGTGGCCCTGGTAAGACCCCAAGGGATTTGTTTTATGCCACTGTGACTGCTGTTGTTGCTGTCTGCTGTAGGTTCCTTAGGCCTACAAATCCCTGAACTGAAGCTGTTGCTGATGCTTCCAAAGGCTGTGCCATCCAGTGAGTACCAATATATCCTGATCCATGTCCTCTTTCCCCAAGCCTTGCCTTCTCTTCGGGTGTAAATTCTTTAGGTCTTTTTAAACCTGTAATACAACATTCTTTTGGCTTTTTTTTTCCCTAGCAGCAGTGGCACATGCCCGTCATTCCATTTTCTTCACTTTTCCCCCCATTGGCAAGTATGTAGAACAACGTTTCATTTCCTTCTGTTTTCTCCTTCCTTCCTTCCTTCCTTCCTTCCTTCCTTCCTTCCTTCCTTCCTGCCTTCCTTCCTTCCTGCCTTCCTTCCTTCCTGCCTTTCTTCCTGCCTTCCTTCCTGCCTTCTTGCCTTCCTTTCTCTCTCTTTCTCTCTCTCTCTCTCTCTCTGTACGGTGGCATGCTCTTGGCTCATTGCAGCCTTGACTTCCCAGGCTCAAGTGATTCTCCCACCTCAGTCTCCTGAGTAGCTGGGACCATAGGCAAGTGCCACCATACCTGGCTAATTTTTCTTTTCTTTTCTTTTTTTTTTTTTGTAGAGACAGGGTCTCATCACATTGCCCAGGCTGGTCTCAAACTTCTGGGCTCAAATGATCCTCCTGCTTTAGGTCTCCCAAAGTGCCGGGGTTACAGGCATGAGCCACCAAGTCCAACCCTCATCCATTTATTTCTTAAGGTCCTGTGTCTTCTCTATCTATGTAGGGCTAATATTATTTGCTGGATCATAGTGTCTTTTGTTCTTCATTTTCCTTTCTCTTGTTTTGTGGTCTTAACATGTGTTTTCTTAACATACTCCCTCAGGATTTATCTTATGGGATTCCTCCCATAGTGAAAACTATGAAGAAAGAAAATTCTAGGACTGCAGAAAGTATCTGCTATTCAAGTAAAACCTCCTTACCCACTTTCATATTCCTAAGTAGGATAATTTTTTCTAGGAGGTATCTTTGCATCATTCCATTTTTTAACACAGACCAGACTCACATATATTGAAATCCTGCCTTAGTGAGTTTCATTTTTCTCTCCCATTCCCTGAGAGCCTTAACTCTCTAAATGTCATAAGTACCTTCCCTTCTGGCCCAGGCTATCCTGCTTTCCAAATCACAGTCACTGTGTCACTTGAAGCTCACTAAATAATACCTGCTCACTGTGGTCTTCCTCTCTTTTGATTCTTTCTAAATGTTTTGTAATCAGTCATTAAAAGAAGAATAGTAATCTGCTCCTATTATCGACACTTTGTCTACAGTTTTCAGAGGGCACCTCAATAGTTTTTTGAATCTGGTTTTCCTTGTGGGAAGGGGTGTGGTAATGAGAGGTCATTCCAGTTTGCTCATATTTTTCCTTTTCTTTTTCATTAAATCTAAGTCTGAGTTACCTTTCTAGACTTAATAACAGAAAATATGTCCCACCCTTTCCTAGTCTGACATCAAAACATCATGTTGTATACCTTAAATATATCTATATTTCTATATCTAATCTAATCTATCTATCTATCTATCTATCTATCTATCTATCTATCTATCTATCTATCTATCTATCCATCCATCCATCCATCAATCCTGCTTTTAGGCATGGGGACATCTTTGGGGGGTAAATCTCTTTTTGCCTTTCATTTAGGGAGAGTTTGATCTCTAAGATCTTAGGCCTTTTCTACCTTCACTTCCTGATAATACCTTGGTTTGTTTCCTGATATTTCTAAAGCTAAAACAATCTCCTGGATGGTGGTTCTCTGTTCATTTAAAACACACTGCAGTTGCTCTGCCTGCTGCCAAGGTCCTTAATCGGTTGCTGTGCCAACCAGATTCTGAAGGCCAAGGCATTACTGCCACGGTCTTTTTTTAGAGCATTATTTTTTTGTTGTTCTGAGGTTCTGAGTTTTTCCTTTGGATTTGTGGTAATTAATTTTATTGGCTTTTTTCCTGCTACTTCAATCATAGAAACAGCCATATTCCCTATGTTTCAGGGCTCTTACACTTTTTTTTCCCCATATATTTACTTTTTATTGAATTTGTTAATGTTACAGAGTTCTTGCACTGCCAAACTATGCCTGAGAAGTCAAAGAAATGGTACAATGGACAGCTTCATCCACCCATCATACAGTATATTAAAACTTGATTCACATACATTTTGATATTTTCACAATCTTTTAAACAGTTATAACAAGAGTTGGAATTTAAATCTGCTGCAGGTCTTCAGATTTCGAGTACAGTATGCCATTACATAACACCTCCACTTATTCATCTCGGTTTATTCTTCAATAACATAACCCCAACAAAATTTTGCTGGAAAAATGCATACTTTTCAGGGAAAATATTTGGCTCAATGAAGAGATTATTTGTTAAGGTTTTTGGTTCCCAAATAAAGTCTTTAGCTTACCGAGAATCCCATTTCTGATTTAATCATTCAACCTCCCCTTGGCTGGCTCAGCTACTCACCGAAATGCATCAGAAGGTAGGCATCCTGCCTGCCACCTCAAATAATGACAATATTATTGCTCAGACATGGTTGGCAGGTCCTGTCAGGAGATACTGTAACCCTCCTAGAGTCTGATTCCTGCACTGACACTTTCATCAAGACTGACTTCCGTAGGAAAACGCTCCTACATCAGAATAGTTTTACTTACCCACTTGCTTCACTCTTGCCAGTAGCAAGTCTGCAACTCATGTATTTGGCAAAGGAATTTATTATAGAGAAACCCAGACTCTGCATCAAGTGGTCACATACCACTTTGAGATATTTCTATTGAACCAAAGATACAAAACTAGGAAACTGCCAGACTATCTCATTAGGTGGAAACTTTTCTGTAATCTGGGATAGCTTCCTCAAGTCCCTTTTAAAGGACCAAAAACTACTAGGTAGTTTAAGCTGTAATTATTAAAAACAGAAGTGCTACATCATCTTTCGCCCTGACTCTTCAAATGAACATAAAGACACACCAAAAGGTTGAAAACAGAGCTAGCTGGGAAAATCGCGACATGTATGAAACATCCAATACCTTGAAAATTTGGGCACAAGTATATAAGGAATTCTTATCAAAGATACATGCACAATCCATGAAACTTAAATGGGTTTTAGCTGAGGTTTTGCTCATGTTGCTCTGCATTTATAAGGACAGATCAGTGAATCCCTTAGCCTGAGCAGAAAGCGTATTCTTCTCACTGCAGGTTACTATACAATTTAGACCTGATTAGAGAAGGTATTAGCAACACCTGAAGTAGAGCCTCCAGCATCCACTGCCCTTTACATATTTGGTTCCACCCTCAGGATTGGCATATTTATGAGACATTTCACAGTTCGAATGCATACTTCAGGTTACTTAACCAGGCTATAAGCTCTGTCAAATAACTTATTTCAAGTCAAAGTAAAAAAGGCCTTAATGTAGAACAAAGAAAAGCACTTTCCAAATAAAAAATCACTAAAAGAAACAAGATTATTCTCTCCCTCACCCCTTCTCCCACTCAGTGGACCCCAGTTTGGCTGAATTTATTTTGTGGTTACCTCAGAATACAACTAAAAGTTTAAATTACAAATCACAGCCTTACACAGATGATCCGAACATATCAGTTCTTTTGAGCGGTGTGTTCCAGAAAGTCTAATATAGCCACAGCCTACTACACAGGGTATTCCTTAAGGGCAGGGAACACGACAGGTTAATTAAGGAACTTAAATCTTCATCTTTTATAGCAAATCAGAACCCAGATGGCTGACTTTCTGCAGGATTTCTGATAAGAATCCAGTAGAGCTGGTTTCAAGGTTCACATTGATACTTAATAGCTATAACTTTCTTATCCAGAAGTTGTGATCCACATGAAGTCTACAATGAGTGCAACAAATCTGAGGTAGTCAACCTTTATGAAGGCTCAGTATCTGAACATAAAAAGATTTTGAAATGACCACTGTCTACAGGCTTTGGTTTTTGTATTTGCAGAGTAAATATGAAAGAACACTGTTGAAACTAGTTCAACATTTATATAACAATGAAAATTCCCCTAAATCCAATAAGCATAAAGAGCAGTCGTGAAACTTTAACTTCCATAGTGAAATAGGGCCAGTCACTTAAACCAAGTGGTATGCATCAGTTGCTGTAGATCCAGCAAAAATCAGACGATGAATGGCTTTTCATGCTCTCACACTTCTAATCTGGTTTACAATAATGCCTATCACTCTTTGAGTCTTTGAAATTCACAGCCAGTATTAGGATCTACCTAAGGAACATTCAGAACCAATTAAAGAACTTGTAGTAGAGGAAAGGGGGCCTCAGAAGCAAGGCATGCAAGTCACCCACGTCTCTAGGTGAGTTGTACTATGTTACACTCTCTGACAATGAATGTAGTTTAGAATAAGATAAAGAACAACATAATATGGACAGCTGGTACCATTTATTAAAACTTAAGGCCTCAATAAATCCTCACCCATCAATGCTCGATCTGCAGCCAAAACAGGAACAGAATGAAGAAAGAAGGGGAAACAAGCTATGGTATCTGAATTATGCCACTGTACTAAAGAGTAAGATATGTCCAGAAAAGACATAGAACCTTTATTCATAGCAGTCAAACACTAGAAACAACCCAAATGCCCATTAACAGGAAAAACAGATAAACAAATTGTGGTATTCTATTACACGATAAACTACTTAGGAAAAAAAATTAGATTGAACATTTTGGGCAAGAATGTTTCATAGATACTGTTGTGCACTTCATGTTGCATCACATCAGGAGGCAAGTAATAATGCCAGAGTGTCCTAATAATAGTGGAACTGAGTTTGATAACTTGGTTAAAATTTCTCCACTGACATAACATTTTTTCCTTTGTAATCAGTAAATTATCAATGGGATGATACTTTGAGACTTTATGCATATCCTTTTCTCTAACAATTTTCACCCAATAATTTTAGAATCCACTGATGATCCTTATCTAAATTCATTATTACATTGGGACTGCAAAATGATAATTTTCTTTCTCTTTTTAAAAAAATTATTGAGGTGGAGAAATGATGATTTTCTAAATCTATCATCTTCCCATATTTGTTAGCTGCTATTCTTCTGCAAAGAAAAGCTTTATTTTAAAATTTTTTTCCTGAACGGAGTATTTTAATGGTATCACTCTCAGGGACTTACGAATATACAAATGTTAGCTCCATACTATTCACACTGTTTTGCACCCTTTTAAAATAAGTACTTGGGATATAATGTACAGCATGGTGCCTATAGTTAATAGTACTTTATTGTTTACTTGAAATTTGCTAAGAGAGTATATCCTGTGTCCTCACCACCCCCAACACACAAACACAATGGTAACTTTGGTGATTAACATGTTAATTGATTTGATTCTGGTAATATTTCACAGTGTATACACACATCAAAGCATTATACCATACACCTTGAATATATACAAATTTTATTTGTATTATACTTCATTAAAGCTGAAAAATAAAATTAAAAAGGAAAAAATAACATATATCTTGTTTTTATGGAAATCTTTTTGTATAAGTACACAGAGTACTTTATGGTTATAAATGGCTGTGTAGTATTCTATAGAATGAGCCTACAAAAATTTATTTAACCAGGTTCTTATGAATGGAAATTTAGATTGTTTCCAGTCTTTTGCCATTAACAATGATGCTACAAACATCCTTGTACATATATTTTGTGAACACATTGCTGTTTGTCTTTAGATATTGCTAGGTTCCAGGGTATGTCATTTACAAGTTTTTTAGGTACTATTAAACTAAAACACCAAATTTTAGGTACTACTAAACTAAAACACCATAAAGATTTTGTTCTCTGTAGCAATGTGCAAAGTACCAGTTTCCCTACACTCTTAAAATACAATGTGTTATTATATTTAAAAATCTTTGCAAATCTGAAAGGCAATAAAAAATATATCTCTCGAGAGCAGTTTGTCATTGCATTTATTTTATTAGGAGATTGTGTACCTTTCATCCATATGAAAGCCATTTGTATGTACTTTATTATGAGTGTCAACTAATAATGTTTTGCTCATTTTTCTTTTTTTTAAATTTTATTATTATTGTACTTTAAGTTTTAGGGTACATGTGCACAATGTGCAGGTTCGTTACATATGTATACATGTGCCATGTTGGTGTGCTGCAACCATTAACTCGTCATTTAGCATTAGGTATATCTCCTAATGCTATCCCTCCCCCCTCCCCCACCCCACAACAGTCCCCGGAGTGTGATGTTCCCTTCCTGTGTCCATGTGTTCTCATTGTTCAATTCCCACCTATGAGTGAGAACACGTGGTGTTTGGTTTTGTGTCCTTGCGATAGTTTGCTGAGAATGATCGTTTCCAGTTTCATCCATGTTCCTACAAAGGACATGAACTCATCATTTTTTATGGCTGCATAGTATTCCATGGTGTATATGTGCCACATTTTCTTAATCCACTCTATCGTTGTTGGACATTTAGGTTGGTTCCAAGTCTTTGCTATTGTGAATAGTGCCGCTATAAACATACGTGTGCATGTGTCTTTATAGCAGCATGTTTTATAATCCTTTGGGTATATACCCAGCAATGGGATGGCTGGGTCAAATGGTATTTCTAGTTCTTCTAGATCCCTGAGGAATCGCCACACTGACTTCCACAATAGTTGAACTAGTTTACAGTCCCACCAACAGTGTAAAAGTGTTCCTATTTCTCCACATCCTCTCCAGCACCTGTTGTTTCCTGACTTTTTAATGATCGCCATTCTAACTGGTGTGAGATGGTATCTCATTGTGGTTTTGATGTGCATTTCTCTGATGGCCAGTGATGATGAGCATTTTTTCATGTGTTTTTTGGCTGCATAAATGTCTTCTTTTGAGAAGTGTCTGTTCATATCCTTTGCCCACTTTTTGATGGGGTTGTTTGTTTTTTTCTTGTAAATTTGTTTGAGTTCATTGTAGATTCTGGATATTAGCCCTTTGTCAGATGAGTAGGTTGCAAAAATTTTCTCCCATTCTGTAGGTTGCCTGTTCATTCTGATGGTAGTTTCTTTTGCTGTGCAGAAGCTCTTTAGTTTAATTAGATCCCATTTGTCAATTTTGGCTTTTGTTGCCATTACTTTTGGTGTTTTAGACATGAAGTCCTTGCCCATGCCTATGTCCTGAATGGTATTGCCTAGGTTTTCTTCTAGGGTTCTTATGGTTTTAGGTCTAACATTTAAGTCTTTAATCCATCTTGAATTAATTTTAGTATAAGGTGTAAGGAGGGGATCCAATTTCAGCTTTCTACATATGGCTAGCCAGTTTTCCCAGCACCATTTATTAAATAGGGAATCCTTTCCCCATTGCTTGTTTTTCTCAGGTTTGTCAAAGATCAGATAGTTGTAGATATGCGGCATTATTTCTGAGGGCTCTGTTCTGTTCCTTGGTCTATATCTCTGTTTTGGTACCAGTACCATGCTGTTTTGGTTACTGTAGCCTTGTAGTATAGTTTGAAGTTAGGTAGCGTGATGCCTCCAGCTTTGTTCTTTTGGCTTAGGATTGACTTGGTGATGCGGGCTCCTTTTTGGTTCCATATGAACTTTAAAGTAGTTTTTTCCAATTCTGTGAAGAAAGTCATTGGTAGCTTGATGGGGATGGCATTGAATCTATAAATTACCTTGGGCAGTATGGCCATTTTCACGATATTGATTCTTCCTACCCATGAACATGGAATGTTCTTCCATTTGTTTGTATCGTCTTTTATTTCATTAAGCAGTGGTTTGTAGTTTTCCTTGAAGAGGTCCTTCACATCCCTTGTAAGTGGGATTGTAAGTTGGATTGTAAGTTGGATTGTAAGTTGGATTGTAAGTTCAATTGCTCTTTGAAGCAATTGTGAATGGGAGTTCACTCCTGATTTGGCTCTCTGTTTGTCTGTTATTGGTGTATAAGAATGCTTGTGATTTTTGTACATTGATTTTGTATCCTGAGACTTTGCTGAAGTTGCTTATCAGCTTGAGGAGATTTTGGGCTGAGATGATGGGGTTTTCTAGATATACAATCATGTCATCTGCAAAAAGGGACAATTTGACTTCCTCTTTTCCTGTTTTGCCCATTTTTCTATTGTTATTTTGTTCATTTCCCTTACTAACTATATGTAAAGGAAATTAGCTCTTTGTTATACGTATTATAAATATTTTCCCAGTTTTTCATTTGCCTTTTGATTTATAGTATTTTCCCATGCCGATAAAAATGATTATTTATTTATCTATATTATTTTAATAAATCATAATTGTATACATTTTTGGGGTACAATGTGATATTTTGATATATGTATATAATGTGGAATGATTAAATCAAGCTAATTAACTTATCTATCATCTCACTTAATTTTTATGCTGAGACTTTTGAAATGTATTCTCTTAGCTATTTTTAAATATACAATACATTATGATTAACTACAGTCACCCTGTTGTGCAACAGATCTCGAAAACTTATTCCTCCTGTCTAACTAAAACTTTGTTACCCCCATATGATTCAGCAGTCCCACTGACTGAAATCAGTATGTCAAAGAGATATCTGCACTCCCACGAGCATTGCAGCACTATTCACGATAGCCATGATATAGAATCAACCTAAGTGTTCCTCAATGGATGGATGGATAAAGAAAATGTGGTATGTGCATGCAATGGAATCAAATTCAGCCTTTAAAAAGAAGAAAATCCTGTCATTTGTGTCAACAGAGATGAACGTGGAGGACATTATGTGAAGTGAAATAAGCCAGACACAGAAAGACAAACACCATGTGATCTCACTCATATGTGTGGAATATTAAAAACCATGGATTTTGTTCTGGGTGCAGTGGTTTATGCCTGTAATTCCAGTGCTTTGGGAGGCCAAGGCAGGAGGATCACTTGAGATCAGGATTTCGAGACCAGCCTTGGCAACATAGTGAGAACCTGTCTCTTAAATTTTTTTTTTCAAATTATCTAGGAGTGGTGGTACACACCTGTACTCCTAGCTATTTGGGAGGCTGAGGCAAAACGATTGCTTGAGCCCAAGAATTTGAGATTACAGTGAGCTATGATCATGCCACTGCATTCCAGCCTGAGTGACAGAGCAAGAGCCTATCTGCAAAAAGTGGAAAAACAGGCTTTTATGAAATAAAATTCATCAATCTTTTTCTATTGTAGCTTCATTATTTTACATATTTCATAAATTTTGGTTGAAACATACTGTACAGAAAATTGCACATTATTATCCATATCATAAGTATGATTTAATGAATTTTCACTAACTGTATACTTCTATTAACCAGCACCCAGATCAATAAACAAAACAGGACCAATACCCTGGGTGTCCATTTTGTGCTCCCATGCAGTCACTGTCTGCTCCATTCCACACTTAAGATTTGGTTCATTTTGTATGGTTCCATTTGTTAATATAACATTTTAAAAATTCATTTTACCACATTTTCTTTGTTCAGTCTATTATTGATGGGCATTTATGTTGATTCCATATCTTTGTTATTGTGAATAGTGTTGCAATAAACATACATGTGCATGTGTCTTTATAATAGAATGATCTACATTCCTTTGGGTATATACTCAGTAATGGGATTGTTGGGTCAATGGTATTTCTGTCTTTAGGTCTTTGAGGAATCACCACACCGTCTTTCACAATGTCTGAAATAATTTACATCCCCATCAACAGTGTATAAGGAATACTATGCAACCGTAAAAAAGAACAAGATCATGTTCTTTGCAGGGACATGGATGGAGCTGGAGGCCATTATTCTTAGAAAACTAGCACAGGAACAGAAAATCATATGCCGGCATGTTCTCACTTACAGGTGGGAGCTAAATGATGAGAACACATGGACACACAGAGGGGAACAACACTCACTGGGGTCTTTAGGAGGGTGGAAGGTGGGAGGAGGGAGAGGATCAGGAAAAATAACTAATGGGTACTAGGCTTAATACCTGGGTGATGAAATAATCTGTACAACAAACCCCCATGACACAAGTTTACCTATGTAACAAACCTGCACTTCCACCCCTGAACGTAAAATAAAAGTTTTTAAAAATTCATCTTAAGGTAAAGAGTTAAGTGCAGGATCCAATATTTTTTTCAGGTGACTATCTAGTTGTCCCAACACTATTTATCTTTTCTCTACTGATATGGCATTCCAACTTTATCATATACCAGTTTCTTTTAGATATTTGAACCTATTTCTGAACTCACTTTTGTTTCGTTGATGTGTCTATTTATTTATTCATGGTTTTAAGAAGGGGAATGACAGTCTATATTTCTAAAAGATCACTCTAGTTACTGTGTGGAGAATGGACTGTGAAGAGGAAGAGTGGGCAGAGAGCAAGTATGGAGACCATTTACAAGGATGCTGTAGTAATTTAGGTGAGATAAAATAGTGACTTTGACTAGGGAGGTACAGCATGATAGACAGAAATGGTCAGATGTCAGGTATGGTTTGGGCATTTAATTCACGTATTAGTACCACACGACTCTTTTAATTTCTGTGTCTTTATAGTATATTTTAATATCTCATAAGGCCAATCCCTCCTCATTACGCTTTTTTTAATGGAATTTTCAGGATTTTCTTGAATGTCCCTTTTTGCTATATGGACTTTAGAATTGGTTTGTCTCATTTCAAAAATCCTACTGGTGTTTTGATTAGTATCAAATTAAAGTTATAGACTAATATAAAGAGAAGAATTAACATATGTATAATGTGAGTCATCCTATCCAATAATAGGGCATGTATCAAAGACTTTGTATCCCTCAAAAGTATATACAAGATTTTTTCATACAGATTTTTATGATTCACATGTTTTAATTCTGAGTTTTTTTGTAGTTGATATTTGAAATATTTTCTATTATATTATATTTTGATTTTTGTTTTTAATATCTGAAGCACACAAATGAATTACAAAAATCAAGTATTCATGCTTCTACCTCCTAGACTTAATGAATATTAAAATGTTTTGTATTTTTTAATTTTTTAAAGAATATAACATTTATGGGTAAAATTAAAGTCCCCGACCCATCTCATCAATCTCTTTCCCTCCCTACAGATAATCTGATATTGGCAAGTATCCCCTCCTACATTTCTATGCATCCATAAGCATTATATGGTATTGTCTTGTATACTGTTAAATTTTACAGTATCATAGTGTACATGTCATTTTGCAACTTTTTTCTACTTAATATTTTGGTTTTGGGCCAGGCATGGTGGCTCACACCTGTAATCCCAGCACTTTAAGAGGCCAAGGTGGGTGGATCACTTGAGGTCAGGAGTTTGAGACCAGCCTGGTCAACACAGTGAACTCCTGTCTCTATTAAAAATACAAAAATTAGGGGAGGAGCCAAGATGGCCGAATAGGAACAGCTCCGGTCTACAGCTCCCAGCGTGAGCGACGCAGAAGACGGGTGATTTCTGCATTTCCATCTGAGGTACCGGGTTCATCTCACTAGGGAGTGCCAGACAGTGGGCGCAGGCCAGTGGGTGCGCGCACCGTGCGCGAGCCGAAGCAGGGCGAGGCATTGCCTCACCTGGGAAGCGCAAGGGGTCAGGGAGTTCCCTTTCCGAGTCAAAGAAAGGGGTGACGGACGCACCTGGAAAATCGGGTCACTCCCACCCGAATATTGCGCTTTTCAGACCGGCTTAAAAAACGGCACACCACGAGACTATATCCCACACCTGGCTTGGAGGGTCCTACGCCCACGGAATCTCGCTGATTGCTAGCACAGCAGTCTGAGATCAAACTGCAAGGCGGCAGCGAGGCTGGGGGAGGGGCGCCCGCCATTGCCCAGGCTTGCTTAGGTAAACAAAGCAGCCAGGAAGCTCGAACTGGGTGGAGCCCACCACAGCTCAAGGAGGCTTGCCTGCCTCTGTAGGCTCCACCTCTGGGGGCAGGGCACAGACAAACAAAAAGATAGCAGTAACCTCCGCAGACTTAAATGTCCCTGTCTGACAGCTTTGAAGAGAGCAGTGGTTCTCCCAGCACGCAGCTGGAGATCTGAGAACGGGCAGACTGCCTCCTCAAGTGGGTCCCTGACCCCTGACCCCCGAGCAGCCTAACTGGGAGGCACCCCCCAGCAGGGGCACACTGACACCTCACACGGCAGGGTATTCCAACAGACCTGCAGCTGAGGGTCCTGTCTGTTAGAAGGAAAACTAACAAACAGAAAGGACATCCACACCGAAAACCCATCTGTACATCACCATCATCAAAGACCAAAAGTAGATAAAACCACAAAGATGGGGAAAAAACAGAACAGAAAAACTGGAAACTCTAAAACGCAGAGCACCTCTCCTCCTCCAAAGGAATGCAGTTCCTCACCAGCAATGGAACAAAGCTGGATGGAGAATGATTTTTTTTTTTTTTATTATACTTTAAGTTTTAGGGTACATGTGCACATTGTGCAGGTTAGTTACATATGTATACATGTGCCATGCTGGTGGTATATCTCCCAATGCTATCCCTCCCCCCCTCCCCCCAACCCACAACAGTCCCCAGAGTGTGATATTCCCCTTCCTGTGTCCATGTGATCTCATTGTTCAATTCCCACCTATGAGTGAGAATATGCGGTGTTTGGTTTTTTGTTCTTGCGATAGTTTACTGAGAATGATGGTTTCCAATTTCATCCATGTCCCTACAAAGGACATGAACTCATCATTTTTTATGGCTGCATAGTATTCCATGAAGAAGGCTTCAGACGATCAAATTACTCTGAGCTACGGGAGGACATTCAAACCAAAGGCAAAGAAGTTGAAAACTTTGAAAAAAATTTAGAAGAATGTATAACTAGAATAACCAATACAGAGAAGTGCTTAAAGGAGCTGATGGAGCTGAAAACCAAGGCTCGAGAACTACGTGAAGAATACAGAAGCCTCAGGAGCCAATGCGATCAATTGGAAGAAAGTGTATCAGCAATGGAAGATGAAATGAATGAAATGAAGCGAGAAGGGAAGTTTAGAGAAAAAAGAATAAAAAGAAATGAGCAAAGCCTCCAAGAAATATGGGACTATGTGAAAAGACCAAATCTACGTCTGATTGGAGTACCTGAAAGTGATGCGGAGAATGGAACCAAGTTGGAAAACACTCTGCAGGATATTATCCAGGAGAACTTCCCCAATCTAGCAAGGCAGGCCAACGTTCAGATTCAGGAAATACAGAGAACGCCACAAAGATACTCCTCGAGAAGAGCAACTCCAAGACACATAATTGTCAGATTCACCAAAGTTGAAATGAAGGAAAAAATGTTAAGGGCAGCCAGAGAGAAAGGTCGGGTTACCCTCAAAGGGAAGCCCATCAGACTAACAGCGGATTTCTCGGCAGAAACCCTACAAGCCAGAAGAGAGTGGGGGCCAATATTCAACATTCTTAAAGAAAAGAATTTTCAACCCAGAATTTCATATCCAGCCAAACTAAGCTTCATAAGTGAAGGAGAAATAAAATACTTTACAGACCAGCAAATGCTGAGAGATTTTGTCACCACCAGGCCTGCCCTAAAAGAGCTCCTGAAGGAAGCGCTAAACATGGAAAGGAACAACCGGTACCAGCTGCTGCAAAATCATGCTAAAATGTAAAGACCATTGAGACTCGGAAGAAACTGCATCAACTAATGAGCAAAATCACCAGCTAACATCATAATGACAGGATCAAATTCACACATAACAATATTAACTTTAAATGTAAATGGACTAAATGCTCCAATAAAAAGACACAGACTGGCAAATTGGATAAAGAGTCAAGACCCATCAGTGTGCTGTATTCAGGAAACCCATCTCACGTGCAGAGACACACATAGGCTCAAAATAAAAGGATGGTGGAAGATATACCAAGCAAATGGAAAACAAAACAAGGCAGGGGTTGCAATCCTAGTCTCTGATAAAACAGACTTTAAACCAACAAAGATCAAAAGAGACAAAGAAGGCCATTACATAATGGTAAAGGGATCAATTCAACAAGAGGAGCTAACTATCCTAAATATATATGCACCCAATACAGGAGCACCCAGATTCATAAAGCAAGTCCTGAGTGACCTACAAAGAGACTTAGGCTCCCACACATTAATAATGGGAGACTTTAACACCCCACTGTCAACATTAGACAGATCAACGAGACAGAAAGTCAACAAGGACACCCAGGAATTGAACTCAGCTCTGCACCAAGCGGACCTAATAGACATCTACAGAACTCTCCACCCCAAATCAACAGAATATACATTTTTTTCAGCACCACACCACACCTATTCCAAAATTGACCACATAGTTGGAAGTAAAGCTCTCCTCAGCAAATGTAAAAGAACAGAAATTATAACAAACTATCTCTCAGACCACAGTGCAATCAAACTAGAACTCAGGATTAAAAATCTCACTCAAAGCCACTCAACTACATGGAAACTGAACAACCTGCTCCTGAATGACTACTGGGTACATAACGAAATGAAGGCAGAAATAAAGATGTTCTTTGAAACCAATGAGAACAAAGACACAACATACCAGAATCTCTGGGATGCATTCAAAGCAGTGTGTAGAGGGAAATTTATAGCACTAAATGCCCACAAGAGAAAGCAGGAAAGATCCAAAATTGACACCCTAACATCACAATTAAAAGAACTAGAAAAGCAAGAGCAAACACATTCAAAGGCTAGCAGAAGGCAAGAAATAACTAAAATCAGAGCAGAACTGAAGGAAATAGAGACACAAAAAACCCTTCAAAAAATCAATGAATCCAGGAGCTGGTTTTTTGAAAGGATCAACAAAATTGATAGACCACTAGCAAGACTAATAAAGAAAAAAAGAGAGAAGAATCAAATAGACACAATAAAAAATGATAAAGGGGATATCACCACCGATCCCACAGAAATACAAACTACCATCAGAGAATACTACAAACACCTCTACGCAAATAAACTAGAAAATCTAGAAGAAATGGATACATTCCTCGACACATACACTCTCCCAAGACTAAACCAGGAAGAAGTTGAATCTCTGAATAGACCAATAACAGGCTCTGAAATTGAGGCAATAATCAATAGTTTACCAACCAAAAAGAGTCCAGGACCAGATGGATTCACAGCCGAATTCTACCAGAGGTACAAGGAGGAACTGGTACCATTTCTTCTGAAACTATTCCAATCAATAGAAAAAGAGGGAATCCTCCCCAACTCATTTTATGAGGCCAGCATCATTCTGATACCAAAGCCGGGCAGAGACACAACCAAAAAAGAGAATTTTAGACCAATATCCTTGATGAACATCGATGCAAAAATCCTCAAGAAAATACTGGCAAACCGAATCCAGCAGCACATCAAAAAGCTTATCCACCAAGATCAAGTGGGCTTCATCCCTGGGATGCAAATCTGGTTCAATATATGCAAATCAATAAATGTAATCCAGCATATAAACAGAGCCAAAGACAAAAACCACATGATTATCTCAGTAGATGCAGAAAAGGCCTTTGACCAAATTCAACAACCCTTCATGCTAAAAACTCTCAATAAATTAGGTATTGATGGGACATATCTCAAAATAATAAGAGCTATCTATGACAAACCCACAGCCAATATCGTACTGAATGGGCAAAACCTGGAAGCATTCCCTTTGAAAACTGGCACAAGACAGGGATGCCCTCTCTCACCACTCCTATTCAACATAGTGTTGGAAGTTCTGGCCAGGGCAATGAGGCAGGAGAAGGAAATAAAGGGTATTCAATTAGGAAAAGAGGAAGTCAAATTGTCCCTGTTTGCAGACGACATGATTGTTTATCTAGAGAACCCCATTGTCTCAGCCCAAAATCTCCTTAAGCTGATAAGCAACTTCAGCAAAGTCTCAGGATACAAAATCAATGTACAAAAATCACAAGCATTCTTATACACCAACAACAGACAAACAGAGAGCCAAATCATGAGTGAACTCCCATTCACAATTGCTTCAAAGAGAATAAAATACCTAGGAATCCAACTTACAAGGGATGTGAAGGACCGCTTCAAGGAGAACTACAAACCACTGCTCAAGGAAATAAAAGAGGATACAAACAAATGGAAGACCATTCCATGCTCATGGGTAGGAAGAATCAATATCGTGAAAATGGCCATACTGCCCAAGGTCATTTACAGATTCAATGCCATCCCCATCAAGCTACCAATGACTTTCTTCACAGAATTGGAAAAAACTACTTTAAAGTTCATATGGAACCAAAAAAGAGCCCGCATCGCCAAGTCAATCCTAAGCCAAAAGAACAAAGCTGGAGGCATCACACTACCTGACTTCAAACTATACTACAAGGCTACAGTAACCAAAACAGCATGGTACTGGTACCAAAACAGAGATATAGATCAATGGAACAGAACAGAGCCCTCAGAAATAACGCCGCATACCTACAACTATCTGATCTTTGACAAACCTGAGAAAAACAAGCAATGGGGAAAGGATTCCCTATTTAATAAATGGTGCTGGGAAAACTGGCTAGCCATATGTAGAAAGCTGAAACTGGATCCCTTCCTTACACCTTATACAAAAATCAATTCAAGATGGATTAAAGATTTAAACGTTAGACCTAAAACCATAAAAACCCTAGAAGAAAACCTAGGCATTACCATTCAGGACATAGGCGTGGGCAAGGACTTCATGTCCAAAACACCAAAAGCAATGGCAACAAAAGCCAAAATTGACAAATGGGATCTAATTAAACTAAAGAGCTTCTGCACAGCAAAAGAAACTACCATCAGAGTGAACAGGCAACCTACAACATGGGAGAAAATTTTCGCAACCTACTCATCTGACAAAGGGCTAATATCCAGAATCTACAATGAACTCAAACAAATTTACAAGAAAAAAACAACCCCATCAAAAAGTGGGCAAAGGACATGAACAGACTTCTCAAAAGAAGACATTTATGCAGCCAAAAAACACATGAAAAAATGCTCATCATCACTGGCCATCAGAGAAATGCAAATCAAAACCACTATGAGATATCATCTCACACCAGTTAGAATGGCAATCATTAAAAAGTCAGGAAACAACAGGTGCTGGAGAGGATGTGGAGAAATAGGAACACTTTTACACTGTTGGTGGGACTGTAAACTAGTTCAACCATTGTGGAAGTCAGTGTGGCGATTCCTCAGGGATCTAGAACTAGAAATACCATTTGACCCAGCCATCCCATTACTGGGTATATACCCAAAGGACTATAAATCATGCTGCTATAAAGACACATGCACACGTATGTTTATTGCGGCATTATTCACAATAGCAAAGACTTGGAGCCAACCCAAATGTCCAACAATGATAGACTGGATTAAGAAAATGTGGCACATATTCACCATGGAATACTATGCAGCCATAAAAAATGATGAGTTCATGTCCTTTGTAGGGACATGGATGAAATTGGAAACCATCATTCTCAGTAAACTATCGCAAGAACAAAAAACCAAACACCGCATATTCTCACTCATAGGTGGGAATTGAACAATGAGATCACATGGACACAGGAAGGGGAATATCACACTCTGGGGACTGTTGTGGGTTGGGGGGAGGGGGGAGGGATAGCATTGGGAGATATACCTAATGCTAGATGACGAGTTAGTGGGTGCAGCGCACCAGCATGGCACATGTATACATATGTAACTAACCTGCACATTGTGCACATGTACCCTAAAACTTAAAGTATAATAAAAAAAAATAAAAAATAAAAAAAATAAAACAAAGCCATATGCAAAAAAAAAAAAAAGAAGAAATACAAAAATTAGCTGGTTATGGTGACACATGCCTGTTATCCCAGCTAGTCGGGAGGCTGAGGCACAAGAATCGCTTGAACCTGGGAGGTGGAGGTTGCAGTGGGCCAACAACTGCACTCCAGCCTGGGCGACAAAGTGAGACTCTATCTCAAAAAAAAATTGGTTCTTGAAATTTATCTATGTTTCTACATGTAGTTGTATCTAACTTACTTTAACTGAACAAGAGAATTACTTTGTATGAATATAACACAATTTTTAAAAACCCATTCCACTATCAAGGGACTTGTTTTCAACTTTTTGGTATTGTAAACTATGTTGTAATGAATATCCTTAAATGCACATCTTCAGTATTACCAGATGTTGCCAAAGTGCTTTCTGAATAACTTCAACAAACTTACTCACGTATTCCTCAGATATTTATTTACTCCAAAATATGTGCCAGCCACTATTCTAGGGGTTATGTATGCAACAGTGTCTCAGTCTGTTTCTACTGCTATAAAAGAATACCTGAGACTGGATAATTTATAAATAACAGAAATTTATCTTCTCACAGTTCTGGAGTCTGGTAACTCTAAGATCAGGGCACCGGATATGTTCAGTTTTCTGATGAGTGCTGCTTTCAAGATGTAGCTTTGTTGCTGCATCCTCCTTGTTAAGGGAACATGATGTTCTCACATGGTGGAAGGCAGAAGGGCAAGTGAGCCAAATGATGCATGAAGAATCTTTTCTAAGGGCCTTAATCTCATTCTTGAGGGGAGGAGCCCTCATTACCTGATTACCGCTCAAGGGCCCTACCTCTTAACACCATCACAATGGCCATTAAGTTTCAGCACCTGGATTTTGGAGGGGACACATTCAAACCAGAGCAAATTGAACAAAGTAGACAAAAGTCCCTTCCTTCTGAATATTACACTGAAGTTGGGAGGAAACAGATAAAACCCCAAATGCCTAAATAAAATATAGAATATGTTATATGCAGATAAGTTAGAAGAAAAATAAGGCAAGGAAACGGAATATAGAGTGTTGTGATTGTTAGTTTTTTTTTTTTTTTGAGATGGAGTTTCACTCTTGTTGCCCAGGCTAGAGTGCAATGGTGTGATCTTGGCTCACTGCAACCTCCGCCTCCCGGGTTCAAGCAATTCTCCTGCCTCAGCCTCCAGAGTAGCTGGGGTCACAGGCATGTGCCACCATGCCAGGCTAATTTTGTATTTTTTAGTAGAGATGGGGTTTCTCCATGTTGGTCAGGCTGGTCTCAAACTCCCGACCTCAGGTGATCTGCCCGCCTTGGCCTCCCAAAGTGTTGAGATTACAGGTGTGAGCCACCGCGTCTGGCCCGTGATTGTTATTTTTTTAAGTGTCACCTTGGCTATGCTATACTACCCAGTTATTAAATCAAATACTAATCTAGATGTTGCTGTGAGGGTATTTTACAGATGTGGTTAACATGTACGAATCAGTTGACTTGAAGTAAAGGAGATTACCCTCAATAATGTGGCTGGGCCTCATCCAATCACTTGAAGGCCTTAAGAACAAACATGATGTTTCCTGGAGGAGAAGGAATTCTGCCTCAAGACTGTAGCATCATCTCCTGCAGAGTTTCTAGTCTGACAGCCTGCTCTGTGGATTTCAGACTTGCCAGCCCCCACAATTGCATGAGCCAATTTTTAAAGACAACTCACTTATAAGTTTTATAAAGACAAAATAAAAAAGATAAATAAAATAATAAAAAAGATAAAATATAAATCTTATTTATAAGAGAGTTATCTTTAAAAATAAGATTCTATTTGTCCTATTTGTTCTATTTTTCTGAAGAACACTGACTGACATAGCTTTTGTTACCAAGAATGGTTCTAGAGGAACAGAATCTTAAGGATGGGTTTTCTCAATTGGTTCTGAAGTTTCCAAAATTGCTTCTCTGATCTGATTAGGTTTAAATGCACTAATGGCTACTTACAATAGTAAAGAGGACACTGGGGGAAATGAAATAATCAGACTTTTCAGAAATCACTGAACACAAGCTCTGAACTGATGTGAATTCCAGGAGACTCAAAATGGCACTGTGGTCTACCAGTCAGATTAGGGGCTTATGGGGGTCAGTTATTTAATGGAGTTTTAGTTCACATCTACCTCATAGTGGCCTCAGTAGGTTCCTGAACCCATCCTCTGGTTATTTCCCCAGTTCTGGGATATATAATTGGAATAGACACAGTCGGCAACTGGTAGAATCCCCACATTGATTCCCTGGCTTGTGGATTGAGGGTTATTATGGTAGAAAAGGTCAAGTGGAACTCACTAGAACTGCCTCTGCTTAGAAAAATATTAAACAAAAAGCAATACTACATTCCTGGAGGGATTGTAGAGATCAGTGCCACCACCAACGGCTTGAAAAATGCAAGGGTGATGATTCCCACCATATCCCCATTCAACTTAACTATTTGGCCTATACAGAAAACACATGGATTTTTTGCTTGCTTCAACAACACATATACTATAATTAGAACAATACAGAGAAGATTATCATGACCCCTGTGCAAAGATGACATGCAAATTCGTGAAGTATTTCATATTTTTGAGAAATGATAAATGCTTAAGGTGATGGATATGGTAATTACCATGATTCGATCACTATACAATTTATACATTTATGGAAACATCCATCATGTTGTACCCTATAAATATGTATAATTATTATGTGTCAATTTTTTAAAAGTTGAATCTTGGAGAATGACAGTAGATTTTCAAAAGCTTAACCAGGTAGTGACTCCAATTGCAGCTGCTGCACCAGATGTAGTTTCATTGCTTTAACAAATTAATATATCTTCTGGTATCTGCTATGCAGCTATCAATTTGGCAAATGCCTTTTTTCTAAATGTCTGTTAGTAAAGACCACCAGAAGTTTGCTTAATCTGGCAAAGCTGGCAATACTTTTCTTATCTCTATCAGTTCTCTACCTTATTTCATAATTTACTTCACAGGAAACTTGCTTGACTTCCCCTTCCACAAGACATCACACTGATTCATTGCATGGATGACATTATGTTGATTGGACCTAGTGAGCAAGCAATAGCAACTACTCTAGACTTATTGGTAATACATTTACACATCAGAGGGTGAGAAAGAAATTTTTTAAAATAAGATAACTTTTACCTCAGTGAAATTTTTTCTATGAACTTTTACCTCATAGAAATTTCTATGGCTCCAGTGATGCGGGGCATATAAAGATATCCTTTCTATGGTGGAGATTATGTTCTTGCATCTGGCCTTTTCTACAACCAGAAAAAATGCACAACACCTGATGGGCCTCTTTAAACTTTTGAGGCAACATATTTCTCATTTGGCTCATTTACTGAGTGACCTAAAAAGTTGCTAGTTTTGAGTGGGGCCCAGAACAAGTGAAGTCTCTGCAACTGGTCCAGGCTGCCATGCAAGCTGCTCTGCCACTTGGGCCATATGTTCCAGAAGATTCAATGGTGCTTGAAGTGTCAGTGGCAGATAGAAATGCTTCTTGGAGCCTTTGGCAGGCCGCTATAGGTGAATTGCAACACATATTCATAGGAATTTGGAGCAAAGCTCTGCTGTCCTCTGCAGATAACTACTATCCTTTTGAGAAACAGCTTTTGGCTTGCTACTGGGCCTTAGTAGAGACTGAAAAATTAACCTTTGGTCACCATGCTGATGCTACAATGTGACCTGAGCTGTCCTTCATGAACTGAGTATTATCTGACCCACCAAGCCATAAAGTTGGGCATGCACACCAGCACTCAATCACCAAATGGAAATTGTATACAAAGTTGGGCTTGAGCAGACCCAGAAGGCACAAGTAAGCTACATGAAGAAGTGGCCCAAATGCCTATGGCCCCACTCTTAGTATATTACCCCCTCTCTCCCACCCTGCGCCTATTGCCTCATAGGAGTTCTCTGTGATGAGTTGAATGAAGAAGAGGAAATGAGCCTGGTTTACAGATGGTTGTCCATGATATGAAGCCACCACCTGAAAGTGGGCAGCTCCGCCACTAATAACGCCTTTCTGGGATATCCCAGAAACACAGCGATGAAGGGAAATCCTCCCGGTGGGCAGAACATAGAGCACTGCACATTGTACCTTGTTGTTCATTTTTACTTAGAAGGAGAAATGGCCAGAAGTTTGAGTGTATGTTGGTTCATGGACGGTGTCCGGTGGTTTAGATGGATGGTTAGGGACTTGGAAGGAACATGATTGGAAAATTGGTGATGAGGAGGTAAGAGAAAAAGATATGTGGGTGGACCTCTATGAATGGGTTAAAAAAAACCCTGAAGATATTTGTGTCCCATGTGAATGCTAACCAAAGAGCGACCTCAGCAGAGCAAGATTTTTATAATCAAGTGGATAGGATGACCTGTTCTGTGGATAACAGTCAGTCACCTTCCTCAGCTACTTCTGTCATTGCCCAACGGGCTCATTTACAAAGTGGCCATGGTGGTAGGGATATAAATTATTCATGGGATTAGCAACATGGACTTCAATTCACTAAGGTTGGCCTGGCTATACCCACTGCTCAGAGTACTCAATCTGCCAGCAGCAGAGACCATCACTGAGTCATTCCCCAGGGTGATCAGCAAGTTACTGATGTCTGGTTGATTATATTCAACCACTTCTATCATAGAAGGGACAGCATTTTTTCTTACTGGAATAGAAACTTACTCTAAGTATGGATTTACCTTCCTTGCACACAATGATTTTGCCAAAAATACCATCTGTGGACTTACAGAATGCCTTATCCACTGCCATGTTATTCTACATAACATTGCTTCTGATTAAGGAACTCACTTTACATATGAAGTTGGAGCAGTGGGCCCAAGTTCATCGAATTCACTGGCCTCACCATGTTCCCAGCCATCCTGAAGCAACTGGTTTGGTAGAATAATGTAATGGCCTTTTAAAGACTTGGTTATAGTATTAACTACATGGCACCACCTTGCAGGACTGGGGCATGCTCTTTAGGAAGCTATATATGCTCTAAATAAGTGTCAAATATATGGTGCTCTTTCTCCTGTAGACAGGATTCACAGGTCCAGAAATCAAGGGGCGAAAATTGGAGTGGTATTACTTACTATACCCTAGTTATCCACTAGCAAAATTTTTGCTTCCTGTCCCCATGACCTTATGCCATGCTGGTCTTGAGGTCTTAGTTCCAAAGGGTGGGATGCTACCACCAGGAGATACAATAATTCAACTGAACTGTAATTTAAGATTGTTACCCTGCTACTTTGGGCTTCTTGTGCCTCTAAGATAATGGGCAACAAAGGGAGTTACTGTACTGCTGGCGTGATTGATCTTGATTACCAAGGAAACAGTTTGCAACTTGTTGGGCTCTTACTTCACAATAGAGGTAAGTAAGTATGAGTATGTCTGGAATACAGTAGACCCATTAGAAGATCTCTTAGTACTACCAGGTCCTGTGATTAAGGTCAACGGAAAGCTACAGCTGGGCATGGTGGCACACATCTGTAGTCCCGGTTACTCAAGAGGCTGAAGCAGGAGTATTGTTTGAGCCAAGGAATTCAAGGCCAGTCTCAGCTACATAGCGAGACTCCCATCTCTAAAAAGCACTACTATAATTCAACTCAACGGGACTACTAATTGCTCAGAACTCTCTGGAATGAAGGTTTGGGTCACCCTACCCCAGCCCACCAGGGAAGGAACCATAAGAAGCTGAGATATTTGCTGAGGGCAAAGGGAATATGGAATGGGTAATGGAAGAAGGTTGTTTTAAATACCAGCTAGGAGTTGCAGATGACGAGTTGCAGAAACGAGAATCGTAATTATTATTATTATTATTATTAGTAGTAGTACTAGTGTTTGAGATGGAGTTTTTGCTCTTGTTGCCCAGGCTGGAGTGCAATAGCACAACCTCCGCCCCCCGGGTTGAAGCGATTCTCCTGCCTCAGCCTCCCAAGTAGCTGGGATTACAGGCATGCGCCTCCACGCCCTGCTAATTTTGTATTTTTAGCAGAGATGGAGTTTCTGCATGTTGGTCAGTCTGGCCTCGAACTCCCAACCTGAGGTGATCTGCCCACCTCAGCCTCCCAAAGTACTAGGATTACAGGTGTGAGCCACCATGCCCGGCCAAGAATTGTAATTATTATGAGTAGTTCTTCCTTATAATAAGGGGGAAATACTCATAGAATTTTTCTTTGTCATAAATATGCTTGTTTGTGTGTATATTCATGTCAATTTTCATTTCTTCTCTCTCATCTCCTTATCATATAAAATAAAATGTATTAGTAATAATTAACCTTACATCACAATATTTAAGTCACAGGATAGCAAGGAGAAGAATGAACATAACCCAAGGACTTTGCATCCTCTCACGAGGAAAGGGTTAGTGCATTTTCAGTTGTACAGAGTTGTAACAAGAGTTGTGTCTTGTTAGATGGAAGCATGAATTTGTTATTATCTTTATTTGGAGATATATGTATGGGTGCCTATTTGGTGAGGGGTAGATTGTTACGGTTCATTTTATATGTCATCTTGGGCCAGGCGTGGTGGCTCATGCTTGTAATCCCAGCACTTTGGGAAGCCGAGGCGAGTGGATCATTTGAGGTCAGGAGTTTGAGATCAGCCTGACCAACATGGTGAACCCCCGTCTCTACTAAAATACAAAAATAAGCCGGGCATGATGGCAGGCACCTGTAATCTCAGCTACTTGGGAGGCTGAGACAGGAGAATCCCTTGAACCCAGGAGGTGGAGGCTGCAGTGTGCTGAGACTGCACCACTGCACTCCAGCCTGGGTGACAGAGCGAGACTCCCTTTTTAAAAAAACAATAAAAACAATAAAAAATATGTCAACTTAGCTAGTTTATAGCACCGTTATTTAATCAAACATTGATTTAGGTGTTTCTATGAAGGCATTTTGTGGTTTACATGTACAATAATTTGATTTGAAGTAGAGCATATTACCCTTCATAATGTGGATGGGCTTCATCCAATGAGTCTCAGTCTGTAAGAGCAAATCCTGAAGTTTTTCTGGCAAAGAAATATGTCAAGACTAAAGTGTCACATTCTGCCAAGTTTCTAGCCTGCTGGTTTGCCCTACAGATTTCCAAGTCAAGATTGCTGCATCAACTCCTGCTGGAGTTTCCAGCCTGCCAGCCTGTCCTACAGAATTCAGACTTGCCAGCCCCCACAACTATGTGAGCCAATTGCTTGAAATATATCCTATATATGTCTTATATATACTTATAAATATATGTATATTTACATATTTATCTCCTATTGGTCTGTTTCGAGAACGCTGACTGATACAAATGTGGAGGGATAATTTTAAATAGAATGGAGAGGAAAGGTAACTTATGAGTACCATTTATATTCCCATCAATAGTTAATGCTTTTTATTTTTACTGTTTTCAAAAAAGTACTTTATTTTTCAAATTATTTTTAAATAAACTTTTCATTTTGAGATAATGTAGATTCACATGCAGTTTATTGATCTTTTCAAAGAGCTAGATTTTGGTTTTTAATTTTTTTTGATTTCTCATATTATCTTTATTATTTCCTTCCTTCTGCTTGCTTTGGGTTTGTTTTGCTCTTTTTCTGTTTTATAAATTTCTTTTTTAAAGCTTTTTAAAAACTCAGTGGTAAGAATTTTCAAGTTTCTTCAGGGTGAATCTTACATGATTGTTTTGAGATGTTTCCTGTTTTCTTTTTTAAAAAAATTTTTATGGGTACAAACTAGGTGTGTATATTTATGGGTTACATGAAATATTTTGATGCAAGCATACAACATGTAATGATTACATCAGGGTAAATGGGGTAACCATCCTCTCAAACATTTATCCTTTGTGTTACAAACAATCTAATTATAACCTCGTAGTTATTTATAAATGTACAATTAAATTATTTTCTCTATAGTCACCCTGTTATGCTAGCAAAAAACTGGGTTTTATTCATTCTTTGTAACTATTTTTTTGTACACATTAACCACCTCCACTTCCTACCCCATGCCCACTACCCTTCTTAGCCTCTGGTAACCATCCTTCTATTCTCTATCTTCATAAGTTCAATTATTTTAATTTTTAGCTCCCACAAATAAGTGAGAACATGTGATCTTTGTCTTTCTGTGCCTGGCTTATTTTGCTTAAGATAATAATCTCCATTTCCATCTGTGTTGTTGCAGATGACAGGATTTCATTTTTTATGGGTGAATAGTACTCCATTGTGTATATGTACCACATTTTCTTTATCCATTCATCTGTTGATGAACACTTAGGTTGCTTGCAAATCTTGGCTATTGTAAATAGTGCTGCAATAAATATGGGAGTGCAGATACCTCCTTGATATACTGATTTTCTTTCTTTTGGGTATATACCTAGGAGTGGGATTGCCAGATCATATGGTAGCTCTATATTTAGTTTTTTTGAGTTCTCCATTAGTAGTTGTACTAATTTACATCCCCACCAATAGTGTATGACTGTTCCCTTTTCTCTACATCCTCACCAGCATATATTATTGCCTGTCTTTCAAATAAAAGGCATTTTACCTGGGGTAAGACAGTATCTCACTGTAGTTTTGATTTTCATTTCTCTGATAATCAATAATGTTCAGCACATTTTCATATATCTGCTTGTCATTTGTGATGTATTCTTTTCAGAAATGTCTATCAAATCTTTTGCTTATTTAAAAATTGAATTATTAGACATTTTTCCCATTGAATTGTTTGAGCTCCTTATATATTCTGGTTATTAATTCCTTGTCAGATGAGTAGTTTGCAAATATTTTCTCCCCTTCTGTGGGTTGTCTCTTCACTTTATTGATTGTTTCCTTTGCTGTGCAGAAGCTTTTCGACTTGATGTAATCCCATTTGTCCATTTTTGCTTCGGTTGCCTGTGTTTGTAGGGTATTACTCAACAAATTTTTGCCCAGGCCAATGTCCTGGAGATTTTCCCCAATGTATTCTTGTAGTAGTTTCATAGTTTGAGGTCTTAGATTTAAGTCTTTAATCCATTTTGATTTGATTTTTGTATATGGCAAAAGACAGGGTTCTAGATTCATTCTTCTGTACGTGGATATCCAGATTTCTCAGCGCCATTTATAGTCTTTTCCCTAGTGTATGTTCTTGGCATCTTTGTTGAAAATGAGTTCACTGCAGGTGTGTGAATTTGTTTCTGGTTTCTGTATTCTGTTGCATTGGTCTACGTGTCTGTTTTTATGCTGGTACCATGCTGTTTTGGCTTCTGTAGCTCTGTAGTATAATTTGTAGTCAGGTAATGTAATTCCTTCAGTTTCGTTCTTTTTGTTTAGGATAGCTTTGGCTATTCTGTGTCTTTTGTGGTTTTAAATACATTTTAGTATTGTTTTTGCTATTTCTGTATAGAAATAAAATTTCTGTAAAGAAATAGAAAATAGATAGGAATTGCATTAAATCCGTAGATTGCTTTGGGTAGTATGGACATTTTAACAACATCGATTCTTCCAATACATGAACATGGAATGTCTTTCCATTTTCTTCTGTCTTCTTCAATTTTTTACATCAGTGCTTTATAGTTTTCATTGCAGAGATCTTTCACTTCTTTGATTAGGTTAATTCCTAAGTATTTAATTTTATTTGTAGCTATTGTAAGTGGGATTACTTTCTTGATTTCCTTTTCAGATTGTTGGCTGTTGAGAAATGCTACTGATTGTTGTATGTTGATCTTGTGTCCTGCAACTTTACTGAATTTTTTTATTTTATATTATTTTATTTTATTATTTATTTATTTATTTAAAAATTATTATTATACTTTAAGTTCTAGGGTCCATGTGCACAATGTGCAGGTTCGTTACATATGTATACATGTGCCATGTTGGTGTGCTGCACCCATCAACTCGTCATTTAGCATTAGGTATATCTCCTAATGCTATCCCTCCCCCATCCCCCGACCCCACAACAGTCACCGGTGTGTGATGTTCCCCTTCCTGTGTCCATGTGTTCTCATTGTTCAATTCCCACTAATGAGTGAGAACATGCGGTGTTTGGTTTTTTGTCCTTGAGATAGTTTGCTGAGAATGATGATTTGCAGCTTCATCCATGTCCCTACAAAGGACATGAAATCATCATTTTTTGTGGCTGCATAGTATTCCATGGTGTATATATGCCACATTTTCTTAATCCACTCTATCGTTTTTGGACATTTAGGTTGGTTCCAAGTCTTTGCTATTGTGAATAGTGCCACAATAAACATACGTGTGCATGTGTCTTTATAGCAGCATGATTTATAATCCTTGGGTATATACCCAGTAATGGGATGGCTGGGTCAAATGGTATTTCTAGTTCTAGATCCCTGAGGAATCACCACACTGACTTCCACAATGGTTGAGCTAGTTTATAGTCCCACCAACAGTGTAAAAGTGTTCCTGTTTCTCCACATCCTCTCCAGCACCTGTTGTTTCCTGACTTTTTAATGATCGCCATTCTAACTGGTGTGAGATGGTATCTCACTGTGGTTTTGATGTGCATTTCTCTGATGGCCAGTGATGGTGAGCATTTTTTCATGTGTTTTTTGGCTGCATAAATGTCTTCTTTTGAGAAGTGTCTGTTCATATCCTTTGCCCACTTTTTGATGGGGTTGTTTGTTTTTTTCTTGTAAATTTGTTTCAGTTCATTGTAGATTCTGGATATTAGCCCTTTGTCAGATGAGTAGGTTGCGAAAATTTTCTACCATTTTGTGGGTTGCCTGTTCACTCTGATGGTAGTTTCTTTTGCTGTGCAGAAGCTCTTTAGTTGAATTAGATCCCATTTGTCAATTTTGGCTTTTGTTGCCATTGCTTTTGGTGTTTTAGACATGAAGTCCTTGCCCATGCCTATGTCCTGAATGGTATTGCCTAGGTTTTCTTCTAGGGTTTTTATGGTTTTAGGTCTAACATTTAAGTCTTTAATCCATCCTGAATTAATTTTTGTATAAGTTGTAAGGAAGGGATCCAGTTTCAGCTTTCTACATATGGCTAGCCAGTTTTCCCAGCACCATTTATTAAATAGGGAATCCTTTCCCCATTTCTTGTTTTTCTCAGGTTTGTCAAAGATCAGATAGTTGTAGATATGCGGCGTTATTTCTGAGGGCTCTGTTCTGTTCCATTGGTCTATATCTCTGTTTTGGTACCAGTACCGTGCTGTTTTGGTTACTGTAGCCTTGTAGTATAGTTTGAAGTCAAGTAGTGTGATGCCTCCAGCTTTGTTCTTTTGGCTTAGGATTGACTTGGTGATGCGGGCTCTTTTTTGGTTCCATATGAACTTTAAAGTAGTTTTTTCCAATTCTGTGAAGAAAGTCATTGGTAGCTTGATGGGGATGGCATAGAATCTATAAATTACCTTGGGCAGTATGGCCATTTTCACGATATTGATTCTTCCTACCCATGAGCATGGAATGTTCTTCCATTTGTTTGTATCCTCTTTTATTTCACTGAGCAGTGGTTTGAAGTTCTCCTTGAAGAGGTCCTTCACATTCCTTGTAAGTTGGATTCCTAGGTATTTTACTCTCTTTGAAGCAATTGTGAATGGGAGTTCACTCTTGATTTGGCTCTCTGTTTGTCTGTTATTGGTGTATAAGAATGCTTGTGATTTTTGTACATTGATTTTGTATCCTGAGACTTTGCTGAAGTTGCTTATCAGCTTGAGGAGATTTTGGGCTGAGACAATGGGGTTTTCTAGATATACAATCATGTCATCTGCAAACAGGGACAACTTGACTTCCTCTTTTCCTAATTAAATACCCTTTATTTCCTTCTCCTGCCTGATTGCCCTGGCCAGAACTTCCAACATTATGTTGAACAGGAGTGGTGAGAGAGGGCATCCCTGTCTTGTGCCAGTTTTCAAAGGGAATGCTTCCAGTTTTTGCCCATCCAGTACGATATTGGCTGTGGGTTTGTCATAGATAGCTCTTATTATTTTGAGATATGTCCCATCAATACCTAATTTATTGAGAGTTTTTAGCATGGAGGGCTGTTGAATTTTGTCAAAGGCCTTTTCTGCATCTATTGAGATAATCAGGTGGTTTTTGTCTTTGGTTCTGTTTATATGCTGGATTATATTTATTGATTTTCGTATGTTGAACCAGCCTTGCATCCCAGAGATGAAGCCCACTTGATCATGGTGGATAAGCTTTTTGATGTGCTGCTGGATTCGGTTTGCCAGTATTTTCTTGAGGATTTTTGCATCGATGTTCATCAAGGATATTGGTCTAAAATTCTTTTTTTTTGTTGTGTCTCTGCCAGGCTTTGGTATCAAGATGATGCTGGCCTCATAAAATGAGTTAGGGAGGATTCCCTCTTTTTCTATTGATTGGAATAGTTTCAGAAGGTATGGTACCAGTTCCTCCTTGTACCTCTGGTAGAATTCGGCTGTGAATCCATCTGGTCCTGGACTTTTTTTGGTTGGTAAGCTATTGATTATTGCCACAATTTCAGCTCCTGTTATTGGTCTATTCAGAGATTCAACTTCTTCCTGGTTTAGTCTTGGGAGAGTGTATGTGTCAAGGAATTTATCCATTTCGTCTAGATTTTCCAGTTTATTTGCATAGAGGTGTTTACAATATTCTCTGATGGTAGTGTGTATTTCTGTGGGATCGGTGGTGATATCCCCTTTATCACTTTTTATTACATCTATTTGATTCTTCTCTCTTTTTTTCTTTATTAGTCTTGCTAGTGGTCTATCAATTTTGTTGATCCTTTCAAAAAATCAGCTCCTGAATTCATTAATTTTTTGAAGGGTTTTTTGTGTCTCTATTTCCTTCAGTTCTGCTCTGATCTTAGTTATTTCTTCTCTTCTGCTAGCTTTCGAATGTGTTTGCTCTTGCTTTTCTAGTTCTTTTAATTGTGATGTTAGGGTGTCAATTTGAGATCTTTCCTGCTTTCTCTTGTGGGCATTTAGTGCTATAAATTTCCCTCTACACACTGCTTTGAATGTGTCCCAGAGATTCTGGTATGTTGTGTCTTTGTTCTCGTTGGTTTCAAAGAACATCTTTATTTCTGCCTTCATTTCGTTATGTACCCAGTAGTCATTCAGGAGCAGGTTGTTCAGTTTCCATGTAGTTGAGTGGTTTTGAGTGAGTTTCTTAATCCTGAGTTCTAGTTTGATTGCACTGTGGTCTGAGAGACAGTTTGTTATAAATTCTGTTCTTTTACATTTGCTGAGGGGTGCTTTACTTCCAACTATGTGGTCAATTTTGAAATAGGTGTGATGTGGTGCTGAAAAGAATGTATATTCTGTTGATTTGGGGTGGAGAGTTCTGTAGATGTCTATTAGGTTCACTTGGTGCAGAGCTCAGTTCAATTCCTGCGTATCCTTGTTGACTTTCTGTCTCGTTGACCTGTCTAATGTTGACAGTGGGGTGTTAAAGTCTCCCATTATTAATGTGTGGGAGTCTAAGTCTCTTTGTAGGTCACTCAGGACTTGCTTTATGAATCTGGGTTCTCCTGTATTGGGTGCAGATATACTTAGGATAGTTAGCTCTTCTTGTTGAATTGATCCCTTTACCATTATGTAATGGCCTTCTTTGTCTCTTTTGATCTTTGTTGGTTTAAAGTCTGTTTTAACAGAGACTAGGATTGCAACCCCTGCCTTTTTATGTTTTCCATTTGCTTGGAAGATCTTCCTCCATCCCTTTATTTTGAGCCTATGTGTGTCTCTGCATGTGAGATGGGTCTCCTGAATACAGCACACTGATGGGTCTTGACTCTTTATCCAATTTGCCAGTCTGTGTCTTTTTATTGGAGCATTTAGTCCATTTACATTTAAAGTTAATATTGTTATGTGTGAATTTGATCCTGTCTTTTTGATGTTAGCTGGTATTTTGCTCGTTAGTTGATGCAGTTTCTTTTTAGCCTTGATGGTCTTTACAATTTGGCATGTTTTTGCAGTGGCTGATACCAGTTGTTCCTTTCCATGTTGAGTGCTTCCTTCATGAGCTCTTTTAAGGCAGGCCTGGTGGTGACAAAATCTCTCAGCATTTGCTTGTCTGTAAAGGATTTTATTTCTCCCTCACTTATGAAGCTTAGTTTGGCTGGATATGATATTCTGGGTTGAAAATTCTTTTCTTTAAGAATGTTGAATATTGGTCCCCATGCTCTTTTAGCTTATAGAGTTTCTGCCGAGAGATCTGCTCTTAGTCTGATGGGCTTCCCATTGTGGGTAACCGGTCCTTTCTCTCTGGCTGCCCTTAACATTTTTTCCTTCATTTCAACTTTGGTGAATCTGACAATTATGTGTCTTGGGGTTGCTCTTCTCGAGGAGTATCTTTGTGGTGTTCTCTGTATTTCCTGAATTTGAATGTTGGCCTGCCTTGCTAGATTGGGGAAGTTCTCCTGGATAATATCCTGCAGAGTGTTTTCCAACTTGGTTCCATTCTCCCTGTCACTTTCAGGTACACCAATCAGACGTAGATTTGGTCTTTTCACATAGTCCCATATTTCTTGGAGGCTTTGTTCATTTCTTTTTATTCTTTTTTTCTCTAAACTTCTCTTCTTACTTCATTTCATTCATTTCGTCTTCCATCACTGATACCCTTTTTTCCAGTTGATCACATCGGCTACTGAGGCTTCTGCATTCATCACGTAGCTCTCGTGCCTTGGTTTTCAGCTCCATCAGGTCCTTTAAGGACTTCTCTGCATTGGTTATTCTAGTTATCCATTCGTCTAATTGCTTTTCAAAACTTTTAACTTCATTGCCATTGGTTCGAATTTCCTCCTGTAGCTTGGAGTAGTTTGATCGTCTGAAGCCTTCTTCTCTCATCAAAGTCATTCTCCGTCCAGCTTTGTTGCATTGCTGGTGAGGAGCTGCGTTCCTTTGCAGGAGGAGAGGCGCTCTGCTTTTTAGAGTTTCCAGTTTTTCTGCTCTGTTTTTTCCCCATCTTTGTGGTTTTATGTACCTTTGGTCTTTGATGATGGTGACGTACAGGTGGATTTTTGTTGTGGATGTCCTTTCTGTTTGTTAGTTTTCCTTCTAACAGAGAGTACCCTCAGCTGCAGGTCTGTTGGAGTTTACTGGAGGTCCACTCCAGACCCCGTTTGCCTGGGTATCAGCAGTGGTGGCTGCAGAATAGCGGATATTGGTGAACTGCAAATGCTGCTGCCTGATCGTTCCTCTGGAAATTTTGTCTTGGAGTACCTGGCCGTGTGAGGTGTCAGTCCACCCTTACTTGGGTGTGCCTCCCAGTTAGGCTACTCGGGGGTCAGGGACCCACTTGAGGATGCAGTCTGCCCGTTCTCAGATCTCAAGCTGCATGCTGGGAGAACCACTACTCTCTTCAAAGCTGTCAGACAGGGACATTTAAGTCTGCAGAGGTTACTGCTGTCTTTTTGTTTTTCTGTGCCCTGCCCCCAGAGGTGGAGCCTACAGAGGCAGGCAGGCCTCCTTGAGCTGTGGTGGGCTCCACCCAGTTCGAGCTCAGGCAGCTTTGTTTTCCTAATCAAACAACTAACTTGGCAATGGCAGGCGCCCCTCCCCCAGCCTCATTGCCACCTTGCAGTTTGATCTGGGACTGCTGTGCTAGTAATGAGTCAGACTCCATGGGTGTAGGACCCTCTGAGCCATGTGCAGGATATAATCTCCTGGTGTGCCATTTTTTAAGCCCGTTGGAAAAGCACAGTATTAGGGTGGGAGTGACCCAATTTTCCAGGTGCCGTCTGTCACCCTTTTCTTTGACTAGGAAAGGGAATTCCCTGACCCCTTGCACTTCCCGGGTGAGGCGATGCCTCGCCCTGCTTCTGCTCTTGCTTGGTGTGCTGCACCCACTGTCCTGCACCTACTGTCTGGCACTCCCCAGTGAGATGAACCGGTACCCCAGTTGGAAATGCACAAATCACCTGTCTTCTGCACCGCTCACGCTGGGAGCAGTAGACCGGAGCTGTTCCTATTTGGCCATCTTGGCTCCTCCCCCTACTGAATTTTTAAATTAGTTCCAATAGTTTTCTTGTGAAGGCTTTAGGTTTTTCCAAATGTAAGATTATATCATCAGCAAACAAGGGTAGTTTGACTTTTCCTTTCCAACTTGGATGCCCTTTATATCTTATTCTTGTCTGATAACTCTAGCTAGAAGTTCCAGTACTATGTTGAATAACAGTGGTGAAAGCGGACATCCTTGTCATGTTCGAGATCTTAGAGGAAAGGCTTTCAATTTTTTGTGATTCATTCTGATACTAGCTGTTGTTCTGTAATATATAGCTTTTATTATGTTGAGGTATGTTCCTTCTATACACAGTTTTTGAAGGATTTTATCATGAAGGGATATTGAATTTTATCAAATGCTTTTTCAGCATCGATTGAAATGATCATATGGATTTGTTCTTCATTCTGTTGACATGATGTATCACAGTGATTGATTTGCATATGTTGAACCATTCTTGCATACCTGGGATAAACCCCGTTGATCATGATGAGTTATCTTTTTAATTTGTTGTTGTATTTTGTTTGCTAGTATTGTGTTGAGAACTTTTGCATCACTAGCAGAGATATTGGCCTGTAGTTTTTTTCGTTTTTTTGTTTTTTGTTTTTTAAGACAGGATCTTGTTCTGTTTCTCAGGCTGGAGTGCAGTGGTGTGGTTTTGGCTCACTGCAACCTCCACCTCCTAGGTTTAAGTGATTCTCCTTCCTCAGCCTCCTGAGTAGCTGGGATTACACACACCTGCCACCACACCCAGCTAATTTTTGTATTATTAATAGAGATAGGATTTCACTGTGTTAGCCATGTTGGTCTGAAACTCCTAACCTCAAGTAATCTACCTGCCTCAGCTGCCCAAAGTGCTGAAATTACAGGCATGAGCCACCACGTCTGGCCAGATATTGGCCCATGGTTTTCTGCTTTTGATGTGTCTTTGTCAGTTTTGGTATCAGGGTAATACTTTCCTCATAGAATGATTTTGAAAGTTTTCCTTCCTCCTCTATTTTTTAGAGTAATTTGAGTAGAATTGGTATTAGTTCTTCTTTAAACATTTGGTAGAGTTCAGCAGTGAAGCTATTAGGTCCTGAACTTTTTTTTTGCAGGGTAATTTTTATTATGGTTTCAATCTTGTTACTTATTATTGGTCAGCTCAGGTTTTGAATTTTTTCCTGGTTCAGTCTTGGTAGGTTGTATGTGTCTAGGAATGTATCAATTTCTTTTATATTTTATAATTTATTGGCATATAGTTGCTCTTAGTAGCCTCTAATGATCCTTTGAATTTCTGTGGTATTGGATGTAATGTCTCCTTTTTCATCTCTGATTTTATTTGCATCTTCTTTCTTTATTTCTTAGTCTGGCTAAAGGTTTGTCTATTTTGTTGAATTAAAAAAAAATTTTTCTATTTTGGATCTTTTATTTTTTTGTTTCAATTTTGTTTATTTCTGCTCTAGTCTTCATTATTATTTTTTTCTGCTAATTTTGGGTTTGGTTTTCTCTTGTTCTTCTAGTTTTTTAAGATGCATCATTAGATTGCTTATTTGAAGTTTTTGTCTTTTTTGATTTAGGTACTTATGGGTATAAATTTCCTTCTCAGCACTGCTTTTGCTGTATCCCATTGGTTTTGTGTGTAGTGTTTCCATTGCCATTTGTTTCACAAAATTTTTCAACTTTCTTCTTAATTTCTTCATTGGCCCACTGGTCATTCAGGAGCATATTGTTTAATTTCAAAATGTCTATATTGATTTCTAGTGGTATTACACTGTGGTCAGAAAAGATGCTGAATGTTATTTTATTTTCTGAATTTTTTGAATGTATCAGGAGTTGTTTTGTGCCCTAACATATATTCTATTCTTGAGAATGATCCATGAGCTGAGGAGAAAAATGTGTATTCTGTAGCCATTGGATAAAGTGTTCTGTAAATATCTACTAGAACCATTTGGTCTATAGAGTAGATTAAGTCCAGTGTTTCTTTGTTGATTTTCTGTCTGGCAGATCTGTCCAATGCTGAGGGTAGAGTGTTGAAGCCTCCAGCTATTATCGTATTCTTACTATCTTACTATCTTACTCTGCAGCTCTAATAATGTTTGCTTCATACTTCTAGGTGCTCCATTGTTGGGTGCATATATATTTACAATAGATATATCCTCTTTAACAAAAAGATTGAAATAATTAAGAAGAATCAAGCAGAAATTCTGGGCTGGAAAAATTCAACTGATGAAGGTTCCAAGATGGCTGAATAGGAACAACTCCAGTCTGCAGCTCCGAGTGTGATTGACCCAGAAGATGGGTGATTTCTACATTTCCAACTCAGGTACTTGGTTCATCTCATTGGGACTGGTTGGACAGTGGGTGTAGACCATTGAGGGTGAGCTGAAGCAGGGCGGGGCATTGCCTCACTCAGGAACCACAAGGGGTCAGGGGATTTCCTTTTCCTAGCCAAGGAAAAGGATTATACCTGGAAAAATGGGACACTCCCACCCAAATACTGCACTTTTCCCAAGGTCTTAGCAACCAGCAGACAAGGAGATTCTCTCCCATGCCCAGCTCAGCAGGTCCTATGCCCATGGAGCCTTGCTCACTGCTACTGCAGCAGTCTGAGATTGAACTGCAAGATGGCAGCCTGGCTGGGGGAGGGGCATCTGCCATTGGTGAGGCTTGAGTAGGTAAACAAAGCAGCCAGGAAGCTCAAACTGGGCAGAGGTCACCACAGCTCAGCAAGGCCTAATGCCTCTAGACTCCACCTCTGTGGGCAGGGCTTAGCTGAAAAAAAGGTAGCAGACAACTTCTGCAGACTTAAACCTCCCTGTCTGACAGCTTTGAAGAGAGCAGTGGTTCTCCCAATATGGTGTTTGAGCTCTGAGAATAGACAGACTGCCTCCTCAAGAGGGTCCCTGACCCCCGTGTAGCCTAACTGGGAGACATCTCCCAGTAGGGGACTACAGACACCTCATATAGGCAGGTGCCCCTCTAGGACAAAGGTTCCAGAGGAAGGATCAGGCAGCAATATTTGCTGTTCTGAAATATTTACTGTTCTGCAGCCTCCACTGGTGCTACCCAGGCAAACAGGATCTGGAGTGGAACTCCAGCAAACTCCAACAGACCTGCAGCTGAGGGACCTGACTGTTAGAAAGAAAACTAACAAACAGAAAGGAATAGCATCAACGTCAGCAAAAGGGACATCCACACCAAAACCCCATCTGTAGGTCACCAACATCAAAGACCAAAGGTAGATAAAACCACAAAAATAGGGAGAAACCAGAGCAGAAAAGCTGGAAATTCTAAAAACCAGAGGCCCTCTTCTCCTCCAAAGGATTGCAGCTCCTTGCCAGCAACAGAACAAAGCTGGACAGAGAATGACTTTGACGAGTTGACAGAAGTAGGCTTCAGAAGGTTGGTAATAACAAACTTCTCTGAATTAAAGGAGCATGTTCAAACACGTCACAAGGAAGCTAAGAACCTGAAAAAAGGTTAGATGAATGGCTAACTAGAATAAACAGTGTAGAGAAGACCTTAAATGATCTGATGGAGCTGAAAACCATGGCACGAGAAATTCGTGACACATGCACAAGCTTCAATAACCAATTCAATCAATTAGAAGAAAGGATATCAGTGATTGAAGATCAAATTAATGAAATAAAGTGAGAAGACAAGGTTAGAGAAAAAAGAGTAAAAAGAAATGAACAAAGCCTCCAGGAAATATGGGACTATGTGAAAAGACCAAATCTACATTTGATTGTTGTACCTGAAAGTGATGGGGAGAATAGAACCAAGTTGGAAAACACTCTTCAGGATATTATTCAGGAGAACTTCCCCAACATAGGAAGACAGGCCAACATTCAAATTGAGGAAATATGGAGAGCACCGCAAAGATACTCCTCGAGAAGAAGAACCCCAAGACACATAATGGTCAGATTCACCAAGGTTGGAATGAAGGAAAAAATGTTAAGGGCAGCCAGAGAGAAAGGTCGGGTTACCCACAAAGGGAAGCCCATCAGAATAACAGCAGATCTCTCTGCAGAAACCCTACAAGCCAGAAGAGAGTGGGGGCCAATATTCAACATTCTTAAGGAAAAGAATTTTCCATCCAGAATTTCATATCCAGCCAAACTAAGCTTCATAAGTGAAGGAGAAATAAAATCCTTTACAGACAAGCAAATGCTGAGAGATTTTATCACTACCAGGCCTGCCTTACAAGAGCTCCTGAAGGAAGCAATAAACATGAAAAGAAACAACCAGTACCAGCCACTGCAAAAACATGCCAAATTGTAAAGACCATCAAGGCTAAAAAGAAACTGCATCAATTAATGGGCAAAATAACCAGCTAACATCATAAAGACAGGATCAAATTCACACAGAACAATATTAACCTTAAATGTAAATGGGATAAATGCCCCAATTAAAAGACACAGATTGGCAAATTTGATAAAGAGTCAAGACCCATCAGTGTGCTGTATTAAGGACACCCATCTCACACGCAAAGACCCACATAGGCTCAAAATAAAGGGATGGAGGAAGATCTACCAAGCAAATGGAAAGTAAAAAAAAGCAGGGGTTGCAATCCTAGTCTCTGATAAGACAGACTTTAAACCAACAAAGATCAAAAGAGACAAAGAAGGCCATTATATAATGGTAAAGGGATCAATTCAACAAGAAGAGCTAACTATCCTAAATATATATGCACCCAATACAGGAGCACCCAGATTCATAAAGCAAGTCCTTAGAGACCAACAAAGAGACTTAGATTCCCACACAATAATAATGGGAGACTTTAACACCCCACTGTCAACATTAGACAGATCAACGAGACAGAAGGTTAACAAGCATATCCAGGACTTGAACTCAGCTCTGCACCAAGCGGGCCTAATAGACATCTACAGAACTCTCCACCCCAAATCAACAGAATATACATTCTTTTCAGCACCACATCACACCTATTCCAAAATTGACCACATAGTTGGAAGTAAAGCACTCCTCAGCAAATGTAAAAGAACAGAAATTGTAACAAACTGTCTCTCAGACCACAGTGCAATCAAACTGGAATGCAGGATTAAGAAACTCACTCAAAACCGCTCAACTATATGGAAACTGAACAACCTGCTCCTGAATGACTACTGGGTACATAACGAAATGAAGGCAGAAATAAAGATGTTCTTTGAAACCAACGAGAACAAAGACACAACATACCAGAATCTCTGGGACACATTCAAAGCAGTGTGTAGAGGGAAATTTATAGCACTAAATGCCCACAAGAGAAAGCAGGAAAGATCTCAAATTGACACCCTAACATCACAATTAAAAGAACTAGAAAAGCAAGAGCAAACACATTCAAAAGCTAGCAGAAGGCAAGAAATAACTAAGATCAGAGCAGAACTGAAGGAAATAGAGACACAAAAAACCCTTCAAAAAATTAGTGAATCCAGGAGCTGGTTTTTTGAAAAGATCAACAAAATTGATAGACTGCTAGCAAGACTAATAAAGAAAAAAAGAGAGAAGAATCAAATAGACACAATAAAAAATGATAAAGGGGATATCACCACCGATCCCACAGAAATACACACTACCATCAGAGAATACTATAAACAGCTCTATGCAAATAAACTGGAAAATCTAGACGAAATGGATAAATTTCTCGACACATACATCCTCCCAAGACTAAACCAGGAAGAAGTTGAATCTCTGAATAGACCAATAACAGGCTCTGAAATTGAGGCAATAATCAATAGCTTACCAACCAAAAACAGTCCAGGACCAGATGGATTCACAGCCGAATTCTTCCAGAGGTACAAGGGGGAACTGCCACCATTCCTTCTGAAACTATTCCAATCAATAGAAAAAGAGGGAATCCTCCCTAACTCATTTTATGAGGCCAGCATCATCCTGATACCAAAGCCTGGCAGAGACACAACAAAAAAAGAGAATTTTAGACCAATATCCTTGATGAACATCGATGCAAAAATCCTCAAGAAAATACTGGCAAACTGAATCCAGCAGCACATCAAAAAGCTTATCCACCATGATCAAGTGGGCTTCATCTCTGGGATGCAAGGCTGGTTCAACATATACAAATCAATAAATGTAATCCAGCATATAAAAAGAACCAAAGACGAAAACCACATGATTATCTCAATAGATGCAGAAAAGGCCTTTGACAAAATTCAACATCCCTTCATGCTAAAAACTCTCAATAAATTAGGTATTGATGGGACGTATCTCAAGATAATAAGAGCTATCTATGACAAATCCACGGCCAATATCATACTGAATGAGCAAAGACTGGAAGCATTCCCTTTGAAAACTGGCATAAGACAGGGATGCCCTCTCTCACCACTCCTGTTCAACATAGTGTTGGAAGTTCTGGCCAGGGCAATCAGGCAGGAGAAGGAAATAAAGGGTATTCAATTAGGAAAAGAGGAAGTCAAATTGTCCCTGTTTGCAGATGACATGATTGTATATCTAGAAAACCCCATTGTCTCAGCCCAAAATCTCCTCAAGCTGATAAGCAACTTCAGCAAAGTCTCAGGATACAAAATCAATGTACAAAAATCACAACCATTCTTATACACCAATAACAGACAAACAGAGAGCCAAATCAGGAGTGAACTCCCATTCACAATTGCTTCAAAGAGAATAAAATACCTAGGAATCCAACTTACAAGGGATGTGAAGGACCGCTTCAAGGAGAACTACAAACCACTGCTCAATGAAATAAAAGAGGATACAAACAAATGGAAGAACATTCCATGCTCATGGGTAGGAAGAATCAATATCGTGAAAATGGCCATACTGCCCAAGGTAATTTATAGGTTCAATGCCATCCCCATCGAGCTACCAATGACTTTCTTCACAGAATTGGAAAAAACTACTTTAAAGTTCATATGGAACCAAAAAAGAGCCCGCATCGCCAAGTCAATCCTAAGCCAAAAGAACAAAGCTGGAGGCATCACGGTAGCTGACTTCAAACTATACTACAAGGCTACAGTAACCAAAACAGCATGGTACTGGTACCAAAACAGAGATATAGACCAATGGAACAGAACAGAGCCCTCAGAAATAACACCACACATCTACAACTATCTGATCTTTGACAAACCTGACAAAAACAAGCAATTGGGAAAGGATTCCCTATTTAATAAATGGTGTTGGGAAAACTGGCTAGCCAGATGTAGAAAGGTGAAACTGGATCCCTTCCTTATGCCTTATGCAAAAATTAATTCAAGATGGTTTGAAAACTTAAATGTTAGACCTAAAACCATAAAAATCCTAGAAGAAAACCTAGGCAATACCATTCAGGACATAGGCACGGGGAAGGACTTCATGACTAAAACACCAAAAGCAATGGCAACAAAAGCCAAAATAGATAAATGGGATCTAATTAAACTAAAGAGCTTCTGAATGTCAAAAGAAACTACCATCAGAGTGAACAGGTAACCTGCAGAATGGGAGAAAAGTTTTGCAATCTACCCATCTGACAAAGGGCTAATGTGTAGAATCTGCAAAGAACTCAAACAAATTTACAAGAAAAAAACAAACCCATCAAAAATTGGGCAAAGGATATGAACAGACACTTCTCTAAAGAAGACATGTATGCAGCCAACAGACACATGAAAAAATGCTCATCATCACTTGCCATCAGAGAAATGCAACTCAAAACCACAGTGAGATACCATCTCATGCCGGTTAGAATGACAATCATTAAAAAGTCAGGAAACGACAGATGCTAGAGAGGATGTGGAGAAATAGAAACGCTTTTACACTGTTGGTGGGAGTGTAAATTAGTTCAACCATTCTGGAAGTCAGTGTGGTGCTCCCTCAAGGATCTAGAACTAGAAATTCCATTTGACCCAGCAATCCCATAACTGAGTATATACCCAAAGGATTATAAATCATGCTACTATAAAGACACATGCATACATATGTTTATTGTGGCACTATTCACAATAGCAAAGACTTGGAACCAACCCAAATGTCCATCAACGATAGACTGGTTTAAGAAAATGTGGCACATGTACACCATGGAATACTATGCAGTCATGAAAATGATGAGTTCATGTCCTTTGCAGGAGATGGATGAAGCTGGAAACCATCATTCTCAGGAAACTATCAGAAGGACAGAAAACCAAACACCGCATGTTCTCACTCATAGGTGGGAATTGAACAGTAAGATCACTTGGACACAGGGTGGGGAACATCACACACTGGGGCCTGTCGTAGGGTGGGGGGCTGAGGAAGGGATAGCATTAGGAGAAATACCTAATTTAAATGATGAGTTGATGGGTGCAGCAAACCAACATGGCACATGTATACCTATGTATCAAACCTGCACGTTGTGCACATGTACCCTAGACCTTAAAGTGTAATAAAACGAAAGGAAAATGCAATTGACACGCAGAAGAATGCATCGGAGTCTTTTTAAATGTTTCTTTATTTTTTTCTGTTTTTCTTATAAAAAAGGGACAGTGTCTTTTAATAGCAGAATGGATCAAGCAGAATAAAGAATTAGTGAGCCTAAAGACAGGCTATTTGAAAATACATTGTTAAATTGTTAAAATTAACAATGTTAATTGTTAAATTGACTTCTTTATCATTGTATGGTGACCTTTGTCTCTTCTTACAGTTTTTGTCTTAACATCTGTTTTTTTCTGATACAAGTATAGTTACTCCTGCTCTTTTTGGTTTCCATTAGCACAAAATGTATTTTTCCACTCCTTTATTTTCAGTCTATGTGTATCTCTACAGGTGATGTGTGTTTCTTCTTGGTTACAGATAATTGGGTCTTGTTGTCTTATCTATTCAGCCAGTCTAGGTGTTTTGACTGGAGCGTTTAGTTCATTTATTCAAAGTTATTATTGATAAGTAAGAACTTACTTCTGCCATTTTGTTAATTTTTTTTTCTGGTTGTTTTGTGGTCTCTTCCTTCTTTCCTTTCTGCCTGTCTTCCTTTTAGTGAATGTGATTTTTCTCTACTGGTATGTTTTAATTTTTTGTTTTTTATTTTTTATGTATCTGTTGTACGTTTTTTGGTTTGAGGTTACCATGAGGCTTCAAATACTATCTTATAACCCATTATTTTAAGCTGATAACTTAATACTGTTTGCATAAATAAAGGAAAAGAAAAACTAATAAAAACTCTACACTTTTTAACTTTGTCCCTCTGCCTTTTAACTTTTTGTTGTTTCTATTTATATTTTATTGTACTTTTATGTCTTCAAAAGTTGTAGTTATTATTTTTGATTGGTTCATTTTTTAGTCTTTCTATTTAAGATAGAAGCACCACAGTTAGAGTGTTATTCCATTTTTCTATAGTTATTATTACAAATGAGTTTTGTATGTTAGATGACTGTTCATTGGTCATTAAAATTCTTTTCTTCCTGATTGCAGTATTCCCTTTTGCATTTCTTGTAGAACAGGTCTGGTGTTGATAAAATCCCTCAGCTTTTGTGTGTGTGTGTGTGTCTGGGAAAGCCTTTATTTCTCCTTCATGTTTAAAGGATATTGTTGCCAGATATACTATTCTAGAATAAATGTTTTATCCTTTGACACTTTTAATATTTCATGCCACTCTCTCCTGGCCTGTAAGGTTTCCACAGAGAAGTCTGCTAACAGACATATTGGAGCTTCATTTTATGTTATTCGTTTCTTTTCTCTTACTGCTTTTAGGATCCTTTCTTTATCCTTGACCTGTGGGAGTTTGATTATTAAATGTCTTGAAATAGCCTTCTTTGGGTTGAATCTGCTTGGTGTTCTATAATGTTCTTGTACATGGATATTGATATCTTTCTCTAGGTTTGCAACATTGTTATTTTGCGTTTGCATAAATTTTCTACCCCTATCTCTTCTTTACCTTCTCTTTAAGGCCAATATATCTTAGATTTTTCCTTTTGAGGGTATCTACTAGATGCTGTAGGCATGCTTTATTGTTTTTTATTCTTTTTTTCTTTTGTCTCCTCTATGTATTTTCAAATAGCCTGTCTTCAGGCTCACTAATTCTTTGTTCTGCTTGATCCATTATGTTATTAAAAGACTCTGATGCATTCTTCTGTATGTCAACTGCATTTTTCAAACCAGAATTACTGCTTGATTCATTTTAATTATTTCAATATTTTTGTTAAATTTATGTGATAGAATTCTGAATTTCTTCTCAGTGTTATCTTGTACTTCTTTGAATTTTCTCAAAACAGGTATTTTGAATTGTCTAGCTGAAAGGTCACATATCTCTATTGCTCCAAAATTGGCCCCTGGTGCCTTCCTTATTTCATTTGGGGAGGTCATGTTTTCCTGGATGTCACTATGCTTGTGGATGTTTGTCTGTGTCTAGGCATGAAAGAGTTAGATATTTATTGTATTCATTGCAGTCTGGGTTTTTAAAAGTCTTTCTGTGGATTTGAAAGGACTTGGGTATAGTGATGTAAGCCATATCTGCATAGGGGCACCTAAGTCCAGTAATGTTGTGGTTCTTGCAGACTTTTAGAGGAACCTCCTTAATGGTCTTGAATAAGATCCAGAAGATCTCTTTGGATTATCAGGCAAAGGCTCTTGCTCTCTTCCCTTACTTTCTACCAAACAGTCTCTTTCTCTCTTTTCTGAATCACCTGGAGGTGGGAGTGGCATGACACTAGCATCTCTGTGGCCACAACCACTATGACTGTGCTGGGTCAGACCTGAAGTCAGCACAGCACTCGATCTTGCCCAACACCTGCTGTAACAACTACCTAGCTACTGCTTATGTTCACATATGGCCCTAGGGCTCTACAGTCACCAGGTGGCAAAGCCAGCTAGGGTTGTGTCCTTCCCTTCAAGGTGGTGAGTTCCCCCAGGCCCTGGATATGTCCAGAGGTACCTTCAGGGAGCCAGGGACTAGAGTCAAAAGCCTTAGAAGTCTGCCGGTTGTTCTACTGTACTGCAGCTGAGCTGACACTTAAACCAGGAGTTACAATTTTTCCCACTCTTTTCTTCTTTTTCCACAGGCAAAGATGCCTCTCCCCATGGCCATTTCCCCCACAAACACACAGGGAGTATTGCAAGGCTACCGCTGATGTTCCCTTAAGGCTCAAGAGCTCTTCAGTCAGCTGTGGTGAATGCTGCCTGGCCTAGGACTCACCCTTCAGGGAAGTGGGCTCCCCTCTGTCCCAGATCAGGTCCAGAAGTGCTGTTCAAGAGCCAAGTCCTGGTACTAGGGATGCCAAGAGCCAGCTTGGTGGTCTATCCCCCTGTGGCCAAGCTGGTGCCTAAGGTGTAAGACAAAGTTCCCTTTACTTTTCTCTCCACTTTTCTCATGCAGAAGGAGTCTCTACCTGTAGCTACTACAGCTGGGAATGTGTTGAGTGTCACTTGAAGCCATCAAGTCTCAGAGTCTTACCCAAGTCCCATAGCATACTACTTGGGTATTGCTGCTAGTTATTCAGGACCCAAGGGCTCTTTAGTCAGTAGGTGATAGGTCCTATCAGGACTGGGTTCTTCCCTTCAAATAAGTGGGTTCCTTTCTGGCCGAGGGTGTGTCTAGAAATATTGTCCAGGAGTTAGGATCTGTGAAGGAGGCCTCAGGACTCTGACGGGTGCCCTATCCTACTGTGGTTGAGCTGATATCCAAGATGCATGAAAAAGTTCTCTTTACTATTCTGTCTCCTCTCCTTAAGCAGAAGGAAGGGTGTCTCCTTTGGAGCCCTGAACTATGAAGCCTGGGGTTGAAGGAAGGGTGGCTCAAGTGCTCCCTTAGCTGCCTCGGCTGGCATCTCATTAGGTCATGTGCCCCCTCAGTTTGCTGACTCTGAGCCCAGTTCTTCACTAGGATTCACCTAGCAGTTGTAGTCCTTGTGGCCTAGACTGACTTTCAAATTTATTTAGAGCCTCAAAGCATTTTAGCCTGTGGTGGCAAGGCTTGCCAGAACTCAAGTTCCCACCACTGGGTTGGGTGATTCCCTTCTGGCTAAGGCTGCTTTAAATAATCCCTCTGTGGGCGAGTGTCCGCTGGGTTCTGCCCAGTTTTGCCTTCTGCTATGACAGAGCACCATTGAGGTAAATGCAATATCTGGCAATTGCTGCACTCTCCCAAGCACACAGATTCTTTCTCCACTGCATGGCTGCTGCCAGGGCATAGGATATGGGTGATAGCAGTGATTAAAGACTGTCTCCTACCCTCCTCAGTGCCTCTTTGAGCCATTTGAAGTTAAAGCCAAGTACTTTGATTGTCATCTGATTTTTGGTTGTTATGAAAGTACTTTTGTTGTGTATAGATAGTTGTTAAATTTGTGTCCTCGAAGGGGGACAATTGGTGAATGCTTCTATTCGACCATCTTGTTCTCTTCCTGCCTATTTTCTAATGTAAGAATTTACTGCTATAAATTTCTCTGCTTACCACTGCTTTAGCTGCATTCTACATATTTTGATACTTCGTATTTTCATTTGCACTGAGTTTTATGTATTTTATTTTCTTTCAAGACTTTCTCTTTGACTTGTGGATTATTTAGAAGTGTGTTTAATTTCCTCACATTAAAATATTTTCCTGTTGTGTTTCTATTATTGATTTCTCATTTGATTCCATTAAGGTTAGAGAACACACTCTCTATGATTTCAATCCTTTAAAATTTGTTGAAATTTGTTTTGTGGCCCGTAACATAGTCTATCTTGGTGAATGATTCATGAGCACTTAAAAAATATGTATTGTTCTGTTGTCGGGTAAAGCTTCCTATATATGCTAATTAGATCTTGTTGCTAGTTCTACATCCCTGCTGATTTTCTGTGTAGTAGTTCTATCAATTTCTACAAGTTGAATTGTTGAAATCCCTAATTATAATTGTGGATTTGTCTATCTCCCCTTTTAGCTCTATAAATTTTTTCCTAATAAATTTTGAGGCTGGTTTTGATGTGTATACTTTTGGGATCATTAAGTCTTGTTGGTGAATTGATTTTATTATCATATATAAAGATTTTCTTTGTCTGTGAAGTCTACTTCGTCATTTTTGTATCTACTTCTCCTATTTTAAAAATTAATGCTTGAATGGTATATTTCTTTCCATCATTTTCTTTTAACATATCTATGCAATTGAATTTGAAATGAGTTGTTTGTAACCAGCACATGGTTGGGTTGTGTATGGTTTGTTTGTTTTTGTTTTTTCAGATTTATTTGGACAATCTTTGCTTTTTGAGTAGTGTGTGTTTAGACTATTTACATTTAAGGTGTTGATTTGTTAATGCTTAAGTCTTCCATTTTATTATTTGTTTTCTGTTTGTTTACACTCTTTCTTGTTCCTCTTAGTCTCTCTCTTCTTGCTCTACTGGAGGTTACTTGACCAATTTCCAAAATTTTATCTTAATTTATTTACCACATTTTTGAGCATATTAATTTGCATAGCCCTCTTAGTGGTTGCTCTGGGCATTGCAATATACTTATGAGATTTATTACAGCTGTCTGGTAGCAAAGTTTTACCACCTTGAGTGAAATGTGGAAACTTTACTTCCATTTAGGTCTCTGTATTGTACTTGCTTTAAAATATTGTCTGGAGTATCAGATGGAGTATTTTTTTATAATCATCATATAAGTTATGGGTTGAATTGTTTCCCCTCTCCAAATGTTGAAATACTAACTCCCAGTACCTCAGAATGTGACCATATTTGGAAATAGGGTCATTGTAGATGAGGTTATATTGGAGTACGCTGGACTCTTAATCTAATACAATTAGTGTCCTTAGAAGAACAGAAGAGAGACACAGAGACAGAGACACACACAGGGAGAATGCCATGTGGTATGAAGACGGGGATTTAAGTGCTGTAGTTACAAGCCAAGGAACACCAGAGTCCAGAAAATCATCGGTAGCCAGGAAGAGACAAGGAAGGATTCTCCCCTATCCATTTCAAAGGGAATATGACCCTGCCAACACCTTGATTTTGAACTTCCAGCCTCCAAAACTGTGACATAATAAGTTTCTGTTGTTTCAAGGCACACAGTCTGTGGTACTTTGTTATGTCAGTCCTAGGAAGCTAATACAGGTTTTGGCTGCTGGGAAGTAAAACACCCTACTCTCTATTTCTCTCCTCTGAGACTGTAATGATATGCATATTGTATATTTTATTACTGTCCTTCAGTTCTCTGAAAGTCAGTTTATGAGTTGAGAGTGATAAGGGGAGGGGGAGAGGAAGTTTGAGAAGAGAAGATAAAGTGAGATAATTATTTTGGAGTATGGGAGAAAAAAATTTATTAGGGGAATATAGTGGATTGCTAGGAATGGAGTAGGGCAATATTAAGTATGCATTTGGTATTGTGGTCATGAAATTAATGACAGATCATATGCTATACCATGCATCTTGTACATTATGTCATGTATTATGTATGGGGTATTTGTGTGTATGTATGTGTGTGTTTGTAACACTTCAGACCCATGTATAACTAAATACTTCAGGACTTAGAGTAATCTATGTTGTTTTTCTTTTAAATAACTCATTTCAATCCAAGTCAACCATAATTTATTAAGGCCTGTACTGTTTATTACAAGGCTATTTTATTTCATTTTCCAGGTGAAAAGTAGTAAGAAAATAATTTTTGTAATACCACACTATAATAAAAGTTACCAGAGCCTCCTAAAATGTGTGTTTCTTGATTCCCCAGACCTAGCTTTTGATTCATCCTCACAGACCATCTTGGTTAAAGTTGGATCATCTAGTCAGAATGAGTCTTTGCAAAGCTCTTAATTGCTCATTGGTGACACACATGGGCTATCATCATAGAAGGTGGGCAGGATGGTTAGATAGTTAGGTGCTATGCTATGTAATTGGACAGTCTTAGCTCAAATCCTGGCTCTGTCATTTATTATCTTTGTGACCCTAGACAGGTTACTTAACTTCTCTATACCTCGGTTTCAACATCTGTAAAATAGAGATAATAACAGGCCTGAACTCATAAGGTGTGAGAAATTAACTGATAATATGTAAAGGACTTAGTATGAAGCTTGTAAAACAGCTTTCTGGTCATATTTGTCTCTCAAGGGCCACTTTTGTGTTTTATTTTATTTTATTTTATATATATATTTTTGAGACAGAGGCTCACTCTGTTGTCCAGGCTGGAGTGCAGTGGCACAATCTCGGCTCGCTGCAACCTCTGCTCCTAGATTCAAGCAATTCTCCTGCCTCAGCCTCCTGAGTATCTGGGATTACAGGCATGCGCCACCATGACCAGCTAATTTTTGTATTTTTAAAAGAGACGGGGTTTCATCATGTTGGCCAGGCTGGTCTCGACCTCCTGACCTCGTGATTCACCTGCCTCGGCCTCCCAAAGTGCTGGGATTACAGGCGTGAGTCACTGCACCCGGCCTTGTGTATTTCTTAGAGAGCCTCCCAGTAAGAATCTCTGACTAGCACCCCTGATGGCAGTGACTATTCTCAGGCTGCCCACTTCTTACTCCCTCCCTCAGCCTCAGTCCATTCCACATAAATGCTCTTTTGGGCTTATTTCACCTCTCTTGGGCATTATTACTTTTAAAAGTGATTGCCGTCTAGCTCCCTAGCTCCTGGACAATGTCTGTTTCCTGGAAAATCACGCCTTTCAGCTCTGCTGTTGAACAGGCAGTGCAACCATGGCCCTGCAACTCTAGTCCTCCCATATGCGAATTTTAAATACGAGTCCTTATGTTTTCTGCACCCCAGGGGATAATTGTTTTTGAAATGCTCCACACTTTGAGTCCCCTCTCGCTTGGCTGAGGTGAGAAAAAATATCCCATCTGATCCCCCATGAGAGACAGAGAAGGGAAACACTCAGTACACCAACAATTCTCCAAAGAAATCCTCCAACTATGACTCTCCAACCTCAGCTCCTTAAATACATGGGAGTTGAGTGATGGTCTAAGTCTGTTTCATCATTCTCTTAGCATGTCTTTTTGGGTGGCTTGGCATTTCACTTAAGGGTATTTGCGGTGGTGGTAATAGTCATTCATGTTCTTCACCAGATCTTTCCTCCTTCTTGGCACAGAATGGGATTACATATCTTTGCCTACAATGAAGTCAGATAAAGCCAAGTGACTTGTTTCGTCCAATGAAATGTGAGTGAAAAGCTTTTGGCCAGAAACTTTATTTTATTATGTATTTATTTTAGAGACAAGGTCTTGCTCTGTCACCCAGGCTGGAGTGCAGTGGCCTGATCATAGCTCACTGTAACCTAGAACTCCTTAGCCAGAAGCTTTACAAGTCACTGTTGTAGTGTTGAAATGTATCCTCCATAAGCCTGGGACTCTACATGACCAGGATGAGCAGGGTGTCCTTGCTGATATGCATTGGTAATGTTGTGTGAATAAGAAATATACTTTTGTGTGTCAACCACTCATATTTTGGGGTTGTTTTTTATAGCAGAACCTAGTCCACCCTAACAGGAATATATTTGACATTTATTTGTACTGGTCTTTAGGTTCTCTGTGAAGTTCAAGAAAACGTAAGTGATAACATTTTATACTCTTGTTAAATTATTATTAGTAGTATTTGTTATGATTATCATATTTACATTGGAACTTGTGTGATTGTCACGTTTATGGGAAAGTGACTAATCAGAGAGACGAGGAGATAAAAAACCTGATTTCACACCCTAGTTCTAACACTAATTTTATATAGCTAAGCCTTCTAAATTTTCCTCAAATATAAAACAGAGATATATACCTCCCCTGCCTGTTTCACTGAGTTGTCTTAAGCATCAGTGAGATCACGGATAAGAAAGTGCATTGAAAACTCTAAAGCAGACCACAAACATAACATACAAAATTGTGGTTCATATCCCAGGCTGTGCATCAGAACATTTAGTCAGACATTATTTCTGCATTTCTTTGCAATTATTTGTGCAGTGAAATGTATCAATTCCTCATTGGATGGAATAATCTATGGTAGCTTTCTAGTGATCAAAAAGCCTTCCAGGCACGTCTGTTCTATGTTCAGCACTATACCACGCCATTGGAGAAACGCTAGATAAGTCTAAGGTATGGCTCATAACATCAATAGTGTATTCTTGAAAAATGCTTAGAGTGTGAATGTTAAGTGTTTTTACCACAAAATGATAATCAAATGAGGTAATGCATATGTTAATTAGTTAGATTTAGCCATTCCATAACACATATATACTTCAAAACATCATGTTGTACACAATAAATGCATATAATTTTGTCAATTAAAAAATAAATTTTTTGAGGAAGAGGAATAACAAGATTTTAAAAACTGCAAATGAAACAAAACCTATAATTCAGGCAGAGTGAAGACCTTGGCAAATTAACCCCCTGCAAAAACAATGATAGGCTGGGCATGGTGGCTCATGCCTGTAATCCCAGTGCTTTGGAAGGCTGAGGAAAAAGGATTTCTTGAGGCCAGGAGGTCAAGGTTATAGTGAGCTATGACTGTGCCACTGCACCCTAGCCTGGATGGCAGAGTGAGACCCCATCTCAAAAAAAGCAGTAATAAACTGGTAAAATTATTAAAACAACAATTTCAGAACTCTGAACATTAAGCAGAGGGACACAATAAATTGAAAAGCATTTATTCAAGAAAACTACTGAATCTCAGTAAAAACAGCGGGATTTTTTTTAAGTTGAGGTTGCTCCCATCCCTCCTCCTCCTACCCCACCTACCTAATTCTGTGCTGCAGTATCTATGAAGACGATTAGTTTGGCTACTGGCTGGAGGTGGCTGATCTGACTTGGAGCTCTGCTGAAGTCCAAATGCCCAGGGATATTATTGAAAACAATAGTGACCAGTGTCAAAAAATTAAAGGCCAATACCATAGCTGTCTGAGGCTATGATACTGGTTGAGCAAACTAGAGACCAACCAAAAATCATAAGTGGAGATCTGGGGAATGAGATAACTTTAGAAGGTTTTGAAAAGGCTGTCATATTCTTGAAGAATCCGGAAGTCTGTGTGCATGTGCAGGGCTAAGAACATACTGAGCAAAGATCAGAGAGGGCCCTAGTAATCTACTCACACCCAAATGATGGAGAGGCTCTGCATAAGCAGAAAGTAAAAGCCAAGGCAGCTCAATTAACTGGATTAACTTTGAATGCATGCCCCAACCCCAAAATCATCTCAGCAAAAAGTGGAAGCTTTATTCGCTCAAGGTCTTCAAGTACAACCTGTTTAACATTGACCAATATTTGTTGGCTACTAAGCAATGCTGATCCAGGGATGACTCCTAGGAAGCTGTCTTAGTCTATTTGGGCAATTGTGACAAAAATGCCATGAAACAAAATGCATAACAAAAATGCCACAGACTGGGTAATTTATCAACAACAGAAATTTATTATTCACAGTTTCAGAGGCTGGGAAATCCAGATCAAGTGACCAGTGGATTTGAAGACTGGTGAGGGCTCACTCTCTGCTTCAAAAATGGCACCTTCTCACTGTGTCCTTTCACAGTGTCCTCACATGGCAGGAAGGCAAAAGGGTTCCTGTAAGCCTCTTTTATAAGGGCACCAATCACAATCATGAGGGTGGAGCTCTCATGACCTAATCACCTCAATGTCCTCATCTCTTAATACTATCATCTTGGGGGTTAGGTTTCAGCATATAAATTTTGGGTGTACACAAACATGCAGACCATAGCAGAAGCCAAGCTTAAAAATAAAAACAATTAAGAAAAACAACAGATTAGACAATTCAGTGGTTGCACATTGGAGGGAAGACAAGTACTGTATATTTAGTCCAGGCAAATCACTAAATATACAAACAAAAAATAACAACATTAACAACAAGATCCCCCAGTAGCAACAGCAATCACTGGGAGGGGTGGGGAGAAGATCATAATCGATAGTTGCTACAATATTTTATCTAAAATATATTCAGTTGTCAACAAAAATTTATGAGACATGCAAAGAAATAAGAAAGTGTGGCCCATACACAGAAATAAAAATCTACGAACAGAAACTGTCTCTAAAGGAGACCATATGTTGAACTTAGTTAAAAAAGACTTCAAGTATGTTTTTATAAATATATTCAAAGAAGTAAAGGAAGCCGTGCTTTAAAAGTTAAGGGAATCGCACCACTGCATTCCAGCCTGGCGACAGAGTGAGACTCCATCAAAAAAATAAATAAATAAAATAAAAAATAAAATAAAAAACAAAGAAAAAAATAAAAGAGTTAAGGGAAAGTATTACTACAATGATTCATAAAATAGAGACTGTCAATAAAGAGTTGGAAATTAGAAAAAAGGAGCCAAATGGACATTCTGGAATTGAAAAGTCAAATAACTGAATAAAGAAATTCACTAGAACTGACACCTCACATGGCCGGGTACTCCTCTGAGACAAAACTTCCAGAGGAATGATCAGACAGCAGCATTCACGGGTCATGAAAAACCACTGTTTGGCAGACACCGCTGCTGATACCCAGGCAAACAGGGTCTGGAGTGGACCTCTAGCAAACTCCAACAGACCTGCACCTGAGGGTCCTGTCTGTTAGAAGGAAAACTAGCAAACAGAAAGGACATCCACACCAAAAACCCATCCGTACATCACCATCATCAAAGACCAAAAGTAGATAAAACCACAAAGATGGGGAAAAAACAGAGGAGAAAAACTGGAAACTCTAAAAAGCGGCGCACCTCTCCTCCTCCAAAGGATTGCAGTTCCTCACCAGCAATGGAAAAAAGCTGGACGGAGAATGACTTTGATGAGTTGAGAGAAGAAGGCTTCAGATGATCAAACTATGAGCTACAGGAGGAAATTCAAACCAAAGGCAAAGAAGTTAAAAACTTTGAAAAAAATTTAGACGAATGTATAACTAGAATAACCAATACAGAGAAGTGCTTAAAGGAGCTGATGGAGCTGAAAGCCAAGGCTCGAGAACTACGTGAAGAATGCAGAAGCCTCAGGAGCCGATGCGATCAACTGGAAGAAAGGGTATCAGCAATGGAAGATGAAATGAATGAAATGTAGCGAGAAGGGAAGTTTAGAGAAAAAAGAATAAAAAGAAATGAACAAAGCCTCCAAGAAATATGGGACTATGTGAAAAGACCAAATCTACATCTGATTAATGTACCTGAAAGTGACGGGGAGAATGGAACCAAGTTGGAAAACACTCTGCAGGATATTATTCAGGAGAACTTCCCCAATCTAGCAAGGCAGGCCAACATTCAGATTCAGGAAATACAGAGAATACCACAAAGATACTCCTCGAGAAGAGCAACTCCAAGACACATAATTGTCAGATTCACCAAAGTTGAAATGAAGGAAAAAATGTTAAGGGCAGCCAGAGAGAAAGGTCGGGTTACCCACAATGGGAAGCCCATCAGACTAAGAGCGGATCTCTCAGCAGAAACTCTACAAGCCAGAAGAGAGTGGGGACCAATATTCAACATTCTTAAGGAAAAGAATTTTCCATCCAGAATTTCATATCCAGCCAAACTAAGCTTCATAAGTGAAGGAGAAATAAAATCCTTTACAGACAAGCAAATGCTGAGAGATTTTGTCACCACCAGGCCTGCCCTAAAACAGCTCCTGAAGGAAGCACTCAACATGGAAAGGAACAACTGGTACCAGCTGATGCAAAATCACGCCAAAATGTAAAGACCACCAAGACTAGGAAGAAACTGCATCAACTAATGAGAAAAATAACCAGCTAACATCATAAAGACAGGATCAAATTCACACATAACAATATTAACTTTAAATGTAAATGGACTAAATGCTCCAATTAAAAGACACAGACTGGCAAATTGGATAAAGAGTCAAGACCCATCAGTGTGTTGTATTCAGGAAACCCATCTCACATGCAGAGACACACATAGGCTCAAAATAAAAGGATGGAGGAAGATCTACCAAGCAAATGGAAAACATAAAAAGGCAGGGGTTGCAATCCTAGTCTCTGATAAAACAGACTTTAAACCAACAAAGATCAAAAGAGACAAAGAAGGCCATTACATAATGGTAAAGGGATCAATACAACAAGAAGAGCTAACTATCCTAAATGAATACGCACCCAATACAGGAGCACCCAGATTCATAAAGCAAGTCCTGAGTGACCTACAAAGAGACTTAGACTCCCACACAATAATAATGGGAGACTTTAACACCCCACTGTCAACATTAGACAGGTCAACGAGACAGAAAGTCAACAAGGATACGCAGGAATTGAACTCAGCTCTGCACCAAGTGGACCTAATAGACATCTACAGAACTCTCCACCCCAAATCAACAGAATATACATTTTTTTCAGCACCACACCACACCTATTCCAAAATTGACCACATAATTGGAAGTAAAGCTCTCCTCAGCAAATGTAAAAGAACAGAATTTATAACAAACTACCTCTCAGACCACAGTGCAATCAAACTAGAACTCAGGATTAAGAAACTCACTCAAAACCACTCAACTACATGGAAACTGAACAACCTGCTCCTGAATGACTACTGGGTACATAATGAAATGAAGGCAGAAATAAAGATGTTCTTTGAAACCAATGAGAACAAAGACACAACATACCAGAATCTCTGGGACACATTCAAAGCAGTGTGTAGAGGGAAATTTATAGCACTAAATGCCCACAAGAGAAAGCAGGAAAGATCCAAAATTGACACCCTAACATCACAATTAAAAGAACTAGAAAAGCAAGAGCAAACACATTCGAAAGCTAGCAGAAGAGAAGAAATAACTAAGATCAGAGCAGAACTGAAGGAAATAGAGACACAAAAAACCCTTCAAAAAATTAATGAATTCAGGAGCTGATTTTTTGAAAGGATCAACAAAATTGATAGACCGCTAGCAAGACTAATAAAGAAAAAAAGAGAGAAGAATCAAATAGATGCAATAAAAAATGATAAAGGGGATATCACCACTGATCCCACAGAAATACAAACTACCATCAGAGAATACTACAAACACCTCTACGCAAATAAACTGGAAAATCTAGACGAAATGGATAAATTCCTTGACACATACACTCTCCCAAGACTAAACCAGGAAGAAGTTGAATCCCTGAATAGACCAATAACAGGAGCTGAAATTGTGGCAATAATCAACAGCTTACCAACCAAAAAGAGTCCAAGACCAGATGGATTCACAGCCGAATTCTACCAGAGGTACAAGGAGGAACCGGTACCATTCCTTCTGAAACTATTCCAATCAATAGAAAAAGAGGGAATCCTCCCTAACTCATTTTATGAGGCCAGCATCATCCTGATACCAAAGCCAGGCAGAGACACAACAAAAAAAGAGAATTTTAGACCAATATCCTTCATGAACATTGATGCAAAAATCCTCAAAAAAATACTGGCAAACCGAATCCAGCAGCACATCAAAAAGCTTATCCACCATGATCAAGTGGGCTTCATCCCTGGGATGCAAGGCTGGTTCAATATATGCAAATCAATAAATATAATCCAGCATACAAACAGAACCAAAGACAAAAACCACATGATTATCTCAATAGATGCAGAAAACGCCTTTGACAAAATTCAACAACGCTTCATGTTAAAAACTCTCAATAAATTAGGTATTGATGGGACATATCTCAAAATAAGAAGAGCTATCTATGACAAACCCACAGTCAATATCATACTGAATGGGCAAAAACTGGAAGCATTCCCTTTGAAAACTGGCACAAGACAGGGATGCCCTCTCTCACCACTCCTGTTCAACATAGTGTTGGAAGTTCTGGCCAGGGCAATGAGGCCAGAGAAGGAAATAAAGGGTATTCAATTAGGAAAAGAGGAAGTCAAGTTGTCCCTGTTTGCAGATGACATGATTGTATATCTACAAAACCCCATCGTCTCAGCCCAAAATCTCCTTAAGCTGATAAGCAACTTCAGCAAAGTCTCAGGATACAACATCAATGTACAAAAATCACAAGCATTCTTATACACCAATAACAGACAAACAGAGAGCCAAATCAGGAGTGAACTCCCATTCACAATTGCTTCAAAGAGAATAAAATACCTAGGAATCCAACTTACAAGGGACGTGAAGGACCTCTTCAAGGAGAACTACAAACCACTGCTCAATGAAATAAAAGAGGATACTAACAAACGGAAGACCATTCCATGCTCATGGGTAGGAAGAATCAATATCGTGAAAATGGCCATACTGCCCAAGGTAATTTATAGGTTCAATGCCATCCCCATTGAGCTACCAATGACTTTCTTCACAGAATTGGAAAAAACTACTTTAAAGTTCATATGGAACCAAAAAAGAGCCCGCATCGCCAAGTCAATCCTAAGCCAAAGAACAAAGTGGGAGGCATCACGGTAGCTGACTTCAAACTGTACTACAAGGCTACAGTAACCAAAATAGAGATATAGATCAATGGAACAGAACAGAGCCCTCAGAAAAAATGCCGCATATCTACAACTATCTGATCTTTGACAAACCTGAGAAAAACAAGAAATTGGGAAAGGATTCCCTATTTAATAAATGGTGCTGGGAAAACTGGCTAGCCAGATGTAGAAAGCTGAAACTGGATCCCTTCCTTACACCTTATACAAAAATCAATTCAAGATGGCTTAAAGACTTAAACGTTAGACCTAAAACCATAAAAACACTAGAAGAAAACCTAGGCATTACCATTCAGGACATAGGCATGGGCAATGACTTCATGTCTAAAACACCAAAAACAATGGCAAGAAAAGCCAAAATTGACAAATGGGATCTAATTCAACTAAAGAGCTTCTGCCCAGCAAAAGAAACTACCATCAGAGTGAACAGGCAACCCACAAAATGGGAGAAAATTTTTGCAACCTACTCATCTGACAAAGGGCTAATATCCAGAATCTACAATGAACTCAAACAAATTTACAAGAAAAAAACAAACAACCCCATCAAAAAGTGGGCAAAGGATATGAACAGACACTTCTCAAAAGAAGACATTTATGCAGCCAAAAAACACATGAAAAAATGCTCACCATCGCTGGCCATCAGAGAAATGCAAATCAAAAGCACGATGAGATATCATCTCACACCAGTTAGAATGGCAATCATTAAAAAGTCAGGAAACAACAGGTGCTGGAGAGGATGTGGAGAAATAGGAACACTTTTACACTGTTGGTGGGACTGTAAACTAGTTCAACCATTGTGGAAGTTAGTGTGGTGATTCCTCAGGGATCTAGAACTATAAATACCATTTGACCCAGCCATGCCATTACTGGGTATATACCCAAAGGACTATAAATCATGCTGCTATAAAGACACATGCACACGTATGTTTATTGCGGCACTATTCACAATAGCAAAGACTTGGAACCAACCCACATGTCCAACAATGATAGACTGGATTAAGAAAATGTGGCACATATACACCATGGAATACTATGCAGCCATAAAAAATGATGAGTTCATGTCCTTCGTAGGGACATGGATGAAATTGGAAATCATCATTCTCAGTAAACTATCGCAAGAACAAAAAACCAAACACCGCATATTCTCACTCATAGGTGGGAATTGAACAATGAGAACACATGGACACAGGAAGGGGAACATCACACTCTGGGGACTGTTGTGGGTTGGGGGGAGGGGTAAGGGATAGCATTGGGAGATATACCTAATGCTAGATTACGAGTTAGTGGGTGCAGCGCACCAGCATGTCACATGTATACATATGTAACTAACCTGCACATTGTGCACATGTACCCTAAAACTTAAAGTATAATAATAATAATAATAAAAGAAATTCACTGGAGTGGCAGAGCAGCAGGTTTGAGCTGAAAGAGGAAATAATCAGTGAACTTGGAGACAGATCAATAGGGATATGCAACCTGAAGAACACAGAGAAAAAAGAACAAAGAACAATGAACAGAGACTTAGAGTAATTTAGTACACTTTTGTGATGGTTAATGTTAGGTGTCAACTTGATTGGACTGAAGGATACCTAAACAGCTGGTAAAATATTGTTTCTGGATGTGTCTGTGAGGGTGTTGCCAGAGGAGATTGACATTGGAGTCAGTGGACTGGGAGAGGAAGACCCACTCTCACTGTGGTTGGGCACCATCCACTCAGCTGCCAGCATGGCTAGAACAAATTAGGCAGAAGGAGGTGGGAAAAACCAGTTTGCTGAGTCTTCTGGCTTTCATCTTTCTTCCATGCTGGATGCTTCCTTCTGTTCCTCCTGTCCTTAGACATGAGACTCTAGGTTTTTCGGCCTTTGGACTATTGGTTTGCTGGGGGCTCTTGGGCCTTTGGCCACAGACTGAAGACTGCATTTTTGGCTTCCCTACTTTTGAGGCTTTTGGACTTGGACTGAGCCATTACTGGCTTCTTTTTTCCTCAGCTTGCAGACAACCTATCATGGGAATTTGCATTGTGATCATGTGAGCTAATTCTCTCCATTAAACGTCTTTTCATATATACATGTATCCTATTAGTTCTGTCCCTCTGGAGAACCCTAATACACCTGTTAAGCACACTAACATATGCATAATGGGAGCAATGGAAAGAGAAGAGAGAAAAAAAGGAACAGAAAAAAATATTCAAAGGAATAATGGATGAGAACTCCCAAAATATGGCAAAAACGTTAATTTGCACTTTCAAGAAGCTCAACAAACTCCAAGTAGTGTAAACTAAAAGAAGTCCACACCTAGACACACCACAAAAAACTGTTGAAAAACAGACAATCTTGAAAGCAACAATACAAAATGACTCACAAAAATACCCTAATAAAGAATAGCAGCTGACTTCCCATTAGAAATCATGGAGCCAGAAGGCAATGGGATAATATTCAAAGTGTTGAAAGAAAAAAACTGTCCACCAAGAATTCTATCTTTCAAAAAGGAAAATGAAATAAAAACATTCTTAGTTAAACAAAGACTGAGAAAGTTCATTGCAATCAGACCTGCCTTACAAGAAATTCCAAGTTTTCAGGCTGAAAAGATATAAAACCAGATGGTAACTTGAATCTGTTATGAAGAAATAAAGAACACAGGTAAAGTAATTCCATAAGTAAATATAATAGAATAAAGATATATTTAAATCTTCTTTTAGTTTTTAAAACATTAAATAAAATAATTAAATTGTGTAAAACAATTTAAAACTGTATTGTTGGGCATATAACATATAAAGATGTCCAGGTGAGGTGGCTCATGCCTGTAAAGCCAGCATGTTGGGAGGCCGGGGAAGGTGGACTGCTTGAGGTCAGGAGTTCAAGACCAGACTGGCCAACATGGTGAAACCTCCTCTCTACTAAAAATATAAAAAATTATATATTTTGTATATATATAAAAAATATATAAAATGTGGTGACAGGCACCTGTAATCCCAGCTACTTGGGTGGCTGAGGCGGGGAAATTGCTTGAACCCTGAAGGTGGAGGTTGCAGTAAGCCAAGATTGTGCCATTGCACTACATTCTGGGTAGCAAGAACGAAACTCCGTGTAAAAAAACAAACAACATATAAAGATATAATTTGTCCAAAGCAATAGTATTGAGAAGAGATGGAAGGGAGCTATTGTGGAGCAGTTTGTATATACTACCAGAGTGAAATTAGGATTAATTCAAAGTAGATTATTTTAAGATGCAAATTATAATCCCAACAACAACCCTAAGAAAACAACTCAAAATATATTAAAAACAACTACAAAGGAATTAAAATGGTATATTAGAAAATATCTATTCAACAAAAATAGGTAGTAAAGAAAAAGGATAAGATTAATGAAGGCATGAGACATGTATGGAAAAAATACCCAGATAGCAGACATAAATCTAACTACATAAAGTTACATTAAATAAATAAATTAAGGAACCCGGTGTAAACATAGATTGTCAGATTGGATAAGTGAAACACAGGATCCAACTATTTCCTGCCTGCAAGAGATACACTTCAGATTTAAAGCCACAAACAGGTTGAAAGTAAGTGGATGGAAAAAGACACACCATGCAAACAGTAACCATAAGGTAGCTGAAATTGCTATTTTAATATCACACAGAATAGGCTTTAAGACAAAAATTGTTACGAGACAAAGAGAAATATTTTGTCTTGATAAAATTGACAATTTGTTTTGAGACAGAATCTTACTCTTTGCTCAGGCTGGAGTATAGTGGTGTAATCTCAGCTCACTGCAACCTCCACCTCCTGGGTTCAAGCAATCCTCCTGCCTCAGCCTCCTAAGTGTTGGGACTACAGGCATGTGCCACCACACCCGGCTAACTTTTGTATTTTTAGTAGAGACAGGGTTTTGCGATGTTGTCCAGGCTGGTCTCAAATGCCTGACCTCAGGTGATCTGCTCGCCTTGGCCTCCCAAAGGGCTGGGGTTACAGACGTGAGCCACCACACCAGGCAGAAATTGACAATTTATCAGAAAGATGTAAATATTATAAACATGTTTGTATCTAACAACAAAGCCCTAAAAATACTTAAAACAAAGCTGACAGAATTGAGTAAAACAGACAACTTGACAATAATAGTTAGAAACTAAAATATTAATAGAACTGCTAGATGGTTAATCTGTAAGTATTAAAGCAACTTGAAGAACTCTATTAATCAATTTGACTAACTGATATAGAAGACTGCATCTAACCACAGTAAAATTCACATCCTTTCAAAAGTGAACATGAACTATTCCCCAGGGTAGACTATATGCTATGCCTATATAAGTCTCAACAACTTAAAAGGATTGAAACCATGCCAATTATATTGTCTGACCACAAGGAAATTAAATTATAAATCAATAGAAAGGCATTTGCAAAATCCGGAAATACTTGGAAATCAAACAATATATAGCCAAATAGTCCATGGATCAAAGAAGAAATCACAAAGAAGATTAGAAAGTATTTTGAACTGAATGAAAATGAAAACACAACATATAAAAGTTTATGGGATGTAGCTAACTTAGTGCTTAGGATAAAATACATAGCTTTAAATATCTGTATTACAAAAGAAGTTCTTCAATCAGTAATCTAATATTCCACCTTCAGAATCTAGAAAAAGAAGAGCAAAATAAACCCATGACAAAGATAGGGAGCAGGCATAAATAAAATTAGAGCAGACATAAATAAAATACAAAACAGAAAAATAACTGGGGAAATCAATGAAACAAAAAAATTTGTTCTTTGAAAAGATCAACAAAACTTGAGAAATCTTTAGCTAAACTGACCAAAACAAAAGAGAGAAGATACACATCACCAAAATCAGGAATATAAGAGGGGACATCAGCACTGAACGTACAGCCATTAAAAGGATTATAAAGAAATATTGTAAACAAATTTAATCCAATAAATTAGAAGACTTAGATGAAATGGACAAATTCCCAGAAAGGCACAAATTACCAACACAGACTTTAAAAGAAACAGAAAATCTGAATAGATCTATAACAACTAAAGAAATTGAATATATAATTTAAAAATTCTCATAAGGAAAACGCAGATGTGGGTGGCTTCCCTGGTAATTCAATCAAACATTTAAAGAAGAAATGGTGCCAATATTCCAAAATTGTTCATTATTAAAAGTCCCCTGCTATTATTGTATTGCAATCTATCTCCCCCTTTAGATCTATTAATGTTTGCTTTATATATTTGGGTGCTCCAGTGTTGAATGCGTGTAAATTTACAATTGTTATGTCTTCTTGCTGAATTGACCCCTTTATCATTATAAATTGACCTACTTTGTCTCTTTTTGTAGTCTATGACTTGAAGTCTATTTTATCTGATATAAATATAGATAATCCTGCTCTTTTTGGTTTCGATTTGCATGGAATATCTTTTTCCATCCCTTTACTTTCCGTCCATGTATGTCTTCGTAGGTGAAGTGAGTTTCTTATATGCAGTATATAGTTGGGTCTTGTTTTTTGTCCAAGTGCTTCAGAACATTGTTCCGGGCAAAGACTTTTTAAGTAAGACCTCAAAAGCATAGGCAAAAATGCAAAAATAAACAAATGAGATTATGTCAAGATAAAATCATAGGTTGGTGCCAAAGTAATTGTGGTTTTTGCCATTAATGGCAAACAATTCAATAGCAAAATAATAAATAATCAAATTTAAATATGGCTAAAAGATATGAGTAGAGATTTCTCAAAATACGACATACAAATGGCCATTGGGTATATTAAAAATACTCAACATCGCTAATCATCAGGGAAATGCAAGTCAAAACTACAATAATGTAACATCTCACCCCTGTTAAAATGACTTTTATTAAAAAAACGAAAAATAACAGATACTGGTGAGGATGTGGAGAAGAGGAACCCTCGTACCCTGTTGGTGGGAATGTAAATTAGTACAGCCACTATGGAATGTATATCCAAAAAAAAAAAAAAAGGAAATCAGTATATTGAAAAGATATCTGTACGCCCATGTCTATTGCAGCACTACTTACAAAAGTAAGTTGATATGGAATCAACCTAAGTGTCCATCAATAGAAGAATGAAAAAAGAAAATGTGGTATGTATACACAATGGGATATTATTTAGCCATAAAAAAGTGAAATCCTGTCATTTGCAGCAACATTGATGGTACTGTAGTTCATTATGTTAAGCAAAATAAGCCAAGCACAGAAAGAAAAATATCACATGTTCTCACTTATCAATGGAAGCTAAAACTGGTTCTCATGGAGGTAGAGAGTTGATTGGCAATTACCAGAGGCTGGGAATAGTAGAGGGGAGGGGAAATGAAGTGAGGTATGTTAATGGGTACAAAAATACAGTTTGATAGAAGGAATAAGATCTAGTGTTCTATAGTACAATAGGGTGTCTATAGTTAACAATAATATATTGTATATTTCAAAAAAGCTAGATGAGAGGAATTGGAATGTTGTCAACATAAAGAAAAGATAAAAGTTCGAGGTGATAGATATCCCAATTACTCTGATTTGATCGTGATCATTACAAACTGTATGCATGTATCAAAATATCATGTATACCCCCAAAATATGTACAAGTTATGTATCGATAAAAAAAGAAAATAAGACAATCACTGTGCAGGGAAAAATTTTGCATATCATATTCCTGAAAAATAAGTTGCATTTAGAATATAAAATAACTCTAAAAATTAAATAATAAGACAAATAATCCAATTAAAAATGGGCAAAAAAAATATTGGAATAGACATGTTTCCAAGGAAGATAAAGGAATGGCTAATAAGCACATGAAAAGATACTCAATGCCAGTAGGAGATACCACTCCACAATTACTGGAATGACTGTAATCAATGCAACAGACAAATGTTGATTGCAACGTGGAGAAACTGGAACACTTAATCATTGTTTGTGGGAATGTAAAATATCACAGCCGCTTTGGAAAACAATGTGGCCGTTTCTCCAAATATTAAACATAGAGGTCCCAGTGACCAAGCAATTCCACTCCTGGCAATCTACCCAAAAGAACTGAAAACATATGTCCACACAAAAACTTGTAAGCAAATGTTCACAGCAGCACTATTTACAATACTCAGAAAGTGGAAATGACCCAATTGTCTCAATTGATGACTGGATAGACAAAATGTGCTATAGCCATACAATGGAATACTATTTAGCCATAAAAAGGAATGGAATACTGATACGTGCTATCACATGGATGAAACTCAAAAACATTATGCTAATTGAAGCCAGACACAAAAGACTACACATTATATGATTCCATTTCAATGAAATGTGATGTAAAGGCAAATCTATAGAGATGGAAAGATTAGTGGTTGCTCTGATATGGAGCTGGAAACAGGGATTCAATGTAAATAGGAATAAGGTATCTTTTTTAAAAAAAATTTTTATGTTATGTTCAGGGATACATGTGCAGGTTTGTTGAATAGGTAAACTTGTGTCATGGGAGTTTGTTGTACAGATTATTTCATCACCCAGGTATTAGTTTTTTTCATGATTCTCTCCCTCCTCCCACCCCCACCCTTCGATAGGCCCCAGGGTGTATTGTTCCCCTCTACATGTCCATGTGTTCTCATCATTTAGTGCCCCCTTATAAGTGAGAACATGCAGTATTTGGTTTTCTGTTCCTGCATTAGTTTGCTAAGGATAATGGCCTCCAGCTCCATCCATGTCCCTGCAAAGAACATGATCTTGTTCTTTTTTATGTCTGCATAGTATCCCATGGTGTATATGTAGCACATTTTCTCTATCCAGTCTACCATTGATAGCTATTTAGGTTGATTCTATGTCTTTGCTACTGGAAACAGTGTGACAATGAATATATGTCTGCATGTGTCTTTATAATAGAATGATTTATATTCCTTTGGGTATATACCTGGTAATAGGATTGTTGGGTCGATAGTATTTCTGTCTTTAGGTCTTCGAGGAATTGCCACACGGTCTTCCACAATGGTTGAATTAATTTACACTCTCACCAACAGTGTATAAGTGTTTCTTTTTCTCCACAACCTCGCCAGGATCTGTTATTTTTTGGCTTTTTAATAATAGCCATTCTGACTGGTGTGAAATGGTATCTCACTGTGGTTTTAATTTGCATTTCTCTAATGATTAGTGATGTTGAGCTTTTTTTCATATGCATGTAGGCCACATATATATCTTCTTTTGAAAAGTGTTCACGCCCTTTGCTCACTTTTAAATGTTTTTTCTTTTTTTTTGTGATTTTAAGTTCCTTATAGATGTCAGAAAGTAGACCTTTGTCGGATGCATAGTTTGTAAATATTTTCTCTGTAGGTTGTCTGTTTATGCTGTTGATAGTTTCTTTTGCTGTGCAGAAGCTCTTTAGTTTAATTAGATCCCATTTATCAATTTTTGCTTTTATTGCAATTTCTTTTGGAGTCTTCGTCATGAAATTTTTACCAGGGCACATGTCCTGAATGGTATTGCTTATGTTGTCTTCTAGGGTTTTTATAGTTTTGGATTTTATGTTTAAGTCTTTAATCCATCTTGAATTAATTCTTGTACATGGTGTAAGGAAGGGGTACAGTTTCAATCTTCTGCGTATGGCTAGCCAGTTATTCCAGCAGCATTTATTGAATAGGGATTCCTTTACCCATTGCTCTTTTTTTGTCAGATTTGTTGAAGATCAGACAGTTGTAGGTGTGTAGTCTTATTTCTAGATTCTTTATTCTGTTCTGTTGGTCTATGTGTCTGTTTTTGTACCAGCACCATACTGTTTTGGTTACTGTAGCTCGGTAGTGTAGTTTGAAATCAGGTAGCATGATGCTTCCAGCTTTGCTCTTTTTGCTTAGGATTGCCTTGGCTATTTGGGCTCTGTTTTGGTTCCATAAATTTAAAAATGTTTTTTTTTTTTCTGGTTCTGTGAAGAATCTCAATGGTAGTTTAATAAGAATAGCATTGAATTTATAAATTGTTCTGGGCACTATTGCCATTTTATTTTTTTCAGTTTCTAAAAGCCCAGAAAGTATGGCTATTTAAAAGATATTGATTTTTCCTCTCCATGAGCATGGAATGTTTTCCATTTGTTTGTGTCATCTCTGATTTCTTTGAGCAGTGGTTTGTAGTGCTCCTTGTGGAGCTCTTTCACCTCCCTAGTTAGCTGTTTTCCTGTGTATTTTATTCTTTTTGTGGCAATTGTGAATGGGATTTTGTTCCTGATTTGGCTCTCGGCTTGACTGTTGTTGTATAGGAATGCTAGCAATTTTTTCACATTGATTTTGTATCCTGAGACTTTGCTGAAGTTATGAGCTTAAGAAGCTTTTGGGTTGAGACTATGGGGTTTTCTAGATGTAGGATCATGTCATCTGCAAACAGGGATAGTTTGACTTGCTCTCTTCCTATTTGGATGCCCTTTATTTCTTTCTCTTGCCTGATTGCCCTGGCCAGGACTTCCAATACCACGTTGAATAGGAGTGGTAAGAGAGGGCATTCTTGTCTTGTGCCTGTTTACAAGGGGAATGCTTCCAGCTTTTGCCCATTAAGTATAATCTTGACTGTGGGTTTGTCGTATATGGCTCTGGAATAAAAAGGTATCTTATGGGGGTAATGGAAATGTTGTAAAACTGGATTATGGCAATTGTTAAATAATTTGGTAAATTTATTGAAAATTATTGAATTTTACACTTAGGTGGCTGAATTTTATGGTATGTAAATTATATCTCAATGCATGTTGTAAGAATCTATCATTCAGACCTCCATTTTTCAACCATCTAGTCAACAGGACAGAGTATACCATGACTATGAGGTTATGAACAACTAATTCTCCCAATTTTTTATTTTATCCATTATAGAATCATGGGGAAATAACTCACTTCTCAAATAATTATTTCCAAATAATCAATGCAAAAGAATTTATTTTAAGAAAGGCAAACTCAGGAGGTTGAGGCTGCAATGAGCCATGATCATGCCACTGCGCTCCAGCTTGGGCACCAGAGTGAGATCCTGTCTCTAAAAACAACAACCAAAAAGGCTGGGAGTGGTGGCTCATGCCTGTAATCCCAACACTTTGGGCAGATCACCTGAGGTCAAGAGTTCGAGACCAGCCTGACCAACATGGTGAAACCCTGTCTGTACTAAAAATACAAAAATTAGCCAGGTGTGGTGGTGGGCACCTGTAATCCCAGCTACTTGGGAGGTTGAGGTAGGAGAATCGCTTGAACCTGGGAGGCAGAGGTTGCAGTGAGCTGAAACTGTGCCACCGCACTCCAGCCTGGGTGACAAAGTGAGACTCTGTCTCAAAAAAAAAAAAAAGAAAAAAAAAAAACTAAAAGAGGGCGAAAATTTAAAAGTTATTTTATTATACCATCAATAGGAAAGGCTAAATAGTCATGTGTTCTCCTCATCAACAGGACATATCGGGGAAGAGTTGGTAAGTCAATGCAAAGTTACTGATTTGCAGAAGAGTGGATGCTGCCTGATTTAGTAGATCTATTGTAAATCAACTTTCTCACTTTGGTAGTTTTAATACTTTAAAAATATTTGTAAGCAGTTTTAATTTAAACATGTGATAAAAGCTTTTGAGATTCGCAAAACTGTACCTGCTTAACATGAGCTCGTGTGGTGAGAATATAAATTTTCTTTGTTTAATTTTAAGCTTAAAACAGTACAAAGGGAAGTGTATTTGTTTTTTAAGAACCTGAGGCAAATTTAATTCCCAATGCTGATTTTCCTGTGGGGATCCAGTGATTGAGTTGTTAATTGAGTAACTCCCTTGTAAAATGCAACATGATGGGTTTATTTCCTTTCTAGAACTTACTAAAGAAATGTACAGAAACAGATGCATATTTTTAAAATTTTAAGCTTCAAAATAGTTTGGCATATTCAGTTAGACTGATATAAGTTACTGTGCATTAATGGTTATGTATTTTATGGTTTGAAACAATGCCTGAGCTGGGGAGAATCTTGAAGGTCCAACTATCAGGGGATTAAAATTAGGGCCATCGAGATTAACTCAAAGCCAAAGACAAGTCAGGCTTGTCTGCATTTTATTTAAGGAGTGTGTGCATAAATAGTTCACATAATCCAAAGTTAGTATAATTCTGACAAAAGACAGAAGGTATTTCTATTTAATGACTAAAGTGACACCAAAATGTGGCAATAGCATAACACAGCTTATCTTTCACATACTTGCCCACTTTGAAATTAATTATGTTCTTCCTGATGATTTTTTTTACTTGAACTATTTCAAAAGTTGCATGCATAGTCAAACTCTCAATATTTTGTATTGTACTATCTTAAATTTGCATAGTTAAAATTCCGTAAATTGTGACCAAATTGGAACATGTAAAGCAGTACTCTCTGATCTCATCTCTCTACTCCTTTCCAGCCACACTGGCTGTCTTCTAGTTCCTTGAGTACTGAGTACTGCATGCTTTTCCTACCAAAGGACCTTCACATGTGCTCTTTCTGGGATGTTACCCACTCTCATCCCCGACTTCTTCTTCACCTAGGTAAATCCTACTCATGCTTAGGGTGCCACCCTCAGTATCAGGTCAAGTTTCTTCATCAGTGGTTCTCATGAAAGTATATTCCTTCAGAGTTCTTATTTCAGTTTTAAATTATATACTTATAATTGAAGTGCGTTTCTGATTAAGTTTTTTTTTTTTTTTTTTTTGAGACAGAGTCTCGCTCTGTTGCCCAGGCTGGAGTGCAGTGGCGGGATCTCCGCTCATTGCAAGCTCCGCCTCCCGGCTTCACGCCATTCTCCTGCCTCAGCCTCCCGAGTAGCTGGGACTGCAGGCGCCTGCAACCACGCCTGGCTAATTTTTTGTATTTTTAGTAGAGACGGGGTTTCATCATGTTAGCCAGGATGGTCTTGATCTCCTGACCTCGTGATCCGCCCATCTCGGCCTCCCAAAGTTCTGGGATTACAGGCGTGAGCCACCACGCCTGGCCTTGATTAAGTTTTATAAGGACAGAGTCAAAGTCCCATTTTGCTCTCAGTAGCTACCATGGTTGTTGACACACAAATGGTGCTTAACAATAATTTGTTGAATGAATTAATTGAATAATGAACAAATATATACATAGTTACTTCATTAAATTCTAATTCAGCTATGGCAGCCCAGATAATAAAATGAATCATGGGTTTTATTTATTTTTATTTTTATTTTTAGTTTTAGTTTTTGAGATGGAGTTTCACTTTTGTTTCCCATGCTGGAGTACAATGGGGTGATAGCTTACTGCAACCTCCACCTCCCAGGTTCAAGCGATTCGTGTGCCTCAGCCTCCTGAGTAGCTGGGATTACAGCCGCACGCCCCTACGCCCGGCTAATTTTTGTATTTTTAATAGAGACAGGGTTTCACCATGTTGGCGGGGTTGGTCTCAAACTCCTGACCTCAAGTGATCTGCCTGCCTGGGCCTCACAAAGTGCTAGGACTACAAGCATGAGACACTGCACCCGGCCCATGGGTTTTAAAAGGGAAGGACCCTTCAATATTATAACAGGTAATATTTATTGAGCCTTTTATACATGCACCAGTCACTATTTTAAATGCTTTTTGTGCATTATCTCATTTAATTCTCCCTCAAATCCTGTGAGATAGGCATCATAATTATTCTCACTTTACTGGTGAGGAAGTTGAGGTAGGTCTTATTATTATCAAGAGGAAAGCTTGGATTCAATCTGGGCAGGCTGACTTCACACTTTATGCTCTTAAATGTTATCTAGCCCAACCTCACCATTTTCCAGATGAGGAAATTGAGGCCCAGAAGGGAAGTGACTTGTTCAAATTCTTAAACAAATTTAGTGGCAAAGCCAGGCGTAGAACCCAGGTAATCTGGATTAATAAGGTATAGCTTTAACTAGCTTATTTGGCTACTGATAATAAATTAACTCTAATAATAAATGTTTAATATAATGACTCTTCTAATTTTATCTTTAAAATGTTATCTTTCTCCAAATGAAGATCAAAGGCTCTTTGAGCCAGGAGTTTACTAATTTTCTTAGATGAACACCTAATAAAAGGAGAAATATTTGGGGAAGGGAGATGGAGTTATTTCTAAGGAATCAAAATAAGAACTATTAGTAAAACACTTTACATCTACTAAAAATTAGCAAATGTTAATTATGACCTGACCGCTCAACTGGTGCCAAGGCTTTACAAGAAGGTCTTTGATCTTCCCAACAAGCCTATGGGAACAATAGTATTGTTATAGTAGGTTTGTGTGTGTGTGTGTGGGGGGGAGGGGGTGGTGATTAGAGGCTCTGGGATATAGAGAGATTAAAGTAATTGGTCCTGGCCGGGAGCGGTGGCTCATGCCTGTAATCCCAGCACTTTGGGAGGCTGAGGCGGGTGGATCACGAGGTCAGGAGATTGAGACCATCCTGGCTAACACAGTGAAACCACGTCTCCACTAAAAATACAAAAAATTATTCGGGCGTGGTAACAGGTGCCTGTAGTCCCAGTTACTCAGGAGGCTGAGGCAGGAGAATGGTGTGAACCCGGGAGGCGGAGTTTGCAGTGAGCCGAGATCGTGCCACTGCACTCCAGCCTGGGTGACAGAGCGAGACTCTGTCTCAAAAACAACAACAACAACAACAACAACAACAACAACAAAGTAATTGGTCCCAAATCACATAGCTAGTAAGTGATGGATCTAAGCTCACTCTCAACTCTGATTCCAAAATAGGGAGAAGGATGGAAGGTGAAATATTGGCTACTGACATTTTGTGACATTGTTCCCTCCATAACAATGGATGGAGGTTCTTTTCCTCTAAGGTATTTAAGGACAGCAAATCATTAGTTATTTTATATGTGATCATTTATGTTAAATTGGCCACTGGGTGTTTTTTAATTTAAACTATTAAATTATACCTGTCTGTTGTCTGTGAGCTCCTAGAGGGAAACACATGTGCTTTATATTTCAATTCTTTGTTTTCCTAGCATCTAGCACAATATCTGACACAGAGTGAACTATTTATTAATGGCTATTAATATTAATATTTATCATATTTTTGACATGGTATAGTTAATATGGTTATGCTGGAAAATGAATTTTGAGTTACAGACATGGGATTGTGGTAAGACAAACATAAAGGGCTTTGCCAGCTCTGGTGAAAGTCTTTGAAGATTAACAGTTGTGCAATCTTGAGGAAATTTACTGCACCAATCTTTGTCCCAATTTTCTTATATGTAAAATAGGGAAGATGCTTCCTTTGCAGGGTTGTTGTAAGAAATTGTAATTCATGTAAAGTAACTGACACATAGTAGACAATAAATAAATGAGTTATCATCTTGGGTCAGTGAAGAGGAGATAGACTGAGATTCCATTATGATGTGGGGAAGATGTTTTAGGGAATTCATGACCCTAATATAGCAGTTTTTAATTTGTGACTTCCACAAAATTCTGAATATGTTTGTTTTTCTGGGGACAAGGCCCACTGATTTAATTCGTTTCTTAAAGTGGTATGTGGCCTATAAAGTTTAATAACTATAGCTCCAATTACTTTTAAGTAGAAATCTGTATTAAAATAGTGCCATAATCTCCCCAAAATTAGGTCCATCAAAAGCTCAGTTCCAAGACAGATCAAATGCCTTTAGACAAAGGACCTACCATCTTCCCCCTAAGCTCTAGTATGATCTCAACTTTTGCCAGGGAAGAACAAAAAGGATGTGAAACCACAGGGAAAAGAATGGGATCACTCACTTACCCCAACTCTGCCACTAGTTTAGTGCAAGAATCTTTATCTAGGCCATGTTCACCAGAATACACCTCTGAATCCTGCATGGAGTGAAGAATATGCATTTGGAATCTCTATCACATGTGAAACTTCTAGAACTTGGGAGAAATGAAGACTCAGAGCATTAAATAGGTCTGATCATAGGGTCTTTAACTGCTCTGCCCCTCGTTCTCCATCCTCTCCCACCCCCTTAGATGTGAAATTCAAAATCTCCTTCACTCTTTAAATTAATGAGTTGGGGGTTTGGTTTCAATGTCTTATGGTCCATGGTGAAGAGAAAAAGACAATACAGTACATATTAAACAAAGGACTATCTGACTGTCTTTTGGTGTTAAATGATCTTCTGTGATTTGATAACAAATGATTTTTTAAAATACTCCCTACTGAGCACAATAAAAAGTTGGCTACTATAAAGACTCTCCTTTCCATTTCTTTTTTCTTGTTAAAAAATTTCCAGGTCCAGCATGGGCAACATAGTGAAACACGGTCTCTAAAAAAATACAAAAATTAGCCAGATGTGGTGGTAGTACAGGTAGCACACCTGTAGTCTCAGCTCCTTGGGAGGCTGAGGTGGGAGGATCACTTGACCTGGGAAGTGTAGGTTGCAGTGAGCCAAGACTGTGCCACTGCAGTCTAGTCTAGGTGGCAGAATGAGACACTGTCTCAAAAAAACCCCAAAATTTCCAGATGTGAAATCCAAGTCCAAAAGTCACTGAATTAGGGCAATGTTGCAATAGTCCAGGTGAAATACCATGAAAGCTTGAATTAAGGCAGTGGTCATGGTGATAGAAAGGCAGGAGAATTGAGAGTGGCCAGTTGGATGTGAGGTTGGAAGAGGCATGAGTTGCTGGCTTGGATGGATGGCAGCATCATTCACTGAGCTAGGGCACACTCAGAGGGTAAAGAGCTAGAGCACACTCAGACTTGAATAAATGTCTGAGGATGTTGCAGAATGTCCAAGTAGAGACAGCCAGCCTACAACTAAAAATATAAGCCAGGAACATGGGGGAGATTTGTGGACATCTAGATGGTAGCTGAAGTGGTAGAAGTGGATGAGGATATCCAGTGAGAAGAGAGACATTTCCTCATGCACACTTTTCAATTTCTTTGAGCAGTGGTGTTCAAAACCAAAGAAGTGACTGTTGGCTCACGTGTGCCTCAATGATCTTGCTATGGTTAGCCAAGACTCCAGGCTCTGATGGGTGACTCAAACAGTTTGGGCAATTGAAAACAAAGTTCAATTTTTCTAGACATAGCAAATACTTTGAAATACTGGGTACTGTAGGGACTGAGTTTGGGAAAGTCCTGAATAAAGCAAACAAGGTTCATGAGCGAGTGGTAAGTAACATGATGTAGGAACTGTAGGGAATTATGGAAAATCTGACATCTTTTGGGTACCAGGCAAATCAGCATTTATTACTTTCAATAAACAGCTTTAACACTTTGAGAGGACTGCATCTCTGCAGATTCCATCTGGATCACAAAACAAAGACACAATTTGTTTTAAGGTCTTTGAAGACTGGACACACTAGAAGATGATTCCTCAATTTGAGGGGCAAAAGAATCCCCTACACAAAACTCTAGCCCAGTGCTTCTCAAACTTTAACATGCACACAAAACACCTAGGGATCTTGTTAAAATTCAGATTCTCATTCAGCAGAATTGGTGTAGGGCTTGGAATTTCGCATTCCTAACAAGTTCCCAGATGATGGCAATGCTGCTGGTCTAGTCAAAGTGTTATTCAAAGTATGATTAGAACCTTCTATGGCAATTTGACATTGATGAGTGGACTTGTCTCAAACAGGGTACCAACTTTTTGCAATTCGTTTCTTTCCCCTTATGTTATGTTTATCTCGAAATGTAATTTTACATGTTAAATCTAATACATTTGGGCTTTTATTTTGCATATCTTTTTTCCATTTAACTTTCTTAGAAATTCATTTTTGTTGTGTTTTATAATAGTATTGGTCTGTGATGGATTGCAAAAACTATTGGTCCCTCACCACAGATAGTTTGAGAAACACTGCTCTAGATGATAAAGAACGTTTTATTTGGGACATAGATTTAATTAGAAATGGTTTGATTTCTAATACATATGATTCTAAAGCAGTATTTTAAACTTTTCTTTTTATTTATTTCATAAACAATAACAAAACTCAGCTAGGTAACATTATGACAGTTTCACCGTACATTCAGTCACAAATATTTGAAACCTTTGCAACAAGAACAACAAAACCAGAAGTGTTACAAGAATAATTTACAAGAAAATCTATAAAACAGCAAGAAGCTCACAAATGTTCATTTTCTTTTGCACAAGATCACTACACTCTTTCACAACATGTTTTGTGTTACAAAATTTCCAACAAAAGTGTATTTTTTTTCTTTGTATTGTGGTTTCTAAAACCAGAAACTTTGAAGTAAATATCCTTTTATTAGCACCTAGTGGTGCAGAAAAAGGAAAACTCTCACATACAGACACTTCACAGCACTTTTCTAAGAAAAATATACACTTACAAAATATGTTACAAATTGGCACACTTAAAAATATACAAGATTTTGTAGACGTCTTAAGAGTGATCCTTAAGCTTTAAACTTCAATTGGTTCTACAGATTATTTATAAAGCTTAACTCTAAAAGAAAAAAAAAGGCAAATAATTTCCTAACATTTTTAAGTTGCAGTGTCATATGTCAAACAGAAACTTAGGTTACATTCATAAAAAGGGCCTCTAACGCTTTTATTTTAAATTTTCTTAAATGCTTAAGGGGCTTGGGGAAGAAGAAAAAAATGGGAATAATCATTTTCTTTAGCACCATAAATCAGCAACTTACTAAAGAGGTGCATTCAGTTCTATGGAAACTAAGGACTAGTACATTCAAAACTCTGTAGGCAGCAAACTCCAGTCAGTGCTACAGGTAGCCCAGTAGAGCATCTTAAGATTTCTACTCTCCTCACTGGGAGTGAAAAACAAAAGGCCTCTTCTAGTTTTCATTCTAAGCCTTTTTTTGTGCTGTAAATAACCAGTCATCTCTCAAACAGGCAGAATGATTTCAATATCTCTTTTCTTCTTTTTGAAATGGGATGTCATTCTGAGACTCAGAAACCCCTGAGCTTGTTAGATGGACAGACATCCTTTCCATCTTATGTGGATGAGTGTTTCTTCAGTGTCGTTAGTATCAATTTACCCAGATACTGATTTTGAAAGCCTCATTCACACCGTAAACTTTGTTCTAAACCTCTATCTTTTACATTGTCCTTCTCCAATGCCTTACCTCTTAGTTACGATTCTGAAACCAAGAGTACATCTCAAGTATGTAGCTGCAATGGGAGCTCTGCTTCATGACTGTAGCTAGTGTTTAATGCTGAGTAAAAAATGTGCCTTAAAGGGTAGCCTGAGTCCTGTCATCAAAATAATCACATGCTGGCTGAGGACCCTCAAGCTGATGACAGTGTTTCCCAAGTTAAACAGCCCAACCAAAATTTTTTTCTCCCTTATTTGGGTCTTTGAGAAACCTTTACAAAATCCCTGGCCTACATTGTGCTGACAAGATTCCTGTTTGTTACTAAAAGTTTGATTTTGGTACTAAATCTTCTAAATGTAACTATAGGCTTAGTGAATTTTATGATTAGAAAACAAACCAACCTCACATTAGTTTTATTTTATAAAAAGAACATATTTCTGTAGTGATGGGCAGTCATTAAAAAAATCCCTAAATGAAAATGGTTACTCCTTAAATTAGATAATTTCTCAATAATAAAGGAGAAAATAAACATTTCTATTTCTAGCAATAGTTAGGACTAGCTAGTGCTCCATTCTCCTCTTCAGCATAGAAACTTAGCTCTCTTCAATTCTTGGAACTGTTCTGAGAGCATCTGTAAGCTGAAGACATGTTGGATCTACATCACACTGGTCCAGCTTGGTAATAGCAAGCATGGCTAAAAGGTCCTTGGATATGGTTTTTCTCCTTTAGGCAGTAAATGTTAATTGAAACCTACTAAAACAGAAATTCACTAGAACTGCAAAACCTCACATAGGACTTAGGATGCTTGCTAGAGTTGTTTATAGCTTTTGAAGCATCCTTTTGCCTCTCTCTTACACACACACACACTTCCCTCCGTAGCCCCCTCACACACGCAGATGCTTCCCAGCAAGGAAAAAGTTCAGAGAAGGTGAAAGTTGTCACAAAAGCCCAGCTAGCACCAAGGACTTCAGTGAGATGGCTGAAGAAGTGATGATCAAAGTAATGCAGGAGGTTTGAAAACATTAGGAAAAGGTAAGGCCTTGACACATAGTTGCACAGAGTAACAAGAAGTCAGAAGGGAAAGCTGGGAGGAAGCAGCATATGTGAAGAAGCTGGTATAAGAGACCTTGGTGAGGCAGAAAGGATGGTCACTGGTTCAAACCAGTTATCACAGCCCAAACATGACCCCCAAAGTCTCAATACCCTTCTCCATATAGTATAGCACCTAACCAGGGCAGGAGATGAGACCTATTCTTAACAGATCTTCAGGGAAAAGGAATTTCTAAGTTTCCTCAGTCATGTGATATAATTTGTCCATGTGGGCACGAGTGTGTGTTTAAAATTATATTTGAGGGAATGAAATACCACCTATTGGGTACAATGTACACTATTTGGGTGATGGGTACACTAAAAGCCTAGATTTCAACACTAAGCAATATATCCATGTAACACAACTGTCCTTGCACCCCTACTCTATAAAAATTAAAAAAAGTTTAATTAAAAAATTAGATTTGAAAATAGCCAAAGCAATTAAAGGCAATTAAGAATGGGAAGGTTTCCCTCTGAACTTCCAGAAGAAAGCAGCCTAAGATTGTTGAGCCCTGACAATTTGGGCAGGTGGGATATGAGACCATAAAAGAAAAATTCTAAGACCAAGGTCTGAGATTAAGTAAGAAGAATAAGGGAGGTTACCATTTCCAGGAAAGTAAAGATTAAATGGGACTCTGTTAGGGAGGCATTAATAGGAAACAGCTTCTCAGAGGGGGAAGGTTAGAAGGGAGCAGTAATCAGGAATTTCAGACCAAGGATAATATATATTTCTGACTTGAGATACCAGTGATAGGGCAAAACACTATTTTTATACTCTACTAAGGCAGCTGGTTATGACAGGAAGAAAAAGAACTGTGAGAGCAGAGACAGGACCAACAAAATGCTAAATGATGAACATCTCAGAACACAATGTACTGAGAGGAATATTAAATGCAATTAAGAGAATAAACATCTTCTGCCTTGGCCTATTGCTCATTTCTCAAACTCTGTTTCTTTTTATGTTTCAGTACAAAGTGACTGGTTATGCGTCACTAATTTATATGTTAAAAACATATAATACACTGCAGGCCAATTAAAAAGGTGCTTTAAAATAACAATTCTCTTTGGAGAAAGGGATGAACTATGCCCTAGAATTGGCCCTTAATGGGCTCCATAGGAGCAACTGAAAGAATATCCATTCCAAAGGACTTATGATAGCAAGTTCTCACAAGGAAATTGTTTCCAACAGTTTCAGGCTGTCCTACCCCACTCACGCCCCATTCTCCAAAGCTGAACTGATACCGAAAAAAAACTGGGACAACTGCTCCCATATTTACTTTTATAAAAACACATTGTATTAATGGAACATTTTCTTTATTTTTTCATTAATTGCCACCTTTTCATTACATAGAAAGCACTCCACTCCTCTAAGCCAGCAGGTGACTCTGAGGTCTGGAGTCTTGGGGATCACAATACAGGCAGAGTTGGTGATTCCAAGCCAAAATTCAGCTGCAAAACAGAAAAATCAAAAACAAAAACAAAAACAAAAACAAAACAAAGACCAGTTTCTAGGGACTGGCCATAGCATTTAGTACAGCTAGCTATCAGAATAGAGAAATAGAAGAAGGTTTTCCAGTTTGGTTATTTTCCCTTTTGAATGGTAGCTATGGGGCAGGAGACATGTTTCATCTGGTGCCTTTCCACTAAGTAATTTTCCAGGGCTCACTGCAAACAGAGCATTAAAGCCTAGGAATGGGCCTGTACCAGCCTCACAGAATGCTCCTCACCCACTCATCCCCACAGACACAAGAGACTAACGTTGGGAACACACACGATCAAGAACACAGGCTTGTTCATTTTACGACCCAGCTGTAGGGAATAGAGCAGGCTGGTGAAAGGAATCATGGACCGGGAAGTGTATATACTATACTTATATACATGACAGGCTTCCTTCCATTTCTCTCTGACTACTTTCAAATGTTGCTTCTCTGTTTGTGAATACATTTAGGTGGCATTGACTAGGTAGGTTCATATTTTGCTTAAAATTTTCCTTTTGAAACATCTTCCCTTTTTTTGTTAAATCCCCTTTTTCCCTTCCCACTTATTCTCCACCCTCCCACCCCAGCCTATATATTCACAAGTTAATAGGTTAGTAACAATATTAATAAGAATAGTAACAACGACAACAACTAACAATATTAATAATTTAATCCCCTATATCTGTATAGCACTTTATGATCTACAAAGCGCTCTCACATCCATTATCTCATCTGTGCCATAATGCATCAGTCATCAGATGCACAGGCCTTCAATTGCGCAAAGAAAAGAGATCAAATGTTAGAAGTCAAGTGGTGAATAACAGGGAAGAAAAAGTAGTAGTGAGGAATGTCGGGGCTGTGAAATTTTTTTTAAAAAGTAGGGGGAGTACTGAATAAAAAATGTGATTTAAAAATTTGTACTTAAAATTGAGATTTAAGTTTAGTGTGTGGCATCAAATATTGGTTATCCTCAGACTAAGTGTATATGGCCCAAATCAGTTGTTGCCACAAATGTTCATCTTATCTGATAGTAAATGTACTTTACTCACAAGAAGAAAAATTTGGTTGAACTGGGATGCCTTAACATTTTCTTTAAATGACATTGGCATTGCAAGATTAAACACTGAAAGAACACTAAAGCCATGATATGAGTGCACTTTTGACAAAACTGGAATAAAACATTTAGGAAAGTATTTAAATAAAAGCATTCTATATACTTCATTTATCATTAGTGTTGATTTTATAGCTATTTTTATAATTTATCCCAGACTATTATAAAATATATAAAACTGAGATATAAAGTATCAGCAATATAACTTTGCACTTTAAATAATTTTCAGCTACAGATTTTGCTTTTAGAAAACAAACTTTGAAAGCAGCTGTTTTGTTTCCTTGTAAAACGTTCTGTAAATGTATATACTTGGGTCCCTGATGGACTTAGCTGTTGTGGCCTTCAGACTTTTCCAAAATTTTAACCCTTACACAATGGAACAAGCAAATCTTTATTTTGCCTTGTTTAGCTGTTCATGTTTCCACACAGGACAGTAGAGTCTAAAAGAACGTATGTGTGTGTGTGTGTGTATATATACACACACACACACATACATATATATGTTTGGGTGTGTATATATCCATTTAAAAATAATTAATGAGCTTTAAACTGTGGGTGAATCTGTGAGATGAGGTAAGAAAATTTGGCACATTTCAAACAGTATCCTTTAATTTTGGTAAATTGTGTAACACAACATATTTTTCCACCATGATCTACAGGTGCTATCCACATAAGTGGGGGTGGTTGATAGCAAGAATCACTGGAATGTTTCTAGTAAATTAACAGGGACAAGTTCCCCAAATACAACCAAATGTTGATATAGAAGTAAAAATATATACAGTACAGTCACTTGTTTGTAGTTTGGCACAATGTTTTCAATTTTTTCCTTGTGGGTAAATAGTGCATAAACTACTTGTGCAACTGTATGACTTTTTAAGTCTTTTAAATAGAACATGAGATTAAAGTTTGCTCCAAAGACGTATTCCCACAATTTAAAATTCTTTTCTTTAAGCACTTACATGTCAACATACATACCACAAGGCATATTTTGAAAGAAATAAAACACAAACATCAAATGTCTTTCTGGAAAATGCGAGTCTCTTCTTCAAACACAGGTAAAACCCAAAAGGTTGTTTCTGCTTTTAGGAGATTGTAGTCGGAATCCCTGCAGAAAAATCAAACAATTTATGCCATCTTAGTTAGTTTTAGTGTATGTCCCACAAAGGGATCATACAAGCTAAATTTGTTAACATCATACTAGATGCCGTATGATGTAGAAAAAGATACAAATAGCATGGGGCACTGGAAAGCCCTCCTATTTGCCACATGTTCAGATTTTGTTTTCCAGCTAATGCTCTTTTGTTTAAATGATCTTGGCTTTTTGTCTACATGACTTTTAAATTCTATTTTTCAAAATCTGACTTACTGCAAAGCCTTTCACTTCCAAAAATCATTCAAGAGCATATTTTAATTCTATTTTCTTAATATGTAGTAACTAGTGATGAATAGCAGAAGAAGAAATAGCTTTGTTAGAGCTTATCCCTAGCCAAGCCACAACAAAATTGCCCAATCTTTTGGGTGGCTTACAGGCATAGGGATTTTCATGCACTTTAAAATTTTCTTTTTACTTTGAAAAAGAAGGGAATGGGACAGTTTCTTTCATGCAAATTTTTGCTTTCAAGAGGGAAAAAATGAGGGACTGCGGGCTTAGTAGGTAGTAGGAGAGCTAAGGGTGCATCATCTCAGCCATACTGGTGCAGTATTACCTCAGTTTTTCAAAAGAAGCTGTCCCAGACTCATCCTTGTGGACCTGTTCTCGCTCCATGTGCTTTCCCTTACATTTCTCATCTCTCAGGGCCTTGGAGCTGGATTTGTGACGATACAACTTTTTGTGTGTCGGTCCGTTATTGCCTAAAGTGCTCATGTTACTATACTTTTTATCAAAGAAGGTAGAGCGAGAGTCCTCGTTATAACCAGGCATGTTTGCACGACCAGGATCACCTATTGCTGTTTTCCCATTGCTTTTGCTCACACCCTTGATTGACCTGTGATTCTTAGTGGCTCCTTGGGACCCACTGTTGATCTTTTTCTTAGACTCCTGTGGTGTCCCAGCCAATATTTTGAGGGTTTTTAATTTTAGACTATTGGACTCAGGGGAGTAGAATATGTTGGGATCCCCATGGTGCTCCATGGGTTCCCAAAGGGGCTCTATGGAGGCCATCATGAATCTCTGCACATCTGCCATACCAGAGGCAATGTTGGACAAGATATAGGAAGGCTCCTGAAATTCCCGTTGGTCATCATCCAGAAGGCTGTTGGTGTTGGTGCCCATGCTCATATCGCTCCAGCCTGGGCTGCTCTCCTTCCCCAAGGCCCAATCTCCAGAAAGTCCCTTTTGACTTGGCATCTTCATAGAGGCCATAGGGCCACCATGTTGGATACATTCAGCCAATGTCTTCCCAGTGGAGGATATGGTGTTGGTTTGGCTTCCCCCACGGCCAATGCCAATTTGCATTTTCTCTCCATTGATGGCAGCCATGTATTTCCCTTTCTTTGTGGACTTAGGGACCTGGCGGGAGTTTTTGCCAGGTGGCTTTTCAATCCCCTTGTTGTTACCTTTGAGGGATTTTTTCCTGGTGTTTTTCTGAGAAGAGCTTTGGTTCATAGCCCCACTCTTGCTGGGTGAACTTTTCTTTCTTGATTTTGACACTTTGTTGTTGGTACTAATTTGACCAGATGGATCATTAAATGTTGACAGGCAAGGGTTTTTTTGGAGCAGGCTGACAGAATCCTCATCATTGAACATATGGAACTGAAACTGGTGGTTATTTAAAGTAAATCCATCCTCCATTTGGACCTGCCGTGAAAGGGTACTGCAGTCCCACTTGATTTTTTCCACACTGTCCAATGGTCCTGGGACACCCTCTTGGAACCCCTTTAGTGTTCCTAGTGTCTTCATACTCTCACATCTGGTAATTTGAGGGGAAAGACTAGGGGTGTCCGGTGGGGACATCTCTGAAAGGGAAGAGTGGCGGAATTTGTCAGGGGTGAAGTTGGATATATCCAGGAGGTCAGTGGACTCCTTTAGTGGTGCTATCTCATCAATGCTTTGCTGGATCACCAGCTTAGGGCTGCAATGGGCCAGGAAGTCATCAGTGATATCATCATCGCCATCCTTTTCACAGGACTTCAAGCTTAAGGAGCAATAATTACTTGAGCTGACAGAGAGTGGGGCCATTGAATCAAAGCTAAAGAGCCGACCATCATCCATATTGACTGGCCCCTGCTGGAAAGGAAAGCAGATCTCTCCATTATTAAAGTGACATAATTGGTAAGAGTCATCAGATGGGAGTTGGGTATCTTGCATGGAATCATACAGGACCTTGTTGCAATTACTGCCACCACTATTGAGACAGATTGGATTGTATGTTGTAGGTGTGAGGTTATTTTCCATGGAGACTACTTGGGAGGCTCCAAATTCACTGGATTGGGTTGGGGCTATCTCCCTTGAGACTTCAGCCATGAATTCCTGGGTGCCAGAAGTAGCCTTGTTGGGCCACACATTTCCATAGTTGCTTGATTCCATTTTGAAGTTATGAGATGACTGCTGCAGCTCAGAGTCAGAGGATGAGGTGAGCACACAGTCCTGGGTAGGCTGGAGGGGTACAAATGATTTTTCGGTTTGAGTGAGGCTGCCTTCATTTTGCTCTGGAGAATGGTGGCTGAAGTATGAGATGCTAGTGTTATTTGACAAGTCAGAAGCATCTAACAATGTCTGCAGATACCCTCCAGGGATAACAGGTATATTAGTGGTAACATTAGCAGATGATAAAGGCATTTCAGAAGAGCAGGTCGTTGGTAGAAAAGTGGAACTCTTAGCAGCCTTTGCCTCATGAAATTCAGATAGACGGGAACTGTTTGATGTCCCAGGAATAACTTCATTCTTTAAATTAGCCTTGGAGGATTGGTTTTCCAAGAGAGGGCTCATTTGAACAATTGGCTTGTTTTCTTGCCCAGCAGCTTTGACTTTCTTAGATTTTAACCTAGCTTCACTTTTAAATTTGATTTTGTTGAGCACTTTCCTCTCTGGCCCCTTAAACTCTGTGTCTTGGGCTTTGACTTTCACTGAGTCAGGGCCTGTGATGTCATTTAAATGTGATCCATTTGCACAGCTAGGAGCACCCAGAGGTGCTGACTTCAGTGTACCTTTTAGGCCTCCATCTTCTTTACGATTACTAGCGTGCCTCTGATCATTACATAATGAAATCTGTTTACTACTTGCTGAAATTTCAATGGATGGGATTCTTTGAATCCTGTGCCTGTTGCCAAGTTTAGATTTTCGTTTGCGAGCAGGTGGCAGAAATGACACCTCAAAGCTACCTGGTTCAAAGCTTTGCTTTTGGGAAAAAGGTGTCTTGATGGAGTCCGTGTTGGTGTTTCTCTGCTTCTTCTTCTTTTGCCAGAAGCCTTTCAAGGGTGCCAGCTTGGCATATTTGTTGAGCTGATTCTCACTCAAATTCACTGTTGTCTCACTGGCATCCACCTTACCCAACTTCACCAGCATGTTCTTCTCACCTTTAAAGCGATTAATGATGATATATTTGATAATAACAGGGGGCTCCTTACGGGTTACTTTTCTTCTCTTTTTGGGACACCATTCATCATCATCTTCCTCTTTGGAACCAAGTGGCAGCCATTCCTTCCTCTCATTTACTTTTTCACCCTCTAGTGAGTCAACATCATATAGATAATCTTCACTGTATCTGACTTTTCTCTTGGCTCGCAGCCCATAGTTCTGTTGGGAGGAGGAGCTGCCAGAATTAGTGTCCCGAGCCATATAGCGACTACAGTCCTTGATCTCACCCATAGCATCATATGAGATCTCAATGAAGGAACTATCATCACTGAAACTCCCTGATGTCTCCAAGGAATTAGCAAGATGGCCCTGCTTTGGATTCTTAAGTTGCTCTACTTCAGTCCCACTGCATGGTTTATTTAAGGCAGGCTTTTCTCCATTATCCTTTCCATCTTTCTTCTCTACACCTTTGTCTTCCTGTCCTTCCTCTTTGCCTTTCTTCTTGTCCAAGTTTTTATCTTCCTCCCCCCAGATGATGCTCACATCAGGGACCTTGAATTGGGAAAAATCACTGCTCTGCTTCAGGGCCCCACTCTTAGACTCTCGCTTGGGGCAGGTAGTAAAGACGCTGGGAAAAAAGTTGAATTGGGCATCTTCCTGCATCAAAAGAGTAGTCTTGTCTCGAACATTGTCCTGAAAGGATTCATATCGAATTTTCAGGGAGCAGACATCACTGCCTAGTGTTGATTCATCATCATCAAACATGTAGTTATCCACATCTTCTTCAGAGAATAGGTTGACAGACAGCTCATTTTTGGAACAGAGGTCAAGCAGTTCAATCTTACTTTCACTAATGAAAGTCTCAAAGTAACCCCAATCCTGACTGGAATTTGCAAGCAAAGCTTCTTCTGTATTGCACTTGTCTAACAGTAATGCCTCATAATAGCTTTTCTGAGCTGGATCCTCCAAGTCAATGTCAGGTTTCTCAGTTTCTCGTCTGTCTCCTGCCCTTGACTTATGCAGGGGGAAGCCTAGGAGCTGGTCTGAGAGCAGCTGCTCTCCATATTTCATATTTTCTCCAGCATTAATACACTGAATCCCTATATCAGAGACTGCACACGTTTCATAATCCCTATTTAGATCACCAACTTTCAGACTGATCCCTGGCTCAGGATCTACTGCATCCTTGGATTCCATGAAGCAGCCTAAGCAAGTCCGACTTGGCTGCATGAGACAGTCCCCATTCAGAGCTGACATGCCTGCAGGCTCCATTATGGCAAATGGAGCTTTCTCACATTCATTGGGAAGTGACCATGTGTTCAGGCCTTTTGCAATGCCTGATGTGAGGGAGATGGCATTCACAGAAGCACTATTAGCAGCATGTTCGGGTGCTTCAATCAGGCCCAAAGGAGAGGGCGGGCTCTGCATACAGGGCTTCTTAGAGGGTAGAGGCAGGAGACCCCTGGGATACATCAGGGTCTCTTTTTGTGCCACCGGTGTAGGCTGGATAGGTGCAGCAGCTTCTAGAGCTGCAAATGACTTCATTGCCACATCCTGGTCCTCTGAGTCTAGAAAAAAGGGAAAGAAATGACAGGAATAAAATTAAGAGTCTTAGACCAGACTCATTAACTCTCTTTCCCTTGATCAGTTTCTGGTACTTGATCTTATTGTATAAGCTAAGCCTTCACATCTCTATCTTTACAAATAAAAACTACAATGTTAAAGAACAACGCTGATTTTATATTGAACATTCATGCAAATCAAAAATAATAATTATTTAGGCCGAGTTTCTTCCTCAGAAAAAGGCAAAGCTCTCCTCAGAAATGAGAAAATAATTGGACTGCTTGATCAATTGGAAAGTCAAGGCTTTCAAGGGGAAAATGCTCAGATGGAACATTAATACTTTTGAGCTACGAGGCTCAGGCCTGTCCTCCAGATCCATGTTCTGGAAGCTCCTAGTGACTCTACAAGTTCCTTTTCTTTTCTTTTCTCTCTCTCTCTCTCTCTCTCTCTCCCTCTCTCTCTCTCTTTCTTGTTTTTGAGTCTTGCTCTATTGCCCAGGCTGAAATGCAGTGGCGTGATCTCGGCTCCCTGCAATCTCCATCTCCTGGGTTCAAGTGATTCTCATGCCTCAGCCTCCCGAGTAGCTGGGATTACAGGCACCTGCCACCACACCCGGCTAATTTTTTATATTTTTGGCAGAGATGGGGTTTCACCATGCTGGCCAGGCTGGTCTCGAACTCCTGACCTCAAATGATCTGCCCACCTCGGCCTCCCAAAGTACTGGGATTACAGGCATGAGCCACTGTGCCCGGCCACTCTAGAAGTTCTAAGCCTCACATCACAGCATATTTCTAATTCACCAGGAATTTTGAGGATCTTCATCTGACAGATACGATTTGGGAGGGCAAAGGGGTCAGATTCAATGCCTCTTAGAGACTCTTATAGCCAAGTTAGATATTTGGTGGAATAAAGTTTACAATTAACATTTATTTCAGAGGCATCCTGGACTCAACCTGTCCCAACTTTGTGGGTACTGAAAATCCATAGTAATAACAGAGGACTACCAGGAGAGATATTAATATACTATAATTAAATTCCCTTACCATTTTCTTTGACCCCATTAATCAGAGTGTTTTCTCCGTTGGCTGAGGCAACAATAGCCTTATCTTGTTGGTTATCCATGAATGTAACCTCTTATTGTTTCATTCCAAGTCCAAATGCTGTCCAACCTGCACATTTCAAATATATAATATCAGTCATTAAATTTGTTTTATTTTGTGTTTTATAGGTTATTTCAGCTAGAGGGGTCTTAAAAGGCTCACTGGGATTTACCTGTTTCCAGACTGACTTCATCACTGCTATTGTTTTTGTTTCACAATTCATACCTACCACATAAAGTCAGTTTGGAAACTCACACTCATTCATACATCCTAGATCCTTCTATCACCTCTGTGCCACAATATTATTCAAAACTGAAATCCGAGGAAGCAGACAAGCGTATCCCTTCCTCCAAATAGTAATGCATTTAACCTAATCATGGTTGCCTGATTAAGAAGGACACAAAGCAAAGACAAGACTAACCTGAGATAAGGTGTGTTTGTATGTGTGTTTGTGTGCGGCAATTAACTTTATTTTTGTTTGCCTCATTTCTATTTCAAATGATCAGATGCTCTTCAAAAACAAGGCAATTCATATACATACACACATATACATCATATTCAGATTTTCTCTTTCTGTGCCTTAAAATTTGACTGCTAAGGATGAAGGAGGTAGAGAATTCCTTGGTTTATCGACTTCCAGGACTTTAACTTGGACTTTGACAAGTATTCCTCCAAACTCACAGCAAATTTTTTAAAAATGTGACTACAAACAAGATTAGATTTTCTGAAAAGGCCCCAGCATCATCTGATATTTTTAGGTCATAGGACATATATCTATCTGTAGCCCTTCATCTCCTGCCCACCTACCTGAGTGGTATTTATGTGCAAAATGATAGGAGATGAGATGGGGGTATCTGCCACATGCCACTACAACATCTAGCCCTCCCCCTGTCCCTAGACCTTCTCCCCAACTGAGTATCTATCCCTTTATTAAAAAGCATATGGTATTGATAGTCAAGCAGCTATTATAAGAATCTCAATTGTATAGTCATTTATCCTAATGCATGCAATATACTCTAAAAAGCAGGTTCAGCATTGAGAAACAGGAAGCAGTAACAGTTCCACATGATTCAATCTATAAAATATTTTACCCATCTGGACCTATTCCCTTATCTATAAAATACAAAGACTGTATTAGGCAGTCTCTCAGTTTTAAAAATGTTAGATGACTCTGGGTTTCCCCTAACACTTATATATTAGAATTGCCACATTTTCTTCTCATTTTATATGAGATCTGATTTGATGCATAGGCAATAAGCCATGGGTGCCAGGGAAAAGAGAAAATATATGCTTACTTGTATTTACACAGAAAAGGGCTGGAGAGTTTTAAAAGATGGAGAAGAGTGGATAGCAATGTCCAAGTCCCCACCCTTTGTCAAGGAGGGCTCATTTGTAGTATAACTGAATGAACAGATTGGATAGCTGCCTCTGCTTCAAAGACGACCCTATAAATCAGATGGAATCATATTGCCATCATGGATTACTCTGTGCATTTTTGTTTTGGAGTTCAGTAGAACTTCAGGTATCATTTACCCCTCTTTTGCCCCTCCACTAAGTCCATCTTGGCAGAAACTTGATAAGGGGCAAATTACTTTTAGATTTCAATAATTTAATGTCTTCTTATCCCTTATGTCTATAGTTAACTACAAGCAAGTCCATTTTTATCACCAGGAAGACCAAGGTATGGAAAGAGAGACTATGACAGCCAAGGTTGTAAAACAACACAATGAGAGATCTATGAAAAAAAACCCCAAGTTTCCTGACCAAGAGACTAGGTGTTTTTTCTTAAAACACAAAATGCCATCTCCATGATTCTTACCAACTCCAACCCCTGACTAAAACAGGGCTAGACAAATACAAGTTTCCACATGTTACTGATCTATACTTCTATACCCTTTCAGGTAGGAAAATACAGAACAGCTGCCACAGATAAGCATCTATTATCAGTAAAAATTAATGTACCATGAAATATATATAGGAACAATACATTTAAGTATCAACAATTATCCAATCTTTTTTTTTTTTTGAGACAGAGTCTCATTCCATCACCCAGGTGGAGGGCAGTGGCCCCTCCAGAGTTCAAGCGATTCTCGTGTCTCAGCCTCCCAAGTAACTGGAATTAACAGGCACGCACCAACATGCCCAGCTAATTTTTGTATTTTTAGTAGAGATGGGATTTCGCCATGTTGGCCAGGCTGGTCTTGAACTCCTGATCTCAAGCGATCCAACTGCCTCAGCCTCCTGAAGTGCTGGATTACAGGCATGAGCAACTGTGTCTAGCCAATTATCCAGTCTTTTCAGGCAGGACAAGAACACTATGTCAGGGGACATATTAGTGCTGCTGTAACTTTACTCTGGGATGTTATTTCCCTAAGAACATAAATTGCCTCTAATGGAAAAATCTGGCCAAGCACCCAAGATTTATGACTCTGAAGTAAAGGGAATCTTATAAGGTTGAGAACAGAGAGGAGATACACTTTGGCAAAAGATAAAGAAGAGGTAGAGTGGGGACATGGGAGGTTGGATGTGTAATTAATTACCTCATAAGTTTGGTTCTATTAGAGTCTATAACTTTTTTTTGAAAAGGGAAAACTGAGTATCACAGATATTAACTTAGTGATTATCAATAATTTGGGCCTTTGTTCTCCAGAATTAGTAGGCTAGACCTTGAGCAGACAATCCTTTAGTCCTTTCCTATGATTTTTCAAATCTCAGCTATAAACAGGACAACTAAAGGTATATATTTTTCTACATACCTATTTACTTATACCTTGGCTGCTTATAAAAATAATTTTGGGGAGGAATTATAATTTCTTACAGTTACAGTACAAACAACTCTGGGCTTGCTTTAGCTTTCCCCCACTGATCAGCATTTTAGGACAGTAAATTAGGTGGGGTTTTAAAATCTATTTTGAGCTAAAATTGATTAACACTTTTGGAAGAATGTACAACAAATTGCTTTGCTGATCACAGTAAATTACACAGTGTAATGGCATTAAAATAACATTAACATGGAGATGGTATTTTGAAGCAAGGAAATGCTCCATTAGACTGGAAAAGCAATCCCTCCTATCTGCCCTTCCCCTCAGCTGGGCTTGAGAAAGGCTCATAGATCCTGTAGGCTGCTATCCTCTTCCCCAGCGGCCTTGAAGTCTAAGGTCTCAGAGTCTAGATGACCCACACCAGCATTTGTGTTGAGGCTGTCCCTGGCTTTTCCCAACTGGTGAAAAAAAATCAAGGCAAGAAAGTAAGTCCTGTTTTTGTCTATGGGTCTGGGGCAATATAGCCTTTGGAGTTTGAGTAGTGCCAGTCTCTGGGATACCAGTTGAAATCAATTCATCAAAATTATTAGTACTACCTGTGATCACAGTATTGTATCAAGTACAGCATAGAAAAGACAGATAAATGAGGCTAGATCTCTGTTCTCAAGATGCTCAGAGTCTAGAGGGGGAAAGCAAGCTACAGACAAATTGTAAGTATAATACACTGAAAGAGGGGCAGAAAGTTGCTATGGGAATCTCAAATGGAGGGAAATTACTCCAATTCTAGAATTCTAGAGAGGCGGGAGATTTGGGAAGGCTTCACTAAAAGCAGCAACATTAAGGTGAACCTTGAAGGATGACCTTTCTGGAGGTGAGGATGGGGAAGTTCAGTGGAGAGAAAAGTATTCCAGGCAGAAGGACCTTCATGAAATGCTACAAGTCTCCCTCCCACTCCAGTCTATGTTCTAAACAACTGCTATAGAATCATAGCAAGTTGACAAGGTACCTTAAAACTTTGTTTTGCTTTGCAAAACACTCTCCTCAATCAATCCTCACCTTCTCCAGTTGTATCCTCTTTTCATTCTGTTCACTTCCCCCTATGTTCCTAAATATTCTAACCCTCTCCGCTCCCTTAATATTAAACCATTTGTTTTTGCTTCCCGGTGTCTTGCACTTGATATTCTCTCTGTTTGGAATCTCTGTCCCCTCTTCCCATTCCTTCCCTTCCCCTTTCCCAACCTCCCTTTCACCTCTCTGTCCTCTTCCCTTCTCAGTTTTTCCTTGACACATTCCTTGATTCCCCACTCCAAACAAAATTAGTCTCTGTCATTCTCTGTATTCTCAAAGAATTTTTATCTCCTCTGTGTTTATCATCTTATACAAGCTTTACTACTTTATATCTGATACCCCCAAAAGACTAAGCACCAACACCCCCAACTCCACAGGGCCTAGCTCACATAGTGCTTATAACATGGTATGTACTTTGTAAAAACTGGTTAAACAATGATGTTGAATGGTAGGAAAAGATGGGAGAGAATTTAGGGAATAATGTTTGGCTGAAATAGGTACAAACAAGAAAATATAGTGGAAAGATAAACTGAAATATACTGTGGAGGCCAACTAAATTGTAATTCAGGAAGATGCTGAAGGGTTTTGAGTAGTGAAGAATATTAGGACCAGTGAAAGTGGGAGAGACAGAGGGTGGGAAGATAGGAAAAAATGTTCAGGTGTGAGATGTCAAAAAGATTAGAATTCAGGAGGAGGAAATAGGAATGGAAAGGAGATGTTAGATGTAAGTAGAACTACATAGGTGTGCTGTATAGACCTGGAAGATGATTTAGATGTGACAGGTAAGGGAGCAGTAGTCAGAATATAGAGAGAAAAGACAGATCAAAGAGTTAATAGATGATTGTGAAAGAAGAATCATGGGTGGTTGGATTCCAGACCAGGGTAGCCTCAGAAATATCGGCGCCAGGATCTTCTTGGGAATAAAGCAAGGCCAGTATGAAGACCCATTATCAGGTACAACATGTCTAATGAAGCTGACCAGGACCTTAGCTGTCACACTGGAAAGAAAGCAACTGACAAGCAAGCTGTTACAGATGGGGAATCTTCAGGTTGGGTTAGGGACTGTAATGAAGCAAGGAGATGGTACTGCTATAGCAAATAGGCCCACAGACAGTTTTCCAAGCTAGCCCAGCTAGCTCTGTCTAGTCTGATTCTTCCCAGTCTAGCTTTAGTCAGTATTATGGACGGCAGAATCAGCAACAGTACAGGGAGCACATTCTAATCCATAACTCTGCTTGGCTAATTCTATTTTCAGATATCTATCAGGATTTTAAGACCCTAAGCTGGAAATACAGAGGTATGATGATGTTAAGTACAGGAAACATGCTTAAATGAGCAACGATACAAGTTTTAACAATATTAAGGGTGAGAAAGACATCAAGAAGAGATTACTACAGCTACACTCTAAAGAATTCTATATATCTCAAAACTATGGTATGACTCTATTAAATATTTCCTCTCTCATGATAAAGATTCCAAAATTCTGGCCGGGCGTGGTGGTTCACACCTGTAATCCTAGCACTTTGGGAGGCTGAGGTGGGCGAATTGCTTGAGCTCAGAAGTTTGAGACCAGCCTGGGCAACATGGGGAAACCCTGTCTCTACAAAAAATACAAAAACATTAGCCGGGCATGGTGGCACGTGCCTGTAGTCCCAGCCACTTGGCGGGCTGAGGCAGGAGGATTGCTTGAACCCGGGAGGTTGAAGCCACAGTGAGCCAAGATCGTGCCACTGCACTTAAGCCTGGAGGACAAAGTGAGACTCTGTCTCAAAAAAAAAATTCCAAAATTCAAAAGATATGCACAAAAAACTCATATAGAAGAGGGGATACTGTATAATGGACAGAGTACGATCATTAGCTAGGTGTCCTCAGACAAGCTCCCTCCCTTCTCTGGTACTTAGTTTTACTAGCTATACAATAAGGGAGAAAAACTAGATTATATCTAAGGGTTCTTTTAGTTCCTAACAATCTAGAATTCATTTAATTTTTGTCTCTTTCTTTCTTGCTTCTTTCTTCTCTCTGTCTCTCTCTCTCTCTTTTTTTTTTTTTGAAACAGAGTCTGGCTTTGTCACCCAGGCTGGAGTGCAGTGGCATGATCTCAGCTCACTGCAACCTCCGCCTGCCACTCAGCCTCTCGAGTAGCTGTAATTACAGGCTACCATCACGCCCTTCCTTCCTTCCTTCCTTCCTTTCCTTCCTTCCTTCCCTCCCTCCCTCCCTCTTTTCTTCCTTCCTTCCTTCCTTCCCTCCCTCTTCTTTCCTTCCCTCCCTCCCTCCTCCCTTCCTTCCCTTCCTTCCCTTCCTTCCTTCCTTCCTTTCCAGAGTCTCGCTCTATCCCCAAGGCTGGAGTGCAACAGCACGATCTTGCTTCACTGCAACCTCTGCCTCCCAGGTACAAGCGGTTCTCCTGCCTTATCCTCCTAAGCTAATTTTTGTATTTTTAGTAGAGGCGGGGTTTCGCCATGTTGGCCAGTCTGGTCTGGAACTCGTGACCTCAGGTGATCCGGCTGTCTCGGCCTCCCAAAGTGCTAGGATTACAGGCATGAACCACTATGCCCAGCCTATTTTTTCGTCTTTAAAAATTGAAACTAATTACATGTACTACAAAAAATTGACATGCAAGAATAAATTCTGATTTAAGTTTTGTGTGATACTGAGATGAGCCTGAGGGAACTCTTTAATCCCTTCCATCTCATGTCCTTTCCTGTATGCCTCTGATTTTTATACACACATACCCCAATCCTGTCAGGGGTAGCAAGTAGGGTGCTGCTGGTGGTGACAGGGCTCCGTATGTATCACCTGCCTTCATTTTTGGCAGCCACCAATCTAAGAGGGACCCTCTTTGCCATCATGTTCCTAGGCAGAAGTGATAGTGGCTGCATTTGTGTCCTAGCTCAGTGCCTCAACATTTGGGTCTCCCTTCCTCTTCTTTTCTTTCTCTCTGTACCGGTTTTATCTGTACCATTTTTTGTGACATCACTCTAAAGAAATTTTCAAGAAGAGTAGGTGCATAAGACGATGAATCAATGAGAAAGCATGTACAAATGCACTGTATATATTAAAGCACTATACAAATGCCAAGAAACAATATTCATTAAGACTGGAATTAGGGGTAGAACGAACAAGCAGAGGCACTATTAGGTTCAAGTCAAGAATAGCCAGCCTCCTCACTAGTCTTAACTTTTAAACCTTATAAACTATAGGTAGCTCAACTTCACTGACACATCTGAGTCCCTTTGCCTTTGTGAAAGAATTTTATTTTCAGGACTTCTGCCTGCTTTCTTTCTCAAATCTGAGGAAAGAGTGACAGAAGAGTATAATCACTGTTTCTCAGGTGGGGTATTTCTTTCTAAAGACAGTCACTTTCTCCTTGACTCTAGACCCAAATGGGCAGTATAATGGTATATTAGGAAAAGAGAGATCAACCTGGAAGACCCATTTGTGTGTGGAAGATGACGAGTCCTCTGAAGAACCACACCACTGTAGCCTGGCTCTTTCTGAGAATGCATTTATATAAGGACTGTATCCTAATCAAAGAGTGCTTTTGTTGCCAGGCAGCACTGAGTTACATTTAATGCTTGAGCGCAATAACTTTAGGCTAAATTATCTTTTGACTTTCTCCATATGGTTTCTAATCTCTTTTCTTATTACTAATTTATCCTGTTAACTGCATTTTAAAAAATGTTATTACATTCTTTTCAGAAATATAATCACTAAACCACAGGGCTGGAAGGATCTTGGAAGATAGTCTCATCCCAAACTCCCCATTTTACAAGTGGGGTAACCAAGTCCCAGAAAGGGGAAACTACTTGCCAGTGTTACATAGTGATTTGGTAACACATACACATTCTTGGATGTGGGATGTATGTTGCCTTCTAGTCCAGAAATATCCCCATAGCACCAAGTTACTTACCAAGTGGAATGTAAGTTATCAATAAAAATAACCACTAATCAGAGGGCTACTAACTTTTTGTTTGTCTTTATTGGAGGAAATGCTGTCAGAAATAAGAAAGCTGTTCTTACTTATCCCAAGAGGAGAAGTGAAAAGTAGAGATAAAGCCAAAATCCATCTGAGAAGTAGGCACTGCTCTTCCAGCCTCTGGTTCTAGAGCTCTGTATTGTCACCCCAAGGCATACCCACCCAAGCAACACATTTCCTCCTTACACACACACACACACACACACACACACACACACACACACACACACACAGAGGACATTCATGTAAACTCAAAAAAATTATGGTGACTTTCTTCTTCCATCATGGAAGCAGGATGCAATATAAAGGACTGGAAGTTGGAAGATGAACAAAGCTGGGAATTCTTTGGAAGTGCTAAAATAAATTCAGCTATTTAATAACGACCAGTTAAGATACCATTTGAAATTTTGGGGGGAGAATAGAGGGACTAGGGATACCATGACAAGTACAAAAGTTTCTTTATTTTTTTTTTGAGATGGAGTCTCGCTCTGTCGCCCAGGCTGGAGTGCAGTGGTGTGATCTCAGCTCACTGCAACCTCGGCCTCCAGGGTTCAGGTGATTCTCCTGCCTCAGCCTCCCGAGTAGCTGGGACTACAGGCATGCACCACCACACCCGGCTCATTTTTGTATTTTTAGTAGAGATGGGGTTTCACCATGTTGGCCAGGCTGGTCTTGAACTCCTGACCTCAGATGATCTGCCCACCTCAGCTTCCCAAAGTGCTGGGATTACAGGCGTGAGCCACTGTGCCTGGCCCAACTTTCTTTCTTTTTCTTTTCTTTCTCTTTTTTTATTTTTATTTATTTATTTATTTATTTTTTTGTGAGATGGAGTCTCACTCTATCACCCAGGCTGGAGTGTAGTGGTGCGATCTCGGCTCACTGCAACCTCTGCCACCTGGGTTCAAGTGATTCTCCTGCCTCAGCCTCCTGAATAACTGAGATTACAGGCGCCTGCCACCACGCCTGGCTAATTTTTGTATTTTTAGTAGAGATGGAGTTTCACCATCTTGGCCAGGCTGGTCTTGAACTCCTGACCTTGTGATCCACCCACCTCGGCCTCCCAAAGTGCTAGGATTACAGGCGTGAGTCATCGCACCCAGCCTTCTTTTTCTTCATATATATATATATATATATATATATATATATATAAAAATATACACATATATAAAATCCCAAGTGATCATAGTTTTCTTTTACTCATTTCTGACTTCATTCTAACTTCCAAAGCAGAAAACAAGACCATAAAGAGATAAACATCAAATTAATTACTATATTTCAGAACCCCTAAGAATTATAGAACTATCTATTCATTTCCCTACAGATCAGCTATTTTTAGGTAAGTACACAAGAATAATGCATAAATGGTTCCAAGTAAATTGAAGACAATGCATACTCAAATACAAAACATCCCATTAAAAAAAGTGATACTACTGTCCTGGCCCAGGAAACAATCTTGGTCCCACTGTAGTTTTCCCATGAGATACTGAGGTAGCTGTTACAGGTAACTGGGAGCCTCAGTTTTACCATCCATAAAATCTCTGGCCTTCCTTCTTAATATCAGGGTAGTTCCCAGGCCATCCTAACATGTGTACTTGAAACAGTGATACCCTTTTTATATTCTAAGCAGTGAAGAACAGCATAGTTCAACACTGAAGAAGGTCTGTGAATCTGGGGCTTACTTGAGCACTCCACTTCCTTACCTCTCTTGGCTATGTGGAAACAAAATACAAACAGCTTGCTGGAAGGCTGGGACTGTCACATGGGTGTGGATGTATGTTAAGTTTTTTCACATTTATTAAATACCTGTTTTATATGTTAGACTATGCCATGAGGAAAACAGAAGTGAGAAACACAAGCTCTAGTCTCAAAGCACTTACAATCTTAGAGAGGTAGGCATGTACTTGGCAAAGCAGGTATCTCTCAGTGGGACAAGTCTTAGATTGGCTCAAATATTTATTTCTGTATTTTGATTTTACTTTCAAAATATTCTCCTAGCCTTGTTGATCCCCAGATAGGTCTTCTAGATATTGGTTTAACGTGAATTTCTTTCACCAAGAAAAAAAAAATCCCTTTGGTTCACAGGCTTGGGCCCTACAGGAAAAATAAATAAATAAATAAATCCATCTCTGATCACTCCATGAAGATAAGTGCAACTTCCCACTTAACTCTGGACTTGCTTTCACTAAGTACACAACTGCTAGGCAATCCATGCCAAGTGGTAAAACTACTGTTTCAGATGCCACCCTCATCACACTCCTTTTGCAGATATGCTTGTAGTGGGGCCCAGCAGTCATGCTCAAACTGATAGGCTGATGAATGTTTAGACCTTTTCATAGCCAGAAGACCTGTCACTGCCAAAGGTCAAAGGACTCAGGCATCCTCCATCAGTAAGTGAACTCCACTGGGGTAAATTTTAAATTAAATTTTTTTTTTTGAGATGGAGTCTCACTCTGTCATCCAGGCTGGAGTGCAGTCACGCTCACTGCAACCTCTGCCTCCTGGGTTCCAGTGATTCTCCTGCCTCAGCCTCCTGAGTAGCTGGGATTACAGGCACGCGCCACCATACCCGACTAATTTTTGTATTTTTGTAGAGACGGGGTTTCACCATGTTGGTCAGGCTGGTCTCCAACTCCTGATCTCGTGATCTGCCCGCCTCGGCCTCCCGTAGTGCTGGGATTACAGGCGTGAGCCACCGCGCCTGGCCTAAATTTTTAATTTTTGTGGGTACATGATAGCTATTGGCTACTTATATATGGGGAAAGTACTTTAAGATGACTTTGACCATCTGTACAATACTTTTACAACTGCTGTTTAATTTTTATTCAACAGAGGAAAGGAAAATTTCAATAATTCCACAAAAGCACCCAGGAACCCAAACACACGTGTTAATAAGGCCATGTCCCCCCCACCCCCATTAGAAGCATTTTCTCATATTCCTTTTATTTGCCACATGGGACAAGGAATGGGCTATCCAGGAGCAAGGGAAAGGATACAGGGCTAAGATGAACGGAATATCAGAAAAGAAGAGGGGTTGGGCCTAAGAATAAGTATGTTGCCATTCTAGTTAGAATTCTGTAATAGCCTAGCAATCATTTATACTATTAACTCTCTATTCTGACCCCTCACAACTCATTACTGTTACCCATACCCAAGGCAGCAAAGAAGTCCTCAGAGCACCATAGTTCGAAATAGTTCACTAGGTAGCACCCAACTCAAGCCAATCCTGGCTGATGCCCAAAGCCATACACGTGGCATTCTGGGGGTGCTGTGCTCATTAAAGTCTGCATAGGAAACACCCATTGCACATGCAATTCTGAAGCCCACATTTCTTGAACAACAATAGTCAGCTCTGCAGGACTCCTCCCAAATCTAGCAGCCAAATCCACAGTAGAGGAGAACTTCTAGGGGCTAGCCTTCTGCAAGTTCACCTACTGATGGGCAAAACAGGTCCTGGAAAAGGCAAGGATGAACGCTGTTTCCTGCAACCACAGTGTACACTTACCTTTTCTGTGCCAGGATTTGGGCTCACTTGCAACATCCAATCTGTCCCCTCCAATACAATAGCCTCTAGTCATATGCAGCTATTTAAATGTAAATGTAAATTAATTATAATTAAAACTTCAGTTCTTCAGTAATACTAGAAAAATTTCAAGTGCTCAGTAATCACCTGTGGCTAGTGGTTACAATATTGGACAGAGCAGATACCGAACATTTTCATTATCACAGAAAGTTCTACTAGACAGCACTGTTATTCTTATTTCCTAACTAACTTGTCTATTTGCATGGGATGGCCTAGGGTTTTATTTATTTTATTGGTCTCAAGTGCAGAGGGTTGATGTCATCATATTCTTCAATTCATCAGTGATCCAAGAAAGGCTTCCCTTTTGCCATTATTCAGTTATTCTGATTTATTTCCACAGTCTTTCTTAGGTAACTATTCTAATGTGGTAAATTGCGGGTATCTTATCTCCATGGAATAGAGACTCTTGTCCTGTACTTCAGTATTCTAACTTACCAGAATTACTCTTTGCCCATTTTAGACCGTTGTCCATTTTTTGCTTGGCTCTGATCCTGTATGAGGTTTCTTCCTTACTCTTAATTTCAAATAATGGGTTTCCATCGGTCTTTGGTCTTGACTACCTAGACTCAGGTTATTAGCTCACAGAGTCCCTTATTTCTTTTGCTCATTTCTGACTCTTCCTACATCTTCTTTTCTTTGCCTTTCTGCCACTCAAGATTCAGTGTGAAGGGTAGTTTCTTGACTAAAGTGTTCTCTGAGCGGTGGGGGTTAGGAACTTAATGGAGACAATGTTGCTAGACTGACAACCAGAGATGCCCAGTGCCTGATGGGAAGTTTCATGTTCTCTGTTAGCTTGACACACTAGGGAAATAACCTTTTAATCCAGTGCAGCATGTTTCATTTATTGTCGTGTTAGCCAGTTCGAAGATGTTATGAAAAACATCCCCAGAGAGACTTAACATTTGAAAAACATCCTGAGTTTGAACTTAATTCAACTACTCCAGAAGGCTAAAACAATGGAAGATGACCTTTTAGGCACTTCATATGCCAGACACTGTTAGGCCAGATAATGTCATGCCAAATTAGAATGTCTGTCTCTTGGGGAAGAGGAGAGTGGGTGGGAAGAAGGGGTTGTGGGTATTATTTTAATTAAAATCATCTTTTAAAATGATCTAACATAAAAAATTAATAATCTACAGAGACACAAAGACAGGATTAAGCAGGGTAAACATGTCATTAAGATGGCAGGAACAGAATGAATGTATGTTCTAATAAACTTTGATAAGTGATATAGACAAATTGGAACTCATTTAGATAAAAAGTCTAGAACAAGAGGACTCAAAACTGATTTAAAAAAACTTTCATTTTAGGTTCAGGGATACATATGTAAATTTGTTATATAGGTCATAACATGGGGGTTTGTTGTACAGTTTATTTTGTCACCCAGGGACAAAGATTAGTACTTAATCGTTACTTTTTCTGATCCTCTCCCTCCTCCCTCCCTCCACCCTCAAGTAAGCCCCAGTGTCTGTTGTTCCCCTATTTGCATCCATGTATTTGCATCATTTAGCTCCCACTTCTATGTGAGAACAAGTGGTATTTGGTATTCTGTTCCTGCACTAGATTGCTAAGGATAATGGCCTCCAGCTCTGTCCATGTCCCTGCGAAGCACATGACCTCGTTCTTTTTTTATGGTATTCCATGGTGTATATGTACCACATTTTCTGTATCCTATCTGCTACTGATGAGCATTTAGGTTGATCCCACGTCTTTGCTATTGTGAATAGTGCTGCAATGAACATATGTATGCATGTGTCTTTATAACAGAATGATTTATATTCCTTTGTGTATATACCCAGTAATGGGATTATTGACTTGAATGGTAGGTCTGTTTTTAGCTCTTTGAGGAATTGCCACCTACTTTTCACATTGGTCGAATTAATTTACCCTCCCACCAACAGTGTATAAGCATTTATTTTTCTCTACAACTTCGCCAACATCTGTTATTTTTTGACTTCTTAATAATAGCCATTCTGACTGGCATGAAATGGCATCTCATCGTGGTCTTAATTTGCACTTCTCTAATGATCAGTGACGCTGAGATTTTTTTCATATGATTATCTTCTTTTGAAAAGTGTCTGTTCATGTCCTTTGCCCACTTTTTAATGGGGTTGTTTGTTTTTTCTTGTAAATGTGTTGAAGTTCCTTAAAGATGCTGGATATTAGACCTTTGTCAAATGCATAGTTTGTAAAAATTTTCTCCCATTCTGTAGCTTGTCTGTTCACTCTGTTGATAGTTTCTTTTGCTGTACAGAAGCTCTTTAGTTTAACTAGGTCCCATTTGTCAAATTTTGCTTTTGTTATGGTTGCTTTTGGCATCTTTGTCATGAAATCTTTGCCTGTTCCTATGTCCAAAATGGCACTGCCTAGGTTGTCTTCCAGGGATTTTATAGTTTTGGGTTTTACATTTAAGTCTTTAATTCATCTTCAGTTGATTTTTGTATATGGTGTAAAGAAGGTGTCCAGTTTCAATCTTCTGCCTGTATCTAGACAGTTATCCCAGCAACATTTATTGAATAGGGAGTCCTTTACCCATTGCTTGTTTTTGTCCACTGTGTTGAAGATTAGATGGCCATAGGTGAGAGGCCTTACTTCTGAACTCCCTTTTCTGTCCCATTGGTATATGTGTCTGTTTTTGTACCAGTACTATCCTGTTTTGGTTACTATATCCCTGTAGTACAGTTTGAAGTTGGGTAACCTTGGTGCCTCCAGCTTTGCTCCTTTTGCTTAGGATTGCCTGGGCTACTTGGGCTCTTTTTTTGGTTCCATATGAATTTTAAAATAGTTTTTTCTAGTTCTATTAAGAATGTCCTTGGTAATTTGATAGGAATATCATTGAATCTATAAACTGCTTTGGGCAATATGGCCATTTTAATGATATTGATTCTTCCTATCCATGAGCATGGACTATTTTTCCATTTGTGTGTGTCATCTCTGATTTCTTTGAGCAGTGTTTTGTAATTCTCAGTGTAGAGATCTTTCACCTCCCTTGTTAGCTGTATTCTTAGGTATTTTATTCTTTTTGTGGCAATTATGAATGGGTTTGTGTTCCTGATTTGGCTCTCAGCTTGGATGTTGTTAGCATATAGGAATGCTAGTGATTTTTGTACATTGATTTTGTATCCTGAGACTTTGCTGAAGTTGTTTATTGGCTGAAGGAATTTTTGGGCTGAGACTATGAGATTTTCTAGACACAGAATCACGTCACTTGCAAATAGGGATAGTTTGACTTCCTCTCTTCCTATTTGGATGCCCTTTATTTCTTTCTCTTGTCTGATTACTCTGGCCAGAACTTCTAATATGTTGAATAGGAATGGTGAGGGAGGACATCCTTGTCTTGTGCCAGTTTTCAATGGAAATGCTTCCAGCTTTTGCCCATTCAGTATGATGTTGGCTGTGGGTTTGTAATAGATGGCTCTTATTATTTTGAAGTATGTTCCTTCAATACCTAGTTTATTGAGAATTTTTAACATGAAGAGATGCTGAATTTTAACAAAGCCTTTTCTGCATCTATTGAGATAATCATGTGGTTTTTGTCTTTAGTTGTGTTTATGTGATGAATCACATTTATTGATTTGCATATATTGAACCTACCTTGCATCCTAGGGAAAAGTCTAGTTGATCATGGTGTATTAGCTTTTTGATTGCTCCTGGATTCAGTTTGCAAGTATTGTGTTGATGATTGATGCATCAATGTTCATCAAGGTTATTGGCCCTAAGATTTATTTATTTATTTATTTATTTATTTATTTATTTATTTATTTATTTAAGATGGAGTCTCGCTCTGTTGCCCAGGCTGGAGTGCAATGGCACAATCTTGGCTCACTGCAACCTCTGCCTCCCTGGTTCAAGTGATTCTCTTGCCTCAGCCTCCCAAGTAGCTGGGACTACAGGCAGGCATTACCACGCCCAGCTGATTTTTTTTGTATTTTTAGTAGAGATGGGTTTCACTATGTTGGTCAGGCTGGTCGTGAACTCCTGACCTCAAGTGATCAGCCCGCCTCGGCCTCCCAAAGTGCTGGGATTACAGGCATGACCCACCATGCCTGGCCCAAAGTTTTATTTTTTGTTGTGTCTCTGCCAGGCTTTTGAATCAGGATGATGCTGGCCTCATAGAATGAGTTAGAGAGGTGTCTCTCCCCCTCAATTTTTTGGAATAGTTTTGGTAGGAATGTTACCAGCTCTTCTTTGTACATCTTGAAGAACTTGGCTGTGAATCCACCTGGTCCTGGGCAATTTTTCAGTTGGTGGACTATTTATTACTGATTCAATTTTGGAGCTTGTTACTAATTCCCTGTTCAGAAAATAAATTCCTCCCTGGTTCAGTCTTGGGAGAATGTATGTGTCCAGGAATTTATCCATCTCTTCTAGGTTTTCCAGTTTGTGTCCATAGAGGTGTTTGTAGTAGTCTCTGGTGGTTGTTTGTATTTCTGTGGTGTCAGTGGTAACATCCTCTTTGTCATTTCTCATTGTGTTTATTTGTATCTTCTCTCCTTTATTATTTATTAGTCTAGCTAGTGGCTTATCTATCTTAATAATTTTTTTCAAAAAACCAACTCCTGTTTACATTTCTCTTTTGAATGGTTTTTCGTGTCTTGACCTCCTTCAGTTCAGCTCTGATTTTGGTTATTTCTTGTCTTCTGCTACCTTTGGGGTTGGTTTGCTCTTGCTTCTATAGTTCTTTTAGTTGTGATGTCTAATTTGAGATATTTCCAGCTTTCTGATGTGGGCATTTGGCACTGTAAATTTCTCTTTTAACACCGTGTCCCAGAGACTCTAGTATGTTGTATCTTTGTTCTTATCAGTTTCAAGGAACTTCTTAAATTCTGCCTCAATTTCTTTCTTTCTTTTTTTTTATTATACTTTAAGTTCTAGGGTACATGTGCACAATGAGCAGGTTTGTTACATATGTATACATGCATCATTTTGGTGTGCTGCACCCATTAACTCCTCGCCATTTACATTAGGTATACCTCCTAATGCTATCCCTGCACCCTCCCCCCACCCCACAACAGGCCCTGGTGTGTGATGTTCCCCTTCCTGTGTTCAAGTGTTCTCATTGTTCAATTCCCACCTATGAGTGAGAACATGCGGTGCTTGGTTTTTTGTCCTTGCGATAGTTTGCTCAGAATGGTTTCCAGCTTCATCCATGTCCCTACAAAGGACATGAACTCATCCTTTTTTATGGCTGCATAGTATTCCATGGTGTATATGTGCCACATTATCTTAATCCAATCTATCATTGATGGACATTTGGGTTGGTTCCAAGTCTTTGCCATTGTGAATAGTGCCACAATAAACATATGTGTGTGTGTGTCTTTATAGCAGCATGATTTATAATCCTGTGGGTATATACCCAGTTATGGGATCGCTGGGTCAAATGCTATTTCTAGTTCTAGATCCCTGAGGAATCGCCACACTGTCTTCCACAATGGTTGAACTAGTTTACAGTCCCACCAACGGTGTAAAAGCATTACTATTTCTCCACATCCTCTCCAGCACCTGTTGTTTCCTGACTTTTTAATGATTGCCATTCTAACTGGTGTGAGATGGTATCTCATTGTGGTTTTGATTTGCATTTCTCTGATGGCCAGTGATGATGAGCATTTTTTCATGTGTCTGTTGGCTGCATAAATGTCTTCTTTTGAGAAGTGTCTGTTCATATCCTTTGCCCACTTTTTGATGGGGTTGTTTGTTTTTTTCTTGTAAATTTGTTTCAGTTCTTTGTAGTTCTGGATATTAGCCCTTTGTCAGATGAGTAGATTGCAAAAATTTTCTCCCATTCTGTAGGTTGCCTGTTCATTCTGATGGTAGTTTCTTTTGCTGTGCAGAAGCTCTTTAGTTGAATTAGATCCCATCTATCAATTTTGGCTTTTGTTGCCATTGCTTTTGGTGTTTTAGACATAAAGTCCTTGCCCATGCCTATGTCCTGAATGGTATTGCCTAGGTTTTCTTCTAGGGTTTTTATGGTTTTAGGTCTAATATTTAAGTCTTTAATCCATCTTGAATTAATTTTTGTGTAAGTTGTAAGGAAGGGATCCAGTTTCAGCTTTCTACATATGGCTAGCCAGTTATTCCAGCACCATTTATTAAATAGGGAATCCTTTCCCCATTGCTTGTTTTTGTCAGGTTTGTCAAAGATCAGATGGTTGTAGATGTGTGGTATTATTTCTGAGGGCTCTGTTCTGTTCCATTGGTCTATATCTCTGTTTTGGTACCAGTACCATGCTGTTTTGGTTACTATAGCCTTGTAGTATAGTTTGAAGTCAGGTAGTGTGATGCCTCCAGCTTTGTTCTTTTGGCTTAGGATTGTCTTGGCACTGGGGGCCCTTTTTTGGCTCCATATGAACTTTAAAGTAGTTGTTTCCAATTCTGTGAAGAAAGTCATTGGTAGCTTGATGGGGATGGCATTGAATCTGTAAATTACCTTGGGCAGTATGGCCATTTTCACAATATTGATTCTTCCTATCCATGAGCATGGAATGTTTTTCCATTTGTTTGTGTCTTCTTTTATTTTGTTGAGCAGTGGTTTGTAGTTCTCCTTGAAAAGGTCCTTCACATCCCTTGTAAGTTGGATTCCTAGGTATTTTGTTCTCTTTGAAGCAATTGTGAATGGGAGTTCACTCATGATTTGGCTCTCTGTTTGTCTGTTATTGGTGTATAAGAATGCTTGTAATTTTTGCACATTGATTTTGTATCCTGAGACTTTACTGAAGTTGCTTATCAGCTTAAGGAGATTTTGGGCTGAGACAATGGGGTTTTGTAGATATACAATCATGTCATCTGCAAACAGGGACAATTTGACTTCCTCTTTTCCTAATTGAATACCCTTTATTTCCTTCTCCTGCCTGATTGCCCTGGCCAGAACTTCCAACACTATGTTGAATAGGAGTGGTGAGAGAGGGCATCCCTGTCTTGTGCCCGTTTTCAAAGGGAATGCTTCCCGTTTTTGCCCATTCAGTATGATATTGGCTGTGGGTTTGTCATAGATAGCTCTTATTATTTTGAGATACGTCCCATCAATACCTAATTTATTGAGAGTTTTTAGCATGAAAGGCTGTTGAATTTTGTCAAAGGCCTTTTCTGCATCTATTGAGATAATCATGTGGTTTTTGTCTTTGGTTCTGTTTATATGCTGGATTACGTTTATTGATTTGCATATGTTGAACCAGCCTTGCATCCCAGGGATGAAGTCCACTTGATCATGGTGGATAAGCTTTTTGATGTGATGCTGGATTCGGTTTGCCAGTATTTTATTGGGGATTTTTGAATCAATGTTCATCAGGGATATTGGTCTAAAATACTCTTTTTTTGTTGTGTCTCTGCCAGGCTTTGGTATCAGGATGATGCTGGCCTCATAAAATGAGTTAGGGAGGATTCCCTCTTTTTCTGTTGATTGGAATAGTTTCAGAAGGAATGGTACCAGCTCCTCCTTGTACCTCTGGTAGAATTCGGCTATGAAGCCATCTGGTCCTGGACTTTTTTTGGTTGGTAGGGTTTTTATTATTGCCTCAATTTCAGAGCCTGTTCATTCTGCCTCAATTTCATCATTCACCCAAAAGCCATTCAGGAGCAGGTTGTTGAATTTCCATGCTATTGCACTGTTTTCCGTGAGTTTTTTTTAGTCCTGATTGCTATCTTTGTTGTGCTGTGGTTTGAGAGTGTGTTTGATATGATTTTGGTTCTTTTGCCTTTGTTGAGGATTGTTTTATGTCTGATTGTGTGGTTGATTATAGAGTATGTGCCATGTGGCAGTGAGAAGAATGTATATTCTGTTGTTTTGGGGTGGAGCATTCTGTAGAGGTCTATCAGGTCCATTTGGTCCACTGTTGAGTTCACGTCCTAAATATCTTTGTTAACTTTTTGCCTTGATGATCTGTCTAATACTGTCAGTGGAGTGCTAAAGTCTCCCACTATTATTGTGTGGGAATCTAGGTCTCTTTGTAGGTCTCTAAGAACTTGCTTTATGAATCTGGGTGCTCCTGTGATGGGTGCATATATATTTACACTAGTTAGGACTTCTCGTTCAATTAAACTTTGTACCATTATGTAATGCCCTTCTTAGTCTTTTTAAAAGTCTGTGTTGGTTTAAAGTCTGTTTTGTCTGAAATTAGGACTGCAACCCCTGCATTTTCCTGATTTCCATTTGCTTGGTAGATTTTCCTTCATCCTTTTGTTTTGAGACTGTAGGTGTCACTGTGTGTAAGTTGGGTTTCTTGAAGATGGCTTATCATTGGGTCTTGCTTTTTTATCCAGCTTACCACTCTGTGCTTTTTAAATGAGGCATTTATCCCATTTACATTCAAGATTAGTATTGATATGTGCGGATTTGATCCTGTCATTATGTTGTTAGCTGGTTATTATGCCTACCTGTTTGTGTGGTTGCTTTATAGTGTCATTGGACAGTGTACTTAAGTTTGTTTATGTATTGGCTGGTAGCAGCCTTTCCTTTCCATATTTAGTGCTCCTTTCAAGATCTCTTGTAAGGCAGTTATGGTTGTAATAAACTTCCTCTGCATTTGCTTATCTGAAAAGGACCTTATTTCTCCTTTGCTGAGGAAGCTTAATTTGGCTGAGTATGAAATTATCGGTTGAAGATTTTTTTCTTTAAGAATGTTGAGACTGGGTGTGGTGGCTCATGCCTGTAATCCTAGCACTTTGAGAGGCTGAGGCAGGCAGATTGCCTGAGTTCAAGAGTTTGAGACCAGCCTGGGCAACATGGTAAAACCGCATCTCTACCAAAAATACAAAAAAAAAAAAAAGTAACCAGGTGTGGTGGCACATACCTGTAGTCCCAGCTACTCAGGAGGCTGAGTCAGTAGAATTGTTTGAACCTGGGAGACAGAGGTTGCAGTGAGCCGAGATAGCACTACTGCACTCCAGCCTGGGTGACAGAGTGAGACTCTGTCTCCAAAAAAAAAAAAAAAAAAAAAAAAAATGTTGAATATAGGCCCCTAATCTCTTCTGGCTTGTAGGGTTTCTGCTGAGGGATCTGCTATTAGCCTGATGAAGCCCCCTTTGTAGGTGACCTGCCCTTTATCTCTAGCTACCTTTAACATTCTTTCTTTCATTTTGACCTTGGGAAGTCTGATGAGTATGTTTCTTGGGATGATCATCTTGTGTTGAATCTTGCAGGGATTGTCTGTAGTTCCCAGATTTGACTGTTGGCATCTCTAGTAAGGTTGGAGAAGTTTTCACGTATGATATCTTGAAATATATTTTCCAAGTTGTTTGCTTTCTCTCCCTTCCTTTCAGAAATGCCAATGATTTGTAGCTTTGCCCTCTTTACATAACCCCATATTACTCAGAGGTTTTGTTTGTTCCTTTTTATTCTTTTTTCTTTATTTTTGTCTTATTTCAGAGAGCCAGTCTTCAAGTTCTGAGATTCTTTCCTCAGCTTGGTCTATTTGGCTGTTAATAGTTGTGACTGCATTGTGAAATTCTTGTCTTGTGTTTTTCAGCTCTATCAGATCTGTTAGTTTCTTTTTTTATACTGGCTATTTCATCTGTCAGCTCCTGTATCATTTTATTGTGATTCTTAGTTTCCTTGAATTGGGCTTTGGCATTCTCCTAAATCTGAATGATCTTTCCTACCCATATTCTGCATTCTATTTGTTATTTCAGCCAATTCAGTCTGGTTAAGAACCCTTGTTGGAGAACTAGTGTGATCATTTGGAGGACATAAGACACTCTAGCCATTTGAGTTGCCAGAGTTCTTACATTGGTTCTTTCTCATCTCTGTGTGTGGGTCTTCCTTTCACTGCTTGGCTGCCTCTGATTGAAGTGGTCAGGCAGGGGCAGGGTGGTTGTGCTGCAGTCCTAGGTCGAGTGGCCCTGACTAGTGAGAAGTGAGGACTGTGACCTGCATGGAGAACAGCCTTTTCCATGAGGTGGGTTCTCTGTGCTAGGGGTCCAGACCAGTCTTTAGTCCTCATGGACTCTCCAAAGCCTGGAGACAGCGAGAGTGAGGGCTGCAAGACAGCAAAGATGGCAACCTGCCCCTCCCACTGGGAGCTCTGTTCCAGGGAGCTGCAGAGCTGCTACTGGCTTGATAGGCCCAGCAGAGGGTGGCTGGAGGCCCAGGTTGGGAGGACTCACCCAGTGAGGAAATACAGGATTGAGGACCCATATAACAGTCTGGCCACTTTTCAATAGGGCTGAGATGCAGTATGCTGGGGGTCTGCTCCAGTCCCTAGTCACTTCAGATTTTCTAGCACCTAAGGTATCGACAGTGAAGGTTGTGAAACAGCAAAGATGGCGGCCTGTCCCTCTCTCTGGGAGCTCCATCCCAGGTAGGTATGGACTTGTTAATGGCCTGAACACACCAGTAAGGATGGTTGTAGGCTTCGGTTGGGAGATTCTGCCCAGTGAAGAGAAACGGGATCCAGCACCCATGTGAAAAGGCAGTCTGGCTGATTCTTTGTAGAGCTGCTGTACTGTGCCAGTTGACTGCTCTAGTCAGTCAACTGGAACAGCAAAGATGGCTACCCATCCCTCCCCTGGGAGCTCCATCCCAGGGAGGCTCAGAACCACTGACAGCTGGAAAACCCCGGCAAGCGTGGTTGGTGACCCCAGTCAGGAGGTCCCACCCAGTGAGGAGAAGTAGGGTGAGGGACCCATGTAAAAAAAGCAGTCTGACTGGTTTACCAAAGGGTGGCTGCACTGAAGGCAATAACAGCAAAGATGGTAGCTTGCCCTCCCTCTGGGAGCTCCGTCTTAGGGAGGTGTAACACTGCTATTGGTGGCTGGTTAAAGTTCCAAGCCAGTGGGTCTTATCCTGCAAGGTTCCATGGAAGTAGGGTCTGCAGACCATCACTGCTCAGCCTCCTGGATTCAGCCCCTTTTCTAGAGGTATGTATGGGGGAGGGGGGTCTAACCTCCAGGTTTGCTGGAGTTGCAGACTCTTTTGCTGGGAAGCCCAGATATCTAAAGCTCCCAGGGCTCCATGTGTGCCTTACCAGCTGCTCTGCCAAGACTCCACATAGCTTTGTGTGTCAGACTGCAGGCCCTGGTGGAGTGGGTTCACTAAGGGATCTCCTGACCCAAGGGTTGCAAAGATCCATGAAAAAAGGCATGTGTCTTCAGTGTTGCTCACTCATTCACCACTTCCCTGGGTGAGGGAGGTTCCCCTGGCTCCATGTCACTCCTGGCTGGATGGTCATCCTGCCTTGCTTTTCTCCATTCTCTGTGGGTTGGATTGTTTCCCTGATAAATCCCAATGCATGTACCTGGATGTTTCAGTTAAAGGTGCCGTATCTACTTGCCACTTCTTCTCTCCATGAAAGCAGCACGCATTAGCTGCTTCTAGTTGGCCATCTTGGCCAGCCTCCCCGAAACTGATGTTTTGAGAAAATTTAAGAAATGTGCTTTCTGTCTTCAAATCCTTAAAGAGCTATCACAAAAGAGTGAAATGAAATGTGTTTAGTTAGACCACAATGGAAAGTAACGTGAGGGAGGAAGACTGTAGCTCAACATGTAGACTGACAGATTTGTCCAAAGATGAAACGGGTGCTATAAGAAGAGCATAGGGAAAACAGTGAGCTCCCCATCAATAGAAGTACTAAAGCAGTGGCTTGGCAAAACTTCAGCAACATTAAAGAACAGGTTTAAACATTGGATGGAGAAGCTGGACTAGATAATTTTAACTCTATGTGACAGTAAGAAAATCACTTGTACAAATCTTAAACCAATTCAATGAGCTTTAACAAAGACATAAAAGAAAACACAGCAAAGCTAATAAAACTGGGTCCCGCTCAGGCTACCCAGCCATGTGCGTGAGAAAAAGAAAAACAGAACACATTCCTACAGTCTGACACAAAGTACAGCCTTTAATATGGGCCCATAGCAACAAGGAGCATGGTCTTTGTATGGACTCAAGTCATGTTGGGCATGTTTTTATAAAGCACAGAGAGATTTGTCAGGAACAAGAGGCTTAGGGCACTGGAGGAATGCTGTAGGTTTTTGAAAATCTTAAAGAACTGATCTATAGTTTTTTTTTTCTCAGCCAAAATCATGATAGTGTCTCCAAAGCAATTAAGATACATGCAAACTGGCCTAGGAAGATGAGGGTTCACGCCCTTAGCACCTTGGCACCACCTCTTTCCCATCAAAACAAAAACAAAAACAAAACACCTGTGTTTCCTTTCAGAAGGCTCTGCCACATATCTCCAGGACTCTGTACAGAGTTTGAAAGCTGGATAAAATGACACTCTACTTGTCTGGATTTTATTGCCTGCTGTACTCTTCAATTTCCCTTCTAGCCCAGGTTCGATTACAATCAAGGTATGCAGAAGGCACACAACATGCAATGAACCTGCTACAGTGCCAATTAAGTGCAAATATACCCTGAAAATTAAAAGGAAAATCAAATGCCAACACTATGAAAAGAAACTACAGAGAAATAAAGGCAAAGAGTCCTTCCAGTGCCACTTGAGCTCCAGAGCACTAGCTCTGCCAGCGCTGAGAAACCGACCAATTTTGTAAAGATGTACTTCTGCAATGTGTCTGATGGGATATATTCAGTCACGGTATCCGAACTTTGTAAGACGAACTCTGTGGCAAGGCTGGAAAAGCACAAGAATTTGTTCTTAAATTATAGGAATCTGCACCATTTTCCACTGGAGTTACTGAAAGATGAGGGACTGCAGTACTTGGAGAGATTGTATATGAAAAGGACCTCCCTGACAACCTTGGTACAGTATTATACTATAAAAAAATCATTTATAAATGTGGTCCTGATCAAGATACACTTTACGTACCACCCTAAGATAGTCAAACCAACACTTATATCCCCTGTTGTTATATACACAGGTAATATAAATACACACACAGGGGTTTCTCATTGGCTATGAATTTGTTATCCAAATCCCTGCTGCTATGAGGTTGCAGGAGAAATTGTGTAGGGAAGCAAAATATTCACTCTTGTACCACTTATAAAATTAGTCCCTGTTCATAAATCCCTCTTCATTTAGTGTGTCTATCTGTCCTGACTTGTAATTTGTTTGTATGTTAAGCTTCTGAGGTGATATTTGGATGTTACTTTGTATGACCTTTTCTGGCTGTCACTTAACCTCATTTGAATCTTGTACTTGAATTCTAGTTCTTACTCATTTTAGATGATTTATTATATCTTATTACTTTGTGAATTCACCCATTCTTCATTCCGTTCTCTGTATTGGATTTTCCTAAATATCTGGGAAGTATATCTGATTGGCTTCATGTATATGGCATATTTTCCTGGAAAAGTTTTATTTAATCTGTGAACAATACCTACAGTGGGTAGAAAGCATTACAAAATTAGTTTATCTTTGCTGTGTCTGGAAATAGAAAGTAAATAGACATTATGTTTCTTTTTGTCATTGGCATATTGATATATATGTTCAGTGCCTACTTATATTTTTGAAATTAGATTTTTCAGTTTTCCAACTTGGAGAATCTATATACAGTTATACAAACCCTTTTTGCAAAGTCAGTATTGCATGATGTGCAACCATACTAGTACTTTTTAACCCTTTAGGCAAGAAGCAGTGTAAGAAATATCTTGTCAAGGATTATAGCCCAGATTTTCCCATGTTTGTTCTTTACGTATAAAGAAAAATTCGTAAGATTACTTATTAACTATCAGTCATAGCCCAATGGGGTAGACTTTGTTCAAAGAATTGACCTTTGCTTATAAAAATTAAAATAAACTTTTGGTCTTGTGGTAGTTTCTCAGGTTCAGTTTTTTATTTATGAAAATAAGAACCTACTATACAGTAGACTGATATTTATAATAGCTTATAGCAATATATTTTAATTCTCTGCAACCTTTTTAATCATCAAAGATTAAATTGTTGCAAATGTTAAAAAATAAAGGCAAAGAGAATAAAAGAACCTGTTTTTAGCCTAGCAATGCAGCTCCAGTTTTGTTATATAACATTCTATCGTCCCACACATCTGCATACTCTATACCTTTATCAAAATTTGCATACTCTATACCTTTATCAAATTGGTTATGTTTTAGTATATTTATAATCAATATGTCTTATAAAGTTGATTTCATAAATTTATTTAGTGGCATATGGCTGCTCTGGGTTTCTAAGACAACAAATGTACTTTGCCTTAGCCACCCAGTATCTCATGACTGGTCGCGATCTTCAGGTCTTGAATTTGGGTACTGACAGTACTGAGGTAGTTTTGGCCTAGGGAATGGCTCCAGCATGAAGATGGTGGTGGTGGCTAACATTAGAGGTTAGTTTGAAATCCCTGATTTCAGCTGTATAAATCTGGGCTGCGGAATAAAAAGTCTTAAATCAACCTTAGGGATATTGTCTAAAAGTAGCTACCTGTTACTGCTAAACATTCTCTCAGTGTCTAGTACAGGGCTTAGTAGTTTAGTTTCTTTCTCTCTACACCTATTTTGGTTCCAAAGGCATACGGTATATAATATAATAATAATAGTGAAAATGATAATAATAGCTAATATTTAAGTAGTGTTATCTTCTTTTGGAGCTGGGTAGAGGTGAGGGTGGGGAGAAAGGGAAATTAATCAGTATTGAATGAAATCACTAGGCTGCTTTCTGGTCTCTGTCTTCCACTTAGTAGCTATGTGATGCTGGATAAATCACTGAAACTCTCCAAGCTCCAGTTTCCTTATCTGTCTAATAAAAATAATAGTTACCTCATAGGCTTACATGGTTATACAATTTTTACATACAAATAAAATTTAACTCTCTGTGTGCGTGTGCGTGTGCGTGTGCGTGTGTGTGTGTGTGTGTATCTGTAAAGAAGTACAGTACCTGGCTCATAGTGGGTCCACAAAAGTGGTAGTACTTATCTTCTTCTCCCTCTTCACCACTCAGAGTACCATTTAAAGAATTCCTGATAGGATACTCTTAAATTGTGAAGTGGAATCCCCAGGATCTTGTGGTAATTCAAGGAGGGGGACACCGAATCCAGTGCTCAAAGCAACTAAGCAGAACTACAAGAATGGGGAGAACTACCTGAATGGGGCAATCAGGTCCTTCCTTCATCTTTTCTGTTGATCTCTAAGACATTTTGAGGTGCCAAAAGCAATGGGAATGATAAAGTTCCTACAGCCTATATAGTGTCTGCAAATATTTGCTGAATGGAGACAGAGCCGTGGAACATTGTGGGATATGGTTTAAGATAAATTGAAAAACCTTGCCTTCTGCCATGCAGTCAAGCTCCTCCGCTACAGTGTGGATGGTTTCACGTGGCCCTAGTATAATCCTACTTTTTATCCCACCATTTTCTAGCCTCTCCCCACCAGGGCTATCCTGGAAGACCATATTTTGCTTTTCCCCAACATCTTAACAAACTTATTCTATCAAAACTCAAAACAGCCTGAAGTGGAATCCAGAATCCATTCAGGTTTTTAGGTGGAGAGGCAGGTCAGAGGAGAGAGGAACCAATGTTTTCTGCCCCTGAAAGCTGATGACAAAAGTCTCTGCTACTTTTTCTCTCCAGCCCCTCCTTGGGGAAAGAAAGAAACACCTCAATTTCCATGACCTGCTCCATTTAGTCTCCTTTGACCAATGACAGTTTCAATCTTGGTTATTACTCCATCCAGTTATGCAACAAGTAGAAAGCAGACCTTGATGTGATATCTTTAGAGTCATCTGTTCCTTGCAGAAATGGTGGAAGCAGGACCTTCTGAAAAAATATATTAGTCATTAAAGCTTTTACTTTAAAGTCCTCAACTTCTTGCCTCTTCAGGTATCCACTGTCCTCATGTCTTTCAAATGCTTATCCAGCTTCTTATTCAAATTTTTAAAAAGGCCCCTATTTCTTGGGGAAATAACTAGGGGGTGGGGGAAATCAAGCTACAATTATACTTTTTAGCAAGAAAAAAAGAAATCAGATGGTGATGAAATCTCAGGAGAAAACATAGATTAAAGTCTGCACTTTCTAAATCTGTTACTTAACTAAACACAGCTGTTAAAAATGATGTCTGTGCTGCACATGTATATCTATAATAGTGCTAGCATTAGTATTCAGATAGGATGTAGGTAACCTGCCCCATTTTAAAGCTATGCTCTCAGAAAAACTTTCTCCCAGAGTTGGGGACTGGGGGGTTCTATAAGGATCCATCCACAAGCTCACCTGGTTACACTATATGTCCACAATATGGGAAGGAAAGATTAATGTTTATTGAGTGATCCTCTACTAAGCACTTTAAATATATTTATTACTTTAATTCAAACAATGGTCTTACAAGATAGTTATTACTATCTCCTTTAATATATAAGGAAACTGAGACTCAGTAAAAGTTAAGTAACTCTTTCAGGCCCACCTGCCTAGCAGGAGGGGAATCAGGATTCAAACCTAACATTGAGTTAGTACAAAGCTCATGGTCCTGCTATTCAATCACAGGCTTTTGAGATGCCTGGGCTGAGAGCTAGGGTTCAGTCTTTGGTGGGGCCATCAAGGTGGACTGACTCGCCCCAAGACTGGTAGGGCAACCTTCAACTCATTATATGCTGCTCTATACAATCAAGTTGAACTCTTTACATATAAAACATCCTTTAAAAGAAAAGTAATGGTCAGGTGCGGTGGCTTACGCTTGTAATCCCAGCACTTTGGGAGGCCGAGGCGGGTGGATCACCTAAGGTCAGGAGTTTGAGACCAGTCTGGCCATTATGGCAAAACCCCGTCTCTAACTAAAAATACAAAAATTAGCTGGGCATAGTGGCGGGCGCCTGTAATTCCAGCTACTCGGGAGGCTGAGCCAGGAGAATCCCTTGATCCTGGGAGGCAGAGGTTGCAGTGAGCCGAGATTGCCCCACTGCACTCCAGCCTGGGCGACAGAGTAAGACTCCGTCTCAAAAAAAAAAAAAAAAAAAAAAAAAAAAAAAAGAGAAAACGAGAGAAGAGGTTGCAGTAGGTTCTGAACTTGATGAACATCTGTAATTGAGAGCTGGCATTTATTTGAGGTACTTCTGTTGGCTCAAACTTATCAAAAGAACACAATAGGGTCTTATCTATGAACAGCTTTTTGCACATCTTAGAAAGTCATACTTTTTTTTTCCCATGCTACTTCTAACTAAAGTTAAGGAATTTATAAGTGAATACGGTAACAGGATTATAGAGGGCTTTACAGTTTAATAAAACTATCATATCCATCCTACCACTTGAAAATCATTACACTGTGAGAGGAAACTAATTATCATCTTGATTTACAGATGAGAAAACTAAGGACAAGGGAAGTAATAATATATTACTTTATCACCTTAGTAATGGCTTTATCACCTTAGTACGTGGCCCTATAAAATAAAGATGAAGATCCCTGTCATTTCTACTTAACAGGGCTGTTGGGGGCTCAGATGAGAGAAATAATGAATGTAAGAGTGCTTAATGTCATCAGCTACTTTGAAAGAAATCAGACCTTTGGAGCCTAGAAGAGTTATAGTCAGTTTTAAATAAATATTCTGTGGATCATGCATTCTGTTGTCACTTATGATACATTGTCATATCAACTCAAAACATTCTTTGTGAAGAAATAAGATGACAGCTCACCTTAAAATGTGCTCTGTAGCTCTTTGATACTTTAGGTAAGTACTTTTAAAAATTAGTTGAGAATAAGATGAATGTGATGATATTGCTGACTATATTACATAGCCTCTTTCCTCTGAACTCTAAGGATCACTAGGGTCCAAAGGAAACAGCTTCATTTAAAGGCCAAGATACCACCAGTAAGAAGGCAGGAATAGTGAGTAAGATGATGAGTCAAAGGATAGAGAGGTGCAGCAAAATATCTCCTAACATCTACTATTATGGGGTGAGGAATGAAGAAAACTGCACACTCACATTTTGATCTTTTCCCAGTGCCAGTGACAGCTTAATTACCACTCATTATATACTAAGATAAAAATATCATTATGTGCCTAGATCAAATGAGTCCACTATTAGGCCACCTATGGACTAAGCAGTGTCATTCTGGCCCCTGTTAAAATATTTTTTTTGGGGGAGAAAGGAGACTGTTATCCTGACCCACGTTGTTTTTTCCCCCACATCAACTAATGGATAAGCAGACCCAAGTTGTTTTTATTCCTTGCTTCCTGCCTTATTCCTTTCTAGCTCCTTTTCATTTTTTGCTCCAATCATTTTCCAATTTTCTTGTCTCAACCAGTTCTGTACTGTCATTTACCTCTTCTCACAAAATGTTCCAGCATATTTACAACAATTCTGAAATAATTGCACCACACTCAGATATGGCATTCTCATCTCCACCTATTCCATAATATGTCCAAATTGATGTTTTTGCCAGGATACTGGGCCTTGAAAAGGTGAAGGCCAGTATTATTATAAAGACAGAGCCGTAAATATGATCAAGTAATTAAAGACCCAGAACCCCTATGGAGACTATCTAATAAAGGGCATCTTGCCATTTGCAAAAACATCACAGAATCAGTTTAGAGCCTGCTATTTTGTTGATGCCTTGAACACTACCAAGATTGCTCTACCAGAGAGGCAGTCTTAGGTTCTTGGAATATGAAGAACTGAGATTAAGGAGCTGGAGATTTCCAGCCAATGGGTATGAAGGGCTGAATATTTTTTAGGTGGGTTAACATGACAAAGTTTGCTGCTACTTCTTACCCCTAATCTCACCCAAGTGGACTAGGGTTCAATCCTGTTGCCTCAGAGCGACAGCTCTACCTACTGACACTAAAATCTGTGCAGTCACCCAAATTGTTGTCACCGAGAAGCCATAGAAAGATAAGGCAATATTGTGACTTGATTCCATTTTGATGGAGAGGTCACAGTAGGCTCATTGCTAAATTACTGTGAAGAATAGTGTGTCACCTTAGAGCCAATGATCTCCAAACATTTAATTGCAGCAAGTGATTTATTTGGTATTTTCTGTATGATTTATTTATACTGAAAACACATTTTATATATTTACTTATTCATTTAACCATAAAAGTGATAAAGGGCAAGGGGACAAGATATATAGAATTTTACCTGGAAAAGGCATCATGGCCTTTGTACTCCCTTTAGATAAAATTCTGGCCCTGTTGAACAAAGAAGGAAACCCATCTAAGTAGAAGGGGAATTTCTCCAAAAATGTGAGCATGTCATCATTTCTCCATGTACCTTAAGTAAATGAAGAATGTTTGTGTGTCTGATATGCATGAACAGGCAGCACAGACAGTGTTTGCAGGTGAATGGCAATAAATAGCTCTCATTATCAATGCCTCCCATATGGTATCTTTCATTCCTTCTTGGGCGTTTCCAAGTGAAGCTACACCATAATCAAGGTCCATGGGGAAATATAGGGATGAAGATGAATGAGTTAAACTGGAGTCACATCACCCTTAGGAGTGGGATCACTTTATTCCTAGAAAGTAGGATTATCTTGGCTGGGTGCGGTGGCTCACGCCTGTAATCCCAGCACTTTGGGAGGCCGAGGTGGGTAGATCACCTGAGGTCAGGAGTTCAAGACCAGCTTGGCCAACATGGTGAAACCCCGTCTCTACTAAAAATACAAAAAATAACCTGGGCGTGGTGGCGGGCACCTGTAATCTCAGCTACTTGGGAGGCTGAGGCAGAAGAATTGCTTGAACCTGGGAGGTGGAGGTTGCAGTGAGCTGAGATCGCACCACTGCACTCCAGCCTGGGCAACAAGAGCAAAACTCAGTCTCAAAAAAAAAAAACACACACAAAAAAGGAAGTAGGATTATCTTATATAACAATGAATGAGTCGACTTTTCAAGGTTAAAAATATGGCATTTCCCCAGGACCAGTTATACGTTAGACTTACTAGTTACTGACCATTTCTCCAACATAACCTTAGTCCAGTTGTATGCAGTCAAGTAAACTGAAACCCAGGCTGCTATTGTAGCAGCTGCTGATGGGGCTGGGTTAAATTCTACACATTAGCGACTACTTAAACAACAAGCTGGGGGAAATGTTTGCTGCTTTTAGATGAGTGCAAGTTTAAGTTCCAACACTAAGTTGACCTATCCCCTCTAATGATAAGGATATTAACATCTATCAATTACCTGCTGTGTGCTAGAAACTTTATGTTGATATACATTTAGCCCTTACAAAAATCCTGTGAAGTAGGTAGGAATTAGCATTACTATATTATAAATGAGAAGCTCTAAAGCTTCTCAGAGAGTTTAAGTAACTTGCTCAGAGTCACACAGCTTTACCATCATTATAGGCCAATATGCTCAGGTCAAAATAGACATTTTTGACCCTGTTTAAATTTTTAAAATTGATATATCATAGTTGTACATACTTTTGGGGTACACGTGATAATTTGATACATGTATACAATGTGTAATGATCAAGTCAGGGTAATTGAGATATCCATCACCTCAAACATTCATCTTTTCTTTGTGTTGGGAACATTACAATTTTTCTCTTCTAGATATTTAAAAATATACAGTAAATTACTGTTAAATATAATTTCCCTACTGTACTATCGAATCACATATAGGCAGTTTAAGGAGGGAAGAGATGCGTGTGTGTGTCAAAGTGAACAGCAGTTTCCTGAGTAACCATAAGAATACATTGCTACTTCAATATTTTTCTCTTGTTTTCCATGTAATTTCCCCTTAGTTTACAGTCTTTTTGTGCTGGTGTTTTGCTCAGTTTGTCTTTTGTACTGTTAAAATATGCCCCAACAGACAGATAAAATGGACTCCCTGTGGCTAAAATGAGACACACCAAAAACAGAATCTCATGGCCAGCAGGATTGGGGCTTAGTTAAGTATTTCTGTGTTATTAACTGCCATAGGCTTTTTCCCCTGTAATTAAGCAGAAACCAGCTCCCAAAAAGCATTACTGAAACAACTACAGCTGGAAAATTTCCCAGCTGACCGAGATAGACTGCCTGATGCCAACCTATTGAATCCACTGACCTCCACTCTCTATCCCAAGCCCCTGCCTTGCAGTCCCACCACAGCTCTGATTGGACAGAGGACCTGTCTTATGAACATTTTTTACTGATAAATAGCTGCAGACCTTGAGCCAGTTTCAACCAACTTATAAAGACTGTGCACGAACTTTGTGTCCTGTAGTTCACCTTTAGATATAAAGAGCCAAATTCCACCTCATTTTAATACTACAACCTCACCCCAAAGTGAACATGAAATGCATGCTACATACATGTTTACCCACTGTGCATGGTGCCTGATTCCTGTTATAAATATTCATAGATTTTTCCCAACCTAACTCAATTATGTATGTATGGCTGACCCCAGCTCCTTGTCCCTTCTGTGGGGCTTGTACTGAAGCCGCACTCCCGGATCTACAGATTGTATCTCCTCTGAAAATAAAGTCTCCTTTCCTTCCTCCATGGATCTCATCTCCCTTTCTCCCTTCCTCCCTTCCTTCCTTCTTTTCTTTTTCTTTCATCTCGCTCTCTCGCCCAGGCTGGAGTGCAGTGATGCAATTACCTGCTGTGTGCTAGAAACTTTATGTTGATATACATTTAACCCTTACAAAAACCCTGTGAAGCAGGTAGGAATTAGCATTACTATATTATAAATGAGAAGCTCTAAAGCTTCTCAGAGAGTTTAAGTAACTTGCTCAGAGTCACACAGCTTTACCATCATTATAGGCCAATATGTTCAGGTCACAATAGACATTTTTGTCTCACTTTTACATTACATTACATTTAGTCTCACAATAGACATTCTGTCTCACTGCAACCTCTGCCTCCCGGGTTCAAGTGATTCTCCTGCCTCAACCTCCAGAGTAGCTGGGATTACAGGTGCATGCCACCACATCCGGCTGGGGTTTCACCATGTTGGCCAGGCTGGTTTTGAACCCCTGACCTTAAATGATCCGCCCACCTTAGCCTCCCAAAGTGCTGGGATTACAGGCATGAGCCACTGTGCCCGGCTGATCTCATCATCTTTTAACAGTACTTCCTCAATTTCTTTTCAGAGACAACAAAGGCTTTCATTTTAACCCAGTCACATTAACACAAATGCTGGGTCCTCCAGCTCTGAGAAAGCCTGGAGAAGATTCTTGCACATTCTTGCTGCTGCAAATAGGTCAAGTTCAGACGCCATTCACCAATTCATCTCTGGGAACTTATATTTTAAGCCTATAAGCTAACCATTTAAAGTTAAAAATTTGTTTCCAACAAATAGATATGTTTTTCACTAAAATCACCTATGATGCCAGAGTTCTGACTGATTGAATAAGACGTAATCTGACCTTCTGAGCCCCAGTGTTCTTATTGTTCTCTTTTCTTTGGCCATATCTTGTTTTCAATCATCCTCTTCCATGACTATGACCACATCTTACAATGGAAGCTAACAAATGGGTTTCTGGTAGTAGGTGTCTGTCTCTGTTCTAATTCACCCTGCATGCTGCTTTTTAACACACTACTTTTTCAGCAGTCTCCTGGCTCAAGAACTCACAATGAGTCACCACTGCTTACTATATACAATCAACTCTCCTTTGCCAGGCCTTCAGGGACATCTATAATCTGGCTCTATCATACCTCAGCAGTCTTACGTGGCACCATGCACAACACCTGACATGTTCTTTCCAACTCAGAGGCTCCCGCCCTTACTTTCCCAACATAGGCAAGATCTCCCTGCCTTCTTCCTCTGTCTTTCTTAAGCTGAAAGGCCCAGCCCACCTTGACCTCTACTTTTCTGAATGCCTTTTGCTCCACACTATTTGACACCTGATGCTATTTTGTCTTAGATTGTTTCATTTCTTCTAACAAAAGACTTAATTTTTCTGTTTTGTAGACCCAATCAGAATATGAGCTCCTGGAAAGCAGGCTTTTAGGATTTTACATCTACCACCATACCCTGCCCCTAAACACATAGCTGGGCTGCAATAAGGGATCACGAGATCCTTGCTGCTTGATTCCCTCAAAAATATTTCATTTGGTGAATTTGGGACACAGATTTATATAGTTTATACTTGGAGATGGCTGGGGGGATGTAGATTCAGTTATCATTTAAGTTTGTTACATTTTACTAATTGCCTTTATATACTTCCTCCGCCAAACCCAGTCTGCTGTAATTATTCCTGGGCATTCGTTTGGGAACTTCACCAAAATACCAAAGGAAAATAAAATCTAACTACATTCAAGTGATGTAATTGCTACTGGTCTTTGTATCAAACATAGATAAAGGTTAGGTTTTTGTCTTTCCTAATGTTAACTTTAATCAGTGTTCAGATGAACTGAACCTAAGCAAATGTGGGTCTATAAATAGGCCTGGAACTCTATATACCACATGATCTAGTTGGAGGCATGGTTCATGGATGTAATAAAAATTGTGTGCCTTTTGACATTTGTTGACTAATCTGATAAAACCATCTTACCGTTTTTTTTTTTTTCTTAGAGATGGGGTCTGGCTCTGTCACCCAGGCTGGAGTACAGTGGCATGAATATGGCTCACTGGGCTTTACCTCCTGGGCTCAAGCAATCCTCCTGCCTCAGTCCCCCCCCGGGACTACAGGCGTGTGCCACCATGCCTGGCTAATTTTTTTTCTTTGTATTTTCTGTAGAGATGGGGTTTCGCTATATTGCCCAGACTGGTCTCTAACTCCTGAGCTCAGGCAATCGGCCCGCCGTGGCCTCCCAAAGTGCTGTGATTATAGGCATGAGCCACTGCGCCTGGCCCCATCTTAACATTTTCACAGCACCTTATAGGCTATAAAATATTTCATATCTGTTATTTTATTTGATCTGTACAACAAAGCTATGAAGCATGTATTATCTCTTCTAGGGAAGATGAAACAAACTCAGTCAGAGAAGTTAAGAAACCTACCAAAACCTCAAGGCTAGGAAGTGGTAGAAACAAGACGTGAATCCAAGGTGCAGAGAAGTTGGGCAGGGAAGGGAGAGTACAGCACAGTGGGGGCCCTGGGGACTCACCTGAACATGAGCTGTGTGATAGGTACTGTCAGATGAGACAAATATGAGTGATTATCCTTACCCTAAAGGTACATAAATGTGTGAGAATATAGGTAAAGCCTGGGCAACTGTTAAGTCCAAAATGAGGTCTTCAGACCTATGGTCCTTCCATTATTCCACACTGCCTCCCACAGTTCTGTTGCTAGGGCCCAGCTCCCACTTACCACATTCTAGCTCTTCTCCTTTTAGCTTTCAGAGGCCAGCTTTTGGCATTGTTACAAAGTAGACTTTGATAAAGTTTCACTGCTCTCCTGAGAAATAGTAAGAGAATGTTGGCTGGAAATGAATATTGAGAGAGGTTGCTACGATCTCCTTTAGAGAGAACTGAATCAGGTTAGTGGCATAAATCGATGAGGGCAGGAGTTTTGTATTTTTGTCTATCGCCAAATGTGCAGTTGGTATGGAACAACAAACCATAAGAAGAACGTCTGAAAAAGAGAGATCAGAGGAAGAGTGGAGGGAGAGGTGAAGGAGGAGAAGAGGGAGAAAGAACAAGGGAAACCTTAGGTTTCCTTAGGTGTATGTGAAGCCTTAGGTGTATGTGAAAGCCTTAGGTGTATGTGAAATTTATACTAAGATTTTCCCTCTTACCAGGATGTGGTGTAGCTCAGTTTAGTGGAGGCCAGTGGTTTATGTGTATGTGAAATGTATGTGAAAGCCTTAGGTGTATGTGAAATTTATACTAAGATTTTCCCTTTTACCAGGGTGTGGTGTAGCTCAGTTTAGTGGAGGCCAGTGGTTTTTCAATATTTGATATTCTGGAGGACAAGACAGGAACTGACTGACTGAATGACTGACTGAAAATTTGTTAAGTCCTCACAATATAGGGAACTAACCAGATGACACAGACATCTGAAGGGCTGGATGGTAGGCAAGAACTTGAGAGACCTGAACAAAATAGTAGCTGAATGACAGTGTTTCCCCAGAGGATAAACCCAGAGATTTAAAAGGATGAGGGGTGGGTGGTTTAAGGACTCATACTCTCTCTCAGGAGCTACATTTACTTTAAACTTCTCTGATTTAGAGTGCCAGAGAGACCTCTGGAGTTGGCAGCTTCTTCTAGGCCAGGCAAAATCCTTATTACCATGAAAAAGAGTTCTGAAATGCTTTCAAACTTGTAAGAGAGTTCCCTTTGAGCTCAGGTTTGGAAATTTGGCAACTAACATTAAATGCTAGTGAGCAAGTTAGAATATCTTAATAAAATATACTTCACATTCAGAGTTGACCAAATCAAGAGGCAGGAGGTTCAGGGTCTTAGGTCCCTGCCATGATTTCAAACTTCCAAAAGAGCCAGTAGACCAGAAAGCCCTAAGTCCTCCCTACTACAGACCCTTCCCTCATATAAGGCCTTCTGTATGGGGCCCTTACTTCCTGCTACAACACATTCCAACATTTCTGTATGGTTTTCAAGACTTGCCCCAAACAATTCTCGCTGCCCTGGTTCTTAGGCTTGGCCTCGTTACTCTACAGACCATGTTCTTCCTCCCACCCTCCTTATGTGCTTTCACTGCTAATTCTGGAATACCCTTCCCTCTGCATTTCACTTAGTAACATTATACTCATTTGTCAAGGTCTACCTCCTCCTTAAAGCCTTTCCTGATTATTAGAGACTTAGCTAATTTCCTTCCTTCTGAAGAGTAAATGCTATCTGGCCTGAGTAAGGGAGGCAGTGTGGTGGAGAATTTAAGATAGCAGTACAGGACTAGAAGAAGATTCAAGTTCTAGGCCTTCCAGTAATTAGAGTAAATGAGAGGCAGTTATCTAAGCTTCAAGCATTTGTTTGTCTTCTATTCTATTTCATCTTTATTATTCATTGCTTGCCTGCTATATGTAAGTTGTTGATGAATCCTATCTAGATCTTGCCATTGAGGATCTTAGAGTCTAATAAATGATATATATATATAAATAATTAGAATAAAAATAGGAAAAATGGTTAAAAACCATGAGAGCATCATGGAAAGTTCCTTAAGAGGTCAGAGGAAGTTAAAATTAATCTCTCTGTAGAAAATAGCATCTGAGCTTGGCCTTGGAGCATGAATGAAAATATGTAAGAATAAAATAATAAATAAGAAAGTGTTAGAAAAGTATAGAATGTGATACAAATGCAAGGGCTAGTATTTTAAATGGGGTGAAGTGTAGGAGCTGTTTTAAGAAAAGATAAGGTAGGGAAAGGAGTGATTCCATCCCTCACTTCTAGGCAAAACTTGCCAAATACTTTATTTCAAAAGAAGCAATGAGTTCCCTTGATGGCAGGGCCACCATTTAATCTCTGTCATTTTCTGCTAGCACATTAAAGAGCCTACATTACATTGTATATGAAGTTTTTAGGGCCACCTGGAGCAGAGGGCTCAGAAAAAGTCTCAGATAGGGCTCAATAAAGTCTGGCAGCAGAGGGTCAATTTGAGGAGAACCATTGACATGGCTCCAACGTAAAGGGTAAAAGAACATACCAGGTAGACAAATGAGCCAGCTCTAGCTTACATGCAGAATAAAGGCAGATGCCTTAGGCCCCATTCATGAGTTTGGGGAGAGCTACAGCAGCTCTGGGGGTATAAAGCAGACGAAGAGGCTTACAGCAGCTAAAATGCTATTAACAAATACTCCATTACCAAAGTTCCATCAGGAGGTTTATTGTCCATCTGTAAGATAGGCCCACTTTCTCAAGCTGTTCTCCAGTCTACTTGGTGCCATTACCACCTGAGTTCAGGGAGTACAGGCTACCCTTGGCAAATGCTTTCAGTAGTTTTAGGTATGAGTATGTGCACCTCCTCAGGATGTTCCCCTCCACATCCTAGCATACAATGCCTGAGCTTCCTTTCTATAGTCATTTCCGTCATCCTTAGAGGGCAAATTTTTATAAAATGATCGGGCTAGACTGGGCATCTAGTGCAGTATTTAGCTCAAAATCGTATTTCAATAGTATTTAGGTTCACATAAATTCACTTCAATTCAATTCAGACTAAAATTCACTGTTGGTATTAGTTACCACGATTATAGTATAATTAACCATAGTCTTTCATTGGGACTTGCTCAGGGTTTTCTAGGAAGCACCTGCCTATGCCTTCTGCAAAGGCTCAATTCTGCACTTTCCTTAAGAGGATCACATCCTTGCCAAAACTCCACAGTGCGTAGTGAAACAATTTGGCTTATGCAAAAACCCCAAGAAATATATAGCTATGATAAGAAAGTACAATGTGAAACTGATGAGGGACAGAATGGTAGTGGTGATGAAATTATCTCTAATCATAGAGAAAAATAAAGTCCTCAGTGGGATTGTTTACAGCTTCCCCATTCATTGCCCTGGAGAGTTGTCTTAGATACTTCCATTCTTACTGCACTTAATCACACCCCAGAATAGCTCTAGCTCTCTTTACTCATATGTATAATAATCCCTCACATTTAATGTACTGCTTTATACTGTGTGTATGTATATGCAATATTTTATATATATATATACACACATACAATAATTTAATACCTATCTGTGAAAGAAAGAGTTAACCCAGCAGTCTTGAGTTGCTCAAATCGTATACATTTTTAGAAGGGTCCACTTGTGTGACTGGTCCTTGGCCAGCTCCTGGGAACTGAGGTCTTAGAATGTTCTCTATTCTAGTAACTGATAAGGGCATTGTGTATGCCCTTTCAACCATGCTGTAACAGCCTGTCTAGGTATCTTGTGCAAAAAATATGATTTATGGTGAATGCATGCTTTCTTTCCAAGGGATATGGAGTTTCAGTCACTAGTTACCCCAATAAAAATCCTGGAGTTTCAGGCTCAAGTACGCTTCCCTGGCAGAAAACACTTTGCATATGTTTCTGAACTTCACTGTTGGAGGATTAAGCACAACCTGTGTGACTCTATTGGGAGAAGACTCTTGGAAGCTTGCACCTGGTATCCTCCAGTCTCTGACTTTTGTACGTTTTCCCATTATTGATCCTGCTTTCTATCCTTTTGATATAATAAACTGTAGCCTGATTGTAACAATTTATGAGTCCTGTGAGTCCTTCTAGCAAATCAGTGAACCTGGGGATGGTATTGGGGGCCACCAGTACATTGCTTTACAATGTCATTATGAGGATTACCACCTCCATTTTACATATAAAGAAACTGAGATCAAATGGCTTGAGCTGGAAGTAGAATTCAGTTCTTTCCAAATCCCATGTTCTTTCTACTATACTGAACTGCTCCCTATATAATCTTTTTTTGTGGTTAAGGGGTAGATAAAATGGTATCAGAGGTACCTTTTAGCTCTGACAAGACATTAACTGTATGTCTAAAGTCCATATGAAAAAAAGGAGGATGTAAAACTAAAAAAAAAAATTTTTTTTCAAGTTATCTCCACTCATTCCCCCTTTGCATAGTTCACTTCTATCTTACGGTGTCAAGGGCTCTACTGAAACTCTACAAGAATGCATAGGCAAGGAAAATTACACTTTAAAGAATGATTAGTTCTATTATGCACGCCTTCCCCCAGGCATTCTGCTTAGTCTCTGACAAATAAAAACTGTACACATGGATTTGAGAAAGATCTTGGCTGGGTTTGTTCAGTGGCATTATTACGGTAAAGATGAAAGGCAAAGTTTATAGCCTTGTCTGACCTGGCCTTGCCAACATAACCTTGCTGTGCTCCAAACGCCTAAAGGGCTGGCTTTGTCACTCAACACTCTGCATTCATCTGTGTAGTCTGTCTGACTAAGCCATATGTCCTGAGAATGGTGGAGGAAGAGACTGTGCTTAGATAAGGTAATAGACAAAACTTATGAAATAAATCCCCTTTCATGAAATTTGGTGTTTATGAAATATATGTTTTATATTTTATAGAGAACACTAAAGCAAATGAATGAGTTAGTCTACAGCCTTGCTTTTATCCCCAACACTAAAATCTCATTCGGTGGGTTTTAAGGCGCTGGGATGAGCTATTTTTTGTCATGGTGGGCCAGATTTTCCACTGAGCGAGGGAAATGGGCAGGCACCTGCCAGTGTAGCAATCAATCTTATCCTTGGCAATGGCTTCCTAGAGGGTTTTTCTGCTCAGAGTTTGGAATCAGCAAGTCCAGTTGTACTATAATGTGTGGGAGTTTTCATAGATTTATATCACACAGAAAAGAAGATTGATTGTCTATGCAGAGAATGTTGGGTTGGTTGTACAGTGTAGTGTGGAGGGTGGGTATACAAGTTGTCTTTTCAAGAGCTAGAAAAATCCCTTGATAAAGTGCTTAAAAAAGAGATAAACACACCAAGATTGGTTTTTATCATACATGGAAGGGAATATCTAAAGAGAAAGGAAGAAGAGGCAGATCAATTACTTACAGAGATACTTTCTGGCACAGACTAGCACACAGCATATCACATTAATAAAACTGAGCTCTGCAAGAAAAAAGGTAGACCATTCTCCCTCATTAAAAAGTTCCAGTTTTAAGGAACTATTACTATTCTGAATCCAGCACATTCCCCCACACACAATCACCACACATCTAGCCAAATGAGCACACGACATTCCTAAACTAAGGACACTCTTTAACCTAGCCTCCACTTACAAACTCAAAAAGGCACATATTTACTAAATGATTCTGACAGGAGAAGGGGAAAATATGTAGAATTTAGAGGCCAAAGAGAAGTAGATAACTGAAAACAAGGTTGTACACACACACACACACACACACCCCTATCACTAGTCCCTCCCATGTCCTACATTACATCAACTGTTTTCAGTTAGGCTAAGCCCCTTCCACTGGAGAAAAATAAAGATTGAAGCTATGGGCCGGGCACAGTGGCTCACGCCTGTAATCCCAGCATTTTGGGAGGCTGAGGCGGGCAGATCACGAGGTCAGGAGATCGAGACCATCCTGGCTAACATGGTGAAACCCTGTCTCTACCAAAAATACAAGAAAGAAAAAAAATTAGCCGGGCGTGGTGGTGGGTGCCTGTAGTCCCAGCTACTCAGGAGGCTGAGGCAGGAGAATGGCGTGAACCCAGGAGGCGGAGGTTGTGGTGAGCCAAGATCGCGCCACTGTACTCCAGTCTGGGCGACAGAGCGAGACTCCGTCTCAAAAGAAAAAAGAAAAAAAAAAAAAGATTGAAGCTATGGGAATGACAGTGTCCCTTCTCTACTTGATCAATACCTTCTTTGGCTACTGTTAAGATGCACTCTCCATGACCAGTAATAATAAAGCAAGACCTACATAGCTAATTAGTTATTACTTTTTGGTCTGGGTTTCAGTTTCCCCAATTGTAAAATGAAGGGTAGAAACTGGACCTCCCACCTCAGGTCATATCCTACGATTCCCTGACTCTATTACAAACCATTGCATGTGTCACATGACAGATGCCAAGGATGCCTTCAAGCCTTACTTCTTACATACAGGCCCACACATACACATGGGGCCTTTCTTTTTGACTCTGACAGGCAGGGGAGCCCAGAGGGCTGAGACTTTCTAAGTGCAGATAAATAAGCTGAAAAGATTACAATGAGTAGATTCTGTTTTCCCCAGCTTACCTCTTTGGGCGAGAGAGCTGTGCTGAGCTGCAAGGGCAAGGTTGAAAAAAACCTGACAACAGTTATGGTGACAATGTTTTGATGATTATTGGTTTCTGCACTGCTGGGAAGAGAGAGTACACTCCTCAAACCTTGAAAGTACACTCCTCAAACCTTCCTTTAAGCTTTGAACCAGAGCAACTGCAGATGATTTCTAGGGTAAAGGTAAAGCCACCTCTATAACTGAGGTTTGCTGTCCCCTGGTACATACCAAAGGATCTGGATCCAGAGCACCAGAGTCAATCATGAGTACCAGTTGGAACCCAAAATAGTAATATCTACTGAATGTGCCAGTATTTACTCGGTAAATTGAAATAATGTGGATTTTATGAGGGTGAGGAATTACCCTATAAAATCGTTCAATCTGGAATCAAGTATTTTCTGTAACTGCTATACCAAAAATTAAACAAGTAGATAATAATAAATTACCCACCCACTAAGTTCTGAGGAAAATACTGCATCACTTCAGAGACTAAATATCTACCTCTCCTGATCAAGGTAAACAGATTGTATTTTTAAGTCAGATTTATTAATGTATGATGCCACCTAATATGAATAGTATTTCATATTCTATTTGGTTTGACCATTAATAATTAATCATTCATATTTGTATGATGTTAAACTTATAAAGTCCTTCAATATATTTCACATTATGTATCTTAGGTTGATCTCTGACAACAGCCCTGTGAGCATGAATGGGCAGGTATTATCCTTATTTTACAGATGATGAATATGAGGCCAAGAGAGTTGGGACAATAGATGGCTGGCATTAGAACCCAGGAATCAAGGTTCTATGCTTCTTTTACTTTGCAATGAGGTCAGCAAGGGGCACAAACACGACATGATGTTGCTTACCCCATTTCAGGTCAAAACTCATTATCTAACCTAAAGTTTACCATTACACAAATTTAGCTGTTGGGATACTTGCCAACATGAAACCCAAGCCTAACTTCCTGAAGCAGTATAAAGGTACATGCCAGGAGTCATAAATCAGGTATTTTATTTCCTGAGTGTGGCTAGAATATCCCTTTGCCAAGAAAAGGGAAGGGGGTAGAGTGATATAATTTTCACAGTCTCCCACAATCTCCCAGACTTCCAGCTCAGAGTACCAGCAAGTACCCCGCCATCTAATGGTCATTTGCAGAAACTTCATCTTCCAGGTAGGAGAAGAAGACATCCCATTGATATTCTATTTTCCATCCACATGGAATATGGTGTGAGAGTGATCACTATTTCAGTCCAGCTCAGGAACAGATATTCTACTGCACCATACATACATACTCAACCCAGACTTCTTGGAAAGGAATTGTGTTAAAAGTTAGACCTACCATATGATACAGCAAATACACTTCTAGGTATTTACCCAAGTGAATTGAAAATTTACATCCACACAAAAACCTGCTTGTGGATGTCTCTAGCAACTTTATTCCTAATTTCTCAAAGCTAAAAACAATCAAGATGTCTTTCAACAAGAGAATGAATAAACAAGTATTCTTACAATGGAATACTATTCAGTGATTAAAAGGAACTACTTACATAAAAGGAGCTATTGATTCACACAACATGAATGAGTCTTAAATGCATTTTGCTAGGAGACAGAAGCCATACCCAAAGACTACATATTGTATTATTCCATTTATATGACACTCTGGAAAATATAAAACTATAGGGATGGGATACTTATCAGTAGTTTCTGAGTATTAGGGGTGGGGGAACTGGTTGATAACAAAGGGGATTCACAGAGGAATTTTGAGAGTGATGGAACTCTTCTGTATGGTATTGGGGTGGTGAGCACATGACATTATGCATTTGTCAAAACCTATAGACCTGTAATTTACAAAGAATGAGCCTTAACATATGCAAATTCAAACATCAACCAGATGTCAGAGGATCCCAGGATGAAATGCAGACCGTGACAAATGAATCTAACTGTATTACAAATGTGTGACATAAGTGCACTGAGGAAGGGGGTACGAAGCTGATTTAACTTTGAAAAATTGTGTTTTAGCTAGAAAGTATAAAGATAAAAGACAAATAACCATACATAAACACTGTACTGTAGTTGATAAAGCTGTTGTCATGGCAGTATAGATGAACAACTGTGAGACTGGTTTGAATGTACTGGGTTTGAACAAGTAAGTAAATGGATGGTGGGTAGTGGAAGCTAAGTTTGTCATTGTTATAGGGGGAAGTTACAGATAAAAAGAAAGGAAGGCTAGAATGAACCCTGTAGTATTGGATTAGACTTAGAGACATCAATATAAACTCATGTTTAGCTTTATATATATATATACGCACACACACACACACACACACACAATGGATAGACACACAAATGATTATAGATATATATGTATACAAAGGTTAGTACATAAACAAACATATATTACCCAGTTATGTCCACTGAGAAAGTCTGGAAGCAATGATAGCTTGGTAAAAATGACCACTCCTAGATCTTGGTTTCTAAATAACATTTTCCAATAAAAGGAACCAGAGTTATTTGGATAAATGGTTCATTCTAGGGCTAGGTCAGGGAAAACACAAGATGAGCCTGGAGTATCTTGTAGTACCAGAAAATTAGCAAGTACTAAAAAGATAAAAGAAAGAGGGCATGTGTTTAAAGGGACACAGGAACCAACCTGAAATAATTCCTAATGGCTAAAGCAGGAGCATTTGAGTAACAAAATAGATAAGGTAGTATTGGATTAAAGCCCAAAGTATAAAATAAATAAATATTAGCCCACATATACAGCATAAATAAATGATCAAATAAATGCATAAATGGTGGAGAAAAGACAGATCGTCCTAACAGAAGAATTCTAAATAATGTATGTAGATACTCCCCTTTCAAGGAGGTAGAGCTTGGGTGTGGGCTGGACTTACTTCCAAAGAATAGAGAATGAAAAAGGAAAAAGTAGTTGCTTTACACTGCAAAAACATGGCAAACACAACCTTAACCAAATGACCAAAGTTAAATGTGATAATTAGTAGTGATGTCTTGTTAAAGGCTATTATGTGCGCCTTGAAATAATGTAATGAAAATGGAACTTTACCTCTGTGAGATTCTTCTCCAAAATCTATAACCCCAGTGCAATCATAAGAAAAACATCAAACTACCACAAATTGAAGGACATTCTGCAAAATACCTGACCAGTACTCTTAAAAATCTTAACGTTATGGAAAAGCAGAGAAACTGCCACAGATCAGAGAAGACTAAGGACACATGATGATTAAATGCAATGTATTATCTTGGATTGGATCCTGATATTTTAGAAAAATGATAATTAATGGAAAAACTGGTGAAATCTGAATGAAGTCTGGAGTTTAGTTAATAGTAATAGACCAGTGTTGATTTCTTAGTTTTTATAAATGTACCATAGTAATGTACAGATGATAACATTAGGGGAAACTGGGCAAACGGTATATTGGAACTCTTTGTACTAGCTTTGCAACTTTTCTGTAAGTACAAAAGTCATCCCAAATAAAGTTTAAAAATTAAACCATGTTCACACACACACACAGAGTTAATAGTTTAAACAGATGTCTGTCAGATTCTTCCTTAACATACAACTAGGGAGGAGAACAGTCTTCTGAAGTCAGAAGGTAACCGTTATCTAACTGTGTGACCTTAAGCAAGTTCCTTTTTTCAACTTCGGGCTTGAATTTTCCATCTGTACCATGAGGAGTGGAACTAGATGGTGTTCAAATGCCCTTTCAGCTCTACCTAGACTGGGCTTCTTTTTGGCTGTGTGGGAGGTGGGAACAGAGGCCAAAGCTTTTCTTGGGCTTTCTTAACAAAACCAGCTGCTTTACCAAGCTCAACGTAGAATGTTCCATGTGAATTCCAATCACCAGCAATCCCAGAGAGATGGGTTCAGTAAGAAGAAGGATGGAACTGTGCATGGCATAAGCCTCTTTTCCTGGGAAATATTCAGTGTTCTCCGGGAAATGAGGGCAACGTGAAAGCCAATCTAAAGGTGGGGTTTAAGAAGAACAGAAAGTGGACAAAAACTTGAATTTCTATGGTCAAGAAATGTTACTTCTTGTCAAGCCCTGGCCATCCGGCCACACTGGCTAAGCAAGGATACATTGCCAGTAAACCCAAGTACCTTCAAAATGCCATTCTTGAGGGAGTGAGAGCATCAGGAAGAATAGCTAATGGATGCTGGGTTTAATACCTAGGTGACAGGTTGATCTGTTCAGCAAACCATCATGGCATATGTTTAAATATGTAACAAACCTGCACATTCTGCATATGTACACCGGAACTTAAAATAAAAGTTGATAAAAATGTCACTCTTTCTGTTTACCAGATACAGGGAGGTGATAGTCAGGAGTAATGCCTACTTCCCAGAGGATAATTGGGGCCACTCAGGACAATTACATTATTATTACTCCCTACTCTCGAAGGTCTTTAGTTAGGCCAAATCCTTCAAGGAAATAACCTTTGATTTCCTGGAACCAGAATGTCCTTTCTTCAGACCTTGGCATTACTTCAATGGCTTTACAAGAAAGAGACGGCTGAGAAAGATATGCACCCTCACTTTCAAAGACAGTGATTGTGTGTGATAAATATGTATACTCACACACAGTACACTAACATCAAAACGAAAGGGCTAGATCACCATCTTGTAAAAGATTTAAACCACCAAAAGTCTTCTAGCCCATTCCAGCTGTCTACAGCCTAAAGTAAGATTAAAATAACAGAGGTGAAAATAAACCTTAAATTCAGTGGAGATTTCCAAACCTTATCAGCCTGCAAGAGAATTAAGGAGTGTCTGGCCGGGCACAGTGGCTCCCGCCAGTAATCCCAGCACTCTGGGAGGCCAAGGCAAGAGAATCACTTGAGCCCAGTAGTTTGGGACCAGCCTGAGCAACACAAGAAAACCCCATCTCTACAAAAATTTTTAAAAAATTAGCCGGGAGTGGTGGCATGCACCTGTAGTCCCAGCTAGTTGGGGAGGCTGAGGCAGGAGAATCACTTGAGCCAGAGAGGTTGAGGCTGCAGTAAGCTATGGTCACACCACTGCACTACAGCTGGGGTGATAGAGTGAAATCCTGTCTCAAAAACACCAAAAACCAAAACAAAACAAAAAACCAAAACAAAATAATAAAAGAGTGCCTAACTCAGAAAGGCACTCAAGACTATCACTGCAACCACCACACTTAGCTGTGCTTAAACCCAATAGCTGCTTTTATATTGCATTCTTCTCTCAATCAAAACTCATAATAGGCCAAACTATCCATATGGCACACAACCTGAGAAACTCTGGCTTTCCCGTAAAGTTCATAGCTTTGATGCCAAATGGGGCTTTTTGCAGAGATTGTTTCTTGGAGAAGAGTCTTGCTTTCATCTTTGTATTTAGATAATTCTAATAAAGAGCAAGGTGGACATTTGGGCCTAGCTACTATGCTTTTCTTATCAAGTAGTTTTGGTTTACTTTTTTTCCAGTGCATTTTCTGCCAGCACAGAAGCTCCAATTAGATGGCAATAGAGTATAGGCCTTTTATTTTAATGTGTATATTTCTCCCACAAAGAAACAAAATTATAGTTATGTCTTCTATTAACATATCCCTATTGATGCTAACTTAAAATATTTAGTCTCACTGCCAGTGTCCAGTAATGCAACAGCCACAGGGTAAAGAGAATAATACAGAAAATGAGAAATCAGAGAGAAAGATACATGGGAGGAAAGGGTAAAGAGAAGGGGAAGTAGAGAAGAAAAAAGGAAAGATGTAAAGAAAACAGGGAAAATAGAACAGTTGGAGAAAAACCAGAGAAAGAAAAAGGAATAAAGTAAAAAAAACAAAAAGATGACAGTGAAACAAGGGAACAATGAAGAAAATTCTCAAATTGGTACTGCTTTATTTTTTATTTTTGTAGGGAGGGGGTCTTGCCATGTTGCCTAGGCTGGTCTTGAACCCCTGGCCTCAAGTGATCCTCCCACCTCAGCCTCCCAAAGTGCTGGAATTACAGGCACGAGCCATCACACCTGGCCACTAATGCTTTTTAATTTTATTGACTAGTTGTTGAGTCAATAAAACTAAGACTTCCTGTTGAGTGTGAATTAAATTGGATTTCAATTGTTATCTGTGTGTAGCAGAGATTTTCACAAAGGCCTCAATAAAGACCTGGTCTCCTTCACAGTGAGTCCCCTGACTCATTCTCAACTACAAGATCTTATTATAATAGGGAGCTTATGATCCCAATTTGTGCTGGTTTTAGAGCTGCTGGCAAAATAAATAAATACATACATACATACATACATACATAAAATTAAAAATTAAAAAAAAGTTTCTCATTTTCCATGGAATTAAAGACCAAGTAAAGTAGCCCCACGCTATTTACCACACTGGTCAGCAGCACATGCATGCATGCACATATACACAAACAAATACATACTTCCTCAAATTGAGGGATCTAGCTCAAATAATGAACAATAATGAACTTTCAAAACAAGTAACAGAACATTTTTCTTTTTGGAGACAGGGTCTTGCTCTGTTGTCCAGGCTGGAGTGCACTGGCACGATCATGGCTCACTGCAACCTCGACCTCCTGGGCTCAAGGGATACTCCTGCCTCAGCCTCCCAAAGTGCTGCGATTACAGGCATGAGCCACTGTGCCCATCCAGGAACATTATACATTGATAAAAGAGTCAATTCATCAAGAAGACATAATAATTATAAACACCTCTCTTGTTAAGTACCTAACAAGAGAGGCCCAAAATATATGAAGCAAAAACTCATAGTATTGAAGGGAGAAATAGGCATTTCTATAATAATAGCTGGAGACTTCAAAACCCCACTTTTAATGATAGACAGAACAACTAAATACAAGATCAATGAGAAAATAGAAAGCCTAAACACCAATAAGACCTAACAGACATACAAAGAACACCAGACCCAACAGCAGCAGAATACACATTCTCCAAGACAAGCCATATATGTTAGGCCACAAAATAATTCTCAATAAATGTCAAAAGACTGAAACTACACAAAGTATCCACTAATTTGCATGTAACCTTGGGAAACTCCCTTCTTTCTGGGCCTGTTTCTCCCTCTGTAAAGTGAGGGTGCATGTAGGGGCTTTAGTGATCTTGAAGGACCCTTCCATCCTGAGTAATCTGAGTCTAAGTGAAACATTTGTTAACTGAAAATAATGCCCTTGCGTGCTGTGAGAACTTTCACAATTGGAAGGCTACTACTAGCTTTTTTTTTTTTATAAAAAGCTTTTTAAAATTCCCCATCCTGTTTTTATTTACTTTAAAAATTACGCATAGTAAAAATAATTTTTCATTGTACAGTTCTATGAGTTTTTACAGACACATGCAGTGGGATAATCACTCCACAATCACAATTCAGAACAGTTCCGTGATCCCAAAAATTCCCTCAAGCTACCCCTTTGTAGTCAATCCCTCCCCTAGTTCTTAAGTAACAACTAACCTGTTTTCTGTCCCTATAGTTTTGTCTTTCCATAATGTATCATCCTTTTTAAATAGCTGCAAAATATTCTATTTTTAAAATATTAAAATTAAAAATATATTCTATTGTATAGATAGGCCATACAATAGAATTTACTTAGTGAAGTTATTACTAAATTTTATTTATTTAGTAATTTTTTTCTTTTCCCCCACCCCAAACTAATGTTGATAGACTGTTAACTAAAGTCTATAGTTTATATTAAGACTCACTCTTTGTGTTGAACATTCTATGGGTTTTGAGGAACGTATAATGATATGTATCCACTATTACAGCATCATACAGAATAGTTACACTGCCCTAAAAATGCTCTGTGCTCCACCTACTCATCCCTCTCTCTCTTCCCCCAAAACACCTGGTAACCACTGAATTTTTTATTGTCGCCATAGTTTTGCCTTTTCCAGAATGCCGTATAGTCGGAATCATACATTATGTAGCCTTTCAGATTGGCTTCTTTCATGTAGCAATATGCATTTCAAGTTTCTCCATGTCTTTTTGTGGCTTGATAGCTCATTTCTTTTTAGTGCTGAATAATATTTCATTGCATGGATATAACAGTGTATTTATCAATTCACCTATTAGAAGACATCACGGTTGCTTAGAAGTTTGAGCAATTATGAATAATGCTACTATAAACACTCGTGCAGGTTTTTTGTGGATGCAAGTTTTCCACTCATTTGGATAAATACAAGTAGCATGATTACTGGATCATATGGTAAGAATATGATAAGCTTTGTAAGAAACTGTCAAATTGCCTTCCAAAATGGCCACACAGAGGAGGGGTCAGAGCAAGATGGTGGATGACATTTCTAGACACAACATGGGCCAGAAGGGAAAATGCTGCCTTGAAAGGAAGAACCCAGTCCTGGTGGCATTCACCAGCTGCTAACTGAAGAGCCCTTGAGTTACCCTGGTACTACACTGAAGGTCTTGATGAGTCTCTGAGACTTGCTGGCTTCAGGAGAGACTCATCACATTCCCAGCTTTGGTGGCTGCAGGGCAAGACTCCTGCCTGAGAAAAGCAAAGGGAAAAGTGAAGGGGACTTTGTCTTGCACCTCAGATACCATCTTGCCCACAAGGGCATAGAGCATCAAGCCAACTATCAGGGTCCCCAATTACAGGCTCTGGCTCTTGGATGACATTTCTGGACCTGCACTGGGCCAGAGCAGAGCCCACTGCCCTGAAAGGAGAGTCTGAAACCAGGCAGTATTCACCACAAGCTGACTGAAGAGCCTTTGGGCCTTAAGGGAACATTGGCGCTAGTCTGGCAGTACTCCCTGTGGGCCTGTGGTTGTGGTGGCCATGGGGTGAGGCTCCTCTGCTTGTGGAAATGGGAGGGAAGAGTGGGAAGAACTGCATCTTGTGATTTGAGTGCCAGCTCAGCTGCAACAACAGAACACCAGGTAGACTTCTAAGGTTTTGGACTCTAGTCCCTGGCACCTGTACAGCACCTCTCGACCTGCCTGGGTCCTGTGGGGAGCTCGCCACCCTGAAGGGAAGGACACAGGCCTGGGTGCTTTTGCCACCTATTGATTGTGGAGTCCCAGGTACTCTGAACATAGGTGGTATCCAGGGAGTGGTTACAGCAGGCCTTGTGTAAGACCCAGTGTTGTGCTGGCTTCAGATCTGACCCAGCACAGTCCTAGTGGTGGTGGTCACACGGGGTGCTTGTGTCAGTCTACCCCCAGCTCCAGGTGGCTCAGAACAGAGAGACAGTGTCTGTTTGTTTGGGAGAAAGTAAGGGAAGAGAACAAGAGTTTCTGCTTGGTAATCCAGAGAATTCTTTCAGATTCTTATTCAAGATCACCAAGGTGGTACCTCTAAGAGTCTGCAAAAGCCGCAGAATTATTGGGCTTGGAGTGTCTCCTAAAGTAGATAGAGCTTAGGTGACGACACCTAAGTCCTTTTGAATATCTCGAAAGCCTTTCCAAGAAGGACAGGTACAAACAAACCCAGACTGCGAAGACTACAATAAATATACAAGTCTTCAATGTTCACAGATGAACATCTACAAATATCAAGACCATCCAGGAAAACATAACCACACCAAATGAACTAAATAAGGCACCAGGGACCAATGCTGGAGCAACAGAGATATGTGACCTTTCACACAGAGAATTCAAAATAGCTGTTTTGAGGAAATGCAAATAAATTCAAGCAAACAGAGAAGAAATTTAGAATTCTATCAGATACATTTAACAGAGATATTAAAATAATTAAAAAGAATAAAGTAGAAATTCTGGAGCTGAAAAATGCAACCGGCATACTGAAGAAGGCATCAGACTCTTTCACAGCAGAATTGATCAAGCAGAAGGAAGAATTTGTGAGCTCGAAGACAGGCTATTCGAAAATACACAGTCAGAGGAGACAAAAGAAAAAAGAATGAAAAACAATTAAGCACACTTACAAGATCTAGAAAATAGCCTTGAAAGGAAAAATATGAGTTACTGGCCTTAAAGAGGAGGAAGAGACAGAGATAAAGGTAGAAAGCTTACTCAAAGGGAAAATAACAAGAACTTCCCAAACCTGGAGAAATATATCAACATTTAAGTGCAAAAGGTTATAGAAGACCAAGCACATTTGACCCAAAGACTACCTCAAGGCATTTAATAATTAAACTGTGGGCCGGGCTCACGCCTGTACTCCCAGCACTTTGGGAGGCTGAGGTGGGCAGATCATGAGGTTAGGAGATCGAGACCATCCTGGCTAACACGGTGAAACCCTGTCTGTTCTAAAAATACAAAAATAAATAAATAAATAAATAAGTAGCCAGGCGTGGTGGCAGGCGCCTGTAGTCCCAGCTACTTGGGAGGGTGAGGCAGGAGAACGACGTGAACCCAGGAGGCGGAGCTTGCAGTGAGCAGAGATTGCGCCACTGCACTCCAGCCTGGGCAACAGAGCGAGACTCCGTCTCAAAAAAAAATAAATAAATAAATAAATAATACAAACTGTGAAAGGTCAATGATAAAGAAAGGGTCCTAAAAGCAGAAACAGAAAAGAAACAAACAACATACAATGCAGCTCAAATAGTGTGGCAGCAGACTTTTCAGTGGAAACCTTACAGGTCAGGAGAGAGTGGCATGACATATTTAAAGTGCTGAAGGAAAAAAAAAACACACACTTTTACCCTAGAATAGTATATCTGGTGAAAATATCCTTCAAGCACGAAGGAGAAATAAAGACTTTCCAGACAAACAAAAGCTGAGGAATTTCATCAACACCAGATTTCTCCTACAAGAAATGCTAAAGGGAGTACTTCAATCAGAAAGAAAAGAGTGTTAATGAGCAAGAATAAATCATCTGAAGGTATAAAACTCACTGATAATAGTAAGTATACAGAAAAAGACAGGATATTATAGAACTGTAATTGTGGTGTGTAAATTACTCTTAAGTAGAAGACTAACAATGAGCAAATCAAAAATAATAACTACAACAACTTTTGAAGACATAGATAGTACAATAAGATATAAAAGAACAAAAAGTTAAAAACTCGGGAGATGAAGTTAAGGAATAGAGTTTTTATTGGTTTTCTTTTTGCTCATTTGTTTGTTTATGCAGTGTTAACTTGTTATCAGCTTAAAATAATGGGTTAAAAGATAATATTTGCAAGCCTCACCTAAGGTGCAAGACAAAGTCTGCATTACTTTTCCTTCCACTTTTCTCAAGTAAAAGAAGTCTCTTCCCATAGCCACCACAGGTGGGAATGTACTGAGTCTTACCTGAAGCCAGCTAGTCTCAGAGTCTCATCCAAGGCCAATGGCATAGTACCTGGGTATAGCTGCTGGTTATTCAAGGTCCAAGGGCTCTTTCCTGAGCAGGTGATGGGTCATGCCAGCATTGTGTCCTTCCCTTGAAGGCAGCAGGTTTCCTTTTGGCCCAGGTTGTGTTTCAAAATGTCATCCAGGTGCCTCATGACTCTGCCTGGTGCCTTATCCTGCTATGGCTCAGGTGGTATCCAAGATGCTAGACAAAGTCCTTCCCACTCTTCCCTCTCCTCTCTTCAAGTGGACGGAATGGGTCTCTTTTGTAGCCACAAGCCGTGCAGTCTGGGGTTGAGGGTGGGGTGTTGCAAGCAGTTCCTTAACCACCCCAGCTGGTGTCTCAGTACTGCCCAGTCCACTGGCTCTGAGCCCAGTTCTGCACAAGGATTCGCCTAGGTGTTGCAGTCCTTGTGACCTAGGCTGCCTTTCAAGTTTATTTAGAGCCCCAGAGCATTTTAGCCTGTGTTGCAGAGGCTTGCTGGAACTCAAGTTCCAACCACTAGATGTGCGATTCCCCTCTCACTAGGATTAATTTGAATACTCCCTCTGTGGGTGGGAATCAGCTGAATTCAGTCTGGTTTTGCTTTCTGCTGTGATGGGGAAGCACTGAGTTCAACGCAATGTCTCACAATCGCTGTGCTCTCCCTCTTTCAAACCCCAGGTTCTTCATGCCCCATGGCTGCTGCCAGGACATAGAGGAGGGGTCATATCTGCAATTCAAGACTGTATTTCCTGCCCTTTTCAGTGCCTCTTTCACCAATATGAAGTTAAAACCATGTACTGTGAGTGCTCGCCTGATTTTTGGTTCTTATGAAGGTGCTTTGTGTGTGTGTGTACATAATTGTTAAATTGGTGTCCTTGTTGCGGGGAATGATTGGTAAAGCCTTCTATTTGGCCATCTTGCTCCACCCCTCCCTTGCCCACTTTTTAATGGGTTATTTGCTTTTTGCGTGTTGGTTTAAGTTCCTTATAGATTCTGAATTAGACCTTTGTGAGATGCATAGTATGCAAATATTTTCACCCCTTCTGTAGGCTGCCTGTTTACTCTGTTGATAGTTTCTTTTGCTGTGCAGAAGCTCTTTAGTTTAATGAGGTCCCACTTGTAAATTTTTGTTTTTGTTACAATTGCTTTTGAGGTCTTAGCCATAAATTCTTTGCCAGTGCTGATGTTGACATGGGTTTTTCCTAGGTTTTCTTCTATGATTTTTGTAGTTTGAGATCTTGAGTTAATTTTTGTATGTGGTAATAGGTAGGGGTCCAGTTTCATTCTTCTGCATGTGGCCAGTTTTCCAAGCACCATTTATTGAATAGGGAGTCTTTTCTCCTTTGCTTATTTTTGTCAACTTTGTCAAAGATCAGAGATTACAGGTGTTTGGCTTCATTTCTTGGCTCTCTATTCTGGTCCATTGGTCAATGTGTCTGTTTTTGTTGTTGTTGTTTTCTTTATCAGTACCATGCTATTTTGGTTACTGTAGCCTTGTAGTATAGTTTGAAGTTGGGTAAGGCGATGCCTCTGGCTTTGCTCTTTTTGCTTAGGATTGCTTTGGCTATTCATTTTTTTTTGCCCATTTTTCATTGGGCTGTGTGTTTTCTTATTGTTGAGCTTTAACAGTTCTATATATTTTTTGGATACCAGTCCTTTATCAGATATGTGATTTGCAAATATTTTTTCCCACTCTGTGGTTTGTTATTTTATTCTCTTAACACTGTTTTTCTCAGAGCAGAAGTTTTAAACTCAAATGAAGTTCAACTTACCGTTTTTTTTCTTTCATGGATCACGCCTTTGATGTTTTATCTAAAAAGTTATTATCTGGCAACAATAGACACTGGGGACTATAAGAGGTGGGATGGAGGGAGTGGGGCAAGGATTGAAAAACTAACTATTGGGTACTTAGTACCTGGGTGATGAGACAATTGTATCCCAAACCTCAGCATCATGCAACATACCCATGTAACAAACTTGCACATGTACCCTATGAATCTGAAATAAAAGTTGAAATTATAAAAAATTCAGGAAATCTGACTACTCTATAGCTATTAATTAATAATAATGTTTCAATATTGGTTCCTTAATTGTAACAAATGTATCATACTATAAGAGAAACCAGGTGCAGGGTATATAGAAACTCTGTGCTGCCTGCTTATTTTGTTTTGTAAATCAAAAACTAATCAAAAAAATAAAATCTATTTTCAAAAATAAAAGTCATCACCAAGCCCAAGATCACGTAGATTTTCTCCTATGTTTTCTTCTAGTAGGTTAATAGTTTTAATTTTATATTTAGGTCTATGATACTTTTTATGTTAATTTTTGTGAAAGGTGTAAGGTCTGTGTCTCGATTCATTTATTTGTATATGGTTGTCCAATTGTCCCAGAAACTATTTGTTGAAAAGTCTATCTTTTCCTTATTGCATTGCCTTTGCAGCTTTCTGGAAGATCAGTTGACTGTATTTGTGTATCTATTCTGTTCCATCATCTATTTGTCTATTGCCAATTCCACAATGTTTTGATTACTGTAGCTTTATAGTAAGTCTTACAATTGCATAGTGTCAGCCCTCCAATTTTGTTTTTCCTCTTCAACATTATGTTGGATATTCTGTATCTTTTACCTGCCCATATAAGCTTTAGAATTACTTTGTTGATATCCACAAAGTAACTTACTGGGATTTTTATTTGGATTGTGTGGAATCTAAAGACTAAGTTGGGAAGAAGTGACATCTCGACAACATCGAGTCTTTTTATCCATGTACGTGAAATATCTCCATTTATTTAGATCTCCTTTGATTTTTTTCATCAGAGTTTTGTAGTTTCCCTCATATAGATTTTGTACATATTTTGTTAGATTTATACCTAAGTATTTCCTTTTTTGGATGCTAATGTAAATGGTATTGTTTTTCTTTTGTTTTGGTTTTGAGGGTCTCACTCTGTCATCTAAGCTGGAGTGCAGTAGTGTGATCATACCAAAAACTCCTGGACTGAAGCAATACTCCTGCCTCAGCCTCCTGAGTAGCTGGGACTATAGGCATATGCTACAGTGCTCAGCCTTTTTTTTGGAGACGGAGTCTTGCTTTGTCGCCTGGGCTGGAGTGCAGTGGCGCCATCTTGGCTCACTGCAACCTCCATCTCCCAGGTTCAAGCGATTCTCCTGCCTCGGCCTCACTAGTAGCTGGGATTACAGACACGTGCCACCACACCCAGCTAATTTTTGTATTTTTAGTAGAGATGGGGTTTCACCATGTTGGCCAGGCTGGTCTTGAACTCCTGGCCTCAAGTGATTCTTCCACCTTGGCTTCCCAAAGTGCTGGGAATACAGGCATGAGCCACCATGCTGACATTCTTTTCCTTGTCTTACTGAATTAGCTAGAACTTCCAGTACAATGTTGAATAGGAGTGGTAGGAGTGAATAGCCTTGTCTCATTCTCAGTCTTAGTGGGAAAGCATGTAGTTTCTCACCATTCAGTATACTTTGAGCTGTAGGTTTTTTTCTAAATGTCCTTTATCAAATTGAAGAAGTTCCCCTCCATTGTTAGATTGCTAGGAGCTTTTATTATGAATAGGTGTTGAATTCTGTCAAATGCTTTTTCTGCATCTATTGATATAATCTTATGATTTTTTTTCTGTTAATATGATGGATTACATTAATTGTATTTCAAATGTTGAACCAGCCTTGTAAATCTAGAATAAATTCTACTTGGGGCTGGGTGCAGTGGCTCATACCTGTAATCCCAGCACCTTGGGAGGCCAAGGTGGGCAGATCACTTGAGGTCAGGAGTTCGAGACCAGCCTGGCCAAAATGGTACAACCCTGTCTCTACTAAAAATTCAAAAATTAGCCAGGTGTGGTGGCACAAGACTGTAATCTCAGCTACTTGGGAGGCTGAGGCAGGAGGATCCCTTGAACCCAGGAGTCAGAGGCTGCAGTGAGCCAAGATTGCACCACTGCACTCCAGCCTGGGTGACGAAGTGAGCGAGACTCTGTCTCAAAAAAAAATCTACTTGGTGTGAGGTATAATTCTTTTTGTACATTGTGAGACTTAATTTGATAATCTTTTACTGAGGATTTTTACATCTGTATTAATGAGAGATATTGGTATGTAGTTTTCCTTTCTTGTAATGTCTTTGTCTGGCTTTGGTATTAGGGTAATGCTGGTCTTATAAAATAAGTTAGGAAGTATTCCATCTACCTCAACTTTCTGGAAGCGATCACAGAGAACTGGTATAACTTCTTCGTTAAAAGTTTGGTAGAATTCACTGGTGATCCAATCTGGGCCTGGTGCTTTCTGTTTTGGAAGGTTAATTGTTGATTCAATTTCTTTAACATATATAGGCTCTATTAGCTTTTACTGATAACATTCCAAAGCTATCTCACCTCTAAACAAAGATGATCCCTTCAACTTAAAATGGAATGGAAAGGAGCTTTTACGGCTGGAGGAGGGAAGCGGTTTTTGCCTGCTATGATTTCAATGCTTTTGTTCCTTCCAAAATGCATGTGTTGGAAACTGAATCTCCAATGCAACAGTGTTGGTAAGTGGGGCCTAATAAAAGGTGTTTTGGTCATTGGGGCTCTAGGCTTTGCTCTCATGAATGGATTAGTGCTGTTATAAAAAGAGCTTGCAGGAGTGGGTCTGCTCTTTTCTGATCTTCTGCCATGTGAAGACACAGTAAGAAGGGCCTCACCAGAGAGCAGCACCTTGATCTTGGACTTCCCAGCCTCCAGAAGTGTGAGAAATGAATTTCTTTTCCTACTCAATTACCCAGTCTGGTATTCTGTTATAGTAGCACAGACTAAAACACTGCTTAAAAAAAAAAAAAAGTCTTAACATTCCCTTGTCACACCCAGACCATTATTTCCATTAGGAATAAAAATAAAAAATAAAAGTCATAATGCAATTAAAATTGTAGAACCATGTCTTGTGCCCAGATGAAGGCAAAGGCAACTGTCTACTTTAGGGAATATGAGCTGCAATCTGTCAAGCATGGAGCCTGGCTGATCCTGCACTCATAGGAAATCTGAACATGAAATCCCTAGACAAATTAGAGAACTGTCTTTGCATTGTGTTTCTTTATTCATTTACAAAACCTGCAGAGGAACTGGTCACCTTCAGAACTACAATGTTTAGCTTAAAAGTTCTGATGCACCCAACCAAGAATTTTGGGCCAATGTTGGCCCAAAATTGCTAAGCAAATTGTTGGCCAAAAATTGCTAAGCAAAGACTTTAGTTTAGTAGCCTCACTTAATAGATGAAGAAACTGAGTCATATGACATGCTAGAGGTTGAATTCGTGTTTCCTGATGCCAAATCCATTGTTCTTTCTAGTTTACTATGATACAAACTGCTTCTGCAGCCCCTGCCAACACCCATACCCAGAGTACTTGGGTTTCAACACAGTCCAGTATCAATCATACTTGCATCTTGTGTGATGTTTAGCACACAGTAGATACTCATTATTTGGCTGAATAATGAGGGTGTTTGGTTTACTGCATGCAAAGGAGCAGAAATAAGAGCTGAGTAATAAACAGTGGAACCCAGGAAACTCAAAGGACCATTATTAGTAGAACTGGGTTTTAAATAGGATTACAGAATAGTTCTATGAGAGCAAGAGGAAGAAACAAAATATATTAATATGGCTTTGGTATTCTTGAGAAAAGGAAACTTCCACGTGTTTTCTTCTCTAGACAGAGTAAGGTTAATGATTGCAAATTATAAATGGAATCATCCTTGTACTACTTGAAAGTTGCAATCCTTTGTAATTAGAAATTTTTTTAGCAAATTACAACTGCAGAAAGCTTATCTCAGGAGTAAGAAGCCTATTTATTTATATCTAAGTTTTAATAAATGCTAGACTTCAAGGATAAAACATAGGGAGATGTAGGGATGGGGGCTTTCTAGTGGATTTACCATAAGTAACATACAACATTGGTATGTAAATTACTGTGTAGCCTAATCTTTTGTCATTCAAGTAGCTTTAACTTTAAAAGCTACACAATGTGGTCTACCATAGGTTTGACAGAAAAAAGTAAAAGTCAAAGTTACCTAAACTCCAGTTAAGAGTAAGAGCACTGAATTGGGAGTAAAAGCATTAAGAAACCTGGGTTCTAGGCCGGGTGAGGTGGCTCACGCTTGTAATCCCAGCTCTTTGGGAGGCCGAGGTGGGTGGATTGCTTGAGGTTAGGAGTCAGGGAGTGAGGGACCAGCCTGAGCAACATGGCAAAACCCTCCCTCTACAAAAAAAAAAAAAAAAAAAAAAAAAAAAAAGGAAATCTGTCTGGGTTCTAGTCCTAGCTCTGACATTGTTACGTCACCTTAAGTAATCCATTTCCTGTACGGGCCTCAGGTTTTTCTTGTGTACAATGATCTTAACAACTTCGAAGAATCATTCAAAAGATCAAATGGAATAATATGAATGAAGGTTACCAACTGCTGTACAAATTGAAAGTGACTTAACGACTAAACAGAGAGCAACCTCATTTGTTTCTTCTAAAGCTCAATTACCAAACTGGAATCAAAGGGCTGTAATGAGGTCCAAGGATTACTCATAATAGCTACTATTCACTGAGTACCTACAATGCTAGGCACTGGACTTTATATATATTATCTCACTTAATATTTACAATATTTAGTATTAACAGCTATGCAAGGGAAATTACTACTATCCATATTCTACAAGAGAGAAAAGTGAGGCATTTGAAAGAAGGGGCAACATAGCTAAGAGCCCATAGTAAGTATCAGAAAGAGGACTTCAAAGCCAGGTTTGTTTAAACCCTAAAGCTGCATTATTCTACACCTTTTCAGTCCAGATCACAAGGCTTTCTTCAATTGTTTGTATATACAATGAAGTTTAGATCCCCTCAGCCTGGCAATAAAGGTCTTCTAAGATAAGGCTTACATTGTCTACCTTTCCAATCTCATCTCCAAATACGACTTCCCCTTCCATTTTCCCTTTCCTTCCGCATTCCATCTGTAGGCTATGTGACGTGGGACTGGCTCCTTCCCATAAGAACATAAGAAAACATCCCACTTGAAGTAAAGTTGAAGTCTGCATTTCAAGGTCTCATTGTTGATGGTATTCTCTTATGTCTAACATTAAAACCACAATTCACATATTTAGCGTAATCTTACAGACAAACCCAAATCCTTTATCAGCTTAAAATATTCACTTGTAGCTCTATTCCTTAGCTAGTAGCAACTGTCACACAGTCTAGACTGAAGAGACTAGCAGTCAGGAATGAGACTGAGTTTACCTGCTGTGTGCAAAAGTCAATCATTCTTCTAAACAAGCTGGATTTACCTAGCCATCTTTCTGAGCCTGTAGGCTATTACATTCTTTGAACCTACATCCCCTAAACTTGGGGAGGAAACCAGTTGCATCATAAAACTAGGTTCCCCCTTTCTGGGCTCCCCACAGCACAGTAACAAGATTCCCTTGTTCCTCACAGTGTCCCAGGATGCTAAACTCCTAAGTGACTGTAGACAGGAAATCTCTGTGTTCTTTGCCCTTGCCTTCCAGGCATGGAGAAAACTCTCTAAGTAAGGTGGGGTGGGTGGATATGATTTATTCCCATCTGAACATAAGAGGAGGAAAAGTCTAGCTTCAAAGAGAATATTTATGTGATTCAATTAATCTTTTCTCCTCTAACCAGATTACCTGAGTTTCACAATTTGCTGAAAAATATGCTGCTGTGATTTAGTGAAGATTAGACAGAAGGCAGAATTGGACTCTGAGAATAATTAGGAAATAGAGTTTCATGCTATCAGTATTTCTAGCATTCAGCCTCAGTAAATAGTAACTAACACATCTTAGAAGTTATTTTATTCACTGTTAATCACTAGTAATAACTCATTTGGTACACACAATTTATATATCATATACAAACACTATCCAAACTTAATTGAAACTATACACACATATACATGTATCTCTCCCAACACCAAATTAACATATAGTTTCCCTAGCTTGATGGCCTCTTCTTTAAAAAAATTTATTTAAATAAACTTCTTTGTTAGTTCCTTAAAGTAAAATAGATTTTTACCAACTTATTTGGAATTTTTAATCTTCACCGTGTTTAATATTTTATATTCTTTTTGACAAGTAATCAATTAAGGTACTGTATCCTTTATAAAGATGCCAAATGAGGCTTACTTTCTCTTCATCCAAAGATAATGCAAGAAACTGATCAGATAAATATTACATAGGATAACATGATACCAATAGGAGGAGAGGCAGGCCAGAAAAGATAGTCAGGGCTGCAACAGACAGAGAAAGTCTCAGGAAAAAAAATAGAAGAAAGAAAAGCTAAGTACAAGAAAATCAGAGGAAAGAAGATGATATTAGAGAAAGATATCTGAAGAGTAGAAAAGTTTGAGAGAGAGTTTCAAGAAAAGCTGGCATTTACCCAATTTTGTAGGAGCTCAGAGACCTTAAATGCTTGTCCAAGGTCATAAGAGAGGCAGAACCAGGGGCACAGACCAAGTCTTTTGATTCCAAGATCAGTGCAACTGCAGCTTTTTCTCCTAATGTGATTGGTGCTGAACTTGGAAAACCTGCTGTAGTGAAAAAAAGCACAAGTCTAAGAGTAACATTGACTGCTTTTTATCCCAGAGAATATTGGCCTAGCTATTTACTTTCTTTATACCTTAGTTTCTTCTCTGTCAAACAGAAATCATAATAACAGGCACAAAATTCCTAGGGAGGATGTGAGGTTAAAGAAGAGAGGTGAGAAAACACTTGGAAAAGAAATATTTTAGTTGAGATTCTTTAAGGAGCTGGAATAAGTAGATGGCATAGCCTTAATTAAACAAAAGGAAGCAAACAATTTAGAGCCTCCACATTACTCTGCATTAAGTCCAATATTTAAATAAAACAAAAACAAAACATAAGGCAGATATATAAAATCACATGCTACACACAAAAAAGATATACCTATATCCAATATTCAATAAAAGAAAAGGAAATTAAGAAAAAAAACATGCTATAAAAAAGGGTAAATAATTGTCCCCAGGTCCTTCCTTTAGAAAAGCTTTTCCAAGAGCTGCCCACAGTTGCCACCAAACAGAGCCCAGTGCAATTGTACGCATTTTAAAAATGTGTTTTGTAAACTCTGACAATGGGTAAAGTTGAAACCAGTGTTCTATTCAAGACAATAAGCATCCTGTGAAAGCATCTAGGTAAGAGCATATGCACACATGAATACACATATACACATTTTCTCTCACAACTAGTGAGCTAGTAGCTACAACAGAACTAGAATCCAGGTTTCTTCACTCAGATTTCAATCCACCAGTATGTGAATTCCATGAAAGCAGAAATTTTCATCTGTATGTATCAATGATGTATTACCAGTATCACCAATACTCAGTGGTTTTATTGAACACATGTACTCATGTAGTATATATTAAGGACTCAATGAATAAGCTAAAGCTTTTCATGCATTTCTTTCAGTTGTGAGGGTCAAATGAGATAAGGGGTTGGGAAAACATTTTGTTTACTCTAAATGGCAATATATAATACACATGAAAAGGGATAATGAAAATTATAATCACAGAATTTTAGAGCTTGACAGAACTTTAGTATTATCATATCAGTCATGGATACTACTCCTCAGAACCAGAATTTCTGAATAGATTTGCAGAAAGATTCATTGTCATCCCTGTAGCACATTCCAAAAAAATGGACAACAGGTTACCTGTTCTCACTCCAAGGAACTGGTACTGCCAGGATATTGACATGATATTGTATTTAATCATCACAACAAGTTGCCAAGGTAGGAATTACTATCCCATTTTGCAGGTAGAAAAACTCTTGAGTCCAAAGAGTTTAATTGGTAGACACAAGTGGAAAAGCCAAGAACAGGCCATGAATCAGTTAGATCCTCTCATTTTAAAGATAAGTGTATGTTTCTATTTTCTAGTTTGTATCCTGAATGACTGTATACATTAACAGTGTCCCTGGAAACAACTCTATAAGGAATATAAAGTCATGCTACTGCTTTAAGTCAACATTCGCAGTGCTATTGTGGAATCTAAAGTGTTTTAGGGGATCCACAATAGTACTACAGACCTAGACTTAAGTATTCTGAAATACCTTATTCTAGTTCAACACTCAAAACATGTGCCAGGTCTCTTGCTATTTCCTGGGGGAAACAAAAGAATCATGGTCCCTATCCCTGGGGAATTTCCAGTTTACATAGGAATGCTATGACTGATGCACATGAAACAATTTGACAACAATATAAGGAAGTATATGTAATTGACACAAGCGAATTGGCCAAAAATATACAACTAAAAATATAATTGATGAAAACAATTACAGAAAAATGTGAGACTTAATATATAATTGACTTCCTGCTTTTTAACTCCCTGTTGGTTCACAAATGAAACCCCATACATTCTTGCATTGTAATAGAACCTCAGGAAACTTTCCATTTGCTTAATTTCTAAACAAAGTAGGCTGAGCTCTGGGACTAGCTTGGCAATATTCCAGTCACTGCTGTCAGTGAGCTGCTTTGCTATTCCAGACAGACCCCCCAGAGGGCACAGAATCTTTGCATGAATGGAATAAATCATGTCAATTTAAATCACTAATCAGGAAGAGTCAATTTAATCAATATTTCTGTAAAGAATGTATGCTTGTTTGATTTACCCTTAATACATATTCTTCATAACTCAGACAGATGTAGGATTTATTTTTAGAAGACACATAGGTATGTAATTAAAGTAGTGATTTATATTTTACATTATTTAGATTAATTTTCCAGCTTCATCAGAAAAGTGAATGATGAATTTTTTATTTTATGTATCAAAGCTAATTGAAATAAATCCTTTCAAGATCACTGGAGAATAGCTAGAATTAAGGTCACTATCTTATTTCTGTCAAAGGAATGGATCATGGGTTTTAAGTCTAAGTGACTGAGAGTCATCCTTAAGCTATTCCTTTTCCCCTAAATCTAGTACAGCTACCAAGACTTATCTCTCTTGCATCTTTTTATTAATACGATGCTAGCAATACCCTATGTTATTCCCTCATTGTCACATTTGGGTTAAGGCAAGAACTTTCTAGTTGCTCTCCCTGCCTCCAAAACATTTTCCACACTGCCAGCAGAACACTCTCTTGAAAAATATTCCTTTCCACATGTTCTCATTCCCCTATTAAAAAACCAGTGGTTCTTACTGCCTACTTGCATTAAAGCACTTCATGATCTGACCCTAGTATATTTTAACATTTTCTACAACTACTTTTTTTTTTTTTTGAGATGGGGTCTCGCTCTGTCTCCCAGGCTGGAGTGCAGTGGCAGGATCTCGGCTCACTGCAAGCTCCGCCTCCCGGGTTCATGCCATTCTCCTGCCTCAGCCTCCTGAGTAGCTGGGATTACAGGCACGTGCCACCATTCCCGGCTAATTTTTTGTATCTTTAGTAGAGATGGGGTTTCATCGTGTTAGCCAGGATGGTCTCGATCTCCTGACCTCGTGATCCACCTGCCTCGGCATCCCAAAGTGCTGGGATTATAGGCAGGAGCCACCGTACCTGGCCTACAACTACTTTTTAATATGAATTCTTGTTCTCTAACAAACTGGTCCACTGTTTACCCCATATGACACTATTTCCATTCCTGTCCACAACTTAACACTGCTTATTAACTACATAGGAAATTCCATTCTTTTCCTTAAGTATTGGTCTTCCTTTACCATCTTGTTGAAATCCTACATTTCTCAAAAAGTTTTCTCCAGTAACCTAGCTCACAACAACCTCTTTCTTTCTTTAAACTCCAGAGTACGTACTACCTTTGAACCTCATATATCTTAGTTACTTTATATTGTTTTTCTTTTTGTGTAAGTTGAGTCTTCCCAAGTGGACAGATCCTCACAAATTTATACTGGGAATATTCCTGTCATCAAAAACAATGCACACTTATGCTATTTTTATTTAGAGCAAAATTATCTATGTGTTAGGTTAAATTAACACATCTTTGAATATTAAGAATCTAAGGTAAGTCTCTAAATAAAAAATTGAAGCCCAGTAAATATAAAAAGAAATGAAAATATTGGCTTTTGTAGTTAATTTATTCAACCATTTCCTTTATAGATTGAAAAAGATGAGTTGCTTCTTTTTTAATTCTTAAGTGATTTATTCTATTTAGAATGAAAAGATAATGAATAAGCAAACACTCTCTTTACACTCAGAGATAAAAGCATTGCTTTTAAAAGCTAGATTAACATTTTAATGCTTTTCAATAATCCTTATGCTTAAGTGCATCCCCTTCACATGGCATGACTTCCTTTAAAATCTCATCAGTAAACATAGATTCCTGAATGAGTTATCCTTAACCCTGAAATTTCTTACTTTTGTATGAAGGGATGACAGGAAAATACCCCTATCACAAGTAACTCCTTTTCTTCAGCAGTTGAGGACTTGGCAGGAAAATGGGTCTGAGATAGTATACCATCTGCTGTGATCTATTAAACTTTTCCAACAACTTAAATCATGTTATAATCTGTGAGCAGTAACATATTAAGAAGCATCTTACATAGATTTCTTACACAATGCATTTCAATACACTTGAAAGTCCAATTTGAAATCGGATTTCTCCATTTATACTATTGATTCTTATTCATCCACTCATCCTATTTTGTCTTCGTTTGCACTATTAGAATATGGAAGTTCACTGGTGTGAAATAAAAGGACTTGAGAGATTCAGATTTTTTTTTAAGTAAGGCTTCTAACCTAGACAAAAGCCCTATGTGAAATGAATAATTAGTATTGGAAATAGCAAGCTAAACAGAAATTCAATTCTTGAGTTTGAATTTGCTATTTTATGCCATTGGTCTTTAGCTACTTCAAAGAGCCCGACAAGAATGGAAGGTTACTATAGCATTAATGCCATGGCCTAAGTCTTAAACTGCCAGTTCCTATTGAAGGAGGCCCATTCTACACTAGCCATTGCACAAACTGCACAATCATGACCCATCTTCCGGAAGACTAAGGCAAGGCAACAAACACTTTCCAAACCATCATTTATGAATAGTGAAAAAAATACACTAAAGTTCTTTAAATACAGTCCATATACTAAAGGGTCAGGAAGACCTTAATAATCATCTAAACTAAAGTTGCATTAGATGTTAAAGCAACTTTAGTGAATACTATACCATCCTTGCCTCCTGAAAATAGACTTCCTACCATCCCATTCCATTGCTCACCTATGTTGAGAAAAACTTTGTTTCCCTATAGCTTCTGCCATAAAATAGAAGTATATTTCCTCTTTTCCTTTAGGGCTTTAAGGTAGATAAAGGCAGTAATCATGCCACCTTCCCCTAGTCTTCTCTTCTCTGGGATAAACAATTCTAGCATCTCCAATCTTCCTACAATTCCATTTTCCTAATAATATTCTTATTCTCTTTACTTCTAGGTGATTTTACACAGTAGAAATATTAACTTTCAGTCTGCCATGCTTCAGTAGCCAAAAATTAATAAAATACTTAGGAATACAGCTAACCAAGGAGGTTGAAGATCTATACAAAAAAATTACAAAATACTGCTGAAAGAAATGAAAGATGACACAAACACATAAGAAAAACATTCCATGCTCATGAATAAGAAGACTCAATAATGTTAAAATGGCTATACTGCCCAAAGTAATTTAAAGATTCAATGCTATTCCTATGAAACCACCAATGACATTTTTCACAGAATTTAAAAAAAATTATAAAAAAATTATAAAAAAAACATAAAATTCAGAACCAAAAAAGAGCCCAAATAGCCAATGCCATCCTAAGCAAAAAGAACAAAGCTGGAGGTATCACACTACCTGATTTCAAACTATACTACAAGGTTACAGTAACCAAAACATGGTACTGGTACAAAAACAGACACATAGACCAAGGAATCAGGTTAAAGAACCTAGAAATAAAGCCGCACACCTACAACCATCTGATCTTCAACAGTATCAACAAGAACAAGCAATGGGGAAAGGACTCCCTATTCAAAAAATGGTGATGGGATAACTGGCTAGCCATGTGCAGAAGATTAAAACTGGACCTCTTCCTTTCACCATATACAAAAATCAACTCAAGATGGATTAACGACTTAAATGTAAATCCTAAAACTATAAAAACCCAGAAAACACCATTCTGAACACAGGTCCTGGCAAAGATTTCATGATGAAGACCTCAAAAGGAATTATAACAAAAACAAAAATTGACATGTGGGACCTAATTAAACTAAAGATTTTCTGCACAGCAAAAGAAACTATTAACAAAGTAAACAGACAACTCACAGAATGGGATAAAATATTTGCAAACTATGCATCTGACAAAGGTCTAATATCTATCATCTATAAGGAACTTAAATCAATGAGCAAAAAACAACCCCATTAAAAAGTAGGCAAAGAACATGAAGAGACACTTTTCAAAACAAGACATGCATGTGGCCAACGAGCATATGAAAAAATGCTCAACATCACTAATCATTAGAGAAATGCAAATCAAAACCACAATGAGATACCCTCTCAGACCAGTCAGAATAGCTATTATTCAAAAGTCAAAAAATAACCAATGCTGCTGGTACTGGTACCAAAACAGATATATAGACCAGTGGAACAGAACAGAGGCCTCAGAAATAACACCACACATCTACAACCATCTGATCTTTGACAAACCTTACAAAAACAAGAAATGGGGAAAGGATTCCCTATTTAATAAATGGTGTTGGAAAAACTGGCTAGCCGTATGTAGAAAGCTGAAACTGGATCCCTTCCTTACACCTTGTACAAAAATTAATTCAAGATGGATTAAAGACTTAAATGTTAGACCAAAAACCATAAAAACCCTAGAAGAAAACCTAGGCAATACCATTCAGGACATAGGCATGGGCAAGGACTTCATGACTAAAACACCAAAAGCAATGGCAACAAAAGCCAAAATAGACAAATGAGATCTAATTAAACTTAAAGAGCTTCTGCACGGCAAAAGAAACTATCATCAGAGTGAATAGGCAACCTAAAGAATGGGAGAAAATTTTTGTAATCTACCCATCTGACAAAGGGCTGATATCCAGAATCTACAAAGAACTTAAATTTACAAGAAAAAAATCAAACAACCCCATCAAAAAGTGAGCAAAGGATATGAACAGACACTTTTCAAAAGGAGACATTTATGCAGCCAAGAAACACATGAAAAAATGCTCATCATCACTGGTCATCAGAGAAATGCAAATCAAAACCACAATGAGATACCATCTCATGCCAGTTAGAATGACAATCATTAAAAAGTCAGGAAACAACAGATGCTGGAGAGGATGTGGAGAAATAGAAATGCTTTTACACTGTTGGTGGGAGTGTAAATTAGTTCAACCATTCTGGAAGACAGTGTAGCGATCCCTCAAGGATCTAGAACTAGAAATACCATTTGACCCAGCAATCCCATTACTGGGTATATACCCAAAGGATTATAAATCATGCTACTATAAAGACACATGCACACATATGTTTATTGAGGCACTGTTCACAATAGCAAAGACTTGGAACCAACTGAAATGTCCATCAATGATAGACTGGATTAACAAAATGCGGCACATATACACCATGGAATACTATGCAGCCATGAAAAAGGATGCGTTCATGTCCTTTGCAGGGACATGGATGAAGCTGGAAACCATCATTCTCAGCAAACTATCACAAGGAGAGAAAACCAAACACCGCATGTTCTCACTCATAGGTGGGAAATAGACAATCAGATCACCTGGACACAGGGTGGGGAACATCACACACCGGGGCCTGTTGGGGGGTGAGGGCTGGAGGAGGGATAGCATTAGGAGAAATACCTAATGTAAATGACCAGTTGATGGGTGCAGCAAACCAACATGGCACATGTATACCTATGTATCAAACCTGCACATTGTGCACATGTACCCTAGAACTTAAAGTATAATAATAATAATAATAATAATAACCTATGCTGGCAAGGTTGTGGAGAAAAGGGAAAGCTTATATACTGTTGGTGGGAATGCAAATTAGTTCAGCCATTGGAAAATCAATGTGATGATTTTTCAAAGAACTTAAAATAGAATTACCATTTGACCCAGCAATCCCACTATTGGGTATATACCCAAAGGAATATTAACTGTTCTACCATTAAGACACATGCATGAGTATGTTCATGATAGCACTATTCACTTAGCAAAGATAAGGAATCAACCTAGGTGTCCATCGACGGTGGACTGGATAAAGAAACTGTGCTGTATGTCATGGAATACTATGCATCCATAAAAAAGAATGAAATCATGTCCTTTGCAGCAACATGGATGCAGCTGGAGGCCATTACCTTAAGCAAATTAATGCAGGAAAATTTCTGTTCCTAATTTCCTAATGCAAAACCAAATACCACATATTCTCACTTACAAGTGGGAGCTAAACACATGGACATAAAGACGGGAACAATGGACACTGGGGCCTACCTGAGGGCAGAGGGTGGAAGCAGGGTGAACATTGAGAAACTATCTATCGAGTACTATGTTCACTGCCTGGGTGAACATGAAATAATTTGCAACTGAAACCCCAGCCACATGCAATTTACCAGTGTAACCAACCTGTACATGTGTCCCCTCAACCTAAAATAAAACTTTGAAGGAAAAAAATAAGAAATAAGTAAATTTTTTTGCAGAGACAGTCTCACTATGTTGTCCAGGCTGCTCTCCAGAAAAAAAAAATCTCTCATACTTTAGTAGAAAACAACTGTTTGTCTCTTCTGAGATGGACCCTTTCCTGCCCTCTCTTCTTCTACCTCTCCCATTCCTTTCCAACATTATCTTCTTTCTCTCTCTCACCCTTTTCTTTTTCTTCTCTATCCTCTAACTACCCATGACATAAAAGTAAAGAACATTTCAATTATTTGTTATACTCACCTTGACTCCTGTTCTATATTTTAAAAATCAGGTGAGTTTGTCCTTGTGGAGGTTTTATGAGGGAAAAAAATCACAAAAACCTATAACTCAAATAGGTTCTTTTTGACTTTTATTTTGTCTCAGATTGAATTTTGGGTCAATGATTCCTGAAAGGGGAAAAAGTCCTTTGTTTCTGCCATGGGATATTTCTTTAGCACTATCAGGTTTTCCATTACTCCTATAGATGAACAATTTTCAGTATCCTAAGATGGGGGACAGAGAGAAAATGAATAATATTGACTGCATCAAAACTTAATTTAATTCATTCGTTTTCAATCTCCTCCCTTTCCCTCTTTTACCTAAGTAGCAAGATTAACTGGAAGCAAGGACAGAGGAATAATAAAAACAAAAAAGTTAATAAAATTTAAAGGGGTTGAAAATTGTGTGTGTGTGTGTGTTTCTGAGACAAAGATTTCTGTCAACCAGGTCAGAGCGCCGTGGCTCAATCCTGGTTCACTGCAGCCTCCACCTCTGGTTTAATCAAGCTAATTAACAGGATCAAGCTATCCTCCCACCTCAGGCTACCAAGTAGCTGGGACTACAGGCATGCACCACCACGCTCGGCTAATTTTTGCATTTTTTTGTAGAGACGAGGTTTTGCCACGTAGCTCAGGCAGGTCTGGAACTCTTTGGCTCAAGAGATCCTTCCGCCTCAGCCTCCCAGTGTTGGGATTACAGGAGTGAGCCACCACATCCGGTCTCAATTGATTTTTTTGAGTGCCAAGATCATTCAATGAGGGAAAGAGGAGTCTTTTCAACAAATGTTGCTGGGAAAACTGAATATCCACATGCAAAAGAATAAAGTTGCACCCCTTCCTCACACCATACTTAAAAATTAACACAAAGTGAATCAAAGACCTAAACGGAAGAGCTAAAACTACAAAACCCTCAGAAGAAAACATGGAAGTAAATCTTCTTGATCTTGGTTAGACAATGGTTTCTTGGATATGACAACAAAAGCACAAGCACCAACTGTATAAATAGATAAATTGAACTTCAAAATTGAAAACTTTTTCTTTGAAGTTTCAATAAGGTATTTAAGAAAATTATTTCCAAAAGTAAAATCTTTTGTGCTGCAAAAGACACCACCAAAAATGGAGAAACAACTCACAGAATGTAATAAGGTATTTGTAAATCATATATCTGATAAGGAACATGTATCTAGAATATACAAAGAATACCTACAACTCAACAATAAAAAAGTCAAGTAAATCAATTAAAAATGGGCAAAGAGTCTGAATAGACATTTCTTCAAAGAAGATATACAAATGGCCAATATGCACATGCAAAGATGTTTCACATCACTGGTCAGCAGGGAAATGCAAATAAAAATGACAATGAGATACCACTTCATACCCACTATGATGGCTATTATAAAAAAGATAATAATTTTGGCATGGATGTAGATAAATTGGTCCCTCTGACTGGTGGGAATGTAAAATGGTGCAACTGCTCTAGAAGACAGTTTGGTAATTTCTTATAAAGTTAAAGTTACCATGTGACCCAGCAATTCCACTCAGTTGAAAACATATGTCCGCAGAAACACTTGTACATGAATGTTCATAGCAGCATTTTTCACAATAGCCAAAATGTGTTAAAAACCTAAATGTTCCTCACATTATGAATGAATAAATAATGTAGCATACCCATACAATGGTATATTATTCCGCTGCAAAAAGGAACGAAGTACACACTATAACATAGGTGAACCTTGAAAACATTATGCCAACTGAAAGAAGCCAGACACAAAAGGCCACATATTGCTACAGATCCATTTATAAAATATGTCCTTAATAGGCAAATATATAAAAACAGAAAGTAAATTAGTGGTTACCTAGGATCAGAAATGGTGGGGAGTAACTGCTAATGAGTAATGATTTTCTTTTATCAAGGACAAAAATATTCTAAAATTAGATTGTGGTGATAGTTGCACAGTCATGAAAATATACTAAAGAACAATGAACTGTATGCCTTAAATGCCTTATACGAGTGAATTGTATAGTATGCTAATTACATCTTGATAAAGCTGCTAAAAATAACTGGTCTATACTCTTCAAAAAAGTCAATGCCTTAAAAGACAGACTGAGGAACTATTCTGAGTTAAAGGGCACTAAAACATTGTGACATCTGAATGCTAAACACGATTTGAGCTTTTCATTTTCTATAAAAACATAATTGTGACAATTGATGAAATTCCAAATTTTGATTGTAGTACTGTTGTTATGAAAGAGAATTATCTTGTTTTTAGGAAATATACACTGTAGTATTGGGGACACTATGTATTTGTTCTCAAATGCTTCAGAAAAAAAAGGAGAGAGAGAGAGAAGCAGAAACAGACAGAGAAAGATAGATAGATAGATAGATAGATAGATAGATAGATAGATAGGGCAAAATGAACACTGTGTAAGACTATGAATGAGAAAATAGATGGGGGAGAGAAGGATAAAGTAAATGTAAAAAACGTTAACATTTGGGAAATCTGGGGAAGGTGTATACAGGAGTTCGTTTTACAATTTATTCTTGCAAATTTTCTGTAAGTCCTAAATTATTTCAAAATTAAAAATTAAAGGAAAACCAACTTATATCAACTGTATACATTTAGAGTTGTATTTCAGAGACTGTATTTGAATATCTAGAGAAATATTCAGTCTTCTCGACCAAAGTTTAATTGCTTCCCCTCCAGTTGGTCCTCATATCATTCAAGTCTCAGGGCAAGTTTCTATATTCAGTACGAAAGAAGTGTTCTGTTCAAGATGCAACAGCTCTCCAAGGAACAATAAAATCTAAGATGTATGTGTCTTAGCAATTTTGAAATGCACAGTATATTATTATTAACTATAATCACCATGATGTGCAATAGATCTCAAAAAACCCTGTATTTCTCTTACCTGAGACTTTGTATCTTTTGACTATCATCTCCCCATTCCCCACAAGCCCCAGCCTGTGTAACCACCATCTACTATCTGATTCCATGAGTTTGATTGTTTTAGATTCCACAAGTGAAAACATGCGGTATTTGTCTTTCTGTGCCTGGCTTCTTTCACTTAGCATAACTCCAGGTTCATCTATGTTACTGTAAATGACAGCAGTTCCTTCTTTTTAAAGGCTGAATAGCATTCCATTGTGTATATGTACCACATTTTCTTTAGCCATTTATTCCTTGATGGACACTTAGGCTGATTCTATAACTTGGCAATGAACATGGGGGTGCAGACATTTCTTTGACAAACTGTCTTCAAATATTTTGGGTAAATACCCAGAAGTGGGATTGATGGATCATATGGTAATTCTGCTTTTAGTTTTTTTTTTTTTTTTTTTTTTTTTGAGACAGAGTCTCACTCTGTCGCCCAGGCTGGAGTGCAGTGGTGCGATCTTGGCTCACAGAAAGCTCCGCCTCCCGGGTTCACGCCATTCTCCTGCCTCAGCCTCCCCAGCAGCTGGGGCTACAGGCACCCGCCACCACGCCCAGCTAATTTTTTTGTATTTTTAGTACAGACAGAGTTTCACCGTGTTAGCCAGGATGGTCTCCATCTCCTGACGTCGTGATCCGCCCACCTCGGCCTCCCAAAGTGCTGGGATTACAGGTATAAGCCCCCGAGCCCCGCCTAGTTTTTTAAGGAATCTCTATTCAGTTTTCCATAATGGCTGTACTAATTTACATTCCTATCAACAGTATACAAGGGTTCTCTTTTCTTCACATCCTCACCAATACTTGTTAACTTTCATCTTTTGGATAATAGCTATTTTGATAAATATGAGGTTATATTTCACTGTGGTTTTAATTTGGATTTCCCTAACAATTAGCAACATTGAGCATTTTTTCATATCTTTTCTGTTGGCCATTTTTACAAGTCCTTTTGAGAATTGCCTATTCAGGTCCCTTGCCCATTTAAAAAAACTTTTACTTTAAGTTCAGAGATACATGTGCAGATTTATTAAATAGGTAAACTCGTGTCATGGGGTTGTGTTGTACAGTTTATTTAATCACCCAGGTATTGAACCTAGTACCCATTAGTTATTTCTCCTGATCCTCTCCCTCCTCCCACCCCCCACCATCTGGTAGGCCTCAGTGTCTGTTGTTCCTCTTTGTGCCCATGTTTGCATCATTTAGCTGCCACTTATCAGTAAGAACAAGTAGTATTTGGTTTTCTGTTCCTGTGTTAGTTTGGTAAGGATAATGGCCTCCAGCAACCATGTTCCTGCAAAGTACATGATCTTGTTCTTTTTTTTTTTTTTTTTTTTTTTTGACAGAGTCTTGCTCTTGTCGCCCAGGCTGAAGTGCAAAGGCATGATCTCGGCTCATTGCAACCTTCACCTCCCAGGTTCAAGTGATTCTCCTGCTTCAGCCTCCCGAGTAGCTGGGATTACAGGCGCCCACCATCATGTCTGGCTAATTTTTGTATTTTTAGTAGAGATGGTGTTTTGCCATGTTGGCCAGGCTGGTTTTGAACACCTGACCTCGTGATCCACCAGCCTTGGCCTCCCAAAGTGCTGGGATTACAGGTGTGAGCCACCACACCCGGCCATGATCTTGTTCTTTTTTATGGCTGCATATAATGTATATATACCACATTTCCTTTATCCTATCTGCCACTGATAGGCATTTAGGTGGATCCCATGTCTTTGCTATTGTGAACATGCTGCAATGAACATAGGTGTACTTGTGTATTTATAATAGAATAATTTATATTCCTTTGGTCATATACCCAGTAATGGGATTGCTGGCTGAAATGGTAGTTCTGTTTTTAGCTCTTTGAGGAATTGCCACACTGTTTTTTACAATGATTGAATTAATTTACACTCCTAACAACAGTGTATAAGTGTTCCTTTTTCTCTAAAATTTTGCCAGCATCTGTTATTTTTTGGCTTTTTAGTAATAGCCATTCTGACTAGCATGAAATGGCATCTCATTGTGGTTTTCATTTACATTTCTCTAATTATCAGTGATATTGAGCTTTTTTTCATATGATTGCTCGCCACATGTATGTCTTCTTTTGAAAAGTGTCTGTTCACATAGTTTGCCCACTTTTTAATGGGGTTGTTTGTTTTCTTCTTGTAAATTTGTTGAAATTCCTTATAGATTCTGGACATTAGACCTTTGTCAGATGCATTGTTTCTTGTCCATTTTTTAATTGGGTCATTTGTTTCCTGGCTACTAAGTTGTTTGAGTTCCTTATATATTTTGGATAATAACCCCTTATCGAATGTATGGCTTACACATATTTTCTCCCAATCTGTAGGTTGTTTCTTCACACTGTTAATTGTTTCCTTTGCTGTGAAGAAAGTTTTTAGTTTGATACAATCCCCTTTGTCCTTTTTTCTTTTGTTGTCTGCACTTTTGGGGTCAAATCCAAAAAATTACTGCCCAGACCAATGTATTGTAGTTTCCCCCTGTGTTTTTTTCAAGTAATTTTATAGTTTCAGGCTTACATTTAAGTCTTTATTCCATTTTGAGTTGACTTTTATAGCCATGCATGTTTTAAACTAAAGGATATTGGACTAGATGAATTTCTAAGGGTTCCTTTCAATTCTGAAGTGTTATGATTCTAATATTAAATTTATTGTTGGGAGGATTAATTCCTCTTGAAATATACTTAATAAATCCCTCTCCAAATATGGTACAGTATAAAATTAGTCAAAGACATAGACCTTGACCTACAGGGACTTATTTGCCAAGAAAGCTAAGTCACATCTTTGCCACTACAGACTATAGCTTCTACTTATCTACCCACTAATTATAAGTAATCACTTTTACATAAATGCAAATTAATGTCCACTCTAGCTTTTCCCTTTCACTGACAAGAACAGCTGAGGCTCAGACAACCTAAATGACCCCCAAGCCTATCAGCACTAAAGTTGAGGTAAATACTAGTTTGCATATTTCATATCTAGTTCTTGTGAAGGGTCAGATGCACCCACCTCTACCAGCAAGGTGCTTGATAAATCAACAAGGGAGGCAGGCCTGAAACATGTAACAAGAGAATCTGGCTGCTGAAGGGTACAGTCAGCCCTGATTTCCACCTCACTACTACCTTCTAATTCCCACAGCTGAAGTCAAGCTCCAGCAGGTGGGCCCAACTCCATTCCAGTTGTTGGGTCATTTCATCCCCTAGGTAGGGTAAATAAGTATTCTTGGACTGAGAACTCAGAAGCATAGAACCAAAACAGATATAGTATTCCTCTGATCTACCATGATGCCTTAGTTTAATTGCCCAGGTTCTTGCCTAGTTGATTCCAACTGGACAGGTACTTAAGATAGACTTTCTTATCAAGACTGATTTTGAAACAGGCAGTAATATGCTGGTAAATGTTTAACAACAAGCCTGATGGGTGGGGAGCCCTTATTTGTTAGCTTTGCTGATTTCCATGGATTAAACAATTCCACCATGGTCAATTTCAAGCTACCAATCACTAAACATGAACTTGAAGTTGGGAAGAGATGTGTACAATTAGTTGTCAAAAGCCAATGCAAACCAATTCTAGTACACCACTGGATATAGAGCAGAAACAAATCAGAAAAGACCCCTCTCCAACCCACCCCATCCCTGTGAGAAAGAAAAGTGATTCCCAAGATATTTTTGTCTTGTTGCCTTCATGGGTGGAGAGCACAGGAGCCAGATGAAAACAGATATCCCATAAAATTGGTGCATATAGTTTCCTAATTATGTAGTGGAAAAAATAGCATGCCCCATACCACATCAATAAGGAGTTAAGAAGAGAGAAAGCAAACTACAAAGATAATGGAAACAAGTGATGAAGATGGGTCTAAATTACTGGCATCTTTCAGCATAGAGTAGAGAAAGAAGGTGGATGGGTGGGTTTGTAGAGAGAAAAATCATTAATTGGAAAGGCTGTTCATTTGTTTAGAAAGAGACAAAAGGAAAAGAGGAGGGAGTATGACGAGCGAATAATCTCCAAGGGGAATTGGAAAAGAAAACAGGGCTTAAACTGCAGTGGAAGGTATTTGGAGTATTATGTTTGAATACATGATACAGCAGTTGTAGGAATACACACTACATAAAGTTCCAAGTACTACAACACTTCAAAGACTCCAACTCTATTGCTGTGTTACAGCTATCCAGTAAAAGTTAAAATATTCATGCTGATTATCATATAATTAACCATAAAATTGATCAACCTATCCAAGGTTTCAATAAGAAAAAAGTGGAAGTCTAGGTTGGTGTTGTCATAAAATGAATGTTACCAACTTGCTGTGCAATCTCAGGTCAGTCCCTTGCTTCTTGGCATAGGATGCCTTCTCAAAAATAGCAGACTTTAAGCAATAGGAATATGCTGTATCTTATTGATAAAATAGCCTATGATTGCTTCTGGTTTTAGTGGTCCTCTTGCCTACCAGGCAACTGTGAAACAACAAATTAAGTTGAAATCACTCAGGGCAACAAGTCACTGCTTGAAAGCAGTGTTACTTTGAGGTTTTGTCATCCTAGCCTTAAAAAAGCAAAGAAAATTTCATTTTCACTACAGCCTCTGAAATCTTCCCTTATCTAATCTCTTCTTTGCTCATTTGTGCTACGGAATCAGCAGTCAACAAACCTTATTAGGGGCCACATTTACTGCTTTGCATCTAAAACTAAAGCACTCATGACCGACAACACCTGCACATGCTGGGAATACACCTTGCACAATTATCTAGAAAAGGTGATACATAATAGGTCTAAGCAGGACAAATTAATTTTCCTCCATTCTTCTACACATTCCAAGTTTTTACATTTTTAAAATTTTTGTGGGTACATAGTAGGTACATATGTTTATGGGGTACATGAGATATTTTAATACATGCATGCAATGAATAATAATCACATCATGGTAAATGGGGTATCCATCCACTCAAGCATTTATCCTTTGTGTTACAAACAATCCAATTATACTCTTAGTTATTTTTAAATGTGCAATTATGTCCATGAGTTTAATCGTTTTGATTATTAGATCCCACAAACAAGTGACAGAACATGTGATGTTTGTATTTCTGTGTTTGGTTGATTTCACTTAACAAAATGACCTCCAATTCCATCTACGTTGTTGCAAATGGCAGGATCTTATTATTCTTTATGGTTGAATAGTACTTCATGGTGTATATGTACCATATTTTCTTTCTCCATTCATCTGTTGATAGACACTTAGGTTGCTTCCAAATCTTGGCTATTGTGAACAGTGCTGCAACAAACGTGGGAGTGCAGATATCACTTTGATATACTGATTTCCTTTCTTTAGGGTATATACCCAGCAGTGGAATTGCTGGATCATATCATAGCCCTACTTTCATTTTTTTGAGGAACCTCCAAACTCTTCCCCACAGTGCTTGTACTAATTTACATTCCCACAACATTGTAGGAGAGTTCGCTTTTCTCCACATTCTTACCAGCATTTGTTATTGCCTGTCTTTTGGATAAAAGCCATTTTAACTGGGGTGAGATGATATCTTCTCATTGTACCTTTGATTTGCACATCTCTGATGATCAATAATGTTGAGCACCTTTTCATATTCCTGTTTGCCATTTATATTTCTTCTTTTTGGAAATGTCTGTTCAAATCTTCTGTCAGTTTTTAAATCCGATTATTAGATTTTTTTTCCTATGGAGTTGTTTGAGCTTCTTATATATTCTGGTTATTGATCCCTTGTCAGATGGGTAGTTTGCAAATATTTTCTCCTAATCTGTGAGTTGTCTCTTCACTTTGTTGATTGTTTCCTTTGCTGTACAGAATCTTTTTAACTTGATATGATCCCATTTGTCCACTTTTGCTTTGGTTGCCTATGCTTGTGGAGTATTACTCAAGAAATTTTTGCCCAGACCAATGTCCTGGAGAGTTTCTCCAATGTTTTCTTGTAGTAGTTTCATAGTTTGAGGTCTAAGATTTAAGTCTTTAATCCATTTTGATTTCATTTTAGTATATGGCAAGAGATGGGGATCAAGTTTCATTCTTCTGCATATGGATATCCAGTTTTCCCAGCACCATTCATTGAAAAGACAGTCCTTTCTCCATTGTATGTTCTTGGCATCTTTGTCAAACACGGGCTCACCATAGGTGTATGGATTTATTTCTGGGTTCTCTATTCTGTTCCATTGATCAATGTGTCTGTTTTCATGCCAGTACCTTGCTGTTTTGGTTACCATAGCTCTATAGTATAACTTGAAGAAGTCAGGTAATGTGATTCCTTCAGTTTTGTCCTTTATGCTCCAGATAGCCTTGGCAATTCTGAGACTTTTGTGGTTCCAAATAAAGTTTAGGTTTTAAAAAAAATTATGTGAAAAATGTCACTGGTATTTTGATAAGGATTGCATTGAATCTACAGATTGCTTTGGGTACTACAAACATTTTAACAATATTGATTCTTCCAATCCATGAACATGGAATATCTTTCCATTTTTTGGTGTCCTCTTCAATTTCTTTCATCAGCATTTTGTACTTTTCATTGTAGAGATCTTTCACTTCTTTGGTTAAATTAATTCCTAGGTATTTGATTTTATTTGTGGCTATTATGAAAGAGATTACTTTTTTATTCCTTTTTCAGATTATTCACTCTTGGTATATAGAAATGCTACTGATTTTTGTATGTTGATTTGGTATCATCCAACTTTACTGAATTTGTTTATCAGTTCTAATAGTTTTTTGGTGGCATCGTTGTCTTTTTTCAAATGTAAGATTATATCATCTGCAAACAAGGATACTTTGACTTCTTCCTTTCCAATTTGAATGCCTTTAATACCTTTCTCTAGCTAGGACTTCCACTAGTATGTTAAATAATAGTGGAGACAGTCAGCATCCTTGTTTTTTCCAATCTTGAAGGAAAGACTTTCTTTTTTTATGCCTTCAACTTTTATATATTTTTCCAAATTTCCCATAATGAACATTTTTTAAAAGTATTATTATACTTTAAGTTTTAGGGTACATGTGCACAATGCGCAGGTTTTTTACATATGTATACATGTGCCATGTTGGTGTGCTGTACCCATTAACTCGTCATTTAGCATTAGGTATATCTCCTAATGCTATCCCTCCCCCCTCCCCCCACCCCACAACAGTCCCCGGAGTGTGATGTTCCCCTTCCTGTGTCCATGTGTCCTCATTGTTCAATTCCCACCTATGAGTGAGAACATGTGGTGTTTGGTCTTTTGTCCTTGAGATAGTTTGCTGAGAATGATGGTTTCCAGTTTCATCCATGTCCCTACAAAGGACATGAACTCATCATTTTTTATGGCTGCATAGTATTCCATGGTGTATATGTGCCAAATTTTCTTAATCCAGTCTATCGTTGTTGGACATTTGGGTTGGTTCCAAGTCTTTGCTATTGTGAATAGTGCCACAATAAACATACGTGTGCATGTGTCTTTATAGCAGCATGTTTTATAATCCTTTGGGTGAAGGAAAGACTTTCAGTTTTATCCCATTCATTATAATACTAGCTGTGGTCTGTCATATATGGCTTTTATTTTATCAAGATATGTTCCTTCTATCCCTAGTTTTTTGAGAATTTTTATCATGAAGGAATTTTAAATTTTAGCAAATGCTTTTTCAGTATCAACTGAAATGATCACACGGTTTTTGTGCTACACTCCATTCATATGATGTATCATATTGATTTGTGTATGCTGTATCATCCTTGTATCCCTGGGATAAATCCCACTTGGTCACAATGAATGATCATACTAATGTATTGTTGAATTCAGTTTGCTAGTATTTTAATGAGGACTTTTACAGCAATATTCATCAGAGATATTGGCCTGTAGTTTTCTTTTTCTGTTGTGTCTTTGTTTGTTTTGGTTATTAGAGTAATACCGCCCTCACAGAATGAGTTTCCCTCCTGCTCTTTTTTTCCAGATAGTTTGAGTAGGATTGGTTTTAGTTCCTCTTTAAATACTTGGAATAATTCCCCAGTGAAGCCATCAGTTCCTGGGCTTTTCTTTACTAAGAGACTTTTATTATGGTTTTGATCTCATTACTTGTAATTGGTCTGTTCAGGTTTTGAATTTTTTCCTGGTTCAAACATGGTAGGTTGTATGTGTCTCAAAATTTATTTATTTCTTCTACATTTTTCAGTTTATTAGCATATAGTTGCTGATAGTAGCCACTGGTGATCCTTTACATTCCTGTGGTATCAGTTGTATGTCTCCATTTTCATCTCTGATTTTATTTATTTGGACTTTCTCTGTTTTTTTATTAGTTAGTCTGGGTTAGTTTGTCAATTTTATCTTCTCAAAACAAAACAAAACGAAAACAAAATAAAAAAAACCAAGGTTTGGTTTCATTGATCTTTTGTATTGTTTTCTTCATTTTCATTTATTTTTGCTCTGATCATTATTTCTTTCCTTCTAATTCTGGGTTTGGTTTGCTCTTGCTTTTTTAATTCTTTAAGATGCATTGGTAGGTTGTTTATTTGAAGTTCTTTTTCTTTTTTGAGGTAGTCACTTATAGCTATAAGCTTCCCTCTGAGTACTGTTTTCATTGTGTCCCACATGTTTTTGTATGTTGTGTTTCCATTATCATTGGCTTCAAGAAAATTTCCAATTTCCTTCTTAATTTCTTCACTGACTCACTGGTCATTAGGAAGAACATTGTTTAGTTTCCATGTGTTTGTATAGTTTCCAAAATTCGTTTTGTTCTTAATTTTTTGTTTTATTCCATTGTATGAGAGAAGATGCCTGACATTATTTTAATTTTTTGAATGCTTTAAGAGTTGTTTTGTGACCTAACATATGGTCTATTCCTGAGAATGATCCATGTGCTGAGAAGAATGTGTATTCTGCAGCCTTTGGATGAAATATTCTGTAAATATCTATTAGGTCCATTTGTTCTATAGAGAAGATTAAGTTCCATGTTTCTTTGTTGATTGTCTGGAACATCTGCCTAATGCTGAAAGTAGAGTGTTGAAGTCTCCAGCTATTACTGTATTGAGGTCTATCTCTCTCTTTAGTTCTAATAATATTTGCTTTATATATGTGTGTTCCAGTGTTTGTTGCATATATATTTACAATCGTTATATCCTGTCACTGGATTGAACCCTTTATCATTATATAATGATGTTCTTTGTGTCTTCTTAGAGTGTTTATAGCTATTCCTGCTCCTTTTTTGTTTCCATTGGCATGAAATATCTTTTTTCATCCCTTTATTTTCAGTCCATGTATATCTTTATAGTTGAAATGTGTTTCTTGTAGGCAATGGATCATGGGGTCTTGTATTTTCATCCATTCAGCTATTTTATATCTTTTGATTGGACAGTTTAGTCCATTTACATTCACTGGTATTATTCATAAGTAGTGATTTATTTCTGTCATTTGTTTCTTGATTTCCGGTTGTTTTGTGGTCTTCTCTTCCTACTTCCCTTCCTTTCCTTTTAGTAAAGGTGATTTTCTCTGATGGTATGATTTAATTGCTTGCCTTTTATTTTGTGTGATCCATTGCATGTTTTTTGATTTGAGGTTACTGAGAGGCTTGCAAATACGATTTTATAACTCATTGTTTTCAACTGATAACAACTTAACACTGATTACATAAACAAACAAACACACAAAAAGAAAACTAATAAGGCTGGGTGCGGTGGCTCATGACTGTAATTCCAGCACTTTGGGAGGCCGAGGCAGACGGATCACCTGAGGTCGGGAGTCTGACCGACATGGAGAAACCCCATCTCTACTAAAAATACAAAATTAGCCAGGCATGGTGGTGCATGCCTGTAATCCCAGCTACTCGGGAGGCTGAGGCAGGAGAACTGCTTGAACCCAGGAGGCAGAGGTTGCGGTGAGCCAAGATTGCACCATTGCACTCCAGCCTGGGCAACAAGAGCGAAAGTCCATCTCAAAAAAAAAAAAAAAAAAAAAGAAAACTAATAAAAGTTCTACGCTTAAACTTCATCCTTTCCACTTTTTAACTTTTTGTTGTTTCTCTTTGTGTCTTGTTGTATTGTCTATGTCTTGAAAAGTTGTTGTAGTGTAGATATTATTTTTGATTGGTTCATCATTTCATCTTTCTACTTATGATAAGGGTAGTTAAAATACCATAATTATATCATTATAATATTCTGTGTTTTTCTGTGTACTTATTATTACCAGTGAGTTTTGTACCTTCAGACAACTTCTTTTTGCTCATTGACATCCTTTTATTTCAGATTGAAGAACTCCCTGTAGCATTTGTTGTAGGACAGGTCTGGTGTTGAAATGCCCAGCTTTTGTTTCTCTGGGAAGGTCTTTATTTCTGCTTCATGCTTGAAGGATATTTTCACCAGAAATACTCTTCTAGGGTAAAATATGTTTCCTTTAGCCCTTTAAATATGTCATGCCACTCTCTCCTGGCCTGTAAGGTTTCCACTGAAAAGACTGCTGCCACAGGTATTGGAGTTCCATAGTATGTTATGTTGTTTCTTTTCTCTTGCTGCTTTTAGGATCCTTTCTTTATCCTTGACCTTTAGGAGGTTTGATTATTAGATGCCTTGAGGTAGTCTTCTTTGGGTTAAAGCTGCTTAGTGTTCTATAACCTTCTTGTACTTGAATGCTGATATATTTCCATAGGTTTGGGAAGTTCCCTGATATTATCCCCCTGAATAAAATTTCTACCTCTATCTGTTTCTCTATCCCCCATCTAAATGCAATAGCTCTTAGATTTGCCCTGTTGAGGCTGTATTCTAGATATTGTAGGTGTGCTTCATTGTTTTTCATTCTTTTTTCTTTCATCTACTGTGTATTGTCAAATAGTCTGTCTTCAAGCTCACTAATTCTTTCTTGTGCTCGATCAGTTCTGCTAAGAGACTCTGATGCATTCATTCTTCAGTACGTCAATTTCATTTTCAACTCTAGAATTTCTGCTTGATTCTTTTTAATTATTTTAATCTCTTTGTTAAGTTTATCTGACAGAATTCTGAATTCCTTCTCTGTGTTACCTTGAATTTCTTTAAGTTTCCTCAAAACAGCTATTCTGAATTCTATGTCTGAAAGGTCACATATCACTGTTTCTTTAGGATAGGTCCTGGTGCCTTATTTAGTTCGTTTGATGAGCTCATGTTTTCCTGGATGATCTTGCTGCTTGTAGATGTTCACTGGTGTCTGAACATTGATGAGTTAGGTATTTATTGCAGTCTTCACAGTCTGGGCTTATTTGCTTCTGCCTTTCTTGAGGAGGCTTTACAAGTATTTTAAGAGACTGGACCCCAAGCCCAATATTTCTGTGGTTTTTGCAGACTCATAAGAGGTACCACCTTGGTGGTCTTAAATAAAATCTGGAAGAATTTTCTGGATGACCAGAAAGGAACTCTTGTTTTTTTTGTCCTTACTTTCTCACAAACAGTCTCTGTCACTGACCTGAGCTGTCTGGAGGTGGGGGTATGGTGATGGAAGCACTCCTGTGGCCACCATCCCTGAGACTGCACTTGTTCATACCTGAAGCCAGCACAACACTGGATCTTACCCAAGGTCTGCTGAAACCACTACCTGGCTACCACCCACATTTACTCAAGTCCTTGGGCTCTACAACCAGCAGGTGGCAAAGTCAGACTGTTTGGTGTCCTTCCCTTCAGGGTGACAAGTTCCTCCATGCCACAAGCTGGTCAGGAGATGTTGTCTGGGTGCCAGGGATTGGAGTTAAAAAAACATCAGAAATTAGCCTGATGTTCTATCCTACTAAATAGATAAGTGGCTAAGCTGGTGCTAAAACCATGACATGCAGTCTTTCCCACTCTTTTTTCTTCTTTCCACAGGCAGAGAGGCCTCTCCCTGTCACCATCACCACCACTTGCCCATGGTGGGGGAAGGAGGAGGGCGGGCTTCTGCCTGGCCACTGCCAATGTTCCCTTAAAGCCTAAGGCCTCTTCAGTTAGCTTGTGGTGAATGCTGCCAGGCCTGTGACTCACCCTTCAGGGCTATGGTCTGACCCAGGGCAGGTCCGGAAATGCCATCCAGGAGCCTAGGCCTAGACTCAGGGAACCCAAGAGCCTGCTTGTTGCTCTACCCCACTTTGGTCAAGTTGGTACCTAAGGTGCAAGACGAAGTCCCCTTTACTTTTCTGTCTGCTTTTCTCATACAGAAGGAGTCGTTTACTGTAGACAGCACAGCTGGGAATGTGCTGGATCACATCTGTGGTCAGAACGTCTTAGAACCCAAAGCCCACAGCATACTACTAGGGTATTGGTGCTGGTTATTCAGGTCCCAAGAGCTCTTTAGTTAGCAGCTGATGAATCCTGCCAGGAGTGAGTCCTTCCCTCAAGGAAGCAGTTTCTCTTTTGGACCAAGGTATATCTAGAAATGTTGTCCAGGACCTAGGCCCTGGAATAAGGGCCTCACGACTCTGCCTGGTACCCTACCCTATTGTGGCTTAGCTGGTATCCAAGATGCAAGACAAAGTCCTCTTTCATCTTTGTTTTCCTCCCCTTAAGCAGAAGGAAGGAGACAATTTCATTGCTGTGAACTGCATTGCCTGGGGTTGGGGGGAGGCATGGGGCAAGCACTCCCTTAGCTGCCCTGGCTGGTGTCTCCCTAGGTCACGTGCCACCCTAGTCCTCTGGCTCTGAGCCTAGCCCAGCACTAAGGGCCACCTGGAAATTGCAGTCACTGTGTCCTAGACTGCCTTTCAAGTTTACCTAGGACCCCAGAGCTCTTTTGCCTGTGGTGGTGAGGCTTGCTGAGAGAGTGGAGTTCTGACTGATGGGATGGATGATTGATCCCTCTCTGGCTAGGGCTGCTGCAAATGCCCCCTCTGTGCACAGGTGCTGACTGAGCCCAGCATGGCTTTTTTCTCCACTGTGACAGTGTAGCACTGAAATCAATATAATGTCCCCAGTCACTTCACTCTCCCTCCTGAAAGTGCACAGACACTCTGTGCTGCATGGCTGCTGCTGGGGGATAGGGGAGGGGTGGATCTGGTGATTCAAGACTGTCTCTCTGACCCTCCTCAATACCTCTTTCAACAATATAAAGTCTGGTACTGTGATTGCTCACCTGATTTTTGTTTTTTTGTGACAGTGCTTTTCTGTGTGCAGATAGTTGTTAAAATTTGGTGTTCCTGTGGGGAGTACTAACGTTGCAGGTTTGTATTCTGCCATCTTGTTCTGCCCCTCCCAATAGTTTTATATACCAGCAAACATAAGGACTGTCTTTCTCATCTTCCTTACACTAACCAGATACTCATTTTGGTTACCCAATAAGTAAATATTACCTCCTAACAGAAGACCGTATCATTATAATTTTCCTGTTCCCTGCTTTTGTCACATTTTACAATTCAGCCCCTCTAACAGAAGAGTAATGAATAGCAGAATAAGAATCTCTTCACTATCTTGTCCTGCTCCTTTTTATTCCTACCATTTCTGCATTTTTTCCAAGCTTCTTTGTCATCTACAAAGGCAGAACTGCAAACACCAGAGAAGAGCTGAAGAGACCAGTGTTAGTAAAAGAAAACAAGAACAGCAATACGGGTCTGAAAATGAAAGGGTCAGGCTATCAGAGAGTAGTCATCAAGGGGGACAATTGTTATATGTAACTAACAGCTCAGATTCTTATAAGAAAGAATAAATCAGGCATCAAAAGGAAAAAAAACTGAGCTTATGAGAAAGGCACAGTGATTTCTTAAACGGCATAGCAGTTTCCTGTCTATAAATACGTATGTTTCTATGTATGTGTGTGTGCATGCATGTGTGTCTTTTATAAGTAAGTGGTGAAAAAGAAGAACATAGAGCCCATTGTGGATGGAGGAAATAATAAAAATAGGCCTCAAACAGCAAATGCCCTGGACTTACAAGCCCTGAACCTGAAGGAAAAACTAGTTTCAGTCCAGAATAAATTGGAATCTGAGCAATTACAAATTTTTATTAAAAGAATAAAATATTGAATCCAGAAAATCCTCATGACTTAATGTAGGTATGTGTGTATGTAAAATGTGCTAAGCCTGTATATGGGCGAACCTGATCCAAACAATCTGGGTGATAGTTCTAACTACCCTGAACTTGGGGAAAGCAAAGGGTTTAGAACCCCCAACTTTTAATTTAAAAACATTTTAAATTGAGCTTTTTACCAAAGAAAAATTCTGATATTACTAGATATTAAGTTAAACAGAAAATTAGTTTGAAGCAACTGAATCAAAGTGGGGTAAATTTACATTAAATTTGATTTTTTAAATCAGGTTTTTAAAGCATACAATATCTTTTGATTACCATTTTATTATGCTCCCTGTGAAGTTTCCTCTATATTTGAACTGGCCAGCCTCATCAACCAGTTTGCCAATGGGCTTTTCCTTGAATGAGTGCTATTAACAACATATGGTAACAATACAGGGATGTCTTTTTAAACTTCAGGCAGTGTACACAGCTTTTGCTGTGCTTCAAGGTCCCTTCTTTTTATTTAAATTGTTGGTTGTTAAGGCTCTGCTTTAACCCCTCAGTCTTGCTGAAACTGAAGATCTCTCCCCATCAAACTGCACCCTACCATCCCCAGTTATAAGGAAAACATGATTCTTATACATCATTTATTATCATCCTTGTACATCATTATGGTATAAAGAAAACATAGAATGAGAAAAAATATAATGAAAACCTGCAAATATGTGAGTATAAGCCTACAATTTTAATACCTCTTTATAGTTTTATGGTAAAATTCTAGTAATCTGCTCAGTCCTTACTTAGGATATAAATCATTATCCTTTTCTCAAAGGAGTGCTGTCAATTGTCAGTGTGAACTAAGTTCAGTTACCATTAAAAATAATTACCCTGGAAAAGTAAACATGCATCCCCTACCTTGTGATAATCTCACTTACTGAATCATTACAAATCACTCTTTCCTCTTCTCGCACCTTGTACCACTTAGAACAGTTAATACATTCTGCCTTCCATTGTTCCTTTATTTATCTTTACCTAAAACACTATAAACCAGTAGGTGGAAAAAGGGTGGGAATCCAGTTCATCACTGCATTCCACACAGAACTCTTCATATTGTAGGTATTCAATGCCTACTTAAAAATGACATTTGGTCCTTTCCTAGAGATATGAGAGAAATATCCCAGACCCATACTCTTCCTTAGGTGGTATCACTAGAAGAGCCTTCTAACTACAACTGTAGCATTTTTCATTGCCCAAATTGGGATTTTTAAAAACTTTTATTTTAGGTTTGGGGGTACATGTGAAGGTTTGTTACATAGGAGGTTGTAACATCGGAGTTTGTTTTACAGATTATTTCATCACACAGGTATTAAGCCCAGTACCCAATAGTTATCTTTTCTGCTCCTCTCCGTCCTCCCACCCTTCACCCTCAAGTAGACCTCAGTGTCTGTTGTTTCCTTCTTTGTGTTCATAAGTTCTTATCATTTAGCTCCCACTTACAAGTAAGAACACGCGGTATTTGGTTTTCTGTTCCTGCGTTAGTTTGCTAAGAATAATAGCCTCCAGCTCCATCCATGTTCCCACAAAAGACATGATCTTGTTCTTTTTATTTCTGCATGGTATTCTATGGTGTATGTGTATCACATTTTCTTTATCCAATCTGTCATTGATGGACATTTAGACTTATTCCATATCTTCACTATTGTGAATAGTGCTGCAATGAACATTCGGATGCCTGTGTCTTTATGGTAGGATGATTTATATTCCTCTGGGTATATACCCAGTCATGGGATCACTGGATTGAATGGCAGTTCTGCTTTCAGCTCTTTGAGGAATCACCATACTGCTTTCCACAATAGTTGAACTAATTTACACACTCACCAATAGTGTATAAGTGTTTCCTTTTCTCCACAACCTCGCCAACATCCAGTATTTATTGACTTTTTAATAATAGCCATTCTGTCTGGGGTGAGATGGCATCTCATTGTGGTTTTGATTTGCATATCTCTAATGATCAGTGATTTTGAGCTATTTTTCATATGCTTGTTGGCTGCATGTATGTCTTCTTTTGAGAACTGTCTGTTCATATCCTTTGCCCACTTTTAAGTGGGGTTGTTTTTCTCTTGTAAATTTGTGTAAGTTCCCTATAGATGCTGATTATGAGACCTTTGTCAGGTGCATGGTTTGCAAATATTTTCTCCCATTCTGTAGGTTGCAAAAAAATCAGAGAGGACACAAACACAGGGAAAAACATCCCATGCTCCACTGGGATGCTCAGCTGCAGGTTGTTTCTTTACTCTGTTGATAGTTTCTTTTGTGGTGCAGAAGCCCTTAAGTTTAATTAGATCCCACTTGTCAATTTTTGCATTTGTTGCAACTGCCTTTGGTGTCTTTGTTATGAAATCTTTGGCCATTCCTATGTCTAGGATGGTATTGCCTAGGTTGTCTTCCAGGGTTTTTATAGTTTTGGGTTTTACATTTAAGTCTTTAATCCATCTTGAGTTAGTTTTTGTATATGGTGTAAGGAAGGTGTCCAGTTTCAATCTTCTGTATATGGCTAGCCAGTTATCTCATCACCATTTATTGAATAGGAAGTCTTTTCCCAATTGCTTGTTTTTGTCAGGTTTGTCCAAGATCAGATGGTTGTAGGTGAAAGGCCTCACTTCTGGGCTTTCTATTCTGTTCCACTGTTCTATGTGCCTGTTTTGTACCAGTATCATGCTGTTTTGGTTACTGTAGCCCTGTAGTATAGTTTGAAGTCAGATGATGTGATACCTCCAGGTTTGTTCTTCTTGCTTAGTATTGTCTTGGCTATTCAGGCTCTATTTTGGTTCCATATGAATTTTAAAATAGTTTTTTCTAATTCTGTGAAGAATGTCATTGGTAGTTTGATAGGAATAGAATTGAATCTGTAAGTTGCTTTGGGCGGTATGATAATTTTAATGACATTGATTCTTCCCAGCTGAGCATGGGATGTTTTTCCCTTTATTTGTGTCCTCTCTGATTTTTTTTGCAGTGTTTTGTAATTCTCATTGTAGAGATATTTCACCTCCCTGGATAGCTGTATTCCTAGGTATTTTATTCTTTTGTGGCAATTGTGAATGAAATTGTCTTTCTGATTTGGCTCTCGGTCTGGCTGTTGTTGGTTTATAGGAATGCTAGTGATTCTTGTACATTGATTTTGTATCCTGAAACTTTGTTGAAGTTGTTTATCAGCTGAAGGAGGTTTTGGGCCAAGACTATGGGGTTTTCTTGATGTAGAATCTTGTCGTCTGCAAACAGAGATAGTTTGACTTCCTCTCTTTCTATGTGGATGCCTTTTATTTCTTTCTCTTGCCTGATGGCTCTGTCTAGGACTTCCCCTTACTATGCTGAATAGAAGTGGTGAGAGAAGCCATCCTTGTCTTGTGCTGGTTTTCAAGGGGTATGCTTCCAGCTTTTCCCCATTCTGCATGTTGTTGGCTGTGGGACTGTCATAGATGGCTCTTATTATTTTGAGGTATGTTCCTTCAATACCTAGTTTATTGAGAGTTTTTAACATAAACGGATGTTGAATTTTATCAAAGGCTTTTTGTGCATCTATTGAAATAATCATGTGGGTTTTGTTTTTAGTTCTGTTTATGTGATGAATCACATTTTTTTGATTTGCTTATGTTGAACCAGCCTTGCATCATGGTGATGAAGCCTGGTTGATCATGGTGAATTAGCTTTTGACGTGCTGCTGGATTCGGTTTGCAAGTTTGTTGTTGAGAATTCTTGTACCAATGTTCATCAAGGATATCGGACCTGAAGTTTTCTTTTGCTGTTGTGTCTCTGCCAGGTTTTGAAATCAAGATGATGCTGGCCTCACAGGATGAGTTGGGGAGGAGATCTTCCTCCTCAACTTTTTGGAATAGTTTCTGTGAGAATAGTACCAGCTCTTCTTTGTAATCTGGTTGAATTCTATTGTGAATCTATCAGGTTCTGGGATTTTTTTGGTTGGTAGGCTATTTGTTACTGATTCAATTTTGGAGCTTGTTATTGGTCTATTCAGGGAATCAAGTTCTTTCTGGCTCAGTCTTGGGAGAGAGTATGTGTCCAGAAATTTATCCATCTCTTCTAGGTTTTCTAGTTTGTGTGCACAGAGGTGTTCATAGTAGTTTCTGATGGTTGTTTTTATTTCTGTGGGGTCAGTAGTAACATTCCCTTCATCATTTCTAATTGTGTTTATTTGTATCTTCTTTTCTTCTTTATTAGTCTAGCTAGAGGCCTATCTATCTTATTAATTTTTTCAAGAAACAAACTTCTGGATTCACTGATCTTTTGGTTTTTCATGTCTCAATTTCCTTCAGTTCAGTTCTGATTTTTTTTATTTCTTGTCTTCTGCGAGCTTTGGAGTTGATTTGTTCTTACTTCACTAATTCTTTCAGTTGCGATGTTAGGTTGTTAATTTGAGATCTTTCTAACTTTTTGATGTGGGCATTTAGTGCTATTAGTTTCCCTCTTAACACTGCCCTAGCTGTGTCCCAGAAATTCTGGCATGTTGTATCTTGATTCTCATTCTTTTCAAAGAACTTCTTGACTTCTGTCTCAATTTCATTATTTACCCAAAAGTCATTCAGGAGCATGCTGTTTAATTTCCATGTAATTGTATGGTTTTGAGCAATTTTCATAGTTTTTATTTCTATTTTTATTGTGCTGTGGTCCTGAGAGTGTGTTTGGTATGAATGTGGATCTTTTGCAGTTGCTGAGGATTGTTTTATGTCTAATTATGTGGTCAGTTTTAGAGTATGTGCCACGTGGCAATGAGAATAATGTATATTCTGTTGTTTGGGGGTGGAGAGTTCTGTCATGGTCTATCAGATCCATTTGGTCCAATGTTGAGTTTAGGTCCTGAATAACTTTGTTAATTTTCTGCCTTGATGATCTGTCTAATACTGTCAGTGGAGTGTTGAAGTCTCCCACTATTATTGCGTGGGAATCTAAGTCTCTTTTTATGTTTCTAAGAATTTGCTTTATGAATTTCGGTGCTCCTGTGTTGGGTGCATATATACTTAGGATGGTTAGATTTTCTCGTTGAATTGAAACCTTTACCATTATGTAATGCCCTTAGGCTTTTTTGATCTTTCTTCGTTTGAAATCTGTTTTGTCTGAAATTAGGATTGCAACCCTTGTTTTTGCTCTGTTTTCCATTTGCTTGGTAGATTTTCATGCATCCCTTTATTTTGAGCCTGTAAGTGTCATTATGTGTAAGATGGGTCTCTTGAAGATAGCATACTATTGGGTCTTGCTTTTTTTTTTTGTTTGAGATGGAGTTTTGCTCTGTTGCCCAGGCTGGAGTGCAGTGGTGTGATCTCGGCTCACTGCAACCTCCACCTCCCAGGTTCACGTCATCCTCCTGCCTCAACCTCCCGAGTAGCTGGGACTACAGGCGCCTGCCACCACGCATGGCTAATTTTTTGTATTTTTAGTAGAGACAGGGTTTCATCATGTTAGGGAGGATGGTGTTGATCTCCTGACCTCGTGATCCGCCTGCCTCGGCCTCCCAAAATGCTGGGATTACAGGCGTGAGCCACCGGGCCCAGCCGGGTCTTGCTTTTTTAATCCAGCTTGCCACTCTCTGCCTTTTAAGTCGGGCATTTAGCCTATTTGCATTCAAGGTTAGTATTGATATGTGTGGATTTGATCCTGTCATTGTGCTGTTAGCTGGTTACGATGTTGGCTTGTTTATGTGGTTGCTTTACAATGACACTGGTCTGTGTGTTTAAGTGTGTTTTTGTATTAGCCAGTAGCAGCCTTTCCTTTCGATATTTAGTGCTTCTTTCAAGATCTCTTGTAAGGCAGGTCTGGTGTTAATGAAACCCCTCAACATTTGCTTATCTGAAAAGGATCTTATTTCTCCTTCACTTAAGAAGCTTAGTTTAGCTGGATATGAAATTCTTGGTTGAAGATTTTTTTCTTTAAGAATATTAAATATAGGCCCCCAGTCTCTTCTGGCTTGTAGGGCTTCAGCTGAGAGGTCTGCTGTTAGACTGATAACCCCTTTGTAGGTGACCTGCCCATTCTCTCTAGCTGCCTTTAACATTCTTTCTTTCATTTTGACCTTGGAAAATCTGATGATTGTGTGTCTTGGGGATGATCTTCTTGTGTAGAATCTTGCAGGAGTTCTCTGTATTTCCTGAATTTCACTGTTGGCCTCTCTAGCAAGGTTGGGGAAATTTTCATGGATGATATTCTGAAATATGTTTCCCAGCCAACCTGGGATTTTAAATGATGATTAATCATTATACTCTCAAAACTAATGGGTTGTGCTTTGGGTTTTCAACACTTTCTCCATCTTCCAGGTCCCCTTACTCCTTGTACCACCATTTACCCCAAAAGAAAAAAGAACAGTTGTTTGCAGTAAACCTCCTCAACTCCCCTGGCGAGCCTCATGAACACCTAATACAGGGGGGCTAGAGAGGAGAGACTGAGGAGATTTCTAGTCCACAGGTGACTTGCCTGATTTCTCTTTAAGTGAGCTAAAGAGCCTCTGTTACTCATCTAAACCATAATAACAAATCGTCTCTATACTTTTGGCTTTAACTGTACCATAACTGCAAAACATTTTGGAAGAGGTAATGCTAATAATTGTGATACTTAAGTCCTGCAATCCAGCTCAATAATTCAACAAGCATTTTCAGAGAGCCTCCTATGTACAAGGTGAGAAGGAATACAAACATGAGAGAACTAGGATACTCCCTTAATTATATCTATTAATACATCCAACACCATTTTTTTCAACAAAACTAACTAGACATGGATTTTTTAACTGGGCTAGGGCTTGCCCTGATTGATTAGTGTTCACATATAGAGCAATGGGTTTAGCTAAATAAATAATGTTACTAAACAAACCCAACCAGGGTAGCTATTGGTAAAGAGAATTAATGATTATGTACATATATCACTTCTTAAGTATTAGGTGCTCCTAGGCTCCAGGAAACAGAAGCCCTGAATTAGATCTTATTTGAGTATCTACTAGGTGCATGACTCAGTAATACATGCCGAGTTGCAGGAGTGACATAGAGTATTAGAAGCCATCTTAAATAAGGATGACTCCATCATAGTCTCCCCTGTGGAATAAAAAATACCCCACACACCTTGCACTGCCACTATTATACTGTGTGTTGTTTACCCTTTTTAGAAAATAGTCTACTCTAAGGACACACATGGATCAAAAATAAACAAAAATAAAGGTGCTGTTTCCAAAAAACCAAATTCTCAATTGAGACATTGTTCAAATAACTCATATTCTATGTCTTTGTTTGGGGTGGGGGTTAGAAACCCCAACCAAAAGATTCAAACATGTTGGTATACAATAGATATAGTTCAAGAACTCAAGGTATATTTAGGGGAGGGTGCAAAGGAGGCAGTGAGAAAGAAAGAAAGGGAGAGTGTAGATGCTAAGTACATGGGTTTATATGGCTAGTCAAATAATAACAAGTGAAGCAAGCTCTACTGCTCTCAGTATACATAGTGCTACTCTAATATACAAACCTATTTGTGATATAATTCAATAATTTAAGTGGACAATGTATAATGGCAACTTTTTTTGAACACTGACAAAAGTTGAGTCTTTCCTCCTACAAGTGAGCCACAACTTATTTGCCTTGAAAATAAACATAAAAATCCAAGAGAATTAAAAAAAAAACTATACATGAAGCCCCCAAACACTAATTATAACCTCTCTTAAAACATTTCCGATTATCAGCTCCCGAGAAAGGTATAATAGAAATGGAGGCACCAAGCACATTTCCTTATGCAACTGTCTTCCCACACTAGTAGTAAAGAAGATTCTTTATCAGCAGTGATTTAGTTACCCACCTAATGCTTACTTATTGTGTTTTCAGAAAAACCACTACAAGAATTTTCAAATAGAAACTATTAGCATCCATTGTAATTAATATCTTCTTTCCCAATGCTAAAGGCTCTACTTTGTCAGAAACCACTGGTTTTTCTCCCAGCCACCCTCAACTACTACAGCTACTTGCCAAAGGGCCCAGCTTTAAAGAGTGAAACCATCTTTAATTTTATCTCCTCCTTTTTGTTTAGGGTTTGTTTTAAAACCTTCATCTCCAGGAAGATAGAACAAATAATAAAAACACCTATCACTGTACTGGACTAAATTAAAAGGCCCTTTACCTCACTTAAGAGATCTATTCTAGTCTGTTCTCAGTCCTTCCAAATTCTACTTGAATTTTAAGGCCTTGCATAAATTCCACTCCCACCACTAAACCTTCTCAAGACCACTCTAGCCTATGGATATCCTGTCTATGGACTATTTAACTAGCTCTCAATACCACTTATTTCTCCCTTATCATATATTATTTAGTATTATTACCTGTTTCAAGTGTATCCTGTCTAGAAATCCTGACATATGAGAATGACAGAAGAACTTGAGGGTGCTTGGCCTGGAGGGGAGATGTTTCAAGGACACATTAGGTAAATATATTTTTAAACGATTGAAGCTTTGTCATATAGAAGAAGAATTAAGAATTAACCTTTGTTGCTCCAGAAGATAGAGTTTGAAGGAAGCACATTTTAGGGCTACATGAGCAGGTTATAAATATCTATCATGTATTTTACTATGTTCTATGTGCTATATTGGGCACGTATCCATATCTTGTATCATTTAACTATAATAGGTTTTTCTAACAGTATAACTGATTCAAACAATGGACTAGTGTGTCTTATAAAGTAATAAGCTCTTTTCCTCAGAACTGTTGGAGGCAAGGATCCCATGCTGGGTGAAGGGGATGGAACTAGAATATTCAAAATGTCCCATTTTAATGCTGATGATATATGGGGTGTGCCCATTAAGTAATGACATAAATTCATCTTTAGAAAAGAAACCCATTAAGATCTGTGCAGGACCCAACCTGTACATGGTTTGGGGCTGCTATATGCCTCATAAAGCAAGTGAAGGGTTTGTTTTCTGAAAAAACAAAGTCATTTTCTCTTCTGAAAAAGCCTCCTACATATTTGGCTTTGCAATTTTCCAGGAATAAGAGGGCAAGGATTGAGGCTTCATAAGTCTGGGTTTTCAGTTCAGGTTAAGAGAGAAGATGAATTGAAACCAGAAAATTCAGACTGGGAAGTAGGTCCCTCTAGAACTCATCACTGTTAACTCAGCCTGGGTTTCACGAGTCATAGAAGTGGATTCCTTGATAACAAAATAAATATAGTTTCTCCCCAAAAGAAGACAAACTCAAGTACATGAATACATATAAGCGTTCTACTTTAAAGACGTTAACCTAGAAAATGTGAACTTAGTTCCAAATGACATAGCTGCTCCACCCTCAAAGGAAAAAGGACTGTCATTTCAAAGTAGGTTCTAAGCAACATACTGGAGGGTCTGGAGATAATCTCAAAAACACTTTTAAGTAACATCGGTTTTGTGAAAATAATGTAAGTTTCCTAAAGTAGCCAATTTGGAAAGGGACAGCATGAATTTTCATATGTAACTACTGATTTTTTAAAGCAAATATTTATTACTTTGTAATCGCAGCCCATATATGTTGTCTCTCTACCTCAATTATAAGGGCCTGTTGGCAAGGACATTTTCAAGTGGCAGCATGCACTCTTTAACACCTTCTTCATTGTTTTTAAAAGGTATCCATGTCAACTCAAGGCTGTGAGTTAATTAATGATAGTAATAATAATAATATTAAATTAAGTTTTGAGTACATACTATGTCAGACACTTGCTGAGCATAAATATTCATCTCACTCATCTCATCAAATGACTCTTTAGTCAAGTAAATGGTCAGACAATCTAGTTAGAAGCTTGGCTGACTCCTCCCCCTTCTAACTGAATTGATCAATTCTAAGGCAGAATTATTTACTTGCCTTATAATCACTGACATACAGCTTATGTCTGGTCTAGACTGCTTGTTTACCAATTTTCTTCTGTATTCCCATAGACAAAAAATCCCTCCTGTTGAATAGTATTCAAAGGTTATGATTATTCTCTATGCTTGATTTTTCTCCTTGGTCAAAAAATGTGTCCTTGTTTATTTAAAAAATGAAAATTACTTTTAGCAAAACTACTAGTTGAGCTAGTAATTAACACAAATGACCTACTCCTCCATGATAAACAAATGAATTTCAAGCTAGCTGGCAAGGAAGCCAGATGGTTAATATTGAACCTGTATTTGAATTGTATTCTCAAAACACCATGGATTTAAAACACATTAATAATTGTATTAGTTTTCTATGGCTGCTGTAATAAATTACAACAAAGTCAGTGGCATAAAACAACAGTAATTTATTCTCTCACAGTTAGAGAGGCCAGAATGTAAAATCAAAGTGTCAGTAGGTCTGTACCCTCCTCTGGAGGCTCTGCAAAGGCACTTTGTCCAAATAAGGTAACATTCACAGGTTCCAGGGATTAGGACATTGACAGACCTTTTAGAGGACCACTATTCAGCCCACTACAATGATTAATACTTAAAACATAAAAACACTTATTAGAATATCCTATAAAGATCAAAATAGCTGAGAAATTAATAAGTAGGTCTTGGTAAAAAAAAGAATATTAAAAGAGCAGTTTGTGTCCCTCCAAAATAAATATGCTGAAATCTAATCCCCAATGTGATGGTATTTGAAGGTGGGGTCCTTTGGGAGGTGATTAGGACATGAGAGTGGACCACTCATGAATGAGATTAGTGCCTTCATAAAAGAGACCCCAGAGAGTTCCCTCATTTCTTCCACCACATGAAGAAACAGCAAGAAGGCATAGTCTGTGAACCAGGAAGCGAGCCCTCACCAGACACCGAATCTACTGATTTCTTGATCTTCGACTTGCCAGCCTCCAGAATTGTGAAAAATAAATTTCTGTTGTTTCTAAGACAGCCAGTCTGTGGTGATTTGTTATAGCAGCCCAAACTGATGGAGAGAGGGCACAAATTTCATCTCTTCAGCCACATCTGCCTATAAAGATGGTACAACTTGGTCTTCCAGTATGTCTGTTCAAGATGGCTGACTGGAAGCATCTGGTACTTGCCTCCTCCATAAAGAGGAACCAAAATAGTATTAGAATCACACTTTGAATTGATCATCCAAAAGACAACACTAGAATTCAACAGAGAAGAGACAGGAAACACCTAAGGCAAGGAAGGAGAGGGAAGAAAGGCACTCTGCTCAGCCAGATTGGCTGGGAGCCCAGAGAGGCTCTCCAGTGCAGGAAAAGGGTATGTGAGAAACCCTCAGCAGTCCACATTCCCACTGCAGACTCCTGCAATCTCAGCCTTCAAAGAGCCCATCCACCCTCTTGGGTCCTGAGACTAACATAGGGATCTGCCTGGAGACTGCATGATGGCATGCTCCAGAGAGGGAGATCACACTGAGTCCCACACACCCTCCAACTCCTAAGAAGCTGCAGCATGTCTCCATTTTGAAAGGCCAGGCCCCACCAGGCTGCATCCTGCACTGGAGCCCAGCAGGCCTTGCATCTCCACATCCCTGGAGCTGAATTCACATCATCCATCTGTAGCCACCACCACTGCTGTCTGGTGCATCCAGAGCAGAACCATAAGCCCCGTTGGCAGTGACCCTGCTATAGGGTGCATTTTCCCACTCCCTGAAGACAGATTTCTCCATCTGCAGTCACTGCCACTGCTGGCTGATGCTGCCAGGGCTGAAGTGTGAGCTACTGGTAGTAACTCTGAGGACAGGCTACCCTGCCTACAGCTACCACCTGAGACCAAGGCATGTGCTCCACAGCTTCCTGCCTATTACTGCTACCAATGAAAGCAACCTTGCCCGCTCCAACGGTAGGGCCACAGCACAGTCACTGCTGTTCCCATCCAAGCATTCCACTAGAAACTTTGGAATCACCCTGGCTCTGCCAACACAGCCAGTGCCCACACATATGACTGAGGATTGAGGAAAGGACGACCTGGTCCAGCTCTGTCCCACTCCCAGTGTCTGAGCATGCCACCTGGAGGCCTGGGGATTTCACTGTCTCATCTACCACCATTAGCACCTGAGCACTTCTCCCAGGGGCCTGAAGACAGACCCACCCAACCTGCCACAACTACCGCAGCTGGCACCCACCTGCATGCGTGACTTGCAGACCTGAGACTGGCCCACCCAGCCTTCCACAGCCACTGCTAACACCAGCACAAACCATTTTGGGGCCAAAGAGTTGTTCTGCCACTGCTACTGCCATCACTCTTTCCAAGCCCACTGCCCAGGGACCTGAGGACCACCACTACCACTTCTGGCACCTGAGCCACATGGAGGTGCAACCATTGGCCTGCCAGGACCAACTAACATTGTTGCCAGCCTATGTTGCCCTGAGGCCCAATGACAGGTATGCTAGGCCTACCATTACCACAGTGGGCCTGATGACATTCCTACCTGGCATCCCAGTGCCCAGCAAAACTTCACCACAGCCTTCACTAACAACCACACCCTAAGCTACTGAGGAAATCACAAACACTACTGATGCTGTTTACAACTGAAGAAATCATATAGAGAATACACTATTGCACGTACCCAGAATCAAAGCCAAGGTGCCCTACCCAGCCAACACAACAGATACATCTTCAGGAAAAGTCCTCCCCTATGAAAGAAAATCCAAAATTTTGGAAGAAGCAACTGGCACACCAGATGTGCAGATATCAATGGAGGGACACAAGAAACATGAAAAAGCAGGAAGTATGACACCTCCAAATAAAAATAATTATTCTCCAGCAAAAGATCCCCCAAAAAAGAGATTTATGAAATCCTAGAAAAATTATTAAAAGTGTTGATATTAAAAACCTCAGTGAGAGACAAGAGAACCTCATAAACAGCACAAAAAAATCAGAAAAACAATTCAGTATATTAATGAGAAATTTATCAAAGAGATATTATTAAAAAAAGAAACAAACAGAAATCCTGGAACTGAAGAATTCACTGAATGAAAAAAAATACATTCCAAAGCTTCAACAATAGACTAGATCAAGCAGAAGAAAAAATTTCAGGACTTGACGACAGGTCTTTTGAAATCACCCAGTCAGTCAAATTTTTTTTAAAGAAAGAATTTTTAAAAATGAACAAAACCTACATGACATAAAGGAGACCACAAATTGACCAAATACTTGACCTTCAGTGTTCCAAAAGGTGAATAGAAGAACAAAGGGGGTAGAAAACCTATTGAACAAAATAATAGCTGAAAACATCTCAAGTCTAGCAGGAGATTTAGACATCCAGACACAGGAAGCTCAGAGATCTCCAAATACATATCGTCTAAAAAGGTCTTATCCACTGCGTATTATAGTCAAATTGCCAAAAGTCAAAGACAAAGAGATAATTTTAAAAACAGCAAGAGAAAAGCATCTAGCCACTTATAAGGGAACCCCTAACAGACTAACAGTTGGTTTCTCAGCAGAAACTTAACAGGCCAGAAGAGAATGGGATGACATCTTCAAAGTGCTTAAAGAAAAAAAAAATAACTGCCAGCCAAGGATACTATACCCAGCAAAGTTAACATTCATAAAAGATAAAGTCCTTCCCAGACAAGCCAAAGCTGAGGGAATTCATCAGCATAAGACCCATCCTACAAGAAATGTTTAAGGTAGTCCTACACCTGGAAGCAAAAGGACAATATCTACTATCACAAAAAGACACAAAAGTATAAAACCACTGGTAGAGCAAACAGACAAGGACAAAAAAGGACTCAAATGTTATGACTATGGAAAACCACCAAACCATAATGAATAAACAATAAGACATAAAGAAAGACACAAAAGATATACAAACAACAAGAAACTAAGTAAAATGATAGGAATAAGCCCTCACATATTAATAATAATCTTGAATGTAAACAAATGAGGCATTCCACTTAAAAGATATAGATGGGCTGAATGGATTTTTTTTAAAAAAAATGACCTATGTATAGAATGCCTATAAGAACTCATTTCACCTGTAAAGACACATATAGATTGAAAGTAAAGGGATGAAAAAAAGATATTCCATGCAAATTGAAATAAAAAATGAGCAAGAGTAGCTATGTTTAAATAAGACAAAAGATACTTTAACTTGAAAACAATAAAAAGAAACAAAGAAGGTCAATATATAATGATACAGAGATCAATTCAGCAAGAGAATATAACAATTCCAAATACATATGCACCCAACACCAGGCCACCCAGATATGTAAAGCAAGTATTTTTAGATCTAAAGGGAGAGATAGACTCCAATACAATAATAGTTGGGAACTTCAACACTCCGCTCACAGCACAAGACAGATCATCTAAACAGAAAATTAATAAAGAAACATTGGATTTAAATGGCACTTTAGACCAAATGGACCTAACAGACATTTACAGAACATTTCATCCAACAGCTACAGAATACACATTATTCTCATCAGCACATGGAACATTCTCCAAGATATAGGCCACACAACAAATCTCAACAGTTTTTTAAAAATCAAAATCATATCAAGATCACAATGGTCTGAAACTCTAAATCAATAATAAGAGGAACTTTGGAAACTACAAACACATGGAAATTAAACAACATGCTCCTGAATGACCACTGGATTAAAGAAAAAGTTAAGGAAAAAATGTTTTAAAAATTTCCTGAAACAAATGAAAATGGAAACGCAAGACACCAAAACTTACAGGACACACAAAAACACTGCTAAGAGGGAAGTTTATAGCAATAAGCATCTAGATCAAAAAAGCAGAAAGATTTCAAATAAATAGTCTAATGATGCACCCCAAGTACTAGAAAAGCAAGAACAAATCAAACCCAAAATTAGTAGGAGGAAGGAAATAATAAAGATCAGAGCAGAACTAAATTAAATAGAGACTAAAAAAATTACAAAGGATCAACAAAATGAAAAGTTTTTTTTCAAAAAAAGATAAAATTGATAAACTGCTAGTGAAATGGCTCCATTTTCTGGGGTATATACCCTGGTTCTTTGTCACAGTTGAGAAAGAATTCAAGACATGGACACACACAAGGAGTGGATTTAGGAGCGGAAAGTTTAATAGAAAAAGAAGAAAGAGAAAAAAAGCTTCCTCATGCTGAAAAAGTGGGTCGCCCAAAAGAGGGTCTCTAGTTTGTGGCAGAACATAATCGGTTTTGTACAGAGGCTTGAGGAGGCAGTGATTGATTTACATAGGGCTCAGGGGATTGGGTTTACCAGTTGTGCCGTTTACATAGCTTGCAAAAAGACTGGCCCTCTGACCCCAGTCTTCTATTATGCAAATGCGGCCTCCACCTGGTGGAGGCCATGATGCCTGTACACATGGTTTTACCTGGAGGCTGCCATGATACCCATAAACATAGTGACAAGCAAAAGAGGATGGGAGATGCCACATTGAATGTACCTGGCTTCCAGGTACAGCTGCCAGCATTTACATATAAAAGCTCCTAGTTTGCATATCTATGCCTGACTTCTCAGGCTGCTTCCTGTTAGAGAAGAAATGGTTTGGGGACTGCTTTTTATTAAAGAAAAATTACACTGGGAGTTTTCACCCTTTCTAGCTGCCTAAAAATAATTTCTTAATAACTCCTGTATTATTAGTTAAGCTAACCAAAAAAAGAGAGAGAAGACTCAAAATCAGAAATAGAAAAGGAGATATTACAACTGATAGCGCAGAAATATAAAAGATCATCAGAGCCTATTAAGAACAACTATACATTAACAAACTGGAAGACCTAGAGGAAAAAAATAAATTCCTGGACCCATACAACTTACCAAGATTGAATCAGGAAGAAGTAGAAAACCTTAACAGACTAATAACGAATAATGAGATTTAATCACTAATAAAGTCTTTCAACAAAGAAAAGCCCAGGACCAGATGGCTTCACTGTTGAATTCTACCAAATTTAAAAAGAACTAACATCACTTCTCCTCAAACTATTCAAAAAAATTGAAGCAAATGGATTTCTCCCTAATTCATTCTATGAGGCACCATTGCCCTAATACCAAAACTAGACAAGGATACAACAACAACAACAAAAACTACATGCCAATATCCCTGATGAACATAGATGCAAAACTCCTTAACTACATATTAGCAAATCAAATCCAACAGCACATGAAAAAGATAATACAGCATGATCAAATGGGATCTATCCCAGGGATGCAAGGATGGTTCAACATATACAAAACAATAAACATGATACATCAAATCAACAGAATGACGGACAACAATAATATGATAATCTCAATAGGCACAGGAAAAATATTTGATAAAATTCAACAGCCCTTTATGATAACAGCACTCAGAAACTAGGCATAGAAGGAACATACCTCAACATACTAAAGACCGTATGTAAACATAATAAAGACCACAGGTAATGATATGGGGAAAAGCTGGAAGCCTTTCCTCTGAGAAGTGGAGCAAGAAAAGGATGCCCACTTTCACCACTCACCACTTGGCTAGGTCTTTCTGTACCTAGCCAAAGCAATCAGGCAAGAGAAAGAAACAAAAGGCATTCACATTGGAAAAAAGGAAGTCAAACTATCCACCTTTGCAGACAACATGATCTTGTATCTAGAAAAACCTAAAGACTTCACCAAAAACTCTTAGTAAAGTTACAGAACACAAAATCAACACACAAAAATCAGTAGTATTTCTACACATAAATAATCAACTAGCTGAGAAGAAATCAAGAAGGCAATCCCATTTACAATAGTTATAAAAAAGTTACAAAAATAAAATACCTAGTATTATATTTAACCAAGGAGGTAAATGACCTCTTTTAAAGAAAACTACAAAACACTGATGAAAGAAATGAAACAGAAAACAAACAAATAAAAATACATCCCATACTCATGGATCAGAAAAAATAATATTTTTACAATGACCATACTGCACAAAGCAATGTAAAAAATAATTGCAGTCCCTATCAAAATATCAATGTCATTTTTCACAGAAATGGAAAAAAAACCCTAAAATTTATATGGAACTCAAAGTAGTCCAAGTAGCCAAAAGAATTCTGAGCAAAAGGTACAGAACTGGAGGCATCACACTATCTGACTTCAAAATATATTACAAAGCTGTAGTACCCAAAACAGCATGATATTGGTATAAAAACAGACACACAGATAAATGAAATAGAACAGAGAACCCAGAAACAAAGCCCATATTTACAGTCAACTGATTTCTATGAAGGCATAAAGAACATACATTGGGGAAAAATACTCTCTTCAATACATGTTGCTGGGAAAAGTGGATATTCATATGTAGAAGAAGGAAACTGGATCCCTATCTCTCCAGTGGCATTTGCTGAAAACAATCAGTGGCAATTGTGTATTATCATGGCTGTCTGAGGCAATGCATAATAGATGGGGCCAACAATAGGTTAACCAAATAGCTTAAAGCTGAGGAATGAAATTCCTATGGGGCGATTTGAAAAACTCACATATTCCTGGAATTCTCCATGGCCACATGCATGTGTAGGGCTGTGCTGTTGCTCGAGGCTGGGTGCATGCACAGGAAATGCCTGAAAAAGGCCTAAGCTCTCACCTGTGACTGACCCTGAGGTTCTAAGCAAGTGGGAAGTGAAGGCTAAGGCAAAGCTGTCAACTACCTGCCTGAGCATTGAAGGCATACTTCCAACATGCACACAGAGTCCCTTCACAAAGACTGGGAGATTTATTGGTTCCAGGTGCTTAAAGAAATCTCTGTCCATTCATTAGCTGACCACTAACCTAACGAAGCAAAGATTTCAGTGGACACATATGACAAAAGAATACAGACTTTACAGAATTAGTTCAGGAAAGTCACTAAACAAACTACAGGAGCAACAAAAAGCCCTGGGGAGATAGGAAAAGAATCTGATTTGCAGATACGCTACATTGTATTACTCAAAATATCTAGTTTTCAACAAAACACCATTATGAAACATGCAAAAAACAAGAAAGTATAGCCCAAACACAGAAAAAAAGCAATCAATAGAAACTGTTCTTGAGGAAGCCCAAATATTGAACTTACTAGACAAACACTTTAAGCCAGTTATTATAAATATGTTCATAAACATGGTTCAGAAACCATGTCTAAAGAATTAAAGTAGGAAAACAATGCCTCACCAAATACAGACTATGAATAAAGACACATAAGTTGTAAAAACAAAGTAGAAATTCTAGACTCAAAAGTATAAATCATATGAAAAATTCACTAGAAGAGCAAGACGACTGCACATTTCAGCAGGTAGAAGAAAGCATCAGTGAACTTGAAGATATATCAATTGAGATTAACCAGTCTAAGGAACACAGACAATGAAGAAAAACAAAGAGAGCCTAAGAGAACTGTGGGAACCATCTAGTGCCCCAACATACACATGATGATATGCCCAGAAGGGGAGAAGAGAGAAAAAGGACAAAAAGAATACAGTAATGCACTGCGTAATGTTTCAGTGAACAATAGACCACATATACAACAGTGGCCACATAAGATTATAATGGAGGGGAGAGGGCAGAGCAAGATGGCTGAATAGAAGGCTCTACTGATCATCCCTCCTATCCCACAGGAACACCGAAACTGACAACTATCTACACACAAAAAAGCACCTTCATAAGAGCTGAAAATCAGGTGAGCCCCCACAGTACCTGTTTTAACTTAATATTTCTGAAAGAGGCACTAAAGAGGGTAGGAAAGACAGTCTTGAACCACTGACATGACCCCTCCCCCATTCCCCCAGCAGTGGCTGTGTGGCATGGAGAGAGAATCTCTGTGCTTAGGAGAAAGAGAATGAAGCAATTGTGAGACTGCATTAAACTCAGTGCTGCCTTGTCCCAGTGGAAAGCAAAACTGTACTGAATGCAGCTGACACTTACCCATGGAGAACGCATGTAGAGCAGCCCTAACTAGAAGGGAATCCCATTTCCCAGCAGTTGGAATGTGAGTTCTGGCAAGCTTTGCCATCATCTGCTAAAAGTGCTCTGGGCTCTAAGTAAATTTGAAAGGCGGTCTAGGACACAAGAACTGCAACTCCTAGGTGAGTATGTATGCTGAGCTGGGCTTAGAGCTAGTGGACTTGGAGGGCATGTAACATACACAAGCCAGGGCAGTGAAGGGAGTGCTTGCACCACCACCACCCAAATCCCAGGCTGCACAGCTCATGGCTCCAAAAGAGACCCCTTCCTTCCTCTTCAGGAGAGGAGAGGGAAGAGTAAAGAAGACTTGGTCTTGCATCTTGGCTCCCTGCTCAGCCAAAGCAGAATAGGGCACTGGTTAGAGTCTTAGCACCCCAGTTCCAGGCCCTAGCTCCTGAACAACATTTCTAGACACATTCTGAAACAGAAGGGTACCCGTTGCCTTCAAGGGAAGGACCTGGTCCTGGAAGGACCCATCATCTGCTGACTAAAGAGCACTTGGGCCCTGAATAACCAGTAGTGATACTCAGGTAGTACACTGTGGGACTTGGGTAAGACTCTGAGATGTGCTGGCTTTGGGTGAGACCCAGCACATTCTCAATTGTAGTGGCTATAGTGAGAGACTGCTGCTTGAGAAAAGCAGAGGGAAAAGTAAAGGGAATTTTGCACTTTAGGTACCAACTCAGCCACAGGGGTGTAGAGAACCAACTGGGCTCTTGGGGTCTCCGATTCTAAGCCCTGGCTCTTGGATGGCATTTCTGGACCTGCCCTGGGCCAAAGGGAGGCTGACTTCCATGAAGAATGAGTCCCAGGCCTGGCAGCATTTGCCACAAGCTGATTGAAGAGCCCTTGGGCTTCAAGTGAACGTTGGCAGTAGCCTGGCAGAACTCCCTGTGGGCCTGTGCTGGTGGAAGCCATGGAGTGAGTCTCTTCTGCCTGTGAAAAGAGTAGAGTGGAAGAGTGGGAAGAAGAACTGTGTCTCCTGATTTGAGTGCCAGCTCAGCTGTAATATAATAGACCACCAGGTAGATTTCTAGGATTTTTGACTCTAGTTCCTGGCCTGGATGGCATCTCAAGAGCTGCCTGGGACCTAGAGAAACTTGCTGCCCTGAAGGGAAGAACAAAATTGTCACTCGATTTGCCACTTGTTGACTGTACAGCTCTGCGACCTTAAGAAAACACAGGCAGTAGCCAGGCAGTATTACAGGGGACCTTGGGTGAGACCCAGTGCTGTGCTGGCTTCAGGTCTGACCCAGTGGAGCCCCAGTGGTGGTGGCCACAGAGGTAGTTGTGCCACCTCATCCCAAGCTCCAGGCAGCTCAGCACAGAAAGAGAGAGACTCCACTTGTTTGGAAGAAAGTAAGGGAAGAAAACAAGAGTCTCTCTGTCTGGTAATGCAGATAATTTCTGTGGATTCTTATCCAAGACCAGCAAGGTGGTACCTCTACGAGACTACAAGAGTCACAGCATTACTGGGTTTGGGGAGCCCCCTGATGCAGATACATCATGGATCACAACACGCAAGTCCTTTTAAATACCTGGAAAGCTTTCCCAAGAAGGATGGGTACAAATAAACGCAGACTACGAAGATTACAATACACACTTAATTCTTCAATTAGTAGACACGGATGAATGTCCACAAGCTTAAAATCCATCCAGGAGAAACATGAAATAACCAAGCAAACCAAATTAGGCACCAGGGACCAATCCTGGAGAAACAGATATGTGAACATTCAGACAGAGAGTTCAAAATAGCTGTTTTGAGGAAACTCAAAGATAACACAAAGAAGAAATTCAGCATTCTATCAGATAAGATTAACAAAGAGATTGAAATAATTAAAAATCAAGCAGAAATTCTGGAGTTGAAAAATGCAATGAACACACTGAAGAATGCATCAGTCTTTTAATAGCAGAATTGATCAAGCAGAAGAAAGAATTAGTAAGAATGAAGACAGGTTATTTGAAAATACACAGTAAGAGTAGACAAAAGAAAAAAATAGAAAAGAATGATGCATGCCTATAAAATCTAGAAAATAGTCTCAAAAGGGGAAATCTAAGAGTAATTGACCTTAAAGAGAAGGTAGAGAAAGAGATGAGGTAGAAAGTTTATTCAGAGATAATAACAGAGAACTGCCCCAAACAGAGAAAGATATCACCATCCAAGTACGAGAAGGTTATAGAACACTCAACAGATTTTACCAAAAGAATACCTCAAAGCATTTAGTCATCAAACTTCCAAAGGTCAGGGATAAAGAAGGATCCGAAAAGCAGCAAGAGAAAAGAAACAACACACAATAAAGCTCCATTACATCTTGCTGCAGACTTTTCGGTAGAAACCTTACAGGCCAGGAGAGAGTGGCATGAAATATTTAAAGTGATGATAGAAAATAACTTTCATTCTAAAATAGTATATCCCGTGAAAATTGCCTTCAAACATGAAGGAGAAATAGACTTTCCCACACAAACAAAAGCTAAGAGATTTCATCAATACCAGACCTGTATACAAGAAATGCTAAAGGGAGTACTTCAATCAGAAAGAAAAGGACATTAATGAGCAATAAATAATCACTTGAAGGTACAAAACTCACTAGTAATAGTAAGTATACTGAAAAACTAGAATATTATAACACCATAACTGTGGTGTGTAAACTACTCTTAAGTAGAAAGGCTAAACAATGAGCCAATCAAAGATAATAACTACAACAACTTTTCAAGACATAATACAATAATATATAAATAGAAACAACAAAAAGTTAAAAAGCGGGAGGATGAAGTTAAGGGGTAGAGTGTTTATTAGTTTACATTTTGCTTGCTTGATTGTTTGTTTATGGAAACAATGCTATGTTGTTGTCAGCTTAAAAAGCCTCATGGTAACCTCAAATCAAGTAACATATAATTGATACACAAAAAATAAAAAGAAAGGAATTAAATCACGCCACCTAAGAAAATTACCTTCACCAAAAGCAAGACAGGAAGGAAAGAAGGAAGAAAGAGAAGGCCACAAAACAACCAGCAGAGAAGTAACAAAATGGTAGAGTAAGTTCCTACTTATTGATAATAACATTGACTGTAAATGGACTAATCTCTCCAGTCAGAAGATAAGGAGTGGTTGAATAAATTTTTAAAAAGGCCCAATGATCTATGACCTACAAGAAACATACTTCACCTATAAGAAAGTCAGTATAAAATGATAAAGGGTTAATTCAACAAGAGGATATACCAATTTTAAATATATATGCACTCAATACTGGAGCACCCAGATATACAAAGCAAATATTATTACAGCTAAGGAGAGAAATAGATTCCAATACAATAAAATCTAGAGACTTCAACAAATCACTTTCAGCATTGGACATATCTCCCAAACAAAAAACGAACAAAGAAACATCTGATTTATTCTGCACAATAGACCAAATGGATCTAACAGATATTTACAGAACATTTCATCCAATGGCTGCAGAATATATATTCTTTTCTTCAGCACATGAATATCATTCTCAAAGAGACCATATGTTAGGTCACAAAACAAGTCTTAAAACATTCAAAAATTGAAATAATATCAAGCATCTTCTCCACCACAATGGAATAAAACTAGAAATAAATAAGAATAATTTTGGAAACTATACAAACACATGGAAATTAAACAACATGCTCCTGAATGACCAATGGTCAATGAATAAATTAAGAAAAAATTCAAATATAGAGTGAAAACAAATGATTATGGAAATACAACATATAAAAACCAATGAGATATAGCCAAAGCAGTGCTAAAAGGGAAGTTTATAGCTATAAGTGTGTACATCAAAAAAGAACAACTTCAAATAAACAACCTAATGATGCATCCTAATGAACTAGAGAAGAGCAAACCAAACCCAAAATTAGTAGAAGAAAAGAAATAACAAAGATCAGAGCAGAAACAAATGAAACTGAAATAAAGAAAACAATAACAAAAGATCAACAAAACCAAAACCTGGTTATTTGAAAAGATAAATGACAAACCTTTAGTTAGAATAACTCAGAAAAAGAGAGAATGCACAAATAAACAAAATCGAAGCTAAAAAAGGATGTTCTAACCCAAACCAAAGATGCTAAGAACCATGATAAAACATTATAGGAGCTGTTAACCAGAATAACCAGTTTAAAGAGGAACACAAATAACTTGATAGAGCTGAAAACACAACATAAGAACTTCATAATGCAACCCCAAGTATCAGTAACTGAATAGACCAAGTAGAATAAAGAATTTCAGAGCTTGAAGACTATCTTGCTGAAATAAGACAGGCAGGCAAGATTAGAGGAAACAGAATAACAAGGAATGAACAAAACCTCTGAGAACTATGGGATTATGTAAAAAGACTGAACTTACGACTAATTGGGGTACCTGAAAGAGGCAGAGACAGAATGGAAATAAGTTGGAAAACATACTACAGAATATCATCCAGGAGAACTTCCGCAACCTAACAAGATAGGCAAACATTCAAACTCAGGAAACCCAGAGAAACCCAATAAGATACTCCATGAGAAGATCAACCCCAAGACACATAATCTTCAGATTGTCCAAGTTCAAAATGAAAACAAATGTTAAGGGCAGTCAGAGAGAAAGGCCATGTCACCTACAAAGGGAAGTCCATCAGACGAAGAGTGGATCTCTCAGCAGAAACCCTACAAGCCAGAAGAGATTGGGAGCTAATATTCAACATTCTTAAAGAAAAGAATTTCCAACCCAGAATTTCATATCTGATCAAACTAAGCTTCATAAGTGAAGAAGAAATAAAGTCCTTTTCAGACAAGAAAATGCTTAGGGAATTCATCACCACCAGACCTGCCTTGCAAGAACTCCTGAATGAAGCACTAAATATGAAAAGGAAAAACCATTACCAGCCACTGCAAAAACACACTGAATTACAAAGACCAATGACACTATGAAGCAACTACATCAACAAGTCTGCAAAATAACCAGCTAGCATCATGATGAAAGGACCAAATTCACATATAACAATATTAACCTTAAATGTAAATGGACTAAATGCCCAAATTAAAAGACACAGAATGGTAAGCTGGGTAGTCAAGACCCATTGGTTTGCTGTATTCAAGAGACCCATCTCACGTGCAAAGACACACATAGGCTCAAAATAAAGGGATGGAGGAAAATTTACCCAGCCAATGGAAAGCAGAAAAGACAGGAGTGACAATCCTAGTTTCTGACAAAACAGACTTTAAAACGACAAAGATAAAAAAAGACAAAGAGGGACATTACATAATGGTAAAGGGATCAATTCAACAAGAAGAGTTAACTATTGTAAATATATATACACCCAATACAGAAGCACCCAGATTTGTAAAACAAGTTCTTAGAGACCAACAAAGAGACTTACACTCCCACACAATAATAGTGGGAGACTTTAACACCCCATTGTCAATATTATACAGACCATCGAGACAGAAAATTAACAAAAATTTTCAGGACTTGAACTCAGCTCACCAAGTAGACCTGATACATATCTACAGAACTCTCCACCAAAACACAACAGAATATACATTCTTCCCTGTGCCACATGGTGTTTACTCTAAAATTGATCACATAAATGAAAGTAAAAAATTCCTCAGCAAATGCAAAAGGACTGATATCATAACAAATAGTCGCTCAGACCACAGCACAATCAAATTAGAACTCAAGATTAAGAAACTCACTCAAAGTCACACAACTACATGGAAATTGAACAACCTGCTCCTGAATGACTACTGGGTAAATAAAGAAATTAAGGCAGAAATCAAAAAGTTCTTTGAAACCAACGAGAACAAACAGATAACATATCAGAATCTCTGGAACACAGCTAAAGCAGTGTTAAAAGGGAAATTTATAGCACTATATGCCCATATGAAAAAGCTAGAAAGCCAGGCACAGTGGCTCATGCCTCTAATCCCAGCAATTTGGGAGGCTGAAGTGGATGGATCACTTGAGGTCAGGGGTTTGAGACCAGCCTGGCTAACATGGTGAAACTCGGTCTCTACAAAAAAATACAAAACTTAGCCAGGTGTGGTGGCATGTGCTTGTAGTCCCCCCTATTTGGGAGGCTGAGGCATGAGAATCACTTGAACCCAGGAGGCAGAGGTTGCAGTGAGCTGAGTCCATGCCACTGGACTCCAGCCTGGGTGACAGAGCAGGACTACATCTCAAAAAAAAAAAAAAAAAGTCTCCAATCAGCACCATAGCATCACAACTAAAAGAACTAGAGAACCAAGAGCAAACAAACTTCAAAGCTAGCAGAAGACAGAAAATAACCAAGATCAGAGTGAACTGAAGGAGACAGAGACACAAAAAACTGTTCAAACAATCAATGAATGCAGAGGCTTGTTTCTTGAAAAAAATAATAAAATAGATAGACCTCTAGCTAGACTAATGAGAGATAAGAATCAAATAAACACAATAAAAATGGTAAAGATATCACCACTGACTCCACAGAAATACAAAAAACCATCAGAGAATACTATTTAATATAAACACCTCTATGCAAATAAACTAAAAAATCTAGACAAAATGGATAAAATCCTGGACACATACACCCTCCCAAGACTGAACCAGGAAGGAGTTGAATCCCTGAATAGACCAATAACAAGTTCTGAAATTGAGGTAGTAATAAATAAAAGCCCAGGACAACATGGATTTACAGCTGAATTCTACCAAAGGTACAAAGTGGAGCTGGTACCATTTCTTCTGAAACTATTCTAAACAACTGAAAAGGAGGGACTTCTCCATAACTCATTTTATGAGGCCAGCATCATCTTGATACCAAAACCTGGCAGAGATACAACAAAAAAAGAAAACTTCAGGCCAATATCTCTGATAAACAACAATGCAAAAATCCTCAGTAAAATACAGGCAAACCAAATCCAACAGCACATCAAAAAGCTTATTCACCACAATCAAGTCAGCTTCATTCCTTGGATGCAAGGCTGGTTCAACATAAGCAAATCAATAAACATAATTGATCACATAGACAGAACTAAAGACAAAAACCACATGATTATCTCAATAGATGCAGAAAAGGCCTTCAGTAAAATTAAACATCCCTTCATGTTAAAAACTCTCAATAAACTAGGTATTGAAAAAGATATACATCAATATAATAAGAGTAATTAATGAAAGCTGGAAGCATTCCGTTTGAAAACTGGCACAAGACGAGGATGTCCTCTCTCATCACTCCTATTCAATATCATATTGGAAGTTCTGGCCAGGGCAATCGGGCAAGAGAAAGAAATACAGGGTATTCAAATAGGAAGAGAGGAAGCCAAACTGTCTCTGTTTGCAAATGACATGATTCTATATCTAGAAAACCCCATCGTCTCAGCCCCAAAGCTTCTTAAGCTAATAAGCAACTTCAGCAAAGTCTTAGTGATATGGTTTGGCTGTGTCCCCACCCAAGCCTCATCTTGAATGTAGCTCTCATAATCCCCATGTGGGAGGGACCCAGTTGGAGGTAATTGAATCATGGGGGCAGGTTTTTCCCATGCTGTTGTTATAATAGTGGATAAGTCTCAAGGGATCTGATGGTTTTATAAAGGGCAGGTCCACTACACATGTGCTCTTGCCTGCTGCCATGTAAGACGTGCCTTTACTCCTCCTTTGCCTTCCACTATGATTGTGAGGCCTTCCCAGCCATGGGGAACTGTGAGTCCATTAAACCTTTTTCCTTTATAAATTACCCAGTCTCAGGTATTTCTTTTTTTTTTCTGAGATGGAGTTTCGCTCTTGTTGCCCAGGCTGGAGTGCAGTGGTATGATCTTGGCTCAATGCAACCTCAGCCTCCTGGGTTCAAGCAATTCTCATGCCTCAGCCTCCTGAGTAGCTGGGACTATAGGCACCCACCACCACCTCCAGCTAATTTTTATATTTTTAGTAGAGATTGGGTTTCACCATGTTGGCCAGACTGGTCTTGAACTCCTGACCTCAGGTGATCTGCCCACCTTGGCCTCCTACAGTGCTAGGATTACAGGCATGAGCAACCACACCCGGCCATCAGGTATTTCTTCATAGCAGTAGGAAAATGGACTAATACAGTCAAATGGTACCAGTAGAGTGGGGTACTGCTATTAAGATATCTGAAAATGTGGAAGCAACTTTTGTACTGCATAGTAAGTAGAGGTTGGAACAGTTTGGAGTGCTCATAAGAAGGTAGTAAGATGTGGGAAAGTTTGGAACTTCCTAGAGACTTGTTCAATGGCTTTGACCAAAATGCTGATAGTGATATGGACAATAAGATCCAGACTGAGGTGGTCTTAGATGGAGATGAGGAATTTGTTGGGAACTGGAGGGAAAGTGACTGTTGTTATGCTTTAGCAAAGAGATGGGTGGCATTTGGCTCCTGCCCTAGAGATCTGTGGAAGTTTGAACTTGAGAGAGATAACTTAGGGTATCTGGCAGAAGAAATTTCTAATCTGCAAAGCATTCAAAAGGAAGAAGAGCATAAAAGTTTGAAAAACTTGCAGCCTGCCAAGAAAAACCTATTTTCTGGGGAGAAACTCAAGCCTGCTGCAGAAATTTGCATAAGTAACAAGGAGCTGAATGTTAATCACCAAGACAATAGGGAAAACATCTCCAGGCTATGTCAGAGACCTTCATGGCAGACCCTCCCATCACAGGCCTGGAGGCCTAGAAGGGAAAAATGGTTTCTTAGATCAGGTCCAGGGCCCCTCGGTTATGTGCAGTCTAGGGACTTGGAGACCTGCATCCCAGCCTCTCTAGCCATGGCTAAAGTACAGCTTGGGCCATGGCTTCAGAGGGTTCAAGCCCAAAACCTTGGCAGCTTCCATGTGTTGTTGAGCTTGTGGGTACACAGAAGTTCAAGGATTGAGGTTTGGGAACCTCTGCCTAGATTTCAGTGGTGGTATGGAAATGCCTGGATGTCCAGGCAGAAGTTTGCTGCAGGGGTGGGGCCCTCATGGAGAACCTCTGCTAGAGAACTGTGGAAGGCAAATATGGGGTGGAAGTCCCCACACAGAATCTCCACTGGGGCACTGCCTAGTGGAGCTGTGAGAAGAGGGCCACTGTACTCCAGAACCCAGAATGGTAGATCTGCCGACAGCTTGCACCATGTTCCCGGAAACGCCACAGAAACTCAAAGCTAATCGGTGAAAGCAGCTGGGAGGGGGCTATATGCTTCCAAGCCACAGGGATGGAGCTGCCCAAGGCCGTGGGATCCCACTGCTTGCATCAGTGTGACCTGGATGTGAGATATGGGGTCAAAGGAGATCACATTGGAACTTTAAGGTTTAATGACAGCCTGATTGGATTTTGGACTTCCATGGAGCCTGCAGACCCTTTGTTTTGGCCAATTTCTCCCATTTGGAAGGGGTGTATTTGCCCAATGCCTGCACACCCATTGTATCTAGGAAGTAACTCATTTGCTTCTGATTTTACAGGCTCATAGGTGGAAGGGACTTGTCTTGTCTCAGATGAGACTTTGGACTGTGAATTTTAAGTTAATGTTGGAATGAGTTAAGACTTTGGGGGACTGTTAGGAAGGCATTATTGGTTTCAAAATGTGAGAACATGAGATTTGGAAGGGGCCAAGGGTGGAATGATATGGTTTGGTTGTGTCCCCACACAAATCTCATCTTGAATTGTAGCTCCCATAATCACCATGTGTGGTGGGAGGGACCTGGTGGGACATAATTGAATCATGGGAGTGGGTTTTTACCATGCTGTTCTCATGATAGTGAATAAGTCTCAAAAAGCCTGTTGGTTTTATAAAGGGCAGTTCCCCTGAACATGTGCTCTGGCATGCTGCCATGTCAGATGTGCCTTTGCTCCCCCTTCACCTTCCGCCATGATTGTGAGGCCTCCTTAGCCATGTGAAACTGTTGAGTCCACTAAACCTCCTTGCTTTATAAACTACCCAGTCTCGGGTATGTCCTTATAGCAGCATGAGAAAGGACTAATACACTCAGAATACAAAACCAATGTGCAAGAATGACAAGCATTCCTATACACCAACAATAGACAAGGGGAGAAACAAATCATAAATGAACTCCCATTTACAATTACTGCAGAGAATAGAATACCTAGGAATACAGCTAACATGGGAAGTGAAGGACCTCTTCAAGGAGAAATACAAACCACTGCTCAAAGAAATCAGAAAGGACACAAACATGAAAAAACATTCCATGCTCATGGATAGGAAGAATCAATATCATGAAAATGGCCACACTGCCCAAAGTAATTTATAGATTCCACGCTATTACCATTACACTACCATTGACATTCTTCACAAAAGTAGAAAAAACTACTTTAAAATTCGTATGGAACCAAAAAAGAGCCCGTATAGCCATGACAATCCTAAGCAAAAAGAATAAAGCTGGAGGCATCACATCATGCCACCCAACTTCAAACTATACTACAAGGCTACAGTAACCAAAACAGCATGGTACTGGTACAAAAACAGACACATAGACCAATGGAACAGAATAGAGATCTCAGAAATAACACCACACATCTACAACCATCTGATCTTCAACAAACTTGACAAAAACAAGCAATGAGGAAAGGAATCCTTATTCAATAAATGGTGCTGAGATAACTGGCTAGCCATGTGCAGAAGATAGAAACTGGACCCTTTCCTTACACCATATACAAAATATGCTGAAGATGGACTAAAGACTTAAATGTAAAACCCAAAACTATATAAACCCTGGAAGACAACCTAAGCAATACCATTCAGGACTTGGACACAGGCAAAGATTTAATGACAAAGACATCAAAAGCAATGGCAACAAAAGTAAAAATTGACAAGTGTGATCTAATTAAACTAAAGAGCTTCTGCACAGCAAAATAAACTATCATCAGAGTGAAGAGACAACCTACAGAATGGGAGAAATTTTTTGCAATCTCTCCATCTGACAAAGGTCTAGTATCCAGAGTCTACAAGGAACTTAAACAAATTTATAAGAAACAGAAAATCCCGTTAAAAAGTGGGCAAAGAACATAGATACTTCTTAAAAGAAGACACTCACATGGCCAAGAGACACGAAAAAAAGCTCAATAGCACTGATCATTAGAGAAATGCAAATCAAAACCACAATAAGATACCATCTTATGCCAGTCAGAATGGTGACTATTAAAAAGTCAAGAAACAACAGATACTGGTGAGACTGTGCAGAGATAGGAACACTTTCACACTGTTGGTGGGAATGTAAATTAGTTCAACCATTGTGGAAGATAATATGGCAATTCCTCAAAGACCTAGAAACCCGAAATACCATTTGACCCAGCAATCCTGTTACTGGGTATATACCCAAAGGAATATAAATCATTCTATTATAAAGATACATGCAGGCATGTGTTAATTGCAGCACTATTCACAATAGCAAAGACATGGAATCAACCCAAATGCCCATCAGTGATAGACTGGATAAAGAAAATGTGGTACATATACACCATGGAATACTATGCAGGCATAAAAAGGAACAAGATTATGTTATTTGCAGGGACATGGATAGAGCTGGAAGCCATTATCTTCAGCAAACTAACACAGGAACAGAAAACCAAGCATCACATGTTCTCACTTATAAGTTGGAGCTGGACAATGAGACCACATGGACACAGGGAGGGGAACAACATGCACTGGGGCCTGTTGGGGGGTGGGGGGGAAGAAGAGCATCAGGATAAATAGCTAATGCATGTGGGGCTTAATACCTAGGTGATGGGTTGATAGGTACAGCAAACCACCAGGGTACATGTTTACCTATGTAACAAACCTCCCATCCTTCACATGTATCCCAGAGCTTAAAATAAAATAAAATTAAATTAAAATTAGAAAAAAAGGTAATGAGTTCGAAGCCATAATAAAAAGTCTCCCAGCAAAGCAAAGCCAATGACCCTGATGGCTTCACTGCTGAGTTCTACCAACATTTAAAGAAGAACTAATACCAATACTACTCCAACTATTCCAATAAATAGAGAAGAAGAAAATACTTCCAATCTCATTCTACAAGGCCAGTATTACCCTGATACCAAAACTAGACAATGACACATCAAAAAAGAAAACTATAAAACAATATGACTGATGAATATTGATGCAAAAATCCTCAACAATATACTAGCAAAGTTCAACAAGACATTAAAAAGATCATTTATTATAACTGAGATTTATCCCAGGAATGAAAGGGTGGTTCAACATATGCAAATCAATCAATATCATACATTGTAGCAATAGAATACAGGACAAAAATCATGTGATCATTTCCATGGATGCTGAAAAAGCATTTAACAAAACTCAACATACCTTCATGATAAAAACCCTCAAAAAACTGGGGATAGAAGGAACATACCTCAAAATAATAAAAGCCATCTATGACAGACCAAAAGTTAGTATCATACTGAATGAGGAAAAATGGAAAGCATTTCCTCTAAGATCTGGAACATGACAAGGATGCCCACTATCACCACTGATATTCAACATATTACTGGAAGTCCCAGCTAGAGCAATCAGACAAAAGAAAGAACTAAAGGGCATCCAAATTGGAAATGAAGAAGTCAAATTATCCTTATTTCCAGATGATATGGTCTTATATTTGGAAAAACTAATGACTCCACAAAAAACAATTAGAGCTGAAAAACAAATTCAGTAAAGTTGCAGGATATGCTATCAACATGCAGAAATCAATCATATTTTTATATGCCAACAGCAATCTGAAAATGAAATAAAGAAAATAATTCCATTTACAATAGCTATAAATAAAATTAAGTACCTAGGAATTAGCTTAACCAAAGAAGTGAAATATCTGTGCAATGAGAACTATACAACGTTGATGCAAAAAATTGAATAGGACACCAAAAAATGGAAAGATATATCCATGTTAATGGATTGCAAGAATCAATAATGTTAAAATGTCGATACTACCCAAATAAATCTACAGATCCAATGCAATCCCTATCAAAATACCAATGACATTATTCACAGAAATAGAAAAAAAACAATCCTAAAGTTTATCTGGAACCAAAACAGACCCAGAATAGCCAAAGCTATCCTGAGCAAAAAGAACAAATCTGAAGGAATCACATTATATTAATTTCTCAAATTATGCTATAGAGCTATAGTAACCAAAAGAGCACTGTATTGTCATAAAAAACAGATACATGTATCAGTGGAACAGAATAGAGAACCTCAAGAAAATCCATACATCCACAGTGAACTCATTTTTGACAAAAGTGCCAAGAATATACATTGGAGAAAGGAGAGTATCCTCAATAAACGGTGCTGGGAAACTGGATATCCATATACAGAAAAAGGAAACTTGACACCCCATCTCTCATCATATACAAAAATCAAATCAAAATAGATTAAAGAATGAAATCTAAGACCTCAAGCTATGAATCCACTAAAAACCTTGAGGAAACTCTCCAGGACATCAGTCTGTGCAAGGATTTCTAGAGTAATACCCCACAAGCACTGACAACCAAAGCAAAAATGGACAAATGGGGTCACATCAAGCTCAAAAGCTTCTGCACAGCAAAGGAAACAATCAACAAAGTGAAAGGGTAACCCACAGAACAGGAGAAAATATTTGCAAAATACCCATCTGACAAGGGATTAATAACCAGAATATATAAGGAGCCCAATCGACTTTACAGGAAGAAATCTAATAATCTGAATAAAAAATGGGCCATAGATCTGAACAGACATTTCTCAAAACAAGACATACAAATGGAAAACAGGTACAATGGCTCAACATCATCAATCATCAGAGAAATGCAAATCAAACTACAATAAGATATCATCTCACACCAGTTAAAGTGGCTTTTATCTAAAAGACAGGCAATAACAAATGCTGGTGAGAATATGGAGAAAACGGAATCCTCTTACACTGTTGGTGGGAATGTATTATATATTAGTACAATCGCTATGCAGAACAGTTTGTAGGGTCCTCAAAAAACTAAAGATAGAGCTACCACAAAATCTAGCAATCCCACTGCTGCGTGTATACCCAAAAGAAAGGAAAACGGTACATTGAAGAGATATTGGTACTCCTGTGTTTATTGCAGCACTATTCACAATAGCCAGGATTTGGACGCAACCTACCTGTCCATCAATAGATGAATAGATACAGAAAATGTATCGGGGGAACCAGCCCCCAATATTTCAACGTAGGTTCTGTTCTATTTTCCCTAAGTGTTGGCCGGTCTGAGAAATAAACAAAAAGAGTACAAAGAGAGAAATTTTATAGCTGGGCCTCCGGGGGTGTCATCACATATTGGTAGGACCGTGATGGTGACCTCGAGCTGCAAAACCAGCAAGTTTTTATTAGGGATTTTGAAAGGGGAGGGGGTGTACGAACAGGGAGTAGGTCACAGAGATCACATGCTTCAAAGGGCAATAAAAGATCAAAAGGCAGAGGCAAAAATTAGAATTACTGATGAGGGTCTGTGTCCCACTGTGCACATATTGTCTTGATAAACATCTTAACAGGAAACAGGGGTCTAGAGCAGACATCTGGTCTGACTAGAATTTACCAGGCTGGAATTTCCCAATCCTAGTAAGCCTGAGGGCACTGCAGGAGACCAGGGTGTATTTCAGTCCTATCTCAACCACAAAAGACAGACACTCCCAGAGCAGCCATCTATAGACCTACCCCCAGGAATGCATTCCTTCCCGAGGGTTACTCCATACTGGGAAAAGAATTCAGCGATATTTCTCCTACTCGCACATCCGTCTATAGGCTTTCTGTGAGAAGAAAAACATGTCTCTATTCTGCTCGACCCCACAAGCAGTCAGCCCTTATGGTTATCTTCCCTTTTTCCCTGAAAATTGCTATTGTTCTGTTTTTTTCAGGGTGCACTGATTTCATATTGTTCAAACACCCTTGTTTCACAATCAGATTTCATATTGTTGAAACACACGTTTTACAAACAATTTGTACAGTTAACGCAATCATTACAGGGTCCTGAGGTGACACACATCCTCAGCTTACAAAGATAATGTGATTAAGAGATTAAAGACAGGCATAAGAAATTATAAGAGTATTAATTGGGGAAGTGATAAATGTCCATGAAATCTTCACAATTCATGTTCAGAGACTGCAGTAAAGACAAACCTAAGAAATGATAAAAGTATTAACTTTGGGAACTGATAAATGTCCATGAAATCTTCACAATTTATGTTCTTCTGCTACAGCTTCAGCCGGTCCCCCTGTTCAGGGTCCCTGACTTCCCGCAACAAAAATGTGTTACATCTACATAATGGAGTGCTACTGGGCCATAAAAAGAATGAGATCCTGTCATTTGCAACAGCATGGATGGAACTGGAGGTCATTCTATTAAGTGAAATAAACCAGGCACAGAAAGACAAACTTCACATGCTGTCACTTATTTGTGGAAGCTAAAAATCAAAATAATTTAACACATGGGGATAGACAGTAGAAGGATGGTTATCAGAGGATGTTAAGGGTAGTGTGTGGGTGGGGGGTGGTGGGGGGAAATGAAGACAGTTAATGGTTACAAAAAATCAGAAATAATGAATAAGACCTAGTATTTGCTAGCACATCAGACTGACTATAGTAAAAAGTAATTTACTATAGTCACTTAGGAAATATAGTAAATATTGTGACTGTAGTAAATTATGTTTTACTACAGTCACAATATTTACTATATTTAAATGTACATAATTATACATTTTAAAAATAACTAAAACAGTATAATTAAATTATAACACAAAAGATAAATGCTTGAGGTGATGGCTAGACCATTTACCCTGATGTGGTTATTACCCACTGCATTCTTGTATCAAAATATCTCATGTAACCCATAAACATATACACACCTACTATGTATCAACAAAAATTTAAAAATAAAGAATTTTTTAAAAGTATTATAATGGAGTAGAAAAATACCTGTCACCTAGTGACACATCAGCTGCCATAATGCTGTAGTGCAATGCATTATTTTTTTATTTTTTATTTTTTTTAAATTGTTTTGGTTTTTATTTATTTATTTATTATTATTATACTCTAAGTTTTAGGGTACATGTGCACAATGTGCAGGTTCATATGTATACATGTGCCATGCTGGTGCGCTGCACCCACTAACTCGTCATCTAGCATTAGGTATACCTCCCAATGCTATCTTTCCCCCCTCCCCCAACCCCACAACAGTCCCCAGAGTGTGATGTTCCCCTTCCTGTGTCCATGTGTTCTCATTGTTCAATTCCCACCTATGAGTGAGAATATGCGGTGTTTGGTTTTTTGTTCTTGTGATAGTTTACTTAGAATGATGATTTCCACTTTCATCCATGTCCCTACAAAGGACATGAACTCATCATTTTTTATGGCTGCATAGTATTCCATGGTGTATATGTGCCACATTTTCTTAATCCAGTCTATCATTGTTGGACATTTGGGTTGGTTCCAAGTCTTTGCTATTGTGAATAATGCTGCAATAAACATACGTGTGCATGTGTCTTTACAGCAGCATGATTTAAAGTCCTTTGGGTATATACCCAGTAATGGGATGGCTGGGTCAAATGGTATTTCTAGTTCTAGATCCCTGAGGAATTGCCACACTGACTTCCACAATGGTTGAACTCGTTTACAGTCCCACCAACAGTGTAAAAGTGTTCCTATTTCTCCACATCCTCTCCAGCACCTGTTGTTTCCTGACTTTTTAACGACTGCCATTCTAACTGGTGTGAGATGGTATCTCATTGTGGTTTTGATTTGCATTTCTCTGATGGCCAGTGATGATGAGCATTTTTTCATGTGTTTTTTGGCTGCATAAATGTCTTCTTTTCAAAAGTGTCTGTTCATGTCCTTCACCCACTTTTTGATGGGGTTGTTTGTTTTTTTCTTGTAAATTTGTTTGAGTTCATTGTAGATTCTGGATATTAGCCCTTTGTCAAATGAGTAGCTTGCAAAATTTTTCTCCCATTCTGTAGGCTGCCTGTTCACTCTGATGGTAGTTTCTTTTGCTGTGCAGAAGCTCTTTGGTTGAATTAGATCCCATTTGTCAATTTTGTCTTTTGTTGCCATTGCTTTTGGTGTGTTAGACATGAAGTCCTTGCCCATGCCTATGTCCTGAATGGTAATGCCTAGGTTTTCTTCTAGGGTTTTCATGGTTTTAGGTCTAACGTTTAAGTCTTTAAGCCATCTTGAATTGATTTTTGTATAAGGTGTAAGGAAGGGATCCAGTTTCAGCTTTCTACATCTGGCTAGCCAGTTTTCCCAGCACCATTTATTAAATAGGGAATCCTTTCCCCATTGCTTGTTTTTCTCAGGTTTGTCAAATATCAGATAGTTGTAGATATGTGGCGTTATTTCTGAGGGCTCTGTTCTGTTCCATTGATCTATATCTCTGTTTTGGTACCAGTACCATGCCCTTTTGGTTACTGTAGCCTTGTAGTATAGTTTGAAGTCAGGTAGTGTGATACCTCCAGCTTTGTTCTTTTGGCTTAGGATTGACTTGGCGATGCGGGCTCTTTTTTGGTTCCATATGAACTTTAAAGTAGTTTTTTCCAATTCTGTGAAGAAAGTCATTGGTAGCTTGATGGGGATGGCATTGAATCTGTAAATTACCTTGGGCAGTATGGCCATTTTCACGATATTGATTCTTCCTACCCATGAGCATGGAATGTTCTTCCATTTGTTTGTATCCTCTTTTATTTCATTGAGCAGTGGTTTGTAGTTCTCCTTGAAGCGGTCCTTCACATCCCTTGTAAGTTGGATTCCTAGGTATTTTATTCTCTTTGAAGCAATTGTGAATGGGAGTTCACTCATGATTTGACTCTCTGTTTGTCTGTTTTTGGTGTATAAGAATGCTTGTGATTTTTGTACATTGATTTTGTATCCTGAGACTTTGCTGAAGTTGCTTATCAGCTTAAGGAGATTTTGGGCTGAGATGATGGGGTTTTGTAGATATACAATCATGTCATCTGCAAACAGGGACAATTTGACTTCCTCTTTTCCTAATTGAATACCCTTTATTTCTTTCTCCTGCCTGATTGCCCTGGCCAGAACTTCCAACACTATGTTGAATAGGAGTGGTGAGAGAGGCCATCCCTGTCTTGTGCCAGTTTTCAAAGGGAATGCTTCCAGTTTTTGTCCATTCAGTATGATATTGGCTGTGGGTCTGTCATAGGTAGCTCTTATTATCTTGAAATACGTCCCATCAATACCTAATTGATTGAGAGTTTTTAGCATGAAGGGTTGTTGGATTTTGTCAAAGGCCTTTTCTGCATCTATTGAGATAACCATGTGGTTTTTGTCTTTGGTTCTGTTTATATGCTGGATTACATTTATTGATTTGTGTATATTGAACCAGCCTTGCATCCCAGGGATGAAGCCCACTTGATCATAGTGGATAAGCTTTTTGCTGCGCTGCTGGATTCGGTTTGTCAGTATTTTATTGAGGATTTTTGCATCGATGTTCATCAAGGATATTGGTCTAAAATTCTCTTTTTTGGTTGTGTCTCTGCCTGGCTTTTGTATCAGGATGATGCTGGCCTCATAAAATGAGTTAGGGAGGATTCTCTCTTTTTCTATTGATTGGAATAGTTTCAGAAGGAATGGTACCAGTTCCTGCTTGTACCTCTGGTAGAATTCGGCTGTGAATCCATCTGGCCCTGGACTCTTTTTGGTTGGTAAGCTATTGATTATTGCCTCAATTTCAGAGCGTGTTATTGGTCTATTCAGAGCCTCAACTTCTTTCTCGTTTAGTCTTGGGAGAGTGTATGTGTCCAGAAATTTATCCACTTCTTCTAGATTTTCTAGTTTATTTGTGTAGAGGTGTTTGTAGTATTCTCTGATGGTAGTTTGTATTTCTGTGGGATCAGTGGTGATATCCCCTTTATCATTTTTTATTGCATCTATTTGATTCTTCTCTCTTTCTTTCCTTATTAGTCTTGCTAGCGGTCTATCAATTTTGTTGATCCTTTCAAAAAACCAGCTCCTACATTCATTAATGTTTTGAAGGGTTTTTTGTGTCTCTATTTCCTTCAGTTCTGCTCTGATTTTAGTTATTTCTTGCCTTCTGCTAGCTTTTGAATGTGTTTGCTCTTGCTTTTCTAGTTCCTTTAATTGTGATGTTAGGGTGTCAATTATGGATCTTTCCTGCTTTCTCTTGTGGGCATTTAGTGCTATAAATTTCCCTCCACACACTGCTTTGAATGTATCCGAGAGATTCTGGTATGTTGTGTCCTTGTTCTTGTTGGTTTCAAATAACATCTTTATTTCTGCCTTCATTTCGTTATGTACCCAGTAGTCATTCAGGAGCAGGTTGTTCAGTTTCAATGTAGTTGAGCAGTTTTGAGTGAGATTCTTAATCCTGAGTTCTAGTTTGATTGCACTGTGGTCTGAGAGATAGTTTGTTATAATTTCTGTTCTTTTACATTTGCTGAGGAGTGCTTTCCTTCCAAGTATGTGGTCAATTTTGGAATAGGTGTGGTGTGGTGCTGAAAAAAATGTATATTCTGTTGATTTGGGGTGGAGAGTTCTGTAGATGTCTATTGGGTCTGCTTGGTGCAGAACTGAGTTCAATTCCTGGGTATCCGTGTCGACTTTCTGTCTCGTTGATCTGTCTAATGTTGACAGTGGGGTGTTAAAGTCTCCCATTATTAATGTGTGGGAGTCTAAGTCTCTTTGTAGGTCACTCAGGACTCGCTTTATGAATCTGGGTGCTCCTGTATTGGGTGCATATATATTTAGGATAGTTAGCTCTTCTTGATGAATTGATTCCTTTACCATTATGTAATGGCCTTCTTTGTCTCTTTTGATCTTTGTTGGTTTAAAGTCTGTTTTATCCGAGACTAGGATTGCAACCCCTGCCTTTTTTTGTTTTCCATTTGCTTGGTAGATCTTCCTCCATCCTTTTATTTTGAGCCTATGTGTGTCTCTCCCCGTGAGATGGGTTTCCTGAATACAGCACACTGATGGGTCTTGACTCTTTATCCAATTTGCCAGTCTGTGTCTTTTAATTGGAGCATTTAGTCCATTTACATTTAAAGTTAATATTGTTATGTGTGAATTTGATCCTGTCATTATGATGTTAGCTGGTTATTTTGCTTGTTAGTTGATGCAGTTTCTTCCTAGTCTTGATGGTCTTTACATTTTGGCATGATTTTGCAGCAGCTGGTACTGGTCGTTCCTTTCCATGTTTAGCGCTTCCTTCAGGAGCTCTTTTAGGGTAGGCCTGGTGGTGACAAAATCTCTCAGCATTTGCTTGTCTGTAAAGGATTTTATTTCTCCTTCACTTATGAAGCTTAGTTTGCCTGGATATGAAATTCTGGGTTGAAAATTCTTTTAAGAATGTTGAATATTGGCCCCCACTCTCTTTTGGCTTGTAGAGTTTCTGCCGAGAGATCCGCTGTTAGTCTGATGGGCTTCCCTTTGAGGGTAACCCGACCTTTCTCTCTGGCTGCCCTTAACATTTTTTCCTTCATTTCAACTTTGGTGAATCTGACAATTATGTGTCTTGAAGTTGCTCTTCTCGAGGAGTATCTTTGTGGCGTTCTCTGTATTTCCTGAATCTGAATGTTGGCCTGCCTTGCTAGATTGGGGAAGTTCTCCTGGATAATATCCTGCAGAGTGTTTTGCAACTTGGTTCCATTCTCCCTGTCACTTTCATGTACACCAAGCAGACGTAGATTTGGTCTTTTCACATAGTCCTGTATTTCTTGGAGGCTTTGCTCATTTCTTTTTATTCTTTTTTCTCTAAACTTCCCTTCTCGCTTCATTTCATTCATTTCATCTTCCATCACTGATACCATTTCTTGCAGTTGATTGCATCGGCTCCTGAGGCTTCTGCATTCTTCACGTAGTTCTCGAGCCTTGGTTTTCAGCTCCATCAGCTCCTTTAAGCACTTCTCTCTATTGGTTATTCTAGTTATACATTCTTCTAAATTGTTTTCAAAGTTTTCAACTTCTTTGCCTTTGGTTTGAATGTCCTCCCCTGGCTCGGAGTAATTTGATCGTCTGAAGCCTTATTCTCTCAGCTTGTCAGTCATTCTCCATCCAGCTTTGTTCCGCTGCTGGTGAGGAACTGCGTTCCTTTGGAGGAGAGTCGCTCTGCTTTTTAGAGTTTCCAGTTTTTCTGTTCTGTTTTTTCCCCATCTTTGTGGTTTTATCTACTTTTGGTCTTTGATGATGGTGATGTACAGATGGGTTTTTGGTGTGGATGTCCTTTCTGTTTGTTAGTTTTCCTTCTAACAGACAGGACCCTCAGCTGCAGGTCTGTTGGATGGGTTTTTGGTGTGGATGTCCTTTCTGTTTGCTAGTTTTCCTTCTAACAGACAGGACCCTCAGCTGCAGGTCTGTTGGAGTACCCGGCCGTGTGAGGTATCAGTCTGCCCCTGCTCGGGTGTGCCTCCCAGTTAGGCTGCTCAGGGGTCAGGGGTCAGGGACCCACTTGAGGAGGCAGTCTGCCCGTTCTCAGATCTCCAGCTGCGTGCTGGGAGAACCACTGGTCTCTTCAAAGCTGTCACACAGGGACATTTAAGTCTGCAGAGGTTACTGCTGTCTTTGTGTTTGTGTGTGCCCTGCCCCCAGAGGTGGAGCCTACAGAGGCAGGCAGGCCTCCTTGAGCTGTGGTGGGCTCCACCCAGTTCAATCTTCCTGGCTGCTTTGTTTACCTAAGCAAGCCTGGGCAATGGCAGGCGCCCCTCCCCCAGCCTCGCTGCCACCTTGTAGTTTGATCTCAGACTGCTGTGCTAGCAATCAGCGGGACTCTGTGGGCGTAGGACCCTGCGAGCCAGGTGCAGGATAGAATCTCCTGATGTGCCGTTTTTTAAGCCTGTCGGAAAAGCGCAGTATTCGGGTGGGAGTGACCCGATTTTCCAGGTGCCGTCTGTCACCCCTTTCTTTGACTAGGAAAGGGAACTCCCTGACCCCTTGTGCTTCCTGTGTGAGGCAATGCCTTGCCCTGCGTCGGCTCGTGCACGGTGCATGCACCCACTGACCTGCGCCCACTGTCTGGCACTCCCTAGTGAGATGAACCTGGTACCTCAGAGGGAAATGCAGAAATCACCCGTCTTCTGCATCGCTCATGCTGGGAGCTGTAGACCAGAGCTGTTCCTATTCGGCCATCTTGGCTCCTCCCTTGCATTATTTTTTATCTTTTTATATATGTTTGCACACACAAATACCACTGTGTTACAGTTTTCTACAGTATCCTGTACAGTAACATGCTGTGAGGTTTGTAGCCTAGGAGCCATAGGCTATACCACATAGCCTAAGTGTGTAGTAGGCTATATCATCTACATTTGTGTAAGTACACTCTATGATGTTGGTACAAGGGTTAAATTTCCTAAGAACACATTTCTCAGAAAATATCCCTATTTTGAAGTGATGCATGACTGTATTGAATAATAGCCAAACTTTCAAAATTTGATGACAAACATTAATCTATACATCCAAGGAGCTCAACAAACTCCAAGTAGGATAGATTCAAAGATATCCACACCTGAACACGTTATAATTATCATCTATGATGAATTCATCTGGAATTATTTTATTTATATGATAATGTAAGAATTAGAGAAAAGAGGTTACTGAGAATAAAGCAAAGAGAAAAATAAAGGGGAAAAGTTAATACATTTGGACAATTTGTCATCATTTAAAGATCAAGGCTGTGGTATTTAATATACAAGAACACCTGGAAGCAAATTTCAGGAAAGGTGTACAAAGCATACATAGTAAAGACCACTCCCATTTCAAGAATGTACTGACATTTGGAATGGGGGTCTGAAACTGAGCTGTTGCCGAACACTGGTCTTAACATTTATAGGCCACCTAATTGAACTATTCGCTTTTCAGAATGTTGTCCTTTGTGGATTATTTGATATAATTAATTCATATTTTCTTTTTAACCTCACTATGACTTTCCATAGTCTGTTGACATATATAGGTGAACCTCAGTTAAAAAAATCATAATAAAACACTCAAACTTGATAGAAAATATTTTAAAATCACCTAATGCTTGGGATTATTTGTACTACTGCTTTTCCCCATTGTCATGGATAATGGGGAAATGATCATACATTGATACTCAAACGCATTCTCTAATTAACATACCAATGACATATCCCCAACATTATGTATACATGTATAAACTCGTAAGTACTCACCATTGAACTGTATCACATTTGCTAATGGCTGCCAGGCTCAACCATACCTCCTGACCTTTAGGAACTTAAATGTATCTATTTCCAATGGCATAGTTTTTATGTAAGTCACTCTATAATTAGAGGACTACTCGTTTCCACATTGCCTTACTTTACACTCATTGTGGATAAACACTCTCTACTCCCCAGTGGAGAAACTCCACACAAAGTCAGAGGGATGAGCAAAGGAGAGGTGGAAATCAAACATAACTTCCACAGACAGACTGAACCACCCTCTTTCACCAGCAATGGAACTCATAGCTCAGCATTGTGCCACTCATGAATTTCATGTGACTTCATGATGATGGCCTAAGAGAAGAGGGAAGGAGGAAACTGGGGCCAGTTTTCCAGGACTTTACCAACACCTGCCCTTGGTTATAACATTTGGTAATTCTCAGAGCCCCACCCCTACATTACAAACGTTACAATTCTGTGCACCATAAGTAGAGGCTTTACAAGGCTTCACAATTACTTTAGGGCCACAATGAATGCAAGCAATTGTTATCCCAGTCTTTGTTTCTACTCAAATAGCAGCATTTTGGTAAAGCCTAATGGAATGAGCATCACTTGTTATCTCTAATGTCAAAGTTGAAGATTAATCACCATTAGTCAATGGAAATTAGGTGTAGAAAAGAAATTATTTATGATACAAAATGAAAGGGGCTTGAATTGGAGCCCAAATACAAAACTGCAAACGCATACCCAGATGCTCAGACATTCCTTCTGCACATCAAATGGCTGTACTTCTTCTTCCCATATACACTGCTCTCTCCTTAGATCCCTCATATTCCCAACATCAGTGACTGGGTTTGTCACAGTATCCTTTGACACATAAGAAATATGACAGTTGGAGAAGAGCCTAAACAACGATCATGAACACCGTTCCTCATCCTTCATCTCAGCTCCATCTATTTAAAAGAAAGAACCCAAGCCATCCTCAAACCCCAAAAGCACTTCTGCAGACAGCTTTGAGGCACTTCTCGCCAGAGGTATGCCCTAAAACTGACAGTAACCCCTGCTGCTCACTCCTCAAGTAAGAATTGAGGCCTATAAAGTTTGGAAATTGCTAGAGAGAAGAAAGATAGAGACAAAAAGACACACCCAGGTGAGTGTTGGCAGATGTTTCTGTGTTTTCAGGCATGTATGCTGTACCTACAACCTTTGGGGAGCCTGGTACCCCAAGTGAATCTCCCCTCAAGTTCACTGTAAAGCACAATCATTTCTTCATAGCACAGTGATACTCTTAAGGTACTCTGAGGGCTTTCCTACATTTACTTAAATGGATAAATTCCAACACACACACACACATACACATGCACACACACACACACACACACACACACAGAGCAAATACAGGGGAAAAAGGCAGAGACTAAATACAAATAATTCTCTGGGACCCAGGCTTCTTCACTTAAACCAGTGTTTCTAAATCTAGGTACTGTTGACATCTTGGGTCAGGTACTTCTTTTTGTATGTGTGGTGTAGGGAAGAGCTGCCCTGTGAATTTTAGGAGGTTTGGAAGCATCTGTGTCCTCTACCCATTAGAAGCCAGTAGCACCCCCCAACCCACTTGTGACTAAAAATGTCTCCAGGCATTGCCAAATGCCTCTACCCATTAGAAGCCAGTAGCACCCCCCAACCCACTTGTGACTAAAAATGTCTCCAGGCATTGCCAAATGTCCTAAATGGCAAAATTCTCCACCATGAGAACCATGGCCTTAGACCAAAAACATTCCCACAGCCTGGGTCCAATCAGCATGTAAATTGCCACATTACAAAAATAGATGCAGAATTAACCAGTTTCACTTAGCAGTCCTTCTAGTACACAGTCAAGGAGGAGGTTATGGGTTTTCACGACTAGAAGTCCCTCTGAGCAACAGGAAAGGGCCTCTGCCACCTAGTAATGAGTCTTTTCTGTGATGGTCTAATCTAGGATTGTTGAAATCTAGGATTTCAACATAGTCTCCCTTGTAGTGTTCAAACACAAAGTGACCCAGTTGGGCCCTTCCATGTGTGATTTTCTGCCAAACCATTTTGCACATTTCCTCTCTCAGCAAATTTTCATATTTGCTAAGAAAATTCCTATTCACAATAGCAAAGACTTGGAACCAACCCAAATATCCATCAATGATAGACTGGATAAAGAAAATGTGGCAGGGTGGAGCTAAGATGGCCAAATAGGAACAGCTCTGGTCTACAGCTCCCAGCGTGAGCCATGCAGAAGACAGGTGATTTCTGCATTTCCAACTGAGGTACCGGGTTCATCTCACTGGGGAGTGCTGGACAGTCGGTGCAGGACAGTGGGTGCAGCGCACCGTGCGTGAGCCGAAGCAGGGCGAGGCTTCACCTCACCCAGGAAGCGCAAAGGGTCAGGGAATTCCCTTTCCTAGTCAAAGAAAGGGGTGACAGACGGCACCTGGAAAATCGGGTCACTCCCACCCTAATACTGTGCTTTTCCAACGGGCTTATCAAACGGCACACCAGGAGATTATATCCCACAACTGGCTCGGAGGGTCCTACGCCCACGGAGCCTCACTCATTGCTAGCACAGCAGTCTGAGATCAAACTGCAAGGTGGCAGTGAGGTTGGGGGAGGGGCGCCCACCATTGCTCAGGCTTGAGTAGGTAAACGAAGTGGCCAGGAAGCTCGAACTGGGTGGAGCCCACCACAGCTCAAGGAGGCCTGCCTGCATCTGTAGGCTCCACCTCTGGGGACAGGGCACAGACAAACAAAAGACAGCAATAACCTCTGCAGACTTAAATGTCCCTGTCTGACAGCTTTGAAGAGAGTAGTGGTTCTCCCAGCATGCAGCTGAAGATCTGAGAATGGACAGACGGCCTCCTCAAGTGGGTCCCTGACCCCTGAGCAGCCTAAATGGGAGGCACCCAAGAGTAGGGGTGGACTGACACCTCACACAACTGGGTACTCCTCTGAGACAAAACTTCCAGAGGAATGATCAGGCAGCAGCATTTGCAGTTCACCAATATCCGCTGTTCTGCAGCCACCACTGCTGATACCTAGGCAAACAGGGTCTGGAGTGGACCTCCAGCAAACTCCAACAGACCTGCAGCTGAGGGTCCTGACTGTTAGAAGGAAAACTAACAAAAAGAAAGGACATCCACACCAAAAACCCATCTGTATGTCACCATCATCAAAGAACAAAGTTACATAAAACTACAAAGATACGGAAAAAAACAGAGCAGAAAAACCGGAAACCCTAAAAATCAGAGTGCCTCTCCTCCTCCAAAGGAAAGCAGCTCCTCACCAGCAACGGAACAAGCTGGATGGAGAATGACTTTGACGAGTTGAGAGAGGAAGGCTTCAGAAGACCAAACTACTCCGAGCTAAAGGAGAAAGTTCGAACCAATGGCAAAGAAGTTAAAAACTTTGAAAAAAAATTAGATGAATGGACAACTAGAAAAACCAATGGAGAGAAGACCTTAAAGGACCTGATGGAGATGAAAACCACGGCATGAGAACTACATGACGAATGCACAAGCCTCAGTGACCGATGCGATCAACTGGAAGAAAGTGTATCAGCGATGGAAGACGAAATGAATGAAATGAAGTGTTAAGAGAAGTTTAGAGAAAAAAGAATAAAAAGAAACGAACAAAGCCTCCAAGAAATATGGGACTATGTGAAAAGACCAAATCTACGACTAATTGGTGTATCTGAAAGTGACGGGCAGAATGGAACCAAGTTGGAAAACACTCTGCAGGATATTCTCTAGGAGAACTTCCCCAATCTAGCAAAGCAGGCCAACATTCAAATACAGGAAATACAGAGAACGCCACAAAGATACTCCTCAAGAAGAGGAACTCCAAGACACATAATTGTCAGATTCACCAAAGTGGAAATGAAGGAAAAAATGTTAAGGGCAGCCAGAGAGAAAGGTCGGGTTACCCTCAAAGGGAAGCCCATCAGACTAACAGCGGATCTCTCTGCAGAAACTCTACAAGCCAGAAGAGAGTGGGGGCCAACATTCAACATTCTTAAAGAAAAGAATTTTCAACCCAGAATTTCATATCCAGCCAAACTAAGCTTCATAAGTGAAGGAGAAATAAAATTCTTTACAGACAAGCAAATGCTGAGAGATTTTGTCACCACTAGGCCTGCCCTAAAAGAGCTCCTGAAGGAAGCACTAAACATGGAAAGGAACAACAAGTACCAGCCACTGCAAAAACATGCCAAATTGTAAAGACCATCCAGGCTAGGAAGAAACTGCATCAACTAATGAGCAAAATAACCAGCTAACATCATAATGACAGGATCAAATTCATACATAACAATACTAACCTTAAATGTAAAAGGGCTAAATGCTCCAATTAAAAGGCACAGACAGGCAAAGTGGATAAAGAGTCAAGACCCATCAGTGTGCTGTATTCAGGAAACCCATTTCACGTGCAGAGACACACATAGCCTCAAAATAAAGGGATGGAGGAAGATCTACCAAGCAAATGGAAAACAAAAAAAGGCAGGGGTTGCAATCCTAGTCTCGGATAAAACAAACTTTAAACCAACAAAGATCAAAAGAGACAAAGAAGGCCATTACATAATGGTAAAGGAATCAATTCAACAAGAAGAACTAACTATACTAAATATATATGCACCCAATACAGGAGCACCCAGATTCATAAAGCAAGTCCTTAGTGGCCTACAAGGTGACTTAGACTCCCACACAATAATAATGGGAGACCTTAACACCCCACTGTCAATATTAGACAGATCAATGTGACAGAAAGTTAACAAGGATATCCAGGAATTGAACTCAGCTCTGCACCAAGCGGGCCTAATAGACATCTACAGAATTCCCCACCCCAAATCAACAGAATATACATTCTTTTCAGCACCATACCACACCTATTCCAAAATTGACCACATACTTGGAAGTAAAGCTCTCCTCAGCAAATGTAAAAGAACAGAAATTATAACAAACTGTCTCTCAGACCACAGTGCAATCAAACTAGAACTCAGGATTAAGAATCTCACTCAAAACCGCTCAACTACATGGAAACTGAACAACCTGCTCCTGAATGACTACTGGGTATGTAACGAAATGAAGGCAGAAATAAAGATGTTATTTGAAACCAACGAGAACAAAGACACAACATACCAGAATCTCTGGGACACATTCAAAGCAGTGTGTAGAGGGAAATTTATAGCACTAAATGCCCACAAGAGAAAGCAGGAAAGATCTGAAATTGACACTCTAGCATCACAATTAAAAGAACTAGAGAAGCAAGAGCAAACACATTCAAAAGCTAGCAGAAGAGAAGAAATAATTAAGATCAGAGCAGAACTGAAGGAAATAGAGACACAAAAAACCCTTCAAAAAATCAGTGAATCCTGGAGCTGGTTTTTTGAAAAGATCAACAAAATTGATAGACCGCTAGCAAGACTAATAAAGAAGAAAAGAGAGAAGAATCAAATAGACGCAATAAAAAATGACAAAGGGGATATCACCACTGATCCCACAGAAATACAAACTACCATCAGAGAATAGTATAAACACCTCTACACAAATAAACTAGAAAATCTAGAAGAAATGGATAAATTCCTCGACACATACACCCTCCCAAGACTAAACCAGGAAGAAGTTGAATCTCTGAATAGACCAATAACAGGATCCGAAATTGTGGCAATAATTAATAGCTTACCAACCAAAAAAAGTCCAGGGACCAGATGGATTCACAGCCGAATTCTACCAGAGGTACAAGGACGAACTGGTACCATTCCTTCTGAAACTATTCCAATCAATAGAAAAAGAGGGAATCCTCCCTAACTCATTTTATGAGGCCAGCATCATCCTGATACCAAAGCCGGGCAGAGACACAACAAAAAAAGAGAATTTTAGACCAATATCCTTGATGAACATTGATGCAAAAATCCTCAGTAAAATACTGGAAAACCAAATCCAGCAGCACATCAAAAAGCTTATCCACCATGATCAAGTGTGCTTCATCCCTGGGATGCAAGGCTGGTTCAACATATGCACATCAATAAACATAATCCAGCATATAAACAGAACCAAAGACAAAAACCACATGGTTATCTCAATAGATGCAGAAAAGGCCTTTGACAAAATTCAACAGCCTTCCATGCTAAAAACTCTCAATAAATTAGGTATTGATGGGACGTATCTCAAGATAATAAGAGCTATCTATGACAAACCCACAGCCAATATCATACTGAATGGACAAAAACTGGAAGCATTCCCTTTGAAAACTGGCACAAGACAGGGATGCCCTCTCTCACCACTCCTATTCAACATAGTGTTGGAAGTTCTGGCCAGGGCAATCAGGCAGGAGAAGGAAATAAAGGGTATTCAATTAGGAAAAGAGGAAGTCAAATTGTCCCTGTTTGCAGATGACATGATTGTATATCTGGAAAACCCCATTGTCTCAGCCCAAAATCTCCTTAAGCTGATAAGCAACTTCAGCAAAGTCTCAGGATACAAAATCAATGTACAAAAATCACAAGCATTCTTATACACCAAAAACAGACAAACAGAGAGCCGAATCATGAGTGAACTCCCATTCACAACGGCTTCAAAGAAAATAAAATACCTAGGAATACAACTTACAAGGGACGTGAAGGACCTCTTCAAGGAGAACTGCAAACCACTGCTCAAGGAAATAAAAGAGTATACAAACAAATGGAAGACCATTCCATGCTCATGGGTAGGAAGAATCAATATCGTGAAAATGGCCATACTGCCCAAGGTAATTTACAGATTCAATGCCATCCCCATCAAGCTACCAATGACTTTCTTCACAGAATTGGAAAAAACTACTTTAAAGTTCATATGGAACCAAAAAAGAGCCCGCATCGCCAAGTCAATCCTAAGCCAAAAGAACAAAGCTGGAGGCATCACGCTACCTGACTTCAAACTATACTACAAGGCTACAGTAACCAAAACAGCATGGTACTGGTACCAAAACAGAGATATAGACCAATGGAACAGAACAGAGCCCTCATAAATAATGCCGCATATCTACAACTATCTGATCTTTGACAAACCTGACAAAAACAAGCAATGGGGAAAGGATTCCCTATTTAATAAATGGTGCTGGGAAAACTGGCTAGCCAGATGTAGAAAGCTCAAACTGGATCCCTTCCTTACACGTTATACAAAAATTAATTCAAGATGGATTAAAGACTTACAGGTTAGACCTAAAACCATAAGAACCCTAGAAGAAAACCTAGGCAATACCATTCAGGACATAGGCATGGGCAAGGACTTCATGTCTAACACACCAAAAGCAATGGCAACAAAAGCCAAAATTGACAAATGGGGTCTAATTAAACTAAAGAGCTCCTGCACAGCAAAAGAAGCCACCATCAGAATGAACAGGCAACCTACAAAATGGGAGAAAATTTTTGCAACCTACTCATCTGACAAAGGGCTAATATCCAGAATCTACAATGAACTCAAAACAAATTTACAAGAAAAAAACAAACAACCCCATGAAAAATTGGGCGAAGGATATGAACAGACACTTCTCAAAAGAAGACATTTATGCAGCCAAAAAACACATGAAGAAATGCTCATCATCACTGGTCATCAGAGAAATGCAAATCAAAACCACAATGAGATACCATCTCACACCAGTTAGAATGGCAATCATTAAAAAGTCAGGAAACAACAGGTGTTGGAGAGGATGTGGAGAAATAGGAACACCTTTACACTGTTGGTGGGACTGTAAACTAGTTCAAGCATTGTGGAAGTCGGTGTGGTGATTCCTCAGGGATCTAGAACTAGAAACACCATTTGACCCAGCCATCCCATTACTGGGTATATACCCAAAGGATTATAAATCATGCTGCTATAAAGACACATGCACACATATGTTTACTGTGGCACTATTCACAATAGCAAAGACTTGGAACGAACCCAAATGTCCAACAATGGTAGACTGGATTAAGAACATGTGGCACATATACCCCAAGGAATACTATGCAGCCATAAAAAAGGATGAGTTCATGTCCTTTGTAGGGACATGGATGAAACTATCATTCTCAGCAAACTATTGCAAGGACAAAAAACCAAACACCGCATGTTCTCACTTATAGGTGGGAACTGAAGAATAAGAACACATGGACACAGGAAGGGGAACATCGCACACCTGGGACTGTTGTGGGGTGGGGGCGGGGGGAGGGATAGCAGTAGGAGATATACCTAATGCTAAATGAGGAGTTAATGCGTGCAGCACACCAGCATCGCACATGTATACATATGTAACAAACCTTCATGTTGTGCACCTGTAGCCTAAAACTTAAAGTATAATAATAATAATAAACAAACAAACAAAAAAAGAAAATGTGGCACATATACACCATGGAATGCTATGCAGCTATAAAAAAGGATGAGTTCATGTCCCTTGCAGGGACATGGATGAAGCTGGAAAACCTCATTCTCAGAAAACTAACACAGGAACAGAAAACCAAACACTGCATGTTCTCACTCATAAGTGGGAGTTGAACAATGCGAAAACATGGACACATGGAGGGGAACATCACACACCGGGGCCTGTTGAGGGGTGAGGGGCTAGGGGAGGGATAGCATTAGGAGAAATACCTAATGTAGATGACAAGTTGATGGGTGCAGCAAACCATCATGGCACGTGTATACCTATGTAACAAACCTGCACCCTCTGCACATGTATCCCAGAATCTAAAGTACAATAAAAAAACTAAACAAAACAAACAAACAAAAAGAATGATGTCAAACATTTTCAAGTTTTAGCAAACACATATTATTCACATAAACAAATGGATGCAGACATACACTTTTACTCACCTAGACAAATAGTTCATTGTTCCCAAAATTTATATACCAAAAAGAAAATTCCTATATATACTCAGTTTTCAAAAAGTAGCAGGAAAAAAATTTGGCCATGGAACTGATGGTGGAAGAAGTGTAGTGAAACAAATTCATCTAGAAACTTTATTGGTTCTGCCCTTAGTTAGCTATATGGCCTTGAGCTAGAATGGGGTAATAATCCATGCCCTGCTTATATAGTGAGGTGTGGAGAGGATCACTCAAGACAATGGATGTGAAAATACCTTGAAAATTATAAAGCACTATAAAATTATAAAGTGCTTATTATTTCCATTAATGCCCAGATCTGCAAAATTGAGAGGCAGAAATAAGCTGTGAGGGACAGGATGCAATATTTAATTTCCAAGGCCAAAGTAGAATGGTAGAAACAAAAGGAATGGGATGGGGAAGCAATGTATTGTGCTTTGAAAATGAAAACCACAGTGAGATGAATGAACACCAAGTACCGATATCAGGTACTAAAGGTTTTCTTTTGTTGGGGCATAGATGTGGCAAGACCAAATGGGGATGGAAAGGAAAATTATAATGAAAATATTGTTTGATTTAAAAGCCTCAAGTCCTCTAAATTTCAGTAATAGTGTTTCACAAACCTTAGAAAACTTTTTATTTACTTATTTATTTTAATCCATGTTAAAATCAGATTGAGAAATGTAACACTCAGAGGATTTCAGAATCAGAATGGACCATAAAGAATGAGTCACTAAGGTGGTTTCTAAGTGGTTCATGGTTGCATGGTATACAAATACAACTCAGAATAGTAAATCCATCTTCCCAGAGCACTGATAAAATTATTCCTGAGGTAGCATATCTAGTTATGGGCCCCAAAAAAGCCATTAAAAAGGAGAGCTAATAAGGACTGTGAAAGTGATAAAAATTCATTCAAGGAATGAGTTAAAAGATCTACACCGGTAGATCTGTTGTGCACTGAGGTATACACTGTGTACATCTCAGAGATAGCTTAATAATAACAGAAAGAGCAATAAGAATGGTTCGGTGAATAGCCATAATCAAAGACACACTGCTCTTCAGTCTGCTTTAGTTTTCTTCTCTTTGTCTGATGTTTCAGGTTCTTCCTAACCTAATCCTAACCTAATCTGTCTGTCTCTCTCTCTCTCTCTCTCTCTCTCTCTCTCTCTCTCTCTCATTCTCTCTCATTCTCTTTCTCTCTCTCCCTCTCTCTCTCTCTCTGCCCCTCTTTCTCTCTACCAAATCGGTACTTAGTTTCTTCCTTCTTCCTGTAGCTCAACACAACACATATTCCAGTTCTTGTCCCATGAGCCTCTATCCCCATTTTGGTTGCATTTCCAGTGACTCTGATCCTGTTCTAGGACTTTGATCCTAGACCTACATGTCTCTCTCAACCAACTACAGGAGAGATATGCATTCAATGTAAGGAAGATGTTCCTAATAGAGAAAGTATGAGTCATACTTTATAGACAGTATTAAAACTGAATACCTATATACCTTTATTAATTAGGTACAACTTTATTTTGAGGAAAAATCATGAACTAGAAGAGAATGAGGGCCAGAAAAGGCCAAGAAAACCCAATAGCTTTATTTTAAGGCACTTGGAAATTGACAACTGGTCTGAAAGAATATTAAGGAACCCAGGCACAGGCACTCTAAAGAGTCCTAGACAAAAATAAAAAAAACTTAAAAAGAGAAACTCCAATATTAAATAATGCAGGTGTGCCCTAAAATGCGCTATGAATTATGTACATATCATCAAACATATTCTTAAATCCTAAGTAGACATTTTAATATTTTTGCAAAAATACTCAACAGAACCTGCAGCCACATGGGACAAATACACCCTCCATGGCTACGCTTGGGCATTTCCAAACTTGGAAACTTAATCTTCAACTCTTTCAGGCCATATGTCAGAGGGACAATGCCTAAATACTGAATGGCCAAGTGTGAAAACACAAGAGATGGTGAGAACTGTGGCCACAGTCATCATTTGAAACTTTGACCCTGCTCACCAGACCAGGGAGTGGCACACGAGAGGGGATCAAGCAGAACAGTGACAAGGCTCCACACTGTCACTGCATCCTGCAGTAGACATGCTGCCACTGCTACAAAGTAAATAAGGGGAGAAAAAAATCCCTTTCTCAAAACAGACCTAGAGTGGGTGTGTGGCTTTGATCTGACAGTCTCATTTTACTTCAGTGCTTTTGGAGAGGATGGAGAGGAGAAAAGGGAGCGAGGAGGAGGTGAGAGAAAAAACAGAGCCATTTTTGTAATTAAATTTCAGAATCTCTTCATTATGCAGTTTCAATTCATTGAAAGTTTTTTTCCTTCCAGCCCCGCTCCTTCCTTAAAACTCTTGCTCCACTTACTACCCTCTCCTGTGTGAACACACACACACACATATGCACACATACAGTGTTGCCCTTGATAAGAATCAAAGCAGGCAGAGCAGCTCCGCCTCAGTACTGGCCTTTGTAACCAGGGATGTAAACAATATTCAGGAGGGTTTTTTTTTTTTTAGACTTCAGAACAGTTTAACAAAATGATGCAGTTCCACATTTACTAGAGAAAAGCCTAAAGGAAACTAAAATGCTTAAGAGGTACAAATATTGTGTTTCTGCTACAATCAATAGATAATGCCAAAGTGAAAGAATGGCAGTGCATGGCAACATACTGAATGATGTTGCTTCTGGTAATCTTCCAGTGAAAGGCTTTGTGAAGTTTTATGCTGCTAATCACATTAAATTGACCTCTGAGGGCCAGGACATAATGCCCTGTTATTATTGTTGTATTTGTTTGTTTTGCTATTTAATGGTTCCCATTTTTAAGTTTAACTTAAATTAGGGGGTGGTTCAGAAAAAACCAAGCAACTCAAGGTCTGACTTGATGAATCCATTTAGGAAAGAGTATGAGATTTGGACACAGATGCTTAGGCTTCTGGCCAAGGAGAAATTATTGCTGTGGAACATGAGACTGGAGAGGCCAGGGCTTCAGTTTTGAATTAATCAAGCTATGTTCTAAACATTTGATTCAGTCTCTTCTACTTCTCCGACATGGCTCCTTTCCCCTCACCCTTTCACAGCTCAACCTGGAGGGAAGTCATAAAGAATACAACAGAGAAATGTGGGGGATGTTCTCAAGCCGGGCTATTACAAAATATTTCCACAGGGTCAGCAACGCTGGCATTTACAAGGAGACATTTTAAGAAAAGTTTTACCAAGTCCTAAATATGTATTTTTTTTTCTCTCAGAAATTCTATGAAGCAAAATTCGTTGACTTGGCCACAGGCAATAAAGCCTAATTAGTTCTGTAAGGTTGTTTAATGTTTAAGCCTAACTATCACTGGACAGCCCTACAGATCCAAAGAAATATTCTCAATTCAAAGCCTCAATGCAGAGGGACAAAAGCTAAACACAAGATGGAAAGAAATCAATTTCTCTTTAACCTGGGCACCAGGGGAAAAAAAAACCTGACAAGGGAAAAGAGAAATTTGTTACAGGGCTTCCAAGACTTTACAGGGCTCTGGGGAACTAACCAAAGATCTTGCGTAGGTCTAATAAAACATCTAAATTTTTCTTTCTGGGTACTCAGGTCACTTTACAGATATTATTTTCCTCATTCTCCCCACAGCCTGGTAAAGCAGGAGAGGCACGTATTTTTATACCCATAAACCCTAATATAGTCTTAGAGGCTTTGCCCTCCTGTCAGTCTGAAAGGTTTCACTGCTGAGTTATAGATACATATATACTTATTACTTAAACAGAGTTGAAATGCTGCCTCTAATTCAATCTCTTCATCAAAGCTCAGATCCACAGAACAATGATCAACTTTGCATTCATTTTCCAACATCAGCCACCTCATTTGAATGACACTATTTTAATGACAATAAATGTTGCATGGGCACCATGAAGTGAGAAACATCACCCTGCATTAATACCCCATCTGCCTGCCATCTCCCTAAGATCCCAAGGCATGCTTCAAAGTGAGCATAGGAGAATTTACCCTAATTAAAACCACAGGGGGAATGGAACGTCAGAGGCAGAATTTACTTTCTTTCTACGAATTAGAGTATTTTTGAGGCATCAGACTAGTCTGTCTACCAGACTTGCTGAGAAGGAAAGGATGGAGAGAGAGAGAGAATATGTATGTATAGAAAAAGAAATGGGCAAGGATGGGGAGCTAGACAGTAGTTTTTAAAAATAAGGATACTGACTTAGGTCTTAAGGAATTAAAGTACTAGAAAATAGACTGATTTCTGTCCCTATAATTTTGTTTCCTCCTACATGCCTACACCCTATGACTGCTCTTCCAGTAGAATCAGAAAATATATTTTAAAAAGCTTTGGAAGAAGTGACACCAAACAGTTAAAGGATGAAGAAACAAGAGTCTAAGTAATCCATAAAGCAGACTACTTCAGATAACAGAAAATTGAAGGTATCTTAAATTATCACTCAAGAAGCTAAGGTACAAGGAGGAAAATGACCTTGTTTTGTTTCCTTCTAGTTTACTATCTTTGCCACCTGATTCTTAGTTCTCATGCTGCAGAGCAAATGGAGAGCTGAAAATCTAAAAGAGTTTTCTTGTTTTTCATCCTCACCTTTTTTAAAGACTCAAAGGGTTCCTCTGATGAGGGAGGTAAGTCCTGTACAGACTGTCTCATGCGTGGCCTTAAAGTCACAGCTAAACAAGCCATTTTATTTTGTGTGCAATGTTAAAATTGTTATATTTAATCTTGTTTCCTCAACAAACATAGGAGAGAAAGAAGAGATAAAAGAGAAGATGAGGCAATTAAGCACCCAAGATGGAGATGGAAAAACTCTATTTAGGCAAGTTGTAAGATTTTAAAAATATTCAGCACACATGTACACACAGTGCATGGATGATGTGGAAGGTTTTTCTGAAAGTCTAATCTTGGAATCATAAGATGCTTTGCAGAAATTATAGCATCGTAAATTTATGCAAAGCTGCCCAACCACCAGGATCAGACAGGGCCATTTGGACCTGGAGTCATGACCTGGCTTTCCCATTAACTGAGATACCCCATCTAGGGAAGAGTATGTTAATTCAATTTACAATGAATAATCCTTTTGTGGGTGAGGGAGAATTAAAAAGTTCAAGTTTCCAAAACAGTTGACTTTTTGAAAAGTTAAGCAAAACAGACAAACCATTAGCCAGACTGAGATAAAAAGAGCCAGGCTACAGTGGCTCACGCTTGAAATCCCAGAACTTTGGGAGGCTAAGGCAGGCAGATCACTTGAGTCCAGGAGTTCAAGACCAGCCTGGGCCACAGAGTGAAACCCCTTCTCTACTAAAAGTACAAAAAAAAATAGCTGGGCATGGTGGCATGCACCTGTAGTCCCAGTTACTTAGGAGGCTGAGGGAGAGGATCACTTGAGCCTGGCAGGCGGAGGCTGCAGTGAGCCAATCACAGCACTGCACTCCAGCCTGGGTGGCAGAGCGAGATTCTGTCAAAAAATAAAATAAAATAAATTAAAAGAAGAGCCAAAGAAATACAATTAGAACTGAAAAAGACGGTATTACAACTGATACTTCAGAAATCCAAAGGATCATTAGTAGCTACTATAAGCAACTATTATCAATCCTACTCAGACTATGCCAAAAAATAAAGGAGGAAGGAATACTTCCAAACTTATTCTATGAGGTCAGTAATACCCTGATACTGAAACCAGACAAAATCACATCAAAAAAAGAAAACTACAGGCCAATATCTCTGATAAATATTGATTCAGAAATCCTCAACAAAATACTAGCAAACCAAATTCAACAATACATTAGAAAGATCATTTATCATGACCAAGTGGGATTTATCCCTGGGATGCAAGGATGGTCCAACACTCACAAATCAATCAATGTGATACATCATATCAACAAAATAAAGGATAAAAACAATATGATCATATCAATCGATGCTGAAAAAGCATTTGATAAAATTCAACATTCCTTCATAATAAAAACCCTCAAAGAAGGAACATACCTCAACATAATAAAAGCCATCTATGACAGATGCACAGCTAGTATCACACTGAATTTGGAGAAACAGAAAGCCTTTCCTCTAAGATCTGGAACACTACAAGGATGCCCACTGTCATCACTGTTATTCAACATAGTACTGGCAGCCCTAGCTAGAGCAATCAGACAAGAGGAAGATAGAAAGGGCATCCAAATTGGAAAGAAAGAAGTCAAATTATCCTTGTTTGCATATGATATCATCTCATATTTGGAAAAACCAATAGAAAACTATTAGAACTAGTAAACAAATTCAGTGATGTTTCAGGAGACAAAATCAACATACAAAAAACAATAGCATTTCTATATGCCAACAGTGAACAATCTGAAAAAGAAATCAAAAAGTAGTCCCAATTACAACAGCCACAAATAAAGTTAAATACCTAGGAATTAACCAAATAAGTGAAAGTTCTCTACAATGAAAAATATAAAGCACTGATAAGAGAAATTGAAAAGGACACCAAAAAATGGAAAGATATTCCATGTCTGTGGGTTGGAAGAATCAATATTGTTAAAATGTCCATACTACTCAAACAATTTACAGATTCAATGCAATCTCTATCAAAATATCAGTGACATTATTCACAGAAATAGAAAAAAATCCTAAAATGTATATGGAACCACAAAAGACCCAGAATAGTCAAAACCTTCCTAAGCAAAAAGAACAAAACTGGAGGAATCACATTACCTGACTTCAAATTATACTACAGAGCTATAGTAACTAAAAGAGCATGGTACTGGCATAAAAAACAGGTGCATAGACCAATGGAACAGAATAAAAAATCCAGAAGCAATTTCACACACCTACAGTGAACTCATTTTCCACAAAGTTGCCAAGAACATCACATGCTCTTACTTATTTGTGGGATTTAAAAATCAAAACAATTGAAGTCATGAAGACAGAGAGTAGAAGGATAGTTACCAGAGGCTGGGAAGGGTAGGGGGTAGGGGTGTGAAGCGGGGGCAGTGGCTACTGTGTAAAAAAAAAAAAAAAAAAATAGAATGAATGAATAAGGCGTACAAATGAATTTGAATGAGAAAAAAGTTCAAGTTTCCAAAGGACTTAGTTTTTCTCCAGTAAAAGGAATCTTATCTGCTCAATTCATATTCCTCATTCAGTTCATCCCAGAACTTTTAGGTGGCAAAGAAACAAAGTACCTAGGTTCAAATAAGTAAAAGCCTGCCCCGTTTCCCCTTTTTCCATAGCAGATTCAACCACTTAGTCATGCTTCCTAGGTTCTTCTGTCAACTCTCCATCTCAGAGATCCAGAAAGTATTAATGCTAAAATTCAATATAAAGCAATAAGTCCTTCTCCTCAGCAACCACCACTCTCCAAGTAAGGATAGTGTCTGTTCCCACTTACTCCTCCCCATCCTTGTCACCAAAGTTGAAAAGCTCTCAGCCCCTTTGCTGCCTTCTTCCTTATCTAGATACCATACTTCCCCTTCCTCAACCCTGAAATTCAACATTTGCTAACTAAACTTCAGACCACTTTCTCCATCCCACTCTGGCCAGTAGGTAATGCCACAGATATCTGACTGTTTCTTTTCAACTGATGACTCCTTAAAGGCAGGAGGCTCTTTGGGTATGGAAACCATTCATCCCAGAAAGTTGTGACTTGAAATATTCTGTACATACTACAATTTCTGGTTTGCACGAACTGGTTTTAAGATTGAAGGAGTGGTCAGGTAGTAAGAGAGAAAAGTTTTCTAGCTCTTTCTTTTCTCTCCTGCTCAGTTTATAAAGGAATACATGAAAAGGCTCCCACTAATTCCTTACCCTGGGTGTGAATGAGCAGAGACAGCCCAGGAATAAAAACTGGTGCCATCTGCCAAATCTAGTGCAGTCTCTGCAACCTCCAAAATAGAAGAGCAGAGACTGGGCACTGGAGTGTGTATGTGTGACAGGATATTACTGTATAAATTATTTGGGGATTATACACTGTTTGGGATTAGCCACACCTCAGCACCTTTCCATTAGAATTTGATAAGTGGTGAAAAAGACACAAAGCTAGCTGCCTAATATCCACAGCAAGCAAGGACAATTAGAAAATATTCATTTTTGTTCTGTTGACACTTCTGTTCCCAAAGCTAACTATATGCTTTCTAAGTTCTGGCTGGATCACCCAATTGATATCTACTAGCATACAAAAATGATTTTGATTTCTAGAAACATTTCTTAAGTGTTTGCATTTCAGACTTACACCTTTCATATCTCATATTATATTGGGAGGCTAAGTTCGGCTCAAAAGAAAATGTATTGGCAATTCTGATTAATGGTTGAGGGTCTGACAAACAAAAATTAGCCTACACAGTTAAAGTTTAAACCTAATTTTAAGGTTACTGGAGTAAGAGTCAAGAGAACCCAGTCTGTCTAACTCATATGGTGACTTTGGATAAGGCACTTTCTCTGGGCTTTGGCTTTCTGGGCATACCACTAACTGCCCTACCTACCTCCCACATGGGTTAGGAGAGTCAAACTAATAGTTTCCTAAATAGCTTTGAAAAATAGTAAGCTCTGCACAAAATGGAAACATATTTCTCCTCTAATTTCTAAGGGTCTTAATTCTAATACGGGGATTATTTTTTCATTCAGTGACACAGCCTGGGTACTATGTACTATCATACATAGTTTCCAGTAGAAGAACTACCTTTGATTTCTCTTAAATTTTATAATTGTTGTGGAGGGTAAGGAGAGTGAAAGGAGGTATTTCAGGTAACTGACAAAATGGAATGTTTCCAGAAGAAAGCTGCTAGATGAGTAAGGGGTCAATAAATCTGTCACATGAGGAATGTGTAAAGGAATGAGTGGGAAATGTTTAGTCTGGAGAACACTAGAGGGGGTAATGGTGGATATTTTTATAAATCTGAAGGGCTGTCACATGCTGGAGAGATTAAGTTTTTCATGGCAGAAGGCAAAACAAAAATCAATCTCAAAAGAAAAAACAAATTAAACCACATGGTGAAGGTATGTCAAAGGGACACAGGAGTCAACCAAAAAAAGCTCCCAATGGCTAAAGCTGAAACAATTTGAGAAACAAAATAAAGCAGTATTGGACTATAATCCAAAGTTTAAAATAAATATACATGATATACATGTGTACATACTTATATAAATAAATTATTGAACAAATAAATAAATGAGCAGGAATAGATACCTCTCCAGTGCACAAGAATTCCAAATAATGTAGGTGGATACTCCATCCTCAAGGAGGTGACACATAACTCCCCAGTCTTAAAGTATGAACTGCCCAAAGTGATTATTTCCAGAGAGTACATTATGGAAATGAGAAAAATATAACTTTACCCTGGATAATCCTGATAAACACTACCTTAGCCAGATAATTACAGTCAACATCAACAGTGTTAAAGTCATGTTGATAGCATGTATCCTTAATACAATGTAATGATAAGGGCACTTTATTCCTGTGGTCTTCTTCAAAACACATTACCCCAGTCTAATCATGAGAAAAACATTAGGTGAATCCCAATTAAGGGACATTCTACAGAATACCTCACCATGAATCCTCAAAGCTATCAAGGTCATCAAAAACAAGGAAAGCCTGAGAAACTGTCACAGTCAAGAGGAGCCTAAGGAGACGTGATAGCTAAATGTCATATGGTATCCTGGATGGGATTTCGGAACAGAAAAAGGACATTAGAAGAAAACTGAAGAAATATAAAGTATAGACTTTAGTTAATTATAATGTATCAATATCAGTTCATTAATTGTGACAAACGTACCACACTCTTGGAATATGTTAATAATAGGAGAAGATGGTGTGGGGTATGTGGGAATTTTCTTTATTATCATTAAAATAATTCTGTAAATGTAAAACTGTTCTAAAATAAACTGTTCTATTTTTAAAAAATAGGAAAACTCCTAATGATTCCACAAAAGACTGTTATAACTAATAACAAATTCAGCAAAGTTGCAGGATACAAAATCAGTATCAAAAATTAGTTGCATTTCTATAAACTAACAAGAAACAATCAGAAAAGGAAATGAAGAAATCAATTCCATTTACAGTACCATCACAAACAATACTTAGGAATAAACTTAATCAAGGAGAAGAAAGACTTGTACACAGAAAAGTACAAAATGTTGATGAAAGAAATTAAAGAAGACACTAATAAATGGAAAGACATCCTGCGTTCATGGATTGGAAGACTTAATATTAAGATGTAAATACCACCAGAGAGACCTTACAAATGTAATGCAATCCCTATCAAAAACCCAATGATGACAAGCCCACAGCTAACATCATACTCATCAATGAAAAGCTGAAATACTTTCCTCGACAATCAGGAACAAGACAAGGACGCCCACTCTCACTACTTCTTTTCAACATAGTACTGGAAGTTCTAGCCAGAAAAATTAGGCAAAAGAAAGAAATAAAAGGCATCAAATAGGAAAGAAAGAAGTTAAATTGTCTCTCTTTGCTGATGACATGATCTTATATATACAAAACCCTAAAGATCATCCCCCCAAAAAACCTGTTATAACTGATCAATGAATTCAGTGAAGCTGCAGGACACAAAATCAACATACAAAAACCAGTTGTATTCCTATACACTAATAATGGACTACCCAAGAAAGAAATTAAGAAAACAATTCTGTTTACGATAGCATCAAAAACAATAAAATAAGTTAAGAATAAATTTAACCAAGGAGGTGAAAGATCTGTACATGGAAAACTATAATACACTGATGAAACAAATGGAAGAAAACACAAATAAATAGGAAGATATCCCATGTTCATGGATTAGAATAATTAATGTTGTTAAAATGTCCATACTACCCAAAGTGATCTACAGATTTAATGCAATCCCTACCAAAATTCTGATGACATTTTTCACAGAAATAGAAAAATACAATCCTAAAACTCACATGGAACCACAAAAGACCCTGAATAGCCAGAGTAATCTTGGGGGGAAAGAACAAAGCACAGGCAGCCAAAGAAAAAATAGATAAATTGGAGTATATAAAAATCTAAGACTTCTGTGCATTGAACAACATTATTGTGAAATAACATTGTAAAAGGGCAATGTAGAAAATGAAAGAAAATACTTCCAAATCATATATCTGGTAAAGTATTAATATCTAGAATATATAAAGAGCTCCTATAACTCAATAACAAAAAACCTAACACCCTAAGTTTTAAAATGAGCAAAGGAGTCAAATAGACATTTCTCCAAAGAAGATATATGAATGGCAAATAAGCACAAGAGCAGATACTCAACATCTCTAGTTATTAGGGAAATGTACATCAAAACCACAATAAGATATCACCTTACACCCATTAGGATGGCTACTATTAAAAAAACAGGGCCAGGCGCGGTGGCTCACGCCTGTAATCCCAGAACTTTGGGAGGCTGAGACAGGTGGATCACGAGGTCAGGAGATCAAGACCAGCCTGGACAACATGGTGAAAACCCCATCTCTACTAAAATACAAAAAATTAGACGGGTGTGGTGGTGCATGCCTGTAGTCCCAGCTACTCGGGAGGCTGAGGCAGGGGAATCGCTTCAACCCAGGAGGTGGAGGTTGCAGTGGGCCAAGATCATGCCACTGCACTCCAGCCTGGCAAGAGAGTGAGACTCCGTCTCAAAAAAAAAAAAAAAAAGAAAGAAAAAGAAAAAGGAAAAGGAAAAACAGAAAACAACAAATGTTGGTGAGGATCTGAAAAAATGGAAACCCTTGTGTACTACTGGTGGGAAGGTAAAATGGTGTAACCACAATGGAAAGCAGTGTGGAAATTCTTCACAAGATTAAAAATAGTCACCATATGACCCAACAATCCCACTTCTGGGTATATACTCAAAATTATTGAAGGCAGGGTCTTGAAGAGATATTTGTACACCCATTGTCATTCACAATAGCCAAAAGGTGAAAGGAAATCAAGTATCCATTGATGGATGAATGGATAAACAAAATGTGGTATATATGCACAATAGAATATTATTCAGCCTAAAAAGAAGTAAATTCTGACACATGCTACAACATGGATGAAACTGAAGAACATTATGGTGATGAACATTACGTGAAATAAGCCAGTTACAAAAAGACAAATACTGTATGATTCCATTTACATGAGGTACTTAGAGTCATCAAATCCATAGGGATAGAAAATAGAATGCTGGCTGCCGGGGGCTGGGAAGAAGGGAAAATAGGGAGCTGTTGTTTAATGGGTACAGAGTTTCAGTATCACAAGATGAAAAGAATTCTGGAGATGGATGGTGGTGATGGTTGCAAAACAGTGTGAATGAATTTAATTCCACACAACTGTACACTTAAAAGTGGTTAAGATGGTAAATTTTATGTGTATTTTACCACAATAAAAATAGTAAAAGAAAATATAAAGAATGGGCTTTCTGGCATGGATTGCCTTTAGAGGTAGCTGCCTGTCTATGGATATTTCTAGGCAAGATAATCTAACAAAAGTAATTAATGTTTCAGATAAAGATGGTTTAGATGATCTCCTAGGTTGTTTCCTGGAGGTAGAAAACAATTGCAGCAAAGATGTCAATGTGAGGTTTAATGATAAACATATAAATAGCCAGGATGGTAGTGCTTCTAAATTTTGTTGTAATTTGTTGCACAAAGCACCTGTGAGGCACAACTTTCACCACTTGTTTTCTCCTCACAGTTAGAAATGGTACAGTTGCTGGTTTACTTGGTTCCATTATACATCTTTCAGTTCCAGAGAATTCTGCTGAACAAAGTGTTACATGTGCAATTTACTACTCACAGAGGCATGCACTGTTTTATGCCTTGCCATAGAAATAGTCCTGTGCACATATATCTCCCTAATAAAATATAGTTTTCCTGAAATGGGGGCTGTTCTACTAATCCACTCCTCCACTGTTACTCCTACCCCTTCCCTTCTCCCAGCTATGATAGCATCTCACACTTAGTAGGCACTCCTTAAGTACATTTTATCTACAAATGACTTACAGCTCCAAATAAATGGAGAGAGCTCCTTTAATACCCCTACCAGAAATTGAAGTCCTGTCTCAAATCTCAAGGCAGTTCCAAACCACCATATGTGCCTTTAATATATATTAAAGACCACTGCCAAAAGTATCATTCAGGACATTTTTTAAATTTAATCATGGATGAGTCAGATTTATAGCTCAGAAATGTCATAGGGGAAACCAAGTGAAGGGATGCAAACTGGCTCCCAGTGGGATGAGTTTTAATCCCAGCTCAAAGACTAACTTTCTATTTGGCCAAAATTTGCCTTACATTCTGACTCAAAAATAGGGAAGAGGAGTTAACTAGATCAGTAGTTTCCAACCTGAGGACCCTGGTCATCTTAACAAAAAAAGGTAATAAATGGGATCCTCAAACCATTTTCAGTATTTCAGAACTTTAAAGAAAATGGAGAGTTTTTTCATACAGCTGCCCCAGTTAGCTAAATGTTTTTACCTTTCCCTGGAATTATAGCAACCAAGCAGAATAACATTGGCTCTCTGTGCTGATCAGCTCTGATGCATGTATGTTTATGTGTGTGTATATATATACATATATATATATATGTATGTATATATTACAGTTTTATGTATGCATATGTATAGGAACACAGAAAAGCTATTATTTAATAAGTGCAGTTTTCAGGAGAAAAAACAACTCTTCAAAGTTGGGTCTTACAAAAAAAGGTAACAGAAGGATTGGGGAGGGTACAAAAAGACTGGGAAGTGCCTATCTAGCTTATCTGTAAATGAGGTCCCTTGTAGCTCTTCTGGGCTCATGTATCTCCTTGCCCCTCTTGTCTTTTCCAGTGAGGACTGCAATCTTCACTTACCTGAGACACTGGAAACAAATGAATAATGGACTTCTTGGCCTGCCATCCTCCTGGGTCTGAGGACAGTTGTGAGCTTTCTGTAGTGCCCCTCGCTTACCCCTTTCACCCATGCATTTGCATTCAGACCTGTTTAGGTGTGGGCCTTTGGATAGGCAAAAAATGGCAAGGTTTCCCATAGCCCAACTGGCCAGCATGCAGGCAAGTTCTTTGGAGGTTAGATTGCAGTAAGTGCCACTTCACATTTCCCAAAGCCTGTGTGATAGGTGTGGCAGGCTCAGACTCCCCACAGAGAAGTTGTCTGCCCAGTTTGAAGGGTAAATGCTACTGCAGTGCCTAAGGCCACTCCTTATTAAAGGCAGCTTTAGCTCAGCTGCCTTTGCAGGAAGGAGGGAAAATAGATGTGGAAAGGAGCTCCCCTGTATTGAAACTTGAATCTGGAGGTAAACACAGCTGGGACTTGTTTCAACATTGGTTTCTACAACCCGGAAGCAAGAGCACCCTATGGCCTAGCAAATACACGTTCACTGAGGCTTCACTGCCTATTTCTAAATGTTAATCAACTGCAGAAATCATTAAGAAGAAAATCATTTGGCAGGGGAAAAGGTTTCTTTATAGAGGAATTTGTTCAATTATTTCAATTCAAAACCTTGAACATTCCCAGTCCTGGAGTCCTCACTGATTCTCCGGCATACACACACACACACACACACACACACACACACACACACACACACACTGGAGTCCTCACTGATTCTCAGGCACACACACACACACACACACACACACACACACCCCTGAGCGAGTTTGGGTCAGAGATACAGCTGGCCACTAGTGTGACTTGTGGCTTTCTAGCCCTGTGAGAAAGAATAGAGCCTGGAATTGAAAAATTGAAACTGGCAAGCACTTCAGAACAACTACTGCAAATTGGTATTTGGCCAATGCAAAGAGAATCAAAGGTGGCAAGGGCAAGCTAGCAACGAATTAAACTGATTAAAGCAGAAGTACACTGAGCTTCAGCAGGCTAAGGCCCAGCTTTCAAGACCCAAGACCAAGAATAAGGGTGTTTTCATTTTTTATTTGTTAATCTCAGCATCGTACTTTTTTGCTGTGTGACTTTGAGCGAGCAGGTTAATCTCTCATTGCTGCACTGTTTCAAACATGTTGAACTGACTAGAATAATAAACCATCACTTTCCTTTCTCCCAGCAAGCCTTCATAGTTAAATGCACTTTTGCACTATTACAATTAAACAATGCAACCAAAACTGTAGGCAACAATTCTAATCGTGTGTGTGTGTGTGTGTGTGTGTGTGTGTGAGAAGTGGTGTGGCTTTGTTGGGAATGGATGCCTTGCCTCTCATAGTAAGTGCTGAAGAAGTTTTAATGACTGTCACTGTCTTTGTGCTCAGGCTCTGGAAAAATTGAGCACCCCACCTCACTCCTCACTCCATGGACTGGGGAAACTACCACAGTCTTTTCCTCAGGGTCAACTTCCATGACCCAGGTAGCTCCAGAATTGGCTCCCTTTGGGCCCCAAGGGCAACACTTGCCCTTGCCTTGTAAGTGGAGGGGAGTATATTAGAGTGACCCTTGGTCACACCCTAGGCCATTTGAGAGAGTAATGAAACTTCTTTGAATGAATACTTTAGTAGCAGGAATCCTAGAAATGTCTACCTAGATCTTATTGTTATTGTTGTTTTGTTTTAGAAGAAAAAGATCTAGCCAAAGGACAGGAACAAACTTGCTGGAAAATATCCCACGCCATTGTTTTCCTCTCTACACAATTCCCTGCCTATACCATTTTAAATGGCTAAATAGCAAATATGTGCCTTAAAAATATTTACTGTCAAGATTTCAATGTAGAAGTCTGCTTTTTGAAAAAGATGTGCATTATGACATTATAAAGTTAAGTGGAAAAAAGCAAGATAGGGTACAATTAAAGAAACAAAAGTTGTACAAGAAAAAAGATCAGAAGTTCAAATTAGGAAAATGGACAATTCTTGATATCTTCATTTTTCTTACTCTTCTGTATTTCCCACGCTTTATTAAAATGGATAATTTTTATGATGAAAAATTGCAGTTCTAGGTTTCCTTTCCCTCTCTCCCTCTCCCCACCGCTCTCTTTTTCCTTGGAAACGTTTCGAGTACAAGACAGGGATCCAGAAATCTCGAGTACAGTATTCAATGAATGTGTGCCCTTGTTAAGTCATTTTCCTTCTCTGGGCCTCTGTTTTACTGCTTCATGGAATGGGGTAACAGACAGGCAAGGAAGTGTCCCTAGAGACTTCCAATTTTGCTCTTCAGTATTTTACAGGCAGAACCACTAGGTTAGCCCAGCTGCCTAGAACCTTTGCAAATCAAGTCTACAGTAGGACACTGAGCTCTCTGGTCCTAAGAGCCATCAATTGGTTGGATTTTCCAACTTTCCTGTAATGTGGTTATATATTATTTTTATCATAAAAATATGAAAAAGTAATGTACATGTCATCAGCTCCAGGGTACAGTTTGAGTAGAAAAGGGGAATACAAAAAAGAGAATAGAATAAATTCCAAAACAAGATGTTGAGTAAAAACAAAACAAAACAAAACAAAACAACTTGTTGCAGAATGACACATACATTAAGGTATTACTTACATAAATTTTAAAAACACACAGACAAGTTCTATATATTATTTATGGGAAGAGGGGAGAGGAGAGACATACTTTCATGCAAAAGTATAAAACAAAATGGAAGAATACATACCAAGCTTATCTTAGTGCTTGCTTCTGAAAATGAATGGAGAGGAATGTGACTGAAAATAGGGGACATAATTTAACTTGTCTGTAATGTTTTATTTCTCCGAGTAGAGATCCAAATGTGTTTCTTATATTATTCCTAGTCTTTTCAATACTTTTATAATTATTCAAAATAAAGACAAACGTCGGGCACAGTGGCTCACACCTGTAATCTTAGCACTTTGGGAGACTGAAGCGGTCAGATCACTTGAGATCAGGAGTTCGAGACCAGCCTGGCCAACATGGTAGAACCCCGTCTCTACTAAAAATACAAAGATTTGCCAGGCGTCATGGCGGGTGCCTGTAATCCCAGCTACTTGGGAGGTTGAGGCATGAGAATTGCTTGAACTCAGGAGTTGGGGGCTGCAATGAGCCAAGACTGCACCACTGCACTCCAGCCTGGGCAACACAGCAAGACTCCATCTGTCTCAAAAACAAAACGAAAAAAAACCAAAAACAAAAATAAAGACACAAATAACTTCTAAAAACAAAAGGTTGAATTATTTCTTTTCTCTACTTTTCAATATTTGTGAAATGTTCATGGATTCTTTTGATAAATGATAAATGAATTTATTCTTAAAATGAGAGAAATAGGGAAAAAAGGCTGGGCAGGGTGGCTCATGCCTGTAATCCCAGCACTTTGGGAGGCTGACGTGGAAGGATTGTTTGAGCCTAGGAGTTTAAGACCAGCCTGGGCAAAATGACGAGACTCTGTCTCTACACAATTTTTTTTTTTAAATTAGCCGGGCATGGTGGCACATGCCTGTAATGCTAGCTACTTGGGAGGCTGAGGCAGGAGGATCCCTTGAGCCCAGGAATTCAAGGCTGCAGTAAACTGTGTTTGTGCCATTGTACTCCAGCTTGGGTGACAGAGCAAGACCCCATCTCTTAAAAAAAAAACAGGAAAAGAAAAGAGAAATGAAAGAAGGGGTAAGAGGCTGTGGACTGGGATAAGATAGAAGCTCTGGGTGCCTGGGGACCTTTTTGTTCCAAGGAAATGAACAAAATCCTGTTCTAGACCATAAGCCAGGAATTTAACAAGTGGACCTATTACAAGATATGGGTTCCTGGGTGTCCCAGACTTCACCCTCCACCATGTGTTTTTAAGCTCTTCTCTGTTTCATTTATTTTCTCCGGACAGAAATTTCCAGTGAGTCTCCTCCAACTGCCTAGCCTTTCAGGGACAAATTTTCCATCTTGGCTTCCAAGGCGGCTGTTATAACACCACAAATCACCTTCTGCCATCCCTTCTTGAGCCAAATTCCTACTGGTTTCCAGGAATCATATGGGGAATATGGTTCTCTGAATTTATTCCCTCACAGTACTTAGCTTGCATTTCTTAAGCTAAATATCTTACTACAAAAGCTGAACTTGCTGAAAATAAAGCTTTTCATTTTTCCCCTACTGCCCTCTCCCAAGATAAATCCCTGTCACAGTCATAAATGCCATGTTTATCCTCCAACTCCAAAGAAATCTCAGGCATCCTAGCCTCTTTGCTGCATATTAATTGATCATTGAATGTATTTGCTTTCATCAACTCACTGTCTGATTTCCCCCATCATACCTTTGTCCAGTCCTTTTTCCCCAGCCCTAATCTACAGACCCTCCTTGCTTTTTCAGGGCACCTTATAATATGATGTTTTTGAATGTCTCTTCTCACTTTGACCCCCTGCCACACCCAGGAGGCACAGCCTCTCTTTCCTGATGTAACTGAAGTGCTGGTTCCAGACTTTACTCTCTAAGGTAGCAATGACTTTGCATCTAGCCACACAATACACCAGGAAAACAGCTGCAGTCAAACAAGATATGAATCCCGAGGAACATCAAGGGAAAAGTTGGAGGCCCTGCTGATGAGTGACAGAAGGTAGTTTGGGAAGGTGGTCAGGTGAGGGGAGAGTGTTAAATGAAACAGATAAGTAAAGCCTTTGTGTGTTCAGAAGCAAGAGCACCACCCCCCTGCCCCTTACCTCACTGTTCAAAGAGACCACTAATAGGGCAAGCTAAGGGAAGGGATCATGGCCTGGGCCTGTAATCATCACTCTGTACCTGATAGAGAGTGTAGTTGTGTGCAACTCACTTTAAAGTGTCTGAGACTTAATTCCTCCACCTGGAAGATGTTGCCACCATAGAAACTGTTACTGTGGGAAACGACCTTAGAGATCATCATCTCTAGACCAAGCCTCCATTTCACAATTTGAAAATTCTGAGGCCCAGAGAGAGAGAAAAGCTTGTCCTACATGACCACCAATATTTACCTTTCCTAAGTCCATGAAGTCCATGAAGATGTTTGTGAGGCCAAATGAAATAAAATATAGGAGTCCTTTGAGTCCTTTAGAAGGAGCTATAGGATGATCAGGTATTATTATTGGCAGCCTAAATGCCTATGGTCCCTTAACATCAATCTGTCGCCGGAATCAAAAAACACCAGTATATGATTTTACTTCCTCAGGACCACTGAACAAACAACTGTCTCCCTCAGCTGGCCATCTCAACAACCAATGGAAATGGCAGCTCTGACCTATCATCCACTGCTCCTTCTCCCACCTCAGGCTGTCTCAGCTGCTTGAGCACACCCTCTACCTGAGGATCTGGAAACAGGCTGCTTCCCTCGGCAAACATCCTCCTCTGGGCCCCTTGTGGTCACTACTACCTTATACCATGTGACACCTGGTATTTCAGTGCCATAAGTAGATGACATGGAACAGGGCCTCCTAGAGGGTTATTGGGAGCGGGGCCTAGAGCCATACAGATCAGAGAAAGGCTGAGGAAACCCAAAAGGACAGTCCAAAAGGCAAAGTAAAGAGCATACCTAGGAGCACACTTTTCCTTTCAGTGCATATTATGCCAAAATAGGCTTTCATTTCAAAGTGTAATCTGAGAGTGCTCTTGTCTAGTATATGGCCTGGTTGTCTGAGGCAGGCCTGTGGATTCTTCAGTCTAATAAACTATAAACTGAATTTTCACAAAACAAAAGGAATTCCATTCCTGGTGTTAACTACATCCACTCTGGCCTTCCCTTAACCAATTCTACTCAGTGCTGGAAGATATTGAAGTCATATCTAAGGTTATAATATTAAAGGTGAAAATCAAAGGGAAGAGATTAATTCACTTACCTGCTTTTCAACTTTCAGTGATTGCCTAGAAGTATCCTGGCCTTAATGAATCACAAATCATGGCAGTCAGCAATGTCATGGCATCCCCACTTTATTTCGACAATAAACAAATGGGTTTTTCTGTTCATTCAGGTGCTAAATCCATGTAAGTATAGCTAACAAAGCATTACTGAATTAGGGCGAAAAATGTGCACATGCGCGTGCACACACAAACACACACCCACCAACCCCACAGAGGCTGATATGGTTTGGCTCTGTGTCCCCACCAAATCTCATCTTGAATTATACTCCCATAATTCCCACATGTTGTGGGAGGGACTCGGTGGGAGATAATTTGAATCATGGGGGCAGTTTCCCCCATACCGTTGTTGTGGTAGTGAATAAGTTTCATGAGATCCGATGGTTTTATCAGGGGTCTCCACTTTTGCATCTCCCTCATTTTCTCTTGCCACCACCATTTAAGAAGTGCCTTTCACCTCCCGCCATGATTCTGAGGCCTCCCCAGCCATGTGGAACTGTAAGTCCAATTAAACTTCTTTTTCTTCCCATTCTCGGGTATGTCTTTATCGGCAGCATGAAAATGGACCAATACAGTAAATTGGTACCAGTAGAGTGGGGCGTTGCTGAAAAGATACCTGAAAATGTGGAAGTGACTTTGGAACTGGGTATCAGGCAGAGGTTGGCACAGTTTGGAGGGCTCAGGAAAAGGAAAATGTGGGAAAGTTAGGAACCTCCTAGAGACTTGTTGAATGGCTTTGACAAAAATGCTGACAGTGATATGAACAATAAGGTCCAGGCTGAGGTGGTCTCAGATGGAGATGAGGAACTTGTTAGGAACTGGAGCAAAGGTGACCCTTGTTATGTTTTAGCAAAGAGACTGGTGGCATTTTGCCCCTGCCCTAGAGATATGTGGAACTTTGAACTTGAGCAAAATGATTTAGGGTATCTGGTGGAATAAATTTCTAAGCAGCAAGGCATTCAAAAGGTGACTTGGGTGCTGTTAAAAGCATTCCCTTTTATAAGGGAAACAGAGCATAAACGTTCAGATAATTTGTAGCCTGATGATGCAGTAAAAAAGAAAAACCCACTTTTTGAAGAGAAATTCAAGCTGGCTGCAGAAATTTGCATAAGTAACAAGGAGCCACATGTTAATCCCCAAGACAATGGGGAAAATGTCTCCAGGGCATATCACAGGTCTTCATGGCAGCCTCTCCCATCATAGACACAGGAGCCTAAGAGGAAAAAATGGTTTTGTGGGCTAGGCCAAGGTCCCCATGCTGTGTGCAGCCTAGGAACTTGGTGCCTTGTGTCTCAGCTGCTCCAGCTGTTGCTAAAAGGGGCCAACGTACAGCTCGGCCCATGGTTTCAGAGGGTGCAAGCCCCAAACCTTGGCAGCTTCCACGTGGTGTTGAGCCTGTGGGTGCACAGTTGTCAAGAATTGAGGTTTGGGAACCTCCACCTAGATTTCAGAAGATGCATGGAAATGCTGGATGCCCAGGCAAAAGTTTGCTGCAGGGGTGGAGCCCTCACAGAGAACCTCTGCTAGGGCAGTGCAGAAGAAAAATGTGGGGTTAGAGCCCCCACACAGAGTCCCTACTGGGGCACTGCCTAGTGGAGCTGTGAGAAGAGGCCCACCATCCTCCAGACCCAGAATGGTAGATCCACTGAAAGCTTGCACCATGTGCCAGGAAAATCCACACTCAGTGCCAGCCTGTGAAAGCAGCCAGCAGGGGTGCTATACCCTGCAAAGCCACAGAGGTGGAGCTGCCCAAGACTATGGGAACCTACCTCTTGCATCAGCGTGACCTGGATGTGAGATATGGAGTCAAAGGAGATCATTTTGCAGCTTTAGAATTTGACGGCCATGCTGGATTTTGGACTTGCATGGGCCCTGTAACCCCTTTGTTTTGGCCAATTTCTCCCATTTGGACAGATGTATTTACCCAATACCTGTACCCCCATTGTATCTGGGAAGTAACTAGCTTGCTTTTGACTTTACAGGCTCATAGGTGGAAGGGACTTGCCTTGTCTTAGATGAGACTTTGGACTGTGCACTTTTGGGTTAATACTGAAATGAGTTAAGACTTTGGGAGACTGTTGGGAAGGCATGATTGGTTTTGAAATGTGAGTACATAAGATTTGGAGGGGCCAGGGGTGGAATGTTATGGTTTGGCTCTGTGTGCCCACCCAAATCTCATCTTAAATAGTATTCCCATCATTCCCTCATGCTGTGGGAGGGACCTTGTCAGAGATAATTTGAATCACGGGGGCAGTTTCCCCCATACTGTTGTGGTGGTAGTGAATAAGTCTTGCAAGATCTGATGGTTTTTATCAAGGGTTTCTGCTTTTGCATCTCCCTCATTCTCCCTTGCTGCAACCATGTAAGAAGTGCCTTTCACCTCCCACCATGATTCTGAGGCCTCCCCAGCCATGTGGAATTGTAAGTCTAATTAAACCTCTTTTTCTTCCCAGGTATGTCTTTATCAGCAGCGTGAAAACAAACTAATACTGTGGCTTATAGGAAAACGGTAAGATCAATGGCAAGAAAAGGTGATTCCAGGTTCTCTTCCTAGATTTGTATAACAGTATCCTGACCCTTTGGCCCCTCAGCACAACTAGTGACCACTGTCTTCAAAAGTAAGTGGCAGCCGGATGTGGTGGCTCACACCTGTAATCCCAGCACTTTGGGAGGCCAAGGCGGGAAGATCACCTGAGGTCAGGAGTTCGAGACCAGCCTTGACAACATGGTGAAACCCTGTCTCTACTAAAAATACAAAAATTAGCCAGGGGTTGTGGCGGGTGCCTGTAATCCCAGCTATTCAGGAGGCTGAGGCAGGAGAATCACTTGAACCCGGGAAGTGGAGGTTGCAGTGAGCTGAGATCATGCCACTACACAGAGCAAGACTCCTTCTCAAAGAAAAAAAAGTAAGTGGCATATTTGGAGCCTTCTTAAAAGACAAAGTGACAAATTGGGATTTTGCTCCCATGATACCATCTCCATATCTCTGAGTAGCAGACCAGCAACACTTACCTCCTCCCCACATATACACATACTGGAAGGATCTGGGTGAGCTATAGTCTAGGGTTTTAAAACCAACACCTTGGCTTTGGGTTATAAAGCATGTTTATTTTCTCTTACAGTCTAACTCTGAAACTGCTTCTTTCTCAAATGAGTGTGTATTTTTGTTTCATTTTAAGTCAAACCACATAGATCTGAAAAACCCCACTATAGCCCTGGCTCAATTCCCTTTTCTTTCACCTATTCAGCCAAGTGGATTTGACTGTGTTATGAAATATCTTAACATGTCAAAGCCACGGCTTTGCACATACAGGTCTTGCTAAGGGAAAAGGTCATGTGACCTGTATACTATACAAACAATACATATTCAATAGACACTAGGTATTCCTTTTCCCTTGCCAAGAGATACAGTACACAGGCAGTCCATAAATACAAGCACATTAGGATGTATACACACATAGAGCCAGTAAGGGAAAATATAACGAACTGCCCCAAGGGGAGATTGAAAACACTGAATCTACATTAAGTACACCCCCACTAATCTAAGCAAAGAGAGACTTGAGAGGGCAACAGTTATTTCAGTGTACAAAGAAGCTGTGTAACAGGGTCCACTAACTCTTTGGGACTTGGACAAAAAGTGCCAACAAGTCAACACAGAGCTCAGTGAAGGACAGAGTTCTTACATAAATGCTCCCCACCTGGCTGAGCATGCTGGAAGTCTCAAGTATTAGAACATTAAGGCCACCAAGATGCCAAATAAACCCTAGATCCTATAAACTAAATGAATACCCTTTTCACAACTCACTCTTTTCTGTTAACGTTTCCCCAATCAATGGTTACCTCAGTCATGGAGGTCAAGTATGTTGCTACAAATAAGCAAACTAACTGCCATCTAATAGGGAAGACTTTCCCTCTACTCAAATAGAGTGGTACTAGGATCTGCAGCATGCCACACCATGTCTTTTACAATGGCTGAGAGGACAAAACTTAGTTAATACTATGGATACTAACTCTGCCCTACTGGATCCATATTAACCAGATGAGTTCTCTGTGCCCATATTTCTCTAGATAGAACTCACAGCACCTCAGGTTTTGGAACCAAACCCTAGCCATGGACCTCAGATCCAATAACTAGATCCTTGTCTTATTCCATCTGTGCCAGTTTTCCCAAACCCCAATTCCTGTACTGCCAAGCTCCTTTACTGCTCCCTCTCCCAACCTCAGTCTTCCTAGAGCAGTGATAGAAATGCTCTACATATATGTTATCCAATATGGTAGCCACTAACCATACATGGCTACCAAGCACTTGAAATGTGGCTGAATTCCAACCCCTAACAAGCAATAATGAGAAGTCCTGCCCTCCAACTGTCAACAAGCAAGCAGACTTCTACTACCATCTGGCAGTAACAAGACAGCAACTCCCTTCCCCAGGAATTGGAGCTCCTGGAGCTAGAGCAGTGCCAGAGAAAGCTAGATAAAACAGAAAGTTTAAATAAGATCCAAAGTCTCATGACATACCACAAAACGTATATATTTCTATAAAAATCACTTATCATACCAATGACCAGAAAGATCTCAAACTGAATGAAAAAAGGCAATCGATAGGTGGCAAAACCAGGATGAAAGAGATATTAGAATTATCTGACAAAGATTTTAAACCAGCCATCACAAAAATGTTTCAATAAGTAATTAGAAACACTCTTGTAACAAACGAAAAATAGAAAGTCTCATAAATATAATAATCAAAACATAAAAACTCAATGTATGGTCTCTACAACAGAATGAAGAAGATGGAGAAAAGAATCACTTAACTTGAAAATATAATGATAGAAACTATCTAGTCTGAACAACAGAGAAAAAATAGATGAGAAAAATGAACAGGCCTCGGGGACCTGTAGAACTACAAAAACAAGATCTAAGTTTTCTCTCATCAGAAGAAACCATGAAGAATAGAAGACAGGACAGAAACATTATTTGAAGGAATAATACTTGAAAACTTCCAAAACTTGGCAAAAGACATAAACCTGCAGACATAAGAAGCTTAGCATATACCAAACCAGAAGAACCCAAAGAAATTTTGCCAAGGCACATCATAGTCAAACTTCTAAAGACTAAAGAAAAAAAAAAAAACCTTAAAAGCAGCAAGAGAGAAATGACACCTTAACTACAAGTGTAAAACAATTCAAATGAAAGCAGATTTCTCATCAGAACCCATGAAGACCAGAAAGAAATGGCACATTTTTCAAATGCTTTCAGGAAACAACAACAACCTGTCAACCAGGATTTCTACATCAGGTGAAAATATCCTTCAGGAATGAATGGGAAATCAATAAATTCTCAGAAGAAGGAAAACTAAGATAATTTGTTGCTAGCAAACCTGCATTAAAAGAATAAGTAAAGGAAGATCTCTAAGAGAAAAAAAATGTAAAAGAAGAAATCTAGAAACCTCAGAAAGAAACAAACAACAGAAAGAGTAAAAGGGTAAATATAATTGACTTTGCTTCTCCCATTGGGTTTCTCAATTATGTTTGAGGGTTGAAGCAAAAATTGTAGCATTGTCTAATGTAGTTCTAGATATACGTAGAGAAAGTAAGGCAATTATAAGTGGGGAAGGTTAAAGGAACTTAAAGAGGGGTAAGGTTTCTATAATTTACTCAAACAGGTAAAATGTTGATACTAGTAGACTATAATAAGTTATGTACTTACAGACACTTTGGAAAATAGATTTTCAGTTTCTGAAAAAACTTCAAAATCAGTTTTTAGTTTAAAAAACTAAACCATACATTTACCATACAATGCAGCAATTGCACTCCTGGGAGCTTTTCCCAGAGAAATGAAAACTTATGTTCACACAAAAATGCTAGGCCAGGTGCAGTGGCTCATGCCTGTAATCCCAGCACTGTAATTCCAACTCTGTAATCAGAGGCTAAGGCAGGTGGATCACTTGAGGTCAGGAGTTTAAGACCAGCCTGGCCAACATGGTGAAACCTGTCCCTACCAAAAATACAAATATTAGAAAAATTAACCAGGCATGGGGGCATGCGCCTGTAGTCCCAGCTACTCGGGAGGCTGAGGTAGGAGAACTACTTGAACCTGGGAGGTGGAGATTGCAGTGGGCCGAGATTGTGCCACTGCACTCCAGCCTGGGCAACAGAGAAAGTCTCCGCCCCACTCAAACAAACAAACAAACAAACAAAACCAACCAACCAAACAAAAAGCACCTGTATGCTAATGTTCATAGCAGTTTTATTTGTAATAACCAAAAACTCCAGACAACCAAAATTTCTCCCTACAGGTGAATGATTAAATAAATTGTGATACACTAATACCATGTAATACTGTTCAACAGTAAAAAGAAATGAATTGTTAATGCCCAAAACAACTGGAATAGATCTCAGGGCATTACGCTGAGTGAAAAAAGCCAACCCCCAAAAGTCACATACTCAATGATTCCATTTATATAAAAATCTTGAAATGATAAAACTTTAGATATGGAAAATATATTGGTGATTGCAAGGAGTTTGATATGGCAAAGGAGTGGGGGTGAATTACAAAGACTATAAAGGTGTAGCACAAAAGAGATCTCTAGCAGTGATGAAATAATATTTTATCTTGATTGTGATGGTGGATACACAAATATACATGTGTGCTGGCTGGGCACGGTGGCTTACACCTGTAATCCAAGCAATTTGGGAGACCAAGGCAGGAGGATTTCTTGAGTCCAGGAGTTCAAGATCAGCCTGGGCAACACAGTAAAACCATGTTTCTACAAAACTAAAAATAAATAAAAAACACAAATATACACATGTGATAAAGTGATACAGAACTACACACAACTATTATGCAAAATGTAACCATTGGGGCATTGGGAGAAGGATACACAGGGCCTCTCTGTCCTTGCAACTTCCAGTGATTCTATAATTATTCCAAAATAAAAAGTAACAACAAAAAAGTCAAGTCACTGTGGTAGGCAGAATAACGGCCTTCAAAGATGTTCACATCCTACTCCTAGAACCTGTGAATATGTTAGGTTACATGGCACAAGAGGAATTAAAATTGCAGATAGAATTATGGTTGAAAATCAACAAATCTTGGGATGGAAATATTATCCCAGATTATCCATCCAGATAGACCAAATATAAGTAGAGGGGTCATTATAAACAGAAGAGGGAGGTAGAAGAGTGAGAGTCAGAAAAGGAAATGTAATGATGGAAGCAAGATTTAAGTGATGCAGTGTGAGGAAACAATCTCCCATCTCTGGCTTGAATATGGAAGGGGACCATGAGCTAAAAAATTCCAGCAGCCCCTAGAAGCCAGAAAAGCAAGAAAATGGAGTCTCCACCCAGAGACCCCAGAAATAAATATAGCCCTGCCTACACCTTGATTATAGCCTAGCCAATGCCTAGTTCAGACAATCTCTGACCTTCAAAACTGTAGAAATATAAATTTGTTGTTTTAAACCACTAAGATTTTGGAAATTTGTTACAGCAACCATAGTAGAAAACTGCTAAAGCTACCAAATAGGGGTTAAAAACCAACCCACTCAAAGATGGACAGCTGGCTTTTTGCAGAGTACATTCAATTCATTAGTCAGAATCAACAACTCCATACTATAATTTTAAGGCAGTAGTCAATACATCATGGCTAATGATATTTGCAATTCCACATCACCAATGATAGCAGTGATAGAAATGTTGCCTCAGAATCACAGGGAAAGAATCACATTATTCCCTATTAAATGGGGCCTGCTAAACTAATGCAAGGATAAGAAAAGAAGCATTTTTGCCATAGGGGCTGGAAATCTTGTCTCAACCCAGCTAGAGATACCTATTTGCCAAGAAACTCCCTGCGGTTTGATTTGTCTCCTCCAAAACTCATTTTGAAATTTAATCCCTGATGTGGCAGTATTGAGAGGTGGAGCCTTTAAAAGGTGAATGGATTGATCCATTCATGGATTAATGGATTAATAGGTTAATGGATAAATGGGTTATCATGGGAGTGGGACTGGTGGCTTTATAAGAAGAGGAAGAGAGAGACCTGAGCTAGCACATTCAGCCCCCTTGCCATGTGATGCCATGGTACTGCTTCAGGACCCTACAGAGAATTCACCAGCAAGAAGGCCCTCACCAGATGCAGCCCCTCTACCTTGAACTTTTCAGCCTCCATAACTTTAAGAAATAAATTCCTTTTCTTTATAAATTACTCAGTTTCAGGCATTCCATTATAAGCAACAGGAAACAGACTAAGACATTTACCAAGGGGTAGAACATAGAAACAATAGAAGAATGCATTGAATTAGGAAAATAGGGGGGTAAATTCATGCAGATGATAAAAAGACCCAGCCAGGAGCAAAGCTAATTTCCTATGAGACAGAAAAATTCATTTTATTCTTTTATCTGTCCCCAATATCTCAGGGCTTAGCACAGAGTAGATGTTCAATAAGTGTTTGCTGAATTGAATCAGTAATTATCATTAATGGACCCCTCCAGTCTTAGGGTTCTATTAACCCACATGCTCTGCAGTATTCTAAACTACCAAGACAAGAAGCAATAAACATTTATTCATGAATCTGAATACTACTTGATATGGTTTGGATTTGTGTCCCTGCCCAAATCCCATGTTGAATTGTAATCCCCAATGTTGGAGGACAGGCCTGGTGGGAGGTAGTTGGGTCATGGGGGGAAGATTTCCCCCTTGCTGTTCTCATGATAGTGAGTGAGTTCTCATGAGCTCTGGTTGTTTAAAAGTGTGTAGCACCACCTCCTTTGGTCTCTTCCTCCTGCTCTGGCCATGTAAGACATGCCTGCTTCCACTTCTGCCATAATTGAAAGTTTCCTGAAGCCTACCCAGCCATGCTTCTTGTACAGCCTGTGGGACCATGAGCCAATTAAACCTCTTTTCTTTGTAAATTACCTAGTTTCAGTTATTTCTTTATAGCAGTATGAGAACAGACTAATATGCCACCTATTACTACCATCCCAACTGCAAGGCGCAGATGTGGCATATATTTGTGTTTGCAGAGCTTAAGGAGCTTTGCCTTTAATATATGATGTTAGATATCCAGGATGAAATACATTAACTCTCTCCAAGATGTCTAATACTCCAAAAGGCTCATGTGTCTCAAGGTCCCCATGAAGGTGTCTAGACACCATCTCCCTCTCTGACTCCATCACCATACCTAATGATTGGTGCTAGAAAGAGTTCCCCACATTTGTCAGAACCTTGGCTAAGAGAAATATATAGAGTGAGAGAAACAGATGAAACAGAGAGAGGTAGAGGCAGATGAAATGTGAGTGAGCTTTTATGGAATATATTTTATATATTAATGATGAACTTGTGTGTGGGGTGTGTGAAAGCTGAACAGGCATTTTGAAGAATCAGAGAGTTGACAAGTCAATAATTTGGGGAAACTAGTCTTGACGTTTTTGGTGAGAATGGTAATGTAAAAGTGAGTGCTAAGTGGCTCTTCTTCATAATAAAAAATGTCTGTGAAGGCTAATCAGAAAAATGCTTGTACGGTAGCTGAGGGATGTGGCCCATAAATATACTAATAACATGTTTTTTGAGAGAGACATTTAATGGCTTCCATTTCAAGCTACCATGACCATGACAGCCATACAACAAGAATTCTGTAACAGCTAGGGAAAGGCTAGCACAGAGGTTTAAACTCACAATATATGGCTGGACTTCCTGAAAATGTATGCAAGTGTTACATGTGTAAATATGCACTTTTCTGAAGAGAGTATCCTTGGCATTCACTGAATTTTCACAGGGGTTCATGCCAAGGTTAGGGACTATTGGCTAGATGGTGATGACCCACTTTTTCTACTTCCCTACTTAGTAAAACAGCACATCTTCAGGATGTGTTCCAGTTATTTAGTAACTAAAGACAAAGCATGTTCCTATTCAAGCAATTTGCTGAGATCTAGTCTCTGGGTTAATAAATCACATGCATGTCTGGAATAACATGACAAATATTGGGGAGGAAGGCATAAAGAATTTAGTGGCACAACAAAATTTGGATTACTCACCTAGGCAGGAAAGAAAAAATAGCTATTGACATTTTGACTCAAACAAAAAAATCCATTTGTGGATTTCACTTTTCGGGTCACCCCCTGCCACTCTACCAGGCTCTGGACAATCTCCAAACACTAGATATGAGCTGAAATATAATCAAGAAATGTGGACTCATTCTAACATTGAACTAAATGAAGCTCAATTAAGAAGAGGAAGCTTGAAAATGTTTGCAGAAGCAACTCTAAATGGCTCCATTTTTTTTCTTGTCTGCATTCTTTCTTTTTCCATGGCAGGCCAGATTTGGCCTGTGGGCCATAGTTTCTTTTAACTCCTGCCCTAGATCGATGAAAGCCAATCATGGATACTGGGAGGAATGAGAAGTAGTTGAAAAGATCATCATGTCCATTATGGAAAAGGCAAATTGAAAAACTATATACATAAGAGTAATGACCACATACAAACTATTTGAAATAGAAAGTTGCCTGTGCACTTCTCAAACCTATTCTGAAAAGAATTAACACTTCTCTTGGTGCTATGCCCTTGTATCTCACAAATACCATGGTCAGGATGTTGCTTCTAAACCTAAGTTTCTCCTGATAAACTTTAAACTTATTAATTCTTACCAGTCTTTCATGAAAGTTAGAGCAGCCATTTTCCAGCATGCAGACATCACCTCTCTATGTGCATGTGTATGTGCAAATACAAACAGGCATTTTGGAGAGATGCCTTTGGAGCCAATAATCCAATTCTGTTGAGCCGAAACCCTGAATCATTTCAGGGGTTCTTCTCCAGAAAGATCTCTTAGCTAGGAAAAAGATAGGTTGAGCTGGGTTAGGGGACTATAATGTCTCCAAAGCTCATTATATCCTCAAGTTTTGCAAATATAATCACCTCCCCAAATTGAGAATCATGGTTTCTTTCAAAGGTGGCTTATACTAAGGTGATCACAAAATTCTTTTCCAAACTGGGACATTTTTGAGGGTAAAATAAGTATGCTGGAGCAACAGGCATAAACCACAACATATGGTCACTCTACTTATAGTCCTCCATAGAGGAAATGTTTTAACTACCCCTAAATAAAATGAATCGCTACACCTGTTCTTTTTTTTTTATTATTATTATACTTTAAGTTTTAGGGTACATGTGCACAATGTGCAGGTTCGTTACATACGTATACATGTGCCATGCTGGTGTGCTGCACCCATTAACTCATCATTTAGCATTAGGTATATCTCCTAATGCTATCCTTCCCCCCTCCCCCAACCCCACAACAGTCCCCAGAGTGTGATGTTCCCCTTCCTGTGTCCATGTGTTCTCATTGTTCAATTCCCATCTATGAGTGAGAACATGCGGTGTTTGGTTTTTTGTCCTTGTGATAGTTTACTGAGAATGATGATTTCCAATTTCATCCATGTCCCTACAAAGGACATGAACTCATCATTTTTTATGGCTGCATAGTATTCCATGGTGTATATGTGCCACATTTTCTTAATCCAGTCTATCATTGTTGGACACTTGGGTTGGTTCCAAGTCTTTGCTATTGTGAATACTGCCAAAATAAACATATGTGTGCATGTGTCTTTATAGCAGCATGATTTATAGTCCTTTGGGTATATACCCAGTAATGGGATGGCTGGGTCAAATGGTATTTCTAGTTCTAGATCCCTGAGGAATCGCCACACTGACTTCCACAATGGTTGAACTAGTTTACAGTCCCACCAACAGTGTAAAATTGTTCCTATTTCTCCACATCCTCTCCAGCACCTGTTGTTTCCTGACTTTTTAATGATTGCCATTCTAACTGGTGTGAGATGGTATCTCATTGTGGTTTTGATTTGCGTTTCTCTGATGGCCAGTGATGATGAACAGTTTTTCATGTGTCTTTTGGCTGCATAAATGTCTTCTTTTGAGAAGTGTCTGTTCATATCCTTTGCCCACTTTTTGATGGGGTTGTTTGTTTTTTTTCTTGTAAATTTGTTTGAGTTCATTGTAGATTCTGGATATTAGCCCTTTGTCAGATGAGTAGGTTGCAAAAATTTTCTCCCATTCTTTAGGTTGCCTGTTCACTCTGATGGTGGCTTCTTTTGCTGTGCAGAAGCTCTTTAGTTGAATTAGATCCCATTTGTCAATTTTGGCTTTTGTTGCCATTGCTTTTGGTGTTTTAGACATGAAGTCCTTGCCCATGCCTATGTCCTGAATGGTGATGCCTAGGTTTTCTTCTAGGGTTTTTATGGTTTTAGGTCTAACGTTTAAGTCTTTACACCTGCTCTTGACAGAGGATGACTTGGCACTACTTTAGCACTCAGGCCCAAGGTATAATTAATCTTGGTCTCAAACCTCTAAACCCCTTCAGAGTAAACATCAGGAGGAACTTCTTGTTTAAGCTAGTGGTATAACACTTAAAATGGGCTACTGAGGGTGAGAAGCTGAAAATTTTTTTAATGGGGCTTGAGGGTGCTAGAGAAAACAGTAGATAATTGTTTACATCAAAATTATCACACTGGGGATAAATAAGATGACATATTGAAGTGCTCTTTGGAAAAGTAATAATTGTGTACATAGTATTAATAGTTGGTCATGAAGACTTCAGCTTCTTTTCCACCAGAGAAGATGGTAGGGAAAGAAATCAGATCATAGTGCTTACCTGCAGAAAAAGACCAAAATGAGCACATTCCCTAGCAGAGGCCTGTGAATCACTGTGGGCAATGAGGGACTGAAGGGAACAGAGACAATGAAGGTCCTCACGCCTACCTGTAGCTGGCCCATAAAAGACTCTATCATCACAAAAAGGCAGCTTTCCCCAACCCTCCACTTTCCCAACTGACGACACCCCAGACCAGATTTCCCCAAGGTTGTGATGTACTTACAAACAGAGCCACTGTTGTTTGAGAAGACACGAATGTTCACCTCTGCCTAAAAAGAAATTTTCTGGGCAAGAGAAAAGGTGTGAACTTAAAGGTAGCTCCAAGTGATGCAAACTTGTCTGGTGCTCTTTGTTTTTGTTTTTGTTTTTCTAATTCTTATGGGTACGTAGTAGGTGTATATATTCTTTGTTTTGTTTTCAAGCAGCCCTGGAGAAGTGCCATAGAGAACGTAACAAGTGCTTTGTGTCTGACCCTATGACCTTGGGTTTGAAAAGGTGCTCTGGTGGAGAAACTGTCCATTAGGGAGCTGGTGGCCAACTTTTCAGAGGAAGTAAAAGAAAAAAAAAATGAAAAGAAAAAATGAATAATGTCCAAACCAAAAATCTCTTAAGATGGGAAAAACAAGGAAGCCAAATGACCTACTCCTTAGTCAATCATTCCCCTTCCCTTTCATCCACTTTGGCCCTTTTCTCCTTTTGCTTACTCCTACCAGGAACACTTATATATGTGCCATCAGATAAAAGATTAAAGATAATGTAACAGTCGAATGCCATTTAGAATCTATTTTTCTCTCCTTACTAAGGGATATACAGAAGAAAAAGTATTATTTACTAGAACTGGATTTAGGAACAGAGAAACTGCAACCAATGCTTCTCTGGATAGGCCAGTCCTTCTCCTATGCAAATACACTATGGTGGTCCGTGAGACGAGGACCTCCATAGTGACCGTGTCCAGGATCCATGAACCCATTTTGTGTGCTCCAACACTTAGCACTTTTCTCATCTTCTCCCACCTCCTAAACACAGGCAACACCACCTCACCTTTAGTTCTCTCTGCTCACCAGGTAGCTTACAGGTAACCGGAAGATTGTGGAAAAAAGAAAAAGAGGGAAAAGAGACAGACTTGAAGTAAAACAGAAAGTGGCAGTACTGCAGTTGTTTGACTTTGGCAACAGGGTGTTACGGGTGTGTGTGTGTGTGTGTGTGAAAGCACTGATGCATCAAAGATTTATTCACTGAACAGGTTGATTTATTTAACAGACTTGACATATGTCAAATTCTGCCATGTACTTACATAATTGTTACCAATTTATCAGAGCTGTTATTTAGGCAAATATTTGCTTTAAAAGTATTTTCCTTTAAATGACTTTCTCTAGCTTACTGCACAATCAATCCGTGGTTCATTTAAATTATGTTATGTTAACAATAGCTATTTGGTGAAGGTCTCTCAAATCTAATCTTCCCGGAGCCATTTCATCTCTACTCAAACTCTATCCCTCTTTTTTCCTAGTAATAAATTTCTGGCTAAAATCACACCATAGGGAAAACTTTAAATATATGTACAATGTATTTTTATGTCATGGTATTTTACACTTATGATTTACAAAAAAAAAGCAGTTTATCAGTATATTGTTAAAATCACAGATCTGAATGCTGTTAACCTTAAAAACTGTCTAAAAGGAAAAAAGCATGTGTTTTTGTATAAGTTTATGTCTGGGGGGGCCAGTTGGGACAGCCAGGTAGAGAATTCATCAGAATAAGAGAAAGTAAATAGAGAAATTTCAAGTCTTACAAATTTTGTTCAATCACCCTACCCCATGTGCACCAAAAAATTATATTTTTTTAACTAGCATGCATGCAATCTATCTAGATTTTCGGGGAGGTGAAATATTGGAAAGTATTTCTAAGAGACAAAAATGTCTAATCACTAGCCACCAGGGCTAGTTTCAGTTCCTCTATTGTAAATACGCTATTTGCAAAAACAAGAAGCTCATTTTTGACCTCCCAGGTTACGCAGTGTGGGGACTATGAAAGACATGGAGGAAGAAAGGGAAATACCACCACCACACAGTAAATTTTTGACCTAGTAAGCAAATACGTTTTTGTTGTTACTGCTGGGTAAAATGTATGTCTTCCAGAAATTAGACACTGTAATAAAAATGTACCAGCCCAAATTTAAATTGCTCACTAGACAGATGGTTAATTATATTCACAGCCACATATTTCACTGGGATAGAGTTTCAGACACTCAGCCAGTTTTATTTGATTAGCCGGTTTCCCAGTTAATATGTAAAATGACAGTTACTTAGGACTTTTTTGTTCCCTTCTAAAAATATTTTTTCAATAAGTGTAAATTCTCCTCAGCCATAAGAACGTCACTGCTGTAAATAAAACGTTTGGTCATATGTTACCTCATGTGTAAAAGATGTAAGGGAGATTCACCCCCCCAAAACACAAATGGTCGTAAGGAGTTCAGAGAAGACCATTACAGCACCTTTTCTCACCAAGCAAAATATTCCAGGAACTCCTCCACCAAAAACAACCAAGGATATATTCAAATCCCGGGATTAAAGTGCTTTAGACATTTTTTTAAAACAGCCCTGCCAGCCCTACAACACAAATCATGTCTTTTCAGATAACAGTCTAGAAAATGCAACATTAGAAAAAGGCCACATATCTAAATGTAGTGCTGTGCACAGCATTCAACAATATGCTGGGAGCCAAGATCCAGAAGCAAAATATGAGACCCACTTATTCCAAAATGCAACCAGAAGCTTGATAAAAATCAAGAGTGCTGTTGTCGAAATGGGGATGCCAATTTTTTTTTTTAACTTCGAAAAAGACAGAAAACCTTGCGCGGGTGATTCGGTCCCTCACGAATCAGACAGACAGAAGCAGTCATGCTGAAATCGCTGAATTCCTCAGCGGAACGGCGCCAACTCAGCAGCGCGGTTTCCACACTTTCCTGGAGCGGGACTCCGCTCCCCGCGCCGGCTCACGGCCTTCCCGCCCTACAGGGTGTACAAGACGCGAGCCGACGTGTGCTGCGGGGCGCGGCAGAGAGAAGCGCCAGAAGCCACACAGAAAAGCGTCAATTCGACCGCCACCGAGAGCGCGAAGGGGCCACAAGCCAATTTCCGCAAAGGAGATGAGCTGGGCGAGGCTCGGTCTGGCCTCCAACTTAAACCTGTCCTCAGCCTCGGCCGAGTGGCGCGTGTCCTGGGGGCGCTCTGTGGTCGCCACGGCCGCCCGGCTTCGCACCTTTGCGGCTTTGGTCGGAGCGCCCGGCCTCGGCCGCCGCGTGGGTTTTCCCGCTCTCGCCGAAGCGTGCCATGCCCATGCCCCATTCCCTGGCCAGGCTCTACCCTGCACCAGTCCGAAAGGAGGCGGCACTCTGCCGAGCTGCGTGCGTGTAAGCGCGGAGGCTCCTGTCCGCTCGCTTCCCCTCCCCCCGCAACCCCCTTCCTACGGCGCAAGCACAGAGGCCTTTCCTAGATTGCAGTGCCTGTCAGGGCGAGCCGGGATCTCTCGCCCTAGCGGCCTCGCTCCCTCATACACAGACACACACATTCGCATACAGACGTCCTCCGTTCCGTTTTCCCTTCCTTCTCGTCTAGCTCGACTTACCCCAGTTCATTCTACCCCCTGCGGCCGCCACCCCGAGCCAGCCGGGGAGCCGGCGAGAAGGCCAGGAAGCTGTATGGCAGCGCTCGTACTCACCTCACAGGCCGACTCCCGAGGCGCACGTCGCTGGCGGGCTCAGGCAGCAGGCGCTGTAGCTAGCGCGGTCGCAGTCAAGGCTGGGCTGTCGCCGTCGCCGCAGCTGTTCGAGCTGCCTTAGCCGCCACCGCCGCTGCTACTGCTGCCGCCGCCGCCGCCGCCTCTGCCTCAGCTCCATGCGCTGGGCCCGCCAGGTGGACGCGCCTCTCTCCTCGCTCGCTCCCTCAGGCTCCGCTGCCGCCGCGCTAGATGGAGTCAGAGCTGTCGGGCTCTGGCCCTGAAACTCAGAGCTTCCGCGGCTGCCCGGCTGCTCCAAGGGTCCGTGCTTCGCTTACACTGTCGCTCGCCCCGGCTGGAGCTACCTAGGGAGCGGGCTGCGCGCTCGGCGCCTGGAGCCCGCTCTGTGCGGTGGCTGCGGCCGTCCGCGAGAGGGAGAGAGGAGGGCGGCTGCTACTGTCGCTATAGCTGTTAAAGCTATTGCTAAATCCTGCTACTGCCGCTAATGCTACTGCTGTGGCGGCGGTGGTGGCGGCGGCGGCTGCTGCTGCTGCTGCTGATGCTACTGGTTTTCCTTCCCAGGTTCTTCCCCTGCCTCGTCCCCCCTCCTCCCCCTTCCTCCTCCTCCTCCTACTCCTCCTCCTCCTTCTCTTCCTCCTCCCTCTTCTCCTCCCTCTGCCGCTTTTCTCAGAGCCTCTGCAGGCACTGCCTGGTCCCCTCTTCTCCCGGAGCTGTCTCTGCCCATTCAGAAAGGTGCCCAGAGTGGGGCCGCCTCTGCTGCCACCATCGCTGTTGCCCCTGCCATTGTTTCCTCCAACACGGCTGTTCTTGCTGGACGCCTTCCCCCCTCTACCCTTCTTCCCCACCACAGCTCTCCCTTTCCCTCCCGCTCTCCTTACCCTCTCTATGGTCCCTTCCTTATGTGCCCCCCCAACTCTGTCCGTCTGTCCCTCCCTCCCCTCGGGCGCCCGGGAGCGCGCACTGCGCGGCCACCTGTCATAAAGGGCGCGCACCCCCCTTCCCCATTCCCACCCCGCCCCCCACTCGCGTTCCTGCTGCCCTTCCAGTCCACCACGCCAGTGGTGCGTTCTTCCCCTGGCAGACACGCAACCGGACACCACTCTCCCATGCCTTTTAGGGCAGTTGTGTGTGCGGAGAGGGGCACTCTGAAGTTTGGGGAAGAATATTTGAATGGTTTCATCCACCAAGCATCTAACCATTCAACCTTTACCTACTCTTAACTTAAGGGCCTGGGCCCCCAGGAAGGTGGGTCCTTTTTGAAGGGTTGGATGAAGGCAGACAATTGGGGAGTGACATTTGGGGAATAAAGGAAAGAAGGGAAGCTGAATATGGCCAGGAAGGAAAACAGATCTGCCTGATGGCTGTCATTGAAAAATCTCTTAGGTGGTCATTTTCCTTCAGACGTCCTGGGAACTCAACAGGAAACAGCAAAACGATTGGAGAGCAACTCAGGAGGGACCATTTAGTACTTCTGGAGTCCTGGGTGCAAGGTTGAGGCCTGAGCCTCGGGAGATTTGTCACCACTAGGAGCCAAGGCAAGAGATGAAAAGGTTGGTAGTAGAACAGAAGGGGTAAAAGTAGCTACTTTGTGTGCACTTGCTCCAACATCATTGCCAAAGCACAGCTTCTCCAGTCAGGCAGAGCCTCATTTCAGATTTCTTTGCTGCCACAGCTACAGCCTCATTTTGCTACGAGGGCTCAGGCTTTGAGATCTGATGTGTGCAACTTCTCACCATCACCTGTCACACAATCCCTCCCCAGAAACAGTACAGAGGCGGGGGTATATTTTCTTTTCCCTGGCAAAGTACAGGAGATAAATGTTCCAGATATCCCATTGACAATAAGGTCTGGGTCACTTTACCAAGTTTGAGGCGCTCTACCATGGGTCTTTCATTCCTGGACCATAAACTGTCTATATGGCTTTTACAACTCCCCATCTCTGTGCCTTTGTTTCTATCATCCCACTTGCTTGAAACACTCTTGTTATTTCTCCCTCTCATTTTATATCTATGAAACTCATCCATAAATAATAGCTTATCCTGAAATAATTATACTTATTGGGTCCTTACTATGTGCCAGACACTGTGCTAAGCAATTTACATGAATTATTTAATCTTCACAACAAACACAATTTTACTATCTCCATTTTACAAATGAGAAAATCGAGTCACAAGGAAGTTCGGTATATGTGTCCTGAGGATAGGGATGATATGTTATTTATCTTGCATTTGTGAGACACTGTGCAAATATATTTGCATCTTTCAGGCACTGGAATAAATAAGAAGACAAAATTTGGCCTCTGCTCTCAAAAGCAAAAACAAACAAAAAAGGTTAAACATGTAAAATGCCACCCATCTATTGGCTGGATCTCAATATCCAGAATGAATTGCTCTTTTTCCGTTGTCGGAAAGCACATTGTTTTCACCTGTATTAACTACATATGCTATTCTTCCTTTATAAAGTTAGTTGCTTATTTGTTACCAGTTATAATTTTTGTCAATGCCCTCCAGCCAAAAACTACCAGAAACACAACTGTAGTTGAACAATTTGGGTTTACTACTTGTTAGAGTGAGGGAGAACACACACCATGGGTGTTATGGGCTGATTGGCATTTCCCCAAAAATTCATATGTTGAAGCTCTGACTATTCCCAGTACCACAGAATGTGACTGCTTGGAGATAGGGCCTTTGCAGAGGATACTAAGTTAAAATAAGGCCTTGAGAATGGGCCCTAATCTAATATGACTGAGGTCCTTATAAGAGGAGAAAATTAGGACACAGACAACACAAAAATGCCATCTGCAAGCCAAGGAGATGGTGATCTCAGGAGAAACCAGACCTACTGACACCTTCATCTTGGACTTTTAACCTCCAGAACTGTGAGAAAATAAATCTCAGTTGTTTTAATCACTCAGTCTGTAATATTTTGTTATGGCAGCCAGAGCGAACTAATAAAACAGGAAACCATGGGGTGTCTCAGATAAAAGGTGGTAGAAAGGACTTATTATAGGATTTGGATTTTGGTTGGGTAATTCGGGGAGGGTTTAAGAAAGTGGGAATTAATTCTACATTGAATGCTCTCAGAAAGCAAGGGCAATTCTGTGACTGGGCATCTTAATAAATCTTATCTATTGGGAGGTAGACTAAAGTGGAGATAAGGCTTTTGTGGGTTTTTTATCTGTGCTTAGACAAAATTATGAAGGGGCCTTGTTTTGTTTCATTTTGTCAATGTTCTCAGTGTAACATTGTCTGATGTCAGTATTTTGTGAGAATGTTTATGTCCATCAGGAGACCAGCCATGGCCTACCTGTGAGTGCCAGGTCATCTTCCAGGTGGCTTTTCTTCTTCTTTAAGACAGGTTTAAGTGTGACTACTTAACAATGTCCATTAGTTGTGCGGCTTTGGGCAAGTTACTTTACTTGTCTGTGCTTCAGTTTCCTCATTTATATTAATAATTGACAAAAAAATTGTGTTAACCATGGAGTTGTTATGGGAACTAAATGAAGGAATAAATATAATGTCCTCAGAACACTGCTTGGCACATAGGCAGCCTTCACTGAATGTGAGTTATTATCCATGTCTGTTTTCTCCAACAGACCATATAGCTTAAATTGCATATTATTATAGTTATATATTGGTACTTTTTCCTTTGCTAGGCCATGAGCTCCTTGAGGGCAGGGACAACGTGTACTGGCATGGTGATAATGGCTAACTTTTACTGAATGTTTTCAATGGGCCAGGCACAGATATTAACTGTAGTTACTCCATGAAAACTTTTGAGGGCCCATCCTTACCTTTAGACTAGCCTGGGCATTCTCTCTGTGCTCCCATAGCATTTGGGTTTACTGTAATCATTACACTTAGTATATGATACTGACACTGTCTGCTTATGTGTCTTCTTCCCTTTCTAGACTGTTCATTTATGAAGAGTAGAGCAGATACTTTCAACTTTGATGTCCATGTCTGAACACAGTGCCCAGAACAACAGAGGCACTCAATATAAAAACACTGATTGGATTTTCAGTACGTTCTTTGCTTCTTCTAGAGCGGAACTCAAATCAGGCCTATCTTAGCCTCCATCATCCCTTTCCCTGGGGTTTTATTGTCTAAAAACATAACAGAGAATCTCAAATAGAGTGGTCCTCCCTATAAGGCAGATCTAAAGAAGAGAATCACTGTGAGACTTCAATTCAAGAAGGTGCCATTTGGGAATAATTGGTCTCTGCTATTTAACAGTCAATGGTAGCATATCCATTAGACCAAAGTGGGGTAATGAAGTATGAGACCAGAACCTAGAATCTTGGGTGTTAACCTTAATTCAGCCGTAAACAAACTGTATGATGTTTAGAAAATTACCAAACCTCTCTGAACCATAGTTTTTCCATAGGGGGCATGGAGAACATAATCTCTCCACTGGCTAATAGATTAGATAACAAAGATTAAAGAGAGTTTACTGGAGTTTCTCTTTGGGAAAAACATTTCATTCCTCCATTACTTCCATGTTACATGCCTGCAAGATTCTCAGCCTCTGTAACTGGTATCATAAAATGGCTACATTCTTTCAGATGCCAGCCAAAAGCCAAGGGTGTTGTGGTTTTTGGCTTGCCATATCACCCCCCTATCGGCCCCACAACTCAGCCTGCTCCCAAAGAAGGGAGCTACAGTGTCTGTATATTTCTGGGGCATAACAGATGTTGACATTCTGGAGATAGATCCAGAAAGTTTCTTTCTATCATGCTGAGGCCAGACACAGGATGTCTTTCAGCCCAAATGTATGTTTTTAGCCCAGAAGGATAAAAGAAGGTGAATGACAGAAACAACATTATTATGGTATCATATGCATATACAAAAACTAGCATATTACTTATGAAAGAAACTACCATATTACTTTTCATATAATGTACCACTATTGTGCCCAGATACTATATAGTAATTATACTAATGGCCTCTGGCTGGGAGTTTATGGTGGCTTTCCCTGGTGAATTTCAAAGAATGGCCCAAAGGAACTGAAAGGGGGTTACAGAACTGAGAGGTCAACGAATCAAAATCAAAACAAGCATCGGCTGTTCCTCTTGTTTGAGGGGCAGCACCCAGGGCTCCATTTAAATACAGTGGAACTGACAAGCTGGCTCAATAATTCTCTCTTTTGTCCTAAACAGTATTAGAAAACTATAGCTTTCCTGACAATAGACAGATGTCTCATTTTTTCCCCTTACAGCAGCCCTTGGAGGGGTAAGGGGATCCCTATTCTATGAATTATTTGGCTAGTGTTTGATTTAGGCCCTGTATTAGGTCTCAGGAGGAGAAAACAGAGACAATTAAAGACACTTTTTTTTTTTTTTGCCTCAAAGGACTTTATAGTCTAGAAGGGGAAATGGAAACACAGGAAGGCAAAACTCTCAGGCTGTGCGGATTCAGGGCTGAAAGAGAGGTGAGAAAAAGGGCTTCAGGATACCAAAGGAGTTTGGGGGTCCCTGAGCCTGCCCCAGGAGTGGTAGCCCGGGAAGAGAAGTATGACTGTACTAGGCAGTAAGGAGAAGAGCATATCAAGCATGAGGAAGAGCATGAGCTGAGGAAGTGCTGAGGCAGGATGATGAGCAATGTGTTTGGGAGTTGGTTGACATGTACAGCATGTCTGGAGCCAAGGGCTTGTTCAGTGGAGCAAGCAAAATTTGAAGGGGTTGGATGGGGCCACACATGAACGGCTTTGGAACTCTAGGATATATTAACCTTAAATTCTCACTCCATACTTTATAAATGTGGAAAAGAAAGGTCATGGTCACACGGTAGATAGGTAGATATCTGAGAAAGTTACCCTTGATGTTCAGACGACAGGCAATGAATAACATTTATGATTTCTGATATACTTTCACACACATCATGTCTTCTGTTCATGACAATCTATTGAAACAAAGTGCCCCATAGCAGATATTCCCTTTCCTCCTACTTCCTTGAAGCCTTATAACAAACAGACAAACATAACCTGTTGATTGCACTCATTGTCCTATGGAGGTGGATCTGAGTTGTTGAGAGAGGAGGTAAATAGTAGGGCTCACAAATAGAGCCCAGATGAGCAAAGTGCTGGTTCCCAGAGTGTCTGGGGTGTCCTGCCCCCATTTGTCCAACATGCTCAGGTGCCTTGGCTGCTGTGTTCAAAGCTAGCCTGGACAAGGACAGCTCCTGCACTTGAGTACTTCTCCTCTCGGGGTGAGCCTTTGAAACATGCTGGGACAGGGTTGAGTGACTCAAAGTTTGGGAACTGAGATCTGGAGAAAACCACTTCCATCTTTAATTGCCAACAGCCATTGGAGAAGCCCCAGATGAAGCCAGGCCAAACAGCTCAGCACACAAGGCCCTGTAACACAGTTCTAGCCACAAGCCAAAGATGTTCGTGGCTTTGGCAGCACTGAGCAAGGTGGGAGCTGTGGTGGGTATAGTGAGGAAATGTGTCCAGCCTTAGGACAGGACCATGGACAGAGATCAGCAGGCATCTTTAACCGGTTCCCACAGTGAAGTGCAGCCCTCCATCATGCAGCTGCATGCCTGGGTGACACTGCAGTTCTGTGGGTAATATATGGAGTGTGTGATGTGGGTTTTGGGCTTCTCAGAGTTGAATACCACCAGAGCACCCTGTACAGTGTGAGCTCTCTCTGTCAAGCACAGACTTACAGGCCTTATTCACTGTGGGAAGTATTAGTAATGGCACTTTCAACAGTGCCACTGTTGAAGATTTCAGTGTAGTCTCATGGTTTGAGGAGGAGGCACAGACTGAGCTCATCTAGCTCCAGAATCATCTGGTCCAGGATTTCTTGGACATGGTAACCTCTGCTCCCTTAAGTAAATGACCTCAAAGAACTCCTCTTCATGTGAAATCCAGTGTCTCAGAGTGTACCTCACTCCCCCATCCCCATCAAGCCAGGTAAAGGGGAGGAGGATTGAGCTGTATTATAGTAGAAAAATGCTAGAAGTGGAATTAAATAACATGGGGTTCTACCCTTTACTAATGTGATCCCGGGTGCGGTGGCTCACGCCTGAGATCTCAGCACTTTGAGAGGCTGAGGTAGAAGGATCGCTTGAGGCCAGAGGTTTGAGACCAGCCTGGGTGGTGTAGTGAGACCCCATACCATAAAAATAATAAATAAATAAATCCATAGTATTCTAATCTGTAAAAGAGGGGCCAATGATAATAATCCTATCTTACAGAGAACATGTGAGCAGTTCATGAGTTAAGGTGTATGAAAACGCCTGCAAAAGGCTTATATATAGAGGTATATAATAAATGTGTCTATTCATGCATATATTCCAGAAGCTCCTAAGATTTCCCATCCTGCAAGAAGGGTTTCCTAATTCATTGATGGAGGTATGTTTCCTTCTATCTATACTAGCAGTTCCTATGATATTCTCCTTTTACCCTGTTAAATAACTGCTGTTCCTGCTTATGTTGACAACGATGGTGATAGTGATAGTATAATGTGGATAACAATGACTGGCTGAGACCATAGAATACATAGTATGGGTAAAAGATAGTGAGAGAAGAAGAATACTTTAGGAAGGAAACAGAAGCTCTGGCTTGTTTGGAGGTCTGATCTTCCCTAAACTAGCCTCTTTGGGTCCATCTACATAGGCATTCATGCCAAATCCCTAAAAATATTGCACCAAAGATTCTTCAGCAAAAGGCATCCTAAGAAGCTTCTACCCTGAATGGGGGGTGTATTTCAAAAGTGAATGCATAACAAGCCAGGAAAAGAGATGATTCCATTAATCTAAAACAAATGCTTCCTGAGCATCTTTTTTGGCTACATACAAACCAATCCATTGGCATCTAGAAAATGTAGAGACAACATACACCCAGTGTGACTATCTGTTCAGAACAGTCCATGTGTATCTTCAACTTTGCTAAATAACACATGGACACTCTCTACTTTATATCCCCATGTCTTTTCTCAGGAAATATCCTGCAAAGACCTTTGCACAAGTTCTTTGTTCTGCCTAGAATGTCCTTTCCTCCTCGGGTGATCTGCCCCTCACCTGCCAAAGCTTCGCTTGAATGCCACCTCCTCACTGAAGTCTTCCTTGACTTCCTACCCTTCCAAGAAGAATGAGTGGCTATTTCTTCTGGTCTCTTATGCATCTTGCATAAATCTCTATTAAAGAACTTATCTTTGTGTATTATATGTATTTGGGCATGTGTCTGCTCCCACATTGGACTGAGAATTTCTAGCTCTTGGAGGGTAGGGACCTTGCTGCCTTCTCTTTATCTTTTCATTCTTTAGGTACTGCCAGGCACTTACATTTGAAGAATAAAATGTCTTAATAAGTGAATGAGCTGGAGATTTCATGCACACTCTTACACCAGCTATGGCCCCAAAGATGCGTGCTCCTAAGACATGTCTTTCAAAGAACAGTGGGGTCTTTCTTAAGAGTGGCTTTGTCAACATATTCATCAAAATCTGGATGAGGTTGGGTCAATTGCCAGTCTCCTCATCCATTATGAGATGACCCTGACGAGGACCACTGTCTCTGCAAGAGGTTCATTCAGTTCTAGGATTGGTGTGACCCTGAAGAAACCTGAAGATGCCCTCATGTCCCCCTGACTGAACTCAGATGGTTCTAGAGTGGAGAGACATTTGCAGGATAAACAAGAAGAGAAAAAAAGAGAGTAGAGAAGAACAGAAAAAGGAAATGAGGGGGAGAGATGGGAAGGAGAGAAAGAGCTAGAAGGGAGGGGACAGCAGAAAGAGGCAGACATGCCACCTTAAATCAGATGGGAGACATTGTAGGAGTTGGAAGATGACAGTTAATTGGTACCATTTTCATGTAAAATCGTATCACTGAGTTTTCACAGGCATATAGCTGATGCTTATAGTCACACACTCTGACCCATACGATATTGACAACAAACACCTGTACCCTTTACATTCCACAAGAATGGAAGCAAGATGTAGTAGACACAGGGTCTGGTGTGAGGCAGATGTGGATTCAAACCCTGAGTGGTGTGCCTTTGATCAAAGAACAACTCTCTGAGGCTTATTTTCCTTTCCTGTCAAATGAAAATAATATTTGCCTTGTAGGGTTATCTATCTTATGAAGATTAGTGGTACTGTTCATAAAGTGTTTGGTAAATAGGCAGTCAACAAATGATAGCTACTATTATTACTGTGCTATCAGAATACTGCATAGTGAATAAAAGCAGACTTTGGAGTCAGACTTCATTTGAATTCTATTTCTGCTATTTACTAGTTAGATTTCATACCCACCTTCTGAGAAATTAGCTCCCCTACCCTTAGAATTGTTACCTAGGCAGTGTAGTGTAAGGGCATGATCTCTAAAGTTTTAATCCTGGCTCTTTCATTTACTGTGTGATGCTGAATAAGTTATCCGACATTTCTGAGTCTGTTTCCCCAACTGTAAAGTGGGAGGATAATAATAGTATCAGTTCCCTAGAGTTGTTGTGAAGATTAAATGAGTTAATTTATACTTAAAACTATAATGCTTAAATGTGTATCTGGAAGATAGTAAGACCTCAATAAAAATCAGCTCTTTCAGTATCCTGAAATTCTTTCCAAATTCATTGTTTCATTTATTTCTTACAATACCCTGTAAAATGTATATTCTCATTCTAATTTTATAGATGAGGAAACTGAGGCTTAGACTTGTTCAAGTTCACATAGGTAGCAATTGACAGGGCCAGAACAAAAGGTGTTTGCTGAGTAACTATATGCAATGTCTCTCTCTTCTCCACTTTAAAACAGATATCTAGACTATTTCTCAGTGCTTTTCCTTGAATGTCATGCAATGTGTCAGGTGTGTCAGGAACGCTTTCTGAAAATGCAGTATGGCCTCATTATCAGCAAACATGCTGGATGGGCTTTGAATTGCCTACTTGTTCTTCTGTACACTTGCTTCTGAACACTCAGCTACATATCACCTCCTATGAAAGGCAGATCCATCGTTCCCTGCTTTGCAGATCACTTAACATTGCCTTTTCTCGGAATCAGAGTTCTTCCTTTGCACATTGGGTCATTCTGGCAAAATGCTTTTCCCCTTTGTCTGACCTAATTAGCTAGAATTTACAGCTCTAAGGTATTAATTTCCACAAACACATTTTTGACCCAGCAAAGTTGGCTAAAAACACATTTCTGTAAAGAGAATCCTAATTCTCTAATTCTCTATTGACTTTCGTTGTAAAGTTGCAGGCGTGTTCCCATGGAAACTGTCCCCACAACACGCTGAATCAAAAGCTTTTGGTGAAGAAGGGTCGTCTATGCTGTGCTGGAAAGGATTGGGCAAGACTGGGCCGTGTATGAAATAATGTATATGAAAACAAAGTGCTATATAAATTGAAGATAGTACTAATAGAAGCAGCAGGACAAGAATCCACTCTCAGTCCCACAGCCATGCTTGCCTACTTTCATCATCTGGAAGGTATTAGAAGTCACCCTACCTTAGATCTTTGCAAACTGCACTCCACACCCCCTCCCCACACCTATCATCAGCCCTCCCTATCACCCTTTGTTGCTTTAAAAAAAAAACCTCCATAGCACTAAACACCTCCTAGCATATCAATTATTTTACATATTTATTGTTTATTTTTGGCACCTTCCCCCATTAAAATGTAAGCAACAAGAGAATATGAATTTTGTTTGTTTTTCACTTCTGTATCCTCATCACTTGGAACAATGCCTAATATATCATAGATGCTTAATAAATACTTGTTGAATGAATGCATGAATGGAGGTTGTTTGCTCTGCCTGTAAAGCTCATTTCTCTGCTCAACCTCCTCCACCTGGTTAACCTCTTCACAGCCTCCGGAATACAGCTGAAATATCACTTCCTCAAGGACACTTTCCTGTTGCCTTAGCCTTGGTTGGATCCTCCTATCATATCTTGTAACAGCAGCCTATGCGTTTTTCCTATAGAGCACAATTAAATAATAAGTCATGTAATTTCTTGTTGTCTATCCCCTTCAGGACAGAAGCTCCATGAAGGCAGGGATTGCATTGGATTCACCTCTCAGTGCCTAGAATAGGGCCTGGCACATGACAGGTGCTTAGTAAATAAGGTATGAATTGCTAAATAAAGATTGTGTCAGTTATGGGATGGAGCTCAGGTGGGAGGGTGGTCTCAGCTTGAGCACATACTGGTTAGCATAAGATTCAGACATGTTTAGAGGACTGACAGGATGGTCTTTCAAGGGATCTATTTAGATGAAGGATTGAGAAGCCTTCTGGGAAAGAATCCAGTTAGAAAAAAAAAAAGAGTGGAGGCTCACAAGGTTGGATCAACAGCAGTACAGCAGTGATCAGCTTGAGAGAGAAAGGTAAAACTCAACAGGGCACTGATTGCAGTGTCTGTCACTCAGCTTTTTCTTTGGCCCTGATCTTGGGGCACTCAAGCCTGAGTTTTAAAGACAGTGTGACAGGAGGAAAAACAAGTAAATCTCTTCTACCAAAAAGAGCAGATATAAGAAATATGAGACAGACCTGCTTTGGGAGCTTTCTTGTTAAATATAGCCTAAAAATGAAGGCATAACCTGGCTCAAAGAAGATCCACAATGCAGACAATAAAGCCCTCAACATTAGTTCCCGGTGGCAGCACCATCTTTGGTGGTGGTGACAGTGGCTAGGGCAGTGGCAGCAGCATCTCTGGAAAACCAGAGGCTGGCACCTAAGCACTACAGGGAAAAAGAAAATGGTGGAAGACAAACTTCAGCTGAGAGAGCTGTGCTTGTGAAAATGTTTCCTAGCAAATGCTTGAAAAGAATTAGGTTATGGTATTCTCATCTTTGTCCAGTAATTTACTTTGTAGAATAGAACTTTGCCAACTCTGATATATTCTCTCTCCTTCTGTAATCAAAATGATCACCTAGCCTCAGTGCCATGGTCACTCCAGCAATTTTCAGCAACATGCACATCTCTCTTTCTCTCCATACTTCCAATTGGTTATGTTACTTTTAGTTAAATATAACAGATTTATTGAGATGTAATTTGCCTACCAAACAAGACACCATTTTAAAGTATATAATTCAATTGTTTTTGGTACATGCACAGTTTCACAACCATTACTACAATCAATTTTAGAACACTGTCATCACCCCCAAAAGAAACAAAAAACCCAGTACCCACTAGCGGTAACTTTCCATCTATTCCCAACATTCCCTCTCCAAGCCTAGGCAACTAATAATCTACTTTCTGAATCTATAGATTTGTCTATTCTGGATATGTCATACAAATGGATTATACAATATTGTGACTGTCTTCTTTTATTACTTGCCATAATGCTTTCAAGGTTCATCCATGTTGTACCATGTATCAGATCTTCATTCCTTTTTACTAATGAATAATATTCCATTGTACAGATATACTGCATTTTATTCATCATTTGGTGGACATTTGGGCTGTGTACACTTTTTGGTTGCTATAAATAATGCTGCTATAAACATTAGCATACAAGTTTTTGTTTTCAGTTCTCTTGTGTATATACCTGGGAGTGGAATTTCTGGGTCATATGGAAACTCTATTTTACACATTTGGAGTAACTGTCAGACTGTTTTCCATAGAAGCTGCACCATTTTACATTCTTAACAGTAATGTATTAGGGTTCTAGTTTCTCCACATACTTATCAACACTTGTTATTATCTGTTTTCTTTTCTTTTTTTTTTTTTACTTTTATTTTAGGTTGAGGGGTACATGTGCAGGCTTGTTCTATAGATAAATTGCATGTCATGGGGATTGGTGTACAGATATTTCATCATCCAGGTAATAATCATAATACCAAATAGGTAGTTTTTTGATCCTCTCCCTCCTCTCACCCTCCACCCTTAAGTAGACCCTGGTGTCCATTGTTTTCTTCTTTGTGTTCATGTGTACTCAATGTTTAGCTCACAGTTATAAGTGAGATCATGTGGTATTTGGTTTTCTATTCCTGTGTTAATTCACTTGGGATAATGGGCTCCAGCTCCATCTATGTTGCTGCAAAGGATATAATATCATGGTGTATAGGTACCACATTTTCTTTATTAAGTCTGCTGGAACTAATGTTGAGGGCTTTTAGGTTTATGAGCATTTAGGTTGATTTCATGAATTTGCTATTGTGAATAGTGCTGCAATGAACATATGCATGTGTGTGTTTTTATGGAGAACCATTTATATTCCTTTGGGTATATACCCAAAAACGGGATTGCTGAGTTGAATGGTATTTCTGTTTTAAGTTCTTTGAGAAATTGCCAAACTGCTTTCCACAATGGCTGAACTAATTTACATTCCCATCAGCATTGCATAAGCAACCTAGCCAGCATCTGTTATTTTTCAACTTTTTAATAATAGCCATTCTGGCTGGTGTGAGATGGTACTTCATTGTGGTTTTGATCTGCAGTTCTTTAATAATTAGTGATGTTGAGCATTATTTCATATGCTTGTTAGCTGTGTGTATGTCTTCTTTTGAAAAGTGTTTTTTCATGTCCTTTGCCCATCTTTTAATGGGGTTGTTTGGTCTTTGCCTGCAAATTTGTTTAAATTCCTTACAGATTCTGGATATTAGACCTTTGTCACATGCATAGTTTGCTAATATTTTCTCCCATTCTGTAGGCTGTCCATTTAATCTGTTGATAGTTTCTTTTGCTATGCAGAAACTCTTTAGTTTAATTAGATCCTATTTGTCAAATTTTGTTTTTGTTGCAATTGCTTTTGGCATCTTCCACATGAAATCTTTGCCAGATCCTATGTCAAGAATGGTATTTCCTAGGTCATATTCCAGGATTTTTATACTTGTAGGTTTTACATTTAAGTCTTTAATCCATCTTTAGTTTATTTCATTGTATGGTGTAAGAAAGAGGTCCAGCTTCAATCCTTTGCATATGGCTAGCCAGTTATCTCAGCACCATTTATTGAATAGAGCATTCTTTCCCTATTGTCTGGTTTTGTCTGCTGTGTCAAAGATCAGATGGTTGTAGGTGTGTGGCCTTATTTCTGGGTTCTCTGTTCTGTTTCATTGGTCTATGTGTCTGTTTTTGTACCAGTATCATTCTGTTTTGGTAACTACAGCCTTTTAGTATAGTTTGATAGTTTGAAGTTAGATAATGTGATAACTCCAGCTTCGTTCTTTTTACTTAGATTGCCTGGGCTATTCTGGCTCTTTTTTGGTTCCATATCAATTTTAAAATAGATTTTTCTAATTCTTTGAAGAATGTCATTGATAGTTTGATAGAATAGCATTTAATCTGTAAATTTCTTTGGGCAGCATGGCAAGTTTTAATATATTGATTCTTCCTATCCATAGGCATGGAATGTTTTTCCATTTGTTTGTGTCATCACTGATTTATTTGAGCAGTGTTTTGTAATTCTTGTTGTAGTGATCTTGCACCTCCCTGGTTAGCAGTATTCTTTTTATGGCTATTGTGAATAGGATTGCATTCTTGATTTGGTACTCAGGTTGCATGTTGTTGATGTATAGGAATGCTACTGATTTTTGTACACTCGTTTTTGTATTCAGAATCTTGCTGAAGTTGTTTTTCAGATCTCGGAACTCTTGGGAAGAAACTTTGGGGTTTTCTAGTTATAGAATTATATCATCTGCAAACAGGGATAATTTTAATTCCTTTCTTTCTATTTGGATGCCATTATTTCTTTCTTTTGCCTGGTTGCTTTGTCTAGAACTTCCATTACTATGTGGAATAGGAGTAGTGAAAGTGGGCATCCTTGTCTTGTTCCCATTCTCAAGGGCAATGCTTCCAGCTTTTTCCCATTTGGTATGAAGTTGGCTGTGGGTTTGTCATAAATGGCTCTTATTATTTTGAGGTGTGTTCCTTCAATGTATAGTTTGTTGAGGGTTTTAACAAGAAAAGCTGTTGTAATTTATCAGAAGCCTTTTCTGCATCTATAGAGATGATCATGTGTTTTTTGTTTTTAGTTCTGTTTATGTGGTGAATCCTATATATTGATTTTCATATGTTGAACCAACCTTGCTTCCCAGGGATAAAGCCTACTTAATCCTGGTGGATTATCTTTTTGATGTGCTACTGGATTTGGTTTGCTAGTATTTCATTGAGGATTTTTTCATCTATGTTCATCAAGGATATCTGCCTGAAGTGTTTTTTGTTTTTCATCTCTGCCAGACGTTGGTATCAAGATGATGCTGGCCTCATAAAATGAGTAGGGAAGAGTCCCTCCTCCTCAATTTTTGGAAATAGTTTCAGCAGGAATGGTTCCAATTCTTCTTCATATATCTGGTAGAATTTGGCTATGAATCTATCTGGCCCAGGGCTTTTTTTCTGGTTGGTAGGCTTTTTATTACTGATTCAATTTTGGAACTTGTTACTGGTCCATTCAGGGCTTCAATATCTACCTCATTCAATCTTGGGATGTTGTATGTTTCCAGGAATTTAACCATTTCTTCTAGATGTTTTAGTTTGTGTGCATGGAGATGTTCATAATAGTCTCTGAGAGTTTGTTGTATTTCTGTAGGGTCAGTGGTAATGTCCCCTTTGTCATTTCTGATTGTGTTTATTTGGAGCTTCTCTCTTTTGTGTTTTTAGTCTAGCTATCCATCTCTCAATCTTATTTATTCTTTCAAAAAACAAACTACTGGATTCGTTGATCTCTTGTATGAGTTTTTGCATCTCAATTTCCTTCAGTTAAGCTCTGATTCTGGTTATTTCCTGTCTTCTGCTAGCTTTGTGGTTGATTTGCTGTTATTTCTCTAGTTCCTCTAGGTATGATGTTAGGTTGTCAATTTGAAATCTTTCTAACTTTTTGATGTGGGCATTTAGCACTGTAAACTTCCCTCTTAACAGCGCCTTAGCTGTGTCCTAGAGATTCTGGTATGAAGCCTCTTTGTTCTAATTAGTTTCAAAGAATTTCTTGATTTTTGCCTTAATTTGCTTGTTTACCCAAAAGTCATTTGTTAGTAGGTTGTTTAATTTCGATGTAATTGTATGGTGTTGTGTGATTTTCTTAGTATTGATTTTTTTTTTGAAATACACTGAGTAATTTTTATTTATTTATTTATTTTTTATTATTATACTTTAAGTTCTAGGGTACATGTGCACAATGTGCAGGTTTGTTACATATGTATACATGTGCCATGTTGGTTTCTATTTTTATTGCACTGTGGTCGGAGAGTATGCTTGGTATGATTTTGATTTTTTTTGAAATTTTCTGAGGATTTTTTTAAAAGGCTGATTGTGTAGTTGATTTTAGAGTATATGGTATGTGCAGATAAGAAGGATGTATATTCTGTTGTTTTGTGTGGAGAGATCTATAGATGTCTGTTGGGCCCATTTGGTCAAATGTTGAGTTCAGGTCCCAAATAGCTTTGTTAGTTTTTCTGCCATGATGATCTAGTACTGTCAATGGAGCATTGAAGCTTCCTAATATTATTGTGTGGTTATCTAAGTCCCTTTGTAGTTCCCTAAGAACTTGTTTTATGAATCTGGGTGCTCCTGTGTTGGGTGCATATATATTTAGGTTATTTAGGTCTTCTTGTTGAATTGAGCCCTTAACCATTATGTAATGCCCTTCTTTGTGTTTTTTGATGGTTGTTGGTTTTAAATCTGCTTTTTTTCTGAAATTAGAATAATGAATCCTGCTTTTTTCTGTTTTCCATTTGCTTGGTAGATTTTTCTCCATCCCTTTACTTTGAGGCTATGGATTTCACTGTGTGTGAGATGGGCCTCTTGAAGACAACATATCATTGGGTTTTGTTTCTTTATCCAACTTGCCACTCTGTGACTTGGGCATTTAGTCAATTTACATTCAAGGTTAGTATTAATATTGATAAATATGAATTTAATCCTGTCATCATATTGTTAGCTGGTTATTATGCAGACTTGTTTGTGTGGTTGCTTTATATTTTCCTCATCTGTGTGGGCTGATGTTCCTTCAATCTTTGAAGTTGTCCTTTGGATGGGTTTTTTTTTCTTTTAATTTCTTTGATGCCCTTAAGTGTTTGATTGCCATATAAACTGGGTTCAGTCTACTGGCTTTGATTTTAGTGTGCTCCTGGATCTTGGAGGAGCCCCCTTCAATTACTGTCTGCATGCCCATGTTTCTTTTGTTGGGTGTTCTGGTCCACAGCGCTCCTTTTGGTAGGATCTGCTGTTAGCAGACACACTATATCCTTGCCAAGGCAGTGCTGATTTGCTGCCTGAGTGCTTCCTGCAGGGGGACATGGGGTTGTGCCTGCTTGCAGAGTTCAGACAGAAGGGGAAACCTTGGACTGGAAGCTCTTGTAGGTGTGGTCTATCTGGTTACAAGAGGCAGGAATAGGCTGGGTTGCCTGAGATGTCATCTGAGTGTTTCCAGGAAAACAGGAGGTGGTGCCCCTTAGCAAATTCAGGCAGAGGTAGGACCTGTAGGCTGGACTCTCCAGCAGGCATGCCTCACCTGGCTATGAGAGGCAAGGGTGGGTGGAGTCACCAATCCTGCTGTCCAGGTGTTTCCCAGGACAACAGGAGGCTGTGCCCACCAGCTAAATTCAGATAGAATTGAGACTGCTGGGCTGGAAGCTCTAGCCAGCATTGCCTTCCTGTCTCCCAGCAGTGGGGATGGATGGGGTCATCTGCCCTGCCGTCTGGGTGTTTACCAGGATAACAGGAGTCTGAGCATACTAGCTGGGTTTAGGCAGAAGACAGATCACTGGGCTAAAAGGTCTAGCAGGCATTACCTGTCAGGCTACCAGTGGTGGGGGTGAGTGAGGTCACATGCCCTGCTGTCCATGTGCTTCCTGTGACAGCAGGAGGCTGCATCCACCAGGTGAGTTCACAGACAAGTGGGACTGCTGGGACAGAAGCTTTAGCAGGCATTGTATGCCTGGCTACCAGTGGTGGGGTTGGGTGGGGTCACCAACTCTGACATTTGGGTGCATCCCAAGACAACAAAAATTGCTAGATGAGTTCAGGCAGAAGTGGAACCACTGGGCCAGAAGTTGGTGCCAAGCCCCATCTGGTGAGGGGGGATGGAACAATCTTTCTGTTCCCAGCACTGCAAGTGCAGCCTCTACTGGGGCTATGGCACTAGTGCTGGTCTGCTCCAGGTTCCAAGGATTGTAGAGCCCCCACCCCGGGACTCAGGAGTTGCCCCTGCAAAATGTCTAGGTGGCTCTCTGGCTGAGTCTAGAAGTGCAGTGGGGAGAAGTGCAGGGGGTGAGGGGAATTTTCCCATTCCCAGTCTTGCACAAGTCTCTGTGGAGAGCATGAATCCCCCAGGGGTATCTCACTCACTCACCCTTTCACATGCTGGAGAGGTTCTCCTGGCCCCCTGCTGAGCCCAGAAAGGCTGGTGCCAAGCTTCACTCCTCACTGCTCTCTGTGGCCCCCTGCTGCCTTGATGGATCCCAATGTGGTGTCTGAGATGATTGTCCTGCAGTGTCAGTGTTCACTAGCCCTATTGTTTCCTCTCCATGAGAGCAGTGAACAGGAACTGCTTCTAGTCTGCCATCTTGACCCCTCCCCCCTGCCTTTTTTTATTATAGACATCCTAGTGGGTGTGAAATGGTAGATCACTGTGGTTCTAATTTTCATTTCCCTAGTGGATAATGATGTTGAGCATCTTTTTATGTATTTATTGGCCATTTGTATATATTCTTTGGAAAAATATTTATTCAGATTCTTTTTGCATTTTAATTGACTTATGTCTTCTTATTATTGAGCTGAAAGTGTTCTTATATATTCTACATTAAATTCTTTTGGCAAAAATGTAATTTGCCAATATTTTCTCCCATTCTTTAGGTTCTCATTTTACTTTCTTGACAACACACAAAAGACCTTAATTTTTATGAAGTCCAATTTATCTATTTCTGCTTTCTCCCCTTGTGCTATTGATGTCATATCTCAGAAACTATTGTCTAATCCACAAAGATTTATGTATATGTTTTCTTCTAAGAGTTTTATAGCTTTAGCACTTACATGTAGGTCTATGATTGATTCGACTTAATGTTTTTACAAGGGGTGAGGTAGGCATCCAGCCACATTATTTTGCAGATGAATATCCAGTTGTCCCAGTACCATGTGTTGAGAACACGACTTGTTCCTCCATCAGATTGTTCTGGTACTCTTATTGAAAAGCAAATGACTCTCAATTGCATTCCACTGATTTATATTTCTATTTTTAAACCAGTACCACACTGTCTTGATTACTGTATCTTTGTAGTAAATTTTGAAATCAGGAAGTGTGCATCCTCTAGCTTTTTTCTTTTTCAAGAATGTTTTGGATTCTTGAATTTTCTTATAAATTTTATGATCAGCTTGTCAATTCATGTAATGAATCCAGCTGGAATTTTGATGGGGTCTATAGACCAATTTGAGGAGTATTGCCACCTTAGCAATACTAAAATTCTTGATCCATGAACATGGGATGTCTTTTCATTTATTTAAGTCTTCTTTCATATTTTATAGCAATTTTAGAATATAAGTTTCACACTTCTTTTGTTAAATTTCTTCCTAAATATTTTACTATTTTTGGTGCTATTATAAATGGAGTTGTTTAATTTCATGTTTGGACTTCTCATTGCCAGCATGTAAAAATACCAGTGATTTTTTTCTTTTTGATATTGTAGCCTATGATGTTGTTGAATTTGCTTATTAGCTCTAATAGTGGTTTTTATTGGGGGGGGTATTCTTTTTTTCCTTAGATACAGGGTCTCATTCTGTCACCCAGGCTGGAGTGCAGTGGCACAATCATAGCTCACTTCAGCCTTGAACTCCTGGGCTGAAGTGATCCTCCCACCTTGGCCTCCCAAAGTGTTAGGATTACAGGCGTGGGTTAGCACACCTTGGCCTTAGGTGTGGATTCTTTAGGGTTTCTGGAATTTAAGATTATGTCATCTGTGAATAGAGATAGTGTTACTTCTTGCTTTCCAATTTGGATGCTTTTATTTATTTTTCTTGCCTAATTGCTATGGCTAGAACTTCCATTACAATGTTGAATAGAAGTGATGAAAGTAAACATCTTTGTTTTGTTCCTGATCTTATGGGAAAAACTTTCACAGTTGCACAACTGAGTATGATGTTAGCTGTGGGTTTTCATATGTGGCCTTTATTAATGTTGAAGAAATTCCCTTCTATTCCTAGTTTACTGAGTATTTTTATCAAGAGACAGTGTTGGATTTTTGTCAAATGCCTTCTTTTTATCAACTGAGATGAAATAAAAACTCCAGAAATAGAAGAAAATGTTTTTTTAAAGAAAAGAAAAACAGACACTACTTGCTCTAAGAGCAAGCACAACAGCCTAGGTCACTCTTTCAGCAGACACATTCTTGCTTTGAGACCTTCCATCACTTACACAAAAAAGAAAAATAAGAAAAGTTTTTTAAAAAGCAGAAAAAGGTATAATCAGTGTGGTAGATATTAAGCACACTAATGACCCTGGTACTTTAGCTACTATAAGTAGAATTCCATTCTCCCAAAATGAAGGCAAAGTCTATATGACACAAGCATTTCTAAATTAATACCAATAGTCCATTTCTTACAATGAAATTGTAAAACAATAGCTTATAAAGCTGAAGTCTGTGTGTGAGAATTTCATCTTGGCATAACCTTAAGTTAGAAAGACAGTGAACTCTGCTTTTCAAAACTTACTCAGTCTCCTCCTAAATCTGAGTTAAACTCTGGGAGAATAGGGAGATGATTTCAATATTTGAGAGATCTTAGAAAGGTCTCTGTATACTTCTCACTAGGCCCTCACCATTTTAGGGGAATGAGACTAAATCTTACTGACCTTGATACCTCAACATCTAATACAGTTCCTAGCCTAGAAAGAAGGCACTTATCTGATAAGCACCTAGGAATCAATGTATGTGCATTGAATGCTTTCTGAGACTCATGTGGTATATAAATGATAGTTCCTAATTACCTAGAGTAAAACACCTTGGAAAAGTGTTCTCAGCAGATCAGATAAACAGGTCTGAAAGGTTTACAAAGTACCTTCACACTGGAGCATGTAGCTCTGTCTTTCTCTGAGACATTTTTCAACTGTTGGTTCTAGTCAAAGCTGAAAGACAGAGTCTGACATAAATGTCTGCAAGCATCTTGGCATAACACTACCTGGAATATATTTCCAAATCAAATAAATACGCCAATATGTTCTCTCTACCCAGCTATTCTACAGGCACTTCAAACTGAACTTTTTACCTTCCATGCAATTCCATTCTGTTCCCTGGAAATCTGAGTCACCCTTGCATCTCTCATCTCCCTCGTCCAAGTCTACTTTATGTAAAATATCTCGCATGAATATACCCTTTTCCCTTTTGTTCCTACTTCTACTACTCTAGGTGAAACCCTCATTCTCTACCATTGTAGAAGCCTCACCAGTTTCTCTACTTTCAGGCTTGTTGACTCTATTTAATCTTTCATAGCACAGCTGTTGTGATCTTTAAAAAATACGAAACTGATCCTATTATTCCCTTGCTAAAAAAACATTAATGGCATCTGAAAACCTACAGGGAAAGCATCTTCTCTGATCCATTCTTTCAGCCTCATCTCCTTCCACTTAATTTCCACACATGTGCCCTCTAATCACACTAACCTTCTTAAGATATCCTGAATAGTCCATGCTCAGTCATACACTTATGCCTTCGCACATTTTATTCTCTTTGCTTGGAATGTCTTTCTATTCTCTCTGACTGGTAAGCTCCTATTTATCCATTAGTCTAATTCATAAGTCAGTTCCTTTGTGAAGATATCTCTGGCTTCCTAAGGCAGGGGTAGTCAATTTGTGCTCTATGTTCTGTATATTGCACTATTGTTGCTTTCATTTAAACATCTCTGGCTCCCCGAGTAAACTTAAGGTTAGGGACTGGTTCTGGGGTGGAATAATCTTTATATCCCCAACCCCTTGCAAAGCACTTGGTACAAAGCAGGCATTCTGAAAATATTTGTCAATGATCAATCCTTCAACAATATAGTCTTGCTATTGAGCCTGTCAGCAAAGTGACACTGCAAATGAATAGAAACCTTATAAACACATGGATTCAGATACCCACAGTGATGGATCTTGGTTTTAATTCAAGACCCCTTCTTGTACAGATAAAGGGGTAATGTTTTCTCCCATTAGACAAATTCATTTTGAGTTGAGAAGAATTTTGAAATATATAAAATATAATATTAGTCTTTCTCTTCAAATTTACAAACAAATAGGAAGCCGAAGATGAAAACTCACTTCTTTAAGTAAATTACTTTTAGTTTTTGGATGAAAAGGGACTTGATTCTTATTTAAAATTATGGTTACTACACATATACTTATCACTAAGTAAAAACACTTTGAAAGTTCATATTCGTGTCTTTTTAAAATAATTATATATGTTTTAGCAAAGGAAAAATTTCCAGAATAAGTTGGTCATTTTTGTTAACATAAAACACCATCATTCTCTTTTTAAATACAGTCTGGCAAAAAATAACTCACCAATATTCATGACTAGCCAACTGAATAGTAAATGACATGTCTCCCAATGACCTCACAAGTATCTACTTCAATTAGCTCTGGCAAATTTTAAGAAACCATTACTTAGTTTCCTTATGTAGATGCAAAATTAATCTGAAGAGAAAAAAGTAGTCGTTGCTTTAAATTGTACTATTATGTACCTTCTAAAATGAAGCCTAAATCTACTGCTGAGTTGAATAACCTGCATTAAGGCTACAGCAAACAACAGGAAAGCACTTTTCCAAGAAAAATGTCAGGGATGTAGTTAATAATCTGAGATGGAGGGTCAGTCTCAATGACCTCTAATTTCCCTTTCAATGCCAATATTTTATGGTTCTAGGAAATCACGTCTTCCTAACCTGTGATTTGAATATATTTACTTTAAATAAAATCTGCCTTACCATGAAGCACATTTGTTAATCAAATCACATTTTCAATGCCTTTCATTACAAAACCAGAAATTTCTTCTCTAATAGGAAGAATTGGGACCAAATGACAAATTTTAAAACACACACTTAATAATGCAGGAACTCATTTAAAATGACAGAGTTACAGGGGAAAAACAGGTCATTTTCTGATAAGTATTAATAACAATTCTCAGTACAAATCAAAAAGTACAAAGAGTACCCTGTGTTGAAAAAATGAGCGTGAGATCAGAAATTAAGTATCTCTAGTAAATATCCTTTTGAAACAAAAAGCTATTGGTCTCTTTTTATGTAATCAAGGATTTTTGAGCTGTTTATAATTTAAGCTACAATCCCTTTTAATACAATGAGGATGAAGTTTTCCTTAAAAATCATTCCTTAACTTATGATTTCTTTCACGGCCAATTTCCCCACATGGTGGCTTTCTCTCAGGTATAGAAAACCTCAAACAAGGCTTTGAGAGGAATGTAACATAGTTAGTGGAGGTTACTGGCTCTGTTATCAGTTAGTCTTGGGGATTCAGATCCCTCATGACCTTAGACAAGCTCCTTAAAGTAACCAAAACTGTTTCACCAGCTATAAAATGGATTGTAATAAGGATTACATGAAACAACTGTTTTCAAATAATGTGATCAATAATTATTATTAGGGTGAACACCAAAAATGATCATTAACATTTGGACTGCTTGAAACTGTTACCAGGTAGAGCTCTTTCAATTAAAAATATTCATTAAAAAAACTTTTCCATACAACTTTGTTTCTTGTTCTTACATAAAGAGATAAACAGAAAAGGACAGAGACTTTTATTTTTATCATACTTTAAGTTCTGGGATACATGTGCAGAACGTGCAGGTGTGTTACATAGGTGTACATGTGCCATAGGTATACATGTACAATGGTACACATTTGCTGCACCCATCAACCCATCATCTAGGTTTTAAGCCCTGCATGCATTAGGTATTTGTCCTAATGCTCTCTCTCCTCTTGCCCTCCACTCCCCAACAGGCCCTGGTGTGTGATGTTCCCCTCCCTGTGTCCATGTGTTCTCAGTGTTCAACTCCCACTTATGAGTGAGAACATGTGGTGTTTGGTTTTCTGTTCTTTGTTAGTTTTCTGAGAATGATGGTTTCCAGCTTCATCCATGTCCCGGCAAAGGACATGAACTCATTCTTTTTTATGGCTGCATAGTATTCCATGGTGTATATGAAGGGCAGAGACTTTTAAAGGTCACAAATGCCATCCAATGAGAGTTGCTAGAGATTTTAGCTGTCCACTTAGATTTACGAACTTAATTTTACTCTATGATTAATTTTTTACTATAGGAAGGGGCAATATGGCCTTCCCATTTCACTTAACAAAAATAGGAAACACAATGAAAATCAGTGGTTTAAGTTATAACCAATAAAAGCTGATTAATTCACAGAACGAGTAGTTATTAATCCAGTGTTTATTATGTGCAAAGTCCAAGGCAAATTCACCCCAAAGAGGACTCAAATGAGAAAAATGTCCTGTTTGCCCTCAAGGAGCTTATAGTGTAGTAATCTGTGAGATAAAAAAACACAACTTTAGCGCAGGGCCTAATGTGCTGAGTGCAAATAGATTAGCACAAAGTGTGATAAATTTTTCCTAATGTCTTGAAACATTTTCTGGATGTAGCAAAGATTCTTCAGTCATTTAAAATATTAATCCATGTATCTTAACTAAAGATTCAGAATCTTTCTACCTCTTACTCATTTGCAACAAAAACAGATGAGGTCTGTCTTTAGTTTTCCATGCAAATTGGGAAGGGCAGAATGTTCTCACATAAGGTAAGGTCTCACTTTTTGTTATGGTTTTAACTGGTTTCCCACAACGTTCTACTGTTTCATCTTATTATTTCTACAGAGAGCCAAATGGGCTGTCAATTTTCTGGCAGGTTCAGTCTGCCTCTTTGAATGAAACTAGGCAGATTAACAGGTTTCTAGCTCTCTAAATCAGGAGTCCCCAACTCCCAGGCCACAGAAGAGTACAGATGTATGTCTTGTTAGAAACTGGGCCAGGCAGCAGGAAGTGAGCAGCGGGGGAGTGAGTTCTGCCTCCTGTCAGATTAGTGGCGGCATTAGATTCTCATAGGAGCAAGAACCCTATTGTGAACTACACATGTGAGCGATCTAGGTTGCACACTTCTTAGGAGAATCTAGTATCTGATGATCTGAGGTGGAACAGTTTCATCCTGAATCCATTCCCCCCATCCCCCACCACCGTCCATGGAAAAATTGTCTTCCATGAAACCAGTCCTTGGTGCCAAAAAGGTTGGAGATCACTGCTCTAAGTGATGTAATTAAGGTGGTGATTTGTGGTGGTAAGAACAAGGACAGTATTGGAAACCTGGGTTCGAGTATTGGTTCTATTACTAACAAGCTATGTGACCTTAAAAGACATTTCCCTCTCTATGCCTTCATTTCTTCATCTATCCTTTTTTTGGTGTGATGAGAACATTTAAGATCTATGTTCTCAGCAATTATCAAGTATATATCATTAACTATAGTCACCATGCTATACATTAGACCTCTAGAACTTATTCATCCTGTTAAATTAAAATTTTGCACGATTTGACCAACATCTCCCAAGTCCTTCACTCCCCCCAGCTCCCGGGAACTATCATTCTACTCTCTGCTTGTATGAGTTCCACTTTTCTAGATTCCACATATAACTGAGATCATGCAGTATCTGTATTTCTGTGCCTGGCTTATTTCACTTTGTATAATGTCCTCCAGGTTCATCCATGTTGTTGCAAATGACAGAATTTCTTTTTAAGGTTGAATAATGTTTCATTTTATATATATATATATGTATATATACACACATATATATATATACACACATATATATACATATATATACATATATATATATATATACACACACACACACACACACACACAATCAATGGACACTTAGGTTGATTCCATATCTTGGCTATTGTGAATAATGTTACAATGAACGTGGGAGTGCAGATATCTCTTCAACATACTGATTTCATTTCCTTTGGCTATAATCCTGTGAGTGGGATTGCTGGATCATATGGTAATTCCATTTTTAAGTTTTTGAGGAACCTTCATACCATTGTCAATAATGGCTGTACTAATTTACATTCCGACCAAAAGCATGCAAGTGTTTCCTTTTCTGCACATCCTCACCAACACTTGTTATAGTTCATCTTTTTGATAATATCCATCCTAACAGGTATGAGGTGATAGTTTATTGTGTTTTCTTTTAAATTTAATTTAATTTTATCTTATGTTCTGGGATACATGTGCAGGACATGCAGGTTTGTTACACAGGTAAACATGTGCCAAGGTGGTTTGCTGCACCTATCAACCCATCAACTAGGTATTAAGCCTGGCATGCATTAGCTACTTATCCTGATGCTCTCCATCTCCCTGGAGATGACAGGCCCCAGTGTGTGTTGTTTCCCTCCCTGTGTCCATGGTCATTGTGATTTTAATTTGCATTACCTTTGATGATTAGTGATGTTGACCATTTTTTCATATACCTGTTGGCCATTTGTATGTCTTCTTTTGAGAAATATCTATGCAGGTCCTTTTCTCATTTTTAAATTGGCCTGTTTTCATCCTATTGAGTTCTTTCTGTTCCTCACAAATTTTAGATATTAACCCCTTATCAGATGTATGTATGTATGGTCTGTAAATATTGTTGGGGTCTGTTGTTATCCAGATTGATTGTATTCTTTAATAAATTGGGATTGTGATTCTCCTAAAGGAAGCTTGCAGATTCTTAGCTAAAGACCTTTAGTTATATCATCTGGATGAAATATTCAAGGTTCTTGTAATCACCTCTTCTAACCTCACTCTCTCTTTACAAAATGATAAAATTTCCACTAGCTTAGAGGTGGGGTTTCGGGATAGCATAGTACAAGAGGGAGCAAGAAGATGGTGATGATAAATAGTGTTAAAGATGTCTAGGGAATTTAGGAAGTAAATTGATATAGTCCAGCTTCCTCATTCTACAGTTTAGGAAACAGAGCCTGACAATGGAGATAAATTAAGATAAGAATAGCAACAGCTAGCATTTATAAGTTGCCGACTGTGTGCCAGGCACTGTCCTAAGTGCTTGACATGCATCATCTCATTTAATACCCACAATAATACTCTAGAGTAGGTACTATTATACCCATTTTACAGATGAGAAAACTGGAACACAGGGAGGTTAACTTGCTCAAGGTCACATAATTAGAGGGTAATAGAAACTAAATAATGCAAAAAAAATCTCTCTGGCATATTTTTCTTTCTTTTTTTATGTTTCATGTCTCTTTTATTTATTTTATTATTTTTTTTATTATTATTATACTTTAAGTTTTAGGGTACATGTGCACAATGTGCAGGTTAGTTACAAATGTATACATCTGCCATGCTGGTGTGCTGCACCCATTAACTCGTCATTTAGCATTAGGTATATCTCCTAAAGCTATACCTCCCCGCTCCCTGCACCCCACAACAGTCCCCAGAGTGTGATGTTCCCCTTCCTGTGTCCATGTGTTCTCATTGTTCAATTCCCACCTATGAGTGAGAATATGCGGTATCTGGTTTTTTGTTCTTGCAATAGTTTACTGAGAATGATGATTTCCAATTTCATCCATGTCCCTACAAAGGACATGAACTCATCATTTTTTATGGCTGCATAGTATTCCATGGTGTATATGTGCCACATTTTCTTAATCCAGTCTATCATTGTTGGACATTTGGGTTGGTTCCAAGTCTTTGCTATTGTGAATAATGCCGCAATAAACATACGTGTGCATGTGTCTTTATAGCAGCATGATTTATAGTCCTTTGGGTATATACCCAGCAATGGGATGGCTGGGTCAAATGGTATTTCTAGTTCTAGATCCCTGAGGAATCACCACACTGACTTCCACATGGGTTGAACTAGTTTACAGTCCCACCAACAGTGTAAAAGTGTTCCTATATCTCCACATCCTCTCCAGCACCTGTTGTTTCCTGACTTTTTAATGATTGCCATTCTAACTGGTGTGAGACGGTTAGATTTGCATTTCTCTGATGGCCAGTGATGGTGAGCATTTTTTCATGTGTCTGTTGGCTGCATAAATGTCTTCTTTTGAGAAGTGTCTGTTCATATCCTTTGCCCACTTGTTGATGGTGTTGTTTTTTTCTTGTAAATTTGTTTGAGTTCATTGTAGATTCTGGATGTTAGCCCTTGGTCAGATGAGTAGGTTGCAAAAATCTTCTCCCATTCTGTAGGTTGCCTGTTCACTCTGATGGTAGTTTCTTTTGCTGTGCAGAAGCTCTTTAGTTGAATTAGATCCCATTTGTCAATTTTGTCTTTTGTTGCCATTACTTTTGGTGTTTTAGACATGAAGTCCTTGCCCATGCCTATGTCCTGAATGGTAATGCCAAGGTTTTCTTCTAGGGTTTTTATGGTTTTAGGTATAACGTTTAAGTCTTTAATCCATCTTGAATTAATATTTGTATAAGGTATAAGGAAGGGATCCAGTTTCAGCTTTCTACATCTGGCTAGCCAGTATTCCCAGCACCATTTATTAAATAGGGAATCATTTCCCCATTGTTTGTTTTCCTCAGGTTTGTCAAAGATCAGATAGTTGTAGATATGCGGCGTTATTTCTGAGGGCTCTGTTCTGTTCCATTGGTCTATATCTCTGTTTTGGTACCAGTACCATGCTGTTTTGGTTACTGTAGCCACCCAGCGTGAGCAGAAGCAGGACAAGACATTGCCTCACTCAGGAAGTGCAAGGGGTCAGGGAGTTCCCTTTCCTAGTGAAAGAAAGGGGTGACAGATGGCACGTGGAAAATCTGGTCACTCCCACCCAAATACTGTGCTTTTCCGATGGGCTTAAAAAATGGCGCACCAGGAGATTATATCCCGCACATGGCTTGGAGGGTCCTACATGCATGGAGTCTCGCTGATTGCTAGCACAGCAGTCTGAGATCAAACTGCAAGGTGGCAGCGAGGCTGGGGGAGGGGAGCCCGCCATTGCCCAGGCTTGCTTAGGTAAACAAAGCAGCCAGGAAGCTCGAATTGGGTGAAGCCCACCACAGCTCAAGGAGGCCTGCCTGCCTCTGTAGGCTCCACCTCTGGGGGCAGGGCACAGACAAACACAAAGACAGCAGTTACCTCTGCAGACTTAAATGTCCCTGTTTGACAGCTTTGAAGAGAGCAGTGGTTCTCCCAGCATGCAGCTTGAGATCTGAGAATGGGCAGACTGCCTCCTCAAGTGGGTCCCCGAACCCTGACCCCCAAGCAGCCTAACTGGGAGGCACCCGCAGTAGGGGCAAACTGACATCTCACACGGCCGGGTACTCCTCTGAGACAAAACTTCCAGAGGAACCATCCGACAGCAGCATTCGTGTTCACGAAAATCCGCTGTTCTGCAGCCACCACTGCTGGTACCCAGGCAAACAGGGTCTGGGGTGGACCTCCAGCAAACTCCAACAGACCTGCACCTGAGGGTCCTGTCTGTTAGAAGGAAAACTAACAAACAGAAAGGACATCCACACCAAAAACCCATCTGTACATCACCATCATCAAAGACCAAAAGTAGATAAAACCACAAAGATGGGGAAAAAACAGAGCAGAAAAACTGGAAACTCTAAAAAGCAGAGTGCCTCTCCTCCTCCAAAGGAACACAGCTCCTCCCCAGCAACGGAACAAAGCTGGATGGAGAATGACTGACGAGTTGAGAGAAGAAGGCTTCAGACGATGAAACTACTCCGAGCTACAGGAGGAAATTCAAACCAAAGGCAAAGAAGTTGAAAACTTTGAAAAAAATTTAGAAGAATGTATAACTAGAATAACCAATACAGAGAAGTGCTTAAAGGAGCTGATGGAGCTGAAAACCAAGGCTCGAGAACTACATGAAGAATGCAGAAGCCTCAGGAGCCGATGCGATCAACTGGAAGAAAGGGTGTCAGTGATGGAAGATGAAATGAACAAAATGAAGCGAGAAGGGAAGTTTAGAGAAAAAAGAATAAAAAGAAATGAACAAAGCCTCCAAGAAATATGGGACTATGTGAAAAGACCAAATCTACGTCTGATTGGTGTACCTGAAAGTGACGGGGAGAATGGAACCAAGTTGGAAAACACTCTGCAGGATATTCTCTAGGAGAACTTCCCCAATCTAGCAAGGCAGGCCAACATTCAGATTCAGGAAATACAGAGAACGCCACAAAGATACTCCTCGAGAAGAGCAACTCCACGACACATAATTGTCAGATTCACCAAAGTGGAAATGAAGGAAAAAATGTTAAGGGCAGCCAGAGAGAAAGGTCGGGTTGCCCACAAAGGGAAACCCATCAGACTAACAGCAGATCTCTCGGCAGAAACTCTACAAGCCAGAAGAGAGTGGGGACCAATATGCAACATTCTTAAAGAAAAGAATTTTCAACCCAGAATTTCATATCCAGCCAAACTAAGCTTCATAAGTGAAGGAGAAATAAAATACTTTACAGACAAGAAAATGCTGAGAGATTTTGTCACCACCAGGCCTGCCCTAAAAGAGCTCCTGAAGGAAGCACTAAACATGGAAAGGAACAACCGGTACCAGCCACTGCAAAATCATGCCAAATTGTAAAGACCATCAAGGCTAGGAAGAAACTGCATCAACTAACGAGCAAAATAACCAGCTAACATCATAATGACAGGATCAAATTCACACATAACAATATTAACTTTAAATGTAAATGGACTAAATGCTCCAATTAAAAGACACAGACTGGCAAATTGGATAAAGAATCAAGACCCATCAGTGTGCTGTATTCAGGAAACCCATCTCACGTGCACAGACACACATAGTCTCAAAATAAAAGGATGGAGGAAGATCTACCAAGCAAATGGAAAACAAAAAAAGGCAGGGGTTGCAATCTCAGTCTCTGATAAAACAGACTTTAAAGCAACAAAGATCAAAAGAGACAAAGAAGGCCATTACATAATGGTAAAGGGATCAATTCAACAAGAAGAGCTAACTATCCTAAATATATATGCACCCAATACAGGAGCACCCAGATTCATAAAGCAAGTCCTGAGTGACCTACAAAGAGACTTAGACTCCCACACATTAATAATGGGAGACTTTAACACCTCACTGTCAACATTAGACAGATCAATGAGACAGAAAGTTAACAAGGATATCCAGGAATTGAACTCAGCTCTGCACCAAGCAGACCTAATAGACAACTACAGAACTCTCCACCCCAAATCAACAGAATATACATTTTTTCAGCACCACACCACACCTATTTCAAAATTGGCCACATACTTGGAAGTAAAGCTCTCCTCAGCAAATGTAAAAGATCAGAAATTATAACAAACTATCTCTCAGACCACAGTGCAATCAAACTAGAACTCAGGATTAAGAAACTCACTCAAAACCGCTCAACTACATGGAAACTGAACAACCTGCTCCTGAATGACTACTGGGTACATAACGAAATGAAGGCAGAAACACAGATGTTCTTTGAAGCCAACAAGTACAAAGACACAACATACCAGAATCTCTGGGACACATTCAAAGCAGTGTGTAGAGGGAAGTTTATAGCACTAAATGCCCACAAGAGAAAGCAGGAAAGATCCAAAATTGACACCCTAACATCACAATTAAAAGAACTAGAAAAGCAAGAGCAAACACATTCAAAAGCTAGCAGAAGGCAAGAAATAACTAAAATCAGAGCAGAACTGAAGGAAATAGAGACACAAAAAACCCTTCAAAAAATTAATGAATCCAGGAGCTGGTGTTTTTAAAGGATCGACAAAATTGATAGACCACTAGCAAGACTAATAAAGAAGAAAAGAGAGAAGAATCAAATAGACGCAATAAAAAATGATAAAGGGGATATCACAACCGATCGCACAGAAATATAAACTACCATCAGAGAATACTACAAACACCTCTATGCAAATAAACTAGAAAACCTAGAAGAAATGGATAAATTCCTCGACACATACACTCTCCCAAGACTAAACCAGGAAGAAGTTGAATCTCTGAATAGACCAATAACAGCCTCTGAAATTGTGGCAATAATCAACAGCTTACCAACCAAAAAGAGTCCAGGACCAGATGGATTCACAGCCGAATTCTACCAGAGGTCCAAGGAGGAACTGGTACCATTCCTTCTGAAACTATTCCAATCAATAGAAAAAGAGGGAATCCTCCCTAACTCATTTTATGAGGCCAGCATCATCCTGATACCAAAGCCGGGCAGAGACACAACAAAAAAAGAGAATTTTAGACCAACATCCTTGATGAACATTGATGCAAAAATCCTCAACAAAATACTGGCAAACCGAATCCAGCAGCACATCAAAAAGCTTATCCACCATGATCAAGTGGGCTTCATCCCTGGGATGCAAGGCTGGTTCAATATACACAAATCAATAAATGTAATCCAGCATATAAACAGAACCAAAGACAAAAACCACATGATTATCTCAATAGATGCAGAAAAGGCCTTTGACAAAATTCAACAACCCTTCATGCTAAAAACTCTCAATAAATTAGGTATTGATGGGACGTATCTCAAAATAAGAAGAGCTATCTATGACAAACCCACAGCCAATATCATACTGAATGGGTAAAAACTGGAAGCATTCCCTTTGAAAACTGGCACAAGACAGGGATGGCCTCTCTCACCACTCCTATTCAACATAGTGTTGGAAGTTCTGGCCAGGGCAATCAGGCAGGAGAAGGAAATAAAGGCCATTCAATTAGGAAAAGAGGAAGTCAAATTGTACCTGTTTGCAGATGACATGATTGTATATTTAGAAAACCCCATCGTCTCAGCCCAAAATCTCCTTAAGCTGATAAGCAACTTCAGCAAAGTCTCAGGATACAAAATCAATGTACAAAAATCACAAGCATTCTTATACACCAAAAACAGACAAACTGAGAGTCAAATCAGGAGTGAACTCCCATTCACAATTGCTTCAAAGAGAATAAAATACCTAGGAATACAACTTACAAGGGACGTGAAGGAACTCTTCAAGGAGAACTACAAATAAGTGCTCAATGAAATAAAAGAGGATACAAACAAATGGAAGACCATTCCATGCTCATGGGTAGGAAGAATCAATATCATGAAAATGGCCATACAGACCAAGGTAATTTATAGATTCAATGCCATCCCCATCAAGCTACCAATGACTTTCTTCACAGAATTGGAAAAAACTACTTTAAAGTTCATATGGAACCAAAAAAGAGCCCGCATTGCCAAGTCAATCCTAAGCCAAAAGAACAAAGCTGGAGGCATCACGCTACCTGACTTCAAACTATACTTCAAGGCATATTTTTTCCTTCTAAAAACCATACTGCTTACTAAAAGCAACTTAAACTTTTAAATATGACATTTAAGACCTTCCATGATCTGATACCAGCCTATCTCTCAGCGTTGTTTCTTACAATTCATATTCATGTATCTTGCACTCCAGAAAACGGTTTGCCTAATATGCCACATGCTTTCCTCATGTGTTGCCTTGGCTGTGATACCTTCTGTTTCTGCTCTTGCCATCTCTACGAGTCCAAATGTTGCCCATTCTTTAAGATCCAGTTCAAATGTCATTCTGTTCACTTAGAAGAATTTTCAACCTCCTCTGTGCATCTGAAGCTCTTCAAACTGACCTTCTGCCCAGGAATGGCTTTTATTCTGGTTTAGCTGGGGAGAGGGGATGGTAAGAGAACCTATGCTTTTGTCAGTTTCCTAGTTCCATGCCTGCCTTATAAGCTTGTCATAAGGATGCAATGAGAAAACGGATATAAAAGGGTTTTTGAACTGTAGAGCACTGTAATGGTCATCATTGCATTTGGAGTATCTCTTTATTTTTCCAGGTTTGGGAAACCATAGTCTTTTCAGGGTGTGCCTATTTTTAGGAGGGCAAAGTTCAATTTCTGATCTATATTTTTGAAAATGTCAAAAGTTGAATAAGAAAAAGGGCAAGTAATAAAAGGTAACATGGAGAAATACAAATATTGACCTTTATTAGATGATGAGAATGTGGACAATTATGGTATTACATTTCTGTTGCTTTTATAATAGAGGAACATGAAAAGATGAGAAAAGCAAGGATAGCTGCTTGGAATTAATTGTGTATGCTCATAGCTTTTGTTCGATTTGCAAAATCTGTGTTCATTTAAAAGCCCTAAGAGCAGGCTTATGCTCTTTACTGATAGAATGATATGGCCATAGTGCTATAAAATGAAGGGTGGCTACAGGCCCAGGTTTTATTTATGTCTATGTGCCACCTCCATGCTAAAGGATGACACTCAAAAGCCTTTAAAGAGACAGTGACATCTGCTATGGGGGAGTCACACTTGGGACAACTTGATTGACCATTTTTGGCCTATGCTGGTCTAAATACCTCATCTATTGGCTAACAATCTTTTCTGAATTAGGTCCAACTCTCAGCAGGCACATTTCCATCTGGTTAAGTTTAGAACTCAAGCCGTTTTTAAAAACGACCTTACAACAATACTAGCCTAGGCAAAAGGTTCTTATGTATATCACCCCTGCCCTTCTCTAAAATACATTTTCATTTCTCTTTGTTTTAAACCAGGGGTGAGTGACATGGTTGTTGGGGCTCTTGGAGCCTGGATTTTGATGAAGAGCAAGACTGTTTTTTTAAAAAAACAAAACAAAACAAAACAAAACAAAACACAAAAGGAGATAGGGAGAAAGAAAATGTGTACTCCTGAAAAAAAAAAAAAAAGACTAGAGTGCTTGCATGGTAAAACAGGAAGCTGATATGTTGGATGCCTGCATTCTCTCAGTGGAGGGAGGTAACCCTGATGAACAGCTGCTTAGTGTAGACAGAACCTTCTGCTACATGGATCTCTCATTGTTTCTACATCATGCACTAGCCTTTGGGACAGTGCCTCATATTATCAACTCTCACAGATGATCAGAAGAGAGGAGACAAAAAGCAAAGCTATGTGGTGTATAACATATACCAGCAGGACAGTAAATCAAAAGCCTGAGGGCTTTGTCTTGTAATTTCCTCAATAATAATGCTGCTCACCTTTCCTTACCACCCTCTGCTTCTCGCTTCTGGGTGTAAGTTCCCATAGGAGAGTTGACTGGTTTAGGGATGGAAAGAGAAGGGCAAGTTAGAGGATTCAGAGACATGGTTAGTATTTCTTCAGAATGTGTTTACAGCCCTGATATTAACATAGAAGCGTGAGGTAGAGCCTCTCATATCCAGGTGCTCTGTGATTCTGTCATAGGACTGGGGTTTAGCAGGTTTCCTAGTTGTTAAAACTTTGTGTAAAAATACTTTTCACATAATTCCTAGTCTGGATCAACTTCAGAAAGCAATGTTTGGATCCCTGATGAATATCGATGCAAAAATCCTCAATAAAATACTGGCAAACCGAATCCAGCAGCACATCAAAAAGCTTATCCACCATGATCAAGTGGGCTTCATCCCTGGGAAGCAAGGCTGGTTCAACATACGCAAATCAATCAACGTAACCCAGCATATAAACAGAACCAAAGACAAAAACCACCTGATTATCTCAATAGATGCAGAAAAGGCCTTTGACAAACTTCAACAGCCTTTCATGCTAAAAAGTCTCAATAAACTCGGTATTGATGGGACATATCGCAAAATAATAGGAGCTATTTATAACAAAACCACAGCTAATATCATACTGAATAGGCAAAAACTGGAAGCATTCCCTTTGAAAACTGGCACAAGACAGGGATACCCTCTCTCACCACTCCTATTCAACATAGTGTTGGAAGTTCTGGCCAGGGCAATCAGGCAGGAGAAGGAAATAAAGGGTATTCAATTAGGAAAAGAGGAAGTCAAATTGTCCCTGTTTGCAGATGACATGATTGTATATCTAGAAAACCCCATTGTCTCAGCCCAAAATATCCTTAAGCTGATAAGCAACTTCAGCAAAGTCTCAAGATACAAAATCAATGTACAAAAATCACAAGCATTCCTATACACCAATAACAGACAAACAGAGAGCCAAATCATGAGTGAACTCCCATTCACAGTTGCTTCAAAGAGAATAAAATACCTAGGAATCCAACTTACAAGGGATGTGAAGGACGTCTTCAAGGAGAACTACAAACCACTGCTTAACGAAATAAAAGAGGATACAAACAAATGGAAGACCATTCCATGCTCATGGGTAGGAAGAATCAATATCATGAAAATGGCCATACTACCCAAGGTAATTTGTGGATTCAGTGCTGTCCCCATCAAGCTACCAATGACTTTCTTCACAGAATTGGAAAATCTACTTTAAAGTTCATATGGAACCAAAAAAGAGCCCGCATTGCCAAGTCAATCCTAAGCCAAAAGAACAAAGCTGGAGGCATCACGCTACCTGACTTCAAACTATACTACAAGGCTACAGTAACCAAAACAGCATGGTACTGGTACCAAAACAGAGATATAGACCAATGGAACAGAACAGAATCCTCAGAAGTAATGCCGCATATCTACAACTATCTGATCTTTGACAAACCTGACAAAAACAAGAAATGGGGAAAGGATTCCCTATTTAATAAATGGTGCTGGGAATACTGGCTAGCCAGATGTAGAAAGCTGAAACTGGATCCCTTCCTAACACCTTATACTAAAATTAATTCAAGATGGATTAAAGACTTAAATGTTAGACCTAAGACCACAAAAACCCTAGAAGAAAACCTAGGCAATACCATTTAGGACATAGGCATGGGCAAGGACTTCATGTCTAAAACACTAAAAGCAATGGCAACAAAAGACAAAATTGACAAATGGGATCTAATTCAACTAAAGAGCTTCTGCACAGCAAAAGAAACTACCATCAGAGTGAACAGGCAACCTACAGAATGGGAGAAAATTTTTGCAACCTACTCATCTGACAAAGGGCTAATATCCAGAATCTACAATGAACTCAAAACAAATTTACAAGAAAAAAACAAACAACCCCATCAAAAAGTGGGCAAAGGATATGAACAGACATTTCTCAAAAGAAGACATTTATGCAGCCAACAGACACATGAAAAAATGCTCATCATCACTGGCCATCAGAGAAATGCAAATCAAAACCACAATGAGATACCATCTCACACCAGTTAAAATGGCAATAATAAAAAAGTCAGGAAACAACAGGTGCTGGAGAGGATGTGGAGAAATAGGAACACTTTTACACTGTTGGTGGGAATGTAAACTAGTTCAACCATTTTGGAAGTCAGTGTGGCAATTCCTCAGGGATCTAGAACTAGAAATACCATTTGACCCAGCCATCCCATTGCTGGGTATGTACCCAAAGGACTATAAATCATGCTGCTATAAAGGCACATGCACACATATGTTTATTGCAGCACTATTCACAATAGCAAAGACTTGGAACAAACCCAAATGTCCAACAACGAGACTGGATTAAGAAAATGTGGCACATATACACCATGGAATACTATGCAGCCATGAAAAAGGATGAATTCATGTCCTTTGCAGGGACATGGATGAAGCTGGAAACCATTATTCTCAGAAAACTATCACAAGGACAGAAAACCAAACACCACATGTTCTCACTCATAGGTGGGAATTGAACAATGAGATCAGTTGGACACAGGGCAGGGAACATCACACACCGGGGCCTGTTGCGGGGTGAGGGCTGGAGGGGGGATAGCGTTAGGAGAAATACCTAATGTAAATGACCAGTTGATGGGTGCAGCAAACCAACATGGCACATGTATACATATGTAACAAACCTGCACGTTGTGCACATGTACCCTAAAACTTAAAGTATAATTAAAAAAAAATTGGAAAAAGAAAAAAAAGAAAGCAATGTTTGGGATGGTGTCAGAAGTCTAGGGGTGTCCAGTTCTTTTTTCAGTTAAACATTTTTAATTTTGAAATAAGTTAAGACTCATAAGAAGTTGCAAAACAGTAGAGAGTTCCTGTGTACCCCTCATCCAGATTTCCCCAGTAGAAACATCTTATGTAACCATAGAACATTATGAAAACCAGGAAATTAACATTGGTACAATGCTATTAGCCAAACTCTAGACCTGATTCAGGTGTTATCAAGTTTTATATGCATTCATTTTTGGAGGTATTTCAAATGAAATTTCATCACTTGTAACTACCACCACCATCAGGGTACAAAACTGTTCCATTACCAGAAAGAAGCTTCCTCATGCTACCCTTTTATTAAAAAGGAGTCACACTAGGGGTGCTTAAGATTAACTAAGTTTAAACCTATCCGAACTGGCCCCTAACAGGAAATACTTTCCTGAAGCCTTTCTTCCAGCTTAAACCATCATGCGTGACCTCCAGAGGAACACTATTTTCATATTAAATCTCTGGCATGAGTGTGAATAATTTCCTTATTGCTTGGTTTCCCGTAGCACAGCTGTAAAAGGTTGAAATTTTTTTAAGACTTGAAAAAATGTGAATGAAGAACACAAAGAAAATAAAGAAGTGCAAGACACACACAAGAAAATCAAGCTTCCAAATAATTTTTTTGCCAATTCCACATTAGTTAACTTGCTTATAGGACTCTTAAGCCATGTCCCATGCCTTATTCTGTCTCCTTAGCTACTTGTGCTTCAGCCCCCAGGTACTGGCCAATACAACTTCCCAGGCACCTTGACTTACCCATTCTCCAAATCTCCATATGGCAGGAATCAATGTATTTCCTATTACTTATAAGACAGCTATTCCTTCCTTTTGCTTCTTCCATCAAGTACCCACACCTCTAACCCTATATGGACATCCATTCAGTGATGACTTCCCATCTGACATTTTATCCATAATTGATTGGTGACTGACACAACTAATATTCTCATCTTTTAGGTGAGACTCTCACAGTAGTAATACAGTAGTAATATAGTAATATAGTAGTTACATAAAGTCTTGTTAAGGTCTTTTCATTATAGACTCCCATAAAGTAACCGCTTAGCCTTGTTATCACACGTTTATCTCTAAGAGGGTCTCTATAAATCTGAACTCATCAGAAAAAGGGACTATATTAGTTTTTTAGGGCAATGTAATAAATCATCACAAACTTAGAGCTCACAGTTCTATGGAAGTTGAGGAATGCTATAGCTGCATTTCTCTGCTCAGGGTTTTACTGAACTAAACTCAGGGTGTTGGCTGAGGTGCATTCCTTTCTGGAAACTCTAAGGAATAAATTAATTCAAACCTCATTCAGGTTGTTGGAGAATTCATTTCCTTCCTGCTGTAGGACAGAGGTCCCTATTTTTCTGCTATTTGTTGGCTAGGGAATGCAATGCTCTCAGCTCCAGAGGCTACCCCTCTCCATTGGCAGTTCACACTGTGGGTGTTTGCTTTATTCCAGGCCTGATGGAGGACCTCTCTCTGACTTACTCATCTGCTCCCAGTTGGAGAAAACTCTATTTCTAAAGCACTTATGTGATTAGGACAGGTCCACTAGATAATCTCCCTGTCTTAAAATCATCTGTGCTACATGATATAACCTAATCATAGGAGTAAAATGCATCATCTTCACAGCCCTGGGGATTATTCAGGGAATGCACACAAGGGAAAGGGAAATACTGGGGGACACAACACCTTATATTCTGCCTACAACAGGAAACACTGTTTTTCCTTTTTAAACAAATCCCTTCAGTGATTGCTTCTCCATCCAGAATAAAGGCTGGATGAAAAATAGCATAGGTTCTAAATTGATGTACTAAGAACAGGTAACAAGTAAGACCAGTTATTGATTCCTTCAACCCTTATGAAGATGAGTCAGAGCCTATGGTGACATGAGCCCCTAAGCCCAATGGACTCAAGTTGTGAGCTACCTTGGTCACATATCCCAGAAATCTGTGCAAATACTAGAACTTTCTATCTATGCTTGATATGAAAAAGTTCAGGAACATAACTTTAGTGCTTCAGGAAAATGAAAACAAGCTATTCAGGCCAATGTGAAATGTGCTCAGAACTCAGATCTGATGTCTTTCTATTCTGACAAGGTCACTGTGATATTTAATGGTGCCTTGAATGTGCAAAGTGCTATTTAGAATACATACAGACATGCTACTCAAAATTTATGTGTGGAATGGGCATTATATTTCAGTTGAAATGGATTTTTCTCTATATGATTTAAGAGAACAATGCATAAAACAATATTTATAAATCTGTGTTGATGGGCACACATAATGTATAAAATGTAATTTGTGATAACAACATAAATGGGAAGGGAGGAAACTGTATAGGAGGAGAGTTCTTGTATATGATTGAAGCAAAGTTGGTATTAATTCAAACTAGATCATTATAAGTTTAAGATGTTGATTGTAACCACTAAGAAAATAACTAAAAATATACAGAAAAGGAAAAGAGAAAGTACAATACAAAAAGTCAACTGAACACAAAAGAAGGCAGTTATGTTGAAATTGAGGAATAAAAAGCATGTAAGACATGCAGGAAACAAATAGCAAAATGGCTGAATTGAAGTCTTCCTTATCAGTATTTTAAATGTAAAGAGACTCTTCAGTTAAAAAGCAGAGATTGGTAGATGAATGAAGAAATATAATCCAACTATTTACTGTCTATAAGACACTCACTCCCCATCATTTTACCCAAAAGCCTCCAAAATTGTCTCAGTGTTTGCAGTCTTAATCTCCTACAAACTATTTCCCCAAATCAGAGTAATCATTCTAAAATAATTCTCATCTAAAGATTTGCCCCTAGTTCTTAATATTCACCTCCATGTTTCTCATTCTACACTCCAACTGTAAACTCAACTGCTCGCTCTTTTCCACTCTAATTTTCATTTTTTGGGCTTTGTGTGTGTGATAATTCCTTCTCCATGAGCAATTCTTACTCATGCTTCAGTTAACTGTATCTTCCAGAAAGCCTTCTCTGACCAAGGCCCATTGCTCCCCACTCCTGAACTGTGCCTACCCTGATAATATTGAAATTTCCTGTATTTTTGTCCTTATCTCCCCATTGGGTGTAATTATTATTGGCTATTCTGCTGCCTAATGACCTCTTTGTTTTTATTACTGTTAAGGAGGCCACAAGGACTGTTGTACTACTAGCTAAGTTCCCCACTGGGTGCTCTACACTTGAGTTCATTGTAGACACTTGGGTTCTGAGTAAGTTTTGTTTGAAAACAGCCAACATGATTGTTTCTTTCTAAAAGGCAAGAATCTGACTGGCTTCTTTTAGTTGTATCTTGTTATCTGCCTCTCTAATAAGTAATATATTCTCCTCACTCCCCTGCAAATGTCATGTCTATCTTATCTGGCACTGTAATTTCCCATTACCTACAATAGGATCAGATATTTCATAAGTACTTAATTGATATTTTTGAACATCTAAAAATTTGCAGTGTTATCCAGCCATGATTATTTACTGATGAACTGCTTGATTCCAGAAGGAAAAAGAGTGAAAAAGGGGTCTATGAATGCAAACCTTTAGACTAATATTAATAACTCAGGTGAGATGGGTGGAATCTGGCATCATCCTATTAAGGAGGAAATTTGAATGCTGAGTGATAAGGTGGAGGAATTAACTTGAACAAAGTCCATAGGTAAGCCTCATCCTTATCTGTGGGAAAAATTGGAGATATGGGTAAAGCACAATTCAGGATATCACAAGTCAAGTTCTACTAACACATGTGTTAGGACCAGGAAACACTGAGAAGGAGACACTGTTGAAGATTCTGTACTTTAATAATTACAAACACAAAAACACATGCTCTTTAGAGACTCATATATGCCTAATGACTTTCATAGTACTCCCTCAAAATGTGTGTTTTAAGCCTTTTAACCTTCCCCAAAAAACACGAAGAAGCAAGGATTATCCATTTGCTTGGCATAGTATCGCCTTGACCAATAAAAGCCCAGTGTTGATGAGCAAGAACTTCTAGACTGGTACTCCAATTTTTCTGACCCAAACTTTATTCAACATTTACTGAATGATACCAAGTATATTCAGTGCAAATATTGTGCTGGGTGGTGCTGTGGGGGAATCATTCAGCAAGACAATTTCTTAAGAAGGTTACAGTAAAGCAAAGAGTGACACAAATACTTATGTCCACAAGTCCAAAGTGTGAACGGAGTATACAGTCAGGAAAGATGAATTTAAACTGGGGTTGGATTTGGGAAATATAAGTTTTGTGAAGGGTATAGGATTTTAGTTGAACCTTCTTTGAAGAATGGATAAATCTTTCAGGTAAGGGGGAGTAGAGCACTCTATGCAGAAGTAATAACTTAAACAAGGGGTCAGAGGTAAAAGTAAAAAAAATTGGGTGATGGTGATAAAATAATGTACATGTAAGACTTGTGCGTTCAAATCTGAAATGGAAGATGATACTGGGCACTCTAAATTGGGGCTTATTTTGGAGGATCTTGGATGCCAGGCTGAGCAGTTAGGATTTTATTAAGAAGTGAGCTCAAGCTTAGATATGTGTTTTAGGAAGATAACTCTGATGGCACTGGGGAAATGGGGAGGGAATGGACTAGAAAAGAATGGACTGGAAAAGGAATGGGGAAGGAATGGCTTGCAAATGAAAATTTTCCATTTGCAAGTAATGAATGGGCCTGGTGATTTCAAGTAATAAGAGCCTAAACTAGGGAGGTGCAATGAGAATGAAGCAAACTGGAGATATCTCAGGAGCAAATGTCTGTTTGAATGAATTAGCAAGAGTAAACTAATGGACTTTGACAAAATGTTGTTTTTTGAGGGATTCTGAAGATATTAGTGGGAGACTAGGACAACAGAGTGACTTTAATCAAGATAAAAAAGAAGAGAAGGAGCTGTCTTGTGAATTATTCACATATCTGATACAAAATGTTGCTTTGGGACTTCCAGATATGTTCTAAGATGGTCTTCAGGCGATCAGTGGAAGAATAGTAGATGCTAGAGTTTAAAATAAAACAGGCTTCACACTAGAGTAAGTCAGGCACTTCTTAGGTTTCCCTTGAACCTTTTGTCTTAGAGTTGCACACAGAGTTTTTTCCTACAAAGGTCAAATATCATTTTAGAACAGCTTCTTAGTTCAATTTATGATAGTAAAAGTCTGACGACATTTTAAACTTGCAAAAAGTAATAGAGAGAACAAGCTGGAAATAGAATTATATGAAAGAACAAGTAATCCTGAGCCTTATTTGTTCACTGGAGGTAGGGAGGCCAGAAGAATTAAAAGGTAAGAAACTCTACAAGCAACCTTATGCTGAGAATCTATTCACCAAGCACACATTTACTGAATCCCATGAGCAAGGGCCTTACTAGATACTGTCGGAGCTACAAACGTGAACGAAATGGTTCTTGCTCTCCAGAAGCTTACAGTTTAGTGTGCCATAGACAAGAAGAAAAAAAGCCACACACACACAATGATTACAAGCCTGGGTAACTAACTGGAAGGGTGGCTGGTGCCATAATAGAAGTAAGGGGGAAAAAGCACATTTGTTTTTATATTGGACCACCTGCTTTTTGTTGGTCTTTTTGGGTTTATTTTTGGTCAGAATCTATGGTTTATTACATGTGTTAAACATTACACTTTGTTTATTGTAACAACCCTTAAAGCATGTAAAGGAGTGGAAATGGAGCATTTTGGATGGAAAAATAGAAGATAACTTTATTCTTAAGTCTAGCTGTAGCATTTAATTTTTATATTAAGGAGCTCAATATGTTTTCACATACATTCTCACTCTCATATAATTCCTGTGAAGCACAGGGAGACAGAAATTATCCAGAGTATGCAGCAAGTCATCTCTCCAGGGTCCCTCAACAACAATCAACAGCAGAGCCAGGACTGGAATGTAGGTTTCCTAACTCCCACTTTAAACCCCACTAGTTTAAACACCACTCCTTCACAAGATAATACTTTTTTAAAAAGTTAAGTAAAATCCTCTACATTAGGAACTGTCAACTCTAATTTGTTTATAACTTTTTTTTTTTTTTTTTGATGGAGTCTCTCTCTGTCGACCAGGCTGAAGTGCATTGGCGCGATCTCGGCTCTCGGCTCACTGCAACCTCCGCCTCCCTGGTTCAAGCAATTCTCCTTTCTCAGCCTCCCGAGTAGCTGGGACTACAGGCACACGAAACTACACCTGGCTAATTTTTTTGTATTTTTAGTAGAGACGAGGTTTCACCATATTGGTCAGGCTGGTCTCAAATTCCTGACCTCAGGTGATCCACCCGCCTCAGCCTCCCAAAGTGCTGGGATTACAGGCGTGAGCCACTGTGCCCAGCCTATAACATTTTTATTCATTCCAAATCTTAGTTCCTGGAAACATTAAAAAGAAAGACATTGCATTGGAATTTACTGGAGATGGGCTCTTGAGCCTTGAAAGACTTCATGAAGACTGTAGACTGAGTTCCCAATAAGCTCAACCATTAACAGGGACTTTTGAAAGAAGTCTGAAGTGTGTGATATTCCCTGTAAATTCATCAACGGGTGGGGCAAAAAGTAACCTTGGTATCTACTTTCCCTTAAAAATTAGAGTCCATTTTATACAGGGAAGTATTACATCCAGATGTCTTTGTTAATATTCCTATAAGATTAGTCATTCAAGCAACAAAGTGAGCTCTTATTACAGCCTGGGCATGGCATAAATTAGAATTTTACGCTTTCTTATAATAACTGGGCCAGGATACCTATAAAAATAAAGTAATTGGGAACCTATATCTAGGTTACTAGACATTGACCCTTTCTTTAGGCTGTAAGTTCTTGAATGTGGTGTGTAGATAATTATAATTCATTTATGTGTGTGTCTGTGTGTGCCTATACATATACACTTATATATATATATACACATATACATGCTTATAAAAGTACATTTGAAATGTAGTTTCTGATGAAAAGTGATTTTACTGCTATGACACAGGTGGAAAAAGACTGAACTCAACAAAGTTGTACTTCTTCTTGAAAATCTAGAAGTCCCAGTAAGAAAGACCAATAGGGTTACTAGGAGGATACAGTATAACTTTTCCAGTGGTTTTCTCCTGTTCTTAAAAGAAGTAGGGGGACACTCTATATCTTAAGATAAAAGCCTAGAATTAGCCTTAAATTACCAAAAACTTCTTTATTATGAATAAATCTTTCCTGCTACTGTAATTGAAGCACGTTTACTCTTTTTCTATAATAATAAAAGGAGGCTGTGTAAGAGTATGAGAATACAGGACTCAGAATACGGAGTCCTCGTTTCTCCAAGCTCTGTCATTGATTTATTGATTCACTCACTCACTCATTGAGACATGCACACCTCAAATAGGTATTGAGTGTCTACATAGTGTTAGTTACTGTGGATGCAGTGAACATTATTATTCAGGAATCAACCTAAATGCCAATTAACAATAGACTTTAGATAAATCATCTCTCTTCTTGAGCCTGAAATTTCTCATCTATAACAAAAAGTATGGGTCTTTATCTTTTTTTATTTTATTTTATTATTATTATACTTTAAGTTTTAGGGTACATGTGCACAATGTGCAGGTTAGTTACATATGTATACATCTGCCATGCTGGTGCGCTGCACCCATTAACTCATCATTTAGCATTAGGTATATCTCCTAAAGCTATCCCTCCCCCCTCCCCCCACCCCACAACAGTCCCCAGAGTGTGATGTTCCCCTTCCTGTGTCCATGTGTTCTTATTGTTCAATTCCCACCTATGAGTGAGAATACGCGGTGTTTGGTTTTTTGTTCTTGCAATAGTTTACTGAGAATGATGATTTCCAATTTCATCCATGTCCCTACAAAGGATATGAACTCTTCATTTTTTTTTTTAAAGCATCTTTCTTTTTTTTTTTATTATACTTTAAGTTTTAGGGTACATGTGCACATTGTGCAGGTTAGTTACATATGTATACATGTGCCATGCTGGTGCGCTGCACCCACTAACTCATCATCTAGCATTAGGTATATCTCCCAATGCTATCCCTCCCCCCTCCCCCCACCCCACAACAGTCCCCAGAGTGTGATATTCCCCTTCCTGTGTCCATGTGATCTCATTGTTCAATTCCCACCTATGAGTGAGAATATGTGGTGTTTGGTTTTTTGTTCTTGCGATAGTTTACTGAGAATGATGGTTTCCAATTTCATCCATGTCCCTACAAAGGACATGAACTCATCATTTTTTATGGCTGCATAGTATTCCATGGTGTATATGTGCCACATTTTCTTAATCCAGTCTATCATTGTTGGACATTTGGGTTGGTTCCAAGTCTTTGCTATTGTGAATAATGCCGCAATAAACATACGTGTGCATGTGTCTTTATAGCAGCATGATTTATAGTCCTTTGGGTATATACCCAGTAATGGGATGGCTGGGTCAAATGGTATTTCTAGTTCTAGATCCCTGAGGAATCGCCACACTGACTTCCACAATGGTTGAACTAGTTTACAGTCCCACCGACAGTGTAAAAGTGTTCCTATTTCTCCACATCCTCTCCAGCACCTGTTGTTTCCTGACTTTTTAATGATTGCCATTCTAACTGGTGTGAGATGATATCTCATAGTGGTTTTGATTTGCATTTCTCTGATGGCCAGTGATGATGAGCATTTTTTCATGTGTTTTTTGGCTGCATAAATGTCTTCTTTTGAGAAGTGTCTGTTCATGTCCTTCGCCCAATTTTTCATGGGGTTGTTTGTTTTTTTCTTGTAAATTTGTTTTGAGTTCATTGTAGATTCTGGATATTAGCCCTTTGTCAGATGAGTAGGTTGCGAAAATTTTCTCCCATTTTGTAGGTTGCCTGTTCACTCTGATGGTCGTTTCTTTTGCTGTGCAGAAGCTCTTTAGTTTAATTAGATCCCATTTGTCAATTTTGGCTTTTGTTGCCATTGCTTTTGGTGTTTTGGACATGAAGTCCTCGCCCACGCCTATGTCCTGAATGGTAATGCCTAGGTTTTCTTCTAGGGTTTTTATGGTTTTAGGTCTAACGTTTAAATCTTTAATCCATCTTGAATTGATTTTTGTATAAGGTGTAAGGAAGGGATCCAGTTTCAGCTTTCTACATCTGGCTAGCCAGTTTTCCCAGCACCATTTATTAAATAGGGAATCCTTTCCCCATTGCTTGTTTTTGTCAGGTTTGTCAAAGATCAGATAGTTGTAGGTATGCAGCATTATTTCTGAGGGCTCTGTTCTGTTCCATTGATCTATATCTCTGTTTTGGTACCAGTACCATGCTGTTTTGGTTACTGTAGCCTTGTAGTATAGTTTGAAGTCAGGTAGTGTGATGCCTCCAGCTTTGGTCTTTTGGCTTAGGATTGATTGGCGATGCGGGCTCTTTTTTGGTTCCATATGAACTTTAAAGTAGTTTTTTCCAATTCTGTGAAGAAAGTCATTGGTAGCTTGATGGGGATGGCATTGAATCTGTAAATGACCTTGGGCAGTATGGCCATTTTCACGATATTGATTCTTCCTACCCATGAGCATGGAATGGTCTTCCATTTGTTTGTATCCTCTTCTATTTCATTGAGCAGTGGTTTGTAGTTCTCCTTGAAGAGGTCCTTCACATCCCTTGTAAGTTGGATTCCTAGGTATTTTATTCTCTTTGAAGCAATTGTGAATGGGAGTTCACTCATGATTTGGCTCTCTGTTTGTCTGTTGTTGGTGTATAAGAATGCTTGTGATTTTTGTACATTGATTTTGTATCCTGAGACTTTGCTGAAGTTGCTTATCAGCTTAAGGCGATTTTGGGCTGAGACAATGGGGTTTTCTAGATAAACAATCATGTCATCTGCAAACGGGGACAATTTGACTTCCTCTTTTCCTAATTGAATACCCTTTATTTCCTTCTCCTGCTTAATTGCCTTGGCCAGAACTTCCAACACTATGTTGAATAGGAGTGGTGAGAGATGGCATCCCTGTCTTGTGCCCGTTTTCAAAGGGAATGCTTCCAGTTTTTGCCCATTCAGTATGATATTGGCTGTGGGTTTGTCATAGATAGCTCTTATTATTTTGAGATATGTCGCATCAATACCTAATTTATTGAGAGTTTTTAGCGTGAATGGTTGTTGAATTTTTTCAAAGGCCTTTTCTGCATCTATTGAGATAATCAGGTGGTTTTTGTCTTTGGTTCTGTTTATATGCTGGATTACATTTATTGTTTTGCGTATGTTGAACCAGCCTTGCATCCCAGGGATGAAGCCCACTTGATCATGGTGGATAAGCTTTTTGATGTGCTGCTGGATTTGGTTTGTCAGTATTTTTTTGAGGATTTTTGCATCAATGTTCATCAAGGATATTGGTCTAAAATTCTCTTTTTTTGTTGTGTCTCTGCCCGGCTTTGGTATCAGGATGATGCTGGCCTCATAAAATGAGTTAGGGAAGATTCCCTCTTTTTCTATTGATTGGAATAGTTTCAGAAGGAATGGTACCAGTTCCTGCTTGTACCTCTGGTACAATTGGGCTGTGAATCCATCTGGTCCTGGACTCTTTTTGATTAGTAAGCTATTGATTATTGCCACAATTTCAGATCCTGTTATTGGTCTATTCAAAGAGTCAACTTCTTCCCGGTTTAGTCTTGGGAGGGTGTATGTGTCGAGGAATTTATCCATTTCTTCTAGATTTTCTAGTTTATTTGCGCAGAGGTGTTTGTAGTATTCTCTGATGGTAGTTTATATTTCTGTGGGATCGTTTGTGATATCCCCTTTATCATTTTGTATTGTGTCTTTTTGATTCTTCTCTCTTTTCTTTATTGTCTTGCTAGCGGTCTATTAATTTTGTGGATCGTTTCAAAAAACCAGCTCCTGGATTCATTAATTTTTTGAAGGGTTTTTTGTGTCTCTATTTCCTTCAGTTCTGCTCTGATTTTAGTTATTTCTTGCCTTCTGCTAGCTTTTGAATGTGTTTGCTCTTGCTTCTCTAGTTCTTTTAATTGTGATTTTATCTTAAAAACATTTTTTATCTTTTTAATTTTCTAAAATTTTTGTGGATGCACAATAGGTGTATATATTTATGGGGCACAGAGATATTCTGATACAGACATGCAATGCATAATAGTCACATCAGGGTAAATGGGGTATCCATCCCCTCAAGCATTTGTCCTTTTTGTTACGAACAATCCAATTATACATAGTTATTTTAAAATTACAATTAAATTATTTTTTACTATACTCATCCTGTTGTGTAGCAAATACTAGGTCTTATTCATTTTTCTAAGTATGTTTTGTACCCAGTAACCATTCCCACTTCCACCCCTACCCCTACAATACCCTTTATATCCTATGGTAGCCATCCTTCTACTCTCTATCTCCATGATTGAATCATTTTAATTTTTAGCTCCCACGAATAAGGGGGAACATGTGAAGTTTGCCATTCTGTGTCTGGCTTATTTTACTTAATATAATGACCTCCAGTTCCATCTATGTTGTTGCAAATGACAGGATCTCATTATTTCTATGGCTCAACAGTACTACATTATGTACATGTACTACATTTTCTTTATCCAATAATCTGTTGATGGATGCTTAGGTTGCTTCCAAATCTTGGCTATTGTGAATAGTACTGCAATACCTATTCACAATAGCAAAAACATGGAATCAACCTACATGCCTATTAACAGTATAATGGATAAAGAAAATGTTGTGCATATACATCATAGAACACTATGTGGCCATAAAAAAGAATCAGATCTTGTCTTTTGCAGCAACATGGATGAAGCTGGGGGCCGTTATCCTAAGTGAACTAATGCAAAAACATAAAACCAAATACCACATGTTCTCACTTATAAGTGGGAGCTAAACAATGAAAGCACACAGACATAAGGAGGGGAACAACAGCCACCAGGGTCTAATTGAGGGTGGAGAGTGGCAGAAGGGAGAGGATAAAAGACTACCTATCAGGAACTATGCTTATTACCTGGGTGATGAAAAAAATCTCTACACCAAAACCCCATTACATGCACTTTACCTATATAAAAAACCTGCACGTGTACTCCTAAACCTAAAATAAAAGTTGAAAAAAGAAAATAAATTACAGACTAATGCTGCTTAAAAAAATGTGCTATAACAAACATGGGAGTGTAGACGTGTTTTTGATATATTGATTTCCTTTCTTTTGGATATATACTTAGTAGTAGGATTGCTGTATTATATAATAGATCCCTTTTTAGGTCTCTGAGGAACTTCCAAACTGTTCTCCATATTGGTTGTAATAATTTACATTCCCATCCACAGTATACAAGGGTTCCCTTTTCTCCATATACTTGCTAGCATTTGTTATTGCATGTCTTTCAGGTAAAAGCTACTTTAACTGGGGAGAGATGATGTCTCACTGTAGAACTGATTTGCAGTTCTCTGATGACCAGTGATGTTGAACACCTTTTCACATACCTGTTTGCCATTTGCATGTCTTCTTTTGAGAAATGTATATTCGGATTTTTGCTCTTTTTAAAAAATTGAATCATTAGTTGTTTTTTTCCAGTGGAGTTGATTGAGCTTCTTATATATTCTGGTTATTAATTCCTTGCTAGATGGGTAGTTTGAAATATTTACTTGCATTCTGTCAGTTGTGTCTTCATTTTGTTTATTGTTTCCTTTGCTGTGCAGAAGCTTTTTAACTTGATGTGATCCCATTTGTCCATTTTTGCTTTGGTTGCCTTTACTTGTGGGGTATTGCTCAAGAAATATTTGCCCAATCCAAAGTCCTGGAGAATTTTCCTAATGTTTTCTTTTAGTAGTTTCATAGATTGAGGTCTTAGAGTTAAGTCTTTAATTCATTTCGTGTGTTTTAAAAATTTTTTTTTATTTTAAAGCATCTACAGGGACTTTTTTTCAGTAGGATTTTGGGGAAAAGGTGGTGTTTGGTTACAGGAATAAGTTCTTTAGTGGTGATTTTTGTGATTTTGGTGCATCTATCACCCAAGCAGTGTACAGTTTACCCAACGTATAGTCTTTTATCCCTTACTCGCTTCCCACCCTTTCTCCTGAGTCTCCAAAGTCCATTTTATCATTCTTATGCCTTTGTGTCCTCATAGCTTAGCTCCCACTTTGTTTTGTTTTGAAACAGAGGCTTGCTCTGTTGCCCAGGCTGGAGTGCAGTGGCATGATCTCAGCTCACCACAACCTCTGCCTGTCAGGTTCAAGCGATTCTCCTGCCTCAGCCTCCCGAGTAGCTGAGAATACAGGTGCCCACCACCATGCCCAGCTAATTTTTGTATTTTTAGTAGAGATGGGGTCTTGCCATGTTGGCCAGGCTGATCTTGAACTCCTGATCTCAAGTGATCCACCTGCCTCAGCCTCCCAAAGTACTAAGATTACAGTCATGAGCCGCCACAGCCAGCCTTAGTTCCCACTTATAAGTGAGAACATATGATGTTTGGTTTTCCATTCCTGAGTTACTTCACTTAGAATAATGGTCTCCAATTCTATACAGGTTGCTGCAAATGCCATTATTTCGTTGTTTTTTTATGGCTGAGTAGTATTCCATGGTGTGTGTGTGTGCATGTGTGTGTGTATATATACATATATATATACATATATATACATATATACATACATATATATGTATATGTATGTATATACATGTGTGTATATATATACGTGTATATATACACGTATATATATACATATATATATACACGTATATATATACACACACATATATTTCACATTTTCTTTATCCATTCGTTGATTGATGGGCATTTGGGCTGTTTCCATATTTTTGCAATTGCAAATCGTGCTGCTATAAACATGCCTGTGCAAGTATCCTTTATGTATAATGACTTCTTTTCCTCTGGGTAGATACCTAGTAGTGGGATTGCTGGATTGAATGGTAGATCTACTTTTAGTTCCTTAAGGAATTTCCACAGTGTTTTCCATAGTGGTTGTACTAGTTTACATTCCCACCAATGGTGTAAAATTGTCCCCTTTTCACCACATCCTTGCCAACATCTATTATTTTTTGATTTTTTGATTATGGCCATTCTTGCAGGAGTAAGGTAGTATTGCCTTGTAGTTTTGATTTGCATTTCCCTGATAATTAGTGATGTTGAGCATTTTTCCATATGCTTGCTGGCCATTTGTCTATCTTCTTTTAAGAATTGTCTATGCATGTCCTTAGCCCACTTTTTGATGGGATTGCTTGTCTTATTCTTGCTAATTTGTTTAAGTTCTTTGTAGATTCTGGGTATTAGTCCTTTGTTAGATGTATAGATTGTGAAGATTTTCTTCCACTCTCTGGGTTGTCTGTTAACTCTGCTGATTATTTCTTTGGCTGTGCAGAAGCTTTTTAGTTTAACTAATTCTCATATATTTATCTTTGTTTTTGTTGCATTTGCTTTGGGTTCTTGGAAGCTTTGTTCATTTTTAAAAATTCTTCTTTCATTGTCTTTGATGAATTTGATTAATTCAAAATTCTTGTCTTCAAGCTCTGAAGTTCTTTCTTCTGTGCGTTTGATTCTATTGTTGAGAATTTCCAGTGCATTTTGTATTTCTCTAAGTGTGTCCTTGATTTCCAGAAGTTGTGGTTGTTTTTTATTTATGCTACCTATTTCATTGAAGATTTTGCCTTTCATATCTTGTATCATTTTTTAAATTTCATTAAGTTGGACTTCACCTTTCTCTGGTGCCTCCATGATTAGCTTAATAGTCAACTTGAATTCTTTTTCTGGCATTTCAGAGATTTCATCTTGGTTTAGATCCATTACTGGTGAGCTGGTGTAATCTTTTGGGAATGTTAAAGAACCTTGTTTTGTCATATCGCCATAATTTTTTTTTCTGGTTCCTTCTCATTTGGGTAAACTATGTCAGAGGGAAGATCTGGGACTCAAGGGGTGTTGTTCAGATTCTTTTGTCCCAAAAGGTGCTCCCTTGATGTGGTGTTCTCCCCCTTCCCCTAGGGATGGGGCTTCCTAAGAGCCGAATCACAATGATTGTTTTTGCTCTTCTGGGTCTAGCCACAAGCAGAGCTACTGAGCTCCCAGGCTGGTACTGGAAAGGGTCTGCAAAGAGTCCTGCAATGTGATTCATCTTTAGGCCTTTCAGCTGTGGATACCAGTACCTGCTCCAGTGGAGCAGGGGAGTGAAGTGGACTCTGAGAAGGTCCTTGGTTGTATTTCTGTTTAGTGTGCTGTTTTTGTGTTGCTTGGCCTCCAGCCAGGAGGTGGCACTTTCAAGAGCACATCAGCTATGGTACTATATGGAGGATGCAAACTTGCCCTAGTGTTGCCTGGTTAAGTATTCAGGTTTCTCAGGTGGTGAACAGGGCCATAAAACTTCTAAGAGATTATGTACTTTGTCTTTGGCAACCAGGGCAGGTAGAGAAAGACCACCAGGTGGGGGCAGGTATAGGCGTGTCTGAGCTCAGACTCTCCTTGGGTGGGGCTTGCTATGGCTGCTGTGGGGTATGGGGGTGTGGTTCCCAGGCCAATGGAGTTATGTTCTCAGAGGGATTATGGCTACCTCTGCTGAGTCATACAGGTCTCCAGGGAAGTGGGTGAAAGACAGCAGTCACAGGCCTCACCCGACTCCCATGCAGCACCGAGTCTATTTCCAGGCAGCCAGTGACCAGGGCTGAGAACTTGTCCCAGACCACCAGCCTCTCTGCTGAGAAAGGGAGCTGATTTACAGCTTTCTGGCAACTCAGGGAACCTGCAGCGGCAATCCAGTTCCTCAAAGCATCTGTGAATTCTCTCAGGTTTCCTTATGTGTTCCTCTGGTAGTTCTTGGAACAAAAGTTTATGAAGTGAGCCTCCACATGCTGCTCTCTCTGTCCAGGAGCTGCGAGCTAGTGCTGCCTCCTATCTGCCATCTTAATGTATCAGCTTTAATTCATTTTGATTTTATTTTTATATATGATGAGAGATAAGGGTCTAGATTCATTCTTTTTCATTTACATATCTAGTTTTCCAAGCACAATTTATTGAAAAGACTGTCCTTTCCCCATTGTATGTTCTTGGCACCTTAGTCAAAAAAGAGTTTACTGTAGATGCGTATATTTATTTCTGGATTATTTATTCTGTTCCACTGGTCTATGTATCAGTTTTTATGCCAGTACCATGTTGTATTGGTTACTATAGCTCTATAGTATAACTTGAAGTCAGATAATGTGATTCCTCCAGTTTTGTTCTTTTTGCTTAGGATAGCGTTGGCTAATCTGGGTCTTTTGTGGTTTCATATAAGTTTTAGGACTTTTTTTTTTCTATTGCTGTGAATAATGTCATTGGCATTTTGATAAGGATTGCATTAAACTGGTAGATTGCTTTGGGTAGCATAGACATTTTAACAATATTGATTCTTCCAATCCATAAACATGGAATACCTTTCCATTTTTTGGTGTCTTTGTCAAGTTGTTTCTTTGGTGTTTTATACTTTTCATTACAGAGATCTTTTACTTCTTTGGTTGGATTAATTTCTGGGTATTTAATTTCATGAGTAGCTATTGTAAATGGGATTACTTTTACAATTTCTTTTTCAGTTGTTCATTGTTGGCATATAGAAATGCTACTGATTTTTGTATGTTGAATTTGTATCCTGAAACTTTAGTGAATTTGTTTATCGGTTACAATAGTTTTCTTGTGGAGTCTTATGTTTTTCCAAGCATAAGATTATACCATCAGCAAACCAGGATAATTTGACTTCTTTCTTCCTAATTTGAATGCCCTTTATATCTTTCTCTTGTCTGATTGCTCTAGCTAGGACTTCCAGTACTACGCTGAATAACAGTGATGACAGTGGGCATCCTTTTCATCTTCCAGATCTTAGAGAAAAGGCTTTCAGTTTTTCTCCATTTACTATGATACTAGCTGTGGGTCTGTCATATATAGCTATTATTATGTTAAGATATGTTTCTCTTATCTCAAGATTTTTGTGGATTTTATTATGAAGCAATGTTGAATTTTATCAAATGCTGTTTCAGCATCAATTAAAATGATCATATGGTTTTTGTCCTTCATTTTGTTGATGAGATGTATCACATTGGTTGATTTGCATATGTTGAACCATCCATACATCCCTATGATTAATCCTACTTGATCATGATGATACTCTTTTTAATGTATTGTTTGAATTTGCTTTGCTATTACTTTGTTTAGGAGTTTTGCATCTATATTCATCAGTTATGTTATCCTATAGTTTTTTTTTGTTTTTTGTTCTGTTTTGTTTTGCTTTGTTTTTTTTTTTGGTATGTCTTTGTCTTATTTTGGTATCAGGGTTATACTGCTCTTGTAGAATGAGTTTGAAAGTATTTCCTCCTATATTTTGGGGAATAGTTGGAGTAGGATTAGTATTAGTTCTTCTTTAAATGTTTGGTAGAATTCAGGACATGGAGCAAAATGTTAGAAGAGAAAGGTCCACTGATTGACCCCCAACAAGGACACCAAGTTAACAAATATCTACACAGAAGAAAACACTTTCAAAAGAACAAAAAAATTAGGTGAGCACTCATAGTACCTGGATTTAACTTCACATCACTGTTAGAGGCACTGAAGAGATTTAAATAAACCATACAGAATCAGCAATGCCATCCCTCTCCCACCCCCAGCAGCAGCTTGGTGCAGAGAGCTTCTGTGGGCACTGCGGGAGGGAGAACACAGCACTTGTGAGACATTGAACTCAGTGCTGTCCTGTTAGAGCAGAAAAGTAAAACTGGACCAAACTCAGCTGACACCTGCCTATGGAGGGAACATTTAAACCAGCCAGAGAAAAATGGTCAGTTTCAGTGGTCTGAATTTGAGTGCTTGAAAACCTTACCACTGAGGGCCACAGCAATCTGTGTCTCCAAGTAAACTTGAAATATGGTCTAGGCCATAAGGACTGCAACTTCTAGGTGATTCCTAGTGCTGAACTAGGCCAAGAGACAGTGAACTTGGGTGGGGGTCATTGGAACGCAACATACTGAGACATCAGCTGGGGCAGCCAAGGAAGTGCTAGCATCACTCCTCCCTCAACCCCAGGCCACACAGTGTCTCGAAAACAGACCTTTTCTTCCACTTGAGGGAAGGAGATGGAAGAGTAGGGAAGATTTTGTCTTGCATGTAGTATACCAGCTCGGTCACAGCAGGACAGGGAACTAGTCAGTCATGAGGCCCTAGTTCCGGGCCCTAAATCCTGGATGACATTTCTAGACAACCATATGCCAGAAAGGAACCCACTGCCTTGAAGAAAAGGACCCAGTCCTGGCAACATTCATCACCTGCTAACTGAAGAGCCCTTGGGCCCTGAATAATGAACAGTGATAGCTGGGTACCACATCGAGGGACTTGGGTAAGCATCTGAGACTTGCTGGCTTCAGATGAGACTCAGTACATTACCAGCTGTGGTGGCTATGGGGAAAAATCCCTTCTCCTTCAGAAAAGCAGAGAGCAAAGTAAAGGGGAGTTTGTCTTGCACCATAGGTACCAGCATGGCCCCAGGGATATAAAACACCAAGTAGGCTCTTGGGGTCCCCAAATCTAGGACTTGACACTTGGATGGCATTTTTAGTCCTGACCTGGGCCAGAGAGGAAATCCTGCTGCCCTGAAGGGTAAGTCACAGGTCAGGCAGCATTCATGACAAGCTGACTTAAAAGACTTTGGGGTCACAGGGTGAAAGAAGCTCGTAGCTGAACTTTGTAATGATTTCAACTGAGCTTGAACTTTCCTGAGCAGAATCTGGGGAGGGGGCAAATGACAAATGCAGATACAAGCACAGAACTGCTGCTGAAGGTGCAGGCAGGTGGGGAGGCAAGGCCTGAGAACGCTGCTTGCTTTCTCAGCCAGGAGGCTTGTAGCCTGGGGCAAGATCTCAGCCCTGCTCACTAGCTGCCTGGATATAAACTCAGTGCAGTTGGGGAGGCACAGCTGGAGTGAGACTGGCTTTGCTGGCTGTGTGGGAGCTGGGTGAAGCATGTCATTGCTGGCTTTCCCCTACTTCCCTGACGAAGTGTATGACACAGCAGAGGCGGCCATAATCCTCCTGGGAACATAACTCCATTGGCCTCACAACCATCCCCCCATCCGCCATAGTGTCCACAGTAAGCCCTGCATCCATCACCTAAGAAACCCGAGTACTCATCTTGGCCAATGTAGGGCAAGATAATATTCCCCTTGTACTACTGCAGCTGGCACTCTCTTGAAAGCATCACCTCCTGGCTGGAGGCCAACAAACTTACGCCATTACAGCAACTTTGAAGCAGAACAACCCTGCTTCAAAGAAGGAGAAAACGAAAGCTAATTCAACGGCCTGCAACACCCTGGCTAACCAGAGGTCCTGAGTCTGTCCACATGGCAACTTCACTCCTAGCATAACGAGCATTTGAGAAAACCAGGACACTAAAGAAAGCTACAACCAAGGACTTCCACAGAGTCCACTTCACTCCCTTGTCACCTCCAAGCAGGTGCTGGTATCCACAACTGGGAGACCTAAAGATGGGATCACATCACAGGACTCTGAAGATATTCCCCAGCACCAGCCTGAAGCCTGGTAGTACCGCCGAGTGGCTAGACCAAGAAGGGCAATAACAATCACTGCCATCCAGCTCTCAGGAAACATTATCCCTTGAGGAAGAGGGAGAGCACCACATTAAGGGATCACCCTGTGGGACAAAAGAATCTGAACAGCAGCCCTTGAGTTCCAGATCTTTCCACTAAAGCAGTCTATTCAAATGAGAAGGAACCAGAAAAGTAATTCTGGTAATATGACAAAACAAGGTTCTATAACACCCCCAAAATATCACACTAGCTCTCTGGCAATGGATTCACACCAAGAAGAAATCACTGAATTGCCAGAAAAAGAATTCAGAGGGTTATTAAGCTACTCAAGGGGGCACCAGAGAAAGGCAAAAACCAACTTAAAGAAATTCTAAAAAATACAGAATTTGGATGACAAAGTCTCCAGAGAAATAGACATCATAAAGAAAAGACAATTACAACTAGTGGAAATTAAAGACACACTTAGATAAATGCAAAATACACTGGAAAGTTTCAACAACACACTCAAACAAATAGAAGGAAGAACAAAGCTCAAAGACAAGGCTTTCAAATTAACCCACTACAACAAAGACAAAGAATATGTAACTAACCTGCACAATGTGCACATGTACCCTAAAACTTAAAGTATAATTAAAAAAAAAGAGAAAACACTCGGTAGATGAAGAAAAAAAAAAGAAAAAAGAATAAAAAAAGAACAAAGCCTCCAAAAAATTTGAGATTATGTTAAGTGACCAGGCACTTGTGTTCCTGAGGAAGAAGATAAATCTAAAAGTTTTAAAAACTTATTTGAGGGAATAATCAAGGAGAACTTCCCTGGTCTTGCTAGAGATCTAGACCTCCAAATACAAGAAGCTTAAACAGAAAGAGGGAGATAATCTGTATGTTTAGAAGAAAGTAAGGAAAGAGAACCACAGTTTCTGCCTGGTAATTCAGAGTATTCTCCTGGATCTTGTCAAAGACCATCAAGGCAGTCTCTCTAAGAGTCTGCAAGAACCACAGTGTGATAGGTCTTTGGGTGCCCCCTAAATCAGATACAGCTTATATCAAAACACCCAAGTCCTTGCAAATATCTGGAAAGCCTTCCCAAGAAAGATGACTACAAATAAACCCAGATAGTGAAGAATATAATAGATACCTAACCCTTCAATTCCCAGACGCTGAAGAACATCTAGTAGCATTAACACCATTCAGGAAAACATGACCTCATAAAATGAACTAAATAAGGCATTAGGGACCAATCCTGGAGCAACAGAGATATGTGACCTTTTAGACAGAGATTCAAATTAGCTGTATTGAGGATACTCAAAGAAATTTGTGGTAACACAGAGAAGTAATTCAGAATTTTATCAAATAAATTTAACAAAGACATTGACATAATGAAAAGAAATCAAGAAGAGATTCTGGAGCTGAAAAATGCAGTTGGCATACAGAAGAATGTGTCAGCATCTTTAATAGCAGAATTGATGAAGCAGAAGAAGGAAAGAGTGAGCTTGAAGACACGCTATTTGAAAATACACAGGAGACAAAAGAAAAATGAATAAAAAACAATGAAGCATGCCTAAAGAATCTAGAAAATAGCCTTGAAGGGGGCAAATCTAAAAGTTGTTAGGCTTAAGAAAGAGGTAGAGGAAGTAAGAGGGGTAGAAAGTTTATTCAAAGAGATAATGACAGAGAATGCCTCAAAACTAAAAGAACAATATTAATATTCATGTATAAGAAAGTTATAGAACATCAAGAAGATTCATCCCAAAGAAGAATACCTCTAAACATTTAATAATCAAACTCCCAAAGGGCAAGAATAAAGAAGGGATCCTAAAAGCAGCAAAAGAAGAGAAACAAAAAACATACAATAAAGCTCCAATTCTTCTGGTAGCAGAACTTTCAGTGGAAATCTTATAGGCCAGAAGAGAGGGGCATGACATATTTAAAGTGCTGAAGGAAAAAAAGGAACACAAAATGTTGACCCTAGAACAGTGTATCTGGTGAAAATATTCTTCAAATGTGAAGGAGACTTTCCAAGACAAAGAAAAGCTGAGGAATTTTATGAATATCAGAACTATCCTGCAAAAAATGCTAAAGGGAGCACTTCAATCAGAGACAAAAGGATATTAATGAGAAATAGTTACCTAAATGAAAAAAACTCACTGGTCATAGTAAGTACACAGAAAAGCACAGAATATTATATCACTAACTGTGGTGTGTAAAATATTATTATCCTAAGTAGAAAGGCTAAAAATATACCTATAAAAATAATAACTACAAAAAATCTTCCAGACATAGTCAATGCAATAATATATAAATGGAAACCATAAAAAGTTAAAAAGCAGGGGAATGGAGTTAAGGTATAGAGCTTCCATTAGTTCTTTTATGCAAATAGTATTAACTTGCTATCAGGTTAAAATAATGGGTTATAAAATAGTATTTGCAAGCCTCATGGTGGCCTTAAGCCAAAAAACATATAATGGGTACACAAAAAATATAAAGCAAGAAACGAAATTGTGTCACCAAAGAAAACCACTCTCACTAGAAGAAGACAGAAAGAAAAGACAGAAAGAAAAGAAAGAAGGAAAGGAGGCCACAAGACAACCAGAAATCAAATAATAAAATGTCAGGAGCGAGTACTTACTTATCAATAACATTGAATGTAAATGGACTAAACTCTTCATCAAAAGTCAAATACTGGCTGAATAAATAAAAAAGCAGGACCCATTGATCTGTTGTCTAGAAGAAACACACTTCACCCAGAAAGACACACATAGACTGAAAATAAAGAGATAGAAAAAGATATTCCATGCCAATGGAAGCCAAAAAAAAAAAGCAGTTACTATACTTATATCAGAAAAAATAGATGTCAAGACAAAAACTATCAGAAGAGACAAAGAAGGTCACTACATAATGATAAAGGTGTCAATTCAGCAAGAGGATATAACAATTATTAATATATATGCACCCAACACTGGAGCACCCAGATATATAAATCAAATATTTGAGCTAAAGAGATAAATATGCACTCATAAAATAATAGCTGGAGACTTCAACACCCTACTTTCTTTTTTTTATTATTATACTTTAAGTTCTAGGGTACATGTGCACAACTTGCAGGTTTGTTACATATGTATACATGTGTCGTATTGGTTTGCTGCACGCATTAACTTGTCATTTATATAAGGTGTTTCTCCTAATGCTATCCCTACCCCATCCCCCCACCCCATGACATGCCCCAGTGTGTGATGTTCCTCTCCCTGTGTCCAAGTGTTCTCATTGTTTGATTCCCACCTATGAGTGAGAACATGTGGTGTTTGGTTTTCTGCCCTTGTGATAGTTTGCTCAGAATGGTTTCCAGCTTCATCCATGTCCCTAAAAAGGACATGAACTCATCCTGTTTTTATGGCTGCATAGTATTCCATGGTGTATATGTGCCATATTTTCTTAATCCAGTCTATCATTGTTGGATATTTTGGTTGGTTCCAAGTCTTTGCTATTGTGAATAGTGCCATAAAAAACATACGTGTGCATGTGTCTTTATAGTAGCATGATTTATAATCCTTTGGGTATATACCCAGTAATGGGGTCGCTGGGTCAAATGGTATTTCTAGTTCTAGATCCTTGAGGAATCGCCACACTGTCTTCGACAATGGTTGAAATAGTTTACAGTCCCACCAATGGTGTAAAAGCATTCTTATTTCTCCACATCCTCTCCAGCACCTCTTGTTTCCCGACTTTTTAATGATCGCCATTCTAACTGGTGTGAGATGGTATCTCATTGTGGTTTTGATTTGCATTTCTCTGATGACCAGTGATGATGAGCATTTTTTCATGTGTTTCTTGGCTGCATAAATATCTTCTTTTGAAAAGTGTCTGTTGATATCCTTTGCTCACTTTTTGATGGGGTTGTTTGATTTTTTCTTGTAAATTTGATTGAGTTCTTTGTAGATTCTGGATATTAGCCCTTTGTCAGATGGGTAGATTGCAAAAATTTTCTCCCATTCTGTAGGTTGCCTGTTCATTCTGATGGTAGTTGCTTTTGCTGTGCAGAAGCTCTTTAGTTGAATTAGATCCCGTTTGTCAATTTTGGCTTTTGTTGCCATTGCTTTTGGTGTTTTAGACATGAAGTCCTTGCCCATGCCTATGTCCTGAATGGTATTGCCTAGGTTTTCTTCTAGGGTTTTTATGGTTTTAGGTCTAACATTTAAGTCTTTAATCCATCTTGAATTAATTTTTGTATAAGGTGTAAGGAAGGGATCCAGTTTCAGCTTTCTACATCTGGCTAGCCGGTTTTCCCAGCACCATTTATTAAATAGGGAATCCTTTCCCCATTGCTTGTTTTTGTCAGGTTTGTCAAAGATCAGATGGTTGTAGATGTGTGGTGTTATTTCTGAGGCCTCTGTTCTGTTCCATTGGTCTATATCTCTGTTTTGGTACCAGTACCATGCTGTTTTTGTTACTGTAGCCTTGTAGTATAGTTTGAAGTCAGGTAGCATGATGCCTCCAACTTTGTTCTTTTTGCTTAGGATTGTCTTGGCAATATAGGCTCTTTTTGGTTCTATATGAACTTTAATGTAGTTTTTTCCAATTCAGTGAAGAAAGTCATTGGTAGCTTGATGGGGATGGCATTGAATCTATAAATTACCTTGGGCAATATGGCCATTTTCACGATATTGATTCTTCCTACCCATGAGCATGGAATGTTCTTCCATTTGTTTGTGTCCTCTTTTATTTCGTTGAGCAATGGTTTGCAGTTCTCCTTGAAGGGGTCCTTCACATCCCTTGCAAGTTTTATTCCTAGGTATTTTATTCTCTTTGTAGCAATTATGAATGGGAGTTCACTCATGATTTGGCTTTCTGTTTGTCTGTTATTGGTGTATAAGAATGCTTGTGATTTTTGAACATTGATTTTGTATCCTGAGACTTTGCTGAAGTTGCTTATCAGCTTAAGGAGATTTTGGGCTGAGACAATGGGGTTTTCTAAATATAGAATTATGTCATCTGCAAACAGGGACAATTTGACTTCCTCTTTTCCTAACTGAATATGATTTATTTCTTTCTCTTGCCTGATTGCACTGGCCAGAACTTCCAACATTATGTTGAATAGGAATGGTGAGAGAGGGTATCCCTGTCTTGGGCCAGTTTTCAAAGGGAATGCTTCCAGTTTTTGCCCATTCAGTATTGTTACTGGGGGTTCCTTGCTCCAAGAGCTCCCAAGATGGTGGCAGGCAGCTTCCAAGATGGCGGCCGGCCACTTCCAAGATGGTAGCAAGCCTCGTGTTCTCTGACCTGGTGTTCTTGGCCTCATGGATTCCAAGGAATGGAATCTTGGGTCATGCGTTGAGTGTTATAGCTCTATTAGAAGCCGTGAATCATGGAAAAGAACCGTGGAACCCAGTGACTACTGTTCAGCTTGATTAGGACAAACCCAGGCACTTAGCAGGGTAGGAACAATGGCAGGCCTTTAGCCCATTCGGGAGTGGCAATGAGCGTCTCACTGGATCAGGAGCAGCAGGTCTGCAACAGCGGCAAACAGCAGTGGCGGACGGCGAGCGAAAGCTCCGCTGAAGCCATAACAAACACGCACCAGAAGAGTGTGCAGTTGCAAGATTTAACAGAGTGAAAACAGAGCTCCCATACAAAGGGAGAGGACCCAAAGATGGTAGCCATTGCTGGCTCGAATGCCTGGGTTTATATCCCAATCATTGTCACTCCCGCTGTGCTCTCAGGCGATAGATGATCGGCTATTTCTTTACCTCCTGTTTTTGCCTAATTAGCATTTCAGTGAGCTCTCTTTACTACCTGATTGGTCGGGTGTGAGTTAAGTTGCAAGCCCCGTGTTTAAAGGTGGATGCAGTCACCTTCCCAGCTAGGCTTAGGGATTCTTAGTCGGCCTAGGAAATCCAGCTAGTCCTCTCTCTCAGTATGATACTGTCTTTGGGTTTGTCATAAATAGCTCTTATTATTTTGAGATACATTCCATCAATACCTAGTTTATTGAGAGTTTTTAGCATGAAGGGCTGTTGAATTTTGTCAAAGGCCTTTTCTGCATCTACTGAGATAATCATGTGGTTTTTGTCTTCGGTTCTATTTATGTGATGTATTACGTATATTGATTTGCATATGTTGAACCAGCCTTGCATCTCAGGGATGAAGTCAACTTGATCTTGGGGGATAAGCTTTTTGTTGTGCTGCTAGATTCGGTTTGCAAGTATTTTATTGAGGATTATTGCATCAAAGTTCATCAGGGATATTGGTCTAAAATTCAATTTTTTTGTTGTGTCTCTGCCAGGCTTTGGTATCAGGATGATGCTGGCCTCATAAAATGAGTTAGGGAGGATTCCTTCTTTTTCTATTGATTGGAATAGTTTCAGAAGGAATGGTACCAGTTCCTCCTTGTACCTCTGGTAGAATTCAGCTGTGAATCCATCTGGTCCTGGACTTTTTTTGGTTGGACTTTTTTTGGTTGGTAGGCTATTAATTATTGCCTCAATTTCAAAGCCTATTATTGGTCTATTCAGTGGTTCAACTTCTTCCTGGTTTAGTCTTGGGAGGGTGTATGTTCAACACCCTACTTTCAGCATTGCACAGATCTTCCACACAGACTCAACAAAGAAACATTAGATTTAATCTGCACTACAGGCCAAATGGATCTAACGGATATTTACAGAACATTTCATGCAAAAGCTACAGAATACACTATCTTTTCCTCAGCACATGGATCATTCTCAAGGATAGACCACATGTTAGGTCACAAAACAACTCTTAAAGATTTCCAAAAATAGAAATAATATTAAGCATCTTCTCTGACTGGAATGAAATAAAACTAGAAATTAATAAGAAGAGGAATTTAGAAAACTAAACAAATACATAAAAATTAAACAATATGCTCCTGAATTATTAGTGGGTCTATGAAGAAATTAACAAAAAAATTGAAAGAAAGATTTCCTCACACAAATAACAATTCAAGTATAACATACAAAACCTATGTGATACAGAAAAATAGTATTCAGAGTGAAGTTTATAGCTATCAGTGACTACATCAAAAAAGAGGAAAAGCTTTACATGAACAACTTAATGATGCATCTTAAAGCACTAGAAAAGCAAGAGCAAACCAAACCTGACATTAGTAGAAAAAAAAAGAAATAATAAAGATCAGAGCAGAAATAAATGAAATTGAAATAATGAAAACAATACAAAAGATGAATGAAACCAAACCTTGGTTTTTTGAAAAGTTAACAAAATTGACAAACCTTTAGCCAGCCTAACTATGAAAAAGAGAGAACATCCAAATAAATAAAATCAGAACCAAAAAAGGAGACACTATAACTGATATTGTAGATAATCAAAGAATCATTTGTGGCTACTGTGAGCAACTATATACCAATACATTAGAAAATCTGGAAGAAATGGACAAATCCCTATACAGACTGTCAAGATTGAACCATGAAGATATCCAAAACCTGAATAGACCAACAACAAATAACAAAATCAAAGCTGTAATAAAAACTCTCCCAATAAGGAAAAGCCCAGGACCTGATGGCTTCATTGCGGAATTCTGCAAACATTTACTGAACTGTTAGTACCAATATTACTCAGATCAGATGATTCTGAGAAATAGAGGAGGAGTAAATACTTACACATTCATTCTATGAGGCTAGTATTACCCTGATATCAAAACTAGGCAAAGACACATTAAAAAAACCCTACAGGACAATATCTCTGATGAATATTGATGCAAAAATACTCAACAAATGACTAGCAAACTGAATTCAACAGTATATTAGAAAGATTGTTTATCATGACAAAGTGGGATTTATCTCCATGATGCAAGGATAGTTCAACATACACAAATCAAGCAATGCAAAATATCATATCAACACGATGAAGGATTAAAAACCATTTGATCATTCAATTAATGTTGAAAAAGCATTTGATAAAATTCAACATCCCTTCATGATAAAAGCCCTCAAAAAACAGAGGATAGAAGAAACACACCTTAACATAATAAAAGCCATCTACAACAGACCTACAGCTAGTATCATACTAAATGAGAAAAAACTGAAAGCCTTTTCTCTAAGATCTGAAAAACAATAAGGATGCCCACTGCCACCTCTGTTATTAAACATAGTACAAGAAGTCTTAGCTAGAGCAATCAGACAAACGAAAGATATAAAGGGCAACCAAATTGGAAATAAAGAAGTCAAAGTATCCTTGTTTGCAGCTGATATAATCTTATACTGCAAAAAGCCTAAAGACTCCACCAGAAAACTATTACAACTGATAAACAAATTCAGTAAAGCTGCAGGATACAAAATCAACATACAAAAATCAGTACCATTTCTATATGTCAACACTGAACAAAGTGAAAAAAATCAAAATAGTAATCCCATTTACAATAGCCACACATAAAATTAAATACCTAGGAATTAACTTAAAGAAATTAAAGATCTCTATAATAAAAATTATAAAACAGTAAGGAAGTTAACTAAAGAAAACATCAAAAACGGAAAGATATTCCATGTTCATGGATTTGAAGAATCAATATTTTTTAAACGTTTATATTACCCAAAGCAATATACAGATTCAGTGCAATCCCTATCAAAATACCAAAGACATTTTTCACAGAAATAGAAAAAAATGTAAAATTTATATGGAACCACAAAGACTCAGAATAGCAAAAGCAACCCTAAGCAAAAAGAACAAAACTGGAGGAATCACGTTACCTGAGTTCAAACTATACTACAGAGCTATAGTAAGCAAAAGAGCACAGTACTGGCATAAAAACAGAAACATAGATCAATTGAACAGAAGAGAGAACCAAGAAACAAGTTTACGCACCTACAGTGAACTCATTTTTTACAAAGGCACCGAGAACATACACAGCAGAAAAGAGAGTCTGTTCAATAATGTTGCTGGGAAAACTGGATATCCATACTCAGAATGAAACTAGGGCCCCATCTCTTGCCATACTCAAAAATCAAATCAAAATGAATTAAGGAGTTAAATCTAAGACCTCAAACTATGGAACTATTACAAGAAAAGTTGGGGAATATCTCCAGGACATTGGTCTGGGCAAAAAAATTCTTCAGCAACCTCACAAGCACAGGCAACCAAAGAAAACATGAACAAATGAGATCACAAGTTTAAAAGCTTCTGCACAGCAAAGAATACAATCACCAAAGTGAAGAGACAACCCATAGAATGAGAGAAAATATTTGCAAACTACCCATCTGACAAGGGATTCATAACCAGAATATATAAGAAAGCTCAAGCAACTCTATAGGAAAAAAATCTAATAATCTGATAAAAAATGGGCAAAAGATTTGTATAGATATTTCTTAAAAAGCATATGAAAGGCAAACAGGCATATGAAAAGGTGCTCAACATCAGTGATTATCAGAGAAATGCAAATCAAAACTACAATGAAATATCATCTCACCTTAGTTACAAAGGCTTACATCCAAAAGACAGGCAATAACAAATGCTGGCGAGGATGTGGAGAAAAGATAACCCCTGTACACTGTTGGTGGGAATGTAAATTCACACAACCACTAAGGAGAAAAGTTTAGAGGTTCCTCAAAAAGCTAAAAGTTGAGCAATTACCATATTATTCAGCAATGCCACTGCTGAGTGTGTACCCAATAGAAAAGAAATCAATATATCAAAGAGATATCTGTACTCCTATGTTTGTTGCAGCACTGTTTACAATAGTGAAGAATTGGAAGCAATCTAAGTGTCCATCAACAAATGAATAAAGAAAATGTGGTATATATACACAATGGAGTACTAGTCAGCCATGAACAAAAAGGGATCCTGTTATTTGCAGCAACATGGATGGAACTGGAGATCATTATGCTATGTGTAAAAAGCCAGGCACAGAAAGACAAACATCACATCTTCTCACTTATTTGTGGGATCTAAAAATTAAGACAATTGAAATCATGCAGATAGAGAGTAGAAAGATTGTTAGTAGAGGCTGGGAAGAAAAGTGGGGGACTCAGGGAGGATGTGGAGATGGTTAATGGATACAATAAAAATAGTTTAAAATAATGAATACAACCTACTATTTGATAGTGCATTAGGTTGTCTGTAATCAATAATAACTGAACGTTTTAAAATGAAGAGAATATTTGGATTGTTTGTAACTCAAAAGATAAATGCTTGAAGGGATAGATACCCCGTTCTCTATGATGTGCTTATTTCACATTGCATGCCTATATCAAAATATCCATGTATCTCCTAAATATATACATTTACTATGTACACACAAAAATTGAAACTAAAACTAAAAATTAAATGTTTGTTAGAATTCAGCAGTGAAACCATTGAGTTCTGGGCTTTTCTTTACTGGAAGAATTTTTATTACAGTTTTAATCACATTACTTGTTAATGATTTGTTCAGTAGGTTGTATGTGTCTAAGAATTTATCCATTTTTTTTGATTTTCCAATTTATTGGCATAGTTGCTGTTAGTAGCCACTAATGATCCTTCAAATTTCAGTATCAGTTGTAATGTCTCCTTTTTCATCTCCAGTTTTACTTATTTGGATTTCTCTTTCTCTCTCTCTCTCTCGATCTCACTCTCTCCCTCTCACTCACTTCCTGTTTTAATTAATCTGCCTAAATGTCAATTTTATCTTCTCAAAAATCAAGGTTCAGTTTCATTCATCTTTTGTATTTTTTATCTCAATTTCCTTTATTTCTGTTCTGATCATTATTATTTCTTTCCTTCTACGAATCTTGGGTTTGGTTTGCTCTTGCTTTTCTAATTGTTTAAGATGCATCATTTGGTTATTTGGAGTTCTTCTTCGTTTTTTTTTAATTTTATTATTATTATACTTTAAGTTTTAGGGTACCTGTGCACAATGTGCAGGTTAGTTACATATGTATACATGTGCCATGTTGGTGTGCTGCACCCATTAACTCGTCATTTAGCATTAGGTATATTTCCTAATGCTATCCCTTCCCGCCTCCCCCCACGACACAACAGTAACTGGAGTGTGATGTTCCCCTTCCTGTGTCCATGTGTTCTCATTGTTCAATTCCCACCTATGAGTGAGAATATGCGGTGTTTGGTTTTTTGTCCTTGCAATAGTTTGCTGAGAATAATGGTTTCCAGTTTCAACCATGTCCCTACAAAGGACATGAACTCATCACTTTTTATGTCTGCATAGTATACCATGGTGTATATGTGCCACATTTTCTTAATCCAGTCTATCATTGTTGGACATTTGGGTTGGTTCCAAGTCTTTGCTATTGTCAATACTGCTGCAATAAACATACGTGTGCATGTGTCTTTATAGCAGCATGATTTATAGTCCTTTGGGTATATACCCAGTAATGGGATGGCTGGGTCAAATGGTATTTCTAGTTCTAGATCCCTGAGGAATCGCCACACCGACTCCCACAATGGTTGAACTAGTTTACAGTCTCACCGACAGTGTAAAAGTGTTCCTATTTCTCCACATCCTCTCCAACACCTGTTGTTTCCTGACATTTTAATGATCGCCATTCTAACTGGTGTGAGATGGTATCTCATTGTGGTTTTGATTTGCATTTCTCTTACAGCCAGTGATGATGAGCATTTTTTCATGTGTTTTTTGGCTACATAAATGTCTTCTTTTGAGAAGTGTCTGTTCATATACTTCGTCCACTTTTTGATGGGGTTGTTTGTTTTTTTCTTGTAAATTTGTTTGAGTTCATTGTAGATTCTGAATATTAGCCCTTTGTCAGGTGAGTAGGTTGCAAAAATTTTTTCCCATTTCGTAGGTTGCCTGTTCACTCTGGTGGTAGTTTCTTTTGCTGTGCAGAAGCTCTTCAGTTGAATTAGATCCCATTTGTCAATTTTGGCTTTTGATGCCATTGTTTTTGGTGTTTGAGACATGAAGTCCTTGTCCATGCCTATGTCCTGAATGGTATGGCCTAAGTTTTCCTCTCAGGTTTTTATGGTTTTAGGTCTAACATGTAAGTTTTTAATCCATCTTGAATTAATTTTTGTATAAGGTGTAAGGGAGGGATCCAGTTTCAGCTTTCTACATCTGGCTAGCCAGTTTTCCCAGCACCATTTATTAAATAGGGAATCCTTTCTCCATTGCTTGTTTTTGTCAGGTTTGTCAAAGATCAGATGGTTGTAGATATGCGGTATTATTTCTGAGGGCTCTGTTCTGTTCCATTGATTTATATCTCTGTTTTGGTACCAGTACCATGCTGTTTTGGTTGCTATAGCCTTGTAGTATAGTTTGAAGTCAGGTAGCATGATGCCTCCAGCTTTGTTCTTTTGGCTTAGGATTGACTTGGCAATGCGGGCTCTTTTTTGATTCCATATGAAGTTTAAAGTAGTTTTTTCCAATTCTGTGAAGAAAGTCATTGGTAGCTTGATGGGGATGGCATTGAATCTGTAAATGACCTTGGGCAGTATGGCCATTTTCACGATATTGATTCTTCCTACCCATGAGCATGGAATGGTCTTCCATTTGTTTGTATCCTCTTCTATTTCATTGAGCAGTGGTTTGTAGTTCTCCTTGAAGAGGTCCTTCACATCCCTTGTAAGTTGGATTCTTAGGTATTTTATTCTCTTTGAAGCAATTGTGAATGGGAGTTCACTCCTGATTTGGCTCTCTGTTTGTCTGTTATTGGTGTATAAGAAAGCTTGTGACTTTTGTACATTGATTTTGTATCCTGAGACTTTGCTGAAGTTGCTTATCAGTTTAAGGAGATTTTAGGCTGAGACGAAGGGGTTTTCTAGATATACAATCATGTCATCTGCAAACAGGGACAACTTGACTTCCTCTTTTCCTAATTGAATGCCCTATATTTCCTTCTCCTGCCTCATTGCCCTGACCAGAACTTCCAACACTATGTTGAATAGGAGTGGTGAGAGAGGGCATCCCTGTCTTGTGCCAGTTTTCAAAGGGAATGTTTCCAGTTTTTGCCCATTCAGTATGATATTGGCTGTGGGTTTGTCACAGCTAGCTCTTATTATTTTGAGATACGTCCCATCAATACCTAATTTATTGAGAGTTTTTAGCATGAAGGGGTGTTGAATTGTGTCAAAGGCCTTTTCTGCATCTATTGAGATAATCATGTGGTTTTTGTCTTTGGTTCTGTTTATATGCTGGATTACATTTATTGATTTGCATATGTTGGACCAGCCTTGCATCCCAGGGATGAAGCCCACTTGATCATGGTGGATAAGCTTTTTGATGTGCCGCTGGATTCGGTTTGCCAGTATTTTATTGAGGATTTTTGCATCAATGTTCATTAAGGTTATTGGTCTAAAATTCTGTTTTTTGGTTTGTCTCCACCAGGCTTTGGTATCAGGATGATGCTGGCCTCATAAAATGAGTTAGGGAAGATTCCCTCTTTTTCTGTTGATTGGAATAGTTTCAGAAGGAATGGTACCAGCTCCTCCTTGTACCTCTGGTAGAATTCGGCTGTGAATCCGTCTGGTCCCGGACTCTTTTTGGTTGGTAAGCTATTGATTATTGCCACAATTTCAGAGCCTGTTATTGGTCAATTCAGAGATTCAACTTCTTCCTGGTTTAGTCTTGCGAGGGTGTATGTGTCGAGGAATTTATCCATTTCGTCTAGATTTTCTAGTTTATTTGCATAGAGGTGTTTGCAGTATTCTCTGATGGTAGTTTGTATTTCTGTGGGATTGGTGGTGATATCCCCTTTATCATTTTTTATTGCATCTATTTGATTCTTCTCTCTTTTTTCTTTATTAGTCTTGCTGGCGGTCTATCAGTTTTGTTGATCTTTTCAAAAAGCAGCTCCTGGATTCATTAATTTTTTGAAGGGTGTTTGTGTCTCTATTTCCTTCAGTTCTACTCTGTTTTAAGTTATTTCCTGCCTTCTGTAAGCTTTTGAATGTGTTTGCTCTTGCTTTTCTAGTTCTTTTAATTGTGATGTTAGGGTGTCAATTTTGGATATTTCCTGCCTTCTCTTGTGGGCATTTAGTGCTATAAATTTCCCTCTACACACTGCTTTGAATGTGTCCCAGAGATTCTGGTATGTTGTGTCTTTGTTCTCGTTGGTTTCAAACAACATGTTTATTCCTGCCTTCATTTTGTTATGTACCCAGTAGTCATTCAGGAGCAGATTGTTCAGTTTCCATGTAGTTGAGCGCTTTTGAGTGAGTTTCTTAATCCTGAGTTCTAGTTTGTTTGCACTGTGGTCTGAGAGACAGTTTGTTATAATTTCTGTTTTTTTACATTTGCTGAGGAGTGCTTTACTTCCAACTATGTGGTCAGTTTTGGAATAGGTGTGGTGTGGTGCTGAAAAAATGTATATTCTGTTGATTTGGCGTGGAGACTTCTGTAGATGTCTATTAGGTCCGCTTGGTACAGAGCTGAGTTCAATTCCTGGATATCCTTGTTAACTTTCTGTCTTGTTGATCTGTCTAATGTTGACAGTGGGGTATTACAGTCTCCCATTATTAATGTGTGGGAGTCTAATTCTCTTTGTAGGTCACTCAGGACTTGCTTTATGAATCTGGGTGCTCCTGTATTGGGTGCATATATATTTAGGATAGTTAGCTCTTCTTGTTGAATTGATCCCTTTACCATTATGTAATGGCCTTCTTTGTCTCTTTTGATCTTTGTTAGTTTAAAGTCTGTTTTATCAGAGACTAGGATTGCAACCCCTTCCTTTTTTTGTTTTCCATTTGCTTGGTAGATCTTCCTCCATCCCTTTATTTTGAGCCCATAGGTTTCCTGAATACAGCACACTGATGGGTCTTGACTCTTTATCCAATTTGCCAGTCTGTGTCTTTTAGTTGGAGCATTTAGCCCATTTACATTTAAGGTTAATATTGTTATGTGTGAATTTGATCGTGTCATTATGATGTTAGTTGGTTATTTTGCTCGTTAGTTGATGCATTTTCTTCCTAGTCTTGACGGTCTTTACAATTTGGCATGTCTTTGCAGTGGCTGGTACTGGTTGTTCCTTTCCATGTTTAGTGCTTCCTTTAGGAGCTCTTTTAGGGTAGGCCTGGTGGTGACAAAATCTCTCAGCATTTTCTTGTCTGTAAAGTATTTTATTTCTCCTTCACTTATGAAGCTTAGTTTGGCTGGATATGAGATTCTGGGTTGAAAATTCTTTTCTTTAAGAATGTTGAATATTGGTCCCCACTCTCTTCTGGCTTGTAGAGTTTCTGCCGAGAGATCCTCTGTTAGTCTGATGGGCTTCCCTTTGTGGGTAACCCGACCTTTCTCTCTGGCTGCCCTTAACATTTTTTCCTTCATTTCAACTTTGGTGAATCTGACAATTATGTGTCTTGGAGGTGCTCTTCTCGAGGAGTATCTTTGTGGCATTTTCTGTATTTCCTGAATCTGAATGTTGGCCTGCCTTCCTAGATTGGGGAAGTTCTCCTGGAGAATATCCTGCAGAGTGTTTTCCAACTTGGTTCCATTCTCCCCATCACTTTCAGGTACACCAATCAGACGTAGATTTGATCTTTTCACATAGTCCCATATTTCTTGGAGGCTTTGTTTGTTTCTTTTTATTCTTTTTTCTCTAAACTTTCCTTCTCGCTTTATTTCATTCATTTCATCTTCCGTCACTGATAACCTTTCTTCCAATTGATTGCATCGGCTCCTGAAGCTTCTGCATTCTTCACATAGTTCTTGAGCCTTGGCTTTCAGCTCCATCAGCTCCTTTAAGGACTTCTGTGCATTGGTTATTCTAGTTATCCATTTGTCTAATTTTTTTTCAAGGTTTTTAACTTCTTTGCCATTGGTTTGAATTTCTTCCTGTAGCTTGGATATTTAGATCATCTGAAGCCTTCTTCTCTCAACTCGTAGAAGTCATTCTCTGTCCAGCTTTGTTCTGTTGCTGGTGAGGAACTGCGTTCCTTTGGAGGAGGAGAGGTGCTCTGCTTTTTAGAGTTTCCAGTTTTTCTGCTCTGTTTTTTCCCCATCTTTGTGGTTTTATCTACTTTTGGTCTTTGATGATGGTGATGTACAGATGGGTTTTTGTGTGGATGTCCTTTCTCTTTGTTAGTTTTCCTTCTAGCAGACAGGACCCTCAGCTGCAGGTCTGTTGGAGTTTGCTAGAGGTCCACTCCAGACCCCGTTTGCCTGGGTATCTGCAGTGGTGGCTGCAGAACAGCAGTTGCTGTAGAACTGCAGATTTTGGTTAACTGCAAATGCTGCTGCCTGATCGTTCCTCTGGAAGTTTTGTCTCAGAGGAGTACCCGGCCGTGTGTGGTGTCAGTCTGCCCCTACTCGGGAGTGCCTCCCAGTTAGGGTGCTCGGGCATCAGGGACCCACTTGAGGAGGCAGTCTGCCCGTTCTCAGATCTCCAGCTGCGTGCTGGGAGAACCACTACTCTCTTCAAAGCTGTCAGACAGGGACATTTAAGTCTGTAGAGGTTATTGCTGTCTTTTTTTTTGTCTGTGCCCTGCCCCCAAAGATGGAGCCTATAGAGGCAGGAAGGCCTCCTTGAGCTGTGGTGGGCTCCACCCAGTTCGAGCTTCCCGGGCTGCTTTGTTTACCTAAGCAAGCCTGGGCAATGGCGGGCTCCCTTCCCCCAGCCTCGCTGCCACCTTGCAGTTTGATCTCAGACTGCTGTGCTAGCAATCTGTGAGACTCCATGGGCGTAGGACCCTCTGAGCCATGAGCAGGATATAATCTCCTGGTGTGCGGTTTTTTAAGCCCATTGGAAAAGTGCAGTATTAGGGTGGGAGTGACCCGATTTTCCAGGTGCTGTCTATCACCCCTTTCTTTGACTAGGAAAGGGAACTCCCTGATCCCTTGCGCTTCCCAAGTGAGGCAATGCCTCACCCTGCTTCGGCTCATGCACGGTGCACACAGTGCACTGCACCCACTGTCCTGCGCCCACTGTCTGGCACTCCCTAGTGAGATGAACCCAGTACCTCAGATGGAAATGCAGAAATCACCCATCTTCTGCGTCGTTCACGCTGGGAGCTGTAGACTGGAGCTCTTCCTATTCGGCCATCTTTCTTCGTTTTTTTATGTAGGCACTTATAGTTAAAAATTTCCATGTTAGTAATGCTTTCACTGTATCCCAAAGGTTTTGCTTTGTTGTATTTTCATTATCATTTTTAATACAATTGTCAATTTCTTTTTCAATTTTTTCTTTGACCCACTGGTCATTCAGCAGCATATCATTTAATTTTTATGTATTTTTATAGTTTCCAAAACTCCTCTTGTTATTGATTTCTAGTATTATTCCATCGTGGTCAGTAAAGATGCTGCGCCACCTGGAGTTTGGGAAGGGGTGGTGCAAGCACTCTGTTAGCTGCCCTGGCTGGTGTCTCAGTGTGTCTCGTGCCCCACATGTCCACTGGCTCTGAGCCCACCTGAGTATTAGGGCTTGCCTAGGAGTTGCAGTTCTTGTGGTTTAGTCTGCCTTTCAGGTTTATTTAGGGACCCATAGGACTTTAGCCTGTGGTGGAGAGGCTTGCTGGAACTCAAATTCCAACCACTGTGATGTATGATTCCCTTATAGCAAGGGCAGGTGTATATGCTCCCTCTTTGGGTGGGTGTTAGCCGAATTCAGTCTGGTTTTGCTTTCTGCTGTCACAGCCGGCATCGAGTTCAATGGAAATTCTCACAATTTTTTCTCTCTCTCTCCCCCAACAACAGAGGTTCTCTCTCCGTGACACACAGCTGCTGCTGTGGGATGTGGGAGTGGTGGCATCAGCAATTTAAGATTGAGTTTCCTACCCTCTTCAGTGCCTGCTTTAATGACATTCGGTTGAAACCAGGTACTGAGTGCTCACCTGATTTGGGGTTCTTATGAAAGTGCTTTTCTGTATAGACAGTTGTTAAATTTGGTGATCCTTTCAGGGCAGGGTGGGTGGTGTGATGATTTGTGAAGCCTACTATTCAGCCATCTTTCCCTTCCTATCAAAAACTCTTAATCTTGAAGAAAAGAGATAATAGGTGTGAGAAATGTAGAATATAATGCTAGGTTGTCCAAAGATAACACATACCATAATATGTTTTTCCACACTTATTTTCAAGGATTAGTTCACTTAATTTGCACAGAGTTTATATAGCTCACTAGAAGTCACAGTGGAGACAATGACTTCCTCACTGCTCAGAAACCACTTTCCTTGTTTGACAAGATGCTACATTTCCAACAAGGCTTGGAACTTCAAGTCATGGATCCATGTCCTACATATAGAACATTTCTCAAAGGTTTTGGTCCCAGGAACATTTCTCAAATGTCTGGTCTCCTTTTATACTCTTAAGAATTATTAAAGACCTTAAATAGCTTTTATTAAATATATGGGTTATATTTATCAATATTTACTGTATTGAAAATTACATTTGAGAAAATACATGTTTATTTTAAAATAGTAAACATATTACAAAACATAAATATGTTTTTTATGAAGAATAATCTTTTATAAAGAATTAGTGAGAAAAGAGGCACTGTCTTATGATTTGCAAATCTCTTTAATGTCTGACTTAATAGAAGATAGCTGGATTCTCATATCTGCTTCTTCATTCAATCTTTTGTGATACGCTGTTTTAGTTGAAGAAAATTTGGCCTTAAATTGATATATAGTTGGGAAGAGAGGAATATTTTAATAGCTTTTTCCAATTACTGTGGATTTTTTTTGACTCTACAACAAGCTTGACAAGTGTAGTTTCTTAGTTTGCAATGTGGAATCTCACAATATATCAGTGAATTTTTCAGACTTTGTTGCATTAAAATCTACTGGTCTATCTTGCACTTTGAATGGATCTGCTACCCAAACATGATTTTGTAACATCATGCGTTGGTTATATTAAAAATACTGGTTTACTGATTTATGCAGGTCTTCCAAATGTTGACATATTCTTATAAAATATCTAAACTATTATATTTGTTAATATCACCACTGATCTCTTCAGAAAAGTCATAAGTATTGGAAAGCTGTCAGGCTCACAGTAGTGGACATAAGTTTTGCAAAATTCTAATTTATTTTCTGAGAGTTCAAATTTTACCATTGGCAACAAATACTGTCTATTGTTTTGCTTGAAGTGACATGCTCACTTTATTAGTTTTTGAGAAAATGTGTCAGATATTTGAATCTGAATAGTCATAATTCTGTCAATCCTCCATTCAAGTAAAAATGGTGTTTAATGACAAAAGTGACTAGTTCAGTTCTCAACTCAAGCAACTGCAGAAGTACCTTTCCATGAGAAAACCATTATATTTCAGTGCGTAGTGGAAGTGCTGTATGTATACTTCCCATTTCACACCACAGAATACTTTTACTGTTTTGTCAAAGATGTTTCTAAATAAAATTATCAAAAAATTTTTATTGTAATTCATGATGGTAAAGAATACAGTAACAAGTAGTACAGTTTGGCCCTTGTCAACACAGTTGTTCCAGGATAAACCATGAGATTCAAAAAAGTTATTCAACACTTTGCATATTTCAGCAACACTTGTGCTTGTTTCTAAGCATTGACAGCAACTTCAGCAACATTTATAGATTTTTATGTTTGAAAGGCAAAAGTATAATTCTGCAGATGATGTCATTCTTCATATTTGTAGCTAAATAGATGAGTTATTGTATCATTGGAAGATGGCAGTGCCACAATTCGTTTTATTGACTTTTTATTCAATAGGCATTCATTCAGCAGTGTCAACTGTAAAAGGCTTAATTAGTCTCTTAGTTACTGTGTGTATTCCTCTACCCAGTTTATGACAATTTACCCATAAGTTGCTTTGGTGGCTTTATTTCTAGTTTGCAAAAGTGTAACAAACAATTTTTGGCTTTAAACAGCTTTTCCCATCTATGTTTAAAATATTTAATTTCTTTTTCTATAAATGCAGAATAATTAACCTCAAAATGACGCAATTTAACTGGCATCAACAATACTATCTGAATGTGTTCAGTTCCATAAGACACAATAGGGTAAATTATTAACATCTATACAGCTGAAAGAATAATGTATCATATTTTAATTTACAGCATTGTACAATTTCTTTGGAGTATATTCTTCCCTTCCTTGAGTCAAAGAACTTTATTAGGATATGTCAGTTTCAAGATGAAAATGATTTTCAGCATGTTTAGAGATGGATGGTGTAGTTGTGGTTTGGGACAGTGATTCTTCTAGTTTCCATTTTGGAAGCCAATAATGCATATCAAAATATGAGGAAAAACTTTTATAAATAAAATTTTGTTAGTATAAAATATTATTAAATTCTAAAATATTTTAGAAAAAATATAAACCAATTTTTGAAAAATAAAAATATTACTGCAAAACAAGACAAAAGTACTTACTTCTTGTGTCTCCACATAGGCATGAGGGAAACTATAGAATTTTAAAATAGTGATTTAGTGGATAATAAGGAGATTAAAAGATTATGACAGGTATAAGCATAGATAGCTAGTAAGAAAACAGTGGAAGTACTGAGTACAAATGGACAGCTGTGTGTGCGTGTGTGTGTGCGTGTGCCCATGTTAATACCCTAAACCTACTATCTTGGAAAATGTTTGAAAACAGAAGAATGCACATGCTAACTTTCAGAACAATGATGTCATCATATATCATGTAGCCTCTGGAAAATGCCACTGTATACTTGTGAGAGAATGAGAGTGAAAAATCCAAACAACATTTTGGCATTATTATGAAAACCATATGGAACTCACAGGCTCTGAAAGGGTCTTAGGAGCCCCCAGACCATACTCTGACAACCTCTGATCTAGACTCTGTACTTCCCAGTATGACATGGAGTCACTCACTTTATCAATTTCTACATGTTTTTGCATTAGCAAAAATGAAGGAGAATTAGACTGTGTCACCTGAAATTGCTTAGAAATCTCAGGAAGGTGAATAATTAACACCATAATTTTCATCCACCTCCCTACATTTATTTACTATTATTTCCCATTAGAGCTTGCTTCTGAATCAGTTGAAATTTGGTGATGTAACATTTCCAGCTTCAAGTTAAAAGTGAACTACTGGCCAGGCGTGGTGACTCATGCCTGTAGCCCCAACACTTTGGGATGCCAAGGCAGGAGGATCACTTGAGCCCAGGAGTTTGAGAACAGCCTGAGCAACATAGGGAGACCCCATTTCTACAAAAAATAGAAAAATTAGCTGGGAGTGGTGGCATGCGTCTGTGGTCCCAGCTACTCAGGAGGCTGTGGTGGGAGTATCACTTGAGCCTCATAGGATGAGGCTGCAGTAAGCCATGTTCACGCCACTGCACTCCAGCCTGGGTGACAGAGCAAGACACTGTCTCAAAAAAGAAAAAAAGTGATTTACCACTGAGAGCACAGAAAAACTAGCCTGCATATTTTCTCCCCCAAAGCAAAACAGAGTCCTCAATCCTTCCCTCCTTTTTACCTGCCAAGTTAGTTTCTAGAAGAGAAAAAAATAATCCACAGGAAAATGTTCCTAAGTGCCATGAACAATTAATATTTCTATTGCTAATGGCAGTACATTGTAACTAACAAAAGCAATATCTGGTGTAAAAATATTAGCAAAGTAAGTCTTTAAAAAGTCAAGGAATGTCCCTTCTGTCATGTGGGAAACCTGGAATTAAAATATTCCTACACACAAACATCCATAGAACTGGCTTACTAGGATGTCTTTTGTCATAAACTGTTTTGGAGGCGGTCATTTTCTGTTTTTGCCTGTTTGTGTTATTATAAAGAAAAACCGGAGCCTGGGTAATGTATAAAGAAAAGAGGTTTATTTGCCTTACAATTCTATAGGCTGTACACAAAGCATGGTACCAGATCTGCTTCTGGTGAGAGTTTCAGGATATTTCCACTCATGGTTGAAGGCAAAGGGGAACTGGAGTGTGCAGAGATCACATGGTGAGACAGGAAGCAAGAGAGAGAGAGAGAGGGAGGTGCCAGGCTCTTTTCAACAACCAGTTCTCATGGAACTAAGAGTGAGAACTCACTCCTGCGAGAAAGACATCAAGCAATTCATGGTGGATCAGCCTCCACAACTCAAACACTTCCTACTAGGCCACATCTCCATAACTGGGGATCAAATTTCATCGTGAGAATTGATGGGGCCAAACAAACCGTATCCAAAGCATAGCATTTGTAAAATAAACAAACAAAAAAGTTCTTTCTGATAACTGATAATGCACTTCTATGACCACCCTGAGGATAAGTTTGCCTTCAGAAGAATTATATTTCCTCTCCCAGGAATGGATCAGTCCTCACATTAAAAAACACAACAAACTTGGCTGGGCACAATGGCTCATGACTGTAAGCCCAGTGCTTTGGGAGACCAAGGTGGAAAGACTGCTTGAGGCCAGGAGTTTGAAAACAGCTTGGGCAACGTACTGAGACCCTGTCTCTTAAAAAAATAGAAAAAAACGTTGGGCATAGAGGCACATACCTGTAGTTTCAGCCACTTGGGAGGCTGAGGTGGGACAATCACTTGAGCCCAGGAGTTTGAGGCTACAGTGAGCTATGACTGCACCACTGCACTCCAGCCTGGGTAACAGAATGGGACTGTGTCTCTAAACAAACAAACAAACAAATAAACAATAAAAAAACACAAAAACCTTGGTAAGCTTTAATTGACTTTACCACATATCCTCTAGTTTAAATTTCTAACATTGACTAAACTCAAGAAGTCAATTCATAAAAGTCTTTGTTGTAGTAAAATTACCTAAAACACCAAAGTGAGATGAATGTCAGTCCAAATCTCTAGAAACAGATTCTACCACTTTTTTGAAAACATCACTCTGGAGATTATTAGTTTATATGAATGAAAACTCCCATGATATATGATAAAGAAGTCTCAAAATGTAATTAATTGAAAAACTCTTTAGGTAAGAAACTAATTTTGAGTACTGATTTTATTTCCTACTATTTTCTTATCATTAAATTATTTTTTTTTTTTTAGAGATGGGCTCTCGCTATGTTGCCCAGGCTGGTCTTGAACTCCTGGGCTCAAGTGATTGTACTGCCTCAGCACCCCTACTTGCTGGGATTTTTTCTTATTGTTAATAGAACTGATTTTAATGCTTTCTCATTTACCATTTACCAGTTTTTTAATTTCAAAACAATTTTAATTATTTAAAAAAGTTTTTGTGGGTACATAGTAGGTGTATATATTTAAGGGTACATAAGATGTTTTGATGAAAATATGCAATGTGAAGTAAACACATCATGGAGAATGAGGTATCCATCCTCTCAAGCGTTTATCCTTTGAGTTACAAACAATCCAGTTACATTAAGTCATTTAAAAATATACAATTAATCTATTATTGACTATAGTCATCCTACTATGCTATCAATTAGAAGGTCTTATTGATTCTATTTTTTTTTTTTTTTTGGTGTGCATTACTTATTCCCGTCTTCCGCCCAACTCCCCAGTACCCTTCCCAGCCTCTGGTAATTATCCTTCTATTCCCTATTTTCACGAGTTCAACTGATTTGATTTTTAGATCCCATAAATAAATGAGAACATGCAATGTTTGTCTTTATGTGCTTGGCTTATTTCACTTAACACAATGATCTCCACTTCCATCCATGAAGTTGCAAATGAAAGGATCTTATTTTTTTATGGCTGAAGAGTACTCCATTTTGTATACATCCCACATTTTCTTTATCCATTTATCTGTTGATGGACACTTATGTTGCTTCAAAATCTTAGCTATTGTAAACAGCTCAGCAACAAACATAAGAATGCTGATATTTGTTCAATATACTAATTTCCTTTCTTTTGGCTATATCTCTAGTGTATGTCCTTGGCAACTTTGTCAAATATGACTTAACAGTTGGTGTGTAGATTTGTTCCTGCATTCTCTATTCTGTCCTATTGGTCCATACATCTGTTTTAGGCCAGTACCATGCTCTTTTGGTTACTATATAAAATTGGTAGTATAATTTGAAGTCAGGATATGTGATTCCTCCAGTTTTGTTCTTTTTGTTTAGGAAAGCTTTGGCTATTCTGGGTCTTTTGCAGTTCCATATACATTTGAGGATTGCTTTTTCTATTTCTGTAAAGTATGTCATGGGTATTTTGATAGGGATTGCAGTGAATCTGTAGATTGCTTTGAGTAGTATGAACATTTTAACAATACTGATACTTCCAATTCATGAACATAAAATATCTTTTAATTTTTTGTTGTCCTCTTCAGTTTCCTTCATCAGTGTTTTACAGTTTTCATTATAGAGATCTTTTAGTTCTTTAATTAATCCCTAGGCATTTAATTTTATGTGTGGCTATTGTAAATGGGATTACTTTTTTCTTTTTCACTTTGTTCCCTGTTTGCATATAGAAACGCTACTGGTTTTTGTGTGTTAATTTTGTATCCTGAAGTTTCAACTTCATTAATTTGTTTATCATTCTGTTATTTTTCTTGTGAAGTCTTTAGGTTGTATCAAATATAAGATCATATCATCAGCAAACAAGGATAATTTGAATTCTTTCTTTCCAGTATAGATCCCCTTTATATCTTTCTTTTTTTGATTGCTCTAGCTAGGACTGCCAGTACTATGTTGAATAACTGGTGACAGTGGGCATCCTTGTTGCATTCCAGATCTTACTGGAAAGACTTTCAATTTTTCCCCATTCAGTATGATACTAGCTGTGGATCTGTCATATATGGCTTTTATTATGTTGAGATACGTTCCTTTTATCTCCCATTTTTGAAGGTTTTATCATGAAAGAATGTTGAATATTATTAAATGCTTTTTAGGATCAATTGAAATAATCCTAAAGTTTTTATTCTTCATTCTGCTGATATGATGTCTCATGTTGATTGATTTGAATACACTGAATCATCCTTGCATCCTAGGGAAAAATCCCATTTGGTTATGATGAATGATCTTTCTAATGTATTGTTGAATTTGGTTTGCTACTAAGGACAAAAACCACAATTACTTGTGCACCACCCTAATAGTATTTTATTGAGGGTTTTTGTATCAATATTCATGAGAGATATTGGCCAGTAGTTTTCTTTTTGTGATGTGTCTTTGTCTGTCCTTGGTATCAGGGTGATACTAGCTTCATAGAATGAGTAGGAAAGTATTTCCTCCTCTTTCATTTTTTGAAATAGAGCAGGATTGGCATTAGTTCTTTAAATCTTTGGTAGAAATCAGCAGTGAAGCTATTAGGCCTCACACTTTTCTTTACTGGAAGAGTTTTTATTACAGCTTCAATCTCATTACTTGTTATTGGTCTGTTCAAGGTTTGGATTTCTTCCTGATTCAATCTGGGTAGGTTGTATGTAACTAGAAATTCGTCCATTTATCCAGATTGTCCAATTTATTGGTATATAGTTGCTGATAGTAGCCTCTAATGATCCTTTGAATTTCTGCAGTATCAGTTGTAATGTCTCCTTATTCAGTTCTGATTTTATTTATCTGGATATTCTCTTTTTCTTAGGCTGGCTAAATGTTTGTCAATTTTATTAACTTAAAAAAACAACTTTTTGTTTCATTGATCTTTTGTATTTTTTATTTCAAATTCATTTATTTCGCTCTGATCTTTATGATTTCTTTCCTTCTACTCTTTTTAGGTTTGATTTGCTCTTGCTTTTCTAGTTCTTTAAGATGCATTGTGAGATTGTTTATTTGAAGATTTTCCTCTTTATCTGATGTAGGCACCAATAGTTGTAAACTTCCCTCTGAGTGCTGCTTTTGCTGTATCCCATAAATTTTCTTATGTTGTGTTTCCATTATCATTTGTTTAAATAAATGTTTAAGTTTCCTTCTTAATTTCTTCATTTACTCACTGGCCAGTCAGGAGCATATTGTTTTATTTTTATGTATTTGTATTGTTTCCAAAATTCCTCTTATTAATTTCTAGTTTTATTTCATTGTGGTTAGAGAAGACGTTTGGTATTATTTAAATTTTTTTGAATGTTTTAAGAGTTGTTTTTTGACCTCATGTATGGTCTATCCTTGAGAAAAATCCATGTGCTGAAGAAAAAAAAAGTGTCATCTGTTGTTCTTGGATCAAATGGTCTATAAATATCCATTAGATCCATTTGGTCTATAGCGCAGATTAAGTCTGATGTTTGCTGAGTTTCTGTGTGGAAGATCTGTGCAATGCTGAAACTAGGGTGTTGAAGTCTCCAGCTGTTATTTTATTAGGGCCTATTTCTCTCTTTAGCTCTAATATTATTTCCTTTATATATATGTGGGTGCTCCAGTGTTGGGTGCATATATATTTAAATCATTAAATCCTCTTGCTAAATTGACCCGTTTATCATTATGTAGTGACATTCTTTGTCTCTTCTAATAGTTTTTGTCTTGAATCTGTTTTGTCTGATACAGGCACAGCAAGTCCTCCTCTTTTTTAATTTCCATTCCTGTGGAAAATCTTCTTCCATCACTTTATTTTCAGTCTATTTTTGTCTTTATAAGTGTAGTGTGTCTCTTTTAGGCAACAGATCAATGGGTCTTGTTTTTTTCATCCATTCAATCAGTCTATATCTTTTGATTGGTGGCTTTAGTCCATTTATATTCAAAGTTATTATTCACAAGAACTTACTCCTGCCATTTTATTATTTGTTTTCTGGTTGTTTTGTGGTCATCTCTTCCTTATTTCTTTCCTTCCTGTCTTTCACTAGTGAAGGTGATTTTCTTTAGTAATATAATTCATTTTCTTTCTATTGTTTTGTGTATTCATTGTATGTTTTTTGACTTGAGGTGACCATGAGGCTTGCAAATACTATCTTATAACCCATTATTTTAACCTGATAACAACTTAACATTATTTGGATAAACAAACAAGCAAAGGAAAACCATAAAAACTCTAAGTCCTAACTTCATTCCCCCTGCTTTTTAACTTTTTATGGTTTCTATTTATATCTATTGTATTGACTTTGTCTGAAAAAGTTCTTGTAGTTATTAATTTTTATTGGTCTATTGGTCTTTTTCCTTAGGATGAGTAGTTTACACACCACAGTTAGTGATATAATATTCTGTGTTTTTCTGTGTACTTACTATTACTAGTGAGTTTTGTTCCCTCAGGTGACTATTTATTTCTCATTAATTTTCTTTTCTTTCTGATTAAAGTACTCCCTTTAGCATGTTTTGCAGGATAGGTCTGGTATTGATGAAATTCCTCAGCCTTTCTTTGTCTGGGAAAGTCTTTATTTCTCCTTCATGTTTGAAGGATATTTTCACTATATATACTATTCTAGGGTAAACATTTTATTTTTTTTCTTCAGCACTTCAAATATGTCATGCCACTCACTCCTGACCTGTAAGGTTTCAACTGAAGATTCTGCTACCAGACATATTGGAGTTCCACTGTATGTTATTTGTTTCTTTTCTCTTGATGCTTTTAGGATCCTTTCTTTATCCTTGACCTTTAGGAGTTTGATTATTAAATGTTTTGAGGTAATCTTTTTTGCATTAAATCTTCTTGGTGTTCTATAACCTTCTTGTACTTGGATATTGATATCTTTCTCTAGGTTTGGGAAGTTCTCTGTCATCCCTTTGCATTAATTTTCTACCCCTATCTCTTTCTCTACATTCTCTTTAAGGCCAATAACACTTAGATTTGCCCTTTTGAGCTGTTTTCTAGATCCTGTAGGCATGCTTCGTTGTTATTTATTTTTTTCTTTTGTCTTCTTTGTGTACTTTCAAATAGCCTGTCTTCAAGTTCCCTAATTCTTTCTTCTACTCTATCAATTCTGCTGTTAAAGGACTCTGATGCATTCTTCAGCTGATTCTTTTTTAATTATTTTAATCTCTTTGTTAAATTTATCTGATAGGATTCTGAATCTTTGCTGTATGTTATCTTGAATTTCTTTGAGTTTTTAAAAATACAGCTATTTTGCATTCTCTGTCTGAAAGGTCACATATCTGTTTCTCCAGGATTGGCCCTGATGGCTTATTTAGCTCATTTCATGAGGTCATGTTCTCCTGGATGGTGTTGATACTAGTAGATGTTCTTTGGTGTCTGGGTATTGAAGGGTTAGGTATTTATTGTAGTCTTCTCTGTCTGGGCTTATTTTTAGCTATTCTTCTTGAAAAGGCTTTTTCAGATATTTGAATGGACTTGGGAGTTGTGATCTAAGCTATATTTTCTTTAGAAGGCATTCCAAGTCCTGTCACACTGTGGCTCTTGCAGACTCATAGACGGTCTTGGACAAGATCCAGGAGAATTCTCTGGCCAGGCAGAAACTCCTGTTCTTTTTCCTTTTTTTCTTCTGAACTTATAGAGTCTCTCTTCCTTTATTCTGACCCACTTAAAACTAGACATAGAGTGACACAAGCAACCTTTGCCCACCATGACTATTGATGCATTGGGTCAGACCTGAAGCCAACACCATGCTAGGTGTTGCCTAAAGGACTACTGCAACTACTCCCTAGCTACTGCCTGTGTTCCCTCAAGGCCCTTGAGTTCTACAATTTGCAGGTGTCAAACCCAGCCAGGCCTGTGTCCTTTCCTTCAGTGTGTCAAGGTCCCCCCTCCCCAAGCCCCAGGTGGGTCTAGAAGTGTTGTCTGAGAGTCAGAGACTAGAGTAAAAAACCTTAGATGTCTAACTGTTCTATTGTACTGCAGCTGAGTTGGCTCTCAAACCACAGAACACAGCCCTTCCCACTCTTCCCTCCCATTTCCAAAGGCAGAGGAGCCTCACCCTGTAGTCACCACCACCCCAGGCCGAAAGGACCACTGCTAGACTACTGAGGATGTTCCCTTAAGATCTAAGGTCTCTTAAGTCAGCTTGTCATAAATGCTGCCTGACCTAGGAATCACCCTTCAGGGCATTGGACTCCTCTCTGGCCCAGGGCAGGTCCAGAAATGCCATCAGAGTCAAGTCCAGAAACTGGGAACCCCAGGAACCCGCTTGGTGATCCACTCTTCTGTGGCCATGCTGGTACCTGATAATTGGTTTTCATGAAAGTGTTTTGTCTGTGTAGATAGTTGCTAACTTGGCATCCTTGCAGGAGAGGATAATTGGTGGAGCTTTCTATTCCACCATCTTGCTCTGCTCTCCTCCATTCATCCATATTTGGACACTGCCACATGTTGACCTTTACAAGAATGACTATTTTTTCTATGGGTAAGAAAGTATATAGTTAGTAAGTTTTGTAAAAGTACATTACTGTTTCAAGCAATAGCATTTTTGTCACTTCCTTTAATATTTCTTAATTTGTTGATATATTGGGATTTGCATTGCTCTTCTTCAGGTTTTTTTTTAGCCTAATGACTTCTCAATAGAAATAAGTTGTTTCTAATCAATGGGGAGCCATGAGACATATAACATTCCTTAATACTGTCAATGTTTTTCCAATAAATAAAAATCTTTTTAGAAGCATTGTTGCCAATCCACAAGTAGAGCATAGGTCAAAAGGAAAGAATAGAAATGTGAAGTCTTTGAAAATCTGTTATTTCTTACTCAGGATATTGATGAAAGCAAATATATTGCACTTTCAATGGTTTTAATTTTTCATAATTTAATTTTGTTCCTCTGGCTCCTGATTTGCTAAGCACTGCCGGGGAACTCTCCCCTAAGTCCTAGAAGTAAGCCCCACAGGCTTGGTTAGCAAAGGCATATTCAAACCTGAACACAGAAGAAGCCAATTAGAATTAACTGGGCTAATTAGGAATATAAATCTTCTATAAATTTCTTATCTTCCACAAATAGTGTGATGAATCTCTACTGTAATTCTTGAGGTGAGATACAAAGTAGTTCCCACGTGACCTTAGTAAGAGAAGTTGTGAAAACAGATTTAAATTAGTATCTGAAAGGCCAGGGGTTTTCTTTTGCTTGTTTTTAGCTTTACTATCTTAGGACACCTAAACTGTACAGGCTAGTGATTGTCTCAAAATATTAAATGTAATAAAGCCCAAAGGAAGACAGATTACCCATTTTAATTGATAAGTTCCGAGAATAAAGAATTAGATGAAGACCAGAAAACTATTACACCTTCAGAGGCTAAGTTCAATAGAGTAAAAGAGGGGGGACATTACGCTTCTTAGTTATTTTAAGATCTTCAGTGTTGTGTATAAGCAACATTTAGTGGCACTATAACAGGTACATTTACAATAAATAGGTAAATACAAATTGGCTGTCTAAGTTGTATTAATTTGATGCCACTTAAGTGGTACCTGGGAATACCTGGAGGCTGCTACCTTACTAAGCTCTGACAAGGTTCAACATATGAAAGAAAAGCAGGATTACATCATTTTTTCTTTTATTACAAAAGCCCAACGTGTTTTCTTCCAAATCTTCTTTTGGATACAATAAAGTTAGAAGTAATTATATCCCATAGCTCTCAACTCCTAAAAATTGTAGCTGCCATGCTCAGAAAAATTCAGACTTTTAAAAATATCATCTAGGAGGGGCCAATTGGCTTAACTTTGGCTGAAAGAATTAACACCCTTGCTAAACCAATTGCTACTATTAGCCTATAAATCTACAGTACCTATTTTGTGTATTTTCCAGTTTCTAGCACACTGGTCCACTATTAATTCCATAATTAAACTCAAACTGAACACTTCTTCTCTTAGTATCTCCATTAATTGGTGTCAACTCAGAAAAGTATCTGTAAACATACACCTCTGCCTAGTTCTTAAAACTATGAGGTAGGGTAGAGATAGCAGAAAATTAGGCCTCTGTTTCCTCATTGGCTATGAAACAATTAGTCTTTTCATATGCATAGCACATCACCACATGCAAATAATCACATTCATTATCTCATTTAGACCTCACCAGAATTCTGTGAAACTTCCAGTGGAAGAGCTATTGTTCTAAGATATATCTTTGAATTACAAAGCCATTTGCTTTTTTACGCATGTGCTGGTTGTCTGGACTTGTTCCATTCTGGCTTAAAAAAACATTTTATAGTTTAAACGCTCCTTACTATACTACATTCCCTGAGAAATATAGCATAATGTAGTATTGTACACTCCCTATTGTACTATATTCTCTGAGAGATGAATACTATATTCATTCCTTAAATATGTGTCCTAAAAGCCTAAAATATAATACTATATACACTCCCTATTGTACTACATTCCGAGGGATGAATATTATATTCATTCCTTAAATAAGTGCCCTAAAAGCCTAAAATATAACACTATATACTCTAATACTACTAACTCAATATACATCAATATTTTTCCTTTTTAATTTTTATTTTTATTAAGTTCTGGGGTACATGTGCAAGATGTGCAGGATTGTTACATATGTAAATGTGTGCCATGGTGGTTTGTGGCACCTGTGAACCCATCACGTCGGTATTAAACCCAGCATGCATTAGCTATTGTTCCTAAAATTCTCCCTCCCTCCAACCCACCCTCTAACAGGCCCCAGTGTGTGTTGTTCCCCTCCCTGGGTCCATGTGTTCTCATTCTTCAGCTCTCACTTATAAGTGAGAACATGTGGGGTTTGGTTTTCTGTCCCTGTGTTAGTTTGCTGAGGATAACGGCTTCCAGTTCCATCCATGTCTGTGCAAAGGATATAATCTCATTCCTTTTTATGGCTGCATAGTATTCCATGGTGTATATGTACCACACTTTCTTTACCCATCTATCATTGATGGGCATTTGGATTGATTTCATGTCTTTGCTATTGCAAATAGTACTGCAATGAACATATGCATGCACGTATCTTTGTAATAGAATGATTTATATTCTTTTGGGTATATGCCCAGTAATGGGATTGCTGGGTCAAATGGTATTTCTGGTTCTAGATCTTTGAGGAATTGCCACACCATCTTCCACAATAGTTGAAGTAATTTACATTCCCAGCAACAGTGTAAAAGCATTCCTATTTCTCTGCAACCTTGTAAGCATCTGCTGTTTCCTGACTTTTTAATTGCCATTCTGATTGGAGTGAGATGGTATCTCACTGTGGTTTTGATTTGCATTTCTCTAATGATCAGTGATATTGAGCTTTTTTTCATGTTTGTTGGTCACATAATTGTCTTCTTTTGAGAAGTGTCTGTTCATGTCTTTTGCCCACTTTTTAATGGGAATGTTCATTTTCTTCTTGTAAATTTAAGTTCCTTGTAGATTCTGGATATTACGCCTTTGTCAGATGGATAGATTGTAAAAATTTTCTCCCACTCTGCAACTTGCCTGTTCACTCTGATTATAGTTTCTTTTGCTATGCAGAAGCTCTTTAGTTTAATTAGATCTCATTTGTCAATTTTTGCTTTTGTTGCAATTGCTTTTGGTTGTTTTGTCATGAAATCTTTGCCTGTGCCTATGTCATGAATGGTATTGCCTAGATTTTCTTCTAGGGATTTTCTAGTTTTGGGTTTTACATTTAAGTCTTTAATTCATCTTGAGTTAATTTTTGTATAATGTGTAAGGAAGGGGTCCAGTTTCAATTTTCTTCATATGGATATCCAGTTTTTCCCTGCAGCATTTATTAAATAGGGAATCCTTTCCCCATTGCTTGTTTTTGTCAGGTTTGCCAAAGATCAGATGGTTGTAGATGTGTGGTGTTATTTCTGAGGCCTCTGTTCTGTTTCATTGGTCTATTTTGGTACCATTACCATGCTGTTTTGGTTATTGCAGCCTTCTAGTATAGTTTGAAGACAGGTAGCATGATGCCTCCAGCTTTGTTCTTTTTGCTTAGGACTCTCTTGGCTATACAGGCCCTTTTTTCATTCCATATGAAATTTAAAGTGGTTTTTTTCTAATTCTTTGAAGAAAGTCAATGGTAGCTTGATGGGAATAGCATTGAATCTATAAGTTACTTTGGGCAGTTTGGCCACTTTCATGATATTGATTCTTCCTATCCATGAACAGGGAATGTTTTTCTATTTGTTTGTGTCCTCTCTGACTTCCTTGAGCAGTGGTTTGTAGCTCTCCTTAAAGAGGTCCTTCACTTCTGTTGTTAACTGTATTCCTAGGTATTTTGTTCTCCTTGTAGCAATTGTGAATGGGAGTTTATTAATGATTTGGCTCTCTGCTTGTCTGTTGTTGGTGTGTAGGAATGCTTGTCACTTTTGCACATTGATTTTAATATCCATCAATTTCTAAGACTCAGTAGAATGTAAACAAAAAAGTTAATTATGCATTCCAATTATTTGATAAATTCAAATTGGGGAAAATATGATCAGATTACTAGTGACAAACAGTCACCTCTAGCCTCACTGCTTAAACATGGCACAGTGAAGAAGAGAGCTGAATTGAATTCTAGTCCCAGCTCTGCCTTTGACCTACTTAATAAACTTGGCTGAGGTACACACATCTCCTCTATTCTCTCAATTCCTTATACAGAGAAATAAGGGGTTTAGAATAAATAAGAGGTTGGCAAAATCTGGCCAGCTTCTGAAGGTGATTTTATAAATAAAGTTTTTTGGAACATAGTGACCCTCGTTCATTTATGTTTTGTCTATGGCTGCATTTGCATTGCAAAGGCAGAGTCCATCAGTTGTCACAAAGACCATTTGACCATTAAAGCCACAATACTGACTATCTGGCCTTTACTAAAAACGTTTGCTAATCCATAAACTAAATCATCTTAGTTTTCTTCCTACTCTGATATTCTAGACAACTATAAAATGATTACAGTTTTTACAGCTGCATCCTATGTAAAAACTTGCAGTTTCTATTTTATGCAGTGGCTCTTCCTTATAGACAACTTGGCATTTAATATTATTAGTGGAAGAAAGGTTTTTTTTTTATTACTAAAGTTAAGGGCAGCATGTGTAGAGGTTTGTTTGTTTTTTATTTTTTGGATGGAGTTTCACTCCTGTCACCCAGGCTGGAGTGCAGTGGCATGATCTTGGCACACTGCAACCTCCACCTCACGGATTCAAGCAATTCTCCTGCCTCAGCCTCTCGAGTATCTGGGACTACAGGCATGCACCACCATGCCTGGTTAATTTTTGTATCTTTAGTAGAGATGGGGTTTCACCATGTTGGCCGGGCTGGTTTTGAACTCCTGACCTCAGGTGATCAACCTGCCTCAGCCTCCCAAAGTGCTGGGATTACAGGTGCTAGTCACTGCACCTGCCATGAGTTTTTTGTTTTAAATCATCATTATTAAAAATATTTTAAGCATGGTAAATAAACTTTTGGAAGTAGCAGTTGGAGACTCCTTATATTTGTCCATTTTCATGCTGCTGATAAAGACATACCCAAGACTGGGCAATTTACAAAAGAAAGAGGTTTAATTGGAGTTACAGTTCCATATGGCTGGGTAGGCCTCACAATCATGGTGGAAGGCAAGGAGGAGCAAGTCACATCTCATGTGGATGGCAGCAGAAAAAAGAGAGAATGAGAGCCAAGTGAAATGAGTTTCCCCTTATCAAACCATCAGATCTTGTGAGACTTATTCACTACCATGAGAAAAGTATGGGGGAAACTGCCCCCATGATTCAATTATCTCCCGCCAGGTCCATCCCACAATACATGGGAACTATAGGAGTACAATTCAAGATTAAATTTGGGTGGGGACACAAAGCCAAACCATATCATTCTGACTCTGACCCCTCCCAAATCTCACGTCCTTACATTTGAAAACCAATCATGCCTTCCAACAGTCCCCGAAAGTCTTAACGGATTTCAGCATTAATTCAAAAGTCCACAGTCCAAAGTCTCATCTGAGACAAGGCAAGTCCCTTCCACCTATGAGCCTGTAAAATAAAAAGCAAGTTAGTTATTTCCTAGATACAATGGGGGCACAGGCATTGGGTAAATACAGCCATTCCAATTAGGGGGAATTAGCCAAAACAAAGGGGTTACCAGCCCCATGCAAGTCTGAAATCCAGAAGGGCAGTCAAATCTTAAAGCTCCAAAATGATATTTTTTGACTCCATGTCTCATATCCAGGTCACACTGATGCAAGAGGTGGGCTCCCATGGTCTTGGGCAGCTCCACCCCTGTGGCTTTGCAGGGTACAGCCTCTCTCCTGGATGCTTTCACAAGTTGGCATTGGTTGTCTGCAGCTTTTCCAGGTGCACAGTGCAAGTTGTTGGTGGAACTACCATTCTGGGGTCTGGAGGATGGTGGCCCTCTTCTCACAGCTCCACTAGGTGATGGGAGTCTGTGTGGGGGCTCTGACCCCACCTTTCCTTTCCGCAATGCCCTAGCAGAGGTTCTCCATGAGAGCCCCACCCCTGCAGCAAGCTTCTGCCTGGCCATCCAGGCGTTTCCATACATCCTCTGAAATCTAGGCAGAAGTTCCCAAACCTCAATTTGACTTTTGTGCACCCAAAGGATCAACACCATGTAGAAGCTGCCAAGGTTTGGGGCTTACACTCTCTGAAGCCACCGCCAAAGCTCTGTGTTGGCCCCTTTCAGCCACAGCTGGAGTGGATAGGACACAGAGCACCAAGTCCGTAGTCTGCACATAGCACAGGGACCCTGGGCCTGGCCCACAAAATCATTTTCTCCTAGGCCTCCGGGTCTGTGATGGGAGGGGCTGCCGTGAAGACCTCTGACATGCCCTGGAGACATTTTCTCCATTGTCTTGGAGATTAACATTCAGCTCCTCATTACTTATGCAATTTTCTGCAGCCAGCTTGAATTTCTCCTCAGAAAATGGGTTTTTCCTTTTCTATTGCATTATCAGTCTGCAAATTTTTCAAAACTTTATGCTCTGCTTCCCTTATAAAACTGAATGCCTTTAATAGCACCCAAGTAGCCTCTTGAATGCTTTGCTGCTCAGAAATTTCTTCCACCAGATACCCTATATTATCTTTTTCAAGTTCAAAGTTCCACAAATCTAGAGTAAGAGCAAAATGCAACCAGTCTTTTTGCTAAAACATAACAAGAGTCACCATTGCTCCAGTTCCGAACAAATTTCTTATCTCCATCTGAGACCACCTAAGCCTGGACATTATTGTTCATATCACTATCAAGCTTTTGGTCAAAGCCATTCAACAAGTCTCTAGAAAGTTCCAAACTTTCCCACATTTGCCTGTCTTCTTCAGAGACCTCCAAACTGTTCCAACCTCTGCCTGTTACCCAGTTCCAAAGTTGCTTCCACATTTTTGGGTATCTTTTCAGCAATGCCTCACTGTACTGGTACCAATTTACTGCATTACTCCATTTTCACGCTGCTAATAAAGACATACCTGAGACTGGGCAATTTACAAAAGAAAGAGGTTTAATTGGACTTACAGTTCCACGTGGCTGGGGAGGCCTCACAGTCATGGTGGAAGGCAAGGAGGAGCAAGTCACATCTTATGTGGATGGCAGCAGGCAAAAAGAATGAGAGCCAAGCAAAATGAGTTTCCCCTTATAAAACCATCAGATCTTGTGAGACTTATTCACTACCATGAGAACAGTATGGGGGAAACTGCCCCAATGATTCAATTATCTTCCACTGGGTCCATCTCACAACACATGGGAATTATGGAAGTACAATTCAAGATGAGATTTGGGTGGGGACACAGAGCTAAACCATATAACTCCTATAACTAAAGCCAGAAGAAAAACTGCTTGAGGATCCCAGTTTATTACTTAAATGGCATGACTTATTGGAATATGGAAGTAAAACACTTGCAACATACTACAATGTCAGGATAGGTACAAAACACATTTTGTGTCATGAATCACATGACAACACAGGCTATAGTCAATATACTTAACTCTAACCCATTAATAACAATTTCCATTCCCCCACAACACACTCTCACCCACTCCAAGTGCAATACAACCATTAGTCTACCTTCTGCCTCTAGAGATTTGCAAGTTATGGAAGGGAACCATACAATATGTGGACTTTTGTGACTTGCTTCTTTGAAATAGCATGTTTACAAGGTTAATCAATGCTGTAGCATGTACTAGTGCTTCTTTGTTTTCTATTGTCAAATGATATTCTATAGTATGAGGATATGAGATTTTTTTTTTTTTTTTGAGACGGAGTCTCGCTCTGTCACCCAGGCTGGAGTGCAGTGGCGCAATCTTGGCTTACTGCAAGCTCTGCCTCCTGGGTTCACACCATTCTCCTGCCTCAATCTCCTGAGTAGCTGGGACTACAGGTGCCAGCCACCACGCCCGGCTAATTTTATGTGTTTTTACTAGAGATGGGGTTTCACCGTTCTAGCCAGGATGGTCTCGATCTCCTGACCTCGTAATCTACCCAGCTCAGCCTCCCAAAGTGCTGGGATTACAGGCATGAGCCACTGTACCCAGCCAAGGATATGAGAGTTTATTCATACATGCATCAGTTGGTGGACTCATGGGTTGTTTACATTTTTTGGCTATTGTGAATGATATTACTATAAATGTTCATGTATAAGTTTTTGTGTAGACCTGTTTTCAGCTCACCTGGGTATGTCAACATCTAGGACTGGAACTTTTGGGTCATATAGTAATGCTATGTTGAATTTTTTTGAGAAACAGTCAGTCACTGTTTTCCAAAGCAATTGCACCATTTTACATTTGCACCAGCAATACATGAGGGCTCCAATTTCTCCACATTCTTGCCAACATATTTATTGTGTCTTTGTTATAGCCATCCTAGGGAGTGCAAAGTGGTATCTCACTATAGATTTGATTTGCATTTCCCTAACAGCTAATCATATTGAGCATCTTGTCATGTGCTTATTGGCCAATTGTTTATCTTACTTGAGGAATTTCTATTCAGATTTTCCTGTTGTTTTTTTTTCCTTTTTTTTCTGATAAGGATCTCAATGTTTCCCAAGCTGGATTAAAACTCATGGGCTCAAGCCGAGCTCATTCCTCAGCCTATTGAGCAGCTGGGACCACAGGCATGTGCAACTGTGCCTGGCTTCTATCTTTTAATTGGGTTATTAGGCTTTTTATTATTGAGTTATATTTATATATTTTTATATTTTCTGTATAGAGTATCCTATCAGATATATGATTTACAAAATATTTTCTTCCATTCTAAAGGAGAATTCACTTTTTTTTGCTTACTTTTTTTTATTATACTTTAAGTTCTAGGGTACCTGTGCACAACGTGCAGGTTTGTTACATAGGTATACTTGTGCCATGTTGGTTTGCTGCACCCAATAATTCGTCATTTACATTAGGTATTTCTCCTAATGTTATCCTTACCCCAGCTCCCCATCCCCCGACAGGCCCCAGTGTGGGATGTTCCCCACCCTGTGTCCAAGTGTTCTCATTGTTCAATTCCCACCTATGAGTGAGAATATGTGGTGTTTGGTTTTCTGTCCTTGTGACAGTTTGCTCAGAATGATGGTTTCCACCTTCATACATGTCCCTGCAAAGGACATGAACTCATCCTGTTTTTATGACTGCATAGTATTCCATGGTGTATACGTGCCACATTTTCTTAACCCAGTGTATCATTGATGGACACTTGGGTTGGTTCCAAGTCTTCGCTATTGTGAAGAGTGCCACAATAAACATACATGTGCATGTGTCTTTATAGTAGCATGATTTATAATCCTTTGGGTATATACCCAGCAATGGAATCTCTGGGTCAAATGGTATTTCTAGTTCTAGATCCTTGAGGAATCACCACACTGTCTTCCACAATGGCTGAACTAATTTACAGTCCCACCAACAGTATTAAAGCGTTCCTATTTCTCCACATCCTCTCCAGCATCTGTTGTTTCCTGACTTTTTAATGATTGCCATTCTAACTGGTGTGAGATGGTATCTCATTGTGGTTTTGATTTGCATTTCTCTGATGACCAGTGATGATGAGCATTTTTTCATGTGTCTGTTGGCTGCATAAATGTCTTCTTTTGACAAGTGTCTGTTCATAGCCTTTGCCCACTGTTTGATAGGGTTGTTTTATTTTTTTTCTGGCAAATTTGTTTGAGTTCTTTGTAGATTCTGGATATTAGCCCTTTGTCAGATGGGTAGATTGCAAACATTTTCTCCCATTCTGTAGGTTGCCTGTTCACTCTGATGGTAGTTTCTTTTGCTGTGCAGAAGCTCTTTAGTTGAATTAGATCCCATTTGTCAATTTTGGCTTTTGTTGCCATTGCTTTTGGTGTTTTAGTCATGAAGTCCTCGCCCATGCCTATGACCTGAATGGTATTGCCTAGGTTTTCTTCCAGGGTTTTTAGGGTTTTTGGTCTAACATTTAAGTCTTTAATCCATCTTGAATTAATTTTTGTATAAGGTGTAAGGAAGGGATCCAGCTTCAGCTTTCTGCATATGGCTATCCAGTTTTCTCAGCACCATTTATTAAATAGGGAATCCTTTCCCCATTGCTTGTTTTTGTCAGGTTTGTCAAAGATCAGATGGTTGTAGATGTGTGGTGTTATTTCTGAGGACTCTGTTCTGTTCCATTGGTCTATATCTCTGTTTTGGTCCCAGTACCATGCTGTTTTGGTTACTGTAGCCTTGTAGTAGAGTTTGAAATCAGGTAGCGTGATGCCTCCAGCTTTGTTCTTTTGGCTTAGGATTGTCTTGGCAATGCAGGCTGTTTTTTGGTTCCATATGAACTTTAAAGTAGTTTTTTCCAATTCTGTGAAGAAAGTCGTTGGTAGCTTGATGGGGATGGCATTGAATCTATAAATATCCTTGGGCAGTATGGCCATTTTCACAATATTGATTCTTCCTATCCATGAGCATGGAATGTTCTTCCATTTGTTTGTGTCCTTTTTTATTTCATTGAGCAGTGGTTTGTAGTTCTCCTTGAAGGGGTCCTTCAAATCTCTTGTAAGTTGGATTCTTAGGTATTTTATTCACTTAGTAGCAATTGTGAATGAGAGTTCACTCATGATTTGGCTCTGTGTTTGTCTGTTATTGGTGTACAGGTATGCTTGTGATTTTTGCACATTGATTTTGTATCCTGAGACTTTGCTGAAGTTGCTTATCAGCTTAAGGAGATTTGTGGCTGCTAGCTTTTGAATTTGTTTGCTCTTGGTTCTCTAGTTCTTTTAATTGTGATGTTAGGGTGTCAATTTAAGACCTTTCCTGCTTTCTCTTGTGGGCATTTACTGCTATAAATTTCCCTCTACACACTGCTTTGAATGTGTCCCAGTGATTCTGCTATGTTGTGTCTTTGTTCTCACTGGTTTCAAAGAACATCTTGATTTCTGCCTTCATTTCATTATTTACCCAGTAGTCATTAAGGAGCAAGTTCAGTTTCCATGCAGTTGTGCGGTTTTGAGTAGTTTCTTAATCCTGAGTTCTAATTTGATTGAACTGTGCTCTGAGAGACAATTTGTTGTGATTTCCGTTCTTTTGCTGAGGAGTGCTTTACCTCCAACTATGTGGTCAATTTTGGAATAAGTGCGATGTGGTGCTTAGAAGAATGTGTATTCTGTTGATTTGGGGTGGAGAGTTTTATAGATGTCTATTAGGTCTGCTTGATCCAGAGCTGAGTTCAAGTCCTGGATATCCTTTTTAACCTCCTGTCTCATTGATCTGTCTAATATTGACAGTGAGGTGTTAAAGTCTCCCATTATTAGTGTGTGGGAGTCTAAGTCTCTTTCTAGGTCTCTAAGGACTTGCTTTATGAATCTGGGTGCTCCTGTATTGGGTGCATATATATTTAGGATAGTTAGCTCTTGTTGTTGAATTGATCCCTTTACCATTATGTAATGGCCTTCTTTGTCTCTTTTGATCTTTGTTGGTTTAAAGTCTGTTTTATCAGAGACTAGGATTGCAACCCCTGTTTTTTTTTTTCTCTTTCCATTTGCTTGGTAAATATTCCTCCATCCCTTTATTTTGAGCCTATGTGTGTCAATGTATGTGAGATGGGTCTCCTGAATACAGCACACTGATGGGTCTTGACTCTTTATCCAATTTGCCAATCTGTGTCTTTTAATTGGGTCGTTTATCCCATTTACATTTAATATTATTATGTGTGAATTTGATCGTGTCATTATGATGTTAGCTGGTTATTTTGTTCATTAGTTGATGCCGTTTCTTTCTAGCATCAATGGTCTTTACAATTTGGCATGTTTTTGCAGTGGCTGTTACCAGTTTTTCCTTTCTATGGTTAGTGTTTCTTTTAGGAGGTCTTCTAAGGTAGGCCTGGTTGTGAGAAAATCTCTCAGCATTTGCTTGTCTGTAAAAGATTTTATTTCTCGTTCACTTATGGAGCTTAGTTTGGCTGGATATGAAATTCTGGATTGAAAATTCTTTTCTTTAAGAATGTTGAATATTGGCCCCCACTCTCTTCTGGCCTGTAGAGTTTCTGCTGAGAGATCCACTGTTAGTCTGATGGGCTTCCCTTTGTGGGTAACTCAAACTTCCTCTCTGGGTGCCCTTAACATTTTTTTGTTCATTTAAACCTTGGTGAATCTGACAATTATGTGTCTTGTAGTTGCTCTTCTCGAGGAGTATCTTCGTGGTGTTCTCTGTATTTCCTAAATTTGAATGTTGGCCTGCCTTTCTAGGTTGGGAAAGTTCTCCTGGATAGTATCCTGAAGAATGTTTTCCAACTTGGTTCCATTCTCCCTGTCACTTTCAGGTACACCAATCAAATATAGATTGGGTCTTTTCAGATAATCCCATATTTCTTGGAGGCTTTGTTCATTTCTTTTTACTCTTTTTTCTCTAAACTTCTCTTCTTGCTTTATTTCATTAATTTCATCTTCAATCACTGATACCCTTTCTTCCACTTGATCCAATCAGCTACTGAAGCTTGTGCATGTGTCATGTAGTTCTCATGCCATGGTTTTCAGCTCCATCAGGTCATTTAGGTCTTCTCTACACTGTTTATTCTAGTTAGCCATTTGTCTAATCTTTTTTCAAGGTTTTAGTTTCCTTGCAGTGGGTTCAAACATCCTCCTTTAGCTCGGAGAAGTTTCTTATTACAGACCATCTGAAGCCTACTTCTGTCAACTCATCAAAGTCATTCTCCATCCAGCTTTGTTCCATTGCTGGTGAGGAGCTGCAATCCTTTGGAGAAGAGGCACTCTGGTTTTCAGAATTTTCAGCTTTTCTGCTCTGGTTTCTCCCCATCTTTGTGGTTTTATCTACCTTTGGTCTTTGACGATGGTGACCTACAGATGGGGTTTTGGTGTGGATGTCCTTTTTGTTGATGTTGATGCTATTCCTTTCTGTTTGTTAGTTTTCCTTCTAACAGTCAGGACTCTCAGCTGTAGGTCTGTTGGAGTTTGCTGGAGGTCCACTCCAGATCCCGTTTGCCTGGGTATCACCAGCGGAGGCTGCAGAACCACAAATATTGCAGAACAGCAAATGTTGTTGCCTGATTCTTCCTTTGGAAGCTTTGTCTCAGAGGGGTACCTGGCTGTATGAGGTGTCAGTCGGCCCCTACTGGGAGGTGTCTTCCAGTTAGGCTACTCGGAGGTCAGGGACCCACTTGAGGAGGCAGTCTGTCTGTTCTCAGATCTGAAACTCTGTGCTGGGAGAACCACTGCTCTCTTCAAAGCTGTCAGACAGGGACGTTTAAGTGTGCAGAATTTTCTGCTGCCTTTTGTTCAGCTATGCCTTGACCCCAGAGGTGGAGTCAACAGAGGCAACAGGCCTTGTAGATCTGCGGTGGGCTCTGCCCAGTTCAAGCTTCCCCACCTGCTTTGTTTACCTACTCAAGCCTCAGCAATGGCAGATGTGCCTCCCCCTGCCAGGCTGCTGCGTTGCAGGTCAATGTCAGACTGCTGCACTAGCAGTGAGCAAGGCTCCGTGGGCATGGGACCTGCCGATCCAGGCATGGGATATAATCTCCTGGTGTGCTGTTTGCTAAGACCATTGGAAAAGTGCAGTATTTAGGCAGGAGTGTCCCGTTTTTCCAGATACAGTCTGTCATGGCTTCCCTTGGCTAGGAAAGGGAAATCCCCCGACCCCTTGTGCTTCCCAACTGAGGCAATGCCCCACCCTGTTTTGGCTCACCCTCCATGGGCTGCATCCACTGTCCAACCCTTCCCAATGAGATGAAGCAGGTACCTCAGCTGGAAATGCAGAAATCACCCGTCTTCTGCATCGATCACACTGGGAGCTGCAGACTGGAGCTGTTCCTATTCAGCCATCTTGGAATGGACCCCCCAGTTTTGAGAATTCACTTTCTTGATGTATCATTTGAAGCACTAAAGTTGTTAATTTTGATGATGTTTATCTATTTTCTTTTTTGTTGCTTGTGCTATTGGTGTTAAAACCAGAAAACCATTGTTTAATCCAAGGTCGTAAAGATTTCCTCCTATGTTTTCTTGTAAAAGTTTTGGAATTTCAGCTCTTACATTTAGGTTTATGATCTACTTTGAGTAAATTCTTATACATGTAGTGAAGGAGACTACCTGCATTCTTTTGCATGTGATTATACAATTGTCACAGCATGCTTTGTTGAAGAGAATGTTCTTTCCTCATTGAATAATTTTGGCATGCTTGTCAGAAATGAACTCATTATAAACATAAGAGTTTATTCCTGGACTCTCAATCCTATTTCACTGATGTATATTTCCATCCTTTTGATAGTACCACACAACCTCTTGATTACCTTTGGGGTAAGTTTTACAACCAGGAAGTGAGAGTCCTCCAACTTTCTTTTTATTCCGTGATTGCCCTGGTTAGAAACTTCAGTACAATAGTGAATACAAATTGTAAGCACAAACATTCTTGTTTCATTCCTGATCTTAAGTATTCAACATTTAGTCTTTCACCATCGAGTATAATGTCAGTTGTGGAATTATCATAGATGACATTCATTAGGTTGAGAAATATTCCTAGTTCATTAAGGTTTTGTTTAATCATGAAAGGGTTGTGCATTTTCTGCATTTTTCAAATGATTTTTCTGTATCTATTAAAATGATTATTTTTTCATCCTTTATGCTATTAATATGGTTTATTACCTTGATTTATTTTTGAGTGTTAAATTAACCTTCCATTTATGGGATAAATCCTGCTTGGTCATGCTGTACAATCCTTTTTAAATTTTTGTGGGCACATAGGTGTATATATTTATGGGGTACATGAGATATTTTGATACAGGTATGCAATGTGTAATACAGCAGGGTAAATGGAGTATTCATCACCTCAAGCATTTACCCTTTGCATTACCAACAATCCAATTATAGTCTTCTAGTTATTTTTAAGTATATAATTAATTTATTATTCACTATAGTCACCTTGTTGTGCTACCAAATACTAGATCTTATTCATTCTGGGTTTTTTTGTACCCATTAACCATTGCCACTTCCCCCACCCCCCAACTCCCGAATACCCTTCTCAGCCTCTGGTAACCAACATTTTACTTTCTCTCTCCAACAGCTCAATTATTTTAATTTTTAGCTTTCACAAATAAGTGAGAACATGTGATGTTTGTCTTTCTGTGCCTGGCTTATTTCACTTAACATAATGACTTCCAGTTCCATCCATGTTGTTGCAAATGACAGGACCTCATTTTTTATGGCCGAATAGTACTTCATGGTGTATATGTACCAGATTTTCTTTCTTTCTTGATAGTCACTTAGATTGCTTCTAAATGTTGCTATGATGAATAGTGCTGCAATAAACATGAGAGTACAGACATCTCTTCAATATACTGAATTCCTTACTTTAAGGGACATACCTAGCAGTGGGATTCCTGGATCATGTGGTAGTTCCACTTTTAGATCCTTACCAGTATCTGTTATTGTATGTCTTTTGATAAAAGCCATTTAAACTGGAGTGAGGTGATATCTCATTGTTGTTTTCATTTGTATTTCTTTGACGATCAGTAATGCTGAGCACCTTTTCTTATACCCATTTGCCATTTGCATGTCTTTTTTTGATAAATGTCTATTCAGATCTTTGGCTCATTTTTAATCACATTATTATATTACTTCTCATTGAGTTGTCTGAGCTTCTTATCATATCTTTTGGTTATGAATCCCTTGTCAGATGGATAGTTTGCAAAATTTTGCTCCCATTCTATGGGGTTTTCTCTTCACTTTGTTGATTGTTTGCTTCACTATGAATAAGTTTTTTTTTTTTTTTTTTTTACTTGAAGTGATTCCATTTGTTCATTTTTGCTTTGGTTGCCTATGGTTATGGGGTATTACTTAAAAAATCTTTGCTCACTCCAATGTACTGGATAATTTCCCCAATGTTTTATTTTATTTTTATTTTTTTAGTAGATTCATAGTTTGTGGTTTTAGAGTTAAGTCTTTAATATATTTTCATTGGATTTTTGTATATGGCAAGAGATAGGGGTCTATCTTCATTCTTTTGTATATGGATATCCAGTTTTCACAACACAATTTATTGAAGAGATGGTACTTTACCCAATATATGTTCTTGGCACCTTTGTTGAAACTGAGTTCATTGAAGATATATGAATTTATTTCTAAGTTCTCTATTCTCTTCCATTGGTCTATGTGTCTGTTTTTATACCAGTATCATGCTGTTTTGGTTACTATAGCTCTGTAGTATAATCTAAAGTCAGATAGTGTGATTTTCCAGTTTTTTTCCTTTTGTTCAGGATAGCTTTGGCTACTCTGGGTCTTTTGTGGTTTCATATAAGTTTTAGAATATTTTCTACTTCTGTGAAGAATATTATTGGTATTTTGATAAAGGATGCATTGAATTTGCATGTTCTTTTGTGTAGTATGGAGATTTTAACAACATTGATTCTTCTAATACATGAACACAGAATATCTTTCCATTTATTGTGTCCTCTTCAATTTCTTATATTAATGTTTTATAATTTTCATTGTAGAGGTCTTTCACTTCTTTGGTTAATTGCTAGGTATTTAATTTTATTTGTAGCTATTGTTAATGGAATTATTTTTTGACTTCCTTTTCAGATTGTTCACTGTCGGCATAAAGAAAGGCAATGGATTTTTGTATGCTAATTTTGTATCTTGCAAATTTACAGAATTTATCAGTTCTACATGTTGAGTAACAGTGGTGAAAGTGGGCATCCTTGTCGTGTTCCAGATCTTAGAGGAAAGGCTTTCAGTTTTCCCCCATTCAGTATGATACTAGTTGTGGTCTGTCATATATGGCTTTTATTGTGTTCAGGTATGTTCCTTTTTTTTCTTAAATTTCAACTTTTATTTTAGTTACAGGGGGTATGTGTGCATATTTGTTACATGGAAATATTGCATGATGCTGAGGTCTGTAATACAGATCCTGTCAACCTGGTAGTGAGCATAATACGCATAGGTAGTTTTTAAACCCATACCCTCCATTCTACTCTACAGCAGTCTACAGTGTTTGTTGTTTCATATTGATGTCCATGTGTGCTCAATGCTTAACTCCCACTTGCAAATGAAAAAATGTGGTATTTGGCTTTCTGCTCCTGCATTAACTTGCTTAGGATTATGGGCCCTAGCTCCATTCATGTTGCTGCAAAGTACATGATCTCATTCTTTTATATGGCTGCATAGTATCCCATGTATATGTACCACATTTTCCTTATTCATTCTACCATTGATGAGCACCTGGATTGATTTCATGTCTTTGTTACTGTGAATATCACAGCAATGAATGTATGAGTGCATGTGAAATTTTGGTAGAATGATTTCTTTTGGGTATGTACCCAGTAAAGGGATTGCTGTGTCAAATAGTAGCCATGTTTTAAGTTCTGTGAGAAATATCCAAACAGCTTTCCATGGTGGCTGGACTAATTTACATTCCCACCAACAGTGTATAGGTGAAAGAAATTATAAACAGAGCAAGTAGATAACCTATAGAAAGGGAGAAAACATTCACAAATGAGGCATTTGACAAAGATCTAATATCCAGCATCTATAGGGAATTTAAATCAACAAGCAATAAACAAATAACCTCATTGATAAATAAATGGGCAATGGACATGAACAGACACTTCTCAAAAGAAGGAATAAAAGTGGCTAACAGAGATATGAAAAAATGCTCAGCATCACAAATATTCAGAGAAGTGCAAATAAAAACCACAATAAGATATCATCTCAGACCACTCAGAATGGCTATTACTAAAAAGTCAAAACCCAATAGATGCTGGCAAGGCTTGAGAGAAAAGGTAGGTTCTTTCTATCCCCAGTTTTTTCAGAGTGCTTTTTCTTTTGTCATAAAGGATATTTAATCTTACCAAATGCTTTTTCAGCGTCAATTGAAATGACTATATAGATTTTGTCTTTCATTCTGTTGATATAATAAATCACATCGATTGATTTGCATATGTTGATCCATTCTTGAATAGCTGTGATAACTTCCAGTCATGATGAACAATCTTTTTAATGTTTTGTTGAATTTGGTTTGCAAGTATTTTGTTGAGGATTTTTGCATCATGGTTTATTACAGATATCGGACTGTAGTTTTTTTTTTTTTTTAATGTTTCTTTGTCTGGTTTGGATATCAGGGTAAAAATGGCCTCATAGAATGAATCTGAAAGTATTCCCTCTTACTTTTTGAAACATTTTGAGTAGGATTATTACTAGTTCCTTAAATGTTAAGTTGAATCCAGCACTGAATACATCGAGTCCTGTGCTTTTCTTTGCTTGGAGACCCTTTATTATGGCTTTGACCTTGTTACTTGTTATTGACCTGCTCAGGTTTTAGATTTCTTCATAGTTCAGTCTTGGTAGGCTGTATGTGTCTAAGAATTTGTCCCTTTCTCCTAGATCTTCCAATTTATTGGCATATAGTTGTTCATAGTAGTCTCTAATCATTCTTTGAGTTTCTGTGATATGGGCTGTAATGTCTCCTTTTCATGTCTGTTTTTCTTTGGGTCTTCTCTATCATTTTGTTAGTTTGGCTAAAGATTTGTCAATTTTGTTTATTTTTTCAAAATAAATACCACCTTTTGGTTTCATTGGTCTTTTGTATTGTTTTCTTTGTTTCAATTTCATTTATTTCTGCTCTGATCATTATTTCTTTTTTTCTACTAATTCTGGATTGGATTTGCTCTTGCTTTTCTGATTCTTTAAGCTACATCATTATGTTATTTATTTGAAGTTTTTCTACTTTTTTGATGTAGGCACTTAACAGTTATAAACTGCACTCTTTGTACTGCTCTTGAGTTATCTTACAGAATAGGTTTTGGTATATTTCTATTTTCATTTGTTTTTTCAGATTCCTTTTTAATTGTTTTAATGACCCACTGGTCATTCAGAAGAATATTAACGTCCATGTGTTTGTATTGTTTCCAAATTTTTCGCATTACTGATTTCTACTTTTATTCACTGTGATCAGAGAAGATACATGATTTTTTTTTTCCACATTTTAAGACTTGCTTTTTGGCCTAACATATGGTCTATCCTTGATAATAATACATGTTCTGAGGAAATAAATGTATAATCTGTATCCATTGGATGAAATATTGTGTAAATATCTATTTGGTCCATTCGTTCTATAGTGAAGATTAAGTTCAATGTTTTCCTGTTGATTTTCTATTATTATTATTATATTTTAAGTTCTGGGGTACATGTGCAGAACGTGCAGGTTTGTTACTCAGGTATACATGTGCCATGGATGTTTGCTGCACCCATCAACCCATCATCTACATTAGGTATTTCTCCTAATGCTATGCCTCCCCTAGCCCCCCACCCTCTGACAGGCCTGGTGTATGATGTTCCCCTCCCTGGTCCATGTGTTCTTGTTGGTCAACTCCCACTTATGAGTGAGAACATGCAGTGTTTGGTTTTCTGTTCTTGTGCTAGTTTGCTGAGAATGATGGTTCCCAGCTTCATCCATGTCCCTGCAAAGTATATGAACTCATCTTTTTTATGGCTGCATAGTATTCCATGGTGTATATGTGCCACATTTTCTTTATCCAGTCTATCATTGATGGACATTTGGGTTGATTCCAAGTCTTTTCTATTGTTAACAGTGTCACAATAAATATACATGTGCATGTGTCTTTATAGTAGAATGATTTATAATCCTTTGGGTATACACCCAGTAATGGGATTGCTGGGTCAAATGGTATTTCTAATTCTAGATGCTTGGGGAATTGCCACACTGTCTTCCACAGTGGTTGAACTAATCTACACTCCCATCAACAGAGTAAAAACATTCCTATTTCTCCACTTTCTCTCCAGCATCTGTTGTTTCCTGACATTTTAATGATCGCTATTCTAACTGGTGTGAGATGGTATCTCATTGTGATTTTGATTTGCATTCCTCTAATGAGCAGTGATGGTGAGCTTTTTTTCATATGTTTGTTGGCTGCATAAATGTCTTCTTTTGAGAAGTCTGTTCATATACTTCACCTACTTTTTGATGGAGGTGTTTGTTTTCTTGTAAATTTGTTTCAGTTCTTTGTAGATCCTGGACATTAGCCCTTTCTCAGATGGATAGATTGCAAAAATCTTCCCCCATTCTGGAGGTTGCCTGTTCTCTCTGATAATAGTTTCTTTTGCTGTGCAGAAGGTCTTCAGTTTAAACAGATCCTATTTGTGAATTTTGGCTTTTGTTACCATTGCTTTTGATGTTTTAGTCATGAAGTCTTTGCCCATGCCTATGTCCTGAATTGCATTGCCTAGGTTTTCTTGTAGGGTTTTTATGGTTTTAGGTCTTATGTTTAAGTCTTTAATCCACCTTGAGTTAATTTTTGTATAAGGTGTAAGGAAGGGATCCAGCTTCAGCTTTCTGCATATGGCTAGCCAGTTTTCCTAACACCATTTATTAAATAGGGAATCCTTTCCCGATTGCTTGTTTTTGTCGGGTTTGTCAAAGATCAGATGGTTGAAGATTTGTGGCATTATTTCTGAGGCCTCTGTTTTGTTCCATTTGTCTATATATCTGTTTTGGTCCCAGTACCATGCTGTTTTGGTTACTGTAGCCTTGTAGTAGAGTTTGAAATCAGGTAGCATGATGCCTCCAGCTTTGTCCTTTTTCCTTAGGATTGTCTTGGCTATGGAGGCTCTTTTTTGGTTCCAGTGAACTTTAAGGTAGTTTTTTCCAATTCTATGAAGAAAGTCAATGGTAGCTTGATGGGGATAGCATTGAATCTATCAGTTACTTTGGGCAGTGTAGCCATTTTCATGATATTGATTCTTCCTATCCATGAGTATTGAATGTTTTTCCATTTGTTTGTGTCCTCTCTTATTTCCTTCAGCAATGGTTTGTAGTTCTCCTTGAAGAGGTCCTTCACATCCCTTGTAAGTTGGATTCCTAAGTATTTTGTTCTCTTTGTAGCAATTGTGAATGGGAGTTCACTCATGATTTGGCTCTCGTCTGTTATTGGTGTATAGGAATGCTTGTGATTTTGCACATTGATTTTGTATCCTGAGACTTTGCTCTATTTGCTTAGCAGCTTAAGGAGATTTTGGGCTGAGATGATGGGGTTTTCTAAATATACAATCATGTCATCTGCAAACAGAGACAATTTGACTTCCTCTGTTCCTATTTGAATACCCTTTATTTCTTTCTCTTGCCTGATTGCCCTGGCCAGAACTTCAAATACTATGTTGAATAGGAGTGGTGAGAGAAGACATCCTTGTCTTGTGCCAGTTTTCAAAGGGAATGTTTCCAGTTTTTGCCCATTCAGTATGACATTGGCTGTCAGTTTGTCATAAATAGCTCTTATTATTTTGACATACATTCCATTAGTGCCTAGTTTATTAAGAGTTTTTAGCATGAACGGCTGTTGAATTTTGTCAAAGGCCTTTTCTGCATCCATTGAGATAATCATGTGGTTTCTTTTCATTGGTTGTGCTTATGTGATGGATTATGTTTATTGATTTGTGTATGTTGAACCAGCCTTGCATCCCAGCAATGGTGGTGACTTGATCATGGTGAATATGCTTTTTGATGTGCTGCTGGATTCAGTTTGCCAGTATTTTACTGAGGATTTTTGCATCAATGTTCATCAGGGATATTGGCCTGAAATTTTCTTTTTTTGTTGTGTCTCTGCCAGGTTTTGGTATCAGGATGATGCTGGCCTCATAAAATGAGTTAGGGAGGATTCCCTCTTTTTCTATTGTTTGGAATAGTTTCAGAAGTAATGGTACCAGCTCCTCTTTTTACCTTGCAGAGCTTACAGCTTGCAGTGAACACCAAGAATGAGTTCTCAGACAATTCCAGCTGAGCGGGATTGGGGGCAGCTCTTCTAATAGAGTCTGCCCCAGCATCCATCTGCCAAGTATTTATTAAAAGGGCTTGTATTAACTACAAACATACACTAGATGCCTTTTTTGATTTCGGGTCCTGAGACACCTGTGGCTTTGTAAAAGCACTCAAACCGCATTCTCAGGAGGCTGTTTGCTGTGTTCCTTATCACACCACACACTCCACTCCCTGTGCTGTTTGCAGGGTCAAGGAGTTTCATTCTCATGCACAAATAACGTACATATAGTGAGTATTTTTCCCTACCTCGACCTCAAATACCATATATATAAGGTTGAATATGTTGCCATGCACCCCCTACAGTACCTCTGGTAAAATTTGTCTGTGAATCAGTATGGCCCTGGACATTTTTTGGTTGGTAGGCTATTAATTGCTGCCTCAATTTCAGAACTTGTTATTGGTCTATTCACGGATTTGACTTCTACCTGGTTTCACCTTGGGAGGGTGTATGTTTCCAGGAATTTATGCATTTCTTCTAGATTTTCTAGTTTATTTGCGTAGAGGTGTTTATAGTATCCTCTGATGGTAGTTTGCATTTCTGTGCGATCGGTGGTGATATCCTCTTTATCATTTTTATTGCATCTATTTGATTATTCTCTCTTTTCTTCTATATTAGTCTGGCTAGTGGTCTATTTTGTTGATCTTTAAAAAAAACAGCTCCTGGATTCATTGATTTTTTGAAGGGTTTTTCGTGTCTCTATCTCCTTCAGTTCTGCTCTGATCTTAGTTATTTTTTTCTTCTGCTAGCTTTTGAATTTGTTTGCTCTTGCTTCTCAACTAGTTATTTTAATTACTATATTAGGGCGTCGATTTTAGATCTTTCCTGCTTTCTCTTGTAGGCATTTAGTGCTATAAATTTCCCTCTACACGCTGCTTTAAATGTGTCCCAGAGATTCTGCTATGTTGTGTCTTTGTTCTCATTGGTTTCAAAGAACATCTTGATTTCTGCCTTCATTTCATTATTTACCCAGTAGTCATTAAGGAGCAAGTTGTTCAGTTTCCATGTAGTTGTGCAGTTTTGAGTAGTTTCTTAATCCTGAGTTCTAATTTGATTGAACTGTGCTCTGAGAGACTGTTTATTGTGATTTCCATTCTTTTGCATTTGCTGAGGAGTGTTTTGCTTCCAATTATGGGTCAATTTTGGAATAAGTGCTATGTGGTGCTGAGAAGAATGTATATTCTGTTGATTTGGGGTGCAGAGTTCTATAGATGTCTATTAGGTCTGCTTGGTCCAGAGCTGAGTTCAAGTCCTGGATATCCTTTTTAACCTCCTGTCTCATTGATCTGTCTAATATTGACAGTGGGGTGTTAAAAGTCTCCCATTATTAGTGTGTGGGAGTCTAAGTCTCTTTCTAGGTCTCTAAGGACTTGCTTTATAAATCTGGGTGCTCCTGTACTGGGTGCATATATATTTAGGATAGTTAGCTCTTCTTGTTGAATTGATCCCTTTACCATTATGTAATGGCCTTCTTTGTCTCTTTTGATCTTTGTTGGTTTAAAGTTTGTTTTATCAGAGACTAGGATTGCAAACCTTGTTTTTTTTTTTTTTTTTTTTTTGCTTTCCATTTGCTTGGTAAATATTCCTCCATCCCTTTATTTTGAGCCTATGTGTGTCTTTGCACAAGAGATTGGTCTCCTGAATGCAGCATGCTGATGGGTCTTGACTCTTTATCCAATTTGCCAGTCTGTGTCTTTTAATAGGGTCATTTAGCCCATTTACATTTAAGGTTAATATTGTTATGTCTGAATTTGATCCTGTCTTTATGATGCTAGCTGGCTATTTTGTCCATTAGTTGATGTGGTTTCTTCATAGCCTAGATGGTCTTTACAATTTGGCTTGTTTTTGCAGTGTCTGGTACTGCTTGTTCCTTTCCATGTTTAGTGCTTCCTTCAGGAGCTATTGTAGGGCAGGCCTGCTGGTGACAAAATCTCTCAGCATTTCTTTCTCTGTAAAGGATTTTGTTTCTCCTTTGCTTATGAGGCTTAGTTTGGCTGGATATGAAATTTTGGGTTGAAAACTCCTTTCTTTAAGAATGTTGAATATTGGCCCCCATTCTCTTCTGGCTTGTAGGGTTTCTGCTGAGAGATCCACTGTTAGTCTGATGGGCTTCCCTTTGTGGGTAACCTGGTCTTTCTCTCTAGATGCTCTTAACATTTTTTCGTTGATTTCAACCTTGGTGAATCTGATTATGTCTTGGGTTTGCTCTTCTCAAGGAGTATCTTTGTGGTGTTCTCTGTATTTCCTGAATTTGAAGGTTGGTCTGCCTTGCTATGTTGGGAAGTTCTGGATAATATCATGAAGAGTGTTTTCCAACTTCGTTCGATTCTCCCCGTCATTTTCAGGTACACCAATCAAACGTAGGTTTGGTCTTTTCACATAGTCCCACACTTCTTGGAGGCTTTGTTCATTTCTTTTCACTCTTTTTTCTCCAATCTTGTTTGCTCGCTTTATTTCATTGAGTTGATATTCAATGTCTGATATCCTTTCTTCTGCTTGATTGATTTGGGTTTTGATACTTGCATATGCTTCACGAAGTTCTCATGCTGTGTTTTTCAGCTCCATCAGGTCATTTACATTCTTCTCTAAACTGGTTATTCTAGTTAGCAATTTGTCTACCCTTTTTTCAAGGTTCTTAGCTTCCTTTCATTGGGTGAGAACATACTCCTTTAGCTCAGAGGAGTTTGTCATTACCCACCTTCTGAGGCCTACTTCTGTCAACTTGTCAAACTCATTCGCTGTCCAGTTTTGTCCCCTTGCTGGCGAGGAGTTGTGATTCTTTGTAGAAGAGGCATTCTGGTTTTTGGAACTTTCAGCCTTTTGCACTTGTTTCTCCCCATGTTCATGGATTTATGTACCTTTCGTCTTTGAAGTCAGTGACCTTTGGATGGGGTCTCTGAGTGGACGTCCTTTTTGTTGATGCTGATACTATTCCTTTCCCTTTGTTACTTTTCCTTCTAACAGTCAGGCCCCTCTGCTGCAGGTCTGCTGGAGTTTGCTGGAGGTTCGCTCCAGACCCTGTTTGCCTGGGTATCACCAGCAGAGGCTGCAGACCAGCAAAGATTGCTGCCTGTTCCTTCCTCTGGAAGCTTCGTCCCAGAGGGGCACCCGCCAGATGCCAGCCAGAGCTCTCCTGTATGAGGTGCCTGTCGGCTCCTACTGGGAGGTGTCTCCTCAGTTGGAAATGCAGAAATCACTCACCTTCTGTGTTGATCTCACTGGGAACTGCAGACCAGAGCTGTTCCTATTCGGCCATCTTGCCAGCAACCCTCTCCTTGATTTTCTGTCCAATGCTGAAAGTGAGGTGTTGAAGTCTCCAGCTATTATTGCATTGTGGTCTACCACTCTTTAACTCTAGTAATATTTTCTTTATATATCTGGGTGCTCTATTGTTGGTTACATATTTATATTTACATATTTATAATTGTTATATCCTTTTGCTGAATTTACCCCTTTATTACTATATAATGACATTTCTTTTCCATTTTATACGTTTTGTCTTGTGATATATTTTTTCCTGATATAAGTATAGTTATTCCTGCTCTTTTTTTTGGGGGGGTTTCCATTCAAATGGAATATCTTTGTTCATCCCTTTATTTTCAGTCTATACGTGTCTTTATAGGTGAAGTGTGCTCTTTGTAGGCAAGAGTATTGGGTCTTATGGGTAAATCCATTCAGCCAACTCTATGTTTTTTAATTGGAGAGTTTCATCCATTTATATTCAACGTTAGTATTGATGAGCAAGGACTTGCTCCTGCCATTTTGTTATGTGTTTTCTGGTTCTTTGTGGTCTTCTCTTCCTTCTTTCCTGTCTTCATTTTAGTAAAGGTGATTTTCTCTGGTGATATGTTTTAATTTCTTGCTTTTTTTGTGTGTATGTGCTGTATGTTTTTTGATTTGAGGTTACCATGAGGCTTGCAAATACTATCTTATAAGACATTATTTTAAACTGATGACAACTTACTACTGATTTCATAAACAAAAAGACAAGTAACAAAAACTCTACATTTTAACTTTGTTGTAGTTATTATTTTTTATTGGTTCATCCTTTAGTCTTTCTACTTAAGATAGATTTACACACTGCAATTACAATGGTCTAAAAGTCTGTGTTTTTCTGTGTATTTACTATTATCAGTGCGTTTTGTGTCTTCAGATGATTTACTTTTGCTCGTTAACATCCTTTTATTTCTGATTGAAGTACTCCCTTTAGCATTTCTTGTAGGACAGGTCTGGTGTTGATGAAATCCCTCAGCTTTTGATTGCCTGGGAAGGTCTTTATTTCTTTCATGCCTAAAGGATATTTTTGACAGATACATTATTTTCTAGGGTAAAAGTTTTTGTCTTTCAGTATGTTAAATATGTCATGTCAGTCTCTCCAGGCCTGTGAGGTTTTCACTGAGAATTGTTTCTTTCCTCTTGCTGCTTTTAGGGTCCATTTTATCCTTGAGCTTTGGTAGTTTGATTATTAAATGCCTTCAGGTAGTCTTTGGGTTAAATCTGCTTTATCTTGTATAACCTTCTTGTACTTGGATGTTGACATCTTTCTCTAGGTTTGTGGAGTTCTCTGTTATTATCGCTTTGAATAAACTTTCTTCCCCTATTTCTATCTCTACTTCCTCTTCAGGGCCATTATCTCTTAGAATTGCCCTTTTGAGGCTATTTTCTAGGTCTTGTAGGCATGCTTCCTTCTTTTTTATTGTTTTTTGTTTCTTTGTCTCCTCTGACTGTATGTTTTCAAATAGCCTGTCTTTAAGCTAATTCTTCCCTCTGGTTGATCAATTGTGCTATTAAGAGGCTCTGATACATTTCTCAGTATGTCAAATAAAATTTTCACTTCCAGAATTTCTGCTTGATTCTTTTTGTTTCTTTCCATTGAACTTTTGTCTCTGTGTTATCTTGAATTTCACTCAGCTCCATTGAAACAAGTGCTTTGTATGCTGTGTCTGAAAGGTCTCATATCTCTGTCTCTCTGAGATTAGTCACTGCTGCCTTATTTAGTTTGTTTGGTGCAGTTATGTGTTCCCAAATGGTCCTGAATTGTGTATGTTCATCCATGTCTGGGCATTGATGATTTAGGTATTTATTGTAGTCTTTGCAGTCTGGGCTTCTTTGTATCCATCCTTCTTGAGAAGAATATCTAAGCATCCAAAGGGTCTTGGGTATTGTGATCTAAGTATTTGGTTACTGCAGCCATATCTGCATTAGGGGGCACCCCAATTCCAGTAACACTGTGACTCTTGCAGACTTGTGGAGGTACCATGAACTTCGTGTTTTGTATAAGATCTGGGAGCATTCCTTAGACTACCACGCAGAGGCTTTTGTTCTCTTTCCTTTTCTGCAAACAAATGGAGTCTCTCTCTCTCTCCGTGCTGAACTGCCTGGAGCTGGGAAAGGGGTGACACCAGTATACCTGGGGCCACTACTACTAAGACTGCACTAAGTCAGACTCGATTGCAGCACATCACGTGGTCTCATTGAAGGCCCGCAAGGGACCACTGCCTGGCCACCACTCATGTTGACTCAAGGACCAAGGGCTCTTCAGTCAGAAGGTAGAAAATCCAGCCAGCCTTGTGTCCTTTCCTTCAGGGCAATGAGCTTCCCTCAGCCCTGGCTAGGTCCAGAAATTCCTTCCAGGAACCAGGTCCTAGAGTCCAAAACTTTAGGAATCTATCTTTTGCTCTACTCTAATGTGGGTGAATTGACACTCAAGCCACAAGACAAAATCTTTCCTAGTCTTTCCTCCCATTTCCTTAGGCTCTCCATGGCCATCACCACCCCAGGCCTGCAGGGAGTACTGCCAGGCTGCCACCAATGCTCAAAGTCCAAGCACTCTTCAGTCAGGTTGCGGTGAATGGTGCCAGCCTGGGTCTCTCCCTTCAGGGCAGTGTGCTCCCCTCTGGCCCAAGGCAGGTCCAGAAATGCCGTCCAAGGGGCAAGGCTTGTAGTCAGGGGAGCACAAGAGCTCACTTGGTGCTCACACTGTGGCTGAGCTGGTACCCAAGATGTAAGACAATGTCCTCTTTACTCTTTGCTCTACTTCCCTCAAACAGAAGGAGTCTCTCCCTATAACCACCACAGCTGGGATTATGCTGGGTCACACTCACTGACACAACTCTGAGTCTCACTCAAGCCTTTGGTGAGTACTGCCTGGCTACTACTGCTGATTATTCAGGGGCCCAGTGCTCTTTTCTCAGAAGGTGTGAATTCTTCCAGGACTGGGTCCTTCCCTTCAAGGCAGTGGGTTCCATTCTGGCCCAGGGTGTGTCTAGAAATGTCATCCGGGAGGTAGAGGCTGGAATGGGGGCCCCAGGACTCTGCCTGGTGTCCTATCCTATTGTGTATGAGCTGGTATCCATGTTGCAAGACTAAATTCTCTTTCCTCTCCTCTCCTCAAGCAGAAAAAAGGAGTCTCTCCTAGTGCTGCAATCTGTGCTGTCTGGGGTCAGGGAGCTGGGATGTAAGCACTCCCTTGACAGCCCTGGCTGATGTCTCACTAGATCAAGTTAAAATCCACTGACCTTGAGTTCAGTACAGCACCAAGACTTGCCCCGGAATTGCAGTCCTTGTGGCCTAGATTGCCTTTTAATTTTATTTAGAACCCCAGAGCACTTTAGCCCACCTTGGCAAGGCTTGCCAGAACTCAGGTTCCCACTGCTGGAATGGACAATTTGCCTCTGGCTAGGGCTGGTCTATATACTCCCTGTGTGGATGTTGGCTGAGTTCTGTCCAGTGTTGCTTTCTGCTGTGACAGTGCAGCACTGAGTTCAAATGCAAAGTCCCACTATCACTGCTCTCTCTCTCTCCTCAAAGCTCACAGATTCTCCCTCTATGCCACATGGCCCCTGCTGCTGCAGAGGGATGGGGGAGGAGTGGTGTTGGCAACTCGAGACTACCCTCTTCAGTGCCTCCTTCTGTAATATGATTTTAAAATCAGATACTGTGATTGGTCGCCTGATTTTTGGTTCTTACGAAGGTGCTTTTTCATGTGGATAGTTATTCAATTTGGTGTTCCTGTGGGGGCAGTGACGGGACGATTGTGGGAAGCCTCTATTCAGGCATGTTGCTCTGCATCCCTCTCCCATATGATTTTTTAAAAATGTTGTTGGACTCAGTTAGCTTGTATTTCATTGAGGATTTCTGCATTTATATATCTAAGAAAAATTGATCTGGAGTTTTCTCGTGATGTCTTTTGTTATGGTTTCAAGATAATACTGGCCTCATAGAATGAACTGAGAAAAGTTCTCTCCTCTTGTATATCTCGAAAAAGTTTGTGAAGTGTTGGTATCAGTGCCTCTTTAAATATTTTGTAGAATTCACTGAGGAAGCCATCTAGGCCTGGGCTTGTCTTTGTGGGTAGTTTTTATTAGTAATTTATTCTCTTTACTTGTTATAGATCTATTCATATTATTTCTTAAGTCAGTTTTGTGTCCTTTTATGAAACTGTCCATTTCATCTAAGTTTCCTAATTTGTTGGCATTTATATATGGTACTCTTCTAAAATATTTTTTTTACCTCTGTGGATTCACAGTGATGTCTTCTCTTTCACTATTTTAATCATTTGAGTCTTAAGTATTTTGTTACTTGCCAGTGTAGCTAAAAGACTTGAGAATTTTGTGATATTTCAAAAAACAATTCATAGTTTTATTAATTTTATTTACTGATTTTCTATCCTCCATTAATTTATGCTCTAATATTTATTTTTTATTTTGCTTGCTTTGCATTTAGTTTGCTCTTTTTTTCTAGTTTCTTAATGTGAAAGGCTGTTATTAATTTGAGATATTCCTTGTTTTTAAATATAGGTATTTACAACCATAAACTTCCCCCTAGCCACAGCTTTTGCTGCATTCCATATGTTTTTCTTGTGTTTCCCTTTTCATTTATCTGAGAGTATTTTCTAAATTCCCTTGTGATTTCTTCCTTATCCTATATTTAAATTATGTTTTTAAATTTCCATATATTTATGACATCTCCAAGTTTCCCTCCACTAATAATTTCTAATTTCATTCTTATTGTGGTCAGAGAACATTCTTTGTACCATTTCAATCACTTTAAATTTATTGAGGCTTGTTTTATGGCCCACCTGAACAACATGTATTCTGATTTTGGGTGGCGTGTTCTATAGATGTCTGTTAGGTCTAGTTGATGCATAGTGTCATTTGATGCATGGACAGTTGATGCATGGACATTTTGCAGTGTAACATTTTGATCCTATTAATGATGTTCTAAGGATTTTTTTTAAAGAACAAAACACCTAGGAACACAGCTAACCAAAGAGGTAAAGGACTTCTATAAGGATAATTACAAAACACTGCTAAAGGACATCGGAGATGACACAAATAAATGGAAGATATTCCATGCCCATGGATTTGAAAAATCAGCATCATTAAAATGGCCATACTGCCCAATGCAATTTACAGAGTCAATGCTATTTCTATCAAAACACCAATGTAATTTTTTACAAAATTAGAAAAAACTATTCTAAAATTCATATGGAACCAAAAAAAAAAAGAAAGAAATAAAGAAAAAAAGAACATAGCCAGAGGCATCACATTACCTGACTTCAAACTATACTACAAGGCTATAGTAACGAAAACAGCATGGTACTGATACAAAAAAAAAAAAAGACACATAGACCAATGGAACATAATCAAGAACCTAGAAATAAAGCTGCATACCTGCAATCATCTAATCTTCAACACGGTTGACAAAAATAAGCAATGGGGAAATGACACCCCATTCAATAAATGGTGCTGGGATAACTGGCTAGCCATATGCAGAAGACTGAAACTGGACCCATACCTAGCATCATATATAAAAATTAACTGAAGATGGATTAAAACCTCAAACTACAAAAATCCTAGAAGAAAACCTAGGAAATGCCCTTCTCAACATCAGACTTGGCAAAGAATTTGTGGCTAAGTCCTCAAAAGCAATTACAACCAAACAAAAAGTGACAAGTGGGACCTAATTAAACTAAAGAGCTTCTGAACAGCAAGATAAACTATCAAGCAAGTAAAAAGACTATGTACAAAATGGAGAAAATATTCATAAAGTATGCACCTGAAAAAGGTCTATTATCCAGAATATATAAGGAATATAAACAATTCAACAAGCAAAAAACAAATAACTCCATTAAACATGGGCAAAGGCAAGGTAATTTATAGATTCAATGCCATCCCCATCAAGTTACCAATGACTTTCTTCACAGAATTGGAAAAAACTACTTTAAAGTTCATATATATGGACTTTAAAAAAGACCCCGCATTGCCAAGTCAATCCTAAGCCAAAAGAACAAAGCTGGAGGCATCACGCTACCTGACTTCAAACTATACTACAAGGCTACAGTAACCAAAACAGCATGGTACTGGTACCAAAACAGAGATATAGACCAATGGAATAGAACAGAGCCCTCAGAAATAATGCCACTTATCTACAACTATCTGATCTTTGACCAACATGAGAAAAACGAGAAATGGGAAAAGGATTCCCTATTTAATAAATGGTGCTGGGAAAACTGGCTAGCCAGATGTAGAAAGCTGAAACTGGATCCCTTCCTTACACCTTATACAAAAATTAATTCAAGATGGATTAAAGAGTTAAATGTTAGACCTAAGACCATAAAAACCCTAGAAGAAAACCTAGGCAATACCATTCAGGACATAGGCATGGGCAAGGACTTCATGTTTAAAACACCAAAAGCAATGGCAACAAAAGCCAAAATTGACAAGTGGGATCTAATTAAACTAAAGAGCTTCTGTACAGCAAAAGAAACTACCATCAGAGTGAACAAGCAACCTACAGAATGGGACAAAATTTTTGCAATCTACTCATCTGACAAAGGACTAGTATCCAGAATCTACAATGAACTCAAACAAATTTACAAGAAAAAACCAAACAACCCATCAAAAAGTGGGCAAAGGATATGAATAGACACTTCTCAAAAGAAGACATTTATGCAGCCAACAGATACATGAAAAAATGCTCATCATCACTGGTCATCAGAGAAACGCAAATCAAAACCACAATGAGATACCATCTCACACCAGTTAGAATGTTGATCATTAAAAAGTCAGGAAACAACAGGTGCTGGAGAGGATGTGGAGAAACAGGAACACTTTTACACTGTTGGTGGGACTGTAAACTAGTTCAACCACTGTGGAAGTCAGTGTGGCGATTCCTCAGGGATCTAGAACTAGAAATACCATTTGACCCAGCCATCCCATTACTGGGTATATACCCAAAGGATTATAAATCATGCTGCTATAAAGACACATGCACACATATGTTTATTGCGGCACTATTCACAATAGCAAAGACTTGGAACCAACCCAAATGTCCAACAATGATAGACTGGATTAAGAAAATGTGGCACATATACACCATGGAATACTATGCAGCCATAAAAAAGGATGAGTTCATGTCCTTTGTAGGGACATGGATGAAGCTGGAAACCATCATTCTCAGCAAACTATCTCAAGGACAAAAAACCAAACACCGCATGTTCTCACTCATTGGTGGGAATGGAACAATGAGAACACATGGACACAGGAAGGGGAACATCACACAGCGTGGCCTGTTGTGGGTTGGGGGGAGGGGGGAAGGATAGCATTAGGAGATATACCCAATGTTAAATGATGAGTTAATGGGTGCAGCACACCAACATGGCACATGTATACATATGTAACAATCCTGCACATTGTGCACATGTACCCTGAAACTTAAAGTATAATAATAATAATAATAATAAAAGTCAGGATAGGAGTTGAACTCAAGATAGAAGCAAGTAATTGAGTAATCAAAGTGTGCAATGGTAGAGTCAATGCCAAGAGGTTAGAAATCTCACCGAGGTAGAGAATAAAGGAAAAGTTTAAAAGTTTGAAAGTTTAAATGAGGCACAATGGTATCATGAAAAGTTTTTAAATGTCTGGATTCTGTTTTTGCAGTGGAAATGTTCAGTAAAGAAGTATGACAGGAGAACTTCTAAATGAGAATTTTAAAAGCCAAAATGGTTTTTATTAATTATAGTAGAGAAACTATACAGAAATCTAATTTCATCATGTTAAATAATAAAAGAATGTTAGAACAGATCAAAATAAAAAAGTTATAGAAATCATTCAAAAAATAAATAAACAAACATGAGCAAAGGACATGAACAGACACTTCTCAAAGGAAGACACATAAGTGGTCAACAAACATGAAAAAGGCTCATCATCACTAATCATCAGAAAAATGCAAATCAAAACCACATTGAGATACCATCTCACACTAGTCAGAATGGCTATTTTTTGACTAAAGTCAAAAAACAACAGATGCCGGCGAGGCTGCAGAGAAAAGCGAATGCTTATAAACTGCTGGTGGGAATGCAAATTAATTCGGGCTCTGTGGAAAGCAGTTTGAACTTAAAACAGAACTACCATTTGAATCAGTAATCCCATTACTGGGTGTATACCCAAAGAAAAATAGATCATTATACCAAAAAGGCACATGCACTTGTATGTTTATTGCTGTGCTATTCACATAGCAGAAACATGGAATCTATCCAGGTGGCCATCAATGGTGGACTGGATTATGTACGTGTGAATATATACCATGGAATACTATGCAGCCATAAAAAAGAACAAAATCATGTCCTTCACAGCAATGCAGATGCAGCTGGAAACCATTACCCTAAGTGAACTAATGCAGAAACTGCAAACCAAATATCACATCTTCTCATAAGTGGGAGCTCAACACTGGGGTACACATGGTTATAAAAATGGGAACAGATGCTGCAGAATACAAGAGAAGGGAGGGAGGGAGAAGTGGTGAAGGTTATAAAGGACTACCTATTGAGTACTATGCTGACTACCTGGGTGACAAATTCACTTGTAGTCCAAACCTTAGCATCACACAATATACCTTTGTAATAAACCTCCACATGTACCCCGATTCTAAAATAAATGTTGAAAAAAAGTATATTTTTAAAAGTAACTTTCTTAGTGATTGTTCTAGGGATTACAATATACATTGTAACTTACCAGAATTTACTTCATATTTGTACGGATTAGTTGCAGTGAAATATAGAAATTTTACTACTATATAGCTTTCCATCCCAGTTTTGTGCTATTGTTATTCATATTATGTCTATATATGTTACAAACCAATAATACATTATCATCTTTATATGACCTTGCCTTTTTAAAAAGCTGAGAGAAGGACACATATATATGCAGAGAGTTCGTGATATTAGCCTTCTTAGATACCATTTCTGGCTGTCGTCATTCATGCCTGTGGATTCAAGATATTACCTGGTATCATTCCTTACATAGCTTTGTTTCATTCCCAATAAAATAATAATTACAGATTGTTTTATGCAGTTGCTTTATAAGTCAGTTAAGAGAAGAAAGGAAAAGAAGCATGCAATTATATTGTCTTTTTAAAGTACTCACATGATTGCCATTACTGGTGCTTCCTATTTTTTTTTCACGTGGATTTGAATCACTGTCTGGTGTCACTTGCTTTTTGACTGAAAAATTACCTTTTTATTTCTTATAATGCAAGTCACTATTGAGTTTTCCTTTTATTTGTCTGGGAACATCTTATTTCACCTTCATTTCTGAATGAGTTTTGCTAGATATAATATTCTCATTTGGGTAGTTTTGTTTAATTTCAGCAATTTGAACATGTCATCATTATATCTTCTGGCCTTCATTGTTCCTGATGAAACTTCACTTGTTAACCATATTGGGGTTTCTTTGTAGGTGATGAGCTATTTTTCTCTTACTGCTTTTGAGATTTTCTCGTTTTTTGCTCACAACATTTGATGTGTCTCTTTGTTTACCCTACTTGACATTTGTTGAGCCCCTTTGATGCGTAGATTAATGTTTTGCATCAAATTTAAGTGTTCTCGTAAGTTTCAGTTTTTAGTCCCCCTCTCTCCTCCTGGTACTGTGCATATGTTGGTACACATTTCTCTTGTTGTTTTTCCCCATTCTTTTTTCTGTTTCTTCAGACTGCATAATCTCCACTGATCTTCCTTCAAGTTCAGATTTTTTTCTGCCAGCTCAAAAATACTACTGAACTCTTGTGAATTTGTTTCAGTTATTGTACCTTTTCAACTCCAGAATTTCCATTTGTAGACACACACACACACACAAATTCTCTTTGTTGACAAATATTTTGCCTGCTACAAAAGTCATCTGGGCCACTTCTAAGGCAGTGTTTTATCACCTGCTTTTTCCCCGTGTATGGGTTGCACTTTCCTGTTTCTTTCCATGTCTTGTAATTTTTTCTTGTAAATTAGAAATTTTAGATAGTATCTTACAGCAATCCTGAATATTGATCCTCCTTTCCTGGGGGATTTTGGTTATTTCCTCCGCAGTGTGCAGCCTGATGTTAGCTCTATTTTTCAGTTCAGCTATTAATACCTAAGGGTTGCCCCCAGGTTAGCACAAGGCACTTATTCGTCAATAGGATTTTTACCCTTTACGACTGGATGTGTGCATGTTTGGAGGCTGTTATAAATAGCTCACGAAATTTATTTTCACCCATATCCATCAGGGACTAGAAGCTTGGAGGATCCCTGTGTGATCAACCTAAGAAGGCACAGCCTTCAACATACACACAGTCTTTCAGATTGCCAGGGATGAGTGTAATTTTATTTTTAATCCTTGTTCCTGGGAGTCACTTCTGGGTCAAAGTAGCTTATTGCAGTGTTTGGTCAAAGGTTGTTTTTAAACTCCTTGTGCCAGTAAAGATTGCACCTTCTGTTGATGGGTCTGCATGCATTGGAATGCTTTCAAGTATGTCCCATGTTCTGCTCTGATTGTCGTGAGTGGGTGCAGACCCAGCACATGCACACAGACTTTTCAACCCCCATAGTTGACTGCACTCTCAGGACGGCTCTTCTTGGCTGTCTCTTTCATGTTTCTATTAAACTTCTGGTTGCTTTGCATGTGCAAGCTTCCCTTAATTGATCTCCACCAAGATCTCCATCCACTGTTTTTTGACAACATCTTTAGGGACGAAGTTCTTCATGCTCTGTTCCAAATGAAGTCAGTTTCCACAGGCAGAGCTATGGAGTTGTCTTTATTGCATGCCTTTCCCCTTGGGCAGAACCTCTGCACCACTGAACTGAAGCTGAGGGTGGGGCTCATTTTTCCTGAAATGAAATCATCATTTTACTCACGGGTGATGGGGTGGGGTGGAAGTCCCCCGTATTTGCCAGTTTCCTTCTTCGGGTGATGCCTCCAATGTTATGAGCAAGCTGGGATAGAGAAAATCAGGGCCCCCTTATTCTCAGTCTTTGCATAGAACGGAATTTCTACTCTAAGGGGGTGGGGGTAGGGCTGGGTGGCAGAAGGCATCTCTAGTCCTTTTGGCTTTGTCTGCCTGGGATAGAGTTTCTGCAACACAGGTTTGAGCATGTGTTTGTATGGGGTTGAGGGGTGGGATAAGAAATGTAAACAGTTGGCCATGACGGGGTGAAACTGTAGTCCCAGAATGGGAGCTGGGAGAAGAGTGAGCCCCACCTACCCCCATCATCTTCAGCATACAAGCCCTGAATGGAGCATCCAGGGTGGAACACTCAGGTAACACTTGGATGGGGGTGGGGGATATATGGAACAGGTTGCTCCTCAAAGACCAGACTTTTGCTGTTCTTAATAAGATTCAACATATTTTCTTGAATGAATGTTTCTCTATTTCCCATATGCCCTTAAGACAATTTTCAGAAATTTTAAATGATTGTTTTAAAAAACAATTTTACCAGTAAAAATGTTGTTTTGCTGGGGAGAGGGTCTATTGAGCTCCTTACTTTGCTATTATGGAAGTCCTACTCTCCAATTTATTTATTTCACCAATGCCAACTGTATTTCAAGTCATAATGGCCGGGTATCGGGAAAAATTTTCAATTAGCAATAACTGTGCCTCGGATAAACCTCGCTGGCTTCCAATTTATTTTTAAATGTAACTTCAGTGGAAATGTGGTGCAGTAGAAGGAAGAACAGACTAGGTGTCAGGAGCCAGGGTTTTCATCCCAACTTGGCCTGTTTCCTCATTTGTAGAATGAGGGGATTGTATTAAATGACCTCTAAACTCCTTCTCACTTTAAAATCTCATGATTTTATGAAACTGAAACTACTGTAGCTGTGTAACAACAGGAAGTATGGAAACAATCCACTGACCTTTTTCAACCAAAAAATGCTCCAACCTGTTATTAATTAGAGCATGCATTTCATTTCCAACTCTACCTAGCTAATAAAAATGCTAGTTTATCACATGATTTGCAGTCAAGACATTTCTATACCCAAAAGTTTACTTCCTAATCATTAGAACTGAGAAACTGGGGGCAACAGAAACTTGCCTTTCACTGATTGGTCATCAAAATTATGACAGCTTAATGTCAACTGAAAGCACACTATAATTTGCTGCCATTTTACCCACATTATGAGCTTCACAATTACTTAGAAACAATTCCAAGTTTTCACCTTCTGCATAAGGCTGTAAGGTCATACCCTCGGAGTGTCTCTTAATTATCTGTATTTATTCTCAGTATGTGAATGACAAAATGTCAGTTTTCCCTGGACACTGCAGAGAAGAGTTGCTTCAATGGGATACCCATTTCTTGTCACAAATATAATGTTATTTAGTAATGTTTATCTACACAGATTGCTATAAACAATAACAGTGAGGTTAAGGGCCTCTCTGAGTTATTTTGTCTTAACTGACCAGTTTTAATCTATTTGATTTGGTATTATCATTTACTATAAAATTTACATTAAAAATCTATATATTCAAAGGGATTTGTTTACAATTTAAGAAAACTGCAATTGCAAACATATTTAAATGCTTTCAACTATTAATCCAGGACAGACTATCTAGTACTAAAGATACAAGGTAAGAGAATTGTGAATATACACTGGCAAAAGTTGCTACTCAGCAACACATTCAGCAAGTAGGAAGGATAAGAGCAAGATGGCAGTATGGACAAAGATCCAGAAATAAGGAATCATAAAATCTTTAAATATCTTGCCTTTAAAGCAAAAACTTTTTTAAAAACAGCCATCTTCACAAACTACTTTGTCAACATCCAAAGGAATGACACAATATTTATCTTAAGGTTTATAAAAGGTGCAAATCTCTGTAGAGGAAAAACATACGCTTATCTTGAGCTTGTTCATGTCCAAATGCTAAGGTCTCTTTCTGATTTTCAAAAGTGACCCTCAGACTTGAGCTGTTAAAAATTTCCAAATGAGCCCATCTGCTCACCAAGATATTTCTATGTTAAGAACCTTCAGTAAGGCATCTGGCCCAGTTTTTACAATCCCAAATTACCTTGGTTTCAACTTAATTTTTGTAAACTGGAAGTCCCTTAGGAAGAAAGTAAAATTTTCAATCTTTAAAATAAAGAGACATAAAAAATAAAACCCTATCATCTTGCTCCATTTTCAGACTCCATATTCTAAAACTGTACCTGATTCATCTCAATATATTAAAAAACATTATGTTGCAACACTGATTTAGAAATTTATACACTTTATCCTTTTGTGTGAGTACATAATATTATAATGTAAAATTAGTACACTATAATTAAATGCCCTTTTTCTTGGCATTTCCTCTGAATGAATCATCCTAGGAAGCTTTTCTTTCATCTTAATTTGTCTATTATTTCCCTGTATAGAACTACCTTAATATGAAGTGGTTAAAAGAAATGCCTTTAAGACTTAGTTATGGACCCTACAATAACTGCTTTTCAAGTAATTTAAGATTTTGTTAGTTGAAAATAATGGTTAATGACAACAATGGCCTAGGGACCACTTACAATCATACGAAAAAAAAATAGCTTTGTATCTCTTAGTGGGAAAATTATCCACACCTTGGAAACATTCCTAACCTTCTTGGACTAAAGGTTTCCCATATCACAAAATAACTTACTTTGAACACTATTCACACCTCAAAACGAATTATTGCTGATGGTTACTTCAGTATTATGTGTTTGTTTATGCGGCTAAGCAAAATCTTTTCCATCAGCATCACTGGAAATGTATAGAGGGAATTAACAAAGAAGCAAAATTTCTATTGAGACTTTAACCACATTTCCAGTAATGCAACTGGTTTATTAAAAGTACTCACCCCACCCCCAGAAGAGCAGTAACAACTATGGTTTCAGAGTAAGAAATGTTGAAAAGGAAAAAAAAAAAAAAAACTAATCCACTTTTCAGTTGATTATGCATCTCAGTATTAACTCTAGCTTTAAAAGCAAGATCTTGCATCACTTACTCTGGCAGCAAAGACTATGAAATACTGGTTTCATGTTACTTATCAAATTACCTTTATATAGCAAGAGTGGACACCTAAGTTAGATAAGTTCAGCTATCCACTCACCAATGTGAACAATACTAAAATTAATCTCTCCCATATCAAATTATAATGAAAAATTTCCTAAAACTATAAACCAATAAAATATTAGGACCTTTTCTGAGAAATAAAACCTTATTACATAGTTATGTGGCCATTCATGAGGTACATATGTTTTCAAATTGAATGATTACTACCAAACAAATGAAAGCAAGTTCATACTGGAAAAGAGAAGAACTTTCTAAGTGAATGTATAGCAATATTTTATTAATTCTTTCTAGCAGGTAAAACTTTTTTTCCTCCCAACGTAAAACTTGATTATGTTGTTTGGGCTCTTCCTTGTTATGTCAGGCTTAAAGAAACTAATTAAATTACTGAAAAGTAAGGGAAGATCTTTTAATAAAGAAATTCTGAAGTGTCAACACAGAGATTAGAGTCTTGATCATCTAAAGAATATAATATGTAATACTCTATTTACCTAAATGTTAATATTTTTTAAATGGACACTGATTTATACACGTGTGAGCATGTGCATACATGCACGACATCCCATTTACTTGTTTCTTTGTAAACTTCGAGTAGAAAAAGCAGCACATTTAAGATGGAAATATAAAAGGAAATGAACTTTCTAAGCTTTTCAGATTACTCCCAGTATAGCAACTTTCAAATTACATAGGAGTTTGTAAATCTTTAAAGAAAAATGTGTAGTTTTGTCCAAAACAAAAACAATGCCTCATATTTTTATGGAAAAATAAAATTCTAATCACTAGATGATAGTTATGGTGCTGCTTAATGATGAAGAATATTCTACATAGCGACATGAGAATGAAGGTTTTTTTCCTTCAAAAAGTACATAGTTGCAAATACTTCAAAAATTCTAGCGGCCGGGTGCGGTGGCTCAAGCCTGTAATCCCAGCACTTTGGGAGGCCAAGGCGGGCAGATCACGAGGTCAGGAGATTGAGACCATCCTGGCTAACACGGTGAAGCCCCATCTCTACTAAAAATACAAAAAAATTAGCCAGGCATGGTGGCGGGCGCCTGTAGTCCCAGCTACTCAGGAGGCTGAGGCAGGAGAATGGTGTGAACCCAGGAGGCGGAGCTTGCAGTGAGCCGAGATCGCGCCACTGCACTCCAGCCTGGGCTAAAGAGCGAGACTCCGTCTCAAAAAAAAAAAAAAAAAAAAAAAAAATTCTAAGTATAGGCTGGGCATGATGGCTCACACCTGTAATCCCAGAACTTTGGGAGGCCAAGGTGGGCGGATCATGTGAGGTCAGGAGTTCAAGACCAGCCTGGCCAACATGGCAAAACCCTGTCTCTACTAAAAACAGAAAAATTAGCCAGGTGTGGTGGCACGCGCCTGTAATTCCAGCTACTTGGGAGGCCAAGGCATGATAATTGCTTGAACTCAGAAGACAGAGGTTGCAGAGAGCCGAGATGTGCCACTGAACTCCAGCCTGGGTGACAGAGTGAGAATCTGTCTCAAAAACAAAAAACAAAAAACAAAAAACAAAAAAGAAAAGAAAAAAGTAAGTAACCTATCAAGTAAGACATCAAACTATAAATGCATGTCTATTTCTGATACATTCTAATTTTAAAAGTTTATAAATTCATTTTCACATCAATTTCAATTGGAGGAAGGAGGGAGAAGAAACAATGAACCTACACTATCCTCTTTTTCTTTCATGTTAAGAAACAGACACTTTCCCTCTAAATTGTCAGCATAAAGGTTTTAAAAACTATAAAAATTGGGAAACCAATCTGATTTATCTGGCTATAGATCAAATGAATGTCAGGCCTCAAGAGGGTAATGTGGTAATATCAAACAGGTAGCAAAAATTATGCATTGAGCACAACCAGGACAGTGACAAGAAAATAATTTGGGGATAAATACAGATGCCACATTAAATAGACTATGAAAGATGTAAAACTCAAATCCCCTTTTAAATAAATCTTATCTAAAAGAAGGATTATAGAAAATGGGAATGTATTTTTTTTAATAAAACAATTCTGCTTCAGTGCAAATATGTAGTCCAAAACAACAAAAAAAGAAAATGTCTTATGTGACTTAGCACGAACAGTTTCCACAGCCTTTCACACTATTGACAATTTCTTCTTGTAGTTTCTTTCTTTCCTCCTCTTTGGATATATTTTCTTTCTTTGCTTCCCATTTGGGGTTATCATGGTTCTGCACACGGCTGCTCTGTGTATGCCACATTTCTGAATAGATACTATGAGGGTTAGCAAGCAAACCATGGTGGGTACCACGTTCGGCTACCTTACCCTAAAAAGTAAACACATGAGAAACACGGAGAAAGGTCATTTAACTAGCATAATAACTGAAAATACCAAATACTTTCTAACTAAGGAGTTTGAAGGATTTGCATTCATTAAAATACTTCTCCCAATTCCTCATACACAGTATAAGTGAAAAAAATTTAGGTAGGAATGCTTTCCTCCCTGTTGAGCTACCCAGTGCCAGAACAAACAAAAGGCTATAAAATTTCTAATACCATAAACACCATTTTATTTAAAGGAAATAAAATTGTAATGTTTCATTTGTCATTTTGAAGGGAAGAAAGGGAAGGTTAAAATGTAAAAAGGTGATATTTTCTGTAATCAGCAAATATTCAAATCAAAAGCACTGTTATTTACAGAGACTTAAAAGATTTAAAAATAATATCCTTAAATCCTTATGTGTACTTTGAAATAAAAAAGATTTCATAAAATAAAAAAGATTTAATGAAAATGAAAAGTTTACTTCTTCCAGTGGCTATTTTTGTTAACAATGGTTATTAAACTTAACACTGCAAAGATTTGGTGGTATAGATTCCAAACTCTGATCTACAATTAATTTGTTTCTTGATAGCTACGGTTAACCATGCTGAGAGACAAAAGGACTTTTGTCACTTTTACTGGTATTCCTGGTAACAAGACTTTTACAATAAACCCTTAAGTAAAATAACTGAAATGTCTGTGCCTACATTTAAGTATTTACATGTAAGGTTATACCGCTATTCCTTGATTTATTCATTTCTGGCATTATCTACTAACTTCCTACTATGGAATACGGAGATTCAACACTGATACTATCCCACATTCCCACTACTCCATCATTTACTCTCCTAATAACATCAGTTACATCACAAATTTTGATTCAGTGTTTACCTTATTACGACTTTGTAAGTATTCCCTGCTTAGCTAAGTAGGTACTAGGATTTTATATTTATTTTCTTATATAGTCTTTTAATTCTCCTAGACTTAGTAACTTGTTTTTTTTTTCATTTGCTTAGTTTTCTGTGTCACTATTGGAAATCTCTCCAAAGTTTATTACACAATCACAAAACCCTTCTCAACAGTATTTTTCTCATAATCAACTACATTAGGTAATCTATTAGTTTATTTCACCTCACCACCCAGAGATATTCCCTTCAGAGTTTTTAGGTTGTTTTCTACATCCTCAATTCTGAAATTGTATGATAATGTGCCCTGGCACAGCTTTATTTTTCCTTTCCATTCATTGTGGTGGGTACTCAGGCCCTTTCAATCTAGAAACTCTTGCTCTGAAGTTCTAGACACTTTTTTGGTATTACTTTCTACGGCAAAAACCACAATAACTTTTGTACCAACCTATTATTTGACAATTTCCTCCCCTGTTTCTGGCCTCTCTAGAACTACCACTAGTCAGATGTTGGACTTTTTAGATAAATTCTCTTGTTTTCTGATCTTTTCTCTATATTCTCTCTCTTTTGGAGATTTCCTTGACTTTATTTCAGCAAAGACATTTCTCATTTCAAAAATCTTGTTCTCAGGTCATTCCTTTATTTATTTATTCACCAAATCCATTTTAAAATTTTGAAATATTTCAAGAGTGACACAATGAACAACTTTATATGCTTCTCCTAGTTTGGCAACCATTATTTTTTCCTACATTTGCTTTCTCCACCTCACCTTCTCTCTATATATACATGATTTTTTTGCTACACAATCTGAGAATGAGCTGCAGACATCATTACACTTCATCCCTAAATATTTCATTAGCATGTATCTCCTAAAAACAAAGACATTCTCCTACATGACTGAAATACAACTATACCACACTCAGGAAATTTAACAGTGGCCAGCCATGGTGGCTCATGCCTGTAATCCCAGTTCTTTGGGAGGCCGAGATGAGAGGATTGCTTGAGCCCAGGAGTTTGAGACTAGCCTGGGCAACATGATGAGACACCCCCCCGCCCATCTCTACCAAAAAAAAAAAAAACACCAAAACACACACACAAAAAACTGAACAGTGATATGATATTCTTATTTAACATACAGTCCATATTCAAACTTCATCAATTGTACCAATAATGTCCTTTATACTTTTTTTCCATCTAGGATCCAATCAGGATCAACAATTGAATTTATAACAGCTTCGTTCTAGTCTGTGTGTGTGTTTGTGACATTGATATTTCTAAAAATGTCCAGTCCTGTTTTTAAAAGACTGCCCTTCAATTTGTATTTGTCTAGTTGTTTCTGATTATTAGATTCAGGCTAAATTTTTTTTTTTTTTTTTTTTTTTTTGAGATAGACTCTTGCTATGTTGCCCAGGCTGGTCTGGAACTTCTGGGCTCAGGTAATCCTCCCACCTCTGCCTCCCAAAGTGCTGTTATTACCAGCATGAGCCACCATGCCCAGCCCAAGTTAAACATTTTGGGTAGAAAGAAAAGATAATATATCTTCAGTGCATTACATCAGGAGGTACATGAGTTCAATTTGCTCCATTACTGATATTAGGTTTGATCAATTGGTTAAGGTGACATCTACCAGTTTCTCTATTTCTCTATTTTCAAGGTATTTTTTCTCTAATTAGTAAGTAACCTATGGTAATTTCAAACCGTGCAAATATTCTAGGCTCAATAGCTTTACACCATATGGTTTCAGCAACCAGTGAGGACCCTTACCTGAATCAATTATTACAATGGTGGCTGTAAAGTGTGATTTTCTAAATTTGTAATTCCTTTTACATTTCACGTGTTAGTTGGCTTTCTTCCTAAAGGGGAATTGTCCCTTTCCCCTTGATAATTTTTGTTTTAGCAGTATCATCATGGATGCTTAGATGTTTTTTATTTAATGTATTATAATTAGTGTCATTATTCTTTTTATGCCCCAATTGGCTAGTGGGAGCTCATTCAAAATGGTTCCTCTGTCCTCATGACTTGTGTTCATTAGTTTCCCTGACCCAGATCGGGAATCAACTACTTCTCCAAAGAGTCTTGGTTCCTTTTAGTGAGGAACAGTATTTAGTGCCCAAGATCTGGGTGCCAAGTATACCCATTACTACTGGGTTTTCACAGCTTCTAGGCCTCTTCAGTGAATAGAGTTGGGACATTTTTTTTAAATCATAAATTCAGACTGATAATACTATTCCAATATATCACAAGGTTCTCCTCTTCCTTGCCAATTCCATATTTTTATCTTTCTTCTCCAAGAGATCTGTTTCCCAACATCAATGTATTTGCTCGTAAGCGCAATCTTACACTATACACAAAAATAGTCTCAAAATGGTTACCCCCACACTACTACCAACAATACACTAGGTTCAAATTTCCTTTGGGTTATTTTTGTCTTTATAATATATTCCACTAAGGGTATATAATCAAAGTAATATATTCAAAAGTTACTTGGCTTAATTCTATTTTTCTTCTGTATGGTTATGTTAGCAATTTTATATGCAATTCGTTTTACTTCTTTCTGTTTGTATTCAATTTTTATTTTTCCCCATCCTTGTTGATTTAATTTTATTTTTGAAGGTATAAAAACACTAAGCATGGTTCAAAAGTAAAAGAAATATTAAAACTTCATTCTCTTTTCTGTATCTCTTCTAACCCTTTGTACCCACATCCCATAGGCAGCCAATTGCTTTAGTTTCTAGTTTATCCTTTGAGTTTCTTTTTGCAAAAATAAGCAGATATACATATATTCCTTTTTCCTTATCTTCTTTGCAAAAGGTAGCATGCTATATTCTCTTTTGTATCTTACTTTTTTTTTTCACTTACCAATATATTCTACAGATCATGCCATATAAGTTTCCTTTACTTTTTTTTTTTTAAATTTTTGGAGACAGAGTCTCGCTATGTTGTCCAGGCTGGTCTCCACCTCCTGGGCTCAAGTCATCCTCTTGCCTCAGTCTCCCAAGTGGCTGGGATTACAGGTTACTTTTTTTTTCTTCTGTCCTTATTTTAGAAATACTGTATTTTCCACAATCTCTGAGCATATTAAGAAAGTCTACATTTTCCATTGAGTTCCTTTTTTCTCTGTTTTGGAGGTCTATCCACTGACATTTAAGAATAGAGCATTGAAAGGCTGAACGGAAGCTCTGTGTGCATCAATATGCCTTTCTAAACCACTGGACTTCATGGTAGGATGATTATGTAGATATCTGGACATTTTGTTGGGGTTCTCAAATACAAATATCTTTTTTTTTTTTCCTGGGGCTGCTTTTGTTTCTCCAGAGAAGAATCCTCCTATTATTTGCTGATGAGTTAAGGAGTAGTGATGGTAAAAATAAACAACTGGTTGGCAAAGTTCTTGGAGCCAGTGGCACAAGAGGGTCTGTGGTCCTATCCTTTGGTATGTTTTGATTTTCAGTTAATCTCTCCCTTCATTGTTAATGTGCCTGCTGGTCTGCTTGTGTCCAAAGCCAGTAATTTCCTGATAAGTAAATCTCCAGACTCTTGCTAAGGTTAGGAAGGAGTATAAACACCAGGCTGTGGGGGTGAGAAAGGGACCTGGGAACTTTATTTCTTATGTAGTCTTACACTTAATTCTGTTACTTTCAACCTCATGCTTATCGCCACTTTTCATCATATCTGGTGCCTTCAATTCCTGAGCCTTTTCAGGGGTCTACAACATGAATCAACTTGCTTTTTTTTAAATTGATGTCTCTCTCTTTTGACACACAACTTTTTAGCTCTGCTAATCTGTCTACTTACCAGTTTCCCCCAATTTGCTGGTATCTCTTGTCCACTGTTACTCCCTCTCCTATTATCTTTGTCCTTACGGCTGTATACTTATTATACTTATTTTATTTCTTCACTTTCATTTTAGTATGGTTAGGGGAAGAAGAGATAAACAAATGTATCCAACCTTCCATGTTTAACTAGAAGTTCCCTAGATATGTCGTCTTAACATTAACACTACTACAAGAAATTGCTGACAGAACACAGGAGGTGACAGATTATTAGTCAAAGCTAAGGTCATATTAGTTTCACTAGAAAATGAAAATCTGTTATCTTCATAATCAGACAACTATAGAATCATCAAATTATGAATAATAAAGAGATTCTTGTTTAGATACAGTTGCTATGATCATTAATAAATTAGGTCCAATTATAACCCAAAACCCAAGTGGCAATGGTGTAAAATAAGTGTATAGATACTGTGAATTACATGGCATGAGGCAGGTAATTACATGGCATGAGGCAGGTAATCACATGCCTGCTAACGTATTTTAACAACTTCTATTTGTAATAAAAGGCTCTTACTACTTGGCTGCATAGAATCAGAAAGCTTATAAAAAAGTAGCAGATTTTATTTAAGATTCTTGAACATCAATGATATAATAAGGTATTATTTACAAAATTTCCCATTTAAGACATTCTGGTACAACCATACTGGAAAAATCAGTTTGGTAATGAATATAAATATTTAAGAACAAACCAACAGAAAGGCCTAGGGTCACAAGTATGCAAGCAACTTATGAAGGTAATAGTATACAAACCACAACACTGAATACCCTATAAGAAATGTTAGTGGAGTGAAAAAGTCCCTTTAAATAGCTCAATATACAGACAGTACATGAGAATGCTTCTCTCTAAACTCTTAGTACACAGGTTTTCAAAATGTGACCAGGCGTGATGGTTCACGCCTGTAATCCCAGCGCACTTTGGGAGTCTAAGGTGGGCGGATCACCTGAGCTCAGGAGTTTAAGACCAACCTGGGCAACATGGTGAAACCCTATCTCTACAAAAAATTAGCTAGGTGTGTGGCACATGCCTGTAGTCCCAGCTACTTGGGGGGCTGAGGTGGGAGGATTGCTTGAGCCCAGGAGTTCGAGGCTGCAGTGAGCCGAGATCACGCCACTGTACTCCTGGGTGACAAAGTAAGACCCTGCCTCAAAAAGGAAAAAAAAAAAAACAAAATGATAAAGAATTGAAGATATATTTATTAGAAGGGAAAAATAATTACAGAAAAGGCTGAATGCAGGGTGGAAAACTGCATAATGTTAGAAATAATCAAGTACTAGGGGGGTGTGGGGAGAAGAGGTCCTTACAGAAAGGAGAAAAGAAAAATTATTGCAATTTTCAAATCTACCCATCACAATAGTGGTACTCTGATTTGTCTAGACTTTTACAGTATACTCATATAGTAATTCCCTTAGAAGAGATAAAGCAGGCTATCTTTTTTCTTACTTTCCCGAGAAGGAAAAACATAAAATAAAAATGACCATGTTTAAAAATGACTACTTTATTTTATGGTAATTTTCTTTTAACCATCAAGGGTATGTGCAGGTATTAGAAAAACAAAAACATATAATACAGCAAAGACACCAAGCAAAGAGTCTATTCAGAGCAAAAATGAAGGCAGAAAAGTTATTTTATATATGCACCATTGAAAAACCTGCTTCTATCGTGAAGATTTAATGCTTTCCTGATTAAACTTTTGCTTATAATACTTTAATAAAGAGTGAGTTAATATACTTTATTCCTTCTTGGAAGTGACATGCATTATTTCCAATCAAAAGGGGCTAAAAACAGAATTGTAACAGGATTCAGTCTCAACCAAATAATGTAAGAAACAATATTTAAGCTTCTTGTATCTATAACAATTTCCAGTGTTCCTCAAATACTAAACTTTAAAGTTAAATCTCTTACCTGATCCAAGACAATGATTTCATCTGCATCAACCACTGTTGACAATCTGTGTGCAATGAAAATAGAAGTTCTGTGTTTGACCACATCCTTCATGGCACCAAGAATAGTCTGCAAGTTTGGTAATATGAAGAACAGGAGAAAATAAAAAGAACTACACATTAGGCAAATGTAAATTAAAATAATCATACATTTCCTAAAGGAACATAAAAAATGCCAGTTTTTTTTAATTATGTAAACTTTATACTGATACCAAATATTAGACCTAATCTAATAACTGCTAAAAGGAAGAGGAGAAAGCAAAAAGAGAAGGCAACTATGATCACATTATCGTGGAAAAAAATTCTTTAAGATAGGCAACATTTCTCTAAGTTACAAAATCTGGGAGAAAGTAGATATTTTCTATACAAGTACAAATAAACAACAACTCTCGTGATATCAGGAACATAGCCACATATAATGTTTACCAATGAGAACAAAACTAAAATGAGGAGAGACTTAAGTGATAGGACACAGAGAAATTCAAAATAATCCAGAGATAGGGAGATTCAAAGAGTATAGGAACATTTGCTTTTCCTTAGTTCAAACTCAGAAGACAGAAGGGGAAACAATGATAACTGTATATTTTTAACTGCAGAAACCTCTTTTTCAAAAGCATTCTGACTTCCTAATGCATCCTGGAAATACATTTTTGTTTATTCCCAGTAAAGTATAAGAGTTGTATATATATTCAGCTATACTTGGAAACCTGGGTCTAAGTACAGCAAGCTAGATGGAAATAGCAGTGTGGGGGATGGGGATATACCCAAATTTCCTACGGATATTTCTGAACATTTTATTTATTAAAGGAATAAAATTATCAAGAGCAGATGGTTACCCAGGAAAAGATCTTATTTTACTAGGGCAGACTGATAATAAGGTACAAGGCCAATACTAAGAAAGCCTGTTATGTTTGTGAGGACTCCTTTTTTAACCTTTAACAACTTAAACTCTGACATCCTACTGAAGACTCTGGACTTTTTAAAAAGGCCCATTAAAATTTACCACATCTTCTAATAACTCCTCCCCTTGGGGGGTTGTCTATTGGCTCTTAATGGGTTATGCTCTCTGACATAATAAAGCTGTGTGACTCAAATAATGACTGTTGGTAAGTCTTTTAGTTTGTGGTAGTATGACACATTTTTAGGTAAAAAGTTCTTATAAGCATGTTCCTATTTTTCCTATGAATGGGGTCTGGTCCTGCTTATGGGTCACTTTAAATATATGCTAACCAATTCACTTCAAAATTAAATTGCTTTAAATATGCTGCAGATCAAACAATGGGCCCTGAAACTTAACTCCGTATGAAAATACGTCACACAGCCTGTAAAGCTGAATTAGGCCTATCCTTCAACACTAGGTTTATACTATGTATTGAATTAAAAGGTAGTTGAATGAAGGCAATTGACAAATGCATCTGCCTATCTTCAGTTCTAGATTAAGGGGATATGATAATGAAATTACCATTGTTGTTGAGACTTTTGTATGTAATGTAAAGATGTTGCTATAAAATCTAATGCAGCTGTGGGGCAATGTCATGACATCAGTGTCACATCTTGGTGTTTCATAACACTTCCAGTGAAATGAATACAAATTGATACCAGCACTGCAGGTTGTGTGTGCCTGACTTGCATCTCATGAGTCGCTCCACGATAAGTGAAAGGCTTTCTGGTATGTACCATGTCATAGGTTTCACAATCACTTCCATGACTATTTTAATGAGTGTTAAGTGGCAATACGAGAGAGACTAAAACTTTCTTCCTTTGTCAGCATATCAGGTGATTCCTACAGCTTTGTAAGATGCAAGGGCAATACAACAACAGCATAAGGTATCACACAGTTCCAAAAGGAGACACATTTGCAAATGGACTTAACACTGTGGTATCTCTAGTTCAATACAACCTGGTATTCTTACCATCAACACTTGCCATATGGAAAAAGGGGGATAGGCATTTTGCTCTATAGCACTTACTATTGAAGTTTATTCAAAATACAAAGTAATGCAGCCATTTTACTGAAACTTCCAAGTAGAAAAGTTAAACATTGAAGAGCTTTATATTTTAATCATAACTTACCTCTTCAGTAATCGAATCTAACGATGAAGTAGCTTCATCATAGAGTATGACTGGGGGGTCCTTCAAAATGGCTCTTGCAATTGCTACTCTTTGCTTTTCTCCTCCTGGTAAAGGAAAATTTTACTTTAAGGAAGCATAGTGCATGCATATTTTATGTTTTTAGTGTTTCCATTGATTACAACCACCAAGTAATACACTGAACATTTCCTTATTCTCCTGATCACAGTTCATTTTACTGAGTTGTAGAGTTGAAGTTCATATATAATATCTTTTGACAAATTATAGTCCCTGAAACATGAATGCACTACTGAATTCTGACTTCATAGCAGGTGGGAAGAATGAGAATGAGGCAGGAAGGTAACAACTTTGATTCTACTATTATTCTTCTACCAGAAGCATGCTCATTATATGTTACTTTATATTACAGATAATTCTCAATGAACTGCAATCTCAGAAAAATTTCAATGACAGAATTGACAATGCCAAAAAAATAAATATCTGAAACCTGAAACTTGAAGACATTAAACTATGAATAACTGAATTCGTCTCTTAAGATAAAAAAGTAGCATTCAGCCAGTATTCTCAAGGATTGTTTTTTGATAGAAAGCTATTATTTTCACAGCATTCTTCAAAGTTAAAGGCATATACTAGATATCTTTTCCTTTATTCAGGTATTTATTATAGGTCTCTAGCATATCAAATTTTTAAAATAGAAAGGATACAGGCCCAGAAAAGTTAAGTGATTTGCTCAAGGTCACTGAGCAAGAATCTGGACTAGACCCATTCCAGTCCAATGCTCTTCTTATCACAATGTGTAAGCCCACATTTATTCCTACATACAAGAATAAATATTTAGAAAGTATTTCTTAAATAAATAGTGAAAATATGTAGTGAAATGTATAGAAACCTTTATTACTGGGACTACTGTAGGTCTAAGGTCATCAATCTTATATAGAACTATAGTTGCAAGTACAGAAGATGGCACTCTGCTGACTATGTCCCTTTTGGCTTCTTTTCTTGTCTATTATACATTATCAATATCTGAAAAACATATTTTTCAGCTTATTAGGAAATAAGCTCTATCCATTACCTGGTACATTAAATATTTTTATTTTTACTTGTTCTACAATTATTATCTTTGGCCTATAAAGGGGTTCCTTATTTTTAATATTAGTAAGTTTATATTTATGCTAGCCATACGCTTCCCCACCTCACAGGATCAAAATTCTCCTAACAAGGCAGGTACCATAAGTACTATCTTCCCGCCTACCTATCAGCCCAGTAGCAGAAAGTTCCTCAAAGAAGTAGATATTCAGAGGAAGGACTAGTTTTGAAGTGCCTCCCAAATTTCAAGTGGAAACCAACTCAGTTGTAATTCTATTCAACAGTATTTTGGAACTTGGAGAAGAAATGTCTGTTTATTCTCTAACATAATTATTAGCATAGATGCTAAATAATAAATTGCTCATTTTGAGAGGTTTGATTGTAAGGAAATGAGAAATAGGTAAGAATAAAATTTCTTTAGCTATTCCTATCCCTCAAAGGCATGCAGAAAGGAAAAATAAGATTAGAAAATGGAACACAGCATAGCTGGCTGAGGCAAAGTCATGCATTAAGAGGGCTAGTTTATATTACGTGATAAATTAGGGATCGCCAGAATTAGCCAAACGGACACATAATTTGGGGGTGGGCCAGATAATTGGAAATTACTCCTATTAAAAGCAGTAATAAAGTGTAAATGTGGACTGGAATGATACCGGCATCTTATACTACCAGGTAATGACCCAATCAACTTAACTTGGAAATAATCTTTGCTTAAAATTTTCTAAACCTAGCCCAAAACTTTCTAACAGATTGCCAATTCCTGAATAACAGGCCTGTTTATGCTTCATTTTTTTAACTTTCAAATCATTTAGCATAGTAGCTTGCACATAGTGTGTATCTAATAAATGAAGCCAGTTTATAATGAAGAGGAATGTGGATTCGTTAAAATTCATATAGAGTATTTCTCATTCTATTTTTGCCTTACCTCTATCTCTAATTGATACATTTCTTCCCCAAACTAAACTAGACATTGCTATACTTTTGAATTCAAAGAATTTGGGGGTAAAGAAACATTTTTCTGTGTCCTCCAAAAAAAAATCAGTCATTTTAGGGTAATTCATTCTTAAACCTAGCAATCTCATAATTAAAACATTTAACAAGAAATGTATAAGCCTCAAAATATCCTTGGCCACAGAACAAAGGACATGAAAATGAATCTGGCTGTAAGGAAAGTATAGCAGTTAACAGGATCAAATATAAAGAGGTCTCAAGTACTGAAAACATCTTCTAATGATCTAGGAAGTTATGATGAGAGATATACACTATTCGTTATCAAATTACTTCTCCCTAACTTTACTACTTTCCCAGGTAAAGAACGATCTTGTTTTTCCTTTATCATGAAGATTGTAGATAACAAGTTAGTAATGATCTGAGCATATTTTGATAACTTACTTAATATCAAACACCTACAGTGTTTGCAGCTGCAAGTGAAAAAAAAAAGACTTGCATGACTTGAGAATAGTTACTAATATGTTGAATTGGTTATAGTGAGGGCTAGGAGATTAGTAACCCAATCAAATGTGACTCAATTAGCACTACATTTGAAGTCTCTCATTACATTTTCTAAAAAATGGCTCTGACAAATTAGAGTTTGAAAGAAGTATACAAGAAGGGGGCAGGTCTAAAATCTCTGATCACCTGAAAGCTTGAGTCCTCGTTCCCCTACTTGGGTGTCATATCCATGTGGCATTCGAAGAATTGCATCATGAAGTCCAGCTAATTTTGCCACCGCATACACTTCCTCATGTGAAGCACTGATGTTTCCATATAAGAGGTTGTAATAAATAGTATTATGGAAGAGGACAGCATCCTGAAGCAGATACACTGAATGAATATATATCTATATCTATATATCTCTCTATATATGTTCATTATTAAAAATTCAAATAGTAAAGAGACAAAGGCATAAAGGGTAAAACATGACAGTCCCTTTCATCATCCCTCATCTGCGAAATCCCATTCCCTTCCCAGGGGTAGTCATCATAAACAATTTAGTGTGCATCATTCCAGACTTCTTCCTGTGAATTTATATACCTAAACATATGTTTCTTTCCCCTAACACAAGTATGGTCATTCTACACATAATATTTTGCAATTGCTTTTTTCAGTTAACATATCATGGATATTGTCCATGTCAATAACAGAAAACTAACTCATTCTTTTTAACAGTTGTATATTCCATACTATGGAAATGTCATAATTTATTTATACATTCTCCTACTGATGGACATTAATGTGATTTCCAAGTTTATGCTACTACAATGTTGGAATAAAACATTATGTATATGACTTTGTACGCCTGTGTGTTTCTATAAGAATTCCTAGAAGTAGACTGATGAGTTTAAAATTAAGCATACTTTTATCCTTTGATATTAATGCCCAAATGTCTTCTAAATATGGCCCTACCAGCAACCAATAATGTATAAGTACACGCTAACCAATAGCATATGAGGGTGCCAGTTCCTCATATACTCAGAAACCCTGGATATTAATAATTTTTAGGTGTTGCTATTCTTAGGGGAAAAATGTGTTTTTTGTTTAAATTAGCATTTCCCTAATTACTAACGAGGTTTGAATATGTTTTCCTATGTTTCTAAGAAGCTTTGACATTGATATTAAAACAGAAAACAAATAATTTATGCAATATATATATTTTTGGAGAAAGTTCACTTCAAGCATTCATTTGATATTTCAACTTATTCTCACATGGCACACTAAAGCTAATTTATTTCAAGTGAGCATCCATCTCCCATTTTTCTTTCAATCTCTAAACGGTTGGAAGGCTATGGTTAGGTGAAATAAAATGACTCCATTCGTTCACATTAACCAGGATACCCATCTTCTTTAACATCATAATCAGACCAAAAATTTCATATATTGCTTTAAATAGTATTTAAATCATTTATATACCTATTAATAAAATTTCTCATATTGAGACAATACTTAAACTCAATAAGCTCATTGTATAAACAGAAACTGCTTATTTTAAAATAATTTATATTTAGGAAAAAGCTAAATGTGCTAGATGGAAATTTTGAAAATATAAAAACTAATATAAAATAAATACTGATTTTTTGGTGTAATTTCTGCTAAAATGGGTAGATTTTAGCTGCTCTAGTCACAAAAACATGGGTAACTGTGAGATGATGGACATGTTAATTTGCTTCTCTACAGTAATCTAATTATCTATATGTATCTCATAACATCATGTTAGATACCTTAAATATATACAATAATGTTTAATAAATTAAAATTTAAATAATCCATATTCCCAACATGTAGCAAGATCTAATATTACATTGATATTTTCTATCTTTTTTCTCTACTGCAATGTATTCATTTAATATAATAAAATCAGGATATTATATTTTGCTTGCTATCCTCCTTTTTAATACTTTGTATTTGCATATTTTTCATGACAATATTCTTTAAAAACACAATATTTATGAATGGCTGCATGACTCTGATCCTATAACACTGTAACCATCTACTTACTGTTGGACATTTACATTGTTTCCAACTGATGCTACTATAAATAATGCTGTAATGAACATATTTGCATATAAAGACTTGTTCACATCTCTGTTTATTTCCTTACTAAAATTTCCTAGAGGCAGAATTATTGGAATAAAGGGTATAAATATTTTTCAGGAACTTGATACACACTGCCAATTTGCTTGTCAGGAAAGCTGTATACTTCCACCAGCAAAACAAGAGATTGTCCATTTTACACAGTCTTGCCCAAACTGGATATTAGGAATTTCAAAATCCTTGCCAATCTGATAGGTGAAAAAACGACACGTATCCTGTTGTTGATTTAATTTATATTGCTAAGGCCTCCAATGAGGATGAGAGTCTTTCATTTACTGATGATGTATATTTTCCCTTTGTGAATGTGTTACTTCCCAAAAGGATGAGGATAATTGTTACAATGCCCAAGAGAATGGCAGGAATCTATTTACATGGATGAGGACACTGAATCCTAAGTAGTCACAGCTCAGAATCCAGTTCACTTGACACACAGTTTAGATTAGTGTTTCTTTTTCCTTTTTTTTCTTTTTTATTTTTGAGACTGAGTCTAGCTCTGTTGCCTAAGCTGGAGTGCAATGGCGTGATCTCGGCTCACTGCAACCTCCGCCTCCTGGGTTCAAGCAATTCTCCTGCCTCAGCTTCCCGAGTAGCTGGGATTACAGACGCCTGCCACCATGCTCAGCTAATTTTTCTATTTTTACTAGAGACGGGGTTTCATCATGCTGGCCAGGCTGGTCTCAAACTCCCGACCTTAGGCGATCTGCCTGCCTCGGCCTCCCAAAGTGCTGGGATTACAGGCGTGAGCCACTGTGCCCAGCCTAGATTAGTGTTACTTAACATACAATCTATGAACCATCTATATCAGAATAACCTAGGAGGCATTTTCAAAAAGGCAGTTTTCTGGGCCCACATAGTCCTCCAAAATCGTAACTGGGGTATGTGAGAAAGAACTGGAATTATTAAATTAGATTATCTAATCCAATTTAAATGATACGATTTATTTTTTAAATTTATAAATGGTATTGTATATATTTAAGGTATAGAACATGATGTTATGAGATACATATAGATAGTAAAATGATTACTATAGTGAACAAATTAACATATCCATCATCTCACATAGTTACCCAATAATTTCTCTAAATGACTCATATGTGGGATTTTCAGTGAAAAAGAGGACAGGGGAGAGTCCATGTGTGGGATCATTTGGGGGACATTTTGCAAGCTACATATCCCCATCCAATCACTCTCTTACAGTTCTTCCTCTCCCCATATTTTGATCCATTCTCCCAGGGATTTGATTCTGGCTCCAGAAATCAACTTTATAATACATACTAGCTGCAACTAATTCCCAGGTCTCTCTATAAGCTTTCATCATAAAAAAGCTCACATCCTATAAGGCTATCTACTTCTTAACTTCTCAGACCTTACTTTGAATTTATTTTCCCTCCAAAGTAACACAGTAAGTGTTCATTAAATGTTTAACATGGGTTCGGCACTGTGCTTGGTACTGAGGGCAGAGTGGTTAACAAGGCATACAAAATTGAGGATGGCAGACAAGCTACTTTGTAATTATTATAAATCCACTATGTTGAAAACTGCTCCAAATTACAATAGTAGTTTCCGTTTTCTGAACAATTATGTGATAGACTCGGTATTTTATATTTATTATCTCTAATCCACAATTTTATCCTATAAGATAAATGGCATCCTTATTTTACAGATAAGAAAATGGAGGCCCCAGGCCACACAACTAATGACAATTAGAGATGGGGTTAGAATCCAGGTCTGTGTTCTTTCTATTCTATTATGCTATCATTCCAGGGCTTCCTATCATGCAGATTTTTCCTTCAAGTTTTTTTCTTTTCCTTTTTTAAAAAATCCCTTTTGATACCAGAATTTCACTGGTAGGGTCTAATACTGACTAATTCAGTAGCATATGTTGATCCCTTGATTCAAATTGTTCTAGTTACAGATTGATCAACCCAATAAATCTTCCAAAAATTTGTTTTTTTCTGTTTTTAAATACCTGAGGTACCACTCCCACTGCCCTCCGAAGGCTTTCCAGGCTCACATCTTGTATATTTTGACCAGCAAGATAAATGCTACCCTTTTGAGGCTCATAGAAGCGAAACAATAGCCTCACTATTGTGCTTTTCCTGAAATTGGAGATGAAGAAAGGTTATTTAGCTCCTATTAATGTTAGGAAACCCCAGTTTTAAACCACAGTAATCATTTTGATAAAGAAAGAAATATTACATTGGGAATCATCAGCCTATAATACAGAATTTTACAAATAACTAAATTACCCACCCTGACCCACTACCTCCTACAATGGCCACTTTCTTTCCTGCAGGGACTTCAAAGGATATTCCACTAAGGACTTTCTGGCCCTCAATGTATTCAAAATGCACATTATCAAAGGCCACGGTAGCTGTCTGTGGTGTGATCTGAAGGGGAGATGCCATCACTTTGTCCTAGCAGGGAAGAGAAAAAAAAAAAGCCACTTTACGCACTGCCTAGAGTACAGCTATGAAGACAATTTTCTAATTCACAGAAAGAAAAAGGATATAATGGAAAAGAAGGAGGTTTATAAGTGGACTTAGACCACTTCCAAGCATGCATTTAAAGATTTGTTTTCTCACGCTTCATGGCTAAGGTAAAACAAACCCTGAATGTTTTGGTTTCTGAGCAACTTTTTTTGAGGTGGGGTTGGGGAGGGAGAAGGGATAATGGGCAGGGGAGGAAAGGGGCTGAGGGTGCAAGGAGAGGCAATCATATATTCCATGTCATTATTACATAAGTAAATTCAGCGTAAGTACAAATAATTCAACTTAACAAAATTTACTTTCTAGTATAATAGTCTTCATTAACATTGTAAGATTTTATTTATTTATTTATTTATTTTGAGACGGAGTTCGCCCTTGTTGCTCAGGCTGGAGTGCAATGGCAGGATCTCAGCTCACCACAACCTCCGCCTCCCGGTTTCAAGCGATTCTCCTGACTCAGCCTCCCGAGTAGCTGGGATTACAGGCATGTGCCATCACGCCCAGCTAATTTTGTATTTTTAGTAGAGACAGGGTTTCTTCATGTTGGTCAGGCTGGTCTTGAACTCTTGATCTCAGGTGATCCACCCGCCTCAGCCTCCCAAAATGCTGGGATTACAGGAGTGAGCCACCATGCGTGGCCAGGTTTTTAAACATAGAAGTGAAAGCTCTAACAACCTCTTAATACAGGTGATAGCACCCCCGCCCCTGCCAATTCCTGCAAGTAAAATAAATTGGTTTGCTAATGTGGTAATGTAGGAATATTCCTAGAATAATCCTACTAATAGGATGATGTTCACATACTTTTGAAAAGGTACTATATAGATTACTTACTTTAATTCGGGTGTCTACCTTGAGTAGAGTAAACAAGGTGTTCATATCTATGAGTGCTTGTCTAGTCTCTCTATATACAGTTCCCAGAAAGTTCAGGGGTAATGAAAGCTGAAAAAGCAGTCCATTCACCATTACTAGATCTCCAACAGTAAGGGTACCTTAAAATGCAATCGGCAGAAGAAAAAAAGGGTATTTTAGATAAATGTTACATACTTTTCCAATTTACGATAGGTTTATAGTCTATTACCACGGAACAAAATATTCTTAATCAGCAACAACTCTTATGTCAACTCAATTTCAAAGCATTAATCCATGATTTAGGTAATACAGGGAACTTAGTATACGTTAGGAATGGGAAAGACCCACCTATACACTATATATAATATATAAAAAAGAATGGTTTAAGTGAGGATAGAAATTGAAGGCTAAAAATTTTCTCTTTTTTTCCCTAAGACACTAGCAATGGTTTCTTTGTAGTGTAAAACAGAAATTTAAAAATTAGTATACATTAAAAATTGGAGAAAATAGATATCACGATTAAGGATGATAAACCATTCTGATGTACATCAAGTTGAAGGAAACAAAATGAAACAACAACAACAACAAAATGTTGTTGTGACCTAAATATGTTTTCCACAGATTTTCCACATATTTAGGTTACAGTGAATGAATGAATACTAACTGAGTGGGGGTGGGGAGGGTTTCCAGAAAGGAGGGACAGACATTTACTTTTGAAGTGTTTTGCAACTAAAAAAAGGAGTAGAAAGATTAAAAGGTTCCTGGTCATTCTTAAAAAAAAGAGTGTTTGCAGTTTAGTGCTTTGAACTAAACACTATATTAATTATATTGCTTTACAGGTCTACAAGAGAAATTAGAAAAACTAGATACTAAAAAAAAAGTTGTTCTTAAAAGAACAGGTAGTTACAAACAGTAATCCCAATCAGTGAGTGAGCCAGTGCTAAACGAAAGGAAGTTAAAAAACCATTATCAAACCATCAAGTAAATACATTCTGATACAAAGAGAAAAGTACTCCAAGGATGTGAAAGCACTTTAACATCCTTTATAATTAAGATAAGCATACACATTCCTTTCATTAATCTTTATTTATAAAAGTTGAACAGCCTGTAAATGTGATAGCCACAGACTTATTACCTGCCACAATTCCCTGACTGGCGAGCACCATTATAGCTGTTAAACCGACACTGAAAATAGCACTTTGACCAAAGTTCAGCATAGCCAGAGTAGAGGTACTTTTCAATGAAGCAGTCTCATACGTCTTCAAAAATCCATCATATCTCTGTGCTTCATATCTTTCATTATTAAAATACTACAAAATACATAAAAATAACTATGGGCAAGTATAATTAGAATTTATTCTCTTAAGTGATTAGTATACTTTTCATCAGACTTCATGTATGAATACAATTTTGTACTGTAGATTCCATTTTAAAAATTGACTCAATATATTGGACTATGATATCCCTGCAGTTTTCCATAATGAATTGTATCTGAAAAGTCCACAAAATTCACCCAACGAATATTTACTGAATGCTTGTCTAATTGCAACCCAACCTAAAACAAAATCTTCAATGACACTTCCTTCACAAAGCCTTCCCCTGAGACTCTGAATTGACAATTCCCACTACCCTCACAACATTATGCCTTCTTATTTAGTCACCTGCACACTTAAATTCTCTCGGTACAGTATAAAATTCTGGGATAGCAGGGATCATAAAGTAATCTTTTTACCACCCTCCCCTGTGAAAGCACTTAGAACACATAAGAGGCATTCAGTAACTATTTGTTAAATGGAAATATGAACAAATAAATGAAAGAATTAATGGGAAGCACTATGCTAGGCACTCTGAGGGATAGAAGAGAGTCAAGAATTTATATGCCAGTTTGATTAGCTTACTGTTCATTCTGAATCAAGATGCTAATGGTATACAGTCATGCATCACTTAACAAAAGAGATATGTTCTGAGAAATGCATACTTTAGGTAATTTTGACTGTGCAATCATCATAGAGTGTACTTACACAAACCTAGATAGTATAGTCTACCACTCACCTAGACTATATGGTATAGCCTATTGCTCCTAGGCTATAAACCTGTATAGCACGTTACTATATTGAATATTGCAGAAAATTGTAACACAATGGTATTTGTGTATCTAAACACAGAAAAGGTACAGTAAAAATATAGTAAAGAAGATTTGCAATGGTATATCTGTATAGAGCACTTATCAGCAATGGATCTTGCAGGACTGAAAATGGCTCTAGGTGAGTCAGTGAGTGAGTGGTGAGTGAATATGAAGGCCTCGGGCATTACCGTACACTACTGTAGACTTTATAAACACTGTACGCTTAGGCTACACTAAATTTATTTAATATTTTCTTTCTTCAATAACACATTAAAATTAGCTTACTGTAACTTTTTTACTTTACAAACTTAAATTTTTAAAAACTTTTTTACTCTGTAATAACTTGGCTTAAAACACAAACACATTGTACAGCTGTACAAAAATATTTTCTTTCTTCATATCCTTATTCTATAGGCTATTTTCTATTTAATTTTTTTTTTTTTTTACTTTTTAAACTTTTTTGTTAAAAACTAAGACACAATCACACACATTAGCCTAGACCTACATAGGATCAGGGTCAAACATCACTGTCTTCTACCTCCACATCTCGTTTTACTGGAAGGTCTTCAGGGGCAATAACATGCATGGAGCTGTTATCTCCCATGACAACAATGCCTTCTTCTGGAATACCTCCTGAAGGACTTACCTGAGTCTATTTTACAGTTAACTTTGTTTTTAGAAGTAGAAGGCGTACACTCTAAAATAATGATTAAACGTGTAAAAATACATATACTAGTTAACATACTAGTTTATCATTATCAAATATTAAATGACGGGTCGCACAGCTGGTTTGTTTCCACCAGCATTACCAGAAACATATGAGTAATAGAGTAATGGATTGTGCTACAACATTACAATGGCTACAATGTCACTTGCTGACAGGAACTTTTCAGTTCCATTATTATCTTATGGGACCAACATCATAGATGCCAAAACATCATTATACAGTGCGTGACTGTATTTATGATCACTTATAAATTAATTCAGAAGGTAAAAATCTGATAGTGCCAAACAAAAACCGAGAAGGAAAGAGGATAATTTCTAAAGACAAACAATAAAATAGTATTATTCCATCACACCTAGAGATCATATCCTAACCTGAAGCTCTAATTTACAGTACCTATTAAATTAAATGGTAGATCAAATCTTAGTGCAGTGTGAAAGGCAGAGGAAAGTATAATTAAACATATTACCTTTACAGTTTCATAATTCAGCAGTGAGTCTATAGCAGCATTACCTGCATCATTATCTGCTTTGTTCATTTCTATTCTAAATCTAGTTCTGTAAGACAAAGATTTGCATAGGCATGAAATACATGTTATAAAAGCATAACAATTTCTAAATTTTATGTGGCTTCTAGGGAATAAATTACCTCCACCGTGTGACTGCAACTGTGAATGCTGTGTATGTACCAAGTGTTCCAAGGGTTACCAAAGCAAACTGGGCACCGCATTTGTAATACTAGAAAAGGAAGTCCAAAGAAGAAATGTGAAACAGTTATTGTTCTTGCCAAACAGTTTGTAATACACAACAGCAAATCTCGGTCAAAAGATTTTAACAAAAATATGATGGCGTGAAGTTATGTACGTGAATGATGGGTGAAAAATCAAATACTTTAGAAAATCTACTTTAGGCAACAAGGGAAGAAAGTCAAACTGCACTTGCTACATCAGTAGTACCATCAAATACTAATAGGAAGATAGTACAATAAGCCTAAAGAGGAATAAAAAATATATACATATATTTTTAACTATAAAAGGTGAAATTGCTAATCATTAGAGAAATGCAAATCAAAACCACAATGAGATATCATCTCAGATGAGTCAGAATGGCTATTATTAAAAAGTCAAAAAATAACAGATGTTGCAGAGAAAAGGGAACACTTATACACTGCTGGTGGGAATGGAAATTAGTTCAGCCACTGTGGGAAGCAGTTTGGAGATTTCTCAAAGAACTTAAAACAGAATTACCATTTGATCCAGCAATCCCATTACTGGGTGTATATATATTCAAAAGAACATAAATCATTCTGCCATAAAGACATACAAATGCGTATGTTCATTGCAGCACTATTCACAATAGCAAACACATGGATGCCAATCAATGGTGGACTAAATAAAGAAAATGGGGCCCATGTACATCATGGAATACTATGCAGCCATGAAAAACAAAATCATGTCCTTTGCAGCAACATGGATGCATCTGGAGACCATTATCTTAAGTGAATTAACTCAGGAACAGAAAACAAATACCACATGTTCTCACTTATAAGTTGGAGCTAAACAATGAGTACACACAGACACAATGAGGGGAATGGACACTGGGGCCTATTGAGGGTGGAGGGTGGCAGATGGGTGAAGGCAAAAAACTACCTATTAGGTACTATGCTCACTACCTGGTGATGAAATAATTGGTACACCACACCCCAGTGACACATAATTTACCCATGTAACAAACTTGCACAGGTACCCCCTGAAGCTAAAAGTTGAAACAGAGAAAAAAAAATAAAAGGTGAAATTGCCTAAAATGTTATGAATGGTGATGAGAAACCTAGATATTCTGAGCATATTAGTCCAATGCCATATACAAAAATCTCTGCTTTAAAAAAAACCTTGTAAGTACTAGTTGATGACTAATCTATGTGTAGCATTGAACAGTTATTTACCATAACAACACGATAAAGAATTTGAGCAGTCCATTGAAGCTTGTGGCAAAATAATTAAACTGCATAATATTTCTGGCATCATGGAATTTTGCTTTCAAGCCCATGGGCATGCAACAGTACAACACCTTCAAATATTCAATTGCTACTAATGAGAATTTAAGATAAAAGCTTGTTATGAAAAATGTTTAACTTACCAAAACACCACTGACAAGCATCACTTCAAACATGATGGGAAGAAGATTAAATACCAAAGCACTCAGGACAAAACTGATACCCCTTGTTCCTCTGTCAATAGCCTTAGATAAAGCTCCCGTCTGTCTGCTCAGGTGAAAACCCAGATCCAGGTTGTGAAGATGGAGAAAGACATTTTTGGCTATTCTTCGGATTGAATTCTGGGCTACCTTGCCAAATACTGCATTTCGAACCTCGTTAAAAAAAGCAGCTCCAGCTCTTGATACACCATCTAACAATACATTCAAAAGAAAAAATAGGATGTAACAATATTAGAATCAAAGGAGTATAGAAATGACAAGGGCTCAGAAAATGTTTGTACAATGAGTAATTCAGTGAATGAATATATCACAGAATATTTACAATAAAAGAAACCTAGAAATAATCTAGCCTAATGAGTATTAACTTTTCTACCACTATGAATCCCTTCAGTGTTATTTCCTCCAGGTTTCAGACACTAAAAGATATTTTTTCCAAATAAAATACTTAAATAATAGCCCACATGGCATTACTGTGGATAAATGTGCAGTGTCTGTTGAGGTTTTTTAAATCTAATTTAATCTTCCTAAATAACAAGTGATAAAATTGAGACCGTGAAGAATCAAGTGCCTTGACCAAAGGCATACCCCTACTAATGTCTCCCAAATCTCATAGTGTCCTTTCTAATGCATGGGACACACAGCATTCATATTCTGTTCTTTTCAAATTGTAGATTTGTGTCATTACTAATGAATATATTTTAATAAAGCATTTATGTACATATATATTTTTATTTAGCTATTTCCTATTTAATAGCTAACAATGCCAGCAAGAAAATAATTGACCTTTGTGGAAATGGATGTTACAAAAAGCCTAACTATTAGAAGTGGTTGTTATGAATTTAATGTCTTATTTTATACTATTGTTTTCTAGAACTTGTAAAAATGCTACTGTTATCATGGAATTTTTTGAAAGTGTATCATACAGAATAGTTTTCAAAAACACATACAAAACATCTCACATAAAACAACAAACATCCAAAACGCTAAGTTGTGTTTGTAGTGAAAAGGTCATCTGCTCAAATATGATGAAACCTCCTTGAAGAAAGTCAACACCTGTAGACAGATTAAAGAATCACACATACAGCCAATCAGAACTGCTGTTGCCATGGTTGCAACTGTATTTGGTGCATCACTCAAGTTCAGCATGTTTCCCGACATCTGGTTGAGGCTGTCTACAGCATATTTAAACATGAAGGGAACCACAATATTCATGGCCTAAAAACATAAAAACATCAATTACCCATTATATACAAAATACTTATTTATAAAAGTACAAATATTTACCTTAAATTAGTACTTATGGTAATGTTTACATATTTACCACTTACTGGTATTAGAGTGATTTTCCCCATTCATAAAGACAACATCTTTGACATTGGGAGAGCTGTCATTTCAGGCTTCATACATCACACTGCCATGTTAATATTCATTTATAAGCTATGTGAATTAGTCAAATGCTTCTGCTTCCATGAAATCATCCCAGATCTGCCACTCAAAAATGCTGTCTCCATTATCTAAAATCCTACAAAGCTCATGACACTATGGCAAACTGTCTTACACTGTAGTTATTTGTGTATATATTTCCCTTTCCTACTGGATCCTTGAGGGTCTGTGTCATTTTACTTTTTGTCCCACCCATGCTGAATATAATGCTCTTATACAGTAGGCATTCAATAAATATTTTTAAAATAATTTGGTCACCAAAATAATGGTAAACTAAATTACACAGCAAGCCAGATCACAAAAGCAGATGAATTACAAGTATATGTGGCTGATTCACCATTTGAAAAAACATTGATAAATCCATTTGTCCTATTTGTCCTACAGAAAGCTTCTTTGCCCCAATACCACATAAAACAAAGCCAAATTATTATCAAAACTAAGCTTTCAATAATGAACCTATTTCTCCATGAGAATACATCAAAATAAAACTTAAAAAGAAAATTAGAAGCATGATGTTTTCATATATTCAAGGCAAATGTTTCATCATTCACATTCTATATTTTCTGCAGTTATAGTATCCAAAACATCAACCATCATTTAGGAACAGAAAGTTTGTCAGACTCCCAAAGTTTCTTTGAAGAAATTAAATTGATGCACATTAATAACATGTGAAAACAATTCTATAAGCCTTAATAAAAACACTGAAATCCCAGATCTTGTTACTGCTCCATTATTATGCCATCTATCTTTGCAAAGTTTAGCTATAACTGATAGAAGCTATGTAACTCTTACCAAGATTCCAAGGTAACGTATACAAGAGTCTTACCAACCAAGCAGGCATTCTAGTATTCGACAATATCATTAAAATACACAGCACATGTTGGGATGCTTTTAAGAATGTAACATGAGATAAAGTGCTTAAACATTAAGCTTTCTGACTTCCAAAATCTAATAGAATATATGGCAGGTCTCAAATAGCATAAATTTCTCAAATCTGATTCCCCTGTAGCCATATAACCTTAGGTTCTTGCTTCTTCTTTGCCTTTTTTTTTTTTTTTTTTTTTTTTTTGAGATGGAGTCTCACTCTGTCACCCAGGCTGGAGTGCAGTGGGGAAATCTTGGCTCACTGCAACCTCCGCCTCCTGGGTTCAAGCGATTCTTCTGCCTCAGCCTCCTGTAGCTGAGATTACAGGCATGCACCACCACACCCAGCTAATTTTTGTATTTTTAGTAGAGACAGGGTTTCACCATGTTGGTCATGTTGGTCTCAAACTCCTGACCTTGTGATCCGCCCGCCTCGGCCTCCCAAAGTGCTGAGATTACAGGTCTTGCTTCTTCTTGAAATGGTCTCCTCTCCCCTATCTACCTCGTCACTCTTCGAAGCCCAATTTTAATCCCATTTCTACCATAATGCCTTCTCTGAAACATGCAGCCAATTTGGCACTCTCCATTTTCTATCTTTTTGTTATAGTTTATACCTCAATATTTATCACTTTTATGATATATTTCTGATTCATTTTGTATGTATATATGCATGGATATATTTCCATCCTTTTTGCATAAATTTGAGGGGTACAAGTGCAGTCCTGTTACATGGATATATCGCATACTGGTGAGGTCTGGGATTTTAGCGTATCTATCACCCAAATAATGTACAAACCTTTTGTGACAAAACTGACATTTACTGAACAACAGCTAGATGAATCAGGTATGGTGAAAGGTAGGTACCTTTCACAAATGTGAGGGATGAAAGGAATAAAAATTTTACAAAATAGATTTTATCTGTATAGTTGAGGAACCTCAGGTTCCACAAGGTTTAATGACTTGTCTGGTAAGCAGCAGAGCTGAGATTAAAATACAGGTCTGACACTTGAAGTTAGAATTTTTTCTAGTATACCATAGCCACATTAGCAGCTTATAAGGCAGGGACAATATATTTCACTTATTTTGCACCCTAAAATGGATGCTCTCAAAGGCACTGTTTAAACCAGCTATAGTTGTAAAGTATATCAAAAGTAATTTAAATAAATTTGAGCAGATTCCAGGTTTTCCATTTAAGGATACAGTCCCTCACCTGCAATCCAATACACTTTCTTCAGTAGGAGAAAAAGTGATAGTTACAGCTAGCATGCAATTCTCATAACTCACAGCCCATTATACCTTTTCCAAAGCTGTAGTGAATGACGCCTAAAACTAATGTATCACCAATAAAGTTGTGCAATTTTACTTCCTTGAAAATGTTTTTGGATTTGGTCAAACTAGAGAACATCCTTGTAAGTGTTCAGGACGTGTGAGTCTCATCTGCATTGTGTTGTTAGTGGCAGAAAAAGGGCAGTTAGCACATGCAAAGAGCATGGCACTACCTCTAATAATAACTGAATACTGTCAGTTTTCCCATAAAAGTTATTTTAAAAAGGTAAGAAATATGCCATATATGTTAAAAACGAAAGAAATACACCAAAGAAATAAGAAGGATACTACATGTAGATGTTTTTATTAACATGTAGTGTAAGTTTTATTTGCTTTGTGATATTTTGGGGATGGGACTAGCAAATAGTGGTTTTCCCCAATATCCTGCCTTTAGCAGAACTAGATTTAAACCATTCCAGGCAAATGAGAATCTTTAAAAAAAAAATAACTTTTTTATTCTGAAATAATGAGACTCATAGCTGCAAAACAGTACGTAGTACAAAGAGACCCACGTACCCTTCACCCAGCATCTCCTAATGACATTTTATTTCGCTGTAGTTCAGTATCAAAACCAGAAAGTTAACATCGTCACATTACCGTTAACTACTGGACTAGAGAACTCATTCAGTTTTCACCAACTTTTAGCTTGTATTCATGTGTATGTGTGTGTAGTACGTATGTGTCTGTCCGTGTGGTTCTATGCAATTTTACCGCACGTTCAGATCTGTAACCAGCACCACAATCAAGATACAAAACTATTCCATCACCACAAGAGAAATCCATTATGCCACCACTTCGTATTCACCCCCGTTCTACCTGCCTCACCCCAGTCCCTTTACCCTGGCAACCACTAATTAATTTGCTCTTGATCTCTACAGTTTACTCATCTTGAGAATATTCTAGAAATGGAATAATATATAACCTTTTAGGATCAGCTTTTGTTTTATTCAGCATAACGTGCTCAAAGTTTATCAAGACTGTTGCATGTATCGATAGCTCATCATTTGCTATTGCTAAGGATTATTCCATTGATGTACTAGAATTTATTCAACCAGTCACCCCGAAGGACATTTTGGTTGTTTCCAGCTTTAGGCTACTATCAGTAAAGATGTTATCAACATTCTCATACAGATGGATATAAGTTTCCATTCATCTGGGAAAAGACCCAAGAGTCCAATTGCTAAGTCATATGGCATCTCTATGCTGACCTTACTAAGCAACTGCCACACTCTTTCTAGAGTTGCTGTATCATTCTATTTTATATTTTTGAGACAGAGTCTCACTCTGTTGCCCAGGAAGGAGTGCAGTGGCATGATCTCGGCTCAGTGCAACCTCCACCTCCCGGGTTCAAGCGATTCTCCTGCCTTCGCCTCTTGAGTAGCTGGGACTACAAGTGCACGCCACCAGGCCCAGCTAATTTTTGTATTTTCAGTAGACACGGGGTTTCACCATGTTGGCCAGGCTGGTCTCAAACTCCTGGGCTCAAGTGATCTCCTGCCTCGGCCTCCCAAAGTGCTGGGATTACAGGTGTGAGCCACCATGCCTGGCCTGCTGTATCATTTTACAATAACCAGCAAAGTATGAGTGACCCAGTTCTTCTGCATCCTCACAAACATTTGGTATTATCATTTTTTTTAATTTCAAAACTGTTCCAATAGGTGCATATTGATACCTCATTGATGTTGAGCACTTTTTAATGTGCTTATTTGCAATCTATATCTTCTCTTTGGTGAAATATCTGTTCATGTCTTTTATGCATTTTATAATTGGATTGTTTGTTTTTCTGCTGTTGAGTTTTAAGAGTTCTTTATATACCCTAAGTATAAGGCCTTTGTTGGATATGTGGTTTGCAAATATTTTCGCCCAGTCTACTGCCTTTTATTCTACTCAGGAGTCTAACTTCTCACTCCATTCAGCAGTAATGAGGAATCTCTTCTGCCAGGAGCCAATAGAGGCCCAAGTAGGAACCTGGATTCTCATCTCCACCCACAGTAATGAGGCAGCACCCCTGCTCCACTGAAGTGGTGACACAGGAGGCCTGCTAAACAGAAGATTTACATAAGATTCAGAGTCTAATAATACTCTACATGTCCAGGTTTCAATTTAAAAAATCATATCAAGAACCAATAAGATATCAATTTGAATAAGACAATACAATTAATAGACACTAACATCAGGATGACACAAACATTACACCTATCTGAAAGATTTCGGAGTAGCCATCATAAAAGTGCTTCCAGGAATATTTATGAACATGCTTAAGTGAAAAAATAGAAGTCTCAGGAAATAAATAAAGGATATAAAGAACCAAATGAAAAATGCAGAACTGAAAAATATAATAACTGACATATAAAAACTCAACGGATGGGCTCCATGGCAAAATGGAGAAGACAGACGCAAGTATTATTGAACTTGAAGATAGAACAATAATTAGGAATACAATGCTTTCATATATTCAAGGCAAATGTTTAATCATTCACATTCTACATTTTCTGCAATTATAGTATGAAAAACATCAACCATCGCTTAGGAACAGGAAGTTTGTCAGGCTGCCAAAGTTTTTCTGAAGAAATTAAATTGATGCACATTAATAATATGTGAAAACAATTCTATCAGGCTTAATAAAAACACTGAAATCCCAGCGCTTGTTAATGTTCCATTATTATGCCATCCATCTTTGTTAAGTTTAGCTACAACTGATAGAAGCTATATAAATCTTACCAATCAAGATGTCAAGGTAAGGTATACAAGAGTCTTAGCAACCAAGCAGACGTTCTAGTAGTCAACAGTATCATTAAAATACACAGCAGATGTTGGAATGCTACCTAAGCTTAACAACAGGGAGAAAATAGACTAAAGAAAAAAAAAAAGCCAACAGAGTCTCAGGGACCTATGGAGCTGTAACAAAACACTTACCATCCTTTATTGAGTCCCAGAAGGATAGCAGAAGAGTGTGGGGCACAAAAAAGTACCAACGAAATAATGGCTGAAATTTTCCCAAATTCGGCAAAAGACATAAACCTATAATTTCAAGAAGCTGAGTAACCCAAATGTGGATAAACCCAAAGAAATTCACACCAAGACACATCATAATTAAACTTATGAAAGCTAGAGACAGAGAAAAAAAATCTTAAAACCAGCTAGATAAAAACACGTTATGCATAAGGGAAAAACAATCTTAAGACAGCAGATTTCCACAGAGGCCAGCAGTAAGTGGGATAACATTTTTCAAGTGGTGAAAGAAAAGAACTGTCAACCTAGTACCATACACTGGGCAAAATTAGCCTTTGTGAATGAAGGTAATATCAAGACATTTTCAGATTAAGGAAAACTAAGAGAATTAGTTACCAGAAGGCCTGCTTTAAAAGAACTGCTAAAGAAAATTCTTCATACAAGACGTGAAAGCAGAAGGAAACCTGGAATATCAGGAATGAAGGAAGAGCAATGGAAATGGTGAACATCTGTGTAAATATAATAACCTATTTTTAAGTTCTTTAAAAATATGTTTGATGGTTAAAAGCAAAATTTATATTTGTCTAGAAAGATTCCATAGAGCAATAAAAAAGATTACTGACTGATGCGGTTTACAGTACATCAAGATATATGAAACAATTGTAAATATAAAGGGGGAAGGTAAGGGAACTTACAGAGTAGTAAGTTTTTACATTTCATTTGAAGTAGTAAAATATTGATCCTAAGCAGACTGTGAAAAGTTACTTATGTATATTATAATTTCTAGAGTAACCACTACAAAATTATATAAAGAGATGAACTAAAACACATAGTAGATAAATTAAAATGGGATAGTAAAATCTGTTCAAATAACATAAAAGGTGACAGTAAAGGTAAAACCAAGTAACAAAATAAATTTATCAGAAAACACATAATAAAATGGTAGACTGAAATCCAAATATATAAATGATAGCAATATTATCAATATATTACAATGATCAACAAAAATCAATAATTATTAATATATCAACATATTAGCGATGAACAGTTAGAAACCAAAATTTAAAAAAGAAAATTATTGACATTGCCTTCATCAAGTAAAAAAAATTCTTAAGTATAAATCTAACTCAGGGTCTCAACCTCCAGCACTACTGACAGTTTGGGTTCCATAATTATTTCTTGCGGGAAGAGCTATTCTGTGCATTGTATGATGTTTAGCAGTGTCCTTAACCTCTACCCAATACACACCAGTAGCATACCCCACCCCCTCTAGTTGTGACCTATAAAAATGTCTCCAGGCATTGCCTAATGTCCTCATGGGGTCAAAATCACCCCTGGTTGGGAACCACTGGTATAATCAAACATGTATCATGTCTGTATGCTGAAAGCTATCAATGCTGATGAAATAAATCAAAGAAAAGCTAAATAAATGGAGAAACATACTACATTCATCCAGTGGAAGACACGACCTAGTAAGGATGTCAATTCTACCCAAATTGGTCTACATTTTTAATAAAATTTTATTTAAAACATCATCAGGCTTCTTTGATAGAAGAGCTTTAATAGCTATAGAAAAGTTTATTCTAAAATTTATATGCAGAGGCAAAAAAACTGGAATAGCTAAAAACAATTTTGAAAAGAAGGGAAGAAAGTTGGAAGAATCATCCTACTTGGCTTTAAAACTTACTATAAAACCACAAAATATATATATATATATATATCAAATATAAAAATAGTGTGGTACTTGGTGAATGCGGAAACACAAAGATCAATGAAACAGAATAGATTCCAGAAAAATATCCCATACATAATCATTATGGTAGAAAGAATAATGGCTCCCCAAAGATATTCATGTACCAATTTCCAGAACCTATAAAGATGATATTTTACATAGCAAAATGAACTTTGCAGATGTGGTTAAGCTGAAGAACATGATTATGTTCTTTATCCTTGATTTTGTGGGTGGGCCAAATCTAATTACAGGAGTACTTATAAGAGAAAAGTAGGAGAGTCAAAGTTGAGACGAAGGGAAGCAGAAGGGTCAGAGTCAGAGAGAGATTGAACATGCTGTTGATGCTGAAGATGGAATAAGAGGCCCTGAGCCAAGGAATGTAGGTGAACTCTAGAAGCAGGAAAAGGCAAGGAAATAGATTTTCCTCAAGAATTTCTGGAGGGAGCACAGCCATGCCAAATATCTTTATTTTGATCCAGTGAAACCTAATTTTGGATTTCTGACCTCCAGAAATGTAAGATAATAAATTTGTGGTGTTTTCAGCTACTATGTTTGTGATAATCTGTTACAGCAGCAATAGGAAACAAAGCAAATTGAATGGGGAAAGGATAGCCTTGGTGTTGGAACAACTGGAAAAAAATTCAATTTGGTGTTGGAACAATTGGAAAAAAATTTAATTTCTACCTAAACCTCATATAAGAATTCAAACTGTAGCACTTTAGTTCAGTACATATTTTTTTAAAAATGTGGCACAATCTAAATGTAAAAGAGAAAAATATATAAAACTTTTAGAAGAAAACAAGAGAAAATCTTAATGACCTTGAGTTAGGCAAGTAGTTGTTAGACATGACAACAAAAGCATAATCCATAAAGAAAAAAATAATAAACTAAAATTTATCAAAATTAAAAACATTTGTTCTACATAAAATACTATTAAGGGGATTAAAAAACAAGCTACAGACTGGGAGAATATATCTGCAAATCATATATCTGGTAAAGGTTTCATATCAGAATATATAAAGAATTCTCTAAAGTTGAGAGGAAAAACATACAGCCCAATTAAAAAATGGACAAAATGCTTAAACAGACACTTCACAAAAGGAAGATATACAAATGTAAACTAAATACACACAAAGCTGCTCAATATCCCAGGCCTTAAGAGAAATGTAAATTAAAACCACAAGATACCACCATTCACCTGACAATACCAAGTGTTGACAAAGAAGCAAAGCAACAGGAACTCTTTCATATACTGCTGTGGGAATACAAAAAGAACTACTCTGGAAAACAGCTTGGCAGTTTCTTATTGAGTTAAAAATGTGTTTAGCATGACCTAGCATTCCACTCTTAAGTGTTTATTCTAGAGATATGGAAACTCAGGTTCACACAAAAACCTGTGTCTGAATGTTTAAAGCAGCTCTAGTTATAATCTATAATCACTAAAAAGTGGAAAGAACCCAATGTTGTTGAATGGGTGAATGGACAAACTCTGCTATATCCATACAATGGAATACTATTTGGCAATGAAAAGAAACAAACTGGTATATCCAGTTGGATGAATGACCAAGACATCATGCTTAATGTGAGAAATCAGCTCAAAAGGTTATATACTACATGATTCCATTTACATGGCATTCTCAAAATGAGAAAACTATAGTGATAGAGGACAAATCAATGTTACCCAGCAGCTAGGGGTCTGGAAAGGGTATGACTATAAAGAGGTAACAAAAGGGAGATTTTTGGGGTGATAGCACTTGTCTGTATCCTGACTGTGGTGGTAATTACATGAATACACACGTGTTAAAAATTATGGAACTGTATACTAAAAAGAGTGCACTCCATTGAATGTACATTAAAATTAAAAGAAATAAAGCCAGCATCACACCACAGACCCGGCTCCCTGGGGGCAGGAAATGTCTAAAAATAAGGCTGAATCACAGTGTATTTCAATAAAAATCAACCCAATATGAAGTTTCATACCCCTGTTACTTTTTAAAAATTAAGAAACTGGTTATATTTACAAGATTGTAATCTTGTGACAAAAGGTATATTTAATCTGACTGCAATGTACACACTAAGTACACGAGAAATAAAGGAAGTTTAAATATTTTTTTTTTTTTGAGATGGAGTCTCACTCTGTCGCCTAGGCTGGAGTGCAGTGGCGTGATCTCGGCTCACTGCAACTATCGCCTCCTGTGTTCAAGTGATTCTCATGCCTCAGCCTCCCGAGTAGCTAGGACTACAGGCACGAACCACCATGCCCAGCTAATTTTTGTATTTTTAGTAGAGATGGGGTTTCACCATGTTGGCCAGGAAGGTCTCAAACTCCTGGCCTCAAGTGATCTGCCTGCCTCGGCCTCCCAAAGTGCTGGGATTACAGGTATGAGCCACCATGCCCAGCCTCAGAAACTTATAAAACTTTTTTTCTTTCTTAGATCAAAAATTTAAATCATATAAATAATCTGCTAGGCTCTTGAATTATCAAAGACTGGTATATCATTACAAAATGGTATTCATTTAATTTTTAGCACAAAACTGTACAATTTGGGACACTAACTGAAGAAGAGAGTTAAGTAAAAAGTAAAATTGCCATAAAGGACTACCAAAAGTATGCTATATCTACATGGTGCCAAAATTACTGGTCAATACAGTCAGTTTGCTGAGGACATCAAGTTCTAGATTTAATTATCGCTTTTCCCATTATGATCATGACTAGTCATCTGAGGAACCCAATTCTTTCAGACTTTTTAATATCTAAACCCCTTAATAAATTCACCTCTTTCAGAGTGGCCTCTGTTAACTAAGGGCTTTATGAGCAGTGCTGCCAAGAATTGCCCAATATATCTAAACAAGTAAAAAAGAATTTTGTTCCTTTAATTGCTTCTCTATTCACAAAAGAATCAGGAGAAAAAAGAATAAAGACCAGGAACACTAAAGAGAGATCTGATTAGCAAGGCAAAGCAAAGATAAAAGAAAACCAGACAAGGTAAGGTAGGAGATCGGCATGAATTATTTTCCAAGCACTGGTCAGGAGGCCCCACTAAACAAACAGGATCTGAGAAAAACAGAATGCAGCCAAGAAACCAGCCAAAACCAGCTAGAACCCAGATGGTGACGAAAACAACCTCTAGTTGCCCTCATTGCTCATTATACACTAATTATAATGCATTATCATGCTAAAAGCAACTCCCACCAGAACCATTTACAAATGCCATGGCAACTCCTGGAAGTTGCTTTATATGGCTTAAAAGGAGGAGGAACCCTTAGTTCCAGGAACTCCTCATCCCTTTTCCAGGAAATTCATGAATAACCCACCCCTTATTTCACAACTAATCAAGGAATAGCCATATAGCTAGCCAGAAATCCACTGCTGCTGAAAGGGCTGCTGCTACTACTCTGTCTATGGAGCAACCATTTTCCTGTACTCTGTTGCTCTAATAAACTTGCTTTCACTTTGCTGTCAGCTCACTCTTAAATTCTTTCCTGCACGAAGCCAAGAACCCTCCCAGGCCGAGCCCCAATTTTGGGGTTTGCCTGCATTAAGGGTACTCAGACAATTTGTAAAGATTATCAGGGTAGTGGTAGAATCCTCACAGAACTGAAGTTTCTATTCTCATTAAAGGAAAAATATCAAACAACAACAAAGCAGTTATGTAAGTTGATCAAATAAAATTATTTTATATTGTATACATTATTAATTCATGAAAATTAGGCCTAGGCAACAAAGGAAATGTCATTAAAGATTTCCATTGTATAAATAAAATACTTCTGGCTTGTATATAAAGTTTGCTCTGGGCATCAAAGAGTAACCTCAACAGAAAACAGCCTATTTAATCCAATCCTTGCAACATAGCTGAATATGGATCCTGAGAAAGTAAAGCAAGAGTTATGACTAATCTATATGAATAACAGACACGCAGAAGACTCCATATGCAAGACTGTTACATAATGTAATATTTGTAAGAAATGTCATTTTTACCTAGTCTGATAGTATAAACATGGAAAGGTATGACATAGAAAGGGACTATATGTCATTATCATTTTCAATAACAGACATCTAAAAGCTAGAGATCATAATATCCACAAAACAAACTTGTTTTACCTTATTTCATGGCTGAAGCACACAGATCTGAAAGCAAATTAAAGAATATGAAAGAGCAATTGACTTGCAGTCTCAACTCCACTAATCTAATCAAGTCCTCTTATCTAAATCCTCTAGGAGATAAAACATTTAGAGGGGAAAAGTAGATCACACTGATATTTAATGAACAACCTCAATGTAACTAGTAGAAGTTACATGATATGTGAACCTGATTCATTAAAATTTTTTGTTCATATGGCCTTATCCCCTAAAATTTGTCTGGCCCCCGTTTAGCAGGTTCCAGAGGAAATTCTAGCCTCTGACACCTACAGCTACAGCTAACACTAAAGACAGCCAACTCCTAGCCAGATAAACATAAAATCTCACATTAAAGGCATATTTATCATCTAATGCATTGTGTCTAGCTTTCAAAAAAAATTACAAGGCATGCCAAAAGGCAAAGAAGAGTCTGAATAGACAAAGTAAACATCGGAACCAGACTCAGATAAGGCAGAGATTTTAGAATTATCAGACCAGGAATTTAAAATGCCAAAGGCTCTAATGGAAAAAGCAGACAGCATGCAAGAAAAGATGGGTAATATAAACAAAGAGAGAGGAATCTCTAAGAAAGAATCAAAAGGTTGTACAAGAAATCAAAAACACTCTAACAGAAATGAAGAATGTCTTTGATAGGCTCATCAGTAGACAGGACACAAAATAGAAAAGAATCAGTGAGCTTGAAGACGTATGTCAGTGAAAACTTCACAAAGTGAAAAACAAGAACAAAATGAATTTAAAAGGGAAAAGAATATGCAAGAAATATGGGAGAATTACAAAAGGTGTAACATATGTATACATAATGGGAATACCATAAGGAAAACGGAAAAGGAACAGGAAAAATAATTGAAATAATGAAGGCTAAGAATTTTCTAAAATTAATGACAACACCAAACCACAGATCCAGGAAAGCTTAGAGGACACCAAGTAGAAAAAACAAAACAAAAGAAACAAACAAAAAAAAAAACACAACAACAACAACAAAAAACTCCCAAAAGGTACAGCCTGGCATATCATATTCAAACTACAAAAATCAAAGACAAAAATAATCTTAAAAGAAGCCAGGGGAATCACCTATAAAGGAACAAGAATAAAAATAACAGTGAAGGCAAGCAAGAACAGAGTGGAATGAAATATTTAAACTGTTGAAAAAAAACAATCCACCAACCTAGAATTCTGCACCTAGTGAAACTGTCCTTTACAAGTGAGGGAAAAACATACACTCTCTACAAAAGCAAAAACTGAGGAAATTTGTTGCTAGTACATGGATCTTGCAAGAATTGTTTTTAAATAAAGTTTTCCAGAGAGAATGCAAATGATATTGGTCAAAACCTCAGATTTACATTTAATTGGGAAGCAATGTTAGAGAAGGAATAAATTAATGTAAAATAAAATAATTTATCTTTATTCTTAATTGAGCTAACAGATAAGTTTCTTCAAAATAATAACAGCAACAATGTATTGGGTAATTAAAGCTTATAAATAGGTGAAATGAATCACAGCAGTGTGTAAGTGATAGGGGGAATGAATTGGGAATACCGTTATGTGTACCACCCCCATGAAGCAGTAATAGTGTCATATTAAAGTGGAATTAGACTGCCTATAAATGTATAATGCAAACTCTATGGCAACCACTTAAAAATTAAAAAGTATAATTGGAATGTTAAATGATTAGAAAAAACAAAATCATATAAAATGTTTAATTAAAGCCAGAGAAAGAAGAAAAAGATTGAAGAAAAAGTAAAATAAAAGCAAAAACCAAAGAAGAAAGGAAATGAACAGAAAACAGTTATACATATGGTCAATATTAATCCAACAATATCAGTTAATCATTTTAAATGTGAATAGCCTACACCAATTAAAACACAGATTGTCATCATGGCTGAATATGATGGCATTAAAAAAAAACAGATTGTCAGAATGGATTTTTAAAAGATGATCCAATTACAGACCCAATTTTAAATATCAAGACATAATGAATTATATGTAATGGATGAAGAAATATACACCATCTTAACCCTTATCAAAGCTAAGCTGGAGTAGAAACCATATTAATTTCAGATAAAGCACACTTCAGATCAAGGAAAATTAACAGGAACCAGGAATAAAAGAGGGGCATTACATAATGATAAAGAGGTCAATTCTCCAAAAAGATATAACAATCCTTAATTGTGTATGCACCTAACAGCAAAATATCAAAATGCATGAGGCAAAAACTGATAGAATGGCAAGGAAAAATAGATGCATCTTCTATTATATCTAAATGACACCTATAGGATACTTCATCCAACAAGAGCAGAATACACATTCTTTTCAAATTTGCACAGATCATTCACCGAGATAAATGACACTCTGGGCCATAAAACACACATTTACAAATTTTTAAAAGTACACATAGCACGAAGTATGCCCTAGGCAAAATGGAATTAAATTAGAAATCACTAACAGAATGACGGTAGGCATATCCCAATGATTAAACAACATGCTTTTAAATAACACATGGGTCAAAGACTAAAGAGAAATTTTAAAATATTTTGAACTAAATAAAGATGAAGATACAATGTATCAGAATTTGTGGGATGCAGCAAAAGCAGCACTTAAAAAGAAACTTATAGCACTGAATGCAAATATTAGAAAAGAAAGATCTAAGATGAACAATGTAAGTTTCCATCTTGGGAAAATAGAAAAAAAAAAGCACAAAAAAAGTGCAAATTAAATCCAAAGTAAGCAGAAGAATAAAAATTGGGGCAGAAATCAATGAAATTGAAAAAAGGAAATCAACAAAACCAAAAGCTGGCTCTTGGAAAAGAGCAATAAAATTGCTAAGTCTCTAGTCAGGCTAATCAAGCAAAAAAGAAAGAAGACAAACTACTAACATCAGAAATGAAAGGCAGGCCTTCAGTACTGTTTCTATGAAAATTAAAAGATAATTGAGGGATAGTATGAGCAACTCTAGTCCAACAAATTTGATAACTTAGATGAAATGGACAAATTCCTTAAAAGATCCCTTCCTATACAAGATACATTGATAAACTGAATTGGTCTGTATCTATTAAATAAATTGATTCAATAATTAATAGCCTTCCAAAACAGAAAGCACTGGTCCAAATGGTTTCACTGGTGAATTTTACTAACTACTTAAAGAAGAAATGATGTGAATTCTCTATAATTTCTTCCAGAAAACAGAAGTAGAGGGAATACTTCCTCATTCCATGAAAACAGCACCATTCTAATATCAAAACCAAAGACATTACAAGAAAACTACAGACCACCCTCTTTCCTGAATATAGATACAAAAATCCTCAACAAAATATTACCAAATCATACCCAGCAATGTATAAAAACAATTACACGACATAACCAAGTGGAATTTATTCTGGGTATGGAAAGCTGGTTCAACATTTGAAAATCAGTTAATGTAATCCATCACATCAACAAGCTAAAGAAGAAAAATCAAATGATGGCAGATGAAAAAAAAATCATTTAACAAAATCCAACACCTATTCATTACAAAAACTCCCAGCAAACTAGGAATAGAGGAAAACTTCAACTTGATTACAAACACCTATAAAAAACCTTAAAGTTAACAACATACTTAATGGTGGGAAACTAAACTGTGAACAAGGCAAGGATGTCCTCTTTTATCACATTATATTCAACACTGTACTAGAAGTCATAGCTAATGCAATAAGAAAAGGAAATAAAGGTATTCATTCTACAAAGGACAAAATAAAACTGTCTTTGTTTGCAGGTGATATAATTGTCTATACAGAAAATCTGAAAAAAAAAATCATCAAAAAACCCTACTAGAACTAAAAAGCAATTACAGCAAGGTTGCAGCATACAAGGTCATATACAAAAGTCAACTACTTTCCCACATACCACCAATGAACAATATGCAATTTGAAATAAAAAATACAACACCATTTAAATTAACAACAAAAAATGAAATACTTCAGTACAAATATAACAAATGTGTGCAAAAAGTATATGAGGAAAACTACAAAACTCATATGAAAGAAATCAAAGAAGCTAAATAAATGGAGAGATACTCCATGTTCATGTATAGGAAGACTCAATATTGTTGAGATGTCAGTTTTCTCCAGCTTGATCTATAGATTCAATGTGACCCCAATCAAAATCCCAGTAAGTAATTTTGTGGATATGGACAAACTGATCCTAAAGTTTATACAGAAAGGCAAAAAACTCAAAACAGCTAACAGAATACTGAAGAAGAAAACAATACTGGAGGTCTGACACTACCTGACTGTAAGACTTACTCTATGAAGCTACAGTAATCCTGACAGTATGGTACTGGTCAAAAAATAGACAAATAGATCAATGGAAATAGAAGAGACAGCACAAAAATGGACTCACAAAAATATAGTCAACTGATCTTTCACAAAGGAGCAAAGGCAACCCAATGGGAAAGAGACAGCCTTTTCAATAAATGATGCTGGAGCAACTGGACATGCCAATGGAAAAAAAAAAGGAATCCAAACACAGACCTTACATATTTCATAAAAATTAACTCTAAATAGATCATAGACCAAAATGTAGAAGATGAAACTATAAATCATCTAGAAGATAACGTAAGATAAAATCCAGGTAACCTTGGGTTTGGCAATGACTTAGCACCAAAAACATGATCCATGAAAGACTGGTAAGTAGGACTTCATTAATATTAAAAACTTCTGCTTTACAAAAGACACTGTCAGGAGAATAAGATGACAAGCCACAGACTGAGACAAAGTATTTGCAAAAGACTTAACTGATAAAGTATTTGTATCCAAAATTACAAAAGAACTCTTAAATCTCAACAATAAGAAAACAATCAAATTTAAAAATGGGCAAAAGAACTGATCAGACACTTCACCAAAGATGTACAAATGACAAACAAAGCATATGAAAAGATGCTCAACATCATATGTCATTAGGCATTTGTAAATTAGAACAAAAGTGAGATGCTACCACACACCTATTAGAATGGCTAAAATCTAAAATATCAATAACACCAAATGCTAGTGAGGATGTGGAGCAATAGGAACTCTTAGTCATTGCTTGTAGGAATGTAGAATGGTATACCAACTATAAAAGGTTATTTGGCAGTTTCTTACAAAACAAAACATAGTCTTACAAGACAATCCAGCAATTGTGTTCTTTGGTATTTACCCAAATGAGATGAAAACTTATGGCCACACAAAAACCTGCACACAAATGTTTACTGCAGCTTTATTAATGACGGCCAAAATCTAAAGGAAACCAAGATGTCTTTCAACAGGTGAGTGGATAAACACACTATAGTACATCCATATAACGAAATATTATTCAGTGATACAAAGAAAAGAGCTATCAGGTAACACACACCCACACAATGAATATCTTGAAATACATATTGTGAAGTGAAGGAAGCCAGTCTGAAAAAGCTACATACCATATGGTTCCAACTATATGACATTCTGGAAAAGGCAAAACTAGAGAGTTAGTAAAAAGATCACTGTTGTTAGGAATTCTGGAGGAAGGAAGGACAGATGAGTAGATGGATCACATGGGATTTTGGGGGCAGGGAAACTATTCTATATGATATCATAATGGTGAATACATGACATTATACATTTCCCAAAAACCATATAACTGTACAACACAAAAAGTGAATCCTAATGTAAACTATGGACTTGGTTAATAATAATGTATCTTTTCAAAATAATTGGTTCATCAGTTTTAGCAAAGGTACCACATTAATGCAAGATGTTAATAACAGAAGAAACTGCATTGTGGGGAAAAAAAGGGGGTATATATAAGAACTCTTTGTACTTATTGTTCAATTTTTCTGTAAACTTAAAACTTCTCTAAGATATAGTATTTTAATAATAATAATAATACCAGGGTAAAATTCATACTTCTCAAAAAGGCATCAGGTAGCACTGTCTCATTTTAAAAAATATTTTTCAGAAAAGTTTCAAAAAAATGAAGTACATAAATGTTTTAAAGTTACAAATGTCAAAATAGTTATTCAAAAATACTAAATCCTTCATAAAGCCTTCCCTATATGCTTAATTGTTGGTACTCTCCTACAGCTTCATTTGTCTCTCCTTTTGGATGTTTCTATTATGTTATATACATATATATCTCTTATTATTTGTTAGTCAATAAATACTGGCTCAATATATATATCACCTGTTATACTTTATATAAAAGATGCATTTCTGAAGAAAAAGGGTGTTTATTTTTATAAATCACTCTCCCTTGAAATTATTATAATTGTAAAGATAGCTTATTTTTGCACTTGATACTTTAACTTCCTTTGCCCCCAGTTTTTCTGTCGACTAAGTGGTTTCCAAGATGGCAGTGGTTAGAGAATATGAATAAACATTTTTTGGTAATACTAAAGGTAACATACATTTTATAAAATCAAATGAATTCAATAAATATGTTTTACATTTTCCTTAGATCCTGGCATGGTTGTATGTAAAATACTAATAGAAAAGTTGAATTAGGTTGGCCGGGAGTGGTGGTTCATGCCTGTAATCCCAACACTCTGGGAGGCTGAGGCGGGCGGATCATCTGAGGTCAGGAGTTTGAGACCAGCCTGACCAATATGATAAAACCCCGTCTCCACTAAAAATACAAAAATTAGACGGGCATGGTGGCATGCACCTGTAATCCCAGCTACTCAGGAGGCTGAGACAGGAGAATTGCTTGAACCCGGGAGGTGGAGTTTGCAGTGAGCAGAGATCATGCCACTGCACTCCAGCCTGGGCAACAAGAGTGAAACTCCATCTTAAAAAAAACAAAAACCCCATAGAAGACCTCAAATTCCCCAGATTAATAATGATATGATACTCCTATGATATATGTATAGATGGTAAAAAAAATACATTACATATGATTTGTAGGGATTTAAGGAATGAATACAAATGGCATTTTGTTTTTGTCTCTCTTGGTAGTAGAACCCCTAAAATACATCTTATATAGAACCCAAACATATTAAAATAGAATTGCTACAACTCTGCTAGAAGAAATACCAATCCCCTCTCTTAGTCTACTCTGGGCTCCAAATCATCTCTACATAATATCATTTGTCTTTAAAATTTTTGCTGGAGACAATGATAGCCTTAAGACTCTCAGAATCAAAAGAGCATTAAAAAGTAAATAAGCAAGCAGAAGGTATGCTATGTTCTCATACATTAGGCACAAAATCTTCCTCCTGTTTTCTTCTTCTTACTTGACAATCCTTCCTTTCTTCTTTCTCATCTATGTTTCATGCCTACTTATGATACCACTACAGCCATGCAGATGTCAGGGTGGCATTTAGAGCTGAGAAGATTCTTGAACACTGCACTAAAATCCCCAGAATATGTGGAGGAGGTAGGAAAGATCAGAATATAGAGAGGCCTAGATTGATCCGAGGTGTTTATATGCCAAAGCACATATTCAGGTTTGATGAAAAATAGGAAGCCAAGGATAAAAGGGAATAAAAATCCATCTTTCCACACCAATTATAAAACACACCTGCAATACTACTCAAGAATAAACAATGATCACTTTTTAAATATTTGCAAGAGCAAGCACTTTTAAACGGACAGTCCGCAAAGCTGTGCAAATGCTTTTTGGAATGGTCAAATGCTACTACTATGTTCTACATGCTTAAATTTATTCTATGATCTAGTTTCTGTTTTGTAAAAAGAAAATTGTTTTCTATATGCTTTGAAAGTACTAGCAGGCACTCATCATAACATCTGGCAATTTCTTCCTTCTCCTGATTCAAAAGAAATCAAACATTCTTTTTGAGGATTTTCTATATTCACTTCTGCTTATCTGCAATCAGTTTACATGAGTTTAGTATAGCATTTTCCATCTTATGGGCACTCAGTAGTCGTTGATTAAAGAATCAAATATTAACCTTCTAAAAATATTTTAGTCATTAAGGAAGTTAGTTTAGATCTAGATTTCATACCCTGATATTGACCTGTCACTAAGCAACAGAAATCTGTATTTTGAAGGACTGGAACTCACTCTAAAAATAAATTCTAATACAAATGCCATTACTTAAGACTCTCCACTTTGACTAGCTTAATTAGTCATGTTCTAACCTGTTCTCTTCAATTAAAAAGAAAGTCTAGAAAACAATCTGCCTTTAACTTGTCAGCAAAATACCTGCATTCAACTAACAAAGGAGCATATGAGCTCAGAATCATATTTATCCTTAGGTAATTGGTATGTAAAAGACAATTCAGCAACCAATACTATGCTAAAAATGCACGAGGGTTAAAATTTTTCAACAATACGTACTAAAATTACATTTGTAATATTGTTCTTTCTGTTCAGCTTAAACAAATGTAACAAAAAATGCTTTCTTGACCTGTTGCTCAGCATCTTGATTTAAGTAAGTACTCTTTCCCAAGAATGGGTGAGATCCCCGGGAGAGTACTCAACAGAGATTACAGATGAGAAAGGAGACATGAAAATGGAGTCTGATTGTGAATTATTTTGGCTTTTCTCTTAACTGCACAGTCACTCCTTCTCAGTTTCCTCTATTTACTTCCCTAGAGGAACACATTAATCAAAGGTACTGTCCCTAGTTGTCTTCTATTTCCTTCTATTTGTGTTCTTTTCCTTGGTGAACTCACTAATTTGCATTGTTTCAACTGTCATCTCAATCTCTCTAGACCTGGGCTCCTTCCTGAGCTTGTTTCACATTTTGTATTACCAGCTGAATATCTCTATCTGGGTGTTCTGCTAGTACCTAAAACTTAACATGTCCAAAATCAAGATCTTCATTTTCCCCAAACAAGACCTTCTGATTATACCCACTTTTGTTAAAGGCATTCTTATTCTCTCATCCTGGAATCCTACTTTTTTTTTTTTAACTTCTAACAGTTGACCCACTGCTAAGTATTGTTGACTCTATCTCCCCTACTGCACAGTATCTCTTGCATTTTCCTCCATGTTGCAATTTCTACTACTATTTCAGTACAAATTGCTATTACTTCTTATCTAGACTATCACATGAGCCTTATAACTGGTCAGTAAACATTTGCTGAATGAATGTGTGAAATAAATGGTATCCCTACTTTAGGTCTATCACCACTTGAATTCATCTTTTACACATGGCCAGATTAATTTCCTAAAACACAGTTCTAACCTTATTACTCATCTATTCAAAATACAGGTTCCCACTTCCCACATAATTAAATACATTTTTCTGTCTCACAGTCACAATATTTCACATTTACGAGCTCTAATCTGTCTTTCCAAGCTTATTTCCGAATTCTCTGAAACATCTTCCCCTCGCTGGAACCAAGATAGACTACTCACTTCTGTACACATACTATGCTCTCTCACAACTAGGCCATTTTTCATGTTATTCCTACACCTGTAATAATCCTACTCATCAATCAAGGTCTATCTCAGATGTCATCTCCTCTGTGAAACCTTTCCTAACTCCCCATGATGGTGGTTCCTAACTTTCTTCTGAAACCCCACAACACCCGACTGGCACTTCTTTAAATCATTTATGACCTACCTTTTATTAGGGCAATAAAATAAAGCTTGCCTTATCCCATATGGTTTGAGGAAAGAAATTTGCTTTGTTCATATCTGAACACTCTGCAATGCCAAGAACAGTAGTGTGTATAAGTTCTCAATTAATATTTTTAGGGTAGGGAAAAGAATAAGCAAATAAAGGAGAGTATACATAATATAGGGAAAAAAATAAGTGGTAAGAACTGGGTTCTAAAATAAAATCTTAATCCTTATATATAAGAGTGGTAGCCAAATTATAGCCAAACCTCCTTTATGCTCATTTTAAGCAAACACTTTTTACCATTATTTTTGGAAATCTAAATTTATTTATTTTTAATACTTGTATTTTACTACCTGCCAGGCACTGTTATAAGTCCTTTATATGTTAACTTATTTAATCTTTATAGCAACCCTATTTTACAAATGGAGAAACTGAGGCACACAGACTAAACAACTTGCTTAAGGTTACAAGGTGGCAAAGCCCAAGCAGTCTGATTCCAGAGACTTCATCATGACAATATAGTATACCTACAAACGTGTACTTCCCTGACTTTAAAATCTGAGTAAATTGGGGGCTGGGTGCGGTGGCTCACGCCTGTAATCCCAGCACTTTGGGAGGTCGAGGCGGGTGGATCACCTGGGGTCAGGAGTTAGAGACCAGCCTGGTCAACATGGTGAAACGCCATCTCTACTAAAAATACAAAAATTAGCTGGGCATGGTGGTGCACGCCTATAATACCAGCTACTCGGGAGGCTGAGGCAGGAGAATCGCTTGAACCCGGGAGGCAGAGATTGCAGTGAGCCAAGATTGTGCCACTGTACTCCAGTCTGGGCAACAGAGTGAGACTCTGTATCAAAAAAAAAAAAAGAAAAAAAAATCTGAGTAAATTTGAAACAAGGTTTTTATTTTCTTGAAAACTCGAGGTCATCATTATAACTTTGCTTTATATAGTACAATGACAAACTGAGAAGGCTGCTGAAATGCAGAGGGCTCCTATACTGAACGTACCAAAACAGTCAGGTTTTGTGGCTTTTGTTTTGTTTTGTTTTTTAGCTTTTCTCTTGATATTAAGCTGTTGCTTATTACTTATGGCTATCAGTGTTCCTAAAATGGCTTCATCCTCTTTTCAATTTACTGGGATCTGGGAACCAAGCTTACCAAAAATATGTATTATTTCGGAGCCAAAGAGGCTCCAAAAAGCTTCTTTTACAAAGGTGCTTATGCTTTGTTACAATCAATGCCCCTATATCTCACAACGGTTTCAAGGAGTGAATTCCACTAATTCTGTGAGAAGTCTGATCCAGAGATAAACAGGACATTACCATATAATTTCTAATGACTGCATAAAATAATTATGTAAACTAAATGAGGGTCTTAAAAGTTGGTCATGCTACCCCAAAAGTGATTTACACCAGGCCCAGGATTCATAACTAGAAAATGTAGTATTTCTTAGTTAGAGCAACCAAACAATGCATAATTTCTTACCTTTGCACCACCCAAAAATCCCAGCGAAATGGCAACTCTAGCTCGTAGATCTGGCCTGTCTTTGGGCCACACATAAGAAAGCATTGCTTTTATGATTTTCCGAGTATCAACATCTTTTAACTATTGAAAGAGAGAAAACAAAGCAGTGAATAACATGTCCTTTCAAATATAACCATAATTCAATAACGTAGAATTTATATATTTGAGAAATACATGAAAACATTACAAATATAACTTTTATTCTGAATCTAAGGCTAATATCTTTCAAAATCAAAATATTTTAGAGCAAAATTATTTCAATTACTTTAAAAAAGTTATTCATTTCTCTTAAATGTCTTACTTTCAATTTTAGCCACTCTCATATTGTTAAAAAAGTAATTTAGTGGTCATGAAGGGACATGTACTATACATTTATTTATTAAGCTACCAAAACACTACAGAAAATTCAAAAAAAATTTCCATATTTCCATTTTTGTAGTAGAAAATTTATATACATTTTGGCTATTTGTCAGTTTTTTATTTAAAACACTTTGGAGTCCCAAGTCTAAACTCATGGTAGAGCAGAGTTGCAATACTCCTTTTAGGAAAGCAGAGGGCTTGGTATTGACTATATCAAACAAAGTTGAGTTACTGAAAATTTCCTCACAAATGCAATTTTCCAATAATACTTAATCTGATCTAAATCCATCTCACATTTTTTTCTTTGTCCCATGTTCCTGAAGCAACATTCCCATTAAATTCTTTTGCTTTACTTTCAGCTTTAGAGGCAGAATATTAAGAATAAAAACCACATTTTCTAATACCAAACTAAGTAGACCAATACATATATATTCTAAAACTACTATATTATTATGATTGGCAAAACAATCCCCATTTAAACATTAAAATCATAACTTGATTTCTGGAAAAGGTATTAAAAAGAATAAAACATACCCAAAAAACATTGAAAAAGAAAAAAGTAAAAAAAAAAAAGATACTGCTTATTACTGCTGAGGGCATATGAAAATGAGCACTCTAATACACTGTTGATGGAGAATACACTGAAATAATCTTTCTGGAGAGCAATTTGCTATATATTACAAGCTTTTAAAATAATTTTGCCCTTTGTGTCAATAATTCTACTTCTGGGAATTTATGCTAAAAAAAACCCTTATAAATATGCTCTAAGTTGAATCAATTTTATCTCCTAAAAATCTCTTGAATCTATTTCTTTCCATTTCTAACCATAAACCTCATCTGAGCTATCATCAATTATCGCATAAACCACTGCAACAATCTCCTAACTGATCTCCCTGCATCTACTTTGTCCTTATCTAGTAAGTTCACCCTGCAATCAGATTTCCCTTCCAGCTTAAAACCCTTAAGCAGTATCCTATCATTCTTGGGATAAAAACTAAAATCTGTAACATGGCTTATAAGGCTCTGCTTGGTCTGGCCTCTGGATACCTCTCCAGTTATGTTTTATACCACTGCTTTCAGTGCTTAGGCCACACTGCCTTTCTTTTAGTTCCTTAAACATTCCATAATCCCTTCTGTCATGGGGACTTTACACAGTAATGTCTACTCCGTCTGGAATAATCTCTCTCTCTCTAACACCTTCCCCTGTGGCTCCTTCAACCTCTTTCAACTAGTTGACCAACAGCTCAAATAGCATTTCCTCAATAATGCCTTCCCTAGCCCATCAGGGTCCTTTGCCTTATTCTCGCACAGTACATTATTCCTTTCTTTCACAGTATCCATTTCAGTTATAAACTACATAAACAGCAGTACAATTATTTGATTAATATCCACTCTCCTGCACATTCCACATGAGTAATCACTCTAACAGTAGTGCTTACTGTTGTAACTCAAAGCCAAATACAGTGACTGACATACAATAGGTACCTAATGAGTATTTGTTGAATAAAGGAATGAAAATTTAGCTATAAGGTTGTTTACACCAATTCTGTTTTAATAGAAACAAAATTGGAAACAGCCTAAGTGATACATGTTGGAGAACAGTGTAAATAGAGTGAACACATACAACAAAATGCCGCCATTCAGAAATGTATGTAGTGACAGAGGAATGTGTTAAACGAAAAAAGCAGAGTGAAAAAAATATTTTTGTGGGAAAAAATGTGATATATGTAGGAGTTTACACCAGAAGTGTCAATAACAGTAGCTGTGAGTGGGTGGAATCATTGATACTTTTTTATGGCCTTTTGTTGTTGTTGTTGGCTAGCTTCTACTTTTTATAATTCACATATATTCAGCAGGGCTTCGGGAGGGAAGTTATATAATTTTGAGTAGATTTGCAAAGCAAGGAACGGGGGGAAATTGTCAACATATAATATAAAACTAACCTGTATTATATAAGGTACTGTCAAGGCCCAGGACAGTACCTTATATAATACAGCTTAGTTTCATATTATAGTTATCCCTCTAGGACTCAGCAAACTACTTTTCTAGTCTTTTAGGCAGTTTATCGCATAAAGAGTATTAGAAATAAAATTGTTCATATTGTAAAAACACAAGAGTTATCTTCCTGAACTGCTTTAAATACGTAAGATGACAAAAATATGAAATGCTGAAAGTATAGTTCTTAATGTTTTATTTTATACACACACATATACATGCTCTTATAACTGGTAAGACCTTTTAAGGCAGTAATTTTAAAATTCCCTTTCCCAATAGAACTATTATGAAATAAATATAATTTAAAGCATTATAACACAAACTAGGGCATTTCAACCACTTTCCCATTTCATGAGTTTTGTCTATCTTACTTTTCTTGATGGAATAATGGAAAAAGGCCCTGCTTTCACGTATCTTTAGAAACACTCTCTTCTATCAAAACCTTCTACAACACATCCCAGAATTTTTTCAATAAGGACACAGTGAAGTTATGGCTAAGAGCAAGAAAATTATTCTAGTTGGCTTAATAGTGCATAAAATGTCACCACTTCATTTAACAAAATGGGTTCTGAAGTTATGTAATTATGCATTATGAGTCCATTAAGCTGTAAAGTACATGAATTCCATTAGTTTTGATAAACTATAAAGTTTGAAAAATAATGCATTTTTTTAACTGGAGACCAAACCAAAGAGGCATTTCAGAGTCCGAGGCACAGTTTTTATTGATTCATAATATTTTATATATTTATGGGGTACACGTGAGATTTTGTTGAATGTACAGAATATGTAATGATCAAATCGGAGTATTTGGGGTATCTATCTCCTTGAGTATTTATCATTTCTATGGGTTGGGAACATTTCCAGTTCTCTCTTCCAGGTACTTTGAAATACACATTATTGCTAATTATAGTCACCCTGCTCTGCTATCAAACATTAAAACTTACACCTTTTATCTAACTGTAGGTTTGTAGCCATTGACCAATCTCCCTCTATCCCCCACTCCTAACCACACACCCTTCCCAGGCTCTGATATCTATCACTCTATTCTCTACCTCTATAAGATCAACTTTCTTAGATAACATGTGATATTTGTCTTTCTGTGTCTGACTTATTTCACTTAACATACTAACCTCCAGTTCCATCCATGTCGCTGCAAATCACAGGATTTCACTTTTTTGTAGACTAAGAGTATTCCACATTTATATTATCGTATTTCCCACTGATGGACACTTAGATTGATTACATATCAGCTATTGTGAAAAGTACTGCAATCAACATACAACATGCAGGTATCCTTTTGATATACTGATTACCTTTCCTTTGGATAAATATCAGGTAGTGGGATGGCTGGATCATATGGTAGTTCTAGTTTTAGTTTTTTGAGAAATCTCCATACTGTTTTTCATAGTGGCTGTACTAATTTACAGTCCCACCAACAGTGTATAAGAGCTTCCTTTTCTCTGCATCCTCACCAATATCTGTTATTTTTTGTCTTTTTATTCACGGCCATTATAACTGAGGGAAGAGGATATCTCATGTGGTCTTGATTTGCATTTCCCTGGTGATTAGTGATGTTGAACATTTTTCCACATACTTGTTGGCCATCAATATGTCTTCTTTTGAGAAATGTCTTTTAATTGATTTTTTTATTATTGAGTTGAGTTCCTTGTATATTCTGAATATTAGTCTCTTGTTGGATGAATAGTTTGAAAATATTTTCTCCCATTTAACAGGTTGTCTCTTCACTCTGTTGTTCCTTTTGCTGTGTGGAAGCTTTTAAGCTTAATATAGTCCCAGCTGTCTATTTTTGGTTTTGTTATCTGCTTTTCAGGTCTTCACCACAAAATCTTTGCATAGACCAATGTCCTAAAGTATTTTCCCTATTTTTTCTTCCAGTAGTTTTACAGATTCAAGTCTTACATTTAAGTCTTTAATCCATCTTGAGTTGATTTTTGTACATGGTGAGAGACAGGGATTCAGTTTCATTCTTCTATATATGGACTCCAATTTTGCCAGCACAATTTATTAAGGAGAGTGTCCTTTTCCCATGTATGTTCTTGATGCCTTTGTCGAAAATCAGTTGGCTATAAATACATGGATTTATATTTGGATTCCCTATTCTGCTCTATTGGTCTATGTATGTTTTTATACCAATACCATGCCATTTTTGTTACTATAGCGTTATAATATATTTTGAAGTCAGGTAGTGTGATGTCTCTAGCTTTGTTCTTTTTGCTCAGGATTGCTCTGGCTATATGGGCTCTTTTTTTGGTTCCATACAAATTTTGGAATTCTTTTTTCTATTTCTGTGAAAAATGATGTTATAACTATCCTTGTAGAGATCTTGCACCTCCTTGGTTAGATTTAATCCTGAGTAATTTTTTTGGTAGCTATTGTAAGTGGGATTGCCTTCTTCATTTTCTTCTTAGCGATTTCACCATTGGTGTATAGAAAGACTACTGATTTTTGTATGTTGATTTTGTGTCCTGTAACTTTACCAAATTTATCAGATGTAAGAGTTTCATTGGTGTAGTCTTTAGTTTTTTTCTAGATATAAAATCATATCATCAACTAAGAGGGACAATCTGACTTCTTTCCCAATTTGGATGTCTTTTATTTGTTTCTCTTACCTGATTGTCCTGGCTAGGACTTCCAGTACCATGTTGAATACGAGTAGTGAAAATGGGCATCCCTGTCTTGTTACAGTTTTTTTTTTTTTTTTGTGGAAAGGCTTTCAACTTTTCCCTATTCGGTATGTTGTTAGCTGTGGGTAAGTCATATATGGCATTTATTATGTTGAGTTTTTCTATGCCTACTGTGCTGAAAGTTTTTATTATGAAGAGATTTTGAATTTTATCAAATGCTCTTCCTGTGTCTATTGACAAATAAAAGATTGATTCTTTGAAAAGATAAATAAAGCTGAAAGACCACTAGCTAGATTAACCAAGAACAAAATATAAGATTCAAATACGTGTAATCAGAAATGGAAAAGGAGACGTTACAACTGATACCACAGAAATACAAAATATCATCGGAGACTACTATGAGCACTTCTATGCATACAAACTAGAAAACCTAGAGGAAATATATAAATTTCTGGAAATGTACAACCTCCCAAGACTGAATGAGGAAAAAAACAGAAATACAGAACCCACCAACGAGTTCCAAAATTGAATCAGTAATAAAAAACCTCAAAACAAACAAACCCAAAAACCCCAGAACCAGGCAGATTCACAAATTCCATGAGACATATAAATAACTGGCACTAATCCTACTGAAACTGTTCCAAAACATTTCAGGAAGAGGGAATCCTCCGTAACTCATTCTACAAGGACAGCATTACCCTAAAACCAAAACCAGGCAAGGAAACAACCCAAAACAAAACGAAAAACTATAGGCCAATATCCCTGATGAACACAGATGTAAAAATCCTCAACAAAGTATCAGTAAACCAAATCCAACAGCACAAGATAAAGATAACATACCATGATCAAGTGGGTTTTATTCCAGGGATGCAAGAATATATGCAAATCAATAAATATGATTCACTACAAAAACAGAATTAAAAACAAAAACCATATGATCATCTCAATAGATGTAGAAAAAGCATTCAAAAAATCCAGCATAAACCTTCAATAAACTAGACACAGAAAAAATACACCTCAAAATAATCAAAGCCACATATGGCAAACCCAGAGTCAACACCACACTGAATGGGGAAAACTTGAAAACACTCCTGAGAACGAGAATAGAACAAGGATGCCTGGTTTCAACCACTCCTATTCAACATCTTATTGGGAGTCCTAGCTACAGCAATCAGAGAAGAGAAATAAATAAAAAGCATCCAAACTGGAAAAGAGGAAGTCAAATTATCTCTTTTTGGTCTTACACCTAGAAAACTCCTCCAAAATGGTCCTCCAAAAGGGTCCTAGATTTGATAAATAACTTCAGTAAAGTTCAGGATACAAAATCAATGTACAAAAATGAGCATTTCTATACATCAATAACAAGCAGAGAACCAATCAAGAGCTCAATCTCATTTACAATAACTACAAGAAAATAAAATATCTAGAAATACATTTAGCCCATGAGTTGAAAGATGTCTACAAGAAGAACTATAAAACACTGATGAAAGAAGTCATAGATGACACAAACAAATGGAAAAACAAACTCAAGGATTGAAAGAATCAATATGGTTAAAAAGACCATACTGTCCAAAGCAATTTAGATTCAACACTATTCCTATCAAACTACTAATGTCATTTTTCACAGAATTAGAAAAAACTGTTCTAAAATTCATATTGAACCAAAAAAGAGGCAGAATACCCAAAACAATCCTAAGCAAAAAGAATAAAGCAAGAGGTATCACATTATCTGACTTCAAATTATACTACAAGGCTACAATAACCAAAACAGCCTGTACTGGTATAAAAATACACATATAAATCAATCAGAAAGCAAGCCACATATGTACAACTAACAGATCTTTGACAAAGTTGACAAAAGTATATACTGGGGAAAGGACAATCTATTCAATAAATACTGCTGGGAAAATCAGATAGTCACATACAGAATAATGACACTGGACCCATATCTCTCACTAAAAACAAAAATTAACTAAGATCTAACTATAAAAAGCCTAGAAGAAAACCTAGAAAAAACTTTTCTAGACATTGGCCTAGGTAAAGAATTTATGACTAAGACTGCAAAAGCACAGATAACAAAAGTAAAAACAGACAAATGGGACTCAAATGAAAAAGATTCTATACAGCAAAATAAATAATTAACAGATTAAATAGAAAAATTACAGAATGGGAGAAAATATCTGCAAACTATGCACCCAACAAAGAACTAATATCCAGGATCTAAAAGGAACTCAAAGAACTCAACAAGAAAAAAACAAGTAACTCCATCAAGAAGTGAGCTAAAGGCATGAACAGATAGTTTTCAAAAGAAGACATATAAGCAGCCAACAAACATATGAAAAAATGTTCAACATCAATAATCATCAAAGAAATCCAAACTAAAACCACAATGAGATTCCATCTTACACCAGTCAGAATGGCTATTATTAAATAATTAAAAAACAACAGATGTTGGTGAGGATGTAGTAATTAAAAAACAACAGATGTTGGTGAGGATGTAGAGAAAAGGGAATGCTTATACACTGTTGGTGGTAATGGAAATTAGTACAACTGCTATGGAAAACAGTACGGAGATTTCTCAAAGAGCTAAAAATAAAACTACCATTCAATCCAGTGATCCTATTCCTGGGTATCTTCCTAAAGGGAAACAAATCATATAAAAAATACACCTGCACTCATATGTTTACCACAGCACAATTCATACTAGCAAAGTAATGGAATCAACCTAAATGTCCATCAACAGATGAGTGAATAAAGAATATGTGGTATAGAGTATCATCAAGGGACGCAGAGCACGATGGTGGACTATAAGGCTCCACCAATCATCCCCCTTCCCTTCAAGGACACCAATTTAACAACTATCTACACAGAAAAAACACCTTCATAAGAACCAAAAATCAGGTGAGCCCTCATAGTACCCGATTTTAATGCCGTATTGCTGAGTCACTGAAGAGATAGAAAAAACAGTCCTAAATTGCTGACACCACCCCTCCCTGACACCGCAGAAGCAGTGGTGTGGTGTGGAGAGCATCTCTGGGTGCTGGAAGCGGGAGAGCACCGCAACTGTGAGGTGCTGAACTCAGTGCTGTCCTGTTAGAGCAGAAAGGAAAACCAGAAACAGGACGAAACTCAGCTGATGCCCCTCGGCAGAGGAAGCATTTAAACCAGCCCTAGCCAGAAGGGAGTAATCGATCCCATAAACCCTGCCCCTGCAGGCTAAAGTGCTTTGTGCTCTAAATAAGCTTGAAAGGCAGTCTAAGCCATAAAGACTGCAACTAACAGGTGAGCCCTAGTACTGAACTGGGCCCAGAGATGGTGGGCTGAGGGCGAGGGTCACACAACCTACTGAGACACCAGCTGGGGTGGCTAAGGGAGTGCTGGCATTGCTCTCCCCTCACCCCAGGTTGTACAGCCACTGCTCCCAAACAGATCCCTTCCTTCCACGTGAGGAGAGGGCAGAGTGGGGAGGACTTTATCTTGCATCTTGGATATCAGCTAAGCAACAACAGGATAGGGCAACTGTGAGAGTCGTGAGGGCCCCATTCCAGGCCCTAGCTCCTGGACCCATTTCTAGACATGCCCTAGGCCACAAGGGAATCCACGGCCTTGAAGGGAAGGACCCAGTCCTACCAACACTCATCACCTGCTAACTGAAGAGCCCTTGGGCCCTGAATAACCAGAAGTGATACACAGTTACTACATCAAAGGTGAGCCTCTGAGAATTGCTGGCTTCAGGTGAGACTCGGTACATTGCCACCCGTGGTGGCTAGGTGTGAAGCTCCTTCTGCTTGAGAAAAGCAGGGGGGAAAGTGAAGGGAACTTTGTCTTGCACCTTAGGTACCAGCACAGCCACAGAGGGGTATAGCACCAAGCAGGCACTGGATGGTACCGGATTATAGGATTTGACTCTTGGACAGCATCTCTAGACCTGCCCTGGGCCAGAAGGGGGCCCACTGCCCTGAAGGGTGAGTCTCTGGCCAGGCAGCATTTACCACAAGCTGACTGAAGAGCCCTTGGGCCTTTAGGGGACATTGGGGGTAGTCTGGCAGTACTCTCCGTGACCTGTGGTGGCTGTGGCTACAGAGTGAGGCTCCTCTGACTTTGGCAAGGGGAGAGGAGTGGGAAGGACTGCATCCTGTGGTATGAATGCCGGCTCAGCCTCAGTATAACAGAACACCTGGCAGACTTCTAAGGTTTTTGACCCTAGTTCCTGACTCACAGACAGCACCTCTGGACCCATGCAAGGCCTGGGGGAACTCGCTGCCCAGAGAGGAGGAACATGGGCCTGGCTGGCAAAGAATGTGGGCCTGGCTGGCTTTGCCACCTGCTGACTGCATAGTCCCAGGGACTTACCAAACATAGGCAGTAGCCAGGGAGTGGTTACAGCAGATCCTCGGTGAGAACCTGTTCCTCCTCTGCTATCAGAATATACAACATGCCTCAAATTTAAAGCCCCACTGCAATGTAAAACTAGTACTCTATTAGTATGAGGAATTAAAGTTTTTAGAAAATCTCAACTATATATTGGAATTAGATAGTCATAGTTAAAGGAAGCAATTAGATCCAGAAAAAAAAAACCAACAATAGTAACAAAGAAATAAATTCAGATAGAGTCACTAAGATCTTGGAATAGTAACAAAATTTTATTTACTTTTTTTCAGAAATGACTTTAGAAGAAAAAGTTCGGAAATGACAGAGGGCTGAGAGAAGCTGAAAGCAACTGAAAACGAGGTGGCCCAAGAGAAAAAAATCAGAAGAAAAAGAAACTTGACTGATACCAGAAATACTCACTAAATACTTATTCCATTAATTAATTAATGTATATTTTCAAACACATGATGGGAAATTCTTATTAATATCCTAGAGGCAATACCTAATAATTAATTAAATCACCACAACTTTTGACAGATTTTTAAATATTTACTTATTTGGTATTAACATACAGCTTCATAAGCTTCATGAGGCTGGACAGGTAAGAAATAATGAAAAGAACATCTATACAATGAAATAGCACAATCACAGTATGGTGGGTCAAAAACAAATACATAAATAAATAAGTACACAAATAAAACTGAAAGTACCAAACTCAGTAGGGTGTAACTGGAAAGCCACAAATTATACTTCTTATGAATTGACAGTGCTCAGTTTGACAGTGTGATCTGAGGAAGAGAAGCACTGCCTCATGGCCAAATGTACTACAAGTGAACAGCTATACCTAATAACGATGTAGACAAGGCCTGAGAATAAAAAACCAAAACAGCTGGAGCAGCTCATTTGGTAGAATTTTCAGATATTAAAGATAACTGTATATTAATAAATTGAATACACATTCTGTTTCTCAGGTAAGTAAGTTTCTATTTCTCACCAGGAAAGGTCAAGCACTGAAGCAAGAGCCTATTTTTCTATCCATTGCTCGTTCTTTTCAAGGGAGTGAAGCCCAGTGGCCCTTGATAAGAAAATGAAGAGTAAGAAAAAAAAATGATCTTTTGATAAAGGTAGAAGAATCACCTTTTCCTTAGCCGATGAGGAATTTCTCTAAGAATTCTGGTTTTACAGACATTCCTAAATTCTAAAAGCAAGAAATGTAATACCTCATAGAATCAAGGGACTGATTTTGAAAGAAACTACTTGGGGACAAAACTTGTAGTGAGGAACTAAAAAACACACAAAAAAATTGGAATGCTGTTTTGTAAAAATATGAGCTATAGCCTGAAGGTTTTCTCCCTAAAGAACCAATCTAGAAGAAAATTTGGAAGTGTCCATAATTTCAGGGATAAGCAAACTATCCAGAGAAAAGAACTGTCTCCTCAACCCAACAACTGCAATAAAAGGAACAAACCACTTCAGTACTATTAAAGACAACAATGGATTTATAAAAAGAAGGTCAAAAACTAGTGAGTTCAGTCGATGTCTAAAAAATCCAGAGTGTAACTGGAAAATTTTTATTGTGTTGTTGGAGAGATACATATAGTGAATTTGGGATAAGAGAAGAAAATATGTATGAGTTGTCAGGAAAGGCTTTACAATTTTTGTTACATTATACTTCAGGGTTTGTTTTCCGAGCTTTGTTGGTCTGAAAGTTCAATGAAGAACTTATTCGGTGGTGATCAGACCCTTTCCTTAAATGGATTATGCTACATATAAGATGGATTTGTATTTTACAGTCCATTTAATAATTTACAATAAAAAGAACTACCCGCCAGACTGATATTCAAGTTGGCCAGTCAATGAATTTTCTATCCCAAAGGAAAGACAATTTTAGAAATCAAATGAAGATCATAAGGCTATTTGATTATGTATGAAATCAGAGCTAGAATACAGCCTCACCATGTCATCCAGGTATGCTTGCCCACTGGTCTAATGTGTCCACTCATTTTAACAAGTCTCTTCCCAATCTTCCAATTTTTAATCCTCCAAGTTACTCCAAGTTTTAATACCAATTTTTAATATTCCAAGTTACTGTTTCACTTCTTCTGATTACATCAAGCTCTCCAATTGCTTAAGTAAGTGAAAATTTCTCTTTAAAAACTACTAGCTTCTGACTGTGTCCAATCAATAAGAATGTGTTTCTAACATAAAAAAGAGTATGTCAAGCAAAATCTCAGAAAGAATCCTTTCATTAGGGTCTTCATTATTTGTGTCCTTATTAAGATACATGGCTAACTAAATTTACTAGCAGATGCCTCCTCAAAGCAGCATATAAATAAAAATTTAAATGCAGGAATAAAGCTCCAAAATCCTTTAAAAATCTGGGGATTCTATTATAAAACAATTCCTTAATTCATCTACTTTAAAAACTGGAGTTTTCAAATACTGAAATTGCCACTCCTTTTTCACAAACCCTTTATGATCCCATGCTATATAAACGGATGATTTAAATAATTTCCAAGCAGCATTATTAATACTCATTGTTAGCTGTTAAGAACACACACATGTAAATGAATAAAAAGCGAAGCAAAGCTGGGTTTGGTGGTGCACACTTGTAGTCCCAGCTACTCTGGGAGGCTAAGGTGGGAGGATTGCTTGGGCCCAGGAGTTCGAGAGCAGCTTGGGCAACATAGAGAGATCCCTTCTCTATAAACAAGCACACAAAAAGTAAAGCACTACAGATTTCAGTTGGTTATAAGGTAAAATCTATTATTTGTCACAGTGATAAAACTTCTACATGGCAGTTTACATATTCTGCCATGTTGTTAAGTTTCTAGACAGCAGAGATTTTGTCTTGTATATCTCCAGTACTTAACACAGAGTTTAGCACAAAGAAGGTATTCAATATATACTTTTTAAATAAATGGATTATGGTAGAGGACAGGCCTTACAATCTCACATTATAACAACAGCAGCTAAAATTTATTGAGCACTTACTATGTGTCAAGCACTATTTAAGAGCTTTAACATGGTGTGAGGAGTTAACTCATTTAAATCCCCTTCAAAATTATCATCTCCATTTTACAGATGAAGAAACTGAAGCACACAGAGATTAAGTAACTAGATCAAGGTCATTCTACTAGCAAGTGATGGAGCCACAATTCAAATCCAGGCAGTCTGGCTCCAGAGCTCAAGCTCTTAACTACAACTCCACACTATTTCTTTTCTGACATGGTCTCCAATCTATATGATTCTATGATTCCAATTCGATAAAAAGGCTAAACTAATACAAAGGTGGCCAGGGAAAACAAACAAAGGGCTACAGACTAACTATAAAGTATTACGATGAGTGTTGCTTTATTTTACTGGAGCAGAAAGAAACTGTCTTGAAGTTTATACTGCTTGAGCCTAAAAGAAGTAGCTGCTTCTCCTTTATTAAGTCAACATGTTTTTGGTTGTGTTTAGATTATTAGCAACTATCCTTAAGAGGCCTTGGTGACAGATGATCCTGAAAACTGGCAAATATCATACCAAAGACTAATGCAAAGATAAACAAATCTCACTATTTGGGTTAATATTTTAAAATTTTATTTTATGATACTTTGCAGTTTTAAAAATCAGCTATGAAGGATAATGTACAAAAATGGGACAGAAACATGAATGTGAAGTGTTTTGAGTTCCTTGAAAGAACTGTACTAGGAATCAAAGAATGGAAAAAAGCACTGAAAACTGTTTCCTGCCAATCACTTTTTATCAATAAAATAATTAACATTTACTTCTCTCTTTGCAATTTAAAGAGTACTTTTACATAAAATTTGTTCACTTGACCACCAACCCTGAAAATATCATTTCTACTTAGAAATAACATGTATATACTGATTGGGTAAAGCCAGAGGAAGAAAATAAAGGCAAGCTCAGAGAAAAAGGGCCAGATGTAATACTGTATAACAGTATTCCAATGACATTTTTCACTTACTGAGAAAAAATAAATAGTGCAAGTCTTTCTATTTCAACAGCCCTACTGCTTAGCATGTCTGTATAATGATAATAATAATGATAAAGAATATGGATAACTAGGTGGATCAGGTAGATAGAGGATTTACCATGAAGCTAGGGGATATTCTAGGATTTCTCTAAGTGTATAGAAGGGGAAACATTAACCTTGAAGCACACGCACACACACAAATTGTTTTTCAGGTGCTAAATCTAATTTGCTTACTTATTATAAGGCTAGATTGCATAACAACCTCAAATGATGCTATTTTAAAGAACTAAAACATTTAGGTGGATAAATAACTTTTCTTTTTTAGTCAATCATAAATCTTTAAGTCCGAGAAAATATCATCTATAAACTATGGTCAATTAATATGTTTTTTTTTCATTAGAGAACATGCAGTTAGATGAGTCAATCAAAATATTCTAGGATATTATAATCTTAAATACATGTATCTTCTGTGCAAGGACAATCATCAAGAATTTCCAGTTACTTGTTACTGGCTCTTACCCCTTCTTTTGGGTCTGTGTGGAGTCCTCCTCCTGCATGACCATGCCAACATGTCCTCTTTTCTATCAGTGGCCATACCTGGAGAGCCTAATTGAAGATGATACCAAGCAGTCCGTTAGCTATTACAGAATTTCAGATGTTTCAAAATTTGGCTTGAACAGTCTAATCTAATGAACGTTTCCAAAACAAATTCACAGGTATAGTATTTAGTCTGGCATAGTAAAGCAAAACACCTCCACAATTAACTTATAGCTAAATTTATGTTAAAAATATTAAGATACAACAAACTCATACTGAAGTCACTTTCTCTAAATAGCTTTTGAAACTCACGTTTAAAGGATTTAACCTGTTTTACACTTCTACTTGACTTATACTGGCTTTCCCAGTGTCATTCACTACTATAGTGCCGATAATCTCTTATTCCATTATTGGCAAGCAAGTATAATATGCAGTTAATTTATATCTCACTTGCTTTCCTTGTGTATACATTTCTTTTTTATAGTTAATACATTTAATTTTAAACAACTGATTCTTTTTCTTGTTGTACTTGCTCATATATACATTTAGAAACAAGGTATTTTTTAATATCCCACAGTCTGTCTTATGCCTATATTGTAGTCATTTGCATACACTGTTTTGCCTTTCTTATTACACGATAAATTTCTGAAGATCAGAGACAGTGTCTTTTATCTTTGTATCTCCCATGGAACATACCACAGTATCTTACACACGGGCAAGGTAAGTTTCAATACTTGTTGGATTAGATGATTTTTCAGTAGCTATAATAATCAATAATTAATGAACAAGGGCACAGTTCTTTACAAACACAAATGCGTATCAATATCATACATAGCATAGCAATATCAGCTCTGGGCCAAGCTATGAAAATGGAGTTACAAAAAGCAAAAACTGCCTTCTTGCTCTCACCAGTTGAGATAGAAAAAGTGATTGCCATAAACAGGATATTGATTTTTGGATCAATAATCTCAAAGCACTTTGTAAAAGGAAAACATCAAAAGGTAATTCTTGGTCTGACAATGTCTCTTTGTGCCATTTTTTCCTCTAAAAGATTGAGCAACAAGTTTTATCAAGGGGTCTGGTGAATACCACACAAGACAGTGAGGTCTTCAACAAAACAAAAGACTAAAATAGAAATAAACTTAGTGGTGTCATAGACAATAAGAAAACTAAGCACATTTTCCCCTTAACACTTTAATAATGGAAAATATAATTCATTTCTACAGCCTCTGCATAAATTAGAACAATGCTTTGTATCTTAATGGCAAATAATTACTAATCAGAAAGAAAAACAAAATACCCAAAATTTAGACTGTCTTCTAATTTTCTAGTCTTTTCTATCACGGAGATTTATGGGTCTCATTTTAAAGCACTGAGAATTTTTAAAGATGTCTTTCACTTATATTAGCAATGAAAAATAACCTCATCAACATGTAAACTCAGCACTACCTACCTCATGGGCTCTAATAAGCTTAGAATCCCTTGGTATTTCTACTATCTGAACATTGGTAACATTAAAAAACATAAAGCATTTCACATATCAGATATAAATTAACAGGATAAATTTAAGTGTCAACAAGTTGCTATTACATTTATAAAAGCTTTCTGAAAATATTACTTTAGTTGACACTGATTCAAGAGATTCAGATAGATTTTTCCAGGGGTAGAAAACATCAAGACTTCTCTCTGCATTTCCAGAAGCAGAAACATACCTTCTTATTCATCTTGTCAGCATTTAGAAAAACACAAAAAGGGAGATGTAAAGTATGTAGTATAAATTGGGAAATGCTCCAAGGGTTTACAGGTTTTTCCTAGCTATATGTAGACATGTTTGCTCAATCTTACCTTTGCAGCATCTAAGAACTGTCCTGAATTGCCTTTTCCCAATCTCTGCCATGTGATACTTTTTAATGACTCTGGAATCTGCTGACAAGGAAAAAAAGTAGGGGGAAGTTTCAGAGTGGACACTTAATATTCAAAGATTATTTCCTTTGTTCATAAACACACAGAAAATTAAAACCATAGCCATATTGGAGAGATGATTATGCTTTTAACGTATGCCTAAAAAGACAAAAAATAGGCCGGGCCTGGTGGCTCACGCCTATAATCCCGGCACTTTGGGAGGCCAAGGCGGGCGGATCACGAGGTCTGGAGATCGAGACCATCCTGGCCAACATGGTGAAACCCCGTCTCTACCAAAAATATAAAAATTAGTTGGGCGTGGTGGCGTACGCCTGTAGGAGGTTGAAGCAGGAGAATCGCTTCAACCCAGGAGGTGGAGGTTGCAGTGAGCCGAGATCACGCCACTGCACTCCAGCCTGGCAACAGAGCGAGACTCTGTCTCAAAAAAAAAAAAAAAAAAACCGACAAAAATAAAATTTGTGGTCCTGGTATGAAGTAAATTGTATTACCCATTATAAATGTCAAATTGTACTTTCTTTTCATCCCCTTTCTTTCTGGTTTCTGTCTCTTTTCTTTTTTTTTTTTTTTTTTTTTTTTTGGTCTTTGCTTCTTAAATCACCTAAAGTCTTCAACCCAATTTCTTTCTTAAATGGCTTTTATGCTCTTTTCAAATACTCCTCTTTTGTTATCTCTTTACTGTATTTTATTATGCTCCACATCTTGTTTCTGTGCCTTCTTTCGTCTTAATCGGAATGCTAAATTTATATACTGGTCACAAGATCAGTTTTGACAAACGATTCTATGTAACCAGATGATGGACTCTGTAAGCCAAAAGTAAAATGCTACTAAGTCCCCCAACCAACTGAATGGCCCCCCTCCTGGCCAAGGGGACCCCAAAGAAACCTGGAAGTCTAGTTCAGGCCATGATGCTGGTTTTGTGTGTGTGTGTGTGTGGGGGGGGGGGGGGGGGTCGGGGCAGAATTAGACATGCCTCAATATACCCTCTTCCCTTTGGAGTTCAGAAACAACTGACCAGCATTAACATTAAAACAGCGATCTTAAGAGTGATAAAGCAGAATTTGTGGCAATGACATGCCAAATTCCAACCTGACTGCTATAGTATCATATGACAGATTAACAGGCCCTGAAGGAAATCAAAGTATTTTATCCCAAAATATATTTCTTTGACATATTCTGAAATGGCCCTATGAATCTGTCTCTTGTGGGGGAAATTTGCATTCTGTAGAGAATCTCCTTCCCTTATTAAGTCTTTTCTGGAAAGTCTGACACCTTTTAAGGTCTGATAAGAGACATTCACCATCTTTATCTCTGAAGCTTGCGACCTGAAAGCTTCATCTACATGAGAAGAACCTTGGATTCCACAAGCCGCTGTTCAAACTCAAGCATTTCTTTAAGCTGAATTCAACTCTTCAGGCCGGGCTTAACTCTTTCAACCTATGACCTGGAAGTCGCACCACCCCAAGCCCCCCGCCCCCATTGTATAAACACAAGCTATAACCAAACCAACTTGGACACATGTTCTCAGGACCTCCTGAGGTTGTGTCATGTGCCATGGTCCTTAACCTTAGCAAAATAAACCTGTAAATTGAGACCTGTCTCAGATACTCTTTAGTTTGCAACTCCAATCAAAGTTTCCTTGAGGCCACTTTATCCTTGGTAACGTTTCAAAAGTGGAGCTGAAAGAAGGCAGAATAAAGAATCTCTCCATGTGAAATACCACACGGACATCTGCAAAATGGACACACACCTTTTTGAAATCTACCAACAATTTAGTGAGGAAAAAATCTGCTTCTCGGGTCAAGTGTCTCCCAAAGTATCAGAGGCATTTGAACCAGAGCAACTCCATCTTGAGTAGGGGCTTAGTAAAATAAGGCTGAGACGTGCTGGGCTACATTTCCAGGTGGTTAAGGCATTCTAAGTCACAGGATGAGCTACGAGGTCGGCACAAAATACAGGTCATAAAGACCTGGCTAGTAAAACAGGTTGTGTAGTAAAGAAGCTGGCTAAAACCCACCAAAACCAAGATAGCGACAAGAGTAATCTTGGGTCATCCTCACTAGTACACTCCCACCAGCACCATGACAGTTTACAAATACCATGGCGACATCAGGAAGTTACCCTATATGGTCTAAAAAGGGGAGGCAAGAATAATCCACCTTGATTATGTACTTGCTTAGCACATAATCAAGAAATAACCATAAAAATCTGCTCTGCCTACAGAATAGCCATTCTTTTATTCCTTTACTTTCGTAATAAACTTGCTTTCCCTTTTCTCTAAGGACTTGCCCTGAATTCTTTCTTGCATGAGATCCAAGAACCCTCTCTTGGGGTCTGGATCAGGACCCCTTTCCAGTAACATCTTTCTGGCAACCACATAAGAGACAATACTGAGGAAACCCTAGACCTAAAGGCTAACTTTGGGTAAGTGGTGAGGTCCAGTAGTATATTTCCGGAGACCACCAAAGGGACTATACTAAAGAAACCCCTGACCCAAAGGAAAATCACCTGCGCACACCAATTGACTGACTTTGGGTAGGTCGGGTGCATATATGCAGGTAAAGAATGGGATTGGTTAGAGGCCCAACTTAGGAGTGTTAGAGTTTCTCCTAAGACAGGGTTAAAGGCTCCTCTCAATAAAAAGCAAGGACGCTTGAATGACCTTGGGTTCGAGGCCCAACTTAGGAAGGTTAGGGTCCTTCCTAAGATTTAGGGGGTTAGAGGCCCCTTTCAGTAAAGTCCCTCTCAGCTGAGAACAGGTTTGGCACTATGGGATGTTAACTGCTACTCTATTTGGATTAATCTGTCTTGCACTTTTTGCTGATGGCTATGGATGACAGGATTAGGCATGTACAGGACCATGGGATATGGGGACTTTTTTCCTCCCCAAAACGGGAAACTTGAGAGCTGATGGGACTGCTGGAAAAAATCCCTTTGCTACTGGCAAGTGGCCACCTGAACTCTTCAGTGTCGCTGCAATGGGTGGGTCTTTCTCTGGCCTCCCTGAGCTCTTTGCCTTCCCCTCCCAATGGAGGCAATACTTTTCTCCCTTTCCTTTCCTTTCTCTCTCTGTGTGAACTGGTTGAATGAATGGTAAAAATCACTGTTTAGCTCCTCTGTAAAATTCTGATTAATTGGAAAAAGGATTTGTGAAGCTAGTCTTAAGCTGTAGTGAATCTGTTATACTTTGTGCTATGAATTTGTCTTTCTGTATCATTCTGTCCTAAAGAGGAGTACCTTAAGATAGAACATGGGCTTAGGATCCCATAAGCCTACTGTTCAAGACAGCCCAGCAAACTGGTCAGTCACGTCCTTGGGAGCTTGACCTTGTAACTACGTGGCAGTGTTTTCTTTTGGTCTCTGCCATCACAATGGCAGCCTGGGTGCAGGACTCAATTCCTGGCTTAGGGAATGACCACTTTCTGGTTTGTTAACTGTGTGCCTTTCTTGAATTTTTCCTTTCTCTGAGCACCTGTGAAGTTACTTTTGGTAAAGTTTAAAAGCCAGAAATATCAGCCGGCTAAAGTCTGATAATAAGAAATTTAAAAGGCCTTTTTTTTTTTTTTAAAGAGCACTGTGGTTAAAAGTCAGCTTAATTAAAAGCAGATATTCAAGTTCTAACAGCCTGGGACTCCTTAGGAAAAAAGAGGAAGTGCCACAGATCCCGTTTTGGAATAAACCTCTGTTTTACTCATGAAACTTCAGGAATCAAAAGTAGATAAGATTCCTCTCAAAATCTAAGGCTCTGTTCCATTTTGCATTCCATTATCTGATATTTTTTACTTTTGGCAGGGGGTGACAGAAATTAATTTGCATTACGAGAGAACTTTGGTGTGTAATAACTAAATAGGAAATATACTTTTGAGGACAGCTAATGGCAGTTATGGGGAAATACTCAGCTCTGCTCTGCAGGTTTGGATCAGAGAAGCATGCTCTTAGCCACCTAGGAAGTATGGAGATGTCCCCATCCCCCACTGAGAGATAACACTCCCATGGGGATGAGCTGATTCCCTTTTTGGGATCCAGGATCTGGTATAAAATGGGACCCTTAATTTCTGGAGATCTGTTTTGCCTTCCAGCTGTGCCTGCTTATTACACCCTAGAAACTTTAGGCTTTAAAGAGAAACTTAAAAACTGGCGAATGAAGAACCTTACAGCTACAGGATCTTCTGTCTGTGTATTTATATTTGTTGTGTGTATGATGCTTATATCTAAAAGAGCTTTGATTAATTGGTTTAATAATAACAAAAGTTTAGATCAAACATTTTGTCAGAAAAGTAAAAAGTGTAATGACTTAGTTCACATGACTTAAGTAATCTTTGGGAAATAGAAACAGTTTTACATGCAAGGTGTGCAAAGAAAGTGAAATGAGTTTTTGGTAAAAGATTACAAGAAAGCATGGAAATAAGGATTTTTCTGCCTAGATTAAAGGGTTAAAGGATTGTTTTAAGTTAGGATAAAGCTGAAAGTCTGAGCAAGTTGTGGAAGGTTTGTGAAAAATTAATCCTGTAAAAAAAATTATGTGTGTGACATACTGGCTAAAGTTAAAGGGGGTATTATTCGGTTTTTCCGTAAGTTGAACAGTGGAATAAAAGTACAACAGGTTTTTCTTAGAGCACTTATCTACTGTTTAACAAAAATTTTTGTAAAGGGTTATAAAAGGTTTATGAGAATCTTACCTTATGGTCAAACATTAAAATTGGGTAGATAACGTCTATAAGGTTTTGTTAGGAATTGGGTTTGACATCAATAATGCACAAATGCAATGGTGAAATTTGGCTCATTTAGTATAAAAATCATACAGGAAGCATTGGCAAATATGAAATGGTATTTGGCTTTCTTTGGGCTGTATTTATATAAATATGTTACTGATCTCTGTTCCAAAATTATGTAAAACTCCTATAATCCTGCTATAACTTCGTGTATGTTATTAATAGTTATAATTATTATGTACAATTGTATGCCACAGAAGTAACCAAAATTTCCTTGAATAGTGGCTGTCCTAAGACTTTTTAATATCCACAGACAATTGTCTTGTTCTGATCCTCTTCAAAAGGTGGTTTATAGTCAGCTATATGACTTTGACAGGTGTTCTTAAATGCAGGTGTCTGATAACTTTGCAGATTATGAAATTAGAATAGAGAAAAAAACTTTTAGGACTCTCATGGAAAGCTAAAATGTTTATGAATATCAAACAGAATAGGAGTGAACTGAATGTACTGAACTAATACAAGACTGAAGTAATCTTTTTTACTTTGCTTAAAATGCTGCTGATCCTTTGTTTTATTTTTCAGAGTCCAGAAAACTTTTAAGCTATTTACAGCTTGTAGCAATTGAGCAAAATATACTCCTGTAAACAAAATTTGGAGCATATATGTTTCTCTCTACCTGATTTTTCCAAAATTTGGAAACTACTTTTGAGTATTCTTAATTTATGGAAATATAGTAATTTGCATAAGTGCAATAAGAAACTGTTTTCTTGGCTGGGCATGGTGGCTCACGCCTGTAATCCCAGCACTTTGGGGGGTCAAGGTGGGTGGATCACTTGAGGTCAGGAGTTTGAGACCAGCCTGGCTAATGGTGAAACCCTGTCTCTACTAAAAATACAATAATTAGCCAGGTGTGGTGGTGGGTGCCTGTAATCCGAGCTACTTGGGAGGCTGAGGCAGGAGAATCACTTGAACCTGGGAGGTGGAGGTTGCCAAGATCATGCCACTGCACTCCAGCCTGGGCAACAGAGTGAGACTTCATCTCAAAAATAAATAAATAAATAAATAAAAATAAACTGTTTTATTTTGCAACAGGACACAATTGGAGAAACTGGTTATTTTACCAAGGCTTTGACTGGAATGGCATGCTTTCCTTTAAGGAATGTAACTTGACTTACAGAGTCAATAAAAGCCCCCTGGGAAAACTGGCCTCATACCTTGTCTACACAGTTCCTGTGCAGGGTTCCTAACCTATGGTAAGTAAAGAATGTCGCTTTCTGACAGGCCCAGGAGCCCCAGATTATCCTGGGACCTCAAGAGGAAAGGAATTTAAACAACTGATAGGCATTTGAGGGTACAAACCCATGACTGGGTTTGGCTTTAAAAAAGTCTTCTCTAAGATTCCTTATGAAGCAGAGTTCCATCAAAGCCAATTTAAAAAGCCTATGTAGGCTGGGCATGGTGGCTCACACCTGTAATCCCAGCACTTTGGGAGGCTGAGGTGGGCGGATCACTTGAGGTCAGGAGTTTGAGACCAGCCTGGCCAACACGACGAAACCCCGTCTCTAATAAAAATACAAAAATTAGCCAGGTATGGTGGCATGTGCCTGTAATCCCAGCTACTCTGGTGGCTGAGGCAGGAGAATCACTTTAACCCAGGAGGCGGAGGTTGCAATGAGCCAAGATCGTGCCACTGCACTGCAGCCTAGGCGACACAGCAAGACTCTGTCTCAAAAAAAACAAAAAAAGTCTATGTAAAAAAAAATAATTATTCTTGTTGGACATTATACAAATAATCAGGCCAAGCATAATAAAGCAAATCAGTCTTACCATGATTTATCTTTAGTAAAAATCGGAGACTGGAGAGAAAAAAAATTATGTTTCAAGAACTATGGTATACTTGTTGTTATATTCTAGTCACAACAGTTGTTTTAGAGTGTTTTCTGCAATTTAGACTGACTGCTTGTTCCTGTGAGCCAACCAGTGATCTCTGGCTGCTACTCAGAAGAAACAAGAGGGATGGGTAATACAAAAATCAAGATCAGTATTCTATTCTGGACACACTGGAATCAGCTAGCAACCCCACATCAACTTGGTTCCAAGAGTTGCACAGTTCCTTGAAAGCCTTCTAATTTAGTTTACTTGGGATAATTTTGCTTATTTTGCTTTACTGTTGTGGAATATATTGTTGTACTCTTTGTGCAGGAATGCAGAATAAGTTTACTCAATCTTAAATTAAACACTTATTAACCTTCCAGATATCGCCTTTTGTCAGAATGGCCCTCAACATACTGATGCTTTCTGACTGAGCTCCTCTCTACCCTGAATACAAGAGACCCTCACAGTTAGGCAGGAAGATCATCATCCCTATTCAGCCTGAAGAAATTGCATCAGATAGATCTTCATCCTTCTGCAACCCTTAGGATTAAGGGTTCTCTTATAAAAGGGAGGGGTGAAACGTCAGAGGCATTTGAACCAGAGCAACTCCATCTTAAGTAGGGGCTTGGTAAAATAAGGCAGAGACCTGCTGGGCTAAATTCCCAGACAGTTAAGGTATTCTAAGTCACAGGATAAGATAAGAAGTCAGCACAAGACATAGGTCATAAAGACATAGATGATAAAACAGGTTGCAGTAAAGAAGCCAGCTAAAATCCACCAAAACCAATATGGCGACAAGAGTAACCTCTGGTCACCCTCACTGCTACACACCCACCAGCGCCATGACAGTTTACAAATGCCATGGCAACATCAGGAAGTTACCCTATATGGTCTAAAAAGGGGAGGTGTGAATAATCCATCTCTTGTTTAGCATACAATCAAGAAATAACCATAAAAATGGGCGAGCAGCAGCTCATGCTGCTGCCCCGCCTATGGAATAGCCATTCTGCAATGCTGCAATGAACATGGGCATGCAGACATCTCTTTGATATGCTGATTTCATTTCCCTTGTGCCTATAAATAGAAGAGGAATTTCTGGATCATGTAATATTTCTATTTTTAATATTTTGAAGAATCTCTACACTTTTCCAAAATGGTTTTCTCAATGTAGAGTCCCACCAACAGTGTACAAGGGTTTCCTTTTCACCACATCCTCACCAATACTTATCTCTTATCTTTTTGGCAATAGCTATCCTAACAGATATGAAGTGATATTTCATTGTGATTTTGATTTGCATTTCCCTGGTCATTAGTGATGTTGACCACCTTTTCATACCTATTGACAATTTGTATGTCTTCTTTGAAAAGTGTCTATTCAAGTCCTTTGCCCATTTTAAAATTGGGGTGTGTGTGTGTGTGTGTGTGTGTGTGTAAGTTGTGTGAGTTCCTTCTGTATTTTGGATATTAACCCCTTATCAGATATGTGATTTGCAAATATTTTCTCCCATTCCATGGGTTGCTTTATAGTTTTGTTGACTGTTTCCTTTGCTGTACAAAAGCTTTTTAGTTTGATTTAGACCTACTTGTTTATTTTTGCTTCCACTGACTGGGCTTTTGGTGTCATATCCAAACAATCATTGCCAAGGGTAATGTCAAGGAGCCTTTCCCTATGTTTTCTTCTAGGAGTTTTGAGGGTTTAAGGCTTATGTGTAAGCCTCTTATCCATTTTGAGGGGTTTTTTTGTATGAATAAGATAATGGCCCAATTTCATTCTTTTGCATGTGGATATCCTGTTTTCCCAACATGATTTATTGAAAAGACTATCTTTTCCACATTTTGTACTTTTGGCACCCTTGTAGATTAGTTGAATGTATATGCATGGGTTTATTTCTGGGCTCTATATTCTGTTCCATTGGTCTATGTGTCTGTTTTTATGCCAGTACCATACTGTTTTGATTAATACAGCTTTGTAATTTGAAATTAGGAACTGTGATGCCTCCAACTTTGTTCCTCTCTCTCAAGATTGCTTTGGCTATTTGGGGTCGATTGTTCCATGTTAATGTTATGACTTTTTTCTATTGCTGTGAAAAATGCTGTTGAAATTTTTATAGGGATTGTGTTGGGTAGTGTGGAAATTTTTATAATATTAAAATATCTTTCCATAAATCCAAAGATATTAAAATCTTTCCATTTATTTGTGTCCTCTTCAATTTTTTTCATCAGTGCTTCATAGTTTTGAGTATACAGATCTTTCACCTCCTTGGTTAAATTTATTCCTAAGTATTTTATTCTTTTTGATGCTATGGTAAATGAGATTGTTTTCTTGAGTTCGCTTTTCCAGACAGTAAATATTTTAGGGTTTACAGGCATATCGTTTCGGTCACAACAATTCAACTCTGTCATTGTAGCATGAAAGCAACCACACATGATAAGCAAGTGAACAAGTGTGGCTGTGCTCCAATAAAGCTTTATGTATGAACAATGAAATTTGAATTTCATGTAATTGTCATCTATCACAAAATATTCTTCTTGATTGTTTTTCCAACCACTAAAAAATGTTTTCAAGTATTCTTAGCACAGGAGCCTTGCAAAAATAGGTGGCATGCTGGATTTGGCCCAAGAGCCATTGATTGCTGACCCCTTCTCTAAATAATTTCTAACATCCCTCAACCTCCAAGGATTTTGAGAATGACAGAGTAAAACAAAAGAAAGTACAACAACCAAAAAATCTCCACCAGCACCACCACAAAAAAGCAACACACAAACAAAAAATATGTACGGGATTCCCCTCTACCTCTAATAGTTTTTCCTTTATCTAGCAAATGTTCACATCTCTGGGTACGTAACACCAACAGCAAGGCCTATTTAAAAGACAGAAGAAAAGGTCCTGACAGAAGTTTTTTTATGTTTGTTTAAGCAACTTCTATGAAGTTTCATTGTTCCCATTCACATAGGTTCATTTATCATAACATTTTTGTCATCAAGAAACTTGCACACTGCTTCATAAGTTTTAGCTAAGTGATGTGAGATTCCAAGCTGCTTGCTAATAAGAGTAACAAAGAATTGCAAAGCATTTGCCAAAATCAGGGCAATTAAAACCAATGGCTGAATATTAAAAGTTAAGAAAAAACTCCAGAACCAACTCCTTTTAGATCATGAAATTTGGGGACGAATGTACAAAGAGAAATTTCTTTATCATATTAAGAGTGAATATACCAAGGACACATTTTTAGACACAATAATTTCATTGAGCTGGCTTATTAGAACCCAAGATCTTTAGAAAATTGGTACGAATCTCTGAGTACTTCTAATATTCCTAACCCTATTGTGTTTGTGGACAGAATGAAGAAATTATCACACATTCCACACAACAGCTGGAATGATGAGATAATGTAATAAAAGAAATTGAGAAAGTAGAATTGGAATATTTTCTGCTTCTTTACAGTTTCAACTTTCAGTAGTTTAATACCGAAATTGCTTGCTCTTATATTTACTAATGGGGACTTGGAAGAGAACCCTCAAGCACATTTCTTAACTTTCGATTCCATAGCTGGACAATTTCATTATGTTTTTCTATAATGCTCCTTTACGTTTGTTACTTTTTATGCATGTGTCAGATTGCCACTGGTGATTAAATTACCTCAAAAATTATTCGAAACTCATATAAGATAGCATTTTCATTTACTTGGACCATTCTGTATGGCTCAATATGCAGGTCATATCCCAAACCCCCTGGTTTTCTTTATAAGCATTCCAGCAAAGTCTGATACAGGCCGTCCATAAGTAGGATATATCAGACATAATCTGCTTATAACAGAAAGTGTAGGCTAAGAGAACATTGATATAACACAAACCCAACTCTAGGGCTGACAAATGATATCTAATGAATTCCTGCTTAACAAACTAGATAGAAAAGGTACTTTGAAAAAGGTATTTGGCTTTGTAAATTTTAAATTCCTTTTGGCCTATCTATATCTAGTCTCTTTCTAGCATGCTGAAAGCTAATTTCTACTTCAGAGGTAGGGAAACAGGTATTTGGGACAATTTCTGATAGCAATCTACTGCTCCCCTCAGCATGGATGTCTTCTCTTTATCTCCTTGCTACTCCATTTTTGTGTCTCCCTTTTCAGGTGTTCACTGATTTCTTTTTGTTCTGCCTGTTTTTAAATTCTTAGTTTAATACTGCTACGGGCACTCAAGCCTGAGGTTTCTAATTCCTATTCCATTATCTCCCCGTGGTCTTACTAAACAGAGGCATGATACAGAATCCAACTGTGTATTTCTGATAACGCTGCTTTTGCCTAAACCAATTGAATTAGCTCCTCAAATGAAAAAAAGGGACTTTTTCAAAAAATATGGTAAAGCCACTCTACCCAATCCCCCCCAAAAAAGATACACACACAAAAAATGCCTTAATTTTGCTCCCTCTCATTTTTCTTCAGGTCTACATGAGCCCTGAAAACCTGTCAGTTTTTTTTCTAAAAGTACCCACTTTTCTTTTCAACTACACTTAAAAAATTCCATGAGGTGACTAAAATTCATACACTAGCTAGAATACTTGTTTTCACAAAATGCCAGAAAGAAAACTGACAGCTCTGCTAGAAGCATTTTAAGAGCTAACTTTTTTTTAAAGCTGGCTGGCTTGAAAAGAAGCACCTAGATCCTTCAACTCAGTCTAGAACATTTCAAGAGTAAATAAACTTTAAATTATCCCACCAAACTTTTCAAAATGCACTCACTGCTGCCATACAAAAAGGATTGTATCTTCCATGTTGTACACAACGAAATTTTAAATACAAGATCCTTATGCTATAGTTTACACTCTAAAACTCACAGATGCAGGCATAAGTTTTGGCTGCTTGAAATAAGTAAGTTCTTTGAAACCAATGAGAACAATGACACAACATACCAGAATCGCTGTGACACAGCTAAAGCAGTGTTTAGAGTGAAATTTATAGCACTAAATGCCCACACGAGAAAGCGGGAAAGATCTAAAATCAACACCCTAATATGACAATTAAAAGAACTAAAGAAGCAAGAGCAAACAAATTCAAAAGCTAGCAGAAGACAAGAAATAATTAAGATCAGAGCAGAACTGAAGGAGATAGAGACAGGAAAAATGCTTCAAAAAAAAATCAATGAATCCAGGAGCTGGATTTTTAAAAGATTAACAAAATAGATAGATGACTAGCCACACTAATAAAGAAGAAAAGAGAGAAGAATTAAATAGACACAATAAAAAATGATAAAGTGGATATCACCACTGATTCCACAGAAATACAAACTACCATCAGAGAATACTATAAACAACTCTATGCAAATAAACTAGAAAATCTAGAAGAAATGGATAAAATCCTGGACACATGCACCCTCCCAAGACTAAACCAGGAAGAAGTTGAATCCCTGAATAGACCAATAACAAGTTCTGAAATTGAGGCAGGAATTAATAGCCTACCAACCAAAAAAAGTCCAGGACCAGATGGATTCACAGCTGAATTCTACCCGAGGTACAAAGAGGAACTGGTACCACTGCTTCTAAAACTATTCCAAACAATGGAAAAAAAAAGGGACTCCTCTCTAACTCATCTTATGTGGTTGGCAATATCCTGATAACAAAACCTGGCAGAGACACAACAAAAAAAGAAAATTTCAGGCCAATATCCCTGATGAACAAGGATGTGAAAATCCTCCATAAAATACTGGCAAACTGAATCCAGCAGCACATTAAAAAACTTATCCACCACAATCAAGTTGGCTTCATCCCTGGGATGCAAGGCTGGTTCAATATACGCAAATCAGTAAATGTAATCCATCACATAAACAGAACCAATGAAAAAAACCACATGATTATCTCAACAGATGCAGAAAACACCTTTGATAAAATTCAACACCCCTTCATGCCAAAAACTCTCAATAAACTAGGTATTGATGGAACGCATCTCAAAATAATAAGAGATATTTATGACAAACCCACAGCCAATATCATACTAAATGGGCAAAAACTGGAAGCATTCCCTTTGAAAACTGGCACAATACATGGATGCCCTCTTTCACCACTCCTATTCAACATAGTATTGCAAGTTCTGGCCAGGGCAATCAGGCAAGAGAAAGAAACAAAGGTTATTCAAATAGGAAGAGAGGTAGTCAAATTGTCTCTGTTTGCAAATGACATGACTGTATCTTTAGAAAACCCCACGGTCTCAGCCCAAAAACTCCTTAAGCTGATAAGCAACTTCAGCAAAGTCACAGGATACAAAATGGAAGTGCAAAAATCACAACCATTCCTGTGCAATCATTCAATGTGAAAAATCACAAGCATTCTTATACACCAATAACAGACGAACAGAGAGCTAAATCATGAGTGAACTCCCATTCACAATTGCTACAAAGGGAATAAAATACCTAGGAATACAACTTACAACGGATGTGAAGGACCTCTTCAAGAAGAACTACAAACCACTGCTCAAGGAAATAAGAGAGGACACAAACAAATGGAGAAATATTCCATGCTCATGGATAGGAAGAATCAATATCGTGAAAATGGCTATACTGCCCAAAGTAATTGATAGATTCAATGCTATTCCCATCAAGTTACCACTGACTTTCTTCACAGAATTCAAAAGAACTACTTTAAATTTCATATGGAACCAAAAAAGAGCCCGTATAGACAAGAGAATCCTAAAGAAAAAGAACAAAGTTGGAGGCATCACACCACCTGACTTCAAACTATACTACAAGGCTATGGTAACCAAAACAGCATGGTATTGGTACCAAAACAGATATATAGACCAATGGAACAGAACAGGGGCCTCAGAAGTAACACCACACATCTACAACCATCTGATCTTTGACAAACCTGACAAAAACAAGCAATAGGGAAAGGATTCCCTATTTAATAAATGGTGTTGGAAAAACTGGCTAGCCATAAGCAGAAAACTGAAACTGGACCACCTCCTTACACCTTATACAAAAATTAACTCAAGATGGATTAAAGACTTAAACATAAGACCTAAAACCATGAAAACCCTACAAGAAAACCTAGGCAATACCATTCAGGACATAGGCATGGGCAAAGACTTCATGACTAAAACACCAAAAGCAATGGCAACAAAAGCCAAAATTGACAAATGGGATCTAATTATACTAAAGAGCTTCTACACTGCAAAATAAACTATCATCAGAGTGAACAGGCAACCTACAGAACAGAAGAAAATTTTTGCAATCTATCCATCTGACAAAGGGCTAATATCCAGAATCTACAAGGAACTTAATCAAATTTACAAGAAAAAAACCAAACAACCCCATCAAAAAGTGGGCGAAGGATATGAAAAGACACTTTTAAAACGAAGACATTTATGCAGCCAATAAACATCTGAAAAAAAGCTCATCATCACTGCTCATTAGAGAAATGCAAATCAAAACCACAATGAGATACCATCCCACGCCAGTTAGAATGGCGATCATTAAAAAGTCAGGAAAGAACAGATGCTGGAGAGGATGTAGAGAAACTGGAATGCTTTTACACTGTTGGTGGGAGTGTAAATTAGTTCAACCATTGTGGAAGATAGTGTGGCAATTCCTCAAGGATCTAGAACTAGAAATACCATTTAACCCAGTAATCCCATTACTGAGTATATACCCAAAGGATTATAAATCATGCTACTATAAAGACACATGCACACGTATGTTTATTGCAGCACTATTCACAATAGCAAAGACTTGGAACCAACCAAAATGCCCACCAATGATACACTGGATAAACAAAACGTAGCACATACACACCATGGAATACTATGCAGCCACAAAAAAGGATGAATTAATGTCCTTTGCAGGGACATGGATGAAGCTGGAAACCATCATTCTCAGCAAACTAACACAGGAACAGAAAACCAAGCACCGCATGTTCTCACCCCTAAGTGGGAGTTGAACAATGAGAACATACGGGCACGGGGAGGGGAACATCTCACACCGGGGCCCATTTGGGGTTGGGGAGCAAGGGAAGAGATAGCATTAGGAGAAATATCTAATGTAGATGACGGGTTGATGGATGCAGCAAACCACCATGGCACATGTATACCTATGTAACAAACCTGCACGTTCTGCACGTGTATCCCAGAACTTAAAGTATAATAAATATATATAATATATATATATATATATATTTTGACTACCTTCCCACCATCATCCACCCACAAGGAAACCCTTTCACTATTAGTTTACCCCTAAAGATGCTTAGTCCAGAACAGTATAGAGGGTTCGCTGAAGGCCAGGGTAGTTAGTATTTTACCACTTTTCATATTTTTGTTTTGATTTTGGCTTGCTAAGGTATTTTTACATTATACAACAATGCAAATTAGTAACAGCTATCACATAATCATTTTTAGTAATGAACAACAGTGGCTACCACTCACTGAGCACTTATTATTTGGGTATTCTAATGCCCAATACTACATTATCTCATTTCATTCTCACTGCAACCCTACAAGGTAGCTAATACTATTATTATTTTCCCATTTTACAGATTAGAAACTGAGGCTTAGAGAGGCTTATTTGTTCAAGTTCATACAGCCTGTAAGTGGTGGAATGGAGATAACCCATTCCTAACACTACAGTACTAACAATATTAGCAATGTCGCTGAATCTAGGGAATTTACTAATTGTCATATTACTGACTGATAACCTTGAAATGTCTAGGTTAACTTTTCTGTTGCTATTAAGGCATACAGGATTTTGTTTGTTTTTTGGTCCAAGAATCAATGTAATTCTGATTTTAAAAATACAGGAGTGATATCACCAAAAATGACAAGAGTATGGGGCTATAAAAATTCATCCCTCCACTAAGGCAACAATTTAGCTAGCAAAAACTGTCAGATCTCAATCAACTTTTCCAGAACTCTGGAATCTAATGAAAAACTAACAACAACCAGGGGAGTGTATAATGAAAAAAGAAGTTGCTAAATAAGTATCAGAAGACAGTGTTATGACATTTGTGCTCACTCACATACCATCCTTCCATCCCCCAATGGGGATGGCAGCTTGCATTCTTGGTATAGCTTGCTGGTACCAGAGAAGGAAATATGGACTTGTTTTTGAAGAATTACGGTTATACTTTTTGACTTGTCTGGCAGCTCCCTGAAGGACTGGCTCAGGGGCTTATCTTGTACCTATCAGAACACTCTTGGGGCTGAAGTGGCTTTCCATAGGGTCCTCTGTTGAAAGCATATAAAGGCATATGCCTGGGTCAAGGGATAACAGATGGGCAAGCAACAAAAAGAGTTAAACTTAGCCTAGGAAGAAAGACCCTGGGAAAAGAGATACAAGGGAGAATCAGTACCTTGAAAAGAGAATCGAAATATTAGGTATGAAAAGTAATAATATAAATAAAGCAACACAAAAGTGTACATATTAACAACTATTTACTGAAGCAAAGGAAAAGAAAAAATCAAAATGGAGATAAAAATATTTACAAAAATAAAGAGATTCATTGTACAAAAATTAAAGATAAAATATTTCATACTGAAAGAGTCCATAGAGTGCCAAGAGAATAAGAAAAAACTACTTCCTGGACATATTGACAGTAAAATTTAAAAACATGTAAGTAAAATAATATATTCTAAATGAATCTAAAAAAAAAAACAAATAACTAAGAGTCACATAGACAAATGGGGACATAGAAAAAATAGAAAAGTTATTTTAAAAATTACAAATAACATGAAGTAAAAAGAAATCAGATGGACATCAGACTTCTTAAGAGTAATACTAGATGCAAAAAGAAAATGGAGTAGGATTTTCAAAGCACTGAAAGGAAAGAGTGTTGAGCCTAGAGTTTTATATCCAACTTAATTGTGTTTCAAACATGATGGCATTCTTGGCACAGGTTTACATGGGTCTGTTCGGTTTGTAAAAAAATCATCAAGCTGTATACTTATATGTGCATTTCCTGCATATATACTTTAATAAACGGTTTAAAAAGCATATGATGGGGGAGATAGCAGGGCAGTGGACGTATATATAATTTTTTTAACTTCCCAAATTCTCACACTAACAACAGAATAACCAACAACAGAACCTGTGAACAACATTTACAACAAAATTAGGCTGAAACAAATCCCCTTCAATCTCAAAGTGCAAACACATAGAAAGACTACACACAGACCGCCATTTTTGCTGCTGCTACAGCTCCCACCCCAATGCCCTCAAGCTCAGGAGAGAGCAAAGAGCTTAAGGACTATTATGAACCTCCAGCATAGCATAGCTGCCTTATGTAAAAGTGGCCAGTCTGTTCTCCACAGTAGGTCCCTGCCTCTACTACTCCTCACTGGGTAGGGCCCTCTGACCTGGGCCCACAGCACAACCACCCTGACACCACCTGAGCAGCTCTGCATCTCTCTGAGGAAGAAATCCCAGAGTCAACCCATATCCCTTCTGCCATTACAGCTACAGCAGTACCACCCTTACTGCTTTTGAGCTGGAGAAGGAAAAAAGAGCCTGGTCACTTCACTGATACCTCCGTGACACTGCAGCCACCATACAGAGGAGCCCAATTTCTCTTCCCTGTGAGTCCCCACCCCTCCTCTTCACCAGGCAGGGCCCCAGGCTTGGGGCTGCAGCATAGCTTCCCCACACTTGGCTGAACATTCCCATTGTTAGTGGCTCTGTGTTTCTCTGGGGTGGAGTTTATCAGTGGCCACTGACAGCCCCTCAGCCTCTGCCACTACTACAGTACTACCGGCCTTGCTGCCCTTGGACTGGGGAAGGAACAAAGATCCTGAGTGCTTCACTCACACGTCCAGCATGCCACAGCTCTCCTACGAAGAAGAGGCCACAATGACTTCTCTGTGAGCCTCTGACCTCCTCTGCCCAGCACCAGGCAGGGAACTCTGGCTTGGGCCCGCAACACAGCCACTCCACATTAGGCTGATCATTCTGACTGACAGCAGCTCCGCATTTGCCTGGAGCAGAGCCCCAAGGAACAAGCGAAAGGCCCTCTGCCACTGTCACTGCCAAGGTCACCAACCCTGTTAACTCCAGCTGAAGAGGGAACAAAAAGCCTGAGCTCACCCCAGACTTGTGGAGCACAGCTCAGGAGTGCCAAACCAAGATCTACAGCCAGCACTCCAGTGGGAGAGGAGCCCACACTCTCAAAGCACTGAGAGGGAGCATGGCTGTAAATGCAAGGAAATACAGAGGAACTGCACAGCTGAGCAAAAGCCTACCTACCAGCCATTATACTTTAAGTATCATCTGGATTAAAGTCCAAACTTCAACACCAAAAATACCTTGCTAAAATACTCTGCTATGAAACCAAGAACAAGAATTCAGCCACGAATAAAGACCCTGCGGCAAGCCTCAGCCCTTTGAAAACGTCCAGAAACAAAGTCAACTGACTATACTCAAATTACACCACAGTTAAAGGAACATCAGCCCACACAGATGAGAAAGAACCAGCACAACAACTTTGGCAACTCTAAAGGCCAGAGTTATCTCCTTACCTCCTAACTACCACACTAGCTCCCTAGCAATGGTTCTTAACCAGGAGGAAATAGCTGAAATTACAGACATAGACTTCAGAATTGGGACCACGATGAAGATCACCTAGATTCAGGAAAACGTTGAAACCCATTCTGAGGAATCCCAGGTATACAATAAAATGATTTAAGAGATGAAAGACAAAATAGCCATGTTAAGAAAGAACCAAAATGAGCTAAATAGCTGAAAAATTCTCTACAAGATTTCGAAACACAAGGGGGAGTATTAACAGCAGAATGAATCAAGCTGAGGAAAGAATCTCAAAGCTCAAAAACAGGTTCTTCAAATTAACTCAGTTACACAAAAATAAGAAATAATTTTTTCATGAACAAAATCTGGGAGAAATATGGTATTAAGTAAAGAGACCAAATCTACGACTAATTGACATCCCTGAAAGACAGGGAGAGAAAGCAACTTAGAAAATATATTTGAGGATACTGTATGCAAAAATTTCCCCAACCTCACGAGAGGCTGACATACAAATTCAGGAAATTCTGCGAGAATTCCTGTCAGTGTGAGATACAGTACAAAACAACCATCCTCAAGACACATAGTCATCAGATCCTCCAAGGTCGAAATGAAATAAAACATATTAAAGCAGCTAGAGAGACGGGGCAGGTCATCTACAAAGGGAACTCCATTAGGCTAACAGTGGACGTTTCAGCAGAAACCCTAAAAGCCAGAAGAGACTGTAGAACTATATTCAGCATCTTTAAAGAAAAGAAATTCTAGCCAATAATTTAATATCCAGCCAAACTAAGCTTCGTAAGCAAAGGAGAAACAAAATCCTTTTCAGACAAGCAAATGTTAAGGGAATTCATTACCACCAGGCCTGCCTTAACAAGAGGCCCTTAAAGGAGGCTAAACATGGAAACAAAAGACCATTACCAAAAACCACAAAACACACTCAAATACATAGACCATCAACACTATAAAGCAAATACACAATCAAGCCTACATAAAAATCAGCTAACAACACGATGACAGGATCAAATATGCACCTTAATTAATATTCACCTTAAATGTAAATGAGTTAAATGCTACACTTATAAGGCAAACAGTGGCAAGTTGCATAAAGAAACAAGACCCAACTGTATGCCATCTTCAGTGGACCCATGTCACATTCAAGGACGCCCACAGGCTCAAAGTAAAGGGATGGAGAAAGATGAAGTAAACAAAAAATGAAAAGAGCAGGGCTTGCCATTCTTATTTCAGACAAAACTGACTTTAAACCAACAACAATCAAAAAGGACAAAGAAGGGCATTACATAATGATAGAGGGTTCAATTCAACAAGATATAACCATCCTAAATATATATGCACCTGACACTAGAGCACCCAGATTAATAAAAGAAGTTCCTAGAGACTTACAAAGAGATGTAGATAACCACACAATAATAGTGGGATGCTTCAACACCCCACTGGCAGTATTGGGCAGACTATTGTGGCAGAATACTAACGAAGACATTCGGGACTTAACCTCGCACTTGATCAAATAGACCTAACAGCCATCTACAGAACACTCCATGCAAGAACAATAGAATATACATTCTTCTCATGTGCATATGGCACATACTCTGAAATAGACCATATGCTTTACCATAAAGCAATTCTCAACAAATTCAAAAAAGCTGAAATTGTACCAACCACACTCTCAGACCACAGAAAAATAAAAATAAAAATCAATGCTAAGAAAATCACTCAATACTATAAAAGTACGTGGAAATTAAACAATCTGCTCCTGAATGACTTCTTGGTAAATAATGAAATTAAGGCGGAAATCAGGAAATTCTTTCAAACTAATGCAAATAAAGATACAACATACCAGAATCTCTGAGACACAACTAACGCAGTGTTATGATGAAAACTTAGAGTGCTAAATGCCCACATCAAAAAGTTAGAAATATCTCAAGTTAACAACCTAACATCACATCTAAAGGAACCAGAAAAACAAGAGCAAACTAACATCAATGCTAGCAGAAGACAAATAACCAAAATCGAGCTAAACTGAATAAAATGAAGATAAGAAAACCCATACCAAAGATCAACAAAAACAAAAGATGGTTCTTCAAAAGAATAAATAAGATTGATGGACCACTATCTAGACTAATAAAGAAAAAAGGGAGAAGATCCAAATAAACACAATCAGAAATGACAAAGGGGACATTACTGTCGACCCCGCAGATATTTAAAAAAAAAAAACCCTCAGAGACTATTACAGACACCTCTATGCACACAAACTAGAAAACCCAGAAGACATGGATAAATTCCTAGAAACATACAACCTCCCAAGATTGAACCAGTAAGTAATTGAAGCCCTAAACAGATAAATGAGTTCCAAAACTGACACAGTAATAAAAAGCCTACCAACCAGGAAAAGCCCTGGAACAGACAGATTCACAGCCAAATTCTACCAGATGTATAAAGAAGAGCTGGTACCAATCCCATTCAAACAATTCAAAAAATAGAAGAGGAGCAACTGGTCCCTAACACATTCTATGAGGCCAACACCAATCTGATACCAAAACCTGGCAGAGATACCACAACAACAAAAAAGAAAACTTCAGGCCAATATCCCTGACCAACATAGATTTAAAAATCATCAATGAAATACTAGCAAACCAAATCCAGCAGCACAACAAAAAGCTAATCCACAATGACCAAGCAGGCTTTATCCCTGAGATGTAAGTTTGGTTCAACATATAAAAATCAATAAATGTGATTCATCACCAGAAACAGAACTAAAAAGAAAAACCACATGATCATCTCAATAAACACACAAAAGAATTTTGACAGAGTTCAACATCCCTTCATGTTAAAAAACCATCAACAAACTAGGCATTGAAGGAAAATATCTCAAAGTAATGAGAGCCATCTAAGACAAACCCACAGCCAACAGCATACTGAGTTGGCAAAACCTGGAAACATACCTCTTGAGAACCAGAACAAGATGAAGATGTCACTCTCACCAGTCCTACTCAACATAGTCCTGGATTTTCTAGCCAGAGCAATCAGGCAAGAGAAAAAAAAAAAAAGGCATCCAAATAGGAAGAGAGGAAATCAATTTATCTCTCTTCACAGATGATATGATACTATCATATCATCTAGATATCACCTAGAAAACCTCATAGTCCTTGTTCAAAGACTCCTATATGTGATAAACAATTTCAGCAAAGTTTCAGGATACAAAATCAATGTACAAAAATCAGCAGCATTTATACACACTAATGATGTCCAAGCTGAGAGTCAAATCAAGAATAGAATCTCATTCACCATAGCAACAAAAAGAATACAATGCCTAAGAATACAGCTAACTAGCGATGTGAAAGGTCTCTACAATGAGGATTTCAACACTGCTAAAAGAAATCAGAGATGGCACAAACAAATGGAAAAATATCCCATGCTCATGGATATGAAGAATCAAAATTGTTAAAATGGCCATACTGCCCAAAGCAATTTAGATTCAACGCTATTCCTATTCAAACTACCAACGTTTTTCAAAGAATCTGAAAAAAACATTCTAAAATTAATTCAGAACCAAAAAGTAGCTCAAATAGCCAAAACAATCCTAAGCAAAAGCAAAAACAGAAACAAAAACAAAACAACAACAACAACAACAACAACAAAAAAGCTGGAGGCATGGAGGCATCACAATACTTGACTTCAAACTATACTACAAGGCTATAGTAACTAAAAAAGCATGGTACTGGTATAAAAACAGACAGACTGACCATTGGAACAGGTTAGAGAATCCAGAAATAAAGCTGCACACCAACAGCCATCTGATGTTCAACAAAGCCGACAGTAACAAGCAATGGGGAAAGGATTTTCTATTCAATAAATGCTGCTGGGGTAACTGGCCAGCCATATGCAGAAGATGAAAATGGGCCCCTATCTTTAACCATTGACAAATATAAATTCAACATCAATTAAAGACTTAAACGTAAAACCCAAAACTATAAACTCTGGAAGACAACCTAGGAAATACCATCTGGACATGGGACCTGGCAAAGACTTCAGGAGGAAGACACGAAAAGCAATTTTAACAAAAACAAAAATTGACAAATGGGACCTAATTACACTAAAGAGCTTCTGTACAGCAAAAGAAACAACCAACTGAGTAAATAGACAACCTACAGAATGGGGGGTAATATTTGCAAACTATGTATCCGACAAGGGTCTAATATCCAGTATCTATAAGGAACATAAACCAACAAGCATAAACCAACCAACCCCATTAAAAATGCGCAAAGGACATGAACAGACACTTCTCAAATGAAAACAAACACATGGCTAACAAGCATATTAAGGAATACTCAACATCATTTATCATTAGAGAAATGCAAATCAAACCCACAATGAGATACCATCTCATACCAGTCGGGATGGCTATTACTAAAAAGTCAAAAAACGACAGATGTTAGCAAGGTTTTGGAGAAAAAGGACCATTTATATACAGCAGGTGGGAATGTAAATTAGTTCAGCCATTGTGGAAAGCATTCTGGAGATTTCTCAAAGAACTTAAAACAGAATTACCATTCGATCCAGCAATCTCATTACTGGGTATACACCCAAAGGAATATAAATCCTTCTACCATAAAGACACACGCCTGCGTATGTTTGTGGCAGCACTATTCACAATAGCAAAGATATGTAATCAACCTAGATGCCCATCAATGGTGGACTGAATAAAGAAAATGTGGTACATACACACTACGGAATACCACATAGCCATAAAAAAAATGAGATCATGTCCTTTGCAGCAACATGGAGCTGGAGGCCATTATCCTAAGCTACCAGACATAAAGAGAAAACCAAATATTGCATATTCTCATTTCTAAGTGAGAGCTAAACATTGAGTACACATGGACACTCAGAAGGGAACAATAGACACCAGAGCCTATTTGAGGGTAGACAATGGGAGGAGGGAGAGCATGGAACAACTATGTATTGGGTATTATGCTAATTACCTGGGTGACAAAATTATCTTTACACTAATCCCCTATGGCATGCGGTTTATCCATGTAACAAACCTGCTCATGTATCCCTTGAACCTAAAAGTTGGAAAGAAAAAAATAAAAACATCTTCTTAATGTTTGCTTACACACACACAAAAAAATGCTCAATACCATTAGTCATTAGGAGAATGCAAATCAAAACCACAATAAAACATCACTTCGCATCCACCAGTATAACTAAAATTTAAAAAGATAGATGTTAACAAGTGTTGACAAGGATGTGGAGAAATTGCAACCCTCATACACACACACACACACACACACACACACACACACGTGTTCCAACAGAAGAAAAAAAGTATGTATTATGAAGCTATTAGGTACATATTTATGTGTGTATACACACATGCATATTTATACATATACGTATGTACACACACACACACAAAATCAAGCCTGGCAACTGTATTGTTCAATCTGTATTTAATGGGTTTTATTTTAGTTTTGACTGCTTTAAAATTTTTTTCTTTTTAATTAACTCCCGATAAAAGCTCTTCATAAAGATTTTCCCAAACCAGATACTAATACTGGAGGGAATGAAGAAACACCTTTTATATCACTTCACAGCTATTAACAAGTAACTTGACATACAGAATAGCTTTTTAACCGGGATTCCTTTTTCATACATCTTTTACAATAGTAGTTCCCAAGCCTGAATATACATCAGAATCCACCAGAGGCTTTTAAAAAATATAGACTCTTGAACATTATCCCAGACTTGCTGAACAAGAATTTTCAGGGATATGAGGCCAGGCGCAGTGGCTCATGCCTGTAATCCCAGCACTTTGGGAACAGAGGTGGGTGGATCATGAGGTCAGGAGATCAGCACCATCCTGGCCAACATGGTGAAACCCTGTCTCTTCCAAAATACAAAAAATTAGCTGGGCGTGGTGGTATGCACCTGTAGTCCCAGCTACTCGGGAGGCTGAGGCAGGGGAATCGCTTGAACCCGGGAGGCAGAGATTGCAGTGAGCCGAGATACAGCCACTGCACGTCAGCAGGGTGACAGAACGAGACTCTGTCTCAAAAAAAAAAAAAAAAAAAAGGGATCTTCAGGGATGTGATACAGGGATCTGAAACTATTTTTAAGACCTTAAGGTAATTCTGATGCAGCTAGCTCAGCACCTAATCTCAGGTTCACATTTGTGAACCACTGCTGTATACCACTGATTAATCTTCCTAAAACACTTCAAACCCTTATTCCCTCTGCTCAAAATTATCTAATAGCTCCCTACTAACTCCAAACACCCTTGGAATGGTATTTAAGTTCTATGTTGATCTGACACCAATTGACCTTTTCAGTCATATCTCTCCCATCTCTATTTCATGAACACTTTATTCGAACTGATGTGTTCACTAACCTTCAAACACACTTTGCACATTTGCTGACATGAGTTATCTTGCCTAGAATGTCTTCTCCCTTCTTCTTTCTCTAAATTCATCTCTCAAGATGTCAGTCAAAATTTACCACCTTCCTAAATCCTTTCCACATCACTCTCTTCTCCAAGCCTGAAGTAACTCTCTCATCTGAGAGTAGTACCTGTTTACAAAACTCACTGGTCAATCGTGTAACCTCTTATATGGTTCTGAACTGTTCTTGAAGTCTTCTTTATTTTTATTTAGGTTTAAACTCACATTACATTTTATTGAATTATTCTATATACTCAATGAAGGCAGGTCACATGTCTTTGGATTCTTTATATCTGCCATGCTAAACTTCATAATGTTTCTCAGAGAAATGCTCATATAAACATTGATTTAACTTAATTCCTTTCCTCCTCAAATGATTCTCATAGATGTTATCTAGGCAGATTTCTACATATAAGCTTTTAATCTGTAAGTGTATAATCATACAGGCTAGTACAAAAGTTCTGCATATTTTAATGCATTGTGAAGATGCCCTTAGTTTATAGAAAATATAATATGGGTTAGACTGTCACAATATCAACTATACATACACATATTAGCAATCAATTTGTATAGAACGTTTAAGACACATATGACCAAAGCTACAAAACTTTACCAAAGTACATAAAAGAAAATTTAAATAAATGGAGAAAAATACTAGATTATATAATATGATGATATTGATGCTCCCCAAATTAATAGATTTAATGAAATCCAATAGAAATCTCTACAGGATTTTTAAAGGAGATCCTGACAAAACTATTTTAATAGCTCCTCTGGAAGAATAAACTAGTGAGGCAAGCCAAGAAAATTTTGGAGACGAGGAGTAATGTAAGTGTGTTGGGAAGGAGAAACTTATTCTATCAGATATTACATTATATTGTAAAATAAATGGTGTGTGAAGCTGAGTGTGGTGGTGCATGCCTGTAGTTCAACTACTGGGGAGGCTGAGGCAGGAGGATACTTTGAGTTCAGGGGTTCAAGTCCATCGTGGGCAATATAGTGAAACCCTGTTTCTAATAAAGGAAACAGTGTGGTACTGACATATGGATAGGGAAATTAATGAGATCAAGTACCAAATATTGAAACAAATCCAAATATAAAGTTACTGTTTGACAAATTCTTCATATTAAAATCAGTATGGGAAAAAAGAGATCTTTACTTAATACCATACACTAAAATAAACCATTAATGGGGTAACAATTAAATATGATCAAATTAAACCTTAAAACAATGAAAAGAAGTGATATGACCGTTTATCTACTCCCAGGATAAGAATGGATTTTCCATCTGGAAGGTCTCTGCTCTCCTTTATAGACAACCAGGATAAAAGGCTAGGACAGGATTGGGAGTGAAGGTTTCCTCCCACCTTCACTTTCTGACCTTGTTCTGATATGCTCTTTAATTTAAAGGCAGGATGTGAAAAGGACATGAAAAGACACTCAGAGTCAAAAATAAAATTAGAAGAGAATAGAAACCAAGACCAAATGTTTCTCTCATCCTTTTATACCACCAAATCTCCCTATTCTTCTTAATTTTACCCATGAGAGTTGTGGAATGAAGTAGAAGTTCTATCACCAGGACATAATCTCATAAGGTTAAAAACAAAGACAAAAACCCTTAACTCTCATGTCTTCAGGATGAGAGTGGAGCACATGAGAGATGAGCTAAAGTCACCTCTTGTCAATATGTTGGCATTTTTTAATTTCATTTTTCTCTAAAAAAGATATCAATTCAGCATCTTTTAATTCTAAACCAAGCTTTGGAGAGAGAAAGCAGCTCAGGTTCTGGCAGCTGCTTCGCTGAGAAACTTAAAGGCCACAGCAAAGAATAGATAATAATTGGGCTCAAACTACACATTTACTGTAAAATATTTCAGCATCACAAAAATGAAAGTTGGGTTCATTGTAGAAAATTTGGAAAATATAGAGAAGATGACAGAACATAACAGTCACCCATTATCCTACCATACAGAGATGAACAATGTTTTTATATTTGGGTGTGCTTCTTTTTAAATCGCTGTTTCTTGCTTATTTTTTTTTTAATATAATCATTTGGCCTACTGAATTTTGTAGACTGCTTTTTACACTGAATATTAGATCATATGCATTTTCCCCATCATTAAATATTGTTGAAAAACATCAGTTCCAAGATTGGTGAATTGATGGCTGAACCATAATTTATTTAACCAATCCCAGTGTCAGATACAAAAGCTGTTTTCAACTTTGAGCACTACAAATAACACAGTAAAGAGTATCTGTATATTAACTTATAAACATTTGTGCACTTTCCTGATTGTTTCCTTAAGACAGTTTCTTAGAAGTAGAATTGTTGGTTCAAAGAGGGTGAAATTTTTGTTTAAGGTTTTTGATTCATTCTGACAAACCACCCTCCAGAAAGGGGGCTGATTTCAGGGCCAGTGCAGGGAAAATATAAGATGAACCTGGAGCACTGTGTGATGCCAGAAAGTAAAGAAATGCTTGGAAAAAGATGAGGGCATGTCCAAAGGAAACAGGAGCCAACCTAAAAGGATCTCCCAATGGCCCAAACCTGGAAAAATAGAGCAACAAAATATATAATTAATGTAATGGATTTTAACTCATAGAATATAATTAACATCTGTGGGTCCATCCCGGTATAAATAAATTAATGATTAAATGAGGGAGAAGGGACATCTCTTCCTTACAGAAAAATTCCAATTAACAAATGTAGAAGGAATGAGGGAAACAGAAAAACAGACAGTTGTCCCACAGTATCTGTGGGAGACTGGTTCCAGGAACCCCTATAGATACCACAATCCACAGATACTGAAGGCCCTTATATAAAATGGTGTAGTATTTATGTATAACTTATGCACATCCTCCTGTATACCTTAAATCATCTCTATATTACTTGTAGTACCTAATACAATGTAAATGCTATATAAATAGTTGTTATACTGTATTGTTTTAGAAATAATGACAAGGGGAAAAAGCCTGTAAATATTCAGTAGATGCTACCATTATTTTTTCTCCAAATATTTTAACCTGCAGTTGATTGAATCCACAGATGCGGAACCCATGGATATGGAGGGCCAACTGTAATTAGGCAAACACCATAGTAATAATTGCAGACAAGATCCACTGATGCATGCTAAAATTAGCTACTGAAAGTTTAGAAAGAAATATGATGTTTGCATACTTTCAAAGAATCTCCCCCCAAGGTGTTTTTAAATTAGCCTTTCCCCATTCATCCACCAGTCCAACATCTACCCACAAGACTTCAATATTCATCTATAAATTGTTCACCTGCAAAGTCTTTCTTGACCTCCTTGGACTGAAGGTGGTTCCCCATCTCCGGGCTCATATAAAATCCTGCACATTGCTCTACAAAAGCATTTACCACACCTTAAAGTATTGGTTTGCCTACCTGTTTTCTCCTTCAAACTGTGAATTCCTGGAGGGCAAGGCTGTGTCTTATTCACGGCTATAGCCCCAGTGCCTAGTAGAATGTCTGCCAAATGGCGGGTGCCCAAAAAGTGTTTGTTAAAAGACTGGTAGCATGTTCTTTTTGTAAACATAGAGCTGTATTAGGTGGTGATAAACTCTAGAAACAGAATATAGTTTGATTTTACTGTTTTTACATATATGACAATACTCTAAGCTAGTAACATTTAAGAATTTGTTTCAAAGAGTTTTACAATAGGTTTATTTAAATAGATTTACTCTATTTATCAAAGCAATGGATTATGGAAGCACAAAGGGCTCTGTTTCCTTTTTAAAACTGAATGCTTTTAACAGCACCCAAATCACCTCTTGAATGCTTTGCTGCTTAGAAATTTCTTCTGCTAGATGCCCTAAATCATCTCTCTCAAGTTCAAAGATCCACGATTCTCTAGGGCAGGGGCAAAATGCCAACAGTCTCTTTGCTAAAACATACCAAGAGTCATCTCTGCTCCAGTCCCCAATAAGTTCCTCATTTCCGTCTGAGATCACCTCAGCCTGCATTTCATTGTCCATTATCATTATCAGCATTTTGGTCAAAGTCATTCAACAAGTCTCGACGGAGTTCCAAACTTTCCCACATCTTCCTGTCTTCTTCTGAGCCCTCCAAACTGTTCCAACCTCTGCCTGGTACCCAGTGCCAAAGTCACTTCCAAATTTTCAGTTATCTTTTCAGCAGTGCCCCACTCTACCAGTACCAATTTACTGTATTAGTCCATTTTCACGCTGCTGATAAAGACATACCCGAGACTGGGAAGAAAAAGAGGTTTAATGGACTTACAGTTCCATATGGTGGAGGAGGCTTCACAATCATGGCAGAAGGCAAGGAGGAGCAAGACACGTCTCACATTGATGATGGCAGGCAAAGAGAGCTTGTGTAGGGATACTCTCCCTTATAAAACCATCAGATCTCGTAAGACTTATTCACTATCAAGAGAACAGCACAAAAAAAGACTTGTCCCCATAATTCAATCACCTCCCACAACATGTGGGAATTGCGGGAGTTATAATTCAAGATGAGATTTAGGTGGGGACACAGTCAAACCATATCAGATGGGTAAGAAAATTTTTATTCAAATACCCATTTATAGTCTAAAAACACTGAGACTGAGATAAAATAACTAAGATAAGGTAACACTCTCCTGCTTCAAAGCCCTGTCTTCTTTCCATGATACAAGAACACTTGGTGACAAATCTTGACAATGCTACCTCATGACAGGCAATGCAGGCACTTATCACTTCTCTCCTATATTACTTCAATATTCTCTTAATTAATGTCCCTATTTCCAATCCTTGCCTATTTCTAATCTTTCCCTCAAACTGCACCCAGAATCACAGCCCTAAAACAAATTTGATAATGTCACTCCCTACTTAAAATTACTTTCTAGAATGGCCATGTACAAGAAAACTTTCAGTGATGACAGAAATATTCTGTGTGGTGAAATATAATAGCTACTTAGCCACATGTGGCTATTGAGCACTTGAATTATGTCTAGTATGACTAAGTTACTAAATCTTTAATTTAATTTTAATTGAAATTTAAATAGCTACATATGGCTAGTATCTACTATATTAGAGAGTAAAGCTCTAATCAATAGGGAGCCTTTTTTCTAATCCTGGTGAAAACCACTGAATAAATAGGTAGAAGCAAGAGAAAGTAAAATTTTAAAGCATTTTGTAAACTAAAACACTATAAAAATATTAGCCGGTATTATTAAAAGTATAGGTTATACTGACCTATTAGCATAGCGGCTTTTTTTTTTTTTTGGCTTTTCTGTATTTTCTAATCTTTCAGTAGTGGGTTTGTACTGTTTTTGTAATTTTTTTTAATATAAAAACTTGATTTTGAAAAAAAGAAACCTAAGTATAAATAGCTCTTTATTAGGCAGAATCAAATATGCACAGCAAGAGGAGAAACCACTGAAATGAATAGGAAACACTAGGACTCAATTTCCAAAGAATCTCCCAATTCCGCAATGAAGTAACAACCAAAAACTGGTTACACTTAAAAGCAGCAAATACTTCCAGGAATGCTTTATAAATGCATTAAAGACTTTTTTACTCTGGGACGGGGAGTGGCCATCTCAGATCTTGGTGTCTTCTCTATGTCCCACAAGCAGGAGTGATTGCTCAGAGTATGGGAGGATCTCCATGAACCAGGAAGAAATTGAATCCCTGAACAGACCAATAATGAGTTCTTTACTTGAGGCAGTAATAAACAGCCTACCAACCACAAAAAACCCACGACGAGACAGATTCACAGCTGAATTCTACCAAATGTACAAAGAGCTGGTACCATTCATACTGAAACTATTCCAAAAAATTGAAGAGAAGGAACTCCTCCCTAACTCATTCTCAGACCAGCATCATCCTCATACCAAAACTTGGCAGAGACACAGCACCAAAAAAAACTTCAGGCCAATATCCTTAATGAACACTAACACAAAAATCCTCAACAAAATACCGGCAAACCAAATCCATCAGCACATCAAAAAGCTTATCCACCACAATCAAGTAGGCTTTATCCCCAGGACTCAAGGTTGGTTCAACACACCCAAATCAATAAATGTGATTCATCACGTAAACAGAAGTAAAGACAAAAACCACATGATTATCTCAATAGATACAGAAAAGGCTTTCAATAAAATTCAACATCTATTCATGTTAAAAACTCTCAATAAACTAGATATTGAAGGAACATACCTCAAAATATGAAGAGCCATATGTGACAAACCCACAGCCAACATCACAACATCATACTGAATGGGGAAAAGCTGGAAGCATTCCCCTGACAACCAGCACAAGACAAGGATGCCCTCTCTCACCACTCCTATTCAACACAGTATTGGAAGTTCTGGCCAGGGCAATCAGGTAAGAGAAAGAAATACAGGGCATCCAAATAGGAAGAGAAGAAGTCAAACTATCCCTGTTGGCAGATGGCATGATTCTGTATCTAGAAAACTTCATAGTGTCAGCCCAAAAGCTTTTTAATCTGATAAACAACTTCAGCAAAGTCTCAGGACACAAAATCAATGTGCAAAAATCACTAGCAGTGAGTCAAGGCTGGCTCTAAAAAAATAAAAATTAAAATAAAAAGATAAAAAAATAAAAACAAAAATCACTAGCATTCCCATACACCAACAACCATCAAGCCAAGCACCAATGAGGAACAAACTTTCATTTACAATTGCCACAGAGAAAATAAAATACCTAGGAATACAGCTAACTATAAGGAGGTGAAAGATCTCTACAAGGAGAACTACAAACCACTACTCAAAGAAACCAGAGATGACACAAACAAATGGAAAAACATTTCATGCTCATGGATAGGAAGAATCAATATAGTCAGAATGGTCATACTGCCAAAAGCAATTTATAGATTCAATGCTACTCCTATTAAATGTCAATGGTAATTGACATTGTTCACAGAACTAGAGACAACTATTTTAAAATTCAAATGGAAACAAAAAAGAATGCAAATAGCCAAGGCAATCCTAAGCAAAAAGAATGAAGCTGGAGGTATCACATTACCTGATTTCAAACTATACTACAAGGCTACGGTAACCAAAACTGCATGGTACTGGTACAAAAACAGACACACAGACCAATGGAACAGAATAGAGACTCCAGAAATAAGGCCTAACACCTACAACCATATCATCTTCGACAAACCTGACAAAAACAAGCAATGGGGAAAGGAGTCCTTATTCAATAAATGATGCTGGGATAGATAACTGGCTAGCCACATGCCGAAGATTGAAACTGGAGCCTTCCTTATACCATAAACAAAAATTAACTCAAGATGGATTAAAGACTTACATGTAAAATCCAAAAGTATAAAAACCGTGGAAGACAACCTAAGTAAGACCATTCAGGACAGAGACACGGGAAAAGATTTCATGACAAAAACAACAAAAGCAACTGCAACAAAAGTAAAAATTGACAAATGAGGTCTAATTAAACTAAAGAGCTTCTGCATAGCAAAAGAAACTGTCAACAGAGTAAGCAGACAACCTATAGAATGGGAGAAAATTTTTGCAAATTATGCATCCAACAAAGCTCTAATATCCAGCATCTATAAGGAACTTAAACAAATTTACAAGAAAAAAACATAAAAAGTGGACAAAGTATATGAAAAAAACACTTTTCCAAAGAAGACATACATGCAGCCAACAAGCATACAAAAAAAAAATGCTCAACATCACTAATCATTAGAGAAATGCAAATCAAAACCACAACGAAACACCACCTAACACCAGTCAGAATGGCTAGTATTAAAAAGTCAAAAAATAACAGATGCTGGTGAGGTTATGGAGAAAAAGGAACACTTATATGCACTGTTGGTGGGAGTGTAAATTAGTTCAACTACTGTGGAGAGCAGTGTGGCAATTCCTCAAAGAATGTAAAACAGAATTACCATTTGACCCAGCAATCCTATTACTGGGTATGTACCCCAAGGAATATAAATCATTCTATTATAAAGACACATGCATGCGTATGTTCATTGCAGTACCATTCACAATAGCAAAGACATGGAATCAACCTAAATGCCTATCAATGACAGACTGGATAAAGAAAATGTGGTACAAATATATCATGGAATACTATGCAGCCATAAAAAAGAACAAAATCATGTCCTTTGCAGTGACATGGCTGGAGCTGGAGGCCATTATCCTTAGCAAATTAACACAGGAACAGAAAACTAAGTACTACATGTTCTCACTTACAAGTAGGAGCTAAATGGTGAGAACACATAGACACATAGAAGGAAACAACAGACACTGGGGCCTATCAGAGGGTGGAAGGTGGAAGAAGGGAGAGGATCAGAAAAAATAACTAATGGCTACTAGGCTTAATACCTGGGTGATAAAATAATTTGTACAACAAACCTCCATGACATAAGTTTACTTATGTAACATACCTGCACATGTACTCCTGAAGTTAAAATAAAAGTTACAAGGCCAGGCGTGGTGGCTCAGGCCTGTAATCCCAGCACTTTGGAAGGCCGAGGTGGGCGGATCACCTGAGGTCAGGAGTTCGAGACTAGCCTGGCCAACATGGCGAAACCCTATCTCTACTAAAAATACAAAAATTAGCCAGGTGTGGTGGTGTGCGCCTGTAATCTCAGCTACTTGGGAGGCTGAGGCAGGAGAATCGCTTGAACCTGGGAGGCAGAGGTGGCAGTGAGCCAAGATTGTGCCACTGCATTCCAACCCGGGTGACAGAGCACAACTCCATCGCAAAAAAAATAAAAAATAAAAAATAAACAAATAAAATAAAAGTTACAGAGATGATAAAATGTGTTACTACTAGTAGACAAAACAAATTGGACTTCAAATAAATGAACATAATATAACCTACTCAAAAAGGTCAGTTCATCAATTGAAAAGCTTAAACATGAAATATTTTTCTCATTGTAAAAACAAGTACAGTATATCAAACTATGTCTGTGTATCCATAATAGCAAATTAAATTTTTTTTTGTTTTTTAGCATCCCAAACCTCCCCCCCCAACCCCCGAGGTAACCACTTTTACCAGACTGGAGTATATCTTTCCAATTTTCTATGTATTTGCATATACATACACACACATACATTGTTATGGTCTGAACTGTGTACTCCCCGCCCCCACAAATTTATATGTTGAAGTCCTAACCTCTAATACTGCAGAATGTGACTATATTTGGAAACAGGGCCCTTAAAGAGGTAATTAAAGTTCAATGAGGTCATTAAGGTGGGCCTTAATCCAATATGACCAGTATACTTCTAAGAAGAGGATATCAGGACACAGACACACACAGGGGAAAAGACAATGTAAAGACAGAGGGATAAGATGGCCATCTACATGCCAAGGAGAGAGACCTCAGAAGAAATCAACTCTACTGACACCTTCATCTTGGACTTCATGGGTTCCAGAACTGTGAGAAAATACATTTCTGTTGTATAAGCCACCCAATCTGTGGTGTTATGGCAAACGTAGCAGGCAAGCACACATGTACATGCACAGTTGTTAAGTCACTACAGTCAGAGTAGTTGAAGAAAGAGTTCATACTTAGCAAACATTCATGCACTCAAAAATATGAATATATTACAATATTATAGTATAAGTTACTCAAGATCAGTAAAAACAATTTTATAAGTAAACCAAAATCGAAGCTTCACCTTGTCTTTTTCTAATATGCTTTGAAAAGCAGAAGTTTAAAAGTTGCTCTCCCAAAACATCAGCACCTAAGGAACTATACCCTTAGGATGCGGTTTCCCTACTTTAATATCCATCCCTCTCTAGATATTGTAAAGAAAACTTAATCAGAGGACTAATGAACATCCCAAAATACACTGTGCAGTTAAAGTTTCTACAAACAGCAAATTTTTATATCTTATTCCTCAAAGAATGTTATCCTGTAAGTCACTTTATCTTAGCAAATGATGCTCACAAATAAAGTAACTCAAAAATTTTAGGATAAAAAGTAAGTGTGCTTTGGTTATTGAACTAAAACTGACAACAATCAGTGATGCAACTCCACCACGGTACCATATGCCTAATGACAGAAATGCAATGGACAAACTTATGAGGTTGCCCTGAAGAAAGTTAGCTTTCAATTCCAAATGTATAGCAGTGGAGCAAATATTAATTATTATGTTAGATTTTTGCTTTGGTTTGGTTATAGAGTTTAATCATTCATTTTACATATATTTTCTGATTACCTATTACATGTAACATACCGTGCCTAGCTCTGTGGAAGATAAAAACAAAAAAGATGATTGGAATATATTAGCCTTTTAGGCACATAAAATCTTATCTCCTCCACAAGATACATAACTACTTGTAGGAAAAAGTGTTGTAGGAGTTCAGAGGAGGGAGAAATCAAAGTCTTATTAGCTTATAAGGAATGGTTTCAGGGAACGGACTGACCTTTGAACTAACATTTGAAAAATAGGCACCAGTTAGAGAGAGGGCATTTCAGACATAGGGTATGGCATAAAAAAAAGAACAGACACAAAAAAGCACATGGTCCAAGGAACAGGGAACAATATAGGGTGACTGGAGGGACAGGGTATTTGTAGAGAAACAGTTTACAATACGGCTAGCAATCTAGTTAGGTGGAAATTTTTAAGGCTAAGATATAAAGCCCACTGAAGTTTATGCAGGGAAGTGATGGGATAAAAGTCATGCCTTAGGAAGAATAATCTAGATGTGCTGTATAGGATGGATTGAAAGGGCAAGTCCCTGAAAGCAGGGACAAAACTCATGCATAAAGTAATAAGGGTCTAAAACTAGGGCAGAAGTTAAGGGACTGAAAAGGACAGAAGAGGCCATTGCTACTACAAAGAAACGTTCATCTACCTGACCAGATTACTGTGAAGACCAAATGACATTAAATAAAGACTTGAAAAGTATCTTTACTCACTAGTGGCAAATCCTACAAGGGAGTCAAGAGAGCACAGATGAGGACTTCAGGGAGATGGATTTCAGGAAAGGAAGGAGAAAATCAAAACAACAAAAATATCACATTTTGCAGGTAACTATATATACCTATTAACATTACTAAAATCTTAAGTAATTAAAAGACCTAATTTTGGTCAAGACTGAGCACCAAGAAAAAAAATGCTCACAAGTAAAAAGAAACAGAATTTAAAATTATCCCAATAATGTAAAAATTATGTACATGAAAGAACAGAGATTCAAAGGAAAAAGGAAAAATTATTTAACATGTGGGATTGTAGATATCTGTCTTGATGTTTTTATTAGATGTGGTTTTGTATAATTAAAATGGGGACAATGTAAAGCCTAAGAATCATATACAGAATGGGCAATTTTCTCTCTTATTATATACCTTATTTTACAATATGGGAAAGAACATACTTTTCTTTGAAAAAGCAAAATCTTTAAGATAACACTGACAACAATACAGCAATAAATGATATCAATTTTATAACAATTGTATAACAATAATTAAATGATCAATTATGCATTTATCATTTAATCAAAATTTTGATGTACGTTTCCACTCTATTTCTACCCCGCTGCCCAGTGACAAGTGCTCTTTATCTTGCCACTGGCTACTCAGGAACACCATTAGAAACCCACCAGCCAGCAATATTGTATTAATCAGGGATTACTGACTGGAAGAGGGGATAGGTTTCTGATTCCCCTGAAATTGCATGCAAAATGAAGCACATACGTATGTATATTTTTCTAGGGAGAAGGTCTATGGCTTTTATCAGATTCTCAAAGGGCCTCGTGTTCTAAAAGAAAATTTAGAAACATGAAATTTTCTTCCTCTTCCTAATAATCTTAATAACTAGTTAAAACCAATGTGTCAGTGACTTAGAGAATGTTATTTATTCAACTATATCTGAATAAAGAATCCCCTGAATTCCTCTTCTCAAGTCCCAGTGCCACTTTCCATTCCTTACCATATACAGCCCATGTAAGGTATATCTTTATTTACAACTTTTATAGCATTGCTGTTATTCTTCACCACCCCTTAGAATCTATTTCTACCATCCTAGATGATTTCGGAACCTAGCTTACTTTTTCCTCCACACTACTTCCATCCTCCCAACACTACCAAATACTAAGCTCATAATTAAATTCCATTTTTCTATTCCTACTCTTAGATATACAAATATGACAAGAACAATACAAATTTGTCCCATTAAAAATTCATGTGAACATAAACTTACCCTATGTTGCTCCTGAATACTACACCAGTAGTAAACTAGGATCACAAAGTAGAGGTACTATATAAAAAGGGCTGGTCCTAAAGGATTACAGTAAAGAAACAAGAGAGTTGCAAGAAACCTTAGAGATCTGGTAGTCAAATATTACTAGTTTACAGGATCTGATGTCCAAAAGAACAAGTTATCTGTCCAAGATAATTAACAGTACAAATAGAGCTCAGGCGGTCAAGTGTCCTGGTCCAGTGTTCACCCCACAATACCAAGTTATGCCCTTTGCATACCAGTTATTTCATTATTTTTAACATTTAGAAATAAAAATCTTTAAAGTCATCTGTATTTTCTTTACAGTAAGGCTTACTCCTACCTCAAGACCCCTTAATAGTATTCAATATCATTCCTTCCAAGCTTACTGTGTGAGAACAATGTAGGGGACAATTAAAAGCTGTGTTGAAATCAAGATAGACTGTCACTCACTCATATGAATAATTGGTTTGGTATGTCTTGCTCTTTTCAAAACCAAGCTGGCTGCTTCCTAACAGCTCATATTTTTCTAATGACAGTAAATTATTGTTTAATAATTTTAAAAGTCTTTCTTGGTCTCCTAATAAAAGGACTATGCTTTTAACATTTGTGTCCCCCTAAAATTCCTATATTGAAACTTAATCACCAAAGTGATGGTATTAAAAGGTGGAGTCATTGGGAGGTGATTAGGACTTGGAGAGTAGAGCTCTCATAAACAGGATTAGTTCCCTTATAAGAGGGGCCAAAGAGCTGCCTTGTCTCTTCTACCACACGAGGACACAGCTAAAAGGCACCGCCTATGAACCTCAAGACCTCACCAGACACTAAATCTGTCAGCACCTTGAACTGTGAGAAATAAATTACTCTTGCTTATAAGTCATGTAGTTTATGGTATTTTGTTATACCAGCCCAAACAGACTAAGATAGACTATTAGTCTAAGAAATTATTTCTCATATGAACATTAAATCCCTCTTCCTGCAAATGAAGTCCACATCTTTGTATCATAACCTAATGTTCCAGTTAAGTTTAGGCATCACTGAACTACAAATAACCCCTTCAGGTCCTTTTTTTTTTTTTTTTTTTTGAGAGGAAGTCTCGCTCTGTCGCCCAGGCTGGAGTACGGTGGCGCGATCTCGGCTCACTGCAACCTCCGCCTCCAGGGTTCAAGCAATTCTCCTGTCTCAGTCTCCTGAGTAGCTGTAGTCACAGGTGCACGTGACCATGCCCAGCTGCTTTTTGTATTTTTAGTATGGACGGGGTTTCACCATATTGGTCAGGCTGGTCTCGAGCTCTTGACCTCAGGTGATCCACCTGCCTTGGCCTCCTAAAGTGTTAGGATTACAGGCATGAGCCACTGGGCCAGGCCGCTTCAGGTACTTTAAATGTCACTGAATCACCTCTCACCCTTTTCAGTTCCATGATCTATAATCCACTTAAAGACACCCTTATTTCTCTTGTAAGTTCTGTTTTTGTTGTTGTTGTTTGTTTGTTTGTTTGTTTTTGAGACGGAGTCTTGCTCTGTCGCCCAGGCTGGAGTGCACTGGCGCGATCTTAGCTCACTGCAAGCTCCGCCTCCCGGGTTCACGCCATTCTCCTGCCTCAGCCTCCCGAGTAGCTGGGACTACAGGAGCCCACCACCATGCCTGGCTAATTTTTTTTTTGTATTTTTAGTACAGACGAGGTTTCACCATGTTAGCCAGGATGGATAAGTTCTGTTTTTTATTCTCTTAGTACATTTTGGGACTGTTGAATAATCACTGTAGTTTCTTCATAGGCATCTTATACTGTTAAATTTAAATATGAACTAGAACCTCTAAAATGTAGAATAGGAGGATTATTTCTCTAGTGTTGTTATTATATTCCCACTTCAGTTAATATGAAAGCCAGGAGTAAAGTATTTTAACTTTTATCTACTCTGCTAACTCTTAGCAGCCAATGGTGGAAGAGTAGGAAGGTGGAACTTGCTACTGGGAGAAATTAAAGCTCCCATTCTTTGTCCATGAGGTCAGACCAACAAATGAAAACAAAACAGTACCTATCCAAAAGAACTACCATATTCCACAACCCAGGTCTGGGCATATACTGGGTGAGAAATACATTTTACAATGAATTCCAGTAATCACATACATGTGGGACTGTGTGTGTGTGTGTGTGTGCGTGTGTGTGTGTATATATATATATATAAAATATATATGTGTGTGTGTATATACACATAGAAGTTCATGAAACAATACTTCACTTAAGATGTAAAAAGCACTGCTATTTTCTTTATATTCTACTGAATTTCATCTTAAAAAGTGCTAATCCAGCCCACTAACATTTCATAACACTGCTCTAAGGTTCCTTTCAGCTCTAAAATATTACGCTATATACTAATGATTGTCCTAAAAGTATGAATTCAATAATTATTTTGTAATCTTAATCACAAGTCACAAATTTGCAGGTACCTCAGGTTACCTCAGCTTCTACTTTGAAAACTTTGTAATCATTCCTTTCTCACCCTGTTTTAAAAAAAGGATGGCAAGAGTTCCATGCCTTTAAGAAACAGAAAACAAAGGTAACATCTTTCCCTTGTTTTGCACACTGAGGAAATGGTAACTAAAGGAAATGGTAGGATGTAAAGGACAGAGTGGAAGAAGGAAGTTGTGGAGATAGCGTTCATGGAAAGAGAGAAAGCTAAATTTGTATTGCCATTGCCTCCTCTGAGATTCCTAATAACTTCTCCTTTTCCCTCTTCCCCCTCATTCTTCCAGCTTAAGAAATTTTATCTTAAGATATCTAATTTTATCTAAGATAACATTTACAAATTTTATCTTAACTTCATCTGCCTTATTGGAGAACTACAGAACAAAAACCATTCCCAAGAGATCATGTGTTAGAAACTTTCAACCATAAAATACTTTAAAAACCTTAATAAAATCATCTAGATTTGCTTCGTTAGCCTAATCTGCTATTTCCTATCTTGAATGACTCAGTACAGTCTAAACTACGTGCAGTTCTAGAAAAGGTCCATGTTCTCTCTGACTTGTGGGCCTTTGCACATGCGATTCCTTCTTTGGCTAACTTCTAATTTTTCAGCTCTTGCCTTAGATATCAGTTACTTAAGGCAATCTTCCCTACCTTACAATTAGACTTAATACCCCTCACATATACTGTCCCATACCTTGTACCTTTTCCATTATTACACAGCTCCACTATATTTTAATTGCCGATTAATTTACATATTTCTCACTAGATTTTAAGCTCTTTAAAGACAGGACTTATATTTTATTTTGTTTGCTCCTGTAGAGGTGTTCAATAATTACTGAATGAATTATAAATGTCATTCCATCAGCCTTCCACATGCTTAGTGTCATTCCCTATTCTCCCTGTTCAGAACATTCTCCCCAGTTCTATCACCAGCATGAAATACTCTTTATAACCTGGCCCTTAATTATCACTATTTCCTCTGGATGCCTATAGCCTTTATTGTACATACTATTCATTTGCTAATTAACCCACCACTGTGTTTTTCAGTTATTTTTGTAATGCATAGATCCAATCTCCTTAACTAAACTGTACAATCCTTGAAGGCATAACTGTATGTCTCTCTTAGTACCCTATCATCTAGCACAGGGCTATGTACAAGGTAGACGTTAAATATTTGTAGATGAAGAATCAAAATTTAAGAGGTTGTTTCTCATACAAAACTGACAATATTTTAAAGTGATACTGATAAATACGTGGTGGCAATTAAACCTCTTGTCAATACACAGAAAATAAAAAGATATACTTTAGTACAGTTAAGTACAAATAATTTTTTAAAAAACCATTCCTGAGTGAGAGGTAATAATGGACTCAAATTTTAGGAGGCACTACAACCATAGCTACATTCATAAGTTAAGGATAAGTACCCTATGGCTTCCAAAATGACCTGTGCACAGAGAACATCACTGTATTTTTCAGATCTAGGACAGTCATATTTATACAAGAATTTAGGGCGGTCTATGTTTTGGAAAGATAGTTACGGTTTTGGCCTATCAAGAAGCACGCCTGTCAGCAAGGGAGTTAACTGGCGCCACTTGTTTATAGATAGCTTGCTGTCACTACAGTGCTCTCCGAATTGCTAATTCCAACTGAGTAAAATCTGAACCACAGATAAACTGTCCCAAATTCCATTACTAATTGGGGAAAATAATCCAGTCTTCCTCGTCTTTAGAAAGGCAAGCAGGCTGGGAATGGTGTCTACACCAACTCTTAATATGAGAGAAAAACTATGACTCCTACGAGAGCCTCCAGCGCTCCAGGTGTCCTCTGCCCAGAACCTCCTGCCCCGTTTCCCTTTGCTAAACTCAAAGGTTTTCTTCTTCGCCCTTTCCTCAAATTACTGACGTTAATTTCCTTCACTTACTGCTGCTCCGAGTTAGCCATGACTTTCTTCTTGGTGCTCTCTCTGCCCCGAGGTCACGAGGGCAACCTTTTCCCTACAGATCCCATTGCCCTTCACCCTATTCTTCCATGTCAATGGCATCTCACCTGGTAGGCTCGAGCGGTTCCCAAGGCGCCGAGTTGATGTGGCTTCCACTGCGGACCTGAGCCGCTAACAGAGACTAAAGGCCGGATCAGAATCGCGGAGTGCCGGCGCTTTTCGAAAGCAGCCGCCGCGGCCGCCCAGCGCCAAGAATGCATCGCGAGCAGCGCCATCTTGAGCGAGGAAAGAGGAAGCGAGAGAAGAGGATTATGGGACACTGGCGGACTGAATTCGGCTACCTTAATTGTCTCTCCTCTTCTTGTTTTCCCAGGGCCCCAGACCGGAAATGGATTCTGTTTGAAGATTCGGGTGCATTCGCGCAGCCTCTTTTATTTGTTTTTCCTTAGGGCCGAGCTTTGTTTGTTTTCCTTACACAACCGGGAATATTGCAGTAACACTGTATTTTTCTCTTTTCCTGGAGTTGCCAGATGAAATACAGGATGCCTACCTAGTTAAGTTTCAATTTCACGTAAACAACGAATCATTTCTTCGTGCGTGTGTCCCAAATATTGTATCTGCTAAATCTGTCAACCCCATCTTGTCTGTCATAATACTCTCTTACCTCCTCCAACTCAATGTCACGCTCCCCTCTCTCCATTTTCCCTATGCATATTCTTATCTTCACTCCCTTCTGAATTAAGGAAAGATTAAACTACAGACGTTAATTTCCCCTGGGAGGAGGCTTCAGCTGTAAGATTTACTGCTTCTCCGTCCTGTAAGGACTTTAACTTTGCTGATTGTTCTCTGTTGCGCAAACCTTGGGGCAGTTTTCCTTTGGTCTGTTGCTCGTGGGACAGACACACACACACACACACACACACAGAGAGAGAGAGAGAGAGAGAGACTACAGACATCTTTACTAATTTTGTCACTCTTTCTAGCTCTTCGCTTTGGTTTTTGCAGCGTCCCTAATTCTTGAAAAATCGCTTAGGTTGGCTGAAGGGTGGTAAAGTGAAATGTATGGAGAGAAGACCATGTTTAAAGACAGGCTTATATTCTTTTGTCACCACTATTATCAAACAAAATGTCAAAATATGTTTACAGTTATCTAGGAAACTGCATTTCCAGTTGTAAATGTTACCTGAAACCCCGGAGACAATAATGCAGTTGCAATTTTATATTCACTGCTGCATTCTCCAACTTTTCACACAAAAGAGACAAATAATTATGGACTTCTTATGAAGAGGTACTTTGGACTAGTAAGTCTGATAAAGAAAAACAGAAATCTGTAGCCCATGCAGTTAGCTTTTTTGTTCTGGGATTCATTCAAGGGGATGCTTGAGCTAGTTATTTAAAGAAAAATAGAATTCAAGTTGAAGAGGTTGACTGGAATTACACGTAAAGAAGATGACATGTTAAAAGCAAGAAGGCATAAGAAAATATTTTCAGGTTCAGGAGTCTATGGAGTTTGGGAAAGTAGTGGGAGGTTAACCTCAGTGAACAGAGACCTGATGGTAAAGGGCCTTCTATTTCATTCTAAGAAGTTAATACTTTATCCTATAACCAGTGAAGAGTTTTAATCAGGAGAGTAACATGATCAGATTTATATGTCCATTAAGCTACTCTGGCTTAAGTGAGAAGGTTGGATTGGACGGAGTTCATATTGAAGTCATGAAGTTAATGCAATAGTTCAGTCATAAAATAAAGGCCTCAACCTAGCAGAAGCAGTGGCAGTAGATCGATTGCAGGGCAATTAGGAGATGGAATTGGCAAGACTTAGTGACTAATTGGATGTTTCTAGCTTATTATTGTATTGTTGACGGTAGATCAGTAATGGCCTCATATTAATGACTATATTGTCATCAACAAATATTTATTCAGCATCTATTCTGTGTTAGACAGCTACAGTATACATTAGAGAAACTCTAGACTCTACTAATGATTTTTCTTAGGGCTGAATATTGCCACTGAATCTTACCACCCAGTTGTAAAGTCTTTGAATGGAGCCAAATTATTTTTTTCCAAAAGTAGTGCTCATTGTAAGCCAACTCTTTTGATCAAAAAGTGTGAATAACATTGAAATACCCAAGTTGTTACTCTATGATGAGCTAAAGTGAGGCAAATATTTATTTGCCAAATAAGCCAAAGAAAATTTCCAGGGCACCCAGAAATAGAAAGTGAAGCATAATAAGAGTTGCACACTGCTGGGGAAGAGCAGCAACAAAAAGGCCAACTCAGCCTGTAATAACTTGACACATAACTGTCTGACATAAATTAAAGAGACAGAGGTATACACAATAAAAGCTGCTATAAATAGCTGCTACAACCACAGATCACATGATAGCACTTTATGTATGCAATAATTATACTTAAATGTGTATAGTACTTTGTAACTTACAATCCGCTTTGTCATACCTTATTTCATTTAGTCCTCACATCGACCATGGAAGATAGGTATTATTTATTAATATGCCCATATTTATGAGGAAACTGAGGCTAAGAAAAGTTGTGACTAGGTCAGAGGCCACAGAGCTAATGGGATGGAGACCAAACCTAGGTTTTATGACTCCAAACATAGTGCTCTTTTCACTTAATAGCACCTGAAATGTGGAAGAAACACTTGAGCAATTTAAGAAGGCCACAGTGGTCTTCTGTTTCTAAAAAATACCAGAACTTATTCTCACCTCAGGACCTTTCCACTTGCTTTCCTCTCTACCAGGAATATCTTTCCTGTAGATTTTTAAATGACTTTTTCTTATCATTCAGGTCTCAAAACAAACGTCACCTGCTTAGAGAAGCTTTCCAAGAGAACCTTATCTAAAGAGGACACCCCCTGTCCCCACCACTCTGTATCACCATTGCCTTGTGTTATTTCCCTTAAAATCTTGCTATTCCAATGTGATCCACAGACCACTAGCATTGGCATTACTTGAGAGGTTGTTAGAACTGCAGAATCTTTTTTAGCTATTTTGAACTATACAATAAGTTGTTGTTAACTATAGTCACCTGCCCTACTGTACTATAGAACACTAGATCTTACTCCTTCTAACTACATTTTTGTACCCATTGACCAACCTCTTTTCATTGTCCCCTCCCTTCTGCTCTTCTTACCTTCTGATAACCACTATTCTACCCTCTACCTTCATGAGATATACTTTTTTAGCTCCCACATATGAGTGAGAACATGTGGTATTTGTCTTTTTGTACCTGGCTTATTTCACTTAGCATGATGACCTTCAGTTCCATCAATGTTGCTGCAAATGACAGGATTTCATTGTTTTATGGCTGAACAATATTTTATTGTGTATGTACACCACATTTGGAAGAAAATGTTCTCAACATAAAGAAAAGCTAAATGTTTCTTTATTTGGTTATTACCTTGTTGTATATATTGTTTATGATATCATATGCATCATGTATCAAAATATCACATGTACTTCAACAATATGTACAGCTATTACATAGCAATAAAAAAAGAAATGCAGAATCTCAAGCCCGATGCCAGACTTAAATATTCAAAATCCGAATTTTAATTAGAATGCCTCAGGTTGTTCATATGCACATTCAAGTTTGAGAGGCACTTTTAGAGCACGTATCACTTTCTGAAACTAACTTCTTTATTTTCCATGTACTTTTAACATTTGGAAATATTGAATCATAACTGAAAATTACAAAGAAAAATGTAATCACCATGTACCTACAACCCAGCTTAGTCATAGCTTAAGATTTTATGATACTTGCCTTAGATTTTTTTTTTTTTTTTTTTTGAGACGGAGTCTCACTCAGTTGCTCAGGCTGGAGTGCAGTGGCACGATCTCAGCTCACTGCAACTTTCGCCTCCCGGGTTCAAGCGATTCTCCTGCCTCAGCCTCCTGAGTAGCTGGGACTACAGGTGCATGCCACCACGCCCAGCTAATTTTTTGTATTTTTAGTAGAGACGGGGTTTCACCGAGGATTGTCTCGATCTCCTGACCTCGTGATCCACCTGCCTCAGCCTCCCAAAGTGCTGGGATTACAGGCGTGAACCTCTGTGCCCAGCCTGCCTTAGATCTTAAAAATAATGACTTAGTTGAAGATCCCGGCATTGCCCTTCTCTAATCCTAGTCTCTTTATCCTTGTGGATTTATTTCTGTTTTATTCTTTTATGTTATTTTGGTGGAGTCTGTAAGGAAGAGGTGATAAATAGGTTTCATTAATCCACTATGATTATCTGGATGACCTACATATTTTATGAGGCTAGTATAAACTTAATACATGGACGAGGACCATACAAGAAAATTATAGGTCAATCTGGCTGTGATTTTCCTCTTCGTTTTCTAACCTCTAGACATTTCCTTTGTTTGCTTTCAAGCTCGACTATGCATTTTTTAAAAACTGTGGGGCTTTTTGTTGCTACTTTTAACCAACTTGTCTGTGTTTGGAGTCTGTAGGGTAGTGTCTCTTACATGTTGTCAGTTAGCCCTCTTGTCTCTATTGTATACCTCTTAACCTGGTTTACACTTTAAAAAATGTAGCCCAAAATTACCCTTCCCCCAAAATAAGGTGCATTGCATAAAGATGTTTATATCAGTGTTATTAATAATAGCAACTTTTTCTATTGTTTTACTTTATTTGTTTATTTATTTTTTAGAGACAGGGTCTCGCTCTTGTCACTCAGGCTGGAATGCAGTGTTGCAATCACAGCTTACTGCAGCCTCAAGCTCCTGGACAAGGGATCCTCCCGCTTCAGCCTCCCAAGTAGCTGGGACTAAGGTGTTTACGACAGTGCCTGACATATATTTAAAACATTTTTTAAAGATGAGGTTTCGCTATGTTGCCCAGGCTGGTCTCAAACTCCAAGCCTCAAGTGATCCTCTTGCCTCAGCTTCCCCAATGGCTGAGATTTACAGGCATGAGCCACCATGACCAGTGCAACTTTTGAAAATAATTCCAAATATTCCAAAAGCAGTTCAATGAAATACCTCAACAGCTATTATTTGAAAAGTATATGTATGTACTTGCGCTGATACTGTATATGGGAAAGTATATATGAAATAATGTTGAATAAAGAAGAAACAAACATATATATACATTTATGTGTATGAATATATAAACACATACACAAATGTTTATTACTATTGAGATTTTAGGAGAACATTGCACAAAATAAGTAGTTGTTTTAAAGTTATGTTTATCACTTTTTTTCCCTTTTTGAAGGGAATATTTATTGGGCATTTATTCTGTTTTAAGCACTGCACTGCACTGCACTGGGTGCTTTAAGTTGTGTCATCAAATTTAATCCACTCAACGCACATAAAGAGTGGTTTCTGTTATAATCTCCACCTTACAAATGAGGAAAAGAAAGCTCTTGGCTTGCCCAAGTAGTTTGGAAGTGGTAGAGATGATATCCAAATCCAGAAGGTCTGATTCCAGAGCCCATGCTCCTTATCACCATGCCATAGAGGGTTTTAATAATAGTTGTTTGTATAAAAATTAAATTTTAAAAATGAATGCAAAGTTTTAGTTATTTTTTAACTTAATAAAAATTTAGAGATTTTGGTAAACCTTAATGCTTAACCTCCAGGGGAAAAAAATCTTTTACAAATTTGTAAATGAGCTGGTTTCTTTGCATATCATGCAAAATAATATCTTAATCCTCATATATAATAATAACAGCTATTAATTATCGAGTGCTTCATCTGTAACAGGGAGTAGCTACTGCTTTACATACATGATCATATAATCCGCTCCAATATTGTATGAGGTAGCTAATATTATAATTACCATTTTTTTCTGCTGATGTAACCTGAGACTTGCAGACATTAAAGAACTTTCCCAAGATTGCTTACCTAGCAAACAGCGGAGTCAAAACTCAAACCTAAACCTGACACTAAAGTCTATGCTGCCAACCTAAACTATGCTGCCTTTTCTTGTATGTGTCAATGCCACCTGTAGGATTTAGGGGGCATGCCAAATCTGTTTTCACTGTAATATTGTGGGCAATCCTATGTATTATAAAGCAGTGACCCAGCTTTATCTCGACAAAGAATAATCTTGTGGGAATTTCGTAGGACTGTGGGACCCCATGTAGATGGCACAATAAGAATCATCTCCTTTTGAACACTATGCATTGAGTCCATCCCAAGAGTCATCATGTGTATCCCTGAGAAATATTTCTAGGTATATCCTAATTTCCTTCTTTCTTTTCTTTTTTTTTTTGTATTTTTAGTAGAGACGGGGGTCTTACCATGTTGGTCAGGCTGGTCTCGAACTCCTGACCTCAGGTGATCCACCCACCTCAGCCTCCCAAAGTGCTGAGATTACAGGCATGAGCCACCATGCCCAGCAGGTATACCCTAATTTCAAGTCTCTTGAAGATCTAACTTGCTTGCTGTTTTAAAGCTCCATGGTTTTACCTGGTATGAAGGATCCAGTGAACTGTGAAAACTTGTCTTTTTATCTGTGTGGCATGTAGACCCATGATAAAACTATAGATTAATAACTCAGTATGATGTTTTTAAGCTCTCAGAGCTCACTTCAAAGTTTTCATCTTAAACTCTCCAAGTTGCAATTTCAAGATATTCTAAAAGATGTTGAAGTGGGGTGAGAGAATGTGAATGAGAAAAATTAGAGAGTTATCTGGAAAATTATTTTAATAAGATGGGTTACAAAGGGGTGGATAGACTTGAGTGTGACATCAATTTTTAATAGGCTGAGCCTGATGAGGGTTCATATCTGTCTATTAATGTAATATCACTAAGATACCTCTGGCTATAAAACCCATTATTCTGTGATTTCTTACTAACCCGAATCATTATTTACTTTATGTTTGAGGGAGCCTCTCTGGCAGAATCAGATTTTTTTAAAGACCTATTGTTACCCAGGTAACTGCAATAATTATGGTAGTATTAATAATTACAGAGAAGGAAGGAAACTCAGGTACATGGAGGTAGTACTGAATGGTATGATGGCAAAAGCATCAGTATGATGTTGTATTGATTTCATGTTGCTCCATAACAAACTAACACAAACTTTGTGGCTAAAAACAACATACATTTATTATCTCACTATTTCTGTGGGTCAGTAATCTAGATACAGATGAGTTGCATTCTCTGCTCCAGATCTCACCAAGATAAAAATCAAGATATCAGCCAGGGCTGCAATCTCATCTGAGACTTGGGGTCCCTCTCTCAAACTCACTGATTGCCCAAAAACTTCCTTACAATTGTAGGACTGAAATCCTTGTTTTTTTGCTGGCTGTTGGCTGAGGACTACTCTGTTTCCAGAAGGATCCTCAGATCCTTGCCACATGACCCCTTTTATAGGTAATTAACATGATTGGTTGCTTCTCCAAGGCCAGAAACAGAATCTCTTTGGTTTTGAACCTTTCTTTCAAGAAAGGACAGGACCCTCTTTTAAAGGGCTTGCCTGATTAGATAAGACCCACCCAAGATAATCTCTTTTTTGATTAACTTAAAGTCAACTGATTCAGCGCCTTAATTACATCAGCAAATTCCCTTCTCTTTGCCATGTAACATAATCAAATCAGGGGAGTGTTATCCCATCCATATTCACAAGTCCTGCCCACACTCAAGTGGAGGGGATTATGTAGCGTATATATACTAGAGGGTGGAAATGATAGTGGCCATCTTAGAATTTTGCCTATGACAAAAAACTGGGGTTGCAGATCAAGTTGTAAATGAAAATATGTCTACACAAAAGCCTGAACATGAATGTTTATAGCAGCATTGTTCAGAATAGCCAAAAAGTAGAAACAACTTAAATGTTCATCAACTGGTGACTGAATGAACAAAATGTGGTATATCCATACAATAAAATTGCTATGGTTTAAGTATGTCCCCTGAAAAGCATGTTTTGGAAACTTAATCCCCAATTCAGCCTAATTCCTATTAGGCGAGGCCTGATGAGTGACATTTAGGTCATGAGGGCTACATTCTCATGAATGAACTAATGTTGATTACTAAAGGACTTGAGGGCTGGGTGAAGTGGTTCAATCCTGTAATCGCAGTACTTTGGGAGGTCTAGGCCAGTGGGTCACTTGAGGTCAGGAGTTCAAGACCAGCCTGGCCAACATGGCGAAACCCCATCTCTACTAAAAATACAAAAATTAGCTGGGCGTGGTGGCACATGCTTTAATCCCAGCTCCTCAAGAGGCTGAGGCAGGAGAATCGCTTGAACTCAGGAGGCAGAAGTTGTAGTGAGCCAAGATCATGCCACTGCATTCCAGCCTGGGTGACAGAGCAAGTCTCCATCTCTAAATAAATAAATAAATAAATAAATAAATAAAGGGCTTGAGGTTGTGAGTTTGATCTCTAACATGCACACGCATGCTTTCTTGCCCTTTCACCTTCTGTTTTCCAAGATAGGGTGATGCAGAAAGAAGGCCTTGTCAGATGCAGAGCCTTCAACCTTGGACTTCCCAGTCTCCAGAACTGTAAAAAATAAATCTCTGTTCTTTATAAATTACCCCTTATCAGAAACTCTGTAATAACATCACAAACAGACCAAGACAGAAATATTATTGAGCCATACAAAGGAATTAAGTGTTGATACATGCTACAACATGGATGGACCTTGAAAACATTATGCTAAGCGAAAAAAATAAAAAATACCATATATGATTCCATTTATATGAAATGACCAGAATAACAAATCTATAAAGATAGAATGTTAGATTAGTGATTGCCTAGTGCTGGGGAATTGGAATACCTGCTAATGTATATGAGGTTTCTTTTTGAAGCAATAAAAATATGTTCTAAAGTTGATTGTGGTGATGGTTGCAAAACTCCATGAATATACTAAAAAGTATTGAATCATACACTTTATAGGTGAATTATATAGTATATGAATTATAGCTAATAAAACTGTTTTTAAAAAAATCATGTTGTATTACTTGCCAGCTTCTTTGATGTTTGGCAATTCAAAGTCAGTTTCCTCACCCTTAAGTAGATTTAAGTAAATATAATACTCTCCCTAAGTGAATATAATACCTCCTTCATGAGGTTGCTGTGAGGTTCAAATGAAGTAATTATGATAAATTGTTTTGTAAACTTCAAAATGCTATACAAATTTTTTAATTGTTATTATGTAATATATAACTTTGCAACCAAGGCAAGATCAACTTAATCCTTTTTTTTTTTTTGGCTGTCTTGTCTCCCAATATATTAATCCCAATAGCTGGGTGTCATTTCTATATTTCCAAGACTAAATCCTTCTCCCCCTAGTATGTCCATTTCCTTTCATTCTCAACAGAAGTGGAGAACAGTTGCTCAATACTATCTATTCTTTCATCTACTTGAAGTCTTTTCTTTAAAATTCCTCAATTCTTCTCCCCCACATCAATAAGCTAATCCAGTTTCAAAGCTCAACAAGCCCAGTTGGTTTAACCTTTACTTATAAACCCTTATAAATTGAAATATCTTTTCCCCTTGTCTGATCCTTTTATATGTAAAAGATAAACAAGGGCTTCAGGATTAAAAGTCAGATCTGCCTTTGGGGTCTATGTATAACAAGGAATGTTTAAAGCGAAGGTCAAGGAAAGGATAAGAGATTGGCGACTGGAAGAGACATTTTATTTAATTGAAACTAAGAAGAATCCACAGGGATTACAATTCTCCAATGTTTGAAGCAGCAGATGAAATAACACAAGAAAAGATTGATAGGCATGTCAATGACATGTTTAAATGCCTGCAGTATAATACCAAAGAGAAAGGCTAAATTAACAAAAAGTATTAATTAGGTAAAGCACATTCATATGGAGAAAAATTGAAAGGTGAAACAGATGATTGGTCAATTTTTAAAAGTTTAATGATTTTTTAATATTGTTTTCTGTTTTTTAAGATAATAATTTTTTTCTTTTTTAAAAAAGTAGAGATGAGGTCTCACTATGTTGCCCAGGGTGCTATTGAACTCCTGAGTGCAAATGATCCTCCTGCCTCAGCCTCCCAAAATGCTAGGATTATAGGGGTAAGCCACTGCACCTGACTAAATAATAAATTTAACATAAAAATGATGAAGAATTCACATATCATGGAAAGTTTCTGAAATATAACTTATTCTCTAGCTCATTCAGATTATTAGCAAGATCAGGGGAAAATCATTAACCTAGCACATAATCAGCAATAGATATTTTAAGTTTAGGATTTAAATATGATGCAGGACTGTCAATACCAGAATATCCTCGGACAAAATGGGATGGTTGGTCATTCTAGTTTAGTCTTACAATAATTTTGTCCATAAGGGGCTTGTTATCATTTTATTCCTCTTTTGTACTCATTGTATATGATAATTAAAATCAACATGATTTTTAAACCCTGTTTTTCAACCTTCTTTCCATATTTTAAACACTTCTCCTGTCTCCTCCCTATTTACCAATTACCAACCTATTCTGAAAAGAAATTGCATTTGAGAAGAATGATATTGTAATAACAGATAAAAATAGGAATGTCAGTTTCCACTCAGTAGGGATAGTGTTGAGCATGTTGTCTGTAACACTTTCTGGAGAAGAGAAAGTCGGACAAACTACGACAGCCTCCTCCATGGAGCTAACTCCATAACAAAGGTGGGTTCATGAGACTATATAATAGCTTGATGCCCCCAATCCTTAAGACCATTCAAATTAATCTGCTCAGATCCTCTACTCACCAAATAGCCTTTTTTCCAATTCTTTTTTTTTAACATTTTTTATTGTGAATAATGTAAATAAAAGTGTATAAAAGATAAATGAACAATTCTATGAATTCTTTAAAATCTGAGCATATCCAAGCAGCTACCACCCAGGTGAAGAAATAGAGCATTAACAAATTCCCAGGAGCCCCCAGTAATAAATCTTCTCTTCTCCACAAAAGAAAACTAAAGACATCCTTACTTTGGTTACACTTGCCTTCTTTTAAATTTTATTTAATGGAATCATATAGTTATTTTCTACATCTGGTGTTTTTATTTAATCTTCTGTTTGTGATCCATGTTGTGACATATAGCTGTATAATTTTTTATTACCATGTAGTATTCCATTGCATGAATATTCCATTGCATGGACATTTGGGTTGTTTCCAGTTTGGGGTCATCATGAATAATGCTGCTATAAATATTCTTATATACATCCCTTGGGTGTACATGTGCATGCATTTCTTTTGTGAATAGACTTGGGAGTAGAATCTCTGAATCATGTATCTTCAACAATACTTGATATTGTACATCCTTTTCAGTTTTGATATTCTGCTAATGTGCAGTGGTATCTCTACATTTTCAATTTGTATTTTCTTTTTGTAATTTGCACTTTCCCTATGAAATTTAGCACTGTAAAAAATTTGTATCAGTAATTGGGGTATCCTCTTTTGTGAAATGCTTGATCAAGCCTCCTGCTGATTTTCATGTTCTTTTTTATATACAAGCACATTTATATATTCTGATATAAGTTTCCTGTTGGTTGTATGTATTACAAAAATCTTTCCCCACACCGGATCTCCTAAAGTTGTATGTAAAGCATGAATTGTACGACTTCAGAATTGCTCTTTAAATTATTCATGGGCCTGGATCATATATGTCTCTTTATCATCTTTAAGTAACTATCATATTAGACCCATAATGGGGGTTCAAGCAATATTTGAATTAAATCATTGAAGGACATGGTGAATTGATTTTTGTGTAGTTTTTAAATGCTGTTTCACTTTGCATATGCATTTAATTTTATAATTTCAAAAATAGTTTCCAAACATTACTATGCAATGTTGAGCATTTTTTTCATATGCTTGTTGGCCACTTGTATATTTTCTTTTGAAAAGTGTCTGTCCAGGTCCTTTTCACACATTTTAACAGGGGTTTTTGGTTTTTGCATGTTTTTTGTTTTTTTTTTCAAATGTTCACTTTACTTTTAATTTGTGATTGCAGGCAACATTCACATATCCTGGACTGTGACACATCAGCATTTGTTTCCCTTAGCCAGCCCAAACAAGTACAAATTGGTAAGTGTTTTGGATTTCTGTTTTATGTATTAAATACAGTGAGAGGTTGACCTCCCACTGTCCCCCTCAATTAAAAGCTACGGGCTCAGTCAGCTTGCAGGCATTGCTGCCTGTTTTTTAGCTTGTCTCTGAAATAAATGAAATAATTAGCAAGTATCATGGACAGATGAGAAAATAAGACAAATCTGTGATTCATTAGGTATGCTACTAGTATATTTTGTCATTTACCTCCATTCTGTTCCTTTCCCATCGCACTTTTTCTAAAATGAATTGCAGATTTACTTTCAGAATGAGAAGTACCTGTAGTAAATTGATGCCTACATTGACCTGTCCATCTCTATACTTTCCCTACTTATTTGTACATATTTGAGATTTATTCACCCCATTAAACTTGTATCAAATACTTGTTTTACAAACAAATAAACTGAATATTTTATTTGCTTTTAAAATAAGGTTGTAAAAAGATGGAACACCTCATCTCTTATTGGACCCAAAATAATTTTGATATTAACCATCATTAAATGTTCTGTTTTCTTTTTTTGGGTGGGGTTGGGGTTATTTAAAAATTTTGTCCTTTTTTATCATTTTTAAAATTTCCATGGGTTTTGGGGGAACACGTGGTATTTGGTTACACGAGTAAGTTCTTTTTTTTTCTTTCCTTTTTTTTTTTTTTTGAGACGGAGTTTCGCTCTTTGTTGCCCAGGCTGGAGTGCAATGGCACGATCTCGGCTCACCGCAACCTCCGCCTCCCGGGTTCAAGTGATTCTCCTGCCTCAGCCTCCCAAATAGCTGGGATTACAGGCATGCGCCACCATGCCTGGCCAATTTTGTATTTTTAGTGGAGACTGGGTTTCTCCATGTTCGTCAGGCTGGTTTTGAACTACTGACCTCAGGTGATCTGCCCGCCTCGGCCTCCCAAAGTGCTGGGATTACGGGCATGAGCCACCGTGCCCGGCCGTGAGTAAGTTCTTTAGTGGTGATTTGTAATATTTTGGTTTACCCATCACCCGAGCAGTATACATTGAACCCATTTTGTAGCTTTTTATTCCTCACCCCCTTCCCACCCTTTTCCCCTGAATCTCCAAAGTCTGTTGTATCATTCTTATGCCTTTGCATCCTTGTAGCTTAGCTCCCACTTATGAGTGACAACATATGATGTTTGGTTTTCCATTCCTGAGTTACTTCACTTAGACTAATAGTCTCCAATCCCATCCAGGTTGCTGCAAATGCCATTAATTCGTTCCGTTTTATGGTTGAGTAGTATTCCATAGTGTATATATACTACAGTTTCTTTATTCCCTTGTTGATTGATGGCCATCTGGGCGGGTTCCATATTTTTGCAATTGTAAATTTTGCTGCTATAAACATGTATGTGCAAATGTCTTTTTCAGATAATGACTTCTTTTCCTCTGGGTAGATACCTAGGAGTAAGATTGCTGGATCAAATGGTAGTTCTACTTTTAGTTCTTTAAGGAATCTCCACACTGTTTTCCATTAGTTGACATTCCCACCAGCAGTGTAGAAGTGTTCCCTTTTCACTGCATCGACACCAACATCTATTTTTTTTTTTGGTTTTTTAATTATGGCCATTCTTGTGGGAGTAAAGTGTTATTGCACTGTGGTTTTGATTTTAATTTCCATCTTGATTTCATTGTTGACTCAACGATCATTTAGGAGCAGGCTATTTAATTTCCATATATTTGCATGGTTTTGAGGGTTCCTTTTGGAGTTGATTTCAGATTTTATTCCACTGTGGCTGAGAGAGTACCTGATATAATTTTGATTTTCTTAAATTTATTAAGACTTGTTTTGTGGCCTATCATGTGTTCTATCTTGGAGAAAGTTCCATGTGCTGATGAATAGAATGTATACTCTGTGGTTGTTAGATAGAATGTTCTGTAAATATCTGTTAAGTCCATTTGTTCCAGAGTATAGTTTAAGTCCATTGTTTCTTTGTTGACTTTCTGTCTTGATGACCTGTCTAGTGCTGTCAGTGGAGTATTGAAGTTTCACACTATTATCATGTTGCTATCTCATTTCTTAGGTCTAGTAGTAATTGTTTTATAAATTTGGGAGCTCCACTGTTAGGTGCATATATTCTTAGGATTGTGATAGTTTCCTGTTGGACAAGGCCTTTTATCATTATATAATGTCGCTCTGTGTCTTTTTTTTTTTTTTTTGAGATGGAGTCTCAATCTGTCACCCAGGCTGGAGCGCAGTGGTGTGATCTTGGCTCACCGAAACCTCTTCCTCCCGGGTTCAAGCGATTCTCCTGCCTCAGCCTCCCTAGTAGCTGGGACTATAGGTGCACGCCACCACGCCCAGCTAATTTTTGCATTTTTAGTAGAGACAGGGTTTTGCCATGTTGGCCAGGCTGATCTCAAACTCCTGACCTCAAGTGATCCACCTGCCTTGGCCTCCCAAATTGCTGGGATTACAGGTGTGAGCCACCACACCTGGCCTGTCTTTTTTAACTGCTGTTGCTTCAAAGTTCTTTTTGTCTGATATAAGGATAGCTACTCCAGCTCGCTTTTGGTGTCCGTTTGTATGGAATATCTTTTTCCACCCCTTTATCTTAAGTTTATGTGAGTCCTTATGTGTTGGGTGAGTCTCTTGAAGATGGCAGATACTTGGTTGGTTAATTCTTACCCATTCTGCAATTCTGTAATCTTTTAAGTAGAGCATTTAGGCCATTTACATTCAATATTAGTATTGAGATTTGAGATACTATTTCATTCATTATGCTAGTTGTTACCTGAATACCTTGTTTTTTTATTGTGTTATTGTTTTATAGGTCCTGTGAGATTTATGCTTTAAGGAGGTCCTCTTCTGGTGTATTTCTAGGTTTTGTTTCAAGATCTAGGATTCCTTTTAGTATTTCTTTTAGTGCTGGCTTCGTAGTGGCAAATTCTGTCAGTATTTGTTTGTCTGAAAAAGGCTATCTCTCCTTCATTTATGATGCTTAGTTTTGCTGCATACAGAATTCTTAGCTGATAACTTATTTAAGGAAGTTAACAATAGGACCCCAATCCCTTCTAACTTGTAGGGTTTCTGCTGAGAAATCTGCATTATTCTGATAGATTTTCCTTTATAGGTTCCCTGGTGTTTTTGCCTCAGAGCTCTTAAGATTCTTTCCTTTGTCTTGACTTTAGAAAACCTGATGATGATGTACCTAGGCAATGATCTTTTTGTGGTGAATTTCCCAGGTGTTCTTTGAGCTTTTTGTATTTGAACATCTAGGTCTCTAGCAAGGCCAGGGAAGTTTTCCTCAATTATTCCCCCAAATATGTTTTTCAGACTTTTAGATTTCTCTTCTTCCTCAGGAACACTAATTATTCTTGGGTCTGGTCATTTAACATAATCCCAACCTTCTTGGAGGCTTTGTTCATTTTTTAAAATTATTTTTTCTTTGTCTTTGTTGGATTTGGTTAAATCAAAAGCCTTGTCTTCGAGCGCTGAGGTTCTTTCTTTTGCTTGTTTGATTCTATTGCTAAGACTTTCCAGTACATTTTGCATTTTGCTAAGTGTGTCCTTTATTTCTTGAAGTTGTGATTGTTTTTTATTTACGCTATCTATTTCACTGAATATTTCTCCCCTCATATCTTGTATCATTTTTTCATTTCCTTAAATTGGACTTTACCTTTCTCTGGTGCCTCCTTGATTAAGTTAATACTCGACCTTCTGCATTCTTTTTCAGGTAAATCCGGGATTTCTTTTTGGTTTGGATCCATTGCTGGTGAGCTAGTGTGATTTTTGGGGGGTGTTAAAGGTTTTTTTTTTTTTATGTTACCAGAATTGTTTTTCTGGTTTCTTCTCATTTGGGTAGGCTATGTCATAGGGAAGATCTGGGTCTCAACGCTGATTTTTCAGATTCTTTTGTCCCATGGGGTGTTCTCTTGATGTAGTACTCTTCCCATTTTCCTAGGGATGTGGCTTCCTGAGAGCCGAACTCTAATGATTGTTATTTCTTTTCTGGCTCTAGCCACCCAGCAGGGCTCCCAGGCTCCAGGTTGGTACTGGGGGTTGTCTGCACAGAGTCCTGTGATGTGAACTGTCTTCAGGTCTCTCAGCCATGGATACCAGCACCTGCTCTGGTGGAGGTGACAGGGGAGTGAAATGGATTCTGTGAGGGTCCTTAGTTTTGGTTGTTTGATGCACTATTTTTATGCTCGTTGGCCTCCTGCCAGGACATGGCAGGCTTTCAAGAGAGCATCAGCTATGGTAGTATAGGAAGGATCAGGTGATCGGTGGAGCTCTAGAACTCTCTATAGAATATGCCCTTTGTCTTCAGCTACCAGGATGGGTAGGGAAAGACCATTAGGTGGGGGCAGGGTTAGGCATGTCTGAGCTCAGACTCTTTTTTGGGCTGAGCTTGCTGAGGCTGGTGTGGGGGATAGGGGTGTGGTTCCCAAATCAATGGAGTTATGTTCCCAGGAGGATTATGGCTGTCTCTGCTGTGTCATCCAAGTTATCGGGGAAGTGGGGGAAGGCTGGCAGTTACAGGCCTCACCCAGCTCCCACACAACCCAAAAGGTCGGTCTGACTCCCATCATGCTCTCCCCAACAGCACCAAGTTTGTTTCCAGGCAGTGGGTGAGCAGGGCTGAGAACTTGCCCAGGCTACCAGCCTCCCCGCTGAGAAAGCAAGCAGTGCTTTTGTGTCTGGAATTGGTGGGTTCTTGGTCTCACTGACTTCAAGAATGAAGCCATGGACCCTCGCGGTGAGTGTTACAGCTCTTAAGATGGTGCCTCTGGAGTCTGTCCTTTTTGATGTTTAGATGTGTTCAGAGTTTCTTCTTTCTGGTGGGTTCCTGGTCTTGCTGGCTTAGGAGTGAAGCTGCAGACTTTCGCAGTGAGTGTTACAGCTCTTAAGGCAGCGCGTTTGGAGTTGTTTGTTCCTCCCGGTGGGCTCGTGGTCTCGCTGGGCTCAGGAGTGAAGCTGCAGATTTTCGCAGTGAGTGTTACAGCTCATAAAAGCAGCGTGGACCTAAAGAGTGAGCAGTAGCAAGATTTATTGTAAAGAGTGAAAGAACAAAGCTTCCACAGTGTGGAAGGGGACCTGAGCGGGTTGCACTGCTGCCTCGGGCAGCCTGCTTTTATTCTCTCATCTGGCCTCACCTACATCCTGCTGATTGGTAGAGCCAAGTGGCCTGTTTTGACAGGGCGCTGATTGGTGCGTTTACAATCTCTGAGCTAGATACAAAGGTTTTCCACGTCCTTATCAGATTAGTTAGATACAGAGTTTCGACACACAGGTTCTCTAAGGCCCTACTAGAGCAGCTAGACACCGAGTGTCGATTGGTGCATTCACAAACCATGAGCTAAACACAGGGTGCTGATTGGTGTGTTTACAAACCTTGAGCTAGACATAAAGGTTTTCCAAGGCCCCACCATAGCAGCTAGATACAGAGTGTTGATTGGTGTATTTACAATCCTTGAGCTAGACATAAAGGTTTTCCAAGGCCCCACCAGAGCAGCTAGACACAGAGTGTCGACTGGTGCACTCACAAACCTTGAGCTAAACACAGGGTGCTGATTGGTGTATTTACAATCCCTGAGCTGGACATAAAGACTCTCCACATCCTTAGCAGAGCAGCTAGATACAGAGTGTCAATTGGTGCACTCACAAACCTTGAGCTAGACACAGGGTGCTGATTGGTGTGTTTACAATCCTTGAGCTAGATATAAAGACTCTCCACGTCCCCACCAGACTCAGGAGCCTAGCTGGCTTCACCTAGTTGATCCTACACTGGGGCTGCAGGTGGAGCTGCCTGCCAGTCTCGTGCCGTGCGCTCGCACTCCTCAGCCCTTGGGTGGTCGATGGGACTGGGTGCCGTGGAGCAGGGGGTGGTGCTCGTCGGGGAGGCTCGGGCCACACAGGAGCCCATGGAGTGGGTGGGAGGCTTAGGCATGGCAGGCTGCAGGTCCTGAGCCCTGCCCCGTGGGAAGGCAGCTAAGGCTCAGTGAGAAATCGAGCACAACGCTGGTGGGCTGGCACTGCCGGGGGACCCAGTACACCTTCCGCAGCCACTGGCCCGGGTGCTAAGTCCCTCATTGCCCGGGGCTGGCAGGGCTGGCCGGTTGCTCCAAGTGCGGGGCCCGCCAAGCCCACGCCTACCCAGAACTCCAGCTGGCCCGCAAGCGCCGCACGCAGCCCCGGTTCCCGCTCCCGCTTCTCCCTCCACATCTCCCTGCAAGCTGAGGGAGTGGGCTCCAGCCTTGGCCAGCCTAGAAAGGGGCTCCCACAGTGCAGTGGTGGGCTGAAGGGCTCCTCAAATGCCGCCAAACTGGGAGCCCAGGCAGAGGAGGTGCCAAGAGCGAGCGAGGGCTGTGAGGACTGCCAGCATGCTGTCACCTCTCACTTTGTTGTCTCCCCACCTGTTGAGTCTGCACACCAGAATCATGCCCTTCCCCGTTCTGGCCAGGAGACTTTGCATTCAGTTGGAGTTGTTACAAAGTTCAGTTGGAGGTTTCCTTCTCCCTGTGGTCTTTTCCCAGTTCCTCTGTCAGCCTTCCCCAAGAACCTCTGTGAGACAAGTCAGAAATGGCTTCCCTGGGGACCCAGATAGCCCACAGGGCTTTTCCCACTGCTTCCTCTACTACCCCTGTGTTTTGCTCAGCTCTCTAAATTGACTCAGCTCCAGGTAAGCTCAAGTCATTCTCCCATGATCTAGACCTTCAGGTTCCCCAGTGAAGGTGTGTATTTGAGGGTGGACGATCCCTCTTTCCCACTGTCACAGCTTGGGCTCTCACAGTATTTGGGCTTTCTCCCAGATCCTGCAGGAGTGATGTACTTCTTTCAGAGGGTCTGTAGATTCTCTCCGCTTTTCTGACATATTCCTGCAGTATTTCTGGAGCAAAAGTTCACGATATGAGTCTCCACACTCTGCTCTGTCCATGTGAGCTGGAGCTGCAAGCTAGTCCTGCTTCCTGTCTTCCATCTTCCCCTTTTTCTCTGTTATTTATTTATTTATTTTTTTGCTTGTTAATTTGTTTACATTTCTTATATATTCTGGATATTAGACCTTTGTTGGATGCAGTTTGCAAATTTTTTTTTACCATACTATAGGTTGTCTGCTTACTCTGTTGATAGTTTCTTTTGGTGTTGCAGAAGCTCTTTAGTTTACTTCAATCCCATTTGTCAGTTTTTGCTTTTGTCACAATTGCCTTTGGCATCTTCATCATGAAGTCTTTGCCCATGCCTATGTCCTGAATGGTATTGCCTAGATTGTCTTCCAGGGTTTTCATAGTTTTGGGTTTTAAATTTATGTCTTCAATCCATCTTTTTTTGTATATGGTTTAAGAAAGGGGTTCAGTTTCAATCTTCTGCGTATGCTAGCCAGTTATCTTAGCACCATGTATTGAATAGGGAGTCCTTTCCCTATTGCTTGTTTTTGCTGATTTTGTCAAAAATCAGATTGATGTAGGTGTGCAGCATTATTTCTGGGCTTTCTATTCTGCTTCATTGGTGTACGTGTCTGTTTTATTACCAGTGCCATGTTGTTTTGGTTACCGTACCTTGTAGTATAGTTTGAAATTGGGTAATTTGGTTCTTCCAGCTTTGTTCTTTTTGTTTAGGATTGACTATTAAGGCTCTTTTTTGCTTCCATATTAATTTTAAAATAGATTTTTTCTAATTCTGTAATGCATGTTATTGGTAGTTTGATAGTAATAGCTTTGAATCTGTAAATTGCTTTGGGTAGTATGGCCATTTTGTCAGTATTGATGCTTCCTATCCATGAGCATGGAATGTTTTTCCATTTGTTTGTATCCTCTCTTCTTTCCTTGAGCAGTGTTTTGTAATTATTGTTGTACAGGTCTTTCACCTCCTTGGTTAGCTGTATTCTGAGGTATTTTATACTTTTTGTGGCTATTGTGAATAGAATTGCATTCTTGATTTGGCTCTCAGCTTGGATGTTGTTGGTGTATAGGAATGCTACTGATTTTTGAACATTTACTTTGTATCATGAAAATTTGATGAAGTTGTATATCAGATCAAAGAGCCTTTGGGGAGGGATTATGGGGTTTTCTAGATATAGTAACATATCATCTGCAAACAGGGATAGTTTGAATTCCTCTCTTCCTATTTGAATGCCTTTTATTTTTTTCTCTTGTCTGATTGCTCTGGTTAGGACTTCCAGTACTATGTTGAATAGGAGTGGTGAGAGAGGGCATTCTTGTCTTGTTCTGGTTTTCAAAGAGAATTCTTCCAGCATTTGCTCATTCAGTATGATGCTGCCGGTGGGTTAGTCATAGATGGCTCTTAATATTTTGAAGTATATTCCTTCAATGCCTAGTTTGTTGAGGGTTTGTAACATGAAGGGACTTTGAATTTTATCAAAAAGCCTTTTCTGCATCTATTGAGATGATCATGTTTTGTTTGTTTGTTTGTTTTTAGTTCTGTTTATATGATGAATCCCATTTATGGATTTGCATATGTTGAACCAACCCTGCATCCTGGGGATAAAGCGTACTTGATCATGGTGGATTAGCATTTTGATGTGCTGCTGGATTCAGTTTGCTAGTCATTCTTTGAGGATTTTTTCATTTATGTACATCAGGAATATTGGTCTGAAGTTTTCTTTTATTTGGTGTGTCTCTGCCAAATATTGGTATGAGGATGATACTGGCTTCATAAAATGAGTTAGGGAGGATTCCTTCTTCCTCAATTCTTTGGAATAGTTTTAGTTGAAATGGTACCAGCTCTTCTTTATATATCTGTTAGAATTCAGCTGTGAATTCTGCTGATCTTAGGCTGTTGCTGGTTTATAGGGTTTTTATTATTGACTCAATATCAAGACTAATTATTGGTCAGTTCAGGGTTTTAATTACTTCCTGGTTAAATCTTGGGAGGCTTATGTGTACAGGAATATATCTATTTCTTTTAGATTTTCTACTTCTGTGCATAGAGGTGTTCATAACAGTCTCTCTGTGTTTTTTTGTATATTTGTGGGGTCAGATAATGTTCTCTTTTTCATTTCTGATTATGTTTATTTGGATCATCTCTGTTTTATTATTAGTCTGGCTAGCAGTCTATCTATTGTATTGATTCTTTCAAATAACCAGCTCCTAGATTCATTGATATTTTGTATGGTTTTAAACACCTCAATTTCCTTCAGTTTAGATATGATTTTGGTTATTTCTTGTTTTCTGCTAGCTTTGATACTGGTTTGCTCTTGTTTATCTAGGGCCTCTTGTTGTGATGTTAGGTTGTTAATTTGAGATCTTTCTAAATTTTTGATGTGGGCATTTAGAGCTATAACCTTCCTTCTTTTTTATTTTACTTTATTTTATTTTATTTTTTTATTATTATTATACTTTAAGTTCTACGGTACATGTGCACAACATGCACGTTTGTTACATATGTATACATGTGACATGTTGGCATGCTGCACCCATTAACTCATCATTTACATTAGGTATATCTCCTAATGCTATTCATCCCCCCTCCCCACACCCCACGACAAGCCCTGGTGTGTGATGTTCCCCTTCCTGTGTCCAAGTGTTCTCACTGTTTAATTCCCACCTGTGAGTGAGAACATGTAGTGTTTGGTTTTCTGTCCTTGCGATAGTTTGCTCACAATGATGGTTTCCAGCTTCATCCATGTCCCTACAAAGGACATGAACTCATCATTTTTTATGGCTGCATAGTATAATATGGTGTATATGTGTCACATTTTCTTAATCCAGTCTATCATTATTGGACATATGGGTTGGTTCCAAGTCTTCGCTATTGTGAATAGTGCCGCAGTAAATATATGTGTGCATGTGTCTTTATAGCAGCATGATTTATAATCCTTTGGGTATATACCCAGTAATGGGAGGGCTGGGTCAAATGGTATTTCTAGTTCTAGATCCTTGAGGAATCGCCACACTGACTTCCACAATGGTTGAACTAGTTTACAGTCCCACCAACAGTGTAAAAGTGCTCCTATTTCTCCACATCCTCTCCAGCACCTTTTGTTTCCCGAATTTTTAATGATTGCCATTCTAACTGGTGTGAGATGGTATCTCATTGTGATTTTGATTTGCATTTCTCTGATGACCAGTGATGATGAGCATTTTTTAATGTGTCTGTTGGCTGCATAAATGTCTTCTTTTGAGAAATATCTGTTCATATCCTTCGCCCACTTATTGATGGGGTTGTTTGTTTTTTTCTTGCAAATTGGTTTGAGTTCTTTGTAGATTCTGGATATTAGCCCTTTGTCAGATGAGTAGATTGCAAAAATTTTCTCCCATTGTTTAGGTTGCCTGTTCACTCTGATGTTTCTTTTGCTGTGCAGAAGCTCTTTAGTTTAATTTGATCCCATTTGTCAATTTTGGCTTTTGTTGCTATTGCTTTTGGTGTTTTAGACATGAAGTCCTTGCCCATGCCTATGTCCTGAATGGTATTGCCTAGGTTTCCTTCTAGGGTTTTTATGGTTTTAGGTCTAACATTTAAGTCTTTAATCCATCTTGAATTTTTTGTGTAAGGTGTAAGGAAGTGATCCAGTTTCAGCTTTCTACATGTGGCTAGCCAGTTTTCCCAGCACCATTTATTAAATAGGGAATCCTTTCCCCATTTCTTGTTTCTGTCAGGTTTGTCAAACATTAGATGGTTGTAGATGTGTGGTATTATTTCTGAGGGCTCTGTTCTGTTCCTTTGGCCTATATCTCTGTTTTGGTACCATTACCATGCTGTTTTGGTTACTGTAGCCTTGTAGTATAGTTTGAAGTCAGGTAGTGTGATGCCTCCAGCTTTGTTCTTTTGGCTTAGGATTGTCTTGGAAATGCAGGCTCTTTTTTGGTTCCATATGAACTTTAAAATTGTTTTCCCCATTCTGTGAAGAAAGTCATTGGTACCTTGATGGGGATGGCATTGAATCTATAAATTACCTTGGTCAGTATGGCCATTTTGACGATATTGATTCTTCCTATCCATGAGCATGGAATGTTCTTCCATTTGTTTGTGCCCTCTTTTACTTCTTTGAGCAGTGGTTTGTAGTTCTCCTTGAAGACATCCTTCACATCCTTTGTAAGTTGGATTCCTAGGTATTTTATTCTCTTTGAAGCAATTGTGAATGGGAGTTCACTCCTGATATGGCTCTCTGTTTGTCTGTTATTGGTGTATAAGAATGCTTGTGATTTTTGCAGGTTGATTTTGTATCCTGAGACTTTGCTAAATTTGCTTATCAGTTTAAGGAGATTTTGGGCTGGGATGATGGGGTTTTCTAAATATACAGTCATGTCATCTGCAAACAGGGACAATTTGACTTCCTCTTTTCCTAATTGAATACCGTTTCTTTCTTTTTCCTGCCTGATTGTCCTGGCCAGAACTTCCAACACTATGTTGAATAGCAGTGGTGAGAGAGGGCATCCCTGTCTTGTGCCAGTTTTCAAAGGGAATGCTTCCACTTTTTGCCCATTCATTATGATATTGGCTGTGGGTTTGTCATAAATAGCTCTTATTATTTTGAGATATGTCCCATAAATACCGAATTTATTGAGAATTTTTAGCATGAAGGGCTGTTGAATTTTGTCAAAGGCGTTTTCTGCATCTATTGAGATAATCATGTGGTTTTCGTCTTTGGTTCTGTTTATATGTTGTATTACGTTTATTGATTTGCATATATTGAACCATCCTTGCATCCCAGCGATGAAGCCCACTTGATCATGGTGGATAAGCTTTTTGATGTGCTGCTGGATTTGGTTTGCCAGGATTTTACTGAGGATTTTTGCATCCATGTTCATCAGGGGTATTGGTCTAAAATTCCCTTTTTTTGTTGAGTCTCTGCCAGGCTTTGGTATCAAGATGATGTTGGCCTCATAAAATGAGTTAGGGAGGATTCTCTCTTTTTCTGTTCATTGGAATAGTTTCAGAAGGAATGGTACCAGCTCCTCCTTGGACCTCTGGTAGAATTCAGATGTGAATCCGTCTGGTCCTGGACTTTTTTTGCTTGGCAGGCTATTAATTATTGCCCCAATTTCAGAGCCTATTATTGGTCTATTCAGGGATTCAACTTCTTCGTGGTTTAGCCTTGGGAGGGTGTATGTGTCGAGGAATTTATCCATTTCTTCTAGATTTTCTAGTTTATTTGCATAGATGTGTTTATAGTATTCTCTGATTGTAGTTTGTATTTCTGTGGGATCAGTGGTGATATCCCCTTTGTCATTTTTCATTGGGTCTATTTGATTCTTCTCTCTTTTCTTCTTTATTAGTCTTGCTAGCGTTCTATCAATTTTGTTGATCTTTTCAAAAAACCTGCCTCTGGATTCATTGATTTTTTGAAGGGTTTTATTGTGTCTGTATCTCTTTCAGTTCTGCTCTGATCTTAGTTATTTCTTGCCTTCTGCTAGCTTTTGAATGTCTTTGCTCTTGCTCCTCTAGTTCTTTTTTTTTAAATTTTTTATTTATTATTATTATTCTTTAAGTTTTAGGGTACATGTGCACAATGTGCAGGTTAGTTACATATGTATACATGTGCCATGGTGGTGTGCTGCACCCACCAACTCGTCATCTAGCATTAGGTATATCTCCCCATGCTATCCCTCCCCTCCCCCCAACCCACAACAGTCCCCAGAGTGTGATGTTCCCCTTCCTGTGTCCATGTGATCTCATTGTTCAATTTCCACCTATGAGTGAGAATATGCGGTGTTTGGTTTTTTGTTCTTGCGATAGTTTACTGAGAATGATGATTTCCAATTTCATCCATGTCCCTACAAAGGACATGAACTCATCATTTTTTATGGCTGCATAGTATTCCATCATGTATATGTGCCACATTTTCTTAATCCAGTCTATCATTGTTGGACATTTGGGTTGGTTCCAAGTCTTTGCTATTGTGAATAGTGCCGCAATAAACATACGTGTGCATGTGTCTTTATAGCAGCATGATTTATAGTCCTTTGGGTATATACCCAGTAATGGGATGGCTGGGTCAAATGGTATTTCTAGTTCTACATCCCTGAGGAATCGCCACACTGACTTCCACAATGGTTGAACTAGTTTACAGTCCCACCAACAGTGTAAAAGTGTTCCTATTTCTCCACGTCCTCTCTAGCACCTGTTGTTTCCTGACTTTTTAATGATTGCCATTCTAACTGGTGTGAGATGGTATCTCATTGTGGTTTTGATTTGCATTTCTCTGATGGCCAGTGATGATGAGCATTTTTTCATGTATTTTTTGGCTGCATAAATGTCTCCTTTTGAGAAGTGTCTGTTCATATCCTTCACCCACTTTTTGATGGAGTTGTTTGTTTCTTTCTTGTAAATTTGTTTGAGTTCATTGTAGATTCTGGATATTAGCCCTTTGTCAGATGAGTAGGTTGCAAAAACTTTCTCCCATTTTGTAGGTTGCCTGTTCACTCTGATGGTAGTTTCTTTTGCTGTGCAGAAGCAGTTTAGTTTAATTAGATCCCATTTGTCAATTTTGTCTTTTGTTGCCATTACTTTTGGTGTTTTAGACATGAAGTCCTTGCCCATGCCTATGTCCTGAATGATAATGCCTAGGTTTTCTTCTAGGGTTTTTATGGTTTTAGGTCAAACATTTAAGTCTTTAATCCATCTTGAATTGATTTTTTATAAGGTGTAAGGAAGGGATCCATTTTCAGCTTTCTACATATGGCTAGTCAGTTTTCCCAGCACCATTTATTAAATAGGGAATCCTTTCCCCATTGCTTGTTTTTCTCAGGTTTGTCAAAGATCAGAGAGTTGTAGATATGCGGCATTATTTCTGAGGGCTCTGTTCTGTTCCATTGATCTATATCTCTGTTTTGGTACCAGTACCATGCTGTTTTGGTTACTGTAGCCTTGTAGTATAGTTTGAAGTCAGGTAGTGTGATGCCTCCAGCTTTGGTCTTTTGGCTTAGGATTGACTTGGCGATGCGGGCTCTTTTTTGGTTCCATATGAACTTTAAAGTAGTTTTTTCCAATTCTGTGAAGAAAGTCATTGGTAGCTTGATGGGGATGGCATTGAATCTGTAAATTACCTTGGGCAGTATGGCCATTTTCACAATATTGATTCTTCCTACCCATGAGCATGGAATGTCCTTCCATCTGTTTGTATCCTCTTTAGTTTCACTGAGCAGTGGTTTGTAGTTCTCCTTGAAGAGGTCCTTCACATCCCTTGTAAGTTGGATTCCTAGGTATTTTATTATCTTTGAAGCAATTGTGAATGGGAGTTCACTCATGATTTGATTCTCTGTTTGTCTGTTTTTGGTGTATAAGAATGCTTGTGATTTTTGTACATTGATTTTGTATGCTGAGACTTTGCTGAAGTTGCTTATCAGCTTAAGGAGATTTTGGGCTGAGACAATGGGGTTTTCTAAATATACAGTCATGTCATCTGCAAACAGGGACAATTTGTCTTCCTCTTTTCCTAATTGAATACCCTTTATTTCCTTCTCCTGCCTGATTGCCCTGGCCAGAACTTCCAACACTATGTTGAATAGGAGCGGTGAGAGAGGGCATCCCTGTGTTGTGCCAGTTTTCAAAGGGAATGCTCCCAGGTTTTGCCCATTCAGTATGATATTTGCTGTGGGTTTGTCATAGATAGCTCTTATTATTTTGAGATACGTCCCATCAATACCTAATTTATTGAGAGTTTTTAGCAGTAAGGGTTGTTGAATTTTGTCAAAGGCCGTTTCTGCATCTATTGAGATAATCATCTGTTTTTTGTCTTTGGTTCTGTTTATATGCTGGATTACATTTATTGATTTGTGTATATTGAACCAGCCTTGCATCCCAGAGATGAAGCCCACTTGATCATGGTGGATAAGCTTTTTGATGTGCTGCTGGATTCGGTTTGCCAGTATTTTATTGAGGATTTTTGCATCAATGTTCATCAAGGATATTGGTCTAAAATTCTCTTTTTTGGTTGTGTCTCTGTCCGGCTTTGGTATCAGGATGATGCTGGCGTCATACAGTGAGTTAGGGAGGATTCCCTCTTTTTCTATTGATTGGAATAGTTTCAGAAGAAATGGTACCAGTTCCTCCTTGGACCTCTGGTAGAATTCAGCTGTGAATCCATCTGGTCCTGGACTCTTTCTGGTTGGTAAGCTATTGATTATTGCCACAATTTCAGCTCCTGTTATTGGTCTATTCAGAGATTCAACTTCTTCCTGGTTTAATCTTGGGAGGGTGTATGTGTCGAGGAATTTATCCATTTCTTCTAGATTTTCTAGTTTGTTTGCGTAGAGGTGTTTGTAGTATTCTCTGATGGTAGTTTGTATTTCTGTGGGATCGGTGGTGATATCCCCTTTGTCATTTTTTATTGTGTCTATTTGATTTTTCTCTCTTTTTTTCTTTATTAGTCTTGCTAGCAGTCTATCAATTTTGTTGATCCTTTCAAAAAACCAGCTCCTGGATTCATTAATTTTTTGAAGGGTATTTTTTTGTCTCTATTTCCTTCAGTTCTGCTCTGATTTTAGTTATTTCTTGCCTTCTGCTAGCTTTTGAACGTGTTTGCTCTTGTTTTTCTAGTTCTTTTAATTGTGATGTTAGGGTGTCTATTTTGGATCTTTCCTGCTTTCTCTTGTAGGCATTTAGTGCTATAAATTTCCTTCTACACACTGCTTTGAATGTGTCCCAGAGATTCTGGTATGTTGTGTCTTTGTTCTCATTGGTTTCAAAGAACATCTTTATTTCTGCCTTCATTTCGTTATGTACCCAGTAGTCATTCAGGAGCATGTTGTTCAGTTTCCATGTAGTTGAGCGGTTTTGAGTGAGATTCTTAATCCTGAGTTCTAGTTTGATTGCACTGTGGTCTGAGAGATAGTTTGTTATAATTTCTGTTCTTTTACATTTGCTGAGGAGAGCTTTACTTACAATTATGTGGTCAATTTTGGAATAGGTGTGGTGTGGTGCTGAAAAAAATGTATATTCTGTTGATTTGGGGTGGAGAGTTCTGTAGATGTCTATTAGGTCTTCTTGGTGCAGAGCTTAGTACAATTCCTGGGTATCCTTGTTGACTTTCTGTCTCATTGATCTGTCTAATGTTGACAGTGGGGTGTTAAAGTCTCCCATTATTAATGTGTTTGAGTCTAAGTCTCTTTGTAGGTAACTCAGGACTTGCTTTATGAATCTGGCTGCTCCTGTATTGGGTGCATGTATATCTAGGATAGTTAGCTCTTCTTGTTGAATTGATCCCTTTACCATTATGTAATGGCCTTCTTTGTCTCTTTTGATCTTTGCTGGTTTAAAGTCTGTTTTATCAGAGACTAGGATTGCAACCCCTGCCTTTTTCTGTTTTCCATTTGCTTGGTAGATCTTCCTCCATCCCTTTATTTTGAGTCTATGTGTGTCTCTGCATGTGAGATGGGTTTCCTGAATACAACACACTGATGGGTCTTGACTCTATCCAATTTGCCATTCTGTGTCTTTTAAATGGAACATTTAGTCCATTTACATTTAAGGTTAATATTATTATGTGTGAATTTGATCCTGTCATTATGATGTTAGCTGATTATTTTGCTCGTTAGTTGATGCATTTTCTTCCTAGTCTTGATGGTCTTTACATTTTGGCATGATTTTGTAGCAGCTGGTACCGGTTGTTCCTTTCCATATTTAGTGCTTCCTTCAGGAGCTCTTTTAGGGCCGGCCTGGTGGTGACAAAATCTCTCAGCATTTGCCTGTCTGTAAAGTATTTTATTTCTCCTTCACTTATGAAGCTTAGTTTCGCTGGATATGAAATTCTGGGTTGAAAATTCTTTTCTTTAAGAATGTTGAATATTGGCCCCCACTCTCTTCTGGCTTGTAGAGTTTCTGCCGAGAGATCTGCTGTTAGTCTGATGGGCTTCCCTTTGTGGGTAACCCGACCTTTCTCTCTGGCTGCCCTTAACATTTTTTCCTTCATTTCAACTTTGGTGAATCTGACAATTATGTGTCTTGCAGTTGCTCTTCTCGAGGAGTATCTTTGTGGCGTTCTCTGTATTTCCTGAATCTGAAGGTTGGACTGCCTTGCTAGATTGGGGAAGTTCTCCTGGATAATGTCCTGCGGAGTGTTTTCCAACTTGATTCCATTCTTCCCGTCACTTTCAGGTACACCAATCAGACGTAGATTTGGTCTTTTCACATAGTCCCATATTTCTTGGAGGCTTTGCTCATTTCTTTTTATTCTTTTTTCTCTAAACTTCCCTTCTCACTTCATTTCATTCATTTCATCTTCCATCGCTGATACCCTTTCTTCCAGTTGATCGCATCGACTCCTGAGGCTTCTGCATTCTTCACGTAGTTCTCGAGCCTTGGTTTTCAGCTCCATCAGCTCCTTTAAGCACTTCTCTGTATTGGTTATTCTAGTTATATATTCTTCTAAATTTTTTTCAAAGTTTTCAACTTCTTTGCCTTTGGTTTGAATGTCCTCCCCTGGCTCAGAGTAATTTGATCGTCTGAAGCCTTCTTCTCTCAGCTCGTCAAAATTATTCTCCGTCCCGCTTTGTTCCGTTGCTGGTGAGGAACTTCATTCCTTTGGAGTAGGAGAGGTGCTCTGCTTTTTAGAGTTTCCAGTTTTTCTGCTCTGTTTTTTCCCCCATCTTTGTGGTTTTATCTACTTTTGGTCTTTGATGATGGTGATGTACAGATGGGTTTTTGGTGTGGATGTCCTTTCTGTTTGTTAGTTTTCCTTTCAACAGACGGGACCCTCAGCTGCAGCTCGTTTGGAGTACCTGGGCGTGTGAGGTGTCAGTCTGCCTCTGCTAGGGGGTGCCTCCCAATTAGGCTGCTCAGGGGTCAGGGGTCAGGGACCCACTTGAGGAGGCAGTCTGCCCGTTCTCAGATCTCCAGCTGCGTGCTGGGAGAACCACTGCTCTCTTCAAAGCTGTCAGACAGGGACATTTAAGTCTGCAGAGGTTACTGCTGTCTTTTTGTTTGTCTGTGCCCTGCCCCCAGAGGTGGAGCCTACAGAGGCAGGCAGGCCTCCTTGAGCTGTGGTGGGCTCCACCTAGTTCGAGCTTCCAGGCTGCTTTGTTTACCTAAGCAAGCCTGGGCAATGGCGGGCGCCCCTCCCCCAGCCTCGCTGCTGCCTTGCAGTTTGATCTCAGACTGCTGTGCTAGCAATCGGCGAGACTCCGTGGGCGTAGGACCCTCTGAGCCACGTGCGGGACACAATCTCCTGGTGTGCCATTTTTTAAGCCCATCGGAAAAGTGCAGTATTCGGGTGGGAGTGACCCGATCTTCCAGGTGCCGTCTGTCACCCCTTTCTTTGACTAGGAAAGGGAACTCCCTGACCCCCTTCGCTTCCCGAGTGAGGCAATGCCTGGACATGCTTCGGCTCGCGCGTGCACCCACCGACCTGCGCCCACTGTCTGGCACTCCCTAGTGAGATGAACCCTGTACCTCAGATGGAAATGCAGAAATCACCCGTCTTCTGCGTCCCTCACGCTGGGAGCTGTAGACCGGAGATGTTCCTATTCGGCCATCTTGGTTCCTCCCCCTGCTTCTCTAGTTCTTTTATTTGTGATGTTAGGGTGTCAATTTTAGATCTTTCCTGCTTTCTCTTGTGGGCATTTACTGCTATAAATTTCCCTCTACACATTGCTTTAAATGTGTTCCAGAGATTATGGTATGTTGTGTCTTTTTTCTCATTGGTTTCAAAGAACATCTTTATTTCTGCCTTTGTTTTGTTATGTACCCACTAGTCATTCAGGAGCAGGTTGTTCAGTTTCCATGTAGTTGAGCAGTTTTGAGTGAGTTTCTTAATCCTGAGTTCCAGTTTGATTGCACTGTAGTCTGAGAGACAGTTTGTTATAATTTCTATTCTTTTACATTTTCTGAGGAGTGCTTTACTTCCAACTATGTGGTCAGTTTTGGAATAATTGCGTTGTGGTGCTGAGAAGAATGTATATTCTGTTGATTTGGGGTGGAGAGTTCTGTAGATGTCTCTTAAGTCTGCTTGGTGCAGAGCTGAGTTCAATTCCTGGATGTCCTTGTTAACTTTCTGTCCCGTTGATCTGTCTAATGTTGACAGTGGGGTGTTAAAGTCTCCCGTTATTTTTGTGTGGGAGTTTAAGTCTCTTTGCACGTCTCTAAGGACTTGCTTTATGAATCTGGGTGCTCCTGTATTGTGTGCATATACGTTTAGGATATTTAGCTCTTCTTGTTGAACTGATCCCTTTACCATTATGTAATGGCCTTCTTCATCTCTTTTGATCTTTGTTGGCTTAAAGTCTGTTTTATCAGAGACTAGTATTGCGACCCTTGCCTTTTTTTGTTTTCATTTTCTTGGTAGATCTTCCTCCATCCCTTTATTGTGAGCCTATGTGTGTCTCTGCATGTGAGATGCGTCTCCTGCATATAGCACTCTGATGGGTCTTGACTCTTTATCCAATTTGCCAATTGCTTCTTTCAATTGAAGCATTTAGCCCATTTACATTTAAGGTTAATATTGTTATGTGTGCATTGGATCCTGTCATTGTGATGTTAGCTAGTTATTTTGCTCATTAGTTGATGTAGTTTCTTCCTAGCATCGATGGTCTTTACATGTTGGCATGTTTTTGCAGTGGCTGATACCGGTTTTTCCTTTCCATGTTTAGTGCTTCCTTCAGGAGCTCTTGTAGGCTGGGCCTGGTGGTGACAAAATCTCTCATCATTTGCTTGTCTGTAAAGTATTTTTTTTCTCCTTGTCTTATGAAGCTTAGTTTGGCTGGATATGAAATTCTGGGTTGAAAATTCTTTTCCTTAAGAATGTTGAATATTGGCCCCCACTCTCTTCTGGCTTGTAGAATTTCTGCCGAGAGATCCGCTGTTAGTCTGACGGGCTTCCCTTTGTGGGTAATCCAACCTTTCTCTCTCGCTGCCCTTAACATTTTTTCCTTCATTTCAACTTTGGTGAATCTGTCAATTATGTGTCTTGGAGTTGCTCTTCTCAAGGAGTATCTTTGTGGACTTTTCTGTATTTCCTGAATTTGAATATTGGCCTGTCTTGCTAGGTTGGGGAAGTTCTCATGGAGAATATCCTGCAGCATGTTTTCCAACTTGGTTCCATTTTCCCTGTCACTTTCAGGTACTCCAATCAGACGTAGATTTGGTCTTTTCACATAGTCCCATATTTCTTGGAGGGTTTGTTCATTTGTTTTTACTCTTTGTTCTCTAAATTTCTCTTCTCGCTTCATTTCATTCATTTGATCTTCCATCACTGATACCCTTTCTTCCAGTTGATCAAATTGTTTACTGAAGCTTGTGCATTCATCACATAGTTCTCGTGCCATGGTTTTCAGCTCCATCAGGTCATTTAAGGACTTCTCTACACTGGTTATTCTAGTTATCCATTTGTCTAATTTTTTTTCAAGGTTTTTATCTTCTTTGTGATGGGTTTGAAATTCCTCCTTTAGCTTGGAGAGGTTTGTTGTCTGATGCCTTCTTCTCTCAACTTGTCAAAGTCATTCTCCGTCCAGCTTTGCTCTGTTGCTGGCGAGGAGCTGTGTTCCTTTGGAGGGGGAGAAGTCCTCTGATTTTTAGAATTTTCAGCTTTTCTGCTCTGTTTTTTTCCCCATCTTTCTGGTTTTATCTACCTTTGATCTTTGATGATGGTGATGTACAGATGGGGTTTTGGTGTGGGTGTCCTCTCTGTTTGTTAGTTTTCCTTCTGACAGTCAGGACCCTTAGCTGCAGGTCTGTTGGAGTTTGCTGGAAGTCCACTCCAGACCCTGTTTGCCTGGTTATCAGCAGTGGAGGCTGCAGAACAGCGAATATTGCTGAACAGCAAATGTTGCTGCCTGATCATTCCTCTGGAAGCTTTGTCTCAGAGGGGTACCCGGCCGTGTGAGGTGTCAGTCTGCCCCTATTAGGGGGTGCCTCCCAGTTAGGCTACTCGGGGGTCAGGGACCCACTTGAGGAGGCAGTCTGTCTGTTCTCAGATCTCAAACTCTGTGCTGGGAGAACCACTACTCTCTTCAAAACTGTCAGACAGGGACATTTAAATCTGCAGAGGTTTCTGCTGCCTTTTGTTCAGCTATGCCCTGCCCCCAGAGGTGAAGTCTACAGAGGCAGGCAGGCCTCCTTGAGCTGCAGTGGGCTCCACCCAGTTCAAGCTTCCCGGCTGCTTTGTTTACCTACTCAAGCCTCAGCAATGGTGGGTGCCCCTACCCCAGCCTCACTGCCGCCTTGCAGTTGGATCTCAGACTGCTGTGCTAGCAATGAGCGAGGCTCCATGGGTGTGGGAACCTCCAAGCCAGGCACGGGATATAATCTCCTGGTGTGCCATTTGCTAAGACCCTTGGAAGAGCGTAGTATTAGGGTGGGAGTGACCCTATTTTCCAGGTGCTGTCTGTCACAGCTTTCCTTGGCTAGGAAAGGGAATTCCCTGACCCCTTGCACTTCCTGGGTAAGGCAATGCCTTACCCTGCTTTGGCTCTCGCTTGGTGGGCTGCACCCACTCTCCTGCACCCACTGTCCGACATGCCCCAGTAAGATGAACCTGGTACCTCCGTTGGTAATGCAGAAATCACCTGTTTTCTGCATCACTCATGTTAGGAGCTGTAGACTGGGGTTGTTCCTATTTGGCCATCTTGGAACCGCATATAACCTTCCTTCTTAACACTGCTTTGTTTGTAACCGAAAGATTCTGGTATGTTGTATTTTTCTCATCAGTTTCAAAGAACTTCTTGATTTCTGCCTTAATTTCATTATTTACCCAGTAGTCATTCAGAAGCAGGTTGTTTAATTTCTATGTAATTGTCTGGTGTTGACTGATTTTCTTAGCATTGATTTCTATTTTTATTGCACTGTGGTCCGAGAGTGTGGTTGACATGATTTCAGTTTTTTTTTAATTTGCTGAGGATTGTTTTATTCCTAACTGTATTGTCTATTTTAGAGTATGTGGCATGTGCAGATGAGAAGAATGTATATTCCGTTTTTTTTGGGTGGAGAGTTTTGTACATGTCTGTTAGGTCTATTTGTCCCAGCGTTGAGTTAAGGTTCTGAATGTCTTTGCTAGTTTTCTGCCTTGATAATATGTCTCACATGGTCAATGGGGTGTTAAAGTCTCCTACTATTATTGTGTGGTTATCTAAATCTCTTTGTAGGTCTCTAAGAACTTGCTTTATGAATCTAGATACTCCTGTGTTGGCTGTGTATATATTTAGGGTAGTTAACTCTTCTTATTGAATTGAACTCTTCACCATTCTGTAATACCCTTCCTTGTCTTTTTTGGTCTTCATTAGTTAAAATCTGTTTTCTCTGAAATTAAAATAGCAACCCCTTCTTTCTTCTGTTTTCTGTTTGCTTGGCAGATTTTTCTCCATTCCTTTACTTTGAGCCTATGGGCATCATTGCATGGGGGATGGGTCTCTTGAATACAGCATACCATTGTGTTTTGCTTCATTATCCAACTTGCCACTCTGCGCCTTTTATTTGGTGCGTTAAGCCCATTTACATTCAAGGTTAGTACTAATATTGATATGTGTGAATTTGATGGTGTCGTCATATTGTTAGCTGGTTATTACGCAGACTTGTTTGTGTGGTTGCTTTATATTTTTCCTGGTCTATGTACTTAAGTATGTTTTTGTAGTTGTTGGTAATGGCCTTTTGTTTCCATATTTAGCACTCCTTCATGACCTCTTTTAAGGCAGTACTGGTAGTAATAAATTCCTTTAGTATTTGCTTGTCTGAAAAGGGTCTTATTTTTCTTTCACTTATGAAGCTTAGTTTGGCCAGATATGAAATCTTTGTCAAAAATTCTTTTCTTTAAGAATGCTGAATATAGACCACCAGTCTCTTCTGGCTCTGTAGGGTTTCTGCTGACAGGTCTGCTGCTAGCCTGATGGCCTTCCCTTTGTAGGTTACCTGTCCGTTTTCTCTAGCTATCTTTAACATTTTTTCTTTCATTTTAGCCTTTGAGAATCTGACGACTATGTGTCTTGAGGATGGTCTTCTTGTGTAGTATTTTGCAGGGCTTCTCTGCATTTCCTGAATTTAGATTTTGGCCTCTCTAGTGAGGTTCATGGATGATATCCTAAAATATGTTTTCCAAGTTCCTTGGTTTCTCTCCCTCTCAGGTATGCCAGTGAGTCATAGATTGGGTCTCTTTACATCATTTTATTATTCTTGGAGGTTTTGTTCATTCTTTGTTATTATTTTTTTCTTTATTTTTCTGTGACTCAGTTACTTCAGAGAGCCAGTCTCCAAACCCTCAGATTCTTTTCTCAGCTTGGTCAATTATTCTGTTAATAATTGCAATTGCATCATGAAATTCTTGTAGTGTGTTTTTCAACTCTATCATATCTGTGAGGTTCTTTCTTATAATTGCCATTTCATCTATCAGCTTCTGTATCATTTTATTATAATCCCTAGATTCCTTGGATTAGGTTTTGACTTTCTCTCCTGTATGTCAATGATCTTTGTTACTGTCCATATTCTGAATTTTATTCCTGTAATTTCAGCCATCTCCACCTGGTTAAGAACTTTTTCTGGGGAAGTAGTATGGTCATTTGGAGGTAAGAAGACACTCTGGCTTTTTGAGTTGCCAGAGTTCTTGTGCTGGTTCTTTCTCACCTTTGTGGGCTAATGTTCCTTTAATCTTAGAAGTTGCTGTGCTTTGGTTGAGTTTTTTCTCTTTTATCCTATTTGATGTCCTTGGGAGTTTGGTTGTGGTATAAGGTGGGTTCTGTCAGCTGGCTTCATTTCTGAAAGATTTTCAGGGCCAAAAGCTCAGCTCAGGATTCCTGAATTGCATGCTCTAACTCTTGGGAGTGGGTATCATGCCCCTGGCTTTTTTCTCTGGCCCCTTGAGGTTTGGAACCTGCTGCACTAGAGAGGCCAAAGTGTTCCCAGAATTCTGGTGACAACACTCTGATGGGTGATGTCAGCCAAAGTGCTTTGTAGGGTAGTGGTACCTGGATCTGTCCTCATTTGCACATGCCAACAACAGAGACAGCACAGCAGGGTGCATGCTCCTCAGCTGTGTCAAGAGTCCTGGTGGGTTCAGGGGTGCCATCCTCCATGAAGGTGTTTTCAGGGGTGTTGGTTGAAGTATTTTGTAGGGGGGCAGGATGTCCCACAGGAGTTTCTATGCACATTTGCACTGGTGGTGGTGTTAGTTTGGGGTTGACATGCTGGTAGGCATGGGACTATGAGTGCCCTTTGAGCATGTGTTTACACGGGTGATGGTGCCTGCTCAGAGTAGGGGTGGGTCTGATGGTCTCCATGCATAGTTTCTCACCAACAAAAGTGTTTGTGTAGGGCCAAGGTGCTGGCAGGTGCTTGACCAGAGTCCTCTTTGTGCACGTTCATGCAGGCAGCAGTAGCCACACAGTGCATGGGTGGGGACATTGGCCTGCATGCCTAGTTTTGTGCAAGCAGCAGTGTCAGTATGGGGGTGGGGAGCTGGTGGGTGTGTGGCTGGCAGTTTCCATGCCCTTGGACACTCTGATGGCAATGGCAGCATGGTGGGGGGCACGGTGCACTCACACTGGCAGCAGGGGCATGGTAGGGTGCATGTGCACATGCATGCTGGTGGTGAAGGAGGGGGAAAGTTTCACCACCCTACACACAGACACCAGCTAAGCAGTGTAGGAGGTGGCCGTGGGCAACTGTGTGTAGGTAAAGTGGCATGGGGGATGGTGTGGTGGGGTGATGGCATGGGTGGGCTGGTATGTGCCCATGGGGGCCACTCTGCTGGAGCTCTTTGCCAGTCATGCACAGTTTGCCAGTGCAGGAACTATGATGTGGGCCTCTAAGAGTCACCCCACCTGGGCATCCAAGGATCCATTGCAAGCACGTGTGGCCAGGCTGGGGCCCCAGGAGAGGCCAGCAGAGCAAGGGGTGCTCAGGTTGAACTGGCACCATCTCATGGGCAAGACTGCCCTGCACTGTTCAGGTCCAACAGTTCCCATAGGGCTAAAGTCTCCTAGGGGAGCAATGTAAGGTTTGGGGGGGTGGGCATCCCTGGCTGTGCTCCTCATAGATGCTCTCTCACCAAACCCTCAGAGCTCTGCACCAGCCAGAGTTCTGCCCCTGCCACTTCTCTAAGCAGTTATCACTGCCAGCTGAAGTGTCCATGAAGGTCGTGGGGTCTCCTGCTGCCAGTAATCCAGAGGCCTATGGCGAGAAAAAGTTGCTCCTTGCCTGCTCAATTCACCCCTTCCCCAGGAGTCACTGGGGACCAGGAATGAGTCCTGGTGTGCGGTAACCCCGTTCAGGGTTCCCAGCTTCCTCCCCTTTCAGCCCAGGATCTGTGTCTTCCCTCCACCCACTTTCAATGCCTTCCTCTGAAGATCTGCTAGGAGTGCACCAGTCTTCCCAGTGTCCTAGTCCCTTGGTGCTAGATGTTCCTCCTGGCTGAGTCTAGTTGGCTATCTCTATCAAGTTTTAAAATTAACCTTGGAGTGATGGAAAAAACTTAAAAAATAAAATAAAATTAGGATATGGGTCCCCCAACTTTGTTCTTTTTCAAGATTGTTTTGGCTATTCTGTGTCCCTTGCAATTCCATGTATATTTTAGGATTAGCTTTTCCATACTGAAAAAAAAAGTCGTTGGAATTTTGATAAGCACTGTATTAAGTCTGTAGATCAATCTGTAGAATATTACCAGCTTAACAATGTTAATACTTCCAATCCACGAATATGAGTTTTTGAAATTTTGTTATTAAAAACTTTTTTTAAAGAGACAGTCTCACTCTGTTGCCTGGGCTGGAGTGCAGTGGTGCAATCATAGCTCACTGCAGCTTTGAACTCCTGGGCTCAAGTGATCCTCCTGCCTCAGCCTCCTGAGTACCTGGGACTATAGGCACATGCTACCACACCCAGGTAAATGAGTTTTTAATACATGTTTTGATAATGAGTAAATTTAATTATCTGAGTATTACAAATGAGAAGTCTGAGACGAATTATTGATCAAAAGCTCAACTGTTATATCCCTGTTTCTAGCAATACAGTGGTCTAGGACTGATTAGATATCTTGACAAACTTTCTTGTTGAAAACTAATAATAATGGATAGATGCATCAGTGAGTTCAAAATATATTAAGAAATAATAATAGAAAGAGGCCGAGTTGGTGGCTCACTCCTGTAATCCCAGCACTTTGGAAGGCCAAGGCAGGTGGATCACTTGAGGCCAGGAGTTCAAGACCAGCCTGGCCAACATGGCAAAGCCTTGTTTCTACTAAAAATACACAAATTAGCTGGGCACAGTGGCACGTGCTTATAATCCCAGCCACTCGGGAGGCTGAGGCATGAGAATCACTTGAACTTGGGAGGTGGAGGTTGCACTGAGCAGAGATGGTGCCACTGCACTCCAGCCTGGGTGACAAATTGAGACTCTTTCTCAAAAAAAGATAATAATAATAATAAAAGTGATGAATGAAACTAAGGGAGGAAAGTAAAATACTGATCTAGATTTTGCAATGAGAGAATTTGCTGTTTCTAGTAAATCGGGCTTCGTTTTTTGCAATCCGTTGGGATGTTAGGGGATGAGAGAAAAAGTGAAGTGACCCATTGTAGATTTGAGATTCCACTGGTGATACTTCAAGAACAGTGAATTAGAAATACACCCACCTCCCTCCCCACTCACTGAACAGGGGAAATTGTTTGAAATATTGGCACAAGGTGAAAAAGAAAAAAAAAATCCTCCTTAAGACTTCTTAAGCAAAAGCCAGCAACCTCCTCCAAATTTGCAATACTTAATCATTTAAAGTACCTGAAACCAAGAATTTTGGTTTGCGGTGGCAAACACAAATTTCTCTGGAGAAACCCGCTTCATCCTATGACTTAAAGAATCAACACAGATTAAGCTCCAAGAATTATGAATTCAGTTAAAAGTTACAAAACATTTAAGTACACAAGACAACATGAATAAAAGTTATCAGAAAATACAGGCAACAGAATCATATTCATGAGGATTTTAGATATTAGAATGATCAAACACAGAATTTGAAATGATAATATTTACAATGTTTAAAAAATAAAACAATTGAAATATGAATAAAGATCTAGGGAGTATAAGACATATTCAAGATGTTTCCAAAAGTAATCCAAAAAACTTCTAGAAATAAAACTGCAATAATTAAAACATATATCTGACATAAGACTTGTATCCTATATAAACACTTCTAAAACTAGATAATAAATGGGAAATATCCTCCAATAATTAATGGACAAGAAACTTAACAGATGCTCTACAGAAGCCCAATAAGACATGAAAAAGTAATCAAAATAATTAGTCTTCAGAGAAAAGCAAATGAAAAACATAATGAGATATGAATTAATATACACTAGACTGGCTAAAATTGAAAAGACTAAAAATACCAAGTACTGGAAAGGAGTTGGAGCCACTAAAACCTTCACACATTTCTGATTGGAATGTTAGACGGTTCAAGAACTTTGAAGTGAATTTTGGCAGTTTCTTATAAAGGCAAGCATAAACCTACTTTGATCCAGCAATTGCACTCCTAGGTATTTATCAAAAAGAAATGACAACAAAAAATATGTCCACTAAAAGTTTTAGAAGACTGCTTACAGCAGCTTCATTCATAATAGCTCCAAATTGGAAACACATCAAATGTTTATCAACAGGAGAATGCATAAACTGCATAAAAAAATTGTGGTATATTCACACAATAAAATACTACCCAGCTATAGAAGGGAGTGAATTACTGATATTTAAACAATATGGAGGCATCTCCCAGACGTTTTGTTGAGTGAAAGAAGCTAGACATACTGTATTATACCATTTTATATGGAGTTCTAAAGCTGCCCGTGAGAGACTGGAAAGTAGCATAAGGAAGATTTCTGGGGATATGAAAATGTCAAATAGCTTGATAGGGGTATAAGTTGCATGGTATTTGCCAAAAGTATGCAATTAAGATTAGTGTAATTCAGTGCAGGTACATTTTACTTTAAAATATCTATGAAAGTAATAATCAAATTGGGGGTGGGGCAGGGAGCCAGTATAGATAAAACAAGAATGGCAGAAGTATCAAAGTTGTTATAGCTGGGTGATAAGTTTATGGGCATCCATTTTACTATTTTGTTTACTTTGTACACATTTAACATTTTTCATAATAAAAAGCTTTACAATTTTATTAGAACTGGTAGCACTTTTGATAGAGAAAAATTGGTAAACTAGAAGATAAACCTGAAGAAATGATAAAAATGCAGAACATATGCACATATGTTCTATCACATATGCAGATAGGTGAGCACCCAGTATGTGGTTTTAAGTTTATATCACTGAAAGAGGAACTGAAGAGTGTAGGAAAGACAGTCTGGAATCACCAATGCCACCCCAACCCCATCCCCCAGCAGCAGCTCTGTGGCACGAAGAGAGAATCTCTGCACTTGGGAGAAGGAGAGCGCAGTGACTATGAGATTGTATTGAACCTAGTGCTGCCCTATCACAGCAGAAAGCAAAACAGGGCTAAACTCAGCCCTAGCCTGTCCACAGAAGAAGCATATAGACCAGCCCTGCCTTGAGGGGATTCACACATCCCAATGATCAGAACTTGATTTACAGCAAACCTCACCACCATGGGCTAAAGTGCTCTGGGGCTCTAAATAAACTTGAAAGGCAGTCTGTGCCACAAGGACTGCAACTCCTAGGCAAGTCCTAGTGCTGAGCTAGGCTTATAGCCAGAGGACACGGTGGGCATGCAACATACTGATACACAAACCAGGGAGGCTAAGAAAGTGCTTGCACCAGCTGTCCGCAAACCCCAGGCTGCACAGCTTGTGGCTCCAAAAGAGACCCCTTCCTTCCACTTGAGGAGAGAAGGAAGAGTAAAGATGACTTTGTCTTGCATCTTAGATATCCAAGTAGGATAAGCCATCAGTCAGAGTCATGAGGCCCCCATTTGAAGCCCTAGCTCCTGGATATATCTAGATATATCCTGGGACAGAAGGGAACATGATGCTTTGAAGGGAAAGACCCAGTCCTGGCAGGACTCATCACCTGTTGACTAAAGAGCCCTTGGTCACTGAATAATCAGCAGCAATACTCAGATAGTACACTGTGGGCCTTCGGTGAGACTGAGACTTGCTTGCTGCAGGGGAGACAGCACATTCCCAACTGTGGTAACTACAGGGAAAGACTCCTTCTGGTTGAGAAAAACAGAGGGAAAATAAAGGGGACTTTGTCTTGCACTGCAGGTACCAGCTCAGCCAGAGGGGTGTAGAGCACCAAGTGGGCTCTTGGGGTCCGCAATTCTTTTAAAAAATTTTTATTATTATACTTTAAGTTCTGAGATACATGGGCAGAATATGCAGGTTTGTTACATAGGTATACACGTGCCATAGTGGTTTGCTGCACCCTTCAACCCGTCACCCACAGTGTAAAAGCGTTCCTATTTCTCCACATCCTCCCCAGCATCTGTTGTTTTCATTTGCATTTCTCTAGTGACCAGTGATGATTAGCTTTTTGTCATGTTTGTTGGCTGCATAAATGTCTTCTTTTGAGAAGTGTCTGTTCATATCTTTCCACCTCCCAAACTTGTTTCTCCTCTTTATTCCCTACTTTTACTAATGGTGGTTCAACCAGTCACTCAGATGAAATTCCTTGTTTTCTTCTCTTCCCTTACCAGCAACACTAACTTTCCTATTGCGTTCTTTCTGCTTCCACAGTATCTTTATGATCTAGTTCCTTTCTTCCATCTCCACTGCTATTGTCCTAGGCCCGATAATCATTATCTGTCATCTGGACTTCTGTAATAGCTTCTTCCTGCTTCTAGTCTTGTTATCCTGTGCTACAAGCTACATATTGCTGTCAGAATTATTCTTTTTTGGCTGGGCATGGTGGCTCTTGCCTGTAATCCCAGCACTTTGGGAGGCCAAGATGAGAGGAGCACTTGACGTCTGGAGTTTGAGACCAGCCTGGCCAACATGGTGAAACCTGGTCTCTACCAAAAAATGCAAAAGTTAGCCAGGCATGGTGGTGGAGACTGTAGTCCCAGCTACTCAGGAGACTGAGGCATGAGAATCACTTGAACCCAAGAGCCGGAGATTGCAGTGAGCCAAGATTGCATCACCGCACCCCAGCCTTGGCAACAGAGTGAGGCCCTGTCTCAAAAAGAAAATTATTCTTTATAAACAGAGTTTGAGTCACATCATTCTTTTTTTTTTTCTTCCAAAACTCTGCATATAGGCCAGGAGCATTGGCTTATGCCCGTAATCGCAGCACTTTGGGAGGCTGAGGCGGGTGGATTGCTAGAGCCCAGCCTAGAAAACATAGTGAGTTCCTGTCTCCACAATAGATAAAAAACAAAAAATTAGCCAGATGTGGTGGCTAATGCCTGTAGTTCTAGCTACTCAGCAGGCACTGAGGTGGGAGGATTGCTTGAGCCTGGGAGATCAAGGCTGCAGTGAGCTATGATCATTCCGCTGCGCTCCAGTCTGGGTGACAGTGAGACCCTGTTTCACAAACAAACAAACAAAAAACCAATCTGCCTATAGATTTAAGCCCAAACATTTAACATGCTTTTCAAGTGTTCCATGATCTGGCCTTGCCCGAGTCATCATCTACAAGATCCTCCACTTATCCTAAATTCCTGTAATTTCTATTTGGAGCTAGGTCAGTCCATTTCACATCTTCTGACCTTTGTCTCCTGCAGTTCTTAAGCCTGTAATGTCTTTGCATTTGTTCTCTCAGTCACTAAAATCCTTACCCTTTAGAACCCAACTAAAATATCAGCTTTTTAATAAAGTCAATCCTATTTGCTTCACTAGAAAGTAATTTGTTCCTCTCTTTCTGCTCCCTTAGCAGACTACTTGGGCTTCTTTTATGGCACCTGTTTCAAAATTCCTTATATCATAATTATTTGTTTTTATGACTGTGAACTTCAATGAACTGCAAGTTTCTTGAAGACAGAAATAGTGTTGTATTGACTGCTATATTCCTGGAGGTATCATAGTGCCTGGAACATTGAGGATGCTCAAGGAAAGTGGAAAGTGGAATCTCTGTTGCCCATCTTCAGGATCTACCACCAGAAAATATACCATATCGTTGACTTTGTTTATAAGTGGAAAGTCATAACCAGAGCACTCTATGAATATTGTATTAAAGAAGGCTATGCAGGAAAAAACCTAATCACAATACGGAAAAAGCAAGACTATGAGAACCTGTGCTGGCTGCTGTACCTTCAGACATGGAACACCAATTTTGGGACAAACTGCAATTGCTGTGTTCCTAAAACAAAGATAGAAGTGGGCTGCATCATTGAGTGCATGCACTGTAGCTGCCAGGGCTGCTCTAGCTGAGGTCCTTGGGCCCTGACCCCTCTCCACCCCGGACTCTGGACTTTGCATGTTCCTGCCTGTTGTCGTCCCATTTCCTGGGAACAACTCTTCTCCTAGAGCAATGCCCTAGGCCTTAGTTGGAGCATGGTCTCTATAGGTGAAGGCTTTGCTCTCCATCAGCTGTGATTTGTAAAAATAAAAACTTTAAACCTCTTGGGGGGAAAACAACTGTTAAAAGAAGTTCTTCAGAAAAATGAAAATTATAGGTTAGGCACTTGGATTCACATAACAAAAGGAAGACCATGGGAAAATCAATAAGTGAAGGTAAAATTAAAACTTTTATTTTCTTACACTTAATCTAACAGTTAAGTTTGCTAAAAATAATATCAATATGTTCATATATATGTTTAAATATATATGTTTATATATAAGTGAAATGAATGACAGCAATTATAGAAGGGAAGGGAGGGAGATACTAAGATTCTTTTATTATAAGGAACTCACACTATCCATGAAGTGGTACAGTGTTACTTGACAGTGAACTTGGGCCAGGCATGCTGGCTCATGCCTGTAATTCTAGCACTTTGGGAGTCTAAGGCAAGAAAGAGGATCCCTTTAGCCCAGGATTTGGAGACACAGCCTGGACAGCATAGAGGGACCTTGTCTCTATTTTAAAAAAGAAAAGAAAATGAACTTGGATTAGTTTTAAATCTATATTGCAAACTCAATTGAATAAATAAAAAAGGAGAAAAAAAAATTATAACTGACATGTTTTATGTCAGAGAAAATGGAATCATGTAAAATTCTCAGTTAAAACCACAAGATGCAAAAGAACATGGAAGATAAAAATAGAAGCAAAAAACAAGGGCAACAAATAGAAAACAGCAGCAAACATTGTAGATATTAGCCCAATCATATCAATAATCACTTTAAGCGGTCACTTTGGCAGCACATATACTAAAATTGGAAAGATACAGAGATTAGCATGTCCATTGTGCAAGGATGACATGCAAATTTGTGAAGCATTCCATATTTTCATGGAAAGGAAAAACTGGTACCAGCCACTGCAAAAACACATTAAAGTACAAAGACCAATGACACTATGAAGAGACTGTATCAACTAGTTTGCAAAATAACCAGCTAGCATCATGATGACAGGATCAAATTTACACATAACAATAACCTTAAATGTAAATGGACTGAATGCCCCAATTAAAAGACTCAGACTGGCAAACTGGATAAAAAGTCAAGACCCATCAGTGTGCTGTATTCAAGAGACCCATCTCACATGCAAAGACACATAGGCTCAAAATAAAGGGATGAAGAGAAATTAACCAAGCAAATGGAAAGCAGAAAAAAGCAGGGGTTGCAATCCTAGTTTCTGACAAAACAGACTTTAAACCAACAAAGATCAAAAAAGACAAAGAAGGGCCTTACATAATGGTAAAGGAATCAATTCAGCAAGAAGAGCTGACACTCCTAAATATATAAACACCCAATACAGGAGCACCCAGATTCATAAAACAAGTTCTTAGAGACCTACAAAGAGACTCAGACTCCCACACAATAATAGTCGGAGACTTTAACACCCCATTGTCAATATTAGGCAGATCAATGAGACAGAAAATTAACAAGGATATTCAGGACTTGAACTCAGCTCTGGATCAGGTGGACCATGTTAGGGTTTGAAGAGAAGGCAAGGGTTAAAGACACACACACACACACACACACACACACACACACACACACACACACACACACACACACGGTAGCTTAACAGCAAATGCTGGCTTTATGTCCAGCGTAAGGCCTACAGAAGTGGGAGACCAGCTTAATGCCAGTGCCACCACTGCTTACAGGCTTGGACAATTTATAGGCCTGGATGGGCAGGGTCTGGCGGGGCATGGGCTGCTGCCTGGGAAAATGTTGATAATGTGTTCCCATGATGAGGCTGTTCTGGCCCTTGTTCTGTTGGAATGTGGTGTTTCTTGCACTTTTTCCCAGCAGAATATGATAAGAGGCAGGCTGTTTCTCATGGCCCAAATACCCAGTGGGATGTTTCACTTTGACCAAGGTCTGCAAAATGGTGGGGGGACTTACAAAATGGTGCAGTTTGGACTAATATTCTTGCCTTCTATTTTAATATAAAAGGAAGAGGGGTGTTGTTGATTATCTGGTTGCTTCCTGCTGAATAGGGGCCCTGTAATCAGGGTTTGGGTTTTTAAGCAGTGGGGGTCCGACTTCAGAGTTGTTTTCCTGGAGGCACTGATACTGGACATGGTGGAGAAGGATGGTATCAGTGTGTTTCTGGGTGGTTGCCTGGACAAGGAAGTTCAGCCTTCGGGAGATAAAGCAGGATATGAAGATGAGTATACATGGGCCAATTATTAGTATTAGGAGGAGGAAGATTAGGGACCCTAAGAAAGGGGCAACCTGCTATTCCGGTGCTGAGTGCAGCAGAGATGTTTAGTTCTGCTAACAGGGGAATTAAGTGTACAGGCTGTTGGGTATATGTGGAGGAGGAGGAAATAGGGACTACTAAAGGAACCTGAATGGTTTGGTTGTTAGGCAAAATGTTAATGTTTGGAGATTAAAACACCAGAGTGTATGTTCTTAACTCACCTGCCAGCAGGCAAAGATAAGATTTTTTGCCACACAGGAAAAAAGACCAGGGGTTGACAGGCAAGAGTTGTAAGTGAAGGCAGTGAGCCATGAGAAGATGGGGGTTGAATCCTGGACAAACTTTTTGTCCCAATTTTTTTGTTTTTCTAGGTTGAATAGCTGTTAACAAGGTTAACCCCTGTGAGGGCCTGATAGGGAATGTTGGTGGGGGTGGAGGTGAAGGTTGTTTGGTTTTGGAGAGAGATAGAGAAATGGATTTTTGTTAACTAATAGCCATTGCGGTTCTGATAGGGCAGAAGGATATAGGTTGCAGTTGAGGGAACTGTTTCTGCATTTTTTCCAAGGAGAGCCCTTGATTTGGCTACACGGAGAGCTGCGCCAGCAGAGAGGGGAGGGGTTAGTAAGAGGTGTTTAACAGTTGGAAGAAAGAGGGGAGTGTGACTGATTTAAGAGGCAATGTGTGAGGTTGACGAAGGGGGTCCAGCTGTCAGAGGTTGTGGGTGGCAACTTAGAGTATCCCACGGACAAAGAGGACACAAGGAGAAAAAGGAGATTTGAGTAGGAGTGAAATTTTGGAAGGTGTCCTGCAGCCATAGATCCTGGATTAATGTGAAGAATGTGTGTGGACTGCCTAGGGATGTGGGGAGGGAATACCAGGAAAGATCTGAAACAAGGTATAAGAGAAGATTTGAAATTAGAGGCAGAGAGTGTTATGGACCAGGGCCTTCTGGATTGGCAACTTCTGGAACTCTTGTTAAGCACAATGAGGTTGGTCCTGTGAAGAAGGAAGAATATTTTGGGGGTGAGAAAATTTCTGGATGTGGATCTTGTGCTCTTTTTAGCTTGGAATGGTGTATCCAGTGTGGAAGGGACATTAGCTTTTGCCACTGTGGGAGTAGTTAAGATAACCTGGTTAGGACCCATCCATTTAGGCTGGAGAGGTTAGGAGGAGGAGCCTGCAATCCAGATGCAGCTCTCTGGTTGTAGGGACAGGGAGGAGTGTTTGGAGGATGGACTTTTAGACTGGGGCAAGTAAGCATTTGCGTGCTGTCTTATTAGATGTTGAGTGAGGTGTAATGCCAGCCAAGTATCCTGTACATAATGGGGAGCAGATACAGGGAGATTCTGGAGGATAAAAGGGCATTTGTACATGAGTTTAAATGGGCTTAGGCTGAGGGGCTTTTGGGGAATGGCTCGCAAACGCATGAGGGCCAATGGAAGAAGTGAAGTCCAGACCCTGTTAACCTCTAGGGAGAGTTTGGTTAGTTGTTGTTTTAAAAGGGCATTGACCCATTTAATTTTACCTAAAGATTGGGTGGAGTAAGGAATATGAAAAGCTCGTTTAATGTTTACAGCCTTTGCCAGCTGTTGGTTAACCTGTGAAACAAATGTTGACCCATTGTCTACTGGATGGAAGAGGGGAGTTTAAACTGGGGGATAATATGGGTGAGGAGAATAGAAGCGACAGTGTGTGCCTTTTCGGTGGTGGTAGGAAAAGCTTCTATCTATCCAGAGAATGTATCTACTATTGTTAGAAGTTACCAAACTTGTTTTACAGAGTGCATGTTGGTGAAGTCGATCTGCCAGTCCTGCCCTGCCAGGTGCCCTCGGGCCTGATGTGCGGGGAAAGGAGGTCATTTGATAATTTCCTGAGGGTAAGTTTGAGTGCAAAGGGAACATGCCTTAGTAATATCTTTGAGATTGGCAGCCATGGTGGGAGAATCTATACAAGTTTTTAAGAGCTGGAGTAGGGGCCAATAACTGGCATAAAAATGGTTGTGCACATCTGAAAGTACAGAAGGTTTCTGGGACTTGTGAAAAAATTTTATCATTGAGGTAGAACTATTTTCCTTCCTGAACCGTGCCAGCCTGGGTGAGTGAGGTTTGTTTTGCCTGGGTATATACAGGGAGTATGCTGGGAAAAATGGGCAATAATGATTTTTTTTTTTTGAGATGGAGTCTTGCTCTGTTGCCCAGACTGGAGTGCAGTGGCATGATTTTGGCTCACTGCAACCTCCACCTCCTGGGTTCATGCCATTCTCCTGTCTCAGCCTCCTGCGTAGCTGGGACTACAGGTGCCCACCACCACGCCTGGCTAATTTTTTGTATTTTTAGTAGAGATGGGGTTTCACCGTGTTAGCTAAGATGGTCCCGATCTCCTGACCTCGTGGTCTGCCTGTCTTGGCCTCCCAAAGTGTTGAGATTACAGGCATGAGCCACCACACTCGGTCAATGATGGGGTTTTAAGAGCTGCCTGCTGGGCTGCCAAATTTGCTAAAACCTTTTCCTTGGTTATGGCATTTGTAGCCTTTTGGTATCCCTTACAATGGATAATGGCAGCCTGTAGTTGTAGTTTAGCTGCCTCCAGCAGCCTGTGTATGAGTTTGCCATTTTCTATGGGTGTTCCTTTTGTAGTTAGAAAACCCCTTTCCTGCCAGATTAAGGTGTGAGAGTGTAGGATGTGAAATGCTTATTTGGAATTGATGTAAATGTTAACACTCTCTTTAGTAGGATGAGGGACCTGGTTAGGGCAACTATTTTTGCCTGTTTACAGGTAGTTCTGCCTGTTGAGAGGTAATTCTGCCTGTTGAGAGGTAGTATGGGGTGAAAGAGCACTGGATTCTTGGAGTTTATTTTCAGCAATGATAGTATAGCCATGGCTCCCTAAAAGAGCTTCCATTAATGAACCATGTAGGTGTTTCCCTGCAAAGGAGCTTCCGAGATGTTTTGGAAGTGGGAGGAAAGGGAGTTCAAGAGGTTCAGGCAGGAGTAATAGAGCTCAGAACTGGAGGTGTTTACAGGTAGGAGGGTGGCTAGCTTGAGAGCTTTACATCTCTGGAAGGTGATTAGAGAGTTTCCTATGAATAAGGCATGCACTTGCTGTAAACGGGATGATGGGAGGTATAGAAGAGATTGGTAGCTTACGAAGTTCTGCAGGTTATGGGAAGATGCAATAGTAATGTGTTGGTAGAGAGTGAGTTTCTGTGCCTCTGAGGCCAGCAATGTGACCGCACCCAATATTTTTAGGCAGGGTGGCCAGCCTTGGATGAAAAAGTCCAGTTGTTTTGAGAGGTATGCAGTGGCTTGTGGGGCATTGCCATATGTTTGGCAGAGTAGTCCAAGAGCAAGGCCTCGGTCACAATGTATATACAGAGGAAAGAGCTTGGTGTGGTTGGGCAGTCTCAGTACTGGGACCATTTTAGGCACTTTTTCATTTTTTAAAGTGAGGGTTGATGGGGCAAGCTAGGTTCAGGGGTTCTAGGATGGGCCCATGTGAGGCCATGTAGAGCAGCTTGGTCAGCAAGTTGAAGTTGGAAATCCACAGTCAGAAGTATCCCACAAGGCCCAAGAAGGAGAGGAGGTCATTTGAAGGGGCATGTCCCAAATTAGCTCCTTGCATTGGGTTGGGATGGCTGGAGAGTTCGGGGTTAGGACAAGCCCAAGGTAAGTAATCTGGGTTTGGGCTACCTTGAGTCTTTGTGGGTGAGACCAAATATCCTCAGCTATGGAGGAAGTTTAAAAGCTGAGTGGTGTGTTGCATGGACAGATGGAGGGGCTACAGAAAAGGAGGTTATTGATTATTGGAGGAGGGTGCTAGGAGCAAGGGGAAGTTCAGCCTAGTCCTTGGTGAGGGCCTGTCCAAATAGGTGGGTGCTATCTCAGAACCCCTGTGGAAGTACAGTCCATATTAGTTGGATGGATGTTTGAGTATCAGGATCTGACTAAGTGAAACCAAAAAGACTTTGGGAAGCTAGATTTAAGGGAATAGTGAAAAAGGCATCATTTAAATCCAATATAGAGAAGTGTGTGGTAGATGGGGGAATATGGGAGAGTAGAGTATATGGCTTGGGGACCACCAGCTGGATTGGCACCACCACCTGGTTTACAACTCAGAGATCCTGGATAAAGTGGTAAGACCCATCTGTCTTTTTGACAGCCACGATAGGGGTGTTGTGGGAAGAGTTTACAGGCTTGAGAATTTGAGCTTGTAAAAGTTTACAGGTAATAGGTTTGAGGCCCCTGAGGCTGGCTGGGTTAAGGGGATATTGAGACTGATGAAGGAAAATGGAGGGGTTTTGGAGGGTTAATTTAACTGGGATGTGATGTGTGGCTATTGTGGGTTTAGAAACATTCCAAACTTCAGGATTAATAGAAAGTAACAGAGTGGATAATGAGGATGAGGGGGAGGAGAGGGAAGCATCTGGGCTGCAGAGTAAAATAAAATGGGTAGAATTGCCGGAGGCAAATTGTATGGAGGCGTGGAATTTACTTAATATGTCCTGCCTCAAGATAGGAGTAGGGCACTGAGAATTAACCAGGAAGGAGTAGGTAAAGGGAGTGTTAAATAGGTTGCATAATAGAGGACCAGTCTGTTTGTGCCTGGAGGGGAGTTTATCAATTCCCATAATAGAGATAGAAGAACTAAGAGGGGTTCCAGAATATTCTGGTAAAACCGAGTAACTAGCCCCCATATCTAATAGGAAAGATATGGGTTTACCAGAGACCGACAGCATTACCCTGGGTTCCGAGGTGGTAGTGGCGATGGGCCAATGGATTCCAGGCCCTGTCAGTCTTCAGTTAGAGGTGATGAAGCGGGAGGAAGTTTGGCTGAGCACAGTCCGACTTCCGGTGTTGTTTCTTTTTTTCTTTTTTTTTGAGACAGAGTTTCGCTCTTGTCGCCCAGGCTGGTGTGCAATGGCATGATCTCAGCTCACTGCAAACTCTGCCTCCCGGGTTCAAGCGATTCTCCTGCCTCAGCCTCCCAAGTAGCTGGGATACAGGCACCTGCCACCATGCCCAGCTAATTTTTGTATGTTTAGTAGAGATGGGGTTTCACCATGTTGGCCAGACTGCACTCAAATTCCTGACCTCAGGTGATCCACCTGCCTTGGCCTCCCAAAGTGCTGGAATTACAGGCATGAGCTACTGTTCCTGGCCCAGTGTTTCTTGATACCACAGATAGGGTAGGGTTTTGAGGGTGGCCTGGGATTAGGGCAGGCTTTTGCCCAGTGATCCTGTTGGCCACACTAAAAACAGGCTTCTGGCAGTGACTGTTGCAAAGTTGAGGACTTCTGTATGCATTGGGAACCCTGTTGAATGACAGCTGCCAGCATCTGGTATTTAGCCTGGTCTCTTTTTAGTTTTTGGGTTTTTAGTTCTTCCTCTCTATTGTTAAAGACCTTAAAGGCCACTTTGATTAAGTCTCTTTGGGAGGTTTGAGGGCTATTCTCCAATTTTAAAAATTTCTTTCAGATGTGTGGGGCTGACTGGGAGATGAAGTATAAATGGAGGTAGATTCTGCCCTTATTGGTATTAGGGCTTAAGGTGGTATATTTAGTCATGGCCTTTGAAAGGGAGGAGAGGAAAAGAGCAGTGGCAGCTTTGTTTATGCCAGCTAGGAGGCTTGATATTATATGGCCTTGTTGCTGTCTCTGCAGAAGTTGCCTGATAATCCCAATTGGGGTTAGTTTTGGGGACAGCCAGGATCCCTATTGGGTTATGAGCAGCATCTTGTTGGTAGAGGTTGTTTGCATGGGCCTGGGTATTCATCCAGATGTGTCCCCTGTCCTCCAGGGTGAGGGTGGAGGAGAGGATTACATATATGTCATGCCAGGTAAGGTTATAAGATTGAGTGACATACAGAAATTCCTTGTGGAAAGATGTGAGATCCATGGAAAAGGAGCCAATTATCTTTTTAAGATGGGAGAGGATGGCTAGGGAGAAGGGAATATGAGCTCAGATTATGCCTTTGACCCTTGCCACCTCCTGCAAGGAAAGGACTTCGGAAGGCCTTTGGATGTGTGCCTGGTTTTCAGGAAAAGGGGGTTGGGTGTGAGAGCTGATTTGCAGTGGAGAAGGAAAGGGGGGCAGAGGGCAAAAGTAAGGGGGTGGAGGAGCCGCAGCCAAAGGAGAATAAGGAGGGGATGGTGGTGGGAGGGGGACCGAGGGAGGGGGATTGTTTGCCAGGTTGAAATTAGAGGAGGGATTGTCCAAAGGAGGAGGCATTTTTGCGGGTTTTTTGTTGAGGAGGAGGATTTGAAAAGGTGAACATGATTGGCAGAGAGAGAGAGCCGCAAACAGAGATAAGCAAAGCATCTCACATCATTTACCATTGCGTTGGAGGAAGTTTTTTAGATTATGTTGAATTTGGAAATTGAATGTTTTGTTTTTTGGCCATTGACTATTGTTGTCCAGGTTACACTAGGGCTAGGCAACATAAGAGAGGAAAGTAAGGCGTTCTGTTTTAATAGAGTCCATCAAGCCCTGGGCTTGGAGGATCCAGATGAGACATTTGGGAGGAGTGAATAAGGTATTCAGTTTTAATGGAGTCCACCAAGCCCTGGGCTGGGAGGTTCCAGACGAGACACCCGAGGGTGGTGTCTTGAGGAGGTTTGAGGAGACTTGCCCCATACTGGTGGCTGGAAGGGTGAGAAATTTAGAAGAGGGGAGTGAGTACCCCAGAGGGGAGTGAATACTCCAAAGGAAAGTGAGTACCCTGGAGAGGAGTGAGTACCCCAATTCCTCCGGGAGAAGGAACATAGGATAGCTGAGCTGGAGCATCCCCACAGCTCTTTGCAGTCCCCCAGAGGCCGGAGTGGCTGGAGTGGTGAGCATTCAAGGGCACCCCTGAGAAGGCAGGCCGTGGTCACCTGGTGACAGAGGAGACTTCTCACCCAGAGTTGGGATTTTCTGGTGAACCATCAGAAATAGAGAGGAATTCGGAAAGGAGGAAAAGGGAGACTCACCCACTAATTGGAGATTGGTGTTGGATGTGATGTCCAGCAATGGGGGTGATCCTTGTCAGAGCCACCCAGAAAAGGGAAAGAAAGAAAAAGATGATGGAGAGTTTGATCAGGATCTGGAGGTCAGCGCAGGGCTGGAGAAGATGAGAAAATGAGGGAAGCAGGGCTGGGAACAAGGAGTCCACTCAGGATCTGGAAGCAGTCCTGGGTCTAGTTTTTGCTGCTTGCTGCTTTCCAGGTTGCAAGAGAAGACTTACCTGCTTAGAACCCAATCCCCATCCCAGGTTTTGGCACCAAAATGTTAGGTTTTGAAGGGAAGGTGAGAGTTAAAGAAAGACACACACACACAGAGAGGGCAGCTTAACGGCAATACCAGTATATCGCAAAAACCTGTGAAGGTGGGGGACCAGCTTAATGCCAGAGCCCACCGTGGCTTATAGGCTTGGGCAATTCATAGGCCTGAGTGGGAGGGGACTGTGGGGGCATGGCTTGCTGCCTGGAAAAATGTTGATAACCTGTTCACAGGATGAGGTGGTTCTGGCCCTTGTTCTGGCAGAATGTGGTGTTCCTTGCACTTTCTCTCAGCAGAATATGGTGTTCCTTGCACTTTCTCTCAGCAGAATATGATAAGAAGCAGGCTGTTTCTCATAGCCCAAACTACCGTGGAATGTTTCACTTTGATCAAGATCTGCGAAATGGCGGGCGGCTTACAAAATGATGCAATTTGGACTAACAGACCTGCTAGATATCTACAGAACTCTTTATCCAAAAACCACAGAATATACATTCTTATCAGTGCTGCATGGCACTTACTCTAAAATCGATCACATAATTGGAAGTAAAACACTCCTCAGCTAATGCAAAGGAACTGAAATAATAATAAACAGTCTCTCAGACCACAGGGCAATCAAATTATAACTCAGGATTAAGAAACTCACTCAAAACCACACAACTACATGAAAATTGAACAGCCTGCTCCTGAACTGGGTAAATAATGAAATAAAGGCAGAAATCAAGAAGTTCTTTGAAACAAATGAGAACAAAGAGACAACATACCAGCACTATTCACAATAGGGAAGACATGGAATCAACCCAAAGGCCCATCAATGATAGACTGGATAAAGAAAATGTGGTACATATACACCACGGAATACTATGTAGCCATAAAAAAGAATGAGATCATGTCCTTTGCAGGGACATGGATGAAGCTGGAAGCCATTATCCTCAGCAAACTAACACAGAAACAGAAAACCAAACACTGCATATTCTCACTCATATGTGGGAGCTGAACAATAAGAACACATGGACACAGGGAGGGGAACAACACACACTGGGGCCTGTCAGGGGTGTGGGGGAGGGAGAACATCAGGATAAATAGCTAATGTATGCAGGGCTTAATACTTAGGTGATGGGTTGTTAGGTGCAGCAAACCACCATGGCACACATTTACCTATGTAACAAAGATGCACATCCTGAACATGTATCATTTGACCTTAAAATAAAACAAAATAAAATAAAAAATAAAGTAGTTGGCTAGGTTTACATTTTGCAATATAGACATTGCGGAATTTAGACATATAGGAAATCAAGATTCTGGGCACATTCATTGTAAAGTGAAATCAGAAAGTCTCTGGTTATAAAGAGTGAATGGGATTAAGCAGGTGTTTTATAGGCAGTCTCCTCACACTGAATTGCAGCCGTGTGCTATTTGGAATGCAGTCTGACTTAATAACTCACACATGCCAGTAACATACATGATAGAGCCAAAGTACTGTAGTTAAATAATGGATTTTATAAACATTAAATGGTCTTTTAGCACCTGAATTTATTGCGAGAGTCAAGTAAGGGGTTATATATGCGTGCATTTTGGTCTGAATCTTGAACTTCTGTTAAACATTGATATAAATGTGTCTCGAGACTGGTCTATAACAGATTTAAAAAAATGATTACTTTTTCTCTCTCAGGCTTTAAAAATCCTATTTTTGGCAACAGAATCTATGAGTTTTATTAAACAAAGTAAAAGTTTAGACCTTTACAAATAATCACTTTACATGTTAATGGTCTAAATACACCAATTAAAAGACAGAAATTGTCAGAGGGAGTCAAGACGCAATGCCCAAACATATGTTTTCTACAAGGAATCCACGTTAAATATAAACACACATATAGATAAAAAGATAAATGGATGGAGAATGACATACCATGTTGATACTAATAAAAAGAAAGTGGTAGTAGCTGTATTCATTTAAGACAAAGCAGACTTCAGAGCAAAAAAAAAGTATCAGGATAAAGAGGTTTACTACATAATGATGAGGGCCAATTATACAACAGGGCTAACAATCCTTAATGTGTATGCACCTAACAATAGCATCAAAATACATGAGGCAAAAAATGAAAAAACTGTAAAAGGGAATAGATACATTCACTATTATAGTTGGAGACTTTAACATGTCTTTTTCAGTAACGGACAGATTTGACAGGCAGAAAATAAGGACCTAGAGGAAATCAACAGCACCATTAATCAAATAGAGTTAATTAACACCAATTAAAGGGCACTTCATCAAACAACAGTAGATTATACATTGTTCTCAAGCTCACACAAAACATTCGCCAAGACCGATGACATTCTGGGCCACAAAACACCTTAACAAATTTGTATGGATATGAATCATACAATGTCTGCTCTCAAACCACAATGGAATTAAATGAGAAGTTAATAACAAAAAGATAGCTGGAAAATCCCAAAATACTTGAAAATCAAACAACAGACTTCTAAATAACACACGAGCCAAAGAGACTCAATGTAAATGTTTATTGATAGATGAATGGATAAAGAAAATGTAGTATACACATACAATGAAATATTATTCAGACTTATGAAAGAAGGAAATCCTGCCATTTGTGAAATATGGATGAGTGTGGAGGATAATAGGCTAAGTGAAATTAGCCAAACACACAAGGACAAATACTACATAATACCACCTATGTGATGAATCTAAAATAGTCAAACTCATAGAAGCAGAGAGTGGAATAGTTGTTGAAGGGTACATGATGAGGTGGAATCAAAGTTATTAGACAAAGAATACAATTTTCAGTTACATAAGTTGAATAAGTCCTAGGGATATATTGTACAGCATAGAGCCTATGGTTAATAATACTGTATTGTGTACTTAAAATTTTAGGTGTGGTGGCTCATGCCTGTAATTTCAACACTTTGAGAGGCTGAGGCAGGAGGATCACTTGAGTCCAGCAGTTTGAGACCAGCCTGGGAAACATAGCAAGACCTTGGTTCTACAAAAAATAAAAAATAAATTAGCTCAGTGTGGCAGTGTGCACTTGCAGTTCCAGCTCCTCAGGAGACTGAGATGGGAGGATTGGTTGAACCCAGGAGTTCAAGGCTGCAGTGAGCCATGATTGTGCCACTGCCCTCAAGCCTGGGTTAAAGAATAAGGCTTTGTCTCAAAAAAATTTGCGAAGAAGGTAGATCTTATATTAAGTATTCTCAACACACACACACACACAGACACACACACACAAATAAGAAGGCAGGAGAAAACTTTTGAAAGTGACAGGTAGTTTTATGGCATAGATTGTGCTGATAGTTTCATGAATGTATACTTATCTCCGAATAACATGGTTTTGTTTAAAGAAGATATCTTTTTTTAGAAGAAGAAATCTTAATAGAAATTTAAAAATATTTTGAGCTAATTGAAAATGAAATGACAGCTGATCCAAATTTGTGGCATGCAGTGAGAGCAGTGCTGAGAGGGAAATTTATAGTACTGAATGCACATATGAGAAAAGAAAAAAGACACAAAATCAATAATCTAAGCTTACACCTTAAGAAACTAGAAAAAAAGGAAGCAAATTAAATCCAAAGTTAGCAGAAGAAAAGAAATAATACAGATCACATCAGAAATCAATGAAATTGACAACAGGATATTAATAAACAGAATCAGCAAAACCAAAAGCTGGTTCTTTGAAAAGATCAATAAAATTGATAAGCCTGTAGCCAGGCTAAGAAAGAAAGTGAGAAGACACAAATTAATAATATCAGAAATGAAAGAGGGGACATCACTAAAGATCCCATGGACATTAAAAGGGTAATAAAGAAATATTATGAACAACTCTATATTCATTATTTGATAACCTGGGTGACCCAATTTCTTAAAAGGCACAATCTAACAAAACTCATCCAAAATAAATATATAATTTGAATAGCCCTATATCCACTACAGATATTAAAATTACCTATTGGCTACTATGCTCACTCCCTGGTGACAGGATCCATACCACAAACCTCAGCTTCATGCAATATAACCATGTGACAAATCTGCACACGTACTCCCTGTATCTGAAATAAAAGTTGAAATTTAAAGAAATACTAAAAATAATTTTAAAATATATTAAATAAATATCAATAACCTCCCCAAACCAAAAGTACCAGGTCCAGTTACATTCACTGGGGAATCCTACAAACATTTAAGGAAGAAATAATACCAATTATTTGTAATATTTTTCAGAAGATAAAAGCAGAGATAATTTCTAATTCATATTATAAAGCCAGCATTACCCTAATACCAAAATCAAAGACATTACAAGAAAAGAAAACTATAGACCAATATTTTTGATGAGCATAAATGCAAAAATTCTCAATAAAACATTAACACATCAAATCTGACAATACAGAAAAATAATTATATGCCACAATCAAGTGGTAATTTTCCCAGGCATGCAAAGTTAGTTCAACATTTGAAAATCAATTAATGTAATAAATCAATAAGCTAAAGAAGAAAAATCACATAATCATATTCAATAAGCACAGAAAAAATTATTTGACAAAATTCAACTCCCATGATAACCAATCTCAGCAAATTCAGAATAGAAGGGAACTTTCTTCAACTTCATAAGAATATGTACACCAAATGCACAGTTAACATCATACTTACCAGTGAGAAACAAGAACTTTTCCCTGTAAGATCAGGAACAAAGCAAGAATGGCTGGATAATTCTCTGAAGTCTACTCGTGGGTTGTGGTGCTGGTGGTAGCACCCAGAAAACATAGAAGATAAAAGCATTAATTACATGAAATAGTATATTCTGCATTGCACAGGAGTATTTTTGGTTTTGAATGAAAGCTGTGCCCTGGAAAGGATAGCATTCATTTTTTAAGGTTTTGAGAAACACTGGATGACTAGTTTGGATATACATTTTGGCACATTCTGTTTGACCATCCAGCTGGAGAATAATATCCTAAGCTTAAGCAAACTTTACCCTAGAGGAGAAGAAATAAGTAATTTTTTTCTTTTTTTGAGACGGAGTCTCGCTCCGTCTCCCAGGCTGGAGTGCAGCGGCGCGATCTTGGCTCACTGCAAGCTCCGCCTCCTGGGTTCACGCCATTCTCCTGCCTCAGCCTCCTGAGTAGCTGGGACTACAGGCACCCGCCACCATGCCCGGCTACTTTTTTGTGTTTTTAGTAGAGACGGGGTTTCACCGTGTTAGCCAGGATGGTCTCGATCTCCTGACCTCATGATCCGCCTGCCTCGGCCTCCCAAAGTGCTGGGTTACAGGCGTGAGCCACTGCGCCTGGCCGAGAAATAAGTATTTTCAAAAAAAAGAATTAGGACATGGTGGCCTTGGTCTGAGAAGACCTGGTTCATGAGACAGTGGAGCATTTTAGGGACATTGTTGTAGTCATGAGTGGAGTCTTGACGGGCAGGAAAAGTTAATTTTGGTTAAGGTAATGAGCAGCATAAAAAGAGTGTTGTTACGTAGCATGATGCCTCCAGTTTTGTTCTTTTGGTTTAGGATTGACTTGGCGATGCAGGCTCTTTTTTGGTTCCATATGAACTTTAAAGTAGTTTTTTCCAATTCTGTGAAGAAAGTCATTGGTAGCTTGATGGGGATGGCATTGAATCTATAAATTACCTTGGGCAGTATGGCCATTTTCATGATATTGATTCTTCGTACCCATGAGCATGGAATGTTCTTCCATTTGTTTGTATCCTCTTTTATTTCATTGAGCAGTGGTTTGTAGTTCTCCTTGAAGAGGTCCTTCACGTCCCTTGTAAGTTAGATTCCTAGGTATTTTATTCTCTTTGAAGCAATTGTGAGTGGGAGTTCACTCCTGATTTGGCTCTCTGTTTGTCTGTTATTGGTGTATAAGAATGCTTGTGATTTTTGTACATTGATTTTCCAAAACAGCATGGTACTGGTACCAAAACAGAGATATAGATCAATGGAACAGAATAGAGCCCTCAGAAATAACGCCGCATATCTACAACTATCTGATCTTTGACAAACATGACAAAAACGAGCAATGGGGAAAGGATTCCCTATTTAATAAATGGTGCTGGGAAAACTGGCTAGCCATATGTAGAAAGCTGACACTGGATCCCTTCCTTACACCTTATACAAAAATTAATTCAAGATGGATTAAAGACTTAAATGTTAGACCTAAAACCATAAAAACCCTAGAAGAAAACCTAGGCATTACCATTTAGGACATAGGCATGGGCAAGGACTTCATGTCTAAAACACCAAAAGCAATGGCAACAAAAGCCAAAATTGACAAATGGGATCTAATTAAACTAAAGAGCTTCTGCACAGCAAAAGGAACTACCATCAGAGTGAACAGGCAGCCTACAAAATGGGAGAAAATTTTCGCAACCTACTCATCTGACAAAGGGCTAATATCCAGAATCTACAACGAACTCAAACAAATTTACAAGAAAAAAACAACCCCATCAAAAAGTGGGTGAAGGACATGAACAGACACTTCTCAAAAGAAGACATTTATGCAGCCAAAAAACACATGAAAAAATGCTCACCATCACTGGCCATCAGAGAGATGCAAATCAAAACCACAATGAGATACCATCTCACACCAGTTAGAATGGCAATCATTAAAAAGTCAGGAAAAAACAGGTGCTGGAGAGGATGTGGAGAAACAGGAACACTTTTACACTGTTGGTGGGACTGTAAACTAGTTCAACCATTGTAGAAGTCAGTGTGGCGATTCCTCAGGGATCTAGAACTCGAAATACCATTTGACCCAGCCATCCCGTTACTGGGTATATACCCAAAGGACTATAAATCATGCTGCTATAAAGACACATGCACACGTATGTTTATTGCGGCACTATTCACAATAGCAAAGACTTGGAACCAACCCAAATGTCCAACAATGATAGACTGGATTAAGAAAATGTGGCACATATACACCATGGAATACTATGCAGCCATAAAAAATGATGAGTTCATGTCCTTTGTAGGGACATGGATGAAAGTGGAAATCATCATTCTCAGTAAACTATCGCAAGAACAAAAAACCAAACACCGCATATTCTCACTCATAGGTGGGAATTGAACAATGAGAACACATGGACACAGGAAGGGGAACGTCACACCCTGGGGACTGTTGTGGGGTGGGGGGACGGGGGAGGGATAGCTTTAGGAGATATACCTAATGCTAAATGATGAGTTAATGGGTGCAGCACACCAGCATGACACATGTATACATATGTAACTAACCTGCACATTGTGCACATGTACCCTAAAACTTAAAGTATAATAATAATAAAATTTTTTTAAAAAAGAGTGTTGTTACTAAAATGGAGGGAGTTTATGATAAAACACTTGGATATTGTGGCACATGCCTTCAAGTATTGACAGGTCTTCTGCCTTCTAATTGAATTCTCTGCCTAACAGCTCATTTCATTTGCCTCTGAATGGAGTTCAATTTAATTCATGATCAATAAGTAGTAAGTAGTCCATAAGGATCTCGGAAAGACAAAGTAATTGAAAGGCAAGGCTTCATGCCATGGACACAGCTGGATTTAAATTTACCCAGTATGAAATATAAGAAGGTAAAGAGGTGTGAATTCCATACTGTATTAGGCTAAATGCAAAAACAGAAGGTAGTTCCACATATGCAAGGATCTTGATGCTATCATTCTTAGATGTAGACAACAAAACTCTTTTGTGTGGTTTCAGTAACAGAGAGATAATAGGTGGGCTTCATCAAGAGTTTTTGTTGTAATTCTAAACTATGGAATGCTTTACTCCAAACTATAATAAATGTAATAAATAAGTAAATACAAGACTAAACAATGATACCACTGGAATTCAATATATTCTTCCTCTTTCCAATGACACAATATTTTAATGAGCAGGAAAGCAAAAAACAGATGGGGGCCAATCAGTGAGAGGATCTAAGAATTGTAAATATATGCACCCAACACTGGAGCACCCAGATATATAAAGCCATTATTATTAGAGTTAAAGAGAAATACAGATGCCAATACAATAATAGCTGGAGAATTCAACATCCCACTTTCAGCATTGGACAGATCTTCCAGATAAAAAAATCAATAAAAAACACCAGACTTAATCTGCACTATAATATAACATAAATATGTGTATTCTGCAGTCATTGGATGAAGTGTTCTGTAAATATTGATTAGATCCATTTGTTCTATAGTGAATATCAAGTCTGATATTTCTTTGTTGATTTTCAGCCTGGATGATCTGTCTAATGCTGAAAGTGGAGTGTTGAAGACTCTTAACGATCATTGTTTTGGGGTCTCTCTCTTTAGCTCTAACAATATGTGCTTTATATATGTGGGTGCTCCAGTATTGAGTGCATATATATTTACCATGTTATATATTCTTGCTGAAATGATCTCTTTATCATTATACAGTGACCTTCTTTGTCTCTTCTTATATCTTTTGTTTGAAATCTATTTTTTTTATGATATAACTACACTTGTTCTTTTTTGGTTTCTATTAGTATAAAATATCATTTTCCATCCTTTTATTTTCAGTCTATATGTGTCTTTATAGGTGAAATGTGTCTCTTGTAGGCAACAGATCAATGCATCTTGATTTTTAATCCATTCAGCCTCTCTTTCTCATTTGATTACGGAATTTAGTCCATCTACATTCAATGTTATTATTGATAAATAAGGACTTACTCTTGCCATTTATTTATTGTTTTCTGGTTGTTTTGTGATATTCTTTTCCTTCTTTCCTTCCTTCCTGTAATCCTTTTAGTGGGGGTGATTTTCTTTGGTGGTATGTTTTAATTTCTTGCTTTTTACGTTTTTTGATCCATTGTACATTTTTTGATATGAGGGTGCTGTGATGCTTGCAAATACTATTGTATAACCCATTATTTTAAACTGATTAAAACTTAATATTGATTGCATAAAAAATTAACTAAGAAGCAATGAAAAAACTAATATAAACTCTACATGTGAACTTCAACCCCTGCTTTTTAACTTGTTTTTTCTATTTGTGTCTTATTGTACTGTCTACGTCTTAAAAAGTTTTTGTAGTTGTTTTTGATCTGTTCATCTTTTAGTCCTTCTACTTAAGATATAAATAGTTTGCACAACACAAATACAATGTTATATTATGTGTTTTTCTCCATACTCACTATTATCAGTGAGTTTTGTACTTTCAGATGATTTCTTGTTGCTCATTAACATCATTTTGTTTATGATTAAATAACTCCTTTAACATTTCCTATAGGACAGGTCTGGTGTTGATGAAATGCCTCAGTTTTCATTTGTCTAGGAAAGTATTTTTCTTTTACATTTAAAAGACATTTTTATGGGATATACTATTCTAGTGTAAACATGTTTCTTCTTTTAGCACTTGAAATATTTTATGCCACTCTCTCCTCGCCTGTAAGATTTCCACTGGAAAACCTGCTGCCAGATGCTGCGTTGTCTGTTTTTTGTTTGTTTGTTTTTTCTTTTCTCTTGCAGCTTTTAGCATTCTTTCTTTATTGTTGACATTTTGGGAATTTGACTATTAAATGCCTCAAGGTAGTATTCTTTGGGTTAAATCTGCTTGGTGTTCTATAACCTTCTTGTACATAAATATTGATATCTTTCTGTAGGTTTGGGAAATTCTCTGTTATCATCCCTTTGAATAAACTTCCTACCCATATCTGTTTCTCTACCTCTTGTTTAAGGCCGATAACTATTATATTTCCCCCTTTGAGGCTATTTTCTAGATCTCATAGGGATGCTTCATTGTTTTATATTCTTTTTTCTTTTGTCTCCTCTGACTGTGTGTTTTCCTATAGCCTGTCTTCAAGCTCACTAATTCTTCCTTCTGGTTGATCAGTTCTGATGCATTCTTCAGTATACATCAATTGCTTTTTGCAACACCACAATTTCTGCTTGATTCTTTTAAATTATTTCAATCTCTTTTTTAAATTTATCAGATAGGGTTCTGATTCCCTTCTCTGTGTTATCTTGAATTTATTTGAGCTTCCTCAAAACAGCCTTTTTGAACTCTCTTTCTGAAAGGTCACATTTATTTCTCTCTCTGGGATTGATGCCTGGTACCTAATTTAATTCATTTGGTGAGGTCATGTTTTCTGGATAGTCTTGATGCTTGTGGATGTTTGATGAACAGTTTCTGGGCACTGAGTGGTTAGGTATTTATTGTAGTTTTGCAGTCTGGGCTTGTTTGTACCTGTCCTTCTTGAGAAGGCTTTTCAGGTATTTGTAAGTACTTAGTTGTTGTGACCAAAGATTTTGGTCACTGCTTCTATATCTGCATTAGAGGGCACTCCAGTCCAGCAGTGCTGTGGTTCTTGCAGACTCATAGAAGTACTGCCTTTGTTGTCTTGGATAAAATTGGCAAGAATTTTCTGGTTTACCAGGCAGAGACTCTTATTCTTTCCTTTACATTCTCCCAAACAAATGGAGTCTCTCCCCCTGTGCTAAGCTGCCTAGAGCTAGGGGAGGTGGAGGAGTGACACAAGTACTGCTGTGGCCATCACACTAGGACTGTACTGGATGAGAACTGAAGCCAGCACAGCATTGAGTCTCATTCAAGACCCACTGTAACCACTACCTGGCCACTGCCTATGTATGCTCAAGGCTCTAGGGCTCTCCAATCAGCAGGTGACAAAGCCAGCCAGGCTTCTGTTCTTCCCTTCTGGTGGCAAGTTCCCCTGGGCCCTGGGTATGTTCAGAGATGCCATCCAGGAGCTAGGACCTGGAGTCAGAAGCCTTAGAAATCTGCCATGTGCTCTACTCTACTGCACCTGAGCTGGCACCTAACCACAAGACAAAGTCCTTCCTTCTTTTTCCATTTTCACAGGCAGAGGATTCTCTTCCCATGGCCACCACCCCACAGGCCCATGGGGAACACTGCCAGGCTACCACTGGTATTCACTTAAGGCCCAAGGGCTCTTTAGTCAGCCTGTGGCAAATTCTGCCTGGTCTAGGATTCACCCTTTGGGGCAGTGGGCTTACCTCTGGCCCAATGCAGGTCCAGAAATGCCATCTAAGAGCCAAGGCCTGGAATCAGTGACTGCAAGAGCCCACTTGGTGTTCTTTCCCACTGTGGCTGAGCTGGTACCTAACCTACAAGACAAAATCCCCTTTACTCTTTCCTCTGCTATTCTCAAGCAGAAGTATCTCCCATAGCCACCACATGCAGGAATGTTCTGGGTCACATCTGAAACCAGCACATTTTTGGAGTCTTGCCAAAGGCCCACGGCCAAGTAGTACCTGGCTATTGCTGGTGATTATTTAGGGTTCAAGGGGTCCTTAGTCAACAGTTGATGAATCTTTTGAGGACTGGGTCCTTCCCTTCAAGGCATTGGGTTTCCTTTTGGCCAAAGGTGTATCTCAAAATGTTATGCAGGAGCTAGGGCGTGGAATGGGGTCCTCATGACTCTGTCAGCTGCCCTATCCTGCTGTGGCTAAGCTAGTGACCAAGTTGCAAGGCAAAATCCACTTGACTCTTCCCTCTCCTTTCCTCAAGCAGAAGGAAGTAGTCTTTTTGGAGCTTCACATTAGGCTGGCTGTCTGGTGTTGGGGGAGGGGTGGCAAAGGCACTCTTTAAGCTTCCCTGGTTGGTGTCACACTAGGCCATGTGCCCCCCGAGTTTACTGGCTTCAAGCTCAGCATCACACTAGAACTTTTCTAGACTTGCGTTGCTTGTGGCCTTGACTACTTTTTATGTTTATTTAGGACCCCAGAGCACTTTAGCCCACAGTGGTGAAGCTTGCTGAATATCAAGTTCTTACTGCAGAGATTGGTGATTCCATTGTGGCTAGAACGTCTGTAAATGCTCTCTCTGTGGGCATCAGCTGAATTCTGCATCATGTTGCTTTCCACTGACAGGACAGAAGTAAATTTTAATGCAAAGTCCCACAATCACTGCAGTTTCCCTCTCCCAAATGCACAGATTATCTCTCTGTACCACGTGGTCACTGCTGGGGGATGGAGGCGGGGTGGTGTCAGCAATTCAAGACTGTATTTCCTACCCTCTTCAGTACCACTTTCAGTGATATGAAGTTAAAACCAGGTACTGTGATCAGTCATTTGATTTTTGGTTCTCATGAAGGTTTTTTTGTGTGTGAATCATTGTTAAATTTGGTGTTCCTGTGGAGGGGAAGATCAGTGGAGGCTTCTATTCAGTCATCTTGCTTTACCTCCTATTTTTCTTCATTCTTTTTTTTCTCTGCATGCATAATCTCTATCAATAGTTCTCCAAGCTCACTATTTCTTTTTTCTGCAAATCCAAATTTACTGTTGAGGACCTACAGTGATTTTTTTTTAATATGTCAGTTATTGTACTTTCAACTCCAGAATTCCCATTTGGTTGTTTAAAAAAAATTCTCTTTATTGATATTCTCTATTTGATGTGACACTGTCATTATATCTCCTTTATGTCTCTAATCACGCTTTGCTTTAGCTCTGTGAATATATTATAATGGCTAATTTGCAAACTTTTCCTGTTAAATCCAGTTTCTAGTCACTCTCACAGGCAACTTCTGTTGCCTGTTTATTTTCCCCAAATGTATGTGTCATACTCTCCTGTTTCTTTGCATGCCTCAAAATTTTTTATTGAAAACTGGACATTTGAGAACATATTGTAGCAAATACTGGTACTGCTCCCACAGCTTATTATTATTTCCTTCTTTTTTTTTAGAATAAATTATTTCAGTGACCTCTATCTCCCTTCCCTCCTCCTTACCACTCACATTGTTACGTCTCTGACGTTAATCCTCAGGAGGGCGAAGTTTTGAGTATTCCACAGTTACCTTGGAATCATGATGGTATTGGTATAGTTCTCTTCCACGTTTTTCCTGATCACACCCAGCCATTGAGTTCCTATCTTTACAATGTCTTGGAGCACAAATTCAACTATTAACTAATCTAATCAACTTGTATCTCCTTCTAAGGAATAGTTCCTGAGGTAGTACTTATTCTGAACCCAGGCAGGCTCCTCCTACATGTTTTATTCCCTGGTTCTCTCCTGCATACTTACTGGATATATTCTAGGCTATATTTTCATTAGAGGAATGAATATCCTCTTGATTCCCTTTCACCACAACTTTCACTGTTTTTGAGAGGGCTCTTAGGTTTAAATGCCTCTACACTCTGTTGCAAATAAATCAAGCTCCTTGAACTACCTGTTTGGTAGCCTGCTTCTTTCTCTCACTCTCCCCACACTCAGGCAAAATCTCTAAGCAAGGTTCTGTAGCTGGAGGTGAGAACAATGGCAAGCTTCTGAGTAACACTTTCACTCTAGGAGCAGAACACTCAGTGGAGCGGTCGCAGTAGTTTGAGATTTCAGCTTACCTCTTCTGATGTGGAACCACTGCCTCAAAAATCAAGAAAAGGGCTATTGGGTCCCCAGTATTCTCAGCATGTCATGCTCAAGTTAGAGCCTTCATTTCACAAGTGGGGGTTGAGGCCACGTGTAGAGACTCATGCCTATAATCCCGGCAATTTGGAAGGCTGATGTAGAAGAATTGCTCGAGGCCAGGAGTTTGAGACCAGCTTGGTCAACATAGTGAGACTCCACCTATACAAAAACAAAACCAAAAACCACACACACACACACACACACACACACACACCCTAGGTGGAGAATGGGCATAAGAAGGGAGCTCCTACCTCTTGATCACAGTTACCTGGAACATAGCCTCAGCAACCAGTAGTTGGGGGCAGAATGAGAAATGCAGTTTTACTCCTCCTGAGAAGAATGCTTCCCTTTGGGGGAGAGGCAGTCCTATATTCTTGGCTGCTGTAGCCTGGAGTGAAGTTTCTACCTTGCTGATCTGGGAGGAGGGAAGAGAGAGCAGGCTTGATTCATATGCCACAGACTTGAGCAGATATTTCTTCACTTGCTGTTTGACCTTAGGACCATTTCCAGAGGCCTTAAGTGTTTTGTTTTTTAAACAATTTTCACCAGTTATTCTGGAAAGTGGGTTAGCAGAGCTACTCATGGTATCATTCCAGAAGTCAATCCCTCAGAGGTCTTTGAACCTCTTCTATTTTTCTATATATCCACTCTTTTTATTCCATCCAGTCTCATGGCTTTAAATATAAACTATACGCTGATTTCTCTCAAATGTACATCTCCAAGGACCTATCCCCCTAAACTTGAGTTAAATACTGTATGCAGCTTCCTAGTTAACATCTCCACTCAGATATCTAATAGGCATCTCAAACTTAACATGTCTAAAATTGAACTCTTGATCTATACCTCACCCTAAAACCTGCTTTATCCATAGTGTTCTCTATCTCAGTAAATAGAATGTTCTTCTTTTTTATAGTGTATACAAATTTTTATCTTCCTGTTGCTTTGGACAGAAACCTTGGTATTATTCTTGACTCTTTTCCCCTCCTTATCCCACATGCAATCTACCAACAAAATTTAAAAGATCTATCTTTAAAATATATCAAGATTTGACCACTTCTCACCCCCTGCAGCCAGCTCAAGCCACTATTATCTCTCCTGTGGATTATTGCAGTAGCTTCTTAACTATTGTAAACTTGTGCCTACCCTCAAGATGTGTCTCCCCTTCTATCTCCTAACATGCCAGAGTGATTCTGTTAAAACCTAAACCATATCATGTTACTCCTCCGATTAAAACCATTTGATGTCTTCTAATCACACAGAAAGTTATGTTCTCACAATGTCCTAAAAGACTCCACAATCTTTCCACTCCATACCCAGTTTACTCTATGATCTTATCTGCTATTACTGTTTTCCCTCAGCCACTCAGCTCCATCCTAGTCACTCTGCTAATTAACACACTAACCTCACATTTATCTCAGAACCTTTGCACGTGTTATTCCCTCTGCCAGAAATACTTTCCCGAGATTGCATTCTTATCTACTTCAGGTCTTTGTTCTTATGGCATCTTTTCAGTGGGGCCTATTCTGACCTCCACATTTAAAATTAATGTACTCTCTCTGCCATCACTCTCGATTCCCTTTCCCTGCTTGCCATCATTTAATGTAATGCATGTTTCACTTATTTATTTTGTATATTGTCTGTTTCCCTGCCAATTGACTGTAACGTCCATGAGGGCTGGGATAATTTTCTCTTTTGTTCACCACTCAACATCTGAGAACACTGTCTGACACAAAGTTGGTTCTCAATAAATACTTGTTGAATGAATGAATGAACTGGTTTCAATGGAGGGAAGGAGCATAAAGGCACTTCTGGTATGGGAGAATAGGGAATAGAAACAGAAGGCTTAAGACCTCTTTATTCTCATTGCAAATTGGGCACAAACAAGCTTTGGGCATGTATGTGAGCTTAGGTGTACCTCAGTGCCCAGTACTGCCTTTTCCACTCCATCATCCAGTCAAGTCTTTAGGTATTTGATATGTAAATCACTTGACTTGGGCCATGGCAATGCTTCCCAATGGCCATGGGCATAGGCTCCCACTAAAAAGATATAAACAAACTGGTGGTTTTCTAATCTCCTCCACATTTTATCAACTGTTTAGTTACATGACTTTGTATGACAATATACATGAGATTAAAGGGAAGCGGATGAGGGTGGCAGGGGTAGTGTTTGGAATATATGTGTTGTGGGCCTGGAGTCAAAGTCAAAGTTCAGCCCCAGTTATTACTTTGGTGAGAACTTCAGTATTCCACTCAGGAATCTTCCACAGACGTGCCATTGAACAAATATCATAATAAGATAATAAAAAGATCTACATGGAACCCTGCAGCCCTATTTCCACATTCGATGAATGAAGGACCTGAGGCCCAGAGAGGGGAAAAAACTTGCCGAAGTTCCTAAATATAGCTAATGGAAGGAATCAAAATCCTTGCTTCTTGCCTCCTAGTCTGATGCTGTTTCAAATAGGAGACATTGAATTCTTTTTCATGGGGTACCCCAACTGAAGAGAACCCCTAAAATCAGAAGAAATACTGTAAAAGAAGCCAAATGCAATATAATACACAGTGCATATACTTACAAACAGAATTTCATCTCAGCAATAATTAAGGGACATATGTTGAGACTTTTGCAAGCAGGTACATGTTAGTTCAGGCTTCTAACTTCATTTTAACAAATCAAAGCCAGAACTCAGTCAATTAATCTTGTCAATCAGATTCCCTGATAAGTAGGTCTGATACTGCAATTTGCAAAGTAGTTTAGTCAACTTCAGCATTGCCTCTTTTCTTTTTATTTTTTTAAAATAGTTTAAAGCATCAAATTCACACAGGCACATTGATAGTAAGGTTATTTGGAATTAAGTTTTTTATCTGTTATAAGCTGGGTACCTCTGGAAACAGACTCTGTGGTAGAGATGTTTGTGCAGGAAGTTTATTGGGGAGTGCTCTTGAGAACAATATCTGAGAGGGACTAAAAGAAGCAGGACTAAGAAGAGAGAGAAATTGCAACAAAGGACTCATCCAACTTCATGAGGAGTTCTGAGATTGAGACAGCCCTTCAAAGATGTTTCATATTGAGGCAAGGGCTCTAGGTCTTTGTATTTTCACATGGACCTGTCAATGGGTGCAGTCTGCACCTGAAGAAAAGGATGCATAATGTTGAATAGGGCAGATCCCTCAGCCTAGGACAATTCCTAGGAAAGGAATTAGTTACACCTTGTAACTCATGTCTAGTCAAGCTAGACATGACTGCCTGAGTTCTTCATGGAGGATGAGGGTTGTACAGTATCCATCACACTTCCCTTCATTTAGATTTGGCCTTCCCTGACTTCCCCACACCAGCATCATCAAATGGTTTATTTCACTCCTTCCTTGCCTTACTCTTTGCATTATTATGCCTATAGCAGTGTTCAGCAGAATTGCATTCTCTTTCTCTTTGGTTTTGAAATATTGCTTTTTCTTCTTTTTTTATATATCCTCCAGAAGACTTGCTTGAAGGGTGAAATATAGCTTTTGTTGATAATTGAGTTCTATAGGCAGGAAGAAGTAGCCATAACCTGGGAACCATAACAGCTTAGTTTTTAATATATTAATTTAACAGGTTCTCTTTTTTATATACCTTTTATACATTGTACTTACAAGTAAACTAACTTCAAAAAGTTGGCAATATGTATTTGGAAATGATTTTAAAATTTTGAAATCCTGCCATTTGTGAAAAATAGATTAATCTGGAGAACATTATGCTAAATGCAATAAGCCAGACACAGAAAAAAGATACTGTGTCATATCACTTATTTGTGGAATCCAAAAAAGTCAAACTCATAGAAGCTGAGAGTAGAATGTTGGTTGCCAGAGGCTGCATAGGAAGGTGGATTGGAGACATGTTGGTAAAAGGGTGCAAACTTTCAGTTCTGAAATGAATACGTTCTGAGGGTCTAATGTACCATATGGTTGACCATAGTTAATAATACTGCACTGTAGACTTGAAATTTGTGAATTGAGTAGACCTTAAGTGTTCTCACCACACCCAAACAAAATGGTAACTATATGCAGTGATGGATGTATTAATTAGATTTATTGTGGTAATCATATCATATATTGGATATGTATGTCAAATCATCATATATACCTTGAATATATATAACTTTATTTGTCATTATGCCTCAGGAAACCTGGAAAAAAGCAAATAAACAAACAATAACAGGATCAGGCATTAAAGAAAAAATTTTGAAAGCCAGGAAAGTAAATAGTAAAGAAGATGAGATATACATTTAAAAATATAACCAATTCTTGCTCCAAGAACTACCACAGGAACATACCAGGAAAACTGAAAGAATTTGCAGACCCTTTCAAAGAAGCAGCTTGCCATTGCAAACACTGGTGAGACAGCTGAAAAACTGAGTTCCCAAAGTGTGAGAGGGGAAAAAGTCAGCCTCTGAACACCCATCCCCACTGGGGAACCTGAAAATCCAGATCATGGGAGAAGGATTTAACCTTACCTAGAGCTGAAACAGATTTAGGGAGCTGAGTGAAATATAAAAGTAGAAGAAGCAGTTTGAAGAGCCTTGGAGGCACTCCCAGTCCTCAGCTTGAGCCCCAGGGAAGCCATTCCTGGTCTTATCTCACAGAGGTCCTGGGGGAAGGGATGGCAGCCAGCAGAATTGGGGAGGGGCCACAGGGTGAAAGAAGGTCCTAGCTGAACTTCTGTAATAATTTTGACTGAGCACAAACTTTCCTGAGAAGAATCCAGGGTTAGGGAGAGGTGAACAGGAAGTGCAGATATGAGTGCAGAAGCCACAGCAGAAGTTGCAGGCAGGTGGTGAGGTGAAGCCTGAAAGCCCTGCTTGCTTTCTCAGCAAGGAGGCTTGTGGCCTGGGGCAAGATCACAGCCCTCCTCTCCAGCTGCCTGGATATAAACTCTGCTATTGGTGGGGCACAGTGGGAGTGAGACTGGCCTTGCTGGCTGCATGAGAGCTAGGTGAGGTCTGTCACTGCCGGCTTTCCCCCACTTTCCTGGTGACCGGTATGACACAGCAGAGGCAACCATAGTGCCCCTGCGAACATAACTCCATTGGCCTGAGAACCCTCTCACCCCCAACACTCAAAGTGGCCAGAGCAATCTCCACTCAAGGAGAGTCTGATCTCAGACCTGCCTACCCTGCAGCCACCTGATGATTTTTCTCTATCTGCCCTGGTAGCCTAAGACAAAAGACATAAGCTATTGGGAGCTGTATGGCCCCACCCATCAACAAAAAACCCTAGTACTCATCCTGGCCAACACAGGGCAAGATTATATCCCCCTTCTACTACTGCAGCTGGTGCTCTCTTGAAAGCATCACCTGCTGGCTGGATGCCAACCAAGCCATTACATCAACTAATAACAGAACAATCCTGCTCCAAAGAAGGAGAAAACAACAGCTAATTTTACCACTTGCAACACCCTGGCTAGTCAGAGATCCTGAGTCTGTCCACATGACAACTTCACTGCTAGCATAACTAGCATTTGTGGAAACCAGTGCACTAAACAAAACTACAACCAGGGACTCCCAGAGAGTTCACTTCACCCCCTGCCACTTCCACTGGAGCAGGTCCTAGTATCTATGGCTGGGAGACCTGAAGATGAATCACATCCCAGGACTCTTTGCAGACATACCCCACCACCAGCCTAAATCCCAGTAGCCACACTGGGTGGCTAGACCAAAGAAGGCAATAACAATCAGTGCAGTCTGACTCTTAAGAAGCCCTATTCTTAGAGGAAGAGAGAGAGAACCACATCAATGAATCACCCTATGGGACAAAATAATCTGAACGGCAGCCCTTGAGTTCCAGAACATTCCACTGAAACAGTCTACCCAAATAAGAAGAAACCAGACAAGTAATTCTGGTAATATGACAAAACAAGGATCTATAAAACCGCCAAAAGATCACACTAGCTCTCCAGCAGTGGATCCAAACCAAGAAGAACTCTCTGAATTGCAGACATAGAATTCAGAAGGTTGATTATTAAGCTACTCAAGGGGCACCAGACAAAGGTGAAAAACAAAGAAATTTTTAGAAAATAACAAAATATGGATGAAAAAGTCTCCAGAGTAATAGATATCATAAAGAAAAGACAATCACAGCTTCTGGAAGTGAAAGCACACTTAGAGAAATGAAAAATACATTGGAAATTTTCAACAATAAAATAAAACAATTAGAAGAAAGAACTTCCACACTCAAAGAAAAGGCTTTTGAATTAACCCAATCCAACAAAGGCAAAGGAAAAAGAATTAAAAAATGAACAAAGCTTCCAAGAAATTTGGGATTATGTTAGATGACCAAACATAAGAATAATTGTTGTTCCTGAGGAAAAGAGAAATCTAAAAGTTTGGAAAACTTATTTGAGAGAATAATCAAGAAAAATCTTCCCTTGTCTTGCTAGAGATATAGGCATCCAAATATAAGAAACTCAAAGAGCACCCAGGAAATTCATTGCAAAAAGATCATCACCTAGGAACACAGTCATCAGGTTATCTAAAGTCAAGACAAAGGAAAGAATCTTAAGAGCTATGAAGCAAAAGGATCAGGTAACATATGAAGTAAAACCTGTAAGATTAACTGCAGATTTCTCAGAAGAAAACTTGCAAGCCAGAACGGATTCAGGTCTTATTGATAAACTCCTGAAACAAATTATCAGTAATTTTGTATCCAGTGAAATTAAGTTTCATAAATGAAGGAGAGATAAAGTCTTTCTCAGACACGCAAATGCTAAGAGAATTTGCCACAACCAAGCCAGCACTAAAAGAAATGCTAGAAAGATGGCTGAATAGGAACAGCTCTGGTCTACAGCTACCAGCGTGAGCAACACAGAAGATGGGTGATTTCTGCATTTCCATCTGAGGTACCGGGTTCATCTCACTAGGGAGTGCCAGACAGTGGGTGCAGGTCAGTGGGTGCGCTCACCGTGCATGAGCCAAAGCAGGGCGAGGCATTGCCTCACTTGGGAAGGGCAAGGGGTCAGGGAGTTCCCTTTCCTAGTCAAAGAAAGGGGTGACAGACGGCACCTGGAAAATCGGGTCACTCCCACCCGAATACTGCGCTTTTCCGACGGCCTTAAAAAACGGCGCACCGGGAGATTATATCCTGCACATGGCTTGGAGGGTCCTACCCCCACGGAGTCTCGCTGATTGCTAGCACAGCAGTCTGAGATCAAACTGCAAGGCAGCAGTGAGGCTGGGGGAAGGGCGCCTGCCATTTCCCAGGCTTGCTTAGGTAAACAAAGCAGCCTGGAAGCTCGAACTGGGTGGAGCCCACCACAGCTCAAGGAGGCCTGCCTGCCTCTGTAGGCTCCACCTCTGGGGGCAGGGCACAGACAAACAAAAAGAAAGCAGTAACCTCTGCAGACTTAAATGTCCCTGTCTGACAGCTTTGAAGAGAGCGGTGGTTCTCCCAGCATGCAGCTGGAGATCTGAGAACGGGCAGACTGCCTCCTCAAGTGGGTCCCTGACCCCTGATCCCCGAGCAGCCTAACTGGGAGTCACCCCCCAGCAGGGGCAGACTGACACCTCACACGGCCAGGTACTCCAACAGACCTGCAGCTGATAGTCCTGTCTATTAGAAGGAAAACTAACAAACAGAAAGGACATCCACACCAAAAACCCATCTGTACATCACCATCATCAAAGACCAAAAGTAGATAAAACCACAAAGATGGGGAAAAAACAGAGCAGAAAAACTGGAAACTCTAAAAAGCAGAGCGCCTCTCCTCCTCCAAAGGAATGCAGTTCCTCACCAGCAACAGAACAAAGCTGGACAGAGAATGATTTTGACGAGGTGAGAGAAGAAGGCTTCAGAAGATCAAATTACTCCGAGCTACGGGAGGATATTCAAACCAAAGGCAAAGAAGTTGAAAACTTTGAAAAAAATTTAGACGAAAGTATAACTAGAATAACCAATACAGAGAAGTGCTTAAAGGAGCTGATGGAGCTGAAAACCAAGGCTCGAGAACTACGTGAAGAATGCAGAAGCCTCAGGAGCCGATGCGATCAACTAGAAGAAAGGGTATCAGCGATGGAAGATGAAATGAATGAAATGAAGCAAGAAGGGAAGTTTAGAGAAAAAAGAATAAAAAGAAATGAGCAAAGCCTCCAAGACATATGGGACTATGTGAAAAGACCAAATCTACGTCTGATTGGTGTACCTGAAAGCGACAGGGAGAATGGAATCAAGTTGGAAAACACTCTGCAGGACATTATCCAGGAGAACTTCCCCAATCTAGCAAGGCAGGCCAACATTCAGATTCAGGAAATACAGAGAACGCCACAGAGATACTCCTCGAGAAGAGCAACACCAAGACACATAATTGTCAGATTCACCAAAGTTGAAATGAAGGAAAAAATGTTAAGGGCAGCCAGAGAGAAAGGTCGGGTTACCCTCAAAGGAAGCCCATCAGACTAACAGCGGATCTCTCGGCAGAAACTCTACAAGCCAGAAGAGAGTGGGGGCCAATATTCAACATTCTTAAAGAAAAGAATTTTCAACCCAGAATTTCATATCTAGCCAAACTAAGCTTCATAAGAGAAGGAGAAATAAAATACTTTACAGACAAGCAAATGCTGAGAGATTTTGTCACCACCAGGCCTGCCCTAAAAGAGCTCCTGAAGGAAGCACTAAACATGGAACGGAACAACTGGTACCAGCCACTGCAAAATCATGCCAAAATGTAAAGACCGTCAAGACTAGGAAGAAACTGCATCAACTAATGAGCAAAATAACCAGCTAACATCATAATGACAGGATCAAATTCACACATAACAATATTAACTTTAAATGTAAATGGACTAAATGCTCCATTTAAAAGACACAGACTGGCAAACTGGATAAAGAGTCAAGACCCATCAGTGTGTTGTATTCAGGAAACCCATCTCACATGCAGAGACACACATAGGCTCAAAATAAAAGGATGGAGGAAGATCTCCCAAGCAAATGGAAAACAAAAAAAGGCAGGGGTTGGAATCCTAGTCTCTGATAAAGCAGATTTTAAACCAACAAAGATCAAAAGGGACAAAGAAGGCCATTACTCAATGGTAAAGGGATCAATTCAACAAGAAGAGCTAACTATCCTAAATATATATGTACCCAATACAGGAGCACCCAGATTCATAAAGCAAGTCCTGAGTGACCTACAAAGAGACTTAGACTCCCACACATTAATAATGGGAGACTTTAACACCCCACTGTCAACATTAGACAGATCAACGAGACAGAAAGCCAACAAGGATACCCAGGAATTGAACTCAGCTCTGTACCAAGCAGACCTAATAGACATCTACAGAACTCTCCACCCCAAATCAACAGAATATACATTCTTCTCAGCACCACACCACACCTATTCCAAAATTGACCACATACTTGGAAGTAAAGCTCTCCTCAGCAAATGTAAAAGAATAGAAATTATAGCAAACTATCTCTCAGACCACATTGCAATCAAACTAGAACTCAGGATTAAGAAACTCACTCAAAACCGCTCAACTACATGGAAACTGAACAACCTGCTCCTGAATGACTACTGGGTACATAACGAAATGAAGGCAGAAATAAAGATGTTCTTTGAAACCAACAAGAACAAAGACACAACATACCAGAATCTCTGGGACACATTCAAAGCAGTGTGTAGAGGGAAATTTATAGCACTAAATGCCCACAAGAGAAAGCAAGAAAGATCCAAAATTGACACCCTAACATCACAATTAAAAGAACTAGGAAAGCAAGAGCAATCACATTCAAAAGCTAGCAGGAGGCAAGAAATAACTAAAATCAGAGCAGAACTGAAGGAAATAGAAACAGAAAACAACCTTCAAAAAATTAACGAATCCAGGAGCTGGCTTTTGAAAGGATCAACAAAATTGATAGACTGCTAGCAAGACTAATAAAGAAAAAAAGAGAGAAGAATCAAATAGAGACAATAAAAAATGATAAAGGAGACATCACCACCACTCCCACAGAAATACAAACCACCATCAGAGAATAGTACAAACACCTCTATGCTAATAAACTAGAAAATCTAGAAGAAATGGATAAATTCCTCGACACATACACTCTCCCAAGACTAAACCAGGAAGAAGTTGAATATCTGAATAGACCAATAACAGCCTCTGAAATTGTCGCAATAATCAATAGCTTACCAACCAAAAAGAGTCCAGGACCACATGGATTCACAGCCGAATTCTACCAGAGGTACAAGGAGGAACTGGTACCATTCCTTCTGAAACTATTCCAATCAATAGAAAAAGAGGGAATCCTCCCTAACTCATTTTATGAGGCCAGCATCATCCTGATACCAAAGCCAGGCAGGGACACAACCAATAAAGAGAATTTAAGACCAATATCCTTGATGAACATTGATGCAAAAATCCTCAATAAAATACTGGCAAACGGAATCCAGCAGCACATCATAAAGCTTATCCACCATGATCAAGTGGGCTTCATCTCTGGGATGCAAGGCTGGTTCAATATACGCAAATCAATAAATGTAATCCAGCATATAAACAGAACCAAATACGGAAAACACACGGTTATCTCAGGAGATGCAGAAAAGGCCTTTGACAAAATTCAACAACCCTTCATGCTAAAATCTCTCAATAAATTAGGTATTGCTGGGATGTATCTCAAAATAATAAGAGCTATCTATGACAAACTCACAGCCAATATCATACTGAATGGGCAAAAACTGGAAGCATTCCCTTTGAAAACTGGCACAAGACAGGGATGCCTTCTCTCACCACTCCTATTCAACATAGTGTTGGAAGTTCTGGCCAGGGCAATGAGGCAGGAGAAGGAAATAAAGGGTATTCAATTAGGAAAAGAGGAAGTCAAATTGTCCCTGTTTGCAGATGACATGATTGAATATCTAGAAAACCCCATTGTCTGAGCCCAAAATCTCTTTAAGCTGATAAGCAACTTCAGCAAAGTCTTGGGATACAAAATCGATGTACAAAAATCACAAGCATTCTTATACACCAACAACAGACAAACAGAGAGCCAAATCAGGAGTGAACTGCCATTCACAATTGCTTCAAAGAGAATAAAACACTGAGGAATCCAACTTAGAAGGGATGTGAAGGACCGCTTCAAGGATAACTACAAACCACTGCTCAAGGAAATAAAAGAGGATAGAAACAAATGGAAGAACGTTCCATGCTCATGGGTAGGAAGAATCAATATCGTGAAAATGGCCATACTGCCCAAGGTAATTTACAGATTCAATGCCATCCCCATCAAGCTACCAATGACTTTCTTCACAGAATTGGAAAAAACTACTTTAAAGTTCATATGGAACCAAAAAGGAGCCCGCATTGCCAAGTCAATCCTGAGCCAAAAGAACAAAGCTGGAGGTATCGCACTACCTGACTTCAAACTATACTACAAGGCTACAGTAACCAAAAGAGCATGGTACTGGTACCAAAACAGAGATATAGATCAATGGAACAGAACAGAGCCCTCAGAAATAATGCTGCATATCTACAACTATCTGATCTTTGACAAACCTGAGAAAAACAAGCAATGGGGTAAGGATTCCCTATTTAATAAATGGTGCTGGGAAAACTGGCTAGCCAGATGTAGAAAGCTGAAAGTGGATCCCTTCCTTACACCTTATACAAAAATCAATTCAAGACGGATTAAAGAGTTACATGTTAGACCTAAAACCATAAAAAACCCTAGAAGAAAACCTAGGCATTACCATTCTGGACATAGGCATGGCAAGGACTTCGTGTCTAAAACACCAAAAGCAATGGCAACAAAAGCCAAAATTGACAAATGGGATCTAATTCAACTAAAGAGCTTCTGCACAGCAAAAGAAACTACCATCAGAGTGAACAGGCAACCTACAAAATGGGAGAAAATTTTCGCAACCTACTTATCTGACAAAGGGCTGATATCCAGAATCTACAATGAACTCAAACAAATTTACAAGAAAAAAAAAACAACCCCATCAAACAGTGGGCAAAGGACACAAACAGATACTTCTGAAAAGAAGACATTAATGCAGCCAAAAAACACATGAAAAAATGCTCACCATCACTGGCCATCAGAGAAATGCAAATCAAAACCACAATGAGATACCATCTCACACCAGTTAGAATGGCAATCATTAAAAAGTCAGGAAAAAACAGGTGCTGGAGAGGATGTGGAGAAACAGGAACACTTTTACACTGTTGGTGGGACTGTAAACTAGTTCAACCATTGTGGAAGTCAGTGTGGCGATTCCTCAGGGATGTAGAACTAGAAATACCATTTGACCCAGCCATCCCATTACTGGGTATATACCCAAAGGAGTATAAATCATGCTGCTATAAAGACATATGCACACGTATATTTATTGCGGCATTATTCACAATAGCAAAGACTTGGAACCAACCCAAATGTCCAACAATGATAGACTGGTTTAAGAAAATGTGGCACATATACACCATGGAATACTATGCAGACATAAAAAAGGATGAGTTCATGTCCTTTGTAGGGACATGGATGAAATTGGAAATCATCCTTCTCAGTAAACTATCCCAAAAACAAAAAAGCAAACACCACATGTTATCACTCATAGGTAAGAATTGAACAATGAGAACACATGGACACAGGAAGGGGAACATCACACTCTGGGGATTGTTGTGAGGTGGGGGGAGGGGGGAGGGATAGCATGGGGAGATATACCTAATGCTAGATGACGAGTTAGTGGGTGCAGCGCACCAGCATGGCACTTGTATACATATGTAACTAACCTGCACATTGTGCACATGTACCCTAAAACTTAAAGTATAATAATAATAAAAAAAGGAATGCTGAAAAGAATCCTAGATCTTGAAACGAAACCTTGAAATACACCAAAATAGAAACTCCTTAAAGCGTAAATCTCACAGAACCTATAAAACAATAATACAATAAGAAAAACAAGGTATTTGGGTAACAACTAGCATGATGAATAGAACAGTACCTCACATTTCAATACTAACATTGAATACAAATGGCCTAAATGCTCTGCTTAAAAGATGCAGAATGGCAGAGTGGACAAAAATCCACCAACCAAGTATCTGCTGTCTTCAACAGACTCACCTAACACATAAGGACTCACATAAACTTAAGGTAAAGAGGTGGAAAAAGATATTCCATACAAATAGACACCAACAGCAAGCAGGAGTAGCTATTCTTATATCAGACAAAACAGACATTAAAGCAACAACAGTTAAAACAGATAAAGAGTGGCATTATATAATGACAAAAGGATTAGACCAACAGGAAAATATCACAATCATAAGTACATATGCAGCGAACACTGGAGCTCCCAAATTTATAAAATATTTACTACCAGACCTAAGAAATGAAATAAATGGCAATAGTGGGAAACTTCAGTACTCTACTGACAGCACTAGACAGGTCACCAAGACAGAAAGTCAACAGAGAAACAATGGACTTAAAAGAAGAGATGGACTTAACAGATATATACAGAAGATTCTACCCAACAACTGCAGAATATACATTCTTTTCATCAGCACATGGAACATTCTCCAAGATAGACCATATGATAGACCACAAGAAGTGACTCAATAAATTTAAGAAAATCAAAATTATATCGAGCACTCTTGCAGGCCACAGTGGAATAAAATTAGAAATCAACTTCAATAGGAACCCTCAAAAGTATACAAATACATGAAAATTAAATAATCTTCTGAATGATCCTTTGGTCAACAATGAAATCAAGACGGAAATTAAAAAAATATTTGAACTGAACAATAATAGTGACACAGCCAGTCAAAACCTCTGGGATACAGCAAAAGCAGTGCTACAAGAAAAGTTCATAGTATTAAATGCCTACATCAAAAAGTCTGAAAGAGCATAAACAGACAGCTAAGCTCACACTTCAATGAACTAGAGAAACAAGAACAAATCAAACCCAAACCCAGCAGAAGAAAAGCAGTAACAAAGATCAGAGCGGAATTAAATGATATTGAAAGAAAAAATGCAAAAGATAAATGAAACAAAAAGATGGTTCTTTTGAAAGATAAGCAAAAGTGATAGACCATTAGCAAGATTAACCAGAAAAAAAGGAAGAAGACCCTAATAAGCTGGATTAGAAATAAAATGGGAGATATTACATCCCATAGCACAGAAATACAAAGGATCTTTCAAGGTTGCTATGAACAACTTTATGTGAGAAAATTAGAAAACTAGAGAAGAAGGATACATTCCTTGAAATATACAACCCCCCTAGATTAAACTATGAGGAAATATAACTTTTGAATATGCCAATAATAAGTAGCAAGATTGAAACAGTAATAAAAAAATTGCCAACAACTAAAAGTCCAGGAACAGATGCATTCACAGCTGAATTCTAGCAAGCCTTCAAAGAATTGGTACCAATCCTATTATAACTATTCCAAAGGATAGAGAAAGAGGGAATCCTCCCTAAATCATTTTATGAAGCCATAATCACCCTAATACCAAAACCAGGAAAGGATATAACAAAAAAAGAATACTACAGACCAATATCCTGATGAACATAGATGTAAATATCCTTGACAAAATACCAGCTAAATGAATTCAACACGATACCAAAAAGATAATACATCATGATTAAGTGGGTTTCATACCAGGGATGCAGAGTTGGTTTAACATATGCAAGTCAATAAATGAGATACACTACATAAACATAAGTAAAAGCAAAAATCATACCATCTCGATAGATGCAGAAAATCATTTGACAAAATTTAGCATACCTTTATGATTAAAACTCTCAGCAAAACTGGCATAAAAGGGACATACCTTAAGGTAATAGAAGTTATCTATGATAAACCCACAGACAACATTATATTAAATGGGGGAAAAGTTCAAAGCATTTCCCTTAAGAACTGAAACAAGACAAAGATGCCTACTTTCACCACTTCTATTCAACATAGTACCAGAAGTCCTAGGCAGAGCAATCAGACAAGTGAAAGAAATAAAGGGCATCCACATTGGTAATGAGAAAATCAAACTATTGCTGTTTGGTGATGACATGATCATATACCTGAAAACCCTGAAGACTCACCCAAAAAGCTCAGAGACCCGATAACTGAATTCAGTAATGTTTCAGGATACAAAATTAATGCATCCAAATCAGTAGCACTGCTATACGCCAGCAGTGCCCAAGCTGAGAATCAAATCAGGAACTCAACCCCTTTTACAACAGCTGCAAAAAACAGAAACAAAGCCCTTAGGAATATACCTAACCAAAGAGGTAAAATATCTGTACAAGAAAAACTACAAAACACTGCTGAAAGAAATTATTGATGATACAAACAAATGGAAACACATCCCATGCTCATGGATGGGGGGCACACTGCTGAAAGCAAACTATAAATTCAATGCATTTCGCATCAAAATGCCACCATCATTCTTCACAGAGCTAGAAACAACAATTCTAAAATTTATATGGAACAAAGAAAGAGCCCACATAGCCAAAGCAAGACTAAGCAAAAAGAACAAATCTGGAGGTATCACATTAGTTGACTTCTAAGTATACTACAAGGCTGTAGTTGCCAAAACAACATGGTATTGGTTTAAAAATAGGCACATAGACCAATGCAGCATAATTGGGAACCCAGAAATAAAGCTAAATACTTAACAGTCAACTCATATTTAACAAAGCAAACAAAAACTAAAGTGGGGAAAGGACACCCTATTCAACAAATGGTGCTGGCATAATTGGCAATCCAAAAGTAGAAGAATGAAACTGAATTTTCATCTCTCACCTAATACAAAAATCAACTCAAGATAGATCAAAAACTTAAATCTAAGACCTGACACCAAAAAATTCTAGAAGATAACATCAGAAAAAGTCTTCTAAACATTGGCCTAGGCAAAAAGTTTATGACCAAGAACCCAAAAGCAAATGGAACAAAAATAAAGATAGATGGAACTTAATTAAAGTAAAAAGCTTCTGCACAGAAAAAAAAAATCAGCAGAGTTAACAGACAACCCACAGAGTGGGAGAAAATCTTCACAAGCTATGCATCCAACAAAGGACTAATATCCAGAATCTCCAAGGAACTCAAACAAATCAGCAAGAATAAAACGAACAACCCCATCAAAAAGTGGGCTAAGAACATGACTAGACAATTCCCAAAAGAAGATATACAAATGTCCAGCAAACAGGAAAAAAAAATGCTCAACATCACTAATGATCAGGGAAATGCAAATCTAAACCACAATGCAATACCACCTTACTCCTGGAAGAATGGCCATAATTAAAATAAATAAATAATACATGTTGGCATGGATGTGGTGAAAAGGGTGTAACACTTTTACACTGCTGTTGGGAATGTAAACTAGTATAACCACTACAGAAAACAGTATGGAGATTCCCTAAAGAACTAAAAATAGGTGTCCCATTTGATCCAGTAATCTCACTACTGGGTATCTACCCAGAGAAAAAGAAGTCATTATATAAAAAAGACACTTACACAGGCATGTTTACAGCAGCACAATTTACAATTGCAAAAATATGAAACCAGAATAAATGCCCATCAACCAACGAGTGGATAAAGAAAACGTGCGTATGTATCATGGAATTGTTCTTAGCCATATAAAGGAATGAATCAATGGCATTCACAGCAACCTAGATGGAGTTGGAGACCATTATTCTAAGTGAAGTAACTCAGGAATGGAAATCCAAACATCGTATATTCTCACTTATAATTGGGAACTAAGCTATGAGGATACAAAGGCATAAGAATGATACAATGGACTCTGGGGACTTGAGAGGAAGGGTGGGAAGGGGCTGAGGGATTTAAGACTACACACTGGGTACAGTGTGCACTGCTTGGGTGATGGATGCACCAAAATCTCAGAAATCATACCTAAAGAATTTTTCCATGTAACCAAACACTACCTGTTTCCCAAAAAGGAATGAAATAATAATAATAAAAAGCACAACAACAACATAAAGGAAAATATACCCAGTAGACATTTTGATATCTAAGAAATAAGGTAAGATAGACATATGTAAGGTGATACAAATAATCATTTGGAATAAATGTGAATCAACAGTATTTGTTCAGAACATTGGCTATCCTTTTAGTTAATAGATTTTTGTTCATAAGAAATTTAAAATTACAGTGCAGTGGCTTGAGTATCACCAAAGTCAACTTCAATTAAGGGATTCTGGGAGCTTAGTGCAAAAAGATACTGCCAAATTGTTCATCAGAGGACTAAGTATTAATAGAAAATCATATGAGACTTCCCTTTCCCAGCTATACAGTGCAATTTTTGGTTCATAGGCTAAATCTAGTATTTCATGTGAAATACTATCTAGTACAAACATAAAGTGTGATATACAGTAGAGTAATGTAACCTGGACTAATTTGAGGACCTGGGTTCTAGAAAGTCATATCGACGTGATCAAACTTAGTTTCCATTGTCTTCTCCTGCACTTACTGCTTGTATGCCATTATCAAGTTACTTAATCTCAATAGATCTGTTTTCTTACCTGTAAAATCGAGATAACAATAGGTCCTACCTCCTAGGGTTGTTGGAAGGTTTAAGTGAGATAAAGCATATTGCATAGAAAATAGGGTTTAATATTAATCCTCTTTTGTCTTCTCCCAACGCTACTCCTTATGATGTGACTTCAAATTAGGCACCAAGTCAAATTTTCTTACCTGTAAAACAGGAATAATAATTGTGGGCCTAATTACTCCACAATGTCAAATGAGATAACCTATATAAAAGTGTTTTGTAAAGGCACTGTATAGATAAATGAGAGTGATTCCTATTAGTACATGCAAATGGTTTGCTGTTTTCAATGATTTTTAGGGATCATCTCAAATTTACAGCTTAAAACCTAAAATGAAGTTTATAGTCATCTTAATTATTTCAAGAGAAATTTCACATTTTTTTCTTTATTTGGTTTTGTGCCTTCATCAAAATGTGGGAAGCAAGAGAGTTAAACTCAAATTTGTCAATTCTGCTGTTAGTATCTTTGGTGAAGGTTTCCATGCTGCCTAACATTATCCTTTCATTTTTTAAAAAACATGCTATCCATGACCTCTGTAACCATGGAGAAGTTCAAGATCTTCTCTTATTTTTTCCTGTGTCTGTTCTAGCATCTAGCAACATGCCTGGCAAATAGTAAGGGCTTGAGCAGTATTTTTTAACTAAATTATTTCATGAATATATGGGAGAGTATAAAGAAAACTGGATTTAGAGTCAAAAGACTAGGGTTCCTGTCTTGGGTCTGTTCCATTTGGATGTTTAACCATGAACAAGTCACTTAAGGAAAGAGAATTACACAAATATTGTCTGTAAATTAGGATGGGCAATCCTCAAGTTTTTTGGAGAATTAAGAGAACGTAGATGAAACTTTTTTTGTAAATTATAAAACACCAAATTTAAGGTGTTATGATTAGTCATTAGTGAATTTTGCTTTAATAGAGTCTTAAATAATTAAACTGGCTGGATGAATAGACCAAATGCTTATTAGCTAATATAGGTAAATGTATGCATAAATGTTTTCTATGAAAGTGAAAACACAAGGCACAAAGGCAATTGTACTATTCTAATTCATATTCTGTGGCACTGAGAATAAGGCTACTTGCCTAATGAGACACTGAACAAAACTATAGTGCAGTTTTCATCCTGGAATGCCCTACAATAACATTTAAAATTCATTACTGCATTTCGATTACTGCTAATAATACTATACTTTGTTTCAATGTTTTTCCTTAGAGTACTCATTGGCAAAGTAGCCATTCAATTGTTCCTGCCCATTTCAAGTTAGTTGATGCCACTTTTCAACTGAGAGACCCTTTAATTTGCATTATGTGCTAGGTGAAAAGATGCACAGGTTTTCAAAAGTGAGTGATATTACAGTTCTAGGTTGCAATTCTTATCATCCAATCCAATTTAAACTCTCTACTTTGTAATTATAGCTAACAGTGTACTGACCTGGAAAATCAGACAAAAAGCAGAAAAATAAAGGGAGAAAAATACTACTGATACCAATACCAAAACAACAAACAAACAAAACAATGGAAAACAGAGAGCCAGACCAAGGCTCAAATCCCACCAAAAACTCGGATATTCCTGTTACCTGTTACTCATACGTCTTTGAATCTCTGAATGTGTTGGTAAGATTCCCGTATGGAAGAATAATTTTAAGAATTGGCTTTTTGGCATACTGCCCAAAGCAATGTACAGTTTCAATGCTATTCCTATCAAACTACCAATGACATTCTTTACAGAAATAGAAGAAACTATTTTAAGTTTCATATGGAACTGAAAAAGAGCCAGAGTACCCAAGGCAATCTTAAGCAAAAAGAAAAAAGGCATCACATTACCTGACTTCAAACTATACTAAAAGGCTACAGTAACCAAAATAGCATGATACTGATACAAAAAGTATCACCAATGGAACAGAATATACCAATGGAACAGAATAGAGAGCCCAAAAATAATGCCACACACCTATAATCATCTGATTTTTGACAAAGTTGACAACAACAAGCAACAGAGAAAAGACTCCCTCTTCAATAAATGGTTCAAAGATACCTGGATAGTCATATGCAGAAGATTAAAACTGGGCCCCTTCCTTATGCCATATACAAAAATCAACTAAAAAAGGATTAAAGACTTAAACGTAAAACCTACAACCATAAAAAAAACCCTGAAAGATAATGAGGAAATACCATTCTGGACATAGGACCTGGCAAATATTTCATGATGAAGACACCAAAAGCAATTTCAATAAAAACAAAAATTGACAAATGGGATCTAATTAAACTGAAGATCTTCTGCACAGCAAAAGAAACTATCAAGAGAGTAAACAGACAATCACAGAATGGGAGAAAGCATTTGCAAACTATACATTCAACAAAAGTCTAATATCCAGAATCTATTAAAAAAACTGAACAAATCAACAAGCAAAAAGCAAACAACCCCATTAAAATGTGGGCAAAGGACATCAACAGACACTTTTCAAAGGAAGACATACATATGGCCAACAAGCATATAAAAAATTCTCAACATCACTAATCATTAGAGAAATGCAAATCAAAACCGTAATGGGATACCATGTCACACTAGTCAGAATGGCTATTACTAAAAAGTAAAAAAAAAAAAAAAAAAAAAGAAAAGAAAAGAAAAACAGATAGATGCTGGAGAGGTTGAGGAGAAAAGAGAACACACTGCTGGTGGAAATGTAAATTAGTTCAGCCATTGTGGAAAGCAGTTTGGTGAGTTCTCGAATAAGTCAAAGAACAATTACCATTTGACCCAGAAATCCCATTACTGGGTATACACCCAAAGAAATATAAAACATTCTACCATAAAGACACATGCAAATTTATGTTCACTGCAGCACTATTCACAATAGAAAAGACATGGAATCAACCTAAATGTCCATCAACAGTAGACTGGATAAAGAAAATATGGTACATATACACTATGGAATACTGTGCAGCCATAAAAAATAATGACATCATGTGCTTTGCAGCAACAGGGATGGAGCTGGAGGCCATTATCCTTAGCAAACTAATACAGGAACAAAAACCCAAATACCACATGTTCTCACTTATAAGTGGGAGCTAAACACTGAGTACATATAGACACGAAGAGGAAAACAACAGACATGGGGGCCTACTTGTGGGTTGAGAAAGGGAGGAGGGTGAGGTTAAAAAAACTACCTATCAGGTACAATGGTTATCACCTGGGCGATGAAATAATCTGTATATCAACCCATGTGACATGGAAATTACCTGAATAACAAACCTGCACATGTACCCTTGAACCAAAATAATAGTTAAAAACAAATAAATATAATTTAAACTTAATATATAAAAAAGAATTGACTTTTCAGAAGACAAAATAGAGAATGTCAACATTGGAAGAAAATTTAAGTTTCAAATACTAAATGAATATCATTTTATATTTTAAATTAATTGTTTTTGATCTTTTATTTTATTTTATGTTATTATACTTTAAGTTCTAGGGTACATGTCCACAATGTGCAGGTTTGTTACATATGTATACATGTGCCATGTTGGTGTGCTGCACCCATTAACTCATCATTTACAATAGTTATATCTCTTAAAGCTATCCCTCCCCCCTCCCCCAACCCCACGACAGGCCCCGGTGTGTGATGTTCCCCTTCCTGTGTCCATGTGTTCTCATTGTTCAATTCCCACCTATGAGAGAGAACATGCAGTGTTTGGTTTTTTGTCCTTGTGATAGTTCGCTGAGAATGATGATTTCCAGCTTCATCCATGTCCCTACAAAGGACATGAACTCATCCTTTTTTATGGCTGCATAGTATTCCATGGTGTATATGTGCCACATTTTCTTAATCCAGTCTATCATTGATGGACATTTGAGTTGGTTCCAAGTCTTTGCTATTGTGAATAGTGCCGCAATAAACATATGTGTGCATGTGTCTTTATAGCAGCATGATTTATAATCCTTTGGGTATATACCCAGTAATGGGATGGCTAGGTCAAATGGTATTTCTAGTTCTAGATCCTTGAGGAATCGCCACACTGTCTTCCACAATGGTTGAACCAGTTTACAGTCCCACCAACAGTAAATGTGTTCCTATTTCTCCACATCTTCTCCAGCACCTGTTGTTTCCTGACTTTTTAATGATCAGCATTCTAATTGGTGTGAGATGGGATCTCATTGTGGTTTTGATTTGCATTTCTCTGATGGTCAGTGATGATGAGCATTTTTTCATGTGTCTGTTGGCTGCATAAATGTCTTATTTATTTTTAAAATAATCACCTTGATTGAGAATAAGCATGTCACTTTATAGACAGGGAAAGTGAAATACAGAGAGAGGAACAAACTTGTCAAATATCACTCAATTTTTTAGCATAATTAGTTGGTCTCTAATTTTCAAGTTATCCCTCTTTTAAAAGGGAGACTGTAAGTCACTCTTTGTCAAAGTGTATGATTTTTAAAAATCAGAATGGCTGGGTGGCTTAAGAAAAAAAACAGAGCTCCCAGCATGAGTGACACAGAAGATGGGGGATTTCTGCATTTCCAACTGAGGTACCAGGTTCATCTCACTGGGGAGTGCCAGAGAGTGGGTGCAGGACAGTGGGAGCAGCACACCGTGTGTGGGCTGAAGCACGGTGAAGCAATGCCTCATCCGGGAAGCGCAAGGGGTAAGGGAATTCCCTTTCCTAGTCAAAAAAAGGGGTGACAGACGGCACCTGGAATATCGGGTCACTCCCACCCTAATAATGTGCTTTTCCAATGGGTTTAACAAACGGCACACCAAGACACTATATCCCGCACCTGGTTCAGAGGGTCCTATGCCCACAGAGCCTTGCTCATTGCTAGCACAGCAGTCTGAGATCAAACTGCAAGGCGGCAGTGAGGCTGGGGGAGGGGCAGCCGATATTCCCGAGGCTTGACTAGGTAAACAAAGCGTCCAAGCTCGAACTGGGTGGAGCCCACCACAGCTTAAGGAGGCCTGCCTGCCTCTATAGGCTCCACCTCTGGGGGCAGGGCACAAACAAAAGGCAGCAGTAAACTCTGCAGACTTAAATGTCCCTGTCTGACAGCTTTGAAGAGAGTAGTGGTTCTCACAGCACGCAGCTTGAGATCTGAGAATGGGCAGACTACCTCCTCAAGTGGGTCTCTGACCCCCGAGTAGCCTAACTGGGAGGCACCCCTCAGTATGGGCGGACTGACACCTCACAGGTCCGGGTACTCCTCTGAGACAAAACTTCCAGAGGAACGATCAGGCAGCAGCATTTGTGGTTCACCAATATCCATTGTTCTGCAGCCACCATTGCTGACGCCCAGGCAAACAGGGTTTGGAGTGGACCTCCAGTAAACTCTGGAGCTGAGGGTCCTGACGGTTAGAAGCAAAACTAGCAAACAGAAAGGACATCCACACCAAAAACCCAACTGTATGTCACCATCATCAAAGACCAAAGATAGATAAAACCACAAAGATGTGGGAAAAACAGCGCAGAAAAACCGGAAACTCTAAAAATCAGCACCTCTCCTCCTCCAAAGGAACGCAGCTCCTCACCAGCAACAGAACAAAGCTGGACGGAGAATGACTTTGACGAGAGAAGAAGGCTTCAGATGATCAAACTACTCCGAGCTAAAGGAGGAAGTTCAAACCAATGGCAAAGAAGTTAAAAACCTTGAAAAAAAATTAGACGAATGTATAACTAGAATAACCAGTGTAAAGAAGTCGTTAAATGACCTGATGCAGCTGAAAACCATGGCACAAGAAATACGTGACGAATGCACAACCCTCAGTAGCTGATGCAATCAACGGGAAGAAAGGGTATCAGCGATGGAAGATGAAATGAATGAAATGAAGTCTGAAGAGAAGTTTAGAGAAAAAAAACTAAAAAGAAATGAACAAAGCCTCCAAGAAATATGGGACTATGTGAAAAGACCAAATCTACGTCTGATTGGTGTACCTGAAAGTGATGGGGAGAATGGAACCAAGTTGGAAAACACTCTGCAGGATATTCTCCAGGAGAACTTCCCCAATCTAGCAAGGCAGGCCAACATTCAAATTCACGAAATACAGGGAACACCACAAAGAAATTCCTCGAGAAGAGCAACTCCAAAACACACAATTGTGAGATTCACCAAAGTTGAAATGAAGGAAAAAATGTTAAGGGCAGCCAGAGAGAAAGGTCGGGTTACCCACAAAGGAAAGCCCATCAGACTACCAGCTGATCTTTCGGCAGAAATTCTACAAGCCAGAAGAGAGTGGGGGCTAATATTCAACATTCTTAAAGAAAATAATTTTCAACCCAGGATTTCATATCCAGCCAAACTAAGCTTCATAAGTGAAGGAGAAATAAAATCGTTTACAGACAAGCAAATGCCTAGAGATTTTGTCACCACCAGGCCTGCCCTAAAAGAGCTCCTAAAGGAAGTGCTAAAGATGGAGAGAAATAACCAGTACCAGCCACTGCAAAAACATGCCTAATTGCAAAGACCATCAAGGCTAGGAAGAACTGCATCAACTAATGAGCAAAATAACCAGCTAACATCATAATGACAGGATCAAATTCACACATAACAATATTAACATTAAATGTAAATGGGCTAAATGCTCCAATTAAAATATACAGACTGGGAAATTGGATAAAGAGTCAAGACCCATCAGTGTGCTGTATTCAGGAAACCCATTTCACGTGAAGAGACACACATAGGCTCAAAATAAAGGGATGGAGGAAGATCTACCAAGCAAATGGAAAACAAAAAAAAGGCAGGGGTTGCATTCCTAGTCTCTGATAAAGCAGATTTTAAACCAACAAAGATCAAAAGAGACAAAGAAGGCCATTACATAATGGTAAAATGATCAATTCAACAAGAAGAGCTGAGAATCCTAAATATATATGCACCTAATACAGGAGCACCCAGATTCATAAAGCAAGTCCTTAGTGACTTGCAAAGAGACTTAGACTCCCACACAATAATAATGGGAGACTCTAACACCCCACTGTCAACATTAGACACATCAATGAGACAGAAAGTTAACAAGGGTCTCCAGGAATTGAACTCAGCTCTGCACCAAGTGGACCTAATAGACACCTACAGAACTCTCCACCCTAAATCAGCAGAATATACATTGTTCTCAGCACCACACCACACCTATTCCAAAGTTGACCACATAGTTGGAAGTAAAGCACTCCTCAGCAAATGTAAAAGAACAGAATTTATAACAAACTGCCTCTCTGACCACAGTGCAATCAAACTAGAACTCAGGATTAACAAACTCACTCAAAACTGCTCAACTACATGGAAACTGAACAACCTGCTCCTGAGTGACTACTGGGTACATAACGAAACAAAGGCAGAAATAAAGATGTTCTTTGAAACCAACGAGAACAAAGACACAACATACCAGAATCTCTGGGACACATTCAAAGCAGTGTGTAGAGGGAAATTTATAGCACTAAATGCTCCCAACAGAAAGCAGAAAAGATCTAAAATTGACACCCTAACATCACAATTAAAAGAACTAGAGAAGCAAGAGGAAACATTCAAAAGCTAGCAGAAGGCAAGAAATAACTAAGATCAGAGCAGAACTGAAGGAAATAGAGACACAAAAAACCCTTCAAAAAATCAATGAATCCAGGAGCTGGTTTTTTGAAAAGATCAACGAAATTGATAGACCACTAGCAAGACTAATGAAGAAGAAAAGAGAGAAGAATCAAATAGACACAATAAAAAATGACAAAGGGGATATCACCACTGATCCCACAGAAATACGAACTACCATCAGAGAATACTATAAACACCTCTATGCAAATAAACTAGAAAATCTAGAAGAAATGGATAAATTCCTCGACACATACACCCTCCCAAGACTAAACCAGGAAGAAGTTCAATCCCTGAATAGACCAATAACAGGATCTGAAATTGAGGCAATAATTAATAGCTTACCAACCAAAACAAGTCCAGGACCAGATGGATTCACAGCCGAATTCTACCAGAGGTACAAGGACGAACTGGTACCATTCCTTCTGAAACTATTCCAATCAATAGAAAAAGAGGGAATCCTCCCTAACTCATTTTATGAGGCCAGCATCATCCTGATACCAAAGCCTGGCAGAGACACAACAAAAAAAGAGAATTTTAGACTAATATCCTTAATGAATATTGATGCAAAAATCCTCAATAAAATCCTGGCAAACCAAATCCAGCAGCACATCAAAAAGCTTATCCACCATGATCAAGTGGGCTTCATCCCTGGGATGCAAGACTAGTTCAACATACGCAAATCAATAAACGTAATCCAGCATATAAACGGAACCAAAGACAAAAAACATCTGATTATCTCAATAGATGCAGAAAAGGCCTTTGACAAAATTCAACAACCCTTCATGCTAAAAACTCTCAATAAATTATGTATTGATGGGACGTATCTCAAAATAATAAGAGCTATCTATGACAAACCCACAGCCAATATCATACTAAATGGACAAAAACTGGAAGCATTCCTTTTGAAAACTGGCACAAGTCAGGGATGCCCTCTCTCACTACTCCCATTCAACATAGTGTTGGAAGTTCTGGCCAGGGAAATCAGGCAGGAGAAGGAAATAAAGGGTATTCAATTAGGAAAAGAGGAAGTCAAATTGTCCCTGTTTGCAGATGACATGATTGTATATCTAGAAAACCCCATTGTCTCAGCCCAAAATCTCCTTAAGCTGATGAGCAACTTCAGCAAAGTCTCAGGACACAAAATCAATGTGCAAAAATCACAAGCATTCTTATACGCCAATAACAGACAAACAGAGAGCCAAATCATGAGTGAACTCCCATGCACAATTGCTTCAAAGAGAATAAAATAGCTAGGAATCCAACTTACAAGGGACGTGAAGGACCTCTTCAAGGAGAATTACAAACCACTGCTCAATGAAATAAAAGAGGATACAAACAAATGGAAGAACATTCCATGCTCATGGGTAGGAAGAATCAATGTCGTGAAAATGGCCATACTGCCCAAGGTAATTTATAGATTCAATGCCATCCCCATCAAGCTACCAATGACTTTCTTCACAGAATTGGAAAATCTACTTTAAATTTCATATAGAACCAAAAAAGAGCCTGCATCGCCAAGTCAATCCTAAGCCAAAAGAACCAAGCTGGAGGCATCACACTACCTGACTTCAAACTATACTACAAGGCTACAGTAACCAAAACAGCATGGTACTGGTACCAAAACAGAGATATAGATCAATGGAACAGAACAGAGCCCTCGGAAATAATGCTGCATATCTACAACTATCTGATCTTTGACAAACCTGACAAAAACAAGCAATGGGGAAAGGATTCCCTATTTAATAAATGGTGCTGGGAAAACTGGCTAGCCAGATGTAGAAAGCTGAAACTGCATCCCTTCCTTACACCTTATACAAAAATTAATTCAAGATGTATTAAAGACTTACATGTTAGACCTAAAACCATAAAAATGATAGAAGAAAACCTAGGCAGTACCATTCAGGACATAGGCATGTGTAAGGACTTCATGTCTAAAACACCAAAAGCAACGGCAACAAAAGCCAAAATTGACAAATGGGATCTAATTAAACTAAAGAGCTTCTGCACAGCAAAAGAAACTACCATCAGAGTGAACAGGTAACCTACAGAATGGGAGAAAATTTTTGTAACCTACTCATCTGACAAAAATTAACTCAAACAAATTTACAAGAAAAAAACAAAGAACCCCATCAAAAAGTGAGTGAAGGATGTGAACAGACACTTCTCAAAAGACGACATTTATGCAGCCAAAAAACACATGAAAAAATGCTCAACAACACTGGCCATTGGAGAAATGCAAATCAAAACCACAATGAGATACCATCTCACACCAGTTAGAATGGTGATCATTAAAAAGTCAAGAAAGAACAGGTGCTGGAGAGGATGTGGAGAAATAGGAACACTTTTACACTGTTGGTGGGACTGTAAACTAGTTCAACCATTGTGGAAGTCAGTGTGGCGATTCCACAGGGATCTAGAACTAGAAATACCATCTGACCCAGCCATCCCATTACTGGGTATATACCCAAAGGATTATAAATCATGCTGCTATAAAGACACATGCACACATATGTTTATTGCGGCAGTATTCACAATAGCAAAGACTTGGAACCAACCCAAATGTCCAACAATGATAGATTAGATTAAGAAAATGTGGCACATATACACCATGGAATACTATGCAGCCATAAAAAATGATGAGTTCATGTCCTTTTTAGGGAGATGGATGAAGCTGGAAACCATCATTCTCAGCAAACTATCACAAGGACAAAAAACGAAACACCGCATGTTGTCACTCATAGGTGAGAATTGAACAAGGAGAACACATGGACACAGGAAGGGGTACATCACACTCTGGGGACTGTTGTGGGGTTGGGGGAGGGGGGAGGGATAGCATTAGGAGATATACCTAATGTTAAATGATGAGTTAATGTGTGCAGAATACCAACATGGCACATGTATACATATTAACAAACCTGCACGTTTTGCACATGTACCCTACTACTTAAAGTATAATAATAATAAAATTAAAAAAAGAATAAATACAAACAACCCAATTACGAAGTGGGCAGAGGACATGAACGGACACTTTTCAAAAGAGTACATATGTGCAACCAAAAATTATACGAAAAAATATTCAACATCACTGGTCATTTGAGAAATGCAAATGAAAACCACAATGAGATAGCATCTCCAACCAGTAAGAATGGCTATTAATAAAAAGTCAAAAAATTACAGATGCTGGCAAGGTTGTGGAAGAAATTGAATGCTTATACACTGTAAGTGGAAGTGTAAAGTAGTTCAGCCATTGTGGAAGACAGTGTGGTGATTCCTAAAAGAACTAAAAACAGAAAAACCGAAGTCTCTTTAGAGGATCATGGCAGATGGGAGGCAGGAGTAGATTGCAGTGCTGACTCTGATGGACAGAGCAGTGCGTGGAGCCTCAGATCGTAAATTTTTCTAGAGGACCACTGCAGGAATAAATCAGGTAACCTAAGAGGACCCACAGACCCTCTGAAGGAAGCAGATTGCCCCTGCAGGACCTGAGAGACAATGCAAATACTTTGAGTGCCAAAAGTGTGGAAGTAGAAAAGGGAGATTATTCATCCCCAAACACAAACCCCCACTGGGGAAACTGAAGGTCTAGGTTATGGAAGATTCTGACCTTACCTGGAGCTGAGTCAATTTAGAGAGCTGAGCAAAATACAGGGGTAGAGGAAGCAGCAGAGAATGCCCTGTGAGCTCCCTGGGTAAACTAGCAACCCATCTCTGCCTGGCCTCACAGGGGTCCTTCAGAAGGGTGCCAGAGGCACAGGGAAAAGGCCTTTGGGAGAAAGAAATCTCCAGCTGAACTTTGTAACAACTTGAACTCATGGAGAAGTCTCCTAGCCAGAACTCGGGGGAGGCTGTGAATCTGGTGTGTGGACTCCACAAGTAGGGGAAAAAAGAAAGCCATACTTGCTTTCTCACCTGGGAGGCTCAATAGCAATGGATCCAAACCAAGAAGAAATCCCTGATTTGCCTGAAAAAGATTTCAGGAGGTTAGTTATTAACCTAATCAGGAAGGCACCAGAGAAAGATGAAGCTCATGGAAGGAAATTTAAAAAATGATATAAGAAGTGAAGGGAGAAATAGTCAATCAAATAGCATAAATAAAAAACAATCAACACTTCAGGAAACAATGAACACACTTATAGAAATGCAAAAATGATTTGGAAAGTCTCAGCAAAAGAATCAAACAAGTAGAAGAAAGAAAGTCAGAGCTCGAAGATAATGTCTTTGAATTAATCCAATGCAACAAAGACAAAAAACTTAAGAAAACATAAACAAAGCCTCCAAGAAGTCCAGCATTATGTCAAACAACCAAACCTAAGAGTAATTGGCATTCTTGAAGAAGAAGAGAAATCTAAAAGTTTGGAAAACATATTTGGGGGAATAATTGAGTAAAACTTCCCCAGCCTTGCTAGAGACTTTGACATCCAAATACAAGAAGCACAAAGAACATCTGTGAAATTCGCCTCAAAAAGATCATTGCCTAGGCACATTTTCATCAGGTTATATAAAGTTAAGACGAAGGAAAGAATCTTAAGAGCTGTGAGACAAAAGCGCCAGGTAACCTATAAAGGAAAACCTATCAGACTAACAGCAGATTTCTCAAAAGAAACCCTACAAGCTGGAAGGGATTGGAACCCTATCTTAAGCCTCCTCAAACAAAAAAATTATCATCAGCCAAGAATTTTGTATGCAGTGAAACTAAGCTTTATATACGAAAAAAAGATACAGTCTTTTTCAGACAAATAAATGCTGAGAGAATTCACCACTACCAAGCCACCACTACAAGAACTACTAAAAGGAGCTCCAAATCTCGAAACAACTCCTGGAAACACATCAACACAGAACCTCTTTAAAGCATAAATCTCACATGTCCTATAAAAGAAAAATACAATTAAACAAAATCAAAAATATATAGGCAACAGATAGCACAATTAAAGGAATGCTACCCCACATCTCAATACTAACATTGAATGGGAGTGACCTAAATGCTCGACATAGAAGATACAGAACTGCAGAATGGATAAGAACTCACCAACCATCTGCTGCTTTCAAGAGACTCATCTAACACACAAGGACTCACATAAAATGAAGGTAAAGGGATGGAAATAGATATTTCATGCAAATGGACACCAAAAGCGAGCTGAAGTAGCTATTCTTATATCAGACAAAACAAACTTGAAAGCAACAGCAGTTAATAAAGACAAAGAGGGACATTATATAATGGTAAAAGGCCTTGTCCAATAGGAAACTATCACAATCCTAAACATATATGCGTCTAACACTGGAGCTCTTAAATTTATAAAAAAATTACTAATAGACCTAAGAAATGAGTTAGACAGCAACACAATAATAGTGGGGGACTTCAATACTCCACTGACAGCACTAGAAAGGTCCTCAAGACAGAAAGTCAACAAATAAACAATGGATTTAAACTGTACTCTGGAACAAATGGACTTAACAGATATATTTATAACATTCCATCCAACAACCACAGAAAATACATTATATTCAACAGTGCATGGAACTTTCTCCAAGATAGGCCATATGATAAGCCACAAAAGGTGCCTCAATACATTTAAGAAAATGGAAGTTATATCAAGCACTCTCTCAGACCACAGTGGAATAAAACTGGATATGAACTCCAAAAGTAACCTTCAAAACCATGCAAATACATGAAAATTAAATAATCTGCTCCTGAATGATCATTGGGTCAAAAATGAAATCAAGATGGAAATTTAAAAATTCTTCAAACTGAATGACAATAGTGACAAAACATATCAAATCCTCTTGGTACAGCAAAGCTGGTGCTAAGAGGAAAGTTCATAGCCATAAACACCTACATCAGAAAGACTAAAGGAGCACAAACAGACAATCTAAGGTCACACCTCAAGGAACTAGAGAAACAAGAACCAACCAAACCCAAACCCAGCAGAAGAAAGGAAATAACCAAGATCAGAGCAGATCTACATGAAATTGAAACAACAACAAAAAAAAAATACAAAAGATAAATGAAACAAAAAGCTGGTTCTTTGAAAAGATAAATAAAATCGATAGATCATTAGCAAGATTAGCCAAGAAAAAAAAGAGAAAATCCAAATAAACTCACTAAGAAATGAAATGGGAGATATTACAACTGACACCACAGAAATATAAAAGATCATTCAAGGCTACTATGAACACTTGTATTTGCAAAAACTAGAAAACCTAGAATAGATGGATAAATTCCTGGAAAGAAATAACCATCCCAGCTTGAATCAGGAAGAATTAGATACCCTGAACAGAACAATAACAAGCAGTGAGATTGAAATGGTAATTTAACAGTTACCAACAAAAAAAAGTCCAGGACAAGAAGGATTCATGGCAGAATTCTACCAGACATTCAGAAAAGAATTGTGACCAATCCTACTGACACTATTCCACAAGATAGAGAAAGAGGGAACCCTCCCTATATAATTCTGTGAAGCCAGTATCACTCTAATGCCCAAGCCAGGAAAAAACATAACCAAAAAAGAAAAGTACAGACAGTATCCCTGATGTACATAGATGCTAAAATCCTTAACAAAATACTAACTAACCGAATCCAAAAACATATCAAAAAGATCACCCATCATGATCAAGTGGGTTTCACACCAGGGACATAGGGATGGTTTAACATATGCAAGTAGATAAATGTGACATACCACATAAACAGAATCAAAAACAAAAATCACATGATCATCTCAATAGATGCAGAAAAAGCATTCAACAAAATCCAGCCTCCCTTCATGATTGAAACTCTCACCAAAATTGGCATAAAGGGGACGTACCTCAAAGTAATAAAAGCCATCTATGACAAACCCACAGCCAACATAATATTGAATGGGGAAAAGTCGAAAACATTCTCTCTGAGAACCGGAACAAGACAACAATGCCCACTCTCACTGCTCCTCTTAAACATAGTACTAAAAGTCCTAGCCAGAGCAATCAGGCAAGAGAAAGAAATAAAGGGCATCCAAATCGATAAAGAGAAAGTTAAACTGTCACTGTTTGTTGATGATATGATTGTTTATCTAGAAAACCCTAAAGTTTCCTCCAGAAAGCTCCTAGAACTGATAAAAGAATTCAGTAAAGTTTCTGGATACAAGATTAATGTACACAAATCAGTAGCTCTTATATACACCAACAGCAACTAAGCTGAGAATCAAGTCAAGAACTGAACCCTTTTGTGATCCCTTAAAAAAAATCTGAGGGATTTGCTTGCAAGATGGCCAAATAGGAGCAGCTCCAGTCTGCAGCTCCCAATGAGATTGATGCAGAAGAAGGGTGATTTCTGCATTTCCAACTGAGGTACCCGGTCCCTCTCATTGGGACTGGTTGGACAGTGGGTGCAGCCCATGGAGGGCAAGCTGAAGCAGGGTGAGGTGTCACCTCACCTAGGAAGCAAAATTGGTCAGGGAATTCTCTCCCCTACCCAAGCAAAGCCATGGGGGACTGTGCCTTGAGGAATGGTGCACTCTGGCCCAGATACTGTGCTTTTCCCACAGTCTTCACAACCTGCAGACCTGGAGATTCCCTGTGGAGCCTATGCCACCAGGGCCCTGGGTTTCAAACACAAAACTAGGTGGCCATTTCGGCAGACACCAAGCTAGCTGCAGGTGTTTTTTTTTTTTTTTCCTTTTTTCTTTCTTTCTTTTTTTCCATACACCAGTGGCGCATGGAACACCAGTGAGATAGGACCATTCACTCCCCTGGAAAGAGGGCTGAAGCCAGGGAGCCAACTGGTCTGGCTTGGCGGGTCCCACCCCCATGGAGCCCAGCAAGCTAAGATCCACTGGCTTGAAATTCTCGCTGCCAGTACAGTAGTCTGAGGTTGACCTGGGATGCTTGAGCTTGGTTTGGGGAGGGGCATCTCCCACTGCTGAGGCATGAGTAGGAGGTTTTACTCTCACAGTGTAAACAAAGCCACCAGGAAGTTCAAACTGGGTGGAGCCAATGACAGCTCAGCAAGGCCACTGTGGCCAGACTGCCTCTCTAGATTCCTCCTCTCTGGGAAGGGCATCTCTGAAAGAAAGGCAGCAACTCCAGTCAGGGGCTTATAGACAAAACCCCCATCTTCCTGGGACAGAGCACCTCGGGGAAGGGGCGGCTGTGGGCATAGCTTCAGCAGAAATAAATGTCCCTGCATGATGGCTCTGAAGAGAGCAGCGGATCTCACAGCACAGTGTTTGAGCTTTGCTAAGGGACAGACTCCCTCCTCAAGAGGGTCCCTGACCCCCATGTATCCTGACTGGGACACGCATCCCAGTAGGGGCCAACAGACACCTCATACAGGAGAGCTCTGGCTGGCATATGGCAGGCACCCCTCTGGGATGAAGCTTCCAGAAGAAGAAACAGGCAGCAATATTTGCTGTTCTGCAGCCTCTGCTGGTGATACCCTGGCAAACAGGGTCTGGAGTGGACCTCCAGCAAACTCCAGCAGACCTGCAGCAGAGGGACCTGAGTGTTAGAAGGAAAACTAACAAACAGAAAGGGATAACATCAACATCAACAAAGAGGATATCCACTAAGAGACCCCATCCGAAGGTCACCGACATCAAAGACCAAAAAGAGATAAATCCATGAAGATGGGGAGAAACCAGTGCAAAAAGCCTGACAATTCCAAAAACCAAAATGCCTCTACTCCTCCAAAGTATCACAACTCCTCGCCAGCAAGGGAACAAAACTGGATGGAGAATGAGTTTGATGAATTGACAGAAGTAGGCATCAGAAGGTGAGTAATAACAAACTCCTCCGAGCTAAAGGAGCATGTTCTAACCCAATGCAAGGAAGCTAATGGTTAGAAGAATTGCTAACTAGAATAACCAGTTTAGAGATGAACAGAAATGACTGGATGGAGCTCAAAAACACAGAACGAGACCTTTTGAAGCATACACAAGTATCAACAGCTGAATCGATCAAGCAGAAGAAAGGATATCAGAGATTGAAGACCAACTTAATGAAATAAAGTGAGAAAAGAAGATCAGAGAAAAAAGAATGAAAAGGAACAAACAAAGCCTCTGAGAAATATGGCACTATGTGAAAAGACCAAATCTACATTTAATTGGTGTACCTGAAAGTGATGGGGAGAATGGAAACAAGTTGGAAAACACTGCAGGATATTATCCAGGAGAACTTCCCCAATGTAGCAAGACAGGCCAACATTCAAATTCAGGAAGTACGGAGAACACCACAAAGATACTACTCGAGAAGAGCAACCCCAAGACACATAATAGATTCACCAAGGTTGAAATGAAGGAAAAAACTGTTAAGGGCAGCCAGAGAGAAAGGTCGAGTTAACCACAAAGGGGAAGCCCATCAGACTAACAGCAGATCTCTCTGCAGAAACCATACAAGCCAGAAGAGAGTGGGGGCCAATATTCAACATTCTTAAAGAAAAGAATTTTCAACCCAGAATTTCACATCCAGCCAAACTAAGCTTCATAAATGAAGGAGAAATAAAATCCTTTACAGACAAGCAAATGCTGAGAGATTTTATCACCACCAGGCCTGCCTTACAAGAGCTCCTGAAGGAAGCACTAAACATGAAAAGAAACAACTGGTACCAGCCACTGCAAAAACATGCCAAATTGTAAAGACCATTGATGCTAGGAAGAAACTATCAATTAATGGGCAAAATAACCAGCTAACATCATAATGACAGGATCAGATTCACACATAACAATATTAACCTTAAATGTAAATGGGCTAAATGCTCCAATTAAAAGACACAGACTGGCAAATTGGATAAAGAGTCAAGACCCATCAGTGTGCTGTATTCAGGAGACCATCTCATGTGCAGATGCACATAGGTTCAAAATAAAGGGATGGAGGAAGATCTACCAAACAAATGGAAAGCAAATAAAAGCAGAGGTTGCAATCCTAGTCTCTGATAAAACAGACTTTAAACCAACAAAGATCAAAAGAGACAAAGAAGGCCATTACAAAATGGTAAGTGGATCAATTCAGTAAGAAGAGCTAACTATTTTAAATATATATGCACTGAATACAGGAGCACCCAGATTCATAAAGCAAGTCCTTAGAGACCTACAAGGAGACTTAGACTCCCACACAATAATAATGGGAGACTTTAACACCCCACTGTCAACATTAGACAGATCAACGAGATAGAAGGTCAACAAAGGTATCCAGGACTTGAACTCAGCTCTTCACCAAGAAGACCTAATAGACATCTACAGAACTCTGCACCCCAAATCAACAGAATATACATTCTTCTCAGCACCACATCACATGTATTCTAAAATTGACCACATAATTGTAAGTAAAGCACTCCTCAGCAAATGTAAAAGAACAGAAATCACAACAAACTGTCTCTCAGACCACAGTGCAACCAAATGAGAACTGAGGATTAGGAAACTCACACAAAACCGCACAACTACATGGAAACTAAACAACTTGCTCCTGAATGACTACTGGTTAAATAACGAAATGAAAGCAGAAATAAAGATGTTCTTTGAAACCAATGAGAACAAAGATACAACATACCAGAATCTCTGGGACACATTCAAAGCAGTGTGTAGAGGGAAATTTATAGCACTAAATGCCCACAAGACAAAGCAGGAAAGATCTAAAGTCGACACCCTAACATCACAATTAAAAGAACTAGAGAAGCAAGAGCAAACAAATTCAAAAGCTAGCAGAAGGCAAGAAATAACTAAGATCAGAGCAGAACTGAAAGAGATAGAGATGCAAAAAACCCTACAAAAAAATCAATGAATCCAGGAGCTGGTTTCTTGAAAAGATCAACGAAATTGATAGACTGCTAGCAACACTAATAAAGAAGGAAAGAGAGAAGAATCAAATAGACACAATAAAAAATGATAAAGGGGATATCACCAAAGATCCCAAAGAAATACAAACTACCATCAGAGAATACCATAAACACCTCTACCCAAATAAACTAGAAAGTCTAGAAGAAATGGATAAATTCCTGGACACATACACCCTCCCAAGACTAAACCAGGAAGAAGTTGAATCTCTGAATACACCAATAACATGCTCTGAAATTGAAGCAATAATTAATAGCCTGCCTACCAACCAACCAAAGTCTCGGACCGGAATGATTCACAGCTGAATTTGACTAGAGGTACAAACAGGAGCTGGTACCTATCCTTCTGAAACTATTCCAATCAATAGAAAAAGAGGGAATCCTCCCTAACTCATTTTATGAGGCCAACATCATCCTGATACCAAAGCCTGGCAGAGACACAACAAAAAAAAGAGAATTTTAGACCAACATCCCTGATGAACATTGATGCGAAAATCCTCAATAAAATACTGGCAAATCAAATCCAGCAGCAGATCAAAAAGCTTACCCACCACGGTCAGGTGGGCTTCATCCCTGGGATGCAAGGCTGGTTCAACATATGCAAATCAATAAACATAATCCATCACATAAACAGAACCATTCAAATTCAGGAAATATGGAGAACACCAGAAAGATACTCCTCGAGAAGAGAAACCCCAAGACACATAATATTCACATTCACCAAGGTTGAAATGAAGGAAAAAATGTTAAGGGCAGCCAGAGAGAAAGGTCAGTTTACCCACAAAAAGAAGCCCATCAGACTAACAACAGATGCCTCAGCAGAAATGATACGAGCCAGAAGAGAGTGGGAGCCAATATTCAACATTCTTAAAGAAAAGAATTGTCAACCCAGAATTTCATATCCAGCCAAACTAAGCTTCATAAGAGAAGGAGAAATAAAATCCTTTATAGACAAGCAAATGCTGATGGATTTTGTCACCACCAGACTTGCCTTACAAGAGCTCCTGAAGGAAGCACTAAACATGGAAAGAACAACCAGTGCCAGCCACTGCAGCAACATACCAAATTGTAAAGACCATCAACACCATGAAAAAAGTACATCAACTAATGGGCAAAATAACCAGCTAGTATCATAATGACAGGAACAAATTTACACATGATGATATTAAACTTAAATGTAAATGGGCTAAATGATCCAAATAAAAGACACAGACTGCCAAATTGGACGAAGATTCAAGACCCATCGGTGTGCTGTATTCAGGAGACCCATCTCACGTGCAAAGACACACAAAGGCTCAAAATAAAGAAATGGAGGAAAATTTACCAAGCAAATGGAAAGCAAAACAAACAGACAAACAAACAAAAAACTGCAGGGGTTGCAATCTTGATATATGATAAAACAGACTTTAAACTAACAAAGATCAAAAGAGACAGAGCAGGGTATTACATAATGGTAAAGGAATCAAGGCAACAAGAAGAGCTAACTATCCTAAATATATATGAATCTAATACAGGAGCACGCAGATTCATAAAGTAAGTTCTAAAAGACCTACAAAGAGACTTAGATTCCCACACAAAAATAGTGGGAGACTTTAACACGCCACTGTCAATATTTCACAGGTCAATGAGACAGAAAATAAACAAGGAGATTCAGGACTTGAACTCAGCTCTGGACCAAGCAGACCTAATACACATCTACAGAACTCTCCACCCCAAATCAACAGAATATGCATTCTTCTCTGCACCTCATCGCACTTATTCTGAAATTGACCATACACTTGGAAGTAAAACACTCCTCAGCAAATGCAGAACAGAAATCATAACAAACAGCCTTTCAGACCACAGTGCAATCAAATTAGAACTCAGGACTATTGATGTTAGTCAGGGATATTGGTCTAAAATTCTCTTTTTTTTGTTGTGTCTCTGCCAGGCTTTGGTATAACGATGATGCTGGCCTCATAAAATGAGTTAGGGAGGATTCCCTCTTGTTCTGTTGATTGGAATAGTTTCAGAAGGAATGGTACCAGCTCCTCCCTGTACCTCTGGTAGAATTCAGCTGTGAATCCATCTGGCCCTGTACTTTTTTTGGTTGGTAGGCTATTAATTATTGCCTCAATTTCAGAGCCTGTTATTGGTCTATTCAGGGATTCAACTTCTTCCTGGTTTAGTCTTGGGAGGGTGTATGTGTCCAGGAATTTATCCATTTCTTCTAGACTTTCTAGTTTATTTGGGTAGAGGTGTTTATGGTATTCTCTGATGGTAGTCTGCATTTCTTTGGGATCTTTGGTGATATCCCCTTTATCATTTTTTATTGTGTCTATTTGATTCTTCTCTCTTTCCTTCTTTATTAGTGTTGCTAGCAGTCTATCAATTTCGTTGATCTTTTCAAGAAACCAGCTCCTGGATTCATTGATTTTTTTGTAGGGTTTTTTGCATCTCTATCTCTTTCAGGTCTGCTCTGATCTTAGTTATTTCTTGCCTTCTGCTAGCTTTTGAATTTGTTTGCTCTTGCTTCTCTAGTTCTTTTAATTGTGATGTTAGGGTGTTGAGTTTAGATCTTTCCTGCTTTCTCTTGTGGGCATTTAGTGCTATAAATTTCCCTCTACACACTGCTTTGAATGTGTCCCAGAGATTCTGGTATGTTGTGTCTTTGTTCTCTTTGGTTTCAAAGAACATCTTTATTTCTGCCTTCATTTCGTTATGTACCCAGTAGTCATTCAGGAGCAGGTTGTTCAGTTTCCATGTAGTTGATCCGTTTTGAGTGAGTTTGTTAATCCTGAGTTCTAGTTTGATTGCACTGTGGTCTGAGAGACAGTTTGTTATAAATTCTGTTCTTTTACATTTGCTGAGGAGTGCTTTACTTGCAAATATGTGGTCAGTTTTCGAATGGGTGTGGCGTGGTGTGGTGCTGAAAAGAATGTTTATTCTGTGGATTTGGGGTGGAGAGTTTTGTAGATGTCTATTAGGTCCGCCTGGTGCAGAGCTGAGTTCAATTCCTGGATATCCTTGTTAACTTTCTGTCTCATTGATCTGTCTAATGTTGACAGTGGAGTGTTAAAATCTCCCATTATTAATGTGTGGGTGTCTAAGTCTCTTTGTAGGTCTCTAAGGACTTGCTTTATCAATCTGGGTGCTCCTGTATTGGGTGCATATATAGTTAGGATAGTTAGCTTTTCTTGTTGAATTGATCCCTTTACCATTTTGTAATGGCCTTCTTTGTCTCTTTTGATCTTTGTTGGTTTAAAGTCTGTTTTATCAGAGACTAGGATTGCAACCCCTGCCTTTTTCTGTTTTCCATTTGCTTGGTAGATCTTCCTCCATCCCTTTATTTTGAGGCTTTGTGTGTCTCTGCACGTGAGATGGGTTTCCTGAATACAGCACACTGATGGGTCTTGACTCTTTATCCAATTTGCCAGTCTGTGTCTTGTAATTGGAACATTTAGCCCATTTACATTTAATGTTAATACTGTTATGTGTGAATTTGATCCTGTCATTATGACGTTAGCTGGTTATTCTGCTCGTTAGTTGATGCAGTTTCTCCCCTGCCTTGATGGTCTCTACAATTTGGCATGTTTTTGGAGTGACTAGTACCGGTTGTTCCTTTCCATGTTTAGTGCTTCCTTCAGGAGCTCTTTTAGGGCAGGCCTGGTGGTGACAAAATCTCTCGGCATTTGCCTGTCTGTAAAGGATTTTATTTCTCCTTCACTTATGAAGCTTAGTTTGGCTGATATGAAATTCTGGGTTGAAAATTCTTTTCTTTAAGAATGTTGAATATCGGCCCCCACTCTCTTCTGGCTTGTAGAGTTTCTGCCAAGAGATCAGCTGGTAGTCTGATGGGCTTCCCTTTGTGGGTAACGCGACCTTTCTCTCTGGCTGCCCTTAATATTTTTTCCTTCATTTCAACTTTGGTGAATCTGACAATTATGTGTCTTGGAGTTGCTCTTCTCGAGGAGTACCTTCATGGCATTCTCTGTATTTTCTGAATTTGAATGTTGGCCTGCCTTGCTAGATTGGGGAAGTTCTCCTGGATAATATCCTGCAGAGTGTTTTCCAACTTGGTTCCATTCTCCCCGTCACTTTGAGGTACACCAATCAGACATAGATTTGGTCTTTTCGCATAGTCCCATATTTCTTGGAGGCTTTGTTCATTTCTTTGTATTCTTTTTACTCTATACTTCTCTTTTCGCTTCATTTCATTCATTTGATCTTCCATCACTTATACCCTTTCTTCAAGTTGATCGAATCGGCTACTGAGGCTTGTGCATTTGTCACGTAGTTCTTGTGCTGTGGTTTTCAGCTCTGTCAGGTCCTTTAAGGACTTCTCTGCATTTGTTAATCTAGTTATCCATTTGTCTAATCTTTTTTCAAGGTTTTAAACTTCTTTGCCATGGGTTCAAACTTCCTCCTTTAGCTTGGAGTAGTTTGATCATCTGAAGCCTTCTTCTCTAAACTCTTCAAAGTCATTCTCTGTCCAGCTTTGTTCCATTGCTGGTGAGGAGCTGTGTTCCTTTGGAGGAGAGGCACTCTGATTTTTAGATTTTTCAGTTTTTCTGCTCTGTTTTTCCCCCATCTTTGTGGTTTTATCTGCTTTTGGTCTTTGATGATGGTGACATACAGATGGGGTTTTGGTGTGGATGTCCTTTCTTTTTGTTAGGGATATGAAGGACCTCCTCAAGGAGAACTTCAAACCACTGCTCAATGAAATAAAAGAAGATACAAACAAATGGAAGAACATTCCATGCTCATGGGTAGGAAGAATCAATATTGTGAAAATGGCCATACTGCCCAAGTTAATTTAGAGATTCAATGCCATCCCCATCAAGCTACCAATGACTTTCTTCACAGAATTGGAAAAAACTACTTTAAAGTTCATATGGAACCAAAAAACAGCCTGCATTGCCAAGTCAATCCTAAGCCAAAAGAACAAAGCTGGAGGCATCACGCTACCAGACTTCAAAGTATACTACAAGGCTACAGTAACCAAAACAGCATGGTACTGGTACCAAAACAGAGATATAGATCAATGGAACAGAACAGAGCCCTCAGAAATAATGCCGCATATCTACAACCATCTGATCTTTGACAAATCTGACAAAAACAAGCAATGGGGAAAGGATTCCCTATTTAATAAATGGTGCTGGGAAAACTGGCTAGCCATATGTAGAAAGCTGAAACTGGATCCCTTCCTTACACCTTATAATAAAATTAATTCAATATGGATTAAAGATTTAAATGTTAGACCTAAAACCATAAAAACCCTGGAAGAAAACCTAGGCAATACCATTCAGGACATAGGCATTGGCAAGGACTTCATGTCTAAAACACCAAAAGCAATGATAATAAAAGCCAAAATTGACAAATGGGATCTAATTCAACTAAAGAGCTTCTGCACAGCAAAAGAAACTACCATCAGAGTGAACAGGCAACCTACAGAATGAGAGAAAATGTTTGCAATCTACTCATCTGACAAAGGGCTAATATCCAGAATCTACAAATAATTGAAACAGATTTAGAATTAAAAAAAACAACCCCATCAAAAAGTGGGCAAAGAATATGAACAGACACTTCTCAAAAGAAGACATTTATGCAGCCAACAGACACATGAAAAAATGGTCATCATCACTGGCCAAATCAAAACCACAGTGAGATACCATCTCACACCAGTTAGAATGGCGATCATTAAAAAGTCAGGAAATAACAGGTTCTGGAGAGGATGTGGAGAAATAGGAACACTTTTACACTGTTGGTGGGACTGTAAACTGGTTCAATCATTGTGGAAGACAGCATGGCGATTCGTCAAGGATCTAGAACTAGACATACCATTTGACCCAGCTATCCCATTACTGGGTATATACCCAAAGGATTATAAATCATGCTGCTATAAAGATACATGCGCATGTATGTTTATTGAGGCACTATTCACAATAGCAAAGCCTTGGAACCAACCGAAATGTCCATCAGTGATAGACTGGATTAAGAAAATGTGGCACATATTCTATGCAGCAATGAAAAAGGATGAGCTCATGACCTTTGTAGGGACATGGATGAAGCTGGAAACCATCATTCTCAGCAAACTATCACAAGGACACAAAACCAAACATCATATGTTGTCACTCATAGGTGGGAATTGAACAATGAGAACACTTGGACATGGGAAGGGGAATATCACAGTTCAAGGCCTGTCATGGGGTGTGTGAAGGCGGGAGGGATAGCATTAGGAGATATACCTAATGTAAATGACGAGTTAATGGGTGCAGCACACCAATATGGTACATGTATACATATGTAACAAACCTGTACGTTGTGCACATGTACCCTAGAACTTAAAGTATAAAAAAAAGAAAAATAACTCCAGACTTAGAAGCTCACTCAAAACTGCACAACTACATGGAAACTGAACAACTTCCTCCTGAATGACTACTGGGTAAATAACGAAATTAAGGTAGGAATAAAGATTTTCTTTGAAACCAATGAGAACAAAGACACAACATAGCAGAATTTCTGGGACACATTTAGAGCATTGTTTAGAGGGAAATTTATAGCACTAAATGCCCACAAGAGAAAGCAGGAAAGATCCAAAATCAACACGCTAACATCACAATTAAAAGAACTGGAGAAGAAAGTGCAAACAAATTTAAAAGCTAGCAGAAGACAAGAAATAACTAAGATCAGAGTAATACTGAAGGAGATAGAGACACAAAAAACCCTCAAAAAAAATCAATGAATCCAGGAGCTGGTTTTTTGAAAAGATCAACAAATTAGACTGCTAGCCAGACTAATAAAGAAGAAAAGAGAGAAGAATAAAATAGACACAATAAAAAATGATAAAGGTATATCACAACTGATCCCAAGGAAATACAAATGACCATCAGTGAAAACTATAAACACCTCTACCTAAATAATCTAGAAAATCTAGAAGAAATGAATAAATTCCTGGACAGATACACCTTCCCAAGTCTAACCCAGGAAGAAGTCTAATCCCTGAATATAGCAATAACAAATTCTGAAATTGAGGCAGTAATTAATAGCCTACCAACAAAAAAAAGTCCAGGACCAGACAGATTAACAGCCAAAATCTACCAGAGGTACAAGGAGGAGCTTGTACCATTCCTTTTGAAACTATTCCGAACAACAGAAAAAGAGGAATTCCTCCCTAATTCATTATATGATGCCAGCATCATCCTGATACCACAACCTGGCAGAGACACAACAAAAACAGAAAATTTCAGGCCAATACCCCTGATGAACATCAAGGTGAAAATCCTCCATAAAATACTAGCAAACCAAATCCAGCAGCACATCAAAATCTTGTCTGTCACGATCAAGTTGGCTTCATCCCTGGGATGCAAGGCCGGTTCAACATATGCAAATCAATAAATGTAATTCATCAGATAAACAGAACCAATGACAAAAACCACATGATTATCTCAACAGATGCAGGGAAGGCCTTTGATAAAATTCAACAGCCCTTCATGCTAAAAACTCTCAATAAACTAGGTATTGATGGAACGTATTTCAATATAATAAGAGCTATTTATGACAAACCCACAACCAATATCATACTGAATGGGCAAATGCTGGAAGCATTTCCTTTGAAAACCAGCACAAGACAAGGATGGCCTCTCTCACCACTCCTATTCAACATAGTATTGGAAGTTCTGGCCAGGGCAATCAGACAAGAGAAAGAAATAAAGGGTATTCAAATAGGAACAGAGGAAGTCAAATTGTCTCTGTTTGCAGATGACATGTTTGTACATTTAGAAAACCCCATTATCTCAGCCCAAAATCTCCTTAAGCTGATAAGCAACTTCAGCAGTCTCAGGATACAAAATCACTGTGCAACAATCACTAGCATTCCTATACACCAATAACAGACAGAGAACCAAATAATGAGTGAGCTCCTATTCACAATTGCTACAAAGAGAATAAAATACCTAGGAATAAAACTTACAAGGGGTGTGAAGGACCTCTTCAAGGCGAACTACAAACCACAACTCAAGGAAATAAGAGAGAACACGAACAAATGGAAAAACATTCCATGCTTATGGATAGGAAGAATCAATATTGTGAAAATGGCCATACTGCCCAAATGAATTTATAGATTCAATGCTATTCCCATCAAGCTACCACTGACTTTCTTCACAGAACTGGAAAATCTACTTTACATTTCATATGGAACCAAAAAAGAGCCCACATTGCCAAGACAATCCTAAGCAAAAAGAACAATACTGGAGACATCATGCTACCTGACTTCAAACTCTACTACCAGGCTACAGTAGCCAAAACAGCACGGTACTGGTACCAAAACAGATATATAGTCCAACGGAACACAACAGAGGCCTCAGAAATAACACCATACATCTACAACCATCTGATTTTTGACAAATCTGACAAAAACAAGCAATGGGAAAATGATTTCCTATTTAATAAATGGTGTTGGGAAAACAGGCTAGCCATATGCAGAAAACTGAAACTGGACCCCTTTCTAACACTTTATACAAAAAGTAACTCAAGATGGATTAAAGACTTAAACACAAGACCTAAAATCATAAAAACCCTAAAAGAAAACCTAGGCAATACCATTCAGGACATAGGCATGGGCAAAGACTTCATGACTAAAACAGCAAAAGCAATGGCAGCAAAAGCCAAAATGGACAAATGAGATCTAATTATACAACAGAGCTTCTGCACAGCAAAAGAAACTATCATAAGGGTGAAAAGACAACCTACAGAATGGGAGAAAATTTTTGCAATCTACACATCTGACAAAGGGCTAATATCCAGAATCTATAAAAACGTAAATAAATTTACAAGAAAAAAACAAACAGCCCCATCAAAAAGTGGGTGAAGGATATGAACAGACACTTCTCCAAAGAAAACATTTATGCAGCCAACGAACATATGAAAAAAAGCTCATCATCACTGGTCATTAGAGAAATTCAAATCGAAACCACAATAACATACCATCCCACGCCAATTAGAATGGTGATAATTAAAAAGTCAGGAAACAACGGATGCTGGAGAGGATGTGGAGAAACAGCAACGCTTTTACACTGTTGGTCGGAGTGTAAATTAGTTCAACCATTGTGGAAGATAGTGTGGGGATTCCTTAAGGTTCTAGAACCAGAAATACCATTTGACCCAGCAATCCCATTACTGGGTATATACCCAAAGGATTATAAATCATTCTACTATAAAGACACATGCACACATGTGTTTATTGTATCACTATTCACAATAGCAAAGACTTGGAACCAACCCAAGTGCTCATCAATTTTAGACTAGATAAAGAAAATGTGGCACATAGACACCATGGATTACCATGCAGCTATAAAAACAGGATGAGTTCATGTCTTTTGCAGGGACATGGATGAAGCTGGGAACCATCATTCTCAGCAAACTAACACAAGAACAGAAAACCAAACACCTCATATTCTCACTCATAAGTGTGAGTTGAACAATGAGAACACATAGATACACGGAGGGGAACATCACACGCTGTGGCCTTTCGGGGTTGGGAGGCTAGGGGAGGGATAGCATTAGGAAAACTATGTAATGTAGGCGATGGGTTGATGGGTGCAGAAAACCTCCATGGCATATGTATATCTATGTAACAAATCTGGATGTTTTGCACAAATACCCCAGAACTTAAAGTATAATAAGGAAAAAATAAACACTTTATGTGAAAAAAAAATCCTTAGGAATATACCTAAACAAGAAGGTGAAAGACCTCTACAAGGAAAATTCAAAACACTTCTGAAAGTAATCATAGACGACACAAACAAATGGAAACATAACCCATGTCATGGATGAGTAGAATCAATATTGTGAACATGATCATAATGCCAAAAGCAATCTACACATTCAATGCAATTCCCATCAAAATACTAATATCATTCTTCACAGAATTAGAAAAAACAATTCTAAAATTCATACTGAAGCAAAATAGCCCATATAGCCAAAAAGAATAAATCTGGAGGCATCATATTACCTGGTTTCAAACTACGCTGTAAGGCAATAGTTGCGAATACAGCGTGGTACTGGTATTAAAATATACCCACAGACCAATGGAACAAAACACAAAATCAGAAATAAATCCAAATACAGCCAACTGATCTTCGACAAAGCAAACAAAAATATAAAGTGGGGAGAGGACACTCTTTTCAACTAATGGTGCTGGAATAATTGGCTAACCACATGTAGGAGAATGAAACTGGATCCTCATCTCTCACCTTATACAAAAATCAACTCAAGATGGATTAAGGACTGAAATCTAAGACCTGAAACTATAAAAATTCTAGAAGATAACTTTGGAAAAACCCTTACAGACATTGGCTTAGCCAAAGATTTCATGACCAGGAACACAAAAGCAAATGCAATAAAAACAAAGATAAATAGCTGGGACTTAATTAAACTAAAGAGCTTTTGCACAGCAAAAGGAACAGTCAGCAGAGTAAACAGACAACCCATACAGTGGGAGAAAATCTTCACAATCTATACATCTGACAAAGGATTAATATCCAGGATGTACGAGGAACTCAAATCAGAAAGACAAAAACAAACAATCCCATCAAAAAGTGGGCTAAGGACATGAATAGACAATTCTCAAAAGAAGATATACAAATGGCCAAGAAATGTATTAAAACATGCTCAACATCACTAATTATCAGAGAGATGCAAATTAAAACCACAATTTAATACCACCTTACTCTTGCAAGAATGGCCATAATCAAAGAAATAAAAAAATAGTAGATGTTGGCATGGATGTGGCAAACAGGGAACACTGCTACACTGCTGGTAGGAATGTCAACTAATGGAAACAGTGTGGAGATTCCTTAAAGAACTAAAAGTAGAACTACCATTTCATCCAGCAATCCCACTACTGGGTATCTACCCAGAGGAAAAGAAGTCATTATACAGAAAAGATATTTGCACACGCATGTTTATAGCAGCATAATTCGCAATTGCAAAAACGTAGAACCAACCCAAATGTCCATCAATCAATGAGTGGATAAAGAAGCTGTGAGATATATATATATATATATATATATACACGTATATATATATATATATATACGTATATATGTGTATATATACGTATATATATACGTATATATATGTGTATATATACGTATATATATACGTATATATATGTGTATATATACGTATATATACGTATATATATGTGTATATATACGTATATATATACGTATATATATACGTATATATGTGTATATATACGTATATATGTGTATATATACGTATATATATATGTGTGTATATATATACGTGTATATATATATATATATATGGAATACTACCTAGCCATAAAAAGGAATGAATTAATGGCTTTTGTAGCGACCTGGATGAGATTTGGGACTATTATTCTAAGTGAAGTAACTCAGGAATGGAAAACCAAACATTGTATGTTCTCACTCATAAGTGGGAGCTTAGCTATGACGGATACAAAGGCATATGAATGATACAATGAACTTTGGGGTCTTGGAGGAAAAGGGTGGGAAGGGCTTGAGAGATAAAAGACTACAAATAGGGTACAGTGTATACTGCTCGAGTGATGGATGCACCAAAATCTCTCAAATCACCACTAAAGAACTTACTCATCTAACCAAACAGCACCTGTTCCCCAATAACCTATGGAAATAAAAAAAAAAATTATAAAAAAATCTGTATAGGCATGTTAAAAAAAGGAAGGACAGAAATACCATTCAACTCAGCAATCCCATTACTGGGTATATACCCAAAGGAACATAAATTATTGTTTTATTAAAGACACATGCACACATATGTTAACTCCAGCACTATTTACAATAACAAAGACATGGAATCAACCTAACTACCCATCAATGATAGAATGGATAAAGAAAATGTGGTACATATACACCATGGAATACTATGCAACCATAAAAAATAATGAGATCATGTCCTTTGCAGGGACATGGATGGAGCTGGAGCCTATTATCCTTAGCAAACTAACACAAGAACAGAAAACCAAATGCTGCATGTTCTCACTTATAAGTGGGAGCTAAATGATGAGAACACATGGACACATAGTGGGGAACAACACACACTGGAGCCTACTGCAGAGTGCATGGTGTGAGAAGGGAGAGGATCAGGAAAGACAACTAGTGGGTACTAGGCTTAATACCTGGGCGATGAAATAATCTTTACAACAAGCCCCCATGACAGAAGTTAACCTATGTAACAAACCTGCACATATATCCCTGAACTTAAAAGTTAAAAAAAAAAAAAGATTCTTGTATCCCATCTCGGATCTACAGAATCACAATCTCAAAAATGAGCCGTAAGAACCTGCATTTTAACAAGCTCTACAATTATTGTGGTACATACTGATGTTTGAAAAGTACTGCCCTAGACACTCTTACCTCAGGCCGTTATAGTGAGTCCATACACTTAAAAATAAGCGTCTTTCCAAGTACTTAAAAGATTCAAAATGATAGTGGATCTGAAATGCTGCCTGAGTCCCCATGACAACGTGTACACTGTAGGGCCCAACCAATAAAGATAAGAAAAGCTTTGGCGGTCAAGCATACTTGGGAAGCTGCAGTTTCTAGAACAGTCTAGTAGAGGACAGCCTCTTCAGCAGCCTGCTAGGCATTTTTTTACTTCTTCCTTCTGTTATGCAGACAAGCTAACTGAAGATGCGGTTACTGAGATATAATTTCTCTGCTAGGTCACAAAGTCTGAAAACATGGGCCTTACGTGTGTAACTGTGTATCATCACCTGCCACCCCCAGTTTTTCCTGGCTCTACTAATCACCCAAAGTTCTGAATGCAGAAGCCCCAGGGGCCCCCGGAAAATCCTTCAAGCTGGCATCCTTGGCCTCGCTGCGGGGGCTTAGCTACCTGTGGGAACCCACGTAGCAAGGGTGACTCAAAGGGTTAACAAGCAGTGGCGCCGCAGAGTGGCGGGGAGTGCAGCCAATAGGGTGTCTAGGCAGGCAGTACGTCTGGTGTGGGTGGGAGTGAGCCAAAGTGTGCTAAAGGAAACCAACAGCGGCCTAGGGGTGAAAGGACAGCCAGGGTTAGATGTTCTGAGGAGGCGGGAGCAACCGAGAGAGCACGTGAGCATCTGTCCTTTCTACCCGTTCCTCTTTATCTTTAGTGTTCAGTAGCAGCGGGGATAGCCCGGGGCCCGGTGTATGGCCACGGAGTTACAGTGTCCGGACTCCATGCCCTGTCACAACCAGCAAGTAAACTCTGCCTCAACCCCAAGTCCCGAGCAGCTGCGACCTGGCGATCCGATCCTGGACCACGCAGGGGGAAACAGAGCCTCCAGGGCCAAGGTGATTCTCCTCACGGGGCACGCCCATTCTAGCCTGCCGGCCGAGCTGGACTCTGAGGCCTGCGGCGGCTCCAGCCTCAACTCAGAGGGCAACAGTGGTAGTGGTGACAGTAGCAGCTATGACGCACCAGCTGGGAACTCCTTCCTAGAGGACTGCGAACTCTCCCGGCAGATCGGGGCGCAGCTTAAGCTGCTGCCTATGAATGATCAGATCCGGGAGCTACAGACCATCATCCGGGACAAGTAAGCCGAGAGCGGAAGGGGAAAGGGAAGTGGAGGGTCTTGCAGGCTGTGGGCGGGGATTGGAAGTAAAAGGGCTAAGAGACAGTGTTTTTGGCCTTGGCAAACTTTGGAGATTGGGGTAAGACCTTTTATTTGGTGTGTGTGTGTGTGTGTTTGTGTCGTGTGACTCGAACGCCAACCTTCTCTTTCCAAGTTCCGGTGTTTAACATCACTTTGGGTGGGGAGGAAGACTTTAGGTAGCCTCTGGGCTCTTTGTCTCTCCCAGGGAAGACAACTCCTTGGCCATTCCAGGCAGGTAAACTCCCCTATATTATGTGGCCAGTGCTTGTCCACATGGTAAACCTATAACCCAGAAATGGTTACTATCCAGGGTTATGCACTACCACCAATCACCTCAGGTTCATAAATAGAAATAAAGCAATTTCAAGGAAATTCTATTCAGGCCCTGACCCTTTAGTATTTGCTACTGCAAACAAGGTCTTTTAGTCTTGGAGTTCAGGTTTACTTGATCACATGAAAGCTTATCGTCCATCTCTTATCATTTTTCACTGTAAACTCACAGAACATAGTTAATGGATCAAAGGGAGCCTAAAGGAGCCTTTGGCCCTTCCTAATCCCACAAACCGATGTAGCCAGAACTTCATGTTAAAATGTAATTTTGAAATTTCTAAACCTACGTTGTAAATGGGTTTTCTCCAGGGAAATATGTACCATGATGAACTACAGCTATTTTCTTTATTGGCAGCACTTTAAATGAGCAGCATGTCAAAACACCCCTTTTTTAGTGGCAGGGGTGGGGGGGGCATGCCTTGATCTTTTAAAAATGGCTACTGAATGACAGATGCCACTCCCTAAACCAGACTCTAGAAACCTTGTCTTACACTATTGTAATAATACTGTTTCTCTGCTTGCAGTTTTTCCTCTCTTCCACATGCACCCATACATTACTGTACAATCAATCTTCATAACATACATCTTTGATTCAGTAATTGCCCTACTCAGCAACCTTCTTTGGCTTCTCAGAGCCTACCAAATAAAGTCCAGGATCCTTAGCTTGATTGATATTTTTGAGACAGGATCTCTCTCTGTCACCCAGGCTGGAGTGCAGTGGTGAGATCATAGCTTACTGTACCCTCATACTTCTGGGCTCAAGTAATCCTCCTGCCTTAGCCTCCTGAGTAGCTGGGACTACAGGCACATGGCACTGCCCCCGGCTAATTTTTTATTTTTTTGTAGAGATGGAGGTCTTGCTATATTGTCCACGATGGTCTTGAACTCCTGGCCTCAAGCAATCATCCTGCCTTGGCCTCCTAAAATGTTGGGATTACAGGTGTGAGCCACCATGCCTGGCCCCCTTAGCTTGGGATGAAGGCCCTTCTTCATAGTTCCTAGGAACAATTCTGAAACATATCTGTTTCTGCTCTCATCTGGTATTCCCTGTGTCTCCTTTATGCACGTTCAGGATACTTATTCTTCAGGGTGAAACACAGCATTAAATAATTGTCCACCTCTGCCAAGAAGCTTCCCTTTAATCATTATTCCTGGCTTATCTTCCCTGGTCTTTTTAATGCAAGATTCACCTTCTTTTTCGTATATTGTTATTTTTGTATAGATCTTATCCTGCCTATGACATCTTGAAGGCAGAAATCTTTTACATTTTTGAATGCCGGCCATGCCTTGCAAATAATAGATGCTCAATTGCTAGAGTTTTTTTGTAGCTCTTAAAATTATATTTACGAAACTATACTATTTTACTCTTTAATGAATCAATATTGAAAACTACTGTGGTTATGTTATCTAATAGACAAAATAGTGATCCTAAAAAATAGGAGGCATAGGTTTGCTGTAGTTGTGGTAGGGTAGGGGCAGCCAAAATAAATCTTACATGTACAACAAAGAAAAATAGATGATGATTCTTGTTTCTACAGAGCAGAAGTTACTAAGCTTGGGTCTTGGACTCCCTCGTACCAGTAGATGGGTTCAGGGCTTTAACAAACCCTCATAAATTATCTGGGAAATTTTACTCATATGAAGATTTTTAATAGTTGTTTTTAAATAACATCTTTATTGAGATATAATTCACAGACCATACAGTTCAAGAATTTAAAGTGTATAATTCAGTGGTTTTAAGTATGTTCACAGCTGTGCATTCATCACCACAGTTTTAGAACATTTGTCATCACCCCAGCAAGAAACCTCATGCCCATTAAACAGTCACTCCCCATTTTCACCCAACCCACCCAAAGCCCTAGACAATCATTAATCTACTTTCTATTTCTAATGGTTTGCCCATTCTGCACATTACATATAAAAAATGTCTATTCTGGACATTTCATTATCATACAATATGTGGTCATTTTGTGACTCGTTTCATTTAGCATGTTTTCAAGGTTCATCCGTGTGGGATCTTTCCTTTTTATGATTAAATGATACTCCATTATATGAATATACCACAATTTGTTTATCCATCAGTTGGTGAACATTTGGGTGGTTTACCACTCTTTGGCTATTATGAATAATGCTGCTATGAACATTCACATATGTGCCTTTTTTTTTAGAGGGTGAGGATTCCTTAGTTTTTTAGATTTCACAAAGTGTCATGATAATGTAAAGGTGAAGTGCCCTTGCTATAGCGCTTGGAGAGGGAATGGCGTTTAGCATTCACATATGACAAAATAATACCTGATTATACGTCATTAGTCAGAAAAACCTGGGTTATGTAGTAAACCTGGGTGTAAGTGGAATCCTTTTTTTTTTTTCCTCTAAGTTTGGAAGGAGACAGCAGGATCCAGAGGAGTGATTTAGGCAATATGTTTAGCATCTCTGTGCTTCACCTTTATCATTTGTAAAATGAAGATGTTGGTAAATATCACATGGAGCCCCTGGGAGGCTAAAGCAAGATACTGTTCATGAATATTCATTATGAACTGTGAAGAGCTGTTCACATTTAAGGAATTTCAAGCCTCATGTTTGGATTTGTGCATGCTTCTAATTGCATTCATAAGTGCTGTCTTCTTGATTTGTTAGAAGACAGTAAAATGAATTTAACTCTATGTGGAATTCACTTTTTTATTTTGAAAATGAATACTGGGATATTGTAGATAATTTTTATCTTGTTTTGATATAGTATGGAAAGACCCACCACAATTTTTAGTAATGTATTGCTGCTTATTTAGGCTGGGGACGTTGTTTTTAGTTTGGTTTTTGTTAACCAAATTAGAGGCTTTATATTCCCTTTCTTTATCTTTAAAAAATTGTCATCCTCTCTCACAAGACCTGTTTTAGCCCCTCTAGGAGGCTGGTTTAAGGTGCCTATGGTAAGAGGAGCTATATTTACGTAGGTCTAGTTATGGAAGGTGCCATCAGTTATCATAACCTGTTCTCTTTGGGGCTTATTCTCTTCACTATTTTGATGTGACAGCATAAATGTGCACTGTGGAACTGTCCGATAATAGAAGCCACTGGAGTACATATTTTTCTTTTATTGTTTCTGGTCCTTAGCATCTATATAGTGAAGGGATTGCTTTGTGAATTGACTTTGGTATGGGGAAATCGGGATTGAGCCAGCAGGACTGCATGTTGTTGTATATATGTGAAACAGGCAAGATTGAGAACATTGTCTGTATTGATTTAAAATGTCTTTTTAGTTTTTGAAATGTGCAATATTTGAAACATAATATGTTGGTTGTATTATTGAATTTCAAGGAAATAAATTTCTCTCTTTGAAAGTGCAGTAAACACTGAGTAGATTATTTGCTCAGCCATACGTAAGTGGGTTGCTGGTGAACTTGGGATAAGAAAAGATTCCTTCATTTATGTCGTTTTGTTGTTGTTGTTGCAATGGATTAAACCACACATCCTTCTCTTCTGCCTCCTTTATATACTAAACTCAGCAAAATCTGAGTAATGTGCTTTTCCTGTGAATATAGTTCATGACCTCATATTTAAAGGCAATGCAGTGTATTTAAAAGATCATCCTCCCTGTCCAGTTTTTTGTTTTTTATTTTTTGTTTCCTGAAACATTAAAGCTGTTGTGTGAGCTGTTGAATGCTTCCTGTGTATTTGTCCTAGGTGGGGCTTTGGCATGGCCTCAGCAAGCTGCTTGTTTAAAAGTTTAGCAATGTTAGAGTATGTCAGTATGTGACATAGGACAAAAAAGGAGCACATTCAGCCTTGTGACTCTCTTTAGTCACCTGGAGGGGAGAATATTATCCTTAGGGTGAATGAACATCCTGTGTAACCCTAATGTGAGTGCAATCTAATGTGATTTGAGTTATGTGACTAAGTAATGTATTGTCCTTAACCAAAGCTGTGTGCATCAGAATTGCCTGTGGAGTCTCTCTCTCTTTTTTTAAAATACAAGTTCCTGACTCCCATCCTTAGCAGTTGTTTGTATAGTCTTGAGTAAAACCTGACCACAGGTAATTGTGCTGTGTTTAGACTGGGCCATTGCCCCTGGGAGAATGGCCAGTCTCTCTTGTGTGCTGATTTGCTAGCCTGCTGATTCGGGCTATAGATAGGGTGATCCAGGGATTCCACACACTAAACAGAACTAGGCTAGAGAGCCTGACCTAGCATTACATCAACACTGGAGGAATCTTCCAACATTTCCTTCCAACTTGCACAAAACCAAAATGCCCACTGCAGAAAAAAACTGTGACGTGCAAATTGTTTAAAACATGGACATATTTTCGGTTTTTGTGTGTTTCCCATATGACTCCTCTGACTTTTAGAGCAGGAAGGAGGAAGTCACCACTAAGCTGTATGGACCTCTGTTATAATATTTACTGGGCATATGCTGGTATACCTAACTAGACTGGACTCCAAGGAGGCAGAAAGGGGGTCTGACCTGGCACAGTCCCTGACACAAAGGATAATTAATGTAGCAATTGTAATCAGATAAAATGATAGTTTCCCTTGTTTTTCTGTCCCATTTTTTTGCAATAATTTCAACATTTATTTTATTTTTTTAAAGCTTTCAGGTTTCACTTATTTATTTTTTTCCGTAAATTATTGGGGTACAGGTGGTATTTGATTACATGAGTAAGTTCTTTAGTGGTGATTTATGAGATTTTGGTGCACCCATCACCCAAGCAGTATACACTGCATCATATTTGTAGTCTTTTATCCCTTGACCCCCTCCCACCCTTTCCTCCCAAGTTGCTAAAGTCCATTATATTATTCTTATGTCTTTGCATCCTCATAGCTTAGCTGCCACATACTAGTGAGAACATACGATGTTTAGTTTTTCATTCATGAGTTACGTCACTTAGAATAGTAATCTCTAATCTCATCCAGGTCACTGCAAATGCTGTTAATTCATTTTATTAATGGCTGACTAGTATTCCATCATATATATATATTTGATATGTATTCCATGATATATATATATTTGTTGGCCATTCGTATATCTTCTTTTGAGAATTGTCTATTCATGTCCTTAGCCCACTTTTTGATGGGATTGTTTTTTTTTTTTTTCTTGCTGATTTGTTTGAGTTCCTCGTAGATTCTGGATATTAGTCCTTTGTCAGATGTATAGATTGTGAAGATTTTCTCCCACTGTATGGGTTGTCTGTTTACTCTGCTGACTGTTTCTTTTGCTGTGCAAAAGCTCTTTAGTTTAATTAAGTCCCAGCTATTTATCTTTGTTTTTATTGCATTTGCTTTTGTGTTCCTGGTCATGAAATCTTTAGCTAAGCCAATGTCTGTAAGGGTTTTTCCAAAGTTATCTTCTAGAATTTTTATAGTTTCAGGTCTTAGATTTCAGCCCTTAATCCATCTTGAGTTGATTTTTGTATAAGGTGAGAGATGAGGATACAATTTCATTCTCCTACATGTGGTTAGCCAATTATCCCAGCACCATTAGTTGAAAAGGGTGTCCTTTCCCCACTTCATATTTTTGTTTGCTTTGTCGAAGATCAGTTGGCTATAAGTATTTGGGTTTATTTCTGAGTTCTCTGTTCTGTTCCATTGGTCTTTGTGCCTATTTTTATACCAGTGCCATGCTGTTTTGATGACTGTGGCCTTATAGTATAGTGTGAAATCAGGTAGTGTGACACTTCCAGGTTTGTTCTTTCTGCTTAGTCTTGCTTTGGCTGTGTGGGGTCTTTTGTGGTTCCATATGAATTTTAGAATTGTTTTTTCTAATTCTGTGAAGAATGATGGTGGTATTTTGATGGGAATTGCATTGAATTTGTAGATTGCTTTTGGCAGTATGATCATTTTCACAATATTGACTCTACCCATCCATGAGCATGGGATGTGTTTCCATTCATTTGTGTCATCTATTATTTCTTTCAGCAGTGTTTTGAAGTTTTACTTGTAGAGGTCTTTCAACTCCTTAGGTAAATTCCTAAGGATTTTATTTTTTTTGGCAGCTATTGTAGAGGGTTGAGTTCTTGATTTGATTCTCAGCTTGGGTACTGTTTGTGTATAGAAGAGCTACTGATTTGTGTACATTAATCTCGTATCCAGAAACTGCTGAATTCTTTTATCAGTTCTAGGAGCTTTCTGGAGGAGCCTTTAGGGTTTTCAAGGTAAAAGATCATATCCTCAGCAAACAGTGACAGTCTGACTTCCACTTTATCAATTTGGATGCCCCTTATTTCTTTCTCTTGTCTGATTGCTCTGGCTAGGACCTCCAGTACTATGTTGAAGAGGAATGGTGAGGGTGGCATCCTTGTCTTGTTCCAGTTCTTAGAGTGAATGCTTTGAACTTTTCCCCATTTAGTATTATGTTGTCTGTGGGTTTGTCATAGATGGCTTTTATTACATTAAGTTGTGTCCCTTCTATGCTGATTTTGCTGAGAGTTTTAATCATGGAGGTGTGCTGCATTTTGTTGAATGCTTTTTCTGCATCTATTGAGATGATCCTGTGATGTTTGTTTTTAATTCTGTTTATGTGGTGTGTCACATTTATTGACTTGCATACGTTAAACCATCCCTGCATCCCTGGTATGAAACCCACTTGATCATGGTGCATTATCTTTTTGATGTGCTGTTGGAATTGGTTAGCTAGTATTTTGTTAAGGATTTTAGCATCTATGTTCATCAAGGATATCAGTCTGTAGTTTTCTTTTTTGGTCATATCCTTCCCTGGTTTTGCTATCAGGGTGATGCTGGCTTCATAGAATGAATTAGGGAGCATTCCCTCTTTCTCTGTCTTGTGGAATAGTGTCAAAAGGAATGTTATCAATTCTTCTTTGAATGTCTCGTAGAAGTCTGCTGTGAATCTATCTAATCCTGGACTTTTTTTTTGTTGGTAATTTTTAAATGACCATTTCAGTCTTGCTGGTTGTTATTGGTCTGTTCAGGGTATCAAATTTTTCCTGATTTAAGCTAGGAGGGTTGTATTGTTTTCAGGAATTTATCCATCTCTTCTGGGTTTTCTAGTTTATGTGTGTAAGGGTGTTCATAGTAGCCTTGAATGATCTTTTGTATTTCTCTGGTGTCAGTTGTAATATCTCCTGTTTCATTTCTTAGTGAGGTCATTTGGATTTTCTCTCTTCTTGGTTAATCTTGCTAATAGTCTATTAATTTAATTTATCTTTTCAAAGAACCAGCTTTTTGTTTCATTTATCTTATATATATATTTTTTTGCTTCAATTTCACTTAGTTCTGCTCTGATCTTGATTATTTCCTTTCTTCTGCTGGATTTGGGTTTGGTTTGTTCTTGTTTCTCTAGTTCCTTGAGGTGTGACTTTAGAATGTCAGTTTGTGTTCTTTCAGTCTTTTTGATGTAGGTGTTTAGGGCTGTGAACTTCCCTCTTAGCACTGCCTTTGCTGTATGCCAGAGGTTTTGGGAGGTTGTGTCATTATTTGGGAGGTATGTGTCATTCAGTTTGAAGAATTTTTAAATTTCCATCTTGATTTTGTTTTTGACCCAGTGATCATTCAGGAACAGGTTATTTAATTTCATGTATTTGCATGATTTTGAAGGTTACTTTTGGAGTTGATTTCCAGTTTTATTCCACTGCGGTCTGAGAGAGTGCTTGATATAATTTCAGTTTTCTTAAATTTATTCAGGCTTGTTTTATGGCCTATCATATGGTCTGTCTTGGAGAAAGTTCCATGCACTGTTGAATAGAATATGTATTCTGCAGTTGTTGGATGAAATGTTCTGTATGTATCTGTTAAGTCAATTTGTTCCGAGGTATAGTTTAAATCCATTGTTTCTTTGTTGACCTTCTGTCTTGATGACCTGTCTAGTGCTGTCAGTGGAGTACTGAAGTCCCCCACTGTTATTGTGTTGTTGTCTAACTCATTTCTTAGGTCTGTTAGTAATTGTTTTATAAATTTGGGAGGTCCCGTGTTAGGTGCATATATGTTTAGGATTGTGATGGTTTTCCATTGGACAAGGCTTTTCACCATTATATAATGTCCCTCTTTGTCTTTGTTAAGTGCTGTTGCTTTCAAGTTTGTTTCGTCTGATATAACAACAGCTACTCCAGCTCGGTTTTGGTGTCCATTTGCATGAAGTGTCTCTTTCCACTTCTTTACCTTACGTTTGTGTGAGTCCTCATGTGTTAGGTGAGTCTCCTGAAGGCAGCAGATAATTGGTTGGTGAGTTCTTATCCATTCTGCGGTTTTGTATCTTTTAAGTGGAGCATTTAGGCCATTTACATTCAATGTTAGTATTGAAATGTGAGGTTCTGTTGCATTGATTGTGCTCTTTGTTGTCTGTGTACTGTTTTTTTTGTTTTTAGTTTTGGCCTTTTACTTGTATTTTTGTTATATAGGTCCTGCATGATTTATGCTTTAAAGAGTTTCTGTTTTGATGTGTTTCCAGGATTTGTTTCAAGAATTAGAGCTCCTTTTAGTGGTTTTTGTAGTGGTGGCTTGATAATGGTGAATTCTCTTAGCCTTTGTCTGAAAAAGGCTATATTTTTCCTTCATGTATGATGCTTAGTTTTGCTGCACACAAAATTCTTGGCTGATTTTTTGTTTGTTTGTTTGTTTGAGGAGGCTGAAGATAGATAGCTCATAGCTTGTAGGGTTTCTGCTGACAAATCTGCTGTTAATCTGATAGGTTTTCATAGGTTACCTGGTGTTTTTGTCTCACAGCTCTTAAGATTCTTTCCGTCATCTTAACTTTGGATAGCCCAACGAAAATGTGCCTAGGCTATGACCTTTTTGTGATGAATTTTTCAGGCATTCTTTGTGCTTCTCATATTTGGATGTCTATGTCTCTAGCAAGGCTGGGGAAATTTTCCTCAATTATTCCCCCAAATGTGTTTTCCAAGCTTTTAGAATTCTCTTCTTCCTCAGGAACATGGATTATTCCTAGGTTTAGTTGTTTAACATAATCCTAGAATTCTTGGAGGCTTTGTTCATATTTTCTTATTCTTTTTTCTTTGTCTTTGTTGGATTGGGTTAATTCAAATACCTTGTCTTCAAGCTGTCAATTTCTGTCTTCTACTTGTTCAGTTTGGTTGCTGAGACTTTCCAGAACATTTCCCATATCTAAAAGTATGTCCAAAGTTTCCTGAATTTTTGATTGTTTTTTCTGCGAGCTATCTGTTTCCTTGAATATTTCTCCATTCACTTCTTGTATCGTTTTTGGATTTCCTTGCATTGGGCTTTGCCTTTCTCTGGTGCCTCCCTGATTAGCTTAATAACTAAACTCCTGAATTCTACTTCAGGTGAATCAGGGATTTCTTCTTGGTTTGGATCCATTGCTGGTGAACTAGTGTGATTTTTGGGGGCTGTTAAAGAGCCTTGTTATGTAATATTACCAGGGTTTGTTTTCTGATTCCTTCTCATTTGGGTATGCTCTGTCAGAGGGAAGATCTAGGGCCAAAGGCTGTTGTTCAGATTCTTTTGTCCCACGGGGTGTTCCCTTGATGTAGTACTCTCCTCCGTTTCCTATGGATGTGGCTTCCTGTGAGCTGAACTGCTGTGATTGTTGTCTCTCTTCTGGATCCAGCTACCCAGAGAGTCTGTTCAGCTGTGGGCTGGTACTGGGTGTTGTCTGCATGGAGTTCTGTGATGTGAACCGTCTATGGGTCTGTCAGCCATGGATACCAGTGCCTGTTCCAGTGGAGGTGGCAGGGGGGTGCAGTGGACTCCATTATGGTTTTTAGCTTTGGTGGTTTAATGTTCTATTTTTTTGCTGGTTGGCCTCCTGCCAGGAGGTGGCACTTTCCAGACAGCATCACCTGTAGTAGTATGGAGAGGGACTGGTGGTGGGTGGGGCCCTAGAAATCCTAAGATTATATGCCCTTTGTCTTCTGCTACCAGGGTGAGTAGGGAAGGAACATCAGGTGGGGGCAGGGCTAGGTGTGTCTGAGCTCAGACTCTCCTTGGGCCGGTCTTGCTGTGGCTGCTGTAGGGGATGGGGTCGAGATGCCCAGGTCACTGGAGTTGTGTACCTAGGAGGATTATGGCTGCCTCTGCTGAGTTCTGCAGGTTGTCAGGGAAGTGGGGGAAAGCCAGGAGTCACAGGCCTCACCCAGCTCCCATGTAAACCGAAGTGCTGGTCTCACTCCCACCATGCCCCCTCCAACAGCCCCAAGTCTGTTTCCAGGCAGTGGGCACGACTGGCTTGAAAAATTGCCCAGGCTACCCGCCTCCAAGTTGAGAAAGAAAAACTTCTTTCCCTGCCTGTGGAGTCTGCACACTGGATTTGTGCCCTCCCCCTAGTTCTGGCCAGGAGGCTTCTTGCCCCATTGAAATTGTTAAAAAGTTCAGCTAGAGATTTCCTTCTCCCTGTGGAGATTTACCCCCTGCTCCTCTGGCCTCCCTCCTGATGGATCCCTGTTTTGTCAGGCAGGAATGGGCTGCTTGGGGACCCAGCAAGCTTCCAGGGCCTTTCTGCTGCTTTCTCTACCCCTGTATTTCACTCGGCTCTCTAAATTGACTCAGCTCCAGGTAAGGTCATACATTTCTCCCACAAACAGACCTTCAGATTCTTCAGTGGGGGTGTGTGTTTGGGAGGGGAGGGTCTCCCTTTCTCACTTCCACAGTTGGGACACTCACAGTATTTGGGGTATCTCCCAGGTCCTGCAGGAGCAATCTGCTTCCTTAAGAGGGTCTGTGGGTCCTCTCCTCTGTCCTATTTTGAATGTTCACATTGAATGCAGCTTTGAGGTGCAGGTAAATAGTTATTGACACTCTGTGAGTTTATTAAGAAGGCGCTAAAGTGCTGTGGCCTTGATGCCTTGCACCTGGCAAAAAAAAAAATAGTAACATAATATTTTTTTTTTAAACTTTTTGCTTTTGGTTAAGTTTGCTCCAAATTCTTCATTGGGGGTTTGTTTTTGTGAAGGCAAAGGAAGGAGAAGGAAAACCATTCATAAATCATCTGTATACTACGACAAACTTCGGGACTATATTTTAGTGATCACATAATAATAAAGTAGTTATGGATGTAAAGCTCATGTTTTCACTAAACATTAACTTTAAATGAAACATTCATTTGGTTAAAACCTGCCAGAAAAGCTTTTTTTGTTGTACTTTCCTTTAACTTGTTGCTCAAAACCAAAAAAAGCACATTAGAGCTGAGTTTGAGTCCATTTAATTCTTCCTCCTCAACTTAGATTGCCTGGCAAAGTACAGGATGCTCAGTTAAATCTGAATTCAAATAAACAATGAATAATTTTTTATGTTAAGTATGTCCTAAATATTTCATGGGATTTCTGAAATACAAATTTACTTGGGGGTGGGGGTGGGTCCTGATTTTGATTTACTTAATCTGGCAAACCTATGCCCAACTACAACACCCAACCTGCCCCTCGCCCCATATGCTACGAACAAACTTTGTATATAATCCTCCCAGAGAGAGTGATATATTTAAATTTTTGAAATGACAATTAATTCAGTGCTACTAGCATTTTATTTAAATTAAGTTGTTTTTAGGTGATAAGTCACAAGATTTTGCTTTAGTCATTGTTGGAAAGGGTGTATTCTTGTATGTGGTAACCTTAGTACATATTTTACAAGCCACGTTATAAAAACTTTTCCCTCTTCAGAAGGAATATTTTAATGATGTTTTATTTGCCTCCCAAACTCTTTCATTGTTTTGTGTTTCCATTGTATATACATATCAATCTGAGTCACAGGGAGAGAAGTATCATAACAGGACATCTAAAAAATTGGCTACCTTTTAGTAGTAAGCATTCCCTTATTAGGGCAAAATATAAGTCATTGCTTTTCTCAGAGACTTGGAATTGGAGAGCTCCAGGCTGTGAAGAACCTGACTTTACTTTTGGAAGCCTCACTGTTCTCATTGCTAAAGTGGTAGTGATAATAAAATCTACTTCTTAAATTGTATGAGGATTAGATGAGATAATATACCAAAAGTGGTTACTACTGGGCACCAAGGAAGCTTTTACTAGATGGTGGCCTCTGGAAAAGAAGGTAGTAATATGTGTATAACATTAGGTACCTCCTGTAATTTATGGACCTTTTTTTAGAAGAGTTATATACTTAAGTCTTTGTAATTTAGGATATATATATATGTCACACACACACACACACACATACGTATGTATATGTAGTTGTTAAATTGATTTTTGTAAAAAAAAAGATGAGGGTTGTTAAGTGTATTCTGAATAGAGAGAAGAAACAGAATGTGTGATAAAATGTCAATATCTGCTGTGAGAATTGAAGTTGTAATTATCCCAGGGGAGAATCCCTCCATTTAGAAGTTGTAGTAATAGTAATAGTACTAGTAGTAGTGAGGCTTAGTAAGAAGATGGGAGAAGCTCCCCATGTTAACATTTTAATATTATAAAAATTTTCCTCTTTTTCATATTTCTATATCTTGTGGATAATAAATATTAGTTTATTGAAAGAAAGATCAGTGAGACTCTTAAAAGGTTTCATGTTGTTTTGGGTCTACTATGAGATGTAGATATTTTTAAATATATACAATTGCTACAGCCCCAGGAAATGTTAAAATGCTTTATAGACAGTCTCACTTAATATTTAGGAAAGAGTCAGGTTTAACAAGTCCACATTAAATTGAGGATTTGCAAAAAATTCTTTGAAATAAAACAGAGACACAACATACCAAAATCTCTGGGATGCAGCAAAAGCAGCATTAAGAGGAGTTTATAGTGCTAAACACCTCAAAAAGTTAAAAAGATCTCATTAACAATCTAATGTCACACCTAGAGGAACTAGAAAAACAAGAAAAAACTAAACCCAAAGCTAGCAGAAGAAAATACATAATTAAAGTCGGAGTGGAAGTGAATGAAATTGATACACAAAAATTCATACAGAGGATCAACAAAGTCAAAAGTTACTTCTTTGAAAGGATAAACAAAATCGATAGACCATTAGCTAGATTAACAAAGGAAAAAAAGGGAGAAGATCCAAATAAGCGCAACCTGAAAAGGCAAAGGTGACATTACAAATAATCCCATGTGAATACAAAAGATCCTCAGAGACTATTATGAACAACTCTAGATGCAGAAACTAGAAGATCTAGAGGAAATGGATACATTCCTGGAAACAAACATTCTCCTAAAATTGAATTAGGAAGCAATTGAAACCCTGAACAGACCAACATTAAGTTCCAAAATTGAATAAGTAGTGAAAAACCTACCAACCTAAAGAAGACCTGGACCAGATAGAGTCACAATTGAATTCTACCAGACATACAAGAAGAGCTTATACCAATTCTACTGAAACTATTCCAAAAAAATCGAGGAGGAAGGACTCCTCCCTAACTCATTCTATGAATCCAATGAATCCAGCATCACCCTGATAACAAAACCTGGCAAAGACACAATGAAAAAAGAAAACTTCAAGCCACTTATGATGAACATAGATGCAAAAGTCCTCAACAAAATACTAGCGAAACAAATTCAACAGCACATCAAAAAGTTAATTTGCCATGATCAAGTAGGTGCCATTACTGGGATGCAAGGATAATTCAACATACGCAAATCACTAAATGTGATTCAACACATAAAAAGAATTTTAAAATATATGATCATCTCAACAGCAGCAGAAAAAGCTTTTGATAAAGTATACCATCCATTTATCATAAAACCACTCAAAAAAATCATTTCTTAGTTATCAAAGGAAAATACCTGAAAATAATAACAGCCATATATCTATAACAAACCCACAGCCAACACTGTACTGAATGGGCAAAAACTGGAAGCATTTCCCTTGAAAACTGGAACAAGACAAGGATACTCACTCTCACCACTCCTATTCAACACAGTACTGGAAGTGCTAGCAAGAGCTATCAGGCAAGAGAAATAAATAAAAGGCAACCAGATAGGAAAAGAAGTCGTCAAACTATCTCTCTTCATGGAAAATATGATTCTATACATAGAAAACCCTGTAGATTCCACCAAAAGGCTCCTGGAACTGATAAATGACTTCAGTAGTGTTTCAGAATACAAAATCAGTCTACCAAAATCAGTAGTATTTATATACACCAATGATATTCAAGCTGAGAGCCAAATCAAGAACACAATCATATTTACAGGGCTGGGCACAGTGGCTCATGCCAGTAATCCAAGCACACTGGGAGGCCAAAGCAGGAGGATCACTTGAGCTGAGGAGTTCAAGACCAGCCTGGGCAATATAGTGAGACCCCATATCTATAAAGTAAATAAATGAAAAAAAGTTCCATTTACAATAGCTGCAAAAAAATACCTAGGAATACATCTAACCAAGGGGGCGAAAGATCTCTACAAAGAGATCTGCAAAACACAGCTAAAAGAAATCATAAACGACACAGTAGAAAAACATTTCATGTGCATGGATTGGACGAATCAATTTTGGTAAAATGGATACACTGCCCAAAGCAATCTATAGATCCAATGCTATTCCTCTCAAACTACCAACATTATTTTTCTCAGAATTGGAAAAAAAAACTATTCTGAAATTCATGTGGTACCCCAAAAGAGCCAGAATAGCCAAAGCAATCCTAAGCAAAAAGAACAAAGCTGGAGGCATCACATTACCTGACTTCAAACTATACTACAAGGCCACAGTAACCAAAACAGCATGGTTCTGGTGAAAAAACAGACACACAGACTGATAGAACAGAATAGAGAACCCAGAAATAAAGCCACAGACTTACAGCTATTTAATCTTCAACAATGCCAACAAAAATAAGGAATAGGGAAAGGATTACCTATTCAATAAATAGTTTGGGGATAGCTGGCTATCCATATGCAGAAGAATGAAACTGGACCCCCACTTTTCACCATGTAGAAAACTTAAGATGGATTAAATATTTACATGTAAGACCTCAAACTACAAGAATCATAGAAGAAAACCTGGTAATTACCCTTCTTACCATTGGCCTTGGGAATTTATGACAAAGTCCTCAAAAGCAATTGCAGCAAAAACAAAAATTGACAAGTGAGACCTAATTAAACTAAAGAGCTTCTGCACAGCAAAAGAAACTATCAACAGAGTAAACAGACAACCTACAGAATGGGAGAAACTATTCACAAACTCTGAACCTGACAAAGGTGTAATATCCAGAAATCTGTAAGGAACTTAAACACATTGAACAAGCAAAAAACAAAGAACCCCCTTAAAAAGGTGCAAAAGACATAAACAGACACTTTTCAAAAGAAGACATACAAACAGCCAACAAACATATGAAAAAATGCTTATCATCACTAATCATCAGATAAATGCAAATCAAAACCACAATGAAATACCATCTCACACCCGTTAGAATGGTGATTATTAAAAAGTCAAAAAACAACAGATCTTGGCAAGGCTGTGTAGAAAAGGAGATGCTTATACACTGTTGGTGAGAATGTAAATTAGTTCAGCCAGTGTGGAAAGCTGTTTCAAGATTTCTCAAATTATTAGAAACCATTTGACCCAAGAATCCCATAACGGGGTATATATTCAAATGAAAACAAATTGTTCTACCAAAAAACCACACACACTTGTATGTTCATCACAACAGTATTTACAATAGCAACGACATGGAATCCATGTAGGTGCCCATCAACAGTGGACTGGATAAAGAAAGTGTGGTAAATATATATGATGGAATCCTATGTAGCCGTAGAAAAGAATGAAATCATGTCCTTTGCAGTAACATGGATGCAGCTGGAGGCCATTATCCTAAGTGAATTAATGCAGGAACAGAAAATCAAATACTGCATGTTCTCACTTATAAATGGGAGCTAAACACTGGTTACTCATGGACATGAAGATGGCAACAGTAGACACTGGGGACTACTAAATGGGGGAAGGATGGAGGGGGACAAGAGTTGGGAAACTAACTGTTGTGTACTATACTAAGTACCTGGGTGATAGGATCATTTGTACCTCAAACCTCAGCATCATGCAATACACCCAGGTAAAAAACCTGCACATGTACCCCCTGAATGTAAAATAAAAGTTGAAAAAAAGTAAATTAAAAAATGAGGATTTGGCTTCCAGCATGAATCCCATTCTTTTGTTGTTTCAGTGTGAAGATAACTTTTTAAAATGACTGCCTTTGGCGTTTGTCTTATGCTACAGGTGTGTGACACATTTGTTTATGTGAGGAGGTGTCAAGAAAAGTGGGTTCTCAGATATGGTTAAATCTGCATCGCTAAACCTGCTTGGGGTTTGTACAATTTAAAATATGCTCAGCTTAACAATTAGATATCTATACTTTGGATTACAAGTGCCTGGATATCATTATCTGTTTAAATATTTGATACTTGGTTATTTAGATGTATTTAAAAATATTCCAGGGATGTGTGTATGTGTGTTTTTTACATTGTGATAATTTTACATTAGACTTTATTTGGAACTATTATCAGATAGATAATTAATGTGTCTTTCAAAGCTTTTTTTCCAGTAGGAGAGATTATGGTTATGATTTAAAATGAAGTGTGTGGAATGAAGAAGATCTGGAGTCTGGTTCATATTAAAACATCCCTATTAACAAATAATTCAGCCTAGTGTTGTGTCTAAAATAGAGCCTCAGAGAATACATGCAGCTTCATTGATACAACAAGTAAATACCTGCTTTATGAAGCTCTAGTCTTAACAATGTTAAAGATTTAAATATGATATTGAAGGCCATTGTGGAATTTTTTTTTAAAAAAACGAGGTCAACTTATTGTATTCTAGATATACTTTAATTTCTAAATGGATTTAAAATGAATAGTATGGATCTGAAGTCTGTCTATACAGCAGGAAATAGGTAAGTAATTACAGCTTGCAGTAGAGTTACTTGGAGTGGTAAATGATTTTATTGGAGGTCAAATAGCTGTCAAGAGATAACAGCTCATATTAGGTTCTCATAGTGTGTACCTTTTTTGGAATATAGAGAAAGTAGGTGCTTATTGTGCAAAAGTTATCAGCTGAGGCTGATTTTTTTGTGGGGGAGGGTGTGAAAGGTGGTAAAATGTTTGATTCCAAAGTAAAATAACAGATTTGGGCGACTCTGATCACTTAACCTAATATACTGTTTCTCTGTAATAAAGTGATATCTAACTGTTCAGAAATAAAAACTGACATTTCAGGTGTCTCCTATAATATATAACACCGCATATGTCTTTAAGTCAAATCCAGACTTCTTTCTTGTTGAAAAACTATGTTCTAGCTGCCTAGGTAAGTTTGTATAGACCTAGCAAACAGAGCAGTAAGTTTCAGTATTTTTTGCAGTTCACTGAGTGAAGATTAATTATATAAATGAAAGGTGCTGGTGTAATTGTATAGTCTTATTTGAAAACCACAGTACATGAAATTGAGCCTGTTTTAAAGGGGCTCTGTGTGTGTGTAGGTATGTGTGGATAGAGTTTTCTGAGTTTAAGGAATTTTTGTAAATAAACAACACAGACCTATATTCTTGCTGTTGCTAAATTGTGGTTTATATTTTAGAGAGCTAATATCTGTAGTATGATAGAACTGTGGTTACTCTAAGAAACCTAATGCCATTTGTGTCAGGGCTATTTCATTGCTTTTTCCATCTCAGAGAAATCAAATGCAACTTGAGGCAAAAGAGTGGAAATTAATGATATACTGAGATAATATGTGTTTGCATATATCATTTTGAGGCTGTTTTGGAGAATACTTTAGGTGGTCCATAGATAGGCAGATGGGGGTTTTTAAGTACATAAGCTGTAAATCAATCCATTCAGTCAGATCATTTAATTTATATGGAAGAAAGATGAGGAACAATACTACATTTTTATGTGCAGAAATAACATCAGTTATTTAACATTCCCTTTTTGGCTCGTTAACAGCTTGTGGGTAGATGTAGCCCTGGATTATTATTACTTGGTTACCTCAGGATATTGACCAGAGGAAATGGACAGGAAAATGGCAGAAGGATCTAGGGAATGAAGTACTTATTTGAAAAAACAGTCAAAAGGAACAAATTATCAATTATTTGAGAATGAGTTCTCAGAAATTAGTTTATATGTTTTTGAAAGCAGTAGCAAAAGCAGAGGATTTATTTATTGGTACCATTCTAGTTCCAAAAAGGATTACAAAGTAGATGGGTTACTTATCTTGGTAATATAGGTTTTAGATCAAGGTGAGTTGAGGGGGAGAATGGGGAGAAACTGCTTTTCTTACTGCAAAGTTTCCTCTCAACTTTAGCTCTGGACTTGCTCTCACCCTCCAGGGGTAACTTGTTCATCTCCCAGTTGACTAATATGTACTTGGGCAGCTCAGTGGGGAACTGCATGATCTTTTCAGTTCCAGTCTCTAATGTTGGTATCAAGCATTTTCATTATTGATCAAGTCATCTCATTTAGGTGCCCGTATCCTAGTAAAAAGTATCTTGCCTCAGTAATAGTCTGTACATGTAAGCATTTAAGCTTTCAGTATGTTATAGGTCTTAATATCAGTGTTACTGTACATATTAAATAACATTTTGCCTTAAAGCTCTAATTTAGACTAAAACTTGTATTATCTTTTTTTAGGACAGCCAGTAGAGGTGACTTCATGTTTTCTGCGGATCGTTTGGTAGGTGGGGGCTTTTCATTTTCATTTCATTGTTTTGCCTAGTGATATAACCATGGTAGACCAAGGGATATTTTTGTTCTAGAGCATTCTGGGGCTGAAAGAGATTGTACTAAGTAACCATCATCTTGCTAGGCTAATGAAGTGTTGTTTCACTGTTGTATTAAAGATCTACTTCAATACTTTTCACCACAAAGCATTGCCCATGAACTAATTCCCGTATTTCTGAGATACCACTACCTCTCAAATGGATCTTGGTAACTTGAGTTTCAGCAGTTCTTAAGTGCCTCCTCTTAGGGCAGTGAAGTACATTAAAAGAAAACCAAAAATGTAAGGAGACCTCATAGTTACACTTGTGGTATCCAACGAATGTACAAAAATATATATTTCTTGTAGTTTACGGCGGCGGCAGGGGGAGGCTTATTTTGCCTCTTCTTTCCTGTACTAGCCTTCACATGTGAAATAGTACATTTGACTGTCTATGGTTTCCTCAGGCACTTCCTATTAAGAATTGACCAAGCCCAGTTCTGTTTAGCTAGTGTGATCTGAGAGGATCTCAGTCCAAATTGGTTTGTCTTCAGGGTAAGCACTGTGTTTTCTTCTTGTGTTAATATCTAAGCATGCTCAGTGCTTGAAGTGAGGTTGACATGTTTTCTGCTGTGGCTATTAGTTTTAATCCACAGCAGAAAATACATTACATTCAGGAAAGTTTAGTGTATATTTATATTTATATATAGTTTAATGTATATTTATATTTAGTATATATTCATGAAGTTTAGTGTATATTTCATGAATGTATTTCACTAAACTTGCATGAATCAGGTATTGTGCTAGGCTGTGTCCAGAGAGATGAGATACAATAGTGAAGAATGTAGGCATGGTCCCTAATCTCTTGGTGTTTATGATCTAAATACTAGATTTACAAACTAAGTGCAAATTTAGTTTGGGAAAGAAAGGAGTGAACAGGGCTTCTTAGCCCCAAAGTTATAATCAGATTAAGGTAGATGATTAAAAGGAATGTGAAAAAAAGGCATGAAACTTTTCATTTAGGTTTTGCCTGAGGATTTATTCCAAAAGAGCATAGACAACTCCTGTTCTGCTTTTCATCGTAAGTATTCTTGGTTCAGAGACCAATTTTATTTAAAATTATTTGAGTTTTCAGTGGCAGTAATAACCCTTAGATAGTAACAAGATAAATGTGGTTGACATTCCTGGAGCAATAGTTAGGTCATTCTGTCTTTTATGCTTTTATCAAATCAAAAGAACAGGCTTGAAGAACTTGTATCTTAATGGCTGCTGTTTTGGTGTTTACTGGTAGAAAACGGTTCCTCTTTCTTTTGCTGTTCTTATGCTCTTTTTCTATAGAAAGTAGGAGTTAAGTTCACGGTTATTGTAAGATGCTTCCCTGAAAGGGCAAGCATAATCTTAGCCCAGTGAGATAGTAAGGACCTATGGCATAATTCGCCTGAGGGGATAATGATTTGGATCTCTCTCTGTTCTCTGCAGGTGGCTTTCAAGGTCCTGATATGGGGTGAGAAAGGGTCTGTTGTGGTTGTGGTAGAGACTGGAGCTATTTAGGTTTATCTTCTTGAGGATTTCTAGTACACTATCTCCTGCAGCACATGTCATTAATATATATTATTATATATATATTAATTTCATCCTGAATTTGTCAGGGTTGGCTTCCTTGGCCCTCAGATCCTTGGGTTCTTTATATTTTAGTCACTCTTCTGATTTTATGCACTCCTGTAAGAGTTGGGCACACTAATTTCTGTCCCAGTGTTGGAGGGGATGGGGATAGGAGGTAAGACTCATTAGAGGACTGTTACTAGGAGGAAAAGATCTAGGCTCTTCAAAGAAAAGAATCCTCTTTTACCCTTGTAATTTGCTCATAAAAAAAAATCTCCACAGAAGATGGTGGCTGGAGGTGAGTATGCACACATACGCAGTATTCATGAGGTGCCTGGGCCCTCTGTCTGATGCTGCAGACTGACAAAATCCTGGCTTATTTAGAATTGATTGTTTTAATGGCAGCAGGGTGTTATTATATGTTGTGATAACAGAGCATAGGGCCTGGTGCTTCTCCCTGCTGTTGCAGATTCTCAATCAGTAATGTAATGTTGATTGGATAAAATGTGCATTGCAGACTCAGCATTACTTTTATTGTAGTTGGCTTTGGTTGTTCATGGAATTACCATATCTTGTTTTTGGAGGCTCTTCTAGTAGTTCTGAGTGATGCTTTCCTTTGTACCACACATTATGATTGATATGAGCCTTTTCTTTAGCTGAGAAGCCCCAGTGCATTTTACTGGATCCTCCTTCAAGCTCAGTAAATTGGTTCAGCCAATGCACTCATTTATTTCCTCTAAAGAAGTTTCAGGCTTTATTTACATTATGGTGGGCCTTTGTTAAAAATAATCTGACTTAATGATTTCCAAGGTACTGAATAAAGCAGAGAAATTCCCAGTGAGCACTATTTCCAGAATAGTAAGAAGTATATTACTTCCAAGAGTGCTTGCCATGACTGTTGTCACTTGCTGGAGTTTTGTGTCCCTCATAGTCTGGACTGACAGAATGAGAATCAGAAGGAATATTGGAGCCTTTTGGTGGCAATCATGGCCTATCTGAGGTTGGATACCTAGCAGCAAGTAGTATGGCATTTGGATCTATCCCTGTATCTAACACATGATAGGGGGCCCCTTACTGCCTCCACAAGTGAAACCTTTGCCTAGTGTGTTCATGACTCTGCCTACTGTTCAGCTCCTGAAGCTAACAGCTAACAGGAGATTCCCAGCAGGTTCTCAACTTCTTCTTCCTTTGACTCTCTAGATCAGACTTGTTGTGGAAGAGGGATTGAATCAGCTGCCATATAAAGAATGCATGGTGACCACTCCAACAGGTAACTAGGGCTGTTATTCTCAAATTTTCCTCATAAAAATTCTGAGCTAGAATGGGGAAAGATGTAAGTAAAGTAGTCTAAGTAAAGTAGTCTAAGTAAAATAAATATGCAAAATGAAGGGCTAGGTGGAGCTATTCTTTTACAATCTTAAAAATAAAACTCAGGCATTTAGGAAAGAAATCTGTGTAGATGACTTTTTGTTAATGGCTTGCTTGTCAATTCAAGTTAAAGGTTAACAAATACTCTTCAGCATGCACGTGTTGCCTCTAATGATGGCCCATTGAGACCATAGTTAAGAATTGCTGGCAGCTTATCTTCATCTCTATGGGAAAGCTGCTGGTGAGCACAAATGGGCAAGTCTGTTTTGGCACTGAAATTACATGTTAAAAAAGGATAGAAAGTAAAAAAGAAAACTAAAAATGATAAGAATTGGAGAAGGTGCTTTGTTCTATCCTTTAATAGAAATTAGCCAAAGATCCCTGTTTCAGGGATTTGAAATTATGATTTGGTTTAGTAAATAACGTAAAACTGTTCTATTCAAAGGGTTGACTTTATGAAACTTGGGGACTGAGTTTGTAGCATCATAATTGACACAAATTCAGGATGAGACCAAGAGTTGAGCATGTCTTAATAACTATTTCAGCCACTTTCTTCTGCTTTTAAGGCAGAATGGAGGCTCATAAAGAAGAACGGAGGCTCATAAAGAAGAATGGAATGAGGAAGCTTTCTGCTGTGGCTCACAGTGGGGTCCCAGTTTGAATTGATGGGGTATATAGCATTCTCAGAGTGCAGTGATTCTCTTTGAATTCAGTTTGAGGAATGTGTATGTGAATATCGTGTTATAATAAGTCCTATTCCCATTCAATGAAGTCTGCCTCTCCCAATTATCCCCACAGGTTTCTTATGAAGAATTAAGAAATAACTGAAAAATCATGACTCATCTCATTATTTCCACAGGGAATCTCAGGCATTATACAGTGTGTCTGAACAAGGGTTGCTTTGTGCCCATGTACTATAAACCATAGACACTTTATAAAATACGTAGGTTACTCCAGTGATGAAAGATAAATTCTTTGGTTTTATTTCCTAACAGGTTACAAGTATGAAGGAGTGAAATTTGAGAAGGGAAATTGTGGGGTCAGCATAATGAGAAGCGGTAGGTTCACGTGTGTGTGATTTTTGTCTCTTTGTATGCATAGAAATGGTTGCTGTTTTCCAGAAGAGAGGCAGGCTTGTCTGTCATAATTGCAGCCTGCCTTTAGTTAAATCTCACCACCTGTGTTATCTAGCCTCATGGTGCTGTGGAGTCATGGCCTGTGTGAGGCTAGGTTTGGCTAATTTTAACTACAGAGCATATTCCCTAATAGAGTGCTCCCATGGGCAAGCCAGCTTTCAAAGAGATTCAGAGGAGGATGGGAGGATAGGAGGATGTGGTGATGCTATCTTGGGGAGAACAGGTCAGTTTGAAGACTGAGGGAATATGGTATAAATTCGGGCTTGGAGAACTTTGAATACCTGACTGGAGAAAATATTTCTTCTGTTTTTATTTCTGTTGTTGGGCTAAATGACTTGTTTGATATTTTTAATTTTTTTTTTTTTTTTTTTAGAGACAGGGTCTCACTCTATTGTCCAGGCTGGAGTATGGTGGCGTGATCATAGCTCGCTGTAACCTCAAACTCCTGAGTTCAAGTAATCCTCCCACCTCAGCCTCCTGAGCAGCTAGTACTACAGGCACGTGCCACTATACCTAGCAAATTAAAAAACAATTTTTTTTTTTTTGGTAGAGATGAGGTCTTGCTATGTTGCCCAGGCTGGTCTAAAACTCCTGGTCTCCAGTGATGCTCCTGCCTCAGCCTCCGAAAGTGCTGGGATTATGGGCATGAGCCACCATACCCAACCTAATACTTTAAAACTTTATATATGATGACTACGTGACCACATAGGCAAAAGTGCTTGACTGTCATTCATTCTAGGTATTTCCATCTGCTGGTCTTATGAATGTTGTATTTGTGTTTGAGTCCGACTGATTACCCTTCTAAACCAACCTTTGTATAGCAAAATCACTTGCCTGTGATTAGAACCTTTACCTGTTATATGGGGTTTTTTTCCATTCAGCCAACTTAATTGTTTCGCGTAAGATTTATGTTTTTTTTTTGCATAAGTGGTAGAAGCTCCACTTGTCCACTTGTTTGCACTGAACACATATAGTTTAATTTTTAACATATAAACATTCACTTTTCTCTTCTGGTTATGAAGTTATGTTTGTGAACAATTAAATGCCTCAAGTAAACTAGGAACTTTAAGCTCCTTTTTTCTAGGAGGAAGCTCTTAAGCACTGATAGCATTTCAGGACATTTCAGGACAATGATGTTCAACTTTTAAAAACTGGTAAAGACAATGGACTTTTAAGGTGCAGTTTCTTCTGTTTCAGTTCAGCTTCTTCTCTAAAGGCACAAGCATGGTCCTTGTACCCTTAGTATGTACTAGATGACTTGTGGTGATGTACAGCATTGCTTATAACCTTAATAGCCATTTGTTGATTTTCATATATATTAGAAAGAAACTTGTTTTATGTTTACACTAGTGATATAGTTTTCTCTTAAAATAAATTTAAGTGAAAACAATACATTTAAGAAAAATGTTAAGTAAATGCCAGTATTGGTAGAATTCTGATATGGCCTAAAATCCTGAAGATGGCATGAGAATGACTGCCTTTTGGCAAACACTTCTTTAAAGGAATTCAGACTCAAAAATAGCTCTGTGTTCAGAAATCAACGGTGGTAGTGCTAGTTATTATTGCCTGGGAGAGGGGGAACAATATACAACTTTTTCACTGCTTGCAGCAAAATCTTTGCTGTTGAGAAGTCATTGTTGAGCTAAGTGATGTCCCCTGATGCTACCTTGACCTAAAAGGAGACTTTCTGATCTACAGCCTTTATTCTTCCATAAATCTTTTGCATTTTCTCATACAAAAGTCACAAATTTAGGTGGTTTAAAGGCTTCTTTAAAATAATAGAGATAAAAATATTCCTGATATTAAAAAAGCTCAGGGAGCTGCTCAACAAAATGCTTTATTTCCTATAATCACGGAACCATGACAGCTCTAAAACTTGTAAGCTAGCAATAAAACTAGCTTATTCTAGTTTCATTAACCAGCCCTTAACCTGGTTTCATTAACCTCCACTAAGTATGAAATATGAGCATATCAGAAATAAAAGCTGTCAGCTTCAAAATAATTATTTTCATCTTCCTTCCTTTTTGTATTAATAACAGTGACAAACTATACTTTGGCCTGTTCTTGGACTTTCTCTCTCTTTCCCCTAATCTTTTTTCTTTCTTTTTTCTTCTTCAAGGTGAGGCAATGGAACAAGGTTTACGAGACTGCTGTCGATCCATACGAATTGGAAAGATCCTGATTCAGAGTGATGAGGAGACACAAAGAGCCAAAGTATATTATGCCAAATTCCCCCCAGACATTTACCGGAGAAAAGTCCTTCTGATGTATCCAATTCTCAGTGAGTGGCTTCCATTTATTTGTAACCTTTGGTTAGGGTTTAAATTCAACTTAGTGCCTGCCTCCTAGGTACCCTTATATAAAAGGCAAAAAGAGTTTCTAAATGTTTTTTTCTCAGTTGGGAAAACTGCCCCGGGCAGTTCACTGGAGAGTTTTTATTGCATAATAAGAGAATATACAGTAGTCAGACCTTATTAGCCCCAACAAACTTCCGTCTTGAACACATTGAAACGAAGGATTTAATGAGGCAAAATATATGGAATACAGAAAATATATTGAAACATATCTCCTCTTTAGCCTAATGAGTACAGCAGTGATTTTCCTCAATAATTTATTCTCTCTGGAGGTAATATTTTTTCCTGCTATTCTGTTCTGTTTCTTAAGCTTACTCAGACCACACTTGGCATGGTCTTTAAGGGAGGTGAGAGGGAATATGTTAAATTTGATACCTCATATACTAAATGAATTTAGGGCTTGGTATTTGATAACTGAAAAGTGTATGTGTCATGTTCATTATTGAAGATAGCATGGATAAAGAACAAGTACCTTCATATGAAGTGGTTTCTTATGTTAGATTGCTATATTGCTCTTACTTCAAAGACATTTTGTGGCTGGGTGCTGTGGTTCACACCTGTAATCCCAGCACTTTGGGAGGTCGAGGTGGAAGGATCGCTTGAGCCCAGGAGTTTATGACCAGCCTGGGCAACATATGGAGAACCCATTTCTGCAATAAATAGAAAAAGTAGCTGGGTGTGGTGGCACGTGCCTATAGTCCCAGCTACTTGGGAGGCTGAGGTGGGAGGATGGCTTGAGCCTGGGAGGTCAAGGCTGCAGTGGGCTGAGATCATGCCACTGCACTCCAGCCTGAGTGACAGAGTGAGTCCCTGTACCCCCCCCCCCCAAAAAAAGAAAAAAGACATTTAAAAATGAATGTTAAGGTTGCTAATTCATTTGGTTATCTTTTGATTTCAGGCACTGGAAATACTGTAATTGAAGCTGTAAAGGTTCTTATAGAACATGGAGTTCAACCCAGTGTTATCATCCTACTCAGTCTGTTCTCCACTCCTCATGGTGAGTTCAGCATGAGGCAGTAACTAGGGCTCCATATAGTCCTGAGGTGGGTAAGTATGCATTTTCTAGCTTCTAATCCTGAGGAAAAGTTTATCTGCTTTCACATTAAATCTGAATCTAATTTGGGTAATTATAACTTGTGTTTGTCATCTGTAAGCTTAGTGATAACATTTTATACCATTCTAATGTTCAAATGCAAATGGAGAAGTATGAACTAACCACATTTAAAAGAATTGCAATTGTTTTCCTGGTTTGGCCTGCAAATGACTCAAAGGTTCCTATTTCCCTTGGCTCACCACCTGAGCCTGAGAACTGCTCACAAACAGCAAGAAACATAAGGTTCTAGCTAGCCCTGTAGTCTTACTGAAGTAATCTTTGCAGTGTGAAGTGAAGAGCAGAAGTTTTTACAGTTAGACTTCTGCTCAAAGGGCAGAGAGAACTGTGTGTTCTCCATTTCCTGAAGGAGGTGTACCTAACTTAAGATCTTAGTGTTTTTCGCCATACATTACAGAACAATTGGGAATATATTTTAAGAAAATAAGTATAGGTGCATGTAGAAATTTAACTTCTAGGATGTTTATTGTAGAGTTATTTGGTATAAGAAAAAACGTGAAACTATACAAATGACTCACAATAAGGAAATGGTTAAATAAATAATATATATTCAAAGGATATACTATTATGTAACTGTTAAATCATGTTTTTGGAAAATATTGAATGGCATCCAAAAATGTACATGGTAAATGTAAAAAAGCAGTATAAAAATAACAGCATTAGAATAGGGTAAAGTGTTATCACCAAGCTTGGAGATGACCAGTACAAATTATGACTATTTTAATTACAAAAATCAGAGTTGGATTTAATATGGAACCTAATAAATCTTTCCTTAGCATGAGAGGCTAGACAGACACAAAGTGTTGTTTCAATTTTGGTTTCAAAATGCATACACAATATTAATAGTGGTTATTTTAGGCTGGTGGGATTCTAAGTGCTTTTCATTTTATTTTTAAGCTTTAAATTGGTATTTTTCAAATGTTCTACAATGAATTTGTATTTGCTTCATAATTTTTAAAAAGGGCAATATATGGCTTCTCTAGTCAGGTGTTTTCTCATTTCCAAAATTTCTAAGTCTTAGCCAGTTCTGAAGAGGCTACAGTATATCTAGTTGGGAAAGCTGGTTTCAGTAGGTTATTGACAGGAGTTATGGCCTGTTTGATTACTTTGCTGTTTCATAACTAAATATTACTTGTAGTTCAAATGTTGGTGGTAACAAAAGGCGATTTGCTTAGTTATCATTTATGTATATAAAACACAGGTGGCATTGAAAATATTGAGAGAATCCAATAATTATTAAAATTTTTACCTTTGGGAATAGAAAAGCACACTTTTTAGTTCTAATAGTATACATGAGAATGGTGTACTATTCTTTGAAATTTATAGCTGAAAAATTTTATTCTGTGGCAACTTTGCTATGGATTTTTAGTTTGACAGGGTAATTAAAATAGTCATAATTTGTATTGGTCATCTCTTAAGCTTGGTGATAACATTTTATGTGATTCTAATGCTGTTATTTATACATTTTTTACATTTTTACATTTACCATGTACATTTTTGATGCCATTCAATATTTTCCAAAAATGTGATTTAACAGTTATATATTACATCCTTTGAATATATGTTATTTATTTAACCATTTCCTTATTGTGAGTTATTTACATACTTTCACATTTTTTCTTATGCCAAATCACTCTACAATGAATATCCTAGTCCTTGTTACTTTTCCCTACCTATTCCCCTCCCCATAAGCTAGAGTCCTAACTTCTAAAAAGCTGGCGTGCTCTGACACACCAGCTTTTTCTGTGAAAAGCAAGTACACTGTGAAACACTATGCTTGTTTCACAGTGTTTCAGTTGGGAAACCATCATCTTACGTGTGTTCCTCTTTAATTTTTTTTTAATAGAGATGGGGTGTTGCCGTGTGGCCCAGGCTGGTCTCAAACTCCTGGCCTTGAGTGATCCTCCTGCTCTGAGATTACAGGCTTGAGCCACTCTGCTTGGCCTGTGATCCTCATTTTAAAAAGGACTGTATTCACTCTATTACAGTCACCTTTAAAATTAAACAAAATAAAAAATACTCTTTAGGGGGAAAGTTTCTATAACTGAACAATTATATTTTTCAACTTGAGTATAAAATAATAATTCAAAGAATGTATTAGTGAGATGGAGGGGGCATAGTCTGACTACTGTCAAAGCTTTTCAGACTTTATAAAAAGGAAGAGATTAACCAAGTCTGATTAGGTATCCAAAGATCATTGCTCTCTGTCTTCTGTCAGTTTTAGACCTAGTGGCAATAACTACAAAATTCCTGAATTACAACTGGTGTTACCAAAACATCCTACCATAATAACTTTTGTTTTTTTGAAGGTGCCAAATCAATCATTCAGGAGTTTCCAGAGATCACAATTTTAACTACTGAAGTTCATCCTGTTGCACCTACACATTTTGGACAGAAATACTTTGGAACAGACTAAGTTATTTAAGTAAAATAATTATCTTGTGTAATATTACAATCATGTTTTCATTTTCTATTTGTTTTACTGATTCACTTGAGGGTGGCAGAGAAAAATGTGTTAAAATGCTTTTTAGTTTTGGAAGTGGGTATATTTGAGGTTATATCTCATTTAGTTATTTGTTTACTGTTGGCACCGAATTCAACAATGAAGTATATGCAACTCTTACAAAACATAAATTTTAATAATATTCTAATGCAAATTACTGAACCCTCAGTGCATTAAAATTATTTCTTAATTTATGAGCCTCTTAGTTTGGAGGTTGCTTGAAGCCACAAATAAAACTCAAATGAGAGTCAGTTCTTTGTCCCACTGTAGTTTGCATTTTGTTTAGTTTGGTTTTAGCTCTAGTAAGGTTTCATATATGTGGCTATTGCCACATTCCTCTACTGTTTTCTTTCTGATACTGGACATGCTAGTAACTTGGAGAGGAGAATAAAAGAATGTCTCCTGGAATTTTACATTCCCATTAATGTCCTCATTCAATTGGCAGACCTAGGATGTATGGTTAACTCTCAGGCCATTATGTTTTTCATGGCTCATTTCCCAAACTGCATTGTTGGTAGGTGGCTTGCTAAGCTGTAATGCAGTGAAGAAGATGGTGGGGCATTTTTAGTAATTGGAACTGTAACATTAATTTACAAGATTGAACCGGGGATGTCTGGATGCTGACAAGGGAGAGCCAAGTACTGTTAATGCCATCAATCCTCTAGGAAGGAATTGGTGGTTTTTCTGAAGTGTGGGGGAAAGGGTGGTTTCTTGCTGGATTTCATGGCCAGTAAGTAAATTTAAATGCTTCATTTTTAATTTGGATGTTTCTGCTAGAGACCTTTGATTTGGAAATTAGTTATTTTGCATGTTTGTCAACTGTATATGTATGAAAATAGAAAAAAACCATGCTTTTTATAAAAACCCCTAAGATTTGTATATGTTCATCTTTAGGCTTCTGAAAGGGAGAGAAATCATATTGGAAATCAATGTTGGTGTTCTGAAATCTGCTTGTAAAACTCTGATCTCATTTTACATTGATATTAAAACATTTTAACAGTGTTGGCTAGCTGATTACTTGATTAATTATACTCCCATGGCCCCATAGGCAGCTGTTGTGGGCCTCTGTTCAAAAGCACAGAAAAGAGCAGAAGGAAATGTCTTAGAAAGAATCAAAGCTGATGAAATCAGCAAAGATTGGGGGAAAGGAAGGAAGCCTGGTGTAGATTGGATTATATTTTTCCTTTGGGGACTAGAATACTAGAAGAACTTCAGTATATTTTTCCCTTTATTTTTGAAGACTGTCATATAATAAATTGAGATTAATAAATTACTCATATTACAGTTCTTCCATGGCAAATGTTGCTTTCAAGTTGTTACTGAAATTCTCATCTATACTTGTCAGTTAACTGTCTTGATACAGTGTGGATTTTGTTTACTCCTGACTAGCAGAAGTTATAACTAAAGCCCGTTAAAGCTAGAATTTCTATCTCCCTCTCCCAGCACAGATGTGAACCAGCAAATTTAGATGGAGAACAGATATGCTTGAGATTGGTGCATCAAACTAGTTGAAAAGATGATGCCTACCACTATAGGAGTTAATGCTTCTAAATTATTGCTTATGTTAGGGCTTCAGTATTTCATTTGAGGTGACTTTCCAAAACAGCAGACAAATTTATATTCAAGTGTAGATATAAAACCATATTTTAAGCAAATTATTTTTGTATTACCAGCCATTTAGATTTAACATGTCTTTGTTCCTCGATTGATATTTAGTTGACTACATTTGGTTCCCACATGAAGGGCCTAGAATGAACAGTAGGAAGTATTCAATGAGGTCATAGTCGCCCCTGATATCTGTCTTCTATCCCTCTCTAGATTTCAAGAAAATTATACCTATGGGTTTTGAAGTTTGGGTCTTTTTAGCAAATGAGGCATTATTTGTAGGGTTAATCACTTGCAGGACTCTGAGCGTGGGACATTTTTTAAGTATTCTAAATTTAACACAAGATTAACAGACTATTGAAAACAAGATTGTTTTTAAGTAATATGAACTTCAGAGTAGTATAAACTGTGTATATTCCTTGCTGAAGAACACACCCTAGCACAATAAAAAGAACAGTCCAATCGTATATGCAGTGGTTCTCAAAACTTGAATGTGCATCAGAATCACCTAGAGGGCCACAGATTTCTGTGGCCTAACAAGTTCCCACGAGATGCTAGCGTTGTTTTGGAGACCACATTTTGATTTAAGACATTTCTTTTATAATAGAAGCATTTAATGTTATAAGTTTTCCTATAAATATTGATTTAGCTGTACCTCACAAATTTTGATATAGTATGTTTCATTTTCATTTATATTAAAATAATTGCTCATTTTTCATTTCTTCTTTGACCCAGGGTTATTTAGAAACATGTCATTTAATTTCCAAATATGGGATTTTCCAGATTTCTTTCTGTTATTGCTTTCTAATTTAATCCCACTGTGGTGAGAGAATATACTTCTTATTATTTGAATCCTTTTAAATTTATGGAGACTTGTTTTATGGCCCAGAATATAGTCTCTTCTGGTAAATCTTCCATGGGTGCTTGAAAACTATGTTTTATCCTGCCGTTTTTGGATAGAGTGTTCTATGTCAATTAGGTTAGGTTGGTTGATAGTGTTGTTCAAGTCTTCTACTTTACTGATTTTCTCTTTTTTCGTCTGCTCCTTCTGAGGCAACTTTATTGACTTTCTGTCTACTTATTCTATTGGTTGTTGGGAGAGATTGATGAAATCTCTGACTAAAATTTATATTTGTTTGTTTCTCCTTTCAGTTTTATCAGTTTTTGCTTTATGTATTTTGAAGCTTTGTTGTTAGGAGTGTAAACTTTTAGGATTGTTATGTTCTCTTGATAAGCTGACTCGTTATCATGAAATATTCCCTTTTATCCCTGTTATTCTTCTGAAATCTACTTTGCCTGATGTTAATGTAAATATTCTGGCTTTCTTTTGAATAATACTAACATGGCATATCTTTGTTCATCCTTTTACTTTTTTTTTTGAGATGGAGTCTCATTCACTCTGTCACCCACGCTGGAGTGCAATGGCGTGATCTTGGCTCACTGCAACCTCTGCCTCCTGGGTTCAAGTGATGCTCCTGTCTCAGCCTCCCAAGTAGCTGGGACTACAGACGTATACTGCTATGCCTGGATAATTTGTGTATTCTTAGTGGAGACGGGGTTTCACCACATTGGCCAGGCTGGACTGGAACTCCTGACCTCAAGTGATCTGCCCGCCTCAACTTTTCAAAGTGCTGGCATTACAGGTGTGAGCCACCATGCCTGGCCTCATCCTTTTACTTTTAACTTATGTGTGGGGTTTTTTTGAGACAGGGTCTCAGTCCATCACCCCGGCTGGAATGCAATGGCATGATCATAGCTCACTGTAACCTTGAACTCCTAGGTTAAAGTGATCCTCCTGCCCCAGCCTCCCAAGTAGCCAGGACTACAGGCATGCGTCACTACACCTGGCTAATTTTTAATTTTTTTGTAGAGATGGGGTCTTGCTATGTTGCCCAGGCTGATCTTGAACTCTTGGCATCAAGGGATCCTCCCACTTTAGCCTCCCAAAGCCATGAGATCACATGTTTGAGCCATCACACCCAGCCCTTTTTGCGTTTTTATAGATTTTTTAAATTAAACGTTTCAAAATTTTATTTCTAGAGACAGAGTCTTGCAATATTGCCCATGTTGGACTTCAACTCCTATTTCCTGAGTAGCTGGGATGACAAGCATGTGCCACCACACCTGAATTGTTTTTATATTTAATCTGGGTTTCTTATAGGTAACCTAGAGTTGGGTCTTGCTTTAAATTTCCAATTTGACAGTCTCTGCCTTCTAATCAGGATGTTTAGACCATTTTTATTTAATGTGATCATTGATATGATTGGTTTAAAATCTACCATCTTGCTATTTGCCTTCTATTTGTTCATTATTCACTTTTTCCTCTTTTTCTACCTTCTTTTGCATTATTATTTATTATTCCATTTTATCTATTTGGATTATATTAGATGCAATACTTTCTTCTTTTAGTGGTTCCTTTAGGGTTTATAGTATATAACTTTAATTTATCACAGCCCACTTCAAGCGTAAGATAAGAACTTCATGTACTTCTATTCCCCCACCCGAGTCTGTTCCCTATTATTGTCATGTTTTACTTCTACACATGTTAAACCTTATAATACATTGTGGGTTTTTGTTTGTTTTCGATACTTTTAAAGTGATATAAAAAGAAATAAGAAAAAAGGTATTTTCATTTTTTAAAATATACTTTAAGTTCTGCGATACATGTGCAGAACGTGCAGGTTTGTTACATAGGTATACATGTGCCATGGTGGATTGCCGCACCCATCAACCTGTCATCTAGGTTTTGAGCCCCGCATGCATTAGGTATTTGTCCTAATACTATCCTTCCCCTTGCTCCCCATGCCCCAACAGGCCCAGTGTGTGATGTTACCCTCCCTTTGTCCATGTATTCTCATTGTTTAACTCCCACTTGTGAGTGAGAACATGTGGTGTCTGGTTTTCTGTTCCTGTGTTAGTTTGCTGAGAATGATGGCTTCATCCATGTCCCTGCAAAGAACATGAACTCATTCTTTTTTATGGCTGCGTGGTATTCCATGGTGTATATGTGCCACATTTTCTTTATCCAGTCTATCATTGATGGGCATTTGGGTTGGTTCCAAGTCTTTGCTATTGTAAATAGTGCTGCAATAAACATATGTGTGCATGTGTCTTTATAGTAGCATGATTTATAATCTTTGGGATATACCCAGTAATGGGATTGTGGGTCAAATGGTATTTCTGGTTCTAGATCCTTGAGGAATCGCCACACTGTCTTCCACAATGGTTGAACTACTTTACACTCCCACCAACAGTGTAAAAGCATTCCTATTTCTCCACATCCTCTCCAGCATCTGTTGTTTCCTGACTTTTTAATGATTGCCATTCTAATTGGTGTGAGATGGTATCTCATTGTGGTTTTGATTTGCATTTCTGTAATGATCAGTGATGATGAGCTTTTTTTCCAATGTTTGCTGGCTGCATAAATGTCTTCTTTTGAGAAGTGTCTGTTCATATCCTTCACCCACTTTTTGATGGGGCTGTTTTTTTCTTGTAAATTTGTTTAAGTTCCTTGTAGATTCTGGATATTAGACATTTGTCAGATAGATAGATTGCAAAAATTTTTGCACATTCAAAAGGTAGCCTGTTCACTCTAATGATAGTTTTTTTTTTTTTTTCTGTGCAGAAGCTCTTTAGTTTAATTAGATCCCATTTGCCAATTTTGGCTTTTGTTGCCATTGCTTTTGGCATTTTAGTCATGAAGTCTTTGCCCATGCGTATGTCCTGAATGGTATTACCTAGGTTTTCTTCTAGGGTTTCTATGGTTTTAGGTCTTACATTTTAGTCTTTGATCCATCTTGAGTTAATTTTTATATAAGGTGTAAGGAACGGGTCCAGTTTCAGTTTTCTGCATATGGCTAGCCAGTTTTCCTAACACCATTTATTAAATAGGGAATCCATTCCCCATTGCTTGTTTTTGTCAGGTTTGTCAAAGATCTGATGGTTGTAGTTGTGTGGTATTATTTCTGAAGTCTCTGTTCTGTTCCATTGGTCTATATATCTGTTTTGGTACCAGTACCATGCTGTTTTGGTTACTGTAGCCTTGTAGTATAGTTTGAAGTCAGGTAGGGTGATGCTTCCAGCTTTGTTCTTTTTGGTTAGGATTGTCTTGGTTATACAGGCTCTTTTTTGGTTCCATATGAAATTTAGTTTTTTCTAATTCTGTGAAGAAAGTCAATGGTAGCTTGAAGGGGATAGCATTGAATCTATAAATTACTTTGGGTAGTATGGCCATTTTCACAATATTGATTCCTCCTATCCATGAGCATGGAATGTTCTTCCATTTGTTTGTGTCCTCTCTTATTTCCATGAGCAGTGGTTTGTAGTTCTCCTTGAGGAAGTCCTCTACGTCCCTTTAAGTTGTATTCCTAGGTATTTTATTCTCTTTGTAGCAACTGTGAATGGGAGTTCACTCATGATTTGGCTCTCTGTTTGTCTATTATTGGTGTATAGGAATGCTTGTGATTTTTGCACATTGATTTTGTATCCTGAGACTTTGCTGAAGTTGCTTATCAGCTTAAGGAGATTTTGGGCTGAGACAATGGGGTTTTCTGAATATACAATCATGTCATCTGCAAACAGAAAGAATTTGACTTCCTCTGTTCCTATTTGAATACCCTTTATTTCTTTCTCTTGCCTGATTGCCCTGGCCGGAACTTCCAATACTATGTTGAATAGGAGTGCTGAGATAGGGCATCCTTGACTTGTGCCAGTTTTCGAAGAGAATGCTTCCAGCTTTTGCCCATTCAGTATGATATTGGCTGTGGGTTTGTCATAAATAGCTCCTGTTATTTTGAGATATGTTCTATCAATACCTAGTTTATTGAGTGTTTTTAACATGAAGATGTGTTGAATTTTATCGGTGTTTTTCTGTTATCTATTGAGAAAATCATGTGGTTTTTGTTGTTGGTTTTGTTTATGGGATGGATTACGTTTATTGATTAGTGTATGTTGAACCAGCCTTGCATCCCAGGGATGATGCCCACTTGATCATGGTGGATAAGCTTTTGGATGTGATATTGGATTTGGTTTGTCAGTATTTTATTGAGGATTTTTGCTTCAATGTTCTTCAAGGATGTTTGCCTGAAATTTTCTTTTTTTGTTGTGTCTCTGCCAGGCTTTGGTATCAGGATGATGCTGGCCTCATAAAATGAGTTAGGGAGGAGTCCCTCTTTTTCTACTGTTTGGAATAGTTTCAGAAGGAATGGCAGCAGCTCTTCTTTGTACCGCTGGTAGAATTCGGCTGTGAATCCATCTGGTCCTGGGCTTTTTTTTTGGTTGGTAGGCTATTAATTACTGCCTCAATTTCAGAACTTGTTATTGGTATATTCAGGGATTCGACTTCTTCCTGGTTTAGTCTTTGGAGGGTGTATGTGTCCAGGAATTTTTCCATTTTTTTCTAGATTTTCTAGTTTATTTGTGTAGAGATGTTTATAGTGTTCTCTGATGGTAGTGTGTTTTTCTGTGGTGTCAGTGGTGATATCCCCTTTATCTTTTTTTATTGTGTCTATTTGATTCTTCTCTCTTTTCTTCTTTGTTAGTCTGGCTAGCAGTCTATTTTTTTAATCTTTTCAAAGCTCCTGGATACGTTTTTTTTGAACCGTTTTTCCCGTCTCTATCTCCTTCAGTTCTGCCCTGATCTTAGTTATTTCTTGTCTTCTGCTAGCTTTTGAATTTGTTTGCTCTTGCTTCTCTAGGTCTTTTTATTGTGACGTTAGGGTGTTGATTTTAGATCTTTTCTGTTTTCTCCTGTGGGCATTTAGTTGTATAAATTTCCCTCTAAACACTGCTTTAGCTGTATCCCAGAGATTCTGGTACGTTGTGTCTTTGTTCTCATTGGTTTCAAATAACTTATTTATTTCTGCCTTATTTTCGTTATTTGCCCAGTAGCCATTCAGGAGCAGGTCGTTCCATTTCCACGTAGTTATGTGGTTTTGAGTGATCTTTTTTTTTTTTTTTTTTTTGCGATGGAGTCTTGCTCTGTCACCCAGGCTGGAGTGCAGTGGCGCGATATTGGCTCACTGCAAGCTCTGCCTCCTGGGTTCATGCCATTCTCCTGCCTCAGCCTCCCGAGTAGAGTAGCTGGGACTACAGGCACCCACCACCACACCTGGCTATTTTTTTTGTATTTTTATTAGAGATGGGGTTTCACTGTGTTAGCCAGGATGGACATGATTGCCTGACCTCGTGATCTGCCTGCCTTGGCCTCCCAAAGTGCTGTTGAGTGATCTTCTTAATCCTGAGTTCTAATTTGATTGCATTGTGGTCTGGAGAGGCTGGTTTTTATGATTTCCATTGTTTTGCATTTGCTGAGGAGTGTTTTACTTCCCATTATGTGGTCAATTTTAGAATAAGTGCGATGTGGTGCTGAGAAGAATGTATATTGTTGATTTGGGGTGGAGAGTTCTGTACATGTCTATTAGTTCTGCTTGGTGCAGAGCTGAGTTCAAGTCCTGAATATCCTTGTTAATTTTTTGTCTCATGATCTGTCTAATACTGACAGTGGTGTGTTAAAGACTCCCACTATTATTGTGTGGGAGTCTAGGTCTCTTTGTATGTCTCTAAGAACTTCCTTTATGAATCTGGGTGCTTCTGTATTGGGAGCATATACATTTAGGATAGTTAACTCTTCTTGCTGCATTGATCCCTTTACCATTATGTAATGTCCCTCTTTGTCTATTTTGATCTTTGTTGGATTAAAGTCTGTTTTATCAGAGACTAGGATTGCAACCCCTGCTTTTTTTTTGCTTTCCATTTGCTTCATAAGTACTCCTCCATCCCTTTATTTTGAACCTATGTGTGTCTCTGCATGTGAGATGGGTCTCCTGAATACAGCACACCGATGGGTATTGACTCTTTATCCAATTTGCCCATCTGTGTCTTTCATTTGGAGCTTTTAGCACATTTACATTTAAGGTCAGTATTATTATGTGTGAATTTGATCCTGTCATCATGATGCTAGCTGGTTACTTTGCACATTACTTGATGCAGTTTCTTCATAGTGTCATTTGTCTTTATATTTTGGTATGTTTTTGCAGTGGCTGGTACCAGTTTTTCCTTTCTATATTTAGTGCTTCCTTTGGTATCTCTTGTAAGGCAGGCCTGGTGGTGACAAAATCCCTCAGCATTTGCTTGTCTGGAAAGGATATTATTTCTCTTTTGCTTGTGAAGCTTAGTTTGGCTGTATATGAAATTCTGGGTTGAAATTCTTTTCTTTAAGAATGTTGAATATTGGCCCCTACCCTCTTCTGCCTTGTAGGGTTTCTGCAGAGGCATCCATTGTAAGACTGATGGGCTTCCCTTTGTAGGTAACCTGACCTTTCTAACTGGCTGCCCTTAACATTTTTTCCTTCATTTCAACCTTGGTGAATCTGATGATTATGTTTTGGGGTTGCACTTCTCAAGGAGTATCTTAGTGGTGTTCTCTGTATTTCCTGAATTTGAATGTTGACCTGTCTTGCTAGGTTTGGAACATTCTCCTGGATGTCATCGTGAAGTGTGTTTTCCAACTTGTTTCCATTCTCCCCCTCATTTTCAGGTACACCAATCAATCATAGGTTTGGTCTTTTCACATAGTCACATATTTCTTTGAGGCTTTGTTTGTTCCATTTCATTACATTTTTCTCTAATGTTGTCTTCACGCTTTATTTCATTAAGTTGATCTTCAATCTTTGATATCCTTTCTTTTGCTTGATCGATTCGGCTATTGATACTTGTGTATGCTTCACGAAGTTCTCGTACTGTATTTTTCAGCTACATCAGATCATTTATGTTCTTCTCTAAACTGGTTATTCTAGTTAGCAGTTCCTATAACTTTTTATCAAGGTTCTTAGCTTCCTTGCATTGGGTTAGAATATCCTACTTTAGCTGGAATCGTTTGTTATTACCAACCTTCTCAAGCCTACTTCTGTCAATTCATCAAACTCATTCTCCATCCAGTTTTGTGCCCTTGCTGGCATGAGGTTGTGATACTTTGGAGGAGAAGAGGCATTCTGGCTTTTGGAATTTTCAGCATTTTTGCACTTTTTCTTTAAATTTTTTTATTTTATCAAAATGTAATTTAATCTAGGATTTTAAAAAACAATCTTCCTTATTTCACAGTTTATATTAGAGAATTTCTCCAACATGTGGTTCTGTTTTTCTTTTATTTTACATATACCACGTTTCTGAATTCCAAGACCACTTATAAAATGTAAAGATAATTTTTTTAGTTTACTTAATTCTGCCTTTTTATGAGAAATAGTGTTTTATCTTTTTTTATTCTTTTTCTTTTTTTTAATATACTTAAAGTTTTAGGGTACATGTGCACAACGTGCAGGTTAGATACATATGTATACATGTGCCATGTTGGTGTGCTGCACCCATTAACTCGTCATTTAACATTAGGTATATCTCCTAATGCTTTCTCTCCCCCATCCCCTACCCCACAACAGGCCCCAGTGTGTGATGTTCCACTTCCTGTGTCCATGTGTCCTCATTGTTCAATCCCCACCTATGAGTGAGAATATGCGGTGTTTGATTTTTAGTCCTTGCGATAGTTTGCTGAGAATGATGGTTTACAGCTTCAACCATGTCCCTACAAAGGACATGAACTCATCCTTTTTTATGGCTGCATAGTATTCCATGGTGTATATATACCACATTTTCTTAATCCAGTCTATCATTGTTGGACATTTGGGTTGGTTCCAAGTCTTTGCTATTGTGAATAGTGCCGCAATAAACATACGTGTGCATGTGTCTTTATAGCAGCATGATTTATAATCCTTTGGGTATATACCCAGTAATGGGATGGCTGGGTCAAATGGTATTTCTAGTTCTAGATCCCAGAAGAATCGCCACACTGACTTCCACAATGGTCGAACTAGTTTACAGTCCCACCAACAGTGTAAAAGTGTTCCTATTTCTCCACATCCTCTCCAGCACCTGTTGCTTCCGAACTTTTTAATGATCGCCATTCTAACTGGTGTGAGATGGTATCTCATTGTGGTTTTGATTTGCATTTCTCTGATGTCCAGTGATGATGAGCATTTTTTCATGTGTCTTTTGGCTGCATAAATGTCTTCTTTTGAGAAGTATCTGTTCATATCCTTTGCCTACTTTTTGATGGGATTGTTTTTCTCTTGTAAATTTGTTTGAGTTCATTGTAGATTCAGGATATTAGCCCTTTGTCAGATAAGTAGATTGGAAAGATTTTCTCCCATTCTGTAGGTTGCCTGTTCACTCTGATGGTAGTTTCTTTTGCTGTGAAGAAGCTCTTTGGTTTAATTAGATCCCAATTGTCAATTGTAGCTTTCATTGCCATTGCTTTTGGTGTTTTAGACATGAAGTCCGTGCCCATGCCTATGTCCTGAATGGTATTGCCTAGGTTTTCTTCTAGGGTTTTTATGGTTTCAGGTCTACCATGTAAGTCTTTAATCCATATTGAATTAATTTTTGTATAAGGTGTAAGGAAGGGATCCAGTTTCAGCTTTCTACATATGGCTAGCCAGTTTTCCCAGCACCATTTATTAAATAGGGAATCCTTTCCCAATTGCTTGTTTTTCTCAGGTTTGTCAAAGATCAGATGGTTGTAGATATGCAGCATTATTTCTGAGGGCTCTGTTCTGTTCCATTGGTCTATATCTCTGTTTTGGTACCAGTACCATGCTGTTTTGGTTGCGGTAGCCTTGTAGTATAGTTTGAAGTCAGGTAGCATGATGCCTCCAGCTTTGTTCTTTTGGCTTAGGATTGACTTGGCAATGCGGGCTCTTTTTTGGTTCCATATGAACTTTAAAGTAGTTTTTTCCCATTCTGTGAAGAAAGTCATTGGTAGATTGATAGGGATGGCATTGAATCTATAAATTACCTTGGACAGTATGGCCATTTTCATGATATTGATTCTTCCTACCCATGAGCATGGAATGTTCTTCCATTTGTTTGTATCCTCTTTTATTTCATCGAGCAGTGGTTTGTAGTTCTCCTTGAAGAGGTCCTTCACATCCCTTGTAAGTTGGATTCCTAGGTATTTTATTCTCTTTGAAGCAATTGTGAATGGGAGTTCACTCGTGATTTGGCTCTGTTTGTTTGTTATTGGTGTATAAGAATGGTTGCGATTTTTGCGCATTGAGTTTGTATCCTGAGATTCTGCTGAAGTTGCTCATCAGCTTAAGGAGATTTTGGGCTGAGACGAAGGGGTTTTCTAGATATACAATCATGTCATCTGCAAACAGGGACAATTTGACTTCCTCTTTTCCTAATTGAATACCCTTTATTTCCTTCTCCTGCCTGATTGCCCTGGCCAGAACTTCCAACACTATGTTGAACAGGAGTGGTGAGAGAGGGCATCCCTGTCGTGTTCCAGTTTTCAAAGGGAATACTTCCAGTTTTTGCCCATTCAGTATGATATTGGCTGTGGGTTTGTCATAGATAGCTCTTATTATTTTGAGATACGTCCCATCAATACCTAATTAATTGAGAATTTTTAGCATGAAGTGTTGTTGAATTTTGTCAAAGGCCTTTTCTGCATCTATTGAGATAACCATGTGGTTTTTGTCTTTGGTTCTGTTTACATGCTGGATTAAGTTTATTGATTTGCGTATGTTGAACCAGCCTTGCATCCCAGGGATGAAGCCCACTTGATCATGGTGGATAAGCTTTTTGATGTGCTGCTGGATTCGGTTTGCCAGTATTTTATTGAGGATTTTTGCATCGTTGTTCATCAGGGATATTAGTCTAAATTTCTCTTTTTCTGTTGTGTCTCTGCCAGGCTTTGGTATCAGGATGATGCTGGCCTCATAAAATGAGTTAGGGAGGATCCCCTCTTTTTCTATTGATTGGAATAGTTTCAGAAGGAATGGTACCAGCTCCTCCTTGTACCTCTGGTAGAATTCGGCTGTGAATCCATCTGGTCCTGGACTTTTTTTGGTTGGTAAGCTATTAATTATTGCCTCAATTTCAGAGCCTGTTATTGGTCTATTCAGAGATTCAACTTCTTCCTGGTTTAGTCTTGGGAGGGTGTATGTTTCAAGGAATTCATCCATTTCTTCTAGATTTTCTAGTTTATTTGCATAGAGGTGTTTATAGTATTCTCTGATGGTAGTTTGTATTTCTGTGGGATCGGTGGTGATATCCCCTTTATTACTTTTTATTGCATCTAATTGATTCTTTCTTTTCTTCTTTATTAGTCTTGCTAGCAGTCTATCAATTTTGTTGATCTTTTCAAAAAACCAGCTCCTGGATTCATTGATTTTTTGAAGGGTTTTTTTTTGTCTCTGTTTCCTTCAGTTCTGCTCTGATTTTAGTTATTTCTTGCCTTCTGCTAGCTTTTGAAAGTGTTTGCTCTGCCTTTTCTAGTTCTTTTAATTGTGATCTTAGGGTGTCAATTTTAGATCTTTCCTGCTTTCTCTTGTGGGCATTTAGTGCTATAAATTTCCCTCTACACACTGCTTTGAATGTGTCCCAGAGATTCTGGTATGTTGTGTCTTTGTTCTCGCTGGTTTCAAAGAACATCTTTATTTCTGCCTTCATTTCGTTATGTACCCAGTAGTCATTCAGGAGCAGGTTGTTCAGTTTCCATGTAGTTGAGCGGTTTTGAGTGAGTTTCTTAATCATGAGTTCTAGTTTGATTGCACTGTGGTCTGAGAGACAGTTTGTTATAAATTCTGTTCTTTTACATTTGCTGAGGAGTGCTTTAATTCCAACTATGTGGTTAATTTTGGAATAGGTGTGGTGTGGTGCTGAAAAGAATGTATATTCTGTTGATTTGGGGTGGAGAGTTCTGTAGATGTCTATTAGGTCTGCTTGGTGCTGAGCTGAGTTCAATTCCTGGATATCCTTGTTAACTTTCTGTCTTATTTATCTGTCTAATGTTGACAGTGTGGTGTTAAAATCTCCCATTATTATTGTGTGGGAGTCTAAGTCTCTTTCTAGGTCTCTAAGGACTTGCTTTATGAATCTGGGTGCTCCTGTATTGGGTGCATATATAGTTAGGATAGTTAGCTCTTCTTGTTGAATTGATCCCTTTACCATTATGTAATGACCTTCTTTGTCTCTTTTGATCTTTGTTGGTTTAAATTCTGTTTTATCAGAGACTAGGATTGCAACCCCTGCCTTGTTTTGTTTTCCATTTGCTTGGTAGATCTTCCTCCATCCCTTTATTTTGAGCCTATATGTGTCTCTGCACGTGAGATGGGTTTTCTGAATACAGCACACTGATGGGTCTTGACTCTTTATGCAATTTGCCAGTCTTTGTCTTTTAATTGGAGCATTTAGCCCATTTACATTTAAGGTTAATATTGTTATGTGTGAATTTGATCCTGTCATTATGATGTTAGCTGGTTGTTTTGCTCGTTAGTTGATGCATTTTCTTCCTAGCCTTGATGGACTTTACAATTTGGCATGTTTTTTTAGTGGCTGATACCGGTCGTTCCTTTCCATGTTTAGTGCTTCCATCAGGAGCTCTTTTAGGGCAGGCCTGGTGGTGATAAAATCTCTCAGCATTTGCTTGTCTGTAAAGTATTTTATTTCTCCTTCACTTATGAGACTTAGTTTGGCTGTATATGAAATTCTGGGTTGAAAATTATTTTCTTTAAGAATATTGAATATTGGCCCCCACTCTCTTCTGGCTTATAGAGTTTCTGCCGAGAGATCAGCTGGTAGTCTGATGGGCTTCCCTTTGTGGGTAACCCGACCTTTCTCTCTGGCTGCCCTTAACATTTTTTCCTTCATTTCAACTTTGGTGAATCTGACAGTTATGTGTCTTGGAGTTGCTCTTCTCAAGGAGTATCTTTGTGGCGTTCTCTGTATTTCGTGAATTTGAATGTTGGCCTGCCTTGCTAGATTGGGGAATTTCTCCTGGAGAATATCCTGCAGAGTGTTTTCCAACTGGGTTGTATTCTCCCTGGCACTTTCAGGTGCACCAATCAGACATAGATTTGGTCTTTTCACATAGTCCTATATTTCTTGGAGGCTTTGTTCGTTTGTTTTTATTCTTTTTTCTCTAAACTTCTCTTCTCGCTTCATTTCATTAATTTGATCTTCCATGACTGATACCCTTTCTTCCAGTTGATCGAGTCAGCTCCTGCGGCTCGTGCATTCGTCACATAGTTCTCTTGCCTTGGTTTTCATCTCCTTCAGGTTCTTTAATGACTTCTCTGCATTGGTTATTCTAGCTAGCCATTCATCTAATTTTTTTTCAATTTTTTTTTAACTTCTTTGCCATGGGTTTGAACTTCCTCCTTTAGCTCGGAGTAGTTTGATCGTGTGAAGCCTTCTTCTCTCAACTCATCAAAGTCATTCTCCATCCAGCTTTGTTCTGTTGCTGGTGAGGAGCTGTGTTGCTTTGGAGGAGGAGATGCACTCCGATTTTTAGAGTTTCCAGTTTTTCTGCTCTGTTTTTCCCCCATATTTGTGGTTTTATCTACCTTTGGTCTTTGATGATGGTGATGTACAGATGGGGTTTTGGTGTGGATGTCCTCTCTATTTGTTAGTTTTCCTTCTGATGGTCAGGACCCTCAGCTGCAGGTCTGTTGGAGTTTGCTGGAGGTCCCCTCCAGACCCTGTTTGCCTGGGTATCAGCAGCGGAGGCTGCAGAACAGCAGACACTGGTGGGCAGGAAATGTTGCTGCCTGATCGTTCCTCTGGAAGTTTTGTCTCAGAGGAATACCCGGCCCTGTGAGATGTCAGTCTGCCCCTACTGGAGGGTCCCTCCTAGTTAGGCTACTTGGGGGTCAGGGACCCTCTTGAGGAGGCAGTCTGTCCGTTCTCAGATCTCCAGCTGCATGCTGGGAGAACCACTACTCTCTTTAAAGCTGTCAGACAGGGACATTTAAGTCTGCAGAGGATTCTGCTGCCTTTTGTTTCGCTATTCCCTGCCCCTAGAGGTGGAGTCTAGAGAGGCAGGCAGGCCTCCTTGAGCTGTGGTGGGCTCCACCCAGTTCGAGCTTCCCAGCCGCTTTGTTTACCCACTCAAGCCTCCGTAATGGTGGGCATCCCTCCCTGGCTGCCACCTTGCAGTTTGATCTCAGACTGCTGTGCTAGCAGTGAGCGAGGCTTTGTGTGCATAAGACCGTCTGAGCCATGCGAGGGATATAATCTCCTGGTGTGCTGTTTGCTAAGACCATTGGAAAAGTGCAGTATTAGGGTGGGAGTGACCCGATTTTCCAGCTGCCATCTGTCACCCCTTTTTTTGACTAGGAAAGGGAATTCCCTGACCCCTTGCATTTCCTGGTTGAAGCGATGCCTCGCCCTGCTTCGGCTCACACACGGTGCGCTGCACCCACTGTCCTGCACCCACTTTCCAATACTCCCCTGTGAGATGAGCCCAGTACCTCAGTTGGAAATGCAGAAATCACCCGCGTTCTGTGTTGCTCACTCTGGGAGCTCTAGACTGGAGCTGTTCCTATTTGGCCATCTTGGCTCCACCCCCCTGTGCTGTTTTTTTCTCATCTTGTTCGATTTATGTACCTTTGATCTTTGATACTGATGACCTTTGGATGAGGTTTTTTGCATGGGTGTCCTTTTTGTTTATGTTGATGCTATCCCTTTCTGTTTGTTAGTTTTCCTTCTAACAGTCAGGTCCCTCTTCTGTAGGTCTGCTGCAGTTTGCTGGACATCCACTCCAGACCCTGTTTTCCTGTGTGTCACCAGCAGAGGCTGCAGAACAGCAAAGATTGTTGCCTGCTTTTTTTTTTTGGAGGCTTTATCCCAGTGGGGCATCTGCCAGATGCCAGTCAGAGTGCTCCTGTGTGAGGTGTCTGTAGACCCCTTCTGGGAGTTATCTCCTAGTCAGGAGGCATGGGCTGAGGTCAGGGGCCCACTTGAGGGGCAGTCTATCCCTTAGCAGAGCTCAAGCACTGTGCTGGGAGATCTGCTGTTCTCTTCAGAGCCGGCAAGCAGGAACATTTAGTCTGCCAAAGCTGTGCCAACAGCTGCTCCTTCCCTCAGGTGTTCTATCCCAGGGAGATGGGAATTTTATCTATAAGCCCCTGACTGTGGCTGCTGCCTTTCTTTTAGGCATGCTCTGCCCAGTGAGGAGGAATCTAGAGAGGCAGTCTGGCCGCAGTGGTTTTGCCGTGCTGTGGTGGCTTCCACCAATTCCGAACTTCCTGGCAGCTTCGTTTACACTGTGAGGGAAAACAGCCTATTCAAGCGTCAGTAATGATAAACGCCCCTCCCCTCACCAAGCTCAAGCATTCCAGGTTGAGTTCAGATTGCTGCACTGGCAGTGACAATTTCAAGTCTGTGGGTTTTAGCTTGCTGGGCTCCATGGGGTTGGGACCCACTAAGCAAGACCACTTGCCTCCCTGGCTTCAGCCACCTTTCCAGGGGAGTGAATGGTTCTGTCTCGCTGGGGTTCCAGGTGCCACTGGGGTATAAAAGAAAACTCCTGCAGCTAGCTCGATGTCTGCCCAAACAGCTGTCCAGTTTTGAGCTTGAAACCCAGGGCCCTGGTGGTGTGGGCACACGAGGGAATCTCCTTGTTTGCAGGTTGCAGAACCTGTGGGAAAAGTGTAGTATCTGGGCCAGATAGCACAATCCCTCACAGCTTCCCTTGAGGGAAGGTCCCTGACCCCTTGCACTTCATGGGTGAGGCAACACTCCACACTGTTTCTGCTTGCCCCCCATGGGCTGCACCCACTGTCTGAACAGTCCCAATGAGATGAAGTGGATACCTCAGTTGGAAATGCAGAAATCACCCACCTGTGTTGGACTGGCTGGGAGCTGCAGACCAGAGCTGTTCCTATTCAGCCATCTTGCTAGATCTCAAAATGTCTTTCTTATTTACCTACATATTTACCACTTTTGGTGTTTTCTGTTTGTGTAGATTTAGATTTCCATTAGGTATTATTTTTCTTATACCTGAAGGACTTCCTCTTTCTTGTAGTGCACATCTCCCAGTAACGAATTATTTCAGCTTTTGTGTGTCTGAAAAGTTGCAAAAGTTCACCTATACTTTTGAAAGACATTTCACTGTTATAGAATCCTAGGTTGGCAGCATTTTTTCTTTTAGTACTTTAAAAATGTTTCTTCACTGTCTTTGTTGGATTTCTTTGATGATAAATCTGCTGTTATTCTTCCATTTATATTTAATATAATTACTGCCTAGGTAGGATTTACATCTGCCATTTTGCTGTTTTCTATATGTCTTTTATTTCTATTACTGCCTTCTTTTATGTTACTTATATTATTTTCTGTTGTACCTGTTTTGGTGATCCCCAAGACCAACTCTAGGACTCATAGTACCCAGAAGTCATTATATTCATGGTTATAGCTTATTACAGCAAAAAGATGCAAGGCAGTATCAGCACAGGGAATAGGCACATGTGGCACAGTCTGGAGGAAACCAGGCAGGTGCAAGCTTCCAAGAGTCCTTTTCCAGTGGAATTGTACAGGATTCACTTAATTCCTCTATCTACAATTTATAGGAACACATGTGAAGTGTGGTCTACCTGAGAGCTCATTTGAGCCTAAGATTCAAGTTTCTTTTAGTGGGGTTTGGTCACATAGGCACACAGTGCCTGCATGGTTGATTGCAGTTACCAAAAACAGACCACTAGAAAGAAAGCAGGTGTTCCCCATAAGTCACATTATTTCACAGACTATGTTTTTTTTTTAATTTTTTTATTTAAATATATTTTGGTGTACAAGTCATTGTTGGTTACATAGATAAATTGTATAGTGTTGAAGTCTGAGATTTTAGTAAACCCATCATTCGAGTAGTGTACATTGTACTGAATATGTAGTTTTTTTAATCCCTTACTCCCCTTCCACCCTCCCCCTTCTCAGTCTCCAAAGTCCATTATTCCAGTGTGTGTGCCTTTGCATACCCATAGCTTAGCTCCCACTTATAACTGAGAACATACAGTTTTGGTTTTCTATTCCTGAGTTATTTCACTTAGAGTAATGGCCTCTGGCTCCATTCAAGTTGCTGCAACAGACATTATTTCATTCTTTTTTATGGCTGAGTAGTATTCCATGGTGTTGTATATGTACCACATTTTTTTTGAGACAGGGTCTCACTCTGTTGTGCAGGCTGGAATGCAGTGGCATGATCAGGCCTCACTGCAGCCGCTATCCCCCATAAAGTGATCATCTCAGCCCCTGGAGTAGCATGCACCTCACACCTGGGTAATTTTTTTTTTTTTTTTGGAATTTTAGTAGAGATGAGGTCTTGCTATGTTGCCTAGGCTAGTCTTGAACTCCTGGACTCAAGTGATCCTCCCACCTTGGCCTTCAAAAGTGCTGGGATTACAGACATGAGCCACTGCACCTAGCCTACTACATTTTCTTGATCTACGCATTAGTGGATGGACATTTAGGTTGGTTCCATAGTTTTGCAATTGTGAATTGTGCTACAATAAACATATGCATGCAAGTGTATCTTTGATATAATTACTTCTTTTTCTTTGGGTAGATATGCAGTAGTGGGATCGCTTCATTGAATGGTAGATCTACTACTTTTAGTTCTTTAAGAATTCTCCATACTATTTTCCATATAGGTTGTACTAATTTACATTGTCACCAACAGTGTTTAAGCATTCCCTCTTCACCACATCCACATCAGCATCTCTTATTTTTTGACTTTTTAATAATGGCCTTTCTTGTAGGGGTAAGGTGGTATCAGATTGTGGTTTTAATTTGCATTTTCCTGATGATTAGTGATGTTGAGTATTTTTTCATGTTTTTTGGCCATTTGTATTTTGTATATCTTCTTTTGAGAAATGTCTGTTCATGTCATTTGCCCACTTATTGATGGGACTTTTTTTTTTTTGCTGATTTGTTTGAGTTCCTTGTATACACTAGATATTGGACCTTTGTTGGATGCATAGTTTGCAAATATTTTCTTTCATTTTATTCATTGTCTGTTTACTCTGATTATTACTTTTGCTGTGCAGAAACTTTTTAGTTTAATTAGGTCCCATTTATTTATTTTTGTTTTTGTTGCATTTGCTTTTGAGGTCATATTTGTTGGGAACAGGCCCCCAAATCTGGCTATAACCTGGCGCCAAAACTGGCCATAAACAAAATCTCTGCAGCACTGTGACATGCTCATGGTGACCTTGACACCCATGCTAGAAGGTTGTTGGTTTACCGGAATGAGGGCAAGGAACACCTGGCCCACCCAGGGCAGAAAACCACTTAAGGCATTCTTAAACCACAAACAATAGCATGAGCTATCTGTGCCTTAAGGACATGTTCATGCTGCAGATAACTAGCCAGAGCCCATCCCTTTACCTCGGCCCATCCCTTTATTTCCCATAAGGAATACTTTTAGTTAACTTATAATCTATAGAAACAATGCTTATCATTGGCTTGCTGTCAGTAAATATGTGGGTAAATCTCTGTTCAAGGCTCTGAGCTCTGAAGGCTGTGAGACCCCTGATTTCCCACTCCACAATGTATATTTCTGTATGTGTGTCTTTAATTCTTTTAGTGCTGCTGGGTTAGGGTCTCCCTGACCGAGCTGGTCTTGGCAAGTGGTGCCCATACATGGGGCTTGAACCCAGGTCGAAGGGTTGCCAGAGCGACAGTTGGAGAATGTGGAACTAAGCTGGAGGACACACGAGCACTCTTAAAGCAATCCCCGCGGTGAGTAAGAAGGGGAGCTTGGAAGCATCAAGGTGACAATGGGATAAGTGTGGGCTCTGGTTCGTTCCACCTTGGAACCTTTTCACACTAATCATGAGGAAGAAGGAAAGTGTAATGAGTAACAGAAGAGGTGACAGAGCAGGTTTGTTTGCCAGCTAAAGCTATAGCGGCAAAGGAGGGAGAGGTTCATCACTACCCTTCTGCACCCCCTCCTTATTTTGAAGAAAAAGAGTGGCCTGGCCCTCCAGATCTTTCTTTTCCAGAGGATACTGGGTGAAAAGTATTTGCCCCAGTGACTGTTCGAGCAGAGCCTCAAGCGACTGCTGTCAGTTCTATTCAGGCAGGAATTCAGCGAGCTAGATGAGAGGGTGATTTAGAGGCTTGGCAGTTCCCTGTTAGAATACACCCCCCAGATCAACAGAGAAATATTATAGCTACATTTGAGCCTCTTCCTTTTAAATTGAGGAAACCCATGAGGGGCCCATCCCTGGCCCCGTTCCAAACTGAGGCATTTCTGGCTCAGGCCATTCCGTCACCTCTGTACAATGTCTGTCCCCCACCACAGCCAGTAGTGCTGCAGTAGATTTTTGCTGCACAAAAACTGTGAGCCTTCTGCCTGGGGAACTCCCACAAAAAGTTCCAACAGGGGTCTGTGGACCCTTGCTAGCGGGGACGATAGGATTACTTCTAGGAAGGTCTAGTTTAAATTTAAAAGGGGTACAAATACAAACAGGAGTCATTGATTCAGATTACAATGGGGAAATTCAAATTGTTATATCTACTCCTGTTCCCTGGAAAACAGAGCCAGGAGAGCGTATAGCACAGCTCCTGATTGTGCCGTATATGGAAATGGGGAAAAGTGAAATTAAATTAACAGGAGGATTTGGAAGCACAAGTAAACAAGGCAAAGCAGCTTACTGGGTGAATCAAATTACTGATAAACATCCTACCTGTGAAATACCTATTCAGGGAAAGAAATTTAAAGGTTTGGTAGATACAGGAGCGGACATTTCAATTATTTCTCTACAGCACTGGCCATCCACTTGGCCAGTTCAACCCACTCAATTTAACATAGTTGGAGTTGGTAAAGCCCTGAAGTATATCCAAGTAGTTATATTTTGCCTTGTGAAGGGCCCAATGAACAACCTGGGACTATTCAACCAATTATAACTTCTATACCTATAAATTTATGGGGAAGAGATTTATTGCAATGCTCAGTTATGATTTCATACAGATGAACAAGTGATGACAAAAACAAAAAAGAGAGAGAAACAGGGATTACAGGACAGCCCATATGTAATTGAATCTAACATTATTCTCTTTAAATTTTTTTTTTTTTTTTTTTTTTTTTTTTTTTTTACTCATCCATGTTTCTGTTTATATACAGGATAACAAATTCAGGAACAATGGGAAAGTAATATATGAAACCTTAATAGGAAATACAATAGAGATTACAAAACACTACCATTTGATTTTTTATGCAAATAATACTTCAATCTTCCAATATTTTTACTCACTTGCTAAATAAAGCACATGACTCGAAATCCTAAATAATTCTGTTAGTCTAAATCTTTTAAAGAATAAAATGTTGGTGAAAAGCCAAAATTGTTTAGTAAGGTATGTATGACCTTGTTTATTATCTATCATAGACATGAAGATGATCATAGTTAATACCAATTTAAGTTTTACAGAATACTGTTTTAGGCCCAATATTGATATGTTAAATGAAGGTATCAGAGAATCTTGTATTTATGGCATCAGGTTATAAAGATCTATTCAAAACCATTTTTGTCAAAGTTTAAACACTGGAGCAAAAGTCAAATTGTTTCTAAATGAGACACAAAATGATTCTTGCTAATAGTACAAATTTTGTCCCATGGGTAATACTATTGTCTTTTTCTTTTTTAAAAAAATTATTTTGATTTTTATTTTAGATTCAGGGAACACATGGGCAGGTCTGTTAGCTGGGTATACTGTGTGATGTTGAGGTTTGGGGTATGGATGATCCTGTCACCCAGGTAGTGAGCAGAGTCCCCAGTAGGTAGTTTTTCAGCTCTTGCTCCCGCTCCCCACCCTACCTCCCCAGTGTCTATTATTCCCATGGGTCCTCAGGTATTATTATTTTCAAGTTTTTTTCTTTACATGAAACTACTGAAAGCAAAAGTATGTCATGCTTATAGGTCACTGTACATTTATCATTCTATTAATAAACATCTTAAATAATTATGTAGTATATTAAGGCCATAAACCAAGTCATTATCTCCTATCAAAGGACTACTGTTACTCAATCATCTAGAAAATTCATTTTAGGCAGGACTCAGTGGCTCACATCTGTAATCTCAGCACTTTGGGAGGCTGAGGTGGGTGGATCATGAAGTCAGGAGTTCGAGACCATCCTGACCAGCATGGTGAAACCCCGCCTCTACTAAAAATACAAAAATTAGCTGGGCGTGGTGGTGTGTGCCTGTAATCCCAGCTACTCAGGAGGCTGAGGCAGGAGAATCACTTGAACCCGGGAGGCAGAGGTTGCAGTGAGCTGAAATTGCACCATTGCACTCCAGCCTGGGCGACAGAGAGAAACTGTCTTAAAAAAAAAAATTCATTTTAATGGGTTATGTTACAGGGTTGAGGTCAGCCTACAGACACAAAATAGGTTAACTGAAATTTTTTTTTTGTATCAGGTTTTAATTTTTTCATTGGAACAGGATTTGGGGGTGGGGATACTAAATGTGGCAGGGTTCAACAAATTTACATTTTTTCAAAATAAAGTTCTTAAAGAATACAATGATAGCATATGCTTTAACTCTTATAGCACAAACCCACATATTAATTGATGGTCACAGAAAAATGCTGTAATGGTTTAAACAAAAGTTTTAAAATACATCAATGACACAAGTTTCAAACAAAATGCAGTGATCAAAATACTTAACTGTCCTTTCATCAAGCTTTTACAAACACAATCAGTCTTCACTGTCTGAGCAAATCAGTTTTAGTTTCTTCATGGTCCTCCATCTGTCTTTTAATATGACACTTGTCCGGTTGTTGAATTTATAATGCAGTAGTATTTTAGACCAGTTTCCCTCTTCATGTTTCCTCATGCCAGATCTCAAATTCTTGTCTTCTTCCCAAAGCCATGCCTGTCTTTTTCTAGCTCGATGTTTTTCAGGAGTTACCGGTTGACTCTTTGAAACAGGTATTCTGCTTTCAGTGGCTCTTCTGCTTTCTTTTTTCTTTTTTGTACTTTGAAGAGTTCCTACTCTCCTTTCTTTCTTATTAAGGTCTTGTTGCTGGGTTCCATGTTGCAACTTAGATAAGAAAAGATTCTTGTGAGACCTTTTTCTTGTATCCAAATTAGCTTCAGTTTCCATTTCAACATCATTACCATTAGGTTTATCTTGAGAAATTATTGTTCTTGTTCTTTTACTTTCTACTACTTTTGCTGCTGCCTTCATTAGAAAGGTTGATGATTTTTCACTTAGCACATAATTCACATAACTCTTAATTTTCTCCATCATGTGATTGTAGCTGAAGTGTTGAAAAAAGGAATGAAATGTATCTTTCTGAGAGATTATCATAAGCAATTTGCTTTTGAGAGGCATATAAGAATTTGGATCACCAAATATTCTTTCAAAGACTTCTTCTGCTTCTGTAAAGTTTTCATTTTCCATACAAACAGCTATAGCCTGAATTTTAATTAAATTCTATATTTCTTCATGAAGTTTGTCATGTTCCTTTTCAATTGAACCCCAAATCATCAGGGCTGATTCCAAGGGTGTAATTCGTTCATCATTTTCAAACTGTACATCAAGGGTTTTTCCTGCTGCAATGCTTGTCAAAAACTGACATATGCATATCGTTCTCAACTGGTAAGCTGTTAGACTGGATAGTCCATGAATAATAGCCTCTGTGCTGTTGCGGGTCCGGCAGAAGTCCTCGGGGCAGCCGTCGCGGAAAGCTCAGCAAAGAGAGAGGTAGAGGAAATCGAGCATCCAGCCAGCAGCCACAGCCTCGGCCTCAGCCACCAGGCCCGGGTCCTCCTCCTCCTCCTCGGGGGCTCCCACCTGCACCTGGCACTCGAGCAGTTCCTGGCACTCGAACTGCTCCTCATCGTTTCTCTCTGTTTCTGCCATCTGCTCCTCAGTAGGGTTGGCATCCCTACCATCTGCACAGCGCCACGGGCTCGGGGCCCAGCTTTAAATTTTTTGAGCCTTCCTAAAGGCCAGATGTTATCAGCAGCTGAACAGCATCTACAGAAACCAGCTGCAAAGACAGAAGCAGAACAACTGGTTTGGTGGAGATATCCAATACCAAAAAGTTGAGAAATAGGTAAAATAATAACTTGGGGTAGAGGTTATGCTTGTGTTTCTCCAGGCCAAAATCAACACTGATTTGGATACCCTCAAGACACCTGAAACCTTATCATGAACCAGATGCTGAGGAAGAGATTCTGGGAGGATCCCGAGTACCCCCCAGTTGCAGTCATGTCAAGACTGATGCTGAGGAGGACCCCAACTGTCATGAGCAACACCCATCGAACACAGCCATCCACCTGGGAACAGATCAAGAAGCTGTCACAGATGGTGGAAGAAAACCTGAGGAAAGTGAGACAGCCAGTCACAATGAGTAATTTAATGGTAGCTATGATAGCAGTGATCACCACTGCCGTGAGTATTCCTTCAACAAGGGCTGACACAGAGATCAGTTATACTTATTGGGCATATTTATCAATCTTGGCTGGCAATAATGCCTGGATATAATCACTTTATGACACAGTTACACATGCTTTCTGGTCTCAATATTTACCATAATAAATCTGCTCCTATAATTGAGGCATACCACCCTCAAAAATCTATTTGTAAACAAAATTGAACCTGGCCAGAAAAAATGAATGTACTTTTTTAGGAAGATTGCATTGCAGAACAGGCAGAGGTGCTGCACAACAATTCCTATGGAATCATTATTGATTGGTCCCCTAAGGGGATGTTTAGCTTGAATTGCACCTCTTAGTCTGCATGTCACAGCCACACTGTGTTCAACTGGTCCGAACAGAATGGTCAGATGGTACAAATGGTAAGACGTATGGCAAGAGTTCCTATTATCTGGAACCATGGCAGTATAGTGGCACCTCAACCTCAAATGATATGGCCCATTGTAGGAGCTAAACATAAGGATTTGTGGCAACTGTTAATAGCTCTTAATAAGATCAAAATTTGGGAAAGAATAAAAAAGCATCTAGAAGGACACTCTGCAAACTTGTCTTTGGATATTGCAAATGTATATATATACGTATATATATGTATATATATACGTATATATATATGTATATATATACGTGTATATATATGTATATATATACGTATATATATGTATATATATACGTATATATATGTATATATATACGTATATATATGTGTATATATGTATATATATATGTGTATATATATGTATATATATGTATATATATGTATATATATATGTGTATATGTATATATGTGTATATATGTATATATATGTATATATATGTATATATACGTATATATATATGTATATATACGTATATATATATGTATGTATATATACGTATATATATATGTATATGTATATATGTATATATATATGTATATATATATATGTATATATATATATATTTAAAGCATCCCAGGCACACCTGACCTTAATGCCAGAACTGGAGTGCTCGAAGGAGCTGCAGACAGATTAGCAGCTAGTAACCCATTAAAATGGATAAAAACACTTAGAAGCTCTGTGATTTCAATGATGATTGTGCTTTTAATCTGTGTTGTTTGTCTTTATATAGTCTGCAGATGCGGATCTTGACTCCTGTGAGAAGTAGCTCACCGTGACAAAGCTGCCTTTGCTTTTATCGCTTTGCAAAACAAAGAAGGGGGACAAGTTGGGAACAGGCCCCAAAATCTGGCCATAAACTGGCCCCAAAACTGGTCATAAACAAAATCTCTGCAGCACTGTCACATGCTTGTGATAGCCTGACGCCCACGCTGGAAGGCTGTCAGTTTACCAGAATGAGGGCAAGGAACACCTGGCCCACCCAGGGCGGAAAACCACTTAAGGCATTCTTAAACCACAAACAATAGCATGAGCTATCTGTGCCTTAAGGACATGTTCATGCTGCAGATAACTAGCCAGAGCCCATCCCTTTACCTCGGCCCATCCCTTTATTTCCCATAAGGAATACTTTTAGTTAATCTATAGAAACAATGCTTATCACTGGCTTGCTGTCAATAAATATGTGGGTAAATCTCTGTTCAAGGCTCTCAGCTCTGAAGGCTGTGAGACCCCTGATTTCCCACTCCACAATCTATATTTCTGTGTGTGTGTCTTTAATTCCTGTAGCGCCGCTGGGTTAGGGTCTCCCCGACCGAGCTGGTCTCGGCACATATTCATAAATTATTTGCCTGGGCCAATGTCCAGAAGAATTTTTCATAGGTTTTCTACTAGAATTTTAATGTTTTCATGTCTTAGATTTAAGTATTTGATCCATCTTGAGTTGATTTTTATAAAACGTGAGATATAGGGATCCAGTGTCATTCTTCTACATGTGGATATCCAGTTTACCCAGCACAATTTATTAAATAGAGTGTCTTTTTCTCAATTTATGTTTTTGTATGCTTTGTTGGAGATCAGTAGGTTGTAGGTGTTTGGCTTTATTTCTGGGTTCTCTATTCTATTCCATTTGTGTATCTACTTTTATGCCAGTACTGTGATGTTTTGGTAACTGTAGTCTTGTAGTATAATTTGAAGTCGGGTAATGTTATGGCTCCAGATTGGCTATTTTTGCTTAGGACTGCTTTGGCTGTTTGTACTCTTTTGTGGTTCCCTATGAATTTTAGGATTAACTTTTTAAATCTCTAAAAAATAATGTTGGTATTTTGATAAGAATTACATTGAATCTGTAGATTGCTTTGAGCTGTATTCTCATTTCCGCTATATTGATTCTTTCAATCCATGAGCATAGGATGTGTTTTCATTTGTGTCCTCTACGATTTCTTTTAGTACTTTTGTAGTTGTCATTGTAGAGCTCTTTTACCCCATTGGTTAAGTATATTCCTAGGGTTTTTTTTTTTTTTTGTAGCTATTGTAACAGGGATTGAGTCCCTGATTTCCTTCTCAGCTTGGTCATTGGTTATAGCAGGGCTACTGATTTGTGTATACTGATTTTGTAACTTGAGACTTTACTGAATTCATTTATCAAATATAGTTGTCTTTTGGAGGAGTCTTTAGGGATTTCTACATATAAAATCCTATCATTGGCAAACAGGAATATTTTCACTCCTTCTTTTCCAATTTGAATAACCTTTATTTCTTTCTTTTGCCTGATTGCTCTGGCTATGACTTCCAGTACTATGTTAAATAGAAGTAGTGAAAGTGGCCATCCTTGACTTGTTCCAGTTCTCAGCGGGAATGCTTTCAACTTTTCCTGATTTACTATGATAAAGTCTGTGGGTTTGTCATATATGGCTTGTATAATTTTGAGGTATGTCCCTTCTATACTTAGTTTGTTAAGGATTTTTATCTTAAAGTTATGCTGGAATTTATTGAATGCTTTCTCTGAATCTATTAAGATGATCATATGGTTTTTGTTTTAATTCTGTTTATGTGATGTATCACATTTATTGACTGACTTGTGTTAAACCATTCCTGCATCCCTAGGATGAAACCCACTTTATCATAGTGTATTATCTTTTTTGAGGTGCTGTTAGATTCAGTTTGCTAGTATTTTTGTGAGGTTGTTTGCATCTGTGTCCATCAGGGATATTGGTCTGTCATTTTTTTTGTTGTTTTTATGTTCTTTACTGGTTTTTGTATCAGGGTGATACTGGTTTCATCAAATGAGTTAGGGAAGTTTCCCTGTTAATCTTTTGTAATAGTTTCAGTAGGATTGGTACCAATTCTTCTTTGAATGTCTGGTATAATTCAGCTGTGAATCATCTGGAACTGGGCTTTATTTTTGGCAATTTTTGACTTACTGATTCAGTCTCGCTGCTTGTTAATGGTCGTTCAAGGTATATATTTCTTCCTGATTTAATCTAGGAAGGCCATATGTTTCAAGGAATTTATTCATTTCCTCTAGATTTTCTAGTTTGTGTGCATAGAGGTGTTCACAGTAGTTTCAAATGATCTTTTGTATTTCTTTGGTGTCAGTTTTAATGTCTCCATTTTCATTTCTGATTGAGCTCATTTGAATCTTCTCTCTTCTTTTCTTGGTTAATCTACCTAATGCTCTATCAACTTTTTTAATCTTTCCAAATAATCAAGTTTTCGTTTTGTTGATCTTTTTGATTTCATTTTATTTTTGTTTCAGTGTCATTAGTTGTGTTCTGATCTTTGTTATTCTTTTCTTCTGCTGGCTTTTAGTTTGATTTGTTATTGTTTTTCTAGTTCCTTGAGGTGTGACCTTAGGTTGTCAATTTGTGATGTTTCAGATTTTTTGATGTAGGCATTTAGTACTATAGACTTTCCTTTTAGCACTGCTTTTGCTGTAACTCAGGGATTTTGATAACCTGTGTCATTATTATTAATGATTTTGAATAATGTTTAAATTTCCGTCTTGATTCCATTGTTAACCCAAAAGTCAGTCAGGAGCAGATTGTTTAATTTTCATGTATTTGTATAGTTTTGAGGGTTCCTTTCAGAGTGGATTGCTAGTTTTATTCCACTGTGTTCTGAAAAGTTACTGGGTATGATTTCAATTTATTAAAATGTTTTGAGACTTGTGGCCTATTATATGCTCTATTTTGGACAATGTTTTATGTGCTGATGAAAAGAAAGTATATTCTGTTGTTCTTGGGTAGAAGTTCTGTAAATATCTGTTAGGTCCATTTGTTCTGGAGTGCAGCTTAAATTCAGTGTTTCTTTGTTGACTTTCTGCCTTGAGGATCTGTCCAGTGCTGTCAGTGGAGTGCTGAAGTTCCCCACTATTATTGTGTTGCTGTCTATGTTTTTTCTTAGGACTAGTAGTAATTGTTTTATGAATCTAGGATCTCCAGAGTTAGGTGCATGTATATTTAGGATTGTAATTTTTTTGTGGGATTGATCCTTTTATCATTTCATCATGACTTTCTTTGTATTTTTTTATTGTTGTTGCTTTAAAGTTTGTTTTATCTGATACAAGAATAGATACTCCTGCTCTCTTTTGGTTTCCATTTGCATTTAGTATATATTCTATCCCTTGTACCTTGAGTCTATATGAGTCCTTACATATTAGGTGAGTCTCTTGAAGATAGCATACATTTGGTTTGTGATTTTTAAACTCTATTCTGCCAATCTGTTATCCTTTTAAGTGGAGCATTTAGGCCATTTATATTCAAGGTTAATGTTGGAGTGTGAGGTGCTGTTCTATTCATCATATTAGTTGATACCTATACTTTGTTTTCTTCATTGTGTTATTGTTTCATAGGCCCTGTGAGTTTTATGCTTTCAAGAGGTTCTATTCTGTTGGATATTGATCTTTTGTTTCAAGATTTAGAACTAATTTTAGCATTTCTTGTAGAGCTAGTCTGGTAGTGATAAATTCTCTCAGCATTTGTCAGAAAAAGACTATTTATCTTCCATTTATGAAACTTAGTTTTGCTGGGTACAAAATTCTTGACTGACAGTCATTCTGTTTAAGGAGGCTAAAGATAGGACCCCATTCCCTTCTGGCTTGTAAAGTTTCTGCTTAGAAGCCTGCTGTTAGTCTGATAGGTTTTCCTTCTTAGGTTACCTGATGCTTTTATCTCACTTCTCTTTGAGTTTAGAAAGCCTAATGACTGTTTGCCTTGGTGATACCCTTTTCGCAATGAATCTCTCAGGATTTCTCTCAGGCTTCTTGTATTTGGATATCTAAATCTCTATCAAGGTCTGGGAGCTTTTCCTCGATTATTCCCTAAAATAAGTTTTCCGAACTTTTTGCTTTCTCTTCTCCCTCAGGAACACCATTCCTTTTTAGGTTTGGCCCTTTTACACAATCCCAGGTTTTTTGGAGACTTTGTTCATTTATTTTGATATTTAAAAAAATTGTCTGAGTTAATTCAAAAGCCTTGTCTTTGAACTGTGAAATTCATTCTTCTACCAGGTCTAGTGTATTCTTAAAACTTTCCACTACATTTTGTAATTCCCTAAATGTGTAATTCATTTGCAAAAGTTCTGATTGTTTTTTCTTTAAAATATCCATCTTTTAGAAAATTTTTCATTCATATTCTGAATTTTTTTTAACATTTCTTCATATTGGTTTTTACATTTCTTTTGTATCTCCTTTAGTAGCTTAACAATCAACCTTTTGAATTTTTTATCTGGTTTTTCAATGATTTCTCTTGGTTTGGATCCATTCTTGGAGAGTTAGTGTGAATTTTTGAGGGTGTTATAGAACCCTATTTTGCCACATTGCCAAAATTACTTTTTTGGTTCCTTCTCATTTGGCTAGACTATTTTTTATTTTTATTTTTTTATTTTTATTTTTTTTTAGTATTTATTGATCATTCTTGGGTGTTTCTCAGAGAGGGGGATGTGGCAGGGTCATAGGATAATAGTGGAGAGAAGGTCAGCAGATAAACACAAGAACAAAGGTCTCTGGTTTTCCTAGGCAGAGGTCCCTGTGGCCTTTGGCCCTGTTTGTGTCCCTGGGTACTTGAGATTAGGGAGTGGTGATGACTCTTAATGAGCATGCTGTCTTCAAGCATCTGTTTAACAAAGCACATCTTTCACTGCCCTTAATCCATTTAACCCTGAGTTGACACAGCACATGTTTCAGAGAGCAGGGGGTTGGGGGTAAGGTTATAGATTAACAGCATCCCAAGGCAGAAGAATTTTTCTTAGTACAGAACAAAATGGAGTCTCCTATGTCCACTTCTTTCTACACAGACACAGTAACAATCTGATCTCTTTCTTTTCCCCACATTTCCCCCTTTTCTTTTCGACAAAACTGCCATCATCATCATGGCCCGTTCTTGATGGTCGCTATCTCTTCGGAGCCGATGGGTACACTTCCCAGATGGGGTGGCCGGGCAGAGGAGCTCCTCACTTCCCAGACGGGGTGGCTGGGCAGAGGTGCTCCTCACTTCCCAGACGGGGCGGCCGGGCAGAGGTGCACCTCACTTCCCAGATGGGGTGGCAGCCAGGCAGAGGTGCTCCTCACCTCCCAGGCGGGGTGGCAGCTGGGCAGAGGCGCTCCCCACATCCCAGATGATGGGCGGCCGGGCAGAGGCGCTCCCCACCTCAGAGACGGGGCAGCCGGGCAGAGGCGCTCCTCACCTCCCAGACGGGACGGCCGGGCAGAGGCGCTCCCCACCTCCCAGACGAAGAGCGGCCGGGCAGAGGCACCCCCCACATCCCAGACAGGGCGGCCAGGCAGAGGTGCTCCTCACATCCCAGATGTGGCGGCCGGGCAGAGGCACTCCTCACCTCCCAGACGGGATGGCCAGGCAGAGGCGCTCCCCACCTCCCAGACGAAGAGCGGCTGGGCAGAGGCACCCCCCACTTCCCAGACAGGGCGGCCGGGCAGAGGTGCTCCTCACATTCCAGATGGGGTGACCGGGCAGAGGCGCTCCTCACATCCCAGACGGGGTGGCCGGGCAGAGGCGCTCCTCACCTCCCAGACAGGACGGCCGGGCAGAGGCGCTCCCCACCTCCCAGACGAAGAGCGGCCGGGCAGAGGCGCCCCCCCACTTCCCAGATGGGGCGGCCGGGCAGAGGTGCTCCTCACCTCCCAGACAGGGCGGCCGGGCAGAGGCGCTCCCCACATCCCAGACAGGGCGGCCGGGCAGAGGCGCTCCTCACTTACCAGACGATGGGCAGCCAGGCGGAGGCACTCCCCACCTCCCAGATGGGGCGGCTGGGCAGAGGTGCTCCTCACCTCCCAGACAGGGTGGCCGGGCAGAGATGCCCCTCACCTCCCGGACAGGGAGGCCGGGCACAGGCACCCACTTCCCAGACAGGGCGGCCGGGCAGAGGCGCTCCCCACCTGCCAGACGAAGGGCGACCGGGCAGAGGCGCCCCTCACTTCCCAGGCAGGGTGGCCGGGTAGAGACGCCCCTCACCTCCCAGATGGGGTGGCGGCTGGGCAGAGGCGCTCCTCACTTCCCAGACAGGGTGGCGGCTGGGCAGAGGCGCTCCTCACTTCCCAGACAGGGTGGCGGCCAGGCAGAGGCCCTCCTCACTTCCCAGAGGGGGCAGCCAGGCAGAGGCGCTCCTCACTTCCCATTCGGGGCAGCCAGGCAGAGGCGATCCTCACTTCCTCCCAGACGGGGCAGCCAGGCAGAGGTGCTCCTCACTTCCCAGAGGGGGCGGCCAGGCAGAGGTGCTCCTCACTTCCCTTTCAGGGCAGCCAGGCAAAGGCACTCCTCACTTCCTCCCAGATGGGGCGGCCAGGCAGAGGCGCTCCTCACTTCCCATTCAGGGCAGCCGGGCAGAGGTGCTCCTCACTTCCTCCCAGACGGGGCAGCCGGGCAGAGGCACTCCTCACATCCCAGACGATGGGCACCCAGGCAGAGACGCTCCTCACTTCCTAGACAGGGTGGCAGCCTGGCAGAGGCACTCCTCACCTCCCAGACGGGACAGCCAGGCAGAGGGGCTTCTCACGTCCCAGACGATGGGTGGCCAGGCAGAGACACTCCTCACTTCCTAGACAGGGTGGCTGACGGGCAGAGGCTGTAATCCTAGCACCTTGGGAGGCCAAGGCAGGCGGCTGGGAGGTGGAGGTTGTAGCGAGCTGAGATCGCGCCACTGCACTCCAGCCTGGGCAACATTGAGCATTGAGTGAGTGAGACTCCGTCTGCAATCCCAGCACCTCGGGAGGCCAAGGCGGGCAGATCACCCGAGGCCAGGAGCTGGAGACCAGCCCAGTCAACACGGCAAAACCCCGTCTCCACCAAAAATACAAAAACCAGTCAGGAGTGGCGGCGCATGCCTGGAATCCCAGGCACTTGGCAGGCCGAGGCAGGAGAATCACTGGAGCCCGAGGCAGGGAGGTTGCAGCAAGCCGAGATCATGGCGGCACAGTCCAGGCTCTGCAAGAGAGGGAGACTGTAGAAAGAGGGAGACGAGAGGGAGAGGGAGACCATAGAAAGAGGGAGACGAGAGGGAGAGGGAGAGGGAGAGGGAGGACTATTTTTTCTAATTATTCTTGAATTGATTTTTTATTAAACTGTGTTTTAAAAATTTCTTTCCCCCCTTAAGGATTTGAGTTTAATGTTTACAGTTTATTGTAGCCTATTCAGTTCTCAGTGCTTTCAAGGCTGAAGACTCTGCATGAGTTCCTTGGTTATAGAGAGTCTTTGTATGTTAACTTCCCCAGATGCTTGTTTTAGTAGCAGTATGCTTGATATATGATTAAGTTCACTGTTTCCTGTGGGGTTGGAGTGGCAGAGGTGTCTTTTGAAACTTGTCTCTTTCCCCTGTAGTCTGCACTTTTTTGTGTATTTATTTTTCTTCTGTATTTTATTTATTGGGTTGAATAGTTTACGCTTCAGGTCAGTAGAGGGGGTGTCCCCAGATAGAAACTGGCTGTGTCTAAAACAGGTGGATAAATAGAATACCCCATGGTGGGAAGAGGTCCCAGCCTTGAAAACAGTGGCTGGAGGAGCTCTCGGTGTAATGCACTAAGGTCTTATGAGGGGGAAGGGTGGGAGCCATGTCAGCTCCCCTGCCAGGCTAGCCAGAAAGCAATCCCATTGCCAGTCACACTCCTGACTCAGTGTTTCAGCTATTCAGATCAGACAGGTACCTCTTTTTATCTGAAAGAATATTGATAGTCCAAGTAGAGAAGTATTGTGACTCTACTCCTCATGTAAGCCTGAACCTGGAGGGCACTACTTCTGTGGGGATACAGTCACCTTGAAGTGTTCCAGAAAAGCTGTCTACAGATGCACCCATGCTGAGCTCCCATGGTGGAAGCCCAAGCTTTGTCTTCAATGGTGGACAAGTGGGAAAAGAAGTCCCCTTCTCCAAGACCCTTCACAAGCACCAGGGCTGCCTGACTGTTAAGGTAGAACCGCAGACTTTCCCTGCTGAGCCCAGCACCTTACCTGTACCTCTGCTGAAGGAAACTTCCCACAAGTAGAAATTTCTGGAATGCAAGGCCTTCCATCTGGATTTTTTTTGTCCTACAAGGGTTCTACTTTGATGTGGTACACTGCCACTTCCCCTAGGAGTAGGAGTCCCTGAGAGCCAGACTACTCTGAATGCTGCCACTTCTCTGGGTCTAGCTGCCCAGTGGACCTGGCACATTCCAGGCTGTTGCTGGGGAGTGTCTTCAGGGGATCCAGTGATATGGCCTGTCTTCAAGTCTCCCAGCAGTGGGTACCAACACCAGCACTGATGGGGGTGACAGGGGAGTGATGTCGACTCTTTGAGCTTCCTCGGTTATAAATAGCCTTAGTATGACAGCTTTCTGTAATGCCAGTTGCAGTAGTAATTATCTGGTCATGTGGACAGACTCAGGATCTCCTGGTTAGCCAGGATGCTGCAGGCAGTGGTGATAGCTGAGGTCACACACAAGTTTTTTCCTTTCTAGACACTGTTATTCTACCTGGAGATGCTGTAGTGGACTGTATTGGTTGGCCTCCAGCCAAGAGATAGCAATTGCAAGAGAGCACCAGCTGTGGTGGTAGTGGTGAGATTTGTGCTTGCTTTACATTACCCAGGGGAGGTACTTTGGTGTCTCAGGCAATGATGGGACCATAGAGCTCCCAAAAGTTTCTGCGTTTTGTGTTAAGCTGGTGGAGGAGCAAAGGCAGGTGTGGGCTACATCAGACTGGTCTGTGCTCTGTCTTCCACATGCTGGGCAAGAAGTGGCCCTCACAGACTATGTAGACAAATTGGTACACTGTGGGTAAAAGTTCCAAGTATGCAAAACAATCTTATTAGTTAGAACATTCCAAGACCTCAATTCCCAGTAGCTGGACAAGGACCATTCATGACAATAGACCCTTCTGAAAATGTACAAGTTTGAGCAACTCAGACCTGCTGAGTCAACTGTTTCCTGTACAATCTACCTTCCTGGCCCTAGGCTCAGGCTCTCTTAAAGGAAAACTACTGTATTTTATAATAGATATATTAATAATATTAGCATGAGAATGTCCAACATTTGGAGGAGCTGGTGCAAGATATAGACTTGAAGAAATAATTAATTCACCGATAAAGCCATTGTATACATCTTCATATTTTCTTCATATTTTTGTAATAATTTGCTTCTTCCCTTGGTCTAATGATATTTGTGCTTTATGATAAACTTACCTATAGTTATTTAGCATATTAATTAGCTGGTGGTTAACTAGATCTAGTTCCTCAAGCCAATAATTTTTCACTGATATCAGATCCTGAGGAGGCTTTAATTAAATTTCACAATACATATAATTACCATTATTTGTATTATATGACTTACTAACATAAGGTAATAGAACTTTACCAGCAATGCTAATGTTATACCATATCGTGCAATGGTAGTAGTACAGTTCTGTTTCATTCCACAAGTCAGTAAGAGTTATTATACCTTACCCAACATAATTGGCTCTTGACCACTTAGCAGATGTTCTTAGGGACAGATGTCATCACAAGGGACGAAGATTCCTTTATTTCCAGGTTCCAAGTAAGATGGTAACTGATGGCTTTAACACAGACTGGGTGGCTTTAACAGCAGAAATTTATTTTCTCATAGTTCTGGAGGCTAGAAGTCCAATATTAAGGTGTTGACAGGCTTAGTGTCTTCTGAGATCTCTCTTTGGCTTGCAGGTACCCACCTTCTTGGTTGTCCTTACAGGATCTTTCCTCTGTGTATGTGACTCTGGTTTTTCTTTGTATATCCAAATTTTCTCTTCATATAAGGACGCCAGTCAGATTGGATTAGGGCCCATCCTAAAAGGCCTCATTTTAACTAAATTGCCTCTTTAAAGGCCCTATTTCCAAATATAGTCACATTCTGAGGTACTAGGAGTTAGGGCTTCAACATAGGAATTTTAGGCAGGGACACAATTCAGCCCATTAATATATGAAGACAAAACTAGTCATATTATCATGATTTTACTGAAATGTTCCATTGTATACTGTTATGTACCATCTCTTTCTCATGGTAAGTCTGAGTGTAATTCACAATGGTTCCTATTTCTGTGAACTGCATTACAGGGTACAACTTATTTTGAACCATTCTTGGAGTGAGGGCAGGCAGAGTATACCAATGTAAATTACTCTTAACCTACTAATTTGCTATCGTTATGAATTTGGCTATTCTGAACATTTGGTATAAATGGAATCAGGTAATATTTGATCTATTTCAGTTAATTTTCATGTATGATATAAGGAAAGAAGGTGACTTTATTCTTTTGCCTGTGGTTATTTAGTTGTCCCAGAACCAGTTGTTGAAAAGACCTTTCATTCTCCATTAAATTGTCTTGGCACCCTTGTCAAGAATCAGTTGTCCACCAATGTAAGGGTTTATTGCTGGATTCTCAATTCTATTTTATTGCTCTATGTATCTATTGTTATGCCAGTTTTGATTGCTGTAGTTTTGTAGTAAGTTTTTAAATCGGGGCTGTGAGTCCTCCTGCTTAGCTTTTCTTTATCAGGATTGTTTTGGCTATTTGGGCCTTGAAATTCATTATTAATTTTAGGATTAACATTTCAATTTCTACAAAATGGGTCATTTGAATTTTGATAGGGATTGCATTGAATCTGTAAGTCATTTTGGGTGGTATTGACATCTTAATAGTAAGTCTTTCAGTCTATAAACATGGAATGCCTTTTTATTTAGGTCTTTAATTTATTTCAATAATGTTTTGTAGTTTTCAGTGTACAAGCCTTGCACCTCCTTTGTTAAATTTATTCCTAAATATTTTCTTCTTTTTGATGCTATTGTAAATGGAATTGTTTTCTTCATTTCGTTTTGTTATTGCTAGTGTAGATGTAGCGTGGTTTTGTGTGTTGATTTTGTATCCTGGAACTTTGCTGAATTCATTTATTTGCTTTACCAATTTTTTTTAGGAGTGTGTATTCTTTAGGATTTTCCACATATAAGTTCATGTCATTAGCATATAGAGATAGTTTTACTTCTTCCTTTCCAATTTGGATGCTTTCTGTTTCTTTTCTAATTCCTGTAGCTAGAACTTCCATTACAATGTTTAATAAAATTGGTGAAAGCAAACAGCCTTGTATTGTTACAGGTCTTAGAGAAAACAATTCAGACTCTCACCACTGAGTATCATTATAAAATGTACCTCTTCATCTCTATTAACATGTTTTGTTTAAAGCCTACTTTGTCTGATAATAGTATAGTCTCTCCAGTTTTCTTATGGTTTATCTTTATATGATATACATTTTTCCATCGTTTTACTTTCTATCCACTTTTATCTTTGAACCTAAAGTATCTCTCCTTAGATAAGATACAGTTGGATATTATTTCATCCATTCTTGCAATCTCTGACTTTTTATTGGATTGCTTAATCCATTCACATTTAATATTATTATTAATATAGTTGGATTTGTGTCTGCAATTTTACTTTTTCTTTTCCGCATATGTTGTGCCTTTCTTGTTCCTCTGTTCCCTTTTGTCTACTTTCTTTTTCATTAAGTGAATATTTTATAATGTTAGAATTTATTCTATTTTTTACTACATTTTTTGTTAGTTTCTTATTCGTTACTTTAGACTCTCCCTATACATCTCAACTTACCAGAATCTGCTAAATAGTCTATTAGAGATAGGAAAAGCCAGTGTTTTTTCTACTCTCACACACTTAACACACATTTATGATACCAGATGTGTAGGAATTTCTGTCCACACACCAAGCAATCAGTTGTCCAGCATACACCAGCACACACATCAATTCAATTCAATTCTAACACTATCAACCTGGAGATAATGTCAGATCTCACAGGCGAAGTGCTAAGTCTCACAAGACTGCCTCTTACTTCACATGCCAGTGGCATACCCAAGTGGTTTTACCTGTGTTTATGACCAACCAGCTATATCATATTTTTTATACAATTTTTTTTTCATTTTAACAGTATTTAATGGAAAATTTAATAGACAAATATATACAAGCATGTAACCACCATCACAATCAAAACATAGAACATCTCTATAGTGTGTATTCTGCAGATATGCCTCAAAGACAAAATTTTAATTTGTAATTTTTGTGGGTACATAGTAGGTATATACATTTATGGGGTACATGAGATGTTTTGATATAGGTGTGATGCATAATAATCACATCATGGAGAATGGGGTATCCAGCCCCTTAACCATTTATCTTTTGTGTTACAAACAATCCAATTATACTCTTTTAGATATTTAAAAATGTACACTAATTATTGACTATAGTCACCCTGTCATGCTATCAAATAGTAGGCTTTATTCATTCTTTCTGACTATAATTTTAAACCCATTAAACATCATCAAATCCCCTCACCAGCCCCACTGCCTTTCCCAGCCTCTGCTAACTAACCTTTTACTCCCTATCTCCACGGTACAACTCTATTGATTTTAGATCCCACAAATAAGTGAGAACATACAAAGTTTGTCTTTCTGTGCCTGGCTCATTTAACTTAACATAATGACGTCCAGTTCCATCCATGTTGTTGCAAATGACTACATCTCATTCACTTTCATGGCTTAATAGCAGTTCATTTTGTATATGTACTTTTCTTAACTTTTATTTTAAGTTCAGGGGTACAAGTGTAGGTTTGTTACATAGGTAAACTTATGTCATAGGAATTTGTTGTACAGATTATTTCATCACCCAGGTATTAAGCCTAGTACCCATTAGTTATTTATCCTAATCCTCTCCTTCTTCCCACCCTCCACCTTCTGAAAGGCCCCAGTGTTTGTTGTTCCCCTCTACGTGTCCATGTGTTCTCATCATTTAGCTCCCACTTAAAAGTGAGAACGTGTTATTTGTTTTTCTATTCCTGTGTTAGTTTGCTAACGATAATGGCCTTTAGTTCCACCCACATCTCTGCAAAGGATATTATCTCATTATTTCTTATGGCTACATAGTATTCCATGGTGCATATGTACCACGTTTTCTTAATTCTATTATTGATGGGCAGTTAGGTTGATTCCATGTCTTTGCTATTGTGAATAGTGCTGCAATGAACATACACGTGCATGTGTCTTTATAATAGAATGATTTATATTCCTTTGGGTATATACCCAGTAATGGGATTGCTACGTTGAATGGTATTTTTGTCTTTAGGTCTTTGAGGAATCACCACACTGTCTTCCACAGTTGCTGAAATAATTTACATTCCCACCAACGGTGTGTAAGCATTCCTTTTATGCCACAACCTTGCCAGCATCTGTTATATTCTGATATTTTAATAACAACCATTCTGACTGGTGTAAGATGGTATCTCATTGTGGTCTTGCTTTGCATTTCTCTAATGATCAATGATGTTGAGCTTTTTTTCTTTTTCTTTTTTTTTTTGAGACAGAGTCTCGCTGTCGCCCAGGCTGGAGTGCAGTGGCGTGATCTCTGCTCACTGCAGGCTCTGCCCCCCGGGTTCACACCATTCTCCTGCCTCAGCCTCCTGAGTAGCTGGGACTACAGGCACCCGCCACGTCACCAGCTAATTTTTTGTATTTTTAGTGGAGACAGGGTTTCACCGTGTTAGCCAGGATGGTCTTGATCTCCTGACCTCGCGATCCACCCGCCTTGGCATCCCAAAGTGCTGGGATTACAGGCTTGAGCCACCGTGCCCGGCTGCTTTTTTTCATATGATTTTTGGTTGGACGTATGTCTTCTTTTGAAAAGTGTCTGTTCATGTCCTTTGCCCACTTTTTAATGGGGTTGTTTGGTTTTTTCCTTGTAAATTTGTTTAAGTTCTTATAGATGCTGGATATTAGGCTTTTGTCAAATGCATAGTTTCAAAAAATTTTCTCCCATTCGGTTGTCTGTTTACTCTGTTGATAGTTTCTTTTGCTGCACAGAAGCTCTTTAGTTTAATTAGATTTCATTTTTCTATCTTTGATTTTGTTGCAATTGCTTTTGGCATTTTCATCATGAAATCTTTGCCTGGGCATATGTCCTGAATGGTATTGCCTAGGTTGTTTTCCGGGATTTTATAGTTTTTGGTTTTACATTTAAGTCTTTAATCCATCTTGAGCTAATTTTTATATGTGGTGTAAGGAAGGGGTCCAGTTTCAATCTTCTGCATATGTGTAGCCTGTTATCCCAGCACCATTTATTGAATAAGGAATGCTTTCCCCGTTGCTTGTTTTTCTCAGGTTTCTCAAAGATCAGATAGTTGCAGGTGTGCAGTCTTATTTCTAGCTTCTGTATTCTGTTCCTTTGGTCTATGTGTCTGTTTTTGTCCCAATACCATGCTATTTTGGTTACTGCAACCCTGTAGTAGAATTTAGGTTTGAGTAGCATGATGCCTCCAGCTTTGTTCTTTTTGCTTTGGATTGCCTTTGCTATTCTGGCTCCTTGTTGGTTTGATATGAATTTTAAAATAGTTTTCTCTAGTTCTGTTTAGAATGTCAATTGTAGTTTAATAGGTAGTTTAATAAGAATAACATTGAGTCTGTAAATTGCTTTGGGCAGCATGGCCATTTTAATGGTATTGATTCTTCCTGTCCATGAACATGAAATGATTTTCCATTTGTTTGTGTTATCTCTGATTTCTTTGAGCAGTGGTCTGTAGTTCTCCTTGTAGAGATATTTTACCTCCCTCATAAGCTGTATTCCTAGGTATTTTATTCTTTTTGTGGCAATTGTGAATGAGAGTTTTCTCCTGATTTGGCTCTTGGCTTTACTGTTGTTGGTGTATAAGAATGCTAGTGACTTTTGTACATTGATTTTGTATCCTGAGACTTTGCTGAAGTTGTTTATCAGCTTGAGAAGCTTTTGGGCTGAGACCATGGGGTTTTCAAGATATAGGATCATGTCATCTCCAGAGATAGTTTGGCTTCCTCTATTTGTATTTGCATGCCTTTTATTTCTTTCTCTTGCTTGATTTTCCTGGCCAGAACTTTCTATGTTCTGCTTCTATGTTCTAATAGTATGTTAAATAGGAGTGATGAGAAAGGGTATTTTGTAAAAATTCTACTTTAAGTTCCAGGATACATGTGCAGAATGTGCAGGTTTGATACATAGTTATACATGTGACATGGTGGTTTGCTGTACCTATCAACCTGTCATCTAGGTTTTAAGCCCCGCATGCGTTAGGTATTTGTGGTAATTCCCTCCCTCCACTTGTCCCCCAACCCCTGACAGGCCCCAGTGTGTGATGTTTCCCTCCCTGTGTCCATGTGTTCTCATTGTTCAACTCCCACTTATGAGTGAGAACATGTGGTGTTTGGTTTTTTGTTCCTGTGTTAGTTAGCTGAGAATGATGGCTTCCAGCTTCATCCATGTCCCTGCAAAGGTCATGAGCTCATAGTATTCCATGGTGTATATGTTCCACATTTTCTTTATCCAGTCTATCATTGATGGGCATTTGTTTTGGTTCCAAGTCTTTGCTATTGTAAATAGTGCTGCAGTAAACATACATGTGCATGTGCCTTTGTAGTAGAATGATTTATAATCCATTGGGTATATACTCAGTAATGGGATTGCTGGGTCAAATGGTATTTCTGGTTCTAGATCTTTGAGGAATCACCACACTGTCTTCCACAATGGTTGAATTAATTTACATTCCCACCAACGGTGTAAAAGCAGAGAAAGGGCATTTTTGTCTTTTGCCCGTTTTCAAGGGGAAGGCTTCCAGCTTTTACCCATTTAGTATGATATTGGCTCTGGGTTTGTCATATGTGGCTCTTATTATTTTGAGGTATGTTTCATCAAAACCTAGTTTATTGAGTTTTTAACATGAAGGTGTGTTGAATTTTACTGAAAGCCTTTTCTGCATCTATTAAGATAATAATGTGGTTTTTGTCATTAGTGCTCTTTATGAGATGAATTGCATTTATTGATTTGTGTATATTGAGCCAAACTTGCATCCCAGGGATGAAGCCTATTTGATTGTGGTGGATAAGCTTTTTGATGTGCTGCTGGATTGGGTTTGCCAATATTTTATTGAGGATTTTTGCGTCAATGTTCTAGTATGTTGGCCTGAAGTTTTTTTGTTTTTGTCTGCCAGGTTTTGTTTTCAGGATGATGCTGACCTTATAGAATGAGTTAGGGACGAGTCCGTCCTCCTCAATTCTTTGGTATAGTTTCAGTAGGAATGGTATCAGCTCTTCTTTGTACATTTGGTAGAATTCAGCTGTGAATGTATCTGGTTCTGGGCTTTTTTTTTTCGGTTGGTATGCTACTACTGCCTCAATTTTAGAATTTGATATTGGTCTGATCAGGGATTTAATTTTTTGTTGGTTCAATCTTGAGAGGGTGTGTCCAGAAATTTATTTGTCTCTTCTAGGTTTGCTAGTTTGTGTGCATAGAGGTATTAATAATATTTTCTGATGGTTGTTTGTATTTCTGTGGGTTCAGTGGTAATATTCCCTTTTTCATTTCTGATTGTGTTTATTTGAATCTTCTCTTCTTTTTTATTAGTCTGGCTCGATGTCTATCTATTTTATTGTTTTTTTCAGGAAACCAACTCCTGGCATTGTTGATCTTTTGAGTGGTTTTTCATGTCACTGTCTCCTTCATTTCAGCTCTGATTTTGGTTATTTTTTATCTTCTGCTAGCTTCAGGGTTGATTTGTTTTTGCTTTTCTAGTTCAGTTGTGAATTAGGTTGTTAATTTAGCATCTTTCTAGATTTTTGATGTAGGCATTTAGTGCTGTAAATTTCCCTCTTAACACTCCCTTATCTGTGTCCCAAAGTTTCGGGTATGTAGTATCTTTGTTCTTATTGGTTTCAGAGAACTTCTTAATTTTTGCCTTAATTTCACTATTTACCTAAAAGTCACTCAGGAGCAGGCTATTTAATTTCCATGTAATTGCATGGTTTTGAGTGAATTTATTAGTCTCAATATAAAATTTGATTGCTCTGTGGTTTGAGATACCACACACATTTCACATCTTTTGCATTTGCTGGGGAGTGTTTTGCTTCTGATAATGTGATCAGTTTTAGAGTAAGTGACATGTGGCATTGACACAAATGTATATTCTGTTGTTTTTGGCTGGAGCATTCTGTGTACATGTGTGTGTGTGTGTGTGTGTGTGTGTGTGTATACATATACACACACAGAATGCTCCAGCCAAATATATATATGTGTGTGTGTGTGTGTATGTGTGTGTGTATATATATACATCAGGTCCTTTTGATGCAGTGCTGAGTTCAGGTCCTGAATATCTTTGTTAATTTTCTCTCTCAATGATCTAATATTTTCAGTGGGTTGTTAAAGTCTCCCACTATTACTGTGTGGGAGTTTGGTATGGTTTGGCACTGTGTCCCCACAGAAATCTTGTCTTGTAGTTCCCATAATTCCCACATGTTGTGGGAGGGACCCAGTGGGAGATAATTGAACCATGTGGGTCTTTCTCATGCTGTTCTCATGATAGTGAATAAGTCTCGTGAGATCTGATGGTTTTATAAACAGAAGTTTCCCTGCACAAGTTCTTTTTTTGCCTGCCATCATTCATGTAAGACATGACTTGCTCCTCCTTGCCTTCCACCATGATTGTTAGGCCTCTCCAGCCATGTGGAACTGTAAGTCCATTAAACCTCTTTTTCTTCCTAGTCTCAGGTATGTCTTTATCAGCAGCATGAAAACAGACTGATACAGTAAATTGGTACTAGTAGAGTGGGGCATTGCTGAAGATATCCGAAAATGTGGAAGTGACTTTGGAAGTGGGTAAGATGCAGAGGTTGGAACAGTTTGGAGGGCTCAGAAGAAGACAGGAAAATGTGGGAAAGTTTTGAACCCACTAGAGACTAGTTGAATGGCTTTGACAAAATGCTGATAATGATATGGACAATGAAATCCAGGCTGAGGTGGTCTCAGATGGAGATGAAGAATTTGTTGGGAACTGGAGCAAAGGTGACTCTTGTTATGTTTTAGCAAAGAGACTGGCAGCATTTTGCCCCACCCTAGAGATTTGTGGAGCTTTGAACTTGAAAGAGATGATTTAGTGTAGCTGGTGGAAGAAATTTCTAAGCAGCAAAGCATTCAAGAGGTGACCTTGGTGCTGTTATAGGCATTCACTTTTAAACAGGAAACAGCATAACAGTTCAGAAAATTTGCAGCCTGACAATGTGATAGAAAAGAAAATCCCAGTTTCTGAGGAGAAATTCAGGCTGGCTTCAGAAATTTGCATAAGTAATGAGGAGCCAAATGTTAATCTCCAAGACAATGGGGAAAATGTCTCCAGGGCATGTCAGAGATCTTTGCAGTAGCCCCTCCCATCACAGGCCTGGAGGTTTAGGAGGAAAAATTGGTTTCATGGGCCGGGCCCAGGGTCCCTCTGCTGTGTGCAATATAGGGACTTGATGCCCTGAATCCCAGCCACTCCAGCTGTGACTAAAATGGGCCAAGGGACAGTTTGGGCTATTGCTTCAGAGGGTGGAAGCCCCAAGCCTTGGTAGCTTCCATGTGGTGTTGAGCCTGCAGGTACATAGAAGTCAAAAATTGAGGTTTGGGAACCTTCGCCTATATTTCAGAGGATGTATGAAAATGCCTGGATGCCCAGATAGAAGTTTGCTGCAGGGGTGGGGCCCTCATGGAGAATCTCTGCTAGGGCAGTGCAGAAGGGAAATGTGGGGTTGGAACCCCCATGCAGAGTCCCTACTGGGGCACCAACATAGTGGAGCTGTGAGAAGGGGGCACCGTCCTCCAGACCCCAGAATGGCAGATCCACCAATAGCTTGCACCTTGAACCTGGAAAAGCCACAGACACTCAATGCTGGCCTGTGAAAGCAGCCAGGAGGGCAGCTATACCCTGAAAGCCACAGGGGCAGAGCTGCCTAAGACAACGAGAACCCAACTTTTGCATCAGTGTAACCCAGATGCGAGACACTGAGTCAAAGGATACCATTTTGGAGCTTTAAGATTTGACTGCCCCACTGGATTTTGGACTTGCATGAGGCTTGTAGCCCCTTTGTTTTGGCCAATTTCTCCAATTTGGAGTGGCTGTATTTACCCAATGGCTGAACCCCTATTGTATCTAGGGAGTAACTAACTTGCTTTTGACTTTACAGGCTCATGGGCAGAAGGGACGTACCTTTTCTCAGATGAGACTTTGTGGACATATGTGTTAATGCTGAAATGACTTAGGACTTTGGGAGACTGTCGGGACGGCAAGATTGGTTTTGGAATGTGAAGACATGAGATTTGGGAGGGGCCAGGTGCAGAATGATATGGTTTGGCTCTGTGTCCCCACCCAAATCTCATCTTGTAGCTCCCATAATTCTCTCTCTCTCTTTTAAAATTATACTTTAAGTTCTGGGATACATGTGCAGAACGTGCAGGTTTGTTACATAGGTATACACGTGCCATGGTGGTTTGCTGCACCCATTAACCCATCATCTACATTAAGTATTTCTCCTAATGCTATCCCTCTCCTAGCCTCCCACCCCCCGACAGACCCTGGTGTGTGATGTTCCCCTCCCTGTGTCAATGTGTTCTCATTGTTCAACCCCCAATTATGAGTGAGAACATGTGGTGTTTGGTTTTTTGTTCCTGTGTTAGTTTGCTGAGAATTATGGTTTCCAGCTTCATCTATGTCCCTGCAAAGGACATGAACTCATCCTTTTTGATGGCTGCATAGTATTCCATGGTGTATATGTGCCACATTTTCTTTATCCAGTGTATGATTGATGGGTATTTGGGTTGGTTCCAAGTCTTTGCTATTGTGAACAGTGCTGCAATAAACATATGTGTGTATGTGTCTTTATAGTAGAATGATTTATAATCCTTTGGGTATATACCCAGTAATGGGATTGCTAGGTCAAATGGTATTTCTGGTTCTAGATCCTAGAGGAATCACCACACTGTCTTCCACAATGGTTGAACTAATTTACACTCCCACCACAGTGTAAAAGCATTCCTATTCCTCCACATCCTCTCCAGCATCTGTTGTTTCCTGACTTTTTAATGATTGCCATTCTAACTGGTGTGAGATGGTATCTCATTGTGGTTTTGATTTGCATTTCTCTAGTGACCAGTGATGATGAACTCCTTTCCATATGTTTGGTGGCTCCATAAATGTCTTCTTTTGAGAAGTGTCTTTTCATATCCTTCACCTGCTTTTTGATGGGGTTGTTTTTTCTTGTAAATTTGTTTTAGTTCTTTGTAGATTCTGGATATTGGCCCTTTGTCAGATGGATAGATTGCAAAAATTTTCTCCCATTCTGTAGGTTGCATGTTCACTCTGATGATAGTTTCTTTTGCTGTGCAGAAGTGCTTTAGTTTAATTAGATCCCATTTGTCAGTTTTGGCTTTTGTTGCAATTGCTTTTGGTGTTTTAGTCATGAAATCTTTGCTCATGCCTATGTCCTGAATGGTATTGCCTGGGTTTTCTTCTAGGGTTTATATGGTTTTAGGTCTTATGGTTAAGTCTTTAATCCATCTTGAGTTAACTTTTGTATAAGGTGTAAGGAAGGGGTTCAGTTTCAGTTTTCTGTATATGGCTATCCAGTATCCCCAACACCATTTGTTAAATAGGGAATCCTTTCCTCATTGCTTGTTTTTGTTAGGTTTGTCAAAGATCTGATGGTTGTAGATGTGTGGTGTTATTTCTGAAGTCCCTGTTCTGTTCCATTGGTCTATATATCTGTTTTGGTACCAGTACCATGCTGTTTTGGTTACCATAGCCTTGTAGTAAAGTTTGAAGTCAGGTAGTGTGACGCCTCCAGCTTTGTTCTTTTTCTTAGGATTGTCTTGGCTATATGTGCTCTTTTTTTGGTTGCATATGAAATTTAAAGTAGTTATTTCTAATTATGTAAAGAAAGGCAATTGTAGCATGATGGGGATAACATTGAATCTGTAGATTACTTTGGGCAATATGACCATTTTCACGATATTGATTCTTCCTATCCATGAGCATGGAATGTTTTTCCATTTGTTTGTGTCGTCTCTTATTTCCTTGTGTAATGGTTTGTAGTTCTCTTTGAAGAGATCTTCACATCCCTTGTAAGTTGTATTTCTAGGTATTTTATTCTCTTTGTATCAATTGTCAATGGGAGTTCACTCTGATTTGGCTCTCTGTTATTGGTGTATAGAAATGCTTGTGATTTTTGCACACTCATTTTGTATTCTGAGACTTTCCTGAAGTTGCTTATCAGCTTAAGGAGATTTTGGGTTGAGATGATGGGGCTTTTAAAATATACAATCATGTCATCTGCAAAGAGAGAAAATTTGACTTTCTCTTTTCCTATTTGAATACTCTTTATTACTTTCTCTTGCCTGATTGCCCTGGCCAGGACTTCCAATACTATGTTGAATAGGAGTGGTGAGAGAGGGCATCCTTGGCTAGTACTGCTTTTCAAAGTGAATGCATCCAGCTTTTGCCCATTCACTATGATATTGGCTGTAGGTTTACCATAAGTAGCTCTTATTATTTTGAGATAAGTTTCATCAATAGCTACTTTGTTGAGAGTTTTTAGCATGAAGGGGTGTTGAATTTTATCAAAGGCCTTTTCTGCATCTATTGAGATAATCATGTGGTTTTTGTCACTGGTTCTGTTTATGTGATGGAATACATTTATTGATTTGCTTATGTTGAACCAGCCTTGCATCCCAGGGATTATGCCAACTTGATTGTGGTGGATAAGATTTTTGATGTGCTGCTGGATTCTGTTTGCCAGTATTTTATTGAGGATTTTTGCATCAATGTTCATCAGGGATATTGGCCTGAAATTTTCTTTTTTTGTTGTGTCTCTGCCTGGTTTTGGTATCAGAATGATGCTGGCCTCATAGAATGAGTTAGGGAGGAGTCCGTCTTTTTCTATTGTTTGGAATAGTTTCAGAAGGAATAGTTCCAGCTCCTTTTTGTACCTTTGGTAGAATTGGTCTGTGAATCCATCTGGTCCTGGGCTTTTTTTGATTGGTAGGTTCTTAATTACTGCCTCAATTTCAGAACTTGTTATTGGTATATTCAGGGATTCAACTTCTTCCTAGTTTAGTCTTGGGAGGGTGTATGTGTCCAGGAATTTTTCCATTTTTTTTCTAGATTTTCTAGTTTATTTGTGTAGAGATGTTTATAGTGTTCTCTGATGGTAGTTTGTATTTCTGTGGGATCAGTGGTGATATCCTGTTTATCCTTTTTTGTCTATTTTATTCATCTATCTTTTCTTCTATATTAGTCTGTCTAGCATTCTATTTTGTTAACCTTTTCAAAAAATCAGCTCCTGGACTAATTGATTTTTTGAAGGGTTTTTCATGTCTCTATCTCCTTCAGTTCTGCTCTGATCTAAGTTATTTCTTGTCTTCTGCTATCTTTTGAATTTGTTTTCTCTTCCCTCTCTAGTTCTTTTAATTGTGATGTTCGTGTGTCAATTTTAGATCTTTTTTGCTTTCTCCTGTGGGCATTTAGTGGCATATGTTTCCCTCTAAGCCCTGCTTTAGCTGTGTCCCAGAGATTCTGGTACGTCGTGTCTTTGTTCTCATTGGTTTCAAATAACTTATTTATTTCTGCCTTAATTTTGTTATGTACCCAGTAGTCATTCTGGAGCAGTTTGTTCAGTTTCCATGTAGTTGTGCAGCTTTGAGTGTATTTCTTAATCCTGAGTTCTAATTTGATTGCACTGTGGTCTGACAGACTGTTATGAGTTCTGTTCTTTTGCATTTGCTGGGGAGTGTTTATTTCAGAAAGGCAGTCTTCAAGCTCTGAGTTTCTTTCCTTCTATTGGTCTGTTGTGCTATTAATACTTGTGAGTACATTATGAAATTCTTGTAGTGTTTTTCAGCTATACCAGGACGGTTTTTTTTTTTGTTCTCTATACTGGCTGTTTTGTCTGTCAACTCCTGCAATGTTTATCATGATTTTTAGTTTTCTTTCATTGGGTTATAACATGCTCCTTTTGCCAGTGGACTTCATTCCTATCCATCATCTGAAATCTACTTCTGTCATTAAAGCCATCTCAGCCTCAGCCCCATTCCAAACCCTTGCTGGAGAGGTGATGTGGTAATTTGGAGGAAGGAGGGTACTCTGGGTTTCTGTTTTCAGTGTTCTTACACTGTTTTTTTTTTCTCATCTTTGTGGGATTATCTACCTTCAGTCTTTGACGTCGCTAACCTTTGGATTGGTTTTTCTTTTAACGGTCTGACCACCTTTCTGTAGCTTTTATTGATCCACTTGTCATTCAAGAGCATATTTTTAAATTTCCATCTATTTGCGTAGTTTCCAAAATTCCTCATTATTGATTTCTAATTTTCTTCCAGTGTCTTCAGAGAAGATGCTTGATATTATTTCAATGCTTTTGAATATTTTAAGACTTGTTTTGTGACTTAATATATCGTCTATTCTTGAGAATGATTAATGTGCTAAGGAAAAGATGTGTATTTTGTAGCCATTGGATGAAATGTTTTGTAAATGTCTATTAGAACCATTTGGTCTATAGTGCAGATGAAGTCTAATCTTTCTTTGTTGATTTTCTTTCTGGAAGACCTGTTCAATGCTGAAAGTGATGTGTTGAAATGTCCAGCTATTTTCTTTTTATTGGGGTTTATCTCTCTCCTTAGTTGTAATAATGTTTGCTTTATATATCTGAGTGCTCCAGTGTTGGGCATATATATCTACAATTGTTATATTCTTTTGCCGAATTGACCCCTTTATCATTATATATTGACCTTCTTTGTTTCTTGTAGTTTTTGTCTTGAAATCTAGTTGGTTTGATAAAAACATAGTGACTCCTGCTCTTTTTTTTGGTTACCATAGGCATAAAATATCCTTTTCCCTCCCTTTATTTTCAGTCTATGTGTGTCTTTATAGGTGAAGCATGTTTCTTGCAGGCATCAGATCACAGATCAATGTGTCTGTCTTTTTAATCCATTCAGCCTCTCTCTGTCTTTTTTTGTTTTTTGAGATTGAGTCTTGCTCTGTCCCTCAGTCTGGAGTGCAGTGGTGAAGTCTTGGCTCACTGCAACCTCTGCCTCCCTGGTTCTAGTGATTCTCCTGCGTCAGCCTCCAGAGTAGTTGGGACTATAGAGATGCATCACCACATTTGGCTAATTTTTGTATTTTTAGGGGTGATGGAGTTTCACCATTTTGGCTAGGCTGGTCTCAAACTCCTGAGCTCAGGTGATCCACCTGCCTCAGCCTCCCAGTGTTAGGATTACAGGTGTGAACCACCATGCCCAGCCCTATCTCTGTCTTTTGATTGGAGAGTTCAGTCCATTTACATTCAATGTTATTATTGATAAGTAAGGATTTTCTCCTGCCATTTTGTTATTTGTTTTCTGGTTGTTTTGTTGTTTTCTTGTCTTGTCTTGTCTTTTATTTAGTGAAGGTGGTCTTCCCTGGTGATATGATTTATTTTCTTGCTTTTAACTTTTTATTGTATCTGTTGTGTTTTTTTGTTTTTTTGAAGTCATTAGGAGGCTTGCAAATACCATCTTACACGGGATTATTTTAAGTGGATAGCAATTTAACACTGTTTGCATAAATAAACAAAGAAGCAAAAAGAAGTCTAATAAAATCTCTATGCCTTAACTTTGTCCTCCTAATTTTTAAGCTTTTGTTGTTTCTATTTCTATTTTATTTTACTGCATATGTCTTGAAAAGTTGTTGTAGGTATTATTTTTGATTGGTTCATAATTTAGTCTTACTACTTAGGATAATAGTTTACACATGACAGTTACAGTGTTATAATATTTTGTGTTTTTCTGTGTACTTACTATTACCAGTGAGTTTTGCACCTTCAGGTAATTACTTATTGCTCATAAATGTTCTATTTTCTTATTGAAGTACTCCCTTCAGCATTTTTTGTAGGACACATCTGGTGATAATGAAATCCCTTTGCTTCAGAATGTACTAAGAATTATGAAAAAATAAAATAGAATAATTAAAATAAATAAAAATAAATATAAAAAGAAATCCCTAAGCTTTTGTTTGTCTGGGAAACTTTTTTCTCAGTCACGTTTGAAGGATATTTTCACCAGATATATTGTCCTTGGGTAAAAGCTTTTTTATGCTTCAGCACTTTAAATATGTTATGCCACTCTCTTCTGGCCTGTAAGGTTTCCACTGAAAGGTCTGCTCCTCCTTTGTATGTTATTTGTTTCTTTTCTCATGCTGCTTTTAGTATCCTTTCTTTGTCCCCGATCTTTGGGAGTTTATTAAATGCCTTGAGGTAGTCTCCTTTGAGGTAAATATGTTTGGTCTTCTATAACCTTCTTATACTTTAATATTGATATATTTCTCTAGGTTAGGAAATTTATCTTTTATTATTTCTTTGAATAAACTTTCAACTCCCCCACCCACTTCCTCTTTAAGGCAAATAACGCTTAGATTTGGCCTTTTTAGAGTATTTTCTACATCCTGTAGGTGTGCTTAATTATTTTTTACCCTTTTTTTTTTTTTTGGTCATTTCTGACCGTGTTTTCTTTTTTCCCTCTCTTTCTTTTCTTTATTTTTTTATAGAGTCTCACTCTGTCATCCAGGCTGGAGTGCAGTGGTGTGATCTTGGCTCCCTGCAACCTCCACCTCCTGGGTTCAAGTGATTCTCCTGCCTCAGCCTCCTGAGTAGCTGGGATTACAAGTGTCTGCCACCATGCCTGGCTAATTTTTTTTTTTTGTATTTTTAGTAGAGACAGGGCTTCACCGTGTTGGCCAGGCTGGTCTTAAACTTCTGACTTCAAGTGATCCCCTCACTTCGGCCTCCCAAAGTGCTGGGATTACAGATGTGAGCCACCATGCCTGGCCCTGACTGTATTTTCAAATAGCCTGTCTTCAAACTCATTAATTCTTTCTACTGCTTTATCAGTTTTGCTATTGAAAGACTTTGATGCATTCTTCAGTATTCCAATTGCATTTTTCACATCCATAATTTCTACTTGATTCATTTTAATTATTTCAATCTCTTTGTTAAATTTATTTGATAGAAGTCTGATTTCTTTGTGTTCTCTTGAATATCTTTGAGTTCCCTCAAAACAGGTATTTTGAATTCTCTGTCTGAAAGGTCATATATCTCTATTTTTTCTGGATTGCTTCCTGGTTATTTAGTTAATTCAGTGTAGTCATGTTTTCCTTGATTGTCTTGATACTTGTAGGTGTCTGCCTGTGTCTTGGTAGTGAAGAGTTAGATATTTATTTTAGTCTTTGCAGTCTGGCTTTGTTTGCACCTGTCCCTCTTCAGAAGGCTCTCCTGATAGTTGAAAGGACTCAGGAATTGTAATATAATTTAGTCCATTCCTAAACAACTGAGGGTCCTGGGGGTTTAAGCATGTCAATGCAGTCTTTTATTTCATTATTAACTGAAGAAAAATTGGTGCCCTTACATATTTTTTAAGATTCTGAAATAAAAGAAGTCAGAAAGAACCAAGTCAGGACTGTAAGGTGGATGCCTAATGATTTCCCACTGAAACTCTAAAAAAATTCCCCTTGTTTGGTAAGAATGAGTGGGAGAATTGTTGTGGTGAAGAAGGATTTTCTGGTGATGATTTCCTGGGCATTTTTCTGCTAAATATTTGGCTAACCCTAAATACTCTAATAATAAACAGATATTATTGTGCTTTGGCCCTCCATAAAGTCAAGAAGCAAAATGCCTTGAGCAACCCAAAAAACTGTGTCCATGACCTTTGCTCTTGACTGGTCCACTTCGACCTCTTTGTTGCCATTGTTTTGATTGTGTTTGTCTTCAGGATAGTTCTGGTAAAGCCTCATTTTGTCTCCTGTTACAAGTCTTTGAAGCAATGCTTTAGGATGTTGATCCCACTTTTTAAAAATTTCCATTGAAAACTCTGCTCTTGTCTGCAGCTGATCTTGGTGCAATGGTTATGGCACTCATCAAATGTAAAGTTTGCTAAACTTTAATTTTTAGTCAGAAATGTGTATGCTGAAACAATTGAGATGTCTGTCGTGTTGGCTATTGTTTCTGCTCCTCTCCAACTACAGCATGAACAAGATGAATTTTTTCTTCACAAATTGATGTGGATGGTCTGCTGCCATGGGCTTCATCTTCAATGTTGTATCGTCTCTTCTTAAAATGAGTTATTCATTTGCAAATATCTATTTTTTGGTGCCATTGTTCCCATAATCTTTTCATAAAGCATCAGTGATTTCACTATTCTTCCACTCAAGCTTCACTATAATATTGATATTTGTTCTTGTTTCAAATTTAGCAGACTTCATGTTGCTGTGATAGGGACTTATCTTTCTGAGTGTCTCAAGCTAAATCCTGTTCAGACATGTTATAACAGTATGGGTTTATTTTGGTGTAAAACATTTTTGAATGCTGTGGATAGTTTTATTATAATATGCATTTTCCATGAATTATTTGAAATTCCCTATTATATGGTGTAAAGTATGGGTTCAAGTTCATTCTTTTGTATGTGGAGATCCAGTTGTACCAGCACCATCTATTGAAGAGACTTTTTTCCCATTGGTTGAACATGGCACCCTAGTAAAAAATTATTTGGCCATAGATATATGTGTTTATTTCAGGCTTCTTATTTCTGTTGCATTGTCTATGTGTCTGTCCTTATGCTAGTAGCACAGTGTTTTAATCACTGTAGTTTAGTTGAAGGGTTTGATACTGAGAAATGTGAATCTTAATTTGTTCTGCTTCTTCAAGATTATTTTGGCTATTTAGGGCCCCTTGCAGTTTCATATGAATTTGAAGATCAGCTTTTTTCATAAATGCAAAAATGCTATTGGAATATTGAAATCGTGTTGAATCTGTAAATCACTTTGGGTAATATTGACATCCTAACAATATTAAATATTTCCATCCATGAGCACCGGATATCTCTGTTTATTTAGGTTTTCTTTAATTTCTTTCAACAAGATTTTGTAGTTTTCAGTGTGTAAATCTTTTACTTCATTAGTTAAATTTATTTCTAGGTATTCTTTATTGTAAATAAAATTGCTTTCTTAACTTCCTGTGTATTTATCTTATACCCTATAGCTTTGCGAAATTTATTTATTAGCTATTATTTCCTTCTTTTTCATTTTTATTTTTTGAGACAGAATCACTCTGTCACCCAGGCTGGAGTGCAGTAGTATGATCATAGCCTTGAACTCCTGGGTGTTTATGTGAGGCTCCTGCCTAAGCCTCCCAAGTAGCTGGGACTTTAACCACACACCGCCATGCCCAGCTAATTAAAAAAAAAATTCTTTTTTTGTAGAGATGGGGTCTTGCTATGTTTCCCAAGCTGGTCTTGAATTGGCCTCAAGTGATCTTTCTGCCTTGGCCTCCCAATGTGCTGGGACTACAGGCATGAGCCAACACTTCTGGCTCTAGTTGCTTTCTTGTGGAATCCTTCAGATTTTCTTTATATAGGAACATATCATCTGTGAATAGTTTCACTTCACTATCTGTGATAGTATTGCTTCTTCCTTTGTAATTTGGATGACTTTTATTTCTTTTTTGTCTAATTTCTATGGCTAGAATTTCCAGTATAGTGTTGAATAGCAGTGGTGAAATCGGGAATCCTGTGCCTAATCTTACGGGAAAAACTGTCAGTCTTTCATTAAGTATGAGGTTAGTTGTGAGTTTTTCATAAATGTACTTTATGTTTAGGAAGTTTCCTTCCATTCCTAACGTTTTGAGTGTTATCATGAAAGTTGCTGGGGCACTGGTATTCTTAGCCTGTCTTGCCTTGGGTAGAACCTCCCCTGTGGTTGTGGGCTGGTGAATGAAGAATCTCAAAGTTCTAAGTCGCTCCTGCCCAGGATAGAGCTTCTGTCATGTGGAACTAGAGAGGGGTAAAAAATGTTGGTGGCCTGCCACTCCAGAGCAGATACTGAAGTCTTCACTGGTAAGAAGTAGGGAGAAGGGAGTCTGTGTTTTTGGCTGCACCCACTTGGAGTAGAGCTTGGATCAGGCTGAGCTGGTGGAGCGGAGGGAAAATGGAGGGAGCAGGCTGTGTTTCAAGTGCTAGAGTCTCACTGTTCATAGTGAGATTTGATAGATTTTCTTGAATCATTGTTTCATTTGCTGTGTGCTCTTAAGACAATTTTCAGAGACTTAAAACGTTTACTTTAAAAATATTGTTTTACCAGTTATGATGCTTTTGCTGGGGGGAGTACCTGTGGAGTTCCTTACACCACCATTCTAGAACTAATCTCCTTTGGCCATTATTTCTTCAAAATATTTTTCTGCCCCCTTTTCTTGAGGACTACAATTACACTTATATCAAACAGCTTGAGGATGTGCCACAGCTCACTGATTATCAGTTCTGTTTGTCTTTTTTTCTGTTTAATTTTAGGTAGCTTCTAAACTATTTAAACTTGCTATGTGATGAAGCACTAAATTATTTTTCTGCAGTGTCTAATCATCTGTTAATACCATCTGGCATGTTTTATCACCTCTGTCTTTTTTTAATCCTTCATCTTCCTCCTTAACACACTTATATCTTCTTCTACCTTTTTGAACATATGGAAATATGGAATATTGATATAATAACTGTTTTAATACTTTTTCTTTACCTTTCTACAAATTCCATTGTCCCTATTACTTCTGGGTCTGATTTTACTGATTTACTTTTCTCTTCTTCATTGGTTGTATTTTACTGCTCCTTTGAATGCCTGGTAATTTTTTATTGTATGCCAGATAGTGTGAAATTTATCACATTGGGTGCTAGATATGTTTGTTATAATTAACACTGAGTTTTGTTATGAGATGTAGTGAAGTTACTTGTGAACAATTTGATCCTTATAAGATTTGTTTCTAAGCTTTTCTGGGCAGGTTTAGAACGCTCTTTAGCTTAGGCATAAAATTTCCCTACTACTCACTACATAAAACCCTTGTGAATTTTCTAGCCCCTTGTCCATGTATTACCAGGTTTTTACCCTCTGGTGGAGGGTAAAATGAACTGTTTCTGGCACTGTATGAGGTACAGAGGTTGTTTCCCATACTGCTTTTGGGTGGTTCTTTAGGGTCCCTACTTTTGAGAGCCACTGCCATGTAGTATTAATTAACACACAATTAAAAGAGCTATTAAAACTTTCAGCATGCACCTTCCAAGATCCAGTAAATAACAGAGGGTTTCAGAGTAAAAATGAATTTAATGCTTATAATATAAAATTTTCTTTGAAAACCCATTTCTGACATTTAAAAACCAATGGCAATGTTACTAAAAATAACACTGTCATGAGCTAAATACGCCAACATCTATCATCTTAAGGCTACTTTAATGTGATGAAAAACATTTGGTCCCTTGTTGTCTGAAGAGAGGACTTTATATAGTACCTGTTGTGTACATAGCCCATCTCTCTGATATCCTTAGCAACGGCCATACTGCTGCTCATCTAACTGCTCCAAAGCCTCAGGTAATGGAGTGGAAGACTGTGGAAATAACAAATTATGAAAATATAATAAACTCAGTAATAGAATTTGCATTAATTGGTAACTTGTAGCCCAGTTTCATCATGTAGCACAGGGTCACATTCGAGTGCGCTTATTTGATTTGATGATTCTATAAAGATGGGACACAATGTAAGGTAGAAATTCTCAACTAAGTTGAGTAAGTTATGTAATTTCAGAGTCGTTTAAAACACTCTGAAATTGTGAAATTATGTGTGCACATGGGCATTTGTGTATGTGTGCCTGCACATACTTGTATTTTTATGTGGAGAGTGTCCATAGCTTTTTTCAGATTCCAAAAGCAGTGCATTACCAAAATAATGTTTTAGGCAACCTCGAATGAGTTCAGGCACTCTCCCTTTCTCTCCTTTTCTACTATCTTCCCTATCTTTCTTGTTAACAGTGTTAACAAAGATGATAGCCTATGGCAGTGACAATTATTATGAAGAAGTAGACTTAAAATGTAGATTGTGCAACACAAGAGAGACTCCATATTATATACAGTTTTCAATTTAGAAACTGGGACTGTAGTGTCTACACCCCTTGTAAATAGCCACATAGATGCAAACTGGTTTCTGATTACTTTGGCTGAACTGAGGTTGTCCAAAACTTACAGGTGAATAAAGAGTAGAAACCTTATAAGTTCATGACAAATGAAAGTATTTAAAAATAATATTCAGTAATAGGTGCCCCAGGTGGTTCTGTTAAGATAATCAGAGTGAGGCAATGGTAGAAATGCATGTCTGAAGTTGTTTCTTGGTTATTATTCAGCTAATAAGGTAGACATAGAAGAGGTAAATTAATTTTACCCTCAACAAAACCATAATTTTTATAGATTGAAAATACATAAGTAGAAAATAGAAGGCCTCAAAGTTTAGGGGAAATGACAATCAAGTGGAAAGTGGGTTAAAAATGTTAGTGTTTCCTATCTCATCTTGCCTCATTTCCCCAGTATTCCCCTTTGATCTTTTATATTTTACAGGACCTTCAATATTCAGAATGTGGTAGCCTTGCCACACACACACAGACTTTTTGTGATTCAGAGGTAGCTTCAGATTTGCATTTTGTATTGGGTTCATCTGAACCACATTATTCTAATAAGTGTTTTCTAACTGCCCAGGGTAATTTATGTATAGCATGACAGTGGATTGGTAAGTATAACCTAATCATAATTTTTGACTAATTATTACTACATTCTTTAATGTTCCAATAACAAAACTTTTGCTTTGCCTGTGTAGTGAATTGTGTTTTATTTTCATTGACCTTCTTATATTCTATATCCAGATTTATTTTAGAGTTTGCCAACATTGTCAGGATCTGGGTCTGAGACTGTGCTAATGTGCAAAATTGATATGAGTACTTCAGTTAAAGTTTATGAGAAGATTTTTTTTCAAAACCATAAACATTCAGATTCTTTCTTTCAAAAATGTTTGCTTAAAATATACTTTTTGTTGTCACAATTATTTTACCCCTCTAGATTTGGAAGTCTAAACACTGACATATTTTGCTACTGTGCAAAAATGAATATTGTAATATTAAAAGAGAAACTAATTGTTCAATATCACTGCACATAGTGAGAATATTAGATTTGAAAAATATTGCTTATAATGTGAAGAAAATGCATGTCAATATATTTGCACATTCCTATATAAGACATTATACATATATTTTTATTTATGTCTATAAATTAAAGTTTCCTTTTAGACATTTATGCCTTAAATTTCCTCAGTAACCTTTACTTAAATAAGAGTCTTGTACAGAAGTTTCCTCTTTTATGCCTTTCTTAAATCTAGAAAGATATCAGTTGTCCTTTTGTCAGAGGCATTTGAACCAGAGCGATTCCATCTTAAATAGGGGCTGGGTAAAAGGAGACTGAGACCTACTGGACTGCATTCCCAGGTGGTTGGCATTCTAAGTCACAGGATGAGTAGGACATCAGCACAAGATACAGGTCACAGAGACCTTACAAAAGAGCATGTGGTAAAGAAGCTGGCCAAATTCCACCAAAACTAAGATGGCAATGAAAGTGACCTGGTCATTCTTGTTATATGCTAATTATAATGATTAGCATGCTAAAAGACACTCCCACCAGTGCCTTGACAGGTTATAAATGCCATGGCAACACCAGGAAGTTACCTTATATGGCTTAACAAGGGGAGGAATCATCAGTCCTGGGAATTGCCCACTCCTTTCCTGGAAAGCTCATGAATAATTCACCCCTTGTTTAGCATGTCATCAGGAAATGACCATAAAAGTGGCCAGTCAGCAGCTCTTGGGTCTGCTCTGCCTATGGAGTAGCCATTCTTTTGTTTCTTTACTTCTCTAATAAACTTGCTTTCACTTTATGGATTCACTTTCAATTTTTATTTGTGTGAGATCCAAGACCCCTCTCTTGCAGTCTGGATTGGGGCCCCTTTTCAGTAACATCTTCCTGGTAACCATGAAAGGATGATACTGAGGAGACCCCCGACCCAAAGGAAATAAACTGCAACACCAATTGGTGACTTTGGGTAAGTGGGGTGCATTTTACCTGGGTAAAGGGTGGGATTGGGTTAGAGGCCCAATTTAGGGGAGTTAGACTCTCTCCTAAGATGGAGTGGGTTAAAGGACCCTCTTAGGAAAAAAGCAAGCATGCTTAAACCAACTTGTGTTCGAGACCAAACTTACGAAGATTAGTCCTTCCTAAGATTTAGGGGGTTAGAGATCCTGCTCAGGAAAGTCCTTCTCAACTAAAAATGGATTTGGCATTATGGAATGTTAACCACTATTCGCTTTGGATTACTCTGTCTTGCACTCTTTGCTAATGGCTATGGGTGACAGGGTTGGGTATGTACATGATCTTGGGACATGGGAAGCTTTTATCTCCCCAAAAGGGGAAACTTGAGAGCTGATGGGACTGCTGGAAAAGATCCCTTTGCCACTGACAAGTGGCCGCCTGAACTTTTGATTCCATGTCGCTGCAATGGGTAGGTCTTTCTCTGGCCTCCCTGAGCTCTTTTCACCTTCCCCAGTCTGCCACAGGCAATACTTTTTTCTCTGTCTCTTTCTCTTCTTTCCCTTTCCTATATTTTCTGTTACTCAGGGTGACCATCTTGCCCAAAGACCATATGTTAATTTCTGGTTGTTTGTTGAATTAAAGATGACAGGGCCAATCCGGGGGCAAGTTTGAGCTTTGCCAGTTCGACATTGGGTGCTAAGCAGAGTGGCTGCTGTAGCGAATCTTGTGTACTTTGTGCTATAAATTTGTCTTTCAGTATTACTCTGTCATAAAGAGGAATACCTTAGGATAGAACACAGGCTTAGGCCTCCATAAGCCTGCTGTTCAAGACAGTCCAGCAAACTGACCAGTTATCCACTTTGCTGCGGGTCCCTGTTGGGGAAAAACTGGATGAAGTTTCCTTTTAGTCTTGTTTTATGTCCTTGGGAGCTTGACCTTGTAGCCACATGGTGGTACTTTCTCTTGGTCTCTGCCATCCAGCAGACAGAAATTTTCGGGTGCCTGTCATAACCAGCTATAAAAATTATCTTGAGCAGTTAACAACCATTGCAAGCTCAAAATTGGCTGCTCTAGGATCCTTCTGGGAAGGGCAATGGAAACTGCCCAATGCTGTAGCTTAGTAACTAGGCTTTGTATTTTCACAATGGTGGCCTGGGTTCAGGGTTCAATACTGGCTTAGGGAATGAGTCCTTTCTCATTTGATATCTGTGTAACCTTTATCATTTGTTGATTATCTTCCCCTCCATGGACCATTTTGAATTTTCCTTTCTCTCAGCACCTGGGAGGTTGCTTTTGGTAAGTTTAAAAGCCAGAAATATTGGCCGTTTGGCCTGGCAAAAGTTGGGTAATAAGAAAATTTTAAAACTTTTTTTTAAAGTGCTATATATAAAAGTCTGCTTATTCAAGTTCTAATAGCCTGGGACTCCTTGGGAAAACAGAGGAGGTACCACAGTCCCCGTTTTGGGAAAATCCTCTGTTTTCATCATGCGACCCCAGGAATTAAAAGCAAATAGATCCCTCTCAAAATCTAAGGCTCTGTTGTATTTTGTGTTGCATTATCTGACATTTTTTACTTTTGGGGGTATCAGAAGTTACTTTACATTATGAGAGAGCTTTGGTGTGTAATAACTAGGTAGGAAATATAGTTTTGGAGATAGCTAATGAAAGTTATGGGGGGATACTCAGCTCCTTGCACGTTTGGATCAAAGTAGTATGCTCTTGGCCACCCAGAAGGTATAGAGATATTCCCCTGCCCACTGAGAGATAAACCTCCCATGGGGGATGGGCTAATCAAAGAATAGGCTAATTGGCTTTGGATTGCTTTGCAAAAAAATACATGATAAAATCATTGCATTGTCTTTTTCTGCAGCATTTCTGTTTTGGGGATCCAGTATAAAAATGGGACCCTTAATTTTTGGGATTTGTTTTTGCCTTCCAGCTGTGCCTGCTTATTAGGCTGTAGAAACTGTAATGCTTTCCTGGCCCTGTTCCTCCAAGGGCTCCACCCAGAAGGTAGTAATCTAATTAAGAAATGGGAAAATGAAAACCCTTACAACTATTGAATCTTCTGTGTGTCTGTGTATTTGTGTATATGTGATGTGTGTGTAATGTGAAAGAGCATTGACTAATTGGTTTTTTAAGAAAGAGCTTCAATATTTTATCAGAAAAATAAAAACCATTATGCCTTTAGTTTACATGACTTTAGTAATTGTTGGGAAATAAAATATTTTACATGTAAGGTGTGTAAGGATAGTGAAATATGTTTTTGGTAAAAGATTATAAAAAGGCATGGGAATGTGGATTTTTCTGCTTAAAGGGTTAAAGGATTATTTTAAGTTAGATAGGATAAAGCTGAAGGTTTGAGCAAGTTGTGGAAGGTTTGTGAAAAATTAATTTTGTGAAAGAAATTGTGTGTGAACATATTGGCTAAAATTAAAGGGGAATTGTTTAGGTCTTCCATAAAGTGAAGATTGGAATAAAAGCACAACATGTTTTTCTTAGAGCACTGATCTTTTTTTTAACAAAAATTTGTAAAGGGTTGTAAAAGGTTAATGGAAATCTTAACCTTATGGTCAAACATTAAAATTGGGTAGATTTGTCTATCAGGTTTTATTAAAAATTGGGGTTTACATTAATAGTACACTAATGCAAAAGGTGAAATTTGAATTTCTCTCTTGAACAAGATTTTTATATAATATTAAAGGATAATAAAAATTTTTGTTTGCCTTTTGAATAAACTGCAGGAAAAAGAAGGGAAAGAAATGAGACAGGTTGTTTGGAAAGCTAAGTCTTCCCTCTTCATGAGTAAAGGTTTTTGCCTTTTTAAAATTTTTAAGTTATCAATTTGGCTAAAAAACAAAATGGAATCACAGGTTATCATAAGTTACGGTAACCTTGAAAAAACTTTCAAGACTCTCATGGAGAGCTGAAATGTTCATAAATATCAAGCAGAACAGGAGTCAACTGCATGGACTAAACTAAAAGTCTGAAGTAATCTTTTTAAACTTTTTGCTTAAAATGTTGCTGATCATTTGTTTTGTTTTTCAGAGTCAAGGAAAGTTTTTTTGAGCCCTTTACAGCTTTTAACAATTGAATAAAATATACTGTGAACAAAATTTGGAGCATATTTGTTTCTCTCTACCTAATTTCTCTAGAATTTGGTAACTATTTGTGAGTATTCTTAATTTATGGAAATATAGTTATTTGCATAAGTGCAATAGGAATGTTTTCTTTTGCAGCAGGACACAATTGGAGAATCTTGTTTTACCAAGGCTTTGACTAGAATGGCATGCTTCTTTTTAAGGAATCAAACTTAACTTGTAGAGCCAATAAAAGCCCCTTGGGAAAACTGGCCTCATGCCTTTTCTGCAAAGTCCTTGTTGAGGGTTTCTAACCTGTGGTAAGTAAAGAATGTCACTTTCTGATAGGCTCAGCAGGTTCAAGTTATCTTGGGACTTCAAGAGGAGAGAAATTTACTCAACTCATTGGTATTTGAGGGTACCAACCCACGGCTGGGCTCAGCTTAAAAAAATTCATATCTGAGATTCCTTATGAAACAGTTTCATCAAAGCCAATTTAAAATGCCTACTATGTGAAAAAAATTATTCTTGCTGCACTTTATACAAATATTCAAGCCAATTATAAGACTAAGGCTTATTTTTGCAAATGAATTGGTCCTATTATAATTTGTCTTTAGTAAAAATGGGAAACTGGAGAGAGAACAATTATGTTTCAAGAACTATGGTATACCTGTTATTAGATTCTAGTCTCACTGGTTGTTTTTGAGTTTTTTTCCTGCAATTTAGACTAACCCTACTTATTCCTGTGAACCAATCTGTAATCTCTGACTGCTGCACAGAAGAAACAAGAGGGATGGGTAGTCAAAAATCTGGATCTATATTCTAATTCTGGGCACATTGGAATCAGTTGGCAACCCCATATCAGCTTGGTTCCAACAGTTGCCCAGTCCATGGAAAACCTTCTTATTTAGTTTAGTTGGGATAGTATTACTTATTTTGCTTTATTGTTGTGGAATATATTGCTGTCATATCCTTTTGTAGGAATACAGGATAAGCTTACTAAATGTTTTCTTTAAATGGAACACTGTTTAATATTCCAGATATCACCTTGTGTCAGAGTTATAAATGGCCCTCACCATACTGACACTTTCTAACTGAGCTCCTCTCTACTCCAACTACAGGAGACACTAATAATTAGGCAGGAATATCATCACCCTTATTCAGCCTGAAAAAGTTACAGAAGATAGATCTTCATCCCTCTACAAACCTTAGGATTAAATGTTCTCTTATAAAAAGGAGGGGAAAGATATGTCAGAGGCATTTGAATCAGAGTGACTCCATCTTGAATATGGGCTGGGTAAAATGAGTCTGAGACCTACTGTGCTGCATTCCCAGGTGGTTAGGAATTCTAAGTCACAGGATGAGTAGGAGGTCAGCACAAGATATAGGTCACAAAGACCTTGCTGATAAAATAGCATGTGGTAAGGAAGCCAGGCAAATCCCACCGAAACCAAGATGGTAATGGAAATGACCTGATTATCCTCACTGCTCACTATATGCTAATTATAATGCCTTAGCACTCTAAAAGACACTCTCACCAGCACCATTACAGTTTACAAATGCCATGGCAATGTCAGGAAGTTACACTATATGGCCTAAAAATGGGAGGAATCCTCAGTTCCTGGAATTGCCCGCATGGATAATCCACCCCTCGTTTAGCATATAATCAGGAAATGACCATAAAAGTGGCCAGCCAGCAGCCCTCTGGGCTCCTCTGCATATGGAGGAGTCATTCTTTTGTTTCTTTACTTCTCTAATAAACTTGCTTTCATTTTATGGATTCACCTCAAATTATTTCTTGCATGAGATCCAAAACCCTCTTTTGGGGATGGGTCCAGACCCCTTTCCAGTAACACTTTGTAATATGAGCTCTTTGTAACTGATTCACTAGAATAAATGACATGGGATTTTCTACAGAGATATTTGAGGTCTTTACCTAGGACAAAGTAAGTACTTTTTAAAAAAAATAAGCTTGGCTGGAATAAAAGTTTTTTTCTGGTTTTGTGTTAAGCCTGACCTCTATGGGTTGGGCTTCTTTTAAGTGATTCAAGTTCTCCATTATTAATTGGTCAGAAAGTCAGCAATGACTGTTCCAAACTTCAGTTTTCAATGCTCTGCATTTTGAATGACTTCTGCCTTCCTGGTTGGCTAATTGGGGGGCTTTCTCCATTCTGTCTGAAAAAGGACTTTTCCTGCAAATGGTGCATCAATTGAGGGAAACCTTATTTGGGGCTTACCTTAATGAGGGTCTCCTCAAATATTTCTCTGAGGGTAATGTATGAGTTAGGAGTAAGTGGGCTACTGTGTTTCTTTTTTAGTGTGTTTTGTTTATACTTATTTTAACTTTTAAATTCAGAGGTACATGTGCAGGTTTGTTATATAGGTAAACTTGTGTCATGGGAGTTCGTTGTACAGATTATTTCATCACCCAGGTATTAAGCCTAGTACCCATTAGTTATTTTTTCTGGTCCTCTCCCTCCTCCCACCCTTCACCCTCTGATAGGTCCCAGTGTCTGTTGTTCCCCTCTATGTATCTTTTTTCAGGTGACATGCATCTGGAGAATAGTACACATAGCCTTCAGTGTAAGAAAAAGCAAACCAGAGTTCACTTCACCCTTAGGCACATAAGAAAAGTTCTTTCTTTTTCCTTTCATCACAATGGCAGAGTGAAAGGCAAAAGATGTGTGAGGCTGAGTAGAGACAGAATGTGATTAAGTGTCACTAGACTGGTCAGCTTTCTATCTAAAAGCCATTGCAGCTAATTTCCCAATTCATATTCATGTAAGAACATAATACAGAAATACTGAACGCATGGAAGGGGCTGTTCAGAAGGTGAGATGTTACAGAGAAGTCTACATACCACACATACCAATCAACCTGAGTGAATAAACATCACTATACCCCTATGAAATTAGATGTATAGAAACTTCCTTAGAGTAGTCTGAAACTTTAGGGTTTGTCAACATTGTTTAACAAAGCCACAATTTAGGAAAAAAACCAACAATTATATGCATATACTTTTAATGAAGGATATATGAAGATAAAGCTGGCCAGCATTGGTCAATAATTCCGCACCAAGACACATGGTTTTAAGAATACTATATACAATCATTTTGAGCAGATTGTGGGAAAAATAATTGTAGCAGATTGGCAACCTGTGTTTAACTTCTGAGGTCTCCTTTTCTGGCATTCTAATATAGTTCATATATTACCAAGACCCACTGCCAGCTTTCCTTTTGTGTTCCTTCACTGATTAAGCCAGCAGAGTGAAAGTAATTATTCCTTGAATGCATCTTATCTAATTTTTTTTCCTTTAATGCCATTCCCTACTAACAATCTATTTCCTGGTATATTGAATTCATTGTTGGTTTTAACTCATTCTGCTGATGGCTGTGTACCATCCTGCTATAAAGAACACATTTAATGGTTTTGAACACTGTGCAGGACACAGACCTAACCCTTTTAGGGAAGTAAACAGTCATGGGTTGCATGCTACTAAGAGCCACCCATTCATTATTATATAATACCCGCATGCAAAAGGCTACAATTTAATATGGTACATTACAGCTATGGTTAAAGAAATGCAGATGTACCATACCTCATCAACCAATTCCTAACGAGATGGAACTCATTAATTTTCTAAGAATATGGATCTTGTCCAAGGGCCTGACAATCTCATTAGATGCCCCCTGTGCTTCTCCATAGAACGTCTTCTGTACCGAATCTCTTAGCTACTCTGAGAGCAGAGATTCTGGAATGTATAAATTTAATGTTCTTCACATGCTGTGTTTCTTAGACTCTTTTTCTAAAAGGAGAAAACAGATAATCATTCTTTTAAATTAAAGTATTCGCTCCTGCTGAAGAGGCAGCCTGCTTTGGAGAAAATGTGTATGTGTGTGTGTGTGTGTGTGTACATGTGCATACATGTATGTAGATATGTGTGATGAGAGGTGAAAAGAATAGGCTTTCAATGACTGTTACATTCCTATGAATTTGGGCCCTGTTAAATTAATTTTAGGTTCATGTTACAATAATGTATAATATTCAGTATTCTTAAAACTTACTTGCTAGGATTGTGCTTAAATCTCCATTAACCTCAATGTCTATACTTTGTGCAATTTGGCATAAACATGAAGTGCATTCTTTACCTTGGCAATGTCTGCCCTGAGATTGGACTCTATGGTGCCACAGGAGGTAATGGCACTGGTTGATGCCACATAGTGTGAAAAATATGTGTCACATGGGGCTAGTAGGGGAAAGAGGCACATATTACATTCTTATCACATAGAAAGTAAGAGTTGTACAAATTGCATACTTTTCAGATTTTTGACAAAATGTGACTCTTTCAGAATGTGATCCTGTTGTAATTACTCTCAAAATTCTAACTGCTCCATGATAATTCCAGTCCTGGGAAGCCAAGTTACTTTAACAATGTACTGAACATGGTAACTGTGAGCCCTGCGTAAGACAGCTGTGTTCCATTGGGGACCACTTAATCTCTTTTCCCCTTAATTTTTCCAGCTGTACCATGGGGAACAATTTTTTTATTCTGTCTCTTTCTGAGGACACTGTTGGAGTGAATGGAAGAACATTAACAAAGTGCTCTAAGTCCTGCAAGAACAAATCAGCAATGAGAGTATGGACAAAAGAATGGAGTACATTATTTTGCTTAGAAATACTGTATGGTTAAGCTTTTCATTCCAGTCCTATAATTAAAGACATATAAGAGCACTAGAAAGTTACCTAGCACCCTTCAGCAGTAGGATCCTAACAATGAGTATCTTCATTTTGCAAATGAAGAAAATGAGTATCAATGATTAGGGAATGAGATTCCACAGAGGTTATTGGACAGGGATCCAAAGAAAACCAAGCAAAGAAGCCAGATCAGGGTGTGCTAATTATTAAATAAAATTCTGTATTCTTGATTAATAATCAACCAGTTGGGTACCTATGTACATTAGTCAATACTCAAATGATCCATGGATAGGGATATTATCAGAGTCTATAAACCAATGAGACCAAAATGCTAAAATAGGAATAGGTTTTCTTTTTATCTCTGAGCCCCTGGTAAAACCCTGATTTATTTGGCTTTTTTTTTTTTTTTTTGAGACAGAGTTTCACTCTTATTGCCCAGGCTGCAGTGCAATGGCACGATCTCAGCTCACCACAACCTCCACCTCCCAGGTTCAAGCGATTCTCCTGCCTCAGCCTCCTGAGTAGCTGGGATTACAGTCATGCACCACCACTCCTGGCTAATTTTTGTATTTTTAGTAGAGACGGGGTTTCTCCATGTTGGTCAGGCTGGTCTTGAACTCCCGACCTCAGGTGATCTGGCCGCCTTGGGCTCCCAAAATGTTGGGATTATAGGTGTGAGCCACTGCACCCAGCCTTATTTGGCCTTTTAAAGACAGTGTAAATCTGTAAGACATTAAACAATCAGCTTTGCATTACATCTTTCCTGAGCTTTACCTCTCTGGAACTTCCTTATAGTTAACTGACACTATATTTTGTGACTTGACTTCTGTGGGAGCTGAGTGCTGATACACTCTATGCATCAAAGAAGTTCTTGATGTTTTTCTGACTTTGAATCACAGTTAACAGCTGCTCTGCCTGAATGCTTGGCAGAAGACGATTGATGGGAAAGAGGAAGATTACTTTGAGGCCTACTTGCTGTGTAGTAAGTAAAGGCCATACATGTAGAAAAGGGTGCATATCTATATGAATAGAAGACGAGGCTTGTCTGTCATAAAACCATGGGAATGGCCAAATAAGGTTTCAAGAAAAACCCAAACGAGAGTATTTTGAGAAAGAGTGTAAGGGGAAATTTTTTTTCCATCTGAATATATAAGAAGATTTCATCATGAAACCCAGTGTGTGCATAGTCATCTAGGCTGCTTTTTAGCTTCTGAGTTTGAGAAAGTCACTAGCCCTAATAAGTGTAGTCATGTCTAGTATTCTCTCAAATGTAATGCTGACCACAATCCATTTAATTTATGCCAAAAGTCTCACCTTGGTCAAAATTACCTAGGGGTCCAGATGAACAGGTTTTGTTGTTGCTTTAAGTAGCTGGATTGTTCACTTTCTCAGCTCCACTGGAACCCCAACACTAAATTGTGGCAGGCAACTCTTTTTTACTCAAACATATTTCAGGGAAGATAAATTAGTAAGCCAAACCATCCCTCTAGAAGCTCAATTCCTTGATACCTGTAAGATGCTTCTAAATTCCACCGATCTCTAAAAGAGTTGGAGCTTTTATTGTCAGCAGCTGGGCACTGGACTGCTGGATGAAAAAATGAAAGATATCAATACTCAAGATATTATTATTGTAAAGAAGCAGTACTAGTATTCTCACTCATTGATTCAGGCACTAGGACTAAAAGAAAGGCTGATTATAAATAAATGGGGAAATTGATGCAAACCGTATTAACGGCTTAGCTACTACTGAAGCTAAAAAAAGAAGAAAGAACTGGCATATTACTATTTGGTTATCACTGTCTGTACAATAGCCCCTGCTATGAAAACACAGCTCTTTAGTGCTAATCTTCAGGCTAATGATGTCAGCTGTGAAACTTTACCCTTATGAAAGGCAGTGAAATTAAACCTGAAAATCACTCTGAAAACCCTTAACAAAACCTATGGGCCATAACTTAGGCTTATAGATTTTCTTTCATCATAAAATAACTCATAAAGGCTAAAATAAAACTAGGAAGCAGATAAATGAATAAAAGTAATTGGAGAATTTTACTGCACCCTGACAAAAAAGTCTTTAAAAAACACTGGTTATTATGTTTAATAAAGTTTATGTCCTGAATTTGATATTCTTGAGTAGCTGTGGTGCTTTCAGGAACATTTGTGACAGAACAGGTTTTACATTGTTGTTCAAGTTCCAATTTGAGGACCTTGGTCACAGTGTACTGATTCACCCTCCCAAATTTTAGATACTTGATATAGCGATGGTTCAAAGTCTAGCAAATATTTAAGTTGCTATTTAGAGGAAAAGCATAATTAAACAGAGGCTTCAGGTTTTTAGCCTTGATTTTCACACTATAGCAGAATTTTGTATAGATATGCTGTACATGTTCATAAATGCACACGCACACAAGCAGCAAATGTAGTTTGATTCCCTTCAACACCAAAAAGGCCCTGTATATGTGATTAATAATCTTTGTGGGGGAATTAAAGACTCTAAGGAAATTTTCCGAATTTCCTTTTACCTGATAAGATGAATGAAAAGATATATTTTACATTTAGGCTTTCATGGATTGGGGGAGGGGAAATGAAGAAACAAAAAAAATTGGCTTGAATTAACTGCTACCAAATTCCAAATTGGATTTCAGTCGGTAAATTAAATAACATAAAGTCCAGAAACATTTACACAGCAAGTATTTGATGGAATTCTTTCAAATTTTGAAGCTTTGAATCCAACACGGTGACTTATTTTGAAGATTACAATGATTTCCAACATTGAACTCTGTAAGCCTCATGGGAGGCAGAGATGGTGAGTCCTGGGAATGAAGAGAAGAAATTCACAGATGAGCTGAACAACTGTAAATATTCATGTGGTAACACCCACTTGACAATAATATGCAACCATTAAAATTACATTTATGAAGAGTATAGATCAGCACTGAAAAATGTTAAGTGAAAAAGGCAGGATATAAAATTATATATACAATGCTATATTTTTGACCCCCAAAATTATATTTGGAATAAGAGACTGAGGAAATATACTGAACTATTGAAAGTGGTGGATTCATGGGTAATTTGTTTTCATTTCTCTACCTTCTACTTGCATTTTCCACATTTTCTTTAGTAAATATATAATTTGATACTTCAAAAATACTATTTTTGAAATCCACATGGAAATAACAAGAGCTTTGAAATTGGGCAATTATGAATCTGAATTCTAGCTTTGCCTCTTATCTCCATAACTCTAGAAAAATAATGTCAATGGATCCTAGTTTGCTCATCTGTAAAACTGGCATAATATAATCTTCCTGAAACAATATCTGGCATATAGTAGGCCCTCAAGTAGCTATTTGTTTAAGCTTTCCGGAAAATGATTTGGCCTTATCCATTGACCCTTTAAAAAATTCATACCAGTAATTTTGCTTCCAGGATTCTATCCTATGGAAATGATTATAAATGAGGAGGAAGATTTATGTTTAGTGATATTATTCACAACATTATGATGATGGAAAATTGGATAACATATCTTATTAAATTTATTTTTATTTTTAATTTTTATGGGTACATAGTAGGTATATATATATTTATGTATTACATGAGATATTTTGATACATGCATGCAATGCATAATCATCACATTTTGGTAAATGAGGTATCCATCACCTCAAGCATTTATCCTTTGTGTTACCAACAATCCAGTTATACTTTTATAGTTATTTTAAAATGTACAATTAAATTATTTTTGACTATAGTTACCCTATTGCCCTAGCAAATACTAGGTCTTATTCATTCTTTCTGTTTTTTTTTTTTTTTGTAGCCATTATCAATCCCCAATTCCCCTCCAGCACTCACCCCTCCACTACCCTTCCCAGCCTCTGGTAATCATCATTCTACTCTCTAACTCCATGAGTTCAATTGTTTTAATTTTTAGCTCCCACAGATAAGTGGACATAGATGAAGCTGGAAACCATCATTCTCAGCAAACTAACACAGGAACAGAAAACCAAACACCACATGTTCTCACTCATAAGTGGGAGTTGAACAATGAGAACACATGGACACAGGGAGGGGAACATCACACACTGGGGCCTGTCGGGGGATGGGGGGCTAGGTTTGGGATAGCATTAGGAGAAATACCTAATGTAGATATACCACGGGTTGATGGGTGCAGCAAACCACCATGGCACATGTATACCTATGTATCAAACCTGCACGTTCTGCACATGTATCCCAGAAGTTAAAGTATAATTTTAAAAAAGGGAACCTCCTTAATCTGATAAAGCTATCTAGAAAGAATGAGAGAGTGAGCATCTACCACACACAGGGACAGGATAGAAAAATGGTTCATTAAAAAAAAATTTCTATGCCTACCATATGACTTAGCCATCCTACTCCTTGGTACTTACCCAAGCACAGGTTCACACAAAGTCTTGGTCACAAATGTGTATAGCAGCTTTATGTGTATGAGCAAAAAACTAGAAACACTTCTGATATCCATTAATAGATGGAAAAGTAAATTTTTGTGTGTGTGTGTGTGTGTATATATATATATATATAATATATATATATATCCAGTGGAATACTACTCATCAATAAAAAGAAATGAATTATCCTTACACACAGCAACAAAGGTGAATCTCAATTATGCTGAGTGGAAGAAGCCAGACAAAACAAAAAAATACATTTGTACAGATCTACTTGTTTAAAATTCTAGAAAATGAAAACTGATAGTAATGAAATAAATCAGTGGTTGCCTGGTGATGGCGCAGGGGTTATTTATAAAAGTGCAGAAGATAACTTTTGGGAGAGATGGATATATTCATTATTTTGATTGCAGCGATGGTTTCACAGATGTAAACGTATTTCAAAACTCACCAGATTGTATATTATAAAAGTATATAGTTTTTTTGTAGTATAAAGGCACAAAAATGCAGAATAAAATTAAAGTGCAAGTTTCTTTGAATTAAAAAGTATGAGATTTTAATGTTTTTATACGTGTTTCCAAGTTGCACTAAAAAAGTGATCTATGAATTTAAACTTACATCAGCATTGTATAAGAACATCTGTTTCAGCATGTCCTTGCCTATAATAGGTACTGTAATTTGTAAAAATTGGCTGACTTAATAGATAAAAATTAGTATTTCAGGTTATTTTAATTTGCATTTCTTTACAGTGAAGTTGAACAAGTTTAATGTTTATTTTTCATTTTACTTTCTATTTTGTTGATTGTTTGCATCCTTTGCCCATTTTCTTTTTACAAAATTTGAAAATAATTTCATCTTTTATTTTAGATTCGGGGTACATGTGCAGGCTCGTTAGATGGTATATTGTGTGATGCTGAGGTTTGGGGTGTAGATCCCATCACCTAGGTAGTGAGCATAGTACCCAATAGGTAGTTTTTCAACCCACCCCCTTCTGTCCTTCCCCAACTAGTAGTCCGCAGTGTCTATTGTTGCCATCTTTGTTTCCATGTGTACTCAATGTTTAGCTCCCATTTATGAGTGAGAACATGCATTATTTGGTTTCCTGTTTCTGTGTTAATTTTCTTAGGATTATGGCCTCCAGCTGCATCCATGTTGCAGAAAAGGATAAGATTTCATTATTTTTTATGGCTGTGTAGTATCCATCATATACATGTACCACATTTTCTTTGTCTAGTCCTCTGTTGATGGACATCTAGGTTGATTGCATGTCTTTGCTGCTGTGAATAGTGCTGTGATGAACATATATGTACATAAGTCTTTTTGTTAGGAGGATTTATTTTCCTTGGGTATATACACCCAGTAACGGGATTGCTGGGTGGCATGGCAGTTCTAAGTGTTTTTGAGAAATCTTGAAACTGCTTTCCACGGTGGCTGGACTAATTTACATTCCCATCAACAGTGTATAAGCATACCCTTTTCTCTGGAGCTTCACTAGCATCTGTTATTTTTTGACTTTTTAATAATAGCCATTCTGACTGGTGTGAGATAGTACCTCATTATGGTTTGGATTTGCATTTCTCTGATGATTAGTGATGATGAGCATTTTTTTCATATGTTTGTTGGCTGCTTGTATGTCTTCATTTGAGAAACGTCTGTTCATCATGTCCTTTGCCCATTTTTAATAGGGTTGTTTTTTTTTTTTTTTTTTTTTGCTTGTTAAGTTCCCTATAGATTCTGGATATTAAACTTTTGTCAGATGCATTGTTTGCAAATATTTTCTTCCATTCTGTAGATTGTTTTTGCTACTGATAATTTCTTTTGCGGTGCAGAAGCTGTTCAGTTTAATTAGATCCCACTTGTCAATTTTTGTTTCTGTTGCAATTGCTTTTGGGGACTTGGCCAAAAATTCTTTGCCAAGGTCAATGTTGAGAAGGGTATTTCCTAGGGTTGCTTCTAGGATTTTTAAAGTTTGAAGTCTTACATTTAAGTCTTTAATCCATCTTGAGTTAATGTTTGCATATGGAGAATAGTAAGGGTCCAGTTTCAGTCTTCTGCATATGGCTAGCCAGTTATCCCAGCACCATTAATTGAATAGAGAGTTCTTTCCTCATTGCTTTCTTTTGTTGCTTTGCCCATTTTCTAACTGTTGTGTTTTTCTTTTGTTTACTGATTTGCAAGAGCTTTGTAAATTAAGCATATTAAATTTTGTGTGTTGTATAGTTTGCAAATATTTTTCAAGTTTGTCTTTTCATTTTGAAGAAAATATAATCTAGAATAAGTACATTTTTGGGGTAAAAATTATGGCAATAATTTTTTGTATACAAAATTTAGAGGCAAAATGAAAAAATTAGCATTGATTCTACATTTTAAACACAAGGGATTCATGTTTTCTTTCATCCTTTTTTATTTAAAAAACTTCAAAAGAAAATGAAGGGAAATATATATTATATATCTAATTACTTGGACATATATAATGTATTAATGCATTCTTCTACTGATAGACGTTCAGGTTGTTTTCAGTTTGGAGCTTTTTACAAATATCAATGTAATAATTATCTACATACAGTTTAAAAAATTCTTCATATCTTAATAAGTTTTAAAAGGTTTCTCCCGCTCTTCCCTCCTGTGTTCCCAAGTACTTTTCTATTATTATCAGAATATGAGGCCCGGCACGGTGGCTAATCCCAACACTTTGGGAGGCCGAGGTGGGCAGATCACTTGAGGTCAGGAGTTAGACACCAGCCTGGCCAACAGGGAGAAACCCCATCTCTACCAAAAATACAAAAAGCAGCCGGGCGTGGTGGCACACACCTGTAATCCCAGCTACTTGGGTTCTGAGGCAGAAGAATCACTTGAACCTGGGAGGTGGAGGTTGCAGTGAGCCGAGATCACTCCACTGCACTCCAACCTGGGCGACAGAGTGAGACTCCATCTCAAAAAAATATATATATATATATATATGAGTTTGTTATTTCCACAAAATGAATCACTTTATTAATATATTTGGACAGAGTGCCCTGTAAAAGGCATAAGGCATTGCTTGAAGGCAATTTTGCTTATCTAGGGAAGCATATAAAAAATGCATTTCAAAGTTCCTTAGCATATTAATGGTCCTGATAAGTACTGCACGAAATACTAGGTTCCATGATAGGCACAAAAAAGAAAGGATCCAACAGTTAAATAAAATTTAAGGGACCACTACAACCTCCTTTTGGTGAGCCACAAAACTCAATAGTGTAGTAAAATCCCTGAGAATTCCTACACTAAAGCCAACTTTCTAATTTTGCTTATATAGGGTTTTATAAATTTATTTACCAGATAATTTTTCTTCCCTTTAACATCTGTTACCATGCCAAAGTAGTAGTGTTTCCCCTAGGAAAATACTAAAATAAAATAGACAGATTAGCACCACAGATAACCCAAATCTAGATATTACTATCATATAAGTTGTCTTACCTAAACATCAAGCATTTCATCAGGGCTTTGGATAAGGAAACAGACTTAGTTCTCTCCTTTTTTAATCTTTGATAATAAATAAAGACACATCACAAATAACTCAGACTTTGAAATGTAGTGCCATGGTGGAAATAGCATGCTTTGAGGTCAGATAGACCTGAGTTACAACCCTAGGTTGCCACTTACTACATATGCAGCCTTGGATAAGTGATTTAACCTCTCTGCATATCAGTTTTCTCATAAGTAAAATGGGAATAGTAACATTCATCTTACAGTTGATGTGAGGATTAAATAAGATCATATATATCAAGTACACACCAAAGTGGCTGGCATATACAAAGTTTTATACAATATGTACACTTGTACACAGCAGAATTTCTGTAAGGGAAAGAACTGAAGACCTGGGAACCCACGAACAGATTGTAAGCTTCTGAATAATTGCTAGCTTTTTTCATGAGAATAGGATTAGAAGTTTCATCAGATCAGAGCTATAAGCTCTATGGTATTTCTATTACTAACATTCTTTTAATATTTAATTACACTGGGTTTATACCTGTGAGTGTTGCAAAAAGAAGGTCATCGAGCTTTTCACCAGGCCAAAGAGAATCCCATGTATAAAGTTGTCTGCCACTACTTAACAAACTCATAGCATTTTAGGAGGGTTACAGTGTAGGAAGGATGCTTTTTTGCCCTTAGTGGGGAAGAGTAGGTTATTAACTGACATAATGGAGTCAGGCAAAAGAAAGCTATTTGTAATCTGTACCACTTCAGAGACCTGGAATGAAACAGGAGGAGGCTTATAATTCACAGTATGAGAGTAAATAACCTTAATGGAATGTTTGGGTGTCTGGATCCCCGGAGTTTTTTTCAGCACAAGTGACATAAGTGTGAGTTTGCAGGGAATAAGGGCATCTTTTTTTTTCAGCACACTGCCAAGGGAAATTATGTATAGAACTTCTGCTTATGCATGCATTACAAGAGTGAAGAATTTAAAATCTTTTTCACCCAGGATAAGAACTTATTTCTTTTCTAGTTCTTCTCCCAAGCCTTCTTCTTAGCAGTCCAGGTGCCACTGTATGTGTCTCCCTCAGAATACTGACCTGTCTGAGAGATGCAGGAAATGTGAAAACTGCTATGTTTCCGTTTCCACAGCAAGAGATGATGAGCCTTCTGGATAATCTGCAAGGTTGAAACGTGAAGATGATCAAATGTCCCCGTGCCTTATATGGGTGGGTATTCACTGGCAGTTTTCCTTCTTGTTCAATCTCTGCAGGCAACAGATACCTGCAAACCTCTAAAGACTGATGTGTAACACAGAAGCATTTGTAACCAGACATTCACATTCTAAGAATAGTCAGCCTGCTACACTATGAACTAAGATTATTTATCAGCATTATCTGATCTATAATACTGGCTGGTATTTGACTTAAATAGCTATGATGACAGCTCAACATAATCTGACTTTAATGGAATGTTTTGCATCTGGCTACCCACAAAATTACCCCGTTTTGCTATTATTCCACAGGACATAATTGAGATAGCTATTACAGTACTTTAGGTGATGGTGTGTTTCTAAAAAAGGAATGAGGTATCTAGAAAATAAGAGGCTTTGGGATTAACAAGCAACATCATTTATGGTACAAATGTTTTTGTTTCTGACCTCCAGCCTTTTGGGAGAGCACACTCTGAATCAGCTTGCTGAATGTACAGGTAATCACTTTTCTCATACTCACAGCATAATAATATACTTGGCATTTTGAGATAAAAAGGTTGACAGTAGCCATCCCCTACAGTTTCTGCACAGTACAGTGTCTTTTATGTTCCATTCAGAGTGCTTTCTTAAGTGTGAAATCTAGATTCCCAAAGACAGAGGCCAGCCAGTCAGTGTGAGTTATGCTTGCCACAGAAGGCTGCAAGCTCTCATGCCACTGAGTTAAACAGGCAGATTCCAGACAGCAGGTTGCTTTCTTCCAGGAAAACTGGAAAAATAAAAGTGGCTCTGAGAATGTCTCTTTGGAATCATGACCCTATGGTAGGCCCAACATTCTGTCTTGTCTGGAATCCTAGCCTTAGGGTATTCTTCCCTTTAAGTTTGGGCAGAAAGCAAATGTATTGGCCTAGGTCTTCAGTGAAAGATACACAGAAAATAACTTTATGTTTATCAAATAAAGAGAAAAAGAGGTTGCAAGTGCTTAAGCATATATCTCATCTTGCCTACCCAACATTTCTACTAAGAAGGCAACTGAAAAATAGTGAAAGACAATTCTGAAAGTGCAATAAATTTCCTTGCCTTGCTGTTCCAAAGAAGTGATGCTAATTCTTTCAATGTTCACTCCTTGCTGATGGTTGGATATTTCAGAATTTTTAGGTGTGGTTTGGTGATGAACCTTTCCAAAAGTTGGCTGTTTGGATTCTGCTTTTAGGATGCTTTTACCTTTTCGTACTGCAACATACACTTATTTGGCACAGAAAATTTTTCCTCCAAGCAATTATTTGAATTAAAATCCTGCTCTTGTAGACACTGAGGCTTGAGCTGAAAACCCAATTATCAACTTTGGTTTCACTCCCAGAATAAGATTAAGCTAAGGTTGCAAAGGTAGCTCACCGGGTGAGGACTAAATTAAAAAAGGAAGATACCTAAAAAAAATCAGGCTCTGGGTAATAGAAGACAAACACAGAATTTAGGGAGTCAATTCACCTTCACCTCCTACCATCTGCACCTATACTCCTTCCCCCAACTACACCTGCCCTTGCTGCCTATGTAGTAGTGATTTCACTTACTCAATATATGTCTACTTGAACCAAGAATGATGTTATTTTAGTCTTAGTGTGTGCTGGTTAAGCTCTGGCTCTTTTCCTGTCTTCTCCTAGATCTCCTTTACTTTAAAACTCTAGGTTCTCACATAAACCCTTGATGCTATGTGAAGTGACTTTGGCAGTATAGGTACACCTCTTTCTAGCCATTGGTTCTCAGAGATTGGGAAGAACAGAGCAAATGACACAGTGGAGTCTGGGAAAACTTAGGTTGAGTCACCACTGCTTTATGACTTTATATAAGTTGCATTACCTCCCCAGCCTCAGCTTTTTCATCTGTAAAATAGGGGCAATACTCTTTCATTCATAGTATTTTTGGGATACTCTACCCCAAACTATGAGCATTGTGTAATGTTCCATTCTTAACCCTCTGGCTTTCTCTTCCCCATTTATTTCCTTGTCCATGTGGATGCATGTCAACACTGCTTAGGTGATTACTAGTTTTACATTTCATCTTTCTTCCCTAGTTTTATTCTCTCCTTGTTGATTCTTCTTTACCTCCAAGGATTTAACTGCCATCTCTATACAAATGACTCCCAGATCTCTCTAGTTAGTGGGACTATTTCCAGATACTTAAAATGTCTCTTGGCTTTGATCATTCCTCTCAATTTATAGTGTTACTACCACTCATGAATCCATTGCAACACATGCACAGTTTTTTGCTGTTCTTTCCAGTTCTTGTCTCTCCAAATTCCAATCCATCCTGCATACTAGCACCCAAGTAATCTTTCTAAAATTAATCTTTCCTTATATCAATACATCACTCAAGATCATAAACTTAATAGCTATTTTCTATTGTATCAAGTCTATAAAACCCTCTATCATCTGGCCGTATCTTACCTCTCTAAGACTGTAGCCCACAACCACAATGTCCGCCCTATGCTTCAGTGTTCTTACCACATTCATGTTGTAACTCTGACCTGGAATGCTAATTCCTTCTTCTAGCATCTATCCTGATGTTTCCCATCCTAATAACACCTAGCTTAAGTCCTGCCTCATCTTCAAAACTTTCACCAGAATAGCCCACTTTCCTGGAATGCTAATTCCTTCTTCCTCGCATCTATCCTTATGTTTCTCATTCCAATAACATCTAGATTAAGTCTTGCCTCATCCTCAAAACTCTCACCAGAATAGCCCACTTCCCCCCTTTACTGACATACTCAGGTTTAAACATCACTAAAAATCACACAATTTCCACATGTATCACACATTGCTTAATGCAGAGCTAAGCCTATATTAGGTATGTAATTAGTAGCACCATTTTTATGGCAATGAGCACACCAAGTCTTGTGTTAGATTGTCTTTCCCTGCAACTGCAAACTCCTTGAGGACAGAGGCCACCATTTATTTACCTTTATGTCCCTCCACAGGACCTTTTGATATGTACCTTCAGGAAATGCTTTATGAATTGAACTAATTGATTAGAGACTTGCCTTATTTCGGGAACACACACCAATTTAGAGCTTAGGGTTTGACAACAAAGGTAAAGGAATAAAATGAACATCCATGATATTACTGCATGAAGTAAGTTTTCCAAGAGCTGAGAGTATGGATACATTCTTATCTAGAAACATGGGGGAAAAGTTACTTGGAAAATGTCTCGCTACCCAAAGGAGTACCCTTCTATAACCCAGTGTATTGTGTTTGATGTTTTCAGAAATGAGGCCTAGGATTGCTACTCTCATAAAAAGGCAAATGACAAGTGTATGAACAGGTTGTTTATAGGCATGTGGCCAAAATGTTAGGGCAGATGTGTTAAGAGGGAACAAGTAAGTGTATATCGAGAGAATACATGAAGAAAGAAATTTGGTTCTAGAATGTGGAAGATGTATCAATTTGCATGTTTACAGTGGCCTCTAGATTATAATAGCATTCCTTCTGAAAAAGGAAAGGAGCCATTTGGTGAAAGATATCAGGTTGAGCTTGGAGCCATTTGGTGAAAGATATCAGGTTGAGGTTAGTCAGCTTGACATCTGTCCCATCAGTGTAAGGTGGTATCAAAATGTGATATTATAGCTGAAGATAGCTTAAAGATCATGGAATTTAAACAGGTCCAGAGAGAAGAGGCTTTCCAAAAGTCATGCATTGAACTTAGTGGCAGAGGTGGGAGATGCTTCCCATGCTAGAGCTCTATCCATATTTTTCCACCTTCTCTTTCTGGTGAAAGAGGTACAGGAACTAAAATAATTTTCTTTCAAGTGGTCCTTAAAAGATCTATAAACTGAAAGGTAAACAGGAACAAAGGAGAGATACTGGGTGGTATAGTTGTTAAAAGAGTTTGGACTTTTGAGCCAGGATCTGTCACTTGCTAGCTGTGTGACTTTGGGTTTCTTTGAGCTTAAGTTTCCTCATCTACAAAATGGGGTTATTTAATGCTTACAGCTCACAAAGTGGTTATACCTGGCACATAATTGGCATTCAACAAATGTTAGTTGCACACTTTGAAATAATCTAACAATCATTTTCTATATGCAACCTTATTTTCCAAGAGTTGCAGAGAATACTGAAATAAAGATGATGTTTCTGACTCCAGTGAGTTCCCATCTAGTCCCCAAATTCTTTACTGGAGCCAGGCTACTTTCTTCATGTCCTCTTCACTTAGCTTGGGGTCTTGTGCACTACAACCTGTGACTTTCCTTATACCTTCTGCTTCTGCACTGCTCACTGACAATCCAGATCCTATCTAGTCTTCAAGGCCCAAATTCTCCCTCCTCTGTGAAGCCTTTTCTGACCAAACCAACTCACGGGAAATCATTGTATCCTTTGAATTCTGATAGCACAAACTTTATAGTTCTATTCATTTGACCAATAACATATCCTGTATTGTGTTTTGTTAGGCAGCTTTTCATGTATGTATTTTTCACCCCCACTACCCCAAATTTCAGAAATGTTAGGGTTTTTTTTTGTTTTTTGTTTTGTTTTTTTTTTTTTTGAGATGGAGTCTCACTCTGTCACCCAGGCTGGAGTGCAGTGGTGCAATCTCGGCTCACTGCAAGCTCCGCTTCCCGAGTTCATGCCATTCTCCTGCCTCAGCCTCCTGAGTAGCTGGGACTACAGGCATCCGCCACCATACCCAGCTAATTTTTTTTTTGTATTTTTAGTAGAGATGAGGTTTCACTGTGTTAACCAGGATGGTCTTGATCTCCTGGCCTTGTGATCTGCCCACCTCGGCCTCCCAAAGTGTTGGGATTACAGGCGTGAGCCACCACACCCGGCCAGAAATGTTAGTTTTTCCCTATTCTCTCTCCTTTTTCCTATTATATACTTGGTCAACCAGACAGCCATCCTACCCCAGAATGGTAATGCCTCTTCATTCCTCATATGAGGGAATAAAAGAGAAAAAAGCTTTTGGAAAACATCCACTTATCTAATCATCCCAAATATGTAATCAAAAGTATACAACTCATGTGAAGACTACACTGGTAAAATGTTAGTATAGGCCAAGATATCTTGAATTCCTATATAGAAAGCTGGTAAATGCCCTTTTGGCTGGAACCGCCATCTTCTAGTAATTCGCCAAAATGACGAACACAAAGGGAAAGAGGAGAGGCACCCAATATATGTTCTCTAGGCCTTTTAGAAAACATGGAGTTGTTCCTTTGGCCACGTATATGCGAATCTATAAGAAAGGTGATATTGTAGACATCAAGGGGATGGGTACTGTTCAAAAAGGAATGCCCCACAAGTGTTACCATGGCAAAACTGGAAGAGTCTACAATGTTACCCAGCATGCTGTTGGCATTGTTGTAAACAAACAAGTTAAGGGCAAGATTCTTGCCAAGAGAATTAATGTGCGTATTGAGCACATTAAGCACTCTAAGAGCCGAGATAGCTTCCTGAAACGCATGAAGGAAAATGATCAGAGAAAGAAAGAAGCCAAAGAGAAAGATACCTGGGTTCAACTAAAGTGCCAGCCTGCTCCACCCAGAGAAGCACACTTTGTGAGAACCAATGGGAAGGAGCCTGAGCTGCTGGAACCTATTCTCTATGAATTTATGGCATAATAGGTGTTAAAAAAATAAATAAAAGACATCTGGGCTGTAAAAAAAAAGATGGTAAATAATTGACTAAGATTAAAGACTCTTCCATCATTGGCACTATCTACTATCGCCAATATGCATGGAAATACATAAGGGCAATTTGGTACCCTTGAAGAAGTACTTTCTTTGAGGTAGAAGGCATGAATTTAACTTATGACTCTGTCTAAGTCCTGTGGCAGTTTTGAAATTCCTAGGAATAATCGTACAGGTCTGGTTAGGTCTGAAGAACTAAGTGATAAAGTAATTTTTTTCTTCAAGCAAGAGTTAATCATTGTGTCTGACTGGGAGGTGATTGCACAGAATGTCACCCACAGATGCTTCTAAACAACAAAATTTTTGATGTGAAAGGCCTCTCATCTCTGAACCAGAGCTCTTGTATATAGGATGTACTTGGAGAGTCTGAATTCTGATGAGGAGAAGGGCTCTCACCAATCCTCTCAGAAGGTCCAGGGATTACAGCAATCTCTGGCATAGGATGAAAGTGTGCTTTGATAGGAGAATCACTTCCTCATCTTCCTGAAACATTTTCTTCACATCATGCCCCAGCTCAAAAACCTTCAGTAGTTCCCCATCACTCACAGAATAAACTTATTAGTCTTACGTCTAAGGTCCCACCCAAACTGATACCAATTTACCTGCTGAATTAATCTAATAATCATTTTCTACATGTAACCCTGTTTTGAAAGAGGTGCAGAGAATACTGAAATAAAGATGATGAGTTCTCTTATTTTAATGAGTTCCCATCTATTCCCTTACTGCCCAAAATTTCTACTGGAGTCAGGCTACTTTCTTCATGTACCCCTCACTTAGCTTGGGGTGTTGCGCATTACAACCTGTGACTTTCCTTTCACCTTTGGCCTCTGCATTCCTTGCCACCAATCTAGATCCTATCTAATCTTCAAGGTCCAAATTCTACTTATCTAAAGCCTTTTCTGACCACCCTGGCCCACAGCAAATCACCTTTCCTTTGAATTCTTATAGCACAAATTTTATGGTTTTAATCATTTGGCAAATAATGTATCCTGTATTGTGTTCTGTTAGGGAACTTTATGTATCTTATCTCCCCAAATAAATAAAATACCCTTGAGCTGAGACAATATATTGTATTGCCTGAACACCCCTTCTGGGTCCAATCTCATAACTTTAATATTCTCTCAATAAATATTAATTTATTTTTTCTGTTATTCTTTCTAACAGGTTATTTGTCATGGCAGCATAAAGTACCAGATTGAAAACAAATCAGAAATTTCTTCTACTGTGGGCAGTATTAATGGGTGTCATATAAAGAAAGTTTTATCCAAATAACGAAAGAGGAAATAGGCTACAATATATAAAACATTGAATATACTAGAGTCTGATGTCAGTATTTTTTCAGGACAAGTGTTCAGCATTTCACAGGAAGGAGATTAATTCCCCCCAGTCCTTATTATCATTAACACTGGAAGGTTGTATTAGCACACTCAAGAAAATTTTTGTTTTTGTATTATATTTTTACTTGATAAAAATATGCCTTCTAGGATATATTCTATAAAAATTATCAAAATAAAGAGGCAATTTATAGTCACATTAGCTCAAGGGAAAAGCTGCTGTTTAGTTCAGAAAAGTTCAGTTCTTTTATTGCTAGATTTTTTTTTGAGACAGGGTCTTACTCTGTTGCCCAGGCTGGAGTGCAGTTGTGTGGTCAGTTTACTCCAGCCTTGACCTCCTGGGCTCAAGCGATCCTCCCACCTCTCAGCCTCCTGAGTAGCTGGGACTACAGATGCACACCACGACACCCAGTTAATTTTTGTAGTTTTTCATAGAGAAGAGGTTTCACTATGTTGCCCAGGCTGGTCTCAAACTCCTGGGCTCAAGCAGTCTGCCAGCCTCAATCTCCCACAGTGCTGGGATTACAGGCATGAGCCACTGCACCTGGCCAGCTGGATTCTTTTTAAATTATTTTTCTTGTCATGGTTACTATACTGATAGAGAGTAACTGGAATAAGCTATGCATAATTATCATGTACCCCGGGGCTTGATTGTGACCTGGAGCTCTCTACTGGATTTTCAAACCAGGCTGAAAGAAGAGCTCAGTGAGGAGAGAAACTGATTTTACCTTCCTTACTAGGAAATTAAGGAACTACACCTAATGGATAGAGGTCATATAATTAAAACTGACAGTTCCTCTTTGGAAGTTTCCACATTTGGGATGGGCAGTGCTCCCATTGTTTACTAGATCCTAGGAAAAACAGAGCTTAAGGCACCATCTACTACTGAAAAGAAGATAGTGACCTAGTGAGGAAAAAAACTGAAATCCAACAGGCAAATTACAAAGAATCTCTAAGCAAACATAATGAATAAAAACCAAAACAAGACAGACAGAGAAGACTGGAATAAATAACTAATTCTTTAATGCAAAAACAGACATGCATCCACAAGAAGTAATACTGAACAGGGAACCATAACCTTCCCAAATGGACAAAGCAAGGAACTAGTGACTGACCCTAATGAGACAGCAATATTTGAGCCCTCTGATCAGCAATTCAAAATGGCAATATTATGGAAACTCAGTGATTTCCAAGATAACACAGAGAAGCAATTCAGAAATTTATCAGAAATAGTTAATAAAAAATTTAAATAGAAAAAATCAGACAGAAATCATGAAACTTAGAAATACATTTGCTAATCTGAAAAAAATCATTAGAGGCTCTCAATAACAAAATGGAGCTGAAGAAAGAATCAGTGAGCTCAAAGAAAAGCTTTTTGAAAATAAAGGAGAGAAAAAGAATGAAAAGGAAAAGAGATCACCTACAAGATACAGAAAACTGCCTCAAAACATCAAACGTAAGAATTATTTGTGTACAAGAGGGAGTTGAGCAAGAGCAAGGGGATTGAAAGCATAATTCAATAAATAATAGCAAAAACTTTCCAAAACTTGAGAAAGATAAATATCCAGGTATAGGAAGGTCAGAGCACACCAAAAGATTCAACCAAAATCGTCTACCCCAAAGACACATAATAGTCAAACTACCCCAAGGCATATAATAGTCAAACTCTCAAAGGTCAAGGTCAAAGAGAAGATCCTAAATACAGCAAGAGAAAAGATGTGCAAAACATATAAAGGAGCTTCAATTTATTTGGCAACAGACTTCTCAATGGAAACCACACAGGCCAGGAGGGAGTAGGATGACATTTTCAAACTACTGAGGGGCAGGGAGCAGGAAGCTGTCATCCAAGAATACTGTATCCAGCAAAGTTATCCTTCAAAAATAAAGCAGAGATAAAGTCTTTCCCAGATAAACAAAAGCTGAGAGAATTAACCATCACCAGACCAATCTTACAAGAAATGGTAAAGGAGCTTTTCAATTTGAAAGAATGCAAAAAGAAAACATTTGAAGGTACACAATCCCCTGGCAAAATTAAGTACATGGACAAACCCAGAGTACTCTACTACTGTAATTGTGTAATCAACTCAAAACTCTAGTATGAAGCCCAGAAGACAAATCTATCAAAAACAATAATCACTGAAGAAACCTGTTAAAAGATAGGTAGTATACAAATACATAAGTAGAGATGATTAAAATCAAAACGTAGAGGGGATGAAGTTAAATTGTAGAATTTTTTTCTTTGTTTCTATTATTTTCATTGTGATTTAAGAAAAGCTGTCCTCTCTTTAAAATAACTTGTTACATCTATGACATATTTTTTGGTAAGCCTCATGATAGCCAGAATGCAAAAACCTGTAATAGATTCACTAAAAATAAAAAACAATTAAAACTTAATGCCAGAGAAAATAACACAGCTACAAAGGAAGAAAGAAAGAAGGGAAGAGAGGAGCTGCAAAACCAGCAGAAAACAAGCAAAAAAGGGCAGTAGAAAGTCCTTACTTGCCAATAACAACATTGAATGTAAATGGGTTCAATTCTCCAATTAAAAGCATAGAAGAGACTGGGTGGAGCAAGATGGCTGAATAGATGCCTCCACCAATCATCCTCCCCACAGCAACACCAAATTGAGCAACTACTTAGACAAAAAGCACCTTCATAAGAATCAAAAATCATGTGAGAGATCACAGTACCTGGTTTCAGCATCATTTTAAGGAAAGAGGCACTGAAGAGGGTAGGGAAGACAGTCTTGAATTGCCTACACCACCCCTCTCCCATCTCCTAGCAGTGGTTGCATGGTATAGAGACAGACTCTGTGAACTTGGGAGAGGGAGAGGGCAGTGACTGTGGCAGTTTGTGTTGGAACTCAGTGCTGCCCTGTCACAGCAGAAAGCAATACTGGGCAGAACTCAGCTGGTGCCCACAGAGGGAACATTTAGACAAGCCCTAATCAGATAGGAAATGCCAATCCCAGTGGTCAGAACCTGAGTTCTAGAAAGTACCGCTACTGGAAGCTGAGGCTCTGGGGTCCTAAATAAACTTGAAAGGCAGTCTAGGGCACAAGGACTGCAATTCCTGAGCAAATCCTGGTGCTTTGCTGGGCTCGAAGCCAGTGAATGTGGGGTACACATGACCTAGTGACCACCAGCCAAGGTGGTCAAGGGATTGCTTGTGTAACCCCTCCCACAATGTCAGGCAGTGCAGCTTGCAGCTCTAGGAGAGACTCCTTCCTTCTGCTTGAGGAGGGAGAAGGGAGAATAGAGGACTTTGTCTTGTAACTTGAATACCAACTTAGCCACAGTAGGATAGGGTACCAGGAAGAGTCCTGAGGCCTCAATTTTAGGTCCTAGCTCATGGGTGACATTACTAGACACACGCTGTGCCAGAAGGGAACATGCTGTATTAAAGTGAAAGACCCAGTCCTGCAGGATTTATCACCTGCTAACTAAAGAGCCATTGGGCCCCGAATAGTCACTAGAGGTAGCCAGGCAGTACTTACCATGGGCCTTGGGTGAGATTCAGAGATATGCTACCTTTAGGTGTCACCCAACATATGCACAGCTATGGTGACGATAAGCAGAGACTCATTCTGCTTGATAAAAGCAAAGGGAAGATAAAGGAGACTTTGACTTGCAGGTTAGGTACCAGCTTGGCCACAGTGAGGAAGAGCACCAAGCAGGCTCTTGGGTTCCCCAGTTCTAGGCCTTGACTCTTGAATGGCATTTCTATACCTACCCAGGGCCAGAGTGCAGCTCACTGCCGTGAAGGGTGAGTCCCAGATCAGACAGGATTCACCATATCCTTATTGAAGAGCCCTTGGGCCTTGAGTGAACATTGCCAGTAGCCAGGCAGTAGGTGCTGTGGGCCTGGGGCAGTAGTGGCCACAGCGAGATAACTGTGTATTTGTGGAAAGGGGAGGGAAGAGTGAAAAGGACTTTGTCTTCTGGCTTTGGTGCCTGCTCAGCCACATTGGAACAGAGCACCAGGTTGATACTTAAGGTTTCTGAATCTAAGTGCTGACTCCCAGATGGCATCTCTGGAACTGCCTGGAACCTGGGGGAATTCGCTGCCCAGAAGGGAAGAACAGAAACCTGGCTGGCTTTGCAACCTGCTGATTGTAGAGCCCTAGGGCCTTGAGAGAATATAGGCAGTAGTTATGATGGGTCTTGGGTGAGAATCAGTGCTGTACAGGCTTCAGGGCTGACCCAGCACAGCCCTAGTGGTGGTGGCCACAGGGGCACTTGTGTTACCCCTCTCCTAGCTCCAGGCAGCTCAGCACAGAAAGAGACTTTGTTTGTTTGGGGGAAAGTAAGGGAAGAGAATGAGAACCTCCATCTGGTAATCCATGGAATTCTTCAGGATCTTATCCAACACCACCAAGATGGTATTTATATGAGTATGCAAGAGCCACAGCATTACTGGGCTTGAGGAGCCACCAAATGTGCATATAATGCAATGATCAAAGACTTAGATCACAACACCCAAATCCCTGTGAATATTCGGAAAGCCTTCCCAGGGAGGACAAGCATAAACAGGCACAGACTGTGAAGACAACAATAAATATCTAACTCTTCAATGCCTAGACACTGATGAACAGCCACAGTATCAAGACCATCCAGGAAAAGATGCCTTTACCAAACAAAGTAAATTAAGCATAATGACCAATCTCAGAGAGACTGAGATAGTAGACCTTTCAGACAGGAGAACTCAAAATAGCTGTTTTAAGGAAGCTCAGTGAAAATCAAGATAATACAGAGAAGGAATTCAGAATCTTACCAGACAAATTTTAAAATGGGATGGAAATAATTAAAAGGAACCAAGCAGAAATTCTTGAGCTGAAAAATTCAATTGAATACTGACGAATGCAAAAGGGTTTCTTAACAGCAGAATTGACTAAACAGAAGAAAGAATTAGTGAGCTTGAAGACAGGCTACTTGAAAATACACATAGAGAAGAGACAAAAAAAGGAAAAAAGAAAAAAGCACACTCACAAGATCTAGAAAATAGCCTAAAACTGGCAAATCTAAGAGTTATTGGACTTAAAGAGGAGGTAGAGAGAAAGATAGGGGTAGAAAGTTTATTCAAAGGAATAATGACAGAATTTCCCAAACCTAGAGAATGACATTAATATTCAATTACAAGAAGGTGATAGAAGACCAAACAGATTTAAGCCAAATAAGACTACATCGAGACATCTGATAATAAAACTTCCAAAGGTGACAAATAAGGAAAGGATCCTAAAAGCAGCAAGAAACAACATACAATGGCACTTCAACATATCTCGCAGCAGACTTTTCAGTGGAAACCTCACAGGCCAGGAGAGACTGGCATGACATATTTAAAGTGTTGAAGGAATAAAATCCCTTTTTACCCTAGAATAGTATATATAGCAAAAAATATTCTTCAAACATGTAGGAGAAATAAAGACTTTCCCAGAAAAACAAAAACTGAAGCATCAACAGCAGAAGTGTTCTATAAGAAATGCTAAAAGGAGTTCTTTGATGTGAAAGAAAAGAATGTTAATGAGCAAAAAATAAAAATTTGAAGGTACAAAACTCACTGGTAATAGCGCACAGAAAACACAGAATATTGTAACACTGTAGGTGTGATATGTAAACTACTCATATCTTGAGTAGAAAGACTAAAAGATGAACTGATCAAAAATAACTATAACAACTTCTGAAGGCATAGGCAGTACAATAAGATACAAATAGACATAAAAAAATTAAAAGCATGAGGATGAAGTTCATTTGCAGTTTTTATTAGTTTTATCTTTGTTTGTTTATGCAATTAGTGTTGTCATCAGTTTAAAATAATGGGTTATATTATTGCAAGCCTTACAGTTTGTATTAGTCAGGGTTCCCTAGAGGGACAGAACTAATGGAATATATCTATAGGGGAATTTATTAAGCATTAACTCACATGATCACAAGGTCTCAAAATAGGCTGTCTGCAGGCTGAGGAGCAAGGAGAGCCAATCCGAGTTCCAAAACTGAAGAACTTGGAGTCCGACATTCAAGGACAGAAAGCATCCAGCACTAGAGAATGATGTAGGCTAGGAGGCTAGGCCAGTCTCTTTTTTCACATTTTTCTGTCTGTTTATATTCTAGCCACACTGACAGCTGATTAGATTGTGCCTACTCAAATTAAGGGTGGGCCTGCCTTTCCCAGCCCACCAACTCAAATGTTAATCTCCTTTGGCAACACTGTCACAGAAATACCCAGGATCAATACTTTGTATTCTTCAGTCCAATCAAGTTGACCAGTATTAACCATCACAAGTCTACCTTTTGTCAACTTGAACCCATACACATCTCCTGAGATCATACATAATATTCAAATATAGATGATAATAAGGTCATAGTTACACCAAACATAATACAACTATCCTTTGTACAACTGCAACTGCATCAATCCCCAACCCAAATACTATTACATAAAGTTAACAATACTTAAATGTTGATGTGAAGTCAATAAATCTTATGTCACATGATAAAGGAGAAAGGAAATAAAATGAAGATATTTTCTTAGTACAAGTGTATATACGCATAAACGTTTTTTTAACAAAAGAAGGAGGAAATACTCATGACAATTACAGTCTTCATTTTTCCAGCTGGTCACGTGGTTGTAGCTGGTACTGACGACTGCTTTCTACTACCCATTCTGTATTCCCTTTGCCTTCAGGAAGCACTTCAGCAGGTCATGGTTTTTTTTTTTTCCTGATAAAGTGACCCAAACCTTCATTCCTGAAGGGTCTGGGTCATTTGTAGTCCTGCCTGGATTGTGCTGTTGTAGTTTCCCATTGACCATAATCACAGGGCATGGTAATACTAACAGACGCCCTAATGGATCTCCTGTATTCCATGCATACTCTTCCTTACATCCATTGTGCAGTAGTAGACTGATTTCATCTTGATAGTCTGGGTCAATCACCCCAGACAACACTGTAACTCCATTCTTAGCCTGTTGACTTAAAGGTAGGAGAAGCCCAAAATGTTCAGGTGGCAATCATAACTTCCTGTTTAATGGAATCCTTGTTGTGTCTCCTGGTGGCAGTGTTCCTCCCTCTGAAATAAGACTCTCACTCAGGGCAATCTTAGCAGATTTGAGACTCAGTATCTGCTTCTGAAGCCAGGAGACAGAATCCTTGAGTTCATCATTTTCCTTCACCAGTTTTTCCACTGAACTTAGGAGCAGCCAACCAGCTTCATTATGTTCCTTGGTTCTCCACATAAGGTCAAAAGTATTATGTATAGAGTCACTAAACTCCTTGCCTCTCATGAGCAATGAATCAGGAGTGTCGAGTGTATTTATTTTGCTAACTCTCTAAACAGTTCATGCCAAGGACCATCAGTGTTCTCCATACTATTAGAAGTAGAGTCCTTAACATTTTTGTGTCTAATCATATTAAGCAGCCAATTCCAGAAACCCCCAAACCAACAAAAGAACTCCATCCTTAATATTCTGTTCTTCTAGAACCACTGCTGGTACCAAAATCTGTATTAGTCAGCGTTCTCTAGAGAAACAGAACTAATGGAATTATATATATGAGTTTATTAAGTATTATACCACCACAAGGTCCACAATAGGCTGTCTTCAGGCTGAGGAGCAAGGAGAGCCAATCCGAGTTCCAAAACTGAAGAACTTGGAGTCTGATGTTTGAGGGCACAAAGCATCCAGCATGGGAGAAAGATGTAGGCTGGGAGGCTAGGACAGTCTATCTTTTCACATTTTTTTGCCTGCTTATATTCTAGCTGCGCTGGCAGCTGATTAGATTGTGCCCACCCAAATTAAGAATGAGTCTGCTGTTCCCAACCCACTGATTCTCAAATGTTAACCTCCTTTGGCAACACCATCACAGACACACCGAAGATCAATACTTTGTATCCTTCAATCCACTCAAGCAATCAAGTTGACACTCAGTACTAACCATCATATGGTTACTGCAAATAAAAAAACATATTACAGATACACAAAAAATAAAAAGCAAGAAATTAAAACATACCACAAGAGAAAATCACCTTTACTTAAAAGAAGTCAGGAAGGACAAAAAACAAAAACAAAAACAAAACAAAACAAAACAAAAACCCATGAAACAGCCAGAAAACAAGTAACAGAATGGTAGGAGCAAGCTCTTTTCAATAATAACATTGAATGTAAATGGAGTAAACTCTAATCAAAAGAGAAAAAGTGGCTGAATGGATGAAAAAAAAAAACTAGACCCGATGATCTATTACCTACAAGAAACACCTTTCATCTATAAAGACACAAATAGACTGAAAATAAAGGAATGGAAAAAGATATTCCATGCCAGTGAAAACAAAAACAGAGCATGTGTAGCTACAAAAATATCAGAGAAAATACATTTCAAGACAAAAACTATAAGAAGACACAAGGAAGGTGATTATATAATGATAAAGGGGTCGATTCAGCAGGAGAATATAACAATTCTAAGTATACTTACACTCAACACTGGAACACCCAGAGGTATAAAGCAAATATTATTAGAGCTTAACAGAGAAAGACTCCAAAACAATAACAGCTGGAGACTTCAATACCCCACCTTCAACATTGAACAGATCACCCAGACAGAAAATCAACAAAGTAACATCAGATAATATGCACCACAGATGAAGTGAACCTAAAAATATTTACAGAACATTTCATCCAACAGCTGCAGAATACATATTCTTCTCTTTGGCACATGGATCATTCTGAAGAACAGACCATGTGTTAGATGACAAGTGTTAAAAAAATTTAACAAGTGAAATAATATCAAATCCCTTATATGACCACAGTGGAATAAAATTAGAAATCAATAACAAGAGGAAGTTTGGAAAGTATATAGACACATGGAAATTAAATAATATGCTCCTGAATTACCAGTAGATCAATAAAGAAATTAAGAAGGGAAGTGAAAAATTTCAGCCCACTTTCACTACTGTGATTCAACACAGTACTAGAAGTCCTAGCTGGAGCAATCAGATAAGAGAAGGAAATAAACACATCCCAATTGGAATGGAAAAAGTCAAGTTATCCTTGTTTTTAGATGATATAATCTTATATTTGAAAAAACATAAAGATTCCACAAAAAAACATTAGATCTGATAAACAAATTCAGTCAAGTTGCAGAATACAAAATCAACATGCAAAAATTAGTAGCATTTCTGTATGCTAACAGTGAACAACATAAAATGAAATCAAGAAAGTAACCCCCTTCACAATAGGTAAAATAAAATACCCATAAATTAGCTTAACCAAAGAAGTGAAAAATATCTACAAGAAAAGCTGTGAAACATTGAAATAAATTGACTAGGAAGCAAAAAAATAGAAAGATATTCCATGTTCATGATTTGGAAGAATATTGTTAAAATGTCCATACTACCCAAAGCAATCTACAGATTAAATGCAATCCCTCTTAATATACCCATGACATCCTTCATAGAAATAGGAAAAATAATCCTAAAATTTATATGGAACCACAAAAGACCCAGAATAGCCAAAGCTATCCTGAGCAAAATAAAACTGTAGGAACCACATTACCTGACTGCAAAGCAGAATGGAACTAGCATAAAAAGAGACATATAGACCAATGGAACAGAATAGAGAACAAAGAGTAAACTTATTGTCAACAAAAATGCCAAGAACACTCACTGGGAAAAGAACACTCTCCTCAATAAACGGTGCTGGGAAAACTGGATATCCATATGCAGAAGAATGAAACTACACCCTTACCTCTTTCCATATATAAAAGTCAAATCAGAATAGATTAAAGACCTAACTCTGAGACCTCAAAATATGAAACTATGAAATAAAACTTTTGGGGAAATTCTTCAGGACATTGGAATTGGCAACGATGTGTTGAGTGATACCCCCTAATGCACAGGCAACCAAAGCAAAAATAGACAAATGGGATCACATCAAGTTAAAAACCTTCCATACAGCAAAGAAGACAATAAACAAAGTGAAAAGACAAACCACAGAATGGGAGAAAATATTTGCAAACTACCCATCTGAGAAGGGATTAATAACCAGAATACATAAAGAGTTCAAACAATTCTATAGGAAAAAATCTAATAATCTGATTAAAAATGGGCAAAAGATGTGAATAGACATTTCTGAAATGAAGATATGCAAATGGCAAACGGGTACATGGAAAGGTACTCAACATCATTGATCAGAGAAATGAAAATCAAAACTATAACGAGACCAAATCTCACCCCAGTTAAAGTTTATCCAAAAGTCAGGCAATAACAAATGCTGGTGAGGATGTGGAGAAATGGGAACCCTTGAACAGTATTGGTGCAAATGTATGTTTTATTAAAACTACTATGGAGTATAGTTTGGCGTTTCCTCAGAAAACTAAAAATAGAGCTAACATATGATCCAGCAATTCTACTCCTAGTTATATACTCAAGAGAAAGAAAATCAGTATATTGGAGAGATATCTGCATTCCTATGTTTATTGGAGCACAACTCACAATAGCCAAGATTTAAAAGCAAACTAAGTGTCCATCAGCAGATGAATAGATAAAAAGTAGTACATACATACAATGGAGTACTATTGAGCCATAAAAAAGAATGAAATCCTGTTATTTGCAACAACATGGATGGAACTGGAGGTCATTATGTTAAGTGAAATAAGCCAGGCACAGAAAGACAAACATCACATGCTCCCAATTATTTTGGGGAGCTAAAAATTAAAACAATTTAATTGATGGAGATAGAGGGTATAATGATGGTAACCAGAGGCTGGGAATGGTGTTTGGGGGTCGGGGAAGTTGGGATGGTTAACACTTATAAAAATATTGGCTGGGTGCGGTGGCTCACATCTGCAATCCCAGCATTTTGGGAGGCCAAGGTGGGTGGATCACCTGAGGTCAGGAGCTCGAGACCAGCCTGGCCAACATGGTGAAACCCCGTCATTACTAAAAATACAAAAATTAGTCAGGCATGGTGGTGCACGCCTGTAATCCCAGCTACTCAGAAGGCTGAGGCATGAGAATCACTCGAACCCAGGAGGCGGAGGTTGCAGTGAGCTGAGATTACACCACTGCACTACAGCCTGGGCAACAGAGTGAGACTCCATCTCAAAAAAAAATTGTTAGAATAAACAAGATTTAGTATTTTTAAATAACTAAAAGTATAATTGGACTGTTTGTAAGAGAAATAAAGGATAAATGCTTGAAGTTGTAGATATTCAATTTATCCTCATTTGATTATTACACATTGTATACCTGTATTAAGATATCTCATATACCCCATAAATATATATACCTAGTATGTACCCAGAAAAATTAAAAATAAAAAAAAAACTTGTTTTAAAAGGCATAGAGTGGCTGAATGAATAAAGAAACAACCTGGGGAGTAGTGGCCAAGATGGTCATCTAGAAGCAGCTAGGTTGTGTGGCTCTCACGAAGAGGAACAGAAGGGGTGAATAAATACAAGACCTTCAACCAAAATATTCAGTTACTCACATTGGGATTAATCTAGGAAACAACTTGACCCACAGAGAACAAAGAAAAGCAAGAGGACAACAGCCCATCTGGGAGCAACACGGAGGCAGGTGAATCCTCCTCCACCCAGGGAAGCCATGCTTCTCCCACAGATCTTTGCAACCCTTGGGTAAGGAGATTTCCTTGAGAACCCACCCCACCAGGGCCCTCAGTCTTCAGTCTGACAAATAGAGTTACATTGAGTCTTGGCAGAGCAGCCGCTCAGGCATGTGTGGAGACACTGGAGCCTTAGAAACTTGGGCGTTTCAGCAAAAGTAGCTGCAGCTCCCACAAAGTGGGAGGTTAGACTCCTGTACATAGCCCTAGGAAAGAAGCTGAATCCAGGGGGCTGAGCAGTAACAGCCCACAGGCCTCACTTCCATGGCACCTCACAAGATAAGATCCACTGGCTTGGAATTCCAGTCAGCTAGCAGTAGCAGCATTGCACTTCCCTAAAAAGGAGCTCCTGGTGGGAGGGGCGAGCCACCGTCTTTGCTTTTCAGGTGCCTTAGTCGTTCCAGCCTTCAGGCTTTGAGAGTCTAGCTGACCTGGGGCAAAAGGGATTCCCCAGCACAGCCTAGCTCCTCTACCAAAACAAAGCCAGACTGCTGCTTTAGGCCGGCGCCTGATCCTGTTCTTCCTCACTGGTCAGGTCCTCCCAACCAGGGCCTCCGGCCACCCCCACCCAATCTCTCCAACTGACAGAGATCTGAATTCCCCCTCAAAAGGCATTCCCAGAGGGGGGTGGACGATCATTTTTGCTCTTTGGATGACTTAGGCATTCCAACCTTTGGGCTTTGGGGTGTCTGAGGTGACCAGGGTCTGAAGTGGACCCCCCAGCAAAGCACAGCTGCTTTAACAAAACATGGCCAAACTGCCTTTATAAGTGGGTCCTGATCTTGTTCCTCCTCACTGGGCGGGACCTCCCAACTGGGGCCTCCAGCTATCCCCACCCAAGCTCTCCAGCCAACAGAGATCTGAACTCCCCCTGGGACAGCACTCCCACAGGGAGGGGTGGGCTGCCATCATTGCTCTTTGGGCATCTTACCCATTCCAGCCTTTGGGCTTCAGAGTGTGAGGTGACCAAGGGCTGAAGTGGACCCCCAGCACAACGCAGCTGCTCTACCAAAACAGGATCAGACTGCTTTTTAAGCAGTTCCCAATCCTGTTCATCTTCACTGGCCGGGACCTCCCAACTGTGGTCTCCAGCCACTTCCTACAGTTGCCTTTGGGCCAGCAACAGGTCTGTAACTCCCTGGGACAAAACTCCCTGAAATAGGGACAAGTTGCCATGTTTGATGTTTCACAGCCTTCACTGGTGACACCTCCAGGTTCTGGAAAATCTGAGGTGATTAGGATCTGGAGTAGGCCCCAAGCATACCACAGAAGCCCTATGAAAAAGTGGCCAGACTGTTATGTGGTTGCCCATTTTCATATCTCCTCAATGGGCAGGTCCTCCAGGCCTGGCCCTCCAGCCACCCCCCACCAGAGCTACTAAGCTAGTACCAACTCAGCAACTCCCTGGACAGAGCCTCCAGGGGCAACTGAAAGCAAAGCCTCTTAGCCACAGCCTCTGTAGTGGAACTACTCTTGCCACCCTTGGAGTAACAAAGGAGCAAAGACCCTAAGTGTCTTATCCATACCTCCAACAAGCTGTAGTTGACCCAAGGAGAGGAGGCCAGTCCATCTCCCACAGGTCCTAAACACCACCCATGGCTCATCACCAGACAGGGAACCCCTGGCTTGGGCATAAACCCTTCACCTTGGGCTGACTGCACTGAGCAATTGCTGACCTGTATCTCTCTGGAGTAAAGCCCCCAGGAGTCAAGTAAACGACCCTTGGCCACAACCACTACTAAGATCTCCTCCTCTGCTGCCTCTATGCTGGGGAAGGAACATAAGCACTAAGATCACCCCAGAGCTCCAGTGGGCAGCCCAACTGTACCAAGTCATGAACTACAGCCAGACTCAAGGGGGAGAGGAACCTTCACTTTCAGAGCACTGAGAGGAAATATGGCTGCAACTGTGAGAAAAAATAGGGGAGCTACACAACTGAGCAAGAGTCTACCAAATGACCAGTAAGCCTGAGTGTCACCTGCGGGTTCATACCCCAAAACTTCAACACCAAAAATTCATCACTAAAATAACCCCCTCTGATACCAGAGACAAGAAATCAGCTTCAAATAAAGACACTACACAAAGCCTCAGCCCAGTGAAAACATCCAGAAAAGAAGTATATTGACTGTACTCAAGCTACACTGCAGTTAAAGAAACACCCACATGCAGAGATGAAAAAAAAACCAATGCAAGAACTCTGGTAACTCAAATGGCCCGGGTGTCATATGTTCTCCAAATGACTGTACAACTTCTCCCAAAAGAGTGTTTAACCAGGCTGAACTGGCTGGAATGACAGATGTAGAATTCGGAATATGCATAGGAACAAAAATCATCAAGATTCAGGAGGATGGCAAAACCCAATCCAAGGAAAATAAGAATCATAATAAAGTGATACAGGAGCTGAAGGATAAAATAGCCAGTATAAAAAAGAACCTAATGGGTCTGACAGAGTGGAATAACAGAATATAAGAATTTCACAATGGAATCACAAATACTAACAGCAGAATAAACCAAGCTGAGGAAAGAATCTCAGAACTTGAAGACTGGTTCTCTGAAATAAGACAATCAGAGAAAAATAAAGAAAAAAGAATACAGGGAAATGAACAAAACCTCCAAGAAGTATGAGATTATGTAAAGAGGCCAAAGCTACAAATCATTGGCATCCCTGAAAGGAAGGGGGAGAAAGCAAATAACTTGGAAAATACATTTCAGGATATTGTCCATGAAAACTTCCCCAACCTTGCTAGAGAGGTCAACAGTCAAAAGCAAGAAATACAGAGAACCCCTGCAAGATTCTACACAAGAAGATCATTTCTAAGACACATAATCATCAGATTTTCCAAGGTAGAAATGAAAGAAAGAATGTTAAAGGCAGCTAGCCAGAAAGGGTAGGTCACCTTCAAAGGGATCCCCATCAGGCTAACAATGGAATTCTCAGCTGAAACCCTATGAGCCAGAAAAGACTGGGGGCCTATATTCAACACATATAAAGAAAAAAACTTCAACCAAAAATTTCATATCCAGCCAAACTAAGCTTCCTAAGTGAAGGAGAAATAAGATCCTTTTCAGATAAGCAATGTTGAAGGACTTCACTACCACCAGACCTGTCTCAGAAGAGATCTTGAAAGGAGCACTAAATATAGAAAGGAAAGACTGCTACCAGAGAATAGTGAAGCTGGAGCGGATGCTGACAGAACAAATGTTCAATGCAGAGAATGGAAAGTAGCGCATCACTGAGGCTGGACTCCAGATCTGCACTGCCAGCCGGCTGGGGTCTGACTGCACATGGCTTCTGATGAATCTTGTGTTTTTTACAAATTGGAGCAGGGACAGATCGTAGATTTCTGATTTTATGTAAAATTTTGCCTAATACATTAAAGCAGTCACTTTTCCTGTGCTGTTTCCAAAAAAAAAAAGAAAAGAAAAAAGAAAAACACACTTAAACACACTGACCAGTGTCACTGCAAAGCAAGCACACAAATAAACCAACATAATAACCAGCTAATAGTACAATGACAGGATCAAATTCACACATATCAATACTAACCTTGAATGTAAATGGGCTAAATGCCCCACTTAAAAGGCACAGAGTGGCAAGCTGAGTTAAAAAGCAAGATCCAATGGCATGCTGTCTTCAAGAGACCCATCACACATGTAATTACACTTATAGGCTCAAAATAAAGGGATGGAGAAAAATCTACCAAGCTAATGGAAAACAGAAAAAAGCGGGGGTTGCAATCCTAATTTCCGACAACAGACTGCAAACCAACAAATATAAAAAAAGACAAGGAAGGGCATTACATAATGGTAAAGGGTTTGATTCAACAAGAAGATCCTAAGTATCCTAAATATATATGTACCCAACACAGGAGTATCCAGATTCATAAAGCAAGTTCTTAGAGATGTACAAAGAGACACAGAGTCCCACACAATAATAGTGGGAGACTTCCACACACCACTGACAGTTTTAGACAGATAAATGAGACAGAAAATTAACAAAAATATTCAGGACCTAAACTCAGCATTGGGCCAAATGCATCTGAGAGACCTTTACAGAAGTCTCCACCCAAAAACAACAGAATATAAATTCTTCTCATTGCCACATGGCACATACTCTAAAATCAGCCACATAGTTGGACATAAAACAATCCTCAACAAAAGTAAAAGAATGAAAATCTTACAAAACACACTCTGGAACCACACTGCCATAAAAATAGAAGTAAACACAATAAAAATTGCTCAAAACTATACAATTACATAGAAATTAAACAACATGCTCCTGAATGACTTTTAGGTAAATAATGAAATTAAGGCAGAAATTAAGTAGTTCTTTGAAAATAATTAGATCAAAGATACAACATACCAGAATCTCTGGGACACAGCTAGGGTGGTATTAAGAGGGAAATTCATAGCACTAAATGCCCACATCAAAAAGTTAGAAAGATCTCAAATTAACAACCTAACATAACAACTGAAAGAATTAGAGAAGCAAGAACAAATAAACCCCAAATGCTAGCAGAAAATGAGAAATAACAAAAATCAGAGCTGAACTGAAGGAAATCAAGACATGAAAAACCATTCAAAAGATCAACAAATCCAGGAACTGTTTTTTTTGAAATATTAAAAAAAATGGATAGGCCACTAGCTAGACTAATTAAGAAGAAAAGGGAGAAGATCCAATAAACACAATTAGAAATGACAAAGAGAATGTTACTACTGTCCCCACAGAAGTAAAAACCCTCAGAAACTACTATGAACACCTGTATGCACACAAACTAGAAAACCTAAAAGAGATACATTCCTAGACACATATACCCTCCTAAGGCTGAACAAAGAAGAAATGGACTCCTTGAAAAGACCAAGAATGAGCTCCAAAATTGAATCAGTAATAAACAGCCTACTAACTGAAAATGCCTAGGACCTGATGGATTCACAGCCAAATTCTACGAGATTACAAAGAGCTGGTACCATTCCTACCGAGACTATTCCAGAAAAATGAGGAGGAAGGACTCCTCTCCAACTCATTCTGAGGCCAGCATTATCTTGATACCAAAACATGGCAGAGACACAACAATAGCCACAACAACAATTCACCTTCAGGCCTATATCCTTGATGAAAATTGTTGCAAAAATCCTCAATAAAATATTTGCAAACTGAATCCAGCAGCATATCACCAAGCCAATCCACCATGATCAGGTAGATTTCATCCCTGGAATGCAAAGTTGTTTCAACATATGAAAATGAATAAATGTGATTCATCACATAAATAGAACTAAAGACAAAAACCACATGATTATCTCAATAGATTCAAGAAAGGCTTTTGATAAAATTCAACATCCCTTCATGTTAAAATAACTAGGTATTGAAGTAACATACCTCAAAATAATAAGAGCCATCTATGACAAAGTCCCAGCCAACATTATACTGAATGGGCAAAAGCAGGAAGCATTCTCCTTGAAAACCGGCACAAGACAAGGTTGTCCTCTCTCATCCCTTCTATTCAACATAGTATGGGAAGTCCTAGCCAAAGCAATCAGGAAAGAGAGATAAATAAGTGGCATCCAAATAGGAAGAGAAGAAGTCAAACTACATCTGTTTGCAGATGATATGATTCTGTATCTAGAAAACCCCATAGTCTTGGCCAAAAGCTCCTTCAGGTGATAAACAACTTTAGCAAAGTTGCAGGACACAAAATCAATGTACAAAAATCACTAGCATTCCTATACGCCAACAACAGTCAAACCAAGAGCCAAATCAGGAACGAATTCCCATTCACAATTGCCACAAAAAAGTAAAATATTTAGAAATACAGCTAACCAGGGAGGTGAAAGATCTCTACAATGAGAATTACAAACTACTGCTCAAAGAAATTAGAGAAGACACAAACAAATGGAAAAATATCCCATGCTGATGGACAGGTAGAATCAATATCATTAAAATGGCTATACTGCTCGAAGCAATGTACAGATTCCATGCTATTCCTATCAAATTACCAGTGTCATTTTTCACTTAACTAGAAAAATGTTTTAAAATTCGTATGGAAGCAAAAACGAGCCTGAATAGCCAAGGCAATCCAAAGCAAAAAGAACAAAGCTGGAGGAATCATGTTAGCCGACTTGAAACTATACTACAAGGATACAGTGACAAAAACAGCATAGTACTGGTACAAAAACAGGCACATAGACCAATGGAACACAATAGAGAGCCCAGAAATAAGGCTGCACATCTATGAACATGTGATCTTTGACAAAGCTGACAAAAATAAACAATGGGGAAAAGACTCCCTATTCAATAAATGGTGCTGGGATAACTGGTTCACCATATTCAGACAGTTAAAGCTGGACCCCTTCCTTACACCATATACAAAAATCAATTCAAGATGGATTAAAGACTTAAGTATAAAACCCAAAACTATAAAAACCCAGGAAGACAACCTAAGCAGTATTATCCTGGACATAGGAATGGATAAAGAGTTCATGACAAAGACACTGAAAGCAATCACAACAATAGCAAAAATTGACAAATAGTATCTAATTAAACCTAAGAGCTTCTGCCCAGCAAAGGAGAATATCAACAGAGTAAACAGACAACCTACAAAATGGAGGAAAATATTTGCAAGCTGTGCATCTGACAAAGGTCTAATATCTACCATGTATAAGGAACTTAGGTAAATTTACAAGAGAGAAACAAACAACCCCATTAAAAAGTAGGCAAAGGACATGAGCAGACGCTTCTCAAAAGAAGACATACATGCAGCAAACAAACATAAAAAAAGCGCTCAATATCACTGATCATTAGAGAAATGCAAATCAAAACCACAATGAGATACCATCTTACAGCAGTCAGAATGGGTATTAAAGTCAAAAAATAACAGATGCTGGTGAGGTTACAGAGAAAAGGGAACCCTTATACACTGCTGGTGGGAGTGTAAATTAGTTCAACCATTGTGGAAAGCACTATAGCAATTCCTCAAAGATCTAAAAGCAGAACTACCATTTGACCCAGCAATCCTGTTACTGGGTATATACCCAGAGGAATATAAAGCATTCTGCCATAAAGACACATGCACACAAATGTTCACTGCAGCACTGTTCACAATAGCAAAGATGTGGAATCAACCTAAATGCCCATCAATGACAGACTGGATAAAGAAAATGTGGCACCCATACACCATGGAATATTATTAAGTCATAGAAAAGAATGAGATCATGTCTTTTGTGGGAATATGGATTGAGCTGGAGGCTATCATCCTTAGCAAACTAACTGAGGAACAGAAAACCAAATACTGCATGTTCTCACTTATAAGTGGGAGCTAAATGATGAGAACTTATGAACAAAAAGAAGGAAAAAACAGACACTGGTGTCTACTTGAGGGCAGGGGGTGAGAGGAGGAAGAGGAGCAGAAAAGATGACTACTAGGTACTAAGCCTAATACCTGGGTGATGTAATAATACATACAACAAACCCCCGTGACATGAGTTTACCTATATAAGAAAACTTCACGTGTACCACCAAACCTAAAATAAAAAATAAAAAATAAGAAACAAGACCTAACTATGTTGCCTACAAGAAATCTATTTCACCTATAAAGACACACATAAGTACATAAATGGAAAATGATACTCCATGCAACTGGAAACCAAAAAAGATCAGGAGTAACTTACTTATATCTGATAAAATGAATTACAAATAAAATATATAGAAAGAGACACAGAAGGTCACTATATAACGATAAAGGGTCAATTCAATAAGATGATATAACAATTGTAAATATCAATGCACTCAACACAGGAGTACTGAAGTATATAAAACAAACATCACTAAATCTAAAAGGAAGAGATAGACTGCAATAAAATAACAGTAGGACAGTTTAACACCCCATTTTCAGTAAAGGGAGTATCCTCCAGACAGAAAATCAACAAAGATATCAGAATTAAACTACACACTAGACCTAATAGGCCCAAGTGACATTTATGGAACATTTCACACAATTGCTACAGAATATACATTCTTTTCTTCAGCACGTAGAGCATTCTCTAGAATAGGCCAGATCTTAGGCCACAAAACTAGCATCACCAAATTCTAAAAAGTAGAAATCATATCAATTACATTTTCTTGAGCTTCATTTTCTGTCCTGATTTTTAAAAAGTATTTTTTCTGACCACAATGGATAAAACTAGAAATAAATAAGATGAACCCTGGAACCTGCACAAACACATAGAAATTAAAAAACATGCTCCTGGGCCAATGAGTCAATGAAGAAAATTAAGAAAGAAATTTAAAAATGTCTTGAAACAAATGGAAATGGTAGTACAACATACTAAAATCTATAGGACACAACAAAGCAGTACTAAAAGGGAAGTTTATATAAATGCCTACATCAAAAAAGTAGAGATACTTGAAAAAAGAACGTAACCATGCACCTTAAGGAACTAGAAAAGCAAGAATGAACCAAACACCAAATTAGTAGAAGGAAAGAAATAATAAATATCAGATCAGAAACAAATAAAATTAATATTTTCCAAAGCAATACAGAAGACCAATGAAACAAAAAGTTGGATTTTTGAAGATAAAATTGACAAAATATTAGCAAGATTAACCAAGGAAAAAAGAGAGAAGACCCAAATAAATAGAATCAGAAGTGAAAATGGGATATTACAACTGATGCCACAGAAATACAAAGAATCATTAGAGATTATAATGAAAAACTATACACCAACAAATAGGAAAACCTTGAAGAAATGGATAAATTCCTTGACACATACAACCTACCACGGTTGAACCATGAAGAAACAGAATGATGAATAACCCAATGAGTAATGAGATTGATGATGTAAAAAAAAGTCTTCATCAAAAAAAAAAAAAAAATCTGGGACCTGATGGCGTCACTGCTGAATTCTACCAAATGTTTAAGGAAGAACTAATAACAATTTTACTTAACCTTTCACAAAAATTGAAGAGGTGGGAATACTACTAAACTCTACAAGGACAGCATTACCCTGATACTCAAACCAGACAAGGACACAGTGAAAAAAGAAAACTCAGGCCAATATCACGGATGAACACAAAATGTTAAGATCCTCAACAAAATACTAGCAAACTGAACTCAATCACAAATTTAAAACATTAGTCAGTGCTCAATGTTGCCCAGGCTGGAGTGCAGTGGTGCGATCTCGGCTTGCTAGAACCTCCACCTCCCAGCTGCCTGCCTTGGCCTCCCAAAGTGCCGAGATTGCAGCCTCTGCCCGGCTGCTACCCTGTATGGGAAGTGAGGAGCGTCTCTGCCTGGCCACCCATCGTCTGGGATGTGAGGAGCCCCTCTGCCCGGCTGCCCAGTCTGGCAAGTGAGGAGCGCCTCTTCCCGGTCACCATCCCGTCTAGGAACTGAGGAGTGTCTCTGCCCGACCGCCACCCCATCTGGGAGGTGAGGAGCATCTCTGCCCGGCCGCCCCGTCTGAGAAGTGAGGAGCTCCTCCGCCCGGCAGCCGCCCTGTCCGGGAAGTGAGGCGCGTCTCCGCCTGGCAGCCGCCCCGTCCAGGAGGTGGGGGGCAGCCCCCTCCCAGCCAGCCGCCCCACCCCAGAGTGGGGGGGGCAGCCCCCGCCCGGCCAGCCGCCCCACCCGGGAGGGAGGTGGGGGGCAGCCCCCGCCCAGCCAACTGCCCCATTTGGGAGGTGGGGGACAGCCCCCACCCAGCAGCCACCCTGTCCGGGAGGTGGGGGGCGCCTCTGCCCGGCCGCCCCGTCTGGGAAGTGAGGAGCCCCTCTGCCTGGCCACCACCCCATCTGGGAGGTGTGCCCAACAGCTCATTGAGAACGGGCCATGATGACGATGGCGGTTTTGTCGAATAGAAAGGGGGGAAATGTGGGGAAAAGAAAGAGAAATCAGATTGTTGCGGTGTCTGTGTAGAAAGAAGTAGACATAGGAGACTCCATTTTGTTCTGTACTAAGAAAAATTCTTCTGCCTTGGGATGCTGTTAATCTATAACCTTACCCCAAACCCGTGCTCTCTGAAACATGTGCTGTGTCCACTCAGGGTTAAATGTTAATCCATTTAAGGGATTAAGGGCGGTGCAAGATGCGCTTTGTTAAACAGATGCTTGAAGGCAGCATGCTCGTTAAGAGTCATCACCACTCCCTAATCTCAAGTACCCAGAGACACAAACACTGCGGAAGGCTTCAGGGACCTCTGCCTAGGAAAACCAGAGTCCCTTGTTCACATGTTTATCTGCTGACCTTCCCTCCACTATTGTCCTATGACCCTGCCAAATCCCCCTCTCTGAGAAACACCCAAGAATGATCAATAAATACTAAAAAAAAATAAAAAATAAATAAATAAAACATTAGTCACCACAGTCAAATGAGATTCATCCCAGGGATGCAAGGATGGTTCAACATACACAAATCAATAAATTTGATGCATCACATTGACAGAACCAAGAAAAAAAAGCACATGATTATTTCAATAGCTGCTGAAGAAGCATTTGATAGAATACAAATTCCCTATATGATAAAAACCCTTAACGAACTGGGTATAAAAGGATCATACCTCAAATTAATACAGGCCATATATGACAAACCCACAGCTAACATAATACTGAATGGGAAAAATTGAAAGCTGATCCTCTAAGATCTGGAACAAGATGAGGAGGCCCACTTTCACCAATTTTATGCAACATAATACTAGAAATCCTGGCCAAAGCAATCAGATAAGAGAAATAAATAAAGGGGATCCAAATTGGAAAGGAAGAAGCCAAGTTATCCTTGGTTGCAGATGACCTGATATTATACTTAGGAAACCCTAAGAACTCCACCAAAAAACTGTTAGAACTAATACATGAATTTAGTAAAGCTGCAAGATACAAAATCAACCTACAAAAATCAGTAGAATTTATGCACACCAACAACAAACAATCTTAAGAAAGAAATCAAGGAAGTAATTCCATTTCAAATAGTTACAAAGTATATAAAATACCTAGGAATTAATTTAAGAAGTGAAAGATCTATAGAAGGATAACTATAAAACATTGATGAAAAAGGTTAAAGGGATATAAAGGAAAAATATTTCATGTGCATGGATTGGAAGAAGAATCAATATTGTTAAAATGTCCATTCTACCCAAAGCAATCTACAGATTCAATGCAATCCCTATCAAAATACCAATGGCATTCTTCACAGAAATGGAAAAAAATAATTCTTAAATGTATGTGGAACAAAAAAAGACCCCAAATAGCCAAAGCAATCCTGAACAAAAAGAACAAAACTGGAGGCACCACACTACCTAATTTCAAAATATACTACAAAGTGGTCAGGCACTGTGGCTCATGCCTGTAATCCCAGCATTTTGGGAGACTGAGGTGGGCAGATCACTTGAGGCTGGGAGTTTGAGACCAGCATGGCCAACATGGCATGACCCTGTCTCTACTAAAAAACAAAAATTAGACAGGCATTGTGCATGCCTGTAATCCTAGCTACTCAGGAGCCTGAGGCAGGAGAATTGCTTGAACCTGTGAGGTGGAGATTTCAGTGAGCTGAGATTGTGCCACTGCACTCCAGCCCAGGCAACCAAGGAAGTCCCTGCCAAAAAAAAAAAAAAAAAACACTACAAAGTGGTGGCTCATGCCTGTAATCCCAGCACTTTGGGAGGCTGAGGCGGGTGGATCATGAGATCAGGAGATTGAGACCATCCTGGCTAACACAGTGAAACCCCATCTCTACTAAAAATACAAAAATTAGCTGGGCGTGGTGGCAGGCACCTGTAGTCCCAGTTACTTGGGAGGCTGAGGCAGGAGAATGGCATGAACCTGGGAGGTGGAGCTTGCAGTGAGCTGAGATTGAGCAACTGTACTGCAGCCTGGGCAACAGAATGAGACCCCATCTCTTAAAAAAAAAAAAAAAAACTACAAAGCAATGTTAAGTAAATCAGCATGGTGCATGGTGTTGGGATAAAAACACACATAGACCAATGAAGACAATAAAGAAACCAGGTCTAAGTCTACACATTTACAGTCAACTCATTTTTGACAAAGGTGCCAAGAACATACAATGTAGAAAGAACAGTCTCTTCAGCTAACAGTGCTGTGAAAACTGGACAACCATATACAGAAGAATGAAACTAGACCCATATCTCTCTCCGTATACAAAAGTCAAATCAAAATGGATTGAAGACTTAAATCTAAAGCCTGAAATTATGAATCGACTAGAAGAAAATTTGGGGGAAATGCTCCAGGACAAGACGTTGAAAGCACAGGCAACCAAAGCAAAAATAGACAATTGGGATTACCTAAAGGTAAAAAGCTTCTGCACAGCAAAGAAAACAACCAACAAAGTGAAGAGACAACCCATAGAATGGGAGAAAATATTTGCAAACTATCCATCTGACAAAGGATTTATAACCAGAATATATAAGGAGCTCAAACAACTTAATAGCAAAAAAAAAAAAAAAAAAAAAGAAAAAAAAAGAAAAGAAAAAAGAAAAAAAAAAGAAAAAGCCAAGTAATCTGATTCTAGAATGGGCAAAATATCTGAATAGATGTTTCTCACAAGAAGACATACAAATGGCCAACAGGTATATGAAAAATGCTCAGCATCACCAATCTTCAGGGAAATGAAAATCAAACCATTGTGAGATACCATGTAATCCTTGTTAAAATAAGACCGTGAATAATGGATGCTACCAAGCACATGAAAGGGGAATGCTTGCACACTGTTGGTGGAAATGTAAATTAGTACAGTCACTATGGAAAATAGTGCAGAAGTTCCAATAGAAACTAAAAATAGAACTACCATAGAATACATCAATTCCACTACTGGGTATACATCCAAAAGAAAGGAAATCAGTGTATCAAAGAGATATTTGTACTCCTATGATGTTTACTGAAGCACTATTCATAAAAGCCAAAATATTAGAACCAACTTAGATGTTCCTCAGTGGACTAATGAATAAAGAAAATGTGGTATATGTACACGATGGAATATTATTCATCCATAAAAACGTTAAAATCCTGTCATTTGCAGCAACATGGATGGAACTGGAGGTTATTACGTTAAGGAAATAAGCCAAGCACACAAAGACAAATATTGCATATTCTTACTCATATGTAGGAGCTACAAAAGTGGATCTCACAAAGATAGAGAGTAGACTGGTTGTTACCAGAGGCCAGGAAGATTAGGGAGGAGAGGAGAATAAAGAGAAGTTGATTAATGGGTGTAAGTATACAATTCGATAGGAGAAATAAGACCTTGTGTTTGATAGATCAGTAGGTTGCCCATAGTTAACAATAATCTATTGTACATTTTTTTTTTTTTGAGATGGAGTCTGGTTCTGTCGCCTAGGCTGGAGTGCAGTGGCGTGATCTCAGCTCACTGCAAGCTCTGTTTCTGGGGTTCACGCCATTCTCCTGCCTGCCTCAGCCTCCTGAGTAGCTGAGACTACAGGCACCCACCGCCACGCCCGGCTAATGTTTTGTATTTTTAGTAGAGACGGGGTTTCACCCTGTTAACCAGGATGGTCTTGATCTCCTGACCTCGTGATCCGCCCGCCTCGGCCTCTCAAAGTGCTGGGATTACAGGCGCGAGCCACCGTGCCCAGCCTGTACATTTCAATATAGCTAGAAGAGAATAATTTGAATGTTCCTAGCCTAAATAAAAGATAAATATTTAAAGTGATAGATATCCCAATTAACCTGATTTAATCTTTACACATTATGAATGTATAAAAATATCACATGTACCCCTTAAATATGTACATCTATTATAAAAATATTTTAAAACCACAGTGCAATTTTGAGTTCCTAGATTCTTTGTGTTAATAATTTCAAGTAAAATAAGTATGGTTTCCTCATAGTGATACATCCAAAATTTAAAAAAAAGAAACAAGAAACTGGAATTTTGAAATCTTAAAAAAATGAAAATGCAACTTACAGAATGAGACAAAATATTTGCAAACTGTATACCTGATAAGGGGTTCATATCCAAAATATATGAAGAACTCATCCAACTCAATAGCAAAAAAACAAATAAACAGATTAAACAACGGGTGAAGGACCTGAATAGACATTTCTCAAAAGAAGACATTCAAATGGCCAACAGGTGTGTGAAAGGATGCTCAACATCACCAATCTTTATGGAAATGCAAATCAAAACCACCATGAGATATCACCTTCCACCAGTTAGGATGGTCATTCTCAAAAAGTCAAAAGATAACTAACGTTGGTGAGGATGTGGAGAAAAGGGAATCCTTATCCATTGTTGAGGAGATTTGAATTGATATCGCCATTACAGAAAACAGTATGGAGGTTCTTCAAAAATTGAAAAATAGAACTACTATATGATCTGGCAATCCCCCTTCTGTGTATATATCCAATAAAATAAAATCAGTACCTCATAGGATATCTGCAATCCCATGTTTACCACAGCATTATTCACCGTAACTAAGCTATGGAAACAACTGACGTGTCTGTGGATGGATGAATGTATAAAGAAATTGCGGGACAGATATACAACTGATTATTATTATTATTATTATTTTTTTTTGACACAGAAGTATCACTCTGTTGCCCAGGCTGAAGTGCAGTGGCGAGATCTTGGCTTACTGCAACCTCCACTTCCTGGGTTCAAGCGATTCTCCTGCCTCAACCTCCCGAGTAGCTGGGATTACAGGCACGTGCCACTACACCCGGCTAATTTTTTGTATTTTTAGTAGAGACGGGGTTTCACTGTGTTAGCCAGGATGGTCTCGATCTCCTGACCTCGTGATCCACCTACCTTGGGCTCCCAAAGTGCTGGGATTACAGGTGTGAGCCACCACGCCTGGCTATTATTCAGTTTTTAAATAGAAGGCCATTCTTCCATTTACAACAGCATGGATGAGCCTGGAGGATAATGTTAAGTGGTATAAGCCAGACACAGAAAGAAAAATACTGCATGATCTCTCTTATGTGTGGATTCTACGACAAAGAGAGCCAGAGAATACAACAGTGGTTACCAGAGGCAGGCAGGGTTGGGGGAAATGTAGGCCAAAGTGTACAAAGTAAGTAGTTATTTAGGATGAACAAATCTAGAGATTTAAAGTACAGCATGGGGACTACAGTTAATAATATTGTATTGTATACTGGAAATTTTCTAAGAGCATAGATTATAAGTACTCTTATCCCACAAAAAAAGGTAACTATGTGAGATGATGTATTTGTTAAATTGCTTACTTGTAATCATTTCACTATGTATTTGTATTTCATAACATCATGTTGTACATCTTAAATTTTTACAATGAAAGAAAACAAATAAATAAGCATACATATTTAAAAACTAGAGTTATTCCTTTGCAAATAGAAAAAAACATTGCTCTGCTGCTGGAGTCTTTGTCAATGTCACTGTTAACTTTATTTCATAGAGAATATTAACTGTGGCTGTCTCCTGCAGATTTCCAGGGATACTGCATCTCAAATAAATGACCACAATCAAAGAGTTCGGCAACTAATTTGAAAGGAGTGACACTTGGAAAATGGCAGAGCCTTTGTTACTACTGAAACAATAAAGAAACATACGAGTTCAAGACCAGCTGGCCAGCATGGTGAAACCCCAACTCTACTAAAAATACAAAAATTAGCCAGGCATGGTGGCGCATGCCTGTAGTCTCAGCTACTTGGGAGGCTGAGGCAGGAGAGTCACTTGAGCCCGGGAGGCAGAGGTTGCAGTGAGCCGAGATTGCGCCACTGCACTCCAGCCTGGATGACAGAGCGAGACTCCGTCTCAAGAAAAAAAACAAACAACAACAAAAACAAAACAAAACAAAAAAAACACAGAACATTCAAAAAGGCACCAGAGCCATAAAGATGTAAAAAACTGAGAAATCGGCCGGGCGCGGTGGCTCACGCCTGTAATCCCAGCACTTTGGGAGGCCGAGGCGGGCGGATCACAAGGTCAGGAGATCGAGACCATCCTGGCTAACACAGTGAAACCCCGTCTCTACTAAAAAATACAAAAAATTAGCCGGGCGTGGTGGCGGGCGCCTGTAGTCCCAGCTACGTGGGAGGCTGAGGCAGGAGAATGGCGTGAACCTGGGAGGCGGAGCTTGCAGTGAGCCGAGATCGCGCCACTGCACTCCAGCCTGGGCGACAGAGCGAGACTCCGTCTCAAAAAAAAAAAAAAAACTGAGAAATCAGCTGTACAAGAAATATTAAGGAACTAGGATTACTCCCAGCCCCCGACCCCGAGAAAGCTGAAGAAGTTCTTTATGAGCTTCACATACAGGCAAGCTCTGACCCACAGCAGTTTTCATTTAAGAATCACCCTGACAATCATACCCAACTATTATTCATGATACTTATGACAGGTAGAGCCATAGATGCCACCCATCCAATATGAAGGAAATGGATCCCAATTTGAATAGAGCAGAAAGAATTATACTGTAATCTTTAATTTTCATTATGTAAGCTACAGGAAAATTTATAATGAGCAAAAGTGGTAATATAACAGACATCTCTGGATCATTTCCTCAAAAAGCTAAAATATAGCCCCAAGACTCAAAAGTCTTTAAAAAGATGCCTGTTAAATCTCCTCAGAAGACTACATGGATCTATACACTGTGTATTTATGCGTTTTCTATGTATTTGTGCATTAATTAAACCTTTTATTTTCAAAAATGACATCAGAGAAGCCTATTTAAATCCCTTGATTTCATAAAGGTGTTTCTTTACCTTATAATTTGCTGTGCTAATACAAGGCTGTGATTTCAAAGAACACAAAGGCTTTATGTAGTTCCTGACTGTGATATTATATTTGTACCTAACAGGTTATTGTTAGCATATTTTATCTTTTTTTTTTTTTTTTTTTTTTTGAGACACAGTCTCGCTCTGTCGCACAGGCTGGAGTGCAGCGGCACGATCTCGGCTCACTGCAAGCTCTGCCTCCTGGGTTCACGCCATTCTCCTGCCTCAGCCTCCCGGGTAGCTGGGACTACAGGTGCCTGCAACCACGTCTGGCTATTTTTTTTTTTTTGTATTTTTAGTAGAGAAGGGGTTTCACTGTGTTAGCCAGGATGGTCTTGATCTCCTGACCTCGTGATCTGCCTGCCTCGGCCTCCCAAAGTGCTGAGATTACAAGTGTGAGCCACCACGCCCGGCCAAAAGTTTGTTTTATATTATGCAATGTACAAGTACGTTTTTTTTTGAGATGGAGTCTCACTCTGTCGCCCAGGGTAGAGTGCAGTGGCACGATCTCAGCTCACTGCAACCTCCGTCTCCCGGGTTCAAGTGATTCTCCTGTGTCAGCCTCCCGAGTAGCTGGGATTACAGGTGTGTGTCATCATACCTGGCTATTTTTTTTTTTTGGACTTTTTTAGTAGAGATGGGGTTTTGCCATGTTGGCCAGGCTGGTCTCAAACTTCTCACCTCAGGTGATCTGCCCGCCTCAGCCTCCCAAAGTGCTGGGATTACAAGCGTGAGCTACAGCGCCTGGCCATACAAGTACATTTATACTAAATGAAATGTTATATTTTGGGCTAGGAATAAAAATTCCACTTGATTCCTAAAAGAAATTAACTTAAATACACACATGTAATTTCAACTTACAGAACCTTTCCTAGGAATCTAAGTTGTTAAAAATGTAAGAACTGTTTGTCTATGACAGTTATGCACAGAAAATGGGAGCAACTGAAGTTAACATAGAATCAACCTAACAAATAACACAGCATGAGAACTTGCATTAGATACTAGAATGGGTTACAAAGGAGGATTGTGGAGTCTCCTTCAATGAACTTAAAAAAAAACCCTCAGCTATCTAAGATGGCATAGTGGTCTTGCTAAAGCTAAAGGCACCTTACAGTTTATGATTTTATGATTATGTAAGAAGCAGTTGAATGCTTCAGATCACTAAATGGCATGCAATCACAGCACTGTGTCTCATATGTACTTGTCCAAAGGAGAGACCTAGCATTGTAGTGGAAAAAAACTAGGATTTGGAATCAAGATACCTTGACATGTGAGGTTAACATCTCTCAATTTTAGTTTCTTAATTATAAAATAGGGATGCTATTAATAACACTGCCTATCTAACCTGAAAGTTGTGAGGGTCAAAGGATATGAAGAAAAAGTATAGGAAAGCACTTTGTAAACTATAAAATAACATACTAATTTTTAATGATTGAATATTTTTGAAAAGGTCTGGAATTGGAGACTCCTTCAAAATATAACCTCTTTATGATGTGATGCTATATCTACATTTAAAGTATTCCACTTGCCAACACAAAGCTCAGATATGAATAGCTTTTTCCATTGTGAATTATTTCAAACCAGGTAAAGACCTGATAAGTATTTGGCTTCTATTAGAGTTTGGGTTTAATACCAAAATAAGAGTTGTTATAACTTGTGACTGCTGTAAGTAGAAGTCAGTTCAGAAAGACTGAAGACTGAAGGAAGACAGGTCAAAATATAGTCAATTTTCCAATAGTCAGCAGGAGGAAGTAAGGGAGTTGCCCTTGTAAGTTCTTTGGGATGGGCAATAACTGTTTTCTTTTTTATCTATGGATTTGTGGCTGTTTTGTATTCCTTGGGCCTAGTAACATGCTTTTCTCTAAAACTAGATTTCCTGGTAATCAGGGCCCGGATAATCCAACTGGGTAAAAAATTAGAAAGGCTTGCTCTCTACCACTGCTCCCACTTCAATGCTTTTCCATGTCTTCATTTAGCCTCCTTCACCCCAGGTACAGTTTGTGATAGCTACTACAAGTTCCTACTCAAAATTGCTGCCAGCTACTGCATTATTGGGAACAGTAGCCAAAACTACTTTCTAATGGTTGGTATTAGCAACATAAGTAAATGTTGGAGACACAAAAGTAGGCACAGCAACAGGTGGAGACAAGGAATAGGGCTGGCAATGGGGATACATTATATGAGAACTCAACTTTTAGCTCTTTACAAAATGCCTTAGGATGACCCAGTGACCTGGTAGGAGAAAGTTGAAGCTTATTTTCCTTTGCCCCTCTTCCTTTTAGAAAAGTAGACTACATGCATGTGTAGGCTTGCCCCATTACTATCTTTTAGTTTTTAGTGTATTTAAACCATTCTAAAAAGACAGTGAGTATAGGATTTTAAAGAAAATTTAACCAATGTGAATGAAAGAGGATGGAGAAAGGTGCAATGTTGCCCATTGATTAAATTGAACTCCACATTCAAGCAAAGTACTACAAGTGACTGCCCAGCAGGATTGTTTAGAAATCCATATATATCCAGATGTATATCTGACTGGTAATATAAATCACAGAATCACAAAGCTGGTAAGGAGCCTCCCAAGCTGCAATCTAATCTTATCTAAACTACCCATGGTTACTAAACAAATCTGGCCATACTTGCTCTCCACCATCCAGAGGACACTTATGAGGTTGACATGCTTATAAAATCTTTCTGGACACTATTTACTCAACACATTACATTGGTTGTATTAATGTGGACTTCATAGTCTTTGACCCTACTTACCTTGGTTGTCATCCTCATTGTCTTCCCAGGGTTCTTCATTTGCTAGCAGTGGGTTCTGTGACTCATTCATAGACCTCATAGGGAAGGAGTGTCCATCACCAGGGCTGATGGGAAAAGAAAGGCAGTGACCTTTTGCAGCTGACATAGACTTTTGTGAAGGTTATAATCCTCTTAAAAACAAGAGGGGGGTTCTTAGCCATATTTAGTCTTATTGTCTAAAGCTATGGTGGAATGGGCTCTTACAATAGCATTATTTAGTTGCTATATTGCTCTCAATTTCCATATCTTATTTGTGTGTCTGCATCAGTGTTAACTTCTTGTTTGTAAGCAACTCTACAGTTTGCTTCCCAAAATGCCCAGTATGGCAATATGCACACACAGCAAGCTTCATACGTATCACTTAATGATGATGATACCAATTTATATCCAATTATCTCACTCCTTTGATTCTAAGTTTTCAAGAAAGATGACCAGTCTCTGAAACACTGAATACAGTGGAGATAAGCTGGTGTGAACTGGTGAAAGACAATGCCCGAATGCACTGTTATTTATTTGGTGTGCATGGCAGAAAGGTTATTAGGAACTAGGGGAAAGAGCCAGAGTGAGCCATATCTAGACTGCAGATTTTCGGGGCAATTATCCACACGTGGGGTCTCGCTTTGTGGCTACCTGTGGTAAGCTAGGGTCAACTCCCTGGGTAATTTCTGGCCACTAGCAGATGGGATGCATTGGAGGGAACTGAGCTGGCCCTGGCTAGAAGAGGTTACAGTTTGAACATTTCAGTTTAGGTATCTGAATGCATTCCACACTTCAGTCTGAATGACTTTTGATGTTACCTATGCCTTTTCTCCTGTTCATGTATGTGGTAAATTGAAAGTTGACAGATTTTATTGATAGCGCTCTAAAGAGAATGTAAGTGTACCAATGAATGGGCTTTGATTTTTGGTTTTGTTCTTTATTCCAGAGAAGACTGATTTTACACCTCCCTTTGATGTGGTGATGATGTGTGGATATTTGTGTATGTGAGTATGCGAATAGGGTATAGGTAATATCTGGTAACAGTTATTAATCAATATTACCCACTGACATAGTTTTGCCTTGTGATTTGTAGACAGGTTAGTTGGATACACCACATCTCTGAAATACATGAGTCTTTAAAATACTAACTGCTACACAGGAAGTATCAAGGCAATCAATCAAGGAGAAATTTTTCCATAATTACCACCCTACCCCCAACAAAGTTACCTCAACTAAGTGAACATGAGTGTATTCCTGTCTAAGGAGGGGATTGAAAAGTGGCTGCAAGAAGGCTACAAGCAAGCTCTGCTCTAGAACTAGTTTAGTTGATGGTGGTTCAATCTGGTTCACAAAGTCATTCAGAGAACACAAGCTTGACTGTTTATTTCTCATCCACTACTTTCCCTGCATAACTGTTGCAGTTCTAAGAATGACCTACAACCACAAATTAAACTATACTACAAGGCTGCAGTAACAAAAATAGCATGGTACTGATATGAAGACAGATATATAGGCCAATGGAACAGAACAGAGGCCTCAGAAATAACGTCACAAATCTACAACCATCTGACCTTTGACAAACCTGACAAAAACAAGCAATGGGGAAAGGATTCCCTATTTAACAAATGGTGTTGGGAAAACTGGCTAGCCATATGCAGAAAGCTGAAACTGGATACCTTCCTTACACGTTATACAAAAATTAACTCAAGATGGATTAAAGATTTAAATGTAAGACATAAAACCATAAAAACCTTAGAAGAAAACCTAGGCAATACCATTCAGGACATAGACATGGGCAAAGACTTCATGAACAAAACATCAAAAGCAATGGCAACAAAAGCAAAATTGGCAAATGGGATTTGATTATACTAAAGAGTTTCTACACAGCAAAAGAAACTCTCATTAGAGTGAAGAGGCAACCTATAGAATGGGAGAAAATTTTTGCAATCTATCCATCTGACAAAGGGCTAATATCCAGAATCTACAAATAACTTAAACATATTTACAAGACAAAAACAAACAACCCCATCAAAAGAAACTACCATCAGAGTGAACAGACAACCTACAGAATGGGAGAGAATTTTTGCAATCTACTCATCTGACAAAGGGCTAATATCCAGAATTTACAATGAACTCAAACAAATTTACAAGAAAAAAACAAACAACCCCATCAAAAAGTGGGCAAACGATATGAACAGACACTTCTCAAAAGAAGACATTTATACAGCCAAAAGACACATGAAAAAATGGTCATCATCACTGGCCATCAGAGAAATGCAAATCAAAACCACAATGAGTACCATCTCACACCAGTTAGAATGGCGATCATGAAAAAGTCAGGAAACAACAGGTGCTGGAGAGGATGTGGAGAAATAGGAACACTTTTATACTGTTGGTGGGACTGTAAACTAGTTCAACCATTGTGGAAGTCAGTGTGGCAATTCCTCAGGGATCTAGAACTAGAAATACCATTTGACCCAGCCATCCCATTACTGGGTATACACTCAAAGGATTATAAATCATGCTGCTATAAAGACACATGCACACGTATGTTTACTGTGGCACTATTCACAATAGCAAAGACTTGGAACCAAGCCAAATGTCCAACAATAATAGACTGGATTAAGAAAATGTGACACATATACACCATGGAATACTATGCAGCCATAAAAAATGATGAGTTCATGTCCTTTGTAGGGACATGGATGAAGCTGGAAACCATCATTCTCGGCAAACTATCACAAGGACAAAACACCAAATACCGCATGTTCTCACTTATAGGTGGGAATTGAACAATGAGAACACATGGACACAGGAAGGGAAACATCACACACTGGGGTCTGTTGTGGGGTGGGGGGAGGGGGGAGGGATAGCATTAGGAGATATACCTAATGTTAAATGACGAGTTAATGTGTGCAGCACACCAACATGGCACATGAATACATATGTAACTAACCTGCATGTTGTGCACATGTACCCTAAAACTTAAAGTATAATAAAAAAAGAAAAAACCAAACAACTCCATCAAAAAGTGGGCAAAGGATATGAACAGACACTTCCCAAAATAAGACATTTATGTGGCCAACAAACATATTAAAAAAAGCTCATTATCACCGGTCATTAGAGAAATGCAAATCAAAACCACAATGAGACACCATCACATGCCAGTTAGAATGGCAATCATTAAAAAGTCAGGAAACAACATATGCTGGTGAGGATGTGGAGAAATGGGAACGCTTTTATACTGTTGGTGGGAGTGTAAATTAGTTCAACCACTGTGGAAGACTGTGTGGCAATTCCTCGAGGATGTAGAACTAGAAATACCATTTGACCCAGCCATCCCATTACTGGGTATATACCCATCGGATTATAAATCATTCTACTATAAAGACACATGCACACGTATGTTTATTACAGCACTGTTCACAATAGCAAAGACTTGGAACCAACCCAAATGTCCATCAATGATAGACTGGATAAAGAAACTGTGGCACATATACACCATGGAATACTATGCAACCATCAAAAAAAAATGAGTTCATGTCCTTTACAGGGACATGGATGAAGCTAGAAACCATCATTCTCAGCAAACTAATACAAGAACAGAAAACCAAACACCGCATGTTCTCACTCATAAGTGGGAGTTGATCAATGAGAACACATGGACATAGGGAGGGGAACATCACACACCAGGGACTGTCCTGGGGTGGGGAGCTAGGGGAGGGATAGCATTAGGAGAAATACCTAATGTAGATGATGGGATGATATGCAGCAAACCACCATGGCACGAGCATACCTATGTAACAAACCTGCATGTTCTGCACATGTACCCCAGAACTTAAAGTATAATAAAAAAAGAATTACCTACAACCTCAAATTAATCTTTGTTCTTGCTTTTCATATTTTTATTCATAAAATAATATTAGTATTAACCACAAAATATATAAAATGGAGATAATATAAATAATTTCTAAGACTATTGCCCTTACCATTTTTAACATTTTTTGGTGTATTTCTCTTCTGCTGTTTCTCTTCTATATATATTTATGTTTTTAATCACAGTGTATTGAATTTTTCGTTTTTCACTTAAAATATAGTACCATTTTTTAACATTTTTTGGTATATTTCTCTTCTGCTGTTTTTCTTCTATATATACTTATGCTTTTAATCACAGTGTATTGGATTTTTGTTTTTTCACTTAAAATATAGTAAGCACTTTCCCTTTTTGTGACATAGTCTTTATAACCATTACTTTTGATTGTATAATATTCCATCCAGTATATATATATATATATATATATATACATATATATATCCAGTATATGTATATATATACATATATATATATCCATTCCCATATTGTTGGCTGTTTAGGTTGTTTCCTAATTATTGGCTATAAATAATGCTGTGATGAACATTTTTGTGCATAGTTTGTCTCTGTCTTTAGGGTAGATTCAATTCCCAGAAATGGAATTACTGGGATGTTGGGCAAGTAGATTCTTAAATTTTTTGATAGATATTACCAAATTCAGTTATAAAAGATTGGTAGTGCCACTGCACACTGCCACAAAGAAAGCATGAGAATATCTATTTTATCAGACTCTCACCTCTTTATTTGCCTTTATTAACCTAGAAATGAAGAACTTGGGGAATAGAGTTTCACACTGAACTGATACCTGCTGCATACTACAATCAAAATTGAATTTGCTGGTTTAAGGCAGGGTCCAGTACTAACTTCTTCCAGTGGTAATATTTACTCACCTGGAACCAATAGGTATTAACCAGAACTTCTTCTTATCTCCAAACACCTGCTGGATATTCTTGATGAAGCCAAGGTTGAACCCATTTTTCTCTGGGCCACTTGTAAACACTGGAGTGCAGAAGGCCTCTAAGGCAGGGCAGGAGAGTTGAAGAAAAGAGGAAGAAAGCAATAAAGAAACAAATTTCAGCATAGTCATGATTTTACATTTCTCCATGTATGTGACTTGGTTCTATTATATCTTTTTGCTGTGGTAGCACAGACCTCTCATTTTTAGGTATTGCTAAATTGCTTAGTAAAAACCAGTTTAATCACTTCACACAAACTAAACTTGTTACTGCATATAAAGAATTAGAACTCTCTTTTTAAAAGACAGGGGAAACACATGGTGGTAGAAATAATTAAGCAGCCACGGGGGTAGTATGTATTTTGTACTGCTGAATTTAGAATATAGGAACAGATTTAACAGCACTTTATTTGAATCTAAGCGGCAACAACAGCCGAATGACCACCATCTTTAGAGCTGGGAAGAAAGTAATGACACATAAAGAGATGGTAATGACATTGATTTGGTTTTGAAACATTTCAAAAATGAAAGTGTTCATGCTGAAGCCTGCAGTGTAAGAAACTGAGTTTTACTTCAGCTAAAATGTCAATTGGTGAGCCATAATCACTTCAAAGACTGTAAGGAATGGGACCATGTTAGTGCACATTATTTTTAGACACACATTTATCCCATTAAGTAAATGATTTCACTGTTGGACTAGCTGCGTCTGACTGTTTCTCATTTGTTCTTTGTTTTCAGACTCTGTTATCATGAAGCTTTTAGTAGTTTTCCACTTCGTAGCTGGTCTCTAAGCCAAATGTGCTAATCTACCACCCTAGCAACTAGGGGCTACATACATATTTGGTTAAGAAAATGGGTGCAAATACTTTTTTTAAAATTTATTATTATTATACTTTAAGTTTTAGGGTACATGTGCACAATGTGCAGGTTAGTTACATATGTATACATGTGCCATGCTGGTGCGCTGCACCCACTAACTCGTCATCTAGCATTAGGTATATCTCCCAATGCTATCCCTTCCCCCTCCCCCCACCCCACAACAGTCCCCAGAGTGTGATGTTCCCCTTCCTGTGTCCATGTGTTCTCATTTTAAAAAATAGATACAGGGTCTTATTCTGTCACCCAGGCTGGAGTACAGTGGCACAATCTTAGCTTACTGCAGCCTTAAACTCCTGGCCAGGGTCAATCAATCTTCCCGTCTCAGCTTACTGAGGAGCTGCAGCCACAGGCACATGCCACCACACCCAGCTAATGATTATTATTTAAAAAATATTTTAACTATTATTTTAGGTTCAGGGTAAATGTGCAAGTTTGTTATATAGGTAAATTTGTGACTTGAGGGTATGGTGTTTGTCACCCAGGTACTAAGCATAGTACCCGAGTGAATTTTTTTCTGAACCCCTCCCTCCTCCCATACTCCTTCCTCAAGTAGGCCCCAGTGTCTGTTGTTCCATTCTTTGTGTTTACGTGTACTCAGTCTTTAGCTCCCACTTATAAGTGAGAACATGAAGTATTTGATTTCCTGTTCCTGAGTTAGTTCACTTAGGATAATGGCTTCAAGCTTCATTTGTGTTGCTGCAAAGGACAGGATCTCATTCTTTGTTATGGCTGCGTAGCATTCCATGGTGTATATGTACCACATTTTCTTTATCTAGTTTGCCATTGATGGACCTTTAGGTTGATTCCACGGCTTTGCTATTGTGAATAGTCACCCAGCTAATTATTTTTATTTTTATTTGTAGAGATGGGGTTTTGTTATGTTGCTCAGGCTGGTCTCAAACTCCTCAGCTCAAGTGATTCTCCTGCCTTGGCCTTCCAAAGTGCTAGGAGTGCTAAGAATACAGGAGTGAGCCATCATGTACGGCCAATAGATGCAAATACTTTCTTAGCTGTTAGCATTATTAGCAAACAAATTCCCAATGTGTAGTAGCTTTTGCACTAAACTTTTCTCAAATCTATCCTAGCTAAACATTCAACATTCAAAACTTGGACACTTTGTCCTCACTCCTCATGTACTGATTTGTACACAATGTAAATACTTATTTCACCATAGATGAAATAAAATGTACTGGAATCCATCAGTAATATAGTTTTCCACATAATAGCCTATAGACTGACAGAAAATATGTTCATTTATTTTACTCATTTTCTAGAGAATCATTTGTTCAATGTATTTATCTCATTCCCATAGTACTTAAACAGCCCCTTGATGATTGCAGATATTTACTGATTTTTTTTTGTTTCTCAAGACTTTTGGATTCTTGTTGTGGTTGGTTTGGATTTTTTCTCAGGGCTCTGTTTTTAGATGTGCATAATAAATTAGATTCTACTATCTTTATCAAACTTAACTTCTCCCTTCTGACATCCCCTTCTGTACTGATTCTTTCTTTAATTTCCTCATGTGAACACCTTTTAGAAATCTTCTGAGCTATTAACCTTGGGAGCTATTACCCAGTATGCGCTATAAAGAACAATGACCATTTTTGTTTCTGTGTGGGGTTTCATTAAAAATATTCTCATAATTAGCCTATAAGCTTCATTCACTATGCCTTTCTATTTTGGTAAAATGTATTTTCATCTGTCTCAGTCTGGGGTAGAGGGATGTCACTGCAGCTAAAATGCTTCACTGGAAGTTTTAATTGGGAACAATTCACAGGTCCCTCTGATACACATTAATATGTTTTTTCCTAATCTTAATATTCAGTCTTACCTAAGGTGGTTTTGTTTCTGCTGACAAGCCAACAATGGTAACCAAAGAGAATCACAAGGCTGACAAAAAACATGCAGGCCACAAAGAGAAGAAAAAGGACATGGAACTTAGAGCGAACACTGGGTAATTCCCCCTAGAAAAGAAATAATAAACAAGCAAAAGATTAAAGTGGAAACGGATGGCTAGTTTTTCTAAATATATAGGTTAGTAGTTTTCACATGTATAAAGTGTCTAGCTGTAATTTAAAAAATAGGTTCTGTAAAATTTTTATAATATGGTTCTTTCGGTCAATGATGATACCTGTGAGTGTGCTCTCAGCCTACAAAGCCTAAAATGGATCCTTGCTTAAGTGCAGTTCAGTGAAAAATAGAGTATCTTAAGTACCAATTATAAAAGGGTAATGTGAAAAGGGTATTCTCGGGCCATAATTGGTATGCAACCGCTTACAGCTTGTAGTCAATTTAGTTTGAGATCTTGAAGTCATATGCCTTATCCTCTTGTCTCAGGGTAAGTTATTCTGGAATTCTTTATATATCATGTTTCCTTGGGCATGCGTGTATTGAAAATGTCACGGTGATGTATGTAAGAAGTTAAAACATATAGGTAGAATTTTAAAATGTCCTACCCATAAGTCATAACCTGATTTTAAAGTTGTTGTAGATTCTGTGTGGTTGTTTTTTATAGCTGAGGTAGAATGTGCTGATATATTACATCCTGTGAAACAGCTGTTTAGACAGTAAAAATCAAGCATAATTTTTACAGGCAACTGTAAAAGTAGGTGGCTAAAGATTTTTATAGTTATCTAGGACATCTTATTTTCCATGTGGCACCAGCCTTTTTTTCCGACATGCAGCCTAGACCAGAATGAATGTTATAAAGTTCTGTAACATGCGCAGCATGTAACATTTATCTTCTGAAGAGAATCTTAGAAAACATTTTCAATTTTGGAGTGAATAGTTGGGGGAATGACTATTATTTATTTCCTCCTTCCCTGTGATGATTATTGTTTCAGTGTGATGAATCACTTTGAAATATTTCCAATTGCTCTCTAGTAATAAAGTTAAATGTGATTCTTAAGTGGACCTTAACTTCTGAATGATCTAGTTCTACTCCAATTTGGAAGGAGAAAGTTAAGGCTTGGCAACACTTGGCAAGTTCAGATAGTACAGATTTTTTTCTTCTCTGAGATAATATTTTTATTCATTTTTATGTATGGAAATATTGGGAATCTTCCAGGTTGTATACTGAAGGATGAAGATAAGGATGCTTCCCCTTATCTTCAGCCAGTCAGATGCTGTCAGCTGAGTGGGGGTCCAGGTGAAAATTGCATAGGGGCAGAGCAGCCCAGCAAAGAGCTACCTCAAGAACTTCAACCTTCAAGAATATTTATTTGAAACTCTCCTTTTTGAAATGATCCCTCTACAAATTCTCGGCCTAAGCATGCAAATTGAATTAGATTGGTTTTTGTTTTATTTTGAACTTATAGAAAAGATTCCATACATTGCTTTGCAGTGGGTTTTGCCTTGACTGTGTTTTTGCTTTCACAATCTTTAGTTTTTAAAGAATGTTTTAAAAATATTTTAAAGCTCACATTTATTTTACTTCTTATTGTTTCACATATAAATGGATAGTAGAAAATGGCTGGACAAGAGGGACTGATATAAAGTCAGTCCACAGTCTGTCTGGCTGAGCTGAAGTCTATTCCCTCACCCCACCCAATTACTCTTAAAGAACATTTTTGTGTCTGCCAAAGCATATCTACTGTGTTGTCCCTTGATAGAGTTCTTCTTAAACTTTTTTTTTTAGAAGAGGGTGATAGCCCTATGTCCAAAAATACCTTCTCAGGAGATAACCAAGCTAAATCACTCAAAGTAATAGCCATCAGAGAGAGAGCAGATGAATACTGGCAGAATAATGCTATTATCCTGATTCTAAAATAATTCATAGCTCTGTGAGGAGATCCATGGCCCAATATGTGAGGGATGTATTACTATTTTTTGCATAAGGAAAAGCTCAATCTCTTATCAAAGTAGCTATTGTTTAATATAGAGAAGAGAGAAATAATCTGTTGGTCTTCTGAATTCTTTAATCTCATGGAGCTAGAGCTCTCCACAGCAGAGCCATAATGGGCAGTAGGACATGGTATAGTGTGTAAGTTCACGGGGCTTAGGGTCTGACTTAGGTGAAAGTCCTAACTTTGGAAATTTACAAGCTGGGTGATCATAGACAAGTCACTTAACTACTATGAGCCTCAGTTTTTATCATCTTTGAATAAGACTAATAATTCATGCTTTGCCTACTTCACAGGGCTGTGGTAAGGATCAGATGAGATAAGTGGTATGAAAGTGCTTCAAAAACTGTAAAGTACCATACAAATGAAGGTTGCTATTGATAGGAGCACAGCTTGTCTCCTTGATACACAGCTTTCAAAATATATGGCAGTGTTTACTTTTTATTTTAAGGGGATATTCAATTTAAACAGAGAAAGCCACCCCTAAACTACACTAAAGTGTTATCTGGCTAAAGAGACTGCCAGGAAGCATTTCTCTGAACTGTCAATGCCCTTTTCATTTTAGGACAAGCCAGGACAGATTTCCTTGCCTCTCATCTGTGAGGCATGAGCTAGCCTACTGTGGAGAAAAAAAATGAGGGAATAGAAAGAGAACAAGGTTATGTTCACTCTTGGTATTACTTGTGAATATTGGCACATTTCTGATGATTAATTCATATCCAAATATTATCTTTCAAGAATGAAAAAAGCACATAGCACCTGGCTGGCATTGTGACATTTGATTATTGGCTGACTAGGTGGGCTAAAGGCAAAATGTGTGAAATGCAATATTGTTTATTTTGTTACAAGGGTAAAAAGTGGTTCCTAAACAGTAGCCTACTGTGTTAAGCACCAGGAAAGGTCTATAGTGAAGACCAAGGCCGACACTTTCCCTGCTGATTGGACATAGTAGATTTTCTTCACATTCAGGGTAGTAGCTCAGTATGTGGATTTTATAATATATTTTAAAATTATTGTAACTTTATAATAATCCTGTGCTGTGGAAAGGGACAAAGGAAGAGATGATGAAGCATTTTATATTTGTAGAAAAATTTATGAAAAAGTTTTACTTCTGCATAAAGTTTTGCTTGTATCCCTGAGTTAATGATTATGGCATCTATTATATAATTCCTTATTCTTAAAGTTATTAAATATCTGAACTGATTAAGCAAGTTGAAAGGGAAATGGAAAACACACATCACTATAATTTTCTACACTATCTTTTCTATATTACTAGGGATCAATGCACTGATTAATAATTTAAATATTCTTGGCTATTTAGGTTCCTATTGCCTTACCCTTCTCCTTTTTTCTTCAGTTTATTATAGTCTATATTCTGGTCACTGAATTCATGTTCTTTCTCTACGGCTTTATGTCTCCATTTGAGGTGAGATATTCATGTTATATAGGCTTTTGTGCAATCCCTAAATAACTAGTAGCTCTGTCCACATCTGTCTTCTGATATTCAGGTTCAGTTTGGACAGCCTTCATCATGGATGTCTTAGTAATTGTACTGGAGTTGTGGGGAAGGGATATCTCCTGGAGTCCACTGGTATGACATTTAAAAAGAACACATTTCACTATACTTTTGCCAGACCTTGTACACATATGTAAATAAAAAAATCTGCCTTAAGTTTTTCTTTTTTGGAAGTAGTTGGATACGATTTATATCTTCAGGTAGATGAAAGAACTTTTTTTGAGATTTCATTATAATTATTAGACTCACATTTTTAAAGGTAAAGCACTTTCAACATCTGTTTCATTTGATCTTGGCAATGAGCCAGTGAAGCAGGTAAGAGATCCAGTATTAGATCCCAGTTCTCCTAATTGCTAACCCAGTGTTTGTCAAACAAAGTTAAAAAACAAAACAAAAAAACCCCTCCCCATTATGTGAGATAGGTCAGTATATCTTTCTGTCCCATAGGAATTCTGCAACTCTCCTTTGAATAGGGAATTAGGAAGTATTTTCTAACAACAGGGGAGTGATTTGTTAGCCTTTTTCTTAGGAAACTAGGGATTTAAAATTAGTTTCAACATTTTTCAAATCTATAACTGGTAAGAAGTGGAACTTTAAAACTCAACTGGAGAAATACATTGTAAAGAATCAATAGGAGTCAAGAGATTAGGTACCCGAAGGCCTTAGCAAGATTCTCGTGTATGACAGAAACTTGTTTAACTAGAATCTTTAAATAACAGCTTCCTAAATTTCAGAGTATACAATATGGAAAACCTGTTTTTAGTGCCTTCTCTTCCAGTTACTTCAACAGTATTAGCTATTTAAAAATGTAAAAAGATAGAGGGTGAACAATGTCACAAGTTGGAGTGGGTGTGCATTTGTTCTAGGGGGACCCTTCAGGATATTTTTAACTTACTCTCCAGTATTTGATGAAATAGCTGAAGACTGTCGTAGCAATGTACAGGCAGTAGAGAACAGAGTAAGCTAAGAATTGAAGGAAGAATTTGTAGTTGGAAAATCCAATGCAGTTATTAACCCTAAAAAAAAGAAAAACTAATTTGAAATCAGGACCTCTTGATTGAGAGCACACTGATACATAAGTGAACTAAGCAATGGAATCATGCTAGTTCTGCTGCTTCATTATGTGTCGTGTAAAAGCCCAATAGAGATAGAAGTCCCGTAATAAGAACAGACTGGAAAAAACAAGTTCATGTCTCACTTGTTTATTCTTTCATTTACAGGCACAGAAACACCTGGCCTGCCTAATAGCTCTGGACTGGTTCGTGACACATCCAAGCAAACCTGGATCCTGGTTGCTAAAAATGTATTACAGTTTTAGCAGCTACATTTGGTACAGTTGTGGCATGTTCTTTTTGTAGTTAGGTGATTTCAGACTGGCCCGCAGGGTCTGATATACAAAATTTGGAAAATTGCTGAATTTAACATTCTAGAATATTTCAAACATCAAGCCAACTAGAAACAGAACTGAATTGTGTAATGTTAAAAGGAGAAATGTTTGTGCTGTATTTAATTACTATGCTCAAATGCTAAAGTTAATGAATATGAGACCATTAGCTTTGTAACCCCAGAAATTCACTACCATACCTTTGGTGTTATATTTTTTCTTTATTTAAAATGTTACCCCTCCCCTGTCCCCTACAGAAATATAAAACCCGGTGAATTATGGTGGCAGAAACAGGCATGTGACAACTATGCTTAGAAAAGTGCATATAATTGAGCAACTTTGACCCTTTTAGAGGAGAGAAATGAATCAGACATACCAAGGGCAGTGATGATCCATTTTTAACACACACCTATGAAGGGGACAAAATACAGTGTGATAAGTGAGGCTATGGAAATGAAGCAACATCTCATAATTAAACTCAAGGTTTCACCAGTATTTTTACATGGTTCTAATAACACCCATTCTCATATTTCCACTATAGTGACTCCAAAACTGTGGCCCTCAGTTATTTCTAGGATGAGGTAATCACAACAACACTTTATGGGATCATGCCAGCAGCAAGTTACATGCTTATAAGTCCAACCTTTCAAAGGGATTGGAAACTCCAGATTATTAATACAGAGAAAAGGTCCAAGATGTCTCCTATCATTTTATTCAATATTTAGTTTAATAAAAATACAGAAGAAAATATATGGCTATAGCCTCTATCTGAATCAAGGGTAAGAAAAATATGGGTGGAATAAATACTCAAGAGAAAAGGCATTACATGTATCAATATAAAAATGGGGTTTACAAAGCTGGAACAATTTGGGCAACAAAAAAGTAGTATTGGGTTATAATGCAAAATGTAAAATCAATATTTATGCTTTCATACTGATATAAATAAATGATTGAATAAATAAATAAATGAAGAGAAGAGATAAATGTCCCAAGCAAAATAACTTGAAATAATTTGTGTAGATACTCCACCTTCAAGGATGGAGGGCATAACTTCCCATTCCTTTAGTGTTGGCTGTGCATAGTGACTTCCTTTCAAAGAGTAAAGCATAGAAAGGAAGAACAATTTTACAGTGGTGAAACCTGACATACTACCTCAGCCAGATGATCAAAATTAACCTTTCAGTGATAAGTCATGTTTATAGGTACCCTTAATATGATGTAATGAGAATGGCACCTTACTCTATCGTCTTCCTCCCCAAATCATATTACCCCAGTCTAACAATGATGAGGAAAGCATCAAACAAATCTCAATCAAGGGACACTCTATAACCTACTTGACCATTAATCCTAAATACTGTCAAGGTTATCAAAAACAAGTCTGGGATACTGCCACAGCTAAGAGAAGCTAAGGAGATGAGACATCACTATTAAATGTAATGTGGTATCCTGGATGGGATCCTAGAACAGATAAAGGACATTATGGAAAAACAGAGGAAATCTAAATATAGACTTCAGTTAAAAATAATGTATCAGTATTAGTTCATTAATTGTAACAAATGTATCATACAAATATAAGATGTTAACAACAAGGGAAACTGGGTGTGAGACATACAAGAACTATCTTCACAATAAATCTGTAAGTCTAAAACTGTCCACAAATACAATGTTAGTTTTTAAAATGTGGTCTTACTTCTCTTACTTATCTTTAGAGTAGCTTGGATCATCATCATCCGTGTGAGGGGTTTTGGCATATGCTCATTATAATTGAAAGGAAATGCTCTTATCTAGGTATGATTACGTGTTAGGATCAGTCATTTTGTTGTCTAGGAAACCTTCAGTGGCCAAGCCCAGCCCAGGGGAAATATGGCCGTCACTTACATAGCACAGACAGAGCAGTGGTGGCAGCGGTCTGGCTTGATCAGATGACACCGGTCACAGAATCGTACAGCTATAAAAAAAAAAATAAGGTGGTTAGCATTTGTTAGGGCTCAATATAAGACCTTATATCTTACTAGCTTATCTGGATGACTTGTTATGCACTGATTATAGATAGTCAAACTCATCTCAAGTTACCAAGCAAAAGGCAGACTACATAAGAGAATTGGGGTATATATTCTTTTCCTTGTTGTATCCAATTTTGAAAGCACTTTTGGGGGCTGAAAGGAACTAGAAAAGTTTCTTATCTGGATATCTGTCATAAGATCATTCATTATAAAACAAACTATACTATCAAATGCTTGAGGGATCTTGAAAAACCATTTAGCCTCTATTTACCCCCAACTTTCTGATCTGAAAATAAGGATTCACAGTTTATCTCCTGTCTCCAGAGGTTGGATTGTATGTGGTGGATAACACTCCTAAAACATGGTAAAGAGAGTGGTTTCTAGAATAATAATTTGGGGAACAGAAGAGACATTCTAGAACAATTAGTTTAATTGACCATTTCACAGATAAAGGAAATAAAGATCTGGGTCATATCAAGTGATTTGCCCAGGGTCACACAGCAAGTTGCTGGCAGGGCTGTCACCTGTACAGTTTTGATGACTTCTTATTTTAGGATTCTTTTAACTCTGTAATTCTTATTTTAGGATTCTAATATAAAAAATCATTCCTCCTTCCCTCCCTCCTTCATTCCTTCCTTTCTTCCTTCCTTCCTTTCCTTTAGATGAAAGGTATTTTACTTTCCCTCTCATTTTCTAGATGTTCATTGATAGAGTACGACTGTGTTTAATGTGATTATTAAGTATAAAAACTAAAATGATGAATAATTTGAACTAATATAATCATTTCATCTAAAGTGTACATTAAGCACATATTACTGATTCAACACAATAGACAGTTAATTCAGCAGAGATTTGTTTACTTCCACTAATGGAAGTATGTGAGTGACTAAAGTCGTGGGTATAATTGAGTCAAAGAGGAAGGGAGAAGAACATGCATATCTGGGTCCTTTTGCATATTTTGAAATAGACTGTCAATGCTCCTATCCTCATTTAAGCCACATTGTCTCTTAGCTAGTTGACTGCAATATCTGTGTAATTTATCACTCTGCTTTCATACTTGCCCCTCAAAAGACCTACTATACAGAGTAGCTGGGTGATCTGTCAAAATCTACATCAGATCTGGCGTAGTGGCTCATGTCTTTAATCCCAGCACTTTGAGAGACTGAGGCACAACTATCCCTTGAGACCAAGAGTTCCAGACCAGCCTGGGCAACATAGTGAGACCCTGTCTCTATAAAAAAATAAAATAAAATAAATTAGCCAGGCATGGTGGTGTGCACTTGTGGCCTCAGCTACTTGGGAGGCCGAGGCGGGAGGATTGCTAGAGCCCAGGAGTTCGAGGCTGCAGTGATCCATGAATGAACCACTGTACTCCAGCCTGGGCGATAGAGCAAGATCCTGTTTCTAAAAATAAAAAAAAAATGTAAATCAGATCATATCACTCTCCACTTAAAACTCTCAATGGATTTCCAACACCTTCAGAATAAAATCCAAACTCCTTACCATGGCCTGTATCATCTAGCCTCTGCCTATCTCTTCAAATGAATCTTGTAAAACTCTCCTCATTCTATGTTCCAGTGAAACTGGCTGCCTATCTGCTCTTGTAATCAAGCTTGCTCCTGTTTCAAGGCTTTTTGTGCTTGCAGTTCCTTTTGCCTGGGATGATCATCCCTCTGCTCCTTTTGGTATGATGGTTAATTTCACTTTTTTTATTTCAATAGGTTTTTGGGGAACAGGTGGTGTTTGGTTACATGGATAAGTTGTTTAGTGGTGATTTCTGAGATTTCGGTGCACCCATTATCTAAGCTGTAAACACTGTACCCAACATGTAGTCTGTTAACCCTTGCCACCCCCTACCCTTCCCCCTGAGTCCCCAGAGTACACTACGTCATTCTTAGGCTTTTGCATCCTCATAGCTTAGCTCTCACTCATAATTGAAAACATATCATATTAGGTTTTCCACTCCTGAGTTACTTTACATAGAATAATGGTCTCCAACTCCATCCAGGTTGCTGAGAATGCCATGATTTTGTTCCCTTTTTATGGCCAAGTAGTGTATATTTTTTATGGCTGAGTAGTGTGTGTGTGTGTGTGTGTGTGTGTGTGTGTGTGTATATAACATTTTCTTTATTCACTCATTGGTTTGGGCTGGTTCCATATTTTTGTAATTTATAATTGCAAACTGTGTTGCGATGAACATGCCTGTGCAAGTGTCTTTTTCATATAATGACTTCTTTTGCTCTGGGTAAATACCCAGGAGTGGGATTGCTGGATCAAATGATAGATCTACTTTAGTTCTTTAAGGAATCTCCATACTGTTTTCCATAGTGGTTGTAGTAGTTTATATTCCCACCAGGAGTGTAAAAGCGTTCCCTTTTCACCACATCAAAGCCAACGTTTATTATGCTTTGATTTTTAAATTACGGCCACTCTTGCAGGAATAAGGTGGTATTGCATTGTGGTTTTGACTTGCATTTCCCTGAAAATTAGTGATGTTGAGAATGTTTTCACGTTTGTTGGCCATTTGCATATCTTCTTTTGAGAATTGTTTATTCAGGTCCTTAGCCCACTTTTTGATGGGATTGTTTTTTTCTTGCTGGTTTGTTTGGGTTCCTTGTAGATTCTGGATATTCGTCCCTTGTCACATGCATAGTTTGTGGATAATTTTTCCCAGCCTTTGGGTTGTCTGTTTACTCTGCTATTTCTTTTCCTATGCAGAAGCTTTCTAGTTTAATTAAGTCCCATCAATTTATCTTTGTTTGTGTTGCATTTGCCTTTGGGTTCTTGGTCATGAACTATTTGCATAGGCCAATATCTAGCAAAGTTTTTCCAGTGTTATCTTCTATAATGTTTATGGTTTCAGGTCTTAGATTTAAGTCTTTGATCCAACTTGAGTTCAGTAGATTTTTGTATATGGTGATAAATGAGGATCCAGTTTCATTCTTCTACATGTGGCTTGCCAATTATCCCAGCATCATTTGTTGAATAGGGTGTCTTTCCCCAATTTATGTTTTTGTTTGCTTTGTCAAAAATCAGTTAGCTGTAAGTATTTGGGCTTATTTCTGGGTTCTCTATTCTGTTCCATTGGCCTATGCACCTATTTTTATACCTGTACCATGCTGCTTTGGTGACTATAGCCTTGTAGTATAGTTTGAAGTCAGGTAACGTGATGCCTCCAGATTTGTTCTTTTTGCTTACTCTTGCTTTGCCTAATGCGGGCTTTTATGGTTTCACATGAATTTTAGAATTGTTTTTTCCAGTGCTGTGAAGAATGATGATGGTAGTTTGATGGGAATTGCATTGAATTTGTATATTGCTTTTGGCAGCATGGTCATTTTCACAATATTGATTATACCCATTCATGGGCATGGGATGTGTTTCCATTTGTTTATGTTGTCTATGATTTCTCTCAGCAGTGTTTTGTAGTTTTCCTTGTAGAGGTCTTTCATGTCCTTGGTTAGGTATATTTCTAAGTTTTGTTTGTTTGTTTGTTTGTTTTCTGCTATAGTAAAAGTGGTGGAGTTCTTGATTTGATTCTCAGCTTGGTTGCTGTTGGTGTATAGCACTGCTACTGATTTGTATACATTAATTTTGTAACCTGAAATTTTATTGAATTCATTGATCAGATCCAGGAGCTTTTTGGAAGAGTCTTTAGGGTTTTCTAGGTATATGATCACATTATCAGCAAACAGTGACTGTTTGACTTCCTCTTTATTCATTTGGATGTCCTTTATTTCTTTCTCTTGTCTGATCACTCTGGCTAGGACTTCCAGTACTATGTTGAATAGAAATGGTGAAAGTGGGCATCTTTGTCTTGTTCCAGTCCTCAGGAACAATGCTTTCAACTTTTCCCCATTCAGTATAATTTAGCTGTGGGTTTGTCATAGATGGCTTTTATTACCTTAACATATTTCCCTTCTATGCTGATTTTGCTGAGGATTTTAATCATAAAGGGATGCTGGATTTTGTCAAATGCTTTTTCTGCGTCTATTGAGATGATCATGTGATTTTTGTTTTTACTTATGTTTATGTGGTGTACCACATTTATTGACTTGCCTATGTTAAACCAACCCTGAATCCATGGTAGGAAACCCACATGATGATGATGGATTATGTTTTTGATATGCTGTTGAATTTGGTTAGCTAGTATTTTGTTGAGGATTTTTGCATCTATATTCATTAGGAATATTGGTCTGTAGTTTTCTCTTTTAGCTATGTTCTTTCCTGGTTTTTGGTACTAGGGTAATATTGGCTTCATAGAATAATTTAGGAAGGATTCCCTCTTTCTCTGTCTTTTGGAATAGTTTCAGTAGGAGTGGTACCAATTCTTTTTTGAGTGTCTGATAGAATTCAGCTGTGAATCCATCTGGCCCTGGACTTTTTTTTGTTGGCAATTTTTTTATTACCATTTTAATCTTGCTGCTTGTTACTGGCCTCTTCAGAGTTCCCATTTCTTTCTGGCTTAATCTAGCAGAGTTGTATATTTCCAGGAATTTATCTATCTCCTCTAAATTTTCTAGTTTGTGCCCATGAATGTGTCCTTAGTTGCCTTGAATGATCTTTTGTATTTCTGTTATCGGCTGTAATATCTCCCTTTTTGTTTCAAATTGAGCTTATTTGGATCTTCACTCTTCTTGGTTTATCTCACTAATTGTCTATCAATTTTATCTTTTCGAAGAATAAGCTTTTTGTTTCATTTATCTTTTGTATTCTTATTTTTTGTTTCAATTTCATTTAGTTCTGCTCTGATTTTTGTTATTTCTTTTCTTCTGCTGGGTTTGGGTTTGGTTTGTTCTTGTTTCTCTAGTTCCTTGAGGTGTAAGCTTAGATTGTCCATTTGTGCTCTTTCAGACTTTTTGATGTAGGCACTTAATGCTATCAACTTTCCTCTTAGCACTGTTTTGCTGTATCCCAAAGGTTTTGATAGGTTGTGTTACTATTATCATTCAGTTCAAAGAATTTTTAAAACTTCCATCTTGATTTCATTGTTGACTCAACAATCATTCATGAGTAGATTATTTAAATTCTATGTATTCACATGGTTTTGAAGGTTCCTACTAAAGTTGATTTCCAATTGTATTCCACTGTGGTCTGAGAAAGTACTTGAAATAATTTTGATTTTCTTAAACTTACTGAAACTTGTTTTGTGGCCTATCATATGGTCTATCTTGAATAATTTTCCATGTGCTAATGAATAGAATGTATATTCTGCAGTAGTTGGGTAGAATGTTCTGTAAATATCTCTTTTGTTTTGTTTGTTTTATTTTTTGTTTATTTTGTTTTGTTTTGTTTTGTCTTTTTGAGACAGAGTCTCACTCTGTCGCCCAGGCTGGAGTGCAGTGGCGTGATCTCGGCTCACTGCAAGCTCTGCCTCCTGGGTTCACGCCATTCTCCTGCCTCAGCCTCCCAAGTAGCTGGGACTACAGGCACCCACCACCATGCCCGGCTAATTTTGTGTGTTTTTAGTAGAGATGGGGTTTCACCGTGTTAGCCAGGATGGTCTTGATTGCCTTACCTCGTGATCCGCCCGCCCCGGCCTCCCGAAGTGCTGGGATTACAGGCCTGAGCCACCGCGCCAAGCCCCTGTAAATATCTGTTAAGTCTATTTGTTCTAGTGTGTAGTTTAAGTCTATTGTTTCTTTGTTGTTTCTTTGTTGACTTTCTTTTTTTTTTTGTTTTGTTTTAATTTATTTATTATTATTATACTTTAAGTTTTAGGGTAGATGTGCACAATGTGCAGGTTAGTTACATACGTATACATGTGCCATGCTGGTGTGCTGCACCCACTGACTCGTCATCTAGCATTAGGTATATCTCCCAATGCTATCCCTCCCCCTTCCCCCCCACCCCACAACAGTCCCCAGAGTGTGATGTTCCCCTTCCTGTGTCCACGTGTTCTCATTGTTCAATTCCCACCTATGAGTGAGAATATGCAGTGTTTGGGTTTTGTTCTTGCGATACTGTACTGAGAATGATGATTTCCAATTTCATCCATCCATGTCCCTACAAAGGACATGAACTCATCATTTTTTATGGCTGCATAGTATTCCATGGTGTATATGTGCCACATTTTCTTAATCCAGTCTATCATTGTTGGACATTTGGGTTGGTTCCAAGTCTTTGCTGTTGTGAATAATGCCGCAACAAACATACGTGTGCATGTGTCTCTAAAGCAGCATGATTTATAGTCCTTTGGGTATATACCCAGTAATGGGATGGCTGGGTCAAATGGTATTTCTAGTTCTAGATCTCTGAGGAATCGCCAAACTGACTTCCATACTCATCTGACAAAGGGCTAATATCCAGAATCTACAATGAACTCAAACAAATTTACAAGAAAAAAACAAACAACCCCATCAAAAAGTGGGCGAAGGACATGAACAGACACTTCTCAAAAGAAGACATTTATGCAGCCAAAAAACACATGAAAAAATGCTCACCATCACTGGCCATCAGAGAAATGCAAATCACAACCACAATGAGATACCATCTCACACCAGTTAGAATGGCAATCATTAAAAAGTCAGGAAACAACAAGTGCTGGAGAGGATGTGGAGAAATAGGAACACTTTTACACTGTTGGTGGGACTGTAAACTAGTTCAACCATTGTGGAAGTCAGTGTGACTTTCTGTCTTGATGGCCTGTCTAGTGCTGCCAGTGGAGTAGTGAAGTCCCCCGCTATTATTGTGTTGCCATCTATTTCATTTCTCAAGTCTAATAGTAATTGTTTTGTAAATTTGTGGGCTCCAGTATTAGGTGCATATATATTTAGGATTGTGATATTTTCCTGTTTAACTGTCCTTTTATCATTATATAATGTCCCTCTTTGTCTTTTTAAACTGTTGTTGCTTTAAAGTCTGTTTTTTTTCTAAGAATAGCTAACCCTGCATATTTTTAGTGTCCATTTGCATTGAATACCTTTTTTCACTCCTGTACCTTAAGTTTATGTCAGTCCTTTTATGTTAGGTGCGTTGAAGACAGCAGATACTTGGTTGGTAAACTTTTATTCATTCTGCCATTCTGTATCTTTTAAGTGGAGGATTTAGGCCATTTACATTCAACATTAATATTGAGATGTGAGGTATCATTCTATTCATCATGCTAGTTGTTGCATCAATGCCTTTTTTACATTGTGTTTTTGTTTTATAAGCCCTGTGAGATTTATGCTTTAAGAAAGTTCTATTTTGCTGTATTTTGAGGTTTTGTTTCAAGATATTGAACTCCTTTTAACATTTCTTGTAGCTCTGCCTTGGTAGTGGTAAATTATCTCAGCATTTGTTTGTCTAAAAAAGATTTTATCTTTCCTTCATTTATGAAGTTTTCTTTCGCTGGATACAAAATTCTTGGCTGGTAATTATTTTCTTTAAGTAGGCAAAATACAGGACCCAAATCCCTTCTAGTTTGTAGGGTTTCTGCTGACAAATCTGCTGTTAGTCTGATAGCTTTCCCTTCATAGGTTACCTGATGCTTTTGCCTCACAGCTCTTAAGATTTTCTCCTTTGTCTTGACTTTAGATAATCTGATGACTGTGTGCCTACCTGATGATTTTTTGCTATGAATTTCCTGGGTGTTCTGTGAGCTTCTTGTATTTGGATGTCTATATCTCTAGCAAGGCCAGGGACATTTTCCTCAGTTTTTCCCTCAAATAAGTTTTCCAAACACTTAGATCTCTCTTCTTCCTCAGGAACACCAATTACTCTTAGGTTTCAGAATAACATAATCATTTAACATAATCACACATCTTCTTGGAGGCTTTGTTCATTTTTTTGAATTTTTTTTCTTTGTCTTTGTCAGATTGGGTTAATTCAAAAGCCTTTTCTTTAAGCTCTGATGTTCTTTCTTCTACTTCTTCAATTATATTGTTGTAACTTTCCAGTTTCTTTTGCATTTGTCTAACTGTTTCATTTCCGGAAGCTGCAGATGTTTTTTATTTATGCTGTATATTTCTCTGGAGATATTTTAATCCATATCCTATAATATTTTTAAAATTTCTTTAAATTATTTTTCATCTTTCTCTGATCCCTCCTTGAACAGCTTAATAATTGACTTTCTAAATTCTTTTCTGGGCAATTCACAGTATTCTTCTTGGTTTAGATCCATTGCTTGTGACCTAATGTGGTCTTTGGGGGATGTCAAAGAACCTTGCTTTATAATATTATCAGAATTGTTTTTCTCGTTCCTTCTCATTTGGGTAGACTATGTCAGAGGAACGTTCTGTGGCTCAAGGGCTGCTGTTCAGATTATTTTCTTCCACTGGGTGATCCCTTGATGTGGTGTTCTCCCCATTTTTCTAAGGATGGGGTTTCCTGGGAGCCAGACTGCAGTGATTGTTATTTGCTCTTCTGGGTCTAGCCACCCAGCAGAGCTACCAGACTCTGTGCTGGTACTGGGGAGTGTCTGCAAAGAGTCCTGTGATTTGATCCATCTTCAGTTCTCTCAGTCATGGATACCAGCACCTGCTCCAGTGGAGGTAGCAGGGGAGTTGAAGTGGATTCTGTGAGGATCCTTGACTGTAGTTTTTTTTTATGGCCCTGGTTTTCTCAAATGCTGTTTGTGCTAACAGTGAAGCTATCACGTGGACAAACTCAGGACCTCTGGTTAGCCAGGATGTCCCAGGCAGTGGAATTAGCTGTTGTTTTCTCCTTTCTTGGAGCAGGGTTGTTCTTTTTTTCTTTTCCTTTTTTTTTGAGATGGAGATGGAGTCTTGCTCTGTTGCCCAGGCTGGAGTGCAGTGGCACGATCTCGGCTCAATGCAAGCTCCGCCTTCCGGGTTCATGCCATTCTCTCGCTTCAGCCTCCTGAGTAGCTGGGACTACAGGCGCCCACCACCATGCCCGGCTAATTTTTTGCATTTTTAGTAGAGACGGGGTTTCACCGTGTTAGCCAGGATGGTCTCGATCTCCTGACCTTGTGATCTGCCCGCCCCAGCCTCCCAAAGTGCTGGGATTACAGGCGTGAGCCACTGTGCCCGACCACATTCTTTTATGTGTTGTTGTAATGGCTTGAGTTGGTTGGCCTCCAGCCAGGAGGTGGGGCTTTCAAGAGAGCATCAGCTGTGGTAGTATAGCGGGGATTCAATCTTTCCCTAGGGTCACCTGGATAAGTATTCTGGTTTCTCAGGCAATGGGCAGGGACATAGAACTCCCAAGAGATTTCATCTTCAGCTACCAGGGCATGTAGAGAAAGGCCATCAGGGCAGGTTAGGCATGTCTGAGCTCAGACTCTCCTTGTGTGGGGCTTGCTATGGTTGCTGTGGGAAATAGGGGTGTTGTTCTCAGGTTAATGGAGTTATGTTCCCAGGAGGATTATGGCTGCCTCTACTACATCATATAGGTCACCAGGGAAGTGGAGAAAAGCCAGCAGTGACAGGCCTCACCCAACTCCCATGCAGCCAGCAAGGCCAGTCTCACTCTCACCGTACCCACCAACAGCACCTAGTTTATATCCAGGAAGCCGGTTTGCAGGGCTGACATCTTGCCTTGTTACAAGCATCCCCATGGAGAAAGCAAGCAGGGCTTTCAGGCCCTGCCCCTCCCTGCCTGCCACAGCTTCTGTGCTCGTATCTATACTTCCCGTTCATCTCCCTGGATTCTGCCCAAGAAAATTCATGCTCAGTTGAAATTATTACAAAGCTCAGCTGTGAGTTTCCTTCTCTCTGTGGCTGTTCCCCAAGGAACCCTTGAAATAAAGAGAGCCCTAGTGACAAGGAAATGGCTAGTCTGGGCTTCCCTGAAGACCGTGAGTGCCTACAGGGTTCTTCCCACTGCTTCCTCTACTTTTATATTTCTCTTGGCTCTCCAAATTTGTTTCCGCTCTAAGGAAGGTGAAATCCTTTTCCCACAATCAGAATTTTTAGATTCCCCAGTGGGGATGCATGTTCAGAAGTGGACTTTCCCCCTCTCAACACTTTGGGCACTCACAGGTTTTTGGCTGTCTCATGGAGTTTGCAGTGGCAAGATGCTTCTTTCAAAGGATCTGTGAATTCTTTCCGCTTTCCTGGTATGTTCCTGTGGTAGTTCTTTTTTTTTTTGCCTGAGACGGAGTCTCGCTCTGTCGCCCAGGCTGGAGTGCAGTGGCGTGATCTCCTCTCACTGCAAGCTCTGCCTCCTGGGTTCACACCATTCTCCTGCCTTAGCCCCCCGAGTAGCTGGGATTACAGGCACCCGCCACTGCACCCGGCTAATTTTTTGTATTTTTAGTAAAGATGGGGTTTCACCATGTTAGCCAGGATGGTCTCGATCTCCTGATCTCGTGATCCACCCGCCTCAGCCTCCCAAAGTGCTGGAATTACAGGCATGAGCCAGCACACCCGGCCACCCTGTGGTAGTTCTTAGATCAAAAGTTCATGGTGTGAGTCTCCACATGTTGCTTTGTCCATCCAAGTGGGAGCTGCAAGTTAGTCCTGCCTCCTATATGCCATATTTTTGTCTGGTTTTAATTCTGATGGTTAATTTTATGTGCGAACTTGACTGAGACATATGGTACCCAGATATTTGATTAAACACTTTCTAAGTGTCTTTGTGAGAGTGTTTCTGGGTGAGATTAGCACTTGAATCAGTAGACTGAGTAAAGCAGATTGTCTTCCTCAGTGTGGGTGGGCTTCAACCAAGCCTTTGAGGACCAAAACTGGCACAAGACAGGGATGCCCTCTCTCACCACTCCTATTCAACATAGTGTTGGAAGTTCTGGCCAGGGCAATCAGGCAGGAGAAGGAAATAAAGGGTATTCAATTAGGAAAAGAGGAAGTCAAACTGTCCGTGTTTACAGATGACATGATTGTATATCTAGAAAACCCCATTGTCTCAGCCCAAAATCTCCTTAAGCTGATATGCAACTTCAGCAAAGTTTCAGGATACAAAATCAATGTGCAAAAATCACAAGCATTCTAATACACCAATAACAGACAGAGAGCCAAATCATGAGTGAACTCCCATTCACAGTTGCTTCAAAGAGAATAAAATATGTAGGAATCCAACTTACAAGAGATGTGAAGGACCTTTTCAAGGAGAACTACAAACTACTGCTCAATGAAATAAAAGAGGATACAAACAAATGAAGAACATTCCATGCTCATGGATAGAAAGAATCAATATTGAGAAAATGGCCATACTGCCCAAGGTAATTTATAGATTCAATGCCATCCCCATCAAGCTACCAATGACTTTCTTCACAGAATTGGAAAAAACTACTTTAAAGTTCATATGGAACCAAAAAAGACCCTGCATTGACAAGTCAATCCTAAGTCAAAAGAACAAAGCTGGAGGCATCATGCTACCTGACTTCAAACTATACTACAAGGCTACAGCAACCAAAACAGCATGGTACTGGTACCAAAACAGAGTTATAGACCAATGGAACAGAACAGAGCCCTCAGAAATAATGCCACACATCTACAACTATCTGATCTTTGACAAACCTGAAAAAAAACAAGAAATGGGGAAAGGATTCCCTATTTAACAAACGGTGTTGGGAAAACTGGCTAGCCATATGTAGAAAGCTGAAATTGGATCCCTTCCTTACACCTTATACAAAAATTAATTCAAGATGGATTAAAGACTTAAACGTTAGACCTAAAACCATAAAAACCCTAGAAGAAAACCTAGGCAATAACATTCAGGACATAGGCATGGGCAAGGACCTCATGTCTAAAACACCAAAAGCAATGGCAACAAAAGCCAAAATTGACAAATGGGATCTAATTAAACTAAAGAGCTTCTGCACAGCAAAAGAAACTACCGTCAGAGTGAACAGGCAACCTACAGAATGGGAGAAAATCTTTGCAATCTACCTATCTGACAAAGGGCTAATACCCAGAATCTACAAAGAACTAAAACAAATTTACAAGAAAAAAACAACCCCATCAAAAAGTGGGCAAAGGATATGAATAGACACTTCTCAAAAGAAGACATTTATGCAGCCAAGAGACACATGAAAAAATGCTCATCATCACTGGCCATCAGAGAAATGCAAATCAAAACCACAATGAGATACCATCTCACACCAGTTAGAATGGCAATCATTAAAAAGTCAGGAAACAACAGGTGCTGGAGAGGATGTGGAGAAATAGGAACACTTTTACACTGTTGGTGGGAATGTAAACTAGTTCAACCATTGTGAAAGTCAGTGTGGCGATTCCTCAGGGATCTAGAACTAGAAATGCCATTTGACCCAGCCATCCCATTACTGGGTATATACCCAAGGGATTATAAAACATGCTGCTATAAAGACACATGCACACGTATGTTTACTGTGGCACTATTGACAATAGCAAAGACTTGGAACTAACCCAAATGTCCAACAATGATAGACTGGATTAAGAAAATGTGGCACATATACACCACGGAATACTATGCAGCCATAAAAAATGATGAGTTCATGTCCTTTGTAGGGACATGGATGAAGCTTGAAGCCATCATTCTCAGCAAACTGTCACAAGGACAAGAAACCAAACACCGCATGTTCTCACTCATAGGTGGGAATTGAATAGTGAGAACACTTGGACACAGGAAGGGGAACATCACACACCAGGGCCTGTCGTGTGGTGGGGGGAGGGGGGGAGGGATAGCATTAGGATATATACCTAATGTAAATGGCAAGTTAATGGGTGCAGCACACCAACATGGCACATGTATACATATGTAGCAAACCTGCACGTTATGCACATGTACCATACAACTTAAAGTATAATAAAAAAAGAAAAAAGCAACACTGTATATATATATACACACACACACACACACACACACAAATTTATGTAGAATGGTATTTATTAAAATACCATGTGTACTACTGCAGACTGGAAATGGTAATGTTTAAATAAATTACTGTATATCCGTTATAAAAAAAAATTCAGAGGAAGGGAGAATTTGTTCTCTCTGCCTGACTGCATGAGATAAAACATCAGTCTGTCCTTAGACTGGGACTTACGTGATCAGGGTTCCTGGTTCTCAGAACTTTAGACTCAAACTGGAACTTACACTATTGGCTCTCAGGTTCTCAGGAGGCCTTTGGACTTGGAGTAGAACTTATACCATTGTTTCTCCAAGTGCTTATACTTTGGGCTCAAAGTAGGACTACACCACCACCTTTCCTGGGTCTCCAGCTCGCTGATGGCAGACAGTGGGACTTCTCAGCCTCCATAATTATGTGAGCTAATTTCTCAATGTAAATAATGTAAATAATAATTTATATACATATACCTTATTGTTCTTTCTCTATAGAGAACCCTACTGATAGTTATTCCAAAGGAACAGAATTTTAGGAATGAGTTTTCTGAATTGGTTCTGAAGTTTCTGGAATTGGCTCTTCAATCTTAGTAGTTTTGATGATGCTAATGACACTGTATCAAGTAATAAAAAGAGCACTGGTAATCTGTGGCATGATCTGACAATGGAAATATGCAAAGTATCTTCAATAGATGCTCTTAGTCAACCACTTATGAGAAGCAAGTAGCTGGGTGACTATATATGATAATATTTAACATTTTTGAAAAACAATGAATAAAATGAGGTTGGCTTGTAGCTTCTAACATGACTGAACAAAGTGCTAAAAGAAACAGATGAGTTCAGGAATTCCCAGCCAAAGTGGTAGATAAATGACCTGAAAGCTTCTATGTATCTCCTAAAGGAGATGCTTATTGCATGTAGCCACAGGACTGAGATTGCTGAAAACCACAGAATTCCATCTGTAAATAGCTGAATTACAATGATAGTTGAACTCCCAGTCTTGTAGGGTATCTACTGTTAAAATGAGGGCACTGATTTGTAAAGAAATGGATCCTGTAAGTAGGATGGGGATGTGTGGGAAGACCCTTATGAAGCCAGGGATACTGAGTGCCTAAATTCCAATGCATCTTATTTGCCAGGAGACGAGGCATCCCTGCAACCAGTAGAAGCAGCTTCCAACTGCCCATGGTATTGGCCTCTCCAATCCTGTCTGAAGGGATCAACCCTGCATTGCTTGAGGAAACTCAGGCCACTATACAAGACAATGTTGATTCTCCTCTGGACCCATCCCTCTTTGCTTCTAAGGCCTATAATAAGAATCAAGCCCTAACAGATCCCTAAAGGTAAGGTACAAAGTGTGACCCACGAAGACATGTACTATACTCCAAAAGAACTACTCAAATTTTCTAATTTATACAGATAGAAATCTAGGGAACATAGGTGGAAACAAATACTAATGTTGGAAAAAACATAAAGTTGAATCTGGCCAAATTTATTGATAGGGGCCTACTATGCAGAGATTCTGATTTTAATGTTGCAGCTCAGGGAGTTAGAAAGCATTCTAACAATTTGGTTGGTTGGTTTGCTAAAACATGATGAAAAGGTGGCTCACAGTGAGTGAAATGGAAATGCTGGACCTGCCTTGGTTTAATGTTGAGGGGAGGATTCAAAGGCTTAAGGAGAATGGAAGGTAGAACTTAGAATAGTTCTGCTCACTCACACTGGGAAGGTATAGAAAATGTACCTTTCACTAACACTGTGAGAAATACATTTGTAAAGAGAGCCCTGGTACAAGGAAATTTGGAAACGAAGTGTGTGGAAAGACTTCTCTGAATGGAAAAAAAGTGTGAAGATATTTGTATCTTGTGTGAACACTCACTCATGGTTGATCACATGTCTTACTCCATTTGGGGCTGCTCTAACAAAGTACCATAGACTGGGTAGCTTCTAAACAACAAATTTATTCGCATGGTTCTCGAGGCTTGGAGTTCCAAGATCAAGGTACCAACAGCTTTAGTGCTGGTGAGGGCCTCTTTTATAGATAGTGCTTTCTTGCTGTGCCCTCTCATGGTGAAAGGGGCAAAGCAGCTCTCTGGAGCCTTATTATAAGGGCACTAATCACATTCATGAGGGTTCTACACTTATGACTTAACCATGTCCCCAAAGACCTCACGTCCTAATATCCCCTTGGGGACAGGATTTCAATATATAAATTTTAGGGGCCCACAAACATTTGAAAAATAGCACTACAGCAGAGAAGGATTTTAATAATCAAACAGACAGAATGACCTGTTCAATGATTACCAGTCAGCTTCTTTCCCCACGCACCCCAGTTACTGCCCAATGGGCTCATGAACAAAGTGGCCATGGTGGCAGGGATGGAGGTTACGTGGCTCAGCAATATTGACTTTCACTCACCAAGGCTGACCTGGCTACTGCCACTGCTGACTACCCAATCTGCCAGCAGCAGAGACCAACACTGAGCACCTGATATAGCACCATTCTCTGGGGTGATGAGCCATCAACCTGGTATCAGGTTGATTACATTGGAGTGCTTCTATCATAGCAGCGGCAGCGTTTTGTCCTTACTGGAATAGACATTTTGGATACAGATTTGTCTTCCCTGCATGCTGCGCTTCTGCCAAAAGTGCCATCGATGGACTTACAAAATGCCTTATCCACCATCATGATATTCCACACAGCATTACATCTGATCAAGGAACTTCCTTCACAGCAAGAGAAGTGCTGCAGTAGTCCCATGCTTGTGGAATTTACTGGTGTTATCACATTCCCCATCATCCTGAAGCAGCTAGCTTGACAGAGTGATGACATGGTCTTTTGAAGTGTCAGTTACAGTGCCAATACCTTGCAGGGCTGGGGCAAGATTTTCCCAAAAGCTGTATATGCTCTGAATCAGTGTCCAATAGATGATGCTGATTCTCTGATAGTTAGGATTCACAGGTCCAGAAATCAAGGGGTGGAAATGGGAGTGGTACCACTCACCATTACCCTAAGTGGCCCACTAACAAAATGTTTTCTTCCTGTTCCTGCAACCTTGTGCTTTGCTAGTCTAGAGGTGTTAGTCCCAGAGGGAGGACTTCCACCAGGGGACACAATAATGATTCCATTGAACTGGAAGTTAAGACTGCCACCCAGTCTTAACTGGGTGCCACTTTGGAATCCTCGTATCTCTGAATCAATAGGACAAGAGGCAGGTGCAATGTTGGCTGGGATAACTGATCCAGATTATGAAGTGTAAATTAGACTTAATAGTCCAATTTTGTTAGTGGGTAACTAAAGGTAATGGTGAGTGGTGCCACTTCCATTTCCACTCCTTGAGTCCTGGGTGGAAATCAAGGGGTGGAAATGGGAGTGTAAACTGGTATAATAGACTTTTAGACTATTAAGTGTAAATTGGACTATTACTACTCTGCAATGGAGGAAAGAAACACTATGTCAAGAATACAGGAGGTGCCTTAGGGCATCTCTTAGTCTTACCATGCCCCGTGATTAGGTCAATGGAAAACCACAACAATCCAATTCAGGCAGGACTACTAATGACCCAGACTCTTCAGAACTGGAGATTTGGGTCACCACATCAGGTAAAAAAACAGTACCAGCTGAGGTGCTTGCTAAAGGCAAAGAGAGTACAGAATGGATGGTGGGAGAAAGTAGCTATAAATACCACCTATGACCATGTGACCAGTTACAGAAACAAGATCTGTTATTGTTATGGGTGTTTCCTTCTTATGTTGTTATGAATACAGTTGTGTGTGTGTATTTCAAATATCTTTGTTTTCTTCCTTCTCTTATTCCCTTATCATGTAACATAAGGTGTATTGACTTTACATCGTAGCATTTAAGTATTGTTAATTTTATATCATAGTATTTTGTTTTTAATTAACAAAATAGCAAGGAGAAAAGTAAACTCACTCAAGAATACCTATTCTTCTGTGGAAGGGGTTAGTGTGTTTTCAGTTGAATGCATGATATTTGTATCATGTTAGGTAAAATTGTAACCTTGTTATTGTCTTTAAGTGGAGAGTATGGCTTAAGGAGATGTGTATGGGTGCCAAGTTGACAAGGGCTGGACTTGTGATAGTTAATTTTGTGTGTCAACTTTACTGGGTCATAGGGTACCTAGATATTTGGTTAAGTATTATTTCTAGGTGTCTCTGTGAAGGTGCTTCTGGGTGAGATTAGCATTTGAATCTAGACTGTGTAAAGCAGACTGTCCTCCCCAATGCAGGTGGGCCTCATCCAATCCTTTGAGGACCTGAACAGAACAAAAATGTGGAGGATGAGAAAATTTGCTCTTGTTGCCTGACTGCATGAGCTGAGACATCAGTTTTCTGCCATTAGACTGGGGCTTACACCATCAGCACTACTGGTTCTCAAACCGTTTAACTCAGACTATAATTACATTACCAGCTTTCCTGATTCTCCAGCTTGCAGATGGCAGACCGTGGGACTTCTCAGGTTCCATAATCATTTGCTGATTCCTCATAATCTCTCTCTCTCTCTACACACACACACACACACACACACACACACACACACACACACACACACACACACATAATTCTATTGGCTCTATTTATCTGGAGAACGCTGACTAATACACATGGCTAAATCCTTATCATTTAAGTCTTCAAATAGTATTTCCTCAGAGAAGCCTTTCCTATGACTGCCTATCCTGGGAATTGCAAATACCTCAAGGTCCCAGAGAATAGTCAGTAGCAAAGGTACCATGGTAAGTACCATTACCCAGATTCAACAATTATCAACATTGTGTCATTTTTGTTTCACCTATCTCTTCCACTGGCTTTTTACTTGATCATTTTAAACAAATCCCAAACACTGTGTCACTTCAAACCATAAATATTTCCATATGCATGAAGACTTTTAAAAATCATAACCACTATATTATTGCTCTAACAAAATTAACAGCAAGTCCTTAACATCATATAATACCAAGAACATAGTAAAATTTCCCCCATTGCCATATATCTTAACAAATATTTGCTGAATAAATGATGAACAAATGAATATGTGTCTGACAGTAAACTTTCTAAAGCCTTGAAATATGAAACATAATCATCCTTATTAGAAACATTAGGATGACATATCAGAAGAACCATGGTTTTCAAACTTTTTAACATATTCCTCATACCTCTGTATGTTTTCAAAATTTAAAAGGTGGAGAATTAGTTCAGCAAGTACTGTTTTAGTCATGCAGATGAAACCTAAGAGTACATTTCTGTATTGGATATTTACTCAAGGAAAAAGAAGATATGCCTTTGCACAGATACTTATACAGTAATATTCATAGCAAATTGACTCATAATAACTAAACACTAGAAACAACCCAAGTATGTATCAACTAGTGAATGGAAAAACTTTGATATATTCATACAATATAATGCTACTCAGCAATAAAAAAATACACAAAAAAGATGGATGCATCTTACAAACATTATGTTGAATAAAAGAAGCCAGACGCAAGAGTATGTACTCTGTGATTCCAATTATATAAAATTTGAGAGCAGACAAAACTAATTTATAGTGAAAAGCTATCAGAATAGCGGTTGTCTGTGGGAAGTGGGGTGGGGTCGGATTGACTGGAAATGAGGCATGACAGAACTTTCTGAGGTGATGGCAATTTTATTGGGGGTTTAGTTACACAGATGTGTACACTTTTCAAAATACATGGAATGGTACCCTTAAGATTATGCATGTTTTTGTATGTAAATTTTACCAAAACAGAATAAAATATTTAGGTAGATGTCTTACTGATGTCAGCTATTTACTTTGAAATGCATCAGAAAAATAAGATGGCTTGACGAAAGATAAATAGAGGTATGCATATGTGGACAGATATGTGATATAGCAACATAGAAAAATGTTAGCAGAAGAATCCAGTTTGGGGTATACAGTTTGTTTACTATACAATTCTTCCAGCTTTGATATGTGTTTAAAATTTTTTAGAAATAAAATGTAGAGAAAAATCTCCATAGTGGTTTTCAGAAGATGGGAGGAAAAAAAAGGGCTAGTTTGAGAACATATATGACTTAGCCTTTCTGAGATACTTGCTGAGCTGCCTCTCTAGCTGCCTTTGGATGAACTGACCTCCACTTCCAGTTCTTGTGTAAACCGGTAGCTTTTTGGCCATATCAACAAGCATCTGCTTCTGGACCTCAGGTCTTTCTTCATTTTCATAGCGCTCCTTGTCTGTGTAGGACAAGTGGAACTGGAAGCAGGAGTGAAAGGTAAGACTTTATTATCTAAAGTTAATAGAAAAGATTAAAACCAACAACAATAACTAATGAAATTATTTGTTACCTACCCTTGAAGCTCAGGTACCACTTGGTCTTAAAATGTTCTCTGGATAATTACTTCAATAATCTGGCTTTTATCTCAATTATCAAAAGCATGAGATATGTGTATTTTTTAATAAAGAAAATAAAACAGAGAGATTAAGTAACTTGCCTAAAGTTGGACTCAATCAACTAACAAGTGGCAATGCTGGACCTCAAACTCAATTCATCTGATTTTAAGACTTGTCCCTTTCCATTGATTCATAATATGATGTTGCATACAGATGTGTAACACATTTTTGCCAGGGCCCTGTTGATAATTAACCATGCTTACCAAGTTGCAAGAGTTTTCATAGGTAACACTGATAACACCCTTGGAGAAGCTGGATGAGACTGCTTGTAACATTGTCTGCATATTCTAATCTTGTAAATAGGTGGAAATTTAGATATTCTCATTATTGAATACTTTTTTAGTCTCGTATGGAGCTTGTTGCCACAATAGTACCACATTTTGCTAATCTTGCAAAAGATATGCCATTGATCTTCAAAAGTAATATGAACCTGAAAGCATTTATTCTATCTGTGCCGAAGGGTAGACTGAGTTGAAAAAAAGGATCTGTGGTCAGAATTTCTAGGTTTAAGTCTCATCTCTATTACTTAATAGAAAATCACTTTGCAAAATCAGACATTCTCAACCTGTTTCTTCACATGTAAAATAGAAGAAATAATACCTATTTCATAATATTGATGCAGAAATGCCAGATAATAACAGGTACATAAAAATCTCCTTTAGAAGTCTAATTTTTGAATTGTTTAAAAATATTTGATGTTGCTGCTAAGAGATTTTGTCACCACCAGGCCTGCCTTACAAGAGCTCCTGAAGGAACCACTAAACATGGAAAGAAACAACTGGTACCAGCCACTGCAAAAACATGCCAAATTGGAAAGACCATCGATGCTAGGAAGAAACTGCATCAATTAATGGGCAAAATAACCAGCTAATATCATAATGACAAAATCAAATTCACACATAACAATATTAACCTTAAAAGTAAACGGGCTAAATGCCCTAATTAAAAACACAGACTGGCAAATTGGATAAAGAGTCAAGACCCATCAGAGTGCTGTATTCAGGAGACCCATCTCACGTGCAGAGACACACATAGGCTCAAAATAAAGGGATGGAGGAAGATCTACCAAGCAAATAGAAAGCGAAAAAAAAAAAAAAAGCAGGGGTTGCAATCCTAGTCTCTGATAAAATAGACTTTAAACCAACAAAGATCAAAAGAGACAAAGAAGGCCATTACATAATGGTAAAGGGATCAATTCAACAAGAAGAGCTAACTAATCTAAATATATATGCACCCAATACAGGAGCACCCAGATTCATAAAACAAGTCCTAAGAGACCTAAAAAGAGACTTAGACTCCACACAATAATAATGGGAGATTTTAACACCCCACTGTCAATATTAGACAGATCAATGAGACAGAAGGTTAACAAGGATATACAGGACTTGAACTCAGCTCTGCACCAAGCAGACCTAATAGACATCCACAGAACTCTCCAGCCCATATCAACAGAATATACATTCTTCTCAGCACCACATCGCACTTATTCCAAAATTGACCACATAGTTGGAAGTAAAGCACTCTTCAAATGTAAAAGAACAGAAATCATAACAAACTGTCTCTCTGACCACAGTTCAATCAAATTAGAACTCAGGATTACGAAACTCAGTCAAAACCGCACAACTACATGGAAACTGAACAACCTGCTCCTGAATGACTACTGGATAAATAATGAAACGAAGGCAGAAATAAAGATGTTCTTTGAAACCAATGAGAACAAAGACACAACATACTAGAATCTCTGGGACACATTTAAAGCAGTGTGTAGATGGAAATTTATAGCACTTAAATGTCCACAAGAGAAAGCAGGAAATATCTAAAATCAACACCCTCATATTGCAATTAAAAGAACTAGAGAAACAAGAGCAAACAAATTCAAAAGCTAGCAGAAGTCAAGAAATAACTAAGATCAGAGCAGAACTGAAGGAGATAGAGACACAAAAAACCCTTCAAAAAATCAATGAATCCAGGAGCTGGTTTTTTTGAAAAGATCAACAAAAGTGATAGACTGCTAGACTGCTAGCAAGACTAATAAAGAAAAGGGACAAGAATCGAATAGACACAATAAAAAATGATAAAGGGGATATCACCACCGATCCCACAGAAATACAAACCACCATCAGAGAATACTATAAACACCTCTACACAAATAAACTAGAAAATCTAGAAGAAATGAATAAATTCCTGGACACATATAACCTCCCAAGACTAAACCAGGAAGAAGCTGAATCTCTGAATAGACCAATAACAGGAGCTGAAATTGAGAAAATAATTAATAGCCTACCAACCAAAAAAAGTCCAGGACCAGATGGATTCACAGCCAAATTCTACCAGAGGTACAAAGAGGAGCTGGTACCAATCCTGAAACTATTTCAATTGATAGAAAAAGAGGGAATCCTCCCTAACTCATTTTATGAGGCCAGCATCATCCTAACACCAAAGGCTGGCAGTGACACAACAAAAAAAGAGACTTTTAGACCAATATCCCAGATGAACATCGATGTGAAAATCCTCAATAAAATACTGACAAACCGAATCCAGCAGCACATCAAAAAGCTATCCACCAAGATCAAATTGGCTTCATTCCTGGGATGCAAGGCCTAGTTCAACATATGAAAATCAATAAACGTAATCCATCAAATAAACAGAACCAAAGACAAAAACCACAAGATTATCTCAATAGATGCAGCAAAGGCCTTTGACAAAATTCCACAGCCCTTCATGCTAAAAACTCTCAATAAACTAGGTATTCATGGAACGTGTCTCAAAATAATAAGAGCTATTTATGACAAACCCACAGCCAGTATCATACTGAATGGGCAAAAACTGGAAGCATTCCCTTTGAAAACTGGCACAAGACAGGGATGCCCTCTCTCACCACTACTATTCAACATCATATTGGAAGTTGTGGCCAGGGCAATCAGGCAACAGAACGAAATAAAGTGTATTCAAATAGGAAAAGAGGAAGTCAAATTGTCCCTGTTTGCAGATGACATGATTGTATATTTAGAAAACCCCATCGTCTCAGCCCAAAATCTCCTTAAGCTGATAAGCAACTTCAGCAAAGTCTCAGGATACAAAATCAATGTGCAAAAATCACAAGCATTCTTATACACCAATAACAGAAAAACAGAGAGCCAAATCATGAGTGAACTCCCATTCACAATTGCTACAAAGAGAATAAAATACCTAGGAATCTTAATCCAGTCTATCAATGATGGACATTAGGGTTGGTTCCAAGTCTTTGCTATTGTGAATGGTGCTGCAATAAACATACATTTGCATGTGTCTTTATAGCAGCATGATTTATAATCCTTTGGGTATATGCCAAGTAATGGGATGGCTGGGTCAAATGGTATTTCTAGTTCTAGATCCTTGAGGAGTTGCCACACTGTCTTCCACAATGGTTGAACTAGTTTACAGTCCCACCAACAGTGTAAAAGCATTCCTATTTCTCCACATCCTCTCCAGCACCTGTTGTTTCCTGACTTTTTAATGATTGCCATTCTAACTGGTGTGAGATGGTATCTCATTGTGGTTTTGATTTGGGACAAGTTAACGGGTAGAACACACCAACATGGCACGTGTATACATATGTAACAAACCTGCACATTGTGCACATGTACCCTAGAACTTAAAGTATAATAATAAAAAAGAAAAATGAAAAAAATACCTAGGAATCCAACTTACAAGGGATGTGAAGGACCTCTTGAAGGAGAACTAAAAACCACTGCTCAATGAAATAAATGAGGACACAAACAAATGGAAGAACATTCCATGTTCATGGATAGGAAGAACCAATATCCTGAAAATGGCCATACTGCCCAAGGTAATTTATAGATTCAATGCCATCCCCATCAAGCTACCAATGACTTTCTTCACAAAATTGGAAAAAACTACTTTAAAGTTCATATGGAATCAAAAAAGAGGCCGAATTGCCAAGACAATCCTAAGCCAAAAGAACAAAGCTGGAGGCATCATGCTACCTGACTTCCAACTACACTACAAGGCTACAGCAACCAAAACTGCATGGTACTGGTACCAAAACAGAGATATAGCCCAATGGAACACAACAGAGGCCTCAGAAATAACACCACACATGTATAACCATCTGATCTTTGACAAACCTGACAAAATCAAGAAATGGGGAAGGGGAAAGGATTCCCTATTTAATAAATGGTGCTGGGAAAACTGATTAGCCAGATGTAGAAAGCTGAAACTGGATCCCTTCCTTATGCCTTGTACAAAAATTAATTCAAGATGGATTAAAGACTTAAATGTTAGACCTAAAACCATAAAAACCCTAGAAGAAAACCTAGGCAATACCATTCAGGACGTAGGCATGGACAAGGACTTCATGACTAAAACACCAAAAGCAATGGAAACAAAAGCCAAAATAGACAAATGGGATCTAATTAAACTAAAGAGCTTCTGCACAGCAAAAGAAACTACCATCAGTGTGAACAGGCAGCCTACAGAATGGGAGAAAATTTTTGCAATCTACCCATCTGACAAAGGGCTAATATCCAGAATCTACAAAGAACTCAAACAAATTTACAAGAAAAAATCAAACAATTCCATCAAAAAGTGGGCAAAGGATATGAACAGACACTTTTCAAAAGAAGACATTTATGCAGCCAAAGACACATGAAAAAATGCTCATCATCACTGGTCATCAGAGAAATGGAAATCAAAACCACAGTGAGATACCATCTCATGCCAGTTAGAATGGCGATCATAGAAACAACAGTTGCTGGAGAGGATGTGGAGAAATATGAATGCTTTTACACCATTGGTGGGAGTGTAAACTAGTTCAACCATTTTGGAAGACAGTGTGGTGATTCCTCAAGGATCTAGAACTAGAAATACCATTTGTCCCAGCCATCCCATTACTGGGTATATACCCAAAGGATTATAAATCATGCTACTATAAAGACACACACATATGTATGTTTATTGTGGCACTATTCACAATAGCAAAGACTTGGAACCAACCCAAATGTCCATCAATGATAGACTGGATTAAGAAAATGTGGCACATATACACCATGGAATACTATGCAGCCATAAAAAAGGATGAGTTCATGTCCTTTGTAGCAACATCGATGAAGCTGGAAACCATCATTCTGAGCAAACTATCACAAGGACAGTAAACCAAATACCACATGTTCTCACTCACAGGTGGGAAATGAACAATGAGAACACTTGGACACAGGGCGGGGAACATCATATACCAGGGCCTGTCATGGGGTGGGGGGCTGGGGGAGGGATAGCATTAGGAGAAATACCTAATGTAAGTGTCAAGTTTATGGGCACAGCACACCAACATGGCACATGTATACATATGTAACAAAACTGCACTTTGTGAAAATGTACCCTAGAACTTAAAGTATAATAATCAAAAAAAAGAATGGCAATAATGAAAAAGTCTGGAAACAACAGATGCTGGCAAGGATGTGGAGAAAGAGGAATGTTTTTATACTGTTGGTGGGAGTGTAAATTAGTCCAACCATTGTGGAAGACAGTGCGGGGATTCCTCAAGGATCTAGAATCAGAAATATCATTTGACCCAGCAATCCCGTTACTGGGTATAAAGAGACTGTTTTTAGAGACAATTACTGGCAGAATCCTCTGAGCAACGCTGCTCTATGACAACGTTTGCTCTCTGAGAGCAGTTGGGTCCAGCACTTACCAAACATAACAGCAACGGGTGTCTCCCCTGTCAAGGCCACATACTGTAAATTTAGACAGATCCAGGTTCAAGTCCCAACCACTTAAGTGCCATTTAAATTCTGTGACTTGGAGCTTCTTGCTTAATTTCTCCAAGCTTTAATTTCCTCATCCAAGAAATAGAGATAATAATATCATCCCCATAATTACTGTTAAATGTAAAGCATTTAGCTGTGGTGTTTGGCACAGTGTAAGTACTCAACAAATGTTAGCTAAAATAATAAACATTAATAACATTAAAAAACTGATATTTAGAAAAAATCTAAAAAATATTTGATATTGCCAATGTTTTTAATTTTAACTCTTCTAGTTGGTGTGTTGCATTAGTCTCTTCTTGCAAACCATATCATTTGTAGTGGCATCTTATTGTGATTTTATTTTGTACTCCTTTGATTACTAATGATATTGAGCACCTTTTCATGAGTTTATTGGCCATTTGGATATCCTCTTGTGAAATAGCTTTTCAAGTCTTTGGTCCATTAAAAAAAGAATTGGGTTGTTTGTCTTTCTTTGGTATTAATTTGTAGAAATTCTTTATATATTTTGGATACTAGTCTTTGGTTGAATATTTTCTACCAGTCTGTGGCTTTCCCTTTTACTTCCTTTATGGTGGATTTTGATGTACAGAAGATCATGGTGGGAGTGCAGATTTATACAATCAGTTTGGAAAATTTTGTCATTATCTATTTATGCTAAATATATGCCTGTCTTATGACCCCAGCAATTTTATTCCTACTTATATACACAAGAAAAATGAGTATCTGGGTGTATATGTGTGAGCATGTATTAAAGTTTTATTTACACTCACACACACACACACACACACACACACACACACAGAGTCGCTGATACACAGAGTCAGCCTTCCCTATGTATGGTTCCACATTCATGCATTCAACCAACTGGATTAAAAATATTTTTAAAATTAACAATACAAGAAAAATAATACAAATAAACAATACAAAAACTATTTACATAGCATTTATAGTGTATTAGTATTGTAAATAATCTAGAGATGATTTAAAATATGTAGGAGGGTGTGAATGGGTTATATGCAAATACCATGCCATTTCATGTAAGGAACCTGAGCATCTGCGATTTTGGTATCTATGGGAGGTCCTGAAACCAATCCCCTGTGGGTACTGAGGAACAACTATATTTATATGCCAAAAGACATGTACAAGAATGTTCATTGGAGCTTTATTCATAACACACAAAACAATGGAAACAAGTATACTTCAATGGCTGAATGGTTAAACCAAGTGTGATAAAAGGGAATAACTAACAGCAATCAAAGGAAATTAACTACTGAAAAATGCATCAACATGGATAAATTTGAAAAACACTGTGTTGAGTGAAAGGTACACATAGAATAGTACCAACTATGATTCCTTTTTTATGGACTTCAAAAACAGGCAAAACCAATCTATGGTGATAGAAGTTAGCGTAGTAGTTACCTCTAAGAGGAGGTTGATTGAAAAGAGGCATGAAAATTTATGAGATACTAGAAATGTTTAAAATTTTAACCTGGATACTGATTACATAGGTATAATATATGGGGAAACATTCATCAAATTATTCTCTTTAAAACTTAATTCTGGGAGTAGAGTCTGTATGTTATACTTCAATAAAATAGCAGAACAAATAATAAAATATTTGAGATAATTTAAATATATCTAACTTAAAAAATTGAAAACATATAAAATCAAACACTGTGTTTTAAGAACCACACCTAGTGGTGCGTTTTTATGGTACTGTCATTCTCGGGTAGAGTGAGAATTAAGTACCCTGCTTGGGGTATGTGGAAATATGTAGGGGCATTTTTGGCTATTACAATGAATGTGGTGTACCATAGGCAATTAATCCTTAGCCTAGGGTGCTAAAGATTCTCCAATGAACTGAACAAATTCATACTATTTTTCCCAACCAAAGGTCAATAGGTGGTATGGGAGGGGCCTAGATGGCTGATTAGAAGCAGCAGTCCGTGGCACTCATGGAAAGGAATGAAAGTAGTGAGTGAGTTCAGCACCTTCAACTAAAATATACAGGTTCTCGCATTCGGACTGACTAGGCAAACAACTAGACCCATAGAGAATGAAGAAAAGCAGGGTGGGGAAATAGCCCTCCCAGGAGTGGCACAGAGACAAAAAAAAAAAACCCACCTCCCAGCCAAGGGAATTGGTGAGTGATTGTGCCACCCTGCTCAGGAAATCACTCTTCTCCCACAGATCACTGCAACCCACCGATAAGGAGATTATCTGGTGATCCCATGCCACCAGGGCCTTGGGTCCGATACACAAAGCTGTGTGGAGTCATGGCAGAGCAGCTGCTCAGCCACACACAGAGACCCAGGAGTTTTACATACTCCAGCCCCAGTATCCCCAGCAAGGTGGGAGATCCATTTGTACATACATCTAAGAAGACGGCTAAATCTAGGGAGTCAAGCAGTGTCATTCTGCAGGCTCCACTTCCATAGCACTGTACAAGCTAAGACCCACTGGCTTGTAATTCTAGCCAGCCAACTGCAACAGGCCGAAGTCTGCCTGAGATGAGATAAAGTTCCTGTGGGGAGGGGTGGCTGCCATCTCTGTGATTCAGTCAGCTCAGCCATTCCAGCCTGCCAGCTTTGGAGAGTGCAAATGGTCCAGAGGAGGAAGGACCCCCCCACAGTGAAGCGTACCTACTTTGCCAGGTTGTGGCCAGGCTGCTTCTATAAGCAGGACCCCAATCCATTCCTCCTCACTGGGTGGAGCCTGTCTGTGGGGACTTCAGCCACTCCAGCCAGGGTAATACAGAGAGAGCTCTGATTTCTTCCTGGGACAGAGCTCCTGGGGGATGGGGCAGCCACCATATCTGCAGTTCAGTGAACTCAGCCATTTCAGCCTCCAGTTTTAGAGAGTGAAAATTGTCCCAATGAGGAAGGGTCAGTTTGGAAAATTTTGGACTTATCTATTTACGCTAAATATATACAACACAATGCAGGACAGCTGCTTTGGCAGATCATGGCCAGACTGCTGCTTTTTTGTTTGTTTGTTTTTTTGAGATGGAGTTTCACTCTAATTGCCCAGGCTGGAGTGCAATGGCACAATCTCAGTTCACTGCAACCTCTGCCTCCCAGGTTCAAGCGATTTTCCTGCCTCAGCCTCCCAAATAGCTGGGATTACAGGCATGGGCTACGATACCTAGCTAATTTTGTATTTTTAGTAGAGATGGGGTTTCTCCATGTTGGTCAGGCTGGTCTCGAACTCCCGACCTCAGGTGATCTGCCTGCTTTGGCCTCCTGAAGTGATGGGATTACAGGCGTGAGCCACCACGACTGGCCAGACTGCCTCTTTAAGTGGGACCCCAACCCATTTCTCCTCACTGGGCAGCACCTCCCTGTGGGGTCTTCAGCCACTCCACCTAGGCTTATAGGGACAGAGCTCTGAACTTTCCCTGGGATGGAGCTCCCAGGGGGAGGGGTGGCTGTCATCTCTGTGGTGCAGTTGATTCAGCCATTCCAGTCTGCTGGCTTTGCAGAGTCCAAATTTTCTGGACAAGGATGGGTTCCCCCCAGTAGAGCAAACCTGCTCTACCAAAAAGCAGCCAGACTGCTTCTTTAAGTGGGTCCCTGTTTCCACTCCTCCTGACTGGGTGAAACTTCCCAACAGGGATCTCGAGATACCTCCTATAGGTGCATTTGGGCCAGAAACAGGTCATTACCCCCCTGGGATGGAGCTTCCAGAGGAAAGAGAAGGCTGCCATCTTTGTTGTTTCACAGCCTTCACTGGTGATACATCCAGGTATGAAAAAAAAAATGAGGCAAGTAGGGTCTGGAGTAGACCTGCAGCAAACCACAGCAGCCCTATAGGAGAGTGGCCTGACTGTTAAAAGAAAAACAAACAGAAAACAACAACATCAACAGAAAAGACCCCACAAAAAAACTCATTCAAAGGTCAGCAACCTCAAACATTGAAGATAGATAAGCCCACAAATATGAGAAATAATCAACACAAAAATGCTGAAAACAAAACGCCAGAGTGTCTCTACTCCTTCAAATGAATGCAACACCTCTAGAGCAAGGGCACAGAACTGGGCTGAGGTTAAGATGCCTGAATTGACAGAAGTAGGCTTCAGAAGGTGGGTAATAACAAACTTCACTGAGCTAAAGGAGCATGTTGTAACCCAATGCAAAGAGGCTAAGAATCATGATAAAACAATACAGGAGCTGATAGCCAGAATAGCCAGTTTAGGGAGGAATATAACCGACATGATGGAGCTAGAAAACACAATATGACAACTTTATTATGCAATAACAAGTATCAATAGCAGAATAAATAAAGCAGAGGAAGGAATCTCAGAGCTTGAAGACTATCTTTCTGAAATAAGACAGACAAGAATAGAGAATAAGGAATGAAATGGAATGAATAAAATCTGAGAAATATGGAATTATATAAAGAGAGCAAACCTACAACTGATTGGGGTACCTGAAAGAGATGGTGTGAATTGAACCAAGTTGGAAAATATATTTCAGGATATCATCCAGGAGAACTTCTCCAGCCTAGCAAGACAGGCCAACATTCAAATTCAGGAAATGCAGAGAACCCCAGTAAGATACTCCATAAGAAAATCAATTCCAAGACACATAATCATCAGGTTCTCCAAGGTTGAAATAAAGAAAATATTCAGGGCAGCCAGAGCAAAAGGCCACATTACCTACAAAGGAAAGTAGATCAGACTAACAGCAGATCTCCCAGTGGAAACCCTAAAAGCCAGAAGAGATTGGGGCCAATATTCAACATTTTTAAAGAAAATAATTTTCAGCCCAGTATTTGACACCTACCAAACTAAGCTTCCTAACTGAAGGAGAAATAAGATCCTTTTCAGACAAGAAAATGCTGAGGGAATTAATTGCCACCAGGCCTGCCTTGCAAGACCTCCTGAAGGAAGCACTAAATATGGAAAGGGAAGACTGTTACAAGTCACTACAAAAACACACTGAAGTACACAGACCAGTGACACTATGGAACGACCACATAAACAAGTCTGCAAAATAGCCAGCTAGCATCATGATGACAGAATCAAACTCACACATAACAATATTAACCTTAAGTGTAAATGGGCTAAATGTCTCAACTAAAAGACACAGACTATAAATCTGGACAAAGAGCCAAGACCCATTGGTATGCTGTCTTCAAGAGACCCATCTCAAGTGCACAGACACACATAGGCTCAAAATAAAGGGATGGAGGAAAATTTATCAAACAAATGAAAAACAGAAAAAAGTAGAGGTTACAATCCTAGTTTCTAACAAAACTGACTTTAAACCAACAAAAATAAAAAAAGACAAAGAAGGACATTACATAATGGAAAAAGGTTCAATTCAACAAGAAGAGCTTTCTAAATATATATGCACCAAATACAGGAGCACCCATATTCATAATGCAAGTTCTTAGAGATCTACAAAAAGACTTAGATTCCAACACAGTAATAGTGAAAGACTTTAACACTCCACTGACAGTATTAGTCAGATCATCAACACAGAAAATTAACAAGGATATGTGAACCCGAACTCATCTCTGGATCAAGAGGACCTGATAGATATCTACAGGACTCTTCAGCCAGAAACAACAGAATAAACACTCATCTCATTGCCACATGGCACTTACTCTAAAATTGAGCATATAAACGGAAGTAAAACACTCCTCAGCAAATGCATAAGAACTGAAATCATAACAGTCTCTCAGACCAAAGCATAATAAATTAGAGCTCAAGATTAAAAAATTGACTCAAAACCACACCACTACATGGAAATTGGACAACCTGCTCTTGAATGACTCTTGGGCAAATAATGACATTAAGACAGAAATCAACAAGTTCTTTGAAACGAACGAGAACCAAAAGACAATGTACCAGAATCTCTGGGACACAGCTAAAACAGTGTTAAGAGGGAAATTTATAGCACTAAATCCCCACACCAAAAAGCTAGAAAGATCTCAAATTGACACCCTAACATCACAACTAAAAGAACTAGAGAAACAAGAGCAAAGAAACACCAAAGCTAGCAGAAGACGAGAAATAGCCAAGATCAGAGCTGAACTGAAGGAGATAGAGACATGAAAAAACTCTTCAAAAAAAATCAACAAATCCAGGGTTTTTTAAATTAATCAAATAGATAGATCACTAGCCAGACTAATAAAGAAGGAAAGAGAGAATAATCAAATAAACACAATCAGAAATGATCAGGGGATATCACCACTGATCCCACAGAAATACAAACAACCATCAGAGAATACTATACAACCTCTATATACATAAATGAGAAAATTTAGAATAAATTCCAGGGTACATACACCCTCCCAAGACTGAACAAGGAAGAAATTAAATCCTTGAATAGACCAATAATGAGTTCTGAATTTGAGGCAGTAATAAACAGCCTACAAATCAAAAAGAGCCCAGGACCAGATGAATTCACAGCTGAATTCTACCAGAGTTACAAAGAAAAGCTGGTATCGTTTCTATTGAAACTATTCCAAAAAATTGAAAAGGAGAGACTCTTCCCCAACTCATTCTGTGAGGCTAACTTCATCTTGATACCAAAACCTGGAAGAGATACAACAAATTCTGCACAGCAAAAGAAACTACCATCAGAGTGAACAGGCAACCTACAGAATGGGAGAAAATTTTTGCAATCTACTTATCTGACAAAGGGCTAATATCCAGAATCTACAAAGAACTCTAATTTACAACAACAACAACAAAAAACCCATCAAAAAGTGGGCGAAGGATATGAACAGACACTTCTCAAAAGAAGACATTTATGCAGCCAACAAACACATGAAAAAATGCTTACCATCACTGGCCATCAGAGAAATGCAAATCAAAACCACAATGAAATACCATCTCACACCAGTTAGAATGGCGATTGTTAAAAAGTCAGGAAACAACAGGTGGGATGTGGAGAAATAGGAACAATTTTACACTGATGGTGGGACTGTAAACTAGTTCAACCATTATGGAAGACAGTGTGGCGATTCCTCAAGGATCTAGAACTAGAAATACCATTTGACCCAACCATCCCATTACTGGGTATATACCCAAAGGATTATAAATCATGTTGCTATAAAGACACACGCACATGTATGTTTATTGCGGCACTATTCACAAAAGCAAAGACTTGGAACCAACCCAAATGTCCAACAATGATAGACTGGATTAAGAAAATGTGGCACATATACACCATGGAATACTATGCAGCCATATAAAAGGATGAGTTCATGTCCTTTGCGGGGACACGGATGAAGCTGGAAACCATCATTCTCAGCAAACTATCACAAGAACAAAACACCAAACACCGCATGTTCTCACTCGTAGGTGGGAATTGAACAATGTGTATACTTGGACACAGGAAGGGGAACGTCACACACTGGGGCCTGTTGTGCAGTAGGGGAAGGGAGGAGGGAAAGCATTAGGAGATATACCTAATGTAAATGATGAGTTAATGGGTGCAGCACACCAACATGGCACATGTATACATATGTAACAAACCTGCACGTTGTGCACATGTACCCTAGAACTTAAAGTATATAAAATAAAATAAAATAAAAAATAAACTCACAAAAAAATAAAAATAAAAACTGCTACCTCCTGCTTGTAAAAAAAAAAAAAAAAAGAAAACATCAGGTCAATATCCTTGATAAACATTGATGTAAAAATCCTCAATAAAATACTGGCATAATGAATCCAGCAGCATATCAAAAAGCTATTCACAACAATCAAGGTGGCTTCATCCCCAGATACAAGGTTCATTCAACATATGCAAACCAATAAATGTGATTTATCATATAAACAGAACTAAAGACAAAAACCACATCATTATCTCAATAGATGCAGGCCTGTGATAAAATTGAACATCTCTTCATGTTTAAAACTCTCAATAAACCAGGTATTGAAGGAACATACCTCAAAATAATAAGAGCCATTTATCACAAACCCACAGGTAATATCATACTAAGTGGGCAAACCTGGAAGCATTTCCCTTGAAAACTGGCACAAGATAAGGATGCCCTCTCTCACCACTCCTATTCAACATATTATTGGAAGTTCTGGCCAGGGCAATCAGCCAAGAGAAAGAAATAAAGGGCATTCAAATAGGAATAAAGGAAGTCAAACTATCCTTGTTTGCACATGACATGATCCTATATGTAGAAAACCCTATTGTCTCAGCTCAAAAGCTTCTGAAGCTAATAAGCAACTTCAGTAAGGTCTCAGGATACAAAATTAATGTGCAAAAATCACTAGCCTTCCTATACATCAACAACTGGTAAGCAGAGAACCAAATTATAAATGAAATCCCATTCACAATTGTCACAAAAAGAATAAAATACCTAGGAATACAGCTAACAAGAGAAGTGAAAGACTTCTTCAAGGAGAACTACAAACCACTGCTCAACAAAATCAGAGAGGATACAAACAAATGTAAAAACATTCCATGCTCATGAGATAGGCAGAATCAATATCGGGAAAATGGCCAAACTGCCCAAAGTAATTTATGGATTGAATGCTATTCCCATTAAACTACCATTGGCATTCTTCAGAGAATTAGAAAAAGCTATTTAAAAATTCGTATGGAACCAAAAAAGAGCCTGAATAGCCAAGACAATCCTAAGAAAAAAGCTAAAGGCACCATGCTACAGACTTCAAGCTATACTACAAGGCTACAGTAACCAAAACAGTATGGTATGGGCAGAAGAACAGACACATAGACCAATGGAACAGAAAACAGAACCCAGAAATAAGACCACACGCCAAAAACGTGATCTTTGACAAACCTGACAAAAACTAGCAATGGGGAAAGGATTCCCTATTTTGTAAATGATGCTGGGAGTGCTGCCTAGCCATATGCAGAAAATTGTAACTGGCCCCCTTCCTTACACCTTATATAAAAGTTAACTCAAGATGGATTAAAAGACTTAAGTATAAAACCTGAAACTGTAAAAACCCTAGAAGAAAATCCAGGCAATACTATTCAGGACATAGGCACAGGCAAATATTTCATGATGAAAACACCAAAAGCAATTGCATCAAACCAAATGGGATGTAATTAAAGAGTTCCTGCACAGCAAAAGAAACCATCATCAGAGTGAACACACATCCTAAAGAATGGGAGGAAAGTTTTACAATCTCTCCATCTAACAAAGGTCTAATATCCAGAGTCTATTACACAAGGAACTTAAATTTCTAAGAAAAAAACAAACAACCCCATTAAAAAGTGGGCAAACGACATGAACAAACACTTCTCAAAAGAAGACATACATGTGGCCAAAAGAAACATGAAAAAAAAGCTCAACATCACTGATCATTAAATACAAATCAAAGCCACAAAGAGATACTATCTCATGCCAGTCAGAATGGCTATTACTAAAAAGTCAAAAGCAACAGATGCTGACAAGGTTGCAGATAAAAGAATGCCTTTACACTGTTGGTGGGAGTGTAAATTAGTTCAATCATTGTGGAAGATAGTGTGGCAATTCCTTGAAGACCTAGAGCCAGAAATACCATTTGACCCAGCAATCCCATTACTTGGTATATACCCAAAGAAATATAAATTATTTGAGTTTAAAGATACATTCATTAATTGTAACTTTCCTGAGGCCTGCCCAGCCATGTGTAACCGTGAGTCAATTAAACCTCTTTTCTTTAAAAATAAATAAATAAATAAAGATACATGCATGCATATGTTCATTGCAGCACTATTCTCAATAGCAAAGACATGAAATCAACCTAAATGTCCATCGATGATAGACTGGATAGAGAAAATGTGGTACATATACACCATGGAATATTATGCAGCCATAAAATGGAAGGAGATCATGTCCTTTACAGGGACGTGGGTGGAGTTGGAAGCCATTATCTTCAGCAGACTAACACAGGAACAGATAACCAAACACCATACATTCTAACTTATAAGTGGGAGCTGAACAATGGGAACACATGGACACAGGAAGAGGAACAACACACACTGGGGCCTGTTAGGGGTTGGGGGAGGGACAGCATCAGGAAGAGGAGCTAATGGATGCTGGGATTCACACCTAGGTGATGGGATTATCTGTGCAGCAAAGCACCATGGCAAACATTTACCTGTATAACAAATCTGCATATCCTGCACATGTACCCCTGAACTTAAAATAAAAGTTTAAGACAAAGAAAAAAAAAAGTCAATAAATTGATATTATAAAACAGTAGCTAAATGAACTAAATACTGCAAAGTAATATAAAAAACAACTGGTTATTTTGTTTACTTAGAAGAACAGTTATACCAGTTAAGACAAAATTATAAGGTTTTAAAAATTCTTTTTAACATTATAATTAAAAGTAGCACCTTGTGGTGGCACTTTAATTTCTGGGATGTCGTTGGGAATATAACTTCCTTATAGTACACTGCACCTCCTTGAAAGGCACAGGAAGAGGACTTTCTATTTGTATGTGATAAATATCTCATGTCTACTCAACAAACTGGCTTTGGTTTGGAATAAGATGTCAGGCCTGGACGCCCTAATTCTGGCACTAACAAGCCTTATTGAAAACTTATAATACAATGAGCCAGTAAATGCATTTTGGATGAGGCAATTGATGATAGATTGGGATGTACTTGGTATTAAAGAATGTAATATTGTGGCTATTAAATTGGCCCAATGTACTCTCCTTTTCTTTTTACAAGTTAAAAATAATAAAGATGTGGTCTTAAGTGTTAGATATTTGTAGTGGATGTCTAAATTCTGTCATCATCTCACCCAGGTTAGGGCTATGAAATTCCCAAACAATCAGACTTTCTACTGGCCTACAAGCTTCATAAGGTGATGATGACAGTCATTTTTATTTAGGCAAAATTCGCATAACATAAATATAGTGTACAATTCGTTAGCATTTAGTACAGAGTGTTGTGCAACCATTACCACTATCTAGTTCCAGAACAGTTTCATCTCCCCAAAAGGAAACGCCATACCTAATAACAGTTATTCTCCATTTCTCTCTATCCCCAGTGCCTGGCAACTATTAATTTGCATTCTGTCTCTATGGATTTGCCTTTCTGGATATTTCACATAAATGTAATCAAAACTATGTGGCCTTCAGTGTCTGGTGTCTTTCAACTGGCATAATTTTTTTTTTTTTTTTTAGACAGAGTTTTGCTCTTTGTTGCCTAGGCTGGAGTGCAATAGCACAATCTCGGGTCACCACAACCTCTGCCTCCTAGGTTCAAGCGACTCTCCTGCCTCCACCTCCCGAGTAACTGGGATTACAGGCATGAACCACCATGCCCGGCTAATTTTGTATTTTTAGTAGAAACGGGGTTTCTCCAAGTTGGTGAGGCTAGTCTCGAAGTCCCGACCTCAGGTGATCCGCCTGCCTCGGCCTCTCAAAATGCTGGGATTACAGGCATGAGCCACGTGCCCAGCCCTGGCATAATGTTTTCAAGGTTCATCCGTGTTGTACCATGTATCAGTACTACATTCCTTTTCATGGCTGAATAAAATTCCAGCCAGCATATGGACATACAACACCTTCATTATCCATTTATTCACTGATGAAAATTTGGACTGTTTCTACCTTTTGGCTATAGTGAATAGTGCTGCTATGAATAGTTACGTATAAGTACTTGTTTGAACACCTGTTTTCAATTATTTTGGGTATATATCTAGGAGTGGGATTTCTGGGTCACATGGTAATTATATATTTAACTTCATGAAAATTTGCACAGCTGTTTTCACATCAGTCATACCATTTTACATTCCTAGTAGCAATGTATCAAGATTCTGATTTCTTCACATCCTCTCCAAGAGTTATTATTTTTCATTCATTCATTTATTTAATTTGGCTATCCTAGTAGGTATCTATCATGGTCTTGTTTGCAATTCTCTAGTAACTAATGATGTCAAGCATCTTTTCTGTGCTTTTTGGCTATTTGTATATATTCTTTGGAGACATGTCTATTCAAATCCTTTCACCAGTTTTAAATTTGGTTGTTTGTTTTCTTGTTGTTTATTTGCAGAAATTCTTGATATATTCTGAACACTTGACACATCAGATACATGACTTGTAAATATTTTCTCCCATTCTTTGGATGATCATCTCACTTTCTTGATAGTGTTGTTTGATGTACAAAAGGCTTTTTTTTAACTTTGATGAAGTCAAATTTATCCACTTTTTCTTTTATTACTTGTGCTTTTGGTGTCATATAAAATAATTCATTGCCAAATCCAAGATAATAAAGATTTTCCCCTAAGTTTTACTCAAAGAGTTTTGTAAATTTAGGCCTTACATTTAAGTATTTGGTCCTTTTTAAAATAATGTGATAAATATGTGTAATGAAATTTAACCATTTTAAAGTATATAGTTCAGTGGTATTAAGTACATTCACATTACTGTTCAACCATCACTACCATCCATCTCCAGAACTTTATTCATCTTCCCAAACTGATATTCTATACTAATTAAATAACTCCACATTTCCCTCTCCTCCCAGTCTTAGCAAAGACCATTCTACTTTTTCTCTGTGAATTCGTCTACTTTAGGTACCTCATATAAGTAGAATCATACATATTAGCCTTTTGTTACTGGTTTATTTCACTTAGTACGATGTCCTGAAGTTTTATCCATGTGGTAGCATGTGTCAGAATTTCCCTCTCTTTCCAAAAGCTGAATAATATTCCATTGTATGTATATACTTGATTTTACTTACCAGTTCATTTGGGTTGCTTCCACCTTTTGGCTATTGTGAATAACACTATAAACATAGGTATACAGCCATCTCTTTGAGACCTTGCTGTCAACTCTTTTGGGTATAAACCCAAAAGTGGAATTGCTAGACCCTGTGGTGGTGCTATTTTCAACTATTTCAGGAACCATTATACTGTTTTCCATAGCAGTTACACCATTTTACCATTCCCATCAACAGACTTCAAATGTTCCAATTTCTTTACATATTCACCAACACTTGCTGTTTTACAGTTTTTTTTATAGTAAGCCTTTTAATAAAGATTTTAATAAAGGGTGTGTGGTGGTATCTCATTGTTTTGATTTGCATTAATCTAATGATTAACGATATTCAGCATCTTTTCATGTGCTTCTTTGTGATGGTTAATATTGAGTGTCAACTTGATTGGACTGAAGGATGCAAAGGATCCTGGGTGTGTCTGCAAGGCTGCTGCCAAAGGAGATTAACATTTGACTCGGTGGGTGGGGAAGGCAGACCCACCCTTAATCTGAGTAAGCACCATCTAATCAGCTACCAGCGAATATAAAGCAGGCAGAAAAACGCGAAAAGACTAGACTGCCTAGCCTCCAAGGCTACATCTTTCTGCCAAGCTGGAGCCTTCCTGCCCTCGAACATTGGACTCCAAGTTCTTCAGTTTTGGGACTTGGACTGGCTTTCCTTGCTCCTCAGCTTGCAGATGGTCTATTGTGGGCCCTTGTGATTGTGTGAGTTAATAATACTTAACAAACTCCTGGAGTTTCACGGCTTGTGAGAGGCGAGGAGTTTAGTGACTCTCTACATAATACCTTTGACCATATGTGGAGAACCAAGGAACAAAATCTTTCTCCCATCCTTCCCCAAAGAAACATGTGGCCTTTTACCAGGGTAACTGCATTGGGGAAACGGAAATGATCAGACATTTTGGGAACTACTGGACACTGGCTCTGAGCTGATGATTCCAGGCAAGCAAAAATGTCATTATGATCCTCCAGTTAAAGTAGGGGCTTATGGAGGTCAGGTAATTAATGGAGTTTTAGCTCAGGTCTGATTTACAGTGTCTGGTGTCCAGTGGGTCCCCGGACTCATCTTGTGGTCATTTCCCCAGTGCCAGAATGCATAATTGGCATAGACATACTTAGCAGCTGGCAGAATCCCCACAATGGCTCCCTGACTGGTAGGGAGAGGGTTATTATGGTGGGAAAGACCAAATGGAAGCCATTAGAGCTGCCTCTACCTAGAAACATAATAAATCAAAAACAGTATCACATCCCTGGAGGGATTGTGATTAGTGCCACCATCACGGACTTGACAGATGCAGCGGTGGTGATTCCCACTACATCCTCCTTCAACTCTCCAATTTGGCCTGCACAGAAAACAGATGGATTTTGGAGAATTACAGTGGATTATCGTAAGCTTCACGATGACTCCAATTGCAGCTGCTGTAACAGATGTGGTTTCATTGCTTGAGCAAATTAACACATCTCCTGGTACCTGGTATGCAGACATTGACTTAGTAAATGCCTTTTTCTCCATTCCTGTCCATAAGGCCCACCAGAAGCAATTTGCCTTCAGCTTGTAAGGCCAGTAATATACCTTTATTGTCCTACCTTAGGAGTATATCAACTCTCTGTCTTTGTGACATTATCTTATTGGGAGAGATCTTGATCGTTTTTCGCTTCTGCAAGATATCACACTGGTCCATTACATTGATGACATTATGCTGATTGGATCCAGTGTATAAGAAGTAGCAAATACACTGGACTTATTGGTGAGACAATTGCATGCCAGAGGATGGGAAATAAATCTGACTAAAATTCAGGGACCTTCTACCTCAGTAAAATTTCCAGGGTTCCAGTGGTGTGAAGCCGTCAAAATATTCCTTCTGAGGTGAAGGAAAAGTTGCTGCATTTGGCCCCTCCTACAACCAAGAAATTAGCACAATGCCTAGTGGGCCTATTTGGATTTTAGATGCAACACATTCCTCATTTGAGCATGTTACTCTGGCCCATTTATCGAGTGACCCAAAAGGCTGCCAGTTTTGAGTTGGGTCCAGAACAGGAGAAGGCTCTGCAACAGGTCCAGGCTGCTGTGCAAGCTGCTCTGCCACTTGGGCTATATGATCCAGCAGATCCAACGGTGCTTGAGTTGTCAGTGGCAGATAGGGATGCTGTTTGGAGCCTTTGGCAGGCTCCCACAGGTGAATCACAGCAGAGGTCTCTAGGATTTTGGAGCAAGGCCCTGCCGTCTTCTGCAGATAACTACTCTCCTTTTGAGAGACAGCTCTTGGCCTATTACCGGGCTTTGGTGGAAACTGAACGATTGACTATGGGTCATAAAGTCACCATGTGACCTGAACTGTCTATCATGAACTGGGCACTCTGTGACCCATCTAGCCATAAAGTTGGTTGTGCACATCAGTATTCGATCATCAAATGTAGTGGTATATACGTGATCATGCTCGAGCAGGTCCTGAAGGCACAAGTTACATGACAAAGTAGCTCAAATGCCCATGGTCTCCACTCCTGCCACCTTGCCTTCTCTCCCCCAGCCTGCACTGATGGCCTCATGGGGGGTTCACTACGATCAGTTGACAGAGGAAGAGATTACTAGGGCCTGGTTCACAGATGGTTCTACACGAAATGCAGGCACCACCTGAAAGTGGACAGCTGCAGCACTACAGACCCTTTCTAGGACATCCCGGAAGGACAGCGGTGTAAAGAAATCTTCCCATGGGGCAGAACTTTGAGCACCACACCTGGTTGTGCACTTTGCATGGAGGAAGAAATGGCCAGATGTGCAATTATATACTGATTCATGGGCTGTAGCCAATGGTTTGGCTGGATGGTTAGGGATTTGGAAGAAGCATGATTGGAAAATTGGTGACAAAGAAATCTGGGGAAGAGGTATGTGGATGGACCTCTCTGAGTGGTCATAAACTGTGAAGATATTTGTATCCCATGTGAGTGGTGACCAACGGGTGACTTCAGCAGAGGAGGATTTTAATAATCAAGTGGATAGGATGACCTGTTCTGTGGACATCACTCAGCCTCTTTCCCCAGCCACCCCTGTCATTGCCCAATGGGCCCATGAACAAAGTGGCTGTGGTGGCAAGGATGGAGGTTATGCATGGGCTCAGTGACATGGACCTCCACTCACCACGGTTGACCTGGCTATGGCCACTGCTGAGTGCCCAATTTTGCCAGCAGCAGAGACCAACACTCAGCATTCAAATTGGCACCATTTCTTGGGGTGATCAGCCAGCTACCTGGTGGCAGGTTGATTATACTGGACTTCATTTATTAGGAATGGGCAGAGGTTTTTCCTCACTGGAATAGATACTGACTCCGAATACAGGTTTACCTATCCTGCACACAATGCTTCTGTCTATACAGTTCATGGATTCATGGAGTCCCTTATCCACCATCACGGTAATCCACACAGCACTGCCTCTAACCAATGCACTCATTTTACGGCTAAAGACGTGAGGCAGTGGGCTCATGCTCATGGAATTCCCATGTTCCCTATCATCCCGAAGCAGCTGGATTGATAGAACAGTGGAATAGCCTTTTGAAATCACAATTACAATGTCAACTAGGTGACAATACTTCGCAGAGCTGGGGCATAGTTCTCCAGAAGGCCGTGTATGCTTTCAATCAGCATCCAATATATGGTACTCTTTCTTGCATAGGCAGGATTCATGTGTCTAGAAATCAAGTGGTGGAAGTGGAAGTGGCACTACTCACTATCACCCCTAGTGATCCACTAGCAAAATTTTTGCTTCCTGTTCCCACTACATTATGTTCTGCTTGCCCAGAGGTCTTTGTTCCAGATGGAGGAACATTGCCACCAGGAGACACAACAATTCCATTAAACTGGAAGTTAAGATTGCCACCTGGACACTTTGGGCTCCTCCTACCTTTAAGTCAACAAGCTAAGAATGGAGTTATAGTGTTCCCTGGGGTGACTGACCCAGACTATCAAGATGAAATCAATTTACTACTCCACAACAGAGGTAAGAAAGAATATGCATGTAATACAGGAGTAGAAGGTGGTCATCAATACCAGCTACAACCACGTGACCAGTTGCAGAAACAAGAGCTATAATTATCATGAGTATTTCCTCCTTCTTTTCTTAAAAACATATTTGTGCATGTATACACTCGTACTAAGAAAATATCTTCCTTCTATTTCCTTTTTCCTTTATCATGTGACATAAGATTTATTGACTTCATATCAGCATTTAAGTATTGTTAACTTTATGTAATAGCATTTGGTTTGGGTATTGGTGTGTTTCTGGTTGTACAAAGGATAGTTGTATCATGTCAGGCATAATTATGATCTTATTATTGTCTTTATTTGAAGATTATGTATGGTCTCAGGAGATGTGTATGGTTTCAACTTGACAAGGGGTGGACTTGTGATGGTTAATACTGTGTGTCAACTTGATTGGATTGAAGGATGCAAAGGACTGATCCTGGGTGTGTCTGTGAGGGTGCTGCCATAGGAGATTAACATTTGATTCAGTAGGCTTGGGAAGGCAGACCCACCCTTAATCTGGATGGGCACCATCTAATCAGCTGCCAGTGAATATAAAGCAGGCAGAAAAACGTGAAAAGACTAGACTGGCCTAGGCTCCAAGCCTCCATCTTTCTCCTGTGCTGGACCTTTCATGCCCTCAAACATCGGACTCCAACTTCTTCAGTTTTGGGATTCAGACTGGCTTTCCTTGCTCCTCAGCTTGCTGATGGCCTATTGTGAGACCTTGTGATTGTGTGAATTAATACTTAATAAACTCCCCTTTATATATATATATATACACACACACACACACACACACACATATATCTGTACTTTTATTATACTTACACTTTTATATACTCACATATATGTGTGTGTGTATATATATATATAATCCCCTTTTATATATATATATATAAAATCCCCTTATATATATATATATATATAATCCCCTTTATACACACACACACACACACACACACTATTAGTTCTGTCCGTCTAGAGAACCCTGACTAAAATATTCCTGAGCATTGAGGTATCTTCTTTGGAGAACTGTCAAGTTATTTACCCATTTTAAAACTGATCTGCACATATAACCCTTGAAACTAAAATAAAAATTGAAATTATTTTTAAAAAATAAAATGAGTTGGCCAGGCGCGGTGGCTCATGCCTGTAATCCCAGCACTTTGGGAGGCCGAGATGGGTGGATCATGAGGTCAGAAGATCGAGACCATCCTGGCTAACACGGTGAAAACCCATCTCTACTAAAAAAAATACAAAAAATTAGCCAGGCGTGGTGGCGGGTGCCTGTGCTCCCAGCTACTCGGGAGGCTGAGGCAGGAGAATGGCGTGAACCCGGAGGTGGAGCTTGCAGTGAGCCGAGATTGCGCCGCTGCACTCCTGCCTGGGTGACAGAGCGAGACTCCGTCTCAAAAATAAATAAATAAATAAAAATAAATAAAAAAATGTTTTTTGTTTAGCTGTAGTTTTTAAATATTCCGTATAATAACTCTTTATCTAACATATTACTTATATTTTCTGCTATTCTGTAGGCTGCCTTTTCACTCTGTTAAATGTATCCTTTGACATATGAAAATTTTAAATTATGATGTAGTCCAATTTATGTATGTTTGCTTTTTTACAGTGTTGGTGTCATATCCAAGAAATTCCCAAACCAATGTTATAAAAATATTCCTCTGTGGACTTTTTTTCTAAGTTTTATAATCCTAGCTCTTAAGTTTAGATCTTGGATCTATTTTAAGTTAATTTTTATATATGGTGTGAGGTAAGGGTTCTACATCATTCTTTTGGATATGGACATCCAGTTATCCCAACACCACTTGTTGAAGACTGTGCATTCTCCATTAGAATGCTTTTAGCATGGCTGTTGAAGATTTCTGACCAAATATGCAAGTGTTTGTTGTTGGGCTCTTTATCCTATTCCATTGGTCTACATATCTGTCCTTATGCTAGTACCACATTGTTTTGATTACTGTAGCTTTGTAGTAAATTCTGAAATCAGGAAGTGTGAAGCTACAACTTTGTTCTTTTTCAAGATTGTTTTTGGTATGTGGGATCTCTTGATATTCCATATAAATTTTAGAAAATGACTTTTTATTTCTGCAAGAAAAAGATCATTGGGATTTTGATATAAATTGCATTAAATCTATAGATTGATTTGGATAGTATTTACGTTTTAACAATATTAACTCTTCCAATTCATGAATAAAGGATGCTTTTCCCTTTATTCATGTCTACTTTCTTTCAGTGACATTTTTTAGTTTTCACTTTAGAAGTCTTTCACTTTTTTGGTTATGTTTCTTCCTAAGTATTTTATTGTTTTTGGTGCTATTATAAATGAAATTGCTTTTTTAGTTTCCTTTCAGATTGTTCATTGTTAGCCTATCAAAACATAATTGGTTTTTGCGTGATGTGGTGATTTTGTATCCTGCAACTTTGCTGAATTCATTTATTATTTGTAATAGGGTTTTACATGTGGAATATTTACAGTTTTCTATATGTAAGATCATACCTACAAACAGAGATAATTTTACTTCTTCCTGTTCAATTTCAATGTCTTTTATTTGATTTTCTTGCCTACTTGCACTAGCCAGAGGAAATGTTTCTTATTTTTTTTTAAGAAATTTGGGAAGGATTGATGTTAATTATTCCTTAAATATTTGATAGAATTCATCTGTGAAGCCATCTGGTCCTTGGGTTTTCTTTGTTGGCAGGTTTTTGATTACTAATTCTATATCTTTACTTGTTAAAAGTCTATTCAGATTTTTTATTTCTTCTTGAGTCAGTTTTGGTAGTTTGTGTCTTTCTAAAAGTTTTTCCATTTCATCTAGGTTATCAAATTTAGGGGCACACAATTTTTCATGTTATTTTCTTATAATTCAATTTATTTAAAGTTGGTAGTTACATCTCCACTTTCACTTCTGATATTAGTAACTTACGTCTTCCTTTTTTCCTCTCTCCTTCCCTTCCTTTGTTCCTTCCTTCTTTCCTTTCTTCCCTCCCTCCCTTCCTAATATAAGTAATTTGTGCCTGTACTCTTTTTTATCTTCCTTTCTCCTCCCTTCCCTCCCTTCTCCTCTCCTCCTCTTCCTCCCCTCCCTTCCCTTCTCCTCTCCTCCTCTTCCTCCCCTCCCTTCCCTTCTCTCCTCTTTTCCCTTCTCTTCCCTCCTTCTCTCCTTTTCAGTCTAGCTAAATAAAGGTTTGACAATTTTGTTAACCTTTTTAGAGTCTCAGTTTTGGTTTTGTTAGGTCTCTGTATTATTTTCTATTCCTTATTTTGTTTACTCCTGTTCTAATCTTTATTATTTCCTTCTGATTACTTTGGTTTTAGATTGCTATTTATTTTATGGTTTTTTAAGATGAAAAGTCAGACTATTTCGAAATTTTTATCCTTTTTAAATGAAGGTGCTTACAGCCATAAATTTTTTTCTGAGCACTGCTTTATTGCATCCCCTAATTTCTGGTAAGTTTTTTCTTGTTTTCATTCATCTCAAAATATTTTCTAATTTCCCTTATGCTGTCTTATTTGATTCATTTGTTAAGCATGTGTTTAATTTCCACATATTTATGAAACTGTAGATTTCTTTGCGTTATTGATTTCTGGTTTCATTCCATCACAATCAGAGAAGATATTTTGTGTCTTTTAAATTTATTGAGTCTTGTATTATGGCCTAATATATCGTCTATACTGGAAAATATTCCGTGTACACTTAGGAAGAAAGTACATTTTACTCTTTTTGGGTGATCTATATAGGTGTGTTACATGTAGCTGGTTTGGTGTTGTTCAAATCCTCCATTTCCTTATTGATCTTCTGTTTAGTTATTGTATCCATTATTGCAAGTGGGGTATTAAAGTCTCCAACTATTACTGTGTAACTGTTATTGTGTATTTTTTTCTTTATTTCTCTCAGTTTTTGCTTCTTATAATTTGGGGCTCTCTTATTACATGCATATATTTTATAACTGTCACATATTCTTGATAAATTGACTCTTTTGTAAATATATGTCCTTCTTTGTCTCTTGTAACATTTTTTTACTTAAAGAGTCTTTGTTGTATGATATTAATATAACCACCCTTGCTCTGTTTTGATTACTATTTACTAGTAATATCTTTTTCTAGCTTTACATTTTCAACCTATTTATGTCTCTGGTTCTAAAGTTAGACTTTTGTAAACAGTATAAAGGTAAATCACAATTTTTTATCCATTCTGTCAATTTCAACCTTTTAATTGAATAGTTTAATCCATTTATGTTTCAAGTAATTACTTATTATGAATAACTTCTGTCATTTTACTCTTTATTTTCTTCATATCTCATATCTCTTACATTCCTAAATTTCTACATTATTGCCTCTCTCTGTAGTTAACTTTATTTTTCTTGTGCACCGTGTTGGCTTCATTAAGGAGACAGTATTTTTCCTAATGTTCGGAGGCTGGAAAGTTTCCCTATTGTTCTTTTACTACTTTGGAACCTACCCTAATTTAGAGTAGTTACACATTACAAATGCCTGATATAATCACAAATTATTTCATGAACCCTTAAAAATATTGCATGAAACACTTGCATTTAAGGTAACAGTCTGAAAATGATTGATTTAACTATTGTGCTTTTTTCTCAGAGTTGTATTTCAGAGTCTCACTGAAATGAAATAACAGCACTAAATAAATAAAATAATCACTGGTACTAAAATAGTAGTTTCATAGAATTGAATTAGATGAGGCCTCAGAGTCCAAGTGGGTTCTTGTTTTCTAATTATATCACCAATGCAGGTAGTGGTTTCCTACTCTTTTTAAAATTTGAGACAGGGTCTTACTCTGTCACTCAGGCTGGAGTGTAGTGGCACCATCACAGGTCACTGCAGCCTCAAACTCCTGGGTTTAAGTAATCCTCCTGCCTCTGCCTCCTGAGTAGCTGGGAACACAGGTGTGCTCCACCATGCCCAGCTAATTAAAAAATTCTGTGTATTGACAGGGTCTCACTTTGTTGCCTAGGTCTCAAACTCCTAGCTTCAAGTGATTCTCCCGCCTCAGCCTCCAAAAATGTTGGGAATACAGGTGTGAGCCACAGCACCCAGTTGGCTTCTTAGTATTAAAGATATCCAGAGCTGGTGATTTCACAAACTCCTTCAATAGCCTATCCTACCCTCAATTCACCTTTATCACTAGGAGTTCTTTAAGATTACCCTGACTCTTTCTTATTATTTACTCCTCTTTTTGTCCTCTTCTTGCTTTATTGTCACTTCTACTTTTTTCTGTTCTTATCCTTTAAGAAGTAACCAATATTCTTACCTTCTGGTTTGGCTGCTGTGGGAGTGTAAAGATAGACTTCCAGTAGGTCCAGGTAAAGAACACAAAGATGGCATGGTAGAGTATGAGGTAAATAACTGAAATAAAAAAAAATCAGTGTTTATACTATCTTTTTATCCATTTCTAAGAGTTCAAAAATACAAAGCTCCATGACGAATTTTTATTCTGTTTTCCTATTAACATGTATTCTCTGGTATTATTATGAAGTGTTAATTTTATTTTCCCATACAGTGACAGAAACAAGCCATAATGACAAACCTGAAACAAAGACATTCTGCAAGTTGCACACCTTAAAAGTTGCCATGTGATTCTTGAAGTAAAGGGGGAAATGTCCTTTATGACAATGTAGGGAAAACTACTTCAGCCAATTGTCATTATCTTTGCTACTTTGAGTACTGAAAGGTGATAATGACACAATTTACACAGCACTTTAGAGTTTACAACATGCTTTCACATATATTATTTCATTTTATTTTCTCAATAAATTTGTAAGATAGGTAATAAGATAGGGATAGTCGATTAACTACCAGAGGTAGTTGATTAACCAAAGTCACACAGGTAGTCTATAATGTAGCCAGGTGTTAAAGACTAAACAGTTTTTTTCTTTTAAAAAAGTTTGTATAAATTCATGGAGTACAAGTAAAATTTTGTTACATGCATAGGTTGCACAGTGGTGTAGTCAGGGCTTTCAAGAGTATCTATCACTTGAATAATGTACATTGTACCTATTGAGTAGTTTCTTATCATCCACCCCTCTCCCACCCCCTCACCCATACCAGTCTCTATTATCTATCATTCCACAGTCTATTTCCATATGTACACATTATTTAGCTTCCACTTATGAGTGAGAACATGAGGTATTTGTCTTTCTGTGTCTGAGTTGTTTCACTTAAGATAATGGCCTCCAGTTCCATCCATCTTGCTGCAAAAGACATGATTTCATTCTTTCTTATGGCTGAATAGTATTCCATTGAAGATTATATACTTTTGAAGTGTGGGTTGTACTTCTGAGACAGTTATAAAAGTGGCTCTCTACTACCTTTCTTTTCATACCCTTTGCCTTTTAGATAGCTCTTCTCATATGAGATATTTTGGTATTCTCCACAGAGGTGGTTATGAGACTGCAAGACTGTGAGTCCTTAAATGGTATGGTCTTATTACTTCAATCCATCAGAAAGACTCAAGGGAATAATGACTCAAGACCAACTTAATAGGACTGAGCCTCTCATATATTTATAATTGAATTGAAAAAAAAAAAGAGACTCTACTCTCCTGGCCCAGTTCTCCCAGCCCTACAGGACAAGACCATTTATATGTGCTTGATTTTTGTAACTATGGAATCTCATTTTAAAATTCAAGCAATATAAAGTAAAAGGTAAATGTCCACCCCACACATACATCTAACTTCTCACCTCCCCATTCTAAGGCACAACACCTCTTTGGTGTTTGGTATGTATCATTCCAGATTCTCTTATTTGTATATGTTTATACAAATATATGTACACCACAAACATGAAAGATTTGTAATATTTTAACATTTTTAATTATATCTCTTTTTAAAAGTAATATATTTATAAGTTTTAAAATCTGAAAGTATGGAATAGTATACAGTGAAAAGTCTTCCTTCTATACCTGTCCCCCAGCCACCCAGTTCTCCTCGCTGGAAGCAACCAACATCACAAAGCCATGACTTTATTGTGTATCCTTTATGATTTTATACATATAAAATCACCCAAATAGTGTGTTTTTCCACAAATGGCAGTATTCTATACACACTGTTTTGTACCTTACTTCTTTTTCACTTACTATAAGTTACCATAATTTATTTAACCAGGCTGTCTCTGAGGAAAATTTGTTCTTCCCCCTTCTCTTGCTAATACAAATAATGCTTCAATGAATAATTTTTATATATGTCATCAGCACATGCACAAAAAATATCTATAGGATCAATTCTCTGAAGTGGAACTGCAAGGTCAAAAGGCATGTCTTTTGGTAGATACTGCCAAACTGCCATTAAGAATATTTGTATTTAATTTATATTCTCATCATCAATAAGTGAGAGCACCTCTTCCATTGCCCTCTAGAATTCAAGATTTTTTCAAGAGTTGTGTCCAGAGTTTAGCTGGCTACCCCCTGGGAGTGTCTCTAGGCTAGCCTTTGTGAAGTGTTATCATACTTTTTTCTCTTAGGCAATGCCTTTAAATTTTTTTTAATGTGTTATCTTTTGCAATTGTTTTGTTTCTTTGATTTTATGAGGTTTGGACGGGGAAAATTACATGACTAAGTTATGTCAACCCATGTTCCTTCAGTATGGGAGTGTGAAATCTTTGATTTTTAAAGAGATCAGGAGAAAACAATTTCATCTTTACCCTCTCATTATACACTTCAAGGGTAATGTGGTTAACCAATTTGGATCACCTGAGTGACTGAGCACTAAACTCCTACACTTGGCAGTATCTTAAGCACATTAACTGTATTTTTAATTCCAATGATTGAGATGGGAAGTGTGGGACTTTAACTTGTTCCAGGTACTACTACGCATCAACTGGTTCAGTCATGGAATTGGAAACAGCTGGCTCCCATTCCTACATTACAAGGTTTCATAGAAATTATGGGTACTGTTAAATAAATCGGTAGAAAATGAAGGATTTTGAGGTTAAATGACTAAGTCGAGGTTATTCTATAAACCGGTAAAATAGGAACTATACCAATATTTTAGAGTAAGGTGAGACCATAGAGATCATTTGGTTCAACACTCTCATTTTACAGAGAAATAACTGAGGCCCAGAGGGGCAAGTGATTTGATCAGAATTACCCAGCAAAGTTATGGAAGCAATGGAACCAGAATCCAAGTTTCTTCAGTCCCAGTCCAGAGTGCTTTTCCTTAGAGCAGTGATTCTCAAATTTCAGTCTGCATCAAAGCCACCCATAAAGGTTATTAAGATGCTGCAGATCAGGGGGAGGTTTGTCAGCCAGACGGTCACATCTCTCTTTGAGCCTAACACTTAGCAATAAAATGTTAATTCTAATATTTGAGTTCATTGCTTCACTTTACTTTCTCTGCTTTATAAACTCTAACAAAAAGCTAGACCTTGTTTTTCAGCTATTTGAAGGAATAAAGATAATGGTGTAAGACGCCCATAAGTGTGCCCAAGATCTCATTCTTCATGACAGTACAAGAATTGCTCAAGAGTTATTTCCCAATAGATGATGGAGACTACTGTGTTGGGGGGTGGGGAACAAGGGTTGAAAAACTACCTATTGGGTACTATGCTTACTATTTGGGTGATGGGCTCAATTGTACCTCAAATCTCACCATCATGCAATATACCCAGCTAACAAACCTGCACATGTACCCCCGAATCTACAAAAAAAGTTGAAATTATTTTTTAAAAAGAGTTGTTTCCTCTTTGTAGGTCACTCAGGACTTGCTTTATGAATCCTGGTGCTCCTGTATTGGGTGCATATATATTTAGGATAGTTAGCTCCTCTTGTTGAATTGATCCCTTTACCATTATGTAATGGCCTTCTTTGTCTCTTTTGATCTTTGTTGGTTTAAAGTCTGTTTTATCAGAGACTAGGATTGCAACCCCTGCCTTTTTTTGTTTTCCATTTGCTTGGTAGATCTTCCTCCATCCTTTTATTTTGAGCCTATATGTGTCTCTGCACGTGAGATGGGTTTCCTGAATACAGCACACTGATGGGTCTTGACTCTTTATCCAACTTGCCAGTCTGTGTCTTTTAATTGGAGAATTTAGTCCATTTACATTTAAAGTTAATATTGTTATGTGTCAATTTGATCCTGTCATTATGATGTTAGCTGGTGATTTTGCTCATTAGTTGATGCAGTTTCTTCCTAGTCTCGATGGTCTTTACATTTTGGCATGATTTTGCAGCGGCTGGTACCGGTTGTTCCTTTCCATGTTTAGCGCTTCCTTCAGGAGTTCTTGTAAGGCAGGCCTGGTGGTGACAAAATCTCTCAGCATTTGCTTGTCTGTAAAGTATTTTATTCCTCCTTCACTTATGAAGCTTAGTTTGGCTGGATATGAAATTCTGGGTTGAAAATTCTTTTCTTTAAGAATGTTGAATATTGGCCCCCACTCTCTTCTGGCTTGTAGGGTTTCTGCCGAGAAATCCGCTGTTAGTCTGATGGGCTTCCCTTTGAGGGTAACCCGACCTTTCTCTCTGGCTGCCCTTAACATTTTTTCCTTCATTTCAACTTTGGTGAATCTGACAATTATGTGTCTTGGAGTTGCTCTTCTCGAGGAGTATCTTTGTGGCGTTCTCTGTATTTCCTGAATCTGAATGTTGTCCTGCCTTGCTAGATTGGGGAAGTTCTCCTGGATAATATCCTGCAGAGTGTTTTCCAACTTGGTTCCATTCTCCGCATCACTTTCAGGTACACCAATCAGACGTAGATTTGGTCTTTTCACATAGTCCCATATTTCTTGGAGGCTTTGCTCATTTCTTTTTATTCTTTTTTCTCTAGACTTCCCTTCTCGCTTCATTTCATTCATTTCATCTTCCATTGCTGATAACCTTTCTTCCAGTTGATCGCATCGGCTCCTGAGGCTTCTGCATTCTTCACGTAGTTCTCGAGCCTTGGTTTTCAGCTCCATCAGCTCCTTTAAGCACTTCTCTGTATTGGTTATTCTAGTTATACATTCTTCTAAATTTTTTTCAAAGTTTTCAACTTCTTTGCCTTTGGTTTGAATGTCCTCCCGTAGCTCAGAGTAATTTGATCGTCTGAAGCCTTCTTCTCTCAGCTCGTCAAAATCATTCTCCATCCAGCTTTGTTCCATTGCTGGTGAGGAACTGCGTTCCTTTGGAGGAGGAGAGGTGCTCTGCGTTTTAGAGTTTCCAGGTTTTCTGTTCTGTTTTTTCCCCATCTTTGTGGTTTTATCTACTTTTGGTCTTTGATGATGGTGATGTACAGATGGGTTTTCGGTGTGGATGTCCTTTCTGTTTGTTAGTTTTCCTTCTAACAGACAGGACCCTCAGCTGCAGGTCTGTTGGAATACCCTGCGGTGTGAGGTGTCAGTGTGCCCCTGCTGGGGGGTGCCTCCCAGTTAGGCTGCTCGGGGGTCAGGGGTCAGGGACCCACTCGAGGAGGCAGTCTGCCCGTTCTCGGATCTCCAGCTGCGTGCTGGGAGAACCACTGCTCTCTTCAAAGCTGTCAGACAGGGACATTTAAGTCTGCAGAGGCTACTGCTGTCTTTTTGTTTGTCTGTGCCCTGCCCCCAGAGGTGGAGCCTACAGAGGCAGGCAAGCCTCCTTGAGCTGTGGTGGGCTCCACCCAGTTCGAGCTTCCCGGCTGCTTTGTTTACCTAAGCAAACTTTACCAACCAAAAAGACTCCAGGACCAGATGGATTCACAACCGAATTCTACCAGAGGTACAAGGAGGAACTGGTACCATTCCTTCTGAAACTATTCCAATCAATAGAAAAAGAGGGAATCCTCCCTAACTCATTTTCTGAGGCCAGCATCATTCTGATACCAAAGCCGGGCAGAGACACAACCAAAAAAGAGAATTTTAGACCAATATCCTTGATGAACATTGATGCAAAAATCCTCAATAAAATACTGGCAAACCGAATCCAGCAGCACATCAAAAAGCTTATCCACCATGATCAAGTGGGCTTCATCCCTGGGATGCAAGCCTGGTTCAATATATGCAAATCAATAAATGTAATCCAGCATATAAACAGAGCCAAAGACAAAAACCACACGATTATCTCAATAGATGCAGAAAAAGCCTTTGACAAAATTCAACAACCCTTCATGCTAAAAACTCTCAATAAATTAGGTATTGATGGGACGTATTTCAAAATAATAAGAGCTATCTATGACAAACCCACAGCCAATATCATACTGAATGGGCAAAAACTGGAAGCATTCCCATTGAAAACTGGCACAAGACAGGGATGCCCTCTCTCACCGCTCCTATTCAACATAGTGATGGAAGTTCTGGCCAGGGCAGTCAGGCAGGAGAAGGAAATAAAGGGTATTCAATTAGGAAAAGAGGAAGTCAAATTGTCCCTGTTTGCAGACGACATGATTGTATATCTAGAAAACCCCATTGTCTCAGCCCAAAATCTCCTTAAGCTGATAAGCAACTTCAGCAAAGTCTCAGGATACAAAATCAATGTACAAAAATCACAAGCATTCTTATACACCAAAAACAGACAAACAGAGAGCCAAATCATGAGTGAACTCCCATTCACAATTGCTTCAAAGAGAATAAAACACCTAGGAATCCAACTTACAAGGGATGTGAAGGACCTCTTCAAGGAGAACTACAAACCACTGCTTAACGAAATAAAAGAGGATACAAACAAATGGAAGAACATTCCATGCTCATGGGTAGGAAGAATCAATATCGTGAAAATGGCCATACTGCCCAAGGTCATTTACAGATTCAATGCCATCCCCATCAAGCTACCAATGACTTTCTTCACAGAATTGGAAAAAACTACTTTAAAGTTCATATGGAACCAAAAAAGAGCCCGCATCACCAAGTCAATCCTAAGCCAAAAGAACAAAGCTGGAGGCATCACACTACCTGACTTCAAACTATACTACAAGGCTACAGTAACCAAAACAGCATGGTACTGGTACCAAAACAGAGATATAGATCAATGGAACAGAACAGAGCCCTCAGAAATAACGCCGCATACCTACAACTATCTGATCTTTGACAAACCTGAGAAAAACAAGCAATGGGGAAAGGATTCCCTATTTAATAAATGGTGCTGGGAAAACTGGCTAGCCATATGTAGAAAGCTGAAACTGGATCCCTTCCTTACACCTTATACAAAAATCAATTCAAGATGGATTAAAGATTTAAACGTTAGACCTAAAACCATAAAAACCCTAGAAGAAAACCTAGGCATTACCATTCAGGACATAGGCATGGGCAAGGACTTCATGTCCAAAACACCAAAAGCAATGGCAACAAAAGCCAAAATTGACAAATGGGATCTAATTAAACTAAAGAGCTTCTGCACAGCAAAAGAAACTACCATCAGAGTGAACAGGCAACCTACAACATGGGAGAAAGTTTTTGCAACCTACTCATCTGACAAAGGGCTAATATCCAGAATCTACAATGAACTCAAACAAATTTACAAGAAAAAAACAAACAACCCCATCAAAAAGTGGGCGAAGGACATGAACAGACACTTCTCAAAAGAAGACATTTATGCAGCCAAAAAACACATGAAAAAATGCTCATCATCACTGGCCATCAGAGAAATGCAAATCAAAACCACTATGAGATATCATCTCACACCAGTTAGAATGGCAATCATTAAAAAGTCAGGAAACAACAGGTGCTGGAGAGGATGTGGAGAAATAGGGACACTTTTACACTGTTGGTGGCACTGTAAACTAGTTCAACCATTGTGGAAGTCAGTGTGGCGATTCCTCAGGGATCTAGAACTCGAAATACCATTTGACCCAGCCATCCCATTACTGGGTATATACCCAAAGGACTATAAATCATGCTGCTATAAAGACACATGCACACGTATGTTTATTGCGGCATTATTCACAATAGCAAAGACTTGGAACCAACCCAAATGTCCAACAATAATAGACTGGATTAAGAAAATGTGGCACATATACACCATGGAATACTATGCAGCCATAAAAAATGATGAGTTCATGTCCTTTGTAGGGACATGGATGAAATTGGAAACCATCATTCTCAGTAAACTATCACAAGAGCAAAAAACCAAACACTGCATATTCTCACTCATAGGTGGGAATTGAACAATGAGATCACATGGACACAGGAAGGGGAATATCACACTCTGGGGACTGTTTTGGGGTTGGGGGAGGGGGGAGGGATAGCATTGGGAGATATACCTAATGCTAGATGACGAGTTAGTGGGTGCAGTGCACCAGAATGGCACATGTATACATATGTAACTAACCTGCACAATGTGCACATGTACCCTAAAACTTAAAGTATAATAAAAAAAATAAAAAAAATTAAAAAAAAGAGTTGTTTCCGTGATTTAGCCACCCTCTAGAATTCAAGATTTTCTCAAGAGTTGCATCCAATATTCAGCTGGCTATCCACTGGGAGTATCTCTAATACTGGGATCAAATTCTGGTGCTAATACATGATATTAAATTTTGAAATGGCTTAGTTTTCCTCATTGATATCCACTTCAAAAGTTAGGGTTGTCTTCCAGGTATCCTAATTTCTTCTAATTATCCATTAGGCATCTACTACTCATCAATTTACATAAACCTTCTATGAAGCTGGTTAGATTATCAGTCTATACCAATTCTTTGGGAGTAGTGAGTCTCATAAGTTTGCCAGCCACTATGCAAAGCAGGGCTTCATATTAGCTGTCTTAAACAGCATTGTTAAGTTTCAAAGAGCTTTCTAGTACTCATGTATTGGAATTTGGTGAATGACATCAAGCTACCAAAATATATAAACTTCTTACATTTATAAACTTTATTGACAGTCCCTTTCAGATTTTGTTTGTTCCATGCTGACGAGGTATCTCCTTTTTGGTCTGTTTTGGGCATTGAAGTGTCGTGCAAAATCCAATGGATTTGGAATCAGATGACTAGGTTTTGAACTCTGGATTTGCCCTTAATAACTATATGTCCTCAAGAAGCTGGTTAACCTTGCCGATAATCATAAGTGTATATATATGATCACATGTATGTATATGTGTGTGTGTGTATGTGTATATATATATGTATACATATACACACACATACATATATACATATATACACATATGTGTATATATATGTGTATGTGTGTGTGTATATATATATATATATGTATGATTAAAATACCTGCTTGTCAAAGTTGTGGTAATTAATTGGCTTAAATGTGTGAAAGGATCTGACATACTCTTAGGACTTAATAAACCTGTTTTCTTCCTCTCACTCCCTCTTAAATCTTAGTGATTTGTTTTCTGAGACATGGTGATAAAAATTACACAGATTTCGGGGGCAGATGAACCACGGGTTTGTTAAGAAAGAGAAAAAATGGGCCAGGCGTGGTGGTTCACACATGTAATCCCAGCCCTTTAGGAGGCTGACATGGGAGGATTGGCCTAGGTAGAAAAGTAAGACCCTATCACTACAAAAAAAATTATCTGGGCATGGTGACAGATGCTTGTAGTTTCAGTTACTTGGGAGGCAGAAGTGGGAAGATCACCTGAGCCCAGAAATTTGGGGCTGCAGTGAGCTATGATGTCACCACTGCATTCCAGCCTGGGTGATATAGTGAGACCTTGTCTCTAAAAATATAAAAACTAAATTAAAAAAAGAAAATAGTTTATTTCTAGTCCTCTTGTTGATAACACCTACCCACAAGTTTCATTGATTCATTGATCTTGGGGATAAGAAAGTACACAGGCCAATATGCCTTGGGGAATAATCTTTGGCTTCTTTCCTGGTTTAAAATGGATAGTTGAAATATCATTATTCTGCATGTATAATTTGGATTAAGTACTGCCCAATGCATTCAAATTGTCAGGGATATTCACAGAAGACTACACACACACACCCACCCACACACACACAAAGCAGAATCCCTATTGCTTATATGGTGGGCATGGATTTGTAAGCTAGTTCTCTGCTTGCTAAGGAAGTGGAAGGGATTCTACCAATCACAACGTGGTTCCCTCAGAATGTATTACCTTTTGTTGATGCAACCAATAATTCCTCTATCTCATTAATATGACGTTGACTTAATTTATGCTAATTTCACACATTTTCAGAGTTGGAAGAAAACTTAGATACCATTTGATCTAATGTATTAAGAAGATGCATCAATCTGCTGTACATTATCCCTAATAATTGCTTACTCAGCTTTTGGGAACACCTGAAGTAATGGAGGAACTTAGCTCCTGGAACAGCCTATTCTATTGTTGGAAAACTCCAATTGTTAGACACATTTTCCTCATATCAAGTATATATATACCTCCTCACAACTCCCTCCCATTGATTGTAATTTCGCTCCATGGGGAGGAATCAGATTTGCTTAAAAACAAAGAGACTTATACCCAGACATTTAAAGATCTGTTATAGCTCAATAATAAGACAAACAACTCAATAAAAAAGGCAAAAGACTAAACAGACACTTCGCATTAGAAGATATACAGATGGCAAACAAGCACATGAAAAGATCAGTCATTACAGAAGTGCAAATTAAAAATCACGAGGAGACTCCATTTCACACCTTATGGAATAGAATATAAGAAACTATCACCACCAACAACAAAAACAAACTTACAACACTAAATGATAATGAAGATGTGGAATAACGAGAACTCTCATATATCAATTATAGGAAAGCAAAATGTTAGAACTGCTTTGGAAAACACTTTGGCAGTTTCTTATAAGGTTAATCATCCACTTACCATATGACCCAAGAATCCCACAGCTAGGTATTTACTCAAGAGAAACAAAAACATATATCTCCACAAAGGCTTATACATATATATTCTTATCAGCTTTATTCAAAATAGTTTCAAACTGGAAACAAACCAAATGTTCCTAAACTGGTGAATAAATAAGCAAACTGTGATCATCTGTAATATGAAATACTTCTCCGCAATAAAAACAAGTTACTTCATACACATACTCACAGATGAATCTTAAAAATATATGATGCTAAGTGAAGAAAGCCTAATACAAAAGGCTCCATACTGTATGATTCAATTTATATAACTATGGAAAATGTAAAACTAAAGGGACAGAAAACAGATCAGCAGTTGTCAGGGATGGAGAGTGAGAGGTTTTCTTGTGAATGGGGTAAAGGGAATCATTTGGGGTAATATAAATATTCTGTAACTGTATAGTGGTGGTTTTTACATTCCTGTTTACTACTGTCAAAACTTATCAACCTGTATACTCAAAAATGGTGACACTGCATATAAATTATATCTCAATAAATCTGACAAAAACAAAGATCTAAAAATAGGTATTTACCTTTGGTGTCTTTTCATCTTAGATTTTTTGACATTTGGCAAAAAAAGATGATACATATTTATCTAACTTGACTTCGCAGTCTAATATTTTTATTCTCCTCAATAGTCATACTCAAATGTGTTAGGACTTACAGGCTATAGGATTGAAAGCTGTGTTGATAGGTACACAGTTATGGTGGGAAGCAAAATCATGACTCTAAAACCTACCATTGGCTGCACTGTGGCTGATGTTTCCATGTATATATATATAACCATTTTGGCTCAATATATGCCCCACCATCAGTAACCTGATAAAAGTGGAGACTGCAAGGCATGTTGGGAAAGGCACAGGAGGATGGGAGGTCCAGCCCAGCCCACTGGAGAGAGACATATTGAAGCATAGGAAAGGCGGAGCTTTGAAATGGTACATTTAGATGTAGCTATATCAAAAGCGACTTGTCAAAATGTAAAGGGGAAAAATCACTTAAAAAATTAAAACGTGATGTATACAATAGACACTACCAAACCTCACTCCATCTGTAACTCTGTAGTGACTACTAATAACTTACGCTAAGTTATCCATTTCTGTATTACTTGCATTTTAAGACGTTCAAGTACTTTCATAATCAAGAAAAAAATAAGCTTCAGTTTTAAGTTGATCATTAATGGTTAAATAGAAAATTGGCAGACAGGAGACAAAACTAATGTGCAGCTCCTACTTGGACAGACAGAACAGCATCTGGAGATTCACATTGTGAACTTTTGCCCCAACACCCACTGCAAGAACATACCAGGAAAACCAAAAAAAAAATTACAGACCCTTTGAAAGAAGCAGCTTGCTGCTGCAAATGCCATGAGACAGCTGAAAAATTGAGTTCCCAAAGTATGACACAGAGAATAGTCAACCTCCAAACATACATCCCCACTGGGAAACCTGAAAATCCAGATCACCAGAGAAAGATTTAACCTTACATAAAGCTGAAATGGATTTAGGGAGCCAAGCAAAATATAAAAGTCAAAGAAGCAGTGGGAAGGGCCCTATAGGCACTCATGGTCCCCAGCTCCAGCCCAGGGAAGCCATTCCTGGCTTTATCTCACAGAGGTCCCTGGGGAAGGGAAGGCAGCCAGCAAGAATTGTGGAGAGGCCACAGAATGAAAAAAGCTTCTAGCTGAACTCTGTAATAATTTCAACTGAGCATAAATTTTCATGAGCAGAAACCTGGTAGGGGGAAGTGATCAGAAAGCTCAGATATAAGCATAGAAGTCATAGCTGACCAGGTGGGCAGGCAGGCAAGGAGGGGTAAGGCCTGAGCCCTGCATGCTTTCTCACTGGGGAGGCTTGTAGCCTGGGGCAAGATCTCAGCCCTGCTCACCAGCTGCCTGGATATAAATGTGCAGTTGGGAGGTGGGGCAAAGCAAGAATGAGATTGGCCTTGCTGGCTGCATGGACGCTGGGTGAGGCCTGTCAATGCTGGCTTTCCCCCACTTCCCTGGCAACTTGTTTGATGCAGCAGACACAGCCATAATCCCCCTGGGAACATAACTTCATTGCCTGAGAATCACCGCCCCTCCACCATCTCCCACAGTGGCTGCAGCAAGCCCCACCCAAGGAGAGTCTGAGCTCAGACTCACCTAACCTTGCCCCCACATGATGGTTTTTCTTTAACTGCCTGGTCGCTAAAGATAAAAGACATAAACTCCTGGGAAATCTATGGCACCACCCATCACCTGAAAAACGTGAGTACCCATCCTAGCCAATGTAGGGCAAGATTACATACCCTTCTACTACAGCAGAAAGCACTCTCTTCAAAGCACCACCTGCTGGAGGCCAGCCAACTCAAGCCATTACAGCAACTCATAACAGAACAACCCTGATCCAAAGAGGAGAAAACAACAGCTAATTCCATGTCCTACAACACCCTGGCTAACTAGAGGTCCTGAGTCTGTCCCCATGACAACTTCACTCCTAGCATAACCAGTATTTGAAAAAAAACCAGCACACTAAACAAAAATATAAGCAAGGACTTCCACAGAGTCCACTTCACTCCCCTGCCACCTCCAGTGGAGCAGGTGCTGGAATCTATGACTGGGAGACCTGAAGATGGATCATATCACAGGACTGTTTGCAGACACTCCCCAGAAACAGCTTGGAGCCTGGTAGCCCCACTGGGAGGCTAGACTCAGAAGAACAATAAGAATCACTGAAGTCTGATTTGCAGGAAGCTGTATCCCTGGAGAAAGAAGGAGAGCACCACATCAAGGGATCACCCCGTGGGACCAAAGAATCTGAAGATCAGCCCTTGAGTTCCAAATCTTTCCACTGAAACAGTCTACTCAAATAAGAAGGAACCAGAAAAACAATTCTGGTAATATGACAAAACAGGGTTCTATAATATCACCAAAAGATCACACTAGCTCTCCAGCAATTGATCCAAACTAAGAAGAACTCTCTGAATTGCAGATAAAGAATTCAGAAGGTTGATTATTAAGCTACTCAAGGAGGCACCAGACAAAGGTGAAAACCAGCTTAAAGAAATTAAAAAACAACACAAAATATAGATGAAAAAGTCTAGAGAGAAATAGAGATCATAAAAGACAAACACAAATTCTGGAAATGAAAGACACACTTAAAGAATTGCAAAATACACTGGAAAGTTTCAACAAAAGAATTGAACAAAGAAGAAAAAACTTCAGAGCTCAAAGAGAAGGCTTTCAAATTAAACCAATCTGACAAAGACATAGAAAAATAATTAAAAAATGAACAAAGCCTTCAAAGAATTTGAGATTATGTCAAATGTCCAAACATAAGAATAACTGTTGTTCCTGAGGAAAAAAAATCTAAAAGTTCGGACAACTTATTTGAGGGAATAATCGAGAAAAACTTCCCTGGTCTTGCTACTGATCTAGACATCCGAATACAAGAAGCCAAGAACACATGGGAAATTCATCGCAAAAAGATCATCCCTAGGCATACAGTCATCAGGTTACCTAAAGTCAAGATGAAGGAAAGAATCTTAAGACCTGTGAGGCAGAAGCACCAGGTAAACTATAAAGGAAAACCTAGCAGATTAACAGCAGATTTCTCAGCAGAAACCCTGCAAGCCAGAAGGGACTGGGGTCCTATCCTTAGCCACCTTAAACAAAATAATTGTCAGTCAAGAATTTTGTATCTGGCAAAACTAAGCTTCATAAATGAAGGAAAAATAAACGCTTTTTCACAAAAACAAATGCTGAGAGAATTTGCCATTACCAAGCCAGCTCTACAAGAAATGTTAAAAGGAGCTCTATATCTTGAAACAAAACCTCAAATTACACCAAAATAAAATTTCCTTAAAGCATAAATCCCACAGGACATATTAAAATATAACATAATGAAAAATACCCAAGATGGCTGAATAGGAACAGCTCCAGTCTACAGCTCCCAGCATGAGTGACACAGAAGACGGGTGATTGCTGCATTTCCAACAGAGGTACCAGGTTCATCTCACCGGGGAGTGTCGGAAACTGGGTTCAGGACAGTGGGTGCAGTGCACCAAGCGCTAGCTGAAGCAGGGCGAGGCATTGCCTCACCTGGGAAACACAAGGGGTCAGGGAATTCCGTTTCCCAGCCAAAGAAAGGGGTGACTGATGACGGCACCTGGAAAATCGGGTCACTCCCACCCTAATACTGCACTTTTCCAATGGTCTTAGCAAACGGCACACCAGGAGATTATATCCCGCGCATGGCTCGGAGGGTCCAACGCCCACAGAGCCTCCTTCATTGCTAGCACAGCAGTCTGAGATCAAACTGCAAAGCGGCAGGGGTGAGGGGTGCCCGCCATTGCCTAGGCTTGAGTAGGTAAACAAAGCTGCCTGGAAGATTGAACGGGGTGGAGCCCACCATAGCTCAAGGAGGCCTGCCTGCCTCTGTAGACTCCACCTCTGGGGGCAGGGCACAGACAAACAAAAGGCAGCAGAATCCTCTGCAGACTTAAATGTCCCTGTCTGACAGCTTTGAAGAGAGTAGTGGTTCTCCCAGCACGCAGGTGGAGATCTGAGAACGGACAGACTGCCTCCTCAAGTGGGTCCCTGACCCCTGAGCAGCCTAACTGGGAGGCACCCCCGAGTAGGGGCAGACTGACAACTCACATGGCCGGGCACTCCTCTGAGACAAAACTTCCAGAGGAATGATCAGGCAGCAATATTTGCTGCTCATCAATATCCGCTGTTCTGCAGCCTCCGCTGCTGATACCCAGGCAAACAGGGTCTAGAGTGGACTTCCTGAAAACTCCAACAGACCTGCAGCTGAGGGTCCTCACTGTTAGAAGAAAAACTAACAAACAGAAAGGACATCCACACCAAAAACCCATCTGTACATCACCATCATCAAAGACCAAAGGTAGATAAAACCACAAAGATGGGGAAAAAACAGAGCAGAAAAACTGAAAACTCTAAAAATCAGAGGACCTCTCCTCCTCCAAAGGAATGCAGCTCCTCACCAGCAATGGAACAAAGCTGGACGGAGAATGACTTTGACGAGTTGAGAGAAGAAGACTTCAGACAATCAAACTACTCCGAGCTAAAGGAGGAAGTTTGAACCCATGGCAAAGAAGTTAAAAACCTTGAAACAAATTAGAGGAAAGGCTAACTAGAATAACCAATGCAGAGAAGTCCTTAAAAGACCTGATGGAGCTGAAAACCAAGGCACAAGAACTATGTGATGAATGCACAAGCCTCAGTAGCCGATTCAATCAACTAGAAGAAAGGGTATCAGTGATGGAAGATCAAATGAATGAAACGAAGCGAGAAGAGAGGTTTAGAGACAAAAAGAATAAAAGAAACGAGCAAAGCCTCCAAGAAATATGGGACTATGTGAAAAGACCAAATCTACGTCTGACTGGTGTACCTGAAAGTGACAGGGAGAATGGAACCAAGTTGGAAAACACCCTCAAGGATATTATCCAGGAGAACTTCCCCAATCTAGCAAGGCAGGCCAACATTCCAATTCAGGAAATACAGAGACCGCCACAAAGATATTCCTCGAGAAGAGCAACTCCAAGACACATAATTGTCAGATTCACCAAAGTTGAAATGAAGGAAAATATGTTAAGGGCAGCCAGAGAGAAAGGTCGGATTACCCACAAAGGGAAGCCTATCAGACTAACAGATAACCTCTCAGCAGAAATTCTACAAGCCAGAAGAGAGTGGAGGCCAATATTCAACATTCTTAAAGAAAAGAATTTTCTTGGCGATGCGGGCTCTTTTTTGGTTCCATATGAACTTTAAAGTAGTTTTTTCCAATTCTGTGAAGAAAGTCATTGGTAGCTTGATGTGGATGGCATTGAATCTATAAATTACCTTGGGCAGTATGGCCATTTTCATGATACTGATTCTTCCTCCACATGTGCATGGAATGTTCTTCCATTTGTTTGTATCCTCTTTTATTTCATTGAGCAGTGGTTTGTAGTTCTCCGTGAAGAGGTCCTTCACGTCCGTTGTAAGTTGGATTCCTAGGTATTTTATTCTCTTTGAAGCAATTGTGAATGGGAGCTCACTCATGATTTGGCTCTCTGTTTGTCTGTTATTGGTGTATAAGAATGCTTGTGATTTTTGTACATTGATTTTGTATCCTGAGACTTTGCTGAAGCTTATGAAAAAATGCTCACCATCACTAGCCATCAGAAAAATGCAAAACAAAACCACAATGAGATACCATCTCACACCAGTTAGAATGGCAATCATTAAAAAGTCAGGAAACAACAGGTACTGGAGAGGATGTGGAGAAATAGGAACACTTTTACACTGTTGGTGGGACTGTAAACTAGTTCAACCATTGTGGAAGTCAGTGTGGCGATTCCTCAGGGATCTAGAACTATAAATACCATTTGACCCAGCCATCTCATTACTGGGTATATACCCAAAGGATTATGAATCATGTTGCTAAAAAGACACATGCACACGGATGTTTATTGCGGCACTATTCACAATAGCAAAGACTTGGAACCAACCCAAATGTCCAACAATGATAGACTGGATTAAGAAAATGTGGCACATATACACCATGGAATTCTATGCAGCCATAAAAAATGATGAGTTCATGTCCTTTGTAGGGACATGGATGAAATTGGAAATCATCATTCTCAGTAAACTATCGCAAGAACAAAAAACCAAATACCGCATATTCTCACTCATAGGTGGGTATTGAACAATGAGAACACATGGACACAGGAAGGGGAACATCACACTCTGGGGACTGTTGTGGGGTGGGGGGTGGGGGAGGGATAGCTTTAGGAGATATACCTAATGCTAAAAGACGAGTTAATGGGTGCAGCACACCAGCATGGCACATGTATACATATGTAACTAACCTGCACATTGTGCACATGTACCTTAAAACTTAAAGTATAATAATAATAAAATAAAAGAAAAAAAAAGAAAATAATTTTCAACCCAGAATTTCATATCCAGCCAAACTAAACTTCCTAAGTGAAGGAGAAATAAAATCCTTTACAGACAAGCAAATGCTGAGAGATTTTGTCACCACCGGGCCTGCCCTAAAAGAGCTCCTGAAGGAAGCGCTAAACATGGAAAGGAATAATCAGTACCAGCCACTGCAAAAACATGCCAAATTGTAAAGACCATCGAGGCTAGGAAGAAACTACATCAATTAACGAGCAAAATAACCAGCTAACATCATAATGACAGGATCAAATTCACACATAACAATATTAACCTTAAATGTAAATGGGCTAAATGCTCCAATTAAAAGACACAGACTGGCAAATTGGATAAAGAGTCAAGACCCATCAGTGTGCTGTATTCAGGAAACCCATCTCATGTGCAGAGACACACATAGGCTCAAAATAAAGGGATGGAGGAAGATCTACCAAGCTAATGGAAAACAAAAAAAGGCAGGGGTTGCAATCCTAGTCTCTAATAAAACCAACAAAGATCAAAAGAGACAAAGAAGGTCATTAGATAATGGTAAAGGGATCAATTCAATAACAAGAGCTAACTATCCTAAATAAATATGAACCCAATACAGGAGCACCCAGATTCATGAAGCAAGTCCTTAGAGACCTACAAAGAGACTTAGATTCCCACACAATAATAATGGGAAACTTTAACACCCCACTGTCAACATTAGACAGATCAATGAGACAGAAAGTTAACAAGGATATCCAGGAATTGAACTGAGCTCTGCACCAAGCGGACCTAATAGACATCCACAGAACTCTCCACCCCAAATCCACAGAATAAACATTCTTTTCAGCACCACACCACGCCACACCCATTCGAAAACTGACCACATAGTTGCAAGTAAAGCACTCCTCAGCAAATGTAAAAGAACAGAATTTATAACAAACTGTCTCTCAGACCACAGTGCAATCAAACTAGAACTCAGGATTACGAAACTCAGTCAAAACCGCACAACTACATGGAAACTGAACAACCTGCTCCTGAGTGACTACTGGGTACATAACGAAATGAAGGCAGAAATAAAGATGTTCTTTGAAACCAATGAGAACAAAGACACAACATACCAGAAACTCTGGGACACATTTAAAGCAGTGTGTAGGGGGAAACTGATAGCACTAAATGCCCACAAGAGAAAGCAGGAAAGATCTAAAATTGACACCCTAACATCACAATTAAAAGAACTAGAGAAGCAAGAGCAAACACATTCAAAAGCTAGCAGAAGGCAAGAAATAACTAAGATCAGAGCAGAACTGAAGGAAATAGAGAGACAAAAAAATCCTTCAAAAAATCAGTGAAACCAGGAGCTGGTTTTTTCAAAAGATCAACAAAATTGATAGACCGCTAGCAAGACTAATAAAGAAGAAAAGAGAGAAGAATCAAATAGACACAATACAAAATGATAAAGGGGGTATCACCACTGATCCCACCGAAATACAAACTATCATCAGAGAATACTACAAACACCTCTAAGAAAATAAACTAGAAAATCTAGAATAGATAAATTCCTCGACACATGCATCCTCCCAAGACTAAACCAGGAAGAAGTTGAATCTCTGAATAGACCAATAAGAGGCTCTGAAATTCAGTCAATAATTAACAGCTTACTAACCAAAAAAAGTCCAGGACAAGATGCATTCACAGCCGAATTGTACCAGAGGTACAAGGAGGAGCTGGTACATTCCTTCTGAAACTATTCCAATCAATAGAAAAAGAGGAAATCCTCCCTCACTCATTTTATGAGGCCAGCATCATCCTGATACCAAAGCCTGGCAGAGACACAACAAAAAAGGAGAATTTTAGACCAATATCCCTGATGAACATCCATGCAAAAATCCTCACTAAAATACTGGCAAACGGAATCCAGCAGCACATCAAAAAGCTTATCCACCATGATCAAGTGGGCTTCATCCCTGGGATGCAAGCCTGGTTCAACATACGCAAATCAATAAACTTAATTCAGCATATAAACAGAACCAATGACAAAAACCATATGATTATCTCAATAGTTGCAGAAAAGGCCTCTGACAAAGTTCAACAACCCTTCATGCTAAAAACTCTCAGTAAATTAGGTATTGATGGGACGTATCTCAAAATAATAAGAGCTGTCTATGACAAAACCACAGCCAATATCATACTGAATGGGCAAAAACTGGAAGCATTCCCTTTGAAATCTGGCACAAGACAGGGATGCCCTCTCTCACCACTCTTATTCAACGTAGTGCTGGAAATTCTGGCCAGGGCAATCAGGCAGGAGAAGCAAATAAAGGGTATTCAATTAGGAAAAGAAGAAGTCAAATTGTCCCTGTTTGCAGATGATATGATTGTATATCTAGAAAACCCCATCGTCTCAGCCCAAAATCTCCTTAAACTGATAGGCAACTTCAGCAAAGTCTCAGGATACAAAATCAATGTACAAAAATCACAAGCATTCTTATATACCAATAACAGACAGAGAGCCAAATCATGAGTGAACTCCCATTCACAATTGCTTCAAAGAGAATAAAATACCTAGGAATCCAACTTACAAGGGACGTGAAGGACCTCTTCAAGGAGAACTACAAACCACTGCTCAATGAAATAAAAAAGGATACAAACAAATGGAAGAACATTCCATGCTGATGGGTACGACGAATCAATATCGTGAAAATGGCCACACTGCCCAAGGTAATTTATAGATTCAATGCCATCCCCATCAAACTACCAATGACTTTCTTCACAGAATTGGAAAAACTACTTTAAAGTTCATATGAAAGAAAAAAGAGACCGCATTGCCAAGTCAATCCTTAGCCAAAAGAACAAAGTTGGAGGCATCATGCTACCTGACTTCAAACTATACTACAAGGCTACAGTAACCAAAACAGCATGGTACTGGTACCAAAACAGATATATAGACCAATGGAATAGAACAGAGCCCTCAGAAATAATGCCGCTTATCTACAACCATCTGATCTTTGACAAACCTGACAAAAACAAGAAATGGGAAAAAGATTCCCTATTTAATAAATGGTGCTGGGAAACCTGGCTAGCCATATGTAGAAAGCTGAAAGTGGATCCCTTCCTTACACCTTATACAAAAATTAATTCAAGATGGATTAAAGACTTAAATGTCAGACCTAAAACCATAAAAATCCTAGAAGAAAACCTAGGCAGTACCATTCAGGACATAGGCATGGGCAAGGACTTCATGTCTAAAACACCAAAAGCAATCGCAACAAAAGCCAAAATTGACAAATGGGATCTAATTCAACTAAAGATCTTCTGCACAGCAAAAGAAACTACCATCAGAGTGAACAGGCAACCTACAGAATGGGAGAAAAGTTTTGCAATATACTCATCTGACAAAGGGCTAATATCCAGAATCTACAATGAACTTAAACAAATTTTCAAGAAAAAAACAACCCCATCAGAAAGTGGGCAAAGGATATGAACAGACACTTCTCAAAAGGAGACATTTATGCAGCCAAAAGACACATGAAAAAACGCTCATCATCACTGGCCATCAGAGAAATGCAAATCAAAACCACAATGAGATACTATCTCACACCTGTTAGAATGGCGATCATTAAAAAGTCAGGAAACAACAGGTGCTGGAGAGGATGTGGAGAAATAGGAACCCTTTTACACTATTGGTGGGACTGTAAACTAGTTCACCCATTATGGAGGTCAGTGTGGCGATTCCTCAGGGATCTAGAACTAGAAATACCATTTGACCCAGCCATCCCATTAATGGGTATATACCCAAAGGATTATAAATCATGCTGCTATAAAGACACATGCATACGTATGTTTATTGCGGCACTATTCACAACAGCAAAGACTTGGAACCAACCCAAATATCCAACAATGATAGACTGGATTAAGAAAATGTGGTACATATACACCATGGAATACTATGCATCCACAAAAAATGATGAGTTCATGTCCTTTGTAGGGACATGGATGAAACTGTAAAACATCATTCTCAGCAAACTATCACAAGGACAAAAAACCAAACACCGCATGTTCTCACTCATAGGTGGGAATTGAACAATGAGAACACATGGACACAAGAGGGGGAACATCATACACTGGGGACTGTTTTGGGGTTGGGGGAGGGGGGAGGGATAGCATTAGGAGGCATACCTAATGTTAAATAACGATTTAATCGGTGCAGCACACCAACATGGCACATCTATACATATGTAACTAACCTGCATATTGTGCACATGTACCATAAAACTTGAAGTGTAATTAAAAAAAAAAGAAAAACAAGGTATTCAGGTAACGACTAGTATAATGAATAGAACATTAGTTCACATCTCAATACTAAAGTTGAATATAAATGGCCTAAATAATCTATTTAGAAGATACAGAATGGCAGAATGGAGAAAAATCTACCACTCAAGTATCTCCTGTCTTCAAGAGTCTCACCTAAGACATATGGACTCACATAAACTTAAGGTAAACGTGTGGAAAAATATATTCAATGCAAATGGAAACCAAAAGTGAACCAGAGTAGCTATTCTTATATCAGACAAAACAGACTTTAAAGGAACAAATTTAAAAAAGACAAAGAGAGACATTATATAATGATGAAAAATTTAGGGCAATAGGAAAATGTAGCAATCCTAAATATATATGCACCTAACACTTGTGCTCCCAAATTTATGAAACAATAACTATTAGACCTAAGAAACAAGATAGATGGCAACACAGCAGTAGTGGGGGACTTCGATACTCAACTGACAGCACTAGACTGGTCATCAAGACAGAAAGCCAACAAAGAAACAATGGATTTAAGCTATATACCCTACAACAAATGGAATTAACAGATATTTACAGAATATTCTACCAAACTACTGCAGAATATACATTCTTTTCATCAGCACATGGAACATTTTGCAATATAGATCACATGACAGGACACAAAGAAGTCTCAATAAATTTAAGAAAATTGAAATTATATCAAGTACTCTCACAGACAACAGTGGAATAAAATTGGAAGTTAACTCCAAAAGGAACCTTCAAAACTATACACATACATGGAAATTAAATAATCCGCTCCTGGATCAACAATAAAATCAAGATGGAAAGGAAAAAATTGTTCGGACTGAATAATAATAGTGACACAACCTATTGTGTCTCTGGGATACAGCAAAAGCGGTGCTAAGAAGAAAGTTTGTAATATTAAGCATCTACATCAAAAAGTCTGAAGAGTGCAAACAAACAATCTAAGCTCACACCTCAAGAAACCTGAGAAACAAGAACAAACCAAACCAAAGCAAGTGGAAAAAAAAAGTAACAAAGTCAGAGCAGAACTAAATGAAATTGAAACAAAAAATACAAAAGATAAATAAAACAAAAAGCTGGATATTTGAAAGATAAACAAAATCAATAGACCATTAGCGAGATTAACCAACATAAAAAGAGAGAAGTACAAATAAGCTCAATTAGAAACGAAATAGGAAATATTACAACTGATAGCACAGAAATACAAAAGATCATTGAAGGCTACTATGAATACCTTCAAGACCACAAACTAGAAAACCTAGAGGAGATGGATAAATTCCTAGAAATATTCAAGCTTCCTAGATTAAACCAGGAAGAAACAGAATCTCTGAACATCCCAATAACAAGTAGCAAGATAGAAAGAGTAACAAAAAAATGCTAACAAAAATAAATCCAGGACCAGATAAATTCACAGCTGAATTCTATCAGACATTCGAAGAATTGGTACTCCTACTGAAACTATTCCAAAAGACAGAGACAAAGGGAATCCTCCCTAAATCATTCTATAAATCCAGTATCGCCCTAATACCAAAACCAGGAAAGGACATAACAAAAAAAGAAAACTACAGACCAATATCCCTGATGAATAGAGATGCAAAAATCCTCTACAAAATACTAGCTAACCGAATCCAATAGCATATCAAAAAGATAATTCACCATGATCAAGTGGTTTCCTACCAGGGATGCAGGGCTAGTTTAACATACGGAAGCAATAAATATGATACACCATATAAATAGAATTAAAAACAATAATAATACAATTATCTCAATAGACACAGAAAAAGCATTTGATGAAATCCAGCATCCCTTTATGATTAAAACCCTCAGCAAAATCAGCATAGAAGGGATATACCTTATGGCAATGAAAGCCATCTATGACAAACACACAGCCAACATTACACTGAATGGGGAAAAGCTGAAAGCATTCCTCTTGAGAACTGGAAAAAGACAAGGATGCCCACTTTTTTTTTTTTTTTTTTTTTGAGACAGTGTTTTGCTCTTGTTGCCCAGACTGGAGTGCAATGGCGTGATCTCGGCTCACCGCAACCTCCACCTCCCGGGTTCAAGCGATTCTCCTGCCTCAGCCTCCTGGGTAGCTGGGATTACAGGCATGCACCACCACGCCAGAATAATTTTGTATTTTTTGTAGAGACAGGGTTTTTCCATGTTGGTCAGGCTGGTCTCAAACTCCTGACCTCAGGTGATCCGGCTGCCTCAGCCTCCCAAAGTGCTGGGATTACAGGCGTGAGCCACCGTGCCTGGCCGCCCACTTTTACCACTTATAATCAACATAGGATCAGAAGTCCTAGCCAGAGCGATCAGACAAGAGAAAGAAACTGGTAAAGAGAAAAAAAAAATCCAAATCGGTAGAGAAATTCAAACTGTTGCTGTTTACCGATGATATGATCGTACACCTAGAAAACCCTAAAGACTCATCCTAAAAGCTCCAGATCTGGTCAATGAATGCAGTAGTGTCTGGATATAAAATCAGTGTACATAAATCAGTAGCACTGCTATACACCAACAACGCCCAAGCTGAGAATCAAATCAAGAACTCAACCCCTTTTACAATAACTGAATAAAGCAACAACTTAGGAATATACCTAACCAAGGAGGTGAAAGACCTCTACAAGGAAAACTACATAACACTGCTGAAAGAAGTCATAGATGACACAAACAAGTAGAAACACATTCCATGCTCATGGATGGGTAGAATCAATATTGTGAAAATGACCATACTGACAAAAGCAATCTACAGATTCAATGCAATTCCCATTAAAATATCATCATCATTCTTCACAGAACTAGAAAAAAAATCCTGAAATTTGTATGAAACCAAAAAAGAGCCCACATAGCCAAAGAAAGACTATGCAAAAAGAACAAATCTGGAGATATCACATTACCCAATTTCTAAATAAACTACCAGGCTATAGTCAACAAAACAGCATGGTACTTGTACAAGAACAGGCACACAGACCAATGGAACAGAATAGAGAACCCAGAAATAAAGCCAAATACTTAGAGCCAACTGATCTTTGAGGAAGAAAACAAAACACAAAATGGGGAAAGGACACCTGATTCAACAAATGGTGCTGGGATAGTTGGCAAGCCATATGCAGAAGAATGAAACTGAAGCCTCATCTCTCACCATATACAAAAATCAACTCAAGATGGATCACAGACTTAAACTAAGACCTGAGATCATAAAAATTCCAGAAAATAACATGGGGAAACTCTTCTAGACTTTGGTTTAGGCAAAGAGCTCATGACCCAGACCCAAAAGCAAGTGCAACAAAAACAAAGATAAATAGATCGGACTTAAACTAAAAAGCTTCTGCACAGCAAAATAAATATTCAGCAAAGTAAACAGAAAATCTACAGAATGGGAAAAAATATTCTTAAACTATGCATCTGATAACGGACTAATATCCAGAATCTACAAAGAACTCAAACAAATCATCAAGAAAAAACAAATAATCCCATTAAAAAGTGAGCTAAAGACACGAATAGACAATTCTAAAAAGAAGATATACAAATGGCCAACAAACATGAAAAAACGCTGGACATCACTAATGATCAGGGAAATGCAAATCAAAACCACAATGAGATACCACCTTATTCCTGCAAGAATGGCCATAATTTAAAAATCAAAAAACAATAAACATTGGCATGAACGTGGTAAAAAGGGAACACTTTTACACTGCTAATGGGAAGGTAAACTATTACAACCACTATGGAAAACATTACGGAGATTCCCTAAAGAACTGAAAGTAGATCTACCATTTGACTCAGCAATCCCACTACTATGTATCTTTGGTTTAAAATAAAAGAATAAAATAAGTCATTATAAGAAAAATACACTTGCACATGTATGTTTATAGCAGCACAATTCACAGTTGCAAAAATATGAAACCAGCCCAAATGCTCATCAACCAATGAGTGGATAAAGAAAATGTGGTGTATACATATCATGGAATAATACTTAGCCATTAAAAGGAATAAAATAATGGCATTTTATCTGGATGGAGTTGGAGACCATTATTCTAAGTGAAGTGTCTCAGAAATAGAAAACCAAACATCACATGTTTTCAGTTATAAGTGGGAGCTAAGTTATGAGGATGCAAATGCATAAGAATGGACTTTGGGGATTTAGGGGAAGGATGGGAGTGGGGTGAGGGATAAAAGGCTACGCACTGGGTTCAGTGTACAGTTTGGGTGATGGGTACACCAAAATCTCAGAAATCACAGCTAAAGTACTTATCCATGTAACCAACACCACCTGCTCCCCCAAAACTATTGAAATAATAATAATAATAATAATAATAATAATAATAAATGGTTAAATAAATCTAGTATACCCATACTATGAAATACTCTGAGATCATTTTAAAATGAAATATATTTGTATATAGTAACATGGAAATACATTTATGATATATTATTAAGTAAAAAATATAGTTTCAGAAAAATATGCACAGTATCACTCAATTAAAATAAACAACCAAGCCTATATAAATATACATATCTATACTTATATGTTTCTATGTGAATGCAAAGAAAAAGATCTCAAATACAAATAAAACTAAATATAGCAGTTGTCTATGAATAGTGATAGAGGAGGCAGTGTGAAGATAACTGGAAATTTTCATTTTCTAGATTTCTATATTGTTTGACTTTTCAATAAATATTTTTGTAACAAAAATATCTATATTTAAATGTCTTTTAGGAGTGGGTTAGCATCTAAGGGAGGCTTTTATCTGATCTCTATACCTTAATTATAAAGTAATTTTACAATAATAAATATAAAATAATATATTATTGAGAGCACTGAGATAACTAATTAAAACCAACCTGAAGATTTCCTATACAGTCTGGAGGTGAGTCTAAAAGATCATACTGTAGCCCAGACGTTTTACTCTCAGTGCCCTCTCACCTTCCTGATGTTTAATGTATTACCAATAAATTAAGGTTAGTATAATTGAGAATCTGACACAAAGCAGATCTTTCTTTTATTTTTAAACTTTTATTTTCGGTTCAGGGGCACATGTAAAGGTTTCTTATATAGGTAAACTTGTGTCAAAGGGGTTTGTTGTATACATTACTTCGTCACCCAGGTATTATTAATCTTAGTACCCAATTGTTATTTTTTTCTGTTCCTCTGCCCCCTCCCACTCTCCATCCTCAAGTAGAACCCAGTGTCTGTTGTTCTCTTCTTCATGGTTCATGAGTTCTCATCATTTAGCTCCCATTTATAAGTGAGAACATGTGGTATTTTCTGTTCGGTAAAGATAATAGCCTCCAGCCCCATCCATGTTCCCACAAAAGACATGATCTCATTCTTTTCTATAGCTGCACAGTACTTCATGGTGTGTATGCACCAGATTTTCTTTATCCAATCTGTCATTGATGGGCATTTAGGTTGATTCCACATCTTTGCTATTGTGAATAGTGCTGCAATGATCACTTGCCTGCATGTGTCTTTATGGTAAAATGATTTATATTACTCGGGGAATATACACCCAGTAATGGGATTGCTGGGTCGAATGGTATTTCTGTTTTTAGGTCTTTGAGGAATCACCACGCTGTCTTCCACAATTGTTGAACTAATTTGCACTCCCACCAAGTGTGTAAGTGTTCCCTTTTCTCCACAATCTCACCAGCATCTATTATTTTTTGACTTTTTAATAGTAGCCATTCTGAGATGGTATCTCATTGTGGTTTTGATTTGCAGTTCTGTAATGATGAGTGATATTGAGCTTTTATTCACATTTGTTGGCCACATGTATGTTTTCTTTTGAAAATTGTCTGTTCATGCCCTTTGCCCACTTTTCAATGGGATTATTTGATGTTCTCTTATAAATTTAAGTTCTTTACAGCTGCTGGATATTAGACTTTTTTCAAGTGCACAGTTTGCAAAAATTTTCTTCCATTCTGTAGGTTGTCTCCCATTCTGTAGGTTGTTTACTCTGTTGATAGTTTCTTTTGCTGTGCAGAAGCTCTTCAGTTTAATTAGATCCCATTTGCCAATTTTTGCTTTTGTTAGAAGCAGATATTTCTACACTTTGGATTTTCAAATGGAAACCTAATATTCTTGTATCAGTTTGCTAGGGCTGCCATAATAAAGTAACACAGACTGGGTCTCTAAACGGCAGAAATTTATTGTCTCACAATTCTGGAGGTTAGAAGTCCAAGATAAAAGTGTCAGCAGCATTGGCCATTTTGAAGGCCTCTCTCCTTGGCATGTAGATAGTCATCTTCTCCCTGTGTCTTCACATGGTCTTCCTTCTGTACCTATCTGTGTCCAGATTTCCTTTCCCTATAAGGACATCAGACTGGATTACAGCCCACCCTAGCTGACCTCATTTTAACTTAACTACCTCTTTAAAGACCTTATACAAATAGTCACATTCTGAAGTACTGAAAGTAAGGGCTTAAACAGATGAATTTTGAGAGGACACAAGTTGACCCATAACAGTTCTGTTATTTAGAAATTACATCTGTTTCTGAAAAGGTAAATAATTACAACCATTTTATGAATGAAATCAGAAAATTTAGTATGCAAACCATTTAAAATGCAAATTAATTATTAGATTAGTTGAACTTTTGTTTAAAATGATTAATGGACCTTTTTGCAGAAGAGCAACTGTGGGCAATGCATTATTTTAATTATATGTGCATCATCTGATGGATCATGCCTAAAGTTCATATCATTCCTAAATTTATCTCTTAATCATCACCTCATCCCTGGACTCTACTAAATCCCTAAGCTCCAGATCATCCCAGATTTTTACTTCAAGGGTGGAGCAGGGAAGATTTCCCAGTCATGATCTTCAAAATATGGATAGTATGATGCTGAATGAAATCATCTATGCAATATATTTATGAAATCAAAATAAATACATTATCATGTTTTTAAAAGTATGATCTATGGGAAAACATATGAACTCACATATTTAAAAAAGATCTAGTATTTTATGGCACAACAGGGTGACAACAGTCAATATTTTACTGTATATTTAAAAATAACTAAATGGTATAACTGGAATATTTATAATACAGAGAAATAATGAATGTTTGAAGTGATGGATATCCCATTTACCCTGATGTGATTATTACACATTGTATGCCCATATCAAAATATCTCATGTACCTCCTAAATATATACACCTACTATCTATCCACAAAAATTAAAAAATAAAAAAAGAGTATCTGAATCCTGCAAAACCAAGGCAGATATTATATATCTATAATATTCAGGATTGTGATTCAGACGACCTGAGCTTTAGTCCTTTCTGTGCAGTAGAATCAGCATAACTAGGTCAATATATTTTACTTCTTTGGTTCTCAATTGTTCTCCCTATAAAATACAAATGTATGGATTTTGACAATCTATTCACAAAAGTAGTCATAAGGAATTATAATCCTGAAATATGTTATGCTTCTTAGAAGAGAGATCTTTCAGATCCTCTCCAATGTTAATAACAATAAAAATAATAATCATGATACTATTAACTATTATTTTGTATTTATCATGTGTCAGGCACTATACCAAGAGACTTACATACATAATCTCATTAGTGCTCAAAATAACCATGAAAGATCACAGAGGAAGAAAGTGAAACTTAGAGAAGTTAAGTTCCCCAAGATCACATATATAGTTAAGTGGCAAAGTCAATACTTGATCCGAGGTAGATCTAACACCAAAGTCTGGTTATTTGCTACTGATATAATGCTTTTTAACAGTGCATTAGAGAGTGAAATTTATCAGGAATTCTATTAGTTTCCTAGGGCTGTGGTAATAAATGACCACAAGCTGGGTGGCTTAAAATAATAGAAATTTATTCTCTCAGAGTTCTGGAAGCTAGAAGTCTGAAATCAAGGTGTAGGCAGGGCCATACTCTTGCCGAAATGCCCAGGGGAGTATCCTTCTTTGCCTCTTCCTAGTTTCTGAAGGTTGCGGGCAATCCATAGTGTTACTTGGCTTGTGGCAGCATAACTCCAGACTCTGTCTCCATTTTCGTATGGCTGTCCTCTCTCTGTATGTGTCTGTGTATCCAAATTTCCCTCTTCATATAAGGATACCAATGACTGTATTAGGGCTTACTTGAATCCAGTATGGCCTCATCTTAACTTGATTATATCTGAAAAGACCATCTTTCCAAATAAGGTCACATTTACAAGTTCCAGGTGGGTGTGAATTTTAGGGAGACACTCTACAACCCAGTACAGGAATCATTATAAGTAGATAAGAAATGGGAAAACTTTTGCAGTATGTTTGACTATGGTTTTCTTAAGCTTTGGAGACTGAAAGGTTATGTGATTTGAGGCTTTAATTTCACTGCTTTTTGTGTTTTTTTGCCAAAGCCAAATAATGTTCTTACTGGCAGTCATACACTGTATTGCGTTTTACTTTAATAGTGCAGTATAATTTGAAACCTATTACATAGAATTGTGAAAATATAATTTGAAGATGAGCAACTGTGGGCAATGCATTATTCTTGATTATATGTGAATCATCTGATGGATCATGCCTAATGTTCATCTCATTCCTAAATTCATCTCTTAATCATCACCCCATCCCTGGACTCTACTAAATTCCTAAGCTCCAGATCATCCCAGATCTGTCACAGATCCACAGGATTAGAAGGGACCCCAGATAGTCATTAGACTATGAGTCTGTTTCTAGTTAAGTCTCACTGGCTTATGCCATTATTCCTATTATGGTACAGTATCATCTAAGCCTCTACTCAATTTGTCTTGAAAATTTATTGTGGAAAATATTTATATATAATTATTTAATATTTTATTCAGAAGATGATCTCTGACCTTAAGGGTCATGCATAAGAATAAGAGGCAACTCAAGACTTGCTCTAATGTTGTAATAATGGTAGGAAACATGTACTGATTCACCAGTACCTTCTGTTTACCACTGTTCTAAGTGCTCTACATACATTTACTCATTATATCTTGACACTTCTATGTAACAGGTAGTATTATCATTTTTATTCTATACATGAATAAAATGAACACAATGAGGTAAAATAATTTACTAGGAAATAGCAGAGCCAGGATTTGAATTCAGACAGTCTAGCTACAGAACTCACACTTTTGTATACTATGGTCTACTGCCTTCCAACCACTCTGCTCTCTTGCCTCTATAGCCAATGCCTCTGTTGAATGAACAACAGCAAATTGGAGCTTTAAAACAGCATAATATGAATGCTAGGTAGGTTAACGAATTATAACAATTAATTCCCCTGAAGTGAGAATTAAAACTGGCTGTATAAAGTGGCTACATAAACACTCACAGTTATTACTGATAAAATAATGTAAAGCTAAAGGTTTATTAAGACTAATGATTAGCTTACACTTTTTAAATGGAAAATGCCACAATCTCTTTAGAAAGGTAGTATATTTTGCAGGTCAAGCCAAGATGGTGGTGAGGAGCAGAGAGGAGCACAATAAATATACTGGAACTGTGATGGTGAAGGAGTTAGCCTTTAAGGTCTCTTCTGGGGCCTTTACTCCATGCCTTAAAGAGGAGATGGACTGGGCAGAAAGGCAACATACCTAGGACAGCAGCGTTGAACAAAGAGACAGCCTAGGGTCACTATGTCAGACAGAGTGCTTAACTGTGTCCTTCTCTGTCATAAATCCTGATAATTTCCAATTCTTGCCCTACAGCCAAAGGGGACACTGAAAATGTTTTTCTCTATCTCTGTGTAAGCTTCCTGAAAACCGTCATTCTAAACTTTCTCCTCACCCAAGTGTATTTCTGGGAAAATTGCTCGGTCTAAAGGCTTTTATGTTATTTACTTTTAGATTACAAAAAGGACATGGCCCTGATCAATACAATTTCCAACATCATCTTACCTTTTTCTGCTGGGCTCAAAACAGTCACTGTGAAGAGACAGGAGAAAGAGAGAGAGAGAGCGAGAGACAGACAGACAGAGATGGATGAGAGAGAGAGAGAGAGAGAGAGAAATTAGTTATATTTAAAAAGTCTTGTCTAACTCATTTTCCACAGCATCATTTGAGTAATTTAGATAATAGTACTTTAGGAAACCACTAGCCAAAGATGAGGGAAGGCAAGGGTGATTACATTCCATCCTTTGCTATCTTCCTTTGTCTTAAACCTTCAGCAAGGCTTTCAATCATGAGAAGCTGCTTAATCAAGATGATTTTCAATGTTTCTTTCTCCATTGGGCTCTAATTAGCTGGGTAGAGATCCAGCAATAAAAGGCCTATGTAAACATGCTTTCTTTTTTTATTGTTATTATACTTTAAGTTTTAGGGTACATGTGCACAACGTGCAGGTTCGTTACATATGTATACATGTGCCATGTTGGTAAACAAACAAAACAAACAAAAGATGGTTTTCATACAAAATGATCAACAGTTAAGGGTCAGAAAAATAGGGAAGAAGTCCAAACAGAGAATGAGACTATGTTCTAAAGGCTATTTCTTCAGGCCTTTCATCAGTCATACTTTCTTTTTTTCTTCACATATAGTTCTGTTTTATTGAGTCTTAAAAATTCTCCTTTTCATGATTATTTGAATGGATTTGTTACTATGGTTACATTTCACCTGTGTTAAAAATCTGACCAGACAATGTTTTTCTTTTTTCTAATGAGTCTGCTTGAAGATTGATACCAACTCCTTGTTGTTGTCTTCCAGTTAAACAATCAATACTGGTTAAGAATGCTTGAAAGAGGCACATACTCTACTTTCCCAATACAAATGGAAGTGGAAATGAAGCATTGATCAGTCAACCTGGGACTTCATGATTTTGTATGTACATGCTGCATGACTGCATTGGTTCCACTAGGCCCTGAATTGGACTAGTAACATTTCTTTTTTAAAAAACTTTAAAATGAAGTGAGAGAGAAAGCAGAGTTTTTTGGAGACCAATATTAATAAGGAGGAGCTGATAAATTGCTGTTTGGTATGTTTCCTATCCCTGGCTGAATACTTGCAGCTAAACAAGAAGTGGAGGTCCTAATTCCCATTTGCTTGGCTACTTGCTAAAGTACTGTGGGTGAGGGAAAGTCACTTAGTACTTGTAGACAGTGAGACGAGACATGTGTATACAGGAGTGGGAGCCGGTGAATTCTCCAGGTGGGGAACAGCTATCTGTAAATAACTGCAGAACTTTTAAGTGCAAATGGGATTGGTTTATATGACCCAAGAGCAGAGGGCAGAAATAGAACCAATAGGTTAAAGCTGCAGGTTAACACATTTTGGCTCAGTATTAGAAAAAATAATGACAACGATAATGACGATGACAATGACTAGCAGCCTTGGGAAAAAGTGTTTCCCATTACATACACTTGGAAATGTTGTAGAGGACATTCAGACATTAGTTTGGCAGTGGAATTGACTTGTAATGTCTTTATTACCTCTGAAATTGTGTAGGAAGTAAGTCCAAGGGATTTTTTTTTTTTTTGCAAACTTCCCTTTTGGAAATTACATACTTTTGAGGACAAAAGGACATCTATTCTAAAAGATGTGGCACTTATCTTGGTACTTCTGCCTTTCCTGTATTTTTCTAATAATGCCTTTTGCACTATTAAAGAAAGAGGCTAGAATATTTCAGTCATATTTAAAATGAAAATGTTACAAGAGTCACAACAAACTTTTACAAAATGAATCTGTTATCACTAATTTCATGGGTAAATGTACATTTAGCCATGCTATGGGTAACTTGGCATGCAGATTTTAGAGTGATGTGGTGATACATGTAATTATACACCTTCTCTGTTTCTTTAAGTTTCATTCACTACTAGGGGGTAAATTATTGGAGTTATCATCAAATGGCTTTTTTGCACTGTCTCTCCTTTTTTCTTTCATTATTTATTGACTCTTTGCAAGTAGGTATGGAGAAAAATTAAGGAAGGATGGTATATATGGAATAGTTTTTCATCACAGACAACCAGTGTTAAAACCAAAGCATAGTTTATAACTTCCTTTAAATAGACGCATATTGTAGGGTTCACAGAAGTATACAAGTAGAAAAAGCCTAATTTGGGGCCAGATGGAAATGGTAAAAAATCGTAGAAAGGACACTGAAGAAATTCTACAGCAGTGCGATCCAATAGAAATAATGTGAGCCAGGTAGTTTAAATTTTCTAGTAGGAACATTTTATAAAAAGTTAAAGAATGCCAAGTGAACTTAATTTAAAAAATATATTTTACCAATATATCAAAATATTTTCATTTGAACATGATTTTAAATTATACTTTAAGTTCTAGGGTACATGTGCACAACATGCAGGTTCATTGCATATGTATACATGTGCCATGTTGGTATGGTGCACCCATTAACTCGTCATTTACATTAGATGTATCTCCTAATGCTATCCCTCCCCCCTCCCCCCACCCCACAATAGGCCCCAGTGTGTGATGTTTCCCTTCCTGTGTCCAAGTGTTCTCATTGTTCAATTCCCACCTATGAATGAGAACATGCAGTGTTTGGTTTTTTTTTGTCCTTGCGATAGTTTGCTGAGAATGATGGTTTCCAGCTTCATCCATGTCCCTACAAAGGACATGAACTCATCCTTTTTTATGACTGCATAGTATTCCATGGTGTATATGTGCCACATTTTCTTAATCCAGTCTATCACTGATGGACATTTAGGTTGGTTCCAAGTCTTTGCTATTGTGAATAGTGCTGCAATAAACACACGTGTGCATGTGTCTTTACAGTAACATGATTTATAATCCTCTGGGTATATACCCAGTAATGGGATGGCTGGGTCAAATGGTATTTCTAGTTCTAGATCCTTGAGGAATGGCCACACTGTCTTCCACAATGGGTGAACTAGTTTACACTCCCACCAACAGTGTAAAAGTGTTCCTATTTCTCCACATCCTCTCCAGCACCTGTTATTTCCTGGCTTTTTAATTAACGCCATTCTAACTGGTGTGAGATGGTAACTCATTGTGGTTTTGATTTGCATTTCTCTGATGGTCAGTGATGATGAGCATTTTTTCATGTGTCTTTTGGCTGCATAAATGTCTTCTTTTGAGAAGTGTCTGTTCATATCCTTCACCCACTTTTTGATGGGGTTGTTTGTTTTTTTCTTGTAAATTTGTTTGAGTTCTTTGTAGATTCTGGATATTGGACCTAAAACCATAAAAACCCTAGAATAAAACCTAGGCAATACCATTCAGGACATAGGCATGGGCAAGGACTTCATGTCTAAAACACCAAAAGCAATGGCAACAAAAGCCAAAATTGACAAATGGGATCTAATTAAACTAAAGATCTTCTGCACAGCAAAAGAAACTACCATCAGAGTGAACAGGCAACCTACAGAATGGGAGAAAATTTTTGCCATCTACTCATATGACAAAGGGCTAATATATCCAGAATCTTCAACATGTTATCCACATAAAAATTATTGTGATAGTTTATATTCTTTTCTTCACTAAGTTTTGGAATGCTGGTGTATATTTTATGCTTCCAGAACATCTGAATCCAGATGACACATTTCAAGTGTTTAATAGCCACATGTGGCTAGTGGCTACAGAATTAGTGGAGTTCAAAAGGGACTTGTGAAAGGAGAGTAGGAAGTTTGAAAATATCCAGTGAGATGAGCACTCACTTACAACATGAAGTTCTTTTTTAACAAATGACATGTTTGGGAAGGGAGTTTATTATAATGATGTACAGCATATACTTTGGCATGTATTCGTATTTTGGCTCTTGACACTTATTCTGTGACCTTGGTTAATTAATCACTGTGTGCCTCAGTTTCCTCATCTGTAAAACGAAGATAAAATTGGTTATGTTATCAGATTGTTACAAGGATTAAGTAATAACACATGTGTAAAGCACTTGGGTGCTTTGCACATAAGTACTTAATTATTGTTAGCAATTTATAATCATTTTTCTACAAAAATAAATTGTTTAGTCAGGTTACATTTTACAATAAGTTTAGGACAAAACAAGTCTGATTTTAAAAAATGTTATGGTTCCCAGAGTTACATATGATGGTATTAAAATAATTTATTCAGTGTCAAAATGAATAACTTTGATTCCCCTCACTTTTTCTCTTAGATGTTTCTTAGATTCTAGGCTAGGAGAGGGTAGAGTTTGATATAGGGAACTGAGACACATTTCTGAGTGTTTTCTGTTGAAAGTAAGCTAATCAGGTCAGTCTTTATTTACTTCTTTGAAAAAGTTACTCACACCAGCCATTCATTTACTTTTAAGGCAGTCCCTCTCAAACCTGGATGATCGTAATACTTACTTAGGAAGCATAATAAAAATATAGATTCCAGGGCTCTCTTCACATAGCACATCTTTGGATGGAGGTGCAGAAATTTGTATTTGAAAACCTCAGCAGGTGATTCTGAGTTAGGTTTTAAAACCATTGGAGTTATATTAGGCGTTTGTTACAACAAGTTACTAGTCAGGTGTGATGATACATTTAACTGTTTGTCATATGAATGACATAAAACTGTTTTAGATGTGGTAATACCATGATTCCTATAGGCTTGAATGGATACTTTTACCTCTATAGAAACTTGGTTTCTAGAAAATGTTTCTTCTGTTTTTTTTTTTTTTCTGTCTGATCAGTTTCTATTTCTTCTCTCTTCGGAAAATTTCTACCTTTCAAGTAGAATTATATCATAGCTATTTTTATTTTTTAATCTCAGAATGGATACTATTGGGCACCAAAATTAAGAGTACTCCAGACTTACATCCCTCCTCAAAAGCAACTATTGAGCTGGCAAAAACTGTCAGAATAAACTTTTGCAGAACTCTGGAATCTAGCAAATTGTTACAATAACCAGAGAGGAAGACTTGGTGAAGAAAAGAACTGATGCTTTGTAGTAAGAGGATACTGTGACATTTTAAAGTGGCTGCCTACCATCCTCCACATCCCAGATCAGCAGAGGCTGTGAGGACAGCCGCCTATACTCTACTATATACAGTAATAGAGCCTACACTCTAATATACAGCCTATATCCTAACATACTAATATACACATAACGGGGCTTCCAAAGTGAGAGGAAAGAGAGGAAAAACAGAAAGAGTATTTGAAAAAATGATGGCTAAAAAACTTCATACATTTGGTAAAAAATATGAATCTAAACATCCAAGAAGTGCAATGAACTCCAAATAGAATAAACTAAAAGATATCCACAATCAGACACATTATAGTCAAATTGCCAAAAAACAAAGAGAAAATCTTGAAAGCAGGAAAATTGACTTTTTACATACAAAAAAAAACAATAAGACTAACAGCTGATTTCTCTTAAGAACCCACAGAGGCTAGAAGGCAGTGAAATGTGATATTTAAATTGCTGAAAGAAAAAGAAAAACATCTGTCAACACATATCCAGAACTCTATGTCCAGCAACACTATACTTCAAAGAATGAAAGCGAAAACAAGACATTCCCAGATAAACAAAAACTGAGGGAGCTGATCACTAGTAGAATTGCCCTTCAAGAAATGCCAAAGGGCGTTCTTTAGAAAAACTGAAAAGGCACTCACTGTAACCCAAGCTATACAAAAAAACAAGAACACTGGTAAACTATACAGGTAGCTACGAAAGCAAGTAATATTGAGTTTTACGTTTTTTTTAACTCTTTTTACTATCTAATTTAAAGGAAAAAATGCATAAAACAACAATGATAAATCTACGTTAAGGAGTATACAATGTATAAAGATGTAATTTGTGATAATAGCATAAAGGGGGCAACAGAGCTGTAAATGGCTGGGTTTTGTATACTATTAAATTAAGCTGGTATTCAACAGGATCATTCCAAGATGGCTGAATAGGAACAGCTGCAGTCTACAGCTCCCAGCGTGAGCAACACAGAAGACAGGTGACTTCTGTATTTCCAGCTGAGGTACCAGGTTCATCTCACTGGGACTGGTTGGACAGTGGGTGCAGCCCATGGAGTGTGAGCCAAAGCAGGGCGGGGCATCACCTCACCCAGGAAGCACAAGGGGTCTGGGAATTCCCTTTCCTGGCCATGGGAAGCTATGACAGATTGTACCTGGAAAATCGGGACACTCCCGCCCTAATACTGCGCTTTTCCAATGGTCTTAGCAAATGGAACACCAGGAGATTATATCCAATGCAAGGCTCGGTGGGTCTCACGCCCATGGAGCCTTGCTCACTGCTAGTACAGCAGTGCGAGATAGAATTGCGAGGCAGCAGCAAGACTAATAAAGAAGAAAAGAGAGAAGAATCAAATAGACGCAATAAAAAAATGATAAAGGGGATATCACCACCGATCCCACAGAAATACAAACTGCCACCAGAGAATACTATAAACACCTCTATGCAAATAAACTAGAAAATCTAGAAGAAATGGATAAATTCCTGGACACATACACCCTCCCAAGACTAAATCAGGAAGAAGTTGAATTCCTGAATAGACCAATAACAGGCTCTGAAATTGAGGCAATAATTAATAGTCTACCAACCAAAAAAAGTCCAGGACCAGATGGATTCATACCCAAATTCTACCAGAGGTACAAAGGGGTGCTGGTACCATTTCTTCTGAAACTACTCCAATAAATAGTAAAAGAGGGAATCCTCCCTAACTCATTTTATGAGGCCAACATCATCCTGATACCAAAGCCTGGCAGAGACACAACAAAGAAAAAAAAAGAGAGAATTTTAGACCAATATCCCTGATGAACATTGATGCAAAATCCTTAATAAAATACTGGCAAACCAAATCCAGAAGCACATCAAAAAGCTTAACCACCAAGATCCAGTTGGCTTCATCCCTGGGATGCAAGGCTGGTTCAACATATGCAAATCAATAAACGTAGTCCATCATATAAACAGAACCAAAGACAAAAACCACATGATTATCTTAATAGACACAGAAAAGGCCTTTGAAAAATTCAACAGCCCTTCATTCTAAAAACTCTCAATAAACTAGGTATTGATGGAACATATCTCAAAATAGTAAGAGCTATTTATGACAAACCCACAGCCAATATCATACTGAATGGGCAAAAACTGGAAGCATTCCCTTTGAAAACTGGCACAAGATAGGGATGCCCTCTCTCACCACTCCTATTCAACATCATATTGGAAGTTCTGGCCAGGGCAATCAGGCAGGAGAAAGAAATAAAGGGTATTCAATTAGGAAAAAAGGAAGTCAAATTGTCCCTGTTTGCAGATGATATGATTGTATATTTAGAAAACCCCATCATCTCAGCCCAAAATCTCCTTAAGCTGATAAGCAACTTCAGCAAAGTCTCAGGATACAAAATCAATGTGCAAAAATCACAAGCATTCTTATACACCAATAACAGACAGAGAGCCAAATCATGAGTGAACTCCCATTCACAATTGCTTCAAAGAGAATAAAATACCTAGGAATCCAACTTACAAGGGATGTGAAGGACCTCTTCAAGGAGAACTACAAACCACTGCTCAATGAAATAAAAGAGGACACAAACAAATGGAAGAATATTCCATGCTCATGGATAGGAAGAATCAATATCATGAAAATGGCCATACAGACCAAGGTAATTTATAGATTCAATGCCATCCCCATCGAGATACCAATGACTTTCTTCACAGAATTGGAAAAGACTACTTTAAAGTTCATGTGGAACCAAAAAAAGAGCCTGCATTGCCAAGACAATCCTAAGCCAAAAGAACAAAGCTGGAGGCATCATGCTACCTGACTTCAAACTATACTACAAGGCTACAGTAACCAAAACAGCATAGTACTGGTACCAAAACAGATATATAGACCAATGGAACAGAACAGAGCCCTCAGAAATACTACCACATATCTATAACCATCTGCTCTTTGTCAAACCTGACAAAAACAAGAAATGGGGAAAGGATTCCTTATTTAATAAATGGTGCTGAGAAAACTGGCTAGCCAGATGTAGAAAGCTGAAATTGGATCCCTTCCTTACACCTTATACAAAAATTAATTCAAGATTGATTAAAGACTTAAATGTTAGACCTAAAACCTTAAAAACCCTACAAGAAAACCCAGGCAATACCATTCAGGACACAGGCATGGGCAAGGACCTCATGACTAAAACACCAAAAGTAATGGCAGGAAAAGCCAAAATAGACAAATGGGATCTAATTAAACTAAAGAGCTTCTGCACAGCGAAAGAAACTACCATCAGAGTGAACAGGCAACCTACAGAATGGGAGAAAAGTTTTACAATCTGCACATCTGACAAAGGGCTAATATCCAGAATCTACAAAGAACTCAAACAAATTTACAAGAAAAAATCAAACAACTCCATCAAAAAGTGGGCAAAGGATATGAACAGACATTTCTCAAAAGAAGACATTTATGCAGCCAAAAGATACATGAAAAACTGCTCATCATCACTGGCCATCAGAGAAATGCAAATCAAAACCACAATGAGATACCATCTCACACCAGTTAGAATGGCGATGATTAAAAAGTCAGGAAATAACAGGTGCTGGAGAAGATGTGGAGAAATAGGAACACTTTTATACTGTTGGTGGGAGTGTAAACTAGTTCAACCATTGTGGAAGACAGTGTGGTGATTCTTCAAGGATCTAGAACTAGAAATACCAATTGACCCAGAGATCCCATCACTGGGAATATACCCAAAGGATTATAAATCAGGTTACTATAAAGACACATGCACACGTATGTTTATTGCGGCACTATTCACAATAGCAAAGACTTGGAACCAACCCAAATGCCCATCAATGATAGACTGGATTAAGAAAATGTGGCACATATACACCATGGAATGCTATGCAGCCATAAAAAAGGATGAGTTCATGTCCTTTGTAGGGACATGGATGAAACTGGAAATCATCATTCTCAGCAAACTATCACAAGGACAGAAAACCAAACACTGCATGTTCTCAGTCATAGGTGTGAATTGAACAATGAGAACACTTGGACACATGGTGGGGAACATCACACACGGGGGCCTGTCGTGGGGTGGGGGGAGGGGGGAGGGATAGCATTAGGAGAAATACCTAATGTAAACGACAAGTTAATGGGTGCAGCACACCAACATGGCACATATATACATATGTAACAAACCTGCACGTTGTGCACACGTACCCTAAAACTTAAAGTATAATAATAATAAAATTTAAAAAAAAAGCTGGACTCGTATCTTATGCCAGATATAAAAAATTAACTCAGAATGGCTAAAATACCTAAAAGTGAGAGCTAGAAGCATAAAATTATTATAAGAAAACACAGGGCACATGCCTGTAGCCTCAGCTATTTGAGAGGCTAAGGTGGGAGGATCACTTGAGCCCAGGAGTTTGAGATCAGCCTGGGCAACATAGTGAGGTCCCGTATCAAAAACAAAAACAAAAAAAACAAAAAACAAACAAACAAACAAACAAAAAACCAAAACTAACCAACCAACCAAACAAACAAAAAAATCCCACAGGGGTAAATCTTTATGCTCTTGCATTTGGTAATGGATTCTTAAATATGACACCAAAAGCATAGGCAACAAAAGGAAAAATAGATAAATTGAATTTTATTAAAATTAAAAATCTTTGTGTATAAAATGATACTATCAAGTATGGGGGAAAATGTTTGCAAATGACGTATCTGATAAAGATCAAGTATTCAGAACATGCAAAAAATATTAAAATTCAACAACAAAAAGACAACCCAATTTAAAAATCCCAATTAAAAAATGGACAATGGCTTGAATAGACATTTTCCCAAAGAAGATATATGGATGGCAAACAAGTACATAAAAAGATACTCAATATTTTTAGTCATTATGGAAATACAAATCAAATCCATAATGAGATACCCCTTCACACCCAGTAAGATGGCTATAATAAAAATAAAACTGAAAATAACAAGTCTTGGTGAGAATATGGGCAAATTGGAACCCTTCTGTGCTGCTTGATGGGAAGGTAAAATGGTGCAGTCACTGTGGAAGATAGTTTGGAGGTTCCTCAGAAAGTTAAACATAGAATTACCATACAGTCCAATTATCCCCATCCATCTCCCTGGTGTATATACTCAAAAGAATTGAAGACAGATATTCAAACAAATACTTGTACATGAATGTCTGTAACAGCACTATTCAGAAGAGACAAAAGGTAGAAATAGCCCAAATGGCCATTAATGGATGAATGGATAACAAACTGGTATACACACACACACACACACACACACACACACAATAGACTATTATTCAGCCATTAAAAGGGATAAATTACTGTTACATAATACAATGTGAACCAATTTCAAAAACATTTTGTTAATTGGAAGAAGTCAGACACAAAAGAACACATATTTTATGATTCTATTTATATGGAACATCCATAATAGGTAAATCCATAGAGACAGAATGCAGATTAATAATTGGCTAGGACTTGGGGGAAGAGGGAACAGGGAGTGACTGCTTAATGCTTATGAGGTTTCTTTATGGGATAACAAAAACATTTTGGAACTACATAGAGGTGATGGCTGCACAACATTGTGAGTGCTAAATGGCACTGAGGTGAACACTTAAAAATGGTTAATTTTATGTTATATAAATTTCACCCCAATAAAATGGATACTGTTACTTTCCTTCCTCTCTAAAAAGCTAAGCTTCTTATTTTCCTGGGTCAGGAAGAATCCTTTATTTCTTTACTAATCACAAGTTACTATCTAATGAGCTCTTATAATGTGTTGTGAACTGTGATGCATGCTTTTCAGGCATCATGTTATTTGAGCCTCACAGCAGTAATACCTGGCATATATTGAGTGCTAAGCAACCATTTCTCATATGGATGAACAACTGTAGAAGCAAGGTACATGTGAGACAACTGAGGTTGAGAGAGTGAAGGTACTTGCCCCAGGTCTCCTGGCTAGTAAATGGCAGAATTCAAACTCTAAGAATTAAAGGACAAAAATATCTCTTTTGGTTTCAGCTCTAATGTAACGTTAGGGAGAAAGACATCAGGTTTTATCCCTGGAAAGAAGTTAGGTCCTTAATGTTACTTTTTGAGACGTACTGAAATGCAAATTTGTTAATTTATTTGTATTGGAAAAGGTATGGCCTTGCTATCAGGCAGCCTGGATTTCCAACTCTTCACTATTACTAAATGTGTGGCCTTAGGAAAATTTGATTTAACCTTTCTGAAACCCAGGTTGCTAATTTGTTACAAGATTGTTAAACTGATGATGGCAGGAGGGACTGGTTCAGCCAGAGTTGAAAGTCAAAGCTGCCTTATTCTCCTGACTTTTAAATAATGGGAACTGATGCAAAATGTTAAGAAAACACTGTGCAGGCCAGGCAAAATATATCTGAAGGCTACATCTGGCTTGTATGTCACAAAGTTTTTACCTCTGCATTAGTTTAGAGGAGACTGTGGCAACATACTGCCTGGGTTTTAAGTTTGGCCATTTACTAGCTCTGTGACCTTAGGTAAGCTACTTATTCTGTCTGTTCCTCAGTTTACAAACAAGTAATGATAGTATATACATTGGAAAGTTGTTATAAAGATTAAGTGTCTGTGTGTGTAGTCACCTAGAAATAGTACTTGGCATGTAGCAGTGTGGTGCAAGTATGTTAACTAAAACAAACAAATAAGTCCTACGCTTCCTTTCATCTGTTAATATTACATGACTAAAGAAGAACTTATAGAAGGCCAATTATTTGCAGTAACTTGGTCTTTACCTTGGTTTGCTCATCTGTGCCTCAGTTTACACATCTGTACAATGGAAACAGTAATGGTACCTGCCTCATATAGTTATTGTGATGATTAAATGAATTAATATATAGTTAATCTATCTACAGAACTTAGAACATTTTCTGGGACAGAGTAAGCAATACATAAGTGTTAGTCATTATCATCATTAATTTTTAAAATATATCTTGGTGAAGCTCATATGAGTCAATACTGAAAAACTCCAAAATAAGTTGTTTACAATATGGCATTGATCCTAGGAGCAATGTCCATACCATAATAATGGTGTTGAACTTTTGACCCTTCAATCAATCATTCAAAAAGCCAAAGTAGTAAGGTCTGAGAATAGAAAAGCTTCCCAGTCATTGCATAGTCTACTTAATGCATCCCAATACTGGATTGAGATACAAAAGAAAACTAGGCTAACTTGTATCTATGAAGGCAAATAATGACATTTATTTTAAGAGCTCTTTCTGCATTTTCCATAATATCTCTAAGGAAGAGGTAAGAAAAATTCCAATTGTGATTCAGAGAGGTAATTAGAATTAGAATATCGGAAATTATAGAATTAGAATATAGAAAGTTCTATATTGGAAAAGAGGATCATCTCCTGCCTCCCTAGTTTATCCCAGTCTACCTGGGGTAGACTATTGCTTTGCAAATATGTAATAGAAGAAAATTAGAAATGGAGTCAGGTCCCGGAGTTCAAAAAAGCAGCATCCTTACCATCATTTTTAAGGTGAGAAGAGTTTGGTATGAAAAAATAAAGAAGTCTCAGAAGGACTTGGGAGTGAGGGGATGTCCAATGGGTCAGGAGTCCTACTGTGAGAGGAGTATAAACATATTAGAGCCCCAAACTAGATGAATAGGGAACATTGTAGGTCACAAGTTTAAGGGTGCTGGCGATGGAATTACAGTGTGGAAGTGACAAGAGTGACAAGTATTAGTGGAATCTCTTTTGAGAGGAGACAGGGATTCTTCAATGTGAGAAGACAGGGACAAGGGGAGATTTTACTGTGAGAAAAGCACGGACCCTATTGTAACAAGACAGGATATAATATGAAAACGCCATTGTGAGTTGATGAGAGCATTGCAAGGCCAATAATAATAAGAATGGGGAACGGGGGGAATTAAAGTGGAAAGTGGGAATAATATAAGGGAGAGACTTGGGGTTTATGCCAGGAAATATTGTAGAATTCTGAGTTTGAATGCACAAGCTATACTGTGAGAACCATTTTGCAAATAAGGAGGATATAGAGTGCTCCTTAGTGTGACAGGACAGGGTAAAAAAAAGATCATAGAATTATAAAAGGGGTAGTCTAATGAGAGGGAATGAGAAATGATATGCCCATTGGGAGGAGTAGAAAATATTAGAAACCCCAGTAAGAAAGAATGGGGTTTCCCCAGTTTGAGAAGATGGGACAAGTGCAATCCAATGAGAAGTAAGAAGAAATAATAATAAGAAACCCCAAAGGAAGTGGATGGCAGAATGTGGGGCTAAAAGTGAAAGAACACTGTGGGAGGGGGTGAGTGGGTTTCCTAAAAAAGATAACGAGGAATAATGATTAGAAAAGTAGCGGCCCTTTGATGGAATAGGAGATAAATTACGGAAACCCTTGTGGGAGGGTAAAAGAGGTGACTCTAGTGGGAGAAGGCACTATCATCATGTGACAATAGCAGGGTCACCAGTATAAGGTGTCAGAAAATAATGTGGGGCTCCTAATGGGAAGGAGTCGAATGCTCCTCAAAGCAAGAAGGCAGGAGACTGGAGGGAACTCCAGTATAATATAATCAGGGCCTCTCATGTGAGAGAGGATGTATTATAGAATACCAATCCCATTAAAGAAAATGATTAAATGGGGGGAGCCCACAGGGAAAGAGAATGGAGGGCTTACCACTGTGTGAAAAGGGAAGATCTTAATGGAGTAGAATAGGTTGCACTGTGGGATCACAAGTGGACAAAGATATGAAGCACTTCAGCCAGTGTGAGAGGATCACGGGAAAACGATAGATTACAGTGTGTGAAAAAGGAGAGCTAGTAAGAGAGTAGAGGAAATATTTTGGAACTCTCAGTAGGAAATCCCTAGTAGGAAATCCTAGTAGGATTCTAGTAGGAGGGAAAATGGTGGGGCTCCTAGTTGGATGCATTGGTGAGATTCCTAGTGTGAGCAAACAGTTTAAAGACACAGGGTATGTTGTTTCCTCAACTTGGTACAGTAGGGGCTCCCAGAAGGAGAGCACAAGGTGCAGGTGGTTGCCCTGTATGAGAAAAGGGAGCCCTCGTGGCAAGAACCAGGACATTATTGTGGGTAGGGCAAAGAAATAAGAAACCCTAGGTGGGAGACGATGGAGACACGGCGGGACCCTGGTAGGAGGGCGCAGGAAATATTGTGGGAAGCCAGAGGCTGGGGACAAGGAACTCTCCAGGGAGAGAAAGGAAAACCGCAGAGAGAAGGCTTGAGAACACAAGGGACACCAGTGTGAAGGTAGGGCAAACGATTATATTGGAGTATAATTTCCCCACCTTAGGTGCCCAGCCCCACTTACCCAGGCAGAGTTCAAAGACGTAGGCATAGTAGGACCAGAGCACGACGAGGACAATAACGAGCACTGGCACCCAGGACAGTACCCGGCGGCAGCACCGCAGCCCCCCAGACAGAGCCATCTTCCAGCCTCGCCGCATCTTTGGCTCGAAGATCGACCAAGCAGGCCTGCTGGCGCCGGGTCGGAACCGCTAGGGTGGCGGCTGCGAGGCTGGAAGGCGCGCTGTGCGGCACTCCACTGTCTAGCCTGGCGGGAACCCTCTCTCGGAGCCTTCGCCACCTGTGGGGCTGCGCTGCTGAGTGCGCCCTGCCTGGCACAACAGGCTTGAGTCACGGCGTTGAGGAACTAGCCATGTTGGAGCGGAAGGGTGATCTGTCAGGCAGTCGGAGCTAGCACGCTCAGAGGGAGTGCAGTCCCTCCCCTTTCTGCCTCCTCCCCACCCTGTTTCAAGGCTGGATGCAGGGCTAGACCTCCGCAAAATCGTGAAGCAGAAGAAATTTGGGTCCGCCCATCTGCTCTTACTGCACTGCGTCCGCCCTCTTTGTTTCTGTCTCTGTCTCTCTCTCTCCCTTCGTTCTCTTTCTCTCCCCCTGCTACCCCCCCAACACAGTTACACACACACACACACACACATACGCAGTGTGAAAGATGCGAGCCATAGCATCTCATAACATGAAGGCCATCCAGCTCCATCCTCTCACTGCTGCTTGAACAATATGCTTAACACGTAGTGCCGCAGTCGCTGCTTGGGTAAGTCCTTTGACAGGGCACTCCCTCCTTCCCTTTTCCCTCCCCGCAGAATCAGCTTAGTATGTTTTTAGAACAAACACATTGGTATAAAAAAACAAATGAGGGAGACAGTGATTCTGAGAGGGGTCAGGGAAAGCTACAAAGGTAGCGATGTTTAAGCTGAGCTATATTAGTAAATTCAGGTTTTCCAGGCAGATGAGAGGAGGAGGACCTTTTAGACAGAGGAAACAGCATTTACAAAGTCATAGAGTAATGAAAGTCCAAAAATGTTCCAGGAGCAGCTAGTGTGGCTTGAAGAGTGTGTGTGAAGAAGAGAGGCTAAGAATGAGACTGGGAATATGAGGCCATGGTGTGAAGGCTCTTATATGTCCTAGCATGGCATGGGGACATAATCATGTAAAGCAGATTATGAAGAGCCATCAAAGATTTGGGGGAAATGGAGTGACATCAGGGATATGTTTTTGTGAAATAACTGGCAGGATTTTGGAAAGGAAGATGGCCTCGAAGTAGGAAGATCAATTAGGAGGTAATTTAATTCAACAAATGTTTTTGGAGTGGTTGCTTCCTGTTAGATCAACTTTGGTACAAAAAGAATGACAAAATAGTGGGCCTGACCCCAAGAAGCTCATGTTCTCATTGGGGCTGTAGTTGTTCATTGACACAAGTACAATAATAGAAGTACAGCAGGCTCTTGGCATTTATGGATTTGACACTCACTGTTTTTCCCAAAGGTCTTTTACATGGAGAAATTTGTGATTTTGCTGAGATGCATGTGTGATTCACATTCTGTGTGACTACTGTGTGGGAGCAAGTGTCTCTACGAGGTTGATCTCTGTTCTTTATTTATGGTTATATATGCAGTGAATTACCTGAAGTGATAAAAGATTTATTGTTTCTTTTCAGATTAAGCTAATTTTATGGTTGATGTTACTAAATTCGTGATGCAATGAAATGCAGAGTTCATTTTAGTTACAATATTTAGTAGCCTAGTTAATTATTTGAGCCCTAAGGTTCTGACATGTATACTTAAATTTTCCAATATTCATAATTCGGGGCTTGTGGAACATGTATATTGGGATTGTCAAGAGTATACTATTTAAACCAAGTAGCCTTGAGAAGGCAATGATTAAGTGTGAAAGGGAAAGTCCCAGTTGGGTTTTGAATAATGACTAGGATTTCACCAAGAAGATAAGAGATGGGAGCAGGATTTAAGGGAGGAGGGGATTCCAGGCAAAAGGAAATATGTAGTGGCAAATGTATGCGAAACAGCACAACATACTTGGGGGACTGCAAGTAGCCCGCTTTTGCTGGAAGATATTAACAGTAGTCTAACCAAGAGATGGTAAGAGCCTAGGCCTAAGCCAGGCTATGAAGGGAAGGAGAGGAGGGGAATGATGTAATAGTGTTTGGGGAAATCAACAGAATTTGTCAACCAGTTGGCAGGTGAGGACTGAGATAAGTTAAAGCTAACAGCCATATTTCTAACTTCAATGCCTGAATGAACAATGTTGCCAATCACCATGATAGGGGCTATTGTGAGAAGAGCAGAGTTGGTGGGGGAAGTTGATAACTTTCACGTTTTGATATGATTAATTTTGCCTAAGTCTTCCTCTTCTAAGGTAGCCCGATCACTAATCAAATAGTCTGGGGCCGGGGGGTTTATGACAGGGATAGCTCACACCCAAAGAGAATGGAGGGCCAAGAACCAGAGAGACAAACCATGTTCAAGTGTATACATCAAGGATTGGCAAACTATGCCTATGGGCCAAATATGGCCCACTGACTTTTTTATGAATGAAGTTTTATTGGAACACATTCATGTCAATTTGTAGTCTGTGGCTGTTTTGTACAATGCTGAGTTGGAGTAGTTGTGACATAGGTCATATAACACGCAAAGCCTACATTTATTTAAATTTATTTTTAGACTTTATTTATTAGAGCAATGTTAGATTAACAGCAAAATTGAAAGGAAGGTTCAAAGATTTCCCATATAACCCCTACCACCACATGCATAGCCACCTCCATTATCAACATCCCCCACCAGAGTGGTACATTTGTTAGAATCTATGAATCAGCATCAACATATATTTATCATCCAAAGTCCATAGTTTCTATTAGCATTCACTATTGGTGTTGTACAGTCTGTAGGTTTGGATGAATATATAATGACTTGTATCCACCATTACAGTCTCATATAGAATATTTTTGCTGCCCTAAAACTCCTCTGTGTTCTACCTGTTCATCTCTCCCTCTCCACAACTCTTGGAAACTATTGATTTTTTTTTTTTTTTTTTTTTTTTTTTTTTTACTGTTTCCATAGTTTGCCTCTTCCAGAATGTCATATAGTTGGAATGATACAGTATGTAACCTTTGCAGATTGGCTTCTTTCACTTAGTAATATGCATTTAAGATTCCTCCATGTCGTTTCATGGCTTGATAACTCATTTCTTATTAGTGTTGAATAATATTCCATTTTCTGGATGTACCACAGTTTATTTATACACTCACTCACTGAAAGACATCTTGGTTGCTTCCAAATTTTGGTTGTTATGAATAAAGCTGCTATAAACATCCATGTGCAAGTTTTTGTGTGGACGTAGGTTTTCACCTTATTTGGGTAAATACCAAGGACTGAGATTGTTGGATCATGTGGTAAGAGTATATTTAGTTTTGTAAGAGACTGCCAAAGTGTTTTCAAAAGTAGCTGTACTATTTTGTGTTTCCAGCAGAAATGACTGAGAGTTCCTGTTGCTCTACATCCTTGCTAGAATTTGGTGAGGCCAGTGTTCTGGATTTTGGCCATTGGAAAAGTCTGTAGTGGTATTTCATTGTTTTAATTTGCACATCTCTGATGACATATAGTGTGGAGCATCTTTTCGTATGTTTATTTGCCATCTATATATCTTCTTTGGTGAGGTGTCTGTTCAGGTCTTTAGCCCTTTTTTTGAGATGCTTGCTTTCTTATTGTTTAATTTTAAATAATTTTTGTGTATTTTAGATTACAGCTCTTTATCATGTGTCTTTTGCAAATATTTTCTTTCAGCATGTGGCCTTTTTATTCTCTTGATAGTGTCTTTAGCAGAGCAACTTTTTTATTTTAATGAAGTCCAGCTTATTAATTCTTTCTTTCATGGATTGTGTCTTTGGTGTTCCATCTAAAAAGCCATCACCAAACCCAAGGTTATCTGGATTTTCACATATGTTACATTCTGGGAGTTATACAGTTTTGTGTTTTATATTTAGGTCTGTAATCCATTTTGAGTTAATTTTTATGAAGGGTGTAAGGTCTGTGTCTAGATTTATATTTTTTGCATGTGGATATCCATTTGTTCCAGAACCATTTGTAAAAATGATGATCCTTCCTAGCACTTTGGGAGGCCGAGGCCAGTGGATCACCTGAGGTCAGGAGTTCGAGACGAGCTTGGCCAACATGGTGAAACCCTGTCTCTACTAAAAATACAAAAATTAGCCAGGTGTGATGACATGCGCCTGTAATGCCAGCTACTCAAGAGGCTGAGGCGGGAAAATTGCTTGAACCCAGGAGGTGGAGGTTGCAGTGAGCCGAGATTGCGTCACTGCATTCCAGCCTGGGAGACAGAGCAAGACTCCGTCTTTAAAAACAAAACAAAACAAACAAGATCTTTTCTCCATTGTATCGCATTTACCCCTTTGTCAAAGATCAGGAGATTTTATTTATGTAGGTCTATTTCTATTTCCAGGTTCTCTATTTTTTCCACTGATCTGTTTGTCTATTATTTCATCAATATCACAGTGTCTTGATTATTGTTGCTTTATAGTAAGTCTTGAAATTGGCTAGTGTCAGTCCTCTAACATTGTTCTTTTTCAATATTGTGGTGTTCTGGTTATTTTGCCTCTCCATAAAAACTTTAGAATGAGTTTGTTGATATCCACAAAGTAATTTGCTGGGATTTTGATTGGGATTGCATTGAATCTATAGATTGGGAAGAACTGACATCGTGATAATATTGAGTCTTCCTATCCATGAACATGGAACACCTTTCCATTTATGTAGTTCTTCTTTGATTTCATCAGAATTTTGTAGTTTTCCTCATATAAATCTTCTACATATTTTGTTAGATTTCCACATAAGTATTTCATGCTAATGTAAATGGGATTTCCACTTAAGTATTTCATGCTAATGTAAATGGGATTTCCACTTAAGTATTTCATGCTAATGTAAATGGGATTGTGTTAGTAATTTCAAATTCCACTTGTTCATTGCTGCTTTATAGAAAACTGATTGACTTTTGTATATTTACCTTGTGTCCTTCGACTTTCCTATAATTGCTTATTAGCTCCAGCTTTTCCGTTGATTCTTTCAGATTTTCTGCATAAACAATCATGTAACTGGTGAACAAAAACAATGTTATTTCATCCTTCCAAATTAGTATTCCTTTTGTTTCATTTTCTTGTCTCATTGCATTAGCTAGGACGTCCAGTATGTTATTGAAAAGGATGACAAGAGGGTCATCCTTGCTCATGGACATCCTTGCCCTGTTCCTGATTTTAATGGGAAAGATTCTATTTTCTTACCATTAAACATGATGTTAGTTACAGGGTTTTTAAAATAGATATTCTTATTACGTTAAGGAAGTTCCCCTCATTTCCTAAGATTCCTAAAATTTTTAAAAAATTATGAATAGATGTTGGATTTTGTCAGATGTTTTATTTGCATCTAATGATATGATCATGTGATTTTTCTTCTGTAGCCTGTTGATGGTATGGATTACATTAATTGATATTCTAATGTTGTACCAGCCTTGTATACCTGGAATAAATCTCACTTGATTGAGGTGTATACTTATTTTTATACATTGGGTTTGATTTGCTAGTATTTTTTTGAGAATTTTTGCATCTATGTTCATTAGAGATATTGATCTATAGTTTTCTTCTCTTGTAGTGTCTTTGCCTGGTTTTTGGTATTAGGGTGATGCTGGCCTGATAGAATGTGTTAGGAAGTATTTCCTCTGCTTCTATAATTTGAAAGAGATTGTACAGGATTGGTATAATTTCTTCCTTAAATGTTTTGTGGAATTCACCAGTGAAGCCATCAGGGCCTGGTGATTTCTGTTTTGGAAGGTTATTAGTCATTGATTCAATATCATCAATAGATATAGCCCTATTCAGATTGTTTATTTCTTTTTCTTAATTTTTAATTTTATTTTTTGGTTCTTTTTAAAAATTTCAATAGTGATGGGGTACAAGTGATTTTGGGTTACATGGATGAATTATATAGTGGGGAAGTCTGAGATTTTAGTGCACCTGTCACCCAAGTACTGTGCATTGTACCCAATATGTAGTTTTTTGTCCCTAATCCTCCTCCAACTCTCCCCTCTTCTGGGTTTCCAGTGTCCATTAAGCCACTCTGTATGTCCTTGCATACACATAGCTTAGTTCCCACTTATAAGTGAGAACATATGGTGTTTGGTTTTTCATTCCTGAGTTACTTCACTTAGAATAATGGCCTCCAGTTTCATCCAATTTGCTGAAAATTACATTATTTCATTCTTTTTTATGTTTGAGTAGTATTCCTTGGGGGGGGGGGTGTGTGTGTGTGTATGTATATATATATATATATATATATATATATATATATATATAGCATTTTATTTATTCATTCATCAGTTGATGGGCACTTAGGTTGGTTCCATGTCTTCACAATTGTGAATTGTGCTGCAATAAACATACATGTGCAGATTTCTTTTCTTTTTATTTTATTTTATTTTATTATTATTATACTTTAAGTTTTTGGGTACATGTGCACAATGTGCAGGTTTGTTACATATGCATACATGTGCCATGTTGGTGTACTGCACCCATTAACTCATCATTTAGCATTAGGTATACCTCCTAATGCTATCCCTCCACCCTCCCACTACCCCACAACAGTCCCCAGAGTGTGATGTACCCCTTCCTGTGTCCATGTGTTCTCGTTGTTCAATTCCCACCTATGAGTGAGAACATGTTGTGTTTGGTTTTTTGTCCTTGTGATAGTTTGCTGAGAATGATGATTTCCAGTTTCATCCATGTCCCTACAAAGGACATGAACTCATCATTTTTTATGGCTGCTTAGTATTCCATTATAATGGCTTCTTTTCCTTTGGGTAGATATCTAGTAATGGAATTGCTGGATCAAATGGTAGATCTACTTTTAGTTATTTGAGAAATCTACATACTCCTTTCCATAAAAAGTTTTACTAATTTATGTTCTCACCAGCAGTGTGTAAGTGTTTCTTCTTCACCACATGAGCATGGGATATATTTCCATTTGTTTGTGTCATCTATGATTTCTTTCGCCTCCTTGGTTAATACTCATAGGTATTTCATTTTATTTTTTCCAGCTGTTGCAAAAGGAAGTGAGTTATTTATTTGGTTCTCAGCTTAGTCGTTGTTGGTGTATAGCAGTGCTACTGATTTATGCATATTGATTTTATAAGCTGAGACTTTACTAAATTCATTTATCAAACCTAGGAGATTTTTTGGAGGAGTCTTTGGGGTTTTCTCAGTATACAATCATATCAGCAAACAGAGGTAGTTTGACTTCCTCTTTTCCAGTTTATTTCTTTCTCTTATCTGATTTTTCTGGCTAGTATTTCCAGTACTATGTTGAATAAAAGTGTTGAATGTGGGCATCCTTGTTGCATTCCTGTTCTCAGGGAATGATTTCAATTTTTCCTCATTCAGTACAGTGCTGGCTGCAGGGTTTTTTATATATGGCTTTTATTATCTTGAGGTACGTCCCTTCTATACCTAGTTTGTTGAGGGTTTTTATCATAAAGGGATGATGGAATTTATCAAATGCTTTTTCTGAATCTGTTGACTTGCATGTGTTGAACCATCCCTGCATCCCTGGGACAAAACTCACTTGATAATGGCTAATTAACTTTTTAATGTTGAATTTGGTTCGCTAGTATTTTGTTGAGTATTTTTGCATCTATGTTCGTCAGGGATATGGGTGTGTTGTTTTCTTCTTCTTATCATGTCCCTTCTTGGCTTTGGTATTGGGGAGATACTGGTTTCATAGAATGAATTAGGGCATATTTGCTCTTTCTCAGTCTTTTGAAATAGTTTCAGTAGTACCCAATTCTTCGAATGTTGGGTAGAATTTGCATGTGAATCCATCTGGCCTTGGGCTTTTTTTTTCCTTGCAAATTCTGTATTACTGATTCAATACCACTGCTTGCTATTGGTCTGTTCAGGATTTCTATTTCTGATTCAAGCTAGGAGGGATGTATGTTTTCAGGAATCTATTCATTTTCTCTAGATATTCTAGTTTGAGTGCATAAAGGTGTTCATAATAATCTCAAATGGATTTTTATACTTCTGTGCTGTTGGTTGTAAGTCTTCGCTTTCATTTTCCATTAAGCTTATTTGAATCTTTTCTTTTTGTTTCTGGGTTAATCTACCTAATAGTCTATTGATGTTGTCTTTTCAAAAAACAGTTTTCTGTTTCATTGATCTTTGGTATTGTGTTTTTTATTTTTTATTTTTAATTTCAGTTAGTTCTGCTCTGATCCTTGCCTTTTTTTTTTTCTTCTGCTAGCTTTGGGTTTGTTCTTCTTTCTCTAGTTCCTTGAGATGTGTTGTAAGTTTGTCAATTTGTGAGGTTTCAGATATTTTGCTGTAGGCATTTAGTGCTGTAAACTTTTTTCTTAGCATGGCTTCTGCTTTATTTCAGGAGTTGTGATAAGTTGCATCACTGTTATCATTAATTTCAAAGAATTTTAAAATTTACATCTTGATTTTATTAACCCCAAAATTGTTCAGGAGCAGATTGTTCAATTTTCATGTATTTGTATAGTTTTCAGGGTTCCTTATGTAATTGATTTCTAGTTTTATTCCACTGTGGTTTGAGAAGATACTCTAAATGATTTTGATTTTTAAAAATTTATTGAGACTTATTTTGTGTCCTGTTGTATACTCAATCTTGGAGAATGTTCCATGTGCTGACAAGAAGAAGGTATATTCTGCAGTTATTGATAGAATGTTCTGTAGATATCTGTGTAGTCCATTTGTTCTAGAGTACAGTTTAAATTCAGTGTTTCTTTGTTGAATTTCTGCCATGATGATCTGTCTAGTGCTGTCAGTGGAGTCTTTTTTTTTTTTTTTTTTTTTTTGAGATGGAGTCTCACTCTGTTGCCCAGGCTGGATGGAGTGCAGTGGCGCGATCTCGGCTCACTGCAAGCTCTGCCTCCTGGGTTCACACCATTCTCCCGCTTCAGCCTCCTGAGTAGCTGGGACTACAGGCGCTTGCCACCGTGCCTGGCTAATTTTTTGTATTTTTAGTACAGATGGGGTTTCACCGTGTTAGTCAGGATGGTCTCGATCTCCTGACCTCATGATCCGCCTGCCTTGGCCTCCCAAAGTGCTGGGATTACAGGCATGAGCCACCGCGCCCGGCCATGTGCTGTCAGTGGAGTCTCAAAGTCACTCACTGTTATTGTGTTGCTGTCTACTGATCTCCTCAAGTCAAGTAGTAATAGTTTTATGAATCTGGGAACTCCCGAGGTAGGTGCATACATATTTAAGATTGTAATATTTTCTTGTTGGATTGATTCTCTTATTATTATCATTACCGTTGCTGCTTTAAAATGTGCTTTATCTCATATAATAATAGGACTTACTGCTCACTTTTGGTTGTCTTTTGCATGGAATATCGTTTTCCACCCTTTTACCTTGAGTCTATAAAAATCCTTACATGTTAGGTGTGTGTCTTGAAGACAGCAGATACTCAGTTTATAATTTCTTTTTTAAGATGGAGTCTTGCTCTGTTGCCAGGCTGGAGTGCAGTAGTGCGATCTCGGATCACTGCAACCTCCACCTCCCGGGTTCAAGCGATTCTCCTACCTCAGCCTCCCAAGTAGCTGGGACTACAGGCACGCACCACCACACCCAGCTAATTTTTGTATTTTTAGTAGAGATCAGTTTGTGATTTTTAAAATCCATTCCACCAATCTGTATCTTTTAAGAAGAGCATTTATATCACATATATTCGACATTAATATTGAGATGTGAGGTACTACTCGAGTCATTATGTTGATTGCTACTTAGTTACATTGTTTTCTTCATTGTGTTATTCTTTCATAAGCCCTGTGAGTTTTATGCATTCAAGAGGTTCTCTTCTGGTGCATATCGACCTTTTGTCTTAATCTTTAGAACTTTTAGCATTTCTTGTAGGGCTGGTCTTGTAGTGTCAAATGCCCTCAGCATTTGCTTGAAAAATCTTTATTTCTCCTCCATTTATAAAACATAGTATTGCTGGATAAAAATTTATTGGTCAACAGTTATTTTGTTTAAGGAGGCCAAAGCTAGGACCCCAATCCCTCCTGGCTTGTCAGGTTCCTGCTGAGAAGTCTGCTGTTTGATAGGTTTTCCTTTATAGGTTGCCTTATGCTTTTGTCTTACTGCTCTTAGAATTCTTTTCTCCCTTAGACCCTCTTGTATTTGGATGTATAAATCTCTATCAAGGCCAGGGAGGTTTTCCTCAATTATTTCCTCAAGCAAGTTTTTCAAAGTTTTTGCTTCTTCTTCAGAACACCAGTGATTCTTAGGTTTGGCAATTGTACATAGTCCCACATTTCTTGGAGACTTTGTTCTTCTATTTATTTATTTTTTGTCTAATTGGGCTAATTAAAAAGCCTTTTTTGAGCTCTGAAATTCTTTCTCTTTGGTATAGTGTATTGTTAAAATTTTCCATTGCATTTTGTAATTTCCTAAATGTGTCATTTACTTCCAAAATCTCTAATTTTTTTATTCTTCATCTTTTTTTAGTATTCATGATATGTTTCTGCATTGTTTGAATTTCTTTACAATTTAGCCATATATATTCATCATTTATCTCTCTGTGTGTACACTCAGCTCCTGGCTACATCTTTGGACGTGTCTTCCTAAGGACTAGTATGAGAACATATGAGGTGTACACCTAGGAGTGGGGTTTCTGGTTCCTTGGGGTGCTCATTCTTGATTTCCTTGAGTGGGCAACAATGTAGGTTTGCATCTGCAGGGTCTGAGGGTTCTCAGATCTTCATATCATGTCCAACACTTAGTATTATATGACTTTCTAATGTTTTTCAATTGGATGGGTACAATTTGGTATTCATTGCTTTGTTTTATGTTTCTGTGTTTTCTACTGAAGTTGAGCCTCTGTCTCTGTTTTTTTTTTTTGGAGCAGGGGGACCAAGTCTCACTCTGTCGCCCAGGCTGGAGTGCAGTGGTGTGATCTCGGCTCACTGCAACCTCCACCTCCTGGGTTCAAGCGATTCTCCTGCCTCAGCCTCCTGAGTAGCTGGGATTACAGGCGCCCACCACCATGACCAGCTAATTTTTGTATTTTTAATAGAGACCAGGTTTTGCCATATTGGCCAGGCTGGTCTTGAACTTCTGACCTCTGGTGACCCACCTGCCTTGGCCTCCCAAAGTGCTGGGATTACAGGCGTGAGCCACCACACCTGGCCAGTATTTCTTTTTTTTTTTCTTTTTCGTTTTTTCTTTTTTTTGACTCTATTTCCATTTTAGTGATCATTCAGCATATGATAGAGCCATTATATTATTTATACAATAATGATAATAACAATAATTATTCTTTGTTTGCCAACATCTGTCTTCAAATCAAAATAGTGAGATACTCAATTTCTCTATAAATAGACCAGCCTAGTTTTGATAATGCATATAATGAAACATTTAATTATGTATTGTACTTTTTAAAGATTATTTAGAGTATTTTTTATTTCAGTAGTTTTTGGGGAACAGGTGGTGTTTGGTTACATGCCTATGTTCTTTAGTGGTGATTTCTGAGATTTTGGTGTACCCATCACCGAGCAATGTACGCTGCACCCATTGTGTAGTCTTTTATTCTTCACCCACCTCCCAACCTTCCCCTTGAGTCCCCAGAGTCCAATATATTATTCTTATCCTTTTGCACCCTCATAGCTTAGCTCCCACTTATAAGTGAGAATATAAAATGTTTGGGTTTCCATTTCTGAGTTACTTCATGTAGAATAATGGTCTCTAACTCCATCCAGGTTGCTGTGAGTCCAATTATTTCATTTTCTTAGGGCTGAGAAGTATTCCGTGGTATATATATGTATATATAAATATATTACATTTTCTTTATCCACTCGTGGGTTGATGGGCATTTAGGCTGGTTTCATAATTTTGCAACTGTGAATTGTGCTGCGATAAACATGTGTACGCAAGTGTTTTTTTCATATAATGACTCCTTGTTCTCTGGGTAGATACTCCAGTAGTGGGATTGCTGGATCAAATGGTAGATCTACTTTTTGTTCTTTAAGAAATCTCCATATTGTTTTCCATAGTGGTTGTACTAGTTTACATTCCCACCAGCAGTGTAGAAGTGTTCCCTTTTCACCATATTCATGCCAGCATCTATTTTTTTTAATTTTTAAATTATGGCCATTCTTGCAGGAGTAAGGTGGTATCTCATTGTGTTTTTGATTTGCATTTCTCTGATAATTAGTGATTTTGAACTTTTTTTTTAATGTTTGTTGGCCATTTGTGTATCTTCTTTTGAGAATTATCTATTCATGTCCTTAGCCCACTTTTTGATGGGGTTATTTGCTTTTTTCTTGCTTATTTGTTTGAGTTCCTTGTAGATTCTGGATATTAGTCCCTTGTCAGATACATAGTTTATGAGTATTTTTTCCCACTTTGTGGATTTTCTGTTTACTCTGCGGATTATTTCTTTTGCTGTGAAGAAGCTTTTTAGTTTAAGTCCAATCTATTTATTTTTGTTTTTGTTGCATTTGCTTTTGGGTTCTTGCTTATGAACTCTTTGCATAGGCCAATGTCTAGAAGAATTTTTCCAAAGTTATCTTCTAGAAGTGAGCAAAATATATACATTTAAAATAAACCATACAATTTTACTAGTAAGAAAGCCTGTTGTTAAGTTTAATTCAAATTGAATTTCACAAGTTAGTAATCTAAATCCTTAGACAAAGTTACAGAAAGTGCATCTTCTTGTTTTCCATCTGCATACAATGTTAAATTTTTCTCTTTGGTGTTTATACCATTTAAAAAATAAACACAGCCTAATACTTAAGCAATATGTACATTTAAATTTTGGGTGGTGGTTTGTATTTTAAAAGAAACAGCTTTCTTAGAATTTGCCTCAATTTCTGGTAGAAATGCTTACAGGAACTAGCTAATTAAAACTAAGAAAAGCACATTCAAAGTATTGATTTACTTTTAGCAAATGGTTGTTCTTTGAATACTAATGAAGATAGACAAGACCCATTAAGGTGAAGGGGGCTATTTCAAATATTCAACAGTTTACATATATATATATATATATATATATATATGTGTGTGTGTGTGTGTGTGTGTGTGTGTGTGTGTGTGTGTGTGTGTTTAGGCAGAGTCTTGCTCTGTCTTCCAGGCTGGAGTGCAGTGGCCCAATCTCAGCTCACTGCAACCTTTGCCTCCTGAGTTCAAGTGATTCTCCAGCTCAGCCTCCTGAGTAGCTGGACCACAGGTGCGCACCACCATGCGCAGATAATTTTTATATTTTTAGTAGACTGGGTTTCACCATGTTGGCCACGCTGGTCTCAAACTCCTGACCTCAAGTGATCTGCCCACCTTGGCTTCCCAAAGTGTTGGGATTACAGGTGTGAGTCACCATGCCCAACCCCAGTTTACATAAATATTAAAAAAAGGTTTTTTTTATCTTTGCCTAGAAACTGCTATTTTTAAAAAAATTTTATTATTATACTTTAAGTTTTAGGGTACATGTGCACAATGTGCAGGTTTGTTACATATGTATACATGTGCCATGTTGGTGTGCTGTAACCATTAACTCGTGATGTACATTAGGTATATCTCCTAATGCTATCCCTCTCCCCTCCCCCAACCCCACAACAGGCCCTGGTGTGTGATGTTCCCCTTCCTGTGTCCATGTGTTCTCATTGTTCAATTCCCGCCTATGAGTGAGAACATGCGGTGTTTGGTTTTTTGTCCTTGAGATAGTTTGCTGAGAATGATGATTTCCAGCTTCATCCATGTCCCTGCAAAGGACATGAACTCATCCTTTTTTATGGCTGCATAGTATTCCATGGTGTATATGTGCCACATTTTCTTAATCCAGTCTATCATTGTTGGACATTTGGGTTGGTTCCAAGTCTTTGCTATTGTGAATAGTGCCGCAATGATTTATAATCCTTTGGGTATATACCCAGTAATGGGATGGCTGGGTCAAATGGTATTTCTAGTTCTAGATCCCTGAGGAATCGCCACACTGACTTCCACAATGGTTGAACTAGTTTACAGTCCCACCAACAGTGTAAAAGTGTTCCTATTTCTCCACATCCTCTCCAGTACCTGTTGTTTCCTGACTTAAAAAAAAAGTTTTTAAGAGCTAAGCATCTGTATCCACTGACAGAAATGCAATACCTAGTTTATGATGACTTGAAACAAAACAAATACCCATAAGGAAAAAGCTGTATTTTATCTAAATTTACTTTCAGTCAATAGTTAAGTAGCATTTTCCTCCCAGTACTATACATAAGGCTGTTCTTGGGAGCCAGACGGTTTAGGTAATAAGGTAGCCAAGAGGGTAACTGCTTGTAGTTATAAATCGACAATAACTTTTTGCTTTTCTCTTAATTTGCTAATAGTTGTGTCTAAAAAATGCAATTCTTAAAAAGGTATAATTTCTGATTTTGTTGTCATCTGTAACCTGTGGAAACTAACCACATGAAACTACAATATTAGCAAATTTCTTGAAATCCGTATAGAAAACATAAATTATCACTAATTTCAAACTCTGATTTATTAGTGTATCACTCAATCTTTAAAAAAAATGGAAAAGAAAAAGAAAAGCAGCTCCAAAGATAGTCTTATACCAGTCTTTGAAAAGGAAACTGTTTCATTTAACTTTACACACACCCCACACTGCAGTTTCAAAACAGAGTATTTAATTGTCGTAGTCATGGGCATTACACCAAGATGAGGTTTTATATTTTGCTCCCATAGCTTCTGGTTAACAAAAAACACATGCTTCTTTTATTGAAGGAGTTTGGTCCAGCTGATGTTAATGTATTTCTTCCAATATTTTTAATCCTCATCTTTGCTTCTGGAGGCATTGCCTCAGGTTGACTACCTTCATCTTCATTAAAACCTGCTGCTACCAAAAGAATTTTTGAAGCAAGAGTTGGAACAGGTTCTTTTTTTTTCTTTTATTATTAAAGTTTTAGGGTACATGTGCACATTGTGCAGGTTAGTTACATATGTATACATGTGCCACGCTGGTGCGCTGCACCCACTAACTCGTCATCTAGCATTAGGTATATCTCCCAATGCTATCCCTCCCCCCTCCCCCCACCCCACAACAGTCCCCAGAGTGTAATGTTCCCCTTCCTGTGTCCATGTGATCTCATTGTTCAATTCCCACCTATGAGTGAGAATGTGCGGTGTTCGGTTTTTTGTTCTTGCGATAGTTTACTGAGAATGATGATTTCCAATTTCATCCATGTCCCTACAAAGGACATGAACTCATCATTTTTTTATGGCTGCATAGCATTCCATGGTGTATATGTGCCACATTTTCTTAATCCAGTCTATCATTGTTGGACATTTGGGTTGGTTCCAAGTCTTTGCTATTGTGAATAATGCTGCAATAAACATACGTGTGCATGTGTCTTGATAGCAGCATGATTTATAGTCCTTTGGGTATATACCCAGTAATGGGATGGCTGGGTCAAATGGTATTTCTAGTTCTAGATCCCTGAGGAATCGCCACACTGACTTCCACAATGGTTGAACTAGTTACACAGAACAGGTTCTTTAGGCTTACTTAATCTAAGTTTGATGGATATGGCTGTTGCTTTCTTTGTCATGTGACTATCTGTGGCAGATCTAAACTTGATCTTTGTAGGCTTTGTTGGGAGGACTGCAGCTTCTTTTTTGGCTGATGACTTCTCAGTGCTGCGACCAGAACTTTTCCCTCCATTACTGGAATAAACAGCCTTAGTTTTCACAGGTTTTTTCACTTTTTCTTCAGGTCCTCCAGTGGCTCCAGCTCACTGAAACTTTTTAGCCTTCTCCTCTCTCACCTTCCCATCTGCCATTTTGTCTGCCGTGGACTACCCTGCAACCAAGCCAAGCTCTTTCAGACTTTTTGCCGTAGGCATTTAATGCTATGAAGTTTCCTCTTAGCACCACTTTTGCTGTATCTCAGATGTTTTGATAGATTGTGTCACTATTATCATTCCGTTCAAAGGATTTTTAAATTTCTATCTTAATTTTATTGTTGATCCAAAGATTATTCAGGAGCAGATTATTTAATTTCCACATATTTGTAAAGTTTTGAACATTCCTTTTTGTATTGGCTTCCAGTTTTTTTCCACTGTGGTCAGCAAGAGTACTGATATAATTTTGATACTCTTAAATTTATTGAGACTTTTTTGTTGCCTATCTTATGGTCTATCTTGGAAAATGTTCCATGTTCTGATAAAAAGATTATATATTCTGCAGTTGTTGGGTAGAATGTTCTGTAAACGTCTGTTAAGTTGATTTGTTCTAAGGGTATAGCTTAAGTCAATTGTTTCTTATGTGACTTTCTGTCTTGATGACCTGTCCAGTGCTGTCAGTGGAATATTAGTTTCCCACTGTTACTGTGTTGCCATCTGTCTAATTTCTTAGGCCTAGTAGTAACTGTTTTATTGTTTTTTAAAATTGTTTTATTAATTTGGGAGCTCCACTGTTAGGTGCACATATATTGTGATGTTTTCCTGTTGGCTAATTCTTTCATCATTATATAATGTCTCTTTGTCTTTTTAAACTGTTGAGGCTTTAAAATCTATTTTGTCTGGTATAAGAAGAGCTACTCCTGCTTGCTTTTGGTTTTCATTTGCATTGAATATCTCTTTCCACCCCTTTACCTTATGTTTATGTGAGGCCATATGTGTTAGGTGAGTTTCTTGAAGACAGCCGATACTTTGTTGGTAGATTTTTATCCATTATGCCATTCTGTATCTTCTAAGCGAAGCGTTTAGGCAACTTACATTTAACATTAGTATTGAGATGTGAGGTACCATTCTATTCATTGTGCTACTTGCTGCCTGAATATCTTTTTTTCCTTGTGTAATGGTTTATAGGCCCTGTGAGATTTATGCTTTAAGGAGGTTCTATTTTGGTGTATTTCAAGGTTTTGTTTCAAGATTTAGAACCCCGTTTAGCATTTCTTGTAGTGCTGGCTTGATAGTGGCAAATTCTCTAAGCATTTGTTTGTCTGAGAAAGACTTTATCTTTTCGGTATTAGTATGTTTACACACTGCTATAAAGGACTACCTCAGACTGGGTAATGTATAAAGAAAAGTGGTTTAATTGACTCACAGTTTCACATGGCTGTGGAATCCTTATGAAACTTACAACTATGGCAGAAGGTGAAGCAGAAGCAAGGCATGTCTTATATGGTGGCAGGAGAGAGAAAGAAATGGGGAAAGTGCCACACTTTAAAACCATCAGACAGTGTGAGAACTCACTGTCATAAGAACAGCATGGGGGAAATTCATTCCCGTAATCTAATTACCTCCCACCAGGTCCCTCCCCTGACACAGGAATTACAATTCAACATGAGATTTGGGTGGGGACATAGAGCCCAACCATATCATACCACCCCTGGCCTCTTTCAAATCTCATGTCTTTTCATGTCCTTTGCCCACTTTTCGATGGGGTTGTTTGTTTTTTTCTTGTACATCTGTTGGAGTTCATTGTAGATTCTGGATATTAGCCGTTTGTCAGATGAGTAGGTTGCGAAAATTTTCTCCCATTTTGTAGGTTGCCTGTTCACTCTGATGGTAGTTTCTTTTGCTGTGCAGAAGCTCTTTAGTTTAATTAGATCCCATTTGTCAATTTTGGCTTTTGTTGCCATTGCTTTTGGTGTTTTAGACATGAAGTCCTTGCCCATGCCTATGTCCTGAATGGTAATGCCTAGGTATTCTTCTAGGGTTTTTATGGTTTTAGGTCTAACGTTTAAGTCTTTAATCCATCTTGAATTGATTTTTGTATAAGGTGTAAGGAAGGGATCCAGTTTCAGCTTTCTACATCTGGCTAGCCAGTTTTCCCAGCACCATTTATTAAATAGGGAATCCTTTCCCCATTGCTTGTTTTTGTCAGGTTTGTCAAAGATCAGACACTTCTCAAAAGAAGACATTTATGCAGCCAAAAAACACATGAAAAAATGCTCACCATCACTGGCCATCAGAGAAATGCAAATCAAAACCACAATGAGATACCATTTCACACCAGTTAGAATGACAATCATTAAAAAGTCAGGAAACAACAGGTGCTGGAGAGGATGTGGAGAAATAGGAACACTTTTACACTGTTGGTGGGACTGTAAACTAGTTCAACCATTGTGGAAGTCAGTGTGGCGATTCCTCAGGGATCTAGAACTAGAAATACCATTTGACCCAGCCATCCCATTACTGGGTATATACCCAAAGGACTATAAATCGTGCTGCTTTAAAGACACATGCACACATATGTTTATTGCGGCATTATTCACAACAGCAAAGACTTGGAACCAACCCAAATGTCCAACAATGATAGACTGGATTAAGAAAATGTGGCACATATACACCGTGGAATACTATGCAGCCATAAAAAACGATGAGTTCATGTCCTTTGTAGGGACATGGATGAAATTGGAAATCATCATTCTCAGTAAACTATCGCAAGAAGAAAAAAACCAAACACCGCATGTTCTCACTCATAGGTGGGAATTGAACAATGAGAACACATGGACACAGGAAGGGGAACATCACACTCTGGGGACTGTTGTGGGGTGGGGGGAGGGGGGAGGGATAGCATTGGGAGATATACCTAATGCTAGATGACGAGTTAGTGGGTGCAGCGCACCAGCATGGCACATGTATACATATGTAACTAACCTGCACATTGTGCACATGTACCCTAAAACTTAAAGTATAATAATAATAAAAAAAAGTGGAAAAAAAACCCCAAATCTCATGTCTTTCTCACATTACAAAATCAATTATGAATTCCCAACAGTTCATCAAAGTCTTAACCCCTTCCAGCATTAACTCAAAATTTCAAGTTCAATTTCTCATCTGAGACAAAACAAGTTCATTTTGCCCATGATGGGAGGGGCTGCCATGAATGTCTCTGACTGACCTTGGAGACATTTTCCCCATTGTCTTGGCTATTAACATTCAGCTTCTCTTTACTTATGCAAATTTCTGCAGTTGGCTTGAATTTCTTTCTAGAAAATGGGTTTTTCTTTTCTACCACAAAGTCAGCTGCAAATTTTTTAAACTTTTATGCTCTACTTTCCTTTTAAATGTAAGTTCCAATTTCAGACCAGCTGTTTGTGAATGCATATGACTGTACACTGTTAGGAGCAGCCGGGCAATATTTTGAATGCTTTGTTGCTTAGAAATTTTTTACTCCAGATACCCTAAATAACCTCTTTCACGTTCAAAGTTCCACGGATATTTGGGGAAGGGGCACAATGCCACTAGTGTTTTTTCATAACAAGAGTGACCTTTGCTTCAATTTCCAGTGAGTTTCTATCTTTATCTGAGACTACCTCAGCCTGGACTTCATTGTTTATATCACTATCAGAATTTTGGTCATAACCATTCAACACGTCTCTAGGAAGTTCCAAACTTTCCCACATCTTCCTGTATTCATCTGAGCTTTTCAAATTGTTTCAGCCTCTGCCTGTTACCCAGTTACCAAGTCGCCTCCACATTTTCATTTATCTTTATAGCAGTGCTCCACTCATCTGATACAGAATTCCTATATCAGTCAATTTTCACACTGCCATAAAGAACTACCTGAGACTGGGTAATTTTTATAGAAAATAGGTTTAATTGATTCACAGTTCTGCATGCCTGGGGAGGCCTCAGAAATCTAACAATCATGGCAGAAGGTAAAGGGTAAGCAACGTATATGTTACATGACAGAATGAGAGGGAGCACAAGGTGGGGATGTGCCACACTTTTAAACCATCAGATCTTGTGAGAACTCACCCACTATCACAAGAACAGCATGAGGGAAATCTGCCTTCATGATTTAATAACCTCCCACCTGGTCCCTCCCCTGACATATGGGGATTGTAATTCAACAAGAGATTTGAGTGGAGACACAGAGCCAAACCATACCACCTTCACTTATGAAACTTAATTTTGCTGAATACAAAATTCTTGGCTAATAATTACTTTGTTTAAGAAAGCTAAAGATAGGACCCCAATCCTTTCTGGCTTCTAGGGTTTCTGCTTGCAAATCTGTAGTTAATCTGACAGATTTTCTTTTATAGGTTACCTGATGCTTTTGTCTCACTGCTCTTAATATTCTTTCCTTCATCTTGACTTTAGATAACCTGATGACTATGTTCCTAGGTGATAATCTTTTTGCAATAAATTTTCCAGGTGTTCTTTGGGCTTCTCATATTTGGATGTCTAGATCTCTAGCATGACAAGGGAAGTTTTCCTTGATTATTCCCTGAAATAAGTTTTCCAAACTTTTAGATTTCTTTTCTTTCTCAGGAAGAACAATTATTTTTATGTTTGATTATTTAACATAATCCCAAATTTCTGGGAGGTTTTATTCATTTTTAATTTTTTTCTTTGTCTTTGATAGATTGGGTTAATTCAGATGCCTTTTCTTTGAGCTGTGAAATTCTTCTGTTCATTTAATTATATTTTTTTAACATTTTCAGTGTATTTTGCATTTCTCTAAGTGTGTCTTTCACTTCCAGAAGTTGTGATTATCTTGTCTTTATGATAGCCGTTTCTCTGGAGGCTTTTTTATCCATATCCTATATTTTTAAAAACATTCTCTAAGTTGGTTTTCACTTTTCTCTGGTGCCTCCTTGAGTAGCTTAATAGTCATCCTTCTGAATTCTTGGCAATTCAGATTTTCTTTCCTTGGTTGGGATCCATTGCTGGAGAGCTAGTGTGATCTTTTGGTGTTGTTATAGAACCTAGTTTTGTCATATTACCAGAATTACTTTTCTGGTTTCTTCTCATTTGGGTAGACTGTTTTGGTTGAAAAATCTGGAACTCAAGGGATGCTGTTCAGATTTTTTTGTCCCATGGGGTGATCTTTGATATGGTGCTATCCCCCTTCACCTAGGGATAGGACTTCCTGAGAGCCAGACTGCAGTGATTGTGATTGCCCTCCTGGGTCTAAACACCCAGCAGGGCTACCTGACTTTTGGCTGGTGCTGAGGAATGTCTGCAAAAAGTCCTGTGATGTGACTCATCTTCAATCTCCCAGCTGTGGATACCAGCACCTGGTCCAGTGCTAGAGTAGTAGCTCAGGAGTGTAGTGGACTCTGTGAGAGTCCTTGGTTGTAGTTTTGTTTAGTGCACCAGTTTTCTCAAATGCTTGTCATGCTGACAGTGAAGTTATCACATGGATGGATTCGGAACATCTGATTAGCCAGGGTGTTGCAGGCGGAGGAATTAGCTGTTGTTTTCTCCTTTGGAGCAGGGGTGTTCTGTTAGGAGTTGCTGTAATGGCTTGAGTTGGTTGGCCTCCAGCCAGGAGGTGGTGCTTTCAAGGAGCACTAGCTGTGGTCGTAGAAGGAGGATACAATCTTGCCCTACATTGGCCAGGACAAATACTCCAGTTTCTCGGGTGATGGGTACAGTCATGGAACTCCCAAGAGCTTATGTCTTTTTCCTTTGGCTACCAGAGTGCATAGAGAAAAACCATCAGGTGGGTGCAGGGTTAGATGGTTCTGAGCTCAGACTCTCCTTAAGTGGGGCTTGCTGTGGCCACTGTTGGAGATGTAGGGTGGTTATCAGGCCAATGAAGTTATGTTCCCAGGGGAATTATGGCTACCTCTACTGCATCATGCAGGTCACCAGAGAAGTGGGGAAAAGCCGGCAGTGACAGGCCTTCACCCAGCTTTCATGTAATCAGCAAAGCCAATCTCATTCCTGCTGTGCCCCACCAACAGCACTGAGTTTACATCCAGGCAACTGGTGAGCAGGGCAGGGACATTACCCCAGGCTTCAAGCATCCCCCTTGAGAAAGCAAGCAGGGTTCTCAGGCCTCATCCCTCCCTTCCTGCCTGCACCTTCAGCTGAGGCTTCTGTGCTTGTAAGTGCACTTCTTGTTTGCCCCTGCCCCACCCCCCCCCCCCGCCACCCAGATTCTTTTCAGGAAAATTTGTGCTCAATAGAAATTATTACAAACTTCAGCTATGAGCTTCCTTCACCCTGTGAGCCCTGCTCAATTCTTTCTGGCTGCCTTTCCTTCCCCAAGGACCTCTGTTAGATAAGGAATGGCTTCCCTAAGCTTGAGCTGGGGACCAAGAGTGCCTACAGGTTTCTTCCCGCTCCTCCTCCTACTTTCGTATTTTGCTCAGCTCTCTAAATCCACTTCAGCTCTAGGTAAGGTTAAATCCTTCTTCCAGATCTGGATTTTCAGGTTTCTCAGTGGTTATGTGTGTTCGGAGGCAGACTTTTCCTTTCTCTCACTTTGGGAACTCATAATTTTTTGGCTGTCTTACAGAGTTTTTAGCAGCAAGCTGCTTCTTTCAAAGGGGCTGTGAATTATTTTGATCTTCCTGGTGTGTTCCTGTAGTGGTCCTTGGAGCAAAAGTTTACAGTGTGAATCTTCAGACACTGTTCTGTTCATCCAAGCGAGAGCTGCACTCTGGTTCTGTCTTCTATCTGCCATTTTTTAACCACCTCCTGTTTTTTCTTTAAAATATCTATCTCTTTAGACATTTTTCATTTATATCCCAAATTATTCTTAATTTTTTTTATGTTGGTGTTCACCTTTCTTTTGTATCTTCATGAGTAACTTAATAATTAACTTTTTGCATTCTTTATCTGACATTTCAAGGATTTTATCTTGGTTAGGATCCATTGCTGGAGAGCTAGTGTGATGTTTTTGGGACCTTATAGAACCTTGTTTTTTCATTTTGCCAGAATTAGTTTTTGGCTTCTTCTCATTTTGATAAACTGTTTCTTCTTTTTTGAATTTATTTTTTTATTTGACTACATTTTTAGAAATTTCTTTTTTCTCCTTAGGGATATGACTTAAATGTTTATGGTTCATTGTAACCTAATTTGACTCTGGTTGCTTTTAGTGGTGAAGACTCTGTATGAGTTCCTTGGTTACAGAGAGTCTTTGTATGATGGCTTTCTCAGAAGCTGGTTATAGTAGCGATATACTTGGTGTGTGAGCAGGTTCACTGTCTCTTCTGGGGTTTGAAAGGCAGAAGTCTCATGAAGTTTATCTTGCTCCCAGTGGTGTGCACTGTTATTTATTTGTTTTTCTTTCCAGTATTTTTTTCTCTCATTTGAACAGTTCAGGCTTCAGGCCAGTAAGCAGTGTCTATGTGTAAAAACTGTGCATGGCTAAGGCAAATGGGTAAATACAATACCTAAAGTTGCACAGAGGTCCCAGCCTTGATAGAAGTGGCTGTGGGATCTCTCAGTGAAACATACTGTCTTTTCAGGGGGAAGGGAGGGAGCCACCTCAGCTCCCCTGCCAGGCCAGCAGGAAAGCGAACTACCTCCAAGTCACAGTCCTGACCCAGTGTTCCAGCTATACAGATTAGACAGGCACCCTTTTCACTAGCAGAAATGCTGATGTTTCACATAGAAAAGGATCGTTACTCTACCCTTCATGCAAGCCTGAACCTGGAGGGCGCTCCTCCTCTGGGGATGCAGTCACCCTGAAGTTCTCTAGAAAGGCTGTCTACAGGTTTACCCACCACTGAGCTCTTATGGGAGAAGCCTCAGCTATGTCAGCATTGGTGGGCAAGGGGAAGAAGTCACCTTCTCTAGCACCCTTCACAATTACCAGGGCTGCTTGTTTGGGTAGAGCCACAGACTTTCTCCACTGAGTCTAGTACTGCTCCTGTGCCTGTGCTTAAAGAAACTTTTCACAAGCAGAAAGTTCTGGAACTCAAAGCCTGCTGTCTGGATTCTTTTGTCCCACAGGGTACTTTTTTGATGTGGTACACTCTCCCCTCCCCTAGGAGTAAGAGTCCCTGAGCGATGAGCTACTGTGAATCATGCTGCTCTTCTGGGCCTACCCACCTAGTGGAACTGCCACACTTCGGGATGGTGCTGGGGCATGTCTGCAAGTGATCCAGTGATGTGACATTTCCTCAAGTCTCCCAGCAGCAGGTATCAGCACCAACTCTCACTCTCCTGCCACCGCCATCAGTTAGATTTCCTTGGTTATAAATAGTCTTAGTGTGTTGGCGTTCTCAAGTGCCAGTTGTAGTAGTAATGAGCTAGTCATGTGGACAGACTCAAGACTTCCTGGTTAACCAGGGTGCTGCAGGCAATGGTGATAGCTGAGGTCTTACACAAGTTTTCTTGTTCCTGGGCACTGTGTTACTTTGCTTACATATACTGTATTGGACCATATTGATTGGCCTCCAGCCAGGAGGTGGTGCTTATAAGAGAGCACCAGCTGCAGTGGTGGCAGTGGGAATTGTGCCTGCCTTATACTACCCAGGGAAGGTAATCTGGTGTCTCAGACAATGAGCAGGGCCATATAGCTCCCAAAAGTTTCTGTGTTTTGTGCTAAGCTACCAGGGCAGGTGGAAGGGCAAAGCCAAGTGGGGGTTGAGTCAGGCAAGTCTGCACTCTGACTCCCCATGTGCAGTTGTAAGCAGCAGCCCCAGTGGGGATCAGATGGCAATTATTTGGTCACTGATGTAATGTTCCATGGAGGAGTACAGCTGCTTCCGCTGCACGGAAGAATCTGCATTTACGGGAGGGAGTAGCAGGCAGCAGTAAGCCCCACCCAGCTCCCACACAATTGGCAAGGCATGTTTCACACACCACAGTGTTCCACTAGGAGCAGCTAGATAGATTCTAGGCAGTCTACACTCAGAACTCAAAACTGCCCCAGGCCATAAGTCTCCCTCAAGACAGAAACTATGGCTTTCAGGCCAGGGCCCACCCACTCCACACTTGCACCTGTGGCTATAGCACTCTTCCTCCTTGCCCCTCGATTCTGGTTAAGGGGGTTTGTCCCACTCGAGATTATATTATGAATCTCAGTTGGGAGCTTCTATCAACCTGGGACTGCCATCTGAGTTATCCAGCTGACTTCTGCAAGGTCCCCTATGAGGTAGGATCAGGAATGGCTTCCCTCCATTCTTGCTGGAGTCTGGGAGTGCATGCAAAGTACATGCTGATGCTGCTCCTCCTCATGTACTCTCACCGCTCACAGCTCCAGAACTGGATAGGGTTAAGGCCTTCCACTGTGGGCTGTTTGCCAGGTTCCCCAGTGGAGACTATATCTTGGAGGCAGTCTCTCCCCTTATTGCACTCTGAGGACTTAATAGCTTTCTTCCTGGCTCACGGTGTAGGCTGCAGCCCGCTGCTTCTTTCAAAGGATCTGTGGTTTCTTTCTGTTTTCCTGTTAAGTTCCTGTGTTGCTTCTTGGAAAAAAGTTCACAGCTTGTTGCTACATAACCATGTTGGTTGGCCTCCAGCCAGGATGTGGTGCTTGTAAGAGAGCACCAACTGCAGTGGTAGCGGTGGGAATTGTGCCTGCCTTATATTACCCAGGGAAGGTAATCTGGTGTCTCAGGCAATGAGCAGGGCCATAGAGCTCCCAAAAGTTCTGTGTTTTGTGTTAAGCTACCAGGGCAGGTGGAAGGGCAAAGCCAAGTGGGAGCTGACAGTGTTTTGTGAGGGTTATCCATGTAGTTCATTCTTTTCATGGCTGAATAACATTTGATTGTATGGATATACCACATTTTGTTGTAGTTGGTAGACATGTGGGTTGTTTCTACTTTTTGGCTATGTACATTGTGTGTATGTCTTTTGTGTGAACATATTTTTCTTTTCTTTTTTTTTCTTTTGAGATGGAGTCTTGCTCTGTTGCCTAGGCTGGAGTACAGTGGCACAATCTTAGCTCACTGCAACCTCCCCCTCCCTGGTTCAAGCAATTCCCCTGGCTCAGCCTCCTGAGTAGCTGGGATTACAGGTGCACACCATCACGCCGGGCTAATGTTTTTGTATTTTTAGTAGAAATGGGGTTTCACCATGTTGGCCAGACTGGTATTGAACTCCTGACCTCAGGCAATCCACACGCCTCAGCCTCCCAAAGTGCTGGGATTACAGATGTGAGCCACTGCACCTGGCCAGTATCCCTTTTCTACAGCCATATTAAAACAGCTACAAACACTTATTTTCCTATTTAGTTTTACTTTCCGTGCATATCAAAGTTGTACTCTTCAGACCAACAAACCAACATGAGGCAAATTACATAGCTTCCCATATACCCTTTTTTCCTCATGTGCTAATCAAAGGCTCTGAAAATGCATACTGCTTTAATAATGTCTGCTTTATTCTTAAAGTGCTCATTCTTTTACTAGATGTAAAGATTTGGTGTTAACAAAAGGGGTTTTAATATGTAAATATGAATGAATGCCTTTAGTTTACCCCTGTTTGTCTATTATTATTAGTCTGTTTTCATTTATACTTCATAGAGGCGGATCCTTTCATGATCTTGAATACATTTCCCTAGATATTGTTGCATTTTAAGAATGAAAATACAGCTGTTTTCTGTCTTAGATTAATTGTGCTGCTGCTATGAGAAACTGAAAATCAAGAATGTGATGCACTTTTTACATTACTATATACCATATATATACCATAGCTTGCTTTGATTCCTTTCCTGTAGCACAGCCACTAACAAGAGTGAGTGAATTATAAAATTCTCTTTGGGAAGGAATCAGTGCAAGTAACTAATTCTTAGCTGGTATTGGCCTACGAAGGACGGTAACTTAGGAACTTAAGAATTCTGTTAATAGTACACTTTTTGGCCTTAAATGTCTCCTACTACTGAAAATAGTTTAAATCTTAGCTTTGTTTCTATTACTCCCTCTCTCTGCCTCAGCAAGGGGAATTGGGAAGAACGGCTTAAAGGATGTAGTGTCATTGATTTGTTGCTGAACTTTTAGAAAACATTAATCTATGTATGCTGGGGACTTATATTTTGTTTATATATAGAGGAGAAATAATGCTGCCCTGAACCAATCACATTTAGTATAAATCACGTCAATCAAAACCTGGCAGAGACACAACAAAAAAAGAAAATTTCAGGCCAATATCCTTGATGAACATCAATACAAAAATTCTCAATAAAATGATGGCAAACCGAATCCAGCAGCACATCAAAAAGCTCATCCACCACAATCAAGTCGGCTTCATGTCTGGGATGCAAGGCTGGTTCAACATATGCAAATCAATAAATGTAATCCATCACATAAACAGAACCAATGACAAAAACCGCATGATTATATCAATAGATGCAGAAAAGGTCTTCCATAAAATTCAATACCCCTTCATGCTAAAAACTCTCAATAAACTAGGTATTGATGGAATGTACCTCAATAAAAAAGAGCTATTTATGACAAACCCACAGCCAATATCATAATGAATGGGCAAATGCTGGAAGCATTCCCTTTGAAAACCAGCACAAGACAAGGATGGCCTCTCTCACCACTCCTATTCAACAGAGTATTGGAAGTTCTGGCCAGGGCAATCAGGCAAGACAAAGAAATGAAGGGTATTGAAATAGGAAGAGAGGAAGTCGAATAGTCTCTGTTTGAAGATGACATGATTGTATATTTATAAAACCCCATCGTCTCACCCCAAATCTCCTTAAACTGATAGCAACTTCAGCAAAGTCTCAGGATACAAAATCAATGTGCAAAATCACAAGAATTCCTATACAACAATAATAGACAATCAGGGAACCAAATCATGAGTGAACTCCCATTCACAATTGCCACAAAGTGAATAAAATACCTAGGAATACAACTTAAAAGGGATGTGAAAGACCTCCTCAAGAACTACAAACCACTGCTCAAGGAAATAAATAAAAAAGGGCACAAACAAATGGAAAAACATTCCATGCTCATGGATAGGAAGAATCAATACTGTGAAAATGGCCATACTGTCCAAAGTAATTTATAGATTCAGTGCTATCCCCATGAAGCTACTATTGAGTTTCTTCACAGAATTACAAAAAAAAACTACTTTAAATTTCATGTAGAACCAAAAAAGAGCCCGTATAGCTAAGACAATTGTAAGCAAAAAGAAAAAAGCTGGAAGCATCACACTACCTGACTTCAAACTATGCTACAAGGATACAATAACCAAAACAGCATACTGCTACCAAAACAGATATGTAGACCAATGGAACAGAAGAGAGGCCTCAGAAATAATGCCACACATCTACAACCATCTGATCTTTGACAAACCTGACAAAATCAAGCAATGGGGAAAGGATTACCTATAGTCTTGGGAAAACTGGCTAGCCATATGCAGAAAACTGAAACTGGACCTCTTCCTTACACCTTGTACAAAAATTAACTCAAGAAGGATTAAAGACTAAAATGTAAGACCTACAACCATAAGAACCCTAGAAGAAAACCTAGGCAATACCATTCAGGACATAGGCGTGGGCAAAGACTTCATGACTAAAACAACAAAAGCAATGACCAAAGCCAAGATTGACAAATGGGATCTGATTAAACTAAAGAGCTTCTGCACAGCAAAAGAAACTATCATCAGAGTGCACAGGCAACCTACAGAATGGGAGAAAATTTTGCAATCTGTCCATGTGACAAAAGGCTAATATACAGGATCTACAAAGAACTTAAACAAATTTACAAGAAAACAACAAACAACCCCATCAAAAAATGGGTGAAGGATATGAACAGACACTTCTCAAAAGAAGACATTTATGCAGCCAACAAACATATGAAAAAAAGCTCATCATCACTGGTCATCAGAGAAATGCAAATCAAAACCACAATGAGATACCATCTCACAGCAGTTAGAATGGTGATTATTAAAAAGCCAGGAAACTTCAGATGCTGGAGAGGATGTGGAGAAATAGGAACACTTTTACACTGTTGGAGTGTAAAGTAGTTCAACCATTGTGGAAGACAGTGTGGTGATTCCTCAGGGATCTAGAACCAGAAATACCATTTGACCCAGCAATTCCATTACTGGTTATATACCCAAAGGATTATAAATCATTCTACTATAAGGACACATGCACACGTATGTTTATTGCAGCACTGTTCACAATAGTAAAGACTGGGAACCAACCCAAATGCCCATCAATGACAGACTGGATAAAGAAAATGTGGCACATATACACCATGTAATACTATGCAGCCATAAAAAGGATGAGTTCATCTCTTTTGCAGGGACATGGATGAAGGTGGAAACATCATTCTCAGCAAACTAACACAAGAACAGAAAACTAAACACTGCATGTTCTCACTCATAAGTGGGAGTTGAACAATTTTAACACATGGACACAGGGAGGGGAACATCACACACTGGTACCTGTCAAGGGAGTAGGGGGCTAGCGGAGGGATAGCATTAGGAGAAATATCTAATGTAGATGATGGGTTGATGGGTGCAACAAACTACCATGGCACATGTATACCTATGTAACAAACCTGCACATTCTGCACATGTATCCCAGAACTTAGAGTATAATGAAAATATTAAAAAATTAAATTATTGAAGAAATAACTCCAACTATTCTGTTTATCTTACATATTTTTGCTTAGCAAAGGAAAACTTTAGTAAGAATGCTACTTGATAAGAAGAAAAGTCATTTCTCAAGCACATACCGAAACTTGAAGGTGATTGAACCAAAAATAATAGGTGGGCAACACCGAATGAGTTGGAGGAGTATGAGAAAGATGTGTGGGCCAAAGCTATCTGGTTATATTTTGATGTTGCCAATATCACAAAGTCAAAATTTTAATTTTCTTATTTAATATATTTGTTGGCCAGAGAGCTATTTTTGTATCAATGTGCCTTGCACGTACGTTAAAAAAATTTTTGAAAGGCCATGTAGTAATGCCTGAGACAGTTGATGGTTCTTACCACCTCACTAATTTTTATGCAGTATGAAATGCTCATTCTGTTGTCCAAATGGTGTTCTCTATTTATAGATCTTGTCAAACCGGAACTATTTTATAAGCTGGGGATGTCGATTTACTGTTTTTGTTGTATCTTTTTTGTTGTTAGTCTGTTAGTGGCTGTTCTGTAGTGGGAAATAGTAAAAGGATTCTTCACTCCCTTTTCTTTTCCTCTCAGCACCTTCTTCAAGTAATGTGATGACACGATTTCTTGTGTGCTTTGAAAAAAGTTTCAGCTTGCTGCCTCCTTTAGTGTTTTAAAGAAGTGTTATACAAAGCATTGTTTGCAGAATGTAGGGAGATAATGGAGTCCACTTTAATTTGGAATTCTGTATGAGCTATGATCCAAGTTATCAGCTCTTTCTAACTTTAAAAATTTTGTTGTTAAAAGCACCTTGCTTAGAAAATTTTAAATATCTATGTCTGCAACAATTTTCTCAAAATAATAAGCTGTGCAATTCTTGTCGTTAAAGAAAAGATTGAATTCTCCCTAATGTGACTTGTTAGTTTCTCTGTGTATTTCCTACCAGTGTAAATGTGAAAGCTTTGCTTGCATTAAGTTTTAGAAATGCATTTTGCACACTCTAATTTTGCCGAAGCTCCATGAAAAGGTTAGATCTAAGTAGATGAATAAAGCTGTGCACATGTTTTGAAAGTTTAATTTGTGTGTCATTACCAAAAGTGACCTATTTGTCCTTATTAGTTTGCTGTTCTTAGCTTTACCATCTTTGGAAACTTGGCTCAAAGTTATATAGTTCTGGGCTAGCTCATCAGTGGAACTAGGAGAGAGGAAAACTGGCACGTATTTTAATAAAGTTCAATTTAAATGAAAAAATAGTACACAGTATAGTATTGTTAACAATGCTGTACATTAGATCTCCAAAACTTATTTATCTCAGATAAATAAAACTTTGTACACTTTGACTATTTCCCCATTTCCCACTCCACACCTGCTGCCCACCCCCCAACCCTGGCCCCACCAAGCCCCCTGGAAATCACCATTCTACTTTTTGCTTCTATGAGTTTGACTATCTTTAGATTCCACATATAAGTGATTGTGCAATATTCACTTATATATGTTGTTTTGAGCCTGGCTTATTTCACTTACCATGTTGTACAGGTTCATCCATGTTGTTGGGAATGGCAGGATTTTCTTCTTTATAAGGCTGAGAATATTTCTACTATACACACATACACTCACACACAAATACATATATATGTATACACACACACACACACACACTCTCTCTACATTTTTTTAATCCATTCGTCTGTTATGGACATGTATATTGTTTTCATATCTTGACTATTGTGAATAATGCTGCAGTGAGCATAGGAATGCAGATATCTCTTTGAGGTGCTGATTTCACTTCCTTTGAGTATATACCCAGAAGTGGGATTGCTGGGTCAAATGATAGTTCTATTTTTATTTATTTGACGAGCGTCTATGCTGTTTTCCATAATGGCTTACCAATTTACATTTTTATCAACAACGTATGAATGTTTCATTTTTTCCACATCCTCACCAATGCTTATTATATTTTGACTTTTTGGTAATATTTATTTTAACAGGTATGAGGTGATATCTCATGAATATTTGATTTTCATTTTCATATACCTGTTGCCTATTTGTATGTCTTCTTTGGAAAAATGTCTATTCAAGTTTTTTGCCCATTTTTAATCTGGTTTTCCTTATTTGCTTTTGAGTTGTGTGAGTTCCTTATATATTTTGGATATTAACACTTTACCAGATGTATAGTTTCCAAAGAATTTCTCCCATTCTGTAAACTGCCTTTTCATTGTGTTATTTCCTTTGCAGTACAGAAGCTTTTTAGGTGGATGTAATCCCACTTCTTTATTTTACTTTTTATTCTCACTGTTTTTGTGTCCTATCCAAGAAATTACTGTGAAGACCACTGTCACGGAGCTTTCACCAGAATTTTATGGTTTCATTTTTTATGTTTAAGTCTTTAATCCATTTTGAATTGTTTTTGGTGAATGGTGTAAGATAAGTGTTCAATCTAATTATTTTGCATGTAGATAATCTAGTTTTCCTATACCTCATCTTAGCCAAAAGGCTGAAAAGCAATATATTAAGTTTTTCTAATACAGTGTATTGAGACTGTTCTTTGAACATTTTGTATTCTTGGCAATCTTGTGGAAGACCAGTTGGCTGTGTATTTATGGGTTTATTTCTGGGCTCCCTATGTTTTTCCATTGTTCTTTGTGTGTTTTTATGGCAGTATTGTACTGTTTTTATTACTATAGATTTGGAATATACTTTGAAATTTGAAATCAAGAAGTGTGAGGCCAGATTTGATATTCTTTTTCAAGATCATTTTGGCTATTCAGAGTCTTTTGTACTTTCATATGACGTCTAAGATTGGTTTTTCTCTTTCTGTGAAAAATGCCCTTGGAATTTTGATGGGGAACACGAATTTGTAAACATCTTAAGGTGGTATGGACAGTTTAACAGCATTAATTCTTACATTTCATGGATATGGAATATCTTGTGATTTATTTGTGCCTGCTTTAATTTCTTCATTGTTTTGTAGTTTTCATTGTACGATATTTTTCCCCTCCTTGGTTAGGTTTTCCCTAAGTATTTTATTTTTATTTCATTTCATTTTATTTTATTTTATTTTTATTTTATTATTATACTTTAAGTTTTAGGGTACATATGCACAATGTGCAGGTTAGTTACATATGTATACATGTGCCATGATGGTGCACTGCACCCACTAACTTGTCATCTAGCATGAGGTATATCTCCCAATGCTATCCCTCCCCCTTGCCCCCACCCCACAACAGTCCCCAGAGTGTGATGTTCCCCTTCCTGTGTCCATGTGATCTCATTGTTCAATTCCCACCTATGAGTGAGAATATGCGGTCTTTGGTTTTTTCTTCTTGCGATAGTTTACTGAGAATGATGATTTCCACTTTTATCCGTGTCCCTACAAAGGACATGAACTCATCATTTTTTATGGCTGCATAGTACTCCATGGTGTATATGTGCCACATTTTCTTAATCCAGTCTATCGTTGGACATTTGGGTTGGTTCCAAGTCTTTGCTATTGTGAATAATGCCGCAATAAACATACGTGTGCATGTGTCTTTATAGCAGCATGATTTATAGTCCTTTGGGTATATACCCAGTAATGGGATGGCTGGGTCAAATGGTATTTCTAGTTCTAGATCCCTGAGGAATCACCACACTGACTTCCACAAGGATTGAACTAGTTTACAGTCCCACCAACAGTGTAAAAGTGTTCCTATTTCTCCACATCCTCTGCAGCACCTGTTGTTTCCTGACTTTTTAATGATTGCCATTCTAACTGGTGTGAGATGGTATCTCATTGTGGTTTTGATTTGCATTTCTCTGATGGCCAGTGATGGTGAGCATTTTTTCATGTGTTTTTTGGCTGCATAAATGTCTTCTTTTGAGAAGTGTCTGTTCATGTCCTTTGCCCACTTTTTGATGGGGTTGTTTGTTTTTTTCTTGTACATCTGTTGGAGTTCATTGTAGATTCTGGATATTACCCCTTTGTCAGATGAGTAGGTTGCGAAAATTTTCTCCCATTTTGCAGGTTGCCTGTTCACTCTGACGGTAGTTTCTTTTGCTGTGCGGAAGCTCGTTAGTTTAATTAGATCCCATTTGTCAATTTTGGCTTTTGTTGCCATTGCTTTTGGTGTTTTAGACATGAAGTCCTTGCCCATGCCTATGTCCTGAATGGTAATGCCTAGGTATTCTTCTAGGGTTTTTATGTTTTTAGGTCTAATGTTTAAGTCTTTTATCCATCTCGAATTGATTTTTGTATAAGGTGTGAGGAAGGGATCCAGTTTCAGCTTTCTACATCTGGCTAGCCAGTTTTCCCAGCACCATTTATTAAATAGGGAATCCTTTCCCCATTGCTTGTTTCTCTCAGATTTGTCAAAGATCAGATAGTTGTAGATATGCGGCATTGTTTCTGAGGGCTCTGTTCTGTTCCATTGATCTATATCTCTGTTTTGGTACCAGTACCATGCTGTTTTGGTTACTGTAGCCTTGTAGTATAGTTTGAAGTCAGGTAGCGTGATGCCTCCAGCTTTGTTATTTTGGCTCAGGATTGACTTGGCAATGTGGGCTCTTTTTTGGTTCCATATGAACCTTAAAGTAGTTTTTTCCAATTCTGTGAAGAAAGTCATTGGTAGCTTGATGGGGATGGCATTGAAACTATAAATTACCTTGGGCAGTATGGCCATTTTCACGATATTGATTCTTCCTACCCATGAGCATGGAATGTTCTTCCATTTGTTTGTATCCTCTTTTATTTCCTTGAGCAGTGGTTTGTAGTTCTTCTTGAAGACATCCTTCACATCCCTTGTAAGTTGGATTCCTAGGTATTTTATTCTCTTTGAAGCAATTGTGAATGGGAGTTCACTCATGATTTGGCTCTCTGTTTGTCTGTTGTTGGTGTATAAGAATGCTTGTGATTTTCGCATATTGATATTGTATCCTGAGACTTTGCTGAAGTTGCCTATCAGCTTAAGGAGATTTTGGGCTGAGATGACGGGGTTTTCTAGATATACAAACATGTCATCTGCAAACAGGGACAATTTGACTTCCTCTTTTCCTAATTGAATACCCTTTATTTCCTTCTCCTGCCTAATTGCCTTGGCCAGAACTTCCAGCACTATGTTGAATAGGAATGGTGAGAGAGGGCATCCCTGTCTTGTGCCAGTTTTCAAAGGGAATGCTTCCAGTTTTTGCCCATTCAGTATGGTATTGGCTGTGGGTTTGTCATAGATAGCTCTTATTATTTTGAGATACATCCCATCAATACCTAATTTATTGAGAGTTTTTAGCATGAAGGGTTGTTGAGTTTTGTCAAAGGCCTTTTCTGCATGTATTGAGGTAATCATGTGGTTTTTGTCTTTGATTCTGTTTGTATGCTGGATTACATTTATTGATTTGCGTATATTGAACCAGCCTTGCATCCCAGGGATGAAGGCCACTTGTTCATGGTGGATAACCTTTTTGATGTGCTGCTGGATTCCGTTTGCCAGTATTTTATTCAGGATTTTTGCATCAATGTTCATCAAGGATATTGGTCTAAAATTCTCTTTTTTTGTTTTGTTTCTGCCCGGCTTTGGCATAAGGATGATGCTGGCCTCATAAAATGAGTTAGGGAGGATTCCCTCTTTTTCTATTGATTGGAATAGATTGAGAAGGAATGGTACCATTTCCTCCTTGTACCTCTGGTAGAATTCGGCTGTGAATCCATCTGGTCCTGGACTCTTTTTGGTTAGTAAGCTATTGATTATTGCCACAATTTCAGCTCCTGTTATTGGTCTATTCAGAGATTCAAGTTCTTCCTGGTTTAGTCTTGGGAGAGTGTATGTGTCGAGGAATTTATCCATTTCTTCTAGATTTTCTAGTTTATTTGTGTAGAGGTGTTTGTAGTATTCTCTGATGGTAGTTTGTATTTCTGTGGGATCAGTGGTGATATCCCCTTTATCATTTTTTATTGCGTCTATTTGGTTTTTCTCTCTTTTTTTCTTTATTAGTCTTGCTAGCAGTCTATGAATTTTATTGATCCTTTCAAAAAACCAGCTCCTGGATTCATTAATTTTTTGATGGGTTTTTTGTGTCTCTATTTCCTTCAGTTCTGCTCCGATTTTACTTATTTCTTGCCTTCTACTAGCTTTTGAATGTGTTTGCTCTTGCTTTTCTAGTTCTTTTAATTGTGATGTTAGGGTGTCAATTTTGGATCTTTCCTGCTTTCTCTTGTGGGCATTTAGTGCTACAAATTTCCCTCTACACACTGCTTTGAATGTGTCCCAGAGATTCGGGTATGTTGTTTGTTTGTTCTTGTTGGTTTCAAAGAACATCTTTATTTCTGCCTTCATTTCGTTATGTACCCAGTAGTCATTCAGGAGCAGGTTGTTCAATTTCCATGTAGTTGAGTGGTTTTGAGTGAGATTCTTAATCCTGAGTTCTAATTTGATTGCACTGTGGTCTGAGAGATAGTTTGTTATAATTTCTGTTCTTTTACATTTGCTGAGGAGAGCGTTACTTCCAAGTATGTGGTCAACTTTGGAATAGGTGTGCTGTGGTGCTGAAAAAATGTATATTCTGTTGATTTGGGGTGGAGAGTTCTGTAGATGTCTATTAGGTACACTTGGTGCAGAGCTGAGTTCAATTCCTGGGTATCCTTGTTGACTTTCTGTCTCATTGATCTGTCTAATGTTGACAGTGGGGTATTAAATTCTCCCATTATTAATGTGTGGGAGTCTAAGTCCCTTTTGTAGGTCCTCAGGACTTGCTTTATGAATCTGGGTGCTCCTGTATTGGGTGCATATATATTTAGGATAGTTAGCTCTTCTTGTTGAATTGATCCCTTTACCATTATGTAATGGCCTTCTTTGTCTCTTTTGATCTTTGTTGGTTTAAAGTCTGTTTTATCAGAGACTAGGATTGCAACCCATGCTTCTTTTTGTTTTTCATTTGCTTGGTAGATCTTCCTCCATCCTTTAATTTTGAGCCTATGTGTGTCTCTGCCCGTAAGATGGGTTTCCTGAATGCAGCACACTGATGGGTCTTGACTCTTTATCCAATTTGCCAGTCTGTTTCTTTTAATTGGAGCATTTAGTCCATTTGCATTTAATGTTAATATTGTTATGTGTGAATTTGATCCAGTCATTATGATGTTAGCTGGTTATTTTGCTCATTAGTTCATGCAGTTTTTTCCTAGTCTCGATGGTCTTTACATTTTGACATGATTTTGCAGCGGCTGGTATCGGTTGTTCCTTTCCATGTTTAGTGCTTCCTTCAGGAGCTCTTGTAGGGCAGGACTGGTGGTGACACAATCTCTTAGCATTTGCTTGTCTGTGAAGGATTTTATTTCTCCTTCACATGTGAAGCTTAGTTTTGCTGGATATGAAATTCTGGGTTGAAAATTCTTTTCTTTAAGAATGTTGAATATTGGCCCCCACTCTCTTCTGGCTTGTAGAGTTTCTGCCGAGAGATCCGCTGTGAGTCTGATGGGCTTCCCTTTGAGGGTAACCCGACCTTTCTCTCTGGCTGCCGTTTACATTTTTTCCTTCATTTCATCTTTGGTGAACCTGACCATTATGTGTCTTGGAGTTGCTCTTCTCGAGGAGTATCTTTGTGGTGTTCTCTGTATTTCCTGAATCTGAACGTTGGCCTGCCTTGCTAGATTGGGGAAGTTCTCCTGGATGATATCCTTCAATGTGTTTCCAACTTGGTTCCATTTTCCCCGTCACTTTCAAGTACACCAGTCAGACGTAGATTTGGTCTTTTCACATAGTCCCATGTTTCTTGGAGGCTTTGCTGGTTTCTTTTTATTCTTTTTTCTCTAAACTTCACTTCTCACTTTATTTCATTCACTTCATCTTCCATTGCTGATACCCTTTCTTCCAGTTGATCGCGTCGGCTCCTGAGGCTTCTGCATTCTTTACGTAGTTCTCGAGCCTTGGTTTCAGCTCCGTCAGCTCCTTTAAGCACTTCTCTGTATTGGTTATTCTAGTTATACATTCTTCTAAACTTTTTCAAAGTTTTCAACTTCTTTGCCTTTGGTTTGAATTTCCTCCCGTAGCTCGGCGTAATTTGATCGTCTGAAATCTTCTTCTCTCAGCTTGTCAAAGTCATTCTCCGTCCAGCTTTGTTCCGTTGCTGGTGAGGAACTGCGTTCCTTTGGAGGAGGAGAGGCGCTCTGCTTTTTAGAGTTTCCAGTTTTTCTGCTCTGTTTTTTCCCCATCTTTGTGGTTTTATCTACTTTTGGTCTTTGATGATGGTGATGTACAGATGGGTTTTTGGTGTGGATGTCCTTTCTGTTAGTTTTCCTTCTAACAGACAGGACCCTCAGCTGCAGGTCTGTTGGAGTACCCGGCCATGTGAGATGTCAGTCTGCCCCTGCTGGGTGGTGCCTCCCAGTTAGGCTGCTCGGGGGTCAGGGGTCAGGGACCCACTTGAGGAGGCAGTCTGCCCGTTCTCAGATCTCCAGCTGTGTGCAGGGAGAACCACTGCTCTTTTCAAAGCTGTCAGACAGGGACATTTAAGTCTGCAGAGGTTACTGCTGTCTTTTTGTTTGTCTGTGCCTTGCCCCCATAGGTGGAGCCTACAGAGGCAGGCAGGCCTCCTTAAGCTGTGGTGGGCTCCACCCAGTTCGAGCTTCCAGGCTGCTTTGTTTACCTAAGCAAGCCTGGGCAATGGCGGGCGCCCCTCCCCCAGCCTCGCTGCTGCCTTGCAGTTTGATCTCAGACTGCTGTGCTATCAATGAGCAAGACTCGGTGGGCATAGGACCCTCCGAGCCAGGTGCGGAATATAATCTCCTGGTGTGGCATTTTTTAAGCCCATCGGAAATGAGCAGTATGTGGGTGGGAGTAACCCGATTTTCCAGGTGCCGTCTGTCACCCCTTTCTTTGACTAGGAAAGGGAACTCCCTGACCCCTTGCGCTTCCAGAGTTAGGCAAAGGCTCGCCCTGCTTCGGCTCATGCACGGTGCAGGCATCCACTGGCCTACGCCCACTGTCTGGCACTCCCTAGTGAGATGAATCCGGTACCTCAGATGGAAATGCAGAAATCACCCGTCTTCTGCGTCGCTCAGGCTGGGAGCTGTAGACTGGAGCTCTTCCTATTTGGCCATCTTGGCTCCTCCCCCCTATTCTTTTATTTTTTAAGAATTTTTTTGATTAATAGAGAGACAAGGCCAGGTGTAGTTATAATTGCTATATCTTCCTGTCAAGTTGATCCTCATCATTTTATAGTGACCTTTTTGTTTCTTGACAAAAAGTGTTTTGAATTGAAGCCCATTTTGGCTGATTAAGTGTAGCTACCCCTACTTTCTTTTAGTTACTATTTATATGGAATATATATTCCTATCTCTTTGCTTTCATTATATGTGTCCTTAAGACTAAAGTGAATCTCATATGTAGAATTTCACTGGATCTTACTTTTTAAAATTCATTCAGCCAGTCTGTGGCTTTTGTGAATTTGTAATGAGTATTTTAGGAATTATTTTTGGGCATTTCATAGATCTCCATTTCTTTTGAGTTGTTTACTGGAAATTTATTATGTTCCTTTGGTGGTGGGGGATCATGTTTTCTGATTTTTCATATTCCTTGTAGCCTTGCATTGTGGTCTGTACATTTGAAGAAGTCACTTCTTGAAGACTTTACAGACTAGATTCTATAGGGAAAGATTTTCTCCTGGAAGTGGGTATGAGGGTACTGGTTGGGTAGGGTGCATGTCAATGCCAGATTAGAACCAGGTCTGGGTTTGCAAGGGGACATCAATTATGGGGGTGTGCAGGGGCACCAGGTGCAGGAACATACAGAGGCAACAGGTCTGAGGTGTGGGTGTGGGTGCATGTGGTGGAGCCAAGGCTTGGGGACAGGTGTTGTGTTGCTGTCTCTAGAAGAGTGCACACCAGCTCCAGCTCTAGGAGTATGCAGTGGTGTAGAGTCCAAGCAACTCTGGATGGTGGGGTCTGCATTGGCAAAGACTGTGGGAGTCCTCAACAGTGAATGCTGCAGAGGTCCTTGGTAGTGGCAAGGGCTGCTGAGGTTCTCTTGCTCTCATTTCCCCTCTGGGAGACCTTATGGTTGAGGTGATTACTCTTTGTACTGAGCTATGCTAGCCTGGGGTACAGGAGGACAAGGATAAAATTCTTCCTACCCTTTTCTATGTGGCCATCCTTAGTTTTTGTGTTCCACTGGTTTGCTACAGATTTGTTATTGTACTCAGGGGCACTCCCAGAGATATTTTTGTCTATGGATATTTACATTATTGTTTTTGTTAGAGGATGAGGGCTGGCACCTCCTAGTCTGCCTTCTTACTGACATCACTCCTGGTTCTATTATTGATAGAGCAATGTTGAAATCTCCAACTGTAATAGTAGGTTCATCTATTTCTCTTTGTAGTTCTATCAGTTTTTGCTTCACATATTTGGGCACATTTTTGTTAGGTACATGCACATTAAGGATTGTTATATCTTATTGGAGAATTGACAGTTTTATTATTATGTAATACTTTTTATTATCCCTGATAGTTTGCCATACTTTGAAGTGTGCTCTGTTGGGAAGTAATATAGCTACTTTCATTTTACTTTGATTAGTATGAGAGTAGTGTATTATTCTCTATTCATTTACTTTTAATCTATTTGTGTGTTTGTATTTAAAGTGCATTTATTTAGAGAATAAACAGGTTGGGTCTTGCTTTTCGATCTAATCTGACAATTTTTTAATCTTTTAATTGGAATATTTAGACTATTGGCATTCAAAGTTATTATTGATATATTCAGATTAATATTTACCATATTTGTTACTGTTTTGTGTTTGTTGACCCTGTTTTATGTTTCTATTTTTGCCTTTCACTTTCTTCTACATTTTGTGGTTTTGATTGAGCATTTTACATGATTCCACTTTATCTGCTTTCTTAGAATATTAGTTATACTCTTTTTAACTTCAGTTTGTTTTGCTTTTTACTTGTTCTTAGGACAGAGTGATGATTCTAACATTTTTACATGTTAGGCTGCATTTCCAAAGCCAATTTTTTTTTTACTATCAGATTTTTTTATGGTTAGTTTGCCAACCCTGGTCTAGAAAAAAGACAAGATTCAAATGCCAAAGAGCACAACTATAAACATCAGGACTAGATGGTCAGAGCCTCTTCCATTCTTTGTAAGAAAATGAATGGATATTGGTGAGGCTGGAGGTGGAAGTCTCAGTGGGCCCAAGGTAGAAGCAGAGAGTTTTCATCCAAGGTACCTTGGGGTGACCAAACCAGAGAACAGAATGAGTTGAAACAATGTAGGAAAGCCAGGTGTGGGGGAGGCCGAGGTGGGCGGATCATGAGGTCAGGAAATCGAGACCATCCTGGCTAACACGATGAAACCCCGTCTCTACTAAAAATACAAAAAAAAAAAATTAGCCGGGCGTGGTGGCGAGCGCCTGTAGTCCCAGCTACTCAGGAGGCTGAGGCAGGAGAATGGTGTGAACCTGGGAGGCGGAGCTTGCAGTTAGCCGAGATCACGCCACTGCACTCCAGCCTGGGCGACAGAGCAAGACTCCATCTGAAAAAAAAAAAAAAGAAACAATCTAGGAAAAATGATGGTTAAGGAGGAGGGGGGATTGACTGAAGGTTATTCCAACTCAAGGAAAGCTAGAGGCAGGAATTTGAAGCTGAGACAAAGCCAGATATCCAGAACCAGGGAGATTAAAAGATGAGAGCAAGAATAAATGCAGACAACTTGGAATCAATGGCAGCAGCAACCGGATTGGGTTGTTGGTGTAGTCGGAAAGAATGAGAGAATGAGAATATGCTTTTAGAGGTGGTGTGAGAGGTCTGAGGTGATTACTAAAATGCCTGTTAGTATATGTAGCTTAGGTTTATGAGTCAGCCAATGTATGATACTTATGTGGGTCAGTCAGATTAACAGAAAAATGGTAGACATAACCCTTTACTGAGTTGGTGCACACTGTTCCTAGATTTTCCTGAAGGAAAATTCCGACATATTTTAAAATGTTTTGTGGTAGCAGGAAAGCTCCTATAACTGCTCTTCTAGCTGATATCTGTCCAATTGCGCTAAGTATTGGAACTGATTAGTATCAATGGCAGTCAAATACTTATTTCACTATGTATTCTGATTTCCCATATGAAGTTTCCTAGGCAGTTGGAGAGGCATGGGATGGCATTGATATGTAGGACCTAGCAGGGAGTGGTGGAATAGATATTAACATAGTTTGGGTGGGAAGCAATTGGAACTTGAAAGGCTGGCATGGTTTTTCAATAGCCACAAATATTATTGTCAATGTTAGATAATGATGACAGGTCTGAAAAGGAGAAGGCAGCATGCCACACATTTATATCTCCCATGGAGCTATTCAGCTGTCTTATAGTGTATCTTCTTGGGTGGTTTTTATCCCTTCTGGGTACTATGGGGCCTGACAGGGTTGTAGTATTGCTTAATATTAAGTATGGGGGAAATTGTGGGTCAGTGTTATAGAAGTCTCTTGATAGTGCTTTTTAGAACCCGGATATTAAGTGAGATCTTTGGTCAACTTTCAGGTTTTATGAAGTTCATGGAAATGAGACACTTCTTTGATAAACAAAGTGGCAATACTAGTTGTGAATGGGAGTTCGGGAAAGGGGATAAAACCTATCATCTTAATGAGGATTCTACCACTTCCAATATGGTATCATATCTTTAAGAAGGAGAAAGATCCATGTTGAAGTACAATGAAATGGTATTTAATGGAGAATTTGGTGGTCAAGATAGGATAGAATAATACATTTGGGATTCCAGTGCCTGTCCATATAAACACTCTGTGTCCTCAGTCTAAAAGAACCATGCCTGGCATATAGTAGGTGCTTGATAAATATCTTTTGCACGAATGAATGATTTTCTTTTCACTTACTAGCCATGTTAAGAGTTTTGAATGGGCTGCAGTGGCTTTTTAAGGTAGTGAAGAAGAACCACGTACCTGAAGTTTAGGCTACTCTTTTTATGACATAGAACACTCTTTGAACATTGGGACTAGCTGCTAGTAGTTAGTTGAATAAGCATGTTATGTGAGAAGTTTCCAAGATTATCCCCGTGTTTTGTGATTTGCTAGAAAGACAGACAGGGCTCTGCATATAGTCTTTTATAAATCTTTTTATTATTTAAAAAAAGTTGTGGGGACATAGTGTGTATTTATATATATATATATATGCGCACACACACACACACACATATATGTATGCATGTATATGGTACATGAGATGTTTTGACACAGGCATGCAATGTGAAATAAGCACATCATGGAGAATGGGCTATCCATTTACTCAAGCATTTGTCATTTGAATTACAAACAATCCAATTACATTCTTTAAGTTATTTAAAAATATACAAGACTTATATTGTGCTAAATATAGCAGGTCTTATTTATTGTATATTTTTTATACCCTTTAACCATCCCCACCTCCTCCTCAGCCCCCATACCCTTCCCAGCCTCTAGTAACCATCCTTCTATTCTTTATATCCATGAGTTCAATTGATTTGAGTTTTAGATCTCACAAATAAGTGAGAACATGTGATGTTTGCCTTTCTGTGCCTAGCTTATTTCACTTTACATAGTAATCTCCAGTTCTGTCTATGTTGTAAATGATTGGATCTCATTCTTTTTTATGGCTGAATAGTACTCCATTGTGTTTATGTACCAAATGTTCTCTATCCATTCATCTGATGGTGGACACATGGGTTGCTTCTAAGTCTTAGCTAATGTAAAAAGTGCTGCAACAAAAAGTGCAGATATCTCTTTTATATACTGATTTCCTTTCTTTGGGTATATACCCAGTGTAGGGAGACCCCCTGAAACTATTGCTGTGGAATAAAAGATGAAATGCTCCTGATTATTGTAAATACAAAATTGCATGCAGGATTGTGTAAAGACAATGCCAGGTTGGACTGCCGGAATGAGCCAACAGCATGTGATGTGCTTCCTCCTGCAGAGAGCCTATGAATGGACGTGCAGTCAGGGAGGTTTCATATCACCAAGATTCCTATCCCAGAAAAGCAGATGTTCATAGCTCTGGGAATGGATTGCGACCCTTGTGGAGGGCCTATAAATGGACACATGAGGGGTGCCTTTTCATATGGATAAAGTAGGGCTATAAACGCCTTCATCTTGCCACGGCTCTTCTAGGCCTCTTTAGGGTTAAGACATACTCCCTTCTGAGAATTTCTGGTCTAACCAGTTGTCTAGCTTCACGTCCTGTTTCTATGGATTGTTTTTAACCAGCTTTTGCTGCAACTGTTACTGCTGATAAATATCTTGCTAATCATAGGTTATGGAAAGACTGTGTTTCAGTTTTAAGGCTCTGTTAGAAATTACTGATACACACACTATATTGTAAATTCTTATCTCTGTATACTGTACTTCTGCATACAGATGTTATGTTAGAGAATTACTTCATCCCCATGTGACCATCTCACATCTTAATCAAATGACCCTAAATCCCTCACTAACCTACCCCCACCCTCACTAAACTTAATAATAAATGCTGGTATATCCAGTGCATTGGCAGCATCGTGGGACCAGAAGGCGGTGACCCCCCTGGACCCAGCTTTCACTATCTTGTGTGTGTCTATTATTTCTTGACCTGCTGATCTGTCTGGGAACAAAGAAAGAGCCCCGTTGCATTGCGCGTTGCTGGCCCGATCCTGCAATAACCCAGCAGTGGGATTGCTGGATTTTATGGTAGCTCAATTTTTAGTTTTCTGAGGAACCTCCAAACTGTTCTCCATAGTGGTTGTGCTGATTTACATTCTCACCAACACTATATGAGGCTTTCTTTTTCCCCACATCCTCACCAGCATTTGTTATTGCCTGTCTTTAGATATAATGCATTTTAACTGGGATGTGATGATATCACATTATAGTTTTGATTTGCATTGCTCTAATGATCAGTGATGTTCAGTACCTTTTCGTATGCCTAATTACCATTTGTATGTCTTCTTTTGAGAAAGGTCTATCCAAATATTTTGCCCATATTTTGATGGGATTATTAGATTTTTTCCTGTAGATTTGTTTGAGCTTCTTATATATTCTGGTTATAAATCCTTTGTCAGATGGGTAGTTTGCAAATATTTTCTCCCGTTCTGTGGGTTGTCTATTCACTCTGTTGATCATATCCTTTACTGTGAAGAAGCTTTTGTCCATGTTTGCCTTGGTTGCCTGTGCTTGTGGGATATTTCTCAAGAAGACTTTGCCCAGACCAATGTCCTAAAGATCTTCTTCAATGTGTTCTTGTAGTAGCTTCATAGTTTGAGATCTGAGATTTAAGTATTTAATCCATTTTGATTTGATTTTTGTATATGGCAGGAGATAGGGGTCTAGTTTTATTTTTTGTCGTATGGGTATCCAGTTTTCCCAGCATCATTTATCAAAAAGATTGTCTTTCCCTCAGTGTATGCTCTTGGTAACTTTGTCAAAAATGACTTCAACGATGGGTGGGTGGATGTGTGCCTGGGTTCTGTATTCTGTTCCATTTGTCTGCATGTCTGTTTTTATGCCAGTACCATGCTATTTGGGTTACTATAGTTATGTAGTATAATTTGAGTCATATAGTTATGTAGTATAATTTGAGTCAGATAATGTGATTCCTCCGATTTTGTTCATTTTTCTTTGGATAGCTTTGGTTATTCTGGGTCTTTTGTTATTCCATATAAGTTTTAGAATTTTTTTCTATTGCTGTGAAGAATGTCATTGGTAGTTTGATAAGGATTGCATTGAATCTGTAGATTGCTTTGGGTACTATGAACGTTTAAAAAATACTATTTTTCCAATACATGAACATTGAATATCTTTCAATATTTTTGTGTCCTCTTTAATTTCCTTCATCAGTGTTTTATAGTTTTCATTATAGTAATCTTACACTTCTTTGGTTGAGTTAATTTCTGAGTATTTAATTTCATGTGTAGCTATTGTAAATGGAATTACTTTTTAAATTTCTTTTTCAGATCGTTCACTGTTGGCATATAGAAATGCTACTGATTTTAGTATGTTGATTTTGTATCCTGAAACTTTACTGAATTTATCAGTTATAACAGTTTTCCTGTGGAGTCTTAGGATTTTCCAAATATAAGATTATACCATCAGCAAACAAGGATAGTTTGACTTCTTTCTTTCTAATGTGGATGCTGTTTATATCTTTCTTTTGTCTGATTGTTCTAGCTAGGATCAGTATGATACTAGCTGTGTGTCTGTCATATGTGGCTTTTATTGTGTTTAGGTGTGCTGCTCCTTCTATACACAATTTTTTAAGCATTTTTATCCTGAGGTGATGTTGAATTTTATCAACTTTTTCAGCATAAATTGAAGTGCTCATATAATTTTTATCCTTTATTATGTTGATATGATATACCATATTGATTCATTTGTGTGTATTGAACCATCCTTGCATCCTAGGGTTAAATCTCACTTGGTCATGAGGAATGATCTTTCTAATGTATTGTTGAATTCAGTTTGATAGTATTTTTTGAGGATTTTTGCATCAATATTTATCAGAGATATTGTCCAGTAGTTTTTTTTTTTTAATGTCTTTGTCTGGTTTGGGTGTCATCGTACTACTGGCCTTATAGAATGAGTTTGGATGTATTTCCTCCTCCTCTGTATTTGGGAATAGTTTGAGTAGAATTAGTATTAGTTCTTCTTTAAACATTTGGTAAAAACATTTGATAGCTTGTATGTATCTAGGAATTTGTCTATTTCTTCTAGATTTTCCAATTTATTGGCATATAGTTACTCCTAGTAACCACTAACAATCTTTTGAATCTCTAACAATCTTTTGAATTTCTGCAGTATCAGTTGTAATGTCTCCTTTTTCGTTTGTGATTTAATTTACTTTAATTCCTCTCTTTTTTTCTTAGTCTAGGTAAAACTTTGTCAATTTTGTTTAACTTTTCAAAAACAGCCACTTTTTTTTTCATTGACCTTTTGTATTGTTTTCTTTATTTCAATTTCATTTATTTCTGCTCTAATCTTTGTTATTTCTTTTTTTATATTAGTTTTGAGTTTGGTTTGCTCTTTCTTTTCTAGTTCTTTAAGACGCATCATCAATTTTTTTGTTTGAAGTTTTTTCTCTGTTTTGATGTAGGCACTTATAGCTATAAATTTCCCTCTCAATACTGCTTTTGCTGTGTCCCATAGGTTTTAGTGTGTTGTGTTTCCATTATTATTTGTTTCAAGAAATTTTTCATTTTTTTTCTTAATTTCTTCATTGACCCACTTGTCATTTAGGAGCATATTGTTTAATTTCCATGTATTTGTATCATTTCCAAAATTCCTCTTGTTATTTATTTCTAGTTTTATTCCACTGTCTTCAGAGAAGCTACTTGATATTATTTCATTGTTTTTGAATGTATTATGATTTGTGACTTAACATATGGCCTGTCCTTGAGAATGATCCCTGTGCTGAGGAAAAGAATGTGTAGTCTGTAGTTATTGGATGAAATGTTCTGTAATTATCTATTAGAACAATTTGGTCTATAGTGCAGATGAAGTTTGATATTTCTTTGTTGATTTTTCTGTCTGGAAGCTTTGTCCAGTGCTGAAAGTGGGGTGGTGAAGTCTTCAGCTATTATTGTACCAGGTCTTATCTTTCTCTATAGCTCTAGTAATATTTGCTTTATATATCTGAGTGTTCCAGTGTTGGGTGCATATATACTTACAATCGTTATGTCCTCTTGCTGAATTGACCCCTTTATCATTATGTAGTGATGTTCTTTGTGTCTTCTTATAGCTTTTGTCTTGAAATCTGTTTTGGCTGACATAAGTATAGCTACTCCTACTTTTTTTTTTTTCATTGACATGGAATAACTTTTTCCTCTCCCTTTATATTCAGGCTATGTGTGTCTTTATATGTGAAGTGCGTTTCTTGTAGACAACACATCAGTGAGTCTTTTTACTTATTTATTTAGCTAGTCTGTGTCTTTTTGATTGGATAATTTAGTCCATTTTCATTCAATGTTATTACTGATAAGTAAAAACTTACTTTCACCGTATTGTTATTTGTTTTCCAGTAGTTTTGTGGTCTTTTCTTCCTTCCTTCTTTCCTTCATGTCTTCCTTTAGTGAAGGGGATTTTCTCTGGTGATATGATTTTGTTTCTTGCTTTTTATGTTTTATGTCTCCATTGCATGTTTTTAGGTTTGAGGCTGCCATGAAGCTTGCAAATACTATTTTGCAACCCATTGTTTTAACCTGATAACTTAACACTGTTAGCATAAACAAACAAATGAGCAAAAGAAAACAAGTAGAAACCTTATGGTTGAACTTCGTCCCTCGCTTTTTAATATTTTGTTGTTTCTATTTATATCTTATTGTATTGGCTATGTCTTGAAAATTTTGTTGTAGTCATTATTTTTGATGGGTTCATTATTTAGTCTTTTTACTTAGGAAAAGAGTAGTTTACACACCACAGTTACAGTGTTATAATATTCTGTGTTCTTCTGTGTACTTACTACTACCAGTGAGTTTTGTGCTTTCAGATGATTATTGCTCATTATTGTCCTTTTATTTCTGGTTGAAATACTGCTCTTTATTATTATTATTATTATTATTATTATTATTATTATTATTTATTATACTTTAAGTTTTAGGGTACATGTGCACGTTGTGCAGGTTAGTTACATATGTATACATGTGCCATGCTGGTGCGCTGCACCCACTAACTCGTCATCTAGCATTAGGTATATCTCCCCATGCTATCCCTCCCCCCTCCCCCCACCTCACAACAGTCCCCAGAGGGTGATGTTCCCCTTCCTGTGTCCATGTGGTCTCATTGTTCAATTCCCACCTATGAGTGAGAATATGTGGTGTTTGGTTTTTTGTTCTTGCGATCATGCTGCTATAAAGACACATGCACACGTATGTTTATTGCAGCATTATTCACAATAGCAAAGACTTGGAACCAACCCAAATGTCCAACAATGATAGACTGGATTAAGAAAATGTGGCACATATACACCATGGAATACTATGCAGCCATAAAAAATGATGAGTTCATGTCCTTTGTAGGGACATGGATGAAATTGGAAATCATCATTCTCAGTAAACTGTCGCAAGAAATACTGATCTTAACATTTTTTATAGGACAGGTCTGGTATTGATGAAATTCCTCAGCTTTTGTTTGTCTGGGAAAGTCTTTATTTCTCCTTTATGTTTGAAGGATATTTTTTCTGGATATACCTTTCTAGGGTAAGTTTTTTTTCCTTCAGCACTTTGAATATGTCATGCTACTCTGTCCTGGCCTGTAAGGTTTCCACTGAAAAGTCTGCTGCAAGATGTTTTGGAGCTCCATTGTATGCTATTTGTTTCTTTTCTCTTTCTGCTTTTAGGATCCTTTCTTTATCCTTGACCTTTGGGAGTTTGATTATTAAATGTCTTGAGGTAGTTTTCTTTGGATTAAATCTGCTTGGTGTTTTTCAAACTTCTTTTACTTAGATATTGATATCTTTCTCTGGATTTGGAAAATTCTCTGTTATGCCTTTGAATAAACTTTCTATTCCTGTCTTTTTCTCTACTTCCTGTTTTAGGACAATACCTCTTAGTTTGTCCTTTTGAGGTTATTATCTAAGTCCTGTAGGAATGCTTTTTTATTTGATTTTTCTCAACACAGCTATTTTGAATTCTTTGTCTGAAAAGTCACATATCTCTGTTTCTCCAGGATTCATCCTGGGCTCTTATTTAGTTCATTTGATAAAGTCATATTTTCCTGGTTGATATTGATGCTAGTAGGTGTTCTTTTTTGTCTAGGCATTGAAAGGTTAGGTGTTTATTATAGTCTTCACTCTGGGCTTATTTGTAGCTGCCCTTCTTGGGAAGGTTTTCTAGTATTTGAAAGGACTTGGGTGTCATGACCTAAGCTGCTTCTGCTCTAGGGGACACCCCAAATATAGTAATGTTGTGGTTTTCACAGACTTATAGAGGTATCCTCTTCATGGTCTTGGACAAGATGGGGAAGAATTCTCTGAATTACCAGGCAGAGACTTGTTCTCTTCCCTTACTTTCTTCCAAAAAAGAATCTCTCTTTCTAAGCCACCTAAAGCTGGGAATGGGTGGCACAAGCAACCCTGTGGCCACCACCACTATGGCTATACTGGGTCAGACCTGAAGCCAGCCCAGTGCTGGATCTAGCCTAAGGCCTGCTGTGACCACTCCCTGGCTACTTCCTGTGTTCACTCAAAGTCCTGGGGCTCTACAATCATCAAGTGGCAAAGCCAGCCTGGACTGTGTCCTTCCTTTCAGGGAGGCAAGGTCCCCCAATTCCCTGGTGGGTCCAGAAGTGCTGTTTGGAATTCACAGACTACAGTCAAATTCCTTTGAAGTCTACCAAGTGTTCTATTGCTTTGTGACTGTGCTGGCAGTCAAACCACAAAACACATTTTTTAAAACTCTTCCCTCCCCTTTTCAAAGGCAAAGGAACCTCATTTCCTAGCTACTGCCACCCCAGCCCACAAAGAGTACTGCCAGACTATTGCTTATACTCCCTTAACACCCAAAGTCTCTTAAGTCAGCTTGTTATGAGTGCTCCCTGGCCTGGGACTCACCCTTCAGGACAATATTCTCACCTTTGGCCCAGGGCAGGTCCAGAAATGCTGTCCGAGATTCAAGTCCTGGAATTGCTCTACCCCACTGTGGCCATGCTGGTACCTAATGTGAAAGACAAAGTCCCCTTTCCTTTTTTCTCTGCTTTTCTCAAGCAGATGGAGTTTTGCCCTGTAGCCACCACAGCTGGTCATGTGCTGTGAGTCTCACCTGAAGCCAACAAGTCTTAGCCACTCACCCAAGGCGGGTGTCACTGCTCATTATTTAGGGTCGAAGTGCTCTTCAGTTGGCATGTGATAAATGCTGTCAGGACTGGGTCCTTTCCTTCAAGGCAGCAGGTTCTCTTCTGGGCCAGGGTGTGTTTAGAAATGTTGTCTGGGATCTAGGGCCTAGAATGGGGCCCTTAGGACTCTGACCAGTGCCCTATCCTGCTGTGGCTTAGCTGGTATCTTAGATGTAAGATAAAGTTCTCCCTTCTCTTCTCTCTCTTCTCCTCAAGTGGAAGGAAGGAGTCTCTTTTGAAGCCATGAGCTGTGCAGCCTGAAGTTATGGAGGGGTGATGGCAATATTCCCTTGGCTGCCCCAGCTGATGTCTTAGTATGTCATGTGCTCACTCAGTTCACTGTCTCCAGGCCTAATTTAGCACTAGAACTCACCTAAGAGTTGCAGTTCTTATGTCCTAGACTGCTTTTCAAGTTTACTTGGGGACACAGGATGCTATTGTCTTTAGTGGTGAGGTTTGCAGGCACTCAAGTTCGGACTTCTAGAATTGATAATTTTCCTCTGGCAAGGTCTGGTTTAAATGCTCCCTTTGTAAGTGGGCATCAGCTGAGTTTGGTCTGGTTTTCCTTTCTGCTCTAACTGGACATCACTGAGTTCATTGGGTAATAAGTGCTGTGTTCTTTTTCCCGCAGTGCCTAGAGAAGTTCTCTGCACCACTCTGTGGCTGCCAGAGTGGAGGAGAGGTAGCATCAGCAATTCAGGACTTTTGTCTCTTCAGTGCCTCTTTCAGCAATATGAAGTTAAATCCAGGTACTATGAGTGCTCACCTGATTTTTGGTTCTTATGAAGGTATTTTTTTTCTTCTGTGTAGATAGTTGTTAACTTGGTGTCCTTGTGATGGGGATGATTGGTGGAGCTTTCTATTCCATCATCTTGCCTGCACATAGTTTTATGGACGGTTAAGAGTTATTCTAGTGATGCAATAAGGATACACAACTAGATTATAAAGGAAAAAGACACAGGTGAAGTCTGGAGAAATCCCTGTGCAAGCCTTGTATGCTCTCCTTCTCTAAGAGGGGTGACACAGAGCGCACGTTTAGCCCAGCAATGAAAATGCAGCAACTTGTGTGAAATGATTTCTACCATGGAAGCCCACTAGAGACTCAGGACCCAAGATTTTTACTGGGGACTAATCACACAAGCACTCCCTGCCTGGCACATGCCAAAATGCCGAATTCAGCAGGAAGGTAGGTGTTCAGCAAAAATCATATAGCTTGCACATATAATCTACAGTGTGCCTCCGTAATAAGTTATCTGTTGACTGAGAATACTCCAGAACCAAGGTTGAAGATGTCAGCTAAGGGCCAACCTTGTAACTAGGCCCTTCTAAGAATAGCAGTCTCAGGCCTGCTAAATTAAATCTTTATCGCTCACCATTTATCTACTGTGCTATAGCTGAAATTGATAATCAGAATGTTCTCAGGCCAGATAATCTTTCAGAATCATATTCCTCTGCCACCTCCTAAGATTGGGGCCTGTTTTAACTTCAGGATAATAGGAAAAGGGAAAGTTATCTATAAAAGAAAGTCTACCTCACTTGGTATAGACTGAGTTTTTCTGGCCTCTGATGCTGTAAGTTGTGATAGCTACATTAGACCTCCATGAAATTTTGGGATTTTTCAATGTGATATATTCGTGTCTCAATAATGGCCTTGATCATCAACTTTCTTTTCTCACATTGGGTAGCTGCCTTTAGCCATGACCAACTTCTTTTGAAAATTAGTGACAGAGAAATAATTTGCCTGGGTAAATGGTTGGATATTCATAGGCCAATATTATGAGAGAAATAGTTTTTAGCTCCTGGAGTGCAAAACTATTTTCTGTATAACTCTTTCCTTTTCTGGAAAAGTAATTTAATGGAGTAGTCATTATGAAAGGATGATAAAGAGCTATCAGTAATATCTAGCAACTCCAGAGCTGCTAAACTTCCTTAATTGTCTGGAGGTCTTCTTGGTATAGAACTTATGATATTCTTTCTAGAATCATGTGGATGCCACGGCTCAACAAGGCATAATTCAAGAGCTTCTCTTTTATTCTTAAAAGCGAATTTCTCGAGGTTGACCTAGAAGGGAGAGTGGTACACCTGGTCTAAAATCAAGAGTGTCATTCACTTTTAAAGAGATGTGACTTAGAACTTCCCTTTCCCTGGGAATTTAGATAAATATAGCTTGAATCCTCAATTTTATAACCTGTGCAAGTCTGGTATTCTCCCCATGATTGCTGTGAATGTTCAGTCTTATATCTTCCCATATGCCTCTCTGCTATTTAGAGACAGAAAGTAAGTATTAGTGGTTGCTCTCCCCACCCCAGTGATAGGGGTGGGGAGAGCTATGAGGGGAAATGAGGAGCGACTGCTACTGTGAATGCAATTTATTTTAGAGGTGATGAAAATGAAGTAAAACTGATTGTGGTGATGGTTACACAACTGTGAATTTATGAAAAATCATTAAATTGTATGGGTGTATTCACTTTAAATGGGTGAATTGTATAGTAGGTAAATTTTATTTCAATAAAGGTGTTACTTTTTTGAAAAAAGTAAGGACATGTGTAGATTTATTAGGTATTGCAGATTTGCCACCAGAAGTGTTGCAGCAGTTTGCTTTCTCACCATGAATATATGAGAGTGCCTGTTTCCTCGCAGCTTCACCAACAGAATATGTTGTCATTTTTTTTGCCAGTCTGATAGGTGAGAAATTGTGTCTCAGTGTATTTTTACTTTGCATTTCTCTAATTCTGAGTTTGAACATCTTTTCATATGTTTGAGGATAGTTTTTATATCTTTTGTGTGAATTGTCTGTTTATGTATTTTCCCTATTTTTCTGTTGGGTTTTTGGTTTTATTCATTCAATTTTTAAGAGTTCTTTGTATGTTAGGAATATCAGCCATAGTCTGTCAGTATCCACATCCTTAACCATTACACTCCATTGACTTCCTGCTCTGGCACTTTATCCACTTAAACCCAATTTTTCTAACTTCTATACTTGTAAATGTCTCAAATACTTAACATAGAATGATTTAAATGTAGTATAGGCCCTTAAAACCTACTATTTAGGGGCATGTTTCAAGCCATGTTCTCCTGAAGCTCTACCAGTTCTTGGAAAATGGAGGTAGGTAGTACAGCTGGATACCCTATTCTGGGAGATTTGGGGAAGTATTTGCTTCTAAGACTCTTTGCTATTTACTTTTCTCTGTAGCCCCAGCCCTACAAAATGAAGAACCTAATATCTCTCTGTTGCAGTCTATTCGGCCATCCTTAATGCTATTAAGTAAAGGTGGAATCATAGTTACTGAGGTAGCAAGTCATCTTGCTTTGGTAGTCAGTGTATGGGGAGGAGCAATAAAGGAATTTCACCATTCTGTTTAACTTCACTCTTCTGGAGCTGCACTGTTGATCAGCATAAGAAAAAAGCTATAAAGCTTTTATTTTGTCTTTTAGCTGTGTCATCTTAAGACCTTGTCCAGCATCCTTAGTATTCTCCCTTTTGGAGTGAGTCTGCCTTATCATTATTATTATTGTTATTGCTATTATTGCTTTGCCCTTGACTGCCTTCACCTGCCTTGTCCTTGACAGCTTGGAAGTTTCTTTAAAAAGTAAACATGCAATTACCACATGACACAGTAACTGAATTCGGGGGCATTTATCCCAGATAAATGAAAACATATGATAAGATGGTGGCGCTGAGCAGTGGCGGTGGTGGCAGTGCGGAGCCCGGTGAGGCTCTATTCAACGGGGACGTGGAGCCTGAGGCCGGCCCTGGCGCCGCGGCCTCTTCGGCTGTGGATCCTGCCATTCCTGAGGAGGTTATCTTCTAAAAATGTAGAAACCAGACTTTTAACTTCTAAACCAACAGAAGAGAACAAATGATTAATAAAAATTAATCCCAAAGAAGTGAAGAAAAGAAAGAACCAGTAGGACAAATACCACAAAGTATGGAATATCAAACAAATAATCAATTAAGTTGACACAGGAACATATAGAGGCCCTATTAGACAAATTTGTTGGGGAGCATAATCCACCATCAGTATATCTGGAGGCCTATGAGGAATACACCAGCAAGCTAGATACACTCCAACAAAGAGAACAACAGTTATTGGAATGTCTGGGGAACGGAACTGATTTTTCTGTTTCTAGCTCTGCATCAATGGACACCGTTAAATCTTCCTCTTTTAGCCTTTCAGTTTTTCAAAAAACCTTTATCTCTTTCAGTTTTTCAAAATCCCATAGATGTGGCATGGAGCAACCCCAAGTCACCACAAAAACCTATTGTTAGAGTCTTCGTGCCCAACAAGCAGAGGACAGTGGTACCTGCAAGGTGTGGAGTTACAGTCGGAGACAGTCTAAAGAAAACACTGATGATGAGAGGTCTAATCCCAGAGTGCGGTGCTGTTTACAGAATTCAGGATGGAGAGAAGAAAACAATTGACCAGGACACTGGTGTTTCCTGGCTTACTGGAGAAGAATTGCATGTGGAAGTGTTGGAGAATGTTCCACTTACAACACACAACTTTGTACGAAAAACATTTTTCACCTTAGCATTTTGTGACTTTTGTCAAAAGCTGCTTTTCCAGGGTTTCCGCTGTCAAACATGTGGTTATAAATTTCACCAGTGTTGTAGTACAGTTGTTCCACTGATGTTTGTTAATTATGACCATCTTGATTTGTTGTTTTTCTCCAAGTTCTTTGAACGCCACTCAATACCCCAGGAAGAGGCCTCCTTAGCAGAGACTGCCTTTACATCTGGATCATCTCCTTCGGCACCCCCCTCAGACTCTACTGGGCCCCAAATTCTCACCAATCTGTCTCCTTCAAAATCCACTCCAATTCCACAGCCCTTCCGACCAGCAGATGAAGATCACTGAAATGAATTTGGGCGAGACCGGTCCTCATCAGCTCCCAATGTGCATATAAGCACAATAGAACCTGTCGATATTGATGACTTGATCAGAGACCAAGGATTTCGTGGTGTTGGAGGCTCAACCACAGGTTTGTCTGCCACACCCCCTGCCTGGGTCACTCACTAACGTGAAAGCCTTACAGAAATCTCCAGGACTTCAGCGAGAAAGGAAGTCATCTTCATCCTCAGAAGACAGGAATCAAATGAAAACACTTGGTAGACAGGACTCGAATGATGATTGGGAGATTCCTGATGGGCAGATTACAGTGGGACAAAGAATTGGATCTGGATCATTTGGAACAGTCTACAAGGGAAAGTGGCATGGTGTTGTGGCAGTGAAAATGTTGAATGTGGCAGCACCTACACCTCAGCAGTTAGAAGCCTTCAAAATGAAGGAGGAGTACTCAGGAAAACATAACACATGAATATCCTACTCTTCATGGGCTATTCCACAAAGCCACAACTGGCTATTGTCACCCAGTGGTGTTAGGGCTCCAGCTTGTATTACCATCTCCATATAATTGAGACCAAATCTGAGATGATCAAACTTATAGATATTGCACAACAGACTGCACAGGGCATGGATTACTGACAGGCCAAGTCAATCACCCACAGAGACCTCAAGAGTAATAATATAGTTCTTCATGAAGACCTCACAGTGGAAATAGGTGATTTTGGTCTAACCACAGTGAAATCTTGATGGAGTGGGTCCCATCAGTTTGAACAGTTGTCTGGATCTTTTTTGTGTATGGCACCAGAAGTCATCAGAATGCAAGATAAAAATTCATACAGCTTTCAGTCAGATGTATATGCATTTGGGATTGTTCTGTATGAATTGATGACTGGACAGTTACCTTATTCAAACATCAACAACAGGGACCAGATAATTTTTATGGTGGGACAAGGATACCTATCTCCAGATCTCAGTAAGGTACGGAGTAACTGTCCAAAAGCCATGAAGAGATTAATGGCAGAGTGCCTCAAAAAGAAAAGAGATGAGAGACCACTCTTTCCCCAAATTCTCACCTCTATTAAGCTGCTGACCCACTCATTGCCAAAAATTCACTGCAGTGCATCAGAACCCTCCTTGAATTGGGCTGGTTTCCAAACAGAGGATTTTAGTCTATATGCTTGTTCTTCTCCAAAAACACCCATCCAGGCAGGGGGATATGGTGCATTTCTTGTCTACTGAAACAAATAAGTGAGAGAGTGCAGGAGAGTAGAAACAAAAGGAAAATAAATGAACATATGTTTGCTTATATGTTAAATTGAATAAAATATTCTTTTTTTTAAGGTGAACCAAAGAAAACCTGTGTGGTTAAAGACTAGATATAATTTTTCCCCAAACTAGTATTTATACTTAACATCGCATTTTTAACATCCAAGGATTAAAATACGTAGACATTGCTAAAAATTGGCAGTGCCTCTTCTAGAGGCTTTACTTTCTGTTCCGGGTTTGTTTCATTCACTTGGTTATTTTAAGTATTAAACTTCAGTTTTCTCATGCAACTTTTGTTACTAGCTATCACATGTCCACTAGGGACTCCAGAAGAAGACCATACCTGTGCCTATGTTTGCAGGTGGGAAGTTGGCAGTAGGTTAACCTGGGTTAGATAAGGCAAACTGAATAGATCTAATTTAGGAAGTTACTAGAATTTAATAATTCTATTTTTATTCTTAATACTTTTTCTTTCTTTCTTTTCTTTTCTTTTTTTCTTTTTTTTTTTCTTTTTTGAGACATAGTCTTGCTCTGTCGCCCAGGCTAGGGTGCAGTGGTGCGATCTCGGCTCACTGCAAGCTCCGCCTCCTGGGTTCATGCCATTTTCCCACCTCAGCCTCCAGAGTAGCTGGGACAACAGGTGCCCACCACCATGCCCGGCTAATTTTGTTTTTGTATTTTTAGTAGAGATGGGGTTTCACCGTGGTAGCCAGGATGGTCTCCATCTCCTGACGTTGTGATCTGCCTGCTTAGGCCTCCCAAAGTGCTGGGATTACAGGCATGAGCCACCGCGCCCAGCCCTTAATACTTTTTCTATAATGATTTCTTTTTACAACAATTTGGAAAATGTGGATAACCTTTATTTCCTTGAAGCAATAAACTAAATTTCTTTTTATAAATTGTGATTACAGGTGACCAAAAATATTGCTGAGGAGTAGCATACTTGACATGAGTAAAATGTCTCAACTTTGGATTTTTAGTGGGAAAATGTTATAAGTAGGAATTCCTTTTAAATAACTTTTTAAAAAATACATTAAGGATGTCTTGCTCATGTAGAAGTCAAATTTCAATGCAAATGCATTGCCCCCTTCACACCCACTTCCTCCACTGCAAAAAGTCTTCACAGAATTCTGTGAGAACTTTTACATGTGTTTTTCTTTGAGATAACTCTGGTTTCCAAACACCAGGTAATAGATATTTTAAAGTTGTTTATTAGATTATTCTTACCTGTTATTATGCATATTTTAGCAATCACATTATCATTGTCTCATGAAATTTCTGTCCCCATATTCTTTGCCCAGCAAGATTCTACTTATGATGAATGAATGCTATTCTCCTTTTTGCATTCCATAGTATGAAGTATTTGTTAGTGTTCTCTAATACTTATACTTTGTTGTGTAGAAAATGGGAGTATCGAGCCAAGATGGATGAATAGGAACAGCTGCGGTCTACAGCTCCCAGCCTGAGCGACGCAGAAGACAGGTGATTTCTGCATTTCCATCTGAGGTACCGTGTTCATCTCACTAGGGAGTGCCAGACAGTGGGCACACCTTGCGTGAGCCGAAGCAGGGAGAGGCATCGCCTCACTCGGGAAGTGCAAGGGGTCAGGGAGTTCCCTTTCCTAGTCAAAGAAAGGGGTGACAGACAGCACCTGGAAAATTGGGTTACTCCCACCTGAATACTGCGCTTTTCCAATGGGCTTAAAAAAACGCCGCACCAGGAGATTATATTCCGCACCTGGCTTGGAGGGTCTTACGCCCACGGAGTCTTGCTGATTGCTAGCACAGCAGTCTGAAATCAAACTGCAAGGCGGCAGCGAGGCTGGGGGAGGGGCGCCCGCCATTGCCCAGGCTTGCTTAGGTAAACAAAGCAGCCCGGAAGCTCTAACTGGTTGGAGCCCACCACAACTCAAGGAGGCCTGCCTGCCTCTGTAGGCTCCACCTCTGGGGGCAGGGCACAGACAAACAGAAAGACAGCAGTAACCTCTGCAGACTTAAATGTCCCTATCTGACAGCTTTGAAGAGAGCAGTGGTTCTCCCACCACGCAGCTGGAGATCTGAGAACAGGCGGACTGCATCCTCAAGTGGGTCCCTGACCCCTGACCCCCGAGCAGCCTAACTGGGAGGCACCACCCAGCAGGGGCAGACTGACACCTCACATGGCTGGGTACTCCAACAGACCTGCAGCTGAGGGTCCTGTCTGTTAGAAGGAAAACTAACAAAGAGAAAGGACATCCACACCAAAAACCCATCTGTACATCACCATCATCAAAGACCAAAAGTAGATAAAACCACAAAGATGGGGAAAAAACAGAGCAGAAAAACTGGAAACTCTAAAAAGCAGAGCACCTCTCCTCCTCCAAAGGAACGCAGTTCCTCACCAGCAACGGAACAAAGCTGGACGGAGAATGACTTTGACAAGCTGAGAGAAGAAGGTTTCAGACGATCACATTACTCCGAGCTACTGGAGGAAATTCAAACCAAAGGCAAAGAAGTTGAAAACTTTGAAAAAAGTTTAGAAGAATGTATAGCTAGAATAACCAATACAGAGAAGTGCTTAAAGGAGCTGATGGAGCTGAAAACCAAGGCTCGAGAACTACGTAAAGAATGCAGAAGCCTCAGGAGCCGATGCAATCAACTGGAAGAAAGGGTATCAGCGATGGAAGATGAAGTGAATGAAATGAAGTGAGAAGTGAAGTTTAGACAAAAAAGAATAAAAAGAAACCAGCAAAGCCTCCAAGAAACATGGGACTATGTGAAAAGACCAAATCTACGTCTGATTGGTGTACCTGAAAGTGACGGGGAGAATGGAACCAAGTTGGAAAACACTCTGCGGGATATCATCCAGGAGAACTTCCCCAATCTAGCAAGGCAGGCCAACATTCAGATTCAGGAAATACAGAGAATGTCACAAAGATACTCCTCGAGAAGAGCAACTCCAAGACACATAATGGTCAGATTCACCAAAGTTGAAATGAGGAAAAAATGTTATGGGCAGCCAGAGAGAAAGGTCGGGTTACCCACAAAGGGAAGCCCATCAGACTAACAGCGGATCTCTTGGCAGAAACTCTACAAGCCAGAAGAGAGTGGGGGCCAATATTCAACATTCTTAAAGAAAAGAATTTTCAACCCAGAATTTCATATCCAGCCAAACTAAGCTTCATAAGTGAAGGAGAAATAAAATCCTTTACACACAAGCAAATGCTGAGAGATTTTGTCACCACCAGGCCTGCCCTACAAGAGCTCCTGAAGGAAGTGTGAAACATGGAAAGGAACAACTGATACCAGCCGCTGCAAAATCATGTCAAAATGTAAAGACCATCGAGACTAGGAAAAAACTGCATGAACTAACGAGCAAAATTACCAGCTAACATCATAATGACAGGATCAAATTCACACATAACAATACTAACTTTAAATGTAAATGGACTAAATGCTCCAATTAAAAGACACAGACTGGCAAATTGGATAAAGAGTCAAGACCCATCAGTGTGCTGTATTCAGGAAACCCATCTCGTGCAGAGACACACATAGGCTCAAAATTAAAGGATGGAGGAAGATCTACCAAGCAAATGGAAAACAAAAAAAGGCAGGGGTTGCAATCCTAGTCTCTGATAAAACAGACTTTAAACCAACAAAGATCAAAAGAGACAAAGAAGACCATTACATAATGGTAAAGGGATCAATTCAACAAGAAGAGCTAACTATCCTAAATATATATGCACCTAATACAGGAGCACCCAGATTCATAAAGGAAGTCCTGAGTGACCTACAAAGAGACTTACACTCCCACAGATTAATAATGGGAGACTTTAATACCCCACTGTCAACATTAGACAGATCAACGAGACAAAAAGTCAACAAGGATACCCAGGAATTGAACTCAGCTCTGCACCAAGTGTACCTAATAGACATCTACAGAACTCTCCACCCCAAATCAACAGAATATACATTTTTTCAGCACCACAGCACACCTATTCCAAAATTCACCACATACTTGGAAGTAAAGCTCTCCTCAGCAAATGTAAAGAACAGAAATTATAACATGCGATCTCTCAGACCACAGTGCAATCAAACTAGAACTCAGGATTAAGAATATCACTCAAAACCGCTCAACTACATGGAAACTGAACAACCTGCTCCTGAATGACTACTGGGTACATAACGAAATGAAGGGAGAAATAAAGATGTTCTTTGAAACCAACAAGAACAAAGACACAACATACCAAAATATCTGGGATGCATTCAAAGCAGTGTGTAGCGGGAAATTTGTATCACTAAATGCCCACAAGAGAAAGCAGGAAAGATCTAAAATTGACACCCTAACATCACAATTAAAAGAACTAGAAAAGCAAGAGCAAACACATTCAAAAGCTAGCAGAAGGCAAGAAATAACTAAAATCAGAGCAGAACTGAAGGAAATAGAGACACAAAAAACCCTTCAAAAAATTAACGAACCCAGGAGCTGGTTTTTTGAAAGGATCAACAAAATTGATAGACCGCTAGCAAGACTAATAAAAAGAGAAGAATCAAATAGATGCAATAAAAAATGATAAAGGGGATATCACCACCAATCCCACAGAAATACAAACTACCATCAGAGAATACTACAAACACCTCTATGCAAATAAACTAGAAAATCTAGAAGAAATGGATAAATTCCTCGACACAGAGACTCTCCCAAGACTAAACCAGGAAGAACTTGAATCTCTGAATAGACCAATAACAGGAGCTGAAATTGTGGCAATAATAGCTTACCAACCAAAAAGAGTCCAGGACCAGATGCATTCACAACCGAATTCTACCAGAGGTCCAAGGAGGAACTGGTACCATTCCTTCTGAAACTATTCCAATCAATAGAAAAAGAGGGAATCCTCCCTAACTCATTTTATGAGGCCAGCATCATCCTGATACCAAAGGCGGGCAGAGACACAACCAAAAAAGAGAATTTTAGACCAATATCCTTGATGAACATTGATGCAAAAATCCTCAATAAAATACTGGCAAACCGAATCCAGCAGCACATCAAAAAGCTTATCCACCATGATCAAGTGGGCTTCATCCCTGGGATGCAAGGCTGGTTCAATATATGCAAATCAATAAATGTAATCCAGCATATAAACAGAACCAAAGACAAAAACCACATGGTTATCTCAATAGATGCAGAAAAGGCCTTTGACAAAATCCAACAACGCTTCATGCTAAAAACTCTCAATAAATTAGGTATTGATGGGACATATCTCAAAATAATAAGAGCTATCTATGACAAACTCACAGCCAATATCATACTGAATGGACAAAAACTGGAAGCATTCTCTTTGAAAACTGGCACAAGACAGGGATGCCCTCTCTCACCACTCCTATTCAACATAGTGTTGGAAGTTCTGGCCAGAGCAATTAGGCAGGAGAAGGAAATAAAGGGTATTCAATCAGGAAAAGAGGAAGTCAAATTGTCCCTGTTTGCAGATGACATGTTTGTATATCTAGAAAACCCCATCGTCTCAGCCCAAAGTCTCCTTAAGCTGATAGGCAACTTCAGCAAAGTCTCAGGATATAAAATCAATGTGCAAAAATCACAAGCATTCTTATACACCAACAACAGACAGACGGAGAGCCAAATCATGAGTGAACTCCCATTCACAATTGCTTCAAAGAGAATAAAATACCTAGGAATCCAACTTACAAAGGACGTGAAGGACCTCTTCAAGAAGAACTACAAACCACTGCTTGAGGAAATAAAAGAGGATACAAACAAATGGAAAAACATTCCATGCTCATGGATAGGAAGAATCAATATCGTGAAAATGGCCATACTGCCCAAGGTAATTTACAGATTCAATGCCATCCTCATCAAGCTACCAACGACTTTCTTCATAGAATTGTAAAAAACTACTTTATAGCTCATATGGAACCAAAAAAGAGCCCACATTGCCAAGTCAATCCTGAACCAAAAGAACAAAGCTGGAGCATCACACTACCTGACTTCAAACTATACTACAAGACTACAGTAACCAAAACAGCATGGTACTGATACCAAAACAGAGATATAGATCAATGGAACAAAACAGAGCCCTCAGAAATAATGCCGCATTTCTACAACTATCTGATCTTTGACAAACCTGAGAGAAACAAGCAATGTGGAAAGGATTCCCTATTTAATAAATGGTGCTTGGAAAACTGGCTAGCCATATGTAGAAAGCTGAAACTGGATCCCTTCCTTACACCTTATACAAAAATAAATTCGAGATGGATAAAAGACTTAAACATTAGACCTAAAAACATAAACACCCTAGAAGAAAACCTAGGCATTACCACTCAGGACATAGGCATGGGCAAGGACTTCATGTCTAAAACACCAAAAGCAATGGCAACCAAAGCCAAAATTGACAAATGGGATCTAATTCAACTAAAGAGCTTCTGCACAGCAAAAGAAACCACCATCAGAGTGATCAGGCAACCTACAAAATGGGAGAAAATTTTTGCAACCTACTCATCTGACAAAGGGCTAATATCCAGAATCTACAATGAACTCCAACAAATGTACAAGAAAAAAACAAGCCCATCAAAAAGTGGGCAAAGGACATGAACAGACACTTCTCAAAAGAAGACATTTATGCAGCCAACAGACACATGAAAAAATGCTCATCATCACTGACCATCAGAGAAATGCAAATCAAAACCACAATGAGATACCATCTCACACCAATTAGAATGCCGATCATTAAAAAGTCAGGAAACAACAGGTGCTGGAGAAGATGTGGAGAAATAGGAACACTTTTACTGTTGGTGGGACTGTAAACTGGTTCAACCATTGTGGAAGACAGTGTGGCGATTCCTCAAGGATCTAGAACTAGAAATACCATTTGACCTAGCCATCCCATTACTGGGTATATACCCAAAGGATTATAAATCATGCTGCTATAAAGACACATGCACACGTATGTTTGTTGCGGCACTATTCACAATAGCAAAGACTTGGAACCAACCCAAATGTCCATCAATGATAGACTGGATTAAGAAAATGTGGCACATATACACCATGGAATACTATGCAGCCATAAAAAAGGATGAGTTCATGTCCTTTGTAGGGACATGGATGAAAGTGGAAATCATCATTCTCAGTAAACTATCACAAGAACAGAAAGTCAAACACCGCATATTCTCACTCATAGGTGGGAATTGAATAATGAGATCACATGGACACAAGAAGGGGAACATCACACTCTGGGGACTGTTGTGGGGTGGGGGGAAGGGGGAGGGATAGCATTGGGAGATATACCTAATGCTAGATGACAAGTTAGTGGGTGCAGCACACCAGCATGGCATATGTATACATATGTATCTATCCTGCACATTGTGAACATGTACCCTAAAACTCAAGGTATAATAATAATAAATTAAAAAGAAAAAAGAGAATACTCATGCACAATACAATACCACAGTACAATACCATTCGGACTTGTAAATATATGAACAAGAATGAATAATATTTCTAGAAGGATGCAGGTCAATATCATGATTATTCTTCTTTTTAAAATAGAGTTTCTCAACCTGAGTGCTATTAACATTTAGGACTAGATAATTCCTTGTTGCAGGCTCTCCTTGCATTGCTGGATGATTGGCAACATCCCTGCCCTCTACCCACTAGATGACAATAGCACCCCCAAAACTGTCCTGGTTGAGAACCACTGCTCTCAGCAAAAAGAGAAGATAATGTAAGTGAGAAGATGGTTAACAATAGTTTTTAAATCTACATTTGTAATATTTTTGTTCTTAAAACTGTTGTAAGAAAATATATGTCAGTTGTTCATTTGAGTGATAAAAATATAAGGGTTTGCTATTTTTCTGAGTCTCCTACATTTATAAAATAAAAACTACCATCTATGAGCACTATAATTTTGTGTATTAAAAGGGTAATTTTTAAATCAAACAAGCAGGAAGGCTAGACTAAGATGAGGTGTTCTGGGCTGAGAAAGACATGTTGAAGTCTTAACACCTGGTACCTGTGAATGTGACTTTATTTGAATACAGGGTCTTTACAGATGCCATCAAGTCAAGATGAGGTCATACTGTAGTAGGCCGGACTGCAAATCTAATCCCTAGTGTCCTTTGAGAGAGAGATGTGGACACAGAGACACAGGGAAGACAACCATGTGATGATGTAAGTGGCCACTGGAGTGAGGCCACTACAAGCCAGGGAACGCCAAGGATTGCCGGTAACGCCAGAAGCCAGGAAGAGGCGAGTAAGGAATCTTCCCTAGAGCCGACCGTGGCCCTGCCAACACCCTGGTTTCAGACTTCTGGCCTCCAGAACTATGAGCTAATAACTTTTTGTTGTCTTAAGCCACCCAGTTGCTGGTACTTTGTTAGAGCTGTCCCAGGAAACTATTGCATAAAGCTATGGTCCTTTTCAAACTCGCTGCATTGCTGGGGAGGTCTTCATTCTCCTACCAACCAGTGAAAACATTGTCTCAAGCCAACTTGCCTTTGCCAGCCACAGGGAAGCTCAGGGGCTCTGGCCAGCTAGAGAACAAGGAACCCTGTAGCTTCCCCACTGCTGTGTTGTGTAGTGGTAGAACAAGATGGGAAAACAGCAGCATTCACAGCAGAGCTGACACTGGTTCTGCGAGCTTTGCCAAATGGGACCTGAGTTTACTCATCTGAGCAATGGAACAAAAAGAACAAGCCACTGAGACATCTGCAGGACAAAATGAGATCATGTATATGAAAAGGACTTACAAATGCAAACTATCATCGGCACCAAGCTGTCATTTCACACCTGGACCAAAGAAAAGACAATTAGCCCCAGAAAAGACAATTTACTTGATACCTTTAGGAAGAAAAAAAAAATCTGTCTTTGGATATAATTACTTTTATACTTGCTTGGGAAATCTCTATCCAGTCTGAAGAGGGTTAAAAATGAGGAAGGGAGACAGATACACACTGAAAAATGGCAGCAAAAATAAAACCAATTAAAGTTTTTATACCATGCTCCCTAAAAAAAAAAAAAAAAAAAAAAAAAAAAAAAAAAATGACTGTAATGTGATGGTCAGTGTATTCTTACTCTGATTCAGGAAATCAAAGTAGAAAGCAACAGCAGGTGGGCCTATCAAAGATTTGGCCATCTCTCTACTTCATTGTCAGCCTCTTAACTCTATCTTCACTTACTCAATTTGGTTTTGTTATGATTTTTAAATGTAGCCAATGGTTCAAGATTTTTCCAGTGAACAGACATCTGTGTAAATGTTTCCTTGAAGTCAATAAAGAAGAAAATTGAGAAGACTTTAAATTAATGATAATTTAGTTTTTAAGTACCCACAAATAAATTTTTGAAACGTTATCTTTACTTGAATAGTTAGATGTCATCCAGGAAAATCACTCAATAATAATTATGGCAAACCGTTAACCCCTCATTTGGGTAGCTTAAGATAAGTAATGCTATTATTATTTCAGAATTGTTTCATGACTTTCAGTTTAGTTAAGAAAATAAAAAGGAGCATTTCTCATATTTAAAAAAATGAGACTAAGAAAGGAATAAAGAAATGTAACTATTGGAAAATATCAAAGCGTATCATTTTTAAAGCCTTCGGTGGCACTGAAGATATAATTATTAGGAATTGTTAGGGTTTTACTCATTCAAAATAGAAGACTAGCAAGCATGTAACTAACAGAGTTTTTAAAAACTTTACTTTGTCTGTGGAATACTCTGAAAGTTTGGCCATTTTGAGGCACAAGGTTTATTGATAGAGCTCTTTCTTTAATTTCCCAGCATACCTGCCTCACTGTTATCTTCCTTCCATTTTTCACTCTCTTTTTCTTCTCAGTGCCATCCTGCCTAGGCTCCCATCATCTGCATCTGATGCCTTTCCTTTCTTTCTTTGCTATTCTCCTTTGCAGTGGGACATGGCTAAGCTCTGTAGAGCTGCCCAAAAACTCATTGTCCCATCCTGTAGCCAGTAAAACATGCCTCCAAAGTATCACAGAGTAATTCTACTCTCCCTTCCAAATTAAGCCCACCAGAAATGTTAGTGAAAGGACATTAAAAATGTAACAGGTGACATGTTTAGCTAACATGGATCTGGAGAAATAGGAAGCAGTAGAATTAAATGTTTCACTTTTAGGTTTAATTGTATTTGTTCTTGGGTTTTGTTTTATGCTGAGTTTTAAATATATTCTCCAAATGAAAACATTATTTTTTCTAACCAAAAAAAAAAAAAAACATATATCCACACAAAACTTTGTACACAAATGTTATAGTGGCTTTATTCATAATAGCTAAAAGGAAAAATCCAAATGCCTTTTAACAAGTAAATGAATAAGCAAACGACAGTACATTTATACCATGGAATATTACTCAGGAACAAATAGGAATAAGCTACACATAGATGCAAGTTGGACAATTCTCAAAGGCATTATACTGAATGAAAAAAAGCCAGTCTCAAAATGTTGCATAGAATAATATTCCATTTATAGATCATTCTCAAAAAGACAAAATTAAAGTGTCAAAAAACAGATTAGTGGGTCTCAGGAGTTAAGGGTGGTGATAGGATATGACTACAAAGTAATAGCATGAGGGAGTATTTTGGATACTGTAGCTGTCTTTTGTCATGATTATGATAGTGTTATATGAGCCTATGCCTGTGTAAAAATTCATGGAACTGTAGACCAAAAATACCATTTTGCTTTATTATAAAAACTGAATTTAAAATAAATTTAATATAAAAATACTAACCATGTAGTTAATTAAGTATGGATGCAAATCACTCAAAATAGTGGAATGGGGCTAATATAGTGAACCTTAAGTATTCAGCAGAGGAATTGGGGATTTGTTCATCAAGTAGTGGTAAGGAAATGAACATTTAAGTAGAGCAGTGAAAAGTCTATTGGGAGTTGATTTATACAAATACTACTTTGAAAAGAATGGACGACAGATGGAAAGAAGTGAAACAGAAAACGGGAAATATTCTGTATGAGAGATAATAAACATTTAAAAGGAAAAGGAGAGCAAGAAGAGAAAAGGTTTGGTAAGGTCTAGATTTGTTACATGTTATGATAAAATCTACAGGAATTCGTCACTGATTTCACTGGCAGGAAAAAAATGCTTTGTTAGTAAATTCTTTATTTGAAAGGACCCTTCCTTCCTTCGCTTTGGCTAAGAGCCCAACTTTATAAAATTCTAGAACAGTGGGACTTTGAGTATACATTTGCTAGGCAACACTCTATCTTGTGTCAGAATGGAAGTTCTGGAATGCAGATCCTGGGACACAACTAGCCATGCCAAAGACTGCAGACTCCTCACCGCCTGACTGTTCTGTGAGTGCTGGCTCTGTCCCCAGATTCTCACAGTAATAATAGCTGAAACTTACTGACTGCTTACCATGTGCTAGGCACTACTTTTTTTTATTATACTTTAAGTTTTAAGGTACATGTGCACAACATACAGGTTTGTTACATATGTATACATGTGCCATCTTGGTGTGCTGCACCCATTAACTCGTCATTTAATATTAGGTATATCTCCTAATGCTATCCCTCCCCCCTACCCCCCAACAACAGGGCCCAGCGTGTGATGTTCCCCTTCCTGTGTCCATGTGTTCTCATTGTTCAATTCCCACCTATGAGTGAGAACATGCAGTGTTTCGTTTTTCGTCCTTGTGGTAGTTTGCTGAGAATGATGGTTTCCAGCTTCATCCATCTCCCTACAAAGGACGTGAACTCATCCTTTTTTATGGCTGCATAGTATTCCATGGTGTATATGTGCCATATTTTCTTAATCCAGTCTATCATTGTTGGACATTTGGGTTGGTTCCAAGTCTTTACTATTGTGAATAGTGCCGCAATAAACACACGTGTGCATGTGTCTTTATAGCAGCATGTTTTATAATCCTTTGTGTATATACCCAGTAATGGGATGGTTGGGTCAAATGGTATTTCTAGTTCTAGATCCCCGATGAATCGCCACACTGACTTCCACAATGGTTGAACCAAGTTTACAGTCCCACCAACAGTGTAAAAGTGTTCCTAGTTCTCCATATCCTCTCTAACACCTGTTGTTTCCTGACTTTTTAATGATCACCATTCTAACTGGTGTGAGATGGTATCTCATTGTGGTTTTGATTTGCATTTCTCTGATGGCCAGTGATGATGAGCATTTTTTCATGTGTCTTTTGGCTGCATAAATGTCTTCTTTTGAGAAGTGTCTCTTCATATCCTTCGCCCACTTTTTGATGGGGTTGTTTGTTTTTTGCTTGTAAATTTGTTTGAGTTCATTGTAGATTCTGGATATTAGCCCTTTGTCAGATGCGTAGAATTCAAAAATTTTCTCCCATTCTGTAGGTTGCCTGTTCACTCTGATGGTGGTTTCTTTTGCTGTGCAGAAGCTCTTTAGTTTAATTAGATCCCATTTATCAATTTTGGCTTTTGTTGCCATTGCTTTTGGTGTGTTAGACATGAAGTCCTTGCCCATGCCTATGTACTGAATGGTATTGCCTAGGTTTTCTTCTAGGGTTTTTAAGGTTTTAGGTCTAACATTTAAGTCTTTAATCAATTTTGAATTAATTTTTGTGTAAGTTGTAAGGAAGGGATCCAGTTTCAGCTTTCTCCATATGGCTAGCCAGTTTTCCCAGCATCATTTATTAAATAGGGAATCCTTTCCCCATTTCTTGTTTTTGTCAGATTCGTCAAAGATCAGATAGTTGTAGATATGTGGCATTATTTTTTAGGGCTCTGTTCTGTTCCGTTGGTCTATATCTCTGTTTTGGTACCAGTACCATGCTGTTTTGTTTACTGTAGCCTTGTGGTATAGTTTGAAGTCAGGTAGCGTGATGCCTCCAGCTTTGTTCTTTTGGCTTTGGATTGACTTGGCAATGTGGTCTCTCTTTGGTTCCATATGAACTTTAAAGTAGTTTTTTCCAATTCTGTGATAAAAGTCATTGGTAGCTTGATGGGGATGGCATTGAATCTGTAAATTACCTTGGGCAGTATGGCCATTTTCACGATATTGATTCTTCCTACCCATAAGCATGGAATGTTCTTCCATTTGTTTGTATCCTCTTTTATTTCATTGAGCAGTGGTGTGTAGTTCTCCTTGAAGAGGTCCTTCACGTCCCTTGTAAGTTGGATTCCTAGGTATTTTATTCTCTTTGAAGCAATTGTGAATGGGAGTTCACTCATGATTTGGCTCTGTTTGTCTGTTATTGGTGTATAAGAATGCTTGTGATTTTTGCACATTTATTTTGTATCCTGAGACTTTGCTGAAGTTGCCTATCAGCTTAAGGAGATTTTGGGCTGAGATGAAGGGGTTTTCTAGAGGTACAATCATGTCATCTGTAAACAGGGACAGTTTGACTTCCTCTTTTCCTAATTGATTACCCTTTATTTCCTTCTCCTGCCTAATTGCCCTGGCCAGAAATTCCAACACTATGTTGAATAGGAGTGGTGAGAGAGGGCATCCCTATCTTGTGCCAGTTTTCAAAGGGAATGCTTCCAGTTTTTGCCCATTCAGTATGATATTGGCTGTGCGTTTGTCATAGATAGCTCTTATTATTTTGAGATATGTCCCATCAATACCTAATTTATTGAGAATTTTTAGCATGAAGCGTTGTTGAATTTTGTCAAAGGCCTTTTCTGCATTTATTGTGATAATCGTTATTTTTGTCATTCGTTCTGTTTATATGCTGGATTGCCTTTATTGATTTGCGTATGTTGGACCAGCCTTGCATCCCAGGGATGAAGCCCACTTGATCATGGTGGATAAGCTTTTTGATGTGCTGCTGGGTTGGGTTAGCCAGTATTTTAGTGAGGATTTTTGCATTGATATTCACCAGGGATATTGGTCTAAAATTCTCTTTTTTTTGTTGTGTCTCTGCCAGGCTTTGGTATCAGGATGATGCTGGCCTCATAAAATGAGTTAGGGAGGATTCCCTCCTTTTCTGTTGATTGAAATAGTTTCTGAAGGAATGTACCAGGTCCTCCTTGTACCTCTGGTAGAATTTGACTGTGAATCCATCCGGTCCTGGACTTTTTTTGGTTGGTAAGCTATTAAGTAATCCCTCAATTTCAGAGCCTCTTATTGGTCTATTCAGAGATTCAAGTTCTTCCTGGTTCAGTCTTGGGAGGGTGTATGTGTCAAGGAATTTATCCATTTCTTCTAGATTTTCTAGTTTATTTGCATAGAGGTGTTTGTAGTATTCTCTGATGGTAGTTTGTATTTCTGTGGGATCAGTGGTGATATCCCCTTTAACATTTTGTATTGCGTCCATTTGATTCTTCTTTCTTTTCTTCTTTATTAGTCTTGCTAGCAGTCTATCAATTTTGTTGATCGTTTGAAGAAAGCAGCTCCTGGATTCGTTGATTTTTTGAAAGGTTTTTTGTATCTCTATTTCCTTTATTTCTCCTCTGATCTTAGTTATTTCTTGCCTTCTGCTAGCTTTTGAATGTGTTTGCTCTTGCTTCTCTAGTTCTTTTAATTGTGATGTTAGGGTGTCAATTTTAGATCTTTCCTGCTTTCTCTTGTGGGCATTTAGTGCTATAAATTTCCCTCTACACACTGGTTTAAATGTGTCCCAGAGATTCTGGTATGTTATGTCTTTGTTCTCATTGGTTTCAAAGAACGTATTTATTTCTGCCTTCATTTCGTTATCTACCCAGTAGTCATTCAGGAGCAGGTTGTTCAGTTTCCATATAGTTGAGCAGTTTTGAGTGAGTTTCTTAATCCTGAGTTCTAGTTTGATTGCAGTGTGGTCTGAGAGACAGTTTGTTATAATTTCTGTTCTTTTACATTTGCTGAGGAGTGCTTTACTTCCAACTATGTGGTCAGTTTTGGAATAGGTGTGGTGTGGTGCTGAGAACAATGTATATTGTGTTGCTTTGGGCTGGAGAGTTCTGTAGGTGTCTATTAGGTCTTCTTAGTGCAGAGCTGAGTTCAATTCCTGGATATCCTTGTTGAGTTTCTGTCTCATTGATCTGTCTAATTTTGACAGTGTGGTGTTAAAGTCTCCCATTATTATTGTGTTGGAGTCTAAGTCTCTTTGTAGGTCTCTAAGGACTTGCGTTATGAATCTGGGTTCTTCTTTATTAGGTGCATATATATTTAGGATAGTTAGCTCTTCTTGTTGAATTGATCCCTTTACCATTATGTAATGGCCTTCTTTGTCTCTTTTGATCTTTGTTGGTTTAAAGTCTGTTTTATCAGAGACTAGGATTGCAACCCCTGCGTTTTTTTGTTTTCATTTGCTTGGTAGATCTTCCTCCATCCCTTTATTTTGAGCCTGTGTGTGTCTCTGCACATGAGATGGGTTTCCTGAATACAGCACACTGATGGGTCTTGACTCTTTATCCAATTTGCCAGTCTGTGTCTTTTAATTGGAGCATTTAGCCAATTTACATTTAAGGTTAATATTGCTATGTGTGAATTTGATCCTGTTATTATGATGATAGCTGGTTGTTTTGTCATTAGTTGTTGCAGTTTCTTCCTAGCCTCGATGGTCTTTATAATTTGGTGTGCTTTTGCAGTGGCTGGTACCAGTTGTTCCTTTCCATGTTTAGTGCTTCCCTCAGGAGCTCTTATAGGGGTGGCCTAGTGGTGACAAAATCTCTCAGCATTTGCTTGTCTGTGAAGGATTTTATTTCTCCTTCACTTATGAAGCTTAGTTTGGCTGGATATGAAATTCTGGGTTGAAAATTCTTTTCTTTAAGAATGTTGAATGTTGGCCCCCACTCTCTTCTGGCTTGTAGAGTTTCTGCCGGGAGATCCACTGTTAGTCTGATAGGCTTCCCTTTGTGGGTAACCCTACCTTTTTCTCTGGCTGCCCATAACATTTTTTCCTCATTTCAACTTTGGTGAATCTGACAATTATGTGTCTTGGAGTTGCTCTTCTCGAGGAGTATCTTTGTGACATTCTCTGTATTTCCTGAATCTGAATGTTGGCCTGCCTTGCTAGATTGGGGAAGTTCTCCTGGATGATATCCTGCAGAGTGTTTTCCAACTTGGTTCCATTCTCTCCGTCACTTTCAGGTACACCAATCAGATGTAGATTTGGTCTTTTCACATAGTCCCATATTTCTTGGAGGGTTTGTTCATTTCTTTTTATTCTTTTTTCTCTAAACTTCTCTTCTCCCTTCATTTCATTCATTTGATCTTCCATCACTGATACCCTTTCTTCCAGTTGATCACATCGGTTACTGAGGCTTGTGCATTCATCACATAGCTCTCTTGCCGTGGTTTTCAGCTCCATCAGGTCCTTTAAGGGCTTCTCTGCATTGGTTATTCTAGTTAGATATTCGTCTAATCTTTTTTCAAGGTTTTTAAGTTCTTTGTCATGGATTCAACTTCCTCCTTTAGCTCAGAGTAGTTTGATCATCTGAAGACTTCTTCTCTAAACTCGTCAAAGTCATTCTCCATCCAGCTTTGTTCCATTGCTGGTGTGGAGCTGCGTTCATTTGGAGGAGGAGAGGCACTCTGATTTTTAGAATTTTCAGTTTTTCTGCTCTGTTTTTTCCCCATTGTTGTGGTTTTGTCTACCTTTGGTCTTTGATGATGGTGACGTACAGATGGGGTTTTGGTGGGGATATCCTTTCTGTTTGTTAGTTTTTCTTCTAACAGTGAGGACCCTCAGCTGCAGGTTTGTTGGAGTTTGCCGGAAGTCCATTTCAGACCCTGTTTGCCTGGGTATCCTCAGCTGAGCCTGCAGAACAGCTGATATTGGTGAACACAAATGTTGCTGCCTGATCCTTCGTCTGGATGTTTTGTCTTAGAGGAGTACCCGGCCTTGTGAGGTGTCAGTCTGCCCCTACTGTTTGGTGGCTCCCAGTTAGGCTACTCGGGGGTCAGAGACCCACTTGAGGAGGCAGTCTGTCCGTTCTCAGATCTCCAGCTGTGTGCTGGGAGAACGATTACTCTCTTCAAAGCTGTCATACAGGGACATTTAAGTCTGCAGAGGCTTGTGCTGCCTTTTGTTTGGCTATACCCTGCCTCCAGAGGTGGAGTCTACAGAGGCTACAGAGGCAGGCAGGCCTCCTTGACCTGTGGTGGGCTCCACCCAGTTCGAGCTTCCTGGCCACTTTGTTTACCTACTTAAGCCTTGGCAATGGCGGGCGCCCCTCCCCCAGCCTCGCTGCGGCCTTGCAGTTTTATCTCAGACTGCTGTGCCAGCAATGAGTGAGGCTCCGTGGGTGTGGGACCCTCCAAGCCAGGCACAGGATATAATCTCCTGATGTGCCATTTGGTAAGACTGTGAGAAAAGCACAGTATTTGGGTGGGAGTGACCCGATTTTCCAGGTGCCGTCTGTCACCCCTTTCCTTGGCTAGGAAAGAGAATTCCCTGACCCCTTGCACTTCCCAGGTGAAGCGATGCCTCTCCCTGCTTCGGCTCACACTCACTGTGCTACACCCATTGTACTTCACCCACTTTCTGACAATCCCCAGTGAGATGATCCTGGTACCTCAGTTAGAAATGCAGAAATCATTTGTTTTGTGTGTTTCTCATGTTGGGAGCTGTTCCTATTTGGCCATCTTGGCTCAGGCCCTGCTTTAACTGCTTTCTGTGCACCGTTTGTTTAATCATGTTAAAAACTCTCAGAGGTTATACCATTATCATTCCCTGTTTGTAGATGTAGTAATTAAGACACATACTTGCCTACAATTCATACAGAAAGTAAGTGATTGAGCCAATATTGAGAACTTAGGTAGCCTGACTCCGTGGCCAAGGCTCTTGAGTATTACACTTTGGTACCTCATAAGAGGCCAAAGATCCTTGAAAGAAGGTGAGTAGAAAGAGAAAAACTCCTAGTAGCTTTCTCTGCCTTTACTATTTCCCTTCAATCATTTATTCTTTCTGTGTTACCTACTATTATTGTTATTTTGCCTATGATTAAATACTCCTGTCTCATTAACACTACCCTCACAGTGACTTGGTAGGAAATCTCTTCTTAGTAGTCCTCATATCTCTGCCTCTATTGTAAGTATTTTATGTGGTGCTTGGTGAGTATTCCTACTAGTTTATCCTAATATGGAACTCTATGCTTGCATATTTCAGAGTCAGAAAGTGAGTGGGGCTGATGGACTGCTTGGATAAACAGAGCAGGCTTTCTATATGAATTAGTTCATGGGTATGTGGAATGAGGATGTCTTGTCTTCATGCTAGACAAATATCAAAAACCAGGAATAAGGAGCAAGTTTCGCTGAAGGGAGGCTATGCTTGATAATACTAAGTCAAGGAAACTACAGGCAGCTGGTCAAAGCTAGCCTATTACCAGTTTTTGTAAATAAAAATTTATTGGAATACAGCCATCCATTCACTTATGTATTGTCTGTGGCTGCTTTTGTGTGATGACTGAAGAATTGAGTTGTTGCAGTAGAGACCATATGGCCCACAGAGGCTAAGATAACTACTATTTGGCCCTTTGCAGAAATATTTTGCCAGCCCTTGATGTATGAGATGGAGCATCCTGTATTATTCGAGGTTTCTATGCAGGGAAATGCTAAGAGATTAAATTTGAGTTTTAGATAGAAACATTTGGAAGCACTGAGAAGAAGAAATCTAGATTCAGGGGCCAGAGAGATCAAAACAGGGTAAAAAAGAACTAGCGAGCCCTGAGATCAAGTAGATAAAAGGGATTAGCATTTAGATGTGCCAGTGAAGATAGGTTTTCCAGGATTTGACTGAAGTGTGTGTGTGTGTGTTTGTGTGTGTGTGTTTGTGTATGCATGTGTATGTTGAGAAAGGAGGATTTCTACTTCTGAGAAAATGAGAGGACAGAGAGAGGAACATAGTACAAAAAGATAGAAGAAATACCCTCCCATTTCTGTAATTTCTGTTTGAAATGACCACTACATTTCTTTCTGCAGAAAGAGTTTTTTTTGCAGAAATTTTGCCTAGGGCTGGTCTGCCAGGACCTGTATTTCTTAGGCAACAGTGCCTCTAATGTCTATATGACAGCATCACAATCTGCTAGACAAGATTTCTTGACGAGGGCTTAAAAAAGACCAATTGCAAAGATCACATTGCTGAGACAGTTTTTCCTTCTTTGTCAAAATTGACATAGATGACCAGGTACACTCTCACCAGAAATACACTGGTAAAGTCTGCTTATTAGGAGAGGCTGTGGAGGGTGGACCTGGTGTCTTTTTTTTGCCTTGTGAGGCTAATTCATATAAATGTCAGGTATAAAAATAGTATCTTCTTTCAAGAAACTGCCTTCAGCTTTGCCATATCTAAAATGCCATGGACTAAGAATAACACCTTAATGAGTTTTGAGGGTTACTTTTCATAGGTGGTCTATGTCAGGAACTACTGAATTTATGAACTGCCCCTCTTTGTCATCCTTTGCCTATCCTTCAAGGCCAGGATAGCTGCCTTCCAGTTGAAGCCTTGTTAGGATGTGAAAGCACAAGAAGATGCCAAGTCAAGATCCAGTCCCAGTTGTGCAAAGCACCACCCCTATCATGTAGAAGCCTGGATGTCTTAGTCCTCAGGGCTGCCCTTACTTTTCCAGGGGATAGCCATAATTCTCAACCAAAAGTCTTTAGTCCCAACCTTAAACACACACTGAGTGTGTCAATTCAGTGCCCGGTCCTCCATTATACCCTTTCAAGGAAGACTGGCCTATCTTTTGGCACTAGCCTCAAGGAGCCAGGAATGGCAGGCAGCCATGAGCTACACATCATGGGAATTAAATTGAAAGTGTAAATGAAAAGAGTATAATGGGGTAGTTCTACTGTGACTTTTGTTCTGCTTTCAATCTCTAATTATTTTGGCATGGAACAGTTAAAGTAAATAATGACTAGTTACAATTGTGTCAATATATTTCTTGCAGATTGAATGTGTTCATGCACAGATTTTATCATCTTGTTACTCAAAAGACTGATGGATTCTGTCCCTGCCTGAAAATTTCCTAAGAGGTAACAGTTCTAGGACACAGGTGAGTAGCAAGTGGGATTGCCCTCCCCACTTCCTTTTTTATTTTTTCCTGTTTTCACTATTTCCTTCTTTCTTCTCCATCTTTCCTGAATCTAAGTCCTCTCAATCACTAATGGTTATCACCATTAGTGATAACCCCATCACTAATGGACATTTTTTTACTTTATTAATTTTATGTTATTTTTACATGTGATCTATACTTGTCATACCTTTTTAAGTGTACGATACAGTATTGTTGACTGTAGGTACATTGTTGTATTCATTGGGGGGTAATCTAGAACCAGCATGTAGACTAGAAAGAATTCTAGAACAGGAGTTATGAAAAGCTCCTTCTAGACAGGAGTTGAAATTTATCATTAAGTATCTTACTGGCATGGGGAATATTGCTTAATATGTCCAATGTCTGGTTTCTCAACTTTATTAAGGGGGATGAGCCAGATGAGCTCTGAGATACCTGAAATCCATTTGAAATACTTTCAAATCCATGAACACATCTTTTCTAGCTCCCAGTGTTTCTGTGGGAAGATACAGAGATATCATGAGTTCACAATAAAGGAGAGTAAGGAAGAGGGAGATGAAGAAAAGAGCTCATTCAGTGAGAGAGGAGTTAATTCTAACCCATGACATCTGTGGAGACTTTAGGATGAGGTGAGAAGTGAGCATAATTTGAATGTAAGGGAAGATAACTTCATGTTAGAGGCTTGAGTTTGATTCTTGGATCACTGGGGAAACAAGCTTTGGAGCTAGACTTCCTGGGTTTGAATCCAAGCATCACTACTTAGCAGCTATGATATTTATATGATTTAGAATCATCCATACCATGGGGATAAAATGGTAATTTGTTATGATTAAATGAGTTAACATATATAAATGTCTTAGAACAGTGTATGGTAATTAGTAATGTTTCTGTACAGAGAAATGGTAGGTGACTAGGTAAACTTTTGATACACTTTTTGTAGATACTATTGAAGATGGATGCTAGAGCTTCAAGAGTCAGTTGTAGGTGAAACATATGCTATTGAGATGTCTTCTGGGCTAGAAAGCAAGCAGGGTTCAGACCCACTCCCTCTCCCTCTCTTGATGTCCCTGTCTGTTTAATCGAGGGGTTTTCTCTGCAGAAATTTTCCCTAGGGTTGAACCTGAAGGTTCATGTTGGAGGAGAAGTTAAACAATTATTTGTTTTCTCAAATGCTCAGAAGAGTGCCTGGCTCATAGTAGACACTATATGTATGTGTGTGTGTGTATATATATATATATAAAATGTATATATACTGTACATGTATATATATGTATATATACTATACATGTGTATATATGTATATATACTATACATGTGTATATATGTATATATACTATACATGTGTGTATATATATACTATACATGTGTATATATGTATATATACTATACATGTATATATGTGTATATATACTATACATGTATATATGTATATACATGATATATGTGTTACAAGTGAATTAATGATATTTGAGACAATAGAATGAAATAGAGTTTACATTGCACACTAGACAGTTTACTCTGGGAATGATAAAACCTTGCTGATGAATTAAGGGGAGAGAGACTGCTGATGTGCATGTCATTTGGGAGGCTCTCCTAGCAGTTCAGGTGAGATACAATCAGGGCTCACACCAGGATATGGGACATGTGAGTAAAGAGTTGATTGAGTGGTGTGACCTTCCAGAGGTCAAAAGTGTAGAACTGGATAAAAGTGGGGTGGGTATGATGGCTAGTATTCAGCCTCAGTGACTGACCAGTGTAATATGTTTCCTAGAGTAGTAGAAACTGGAGTGGAGGGGATGAAGGTGAGCAGAAGAGGTGAAAGTGGGAAGAAACCCACCTTGCTTTTGCCCCAAGATTTGTTTTCAAGGGCCACTCTCTCTCCTGCTACACTTTAAGGCATATTCCAAAAACCTCCTGTAGGACTTCTGGCCAGGATTTCTATAGTTAGGCCATACTGTCTCTGCGGTTCACAATAAGGTGGGGTGGGTCTTCAAATTGAGGAAGCCAAAGACCATGTGAGCAAAGAAGGTGCTTACCATACTCAATCAGAAGTGGACTTCAGATTCATTAGAGGAGTATGCTGGCATCAAGACACCACTGAATATTTCAAACAAAGGTCACTTCATCATGTGTTTCATTCTGGAATTGGGTATTTTTCAAATTTCCTTATTTTTCACACTCAGATTTCCTTTATATGCAAATATTTAAAATATCTACAAATTCTTGTAAAATAAGACTAAAGAAAGGAGGACTTTCCCACAGTTGAGTCCATTGAACCAAAGTCAATCTGGGTTTTCCCCCATATTATTGTTTTCTGTATTTATCCATAAATGATTGGTTTCTCAGACTAGGATGATTGCTCTTCCAAGACAGGTACCTGCTTTTCCTTGTACATTTCTCCAACACAGTACTTTGCCTGGCATTTCAGGCATCTTGTACTGGTATCTTATGGTTCTAATTTGGCCTCCTCCTACCACCACTGATTAGAATTCGAGCTAGAATCCAGGGACTATGAAGCATGAGAACTCTGTAACGCATCCAAAAGCTGATGTTTTTCTGATGGTTTCACTGATCCTTCTTTATGATAATCAGAAACACCATCAAACAAAAGAGACCTTTGTGCATTTTCCTTTACTCGTAAACATGCAGAGACTTGGTCAATTGCTGTGCTGCAATTCATGATCCCAGGAGGTATTTTTCTTCTCCTGTTTTGCACCACAAGTATGATTGGTGTATACATTAAGGCCTAGCTAGTAGAGTGAGGTGGAAATAGTCAAGATGTGTTATTATTATTTTTTCACTCTAAATATCCTAGTCCACATATATTAAGCTAGGGTTGGTGGCTTTTGGTTTTCCAAATGTACATAAGAAAGTAAGTAAAGACAAGTTGGGGATCTTTTAAACTCAAAACATTCTTGTCTTACTGGTCTTTTTCAACAAGTTATCCATATTCTCTAATAAGACTTTAATTATGTAGTCCTTTCACCTTCATAACCTACACATTGGCCCACAGTCAACTGGGTACTTTTTCCTGTGAAGAAGCAACATGAAATGAACCAAGACTCCAGTTACAGCATCATGGTTCTACTCCTGATTCTACTCCTGATCAGACCACTAAGGTGTGTGTGACCTGGGAAAACTCACCGGACATCTCTTTTTAGGTTTTGTCATTTTCCCCACTGTGGGAAAGGTAAGGCCTCCAGCCTAGCCTATTCATCCTTCTCCATTTTTCTGATGAGTTCTCTTATCCATTTCCCATAAGAACTGTTTTCAAATTTCTCCACCTTCTTCAAACTTCTATACTGAAACCACAACACACTATTGAGGTAAGCTAGAGTTCATAAAACAAGGTCCCAAGGATAATACATGATCTAGAATTTCTGCTGAGGCTTGCTGCCTTATTAGTGTTCAAGCCTCAGTGGTCCACCACTGTTTCCTAGATCAGCACCCTCTCCCCCACACCCATCCTTATGTCATGCCCCCAGGTCCTTGAATATTGTATGTTGTAAGTTATGTGGAATATGGACAATAAAGAGATGCCATGCTGCTGACAGAGAAGTCTCAGACAATGCAGTATAAAAACAAGATGGAGAAGATAGTCTCATGTATTATGGACCTTATGCAGATGAAATGTGAGGTCATGGGTATGGGAAGGGTTTGATCTGGGTGAATCTGCCAATAATTGGAAGAGATAGCAGTGAAGAGCGTGTGGAGGTATATTGTGGTCTACAGACATACCTATATCCCTCGCATTTATTAGTTTTTGCATTTATTCATTTACTGTATAAGAGCCAACCTACTCCATCCAACCACTATGGTAGACACTAAAAATCTTGACACCACAGGAATTTGGAAAGTACAACACAATATGGTCTGATGTACAATAAAAATGGAATGTTTGCACTGGGTTTACTGGAAACTCATAAGAGGGCCACCTCATCTGGACTTGTGTTTCCATATCAGCTTCTGGAAGGAAGTAACATCCAATATGAAACCTAAAGCATGAATAGTCATTGCACGGGCAAGCAGAGGTGAGAGATTGTGTTCTTGGCAGTGTGATTTGGCTGATGCAAAGGTCATAGAAACACAAAAATTCTGCAAGTTAAAGAAAATATATGGATTTTGTAATGCTTGTCAAGAGTGAAGGAAATGGTATGTAAAGCCTGGGAATTATTTTCTACAGATTTAAGGCAAATAGATAGTGGGGAACCAAGTTAGTAGGAAGTTTAATTGATACAAGAGATATTAATTGCGTGAAATGTATAAGATTTGAGCTTATACTGAAAGACTGGGGTGAGGTCTTTCTAGCACAGACTCTGGTTAAAGAAGAGCCATTAGCCACATGTCAGAAATGTTAGAATGTTGGATGTGTTAGTGGAGTACCAGTGGTGATGTTCTATTTCCTGAAAAGTTTTGAACATTTATCAAAGATAAATTTAGTATATCCTTTAGTACATGGGAATTTCCTTTAAAATTTGTCCTTATGTTTGTTTCCTGTACGGAAAAATCATTGAGAAAACCAGGGAAAGACTGGATGAGTTGGGGGGAGGGGGGACTGGTGGCCTGGAAATTGATTCACAAAGGCTACAATAATGGATTAAAAGAAAGGCCCTGAATTGGCTGCCAGAGGCAGTGGGAGGGGTGTGCCTTCTCCTTGTCTCCCGTTATTTGCATGTGAGACCAAGGTCCCAAGGAAACAGATGAGTCGAAAGGTCGTTTTTTCCTTTCTTACTGTCTTTGCACTCATATTGTTTGAGTCCCATGTCTCTAGTATAATGAACAGTGCACACACAAAAAGGAAAGACTGCTGGCCTGGAAGCCTGGTGGCCTGGATCCTGGTCTGCTTTCTACCACTAAACAATTGTGTGTCCTTGAACAAATTCTTTAACATCTCTGATTTCCAGTTTTCTCTCTGTAAAGTAAAAGTAGATGTGCTTTGAATTTCCAGTTTGTACATTGTAGTATTTGTATGTGTCTGTAGGGTGCCCAGTTGAGAAAATAATGCAGTCCCTGCTGTGTGGTGTCTTAAAATCCATATACATATAGCCGACTGTCATATAATAATGCTAATGATGAGAACCTTATGAGAGATATTGCCTTCAGTGACAGAAAAGGGAGTGATAAAAATTTCAGCTTAGGGAAGTCACAAATTTCTCATGTCAGTGATAAGATGTGAGCACAGCTTTGAATGATATAATAATGGGGGACAAATCAGGTTGAAGGAGCTAATCTCAAAATGTATAGGGCTTATTTTAGGGACACAACAAATAGTCCACAATGGATGGATCATGAAGTGTTTTAGGAAAGGTATTGCTTTTGAAAAGTGGATGGGAGCTAGAACCTGTTGGTCCTAATACGCTAAGCTCAGGGGATTCCAGGCTAATCTTGTAGATACTTTAGAGGAAGCAAATAGGTTTGGGCCTAGGAATGAAGTAAGAGTCAGATCAGTGCTTCAGAAAAAATGATTTTTGATATTTAGCCTTAAAAAAGAATGAAATTCTGCCATTTGCAACAACATAGATGAACCTGGAGGACATTATGCTAAGTGAAATAAGCTGGGCAAAGAAAGACAAATACTGCATGTTCTCACTTATATGTGCAATCTAAAATAATTGAACTCATAGAAGCAGAGAGTTGAATGGTGGTTCTCAGAGGGTGGGGATAGGGTAAATGGGAGATATGGGTCAAAGGGTACAAAGTTACAGTTAGACAGGAAGAATAAATGACAAGTATTTAAGATGAAAAAAGGTAAGTGAAATTTCTTTTATTGTGGTCACTCTTACAATTTTTTTAAAAAAATTCACCTTGTAAAACCATTCATTCAAATGTTTTTATAGGCCTAGCCAAGACCTGGTAATGTTTATAATATAAGCTCTAAATTAAAATTGTAAGATGTTATGTTTTTGAACTCCTTCCAAGGGAGTATTCCTGAGTAATATTATTCATTTACTGTTACTTATAGACTAAAAGTTTTACCTGCTCATAAAAAAGGAAAAATAAGTCTGGAATAATGTAAAGTTTAACTTCATGGTATCTCTGAATGCCTCATCCAGGGGAAAGGATTTCAGCATGGACTGAAGAACTCATATGAAATATGGGAAGAAGTTTTTTCCAGGTACAGGATCTTTCTGAGAAGAGCCAATAGCCAAATAATAGAATGTGTGAGGGATATGTTGGGAGCTAGCAAGTAGGATAATGCTGTTCTATTTTCTGGAAAAAGTCAAATGTTCATCAGAGATTTGAGTATATTCTGTGGTTAATGGGATTAAAATTTTGTAAGTATGTTTGTGGTACAATGCTGAATGATGTTGATTTGTGATTGAAAAATATCACTGGGACGGCAGTGTAGGGGGTTGAATGAAGACTGTGAATCAGTCTTCAGGGAAACAGACTCTTATTTTAGAGATAGAGTTAATATAGACTGTCCCCTGCCTGGATTAGGGACAAAGAATGCAGTAGCCTTGCCTGGTACAGTAATGTCTATGTGAATGAGCCTTCTCAACCATAGTGCTGCTTCAGGTCACAGCACTAGGGCCTCTTGCTATGCTTCCCTGTGAGCATAACCACTTATGCATAAGAAAGCCTCTGTCCCCAAGTCTTTCATTTGCTCTTCACTCTTCCCTGAAAGTTCCTCCCAGAGATCTTCTCTTAGCTATTGCTTCTACCTCCTGATTTTTATTTGTCAGAGAGGCCCTCTCTGACCTTTTTTCTTGAAGTAAATTCCCTCAACTGGTCCCTCCCACACCCTCTGTAACTCTATATCATTCTTCCCTGTGTTATTTTCTTCTCATGACTTTACCAATGTCTGAAATAATCTTATTTTTATACTCAATTATTCCGCTTGAGGGTATAATGGCACTTAACACAAATTACCATAAAGTGAATATTCTAAGGCAGTGTGTTATGTCTTTGCAGAGCTCTATGGGCTATGTTGAGGAAGCTGCTTACAGACGAAATTGACAGCATGAAGAAAGGTGTGGTCCTTACAAGTATAGGGCCTATATTAATGAAGTAGCCAGGCATAGCTTCAGCCAGGAGACTGAAGCACCAGGTATGCTGGAAGTTGTGCTATAGTTCACTCAAGTACACATAGAATGTTCCTTTAGGCAGATTAGCTTTCATTTGTTAAACATAACTTACTTATGTCTAACTGACATCTTGACTAACTGATTTAACTGACTGACATTGATGTCTAACTGACTCTTACCCTGGTCAGGACAGTTCAAGGATGATGAGCTCATTGGCTAAACGTGCTGCCTAGATAGATTGGAGGGTGGAATAGAATGAGGTAGGGAACCTAGGTGAGACTGTGTTGGTGTTGTTGGAGGGTATTAACTATTGTGGCATCTCTGGGACCTGACTGTTCGTTGTTTATGAGGTGCTTCAGGAAGAGGTAAGATTTAGTTTTTGATTATGATCTTGGGCCATTAACAGAGGGAGGCCCACATCTGGAGGAGAAGGAGGAGTGGGAGAATGAAGGAAAATACCCAACTTCCAGGGCTGTAAAGTTAAGTGTGAAGTTCTAGGACACATGGGCGTAACATGCAGGTTTGTTACACAGGTATACACGTGCCATGGTGGTTTGCTGCCCGTCATCTACATTAGGTATCTCCTAATGCTACCCTCCCCTAGCCCCCTAACCATGACAGGCACTGGTGTGTGATGTTTCCCTCCCTGTGTCGATATGTTCTCATTGTTCAACTCCCACTTATGAATGAGAACATGCGGTGTTTGGCTTTCTGTTCCTGTGTTAGTTTGCTGAGAATGATGGTTTCCAGCTTCATCCATGTCCCTGCAAAGGACGTGAACTCATCCTTTTTTATGGCTGCATAGTATTCCATGGTGTATATGTGCCACATTTTCTGTATCCAGTCTATCTTGATGGGCATTTGGGTTGGTTCCAAATCTTTGCTATTCTGAATACTGCTGAAATAAACATACATGTCCATGTGTCTTTACAGTAGAATGATTTATAATCCTTCGGGTATATACCCAGTAATGAGATTGCTGAGTCAAATGGTATTTCTGGTTCTAGATCCTTGGGGAATTGCCACACTGTATTCCACAATGGTTGAACTAATTTACACTCCCACCAACAGTGTAAAAGTGTTCCTATTTCTCCACATCCTCTCCAGCATATGTTGTTTCCTGACTTTTTAATGACCACCATTCTAACTGGTGTTAAATGGTTTCTCATTCTGGTTTTGATTTTCATTTCTCTAATGATCAGTGATGATGAGCTTTTTTTCATATGTTTGTTGGCCACATAAATGTCTTGTTTTGAGAAGTGTCTATTTATATCCTTCACCCACTTTTTGATGGGGTTGTTTTTTTCTTGTAAATTTGTTTAAGTTCTTTGTAGATTCTGGATACTTGTCCTTTGTCAGATAGATAGATTGCAAAAGTTTTCTCCCATTCTGTAGGTTGCCTGTTCACTCTGATGATAGTTTATTTTGCTGTGCAGAAGCTCTTTAGTTTAGTTAGATCCCATTTGTCAATTTTGGCTTTTGTTGCCATTGCTTTTGGTGTTTTAGTCATGAAGTCTTTGCCCATGCCTATGTCCTAAATGGTCTTGCCTAGGTTTTCTTCTATGGTTCTTATGGTTTTAGGTCTTAACATTTAAGTCTTCAATCCAACTTTAGTTAATTTTTGTGTAAGCTATAAGAAAGGGGTCCAGTTTCAGTTTTCTGCATATGGCTAGCAAGTTTTCCCAACACCATTTATTAAATAGGAAATCCTATGCCCATTACTTGTTTTTGTCAGGTTTGTCAAAGGTCAGATTGTTGTAGATGTGTGGTGTTATTTCTGAGTCCTCTGTTCTGTTCCATTGGTCTATATCTCTGTTTTGGTAGCAGTACCATGCTGTTTTGGTTACTGTAGCCTTGTAGTATAGTTTGAAGTCAGGTAGTGTGATGCCTCCAGCTTTGTTCTTTTTGCTTAGGATTGTCTTGGATATCCGGGCTGTTTTTTTTGGTTCCATATGAAATTTAAAGTAGTTTTTGTTCTAACTCTGTGAAGAAAGCCAATGATATCTTGATGGGGATAGCATTGAATCTATAGATTACTTTGGGCAGTATGGCCATTTTCATGATGTTGTTTATTCCTACCCATTAGCATCGAGTGTTTTTTCATTTGTTTGTGTCCTCTCTTACTTCCTTGAGCAGTGGTTTGTAGTTCTCCTTGAAGAGTTCCTTTGCATCCCTTGTAAGTTGTATTCCTAGGTATTTTATTCTCTTTGTAGCATTTGTGAATGGGAGTTCACTCATGATTTGGCTCTCTGTCTTTTATTGGTGTACAAGAATGCTTGTGATTTTTGTACATTGATTCTGTATACTGAGATGTCAGCTCTGGACCAAGCCAACCTAATAGACCTCTAAAGCACTCTCCACCCCAGTCAACAGAGCATACATTCTTCTCAGCACCACATCACACTTTTTCTAAAATTGACCACGTAATTGGAAGTAAAACACTCATCAGCAAATGCAAAAGAAGAGAATCATAACAAACAGTCTCCCAGACCACAGTGCAATCAAATTAGAACTCAGGATTAAGAAACTCATTCAAAACTGCACAACTACATGGAAACTGAACAACCTGGTCCTGAATGACTACTGGGTAAATAGCGAAATTAAGGCAGAAATAAATAAGTTCTTTGAATTCAATAACAAAGACAAAACATACCAGAATCTCTGGGACACAGCTAAAGCAGTGTTTAGAGGAACATTTACAGCACTAAATCCCCCACAGGCGAAACTGGGAAAGATCTAAAATTGACACCCTAACATCACAGTTAAAAAAACTAGAGAAGCAAGAGCAAACAAATTCAAAAGTTAGCAGAAGACAAGGAATAACTGAAATCAGAGCAGAATTGAGGAATATAGAGACACGAAAAATGCTTCAAAAAATCAATGAATCCAGGACCTGATTTTTTCTAAAAGATTGACAAAATAGATAGACCACTAGCCAGAATAATAAAGAAGCAAAGAGAGAAGAATCAAATAGCCACAATAAAAAAAGATAAACGGGATATAACCACTGATCCCCTAGAAATGGTACAGACTACCATCAGAGAATATTATAAACACATCTATGTGAATAAACTAGAAAATCTAGAAGAAACGGGTAAATTCCTGGACACATACACCCTGCCAAGACTAAACCAGGAAGATGTTGAATCCCTGAATAGACCCATGACAAATTCTAAAATTGAGGCAGTAATTAACAGCCTACCCGCCAAAAAAAACACAGTAGTAGATGGATTCACAGCCGAATTCTACCAGAGGTACAAAGAGGAGCTGGTACCATTTCTTCTGAAACTGTTCCAAACAATAGAAAAAGAGGGACTCCTCCCTAACTCATTTTTTAAAGCCAGGATCATTCTGATAGCAAAACCTGGCAGAGACACAACAACAACAACAGAAAATCTCAGGCCAATGTGATGAACATTAATGTGAAAGTCCTCAATAAAATGCTGGCAAACCGAATCCAGCAGCATATGAAAAGGCTTATCCACCATGATCAAGTCGGCTTCATGTCTGGGATGCAAGGCTGGTTCAACATACACAAATCAGTAAATGTAATCCAGCACATAAACAGAACAAATGACAAAAACCACATGATTATATCAATAGATGCAGAAAAGGCCTTCCATAAAATTCAATACCCCTTCATGCTAAAAACTCTCAATAAAGTAGGTATTGATGGAATGTATCTCAAAATAAAAAAGAGCTATTTATGACAAACCCACAGCCAATATCATACTGAATGCGCAAAAGCTGGAAGCATTCCCTTGAAAACTGGCACAAGCCGAGGATGCCTACTCTCACCACTCTTATTCAACATAGTACTGGAAGTTCTGGCCAGGGCAATCAGGCAAGAGAAAGAAATAAAGGGTATTCAGTTAGGAAAGGAGGATGTCAAATTGTCCCTGTTTGCAGATGACATGATTGTATATTTAGAAAACCCCATCATCTCAGCTCAAAATCTCCTTAAGCTGATAGGCAAAGTTGAGTTCTTACTCTACAAAAGACCCTGTGAAGTGAACAGTAAAACAAGCTACAGACTGGGAGAAAATATTTATAAAACAAATATCTCACAAAGGAATAATTTCCAGAATATTTGAAGAACTCTCATGACTTAATAGTAAAAGCAAACTATCTGAGAATAAAATATGGAAAGACATGAACAATACTTTACCAAAGAGGATATACAAATGGCAAATGAGCATATGAGAAGATGTTCAAAATTATTCGCCATTTCGGAAATGCAAATTAAAGCCAAGATGGGATATCACTACACATATACGAGAATAGCTAAAATTAAAAATAATTGAGACAACACCAAATGGTAGTGTGGATGAGGAGAAACTGGATTACACATACAATGCTTTTCGGGTTGTAAAATGGTGCAGCCGGTTTGGAAAACAGTTTGGTAATTTCTTACAAAACTAAACAAAAAACTGCTATATGAGGGGGTGGAGCCAAGATGGCCAAACAGGAACATCTCCAGTCTACAGCTCCCAGCGTGAGTGACGCAGAAAATGGGCGATTTCTGCATTCCCAACTGTGGTACCGGGTCCATCTCACTGGGGAGTATTGTACAGTGGGTGCAGGACCATGGCTGCTGTGCACTGAGCGTCAGCTGAAGCAGGGTGAGGCATTGCCTCACCCGGGAAGTGCAAGGGGTCAGGGAATTCCCTTTCCTAGTCAAAGAAAGGGGTGACAGATGGCACCTGGAAAATCGGGTCACTCCCACGCTAATACTGTGTTTTTCCAATGGTCTTAGCAAACGGCACACCAGTAGATTATATCCCACACGTGGGTCGGAGGGTCCTACGACCACGGAGCCTCACTCATTGCTAGCACAGCAGTCTGAGATCAAACTCCAAGGCAGCAGCGAGGCTAGGGGAGGGGTGCCTGCCATTGCTGTGGCTTGAGTAGGTAAACAAAGCAGCTAGGAAGCTTGAAGTGGGTGGAGCCCACCACAGTTTCAAGGAGGCCTGCCGACCTCTGTAGACTCCACCTCTGGGAGCAGGGCATAGCCAAACAAAAGGCAGCAGAAAACTCTGCAGACTTAAATGTCCCTGTCTGACAGATTTGAAGAGAGTAGTGTTTCTCCCAGCATGCAACTGGAGATCTGAGAACGGACAGGCTGCCTCCTCAAGTGGGTCCCTGAACCCTGAGTAGCCTAACTGAAAGGCACCGACCAGCAGGGGCAGACTGACACCTCACACGTCCGGGTACTCCTCTGAGACAAAACTTCCAGAGGAAGGATAAGGCAGCAACATTTGCTGTTCACCAACATCTGCTGTTCTGCAGCCTCTGCTGCTGATACCAAGGCAAACAGGGTCTGGAGTGGACTTCCAGCAAACTCCAACAGACCTGCAGCTGAGTATCCTGACTGTTAGGAAAACTAGCAAACAGAAAGGACATCTGCACCAAAACCCCATCTGTACATCACCATCATCAAAGACCAAAGGTAGATAAAACCACAAAGATGGGGAAAAAACAGCAGAAAAACTGGAGACTCTAAAAATCAGAACACCTCTCCTCCTGCAAAGGAATGCAGCTCCTCACCAGCAATGTAACAAAGCTGGACAGAGAATGACATTGATGAGTTCAGAGAAGAAGACTTCAGATGATCAAACTACTATGAGCTAAAGGAGGAAGTTTGAACCCAAGGCAAAGAAGTTAAAAACCTTGAAAAAAAATAGAGGAATGGCTAACTAGAATAAGCAATGCAGAGAAATCCTTAAAGGACTTGATGGAGCTGAAAAACCACGGCACGAGAACTACGTGACGAATGCACAAGCCACAGTAACTGATGTGATCAACTAGAAGAAAGGGTATCAGTGATGGAAGATCAAATGAATGAAATGAAGCGAGAAGAGAGGTTTAGAGAAAAAAGAATAAAAAGAAATGAACAAAGCCTCCAAGAAATATGGGACTATGTGAAAAGACCAAATCTACGTCTGATTGGTGTACCTGAAAGTGACGAGGAGAATGGAACCAAGTTGGAAAACACTCTGCAGGACATTATCCAGGAGAACTTCCTCAATCTAGCAAGGAAGGCCAAAATTCAGATTCAGGAAATACAGAGAATGCCACAAAGATACTCCTCGAGAAGAGCAACCCCAAGACACATAATTGTCAGATTCACCAAAGTTGAAATGAAGGAAAAAATGTTATGGGCAGCCAGAGAGAAAGGTCGGGTTACCCACAAAGGGAAGCCCATCAGACTAACAGCAGATCTCTCAGCAGAAACTCTACCAGCCAGAAGACAGTGGGGGCCAATATTCAACATTCTTAAAGAAAAGAATTTTCAACACAGAATTTCATATCCAGCCAAACTAAGCTTCATAAGTGAAGGAGAAATAAAATCCTTTACAAACAAGCAAATGCTGAGAGATTTTGTCACCACCAGCCCTGCCCTACAAGAGCTCCTGATGGAAGCACTAAACATGGAAAGGAACAACCGGTACCGGCCACTGCAAAAGCATGCGAAATGGTAAAGAGCATCAAGGCTAGGAGGAAACTTCATCAACTAACGAGCAAAACAACCAGCTACCATCATAATGACAGGATCAAATTTACACATAACAATATTAACATTAAATGTAAATGGGCTAAATGCTCCAATTAAAAGACACAGACTGGCAAATTGGATAAAGAGTCAAGACCCATCAGTGTGCTGTATTCAGGAAACCCATCTGACGTGCAGAGACACACATAGGCTCAAAATAAAGGGATGGAGGAAGATCTACCAAGCAAATGGAAAACAAAAAAAAGGCAGGGGTTGCAATCCTAGTCTCTGATAAAAGACTTTAAACCAACAAAGATCAAAAGAGACAAAGAAGGCCATTACATAATGGTAAAGGGATCAATTCAACAAGAAGAGCTAACTATCCTAACTATATATGCACCCAATACAGGAGCACCCAGATTCATAAAACAAGTCCTTAGAGACCTATGAAGAGACTTAGACTCCCACACAATAATAATGGGAGACTTTAACACCCCACTGTCAATATTAGACAGATCAACGAGACACAAAGTTAACAAGGATATCCCGGAATTGAACTCAGCTCTGCACCAAGCAGACCTAATAGACATCTACAGAACTCCCCACCCCAAATCAACAGAATATACATTCTTTTCAGCACTACACCACACCTATTCCAAAATTGACCACATAGTTGGAAGTAAAGCACTCCTCAGCAAATGTAAAAGAACAGAAATTATAACAAACTGTCTCTCAGACCACACTGCAATCAAACTAGAACTCAGGATTAAGAAACTCAGTCAAAACCGCTCAACTACATGGAAACTGAACAACCTGCTCCTGAATGCCTACTGGGTATATAACGAAATGAAAGCAGAAATAAAGATGTTCTTTGAAACCAAAGAGAACAAAGGCGCAACATACCCGAATCTCTGGGACACATTCAAAGCAGTGTGTAGAGGGAAATTTGTAGCACTAAATGCCCACAAGAGAAAACAGGAAAGATCTAAAATTGACACCCTAACATCACAATTAAAAGAACTAGAGAAGCAAGAGCAAACACATTCAAAAGCTAGCAGAAGGCAAGAAATAACTAAGATCAGAGCAGAACTGAAGGAAATAGAGGCACAACAATCCCTTCAAAAAATCAATGAATCCAGGAGCTGGTTTTTTGAAAGGATGAACAAAATTGACAAACCTCTAGCAAGACTAATAAAGAAGAAAAGAGAGAAGAATCAAGTAGTCACAAAAAAAAATGATAAAGGGGATATCACCACTGATCCCACAGAAGTCCAAACTACCATCAGAGAATACTATAAACACCTCTATGCAAATAAACTAGAAAATCTAGAAGAAATGGATAAATTCCTCGACACATACACCCTCCCAAGACTAAGCTAGGAAGAAGTTGAATCTCTGAATAGACCAATAAGAGGCCCTGAATTTGAGGCAATACTTAATAGCTTACCAACCGAAAAGTCCAGGACCAGATGGATTCACAGCCGAATTCTACCTGAGGTACAAAGAGGAACTGGTACCATTCCTTCTGAAACTATTCCAATCAATAGAAAGTAAGGGAATCCTCCCTAACTCATTTTATGAGGCCAGCATCATCCTGATACCAAAGCCGGGCAGAAACAAAACAAAAGAGAATTTTAGACCAATATCCCAGATGAACATCGTTGCAAAAATCCTCAATAAAATACTGGCAAACCGAATCCAGCAGCATGTCAAAAAGCTTATCCACCATGATCAAGTGGGCTTCATCCCTGGGATGCAAGGGTGGTTCAACATACGCAAATCAATAAATGTAATCCAGCATATAAACAGAACCAAAGACAAAAACCACATGATTATCTCAATACATGCAGAAAAGGCCTTTGACAAAATTCAACATCCCTTCATGCTAAAAACTCTCAATAAATTAGGTATTGATGGGAAATATCTCAAAATAATAAGAGCTATCTATAACAAACCCGCAGCCATTATCATACTGAATGGGCAAAAACTGGAAGCATTCCCTTTGAAATCTGGCACAAGACACGGATGCCCTCTGTCACCACTACTATTCAATATTCTGTTGGAATTTCTGGCCTGGGCAATCAGGCAGGAGAAGGAAATAAAGGGTATTCAATTAGGAAAAGAGGAAGTCAAATTGTCGCTCTTTGCAGATGACATGATTGCATATCTAGAAAACCCCATCGTCTCAGCCCAAAATCTCCTTAAGCTGATAGGCAACTTAGCAAAGTCTCAGGATACAAAATCAATGTGCAAAAATCACAAGCATTCTTACACATCAATAACAGTCAAACAGAGAGCCAAATCATGAGTGAACTCCCATTCACAATTGCTTCAAAGAGAATAAAATACCTAGGAATCCAACTTACAAGGGATGTGAAGGACCTCTTCAAGGAGAACTACAAACCACTGCTCAATGAAATAAAAGAGGATACAAAGAAATGGAAGAACATTCCATGCTCATGGGTAGGAAGAATCAATATCGTGAAAATGGCCATACTGCCCAAGGTAATTTATAGATTCAATGTCATCCCCATCAAGCTACCAATGACTTTCTTCACAGAATTGGAAAAAACTACTTTAAGGTTCATATGGAACCAAAAACGAGCCTGCACTGCCAAGTCAATCCAAAGCCAAAAGAACAAATCTGGAGGCATCACACTCCCTGACTTCAAACTATACTACAAGGCTACAGTAACCAAAACAGCATGGTACTGGTACCAAAACAGAGATATAGACCAATAGAAAAGAACAGAGCTCTCAGAAATAATGCCACATATCTACAACTATCTGATCTTTGACAAACCTGACAAAAACAAGAAATGGGGAAAGGATTCCCTATTTAATAAATGGTGCTGGGAAAACTGGCTAGCCACATGTAGAAAGCTGAAATTGGATCCCTTCCTTGCACCCTATACAAAAATTAATTCAAGATGGATTAAAGACTTAAATGTTAGACCTAAAACCATAAAAACCCTAGAAGAAAACCTAGGCAATACCATTCAGGACATAGGCATGTGTAAGGACTTCATGACTAAAACACCAAAAGCAATGGCAACAAAAGCCAAAATTGACAAATGGGATCTAATTAAATTAAAGAGCTTCTGCACAGCAAAAGAAACTACCATCGGAGTGAACAAGCAACCTACAGAATGGGAGAAAATTTTTGCAATCTAGTCATCTGACAAAGGGCTAATATCCAGAATCTACAATGAACTCAAACAAATTTACAAGAAAAAAACAAACAACCCCATCAAAAAGTGGGCAAAGGATATGAACAGACACTTCTCAAAAGAAGACATTTATGCAGCCAAAAGACACATGAAAAAATGGTCATCCTCACTGGCCATCAGAGAAATTCAAATCAAAACCCGAATGAGATACCATCGCACACCAGTTAGAGTGGTGATCATTAAAAAGTCAGGAAACAACAGGTGCTGGAGAGGATGTGAAGAAGTAGGAACACTTTTACACTGTTGGTGGGACTGTTAACCAGTTCAACCCTTGTGGAAGTCAGTGTGGCGATTCCTCAGGGATCTAGAACTAGAAATACCATTTGACCCAGCCATGCCATTACTGGGTATATACCCAAGGGATTATAAAACATGCTGCTATAAAGACACATGCACACGTATGTTTATTGCAGCACTATTCACAATAGCAAAGACTTGGAACCAACCCAAATGTCCAACAATGATAGACTGGATTAAGAAAATGTGGCACATATACACCATGGAATACTATGCAGCCATAAACAATGATGAGTTCATGTCCTTTGTAGGGACATGGATGAAGCTGGAAACCATCCTTCTCAGCCTACTATCGCATGGACAAAAAAGCAAACACCACATGTTCTCACTCATAGGTGGGAATTGAACAGTGAGATCACATGCACACAGGAAGGGGAACATCACACACCGAGACCTGTTGTGGGGTTGGGGGAGGGGGTAGGGATAGCATTAGGTGATATACCTAATGTTAAATGAAGAGTTAATGGGTGCAGCACACTAACATGGCACATGTATACATATGTAACAAACCTGCACATTGTGCACATGTACCCTAAAACTTAATGTGTAATAAAAAAAACTGCTATATGATCTAATAATTATATTTTTAGGGATTTATCACAGAGAAATGAAAACATGTTTACACAAAGTCCTGTGCATGAATGTTTGTAGCAACTTTACTTGTCATAACTCCAAATGGGAAACAACCTAGTTGTCCTTCAAAATGCAAATGGTTCAACAAACTGTTGAACCGTTCCGTACAATGGAATAAAAAGGAACAAACACACACCAACCGGCAACCTGGAGGAATCTTCAGAGAATTATGCTGAGTGAAATGAGCCAGTCCCAAAGATTACACGATGTGTGATTCCGTTTATATTACATTTCTGAAATGACGAAATTATGGAATTGGAGAAACGATTAGTTCTTTCCAGAGGTTAAGAAAGGGGTGGGAGCAGGAAGGAAGTTAGTATAGCTGTAGAAGAGCAACAGGAGGATCCCTGTGGCGATGGAATATTCTGTATCTCACTATTAATGTGAATATCCTGGTTGTGATATTGTACTGTAGTTTTGCAAAATTTTACCATTGGGGGAAACTGAATAAAGCGTACACAGGATCTCTGTGTAATCTTTGAATTATTTCTTACAACTGCATGTAACAACTGTCGTTTAACTAAACAGTAAACATTAATTTAAAATATGTATAACAAGGCCTCTACCCATTTGATTCCTCCATGCAACTCTTTGCGAATTCATTACAAGTTTCTTGTCAGTTGTTGATGGATTGATGAGCCATCTCTTTACGGTGTTGAGGATGGATTTTTGAGAGAATCAGAAAGTGGAACAGGGAAGAGAAATTAGGAGGCTACTTGATTTGCCATGACAGGCATCACAAAAGTAGAATAGACAGATGTCCCTGACTTATGATGACTCAACTTACAATTTCTCAACTTTCAGTTGCTTTTCTATGTATGATGGGGTTATGTTCAGAAAAATACAGCATATGTTGAAAATATCATCAGTCAGACTGTACAGAGGTGGATTGCTGTGCATTATGCATTTGTGTATGACTGTGTCCAGTGACTGGGAGTAGATCTGGAGGCATCAACACAGGGAATAAACCAGGATGTAGAGGAGAAAGAGGGAAAACCTCTATGCCACTAACTGTAATATTTATTGGAAATCTTCTTTCCATTGTCTCTTAGAGATAAAGGCCAGGCTCAGATATTTCCTGAATAATTCTGGCTCTTGCGATTATTTGTTAGGCAACGCAGCCTCCAGTGTCAGAATTGCTGTACTGCACCTTGAATTATGAAGACACTGCCCAGGTGCAGATTGACAGGGTGTCTTAGGCCATTCTCACATTACTATAAAGAAATACCTAAGACTGGGTAATTTATAAAGAATAGAGGTTTTATTGGCTCATGGTTCTGCAGGCTGTGCAGGAAGCTTGGTGCTGGCATCTGCTTGGCTTCTGAGGAAGCCTCAGGAAACTTATGATCATGGTGGAAGGTGAAGGGGAAGCAGGCACGTCTTAGATGGCAGGAGCAGGAGTAAGAGAGGGCGAGGGAGGTGCTACACACTTTTAAACAACTAGATCTCATGAGAACTGACTCACTGTCATGAGAACAGCACCAAGGTGATGGTGCTAAACCACTGTGAGAAATCTACCCCCATGATCTAGTCACCTTCCCACCTCCATCATTGGGGATTACAACTGAACATGATATATTACAGGGACCGGAGCCAATTACTTACAGGACTAGTTACATCTTCCTGTTTTGAATTGAGACAGATGCAGAGTCAGGTTTCAGGACTTTATCCTGGCTATTGTGGTATTCAGGAAACAGCTGGATCTGATCAAGGTTGTGTATAAAAACAAGGTGCAGAAACCATTTCAAATAAAGATTGGGTGGGGCTACAGTGCTTATGTTCAGTCTGGGTGTTGAAGGAAATTATTGAATCTTTATGTTGGGTGTTGGGGCTTCCATGCTTCCATACCATACAGACCCCAGTGGTGGAGCTGGGGTATAGAGTGGTATAGCCCTGGCAGCATAATTGGGGTTCATGCCTCTGCCATTGTTGGTGCTGGTCAGGCTGTGGTTTATAATCAGGCCTGGTTGTGTGGCAGAACCCATAAGACAGGTTCATTACGAGGGGTGTCGGATGTCAGATGTGCAGACATGTACAAACATTTTTCTTTGTGAAGCTTTGTGGTCTAATATACCTGTCCTCTTGTTTGTTGTCACAGATGCTGGAAGGAGTGGAGGAAGAAGTTTAATTACCATATACAGCTCTTCCATATGCAAGGTCTCTGGGGCAAAACTGTCATTCTGTCTGAAGCCAGACCCTCAATGTCAGACTAAGAGAGTCGGATGGAGACTACATCTTCTCTGTGTGTTGCAATGGGAGGACTTCTCTCCACCGAGTTTAGTGAGGGTAAGGTGCCAGGAAAAGTGATCATATTCATTCTTATGTTTGTAAAAGAATGATTGTTCACATATCTCTAAAAAGACCAAAACTGTGTATGTTGCAATGGGAAGACTTCCCCCAACCAAGTTTAGTGAGGGTAAGGTACCTGGAAAAGAGATAATATTCATTCTTATGTCTGTAAAAGAGTGATTGTTCACATATCTCTAGGAAGACCAAAAGCTTCTCCCAGCCAGTGATCTGCTTTTCCCTCTGCATTTATTCCTAGTGGTACTTAATCCAGCCTCCTCTCTCACCCAGGACTTGCTGCCTCCTACATTCTTATCTCTCAGAGACTGCAGGGATAAATATCCAGCTTCTATGTGCCAGAACCTGGGGCACCAGGGAAGAATCTATACAAAGGCCACAAAAAGCACTAAAGCTCAAGAAAATGAATTCTGATGTCATACTAGGAAAGAAGATAGGCCATGTTAATCACATGATAATTGAGTGGAGTAAGAGAATTTCCAATCAGAGGCTTCATTGTGTGACTCAGGGGCCGTTTTCAGGAAAGAAGTCATAGTCATTCTGGAAGGAGCATGAATGGTGTGGAGCTGTGTTTTGTGCTTGAAAGAATAGATGGGAATCAGAACCTGGTGGCCAATGTGTGCTCAGCAGAGATATTTTCTGCTTTATCTCTTGGTCAAAGGGTTGTGGGCAAGAGAGTGAAAGATACATTATAACTTAGATCTGTGGTTTAAAAATATCAGTTTAAGAATGATATATTTTAAAAGATGCATTGGAGGGAGTAAGAAGTGCTAAGTAGATGAAATACTTTTTAAAATTCTAGGTAAGACATGATAATGTGGAAGTATTAGCCAGTGAGACATTACAGACTTATGATCTATATGAGTTTCTTACTGGATTGTGAGATGGTGAGAGTGATTTCACAGTCAATGCTGAAAGGTATTGGTGCCATTAACAAGAAGGGGAACGACGGGGGATAGGTATGGGAGAAACAACACTTTGTATTACTATATTCCTGTTTTCCTTGGCAGAACTTGAAGCTTATTTCATAAAATTTCTACATTTTTTCCAAACAAGTGTTCTGTTTGTTACATGACCGTGTTAGGCTTTTTGTTTTGTTTTGTTTCTTTTTCTTTTTGCTTTTTTGTTTTAGTTTTATTGTTTGTTTTGTTTTTTAATTTTAATTTTTAAAATTTTTTTTATATGTTATTGGGGTACAGGTCTTGTTTGGTTACATGAGTAAGTTCTTTAGTGGTGATTTGTGAGATTTTGGTGCACCCATCACTGGAGCAGTATACACTGCACCATATTTGTAGTCTTTTATCCCTCACACCATTCCCACCCTTCCCCTAAGTCCCCAAAGTCCATGGCATCATTCTTATACCTTTGCGTCCTCATAGCTTAGCTCCCACATATCAGTGAGAATGTATGATGTTTGGTTTTTTATTCCTGAGTTACTTTACTTAGAACTATAGTCTCTAATCTCATCCAGGTCACTGCAAATGCTGTTAATTCATAATTCATTCCTATTTATGGCTGAGTATTATATATATATATGCCACAATTTTCTTTATCCACTCATTGATTGATGGGCATTGGGGTTGTTTCCACGATTTTACAATTGAGAATTGTGCTGCTATAAACATGGGTGTGCAAGTATCTTTTTCGAATAATGACTTATTTTCCTCTGGGTAGATACCCAGTAGTGGGATTGCTGGATCAAATGGTAGTTCTACTTTTTGTTCTATAAGGAATCTCCACACTGTTTTCCATAGTGACTGTACTAGTTGACATTCCCACCAGCAGTGTAGAAGTGTTCCTTGATCATTACATCAATGCCAACATCTACTGTTTTTTTTTATTTTTTGATTATGGCCACTCTTGCAGGAGTAAAGTGGTATCACATTGTGGTTTTGATTTGCATTTCCCTGATCTTCAGTGATGTTGAGCATTTTTTTATATGTTTGGTGGCCATTAGTATATCTTCTTTTGATTATTATCTATTCATGTCCTTAGCCCACTTTTTGATGAGATCGTTTGTTTTTTTCTTGCTGATTTGTTTGACTTCATTGTAGATTCTGGATATTGGGCCTTTGTCAGATGTATAGATTGTGAAGATTTCCTCCCACTTTGTGGGCTGTTTGTTTACTCTGCTGACTGTTCCTTTTGCTGTGCAAAAGCTCTTTAGTTTAATTAGGTCCCAACTATTTATCTTTGTTTTTATTGCATTTGCTTTGGATTCCTGGTCATGAAATCCTTGCTTAAGCCAATACCTAGAAAGGTTTTTCCATTGTTATCTTCTAAAATATTTATAGCTTCGGGTCTTATGTTTAAGTTCTTAATCCATCTTGAGTTGATTTTTCTATAAGGTGATAGATAAGGATGCAGTTTCATTCTCCTACATGTGGCTAGCCAAGTATCCAGCACCATTAGTTGAAAAGGGCGTCCTTTTCCCACTTTATATTTTTGTTTCCTTTGTCAAACATCAGTTGGCTATAAGTATTTGGGTTTATTTCGTTGTTCTCTATTCTGTTCCATTGGTCTATGTGCCTATTTTTATACCAGTGCCATACTGTTTTGGTACTACGGCCTTATATTATAGTTTGAAACCAGGTAGTGTGACGCCTCTAGATTTACTCTTTTTCCTTAATCTTGCTTTGGCTGTGTGGGCTATTTTTTGGTTCCATATGAATTTCAGAATTGTTTTTTCTAGCTCTGTGAAGAATGATGGTTTTATTTTGATGGGGATTGCATTGAATTTGTACATTGCTTTTGGCAGTATGGTCATTTTCACAACATTGATTCTACCCATCCATGGGCATGGGATGTGTTTCCATTTGTTTGTGTTGTCTGTGATTTGTTTCAGCAATGTTTTGTGGTTTTCCTTATAAAGGTCTTTCAACTCCTTGGTTAGGTATATTCCTGAGTATTTTTTTTTTTTGCAGCTATTGTAAAAGGGGTTGAGTTCTTGATTTGATTCTCAGCTTGGTTACTGTTGGTATATAGAAGAACTACTGATTTGTGTACCTTAATCTTGTATCTGGAAACTTTGCTGAATTCTTTTATCAGTTCTAGGAGATTTTCGGAAGAGTCCTTAGGGTTTTCAGGTAAACAAGCATATCTTCATCAGACAGGGACAGTTTGTCTTCCTCTTTACCAATTTGGATGCCCTTTATTTATTGTTCTTGTCTGATTACTCTGGCTAGGACTTCCAGTACTATGTTGAAGAGGAGTGGTGAGAGTGAGCATGCTTGTGTTGTTCCCATTCTCAGAGGGAATGCTTTCAACTTTTCCCCATTCAGTATTATGTTGGCTGTGGGTTTGTCATAGATGGCTTTTATTACATTAAGGTATGTCCCCTGCATGCCGATTTTTCTGAGGGTTTAATCGTATAGGGATGCTGGATTTTGTTGAATGCTTTCTCTACATCTATTGAGATTATCATTTGATTTTTGTTTTTAATTATTTTTATGTGGTGTATCACATTTATTGACTTGCATATGTTAAATCATTCCTGTTATGAAAACCACTTTATCATGGTGGATTATCTTTTTGATATGTTTTTGGATTTGGTTAGCTAGTGTTTTGTTAAGAATTTTAGCATCAACATTCCTTAAAGATATCTGTCTGTACTTTTCTTTATTGGTTGTGTCCTTTCCTGATTTTGGTATTAGGGTGATGCTGGCTTCATAGAATGAATTAGTGAGGGTTCCTTCTTTTTCTATCTTGTGGAATAGTGTCAAAAGGATTGGCATCAATTCTTCTTTGCATGTCTTGTAGAATTCTGCTGTGAATCTATCTGGTCCTGGACTTTTTTTTGTTGGTAATTTTTAAACTACCATTTCAATCTCACTGCTTGTTATTGGTCTATTCAGGGTATCAATTTCTTCCTGATTTACACTAAGAGGGTTGTATTTTTCCGGAATTTATCCATCTCTTCTAGGTTTTATAGTTTATGTACATAAAGGTGTTCATAATAGCCTTAAATGATGTTTTCTATTTCAGTGGTGTCAGTTGTAATATCTCATATTTCATTTCTTCCTGAGGTTATTTGCATTTTTCTCTCTTCTTAGTTAGTCTTGCTAATGGTCTATCCATTTTATTTATCTTTTCAAAGACCAGCTTTTTGTTTCATTTATCTTTTGTGGAGTTTTGTTTGTTTGTTTCAGTATCATTTAGTTCTGCTCTGATCTTGGTTATGTCCTTTCTTCTGCTGGGTTTGGGTTTCGTTTATTCTTGTTTCTCCAGTTCCTTGAGGTATGACCTTAGATTGTCTCTTTGTGCTCTTTTGGACTTTTTGATGTAGGTGTTTAGGGCTCTGAACTTTCCTCTTAGCACAGCCTTAGCTGTATCCCAGAGGTTTTGATAGGTTGTGTTTTTTGTTTTTATTTATTTTTATTTTTTGAGAGGGAGTCTCGCTCACTTGCCCAGGCTGGACTGCAGTGGCGCGATCTCAGCTCACTGCAAGCTCCGCCTCCCAGGTTCATGCCATTGTCTTGCCTCAGTCTCCCGAGTAGCTGGGACTACAGGCACCCACCACCATGCCTGGCTAATTTTTTTTTTTCGTATTTTTAGTAGAGACGGGGTTTCACCATGTTAGCCAGGATGATCTCGATCTCCTGACCTTGTGATCCACCCACCTTGGCCTCCCAAAGTGCTGGGATTATAGGCGTGAGCCACTGCGCCTGGCCTAGGTTGTGTTGTTATTGTCATTCAGTTCAAAGAAATTTTTAAATTTCCATCTTGATTTTGTTTGACCCAGTGCTCACTCAGGAGCAAGTTATTTAATATCGATGTATTTGCGTGGTTTTGAAGGTTCCTTTTGGAGTTTATTTCCAGTTTTTTTCCACTATAGTGTGAGACAGTGCTTGATATAGTTTCAATTTTCTTAAATTTATCAAGCCTCCTTTTATGTCCTATTATATGGTCTATCTTGGAGAAAGTTCCATGCATTGTTGAATTGAACGTGTATTCTGTAGTTGTTGGATAAAATGTTCTGTATATATCTGTTAAGTCCATTTGTTACAACGTATAGTTTAAATCCATTGTTTCTTTTTTGACTTTCTGTCTTGATTGACCTGTCTACTGCTGTCAGTGAAGTATTGAAGTCCCTCACTATAATTGTATTGCTATCTCATTTCTTAGGTCTATTAGTAATTGTTTTATAAACTTGGGAGGTCCAGTGTTAGGTGCATATATATTTAGGTTTGTGATACTTTCCTGTTGGACAAGGCCTTTTACCATTATATAATGTCCCTCTTTGTCTCTTTCAACTGCTGTGGCTTTAAAGTTTGTTTTGTCTGATGTAAGAATAGCTCCCCTGCTCGCTTTTGGTGTCCATTTGCACAAAATGCCTTTTTCCACCCCTTTACTTTAAATTTTTGTGAGTCCTTATGTGTTATGTGAGTCTCCTGAAGGCAGCAGATGATTGGTGAGTTCTTATTCATTCTCCGGTACTGTATCTTCTAAATGGAGCATTTAGGCCATTTACATTCAATGTTAGTATTGAAATGTGAGGTACTGTTGCATTCATCAGGCTCTTTGTTGCCTGTGTACTTTGTTTTGTTTGTTTTTGCTTTTTAACTTGTATTTTTATTTTACAGGTCCTGTGTGATTTATGCTTTAAAGTCGTTCTGTTTTGATGTGTTTCCAGGATTTGTTTCAAGATTTAGAGCTCCTTTTAGCAGTTCCTGTAGTAGTTGTTTGGTAATAGCAAATTATCTCAGCATTTGTTCATCTGAAAATGACTGTATCTTTCCTTCATATATGATGCTTAGTTTCACAGATACAAAACTCTTGACTGATAATTGTTTTGTTTGAGGAGGCTGAAGATAGGGCCCCAATCCCTTCTGGCTTCTGGGGTTTCTGGCAGAAATCTGCTGTTAATCTGATAGGCTTTCCTGTATTGTTTACCTCGTGCTTCTGTCTCACAGACCTTAAGATTCTTTCCTTTGTCTTAACTTTGGATAACCTGATGACAATGTGCCTAGGTGAAGATCTTTTTGCAATGAATTTCCCAGGTGTTCTTTGTGCTTCTTGTAATTGCATGTCTAGGTCTCTAACAAGGCCACAGAAGTTTTCCTTGATTATTCCCCCAAATATGTTTTGCAAGGTTTTAGAATTGTCTTCTTTCTCAGGTACACCAGTTATTCTTAGGTTTAGTCATTTAACATAATTCCAGACTTCTTGGAGGCTTTGTTCATATTTTCTTATTCTTTTTTCCTTGTCTTTGTCGGATTGGGCTAATTCAAAGACCGTGTCGTTGATCGCTAAATTTCTTTATTCTACTTGTTCAATTCTATTGCTGAGACTTTCCAGAGAATTTCGCATATCTAAAAGTGTATTCTGCGTTTCCTGAATTTTTTATTGCTTTTTCTTTAAGCTATCTATTTCCTTGAATATTTCTCCCTTCACTTCTTGTATAATTTTTTTGGATTTCCTTGCATGGGGCTTTGCCTTTCTCTGGTCCCTCTGTGATTAGCCTAATAACTAACCTCCTGAATTCTTTTTTAGATAAATGGAGGATTTCTTCTTAGTTTGGATCCACTGTTGGTGAACTAGTGTGATTTTTGGGGGGTACTAACAAGCCTTGTTTTGTCATATCACCAGGGTTGGTTTTCTTGTTCCTTTTCATTTGGGTAGGCTCTGTCAGAGGGAAGATCTATGTCACGCACATCCATGTGAAGAGAGTCCACCAAGCAGGCTTTGTGTGAGCAATAAAGCTGTTTATTTCACCTGAGTGCAGGAGGGCTGAGTCCAAAAAAAGGAGTCAGCAAAGAGAGATAGGGGTGGGGCAGTTTTATAGGACTGGAGTAAGCAGTGGAAAGTTGCAGTTAAAGGTGGTTATCAATTGTCAGCAGAGGAGGGAGTCACAGGGTGCATGGTAGGGAGATCATAAGACTCATTGCCCAGAAGAATGTCACGAAGTTGATTGATCAGTTGGGGCAGGGCAGGAACAAGTCAATGGAATGTTGTAAGGTTGGTCAGTCAATTAAGACAGGAGCTGGCTGTTTTACTTCTCTTGTAGTTTTGGGTTGCCCCAGACTTCTTGGCTCCCGCAGGCCATCTGGACATATATGTGCAGGTCACAGGGATTACAATGGCTGAGCTTCGGCTCAGAGGCCTGACATTCCTGTCTTTTTATTTATAAAATATAAAGTTATAATAAAAGATAAAGAAAATATAAGTTTTACTGGGGATTATTGGGGTAGGGGCGATGTTTCTTGGGACTGCTTCAAGCGTGACCAGGAACTGCATGGACACCTTAAAAAATTTTTATAATGAGTTACAAGGAATAGGAATTTAGGCTGTTGGGAGATCTTGGGGCAGAGGATGGTACCGTGGGGTTGTTAAAAGTAGCATTTGTCGTATAGGATGATTGGTAATGATCTGAATGTGGTTTTGTATGAATTGAGAAACCAAACAGAAGACACAAGGCCTGAATAAGAGAAGGAGAAACACAGGTACCAGGCGACTAAGAATAGGGAGGAGCCAAGACACCCAGTTAGAAAGTGTCCAGGTGGATCCACTGTAATTATTTGCCTGGCTGCCAAGTTTTTGGGCATCTTTAAGCTTTTTTATGTTGTCATATAGCAGGCTGGATTGTTTTAGATAAAAACAAAATTGTTCATTTAAAAATACACAGAGTCCTCCTTTTTCAGCAGTGAGTAGGTCAAGTCCTCGGCGACTTTGAAGGAGAACTGCGGCTCAGGAGTCAACCTGGGCCTGAAGGACTGATAAAGTTTGTGATTTATCTGTAATGCTAGTAGAAAAGTTATTAGAAAGGCTACAGAAGGCTGTGATAGAAGTTGAAACCCCTGCTATTCCAGCTCCAAGGGCAGTAGTGGAAGCAGAAAGTCCTAAGTCTACAAGTAGAGGGATTAGAGAAATAATTCTTTTTTGTCTGGTTGGTGTCATGCGGGGGACAGGAAGTTGCATGGTCTTATTTGAAAATTGAATTTTGGGAACAAGAAAAACTAGTGTACATGTACCTATCCAATTAGCAGGTAGACATGTAGGTGGAGGAGCCGCAGAGGAAGGAAAGACCTTTGTAAGGCAAAACCGGAAATGTAAAGTGAAAAGATGAGAGGAAGCACCAAAAGAGGTTTCTTGCACCTAGACTCTTAGGGATTTAGCGAAAGCAGCACGTTAGAGGTTGTAATGGGGATTGATGGGGCAACTGGGTAGAGGGGGAGGTTCTATTTTTATGGTGTATGAGTAAGCTCATAATGACTACGAGTAACCTTTCACTGCTATTCATGGGGCTGGTTATAAGCAAGCAAGTGGAGGGGTTAGGAGGAGATTCCAAAGAACAAGGGGAAGGTAGCCAAGGATGGAGTGAAATGCAGGGCAAATGTCTTAAAGGAAATGACAGATTCTAAGAGGCGGGCTAGTGGCTTGTAACCCACATGGAAGAGGTTATGAAAGGACGATAGAGTGGAATGAGCCTGTGAAGCTGGAAAGAGGTGTTTTCCTTGGTCTAAGAACCATTTGCCTTGAGTGGGGAGGGATTTATAGGTGGAAACTTCAGTGGGAGAGTAAGTAGGAGTGACTAATGAGAAAGAGAGAAACTGGCCGTGAGGGACAGAAGTAGGAATACTGGCTCCTTCTTTAGCTGTCTTATCAGCGTAATTGTTGCCTTGAGCAATGGGGTCTGAGGTCCTTTGATGGCCTTTGCAGTGAATGGCTCCACCTTCCTTTGGAAGTAAAGCGTCCTTGCGAAGAGTTTTTATTAAAGAGGCATTAATGATGGAGGACCCTTGCTAACTAGGAAACTTCTTTCAGCCCGTATGGTGGTGCAGGACGTCAGAGGCATATTTAAAGCCAGTATAAATATTGACACGGAATCCTTTTGCAAGAGTGAGGGCTCAAGTTAAGGCAATGAGTTAGGCTTGCTGAGAGGTAGTGGAGTGGACCAGAGCAGTAGCCTCAATGATAGATGTATAAGATACTATATCATAGCCTGCCTTTTCTGGTGAGTGGTGATTAGGCCTGGTGGAACTGCCATCAATAAACCAAGTGTGATCAGGGTAAGGAGAAGGAAAAAAGGAAATATGGGGAAATGGAGTGAATGCCAGCTGGATCAGAGAGATATAGTCATGGGGGTCAGGTGAGGTATCAGGAATAATGTGGAGGCCAGCCTAAAACAGTAAGGTCAAGTTGTTTTGACAGAAAGGCTACAGGGCGCGGTCCCAGCTCTTGTGTAAGAATTCCTACCGCACAGCCCTGCACTTCGGCTGTGTGTAATGAAAAAGGGTTGGGATGAGTTAGGGAGAGCTAGTGTGGGAGCAACTTCTAGGGCTGTTTTTAAGTAATGGAAAGAGGAGTAGGGAAAGGATTTAGGATCTATGGGGTCAGCTAGGTTTTCCTTTGTGAGTTTATAAATGGTTTTGTTAGGATGGCAAAACCAGGTATCCAAAGGTTAAAGTGTCCAACCATGCCCAGGAAGGAAAGGAGTTGTCGCTTTGTAGAAGGTGTTGGGGTTTGATAGATCAGCTGGACACGATCGGCAGGGAGGGCACGCATGTTTTCAAGAAGAATTATGCCGAGGTAGGTAAAAGATGTGGAAGAAATTTGAGCTTTGGAGGGGGATACCCGTTATCTTTGGAAAATAAATGCTGAAGGGTATCTTGTTGAAAAGACTCAAAGGAGGGACTACAGAGTAGAAGGTCATCAATATATTGAATAAGGTGAGAACCACAGGGGTGGAAAGAAAGTAAATCATGAGAAAGAGCTTGGCTGAAGTAATGAGGGCTGTCCCGGAAGCCTTGAGGCAATACAGCCCAGGTAAGCTGCTGGGACTGATGGGTGTCAAGATCAGTCCAGGTAAAAGCAAAGAGAGGCTGGGATGAAGGGTCTAAAGGAATAGTAAAGGAAGCATGTTTGAGATCCAGAACAGAATAATGGGTTGTACAGGGAGGTATTGAGTATAGGAGAGTATATGGGCTTGGCACCACAGGGTGGATAGGCAAGACAATTTGGTTGATAAGGCGAAGATCCTGGACCAGCCTGTAAGAATGGCCGGTTTTTGGACAGTTAGGATAGGAGAGTTGTAAGGAGATTTTGTAGGCTTTAAGAGGCCATGTTGTAACAGGCGGGTAATAAAGGCTTTAACCTTTTTAAAGCCCGCTGTGGGGTGGGGTATTAGCGTTGAGCAGGGTAAGGGTAAAGGTTTTAAAAGGCGTGTGGTAGATTGCCAGAGAGGGAGTAGAGATATCCCATATTTATGGGTTCAGGTTGGGGGATACAAGAGGAAGATGCAAAGGAGGCTTTAAACTGGGGGAAAGAGCGGCAATGAGGTGTGGCTGTAGCCTAGGAATAGTTAGGGAAGCAGATATTTTAAGATGTCTCGACCTAACAAGGGAGCTGAGCAGGTGGGAATAACTAAAAAGGAGTGCATAAAAGAATATTGTCCAAGTTGGCACCAAAGTTGGGAAGTGTTAAGAGGTTTAGAAGCCTGGCTGTCAGTACCCACAACAGTTATGGAGGCAGGGGAAACAGGCCCTTGAAAAGAAGGTAATGTGGCGTGGGTAGCCTCCTTATTGATTAAGAAGAGGATGGACTTACCCTCCACTGTAAGAGTTAGCCAAAGTGTCTGTGATGGTCCAGGAGGCTTCCAAGGCGATCAGGCAGTGTCAGTCTTCAGCTACTAAGCCGAGAAGGTCTGGGAAGGAGTCAGTCAGAGAGCCTTGAGCCAGAGTTCCAGGGGCTCTGGGAGTGGCTGCTGGGTGAGTTGGACAGTCCAATTTCCAGTGGGGTCCCACACAAATGGGACACGGCTTAGGAGGAATCCTGTGCTGTGGGCATTCCTTGGCCCAGTGGCCAGATTTCCGGCACTAGAAGCAAGATCCTGGGGGAGGAGGTCCTGGAGGAATGCCTGGCTGCTGCAGTTTAGGCGTTTTGAAGTTCTTGTGTGCTGGAGATGTGGCTGGGGTTTCTCATACAGGGGAGGCAAGTAATTGCAACTCAGAAATATGTTGCCATTTGGCTGCCTCTTGTCTGTTATTGTACACCTTGAAGGCGAGGTTAATTAAGTCCTATTGTGGGGTTTTAAGGCTGGAATCTAATTTTTGGAGCTTTATTTCGGGAATGGATTGGGTAATAAAATACATATTGAGAATAATGCGGCCTTCTGGCCCCTCTGGGTCTAGGGTGGTAAAGCATTTAAGGGTTGTTGCCAAACAGGCCATGAACTGGGCTGGGTTTTCATATTTCATGAAAAAGAGCCTAAACACTAACTGATTTGGGAGAAGTCAGATAAAGAAAAAGGAACACTAACCTTGACTATGCCTTCAGCTCCAGCCACCTCTGTAAGAGGAAATTGTTGGGCAGGTTGGGGGAGGGCTAGTCGCAGAATGAAACTGTAAGCCAGACCAGTTGTGAGGAGGGGAAGTGATAGAGGGATTATATGGTGGGGGAGCGGATGCTGAGGAAGAATTGGGACCTGGCTTGGCCTGGCAAGGAGCAGCCTGGGGAGGAGGGGAGAGGTCAGATGAGTCCATAGCAAAGGAGGATTCAAAGGACTCAGAGCTTGGGGTGAAGGACAGACAGGAGAGAAAGAAGAAAGATTTGGGATGAGTCGCATTGGGAGCAGAGACTAGGGAGGGACAAATGTGTAAAAGAATGCTTGGATGTCAGGCATCTCAGACTATTTGCCCATTTTTTGACAAAAATCATCCAGGTCTTGTAAGATGGAGAAATCAAAAGTGCCATTTTCTGAACATTTGGAACCACTGTTGAGTTTGTATTTGGGCCTAGCGGTATTGCAGAAGAAAATAAGACGTTTAGGTTTTAGGTTAGGTGTTAGTTGAAGGGGTTTTAGGTTTTTAAGAACACAGGCTAAGGGAGAAGAAGAGGGAATTGAGGGTAGAAGGTTGCCCGTAGTGAAGGAGGCAAGCCCAGAGAAAAGAGAGGGTAGAGACATGGAGGCGGGTGGTGGTACTTGCCACCCAGGGGAGTTTTTATGGACTCTAGTACTGGATTATTCACTAAGGTGAAGAATCAAGGCAGGCGTCCCCGTGGTGATCAGACACCTCTGAAATGTGGGTGAATAATCAGGCAGGGGTCCCCGCAGTGATTAGGCACCAAGGGAAGACTGTCTTCCTGAGTCTGTGACTGGCACCGGAGTTTTGGGTCCACGGATAAAATGTGTCTCCTTTATCTCTACTAGAGAGGAAAAAGAACTGGAATTGGAAGGACAGGGAGATTGAAGGGTAGCGAGAGAGGCTGGAGAAGAGAGTGAAAAGACTGTTTACCTGATTTGAAATTGATGAGATGTTCCTTGGGCTGGTTGGTCTGAGGACCTGAAGTCATAGATGTATCTCCTCACAGAGTGAGGGCGAGGATGGGAATGGTCTCCTGAAGGAGTCCTCCTGTCCCAGGTCTTTGGCACCAAATGTCATATGCATCCGTGTGAAGAGAGTCCACCAAACAGGCTTTGTGTGAGCAATAAAGCTGTTTATTTCACCTGGATGCAGGTGGGCTGAGTCTGAAAAAGGAGTCAGCAAAGGGAGATAGGGGTGGGGCAGTTTTATAGGACTGGGTTAAGCAGTGGAAAGTTACAGTCAGCAGAGGAAGGAGTCACAAGGTTCATGGTGGGGAGATCATAAGACTCATTGCCCAGAAGAAGAATGTCACGAGGTTGATCAATCAGTTGGGGCAGGGCAGAAAAAAGTCATAATGGAATGTTGTAAGGTTGGTCAATCAGTTAAGACAAGAGCTGGCTGTTTTACTTCTTCTGTAGTTTTGGGTTGCCCCAGACTTCTTGGCTCTTGCAGGCCATCTGGACATATATGTGCAGGTCACAGGGGTTACAATGGCTGAGCTTCGGCTCAGAGGCCTGACAGTCTAGGGCTGAAGGCTGTTGTTCAGGATTTTTTGTCCCACGGGTTGTTCCCTTGATATTGTACTCCCCGTTTTTCTGTGGATGTGGCTTCCTGTGAGCCGAACTGCAGTGATTGTTGTTTCTCTTCTGGATCTAGCCACCCAGTGAGTCTACCCAGCTCCGGACTGGTACTGGGGTCTGCACAGAGTCCTGTGATGTGAACTCTCTATGGGTCTCTCACCTGTAGATATCAGTGCCTGTTCTGGTGGAGATGGCAGAAGGTGCAGTGGACTTTGTGAGGGTCCTTAGCTTTGGTGGTTTAATGCTCTATTATTGTGCTGGTTGGTCTCCTGCCAGGAGGTAGTGCTTTCCAGATAGCATCAGCTGTAGTAGTGTGGAGAACAACCAGCAGTGGGTGGGGCCCTAGAACTCCCAAGATTATATGCCCTTTGTCTTCTGCTCCCAGGATGGGTAGAGAAAGACCATCAGGTGGGGGTGGGGCTAGGCATGTCTGAGCTCAGAGTCTCCTTGGGCTGGTCTTGCTGCAGCTGCTGTGGGGGATGGGGTTGAGATTCCCAAGTCACAGGAATTGTGTACCTAGGAGGACTGTGGCTGTCTCTGCTGGGTCATGCAGGTTGTCAGGGAAGTGGGGGAAAATCAGCAGTCACAGGCCTCACCCAGCTGCCACGTAAACCAGAGGGCCATTCTCAGTCCCACTGTGCAGCCCACAACAGCCCCGAGTCTGTTTCCAGGCAGAGGGTGAGACAGGCTTGAAAACTTGCTGGATACTTTCCACCTCCCAGCTGCAAAAGAAAAGGGCTTTAGTTCTTCCACCACCTGTGAAGTCTGCAAGCGGGATTTGTGCCTCCTCCCCCACCCCAGAGTTCTGGCCAAGAGGCTTCTCGCCCTTTCAAATTGTTACAGAGTTCAGCTAGAGAATTCCTTCTTCCTGTAGAGTTTTACTCCCTGCTCCTCTGGCCACCCTTGTAATGGATCCTTGTGGTACCAGGCAGGAATGGGCTGCTTGGGGATCTCGCGATCTCCTGGGGCCTTTCTGCTGCTTCCTCTACCCCTGTATTTCACTTGGTTTGGCACTCTGACTTGACTCAGCTCCAGGCAAAGTCAGAAACTTCTCTTGCAAACAGACCTTCAGCTGTGTGTTCAGGAGAGGAGGGTCTCCCTTTCCTACTTCCACAGTTGGGGCACTCACCGTATTTGGGGTGTCTCTGGGGTCCTGCAGGAGCAGTCCACTTCCTTCAGAGGGTCTGTGGGTCCTCTCAGTATTGCCCGTTTGTTCTTGCAGTTGATCTGGAGCTAAAATGCACAGTGCAAGCCTCCACATGCTGCTCTGTCCAGAATTGCAATCTAGTCCCAAGATCCCGACAAAATTCTCTGTTTTTGCGTTCCTATAAAGAAATACCTAAGACTGGGTAATTTATAAAGAAAAGAGGTTTAATTGGCTCACAGTTCTGCAGGATGTACAGCAAGTATAGAATTGACATCACATGGTTTCTGGGGAGGCCTCACAGAGCTTTTACTCATGACATTAGGTTAAGCAGGAGCTTGCATATTATGTAGTGAAAGCAGGAGCAACAGATAGTTAGTGAGGGGAAGGTGCCACACACTTTTAAATGACCAGAGCTTGTGAGAACTCACTATCACCAAGACAACACCAAGTCATGAGAGATCCATCCCTATGAACCAAACACTTCCCACCAGGCCCTAGCCTCCAGGATGGGGTATTGCAATTCAACCTGAGATTTGGGCAGGGACAAATATCCAAACTATATTACGGCACTGTCCATAGTTGGTGCTCTGCCATGATAATGTGTGAGTCAGGGTGCAAAAGATGGAGACTGGACATTTTATGAATACTGAGTGATGTGTGGAGGGCCCAGTCATGGGCAGGCACACACTGACCCTTGAGGGTAAAGATAGCTACTTTATATCTGGGCCCAAAGTCTGTTGTCCTCTAGCTGCCTGGGTGCTGAGATTGTTGGGGGGACCCTATACAATTTCAGTCTTCTAGGACAATAAATGTAGTAGCCCACAAAACAGCAGTTGTCACCTATGTACCTTATCTTCCTAAACATTGCCACACCAATTTTAGGGGAGACTGAATGAGTGATTATTAGACCCCAGAGGTTCCTGCCTTATATCAGTTTGCCTTAGTGGTTCTCTTTGTGGTTTTAAGAATAGGCCCTTCCTTTACGTAACCTTTCCCTCACTGATATATACACAGACTCAGAGTCTCTAAGGACATATTTCCTTATGTAGAAGCAGTATGAGGAGAGGAAAATCAGAACTTCTGAGACATGATACATTCAATATACTCCTGCCTTCACCACCATAGAGTATGGGAGCTAAAGATATTTCCTAGATATTTTTCCTTAGCTTATGGCGGAATTAAAGGACTTTAAAATAGCCTGATTATTCTATATTTTCCTGACGATGTCTCTCTCCGTTTCCTTGAGAAGTTCTCTATTTTATTTTCTTCCCATTACCTCAAGTATTTATTCTTTGTGTTATAAACAATCCAATTATACTTTTAGTTATTTTTAAGTGTAAAATTAAATTATTATTTATAGTTACCCTGTTGTGCTATCAAACATTAGATCTTATTAATTTTCTCTATTTATTAGGCAGTTCCAGCTGCCTATGTGTCTGTCTGTGTGGCCAGACTGTACTCTAAAGTATTTGTTGATGATTCGCGAGCTAGGTCATAGGCCTATGGCTCAATCTTTAGGCCTCTGGGGTGAAATAACTATAAATGATCAAATCTTAGGCTCTCGTGGTAGCTGCTGTGTCAGGTAAGAAATGGCCTTATCAGGACGTTTTTTTTTCCTTTGGGCAGGTGAGTGAGTTTTATGGGAAGCTAACTTCCAAATAGGATGTCTGTTTATTTAGACATGGTGCGAGGTGTGCCTGCTGAGAGGACAGCCTGGTGGTGATAGTCCCCCAAACTATTTATTTTGATCCTGAAGATTCCTTGTAGAGGACTACAAGTGATAGCCAGGGGTTGTTGGAGGTCATGAAAACAGCTGAGATTAGGTTGCATAAAGGGTAGGTCTAATAACTTCAGATACAAGGTCTCAAGCAACTGTATTTCTATATATTAGCAGTAAACAATTGGAAACTGAAATTAAAATTACAATACTATTCAAATATGCTCAAAGAGACTAAAATATGTATAAACCTAACAAAATATTTAAAGAATTTTTATGCTTAGAAGTATTAAATGTTCATAAAAAATCAAAGAAGACCTAAATAAATGGAGAAACATAACCATGTTCTTGGAATGGAAGATACAACATAGTAAAAATGTCAATTCTTTGTAGATTTATATACAGATTTAACATCATCGCCATTAAAATGCCATGGGGATTCTTTTTAAATATAGAAAGCTGTTTGTAATTTTTTATGGGGAGGCAAAGGAACTAGAATAGTCAGGAAAATTGGGGGAAAATAGAATACAGTTGGATGAATCACAACACTTAAATTAAAGACCTACTTATTCAAGACTTCATGGTGTTGGTGAATGGATAGACACATAGATCAGTGGAACAAAATAGAGAGTCCGGAAATAGACCTAACAAATATGATCAATTGATTTTTTTTTTTACTTTAAGTCCCAGGATACATGTGCAGAACGTGCAGGTTTGTTACACAGGTATACATGTGCCATGGTGGTTTGCTACACCAAACAACTCATCATCTATGTTTTAAGCCCTACATACATTAGGTATTTGTCCTAATACTCTCCCTCCCCTTGCCCTCCACCACTCAACAGCCCCTGCAATGTGATATTCCCCTCCCCATTTCAGTGTGTTCTCATTGTTCAACTCCCACTTATGAGTGAGAACATGTGGTGTTTGGTTTTCTGTTCCTGTGTTAGTTTGCTGAGAATGATGGCTTCCAGCTTCATCCATGTCCCTGCAAAGCACATGATCTCATTCTTTTTTTATGGCTGCATAGGATTCCCTGGTGTATATGTGCCATATTTTCTTTATTCAGTCTATCATTGATGGGCATTTGGGTTGGTTCCCATGTCTTTGCTATTGTAAATAGTGCTGCAATAAACATACATGTGCATGTGTCTTTATAGTAGAATGATTTATAATCCTTTGGGTATATACCCAGTAATGAGATTGTTGGGTCAAATAGGATTTCTGGTCCCAAATCCCTGAGGAATCGCCACACTGTCTTCCACAATGATTGAACTAATTTACATGCCCACCAACAGTGTAAAAGCATTTCTATTTCTTCACAGCCTCGCCAGCATCTATTGTTTCTTGACGTTTTAATAATTGCCATTCTGACTGGCATGAGATGGTATCTCATTGTGGTTTTGATTTGCATTTCTGTAATGATCAGTGATGTTGAGCTCTTTTTCATATGTTTATTGACCACATAAATGTCTTCTTTTGAGAAGTGTCTGTTTATATCCTTTGCCCACTTTTGAATGGTGGTGTTTGTTTTTTTCTTGTAAATTTAAGTTCCTTGTAGATTCTGGATATTAGACCTTTGTCAGATGGATAGATTGCAAAAATTTTCTCCCATTCTGTAGGTTACCTGTTCACTCTGATGATAGTTTCTTTTGCTGTGCAGAAGCACTTTAGTTCAGTTAGATTCCATTTGTTAATTTTGGATTTTGTTGCAATTGCTTTTGGTGTTTTCATCATGAAGTCTTTGCCCATGCCTATGTCCTGAATGGTATTACCTAGGTTTTCTTCTAAGGTTTTTATGGTTTTGGGTTTTACATTTAAGTCTTTAATCCATCTTGAGTTAATTTTTGTATAAGGTGTAAGGAAGGGGTCCAGTTTCTGTTTTCTGCATATGACTTCCAGTTTTTCCAACACCATTTATTTATGAGAGAATTCTTTCCCCATTACTTGTTTTTTTCAGGTTGTAGCAGGACAAGCCACAGACAAAATCCCTCAGACACCAAGTTGTAGAAGGAAGGGGCTTTATTCAGCTGGAAACATTGGCAGACTAGCGTCTTAAAATCCGAGCTCCCTGAGTGCACAATTTCTGTCCCTTTTAAGGGCTCACAACGCTAAAGTTTTCACATGAGAGGGTCGTGACTGATTGAGCAAGCTAGGGAGTACGTGACAGGGGCTGCATGCACCGGTAGAGTGAAACAGAACAGAGCAGGAAGGTTCACAATGTCCTTCCATACAATGTGTGGAATCTATAGATAACATCAGTGGCTAGGTCAGAGGTTGAATTTTAACTACTAGGCTTAGACCAGGCAGGCCCAGGCCTGGTTTGGGTCCGGTTCTCAGCGCTGGGCTCCCTGCCTTTTGTTCCACTTCCTTTTTTTTTTTTTTTCAAGACATATTGAGTATAAAACAATCTGGGAGGGTTTTTCTCTTCTCTCATTTCCCCCCTTTGAGACTCTCACTCACTTTATTAGTGTGAGTTCTCACTTTCATTTTCACTACTTATTTCTTCCTGTATGATAGACTGATAATGATTCATATAGTACACTTGTGCTGAAGCATTTTGATGAACTAGGGTAACAGCTTTTTATTACATGAATTAGTATAGGTAGTATACAAGGGAGGAGTAAGCAGGTTCCTATTGTTATTATAATTCTTATTATTAGGGTTTTTAATCTTCGTAGTGCTGGGAAGTACCTTTCAAACACGGCCCCAGGGGCAAATCTGTGCCACACTTATACAGACACATGTGCCAGTTTTGTTATGTCTTTTACTGTATCTTCAACTGCCTGTCTTTGATTTTCTATGTGTAGCCAGCAATTAGTAAGGTTAAATTTCCTGCAAACTCCTCCTTTAGCTTCTAGCAAGTAGTCGAGAGCCAATCTATTTTGATAGATAGCATTTTTCTTCTGAGTTTCTTCCTGGGCCAGAATAGTCAAGCCTCTGCCAGTCTTATTAGTGATTATTTCTAAGACAGCTTGTAACTGTATGATTTGGTTGAGCATGCAAATGGGAGTCTGGTATCCCCACGAGCCATCTTGTGCCTAAGTAGCAGGCCCATAATATTGTATGATTCTCTCAGTGGGGGGCATTCATTATTTTTCTAATTTTTTTATAGCTATGGTGTTTTTTTTTTTTTTTTTTTTTTTTTTTTTTTTTTTTTTTTTTGCCGGAAGCATAGACAGGGAAGCCCAGGAGTTTGCCTTTCTTTATGGGCAGTAGGATGAAAGATGGTTTAATAGTGCCAATAACACAATTATCTGCCCACTGGTTGGGTAATTTGGCGTAAACTCTATGCCCACATATCCAGTATAATCCAGTGGGGGCTCTCCACTACTGGTGGGACTTCAGGTGGGTCCACACAGTTTGCAACTTTGGAAATTTACTAAATGGAGTTTTCTTAGTCTGGTATGAACTCCACTAGGTGGCTGTTTTTGTTGTTGTTGTTGTTTGTGGTACTATTATACAGCTTCTGTCCCAGACAACTAAGTCGTCCTGCAGGATGAGTGGATTCTTTGCCTTCTCTAGCTATGCAATATTGTCCAGTAATTGACACTTTTAGAACCTAGAAATTAGCAGGGTGATTCTTTTGGGCTGGGAATTCATCAGGAACTGGGTCTGTAGGTACTAATTCTCGGGCTTCCCATGGCCATTGATTTTCTATTACAGTTTCTCCACATACATAGCCTGAAGTGACATTGAGAGACTGGGATACATGCTCGACTAATTGCAAAAACAAATTTCTTGTTTTTCCTGGAATTTCTGGTACTGGCACATTCAGTTCATCATAGAAACTTTGAAATACTGGCTCAAGAGAGCGTTTATAAACTTCTCCTCAAACCATGATATTTACTTGAGGATCCAGTCCAGCTCCATCGATTCCTAGGGTTACACGCTCTCTTTTTTCATAGCGAGGTTTAAGGGGGTTGGTTATTACTAGTTCTAAGGGGTTACACTGACCACTGGTACAGGAAGGGCCACTTTTCCTTTTCTGAAGGTGGCTAGGATTTTTTTCATTTTTTATCCAAGTAGCCTAAATGACACAAGACCAGTATCCACGTTCATTTTCACACAGTCCTAATTCATGACAAATGTACTTATTTTCTGCCATATAGCCTCTTTTCTAATTAAGAGAACCACATCTTTTTCCTAACGTATTACTATTAATGACAGCACAGGCATCAAATGTTAAGGTGACTTCTTTGGGCACCCCTTTTTCTTCTGTTTTGGCTAACACTTTACTCATATAGTTTATGAGCCCCCACCAGTCCTCAGTCCTTAATCTTATTTTAAAAACTGTGGTCATGGGAGGCTCAGATGGGTCATAACACACATCAGGTTGGTCATTTCCTGGGCTATATACCTTGTATAGAATAACATTATACAAACAAGTTCTTTTTTGAGTCCCAGTATACTTATAATAACCATAAAATAATAGGACTGTAGCAACCTTTTGTCCTACCTCAGTGACTTGATGTATACACTGGGAACAGTCCTCAGTCTGAGGAAGATCAGTTGAAGTCCTTTCTGTACAAGTCCAAATTTTAAGGAAAATGAGTCCTGCGATGAGTTTTCTCATGCTTCGGCCATGTGTGGGCCAGTCAGCTTCTGCGTGTGACTGGAGCAGGGCTTGTCATCTTCTTCAGTCACTTTGCAGGAGTTGGCGAAGCTGCTCCTGTCCATGTACAGCTCACGGTCTACTGATGTTCAAGGATGGTCTTGGAAGTTGGGCCCACTAGAATAAACTGAGTCTAATACCTCTACACGGTTATGTTCAACTGGGCTCTCTGATACTGGGAGCAAGGCGTTGGGGTTTAGGGTGTTGCAAACTTCAGTGGTTATGCGGGGATTTTCACATAGCAAACTTTGGTACTTGGTTAATCTAGCATTTGTTAACCATTGATGTCCATTGGTATTTATCAAAGTTACCACAGCATGGGGGTCCTTTATATTCAGGTTTTGCCCAAGGGTTAGTTTATCTACTTCTTGTGCTAACAGGGCCATTGCTGCCAGGGCCCTTAGACATGGGTCAAGCCTTTGAAAACCCCATTTAGTTGTTTTGAGAGATAGGCCACTGGCCTTGGCCAGGGCCCCACAGTCTGGGTTAAAACTCCAACTGCCATTTTTTCTTTTTCTGACACATAGAGTGTAAAGGGTTTTGTCAGATCAGGTAGCCCCAGGGCTGGGGCCGACATCAGTTTTTCTTTTAACTCATGAAAAACTCATTGCTGTTGGTTGTAATAGATGTAGTTTATCCAATCTACATTTCTATTAACTGTCACCCACCAAAATATTGACTCAAATCCTGCAGCTATTTGATTTCAAGCTTTAAATTGATCTGGTATTCCCCATGGGACTCCAGTTGCATCTAAATAGACATGAGAGTTGAAAGACCCATAAGGGGCTTCTCTCACTTTACGATGTCTTATTCTTCTTCCCTCTGGTTGATGAAAGGCCAGGGTGAAAGGGATAGCCAATTGGACTAAAGTACAAGTGCCACTCCAGTTATTTGGCAGAGTGCCCAGTGAAGGTCCACCACAATACCACCACACATCTGCTTGGGGATGAACAAGGGCTGACTGATTGATAAGCTCTTGAAAATTCTTAAGCTCACTGCATCCCTTCAGGTCTCCAAGGAATGCTAAGTTTCCTCCCTGTCGTGAGAGACACGAAGTGAACTTAGTGTTGGGAGACAGAAGCTGGATGGCCCTTGGGGGCTGACCTGCAGGGTGCCGGACTTCAGGATAAAGCAGAGAGAGCTTGGCACAACTTATTACTCCAGGCTGTAGAATCCTGGAAAAAAGCTACCATGCAGCCCACACCTGGTCGACTGGAGGACCACCTTAGTGGAAAGGGGACAATCTGGGCCTCTGGCCTGCCATGTGCACAAGCATAACAATTGCTTTTGTTTAATGTGTGGATGGAATATTTGATCCATTCCAACCAGGCATTTGCATCTTGGTATCTTGTCTTAATTGCCAAAGTTTAAGTCTTTAACTTCTATGATCCTCTAGTAAAAAAAATGTATGATTTTAGGAAATTACAAAAACCAGTTGGGGCAGTCCATCCTTGCTCTTTAGTGGTCCACAGAATGTTGGACCAACTATGGCATAAAAGCTCTACATTGAGTGGCAAGACTCCTGGTTGACACTGGAGTCTTTATCGAAATTTTCCCGGATTAAATTGTCCTAATTTACTAATGCCTAACCTGAGGAGAGTCAGGAGGGACAGGGGTACTTTTCTGAGGTAGAGAGCTGTCTTTGACTTGGCAAGTCCCCACAGGGTATATCAAGGCAAGCATTAAATGCAATAGTTTGAGGTGAAATTGACTTGGTTATGTTTATAACTAGATGGTCAGCAATAGAGCGATGAAAGAAGAAAGAGTAATAGAATAGATGAGTTAAATTTTTCTTAGCTTTAGTTTGGTAGGCTATTCCCCTGGGACTGTGGCCCACAACTCGAGTGGGTGGGGCTTTGACTGGGGTGTGATGAGTCCATCCCTTTTTTGCTCTACGAACAGCAGTCTCGGTGGTTAGTAGCACAAGGTAGAGTCCTTCCCAGGCTGGCTCGAGTTTTTCTTCTTTCCTCCCTTTGATTAGAAGGTGATCTTCAGGCTGGCACTGGTTTACTGGAAATTCTAGGAGTGCTACCTGTGCTACAAGACTTTTAGTTTTGAGGGAAAAGAAAGTGGAAGATAAACCAAGTATATAATTTCTAAGAGATTGACATTTTGTTTTAAATGTGGGGACATCAACAGTGGACTTTATAGTCTTTGGTGCCTTCTTACTGAGAAATTTCTTTTAGCACCTATTTTTATTAGTTTTTAGATCAAAGAAAGCCAAACACCATTTTATATTTAATAATGCTTTTTGTATGATGTTTATACCAGATAAGCTAAATTTCACCTTTATATTAGTGTGTCATTAATGTTAAACTTAGTTTTAATAAAACTTTGTAGACATATGTATTCAACTTTTAATGTCGGACCATAAGGTAAGATTTTTATAGACCTTTTTTCAAACTTTTATAATATTTGTTGAAGAGCAGGTTAGTGCTTTAAGAAAAACCCATTGTGTTTTTACTTTAATGTCCAGTTCACAGAAAAACTGGATGATACCCCTTTAACTTTAGCTAATATGTTTACACACATAATTTACACACAATTAACATTTTAAAACTTGCTTAAACCTTTACAACAATTTTTTAACCTTTTAATATAGGTAAAAGTCCACATTCTTATGCCTCCTTATAATCCCTTTACCAAAGGTATACTTTACTTTTCTTATACACCTTGCTGTTTCTTCAATAGCTTTACATTCAGGAGGCCTAATTACTTTTAAATTATGCAACATTTCTTGCATAAATTCTTTTTCTAACACACTTTTAAAATAATTTTTTTTCACGACTTTTACAGGCAATTCTTCAACATGTCTTAACTTTCTGACTTATTACAAACATTTTTTTTCTTTAAACAACCAGTTAATTTATTTCAGGAGAAGAATTTACCATATAACTTTTTTTACATAAATTTTGCCCCCCACTTTTTTCCCTTTTATCGAAGATAACCATTCTTTTCCACAGCGAACTTCCTTTATGTCTGTGGACTAGACTGTCTAAGGCCACAAGATTGGAAATTACTATAATACATGTTACACTGTTAACTTTTAGCAAACTTTACTTTTGTTGAAAACCTTGTAAGTTTGGGATTTCAATTATCCTTTGCTATTAATAAGACCTTGTTTAGTCCAAACTAACTTAGAATTGGTATAGATGGCTTTTTTTTTTCCTTCAATTACCCGGGAGGAACCATCTATCGTCCTGTCCTGAAGTGAGTTCCTCCTAGGTCTGGTTGGACCTTTGTATGTCAGTTAAGATTTAGATCTCCTGTTAGGAAACCTGGTGGGTTAAGGGAATTTTCAGTGGTTAAAGTTAAATCATCCTTTTTTCTTTTTTTAACAGAATAGCCCCATGCTTCCTCAAGAAAAAAACACTACACTCACACCACATACACACCACAAAACAAAGAACGGGTAAAAAGGGCACACACACACTTTTACCGTTTATACCAAACCAGAATCAAAACCAAAACCAGAGTATCAAGAAAACCAAACCAGATCAAAACCAAAACCAAAGTATCAAGCAGTTCAAGTCAAGTCAAAAATAAAAACCAAAGTGCCGGTACAGGCTTGTCGTGGGTGATCAGGCCATGCTTCCACTCAAATGGAGTGGGCAAGTTCCAAAGCCCAGTCTTACCGAGTTTCAGATGTCCGAACTCCAAGTGCCAGCTCCTTCCTGGTGTTCAGCTACTGTGTTGATCCTCTGCGGGGACCTGCCATGCACCGCTCTGATGATGTGTTCCACCAGGGAAAAGGCCTACCCAGGAGCCCTTTCAGGATCCGCATTGCTCAAGCTTGCCAGAGTCCCCCACAGGGATGCTCCACAGGGAAGGGTAAGCCACCTAAGGGGCTGCCTCGACCATCTGTCAGTTAATCACCTCATTTCCCAGTCAGGGAACCAAGAAATGTAGCAGGACAAGCCACAGACAAAATCCCTCAGACACCAAGTTGTAGAAGGAAGGGGCTTTATTCAGCTGGAAGCATTGGCAGACTAGCGTCTTAAAATCCGAGCTCCCTGACTGCACAATTTCTGTCCCTTTTAAGAGCTCACAATGCTAAAGGTTTCACATGAGAGGGTCGTGACTGATTGAGCAAGCTAGGGCATACATGACGGGAGCTGCATGCACCGGTAGTCAAAGTGAAGCAGAACAGAGCAGGAAGTTTCACAATGTCCTTCCATACAATGTCTGGAATCTATAGATAACATCAGTGGCTAGGTCAGGGGTTGAATTTTAACTACTAGGCTTGGGCCAGGCAGGCCCAGGCCTGGTTTGGGTCCAGTTCTCGGTGCCAGGCTGCCTGCCTTTTGTTTTGCTTCCTTTTTTTTTTTTTAAGACAGATATTGAGTATAAAACAATATAAAACTATCTGAGAGCGTTTTTCTCTTCTCTCATTTCCCCCCTTTGAGACTCTCACTCACTTTATTAGTACATTGTCTCTTTGTTCCCATTGGTTTCAAAGAACTTCTTGATTTCTGCCTTAATTTCGATATTTACCAGGAGTTATTCAAGAGCAGGTTGTTCAATTTCCATATAGTTGTGTGGTTTTGTATGAGTTTCTTAATCCTAAGTCTTAATTTGATTGCACTGTTGTTAGAGAGACTGTTTGTTATAATTTCAGTTATTTTGCATTTTTGGAGTGTTTTACTTCCAATTATGTGGTCAATTTTAGAATAAGTGTCATGTGGCACTGAGAAGAATGTATATTTTGTTGATTTTGGGGGGAGAGTTCCTTACCTATCTATTAGGTTCACTTAACCCAGAGCTGAGGTCAAGTCCTGAATATTCTTGTTAGTTTTCTGTCTCATTGATCTTTAACAGTGGGGTGTTGAAATCTCCCACTATTATTGTGTGGGAGTCTATCCCTCTTTGTAGGTCTCTAAAAACTTGTTATATGCATCTGGGTTCTCCCGTATTGGGTGCATGTATATTTGGGATAGTTAGCTTTTCTTGTTGCATTGATTCCTTTACCATTATGTAATGCCCTTCTTTGTCATTTTTGATAATTGTTAGTCTAAAGTCTGCTTTATCAGAGACTAGGTTTGCAACCCCTGCTTTTTTTTTTACTTTCCGTTTGCTTGGTAAATTTTTCTCCACCCCTTTATTTTGAGGTTATCTGTGTCTTTGCATGTGAAATGTGTCTCCTGAATACAGCACACATATAGGTGTTTACTCTTACCCAGTTTGCCAATTTGTGTCTTTTAATTGGGGCATTTAACCTCTTTATGTTTAAGGTTAATATTTTTATGTGTGAATTTGATCCTGTCATCATGATGCTAGCTAGTGATTTAGCACACTAGTTGATGCTGTTTTCTCATAGTGTCATTGGCCTTTTTATATTTTGGTGTGTTTTTGCAGTGGCTGGTACTGGTTTTTCCTTTCTATATTTAGTGTTTATTTCAGGAGCCCATGCAAGGCAGACCTGGTGGTGACAAAATTCTTTAGCGTTTGCTTGTCTGGAAAGGATTTTATTTATTTTTTGCTTATGAAGCTTAGTTTGGCTGGATATAAAATTCTGGGTTAAAAATTCTTTAAGAATGTTGAATATTGGCCCCTACTCTCCTCTGGCTTGTAGGGTTTCTGCTGACACATCCACTGTTAGTCTGATGGTTTCCCTTTGTAGGTAACCTGACCTTTCTCTCTTGCTGCCCGTAACATTTTTTCCTTTTTTTTTTTTTTTTTTTTTGACCTTGGAGAATCTGATCATTATGTGTCTTGGGGTTGATTTTCTTGTGGAGTATCTTAGTGGTGTTCTCTGTATTTCCTGAATTTGAATGTTGGCCTGTCTCACTATGTTGGGGAAGTTCTGGATAATATCCTTAAGTGTGTTTTCCAACTTGGTTCCATTCTACCTATCTCTTTCAGGTACTCCAATCAATCGTAGGTTCAGTCTTTATACATAGTCAAATATTTCTTGGACGTTTTCTTGTTCATTTCTTTTCATTCTTTTTTCTCTAATCTTGTCTGCATGCCTTATTTTAGCAAGATGGTCTTCGAACTCTGATATCCTTCCTCCCTCTTGATCAATTAGGCTATTGATACTTGTGTATGCTTCACAAAGTTCTCATGCTGTGTTTTTCAGCTTTATCAGGTCATTTATGTTCCTCTCTAAACTGGTTATTCTAGTTAGCAGCTCTCGTAACCTTTTATCAAGGTTCTTAGCTTCTTTGCATTGGCTTAGGACATGCTCCTTTAGCTCAGCAGTTTGTTGTTACCCACCTTCTGAAGCCTACTTCTTTCAGTTCGTCTATTTCATTCTCTGTCCAGTTTTGCACCCTTGCTGGAGAGGTGTTGCACCCATTAGGAGGAGAAGAGGCATTCTGGGTTTTCAGTGTTTTTGTGCTGGCTTTTCCTCATCTTTGTGGATTTATCTATCTTTGATCTTTGAGGCTGATGATCTTTGGATGGGGTTTATGTGTGTGTTGGGGGGTGGTTCTTTTCTGTTGATGTTGTTGTTGCTTTCTGGGTTTGTTGTTGTTGTTTTGTTTTTTTCCCCCTAATAGGTTTCTCTTCTGCAGGTCTGCTGCAGTTTGCTAGAGGTCCCCTTCAGACCCTGTTTGCCTGGGTATCATCAGTGGAGGCTGCGGAACAGCAGGTTACTGCCTGCTCTTTCCTCTGGAAGCTTCGGGGCACCAGCCTGATGCCACTCGGAGCTCTCCTGTATGAGATGTCTGTTAACCCCTGTTGGGAGGTCTCTCTCAGTCAGGAGGCACAGGGGTCAGGGACCTGCTTGAGGAGGCAGTCTGTCCCTTAGCAGAGCTGGTGCCCTGTGCTGGGAGTATCCTGCTTGTCAGGATCAGCCAGTCTCTTTAGAGCTGGCAGGCAGGAAAGATTAAGTCCACTGAACCTGCTACCGCAGCTTCCCCTCCCCCCAGGTGCTCTGTCCCAGGGAGATCAGAGTTTTGTCTGTTAGACCCTGATGGGAGCTGCCAGATTTCCTGCAGAGATGCCCTGCCCAGTGAGGAGGAATCTAGAGGAGCAGTCTGGCTGCAGCTGCTTTGCTGCTCTGTGGTGAATTTTGCCCAGTCCAAACCTCCCAGTCTCCTTAGCGCTGTAAGGGGAAAACTGCCTACTAAAGTTATGGGAATGATCGTCACCCCTCCCCTTATGAAACTTGATCATCCTAGGCCAACTCCAGAGTGCTGTGCTGGTAGTGAGAATTTCAAGCCAGTGTTTCTTGGCTTGCTGGGCTCCGTGGGAGTGGGACCCATTGAACGAGACTGCTTGGCTCCCTGGCTTCAGCCTCCTTTCCAGGGGAGTGGATGGTTCTCCTTTCTCACTGGAGTTCCAGATGCCACTGGAGTAGGATAAAACTCCTGCAGCTCGGTGCCTGCCCCGGTTTTGTGCTTGAAACCCAGGGCTCTGATGCTGTAGGCACATGAGGGAATCTCCTGATCCACAGACTGCAGAAATCCATGGGAAAAGCATAGTACCCCAGGCAGGTAGCACAGTCCCTCACCGCTTCCCTTGGCTGGGGAGGAAGGTCCCCTGGCTCTGTGCACTTCCCAAGTGAAGTGACGCCCCACCCTGCTTCTACTCACTCTCTGTGGGTCGCTTCCACTGTCTAACCAGTCCCAGTGGGATGAACTGGGTACCTCAGTTGGAAATGCAGAAATCACTCACTTTTCTGCATTGGTCTTGCTGGGAGCTGCAGACTGGAGATGTTTCTGTTTGGCTATCTTGGCCCCTGCCCTGATCAGTTGATTTTTAACAAAGGTGGAAAGGCAATTGAATGGAGAAAAGATAGTGTCTTCAGTAAATGGTATTGGAAAAACTAGACATCCATAAGCAAAAAAAAAAAAAAAAATGCACCTCATACCTTATAGAAATAAGTCAAAGTGGATCACAGATCTAAATGTAACACATAAAACTATAAAACATGTAGAATAATAGAAAGGAGGAAATCTTCAGGACCTAGGGTCTGGCAAAAATGTCTTAGATATGACACCAAAAGCCTGATCCATAAAAGAAATAAGAATAAAATTGACTTTATTAAAATGAAAACTCTTACTTTGCAAAATCTTTGTTAAAGAGAATAAAAAGTCAAGTGACAGACCTGAAGAAAATATTCGTCAATCACATATCCAACAAAGAACTTATATCTAAAACACATAATGAACTTTCAAAACACAACATTGAAAAAGAAACAAATTAGAACATGGACAAAGGACATGAACAGACATTTTACCAAAGAGGATCTATGTGTGGAAAGTATGCACATGAAAAATGTTCAATATCATTAGCCATTTAGGGAAGTGCTGACAGTGATGAGATAAGATTGCACAGATACTAGAATGGCTAAAACAAAAATATTGATCATACCAGTGCAAGGATGCAGAGAAACTGGAACTCTCTTAAATTACTGATGGGAATGCAAAGTGGTACTTCAACTCAGGCAAATAATTTGGATTTAAAAAAATTGAACATACCCTTTTCATATGACCCAGCAGTCCCACTCCTAGGTGTTTTATTTAGAGAAATGAAAACTTAAGTTTATACAATAAACTGTACATTGTTTATAGCAGCACTTATATTAATAAATAAAGAGTATGAACAACTCAAATGTCCTTCCATAGGTGACTAGATAAACTTTGTTACATCCATGCTATGAAATACTATTCAGGAACAAATTGGAATAAGCTACTGATACACCCAAGTTGGATGATTCTAAAAGGCATTATGCTCAGTAAAAGAATGCCAGTCTCAAAATGTCACATACTCTATGTTTGGTTTTGTATGACAGTCTTGAAAAGATAAAGTTATAGTGACTGATGGCAGATTACTGGTAGCCAAAAATTAAGGGTGGGGGAAGATACGACTACAAAAGGATAGCACAAAGGAATTTTGGAGGTGGTGGAAAAGTACTGTATCCTAATGAGGCAGTGGTTATGTGAATCTATACATATGTTAAAATTCATAGAACTATATATGAAAAAAGACTTAATTTTTAAAATAAAAATTTCAAAGGCTGAAAATAATTGGAGGACTTAATGGATTTCTTAGCAAAGGAAAGAAACTATTACTCAAGAGGCCTTTGACTTTTGGCCCTGCTCTATACCACAAGCATTTTGAGTAAAGACTGAGTAATCAGAAGAATGTCAATCTGCTTTGTTCTGCCTGAGGTGGGTCACTCTCATACATTAAGAGCTACTAACTTGTAGACCTGAAGTTTCTGGCCCTGCTTTCACATTTCCCCAGGGATGTAAGGGGAGACTGGGCAGGAGGCTCTTGAGGCTTTAAGGATCCTACTTGGTTTGTCTTTCCTCATTTTCTCTGCTCTATCCTTCAGTTTATAGGTAGGACTTTCCTGTACTATTCATACCCAGAACTGTCATGAAGATAATTTCCATTAGTGTAAATCTAAAAGAATGTGGGTAATTTATTTATAGGTGCCCTCATTACCGTTTTATCACCTCCGGGTCTATTGTGTTCTCTCTACTAGAAAAACAATTATTTCTATAGTCCTTGACTCTTCTCCTGAATAAGATCAGGACAAGATCAGTGTAGGGAAATGATGAGTGTGACGGAGTTTGGAAATAGGTGAATCAACTCTGAAGCTGTTGCAATCAACCCAGAGAGTGGGCTTAAGACCTTAACTATGGCAGTGATGGCATGAATATTAAAGAAGGGCTGGCCTTGGCAGATACTTCAGAGAGAGAAACTATAGAAGTTATACTATTTGTATATGCATTCATCAGTAACCCCAATTCCCTCTCCCTTACTGTCTGCAATTTCAGGCTTGCTGGGATTATGAACAGGGCATATGGGCTAGCTGTAAATCCAATCAGTGAAAGCTAGAAATCTGTCATCTATCCCTGATTCGCTTCAGATTTGGTGAGCACAGAGATATCCATTCTGGCTTTACCAGGGCAGTACCTCTGATTTTCAGAGCCAGTTCTTCCTTAAGAGTGTCTAAATACCTATACCCTGCTTTTCTATACTTCTGTTTTTGCTGTGAGACACAGTAGTGATTAATTTTTTAAGGCAGTGGTTCTTAAATTTTGCTGCCTGTTGGAATTACCTGTTGATCTTCAGAAAATACTAATGCCTGGGTCTTACCCCGCAGACATTCTGATTTAATGTATATGGAGTGTGACACAAGTGTCAAAAATTTTAAAGTTTTCATGTTAAAATATCCATAAAATTTTGGAAACTACCACTTTAAGAACTTCTGTATAATTATTACTGGCAACATAGCTTGGATGGAAAATGTATTCTGGGAGAAAAACCAGAACTGACTCCTTGACAAGCCAATGCATTAGTCGTGGTATTGATACTTTCTAAAATGAATGATCCAAATGAAAGGACAAGGTTTGCTGAAGGAAGATTGTGTACCTCACCAGCATAAGAGATTGGCCATCATGAGTGAACTGTGGTTTATGTGACAGAGGAATGTAAATGACCAGATTTGTATTTTAAGTGGAGTCTTTAGAAGTATTATTGAAGATGGATTGAGGTGAGAAGCTGGAACCGAGGACTAGAGAGAAGATTATTAGAATGGTCTGATCAGGGAGTGAGGATGTGGGAGTGCAAATAAGAAAGAGAGATTGGATTGCTTGGCAGACCCTGTCTTCATGTCATTCACTCATCTATCCACAAGGGTAGCAGAGGTGGAAGGGCAGACAGATGTGGCAATATGGTGATAAGGTGAACCCTACACAGGTCTGCTCACCACAAGGAGGCAGAAAGCAGGAAAAGCAGAAAGTGCCAAAGGAGAAGATATACAAGATGTCTTAATGAGGAGTTACTGATCCAGTCATGGCCAGTGTGAGTAGCAGCACTTGCTCCCTGTGGGAGAGCATTAGTCTACTCTTTATGGGGTTGCAGACTGGATAGGGAAAAGTGTAGGAGAGCAGCAAATAGGATGATGATATTATGTCTCTTTGGAATCCCCATGTATATTGGGCAGAGGACAAGGTATAGGACTGGCATACTGGGCAGTATGGTTGCTGTCCTTGAAGGCCTAGGAAAATTCTCTTGACATGAATAGAGGAAGTTGAGTGAAGAAGAAGTAGGGGAACCCTCTGGTAGTTTCTCTTTAATCTCTGAGTGAAAGACCTTTTTTTTTTCCTCTGCTGCGGCTGGAATCTAGTTCCAGAGGATAGCAATATCATATGTTAATTAATGACAATAAGTCTGGAGCCAGGCTATTAAGAGTCATATCCTAGCTTCCCTAATTCCTAGCATGCAAGGCTTTGGGAAATTTTTTAACTTTTCTGTGCTTCAGTTTCTTCATCTTAAAACTTGGATGATTGTACCCACCTTATGGGATTCTGTGCAGGTTAAATCAATTTATTTCTGTAAATTGCCTATAATACTCCATAAATGCCAATGATTACTATTACTATCAATTGCAGAAATTCTACTCAGGATTTAAGGCTTTTATTCTCATTGTTTAGGCAACACTGTCTCACATGTCTGAATGCTGTGCTGCACTGTTGACTGTCACTGTTGGGGATATTGGAAGATCACAAGAAACTCCTGATCCTGAATACTGGCCTGAGCCTCTTTTGGAAGAGGCCTTCCAGAACCCTACTCTTGCTAGAGCTGAATGCCAGAGCTGTGTAATGGGGACATCCTGTTGTGAACTTATGTCCTTTCTGGACAAATGTATTCAATTTGGGGCAGCATGCCCAATGGTTAGCCACTCAACCTCTGAACCCAAACCCCCAGCTCTACTGCTTAATAGCTATATAACCTTGAGAAAATTCATTAATATGCCTGTACTTCAATTTTATCATGTATAAAATAAGGATAATAATTTTACATGTCTTATGGGGTTGTTATGATGATTAAATGGGTTAACATTTCTAAAAAATACTTGAACAGTGCCTGATACATCGTAAATGCATGTATATGTGTTTTTAAAAATAGACAATTCTATACCATTAAATGTTAACCTGGCTTTGATGCAGCTAGTTGATCAAATAATCTAAATCTTTGTAATTTGATAGTAATAGAAAAGAAGGAAGAGAAAGAGAATATGCATGTTTACAAAAGCCTAGGCTTTGGATGTGGTGAGGACAGACATCTCTGAGATGTCCTTAATTTTATCCACTTCCATTGAATGTTATTTGCATTCACCTCTTGTGCAAAATAAGAACCAAAAGGGAGTCTTCCTTATTATCTCCCCTTCCTCTACATCCATACATAATGTCTATTGTGCCCCCAAGAGCTCTTCTAAGTGTCTAGAACACCACAATAATCAAAGAGACATGATTTTTCCATCACAGAGCTACACTCAGATGGTAAACACACTAAGGTTTTAAAGAGATAATTTTAGTGGCTTGTTTAATGTGGCTTAATCTGAAGGGACACAGTAAAACCAGAGGAGGTTATTATCCCAGCACCTAACCTATATAGGCAGAAACATCCAAATATAGATGGAAGGAAAATTGACATGAACTAGGCCATGCTAGCAGGAAAAGATGAGAAGGATCAGATTTTAAGATAGAAGCACAGTAGCAGTATGAACCTACAGGATTTGGCAGGAGTTTGGATGTATTTGAGCATATGTATATAAGGGTACTTTCTGACCAAATGAGGGGATAGTAAGGCCATTAACAAAGAGAAGAGAAGGGGAGGAGAAGAAGGGAAAAAACACTCTTTTTTGTGCTATAATTGCTGTTTTAAATGAATTACTACTGAGAGGGGATTTCCACAAAATGTTTCTGGGATTTTTTGGAACCAGGGTCTTTATTTGGGCAACCCTGCACCTACTGCCTGCATCGTCGAGCCTACCCTCTGCTGGTGTGTGCTGAAGATTACATGATCAAGGCTCTTAAGTGTGTGATGGAAGGTGCTCAATGGGAATTGTATCCTTCCAAATGGAGACTGCCAGGGAAAAGTTTTCTGCATGCTAAGGTGATTTCTCAGAGCTGAGACCAAGTGCATGGGGGTCTGTGATCAATGCCATGTGGGAGCTGCTCCTTACAGTTGACAGATAGCCAGGGTGTCCTCAGATGGAGTTTATGAAACCTGAAGTTCAGCAAAACATTTCATATAATGATCATATTAATTTCTCAAATTGTTTTTCTTTTTAACCCAATCTAGTATAGGTGACCGTGCAGACTCTTCAGAAATAGACATTGGCAAACTTTGCTCAGAAAGAGTCTGAAAGACATACAAGCAGCCAAGAAACATGAAAAAATGCCTCACATCACTAATCGTCAGAGAAATGCACATCAAAACCACAATGAGATACCACACCAGTCAGAATGGCTTTTATTAAAATTTCAAAAAATAACAGATGTTGGGGAGGCTGTGAAGACAAGGGGACATATGCAATGGTGGTGTGAATGTAAATTAGTTCAGCCACTGTGGAGAGCAGTTTGGAGATTTCTCAAAGAACTGAGTTGAACTACTGTTTAACCCAGCAATTCCATTGCTGGGTATATACCCAAAGGAAAATAGATCATTCTACCACAAGGACCCATGCACCTGTACATTCATTGCAGTGCCCATCATAATAGCATAAACATGGAATAAACCAAGGTGCCCATCAATGGTGGATTGAATTAAAAAAAAGTGGTACAAATACAACATGGAATACTATGCAGCCATGAAAAAGCATGAAATCATGTTGTTTACAGCAACATGAATGCAGCCAGGGGCCATTATCCTAAGCAAACTAATTCCAAAGTATAAGTAATTATACTTATTGTGTAAGTAATAATTTATAAATATTTGTTTTTTCCTTGAAAACCAAATACTGCATGTTCTTACTTACAAATGGGAGCTAAACAATTGGGTACCCATGGACATTAACATGGGAGCAACAGACACTGGAGACTACTAGAGGAGGGAGAGAAGGAAGAGGTCAAGGGCTGAAAAACTACCTATTGGGCACTATGCTCACTACTTGGGTGATAGGTTCAGTCATACCCCAAGCCTCAGCATCACACAACTTACCTTTGAAACAAACCTGCACATGTACCCCCTGATTCTAAAATAGAAGTTGAAAAAAGAGCCTCAGTATCTCTTTTACTCATGAAAATGTGTTATGGTAAACCTGAAGTATTAAAAGCATTTCCCTTATCTGTTGTACATATCTCACTCTTTAAATTTTTAAACAATTATTCTGAATATGTAATAGCTGTACATATATATAGGGTCCATGTGAAATTTTGATACAAGCATACACTGTGTAATGATAAAATAGAGGTGATTGGGATATCCATTACCTCCAGCTTTTACTTTAGTTATAGAAGGTACATAGATAGGATTGTTACATAAGCATATTGGATCCAGATAGTGAGCATAGTACCCAATAGGTAGTTTTCAACCCACATCCCCCTCCCTCCTTCCACTAGTAGTCCACAGTGCTTATTGTTATCACGTTTATGTCCACATGTGCTCAATGTTTAGCTCCAACATATCAGTTAGAATATACATATTTGGTTTTCTATTCCTGTGTTAATTCAGTCAGGATTATAGCCACCAGCTCCATCCATGTTGCTGCAAAGGACATGATTTTATTCTGTTTTATGGCTACGTAGTATTGCATGATATATATGTACCACATTTTCATTATCCAATCCACCATTGATGGGCACCTAGGTTGATTCTATGTCTTTGCTATTGTGAATAATAACATGGTGACAAACATATGAGTGCATGTGTGTTTTTGGTATAATGATCTATATTCCTTTGGGTGTATATTCAGCAATGGAATTGCTGGGTGAAATGGTAGCTCTGTTTTAAGTTCTTTGAGAAATCTCCAAACTGCTTTCCACAGAGACTAGACTAATTTACATTTCCACCAACAGTGCATAGGCATTCTCTTGTCTCCACAGCCTCACCAGCATTGTCTTTTGACTTTTTAATAGTAGCCATTCTGAAAGGTGTGAGATAATATCTCATTGTAGTTTTGATTTGCATTTCTCTGAGGATTAGTAATGAGCATTTTTTCATGTTTGTTGGCCGCCTGTATATCTTCTTTTGAAAAGTGTCTCTTCATGTCCTTAGTCTACTTTTTAACAGGATTATTTGTTTTTTACTTGTTGATTTGCTTAAGTTTCTTAAGGATTCTGGATATTAGACCCTTGTCAGATGCATAGTTTGTCAATATTTTCTCCCATTCTGTAGGTTGTCTGGTTTTTATTGATTTTCTTTCTTTCTTTCTTTCTTTCTTTCTTTCTTTCTTTCTTTCTTTCTTTCTTTCTTTCTTTCTTTCTTTCTTTCTAACTGTTCGGAAGCTCTTTTATTTATTTAGGCCCTACTTGTCAATTTGTTTCTATTGCAATTGCTTTTGGGCACTTGGCCATAAATTCTTTGCCAAAGCCAACATTAAGAAGGGTATTCCCTAGGTTTGCTTCTGGAATTTTTTGTTTGAGATCTTACATTTAAATATTTAATCCATCTTCAGTTAATTTTTGTATATGGTGAAAGTTAAGGATCTACTTTCATTCTTCTGCATATACCTAGCCAGTAACCGCAGCACCATTTACTGAATAGGGAGTCCTCTCCCCATTGCTTGTTTTTGTCAGCTTTGTTGAACATTCCCTCCAGGGCAAGTTCATCTATGTGCTCCAGGTTGGAACTCCCACATCCAGGGGGTCACCTCAGGAGAGCATGCCAAAAGCATGCCCACTTGGCCACTTTTACAACTTACTTCTGCCCAGGAAGGTGCCAACTCAACTTTCTGGTAGATAAGGCACAAGCTAGCAGGGAACCCCTGCCCTTGCTCATTTCCTTCCCTACCTTATAAAAATGTCTACTTTTTGCTGCAAAGGCAAAACAGCACATTTACAGCAGGACACTTTAAATGTGATACTTCTTCCAAGCTAATTTTGGAAATGAATTTCTTTTTTTGTACCAGTACTCACTCTTGTTCATTGGACACTACATGTGGTAAGCCACTAACCTGTTTTTCTATTGCAATATGGCAGTTCTATTTTTAGCTTTTTGAGGAACTTTCATACCGTAAGTGGTTTTAGTAATATACATTCCCACTGGCAGTGTACAAGGGTTCCCTTTTATCCATGCCAGCATCTGTTATTGCCCATTTTTTTATAATAGCCACTTTAACTGGGGTGAGATGATAGCTCATTGTGATTTCAATTTGCATTTCTCTGATGATTAGTGATGTTGAGCATTTTTTCATATACCTGTAGACTATTTTTATGTCATCTTTTGAGCAATGTCAATTCAAGTTCTTTACCCATTTTTAATCTAATTAATTTTTTATTGAGATGTTTGAATTACTTATATATTCCAGTTATTAATTCCTTGTTAGATAAGTTGATTGCTAATATTATCTCCTGTTCTGTAGGTCATCTGTTTATTTGTTGATCCTTTTCTTTGCCATGCAGAAGTCATTCAGTTTGCTATGATTCCATTTGTTGTTTTTTGCTTTGATTACCTATACTTTTGTTGTCTTACTCAAGAAGTCTTTATGCTGACCAATGTCCTGGAGCATTTCTCCAATGTTTTCTGTTAGTAATTTCATGGTTTCAGGTCTTAGGTTTAGGTCTTTAATCCATTTAATTTGATTTTTGCATATGACAGGAGATAGGGATCTAGTTTTATTCTTCTGCATACAGATATTCAGTTTTTTCAACAGTGGTTATTGAAGAGTTTACATTTCCCATTCTTGAGGAGTTTACACGGTTTATTTTTAGAAAACCGAATTTTAACTTTAATTCAGAAGGTACATTGCAGGTTTGTTACATGAGTATATAGGATGATGCTGAAGTTTGGGTTATGAGTGATCCCATTACCCACATACTTAGCATAGTACCCAATAATTAGTTTTCTAATACTTAGCCCTTTATTTCTCTCTCCTCTCAGTAGTCGCAAATTTCTTTTGTTGCTATCTTTATATCTATGAGTACCCAATGATTACACCCTACTTAAAAGTGACACCATACGTTATTTGGTTTTATGTTTCTGCATTAATTTGCTTAGGATAATGGCCTCCAGCTGCATCCATGTTGCGGCAATGGTTGCCTGTGTCTTTTTTGTGGAATGAATTATTTTCTTTTGGATATCCAGCCAGTAATGGGAATGCTGGGTTGAATGATAGTTCTAAGATATTTGACAAATTTCCAAACTGCTTTCCACAATGGCAGAACTAATTTACATTCCCACCAACAGTTTATGAGCATTCCCTTTTCTCTGTAGCCTCACCAGCATTTGTTAGTTTTTGACTTTTTAATAGTAGCCATTCTGACTGTTGTAAGATGGTATCTCATTATGGTTTTGATTTGCATTTTTTGATGATTAGTGATGTGGAGTATGTTTTCATATGTTTGTTGGCTGTTTGTATGTCTTCTTTTGAAAAGTGTTTATGTCTTTTGCCCACTTGTTAATGGGGTTCTTTGTTTTTTGCTTGTTCACTTGTTTAAGTTCATTATAGTTTCTAGATATTAGGCCTTTGTTAGTTTGTGAATATTTTCTCTCATTCTTCAGTTTGTTTAATCTGTAGATTTTTTCTTTTACTGTGCAGATGCTCTTTTTAGCTAGGTCACATTTGTCAATTTTTATTTTTGTTGCAATTGCTTTTGAGGAATAAGTCATAAATTTATTTCTAAGACCAATATACAGAATGGTGTTTATAGCGTTGTTTATAGAATTCTTATAGTTTAGGTCTTGAGTTCATTTTTGTATACAGTGAAAGGTAGGGATACAGTTTAATTCTTCTACATGTTGATAGCCAGTTATTCCAGAACCATTTATTGAATAATGAATTCATTCCTCATTGTTTATTTTTGTGAACTTTGTCAAAGACCAGATGGCTGAAGGTGTGCAGCTTTATTTCTAGGTTATTTTGTTCCATTGGTCTATGTGTCTGTTTTTATACCAGTACCATGACGTTTTGGTTACTGTAGCCTTACAGTATAGTTTGAAATTGGGTAATGTGATACCACCAGCTTTTTTTCCTTTATATTAAGATTGTTTTAGCTATTTGGGCTCTTTTTAGGTATTTGGGCTCTTTTTAGGTTTCATGCGAATTTTAGAATTTTTTTTAAATTATGTGAAAAATAACATTGGTAGTTTGACAAGAATAATGTTGATTCTGTAAATTGCTTTGGCCAGTATGGTTATTTTAATTATATTGGTTTTTCTAGTTTATGAGTATTAAATGTTCTTCCATTTGTTTGTGTCATTTATGATTTATTTCAACATTATTTTGTAAAACTCCTTTTAGTTAAATGTATTCCTAGGGATTTTTTGTGGTCATTGTAAATGAGATTGCATTTTTGATTTTACTATCAGCTTGAACATTATTAGTATGTAGAAATGCTACTGATATTTGGACATTGCTTTCATGTCTTGAAACTTTGCTGAAGTTGTCAGTTCCAGGAGTCTTTTGGCTGAGCCTTTAGGGTTTTCTAGGTATAGAATCATATCCTTTGTAAAGAGATATAATTTTATCTCTTCTTTTACTATGTGAATGCCTTTTATTTCTCTGATCTGATTTTTCTGGCTAGCACCTCCAATACTGTATTGAATAGAAATGGTGAGAGTGAGCATTTATGTTTTACTCCAGTTCTCAAGGGGAATCCTTCCAGTTTTTGTCCACTCTGTATGATGTTCACTCTGGGTTTTATTATTTAGATGGCTTTTATTATTTTATGGTATGTTTCTTTGATGTCTAGTCTGTTGAGAATTTTTATCATGAAAAGATGGCAGATTTTATTGAAAGTCCAGAACTTCTTTGTTAGTTTTCTGCCCTAAAAGTCTGTCTAATGATGTCAGTGGTGTGTTGAGGTCACCCAATTTTACTGTGTGGTTGCCTCAGTCTTTTTGTAGGTCTTGAAGTATTTCTCTTATGAATTTAGGTACTTCAATGTTGGGTGCATATATATTGAGAATATTTATGTCTTCTCGTTGAATTGAAACATTTATCTTTTTTGCTGTCGTTGGTTTGAAATCTGTTTTATAAGAATTTATCAGAATAGTGATCCCTGCTTATTTTGTTTTCATTTGCATGGTAGATCTTTCTCCCACCCTTTACTTTGAGACTACGTGTGTCATTACATGTGAGATTTGTTCCTAGAAGACAGCAGATGGATGGGTCTTAATTTTTTTATACAATTTGCCCCTCTGTGCCTATTAAGTGGGGGCATTTATATCATTTACATTCAGTGTTAATATTGATATATTAGATTTTGATCCTATCATGAAGTTGTTATGTTGTTGATTTGTTTGTAGTTTCTATTATGTGGTTTCTTTATAGGGTTTGTGGGCTAGGTACTTAATAGGTACTTAATTTAAGTGTTTTTTTTTCTTGGATGTTCTTTGGTTTCCATGTTTAAAACTTCCTTAATGATCTACTGGAAGGCTGGTCTAGTGTTAATAAATTCACTTAGCACTTGCTGATCTGGAAAAGATTGTATTTCTCCTTCACTTATAAAGGTTGGTTTGGTGGGATATGAAATTCTTGGTTGGAATTTCTTTCTTTTAAGGATGCTGAAAGTAGATCTTCAGTCTCTCCTGGCTTGTAAGGTTTCTGCTGAGAAGTCTCCTTTTAGTATAATGGATTTCCCTTTGTACATGATCTGACCTTTTTCTCTGGCTGCCTTTAAGATTTTATTTTTAGGAGTTATCTTGGACAGTATGTTGACTATATTCCTTGGTGATGTTTGCCTTGTATAGTATCTTGCAAGTTGTATTAGTCCATTTTCACACTGCTAATTAAGACATACCCAAGACTGGGAAGAAATAGTTTAATTGGACTTATAGTTCCACAAGGCTGGGGAGGTCTCAGAATCATGATGGGAGGCAGAAGGCATTCTTACATGGCAGCAGCAAGAAAAAATGAGGAAGATGCAAAAGTGGAAACCCCTGATAAAACCATCAGATCTCATGAGACATATTCACTACCATGAGAACAGTGTGGGGTTAACCACCCCCATGATTGAAATTATCTCCCACTGGGTTCCTCCCACAACACGTGGGAATTATGGGATTTGAGACGAGATTTGGGTGGGGACACAGAGCAAAACCATCTCATAAGTGTCATCTGGATTTCTTCTATCTAGTTGTCTACCTCTCTAGCAAGATTAGGGAAGGTTTTCTGAATTACTCTCTCAAATATGTTTTCAGAGTGTCAATGTTGTTTACTTTTTCTTCCTTTTCTTTCAGGAATGCCAATAATTAACAGGCTTCATTGCTTTGTATATTATCATATATCTCAAAGACTTTGTTTCATTTAAATATTTTTTCTTTATTTTCTGTCTGAATGGGTTAGTTAAAAAAACTGGTCTTCAACCTTTGAAATTCTTTCTTCTGCTTTATTCAGTCTATTGATAAATCTTTGTTCTGTATTTTGAGATTCCCTAAGTGAGTTTTTGAATTCCAGAAGCTCCGACTGATTTTTTTCTTAAGATGTTTATCTCTTTATTTCCTTGATTGCTCTAGAAATTTTTCGTGTTGATTTTCAACGTTGTGTTTGATATTGTTATGTTTCCTTGCAATCCATGCTTGGAGTTATTTATCTGACATTTCTTAGTTTCCATTTTGATTAGGTAGCATTGCTGGAGAGCTATTGCGATTTTTTGGTGGTGTCACTACATTCAGATTTCTTTTAGTTTCTGAATTCTTGTGCTGGGCCTTGGGGGAAACTGGGAGACAAGATGGGTGAGGCTGCCTACTGGTCCCCCAATGGCAGGCACAGGCACCAGCACCAATGGAGAATCCAATGGGTGACTCCCAAGTGCCCAGAGAGGTGCCAAGGCACGGAGCAGTGAAACTTCTTCATCCCTAAGTTCTCTGCATGGGTATTGTGGTTGACTATACTCTTAATCCAGGACAGTGGGTGCTCTAGATTTCTGGAGATCTGCTGGGATGTGGAGTACAGAGGACACCCCTGCACCACAATTTATGTCCAAGAATGGTAGGGCAACTTAGAGTGCTAGTCTACACAAGTGTTAGAAATGCTGGGAGATCTGCCTACATGTTGAATACAGAGTGTCCCCACTGCACCTCAATCTATGTACAAGAAAGGTGGACTGGGTCAGGCTGTTGATCTGGGTGCAGGGGTTCTCTGAATATCTGGAGATTTCTCTGGGCATGGAGTGGAGAGGGCCCTGCTGCACCACAATCTATGTCCATGGAGGGTGGGGCATTTCAGGCTGCTGGTGCCAGCAAGTGGGTTCTCTGAATGCCTGGATTTCTCTCTGGGGGTGGAGCAGAGAGGGCCCCACTGCACCACAATCTCAGAGGAACAGACTGGGGCACCCAGCAATGGCACACACAGATTGGTTCCATGTCAACACACTGACTCTGGCTTCAAGTCTCTTTGCCCATGAGAAACTTTAGCTGTAGCAACTCTCCTCCTTCCCCAGGCCTGTGGCAGGAGAGAACACAATTTCACCACCTACTGCTGGAGCATTATTCATGGTTCTTGCTGTGGAGGCCCTTACCCCACTCCAGAGCAGTTCTTCAAGTTCCTGGCCCAAGAGTAAAATTCCTGCATGGCCATGCATCCAGGTCAGCAAAGGATGGCTGACTCTTTATGTGCTTTAATTAAAAATGGCATTCTGCTCTCAGTCCTGCATCTGGGAAAACATCTGCACATTTTCCTGGTGTTTTTTCTTCACAGCATCTCCCATCCAAGTTAGCTCCAGGATTTGGGAGGAACAAACTACTCTCCCTCAGCTTGAGTTGCTCAGATCCGCAGTGGAAAAGATAGTAACAGAGAGAGGCTCTCAGCCTCTCTCACGTACTGCAGCTTCACTCAGTTTTATCAGTGTTTACCTGCAGACTGTTTGCCAGCATTCTCTTCCCCAGGATCTGGTGTGTCCTTCATTTTTCCAGTGGAATTTTGTTTTCCTCCTTCAATTAAAATTCACAGAGGTGATCTTTATGCACTATCTTGCTATTTCCAAGTGGCTAGGCATGCTAAAATTCTCTAATCTCGTATCTTGGAAAGAAAAATAAAACTTACGTGGTTCTTAAAACAGGGATTATGAGGTATCGGCTTCTATAGGGCAAGCTTTACCTTCTGAAGGAAGGAAGTTGTTTTATATTCAGGCATTATATATCCATGAGGGCAAGTCTAGTACTCTCAGGATGCCTTGAAATCTTCTCTAAAAACATCTGGTTTATTCAGTCTTTTATTCCTTTAAAAGTTTTAGTTTTCCTTATGTTTATTGTCTCCTCTTCTCTACCTGTATTGACTACTTAAAAACATTTAGGTGTCTTCCTGTGTCAGATGGGAAGAGTCAGGTGTTTAAGTTTTTAGTTAATATTTTGGCTGGGGATTCAGAGCTTTCACATTTCTACCCTAACTCTCTCTCCTTTTTCCCCATGAGATTTTCAGATAAGCTATACACAGAGAGGTAAGTCAAATAATTTTATTTATACACTCCATTATTGTATGATTCAGTGTTTGCTAACCCCCAGGATGGTGCTCTGAACAGCTGAATTACAGACAATGGCCTAGGTTCCAGACCCAAGTGATGGCTCTGCTATTTCTCCGGAAGATGAGCAAAGGTATATTGCTCTCTTGTTTGGATCCTATGGTATGTAAGGGGTTCTAAGCTTTTCTACTTTAAGTCCTCTTTTACTCCCAGTTCTGTGAGTTCCTAGACCCACTTCTGGATGCTTACAAGAGTGCATTATGGCAGAATACTAGATAAAGTATGGTCATTCATCAGTGCTCTTTAATTTCTACTTACAATCTCATTCCTAGGATCCGTGGATTTTCCTCATCAGGCCCACAACTTTTATTTTTTTCCACAGGTTTGGATAAGAAACCCAGGAGCCTTGGAAGTAAGGAGGAGCAATGAGAAACTCCTTCTTAAACCGTCTACTGCTAAAAGTTGGTGCCTCTGAGTTCACCATATTCTAATCTTTTATTTCTTTCATAAAATAGAAAGACTTCTGAACTAGAAGTCTGGAGTCATTAGTGAAATTCCTAGTAGCAAAACTAGCTACATGAGGCATTTTGTACGGGATGATGTTCTGAGATCTGTGAGTTGATGTACAGATGAAATGACAGTTTTTATTTTCTCCAGGTGCTCGTAGTCTGAAGACAGGTAGAAACAACCATATATCAATCTTTAAACAAGAGATTTCAATGGTGAGTGTACTAATATAAGTCTGGGTATCCCTCATCCAAACCCTCATCTACTGAATACAAGCTATAAAACCTTGCAAACATTTTTTTTTTACCGCAAATCTACTATCTGATAGGAAAACTCATTATAATTATTGCATAAACCAGTGTAAATGTTTAAGTAGTAGTCAGGTTTGGGAGTTAGAGGATATAGAGTTCCCTGAAGTCATAGCTCATTTATTCTCTTAGTGAGTTTTGTTTTGTGCTCCTCTTGTCTAATCATTATTGCTATTATCTTTCCCTTCATTTCCTTGGGATTTTACCCTTCGGGAGTCCTGTGATTTTTCATTCCAGGTGCTTGAAGTAAATCAATATAAGCAAACAGCTGAGTTTTTGGGCCTAATAATGAAAATTTGCCACATCTGTGCTTTGAAAAACTGTCTGGAGCTGGGGAGTTAATGCAAATTTAAGAGGATGTACAGTGAAGTAGAGAGTGGTGGCAAGGTGAACCACCCAGGAGAGGTTTGTAAAATATTCTGATCCATGGACATGGTATATCACACCACTTATTTAGTTATTCTTAATGTCTCAGCAATGTTTTGTAGGTTTTAATATATAGGTCTTGCTCACTTTTTAAATTATTTCTAATTTATAATTTTGATACTACCCTAAATGGTAGATTTTAGATCTTTATTTATTTTGAAAGAATTATAGGTTCATGGGAAGTTGCAAATGAAGTACAGAGAGGTATCATATGCCTTTCACATAGTTTCTCAAAATGGTTACCTCTTACCTAGTTTAACTACAGTATCAAAACCAGAAAACAGAAATTGGTACAATATATGTGTGTATGTGTGTCTGTGTGTGTGTAGACATTTTATCTATGTGTATTCTTTTATTTTTTAAACAATTTTTTGATGTATAATTGATATACAAAAAGCTGTTCATTTTTAATGTATACAACTTTATGAGTATGAAGATAAGTATTTACCTATGAAACCGTCACCACAATCTATGGCATAAACATACCCAACATCTCCAAAAACTTCCTCCCATCATCTTTATTATTATTAATTTTTATAAGAATGTAACTTAAGATTATCTTCACAAATTTATAAGTATACAATAAAATATTGTTAACTGTAGGCACTATGCTGTACAGTAGATTTCTAGGATTTATTCATCTTGCACAAGTGAAACTTTATACCCATTAGCAGCAACTCCCATTTTCCCCTCACCCAACTTTAGCAATCACCATTCTTTCTGCTTCTATGAGTTTGACTACTTTAGACACCTCCCATAAGTGGAATCATGCAGTATTTGTTCTTCTGTGACAGGCTTATTTCACTACCAGTTTATAATGTTTTTCAGTCTATCTCTTTGTATAGCTTGTATAATGGTTTTTCTAGGTGTTACATTATATACACATAATTTATCACAGTCTGCTGGTGGTGTTCATGTCATTCAAATTGCTTTTCTCCTAAAGGTACAAGTTTCATTTCTCACACAGCTTTTAATATCTTTCTTTCTAAAAAATTATTTTTATTAATTTATATTAAACATACATATTTTGGGGGTACCATAGATAATTTAATACATTTATATAATTTGTAAATATCAAGATAGCATAATTGGGATATCCTTCACCTTAAAATTTATCTTTTTATGATAGACACATTGAAATTATTCTCCTCTAGCTTTTCTGAAATATTTAGTAATGTGAGTGTGGTGGCTTATGCCTGTAATCCCAATAATTTGGGAAGCCAAGATGCAAGGATTGCTTGAGGGCAGAAGTTTGAGACCAGCCTGAGCAACAAAACAAGACTGCCATCTTCACAAAAAAATTAAGTATTCAGTGATTTGTGGTGGTGCACACCTTTAGCCTTAGCTACTCAGGAAGCTGAGGTGGGAGGATTACTTGAGCCCAAGAGTTCTTGGCTGCATTTAGCTATGATCAAGCCACTGCACTCCAGCCTAGGTGACAGAGCAAGAGCTTATAAAAAATAATGATATATCATAGATTATTGTAAACTATAGTTACTCGACCAAAGATCTTTGTCTTTAGTTTTCAGAATCTAGACTTTAATGTGTCTTGACATGGATTGCTTTATTTTTTGCTTTTATTATTATTTTTAATTAAAAATTAACCTATAATAATTGTACATATTTATAGGATAGAGTGTGGTATTTCAATGGGTGTATACAATGCATAATGATTCAATCAGAGTGATTAACATATCCATCACCTCAAACATTTATCATTTCTTTGTGTTAGGAACATTCAAAATCCATTCTTCTGCAATTTGAAAATACACAATACGTTGTAATTTTTTTTATTATACTTTAAGTTTTAGGGTACATGTGCACAACATGCAGCTTTGTTACATATGTATACATGTGCCATGTTGGTGTGCTGCACCCATTAACTCGTCATTTAACATTAGGTATATCTCCTAATGCTATCCCTCCCCCCTCCCCCCTCCCCCCACCCCACGACAGGCCCCAGTGTGTGATGTTCCCCTTCCTGTGTCTATGTGTTCTCATTGTTCAATTCCCACCTATGAGTGAGAACATGCGGTGTTTGGTTTTTTGTCCTTGTGATAGTTTGCTGAGAATGATGGTTTCCATCTTCATCCATGTCCCTACAAAGGACATGAACTCATCATTTTTTATGGCTGCATAGTATTCCAATATACATTGTAAATTATAATCATTCTATAATACTATAGAACACTATAATATGTTCCATTCTTTTAGGTGTACTTTTGTATCTGTTTGTTAACTTTTGGCTACACCACTCTCTGTTACTTTTTCCCACCTCTTGTAACCACTATTCTACTCTCTACTTCTATGAGAACATTTTCAGCTTCCACATATGAGTGAGAACATGTGGTATGGCATGGATTTATTTGTTTTTTTCCTTTTTTGTGTTTGCTCAACTTATTGAATCTGTAGCTGTATTAATTTTTTTATTTGCTTCAACTATGTTTATAGTTGGTAATTGAAGCTTTTTCATGTTTTTTTTTACAAGTCTTTATCTGATAATTTTCACATCACTGTCATTTTGATGTTGGCATCCATTGATTGTCTTTTTTCTTTCTTTTTTTCACACTTTCATTTTTTTAATAAGGAATTTAAGATCCATAGTATCTTAAACTTTAATGCTTGGAAGAGACACAAATTCAAGGTGATAAAAATATTAATTAGAAGACACATAACATGCCTCAAGTATATCAACACTTGACTCCATAAACAAGGCATAACCATGAAAACAACATTCCCTTTATTTTGGGCTCCCAAAATCAAAAGTAAGATTAGAACTAATTTATTTAATCTATCACAGATATTTAGTATACTCAATAATGCACTAACAATTTCTTTAAAAAAACACTAATATTGTACAATGTTTCTGTGTTTTAGTTTTTCCCACAGCTGTTGAAAATTTCAACCTTGATTTGAAACATGACCTGCATGACAGACTATAAGTTGTCAATAGTTATGTTTCTTTGGAAAAGTACAGTTGTGGCATTTACTCATTTTAGCAGATATCTAAAAGGGAAAAATAAGAAAAAATATACACTGGACCTGCAGTTAAGTTCTTGACAATGCCAAGGATAAAAAACAGACGAAACAATATTTGTTGAAGATGAAAAGGTACTGCATTGGTCTTAATAGATGTTGCCATCTCTGGGTAAGGATGCTGACTGACTAGACTGCAATATAGAGACACTTTTTCATTTCCCTATTGTTCCTATTACAGAATTGTAGAGCTGGAGAGTACCTTCAGTTTTCTAAATCTATTCTCAAACAGGATATCACTAACCTCTTTAGAATCATTCCTCAGTATACATCAATTTATTGAGAACTGCCTAATACTCAAAAGAAATGGAATCCTGAGTTTAGTAAGCTGTGTTCCAAGCAGGAATTATTTTCACTTACCAAAATATCTCCTGTTACCTCAAGGTATCCTTGTGGAGGAATGCTAAATTTTATGTATCAAGTCTAGACCATAGAGTGTTTTGGTGGGAGTATTTTGATTATATACCTCCTACCCATCAGAAGCAGGCAGCTAATATTGTGAACTGAGTATTTTTGTCAAAAGTCACAGGGAAGAGACTACAGAAGAATGAGAAAGGTCAAATGGACCTAGTATGATTGAGTACATGGATCTTGTCTCTTGGAGGTCTGTCGTAAAAGAGAAAGCACACAGAGGTGAAGACACAGATTGTCTTTTTTCATTCAGTTTGAGATACTTCTCTTTTTTGGTATGATGGATAATTTTTTAAATTTCATTTGAATAATCAGAGGTGTTCCCATCATAATTACAGTAACATGGATTAATGTGTCCCAACCCTAGAGATGAATTTGATTTCCTCATTATGTGTATTATCTTTATCATCCTCTCAGTATTTGTTTTTTTTCTTCTTTTTTTATTGTACTTTAAGTTCTGGGATACATGTACAGAACGTGCAGGCTTGTTACATAGGTATACACGTGCCATGGTGGTTTGCTGCACCCATCAGCCTGTCATCTACATTAGGTATTTTTCCTAATGCTATCCCTCTTCTAGCCACCACCTCCTGACAGGCCCCGATGTGTGATGTTCCCCTCTCCGTGTCCATTTATTCTCATGGTTCAACTCCCACTTATGAGCGAGAACATGTGGTGCTTGGTTTTCTGTTACTGTGTTAGTTTGCTTAGAATGATGTTTTCCAGCTTCATCCATGTCCCTACAAAGGACATGAACTATGACGAGTAATTTTTGATAGAAACATGGTTGTTGGAAGGAATTTCAAGATGGCCATCTTTATTCAGCTGCAAAGGGTCACTCCCACATACAGAGACTAGGATTTCAGCTAAACTAGCATAATTTGAACAGATCTTTGGAGAAAAAAAATGTTAAATGTGGATGGAGAATAGATGCAGATGCTGACACTGATGAGGGAGGAAGCTGAGAGCACTACATGTGGTGCCTAAATGTTAGGGCTGGTTCCTAGCCCCAAACAGCTACTGGGGAAGGAGCAAGTGAAGCAACTGGGAGAGTGTTCACCATCACCACGGACCTCTGAGATCCTAGCTGTAGGGGATTCCACATCCTTCCACAAATGTTTGAGCTGGCAGGAGGATCTCCATGGAGATTAGACAGAGATGGAACTGCAGCAGGCACAAAGCCAGGGACTTTGTATACAGGATAGCTCCAGCAGAGCCTGACCATAAGCACTCATTTTTCAGAGCACTTCATCTCCCTCTGAGAGGATCTGACCCTAGATAACTGCCAGGGAAAAAGCAAGGCTAGCTTCCCTATGAGACTGGTGCATGTCTGTCCTGCATGCCTGCTGCCAGCCACTCCCAGGGCTCCTGGCTGGCCACCCACAAGAACAAGTTCAGAGTACAGCCCTCTTGCCCAACCTCAGTGCTTTGCTCCATCTGAGTGCATTCCAGCAGGCTGGGAGCCCTCTGAGTTTTACAAAATACCCAGAATTTATACTCCAGAGTCTGGAGGAGGAAGCCACGAGTAGTTCCTGGTGCCCATGGCTGAAGCCTGTGGATCAGGAGTGCTGAGCCAGGATCTGTGCCCAGCACTCAAGTGGGAGAGGAACAAGCACTCTCCAGAACCTGAGAGAGGTGAGTCATTTAGGTTTGCAGGCTGGTTTGGGAACTAGGCATGCCTCTCTCCATAAGATCACCTGGTAAGTGTCTGGCCTATTTCTTTACCAAACTTCTGCTCAAAGGAGCCCTGTGGCTTGAAACTCTTAACAGCAACAAAAAAAATTGAGGGCACAGTGCTAGTGATCTGAGGTGGCTCCCTCAAAGCTCAGAAGTGGACCTGGTGAGTAGATCACCTCCCTGTCCCATAGAGCACAGTTTCAAATGCAAAGATGAACAAAGGAGTCACATGACTGAATATGAGCCTATCTACCACCCATTGCTCTCAAGCATCATCTACTGGATTGCAGTCCAAACCACAACACCAAAAAACACTGCCAATTTTACCCTTTGGAAAATCAAGGATAAGAAGTTAACAAAAAACAAAGATTCTGTACAAAGCTTTAATTAGCCTTCTGAAAACTCAAAACGAAGCCAAGTGACTATACTCAATTTAAGCCACAAAAAAGAACACCAACCCTCCCAGAAGAGAAAGAATCAGCACAAGATCTTTGGCAATTAAAAAAGCCAAAGTGTCCCCTTACCTCCAAATGGGCCCGCTTGCTCCCCAGCAATGGTTCTTAAACAGCCCGAAATGTCTCAAATGATACACATGGAATTCAGAATGTGGCTGGCAAGAAAGGTCACCGAAATCCCTGGGAAAAATTGTAACTCAATCCAAGGAAGCCAAGATATCAAGTAAAATGACTCAAAAGCTTAAAGATGAAAAAGCCATTTTAAGAAAGACCCAAACTAAACTTTTGAGCTGCAAAATTCACTACAACAATTCTGAACTAGTTTTAAGTCAAAATATTAATTACGATCCTGAGGGCAGCCTCTAAGAAAATAACTCAAAAAATGCATAGTGGAAGAAACAACAAGAGAGTTAAAATTGTATACTAGAAAAATACGTAACACAAAGAATGCAATAATGACCGAAGATAGTAATGGCAAAACAGAGGAACAAAAAGGAAATACACACAGAAAACAGCGAAATGGCAGGCATATATCCTACTTTATCAATAGTTACGTTAAATGTGAGTTGATTAATGCTCCAACCAAAAGGCAGAGACTGGCAGAATAATTTTTTTAAAAAAACAATATGATCCAATTATATGCTGTCTACAGAAGACACACTGGGTCAGACACAAATAGGTTGAAAGTAAAAAGATGGGAAAATATATGTCATGCAAACAGTAAAGAAAGCTGGAATGGCTATGCTACTATCAGGCAGAATAGACTGTAAGACAAAAATCATTACTGGAAGCAAAAAAAGAGACATTTTATAATTATAAAAGGATTGCTCCATCAGGAAGACATAACTATAAATATATGTGCACCTAACACCTAAGCCCCAAAATACATGAAGCAAAAACTAATAGAATTGAAGGGAGAAATAGAAATTCAGTGATAATAGCTGGAGGCTTCAGTGCCCCACTTTCAATAATGGATAGAACAACTAGAAAGAAGTTCAACAAAGAAATAGAAGACTCAAACAACACTCTATGCCAACTAGACCTCAAAGGCATCTATAGAACACTCTAAACAACAGCAGATACATGTTCTGCTCAAGTATAAATCAGACTACAAATTGAGCCTCAATAAATTTAAAAGACTGAAATCATACAAACTTCTGCAATCACAATGGAATTTTTTTTTTTGAGACAGAGTCTCACTCTGTCACCCAGGCTGGAGTGCAGTAGCACAATCTTGGCTCACTGCAACCTCTGCCTCCCAGGGTTCAAGCGATTCTTGTGCCTTAGCCACCTGAGTAGCTGGGATTACAGGCATGCACCACCACACCCAACTAATTTTTGTATATTTAGTAGAGACAGGGTTTTGCCATGTTGGCCAGGCTGGTCTTGAACTCCTGGCCTCAAGTGATCTGCCCACCTCGGCCTCCCAAAATGCTGGTGTTATAGGTGTGAGCCAACACACCCAGCCATGGGGTGAAATCAATAATCAGTAACAAAAGGAAAATTTGGAAATTCTCAATCGTATGCAAATTTAAACACACACACACAGACACACCCCTAAATAAGCAATAGGTCAAAGAATAAATCACAAGAGAAATTAGAAATGAATGAAAATGAAAACAAAAATACAATATATCAAAGCTTATGTGGTGTAGTCAAAGCAGTGGTTATAGGGAAATATACAGTTTAAATGCTTATGTTAAAAAATAATTTTATTGCATGTATATTATACCTAAATAAAGCTGATATTAATGAAAAAAAGAATTTCCTAATCTGAAGTATTAACAGCAGAATAAACTAAGCTGAGGACAAAATCTGAGAGCTCAAAGACAAGTTCTTTGTGTCAATTCAATCAGACAAAAATAAAGAGGAAAATGAAGAAAAATGAACGAAATCTCCAAGAACAATGGGATCATGTAAAGAGACCAAATCTACGACTCATTGGCATTCCTGACACAGAAGGGGAGATAATAAGCAACTTGGAAACTATATTTGAGGATATAGTCCATGAAAATTTTTCTAATCTCACTAGAGAGGTTGACATGCAAATCCAAGAAATACAGAGAACTTAAGCCAGATACTATAAAGGACCACCGTCCTCCTCAAGGCCAATGCAAATGAAAAAATCTTAAAGACAGCTAGAGAGAAGGGGCAAGGTCACTTACAGAAGGAACTCCATCAGGCTAGCAGCAGACTTCTCAGCAGAAACTTTACAAGACAAAATATATTGAGAGCCTATTTTCATAAAATTTTTTGTTTTGCAGTTCATCTTTTTATTTTAATAAAATCAGAATATGCACAGCACGTGCAGTGCTAGAACCTGAACTAATACAATAAGCAATTACTAAAGCTACAGTGACTTGAGGTTCAATCTTTACATTCGGCAAGTTTAAATCTTTACATGATTTTTGAATCCTTATTAACTGAAAATATTGCTTGCTGATAAAACTTACTTGCTCAAATGCTATTGCTGAATCTACAAGTCACTGATTACACCAATACAACAAAGATAACCACATGTTTGAGGATTGCAATGTGCCAGACATTCACTGAAAGAAAAAAACCACACACATAACTAAACAAAATTCACACAACAAACATCTGAGAAACTGGACACTTCATATCAGTGTTATGAAGTGTTTAATTAATATCTTAAGACAAGTGTATCAAAACCTTGGCAAGATTTAATTTCAAGTCGCCAGTTTTGTTTTTACTAACATCAGAAAGGTATGGCTACACTGCCAACGCCAGGTCTGCTTAATTTAACTTAAGAATTTAGTATGACTTAATATTAAAAGCTCACACTACCACAAAATACATACTTTCATGCATACGGTGACATTCAACATTCAACTGCCAGTGTTTATGTACTGTCTTTTGGTCAATTTTCTTTAAAAAAGGAAGAGGGAGAGAGAGAGAGAGAGAGGGAGAGAGAGAGAGGAAGAAAGAAAAGAAAAAAAAGAGAAGAAAAATGGAAAGGAAAGGAAAGAGGAAAGGAAAATAAAATAAAAGATCAGGTCAATATCCCTGATTAACATTGATGCAAAAATCCTCAACAAAATGTTAGCAAATTAAATCCAGCAGTGCTTTATTCCTGGGATACAAGGCTGGTTCAACATGCACAAATCAATAAATATAGTGCCAAAAGACAGTTTGAATATCCAAAGCAATTTTAAGCAAACAAACAACATAAAAAAAGCCAGAGGCATCACATTACCTGACTTCAAACTATATTTGAAGGCTGCAGTAATCAAAACAGCATAGTAGTGATACTAGCCCCTGGTAATGACTATTCTACGTTCTGTCTTTATGAATTTGACTACTCTAAGCATATTAGGCAGGTCTGCATGTCTTAACATAAATGCCATAAACTGGGTGGCTTAAACAACATAAATTTGGTGTTTTTTTTTTTTTTTTTTTTTTTTTTTTTTTTTTTACAGTCCCAGAGGATGGAAGCCTAAAATCAAGGTTGCAGCATGATTAGGTTCTGGTGAGGGCTCTCTTCTTTGCTTATATATAGCTGCCTTCTCTCTGTGTGCTCACATGGTGTTTCCTCGATGCATGCACATGGAAAGAAAGAGAGCAAGTTCTATTGTATTTCTTCTAACAGGTGGACAAATCCTATTAGATTAGGATTCATACCCCTATAACCTCATTTAGCCTTAGTTACCTCCTAAAAGCCCTATCTTCAAATATTGTCACATTAGGGGTTAGGGCTTCAACATAAGAATTTTGGGGGAATAAAATTCAGCTCATTTTGCTGGGTATCTCATAAACTTGGAATTATCAATATTTGTCCTTTTGTGATGGATTTATTTTGGTTAACACAATTTCATCAAGGTTCATAAATATCAGATAGTAGAATTTTCCTCTTTTATAGCTGAATAATCATTTATGTGTGTGTCTGTGTGTGTGTCCAGCACATTTTGTTTATCGATACATTCATCGATGGATATTTTGGTTGCTTCTACCTTTTGACTATTGTGAATAATGCTGCTATGAACAGGGGAACACAAATAACTATTTGAGTCCCTGCTTTCAATTCTTTAGGGCATACCCCCAGAAGTAGAAATGTTGGATGATAAGGTGCTTCTGTGTTTATTTATTTATTTTTTAAACAATCACCACAATGTTTTCCTCAATGGCTGCATTACCTTACATTCCAACCAAGAATGCACAAGAGTTTCAGTTTCTTCACATCCTTACCAACATTTGTTATTTTTTCTTGATTTTCTTTGTAATTGCCATCTTAAAGGATGCAAACTGGTACTCATTGTGGTTGTGATTTGCATTTCTCTGATGGCAAATTATGTTGAGCATGTTTTCACGTACTTGTTTGTTATTTGTGTTATCTTCTTTGGAGAAATGTTTATTCAAGTCCTTTGCCCATATTTAAATTGGGTTGTTTGTTTTTTGTTGTTGTTTTTCAGTTGTGGCATTTTAAAACACATATTCCAGATGATAATCTATCATTTCCTCTTCTCTGAATGTATGTTCCTCCCACCCACCAAATTCAGACATTGAAATTCTTTTTTTTTTATTTAAGTTTTAGGGTACATGTGCACAGCATGCAGGTTTGATACATATGTATACATGTGTGATGTTGGTGTGCTGCACCCATTAACTCTTCATTTAACATTAGGTATATCTCCTAATGCTATCCCTCCCCCGTCCCCCCACCACACAACAGGCCCCAGTGTGTGATGTTCCCCTTCCTGTGTCCATGTGTTCTCATTGTTCAATTCCCACCTATGAATGAGAAGAGGCGGTGTTTGGTTTTTTGTCCTTGTGATAGTTTGCTGAGACTGATGGTTTCCAACTTCATCCATGTCCCTACAAAGAACATGAACTCATCCTTTTTTCTGGCCACATAGTAGTCCATGGTGTATATGTGCCACATTTTCTAAATCCAGTCTATCATTGTTGGACATTTGGGTTGGTTCCAAGTCTTTGCTGTTGTGAATAGTGCTGCAATTAACATACGTGTGCATGTGTCTTTATAGCAGCATGTTTTATAATCCTTTGGGTATATACCCAGTAATGGGATGGCTGGGTCAAATGGTATTTCTAGTTCTAGATCCCTGAGGAATCACCACACTGACTTCCACAATGGTTGAACTAGTTTACAGTCCCACCAACAGTGTGAAAGTGTTCCTATTTCTCCACATCCTCTCCAGCATCTGTTGTTTCCTGACTTTTTAATGATTGCCATTCTAACTGGTGTGAGATGATACCTCATCGTGCTTTTGATTTGCATTTCTCTGATGGCCAGTGATGGTGAGCATTTTTTCATGTGTTTTTTGGCTGCATAAATGTCTTCTTTTGAGAAGTGTCTGCTCATATACTTTGCCCACTTTTTAATGGGGTGGTTGTTTTTTTCTTGTAAATTTGTTGGAGTTCATTGTAGATTCTGGATATTAGCTCTTTGTCAGATGAGTACATTGCAAAAATTTTCTCCCATTCTGTAGGTTGTCTGTTCCCTCTGATGGTAGTTTCTTTTGCTGTGTAGAAGTTCTTTAGTTTAATTAGATCCCATTTGTCAATTTTGGCATTTGTTGCCATTGCTTTTGGTGTTTTAGACAAGTAGTCCTTGCCTATGCCTATGTCCTGAATGGCATTGCCTAGGTTTTCTTCTAGGGATTTTATGGTTTTAGGTCTAACATTTAAGTCTTTAATCCATCTTGAATTAATTTTTCTATGAGGTGTAAGGAAGGGATCCAGTTTCAGCTTTCTACATATGGCTAGCCAGTTTTCCCAGCACCATTTATTAAATAGGGAATCCTTTTCCCATTTCTTGTTTTTGTCAGGTTTGTCAAAGATCAGATAGTTGTAGATATGTGGCATTATTTCTGAGGGCTCTGTTCTGTTCCGTTGGTCTATATCTCTGTTTTGGTACCAGTACCATGCTGTTTTGGTTACCATAGCCTTGTAGTATAGTTTGAAGTCAGGCAGCATGATGCCTGCAGCTTTCTTCTTCTGGCTTAGGATTGACTTGGCAATGTGGGCTCCATTTTGGTTCCATATGAACTTCAAAGTAGTTTTTTCCAATTCTGTGAAGAAAGTCATTGGTAGCTTGAAGGGGATGGCATTGAATCTATAAATTACCTTGAGCAGTATGGCCATTTTCACAATATTGATTCTTCCTACCCATGAGCATGGAATGTTCTTCCATTTGTTTGTATCCTCTTTTATTTCCTTGAGCAGTGGTTTGTAGTTCTCCTTGAAGAGGTCCTTCACATCCCTTGTAAGTTTGATGCCTAGGTATTTTATTCTCTTTGAAGCAATTGTGAATGGGAGTTCACTCCTGATTTGGCTCTCTGTTTGTCTGTTATTGGTGTATAAGAATACTTGTGATTTTTGCACGTTGATTTTGTATCCTGAGACTTTGCTGTAGTTGCTTATCAGCTTAAGGAGATTTTGGGCTGAGATGAAGGGGTTTTCTAGATATACAATCATGTCATCTGTAAACAGGGACAACTTGACTTCCTCTTTTCCTAATTGAATACCCTTTATTTCCTTCTCCTGCCTGATTGCCCTGGCCAGAACTTCCAACACTGTGTTGAATCGGAGTAGTGAGAGAGGGCATCCGTGTCTTGTGCCAGTTTTCAAAGGGAATGCTTCCAGTTTTTGTCCATTCAGTATGATATTGGCTGTGGGTTTGTCATAGATAGCTCTTATTATTTTGAGATATGTCCCATCAATACCGAATTTATTGAGAGTTTTTAGTATGAAGGGGTGTTGAATTTTGTCAAAGGCCTTTTCTCCATCTATTGAGATAATCACGTGGTTTTTATCATTGGTTCTGTTTATATGCTGGATTACGTTTATTGATTTGCATATGTTGAACCAGCCTTGCATCCCAGGGATGAAGCCCACTTGATCATGGTGGATAAGCATTTTGATGTGCTGCTGGATTTGGTTTGCCAGTATTTTATTGAGGATTTTTGCATCGATGTTCCTCAGGGATATTGGTCTAAAATTCTCTTTTTGTTGTGTCTCTGCCAGGCTTTGGTATTAGGATGATGCTGGCCTCATAAAATGAGTTAGGGAGGATTCCCTCTATTTCTATTGATTGGAATAGTTTCAGAAGGAATGGTACCAGCTCCTCCTTTTACCTCTGGTAGAATTCGGCTGTGAATCCATCTGGTCCTGGACTTTTTTTAGTTGATAACCTGTTAATTATTGCCTGAATTTCAGAGCCTGTTAATTGGTCTATTCAGAGATTCAGCTTCTTCCTGGTTTAGTCTTGGGAGGGTGTATGTGTCGAGGAACTTATCCATTTCTTCTAGATATTCTAGTTTATTTGCATAGAAGTGTTTATAGTATTCTCTGATGGTAGTTTGTATTTCTGTGGGATCCGTGGCGATATCCTGTTTATCATTTTTTTATTGCGTCTATTTGATTCTTCTCTCTTTTCTTCTTTATTAGTGTTGCTAGCAGTCTATCAATTTTGTTGATCTTTTCAAAAAACAGCTCCTGGTTTCATTGGTTTTTTGAAGGATTTTTTGTGTCTGTATTTCCTTCATTTCTGCTATGATCTTAGTTATTTCTTGCCTTCTGGTAGCTTTTGAATGTGTTTGTTCTTGCGTCTCTCGTTCTTTTAATTGTGATGTTAGGGTGTCAATTTTAGATGTTTCCTGCTTTCTCTTGTGGGCATTTAGTGCTATAAATTTCCCTCTACACACCACTTTGTATGTGTCCCAGAGATTCTGGTATGTTGTGTCTTTGTTCTTGTTGGTTTCAAAGAACATCTTTATTTCTGCCTTCATTTCCTGTTCTTTTACATTTGCTGAGGAGTGCTTTACTACCAACTATGTGCTCAATTTTGGAATAGGTGTGGTGTGGTGCTGAAAAGAATGTATATTCTATTGATTTGGGATGGAGAGTTCTGTAGATGTCTATTAGGTCTGCTTGGTGCAGAGCTGAGTTCAGTTCCTGGATGTGCTTGTTAACTTTCTGTCTCGTTGATCTGTCTAATGTTGACAGTGGGGTGTTAAAGTCTCCCATTATTATTTCGTGGGGGTCTGAGGCTCTTCGTAAGTCTCTAAGGACTTGCTTTATGAATCCAGATGCTCCTGTATTGGGTGCATATATAGTTAGGATTGTAATCTCTTCTTGTTGAATTGATCCCTTTACCATTATGTAATGGCCTCCTTGGTCTCTTTTGATCTTTGTTGGTTTAAAGTCTGTTTTATCAGAGACTAAGATTGAAACCCCTGCCTCTTTTTGTTTTCCATTTGCTTGGTAGATCTTCTTCCATCCCTTTATTTTGAGGCTATGTGTGTCTCCGCACGTGAGATGGGTTTCCCGAATACAGCACACTGTTGGGTCTTCACTTTTTATCCAATTTGCCAGTCTGTGTCTTCTAATTGGAGCATTTAGCCCATTTACATTTAAGGTTAATATTGTTATGTGTGAATTTGATCCTGTCATTACGATATTAGCTGGTTATTTTGCTCCTTAGTTCATGCAGTTTCTTCCTAGCCTCGATGGTCTTTACAATTTGGCATGTTTTTGCAGTGGCTGGTACCGGTTGTTCCTTTCCATGTTTAGTCCTTCCTTCAGGAGCTCTTTTAGGGCAGGCCTGGTGGTGACAAAATCTCTCAGCATTTGCTTGTCTGTAAAGTATTTTATTTCTCCTTCACTTATGAAGCTTAGTTTAGCTGGATATGAAATTCTGGGCTGAAAATTCTTTTCTTTAAGAATGTTGAATATTCGCCCCCACTCTCTTCTGGCTTGTAGAGTTTCTGCTGAGAGATCTGCTGTTACTCTGATGCACTTCCCTTTGTGGGTCACCCGACCTTTCTCTCTGGCTGCCCTTAAGATTTTTTCTTCATTTCATCTTTGATGAATCTGACAATTATGTGTCTTGGAGTTGCTCTTCTTGAGGAGTATCTTTGTGGCGTTCTCTGTATTTCCTGAATTTGAATGTCGGCCTGCCTTGCTAGATTGGGGAAGTTCTCCTGGATAATATCCTGCAGAGTGTTTTCCAACTTGATTCCATTCTCCCCATCACTTTCAGTTTCACCAATCAGACATAGATTTGGTCTTTTCACATAGTCCCATATTTCTTGGAGGCTTTGTTTGTTTCTTTTTATTCTTTTTTCTCTAATCTTCTCTTCTCGCTTCATTTCATTCATTTCATCTTCCATCACTAATACCCTTTCTTCCATTTGATCGAATCAGCTACTGAGGCTTGTGCATTCATCACGTGGTTCTCGTGCCATGGTTTTCAGGTCCATCAGGTCCTTTAAGGACTTCTCTGCATTGGTTATTCTAGTTAGACTTTCGTCTAATTGTTTTTCAAGGTTTTCAAATTATTTGCCATGGGTTTGAACTTCCTCCTTTAGCTTGGAGTAGTTTGATCTTCTGAAGCCTTCTTTTCTCAACTCATCAAAGTCATTCTCCATCCAGCTTTGTTCTGTTGCTGTTGAGGAGCTTTGTTGCTTTGGAGGAGGAGAGGCACTCTGATTTTTAGATTTTCCAATTTTTCTGCTCTGTTTTTTGCCCATCATTTTGGTTTTATCTACTTTGATGATGGTGACGTACAGATGGGGTTTTGGTGTGGATGTCCTTTCTTTTTGTTAGTTTTCCTTCTAACAGTCAGGACCCTCAGCTGCGGGTCTGTTGAAGTTTGCTGGAGGTCCACTCCAGACCCTGTTTGCCTGAGTATCAGCATCAAAGCCTGCAGAACAGCAGATATTAGTGAACAACAAATGTTGCTGCCTGGTCGTTCCTCTGGATGTTTTGTCTCCAAAGAGTACCTGGCCGTGTGAGGTGTCAGTCTGCCCCTACTGGTCGGTGCCTCCTAGTTAGGCTACTCGGGGTTCAGGGATCCACTTGAGGAGGCAGTCTGTCCATTCTCACAACTGCAGCTGTGTGCTGGGAGAACCACTGCTCTCTTCAAAGCTGTCAGACAGGGACATTTAAGTCTGCAGGGTTTTCTGTTGCCTTTTGTTTGGCTATGCCCTGCCCCCAGAAGTGGAGTCTACAGAGGCATGCAGGCCTCCTCGAGCTGCAGTGGGATCCACCCAGTTCAAGCTTCCAGGCCACTTTGTTTACCTACTCAAGCCTCGGCAATGGCGGGCACCCCTCCCCCAGCCTCACTGCCACCTTGCAGTTTGATCTCAGACTGCTGTGCTAGCAATGAGTGAGGATCCATGGGCGTAGGACCCTCTGAGCCATGCACTGCATATAATCTCCTGGTGTGCCGTTTGCTAAGACCATTGGAAAAGTGCGGTATTAGGGTGGGAGTGACCCGATTTTCCAGGTGCCATTTGTCACCCCTTTCTTTGTCTAGGAAAGGGAATTCCCTGACCTCTTGTGCTTCCTGTGTGAGGTGATGCCTTGCTGTGCTTCAGCTCATGCTCCGTTTGCTGCACCCACTGTCCTGCACCCACTGTCCGACACTCCCCAGTGAGATGAACCTGGTACCTCAGTTGGAAATGCAGAAATCACCCGTCTTCTCTGTCACTCACGCTGGGATCTGTAGACTGGAGCTGTTCCTATTTGGCCATCTTGGCTCCTATATCCAGATGTTGAAATTCTAACCCCCAAGGTGGTAGCATTAACAGGTAAAGCCTTTGGGAGGTGATTAGATCATTAAGGCAGAACCCTCTTGAATAGGATTAGTGCTTCTATAAAAGAGGCTTGATGGAGCTTATTTGCCCTTTTCACCATGTGAGGACGCAGCAAGAAGGTGCTGTCTGTTGGGAAGTAAGCCCTCACCACACACCAAATCTGCTAGCACCTTGATTCTGAACTTCCCGGGCTCCAGAACTGTGAGAAATAAATTTATGTTTTTTATAAACTACCCAGTTTATGGTATTTTGTCATAGAGGCTGGAACATACTAAGACATTATATATATACATATATATTATTTCCAAATATTTTCACCCATTCTGTGGGATGTTATTTTAGTATATTTTAAATTGCTGATTCATGGAGTACATGTGCAGGTTTGTTACATGGGTGTATTGTGTGATACTGAGGTTTGGGCTTCTAATGAGCCAGTGGCCCAAGTAATGAACACAGTACCTGATAGGTAGTTTTTCAACCCTTGCCCCGTCTTATACTTTCCCTCTTTTGGAATCCCCAGTGTTTATTGTTTCCATGTTTGTGTCCATGTATGCCCAATATTTAGCTTCTACTTATAAGTGAGAACATGTGTTACTTTGTTTTCTGTTTTTGCATTACTTTGCTTAGGATAATGGCCTATAGCTGCATCCATGTTGTGCAAAGGACATGATTTTTTTTATGTATGTGTAGTATTCAGTGGCGCATATGTACCACGTTTTCTTTATTCAGTCCATCGTCAATGGGCTGTAGATTGATTCCATGGCTTTGCCATTGTGAATAGTCCTGCAATAAACATATGAATGCAGGTATCTTTTTGAAGAATGATTTATTTTCTTTTTTGTATATACCCAGTAATGGGATTGCTGTGTTGAATGGTAATTTTATTTTTAGATTTTGAGAAATCTTCAAGCTGTTTGCATTTTACTATATTGATAGTGTCTCTTGATACATAAAACTTTTTAATTTTTATACAGTTCAACTTTTTTTTTTTTGCCATCCATGCTTTTGGTGTCATGTTCAAGAAATCATCTCCAAGTCAAATGTCATGACACCTTTTTTCCTGTGTTTCCTTCTAAGAGTTATATAGCTTTAGCTCTTACGTCTTTGATCAATTTTGAGTTCATTTTTGTATGTGGTGTAATGTAAGATTCAAATTTTTACTTTTGCATTTATGTATCCAGTTTTCCAGCATCATTTGTTAAATGGTGCTTACTTACCACTGCATTGTCTTGGGACCATTGTTAAAAATCATTTGTCTATATGTGCAATGGCTTATTTCTACTCTATTTTATTGCTCTATTTATGTCATTTATGGCCATACCACATTATTTTGATTACTGTACCTTTGTGGTAAGTTTTGAAATCAGGATGCAAGAGTATTCCAACTTTATTCTTCTTGTTAAAGATTGTTCCAGCTATTTTGGAATCCCTTGAGATTTTATATGAATTTTAGGATGGTTGTTTGTACTGCTGCAAAAATTGCTTTGGAAATTTGATGAAGATTTCATTGAGTCTATAGATGACTTCAGGTAATATTGACATCTTAACAGTATTAATTCTTCTCATTTGTGGACATGGAATATCTCTCTATTTGATTATATCTGCTTTAATTTTTTTCACAAATTTTTATTTTTTTAGTGTACAAGTCCACCTTTTTATTGTTATCCCTAAGTATTTTATTTTTTGAATGCTACTGTAAATAGAGTTGTTTTCTTTATTTTCTTTTCAGAGAATGAAAATATATAGAAATGCAAATGATTACTCCAAATTTTCTGAATTTATTAGTTCAAACATGTTTTTGTGGAATCTTTGGGGTGTTCTACATATAAGATTATGTTATATACTAAAGAGATAATTTTGCTAATTTTTTCCAATATGGGTCTTTTAAATGTCCTTTTTCTTGCCTAATTGCTAGGGCTGTAACCCCCAATACTGTGTTGTATAGAAATGGCAAAAGTGTGCATCCTTGTCTTGTTCCTGATCTTATAGGAATGAGTCTTTCACCATTGAGCATTATGTTATTTGTGGGTTCCTCTATTATTAACATTTTTGCATTAGTGTGGCACATTTCTTAAATTTTGTGAGCCAATATTGATACATTATTATTAACTAAAGTACATAGTTTACATTAGGGCTCAATCTGTGTATTGTACATTTTACAGGTTTTCACAAATGTGTAATTACATGTATCTGTCATTAAAGTATCTTACAGAATAGTTTCGCTGGCCTAAAATTCCTTGTGTGACACCTAATTATTTCTTTCACCTGTGCTGGAGCTGTTGAAAGACAATATTGTTATTGTCTCTATGGTTTTTCCTTTTTCAAAATGAAATATTTTTAGAATCATACAATGTATAGCCTTTTCAGGCTGGCCTCTTTCATGTAACAATATTTATTTAAGGTTCATTCACGTCATTTTGTGGCTTAGTGGTAAATTTTTTATTGCTTAATAATATTCCATTGTATTGATGTACTACAGTTTATCCCTTCACCTACTGAAGGATATTTAGGTTGCGTCCATGTTTTAGCAATAATGAATAAAGCTCCTATAAACACTCATGTGCAGGGTTTTATGTGTACATAAATTTTTAACTCATTTAGGTACATACTAAGGAGTGTGATTGCTAGATTCTGTGTTAAGGATATGTTTAGTTTTGTAAGAAACTACCAAAATGTCTTCTGAAGTGACCATAACATTTTACATTTCCACCAGCAATAAATGAGGCTTCCAGTTATCCACATTCTAGCTACTATTTGATATTTTATTGTTATGGATTTTAACCAGTCTAATAAGTGTGTAATGGAATCTAATTGTTTTGATTTTCAGTTCCAAAATTACATGTAAGATTGATCATCTGTTTTATATGCTTATTTGTCATCTGTATATCTTCTTTACTGAGATATATGTTTAGGTCTCCACCCCATTTTAAAATTGGGTTGTTTTATTATTCTTCACTTCTAAAAATTATTTGTATATTTTAGATACTATATAAGTGTTTCGCAACGGTTTTCTCCTAGTATGTGGCTTATTTTTTTCTCAAGTATCTTTCATAGAGCAGAAATATAATGAAAACACAGCATATCAAAATTTGATAGATGAAACAGTAAGAGTTTTTTAAAAGAAATTTATAGCTTTCATGCCTATATTAAAAAACGAGAAATATTTAAGATCAGTGAAATAAATTTGAACTGTAAGAATCTAGAGAGGGAAGCAAAGTGGCCAACTAGATGCAACAAGGAAGAGGTTCCCCACTGACAGTCTAGATCATCAAGAAGACCACCACATTCCAAATAGATCTTTGGAAGAAGGCATTGAGAGTGGATGGTGAGAGGATGCAGACCCTGGGATGCAAGGGGAAGAAGCCTGGAACCCTGCATGGGGTTGCTGAGCACAGGGACACATGTCCAGCTCTTAATGACTCCTAGAAAAGGGTGGGTGAGATGGATGTGGAATGGCCTACTCTCACCACAGACTCCCAGAATCCTAGCTGCAGGAAACCACACAGTCACCATGGATATTTGAGATGGCAAAAAGAACTGCCCAGAGAGTTGGCCAAGACATAACTCCTGTCTACATGGATCCCAGAAGGATTTTTTTTTATACTTTAAGTTTTAGGGTACATGCGCAGAACGTGCAGGTTTGTTACATATGTATACATATGCCATGTTGGTGTGCTGCACCCATTAACTCATCATTTAACATTAGGTATATCTCCTAATGCTATCCCTGCACCCTCCCCCCACCCCACAACAGGGCTCGGTGTGTGATGTTCCCCTTCCTGTGTCCATGTGTTCTCATTGTTCAATTCCCACCTGTGAGTGAGAACATGCGGTGTTTGCTTCTTTGTCCTTGCAATAGTTTGCTGAGAATGGTGGTTTCCAGCTTCATCCATGTCCCTACAAAGGACGGGAACTCATCCTTTTTTATGGCTGCATAGTATTCCATGGTGTATATGTGCCACATTTTCTTAATCCAGTCTATCATTGCTGGACATTTGGGTTGCTTCCAAGTCTTTGCTGTTGTGAATAGTGCCGCAATAAACATACGTGTGCATGTGTTTTTACAGCAGCAAGTTTTATAATCCTTTGGGTATATACCCAGTAATGGGATGGCTGGGTCAAATGGTATTTCTAGTTCTAGATCCCCGAGGAATCGCCATACTGACTTCCACAATGGTTGAACTAGTTTACAGTCCCACCAACAGTGTAAAAGTGTTCCTATTTCTCCACGTCCTCTCCAACACCTGTTGTTTCCTTTTTAATGATCGCCATTCTAACTGGTGTGAGATGGTATCTCGTTGTGGTTTTGATCTGCAGTTGTCTGATGGCCAGTGATGAGGAGCATTTTTTCATGTGTATTTTGGCTGAATAAATGTCTTCTTTTGAGAAGTGTCTGCTCATACACTTTGCCCACTTTTTGATGGGTTTTTTTTTTCTTGTAAATTTGTTGGAGTTCATTGTAGATTCTGGATATTAGCTCTTTGTCAGATGAGTAGATTGCAAAAATTTTCTCCCATTCTGTAGGTTGTCTGTTCCCTCTGATGGTAGTTTCTTTTGCTGTGCAGAAGCTCTTTAGTTTAATTAGATACTATTTGTCAATTTTGGCATTTGTTGCCATTGCTTTTGGTGTTTTAGACAAGTAGTCCTTGCCTATGCCTATGTCCTGAATGGCATTGCCTAGGTTTTCTTCTAGGGATTTTATGGTTTTAGGTCTAACATTTAAGTCTTCAATCCATCTTGAATTAATTTTTCTATAAGGTGTAAGGAAGGGATCCAGTTTCAGCTTTGTGCATATGGCTAGCCAGTTTTCGCAGCACCATTTATTAAGTAGAGAATCCTTTCCCCATTTCTTGTTTTTGTCAGGTTTGTCAAAGATCAGATAGTTGTAGATACGTGGCATTATTTCTGAGGGATCTGTTCTGTTCCATTCGTTTATATCTCTGTTTTGGTACCAGTACCATGCTGTTTTGGTTACTGTAGCCTTGTAGTATAGTTTGAAGTCAGGTAGCGTGATGCCTCCAGCTTTGTTCTTCTGGCTTAGGATTGACTTGGCGATGCGGGCTCCTTTTTGGTTCCATATGAACTTCAAAGTAGTTTTTTCCAATTCTGTGAAGAAAGTCATTGGTAGCTTGATGGGGATGGCATTGAATCTGTAAATTACCTTGGGCAGTATGGCCATTTTCACGATATTGATTCTTCCTACCCATGAGCATGGAATGTTCTTCCATTTGTTTGTATTCTCTTTTATTTCCTTGAGCAGTGGTTTGTAGTTCTCCTTGAAGAGGTCCTTCACATCCCTTGTAAGTTGGATTCCTAGGTATTTTATTCTCTTTGTGGCAATTGTGAATGGGAGTTCACTCATGATTTGGCTGTTTGTCTGCTATTGGTGTATAAGAATGCTTGTGATTTTTGCACATTGACTTTGTATCCTGAAACTTTGCTAAGTTTCCTATCAGCTTAAGGAGGTTTTGGGCTGAGATGAAGGGGTTTTCTAGATATACAATCATGTCATCTGCAAACAGGGACAATTTGACTTCCTCTTTTCCTAATTGAATACCCTTTATTTCCTTCTCCTGCCTGATTGCCCTGGCCAGAACTTCCAACACTATGTTGAATGGGAGTAGTGAGAGAGATTATCCCTGTCTTGTGCCAGTTTTCAAAGGGAATGCTTCCAGTTTTTGTCCACTCAGTATGATATTGGCTGTGGGTTTGTCATAGATAGCTCTTATTATTTTGAGATACATCCCATCAATTCTGAATTTGTTGAGATTTTTTAGTATGAAGGGGTGTTGAATTTTGTCAAAGGCCTTTTCTGCATCTATTGAGATAATCATGTGGTTTTTATCATTGGTTCAGTTTATATGCTGGATTACGTTTATTGATTTGCGTATGTTGAACCAGCCTTGCATCCCAGGGATGAACCCCACTTGATGATGATGGATAAGCTTTTTGATGTGCTGCTGTATTCGGTTTGCCAGTATTTTACCGACGATTTTTGCATCGATGTTCCTCAGGGATATTGGTCTAAAATTCTCTTTTTTTGTTGTGTCTCTGCCAAGCTTTGGTATCAGGATGATGCTGGCCTCATAAAATGAGTTAGGGAGGATTCCCTCTTTTTCTACTGATTGGAATAGTTTCAGAAGGAATGGTACCAGCTCCTCCTTTTACCTCTGGTAGAATTCGGCTGCGAATCCATCTGGTCCTGGACTTTTTTTTGTTGGTAAGCTATTAATTATTGCCTGAATTTCAGAGCCTGTTATTGGTCTATTCAGAGATTCAACTTCTTCCTGGTTTAGTCTTGGGAGACTGTATGTGTCGAGGAATTTATCCATTTCTTCTAGATTTTCTAGTTTATTTGCATAGAGGTGTTTATAGTATTCTCTGATGGTAGTTTGTATTTCTGTGGGATCGGTGGTGATATCCCCTTCATCATTTTTTATTGCGTCTATTTGATTCTTCTCTCTTTTCTTCTTTATTAGTCTTGCTAACGGTCTATCAATTTTGTTGATCTTTTCAAAAACCAGCTCCTGGATTCACTGATTTTCTGAAGGGTTTTTTTGCATCTCTATTTCCTTCAGTTCTGCTCTGATCTTAGTTATTTCTTGCCTTGTGCTAGCTTTTGTATGTGTTTGTTCTTGCTTCTCTAGTTCTTTTAATTGTGATGTTAGGTTGTCAGTTTTAGATCTTGCCTGCTTTCTCTAGTGGGTATTTAATGCTATAAATTTCCCTCTACACACTCCTTTGAATGCTTCCCAGAGATTCTGTTATGTTGTGTCTTTGTTCTCGATGGTTTCAAAGAACATCTTTATTTCTGCCTTCATTTCGTTATGTACCCAGTAGTCATTCAGGAGCAGGTTGTTCAGTTCCATGTAGTTGAGCGGTTTTGAGTGAGTTTCTTAATCCTGAGTTCTAGTTTGATTGCAGTGTGGTCTGAGAGACGGTTTGTTATAATTTCTGTTCTTTTACATTTGCTGAGGAGTGCTTTACTTCCAACTATGTGGTCAATTTTGGAATAGGTGTGGTGTGGTGCTGAGTAGAATATATATTCTGTAGATTTGGGGTGGAGAGTTCTGTAGATGTGTATTAGGTCCACTTGGTGCAGAGCTGAGTTCAATTCCTGGATATCCTTGTGAACTTTGTGTCTCATTGATCTGTCTAATGTTGACAGTGTGGTGTTAAAATCTCCCATTATTATTGTGTGGGAGTCTAAGTCTCTTCGTACGTCTCTAAGGACTTGCTTTATGAATCCAGGTCCTCCTGTATTGGGTGCATATATATTTCGAATAGTTAGCTTTTCTTGTTGAATTGATCCCTTTACCATTATGTAATGGCCTTCTTTGTCTCTTTTGATCTTTGTTGGTTTAAAGTCTGTTTTATCAGAGACTAGGATTGCAATTCCTGCCTTTCTTTATTTTCCATTGCTTGGTAGATCTTCCTCCATCCCTTTATTTTGAGCCTATGTGTGTCTCTGCACATGAGATGTGTTTACTGAATACAGCACACTGATGTGCCCCAGAAGGTTTGGCATGGGAACGGATGCAGTTGTTCATGGTCATGGGTGCTCACATCAGAAGGCTTGCCATACTCTTCTAATGGCTTTAGCTTTTGTTGGCTGCTGCACCTGGACATAGCAGGGCTATCGTGCCTTTGAGATGGGTAATGTTCCCCTTTCTGCTGCCCTATCCCAGAGTACATGCGTGTCCACATCTACTTTCAGTCGTGGCCTTGGCTGCTCAGCTGAGGCAGTTGCCAGCAGCCCCGCCCATAACTCTTTTGCCAGCAGATAATGCCTATTAGCTGGAGTACTTTTACAGGTGGGCCATTACTGGTGCACACTTTCCCACAGACATTCCTCACTGGCATGCACTCCCTGGCTTGCACTCACCCATAGCCTCCTTCTGCTGCTTCACCAACTTTGATGTGCGTGATGACTTCACTGCCCACTAGTTGCTAGCGTGTGCATGTAGGAATCACTGCTGCCTCGCTGCCACCCCACTTTTGCCAATATGCTCCACCAGAGTGTGTTTGTCAGTGGGCTGGAAACACCTCAGTTCCCCCAGCACAGCAGGTACTTACCTTGGGGGGTCAGAGAATAAAAGCCACAGGCCTGGTCCCAACACCACAGGGTTAGAGCACGCACCCCAGGAGTGTTGAGGTGAGGTTTGGCAACCTGACATCATGCAGAAATGAAGCCAATTGACAAAATGTGACTTATACCACAGTCAAACACTCAAGGTCATCAAAGAATATAAAAGCAGGAAGCCCCATTTAAAGGAAAACTACAAACATTAAAGGGACATCAGCCCCCACAGATGAGAAAGAACCAGTGCAAGGACTTTGGAAACTCTAAAATTCAGAGTGCCTTGTTACCTCCAAACAACAAGACCAGGTCCTGAGCAATGGTTGTAGCCACACTGAAATTGTTGAAATGACTGACATAGAATACAGTATCTGAATGGCAACCGAGATCACCAAGATTCAGGAAAAAGTTGAAACTCAATCCAGGAAATCTAAGGAATCCAGTGAAATAATACAAGAGGTGAAAAATGAAATAACCGTTTTAAGAAAGAACCAAACTAATCTTCTAGAGCTGAACAACTCTCTACAAGTATTTTATGATACAATTGAAAGTATTTACAGCAGAAAGGGCCAAGCTGAAAAAAGAAACTTAGAGTTGGAATACCAGTTCTTCAAATCCACTCAGACAAAAATGAAAAAGAAAAAATTTTAAAAAATGAACAAAACCTCTGAGAAATATGGGATTATATAAAGAGTTTAAAATTATTGGCATCCCAGAAAAAGAGGGGGAAAGAGCAAGCAATTTGGAAAACATATTTGAAGACATTGTCCATGAAAATTTTCCTATGCTTCTTAGAGAAATTGACATGCAAATTTAGGAAATTTGGAAAACTCCTGTGAGATAATACACAAGACAACCTTCCCCAAGACATAGTACAGATCTCCAAGGTCAATGCAAAAGAAAAAATCATTAAAGGCAGTTAGAGAGAAAAGGTAGGTTGTGTACAAAGGGAACCCCACCAGGCTAAGAGTTGTCCTTTAAGTAGTAATCTGAGAAGTGAGAAGACATTGTTGGCTGTATTAGTCCATTTCACACTGCTGATGAAGACATACCTGAGACTGGGCAATTTACAAAATAAAAGTGTTTATTGGACTTACAGTTCTACGTGGCTGGGGAGGTTTCACAATCATTGCAGAAGGTGAAAGGCACATCTCACATGGTGGCAGATGAGAGCTTGTGTGAGGAAACTCCCTTTTATAAAACCATGAGATCTCTTGAGACATATTCACAATCACAAGACTAGCATGGGAAAAACCTGCTGCCATGATTCAATTACCTCCCACTGGTTTTCGCCCTCAACACTTGGGAATTATGGGAGTTACAATTCAAGATGAGATTTGCGTGGGGGCACAGCGAATCCGTATTATTCCACCCCCGGCTTCTCCCATATCTCATGCCCTCACATTTGAAAACCAATTATGCCTTCCCAACAGTCCCCCAAAGTCTTAACTCATTTCAGCATTAACTCAGAAGTCCACAGTCCAAAGTCCCATCTCAATCAAGGCAAGTCCCTTTAGCCTATGAGCCTGTAGAATCAAAAGCAAGTTAGTTACTTCCTAGACACAATGCAGTTACAGGCATTAGGTAAATACCTCCCTTCCAAATGGGAGAAATTGGCCAAAACAACGTGGATACAGGCCCCATGCAAGTCTGAAATCCAGCTTACAAGACAAATCTTAAAGCTCCAAAATGATCTTGTTTGACTCATATCTCACATCCAGATCACACTGATGCAAAAGGTGCGTCCTCATGGGTCTTGGGCAGCTCCACCCCTATGGCTTTGCAGGGTACAATCTCTCTCCTGGCTGCTTTCATGAGCTGGTATGAGTGTCTGTGGCTTTTCCAGGTGCATGGTGCAAGCTTTCAGTGGATCTACCATTCTGGGGTCTGGAGGACAGTGGCCCACTTCCCACAGCTTTACTAGGTGGTGCCCCAGTAGAGACTCTGTGTGCAGCATCCAACCCATTTCCCTTCCACACTGCTCTAGCAGAGGTTCTCCATGAGGGCCCCTCCCTTGCAGCAAACTTCTGCCTGGGCATTCAGGCATTTCCATACATCCTCTGAAACCTAGGCAGATGTTCCCAACTTCAATTCTTCTGTGCACCTGCAGACTCAACACCACGTGGAAGCCTTGGGGCTTGCACACTCTGAAGCCATGGCCTGAGCTGTACCATGGCCCCTTTTAATCAAGGTTGGAGCAGCTGGGATGCAGAGCACCAATTCCCTGTACTGCACACAGCAGAGGTACCCTGGGCCCAGCCCATGAAACCATTTTTTTCCTCTTGGTCTCTGGGCGTGTTATGGGAGGGGCTGCCACAAAAGACTCTGACATGCCCCGGAGACATTTTCCCCATTGTCTTGGTGATTAACATTCGGCTTCTTGTTATTTATGCAAAATTCTGCAGCAGGCTTGAATTTTTCCTCAGAAAATGGGATTTTCTTTTCTATTGAATTGTCAGGCTGCAAATTTTCTCAATTTATATGCTCTGTTTTTAACCTTTAACCTTTAACACCGCCTAAGTCACCTCTTGTATGCTTTTCTGCTAAGAAATTTGTTCTGCTAGACACCCTAAATCATCTCTCTCAAGTTCAAAGTTCCACATATCTCTAGTGCTTGGGCAACACGCCAGCAGTCTCTGCTAAAACGTAATGAGTGTCACCTTTGCTCCTGTTCCCAAATAGTTCCTCATCTCCATCTGAGACCACCTTAGACTGTGGATTTCACTGTCCATATTTTTATCAGCATCTTGGTCCAAGCCATTCAACAAGTCTCTAGGAAGTTCCAAACTTTCCTACATTTTCTTGTCTTCTTCTGAGCCCACCAAAATATTCCAACATCTGCCTGTTACTCAGTTCCAAAGTCACTTCTACATTTTCAGTTATCTTTTCAGCAGCACCCCACTCTACTGGTACCTATTTACTTTATTAGTCCATTTTCATGCTGTTGATAAAGACATACCTGAGACTGAGCAATTTACAAAGGAATGAGATTCATTGGACTTAACAGTTCCACGTGGCTGGGGAGGCCTCACAGTCATGGCAGAAGGTGAAAGTCATGTCTTACATGGCAGAAGACAAGAGAGCTTGTGTGAGGAAATTCCTTTTTTTAAAACCATCAGATCTCATGAGACATATTCACTATTACTAGAAAAACATGGGAAAGACCTTCCCCTGTGATTCAATTACCTCCCACTTGGCCTTTCCCACAACACGTGGGAATTGTGGGATTTACAATTCAAGATGAGATTTGGGTGGAGGCACAGCCAAATCATATCAGGGGCCTGTGTTGGGCATCCTTAAAGAAAAGAAACTTCAACTAAGAATTTTATATCTAGCCAAACTAAGATGTATAAATGAGGGACAAATAAATTTTTTTCAGACAAGCAAGGACTAAGGGAATTTGTTATCTCCAGACTTGTCTTACAAGAGGTCCTTAAGGAAGTGCTAAAAACAGAAAGGAAAGACCATTACCAGCAACCACAAAAACACAAATACATATCCCACTGACACTATAAAGCAACTCTACAAGCAGGTCTACATAACGTCAGCTAACAACATGATGACAGGATCAAATTCTCACATATCAGTTGGGCACAGTGGCTCACACTTTGGGAGGCTGAGGTGGGCAGATCAGCTGAGGTCAGGAGTTCAAGACCAGCCTGGCCATCATGGCGAAACCCCATCTCTACTAAAAATACAAAAATTAGCTGGACGTCATGGCAGGTGCCCATAATGCTGTCTACTTGGGAGGTTGAGGCAGGAGAATCACTTGAACCCAGGAGGTGGAGGTTGCAGTGAGTTAATGCCCTGCACTCCAGCCTGGGTGTCAGACCGAGACTCTGTCTCAATAAACAAACAAACAATGAGAACACTTGGACACAGGGTGGGGAACATCACACACCGAGGCCTGTCCTGGGGTGGGAGGAGGGGGGAAGGATAGCATTAGGAGATATACTTAATGTAAATGACGAGTTAATGGTTGCAGCACACCAACATGGCACCTGTATACATATGTAACAAACTTGCCCGTTGTGCACATGTACCCTAGAACTTAAAGTATAATAATAATAATAATAATAATAATAGTAAAGGTTGGGTGCAGTGGCTCACACCTGTAATCCCAGCACTTTGGGAGGCCGAGGCTGGTAGATCACAAGGTCAGGAGTTCAAGACCAGCCTGGCCAATATGGTGAAGCCCCGTCTCTACTAAAAATTCAAAAATTAGCCAGGCGTGGTGGCACACACCTGTACTCCCAGCTATTCGGGAGGCTGAGGCAGAAGAATCCCTTGAACCCGGGGGTCAGAGGTTGCAGTGAGCTGAGATGGCACCACTGCACTCCACCCTGGACAACAGAGTGAGACTTTGTCTCAAAATGAAACAAAAAAACACAAATTATCACATATCAATATTAACCTTGAATATAAACAAGCTAATTGGCCCCACTTAAAAGGCAAAGAGTGGCAAGTTGGATAAGGAAGCATGACCTAACTATATGCTGTCTTTAAGATAACAATCACATATGTAATGACACACATAGGCTCAAATAAAGGGATGGAAAAACATCTATCAAGCAAATGGAAAACAAAAAAGAGCAAGGTTGCTATTCTTATTTCAGACAAAACATAAATTTTACCAATAATGATCAAAAAGGACATAGAAGAGTATTGCATAATGATTAAGGGTTCAATTCAATAAGAAGACATAAGTACCCCAAATATATATGCAGCCAATCCTGGAGCTCCCAATTCATAAAAGAAGTTCTAAGAGACCTACAAAGAGACTAAGATAATCACACAATAATAGTGGAAGATTTCAACATCCCGATAACATTGTTAGATTGGACCCAAAATTGCCACTCAACCAAATGGACCTAATGGACATCTACAGAACACTCAACTGAACAACAGCAGAATATACATCTTTCTTATCTGCATTTGGCACATACTCTGAGATCAACCACATGCACAACCAGAAAGAATTGCTCAAGAAATATTAAAAAACACACAGTGATACCAACCACATTCTCAGACCACAGTGGAAAAAAGAAATCAAGAAATCTCTCAAAACCATGCAGTTACATGGAAACAAAACAACTTGCTCCTGAATAAGTTTTGGATAAGCAGTGAAATAAAGGCAGACATCAAGAAATTATTTGAAACTAAGGGGAAAAAAAGCAACATACCCGAATCTTTGGAACATAGGTAAAGCACTGTAAAGAAGAAGGTTTATAGTTATAAGCAGCTACATCAAAAAGTTAGAAAGATATAAAACTAACAACCTAACATCACACCTAGAGGAACTAGAAGAACAAGAGCAAACCAACTCCAAAGCTAGTAGAAGAAAAGAAATAACCAAAATTTAAGCAGAAATGAACAGAATTGATTGTAAAAAGCCATAAAAAGAAAGGAAACCAAAAATTCCCTTTTGAAACAATAAATAAGATTGATAGGCCATTATCTAAACTAATAAAGAAAAAAGAGAGAAGATTCAAATTAAAAAAAATCAGAAATGACAAAGGTGACATAATGACCAACCCCACAGGAATAAAAATAAAATTCTTGCTCCAAACCAGGGCCTCCAGCCACCCCACTTATATTCTACGGCCATTAGAATTTTGATTTCTCCCTGAGATGGAGTGCTTAGGGGAGGATTGGGCTGCCAACTTTGCTGTTTAGATGACTCAGCTGTTCTAGCCTGTGGGCTTTGGGGAACCCAAGCCAACTGGAGAAGGAAGAGATACCCCAGCACAGTACAGCACAGCTGCTTTACCAAAATGTAGTCAGACTCCTTCTTTACATGGAACCCTGATTCATTTCTTCTCACTGGGCGGGACCTCCCAACTCTTGCCTCCAGCCATCACCGACCATATTCTCTGGCCTGACAGATATTTGAATTATCCCTGGTAAGGAGTTCCCAAGGAGAGGGATAGGCCAGCATCTTTGCTGCTTGGGTGACCCAGCCATTCCAGCCTGTGGGCTTTCAGGAGCCCAAGGTGACTGGGGTAAAAGGGGTACCCCAGCACATCACAGTTTTTCTTTTTTTTTATTATTATTATACTTTAAGTTATAGGGTACATGTGCACAATGTGCAGGTTAGTTACATATGTATACATGTGTCATGCTGGTGTGCTGCACCCATGAATTCGTCATTTAGCATTAGGTATATCTCCTAAAGCTTTCCCTCCGCCATCCCCCCACCCCACAACAGTCCCCAAAGTGTGATGTTCCCCTTCCTGTGCCGATGTGTTCTCACTGCTCAATTCCCACCTATGAGTGAGAATATGCGGTGTTTGGTTTTTTGTTCTTGTGATAGTTTACTGTGAATGATGATTTCCAATTTCATCCATGTCCCTACAAAGGACATGAACTCATCCTTTTTTATGGCTGCATAGTATTCCATGGTGTATATATGCCACATTTTCTTAATCCAGTCTATCATTGTTGGACATTTGGGTTGGTTCCAAGTCTTTGATATTGTGAATAGTGCTGCAATAAACGTACATGTGTGTGTGTCTTTATAGCAGCATGATTTATAGTCCTTTGGGTATATACCCATTAATGGGATGGCTGGGTCAAATGGTATTTCTACTTCTAGATCCCTGAGGAATCGCCACACTGATATCCACAATGGTTGAACTAGTTTACAGTCCCACCAACAGTGTAAAAGTGTTTCTATTTCTCCACATCCTCTCCAGCACCTGTTGTTTCCTGACTTTTTAATGATTGCCATTCTAACTGGTGTGAGATGGTACTCACTGTGGTTTTGATTTGCATTTCTCTGATGGCCAGTGATGGTGAGCATTTTTTCATGTGTTTTTTGGCTGCATAAATGTCTTCTTTTGAGAAGTGTCTGTTCATGTCCTTTGCCCACTTTTTGATGGGGTTGTTTTTTTCTTGTAAATTTGTTTGAGTTCATTGTAGATTCTGGATATTAGCCCTTTGTCAGATGAGTAGGTTGCGAAAATTTTCTCCCATTTTGTAGGTTGCCTGTTCACTCTGCTGGTAGTTTCTTTTGCTGTGCAGAAGCTCTTTAGTTTAATTGGATCCCATTTGTCAATTTTGGCTTTTGTTGCCACTGCTTTTGGTGTTTTAGATGTGAAGTCCTTGCCCATGCCTATGTCCTCAATGGTAATGCCTAGGTTTTCTTCTAGGGTTTTTATGGGGATGGAAGGCTGGTTCAATATACGCAAATCAATAAATGTAATCCACCATATAAACAGAACCAAAGACAAAAACCACATGATTATCTCAATAGATGCAGAAAAGTCCTTTGACAAAATTCAACAACACTTCATGCTAAAAAGTCTCAATAAATTAGGTATTGATGGGACGTATCTCAAAATAATAAGAGCTATCTATGACAAACCCACAGCCATATCATACTGAATGGGCAAAAACTGGAAGCATTCCCTTTGAAAACTGGCACAAGACAGGGATGCCCTCTCTCACCACTCCTATTCAACATAGTGTTGGAAGTTCTGGCCAGGGCAATCAGGCAGGAGAAGGAAATAAAGGGTATTCAATTAAGAAAAGAGGAAGTCAAATTGTCCCTGTTTGCAGATGACATGATTGTATGTCTAGAAAACCCCACTGTCTCAGCCCAAAATCTCCTTAAGCTGATAAGCAACTTCAGCAAAGTCTCAGGATACAAAATCAATGTGCAAAAATCACAAGCATTCTTATACACCAATAACAGACAAACAGCCAAATCATGAGTGAACTCCCATTCACAATTGCCACAAAGAGAATAAAATACCTAGAAATCCAACTTACAAGGGATGTGAAGGACCTCTTCAAGGAGAACTACAAACCACTGCTCAAGGAAATCAAAGAGGATACAAACAAATGGAAGAACATTCCATGCTCATGGGTAGGAAGAATCAGTATCATGAAAATGGCCATACTGCCCGGGGTAATTTATAGATTCAATGCCATCCCCATCAAGCTACCAATGACTTTCTTTACAGAATTGGAAAAACCTACTTTAAAGTTCATATGGAACCAAAAAAGATCCCGCATCGCCAAGTCAATCCTGAGCCAAAAGAACAAAGCTGGAGGCATCACACTACCTGACTTCAAACTTTACTACAAGGCTACAGTAACCAAAACAGCATGGTACTGGTACCAAAACAGAGATATAGATCAGTGGAACAGAACAGAGCCCTCAGAAATAATGCCACGTATCTACAACTATCTGATCTTTGGCAAATCTGAGAAAAACAAGCAATGGGGAAAGGATTCCCTATTTAATAAATGGTGCTGGGAAAACTGGCTATCCATATGTAGAAAGCTGAAACTGGATCCCTTCCTTACACCTTATACAAAAATTAATTCAAGATGGATTAAAGACATCACAGCTTTTCTATAAAAGCGTGAACACACAGCTTCCTTAAATGGGTTGCTGCTCTGTTTCTCCTCATTGAGGAGGACTTCACAACCAGAGCCTCCAGCCACTCCCTTCAATGTTCCCTTGCTGACAAAGATATGAAATCTTTCTGGGACAGAGCTCCTAGTGGGAGTGGTGGGCTTCTATCTTTCATGTTTCAGTGACTTATCCATGCCAGCCTTCAGGCTTTAGAGAACCCAAGTTGACTGTGGGTTGAAGTGATACCCCAGCATAACACAGCTGCTCAACAAAAGTGTGGCTAGATTGCTTCTTTCACTTAGTCCCTGGTCTAGTTCCTACTGACTGGATAGAACTCCAACTGGGCTCTTCAGCCACCTCCTACAGGTGCATTTGGGCTGGCAGCAGGTCAGTACGGCCTTGGGACTAAGCTCTCAGAGGAAGGCCAGGCTGCCACCTTGGCCGTTTTGCAGTCTTCACTGGTGATACCTCCAGGTACTGGAAAATCTGAAGCAACTATGGACTTGAGCCGACCCACAGCAAACTACAGCATCCCTATGAAACGGGGGCAAGACTATTAAAAGAAAAACAACCCCCCCAACCCAAAAGTTCCATCCAAAGGTCAGCATCCTCAAAGATCAAAGGTAGATAATCCTACAGAGATGAGAAGGAATCAGCACAAACACTGAAAATTCAAACAGCCAGTGTTCTCTTTTTTCCAAATGACAAAAACACCTTTACAGTAAGGGTTTGGAACTTGGCTGAGGCTGAGATGACTGAAATGACAGAAGTACGCTTCAGAATGTAAATAAAAATGAACTTTAGTGAGCTAAAGGTGCACACTGTAACCTAATGCAAATAAGCTAAAAATCATAATGAAACAATGCAAAATTTGATAGCCCAAATAGCCAGAATAGAGAAGAACATAACTGACCTGATAGAATTGAAAAACACAATACAAGAACTTCACAATGTAGTACAAGTGTTAATAGCAGAATAGACCAAGAGGAGGAAAGAATCTCAGAGCTTGAAGATGATCCTTCTGAAATAAGACGGGCAGACAAGAATAGAGAAAAAAGAACAGAAAGGAATGGAAAAAACCTCTGAGAACTATGGGATTATATAAAAAGACCAAGCCTGCGACTTACTGGGGTACCTGAAAGAGATGTGGAGAATGGAACCAAGTTGGAAAACATATTTCAGGACATCATCCATGAGAACTTCCCCAACCTAGCTGGAGAGGCCAACATTTAAATTCAGGAAATGCAGAGAACCCCAGTAAGACACACCATGAGAAGATAATTCCCAAGACACATAATTATCAGATTCTTCAAGATTGAAATGAAATAAAAAATGTTAAGGGCAGCCAGAGAAAAAGAACAGGTCACATACAAAGTGAAGCCCATCAGACTAACAGGAGATTTCTCAGTAGAAACCCTACTAGGCAGAAGTGATTGGCCGCCAATATTCAACATTCTTAAAGAAAGAAATTCCAAACCAGAATTTCATATTCAGTCAAACTGAACTTGAAAAGTGAAGGAGAAATAAGATCCTTTTCAGACAAGCAAATGCTGAGGGAATTCGTTACCACCAGACGTATCTTACAAGAGCTTATGAAGGAAGCACTAAATACAGAAAGGAAAAACTGTTACCAGTCACTCCAAAAACACACACACACAAGCAAGTATTTAATGAAAAACTTAATAAAATAGACCACTAGCTACACTAATAAAGAAGAGAGAAGAATCAAATAAAGACACTCCAAAATTACTAGGGGAATAACACCACTGACTCCACAGAAATACAGACAATCATCAGAGAATACTATAAATAACTCTATGGACATAAACTAGAAAACCTAGAGGAAATGGATACATTTCTGGACACACACACACTCCCAAGGATGACCCAGGAAGAAATTGATTCCCTGAATAGACTGAGGGTGAGTTCTGAAATTGAGGCAGTAATAATTAGCCTACAAACTAAAAAAATCCTAGGACTAGATGAATTCACAGCTGAATTCTACCATAGGTACAAAGAAGAGCTGGTACCATTTCTACTGAAACTATTCCAAACAATTGAAATGGGTGGGACTGCTCCACATCTCATTCTGTGAGACCTGTGTTATCCTGATACCAAAACCTGGCAGAGATACAACAAGAAAAGAAAACATCAGGCCAATATCTTTGATGAATATTTATGCAAAAATCCTCAGTAAAATACTGGCAAGCCAAATTCAGCAACACATCAAAAAGGTATCCACTGTGATCAAGTTGGCTTCATCCCTGAGATGCAAGGTTGGTTCATCATGAACAAATCAAAAAATGTGATTCATTACGTAAACAAAACTAAAGACAAAAAACCACATGATTATCTCAAAAGATGCATAAAATACTTTCAATAAAGTTCAATATTTCTTCATGTTAAATACTCCCAATAAATATAAAGGAACCTACCTCAAAACAATAAGAGCCACACATGACAAACTCACAGGCAATGTCATACTGAATGAGCAAAGGCTGGAATCATTTCCTTTGAAAACCAACACCAGACAAGGATTGCCTTTCTCACCACTCCTTCTCAACATACTATTGGAAGTTCTGGACAGGGCACTCAGGAAAGAGAAACAAATAAAGGGTATTCAAATTGGAAGAAAGAAAGTCAAACTATCCTAGTTTGCAGATGGCATTATTTTATATGTAGAAAACCTAATAGTCTCAGCACAAATGCATTTTAAGCTGTAAAGCAACTTCAGCAAACTCTCACAATACAAAATCAATGGGCAAAAATTGCTAGCATTTCTAGACACCAACAACAGTCAAGCAGATAGCCAAATCATGATTAAATTTCAATTCATAATTGCCACAAAAGAATAAAATAACCAAAATTATGGCTAACAAGGCATGCGAAGGATCTATACAAGAAAAATTACAAACCACTGCTCAAAAAAATCAGAGGTGACACAAACAAATGGAAAAACATTCCACGCTCATAAATTTAAAAAATCAATATTGTTAAAATGGTTATACTGCCCAAAGCAATTTATAAATTTGATGCTATTTCTATTAAAGTAACATTAACATTCATCACAGATCTAGAAAAAAATGGATGCTTTGGCTCACGCCTGTAATCCCAACACTCTGGGAGGATGAGGCTGATGGATCCCCTGAGGTCAGGAGTTCGAGTCTAGCCTGGCCAACATGGCAAAAACCCATCTCCACTAAAAATACAAAAATCAGCCAGGTGTTGTGGTGCACACCTGTAACTCCAACTATGTGGGAGGCTGAGGCAAGAGAATCGCTTGAACCTGGGAGGTGGAGGTTGCAGTGAGCCAAGATTGCACCACTGCACTACAGCCTGGTCATCAGGGCAAAACTCCATCTCAAAAAAAAAAAACCTAGCAAATATATTTTAAAATGTATATGGAACCAAAAAAGAGCCCCAATAGCCAAGGCAATCCTAGGCAATAAGAACAAAGCTGGAGGCATCATGCTACCTGACTTCAGACTATACTACAGGACTACAGTAACCAAAACAGCATGGTACTGCTACAAGAACAGACACATAGACCAGTAGAACAGAATCCATAAAAAAGACCACATACCCACAACGATCTTGTCTTCAACAAACCTCACAAAAACAAACAAGTTGAAGATTCTCTATTTAATTAGTGGTGCTGGGATACCTAGCTATATGCAAAAAATTGAAACTGGACCCCTACCTTTTACCATATACAAAAATCAACACAAACAAAACTAAAATCTTAAATGGAAAGTTTAAAACTATAAAAACCCTGGAAGAAAACCTAGGCAATACCATTTAGATCATAGGGGTGGGTAAGGATTTTATGATGAAGACACCAAAAGCTATTGCAACAAAAGCAAAAATTCACAAATGGGATGTAATTAAAGAGCTTCTGCAGAGAAAAAGAAACTATAAACAGAGTAAACAGACAACCTACAGAATAGGAGATAATTTTTGCAAATTATGCATCTGACAACGGTCTACTATCCATCATCGATAAGAAACTTAAATTTACAAGAAAAGAAATCCAAACAACCCCATTAAATAGTGGACAAAGAACATAAATAGACATTTGTTGCAGGAAGTCAGGGACCCTGAATGGAGGGACCAGCTGAAGCCATGGCAGAGGAACATAAATTGTGAAGATTTCATGGACATTTATCAGTTCCCAAATAATACTTTTATAATTTCTTATGCCTGTCTTACTTTAATCTCTTAATCCTGTTATCTTTGTAAGCTGAGGATGTACGTCACCTCAGGACCATTGTGATAGTTGGGTTAACTGTACAAATTGATTGTAAAACGTGTGTTTGAACAATATGAAATCAATGCACCTTGAAAAGAACAATTACAGTGACTTTCTGGGAACAAGGGAAGACAACCATAAGGTCTGACTGCCTGTGGGATCGGGCAAAACAGAGCCATATTTTTCTTCTTGCAGAGAGCCTATAAACAGACGTGCAAGCAGGGAAGATATCACTAAATTATTTTCCTAGCAAGGAATATTAATAATTAATACCCTGGGGAAGGAATGCATTCCTGGGGGGAGATCTATAAATGGCCGCTCTAGGAGTGTCTGACTCATGCCGTTGAGATAAGGACTGAAATACGCCCTGGTCTCTTCAAATACCTTCAGGCTTATTAGGGTGGGGAGAAACTCCACCCTGGTAAATTTCTGGTCAGACTGGTTCTCTGCTCTCGAACCCTGTTTTCCTTTGTTTAAGATGTTTATCAAGACAATACGTGCACAGCTGAACATAGACTCTTATCAGTAGTTCTGATTTTGCCCCTGTCCTGTTTTGTCAGAAGCATGTGGTCTTTATTCTGCCTTTTGCCCTTTGAAGCATGTGATCTTTGTGACCTACTCCCTGTTCGTACACCCCCTCCCCTTTTAAAATCCTTAATAAAAACTTCCTGACTCTGCCGCTCAGGTGGGCATCACGGTCCTACCGATATGTGATGTCACCTCCAGAGCCCTAGCTGTTAAATTCCTCTCTTTGTACTCTTTCTCTTTATTTCTCAGCCAGCCAACACTTACGGAAAATAGAACCTAGGCTGAAATATTGGGGGCGGGTTCCCCCGATAGTCCTCTTCACGATATTGATTCTACCCATCCATGATCATGGGATGTGTTTCCATTAGTTTGTGTCATTTATGATTTCTTCCAGCAGTATTTTGTAACTTTCCTTGAGAGATTTTTGACGTCCTTGGTTAAGTATATTCCAAAGTTTGTTTCTTTGTTTGTTTGTTTTTGCAGCTATTGTAAAGGGGGTTGAGTTCTTAATTTGATTCTCAGCTTGGTTGCTGTTGGTGTATAGCAGAGCTTCTGATTTCTGTACATTAATTTTGTATCCTGAGACTTTGATGAGTTCATTTATCAGTTTGAGGAGCTTTTTGGAGGAGTCATTAGGGTTTTTTTTAGTTGTACAATCATATCATCAGCAAACAGCAACAGTTTGACTTCCTGTTTACTGATTTGGATGCCTTTGATTTCTTTTTCTTGTCTGATTGCTCAGGCTAGAACATCCAGTACTATGTTTAATAGAAGTGGCAAAAGTGGGAATCCTTGTTTTGTTTTAGTTCTCAGAGGGAATGCTTCCAACTTTCCCCCATTCAGTATTATGTTGGCTGTTGGTTTGTCATAGATGGCTTTTATTACCTTGAGGTATGTACCTTGCATGCTGATTTTGCTGAGGGTTTTAATGATAAAGGGATGCTGGATTTTGTCAAATGCTTTTTCTATATCTATTTAGTATTCATGTGACTTTTGTTTTTAAATGTGATTAGGTGTTTTATCACATTTATTGACTTGTTAAACCATATGTTAAAACTTGTTAAAGCATATGTTGAATTATCACTGCATCACTGATATGAAACCCACTTGATCATGGTGGATTATCTTTTTGATATGCTGTTGGACTTGGTTAGCTAGTATTTTGTTCATAATTTTAGCATCTAAGTTCATCAGAGTTATTGGTCTGTAGTTTCCTTTTTTTGTTATATCCTTTCCTGGTTTGGTAATAGGGTGATACTGGCTTCATAGAATGATTTAGGGAGGATTTCCCCTTTCTCTATTTTGTGGAATAGCATCAATAGAATTAGTACCAATTCTTCTTTGAATGTCTGATAAAATTCAGCTCTGAATCTGACCTTTCCTGGACTTTTTTTTTCATTTCGTTGGTAATTTTTAACTTACCATTTCAATCTTGCTGCTTGTTATTGGTCTGTTCAGGCTTTCTTTTTTTTCTGATTTAAGTTAGGAAGGTTGTATCTTTCCCTGAATTTATTTATCTCCTCCAGGTATTTTAGTTTATGCACATAAAGCTTTTCATAGTGGCATTGAATAATCTTTTTGTTTTTCTGTGGTGTCTGCTGTAATATCTCCCATTTCATTTTTAATAGAGCTTATTTGGATCTTCTTTTCTTGGGTAATCTAATGGCCTATCAATTTTATTTCTCTTTTCAATGAACCAGCAATTTGTTTCATTTATCTTTTGAATTTTTTGTTTTAATTTCATTTAGTTCTGCTCTGTTCTTTGTTATTTCCTTTCTTCTGCTGGGTTTGTGTTGGGTTTGTTCTTGTTGCTCCAGTTTCTTGGTTGTCTATTTGTGTTTTTTTCAGACTTTTTGATGAAGACATTTAAGATTATGAACTTTTTTCTTAGCATTGCCTTTGCCATATCCCAGAGGTTTTGATAGGTTGTGTCATTATTATAGTTCAGTTCAAAGAATTTTTAAATTTTCATCTTGATTTTATTGTTTACCCAGTGATTATTCAGGAACAGGTTATTTAATTTCGAGGTGTTTGCATGGTTTTGAAGGTTCCTTTTTGCATTGATTTCCAATTTTATTTTCCTGTGGTCTGAGAGAGTACTTGATAGAATTTCACTTTCTTTAAATTTATTGAGACTTTTCCTTTTTTAATTTTTTTTTATTTTTTGTATTGTTTTTTATTATACTTTAAGTTTTAGTGTACATGTGCACAATGTGCAGGTTTGTTACATATGTATACATGTGCCATGTTGGTGTGCTGCACCCATTAACTCGTCATTTAACATTAGGTATATCTCCTAATGCTATCCCTCCCACCTCTTCCCACCCCACAACAGGACCCAGTGTGTGATGTTCCCCTTCCTGTGTCCATGTGTTCTCATTGTTTAATTTCCGCCTATGAGTGAGAACATGCAGTGTTTGGTTCTTTTTCCTTGTGATAGTTTGCTGAGAATGATGGTTTCCAGCTTCATCCATGTCCCTACAAAGGACATGAACTCATCTTTTTTTATGGCTGCATAGTATTCCATGGTGTATATGTGCCACATTTTCTTAATCCAGTCTATCCTTATTGGACATTTGGGTAGGTTCCAAGTCTTTGCTATTGTGAGTAGTGCCGCAATAAACACACGTGTGCATGTGTATTTATAGCAGCATGATTTATAATCCTTTGGGTATATACCCAGTAATGGGATGACTGGGTCAAATGGTATTTCTAGTTCTAGATCCCTGAGGAATCGCCACACTGACTTCCACAAGGGTTGAACTAGTTTACAGTCCCACCAACAGTGTAAAAGTGTTCCTATTTCTCCACATCCTCTCCAGCACCTGTTGTTTCCTGACTTTTTAATGATCACCATTCTAACTGGTGTGAGATGGTACTCACTGTGGTTTTGATTTGCATTTCTCAGATGGCCAGTGATGATGAGCATTTTTTCATTTGTCTTTTGGCTGCATAAATGTCTTTTTTTGAGAAGTGTCTGTTCATATCCTTCACCCACTTTTTGATGGGGTTGTTTGTTTTTTTCTTGTAAATTTGTTTGAGTTCATTGTAGATTCTGGACATTAGCCCTTAGTTAGACCTAAAACCATAAAAACCCTAGAAGACAACCTAGGCAATACCATTCAGGACATAGGCATGTGCAAGGACTTCATGACTAAGACACCAAAAGCAATGGCAACAAAAGCCAAAATTGACAAATGGGATCTAATTAAACTAAAGAGCTTCTGCATAGCAAAAGAAACTAGCATCAGAGGGAACAGGCAACCTACAGAATGGGAGAAAATTTTTGCAATCTGGTCATCTGATAAATTTATTGAGACTTTTCTTGTGGCCTACCATATGGTCTATCTTGGAGAAAGTTTCATGTGCTGGTGAATAGAATGCATATTCTGTAGTTGTTGGGTAGAATGTTCTGTAAATATCTGTTAAGTTTTTTTGTTCTAGGTTGTAGTTTAAATAAATTCTTTGTTGACTTTCTGTTTTGGTGACCTGTCTAATGATGTCAGTGGAGTATTGAAGTTCTCCACTATCATTATGTTGCCATATATCTCATTTGTTAAGTCTAGTAGTTATTGTTTTATACATTTAGGAGCTCCTGTGTTATGTCCATATATATTTAAAATTCTAATATTTTCCTGTTGGACAAGGCCTTTCCTCATCACATAATGTCTCTTTTTGTCTTTTTTGACTGCTGTTGCTTTAAAGTTTGTTTTGTCTGATATGAGAGTAGCTGCTGCTCCTTGCTTTTGATGTTCATTTGTACTAAATGCTTTTTTCCACTCCTTTAAGTTCATGAGAGTCCTTATGTACTAGGTGAGTCTCTGGAAGGCAGCAGATAATTGGCTTGTGAATTATTATCCATTCTGTTATTCTGCATCTTTTAAATGGAGCATTTAGGCCATTTACATTGAACATTAGTATTGACATGTGAGGTACTATTCCATTCATCATTCTATTCATTGCCTGTAACCCTTTTTGTTTTTAATCGTATTTTTGTTTTATAGGTTCTTTGAGATTTATGCTTTAAAGAGGTTCTGTGTTGGTGTGTTTCCAGTTTTTATTTCAAGATTTAGAGCTCCTTTTAGCAGTTCTTGTAGTGCTGGTTTGGTAGTGACAAATTCTCTCACCATTTGCTTGTCTGAAAAAGACTATATCTTTCCTTTATTTATGAATCTAACTTTCACTTGATACAAAATTCTTGGTGGATAATTTTTATTTTAAGGAGGCTAAAGATTTCCCATATGTTCTTTGAGCTTCTTGTATTTGGATCTTTAGGTCTCCAGCAAGGCTGGGGAAGTTTTCCTTGATTATTCCCCCAAATATATTTTCCAAATTTTTAGATTTCTCTTCCTCCTCAGGAATGTTAATTATTCTCAGGTTTGGTCATTTAACATAATACCAAACTTCTTGGGGGCTTTGTTCATTTTTTTAAATTCTTTTTTTATTGTCTTCGTTGGATTGGATTTAACTGAAAACCTTGTCTTCAAGCTCTGAAATTCTTTTTTCTGCTTCTTCAATTCTATTGCTGAGACTTTTCAGTATATTTTGCATTTCTCTAAGTGTGTTTTTTATTTCCCGAAGTTGTGATTTTTTAAATTTATGCTATTTTGCTGAACAGTTTTCTCCTCATATCTTGCATCCTTTTAAAAATTATCTTAAATTGGACCCCACTTTTTTCAGGTGCCTCCTTGATTAGCTTAGTAATCGACCTTCCAAATTCTTTTTCAGGTAAATTAGGGATTTCCTATTGGTTTGGATCCATTTCTGGTGAGCTAGTGTTCATTTTTTGGGGTATTAAAAAACCTTGTTTTGTCATGTTACCAGAATTTTTCTTCTGGTCTTTTCTCATTTGCGGAGGCTATGTCAGAGAGAAGATCTTGGTCTCAATTTGCTGTTCCAGTTTCTGTGTCCCATGGGGTGTTTTATTGATTAAGTACTCTCCCCTTTTTCCTAGGGATGTGACTTTATGAGAGCTGAACTGCAGTGATTGTTATTTCTCTTCTGGATCTAGCCACCCAGCAGGACTACCAGGCTCCAGATTGGTACTGGTGGTTGACTGCACAGAGTCTTCTAATGTGAACCACCTTCAGGTCTCTCAGCTGTGGATAACAGCACCTGCTCTGGTGGAGGTGGCAGGAGAGTGAAATGGACTCTGTGAGGGTCCTTAGTTTTGGTTGCTTAATGTACTATTTTTATGCCTGTTGTCCTCCTGCTAGGACATGGCACTTTCAAAAGAGATCAGCTGTGATAGTGTAAGGAAAATTAGATGGTGGGTGGTGCCCTGGAACTCCCAAGAGAATGTGACCTTTGCCTACAGCTACCAGGATGGGTAGGGAAGGACCACCCACAGGTGGGGACAGGTTTACGTATATCTGAGCTCAGATTCTCCCTGGGTGGGGCTTGTTGCAGCTGCTCTGGGGGATGAGGGTGTGCTTCCCGGGTCAATGGAGTTATGTTTCCAGGCGGATGATGCCTGCCTCTGCTGTGGCATGCAGGTTGTCCGGGAAGTGGGGGAAAGATGGCAGTTGTAGGCCTAACCCAGCTCTCATATAACTCAAAAGACCCATCTCATTTCTACCGTGATCCACCCCAACATTACCGAGTTTGTTTCCCAGCAGTGGGCGAGCAGAGCTGATAACTTTCCCAGGCTACTAGCCTTTCAGCTGAGAAAGCAAGCAGGGCTTTTACGCCTCCCTGCTTGTCCTGTATGAACAATGGATTCATGCCCTTCCCCATGTTCTGGCCAGGAGACTTTGCATTCAGTTGGAATTGTTACAAAGTTCAGCTGGAGCTTTCCTTGTTCCTTTGATCTTTTCCCAGTTCCTCTGGCAGCCCTCCCCAAGGACCCCAGTGAGAGAAGTCAGAAATGGCTTTTCTAGGGACCCAGAGAGCCCTCAGGTTTTCTCATTGGTTCCTCTACCCTTGTATTTTTCTTGGCTCTCTAAATCGACTCATCTTCAGGTAAGGTCAAATCCTTTCCTCATTATGTAGACCTTCAGGTTTCCCAGCGAGAGTGTGTGTTCAGGGGCAGATAATTCCCCTTTTCCACTGTCACATCTCGGCACTCACAGTATCTGAGCTGTCTCCTGGGTGCTGCAGGAGGAATCTGTTTCCTTCAGAGGGCCTGTGGAGTCTCTCAGCCTTCCTGGTATATTCCTCCAATAGTTCAGGAGCAAAAATTTACAATGTGATTCTCCACAAGCTGCTCTGTCTGTCTGAGCTGGAGCTGCAAGCTAGTCTTGCCTCCTGTCTGCCATCTTCCCACCTATCACCTACATTTTATAGTTAATTTTCTTCCGCTTGCTTCATGGTTAGAGTGCCTTCTTCTCTCTACTGTTTTTAGATTACTTATTTTAGATCCCACTTTCTTTCCTAATATATGCACTAGTGCTACAATTTTTTTAAAAAAACTCATTGCTGAATCTCACAAATTTTAATAAGCTGTATTTTTATTCAGTTCCAAAATATTTTTCTTTTGCTTTGTTACTTCTGTTATGTATGTATGTATGTATGTATTTATTTATTATACTTTAAGTTCTGGAATACATGTGCAGAACGTGCAGGTTTGTTACATAGATATACACGTGCCATGTTGGTTTGCTGCACCCATCAACCCATCATCCAAATTATGTATTTTTTTAATATTATCCCTCCCCTGGCCCTCCACCCACGAACAGGCCCTGGTGTATGATGTTCCCCTCCCCATGTCCATGTGTTCTCATTGTTTAACTCCCATCAATGAGTGAGAACCTGTGGTGTTTGGCTTTCAGTTCTTGTGTTAGTTTGCTCAGAATGATGGTTTCCAGCTTCATCCACGTCCCTGCAAAGGGCATGAACTCATCCTTTTTTATGGCTGCATAGTATTCCATGGTGTATATGTGCCACATTTTCTTACTCCAATCTATCATTGATGGGCATTTGGGTTGGTTCCAAGTCTTTGCTATTGTGAACAGTGTCACAATAAACATACATGTGAATGTGTCTTTACAATAGAATGATTTATAATCCTTTGGGTATATGCCCAGTAATGGGATTCCTGCATCAAATGGTATATCTGGTTCTAGATTCTTGAGGAATTGCCACAGACTTCCACGATGGTTGAACTAATTTACACTCCAACCAGCAGTGTAAAAGCATTCCTATTTTTCCACATCTACTCCAGTTTCTGTTGTTTCTGCCTTTTTAATGATCACCATTTTAACTGGCATGAGGTGGTATCTCCTTGTGGTTTTGATTTGCATTTCTCTAATGACCAGTGAGGATGAGCTTTTTTTCATGTTTGTTGGATGCATAAATGTCTTCTTTTGAGAAGTGTCTGTTCATATCCTTTGCCCACTTTTTAACGGGGTTATTTTTTCTTGTAAATTTGTTTAAGTTCTTTGTAGATTCTGGATATTAGCCCTTTGTCAGATGGGTAGATTGCAAAAATTTTCTCCCATTTTGTAGCTTGCCTGTTCACTCTGATGATAGTTTCTTTTGCTGTGCAGAAGCTCTTCAGTTTAATCAGACGCCATTTGTCAATTTTGGCTTTTGTTGCCATTGCTTTTGGTGTTTTAATCGAAAAGTCTTTGCTCATGCCTATCTCCTGAATGGAATTGCCTTGGTTTCCTTCTAGGGTTTTTATGGTTTTATGGTTTATGTTTAAGTATTTAATCTGTATTGAGTTAATTTTTGTCTAAGGTGTAAGGAAGGGGTCCGGTTTCAGTTTTTTGCATATGGCTAGCCAGTTTTCCCAACACCGTTTATTTAATAGGGAATCCTTTCCCCATTGCTTTTTTTTGTCAGGTTTGTCAAAGATCAGATTGGTATAGATGTGTGGTGTTATTTCTGAGGGCTCTGTTCTGTTCCATTGGTCTATTTAACTGTTGGTAGCAGTACCATGCTGTTTTGGTTGCTGTAACCTTGTAGTATAATAATAATAATTATTATTATTATTATTAATAAGCACTAGGGTACATGTGCACAACATACAGGTTTGTTACATATGTATACATGGGCCATGTTAGTGTGCTGCACCCATTAACTCATCATTTACATTAGGTATATTTCCTAATGCTATCCCTCCCCCCTCCCCCACCCCAAGACAATCCCCAGTGTGTGATGTCCCCCGCCCTGTGTCCAAGTGTTCTCATTGTTCAGTTCCCACCCATGAGTGAGAACATGCAGTGTTTGGTTTTCTTTCCTTGCAATAGTTTGCTCAGAATGGTGGTTTCCAGCTTCATCCATGTCCCTACAAGGGACATCAACTCATCCTTTTTTATGGCTGCATAGTATTCCATGGTGTATATGTGCCACATTTTCTTAATCCAGTCTATCATTGATGGATATTTGGGTTGGTTCCAAGTCTTTGTTATTGTGAATAGTGCTGCAATAAACATACATGTGCATGTGTCTTTATAGCAGCATAATTTGTAATCCTTTGGGTATATACCCAGTAATGGGATGGCTGGGGCAAATGATATTTCTAGTTCTAGATCCTTGAGGAATCGCACACTGACTTCCACAATGGTTGAACTAGTTTACAGTACCACCAGCAGTGTAAAAGTGTTCCTATTTCTCCACATTTTCTCCAGCACCTGTTTGTTTCTTGACTTTTTAATGATCGCCATTCTAACTGGTGTGAGATGGTATCTCATTGTGGTTTTGATTTGCATTTCTCTGATAGCTAGTAATGATGAGCATTTTTTCATTGTCTTTTGGCTTCATAAATGTCTTCTTTTGAGAAGAGTGTGTTCATATCCTTCACCCACTTTTTGATGGGGTTGTTTGATCTTTTTCTTGTAAATTTGTTTAAGTTCTTTGTAGATTCTGGATATTAGCCCTTTGTCAGATGTGTAGATTGTAACAATTTTCTCCCATTCTGTAGGTTGCCTGATCACTCTTATGGTAGTTTCTTTTGCTGTGCAGAAGCTCTTTAGTTTAATTAGATCCAATTTGTCAATTTTGGCATTTGTTGCCATTGCTTTTGGTGTTTTAGTCATGAAGTCCTTGCCCATGCCTATGTCCTGAATGGTATTGCCTATGTTTTCTTCTAGGTTTTTTATGGTTTTTGGTCTAACATTTAAGTCTTTAATCCATCTTAAATTAATTTTTGTATAAGGAGTAAGGAAGGGATCCAGTTTCAGCTTTCTACATATGGCTAGCCAGTTCTCCCAACACCATATATTAAATAGGGAATTGTTTCCCCATTTCTTCTTTTTGTCAAGTTTGTCAAAGATCAGATGGTTGTAGATGTGTGGTATTATTTCTGAGGGCTCTGTTCTGTTTCATTTTTCTAAATCTCTATTTTGGTACCAGTACCATGCTGTTTTGATTACTGTAGCCTTGTAGTATAGTTTGAAGTCAGGTAGCGTGATGCCTCCAGCTTTGTTCTTTTTGCTTAGGATTGTCTTGGCAATGCGGGCTGTTTTTTCTTCCATGTTAACTTTAAAGTAGTTTTTTCCAATTCTGTGAGGTAACTTATTAGTAGATTGATGTGGATGGCATTGAATCTATAAATTACCTTGGGCAGTATGGCCATTTTCACGACATTGATTCTTTCTATCCATTTGCATCGAACGTTCTTCCATTGGTTTGTGTCCTCTGTTATTTCATTGAGTAGTGGTTTGTAGTTCTCCTTGAAGAGGTCCTTTACATCTCTTGGAATTTCGATTCCTAAGTATTTTATTCTCTTTGAAGCAATTGTGAATGGGAGTTCACTCATGACTTGGCTCTCTGTTTGTCTGTTATTGGTGTATAGGAATGCTTGTGATTTTTGCGCATTGATTTTGTATCCTTAAACTTTACTGAAGTTGCTTATCAGCTTAAGGAGATTTTGGGCTGAGACGATGAGGTTTTCTAAATATACAATCATGTAATCTGCGAACAGAGACAATTTGACTTCCTCTTTTACTAATTGAATACTGTTTATTTCTTTCTCCTGCCTGATTGTCCTGGCCAGAACTTCCAACAGTATGTTGAATAGGAGTGGTGAGAGAGGGTATCCTTGCCTTGCACCAGTTTTCAAAGGGAATGCTTCCAGTTTTTGCCCATTCAGTATGATATTGCCTGTGGGTTTTTGCTAAATAGCTCTTATTATTTTGAGATATATTGCATCAATACCTAGTTTATTGAGAGTTTTTAGGATTGGGGCTGTTGAATTGATTCAAAGGAATTTTCTGCATCTATGGAGATAATCGTGTGGTTTTGTCTTTGGTTCTGTTTACATGATGGATAACATTTATTGATTTGCATATGTTGAACGTGCCTTGCATCCCAGGGATGAGCCTATGTGTGTCTCTGCATGTGAGATGGGTCTCCTGAATACAGCACTCTGATGGGTCTTGACTCTTTACCCAATTTTCCAGTCTGTGTCTTTTAATTGGAGCATTTAGCCCATTTACATTTAAGGTTAATATTGTTATGTGTGAATTTGATCCTGTCATTATGATGTTAGCTGGTTATTTTGCTTGTTAGTTGATGCAGTTTCTTCCTAGCATCGATGGTCTTTACAATTTGGCATGTTTTTACAGTGGCTGGTCCTGGTTGTTCCTTTCTATGTTTAGTGCTTCCTTCAGGACCTCTTGTAAGGCAGGCCTGGTGGTGTCAAAATCTCTCAGCATTTGCCTGTCTGTAAAGGATTTTATTTCTCCTTCAATTATGTGTCTTGGAGTTGCTCTCCTTGAGGAGTATCTCTGTGGCATTCTCTGTAATTTCTGAATTTGAATATTGGCCTGCCTTTCTAGGTTGGGGAAGTTCTCCTGGATAATATCCTGAAGAGTGTTTTCCAACTTGGTTCCATTCTCCCCATCACTTTCAGGTACACCAATCAGATGTAGATTTGCTCTTTTCACATAGTCCCATATTTTTTGGAGGCTTTGTTTGTTTCTTTTTACTCTTTTTCTCTCTTCTCTTCTCACTTGATTTCATTCATTTTATCTTCAATCACTGATACCCTTTCTTCCACTTGATCGAATCTGCTACTGAAGCTTGTGCATGCATCACGTAGTTCTTGTGCCATGGTTTTCAGATCCATCAGGTCATATAAGGTCTCCTCTATGCTGTTTATTCTAGTTAGCCATTCGTCTAATCTTTTTTCAAGTTCTTTAACTTCCTTGTGATGGGTTTGAACATCCTCCTTTAGCTCAGAGAAGTTCGTTATTACCGATTGTCTGAAACCTTCTTCTCTCAACTCGTCAAAGTCATTCTCCATCTAGCTTTGTTCCATTGCTGGCGAGGAGCTGTGTTCCTTTGGAGGAGAAGAGGTGCTCTGATTTTTAGAATTTTCAGCTTTTCTGCTCTGGTTTCTCCCCATCGTTGTGGTTTTATGTACCTTTGTTCTTTGATGATGGTGACGTACAGATGGGGTTTTGGTGTGGATGTCCTTTTTGTTTGTTAGTTTTTCTTCTAACAGTCAGGACCCTCAGCTGCAGATCTGTTGGAGTTTGCTGGAGGTCCACTCCAGACGCTGTTTGCCTGGGTATCACCAGCAGAGGCTACAGAACAGCAAATATTGCAGAATGGCAAATGTTGCTGCCTGATCTTTCCTCTGGAAGCTTTGTCTCAGAGGTGCACCCAGCTGTATGAGGTATCAGTCAGCCTTCTACTGGGACGTGTCTCCCAATTAGGCTACTCAGGTGTCAGGGACCCACTTGACGAGGCAGTCTGTCCGTTCTCAGATCTTAAACTCTGTGCTTGGAGAACCATTACTCTCTTCAAATCTGTCAGACAGGGATGTTTAAGTGTGCAGAAGTTTCTGCTGCCTTTTCTTCAACTATGCCCTACCCCCAGCGGTGGAGTCTGCAGAGGCAGGCAGGCCTCCTTGAGCTGTGGTGGGCTCCACCCAGTTTGAGCTTCCTGGTCACTTTGTTTACCTAATCAAGCCTCAGCAATTGCAGATGGCCCTTCCCCAGCCTTGCTGCCGCCTTGCTGTTTGATCTCAGACTGCTGTGCTAGCAGTGAGCAACGCTCTGTGGGTGTGGGACCCTCTAAGCCAGGCATGGGATATAATCTCCTGGTGTGGTGTTTGCTAAGACCACTGGAAAAGTGCAGTATTAGGATGGGAGTGACCCCATTTTCCAGGTACCATCTGTCACGGCTTCCCTTGGCTAGGAAAGGGAATTCCCTGACCCCCTGCACTTCCTGGGTGAAGCCCTGCTTCGTCTCACACTCTGTGGGCTGCACCCACTGTCTGGCAGGCCCCAGTGAGATGAACATTGTACCTCAGTTGGAAATGCAGAAATCACCCATCTTCTGCATCGCTCATGCTGGGAGCTGTAGACTGGAGATGTTCCTATTCGGCCATCTTGGAACCTCCCCACCTTGTAGTATAATTTGAAGTCATTTAGCATGATGCCTCCAGCTTTGTTCTTTTTGCTTAGGATTATCTTGGCTATGTGGGCTCTATTTTGGTTTCATACGAAGTTTAAAGTAGTTTTTTTCTAATTCTGTGAAGAAAGTCAATGCCCTCTTAATGGAGATAGCATTGAATGTATAAATTACTTTGGGCAGTGTGGCCATTTTCACGATATTGATTTTTCTTATCCATTAGCATGGAATGTTTCTCCATTTGTTTGTGTCCTCTCTTATTTCCTTGAGCAGTGATTTGTAGTTTTCCTTGAAGAGGTCCTTCACATATCTTGTAAGTTGTATTTTTAGGTATTTTATTCTCTTTGTAGCAATTTTAAATGGAAGTTGACTCATGATTTGGCTCTCTATTATTGGTGTATAGGAATGCTTGTGATTGTTACACATTGATTTTGTATCCTGAGACTTTGCTGAAGTTGCTTATCAGCTTAAGGAGGTTTTGGGCTGAGACGTTGGGGTTTTCTAAATATACAATCATGTCATCTGCAAACAGAGACAATTTAACTTCCTCTCTTCCTATTTGAATATGCTTTATTTCTTTCTCTTGCCTGATTTCCCTGGCCAGAGCTTCCAATACTACGTTGAATAGGAGGAGTGAGAGAGGGCATTTTTGTCTTGTGCTGGTTTTTAAAGGGAATGTTTCCAGTTTTTGCCCATTCAGTATGATATTGGCTGTGGGCTTGTCATAAATAGCTCTTCTTATTTTGAGATTCGTTACATCAATACCTAGTTTATTGAGAGTTTTTAGCATGAAGGGGCGTTGAATTTTATCAAAGGTCTTTTCTGCATCTATTGAGATAATACTGTGGTTTTCCTCGTTGGTTCTGTTTATGTGATGGATTACCTTTATTGATTTGCATATGTTCAACCAGCCTTGCATCCCAGGATGAAGTTGACGTGATAGTGGTGGATAAGCTATTTGATGTGCTGCTGGATTTGGTTTGCCAGTATTTTTTTGAGGATTTTGGCATCGATGTTCATCATGGATATTGGCCTGAAATTTTCTTTTTTTGTTTTGCCTCTACCAGGTTTTTATATCAGGATGATGCTGGTCTCATAAAATGAGTTAGGGAGGATTCCCTCTTTTTTTTATTGTTTGGAACGATTTCAGAAGAATGGCACCAGCTCCTCTTTGCACCTCTGGTAGAATTCAGCTGGGAATCCGTCTGGCTGTGGACTTTTTTGGTTGGTAGGCTATTAATTACTGCCTCAATTTCAGAACGTGTTATTGGTCTATTCAGGAATTCAACTTATTCCTGGTTTAGACTTGAAAGAGTATATGTGTCAAGGAATTTATTCATTTCTTCTAGATTTTCTAGTTTATTTGCATAGAGGTGTTTATAGTATTCTCTGATGGTAGTTTGTATTTCTGTGGAATCAGTGATGATATCCCCTTTATCGTTTTTTATTGTGTCTATTTGATTCTTCTCTCTTTTTTTCTTTATTAGTCTGGCTAGCGGTCTATCTATTTTGTTGATCTTTTCAAAAAAACAGTCTCTGGATTTGTTGATTTTTAAAGGGGTTTCCCTATTTCTATCTTTTTCAGTTCTGCTCTGACCTTAGTTATGTTTTGTCTCTGGCTAGCTTTTGAATTTGTTTGCTCTTGCTTCATTAGTTCTTTTCATTGTGATGTTAGGGTGTCGATTGTAGATATTTTCTGCTTTCTTTTCTAGGCATTTAGTGCTATAAACTTTCCTGTGAACACTGCTTTAGCTATGTCCAAGAATTTTGGCTCATTGTGTCTGTTCTTGTTGGTTTCAAAAACTTATTTGTTTCCGCCTTTATTTTGTTTTCTACCCAGTAGTCATTCAGGAGCAGGTTGTTCAGTTTCCATGTAGTTGTGCAGTTCTGAGTGAGTTTCTTAATCCCAAATTTTTATTTGATTGTACTGTGGTCTGTTTGTTATGGTTTCCATTTTTTGCATTTGCTGAGGAGTGTTTTACTTTTAATTATGTGGTCTATTTTACAATAAGTATGATGTGATGTTGAGAAGAATGCATATTCTGTTGATTTGGGGTGGAGAGTTCTGTAGATGTCTATTAGTTTTGCTTATTCCAGAGCTGAGTTCAAGTCTTGAATATACTTGTTAATTTTCTGTCTCGAGCTGTCTAATATTGACAGTGGGCTGTTAAAGTCTTCTGCTCTTATTGTGTGGGAGTCTAGGTCTTTTTGTAGGTCTCTAAGAACTTGCTTTATGAATCTGGGTGCTTCTGTATTGTTGTGCATATATAGTTAAGATAGTTAGCTCTTCTTGTTGCAGTTATCCTTTTACCAGTATGTAATGCCTTTTTTCTCTCTTTTGATCTTTGTTGGTTTAAAGTCTGTTTTATCAAAGACCAAGATTGCAACCCCTGCTTTTTTTGCCTTCCATTTGCTTGGTAAATATCCTCCATCTCATTATTTTTAGCCTATGTGTGTCTTTGCACATGAGATGGGTCTCCTGAATACAGTACACCGATGGGCCTTGACTCTTTATCCAATTTGCCAGTCTGTGTCTTTTAATTGGGTCATTTAGCCTATTTACATTTAAGGTTAATATTGTTATGTGGGAATTTGATCTTGTCGTTAAGATGCTAGCTAGTTATTTTGCCCATTAGTTGATGCAGTTTCTTCATAGTGTCGATGTTATTTATAATTTGGTATGTTTTTGCAGTAGTTGATACCAGTTGTTGCTCTCCATATTCAGTGCTTCCTTCAAGAGCTCTTGTAAGGCAGGCCTGGTGATGACAAAATCTCTCAGCATTTGCTTGTCTGTAAATGATTTTATTTCTCCTTCACTTATGAAGCTTAGTTTGTCTTGACATGAAATTCTGGGTTGAAAATTCTTTTTTTTAAGAATGTTGAAAATTGGCCTCACTCTCTTCTGGCTTGTAGTGTTTCTGCAGAGAGATCCACTGTTAGTCTGATGGACTTCCCTTTGTCTGTAACCTGACCTTTCTCTCTGGCTGCCCTTAACATTTTTCCTTCATTTCAACCTTGGTGAATCTGGTTATTTGTGTCTTGTGGTTGCTCTTCTCGAGGAGTATCTTTGTGTTGTTCTCTGTATTTTTTGAATTTGAATGTTTTCCTGTCTTGCTAGGTTAGGGATGTTTTCCTGGATAATATCCTGGAGAGTGTTTTCCAACTTGGTTCCATTCTCCTTGTCACTTTCAGGTATACCAATCAAACGTTGGTTTGGTCTTTTTGCGTAGTCCCATATTTCGTGGAGGCTTTGTGTGTTCCTTTTCGTTCTTTTTTCTCTAATCTTGTCTTCACGCTATATTTCATTAAGTTGATCTTCAATCTCTGATATCCTTTCTTTCTCTTGATCAATTTAGCTATTGATACTTGTGTATGCTTTACAAAGTTATCATGCTGTGTTTTTCAACTCCATCAGGTCATTTATTTACTTCTCTAAACTGGTTATTCTAGTTAGCAATTCCTCTACCCTTTTTCCAAGGTTCTTAGCTTCCTTGCATTTGGTTAGAACTAGCTCCTTTACCTCGGAGGAGTTTGTTATTACCCACCTTCTGAAGCCTACTTCTGTCAATTTGTCACACTCATTTTTTTTCCAGTTTTGTTCCCTTGCTGGTGAGGAATTGTGATCCTTTGGAGGAGAAGAAGTGTTCTGGTTTTTGGAATCTTCAGCCTTTTTGTGCTGTTTTTTCCTCATCTTTGTGGATTTATCTATCTTTGGTCTTTGATGTTGGTGACCTTCTGACGGGGTTTCTGAGTGGACATCCTTTTTGTTGATGTTTATGCTATTCCTTTCTGTTTGTTAATTTTTCTTCTAACACTCAGGTCTTTTACTGCAGGTTTACTGGAGTTTGCTGGGGGTCTACTCCAGACCCTGTTTGCCTCGGTATCACCAGCAGGGACTGCAGAACAGCAAAGATTGCTGCCTGTTCCTTCCTCTGGAAGCTTCGTCCCAAAAGGGCAACTGCCAGATCCCAGCTGGAGCTCTCCTGTATGAGGTGTTTGTCGACCCCTGCTTGGAGGTGTCTCTCAGTCAGGAGTTAGGGGGTTCAGGGACCCACTTGAGGAGACAGTCTGTCCCTTTGCAGAGCTTAACACTGTTCTAGGAGGTCTGTTGCTCTCTTCAGAGCTGGCAGGTAGGGATGTTTAAGTCTGCTGAATCTGCATCCACAGCCACCTTTTTCCCCAAATGCTTTATACCAGGGAGATGGGGGTTTTATCTATAAGCCCCTGACTGGGGCTGCCACCTTTTTTTCAGTGATCCCTTGCACCGAGGGGAGGAATCCAGAGAGGCAGTGTGGCTACCGCAGCTTTGCTGAGCTGCAGTGAGCTCCATCCAGTTTGAAGTTCCCCAGGGGCTTTGCTTACACTGGGAGGGTAAAACTGCCTAATCAAGCCTCATTAATGGCGGATGCTTCTTCCCCTACCAAGCTTGAGCATCCCAGGTGGACTTCAGACTGCTGTCCTGGCAGCGGGAATTTTAAGCCAGTGGGTTTTAGCTTGCTTGGCTCTGTGGTGGATGGTTCTGTCTTGCTGGTGTTCCAGGCACCACTGGGTTATGAAAAGAAATCTCCTGCAGCTAGCTGGGTGTCTGCCCAAATGGCTTTCCAGTTTTGTGCTTGAAATTCAGAGTCCTGGTGGCGTTGACACCCAAGGGAATCTTTTGGCCTGTGGTTGCAAAGACTGTGAGAAAAGCATAGTATCTGGTCCAGAGTGCACCATTCCTCATGGCACAGTCTCTCACGGCTTCCCTTGGCTAGGGGAGGGAGTTTCCTGACTCCTTGTGCTTTCCAGGTAAGGTGACCCCCCCCCCACCCTGCTTCCACTCACCCCCCATGGGTTGCACCCACTGTCTAACCATTTCCAATGAGATGAACCAGATACCTCAGTTGTAAATGCAGAAATCACCCGCCTTCTGTGTTGATATCACTGGGAGCTGCAGACTGGAGCTGTTCCTATTCAGCCATATTGCCAGCCACTCACAATCTGATTTTTTAAATGTTTATGATCACAGGGTCCCACAGTATGCTGTCTGCAAGCTGTGGGGCAAGGAAAACCAGTCTGAGTCCCAAAACTGAAGAACTTGGAGTCTAATGTTCAAAGACAGGAAGCATCCAGCACCAGAGAAAGATGTAGATTGGGAGGCTAGGTCGTCTCTTTCTTTGAGACTCCTTAATTGACCCATGTGCAATTTAGGTGTGTGGTGTTTAATTTATTTTTTAATATTTGTTAAGGTACGTTTTATATCCTATGTGGTTTATGTTGGTGAATGTTTTATGTAAGCTTGAGAATAATTTGCATTGTTTCTGTGGTTAGGGATGAAACACTCTATAAATGTCAATGAGATCATTGACATTGGTGATAAGTTAGATCATTGATGGTGCTGTTCAGGTCAACTGTACTCTTACTGATTTTCTGTCTATGTGATCTATCTGTGAGTAACAGAGGGTCATTGAAATCTCCAACTGTAATAGAAATATATAATTCTATTAGTTTCAGCTTCAAGTAGTTTGACACTCTCTTGTTAGCTGCATACACTTTAACGATTGTTATGTCTTATTGGAGAATTGGCCCCTTTGTCATTCTGTTTTTCTTTATCCCTGATAATTTCTGAAATTTGCTTACTATAAAAATAATATTGCTATTCCAGTTTTCTTTTGATTAGTATTATATGGTGTGTCTCTTTATATCTTTGCTTTTAAGTTGTCTGAATCTTTAAATTACATTTCTTGGAGACTACATATATAAACATGAGGCATTTAATGATGGGGATACATTTTTGATAAATGCATTGTCAGGTGATTTCATCCATGTGTGAACATCATAGAGCATACCTATATAATCCTAGATAATATAGCCCACTACACACCTAGACTATATGTATGGCATAGCCTATTGCCTCTCAGCTACAGACATGTGCGTTGTCTACGTACTGAATACTGTAGACAATTGCAACACAATGATAAGTTTTTGTGTATCTAAACTAGAAAAAGTAAAGCAAATTATGGTATAAAAGATGAAAAAGATACATCTATATAGGCATGTATCATGAATGGAACTTGTAGTACTGGAAGTTGCTCTAAGTCAGTAAGTGAGTGAATGGTTAGAGAAAGTGAATGCCTAGAATACTACTGTCCACTACTATAGACTTTGTAAACATTTTTAGCTTAGGTTATATTAAATTTATATAAAAATAAAGTAATTGCACTACAACATTAGACTGGCTATGATGTCACTGGGCAATAGGAATATTTCAGCTCCATTATAATCTTATAAGATCACCATCATATATTAGGCACATCATTAACCAAAAATTTATTATATAGCACATGACTGTAGTTGCTTTTTTAGGGGGACACTTTGGCAATCTCCATTTTTAATTGGTATATTTTGGTCACTCACATTTAAAGTTTTATTGATATATTTTGATAAATATCTACTATATTTGTACCTTTTTTGGTGCATTTACATTGTTCTTTTTCTGCCTTCTCTAGATTTATTTAACTTTAATTTTAAGTTTGAGGTACATGTGCAGGTTTGTTATATAGGCAAACTTGTATCATGGGGACTTGTTCTACAAGTTATTTTGACACAGAGATACTATGCCTAGTACCCAACTGTTATTTTTTCTCACTTGCTTTATCCTTCACCCTCCACCATCAGGAAGGCCCAGATGTTTTTTGTTCCCCTCTTTGTGTCCATGTGTTCTCATCATGTAGCTTCCACTTATAAATGAGAACATGTAGTATTTGGTTTTCTGTTCCTTAGCATTGGTTTGCTAAGGGTAATGGCCTTCAGCTCCATTCATGTTCCTATAAAATACATAATCTCATTCATTTTTATGGCTGCATAGTGTTTTATGGTCTGTATTTACCACATTCTCTTTATCTAATCTATCATTTATGGGCATTTAGGTTGATTCCATGTCTTTGCTATTGTGAATAGTGCTGCAATGAACATTCGCATGCATATGTTTTTATGGTAGAACTATTTATATTTCTTTGAGTATATAACAGTAACGGGATTGCTGAGTCGAATGGTAGTTCTGTTCTTAGCTGTTTGAGGAATCACCACACTGTTTTCCACAACAATTGAGCTATTTTACACTCTGACCAACAGTGTTTAAGTGTTCTGTCTTCTCTGAAACATAACCAGCATCTGTTAATTTTTTTTTTTTTGACTCACTAACAATAGCCATTCTGACCAGTGTGAGATGGTATCTTATTGTGGCTTTAATTTGCATTTCTCTAATCAGTGATACTGAGGTTTTTTCATATGTTCTTTGACCAAATTAACGTCTTTTTTTGAAAAGTGTCTTTTTATTTCTCTTGCTCCCTTTTTAACGTGGTTTTTTGGTTGTTTTGGTAACTAAGTTTCTTATAGATGTTGAATATTAGGCCTTTGTCAGATGCATAGTTGCAAAACTTTTCTCCTATTTCGTAGTTATTCTGTTTACTCTCTTGATTTAATTAGAACCTATTTGTAAATTTTTGCTTTTGGTTCAATTGTTTTCAGCATCTTGGTTATAAAATTTATGCCAGTTCATATGTTCAAATTTTTGCCAGTTCATATGCCTAGGTTGTCTTTCAGGATTTTCATAGTTCTGGGTTTTGCATTTAAGTCTTTAATCTACCTTAAGTGGATTTTTGTTTATGGTTTAGGTAAGGGGTCCAATTTGAATCTTCTGCATATGACTAGCCAGTTATTTCAGCACCATTTATTGAACAGGGAGTCCCTTCCTAATTACTTGTTTTTGTCAGCTATGTCAAACATAGGATAATCATAGGTGTGTGGCCTTACTTCTGGGCTTTCTATTTTGTTCCATTGGTCTATGTGTCTGTTCTTGTACCAGTACCATGCTGATTTGATTATTGTAGCCTTGCAGTATAGTTTGAAATTGAGTAACGTGATGCCTCCAGGTTTGCTCTCTTTGCTTAGGATTGCCTTGGCTATTCAGGCTCTTTTTATTTTCATTTTCATTTAAATTTTTAAATAGTTTTTTTCTAGTTCTAAAAAGAATGTTATTTGTAGTTTTATAGGAGTAGCATTGCATCTGTAAATTTCTTTAGGCAGTGTGGCCATTTTAATGATATTTATTCTTCCTATCTGTGAGCATAGAATATTTTTTCATTTGTTTATATTATCTTTGATTTCATTGAGCAGGGTTTTATATTTCTCATTATAGAGATCTTTCACCTAGCTGGATAGCTGTTGTATTAGTTCATTCTCACACTGCTATACAGAAATGCCTGAGACCGGGTAATTTATAAAGAAAAGAGTTTTAATTGGTTCACAGTTCTGCAGGCTATACAAGAAGAATGATGCTGGCTATTTCCTCAGCTTCTGGGAAGGTCTCCTAAAACTTACAATTATGGTGGATGGCAAAGTAGAAGCAGGATCATCTTACATAACTGGAGCAGGAGGAAGAAGGGGAAGGAGCTACATACTTTTTAACAAACAGATCTCATGAGAACTCTATAATGAAAACAGCCCTGGGGGATGGTACTAAACCATTAGAAACCACCGTCATGATCTAATCACCTTCCACCAGGCCACAACTCTAACACTGTGGTTTACAATTTGACATAAGATTTGGACAGGGACAGAGATTCAAACCATATTATTCTGCCCCTGGCCCCTCCCAAATCTTATGTCTTTCTCAATTTTAAAATACAGTCATGCCTTTTCAATAGTCACCCCACAGTCTTAACTCATTCCGGCATTAATTCAAAAGTTCACAGTCTAAAGTCACATCTGAGACAAGGCAAGTACCTTCTGCCTATGAGCCTCTAAAATCAAAAACAATATAGTTACTCCCAAAATGAAATGGGAGTACAGGCTTTGGGTAAATACTCCCATTCCATAAGGAAGAAATAGGCCAAAAGTAAGGGGGGCAGTTAAAGTATAACATTTACAGCCACAGAACCGAGCAGGGCAGTCATTAAATCTTAAAGCTTCACAATAATCTCCTTTGACTCCATGTCCCACATTCAGGGCAGACTAGTTGAAGAGATGGGCTCCCAAGGCTTTGAGCAGCTCCACCCATGAGGCTTTGCAGGGTACAGCTTCTATGGCTGCTTTAATGAACTGGTATTGAGTTCCTGCAGCTTTTCCAGGTGCATGACACAAGCTTTTGGTGGGTCTACCATTCTGGGCTCTGGAGGATAGTGTCCCTATTCTCATAGCTCCACTAGGGAGTGCCTCAGTTAAAATCAGTGTGGGGGCACAAACCCCACATTTCTCCCCCACACTGCCTTAGTAGAGATTTTCCATGAGGGCTCTATCCCTGCAGCAAGCTTCTGCCTGGACATTCAGGCATTTTCATACATCCTCTCAAATCTAGGTGGAGGCTCCCAAGCCTCAACTCTTACACTCTGTGCACCTGCAGGCTTAAGACCATGTGGAAACCACCAAGGCTTATTGCTTGCACCCTCAGAAGCAGTGTCTTGAGCTGCATCTTGGGCCCTTTTAGCCATAGCTGGAGCTGGAACGGCTGGGACACAGGGAGCAGTGTCCCAAGGCTGTGCAGGATGGTGGGGCCCTGAGCCTGGCCATGAAAGCATTCTTCCTTCCTATGCCTTTTGGCCTGTAATAGGAGGGTTTTCCATGAACATCTCCGAAATTCCTTCAAGGCCCATTCTCCATTTTCTTGGCTATTAGCATTTGCCATCATTTTAGTTATGCAAGTTTTTGTAGCCAGCCTCAATTCTTCCCTTGAAAATGGGCTTTTGTTCATTTCATTTCTTTGTTCACATATATGAGCATAGGTTATTAGAAGCAGCCAGGCCACACCTTGAATGCTTTGCTGCTTAGACATTTTTTTCACTAGATACCTTAAATTATCACTCTCAAGTTCAAATTTCCACAGATTCCTAAGGCATGAGCACAATGTCTCCAACCTTTTTGGTAATGCATAACAAAAGTTACCTTTCTTCCAGTTCCCAGGAAGTTTTTTGTCTCCATCTGAGACCCCTCTTACCTGGCTTTTACTGTCCATATCACTATCAGCATTTTGGTCGCAGCCATTCAACAAGTCTCTAGAAAGTTCCAAATTTTCCCTCATCTTCCTATCCTCTTCTGAGCATTCCACTCTTTTTAACTCTACCTGTTATCCAATTCCAAAGCTGCTTCAACATTTCCAGGTATCTTTATAGGAATGCCCCACCCCTCATTACCAATTTTCTGTATTAGTCCATTCTCATATTGTATAATGAAATGCCTGAGACTGGGCAATTTTTAAAGAATATAGATTTAATGGGCTCATGGTTCTGCAGGCTGTATGGGAAGCATTATGCTGACTATCTGCTCAGCTTCTGGAGAGGCCACAGGAAACTCACAATCATGGTGGGTCTGTCATAAATAGCTCTTATTATTTTGAGGTATGTTCCTTCAATACCTCAGCTATTGAGCGTTTTTAACATGAAGGGCTGTTGAATTTTATCCAAAGTTTTTCCTGCATCTATTGAGATAATCATGTGTTTTTTGTCTTTCATTCTGTTTATATGATGAATCACATGTATTGATTTTTGTATGTGAAACCAACGTTGCATCCCAGGATTAAATCCCAGGTTGGTCGTAGTGGATTAGCTTTTTGATGTGTTGCTGGATTTTGTTTGCAAGAATTTTGTTGAAGATTTTTACATAAATGTTCATCAAGAATATTGGCCTGAGGTTTTTGTGTATGTGTCTCTCTGCCAGGTTTTGGTATGAGGATGATGATGGCTTTATAGAATGAGTTGGGGAGTAGTCCCTCCTCCTCATTTTTTGAGGGAATATATTCAGTAGAAAATGTACCAGCTCTTTTTTGTTATCTTGTAGAATTTGGCTGTGAATCCATCTGGTCCTGGGCTTTTTTGTGGTTTGTAGGCTATTTATTACTGATTCGATTTCAGGTCCCACTATTGGTCTGATCAGGGATTCAATTTCTCATTGGCTTATGCTTGGAGCATGGCTGAAGCCAGGAATTTATCCGTATCTTCTAGGTTTTCTAATTTGTGTGCACAGAGGTGTTCTTAGTAGTCTCTGATGATTAATTGTATTTCTACAGGATCAGTGGTCACATCCCCTTTGTCATTTCTGGTTGTGTTTATTTGGAAATTCTCTCTTTTCTGTTTTATTAGTCTAGCTAGAAGCCTGTCTATTGCATTATTTTTTTCAAGAAATCAACTCCTGCATTCACTGATTTTTTTTAAATTTGGAGAGTCTTGATTTTCTTTCATTTAGTTCTGATTTTGGTTATTTCTTATCCTCAGATAGCTTTAGGATTGGTTTGCACCTCTAGTTTTTGTTGTTGTTGTTGCTGTTGTTGTTGTTGTTGTTGTTCAGATGTTTGGTCATTAATTTGAGATCTTTATAACTTTTTGAAATGAGCATTTAGCACTTTTTTTTTCTCTTACACTGCATTACTTGTGTCCCAGAGATTCTGGTGTGTTCTATGTTCTCATTAGTTTTAAAGAGCTTCTTGGTTTATGCCTTAATTTCATTATTTACCCCCAAATCATTCAGGAGCAGGTTAATTTTGATATAATTGTATAGTTCTGAGCGATTTTTTGTTTTCTTTTCTATTTTTATTGCACTGTGGTCAGAGAGAGTGGTTGGTATGATTTTAGTTCTTCTGCTTTTGCTGAGGGGTGTTTTATGTCCAATAGTGTGGTCGATTTTAGAGTATATGCCATGTGGCAATGAGAAGAATGTATATTTTCTTGTTTTGGGGGTGGAGAGTTCTACAGAGGTTTATCAAATCCATGTGGTCCAATGTTGAGCTGAGGTCCTAAATACCTTTGTTAATTTTCTGCCTTGATGATCTAATACTGTCAGTGGAATTTTGAAGTCTCCGCCAATTATTATGTGGGAATCTAAGTCTCTTCATAGGTCTCCGAGAACTTGCCTTATCAATCTGGGTACTCCTGTGTTTGCTGCATATATATTTAGGATTGTTAGGTTTTCATGTTAAATTGAACGTTTTATCATTATGTAATGCCCCTTTTTGTCTTTTTTGATCTTTGTTGGTTTAAAGTCTGCTTTGTCTGAAACTTGGATTACAACCCCTGATTTTTTCTGTTACTCATTTGCTTGGTAGATTTTCCTCCATCCCTGTATTTTGAGCCTATAAGTGTCACTGCATGTGCGATGGGTGTTTTGAAGAGCATAACATTAAGTCTTGCTTTTATTACACAGATTTCCACTCTGTGCCTCTTAAATGGGGCACTTAGCCCATTTACATTCAAAGTTAGTATTTATATGTGTGGATTTGATACTGTCATTGTGCTTTTAGCTGGTTATTGTGCTGACTTATTTGTGTGGTTGCTGTAGAGTGTCACTGGTTGGTGTACTTAAGTATGTTTTAGTATTGGCTGGTAATGGTCTCCTTTTCATATTTAGTGCTCCTTTCATGATCTCTCATCTGGCAGGGCTGATGATAACAAACTCTCTGAGCGTTTGCTTATCTGAAAAGGATACCATTTCTGCTTTGCTGAGGAAGCTTAGTTTGACTGGTTATAAAATTCTTGGTTGAAACATTTTTCTTTAAGAATGTAATATAGGCTCCCAATCTCTTCTGGCTTGTAGAATTTCTGCTGAGAGGTCCCCTGTTAGCTCAATGAGGTTCCCTTTGTAGGTGACTTGGCCTTTACTTCTAGCTGGCTTTAACATTACTTCTTTCATTTCAACCTTGGAAAATTTGATGATTCTGTGTCTTGGAGATGATCTTTTTGCATAAAATCTTGCAGGGGTTCTCTGTATTTCCTGAATTATACTATTGGTCTCTCTAGCAAAGTTGGGGAAATTCTCATGGATGATATCTTGAAATATGTTTTCTAAGTTGTTTCCTTTCTACTCACCCCTTTCTATGATGCCAATAATTTTAATATTTGGCATCTTTATATAATCATATATTTTTCAGAGGTTCATTCATTGCTTTTCATTCCTTTTCTTTATTTTTGTCTGACAGTCCTATTTCCAAAAGCCAGTCTTCAGGTTCTGAGATTCTTTCCTCATCTTGGTATATTCTGCTGTTAATAATTGTGATTACATTGTGCAATTTTTGTAGTGTGTTTTTGAGCTCTATCAGATCAGTTTCTTTTTTATACTGGCTATTTAATCTGTCAGCTCCTGTATCTTCTTATTTTGATTCTTAATTTCCTTGGACTAGGTTTTGCCATTCTCATGAATTTCAATGATCTTCATTTTTATCCATATTTTGAATTTTATTTCTGTCATTTCAGCCAACTCAGGCTGATTAAGAACCTTCGTTGGTGAACTAGTGTAGTTGTTTGGAGGACATAAGACACTCTGACCATTTGAGTTGCTAGAGTTCTTTCATTAGTTATTTCTCCTCTCTGCATGTGGTTGTTCCTTTTACTTCTAGGCTGCCTCTGATCGAACTGATCAGGTGGGGGCAGGGTGGTTATGCTGGAGTCCCAGATTGAGCATTCCTTCCCAGTAAGGAGAAGTGTGGATCAGGACCTGCATAAAGAAGAGTCTGGCCTTTTTTCCATGAAGCGGATGCTCTGTGCTGGGGGTCTTCACCAGCCTCTGGTCCCTGAAGAATTTTCAGAGCCTGGAGACAGCAAGGTTGAGGGTTGTGAGATCACAAAGATGGCAACCAGTCCCTCTCACTGGGAGTTCTGTCTTGGGAAGTTGCAGAATTGCTGCTGGCTCAATAGCTCTGGTGGCAGTTGGCTGGAGACCCAGGCCAGGAGGACCAGTTGAATGAAGAGATACAGGATCAGGGACCCATGTAACAAAGTGTCTGTCCACTTCTCCATAGGAATGCTGCAGTATAATGGGGGTCCACTCCAGTCCCCAGTCACCTTGGATTTTCCAGTACCTGAAGGTGGCAACAGTGAAGGCTGCCAAACAGTAAAGACGGCAGCCTGTTCCTTCCTCTGGGAGCTCCATCCCAGTGAGGTACGGCCCTGTTGCCAGCCTGAATGCACCTGCAGGAAGTAGCTGGAGACCTTGTTCAGGAAATATCACCCAGTGAAGAGGAACAGGATCAGGGACCCACTTAAAAAAGCAGTCTGGCCATTTTTTCATAAAGCAGCTGTTCTGTGGTAGGAATCCACTCAATCCCTTAGTCACCTCGGACTCTCCAAGGCCCACAGGCAAGAACAGCTAAGGCTGCCAAACAGCAAAGTTGGTGGCCCAAACTTTTCTCTGGGAGCTTCTTCCCAGGAAGGTTTGGAACTGCTGTTGGCTGGAAAACACTGGTGAGAGCAGCTGGAGACTGTGGTTGGGAGGTCCCCCCCAGTGAAGAGGAATAGGATCGGGGACCCACTTTAAAAAGCAATCTGGTCACATTTTCATACAGCAGATGTGCTGTGCTAGGGGTCTGCATTAGCTCCCAGTGACCAGTGACCTTGGACTTTTCAAAGCTCAGAGGCAAGAACAGCTAAGGCTGCCAAACAGCAAAGATGGTGGCCGAACTCCCTCTGGGAGCTCTATCCCAGGGAAGTTTGAACTGCTGCTGGCTGGAAGACATCTCCAGGGTAGCTATAATCCTGGTTGGGAGGTCCCACCCATTGAGGATGAATGGGATTTGGGACCTGCTTTTAAGAAGCAGTCTGGCCACATTTTCATAGGGTAGCTGTGCTGTGCTGGGGGTCTGCTCTAGCCCCCAGTTGTCTCAGATGCTCCAAAGCCCAAAGGCAAGAATGGCTAAGGTGGCCAAACAGAAGAGATGGCAGCCTATTCCTCCTTCTGGGGGCTCCATTCCAGGGAGGTTTAAAACCGCTGATGGCCACATAACACCAGCAGGGGTGACTGGAGACCCCAATCAGGGATTTTTCCCAGTGAAGAGAAACAGGATTTGAGACCTACGTGAATAAGCAGTCTGACTGCTTCTCTTTTTAGCCTCTTGGCTGTGCCAGAGGATCGCTCTAGTCCCTATTTGACTCAGACTCCCTAGAGCCCTAAGGCACTCACTAAGGCTGTGAAGCAGCAAAGATGGTTTCCCACTCCTCCCCCTGGGAGATGTGTCTCAGGGAGGTGTAAAACCGGCACAAATCTGTCTGGCTCAGACAAATGCACATAGTGGACTGAAATATTCCGGGTGATGGCCCTGCAGAGATACAGTGCCTGGTCCCACCTAACAGTGATGGTAGGTCCTGCATACCATTGAGTCTGGCTTATCATCAGCAATCATTTTGGCCCAGCCATGATAGTGCCCTTTGTGAGCTCAGGGTGGTGGCTGGCTGGGGTTCCAAGCCAATGGGTTTTATCCTGTGAGGTGCCATGAAAACAGGACCTGCAGAAAATCTCTGCTCAGCCCCCTGTATTCAACCCCTTTTCTAAGGGTATATATGTATGGGGGTCTATGCCAGAGTTAAGTTGCTTTTGCTGGGAAGCATGGGTATCTAAGGTTCTTGGGGCTCTGCATGTGCCTGAGTGGCTGCTCTGCCAAGATTCCACATAGCTATGACTGAAGGCCCTGGCGGAGTGGGTTCATTAGGGAATCTCCTGAACTAGAAGTTGCAAAGAAGCGTGGGTTCCCAGGGTTTCTCTCTCACTCACTGCTTCCCTAGGCAGGGGAGGTTCTCCTGGCTCTGTGTCACTCCCAGGTGGGGAATTGGCCTGCCTTACATTTCTCTGTTCTTCGTGAGTTGAGTTATTTCCTTGATTAGTTCCAATGCATGTACCTGGATATTTCAGTTAAAGGTGCTGTATTTACTCACTTTTTCCGTTCCTTCCCATGATAGCAGCACACCTTCATTTTTTAATTACTTTTTTTCCTCAGACTGTATTTTCAAATAGGTGGTTTTAGCTCACTGATTTCTTTCTCTGCATGATCCATTCTGCGGTTAAGAACCTCTGATGAATTTTTCAGGTCAGCAAATGCATTCCGTAGTTCAACAATTTATTTGATTTTTAAAAAATGATTTCAATTTCTTTGTCAAATTTTTCTCCTAAGTTTCTGAATTGCTTTTCTGTATTATCTTGAAGATTATCGAGTTTCCTTCAAACTGCTATTTTGAATTTTTGGTCGGAGAGCTCACATTAAGGTCAGTCACCAGATCCTTGCTTTGACTGTGGAGGTCACAGTTCCCTGTTTTCTTTTGTTTCCTGTGAATGTACATTTATTTCTTTGCATTGATAGATTAGTTATTTATGCCAGTCGTCTCTGTCTGGCTTGTTTTGGTTTTTATTGCATTTGTTTGCTAGAGATTGGTTTTAGTTTTTCAATTTCTTTCTCTGTACACCTGCCCCTCCCCCACCCCACCACTGGGTTACTACCTCCTTTTTGGCATTACATGATGCCTTAAGCCCAGGTTTGCCTAAGCTTTAGTAACAGATCCCAGCACTGCTCATCCCCAGTGGTGGAGGTTCTAAATGGGATAACCTGATAGTGTGGGAAGGCTGGCTGGGGGTTGTGCCGAGTGGGCCTGTGGAATGAACCACTTACAGCATAGTGCTGCTGAATAGCAACTCTGAATGGTGTCCTTTTTGTCTGAGTAACACAGCAGAGTTCTCAGGGCTGTGGGTGATAATGTCCCACTTCCACCCTTTGTGCCTGGCTGTCCTCAGGGAGATTTCTTTTTATGGGCACTCATGATGCATCCTGTGGGTTAAGGCAGGGACGGTTCTCCTGCCAAGAACTCAAGATGGTGGAGAAGCTGGTTGTCTGCCTCAATCTCAGGTATTCCAGTGTAGAACACATAAGTCTGGGGAAATGTTTCTGCATCATTGGTGCAGGGCAGATTGTGGTTGATGTGTTGCAGACATAGAAATCCAAATCTCTGTCTGCTTGGATTTTTTTTTTTTACTTCTCTGTGCCCCTGGAACTGCCTAACCTTCATATTTGAGTTCTCAGATATTGCTGGTGACAATCTCAACACTGTACATTTGATTTAGGTTTTCTCAGGGAGGGAGGGTGAGTGAAGCCAGCTTGCTTCTATCCTGCCATTTTGGAACTGGAAGTTCATCTTTTTTTGATCTGTTGATTTGATAACCAAGAAGGCTGCTAAGTAGCTAATGGGCAAGTAGCTTCTCAGATGATATAGGTTTGATTACCTTAGAGCCACATAGTTCATTTTTTTTCTTTAAATGTGCTGAATGCTACTCCTGTGTTAATTTTCTTTGTGCTTGTCTCTGAACCATGTGAAACTGCTTTTCCTGGATTTTCCATCTTGCACTATCATTGCTCTCTGTTACAAGATGCTGCAAAAGGTTTTGCTAACAAATTACTTCTTGTGTTCTATACAGAGATAGTCCTGGGTTCATGAGTGCTACTCACACATCCAACTTCTCTCTAATGATGCCCACTGATGCCCTATTAACCCACAGAAGATGCTTTTTTATGTGAAGTGTGATGGCAAATTAATAGATGGCAAATTGATTTGCAAAAGTTTCTCCAGGTGACAAGGGAGAAGCTTGTTTTCTTACAAGATGATCTCACACCTGCCCCTGTGTGGTCTTCCAACTCTACACCCCGCATGAGAGAAAACCTTCCATTGGCCTCACTCTTGAAATAGATAGAGCAGATACCCCACTGGGGATGCCTGCAGGAGAGTTTCCTCCATGCCTTCCTAGGAACCAGAATCAGGAGATTAAGGTCCAGATTGTGAGAGCAAACCGTCCTTCATGAATGAACACTCAGTGCACCAAAACCTCACTGACTTTTCTAAGGGTAGCCGATGTTCTCTGAAACTCTGATTTACAGACAACTGAAGGCCCCCAAGGGCCTCCCAAGAGAAAGGTAGACTATCACATGTGAACACAGAGGCCTATGGGACAACTTTTTGTCAGAATTTTAAAGGCAATGTGGGACTGTTTCTCATAAGTTCTCACTTAAACATATTGTCCTGCCTCATATGGACCATGTCTATCTCTTCCCTATTTGCAAGTTAGAGAGAAAGAGGATCTCCTGTTACCATGGTCTTGGCTGTTTTCTTATCATACCTCCCAAAAGAAAGGACTGAAATGGACAATTTGTTTCTGGTTTTGAAGAGTGAGGCTATTGAGCTATGCTGAAGTAAAAAGGGGAAGGCAGCTCCTGCCTTTGGTCTGGTGGATCATCCCTGTTTACCTGCCTGTACCCCTTGCACCAACCTCTAGCTGTCTGCTTTTTCCAGATCTGTCTGGTCCTGGTTTGCACACCTGTTCATGGGGCTCTCCAGAACTGCCTTTCCACGATGGCTCTGCTTTGTGTGCAAAAGGAACAGTACTGCCCACCAGGAGGAGGATAGGCCAGAAACCTAGAAAGATTTCTAGAAAGAGGCTACAACTGGAGCAGAAGTAGGGGCAAGGGATGGAGAGAAGGGGTCTTTTTTCAATTACAGAAGTAACATCCAGGGTGTCAACCACGTTTCTATGGAAGTGTGCATATGTGTGTGCACACACATATACAGCTGTTGATTAGCTCTAGCTGCTGTGAAAGTAGACTGTGCTGTGTGTCTGGTATTTTTCAAACAAGTATCACAGTGATGAACAAGATTCTACTTTCCTGCCCTTCATTTCTCTTCTTTCTTCATTCACCTCCATCTCCTCCTCCTTTCTCCTTATCCTTTATTTCTTCTTCATCATTATCTTTGTGTCTTTGTCTTAATCTTTTTTCTCTCTCTCTCTATTTTACCTTCTTCCTCTCTTTTTCTTCCTCCTCTTTTACCCTTTTCATTCTCTGTTAACAGCCCCAACCCTCTTGCAGTTATCCACATAGGGCCTTCTTCCAGCTATCCCCACACCTCCAGATATCTATATTCAGCTAATCCTTGCAGAGTCCTTCCTGCATTATGTCTCTTCTTTTCTGTGGTCATCATTTTTCTGGCTGACTCTAAGTCTCCTCAATCTGAACCAGTTTCCATGATTTTCCCAACCTCAAATGTTCCCAATATTTTTATTAAAGTAATCATTGTAAACCTTCTGGTCCTTTGCACACATCAGCCAAGTTCTTTACAGGGCACCTCTGGTAACTTATCACCTTTTGCTTTTAACTCTTTCTTTTTTCTTTTCTTTTCTTTTTTTTTTTTTTTGCTCGTTTTAGAATGTTCTTTATTCTGACAGTTGTTGGACAAATATAAGGCATGTTCACAAGTATCTGAAGTTATGTACAAAACACACTCATTCGACAGATATTCCTCTTCTCCTTTTGTACTTGCTGCTGCAAACTGATCTTTCTGCATGTTAACACCCATAGCGCTCAATTCTTATGGATATGCAGACAATGTTTTGGGGACCACCGTGGAGAACCTGTTTCAAACTAAGACATAAGCTTCTATGAACTAAGTCACTAAGACATCAGAACTCATGGTGAACAAAGGCAGAGGAAGGTGACCAAATCAGCTCATAATCTCATGACTCTAAGTTTACAGTGGAACAAAGAACACATTGAAAAACATTTTTTGATCCTTCATGTTGGAGAGAAATGGAATGTGTCCAGAATTCATGGTTCTACATTTATCACTGTCTAAAAGTCACAAAACAATATCTAATTTTTTCATGGTTTCAAATGCAGTTACAGTTTTGTTCTTAGGCCACAGTACAAGATTGCATGCATTACTTTACACAAATGTCAAACACAGAACGATTGTAACACAGACAGCTCAGGGTTGTCTAAAGACACAGCTTCTCTTTTTGTGGTGAGGTCGAGAAGGAGAATGATGGTGGCCATTTCCATACACAGCCTGTTGTGTGCTCAGCACGGCTGGATGCGGATCCCAAGAACTTGCTGACCGACTCACAGAAGAGGACAGAAGCTGCTGAGGAGGGCAGCAGAGTTCAAAGAGCAGTCTCCAACCGGGGGCTGGGATGATGGACACACAGCCTCGATTCCAGGGGGAAAAAGTCTTAGTCAATACTAATTAAAAACTGTTAACGATTTTTGAAAATCAGATTACATCTATAAAAGATGAAAAGTAAACACTTAAAACAATCTATTGAGGGGGACATAAAATAATAAAAAATGAAATGCAGCTGGGATTTCACAAAGAGGAGATTTGAATCTTTTGGTCTCAATCAGCCAATATTTTAACATTAACTATAAATTATTAAAATGTAGTTTGCTTATGCCCATTCTTAAAATGCAGAATCTTTGAGGAAAAATATAGGCATATTTTCAGGAATACAGACTCTTGTAAAACATTTTAGAAGTCAGTATCATCTCTCTTGCGGAGCTACTGAACAGGTTTTCAAACACAAAAGGGGAACAAACATGGGGCACCTGAATATGTTAAAAATTCTTTTTTTTTTTGAGACAGAGTTTCGCTCTTGTTGCCCAGGCTGGCGTGCAATGGCGCAATCTCGGCTCACCACAACCTCCGCCTCCGAGGTTCAAGCAATTCTCCTGCCTCAGCCTCCCAAGTAGCTGGGATTACGGGCATGCACCACCACGCCTGGCTAATTTTGTGTTTTTAGTAGAGACGGGGTTTCTCCATGTTGAGGCTGGTCTCGAACTCCTGACCTCAGGTGATCCGCCCGCCTCGGCCTCCCAAAGTACTGGGATTACAGGCGTGAGCCACCGCGCCCGGCCGAATATGTTAAGAATTCTTATCACTAGAATACTGCTTTGAGGTGCTCACAGTACTTTCCAAAAGAAACTACCCACCTCAAAGAGCCCTGCACAGCCCCAGCGACCCATGAGTGTGGTAGCCATCATTTTGTTAGCCACTGCTTGGCCATCATCAAAGTATTCACTCAGAGTGGGGAAATTACTTAATATCAATGATATTAACGATTTCCATGGATTTAGCTTTGTGACACACAATGCACAAGGGTCTTCAGATGTTTGTTTTTTACACCAATGGTAGGAAATTGTCATTCTTCCGATTCAACACGCTGGCGGATGACGCTTTAGTGAAGTGTGACTACCTAGAGGAGCAGGAAGGCGGCTCCCGATTCTCACTGGGCCAGCCTCTTCCAGAAGGTGCAGGCTACTCTTCTGACAGGAGATCACAAGTCTGGCAGGCTGGGCAAGCACTCTGCCCTTTAAGCCACTGCTTAAAACACCCTTTGTGATACTTGTGCCCACATTTGAGCACACGCACGTTTTTTGATTTGAACACCTCGTGACATATTTCACAGGAACTTGCACCCGGTGCAACCCTCACAGGGACATCTTCTGCTTTCTGCCCCTTGGTTTTGGGTGATGGTGCAACAACCGCCAAGGGTGGGCCCTGGGAGGACCTGGTCACGTGGGCAGCAGAGCTGGGCTCATAAGTCCTCTTGTCCTTCCCTGGGTTTGGCTTTTTCTTTTTCTGTTTATCTAGAATGTGTTCTGTCACTCTTTGGACAATTTCATCAATACTCAATCCTGAAAGTGAGTTCTTGTTTTTGCTTCTCACTTTTTTAATAAAACCAGCAAGCTCAGTGCTGTTGTAACATGGGAATACCACTGACAGGTGCTCAATAATACTATTGAATGGCTTTTTTGGAGACTGGCTTGAACATGCAGCACATCCTGGAGGAACAGGCTGCTTCTGATCAGCCGCAGGGCTTTGCTCTGACAGAGCTGCCTGGCCAGCCCCTTTTGGCCCTGGCAGCTGAGTGGCTTCAGGCTGAGAGGGGGGTGGCCCTGGCAACAGTGCAGAAGGAGCCTCCCCTGGGGAATCACCAGCAGAGAACGCACTGGGATCCCTGTGAAGTGCTGCGTGGTTTCCAGTCACATCGCTTGCAGAAGTCATAAACCCTTGGTCATCATGGCCTGAAGACTCAGGGAGTAACTCAGGGTGAACCGTGTTACAGGCAGGAAATGAAAGCTCGGAAATCTGCACTTTAGAAAGTTCACTGAGCCGAGAACCATTTTTAATTGCCTTAATTTGTTCTTCAAACTGAGACTTTGCTTTCCCAGTTTCTTTCGTAACATTAGAAAGAAACAATTCCCATGAACATATATCAGACTCCATGTCAGGATATGCTGCAGGATCATGGCTAATCAGCTCCAGCTTCTTCAGATAGGCTTCTGCTTGTGACTGCATGATCTGTAGCTTATACACTTCACTCTCCTTCCAGTTTTCAAGTACGGACACCTCTGCAGCCACAGCTCTCTGATGACTCTCTTCATAATCCTTTTTCCCTTTCTTTATACACTCTTCTATTTTCATTTTCTCGTTTGTAAGTGTGTTGCTGATTTCAAGGGACTGATCCGGATGTAATTCATGTTCCTTATCCTTTCCATCATTTTTCTGGGTATACATTTCATTGGCATTTGAAACCTTTTTAATTTTCTTCTTCAGTGATTTTAGAGTTTCTTGGATTTCTTTTTTTTCCTGTTGCCATTTTTTAATTTCTCTTTCCAAATCTTGAAGCAACCAATCTAATTCTGTCTTTGATATCTTGTTTTCTTCTAAGTGCCTTTTCAACTTTTCTTCCAGGTCCCTGGTCTCTTCTAAGCCCTTAAGTTTTATCTGCTCATAATTTTCATACGCTTCTTTAAGTTGGTCTTGTAATACTTGGTACTCCTTTTCAATCCGTGAAATTTCCCCTTGTTGTTTCTCAAAAGGATTATATGGCTCAGTATTGACTTCTTGGTGTGTTATGTTCCAAGATACCTGTATGGCAACCATCTGCACCTGTGGAATGTTTGTTACTGCACTGGTGCTTTCTGGAATTACTTCACATTTGTTGTTAGAATTTCCACAGTGCCCATCTTTTCTGTTAGACTCACTCAGGACTGTATGAGCATCACCTGTGCTGCACTGTGACTTTACAGATATTAACGAAGAATCCTCAAGGATCTGTGTTTCGGAGGCAATCTGGTGACCAGCAGCATTCTCAGCATTCAAATGATGACCCTCAAAATAGGCAGTAGCATTTTTATCTGCTCTGTCATTGGCTACAAAAGACGGCACCACTGGTACTGATCTTGGTAGCTGATATTCAGGAGAAAGGCTGACCAAGGGTGTATATATGCTGGTGTACTGGGGCAAACCTGGTAACACATTTATGTATGCTGGCGGTGTCCGGGTGTTATCAAATCTCTGGAAAGGAAGATACGTACAGTATCCTGTGACCAAATGGGATTGAGCCCAATAAGTTGGTTTCACATCCTCAAGAACCGGTTTGGGAGAATTAGAGGAGACTCGCTTGTAATTTGCATCCTCAGAGCCCAGTTTGGGAGAATTAGAAGAGACCCCTTTGGGTTTCCCATCCTCAGAAACTTGCCTAGAAGAATTATCGGATACTGGTTTGGCCTTCACATCTTCACAAGCTGGCTTGGGAGAATTTGCAGACAAAGGTTTGGGTTTCGCATCTTCAGAAGCTGGTGCTGAAGATGAACCTGATACTGGTTTAGACTTTACATCTGGTTTAAATTCCCTAGCAGCTGAATTAAGTGGTAGTTTAACTTGTAAATACTCTCCTGCTTTTGAAATGTCTTCTACTTTTGTTTTAACGTTTTTCTTCTTTCTTTTTTTCTTGAGCCGTGATGCAACTTTCTTCAATGCAATACAGTTGTCAATCACAACAAAACGGGGACATCCCAAGAGAAAAGATTTTAAACCTCCTGCTTTTTCTAGTATTGGTCGAGTTTCTTCTGGGAAAAACTCATATTCTTCAGAGAACATCTTGTGACTCATGTCCAAGGGACCATGTTCCTCCAACAACTGAGAGAAGTAATCATATAGAGTTGAACATTTTTGTTTTGGGTTCATGTCCCATAGCTTCTTATTGCGGACAACATATTCATTACTGTGTTGGTCATAGAGAGCTTCAAATTCTTCTACGTCTTGCCGAAGATGGTCAGGCACTGCAAATGGGCCTGCAGTATCTGAATTTTGATTGCTATGGTCTTCACTTGAAGTGATGATCTCATTATTTGGAGTTACTGAAGTTGTTCCAGACCCAACTAACATAGGCTTTGAATCCTTTGGTTTCTTTTTCTTGCCTTTGTTTTTCACCTTGGTAGAACTAAATGGTGCTTCGCCACTGTCTTGTTTCCTTAACACAGTACAGCGGCTGTCCATTATATCAAAGAATTCATCTAAAGCACTATGTAATGCTGGGAACTTGTCTCTGTGTTCTTCTAGCAGCCATATTAAACAGCGGGCTTCCTTCGATGATGTTGGCTCAAAGAAATAATCAAGTTGCTTTCCTTCTATAGAGTCTAGTTTGTGACCATATTTCTCATTCCAGAGGAAAGTCATGATGCTAAAATCAAGCTGTTTAAGAGATGCTTCATACCGAGAAAAGAAAGGTCCTGTGGCATCTAAGCCAAAGCTATTAAGTTTTTGGATCCAGGCGGCTAATTTGGGCTCCACTTCTTTAAGCTCACTCAAAACATGCAGAAATATTCTTGTCTTTACTCTGTTCTTTTCTTGAATCAAGTGACGAATAACATAGTCCACTGCTTCATTTAGAAAATTTCTGCTTGAAAAACAGGTTGTATAGTCCTCTGTGCTCAAAACTTTCCAAGAAAGCAATTCTTTGAGAAGCGTGGCTGTATTCCATATGCCAGATTTAATCTTGTCAGCATACTGCTTTATACACTGTAGAATTCTGTCATCAAGGAACTGACAATGCTGAACATTGTCTACAGTTTCTTTCTGCTCTTCGTTTTTGGGTGGATTACTTTCTCTTAAGTCCTCCTCCATTCTTTCTTGTGCTAATTTTTTTGCTTCTTTTTTTTGGATCTTTCTCTTCAATTTTTTGTCTTCTTTCAGTCTTAGTTTCTCTAGGCTAGAACATTTCTGTTTCAGAATAGGTCTTGGAGGAACCTTTTCTTTTATGACCTTGTGTTCAAATTCACATTTAACTTTACCACCACTGCTGAAGATGATAATCTTAGAAATGACACCTTCACAGTCAGGGGTAAGACATATTCCTTGTAGAAAATCCTTGTCAATTTTATCATTAAAGGTTGTAGTTTTTAACTTCTTCCAGCAATTCATGTGAAATTCTATTTTACAGTACTGGCAACAGCTGATGCGTATAAAACCCTTAAAGTCTGGATCAGTTATGTATATCTGGATCTTAGAATATCCACAGCACTTCTGATAGCAACAAATGGCATCTGGCACTGGAGGGAACTTGCATTCTTCAACAAATTTCTCTAACAGCATCTTTATTTTTTCTGGCTGAGACTCTTCAATAATCACATTACTTGTGGGCCAAGTTAACACTCCAGGAAGACGATAAATCAAGGTTCTTGCTTTCTCAAAGTGATTGAGAGCTTCTAGAAATCTGTTTTTTTTCAAATATACTTTTCCAATTCCACAGTAGGCCAAGCAATCAAGTCCCTCATTGTGGTAGTGTTCAATAATCCTCTTAAACTGGTTTTCAGCTTCAGATAGTTCTTCAGGCTGTCCTATTCCAAGGAGAGAAATGGCAAGTCCATAGACAACCAAGACATAGTTAATCATGGCCAGGTTCAATTGCTTTATTTTTTGAGGATCTAAACCATTCAGCAACTCTGTAAAGGCATGTGCGGCACTGCGGCAACGCTGCTCCAATAAGGCTGTATAGCCATCTTGAATTAAGCTTCTCAGCATTGTCATTATATTAGCAAAATCCTGGTGTGCACCTCTGGAAGATTTAGAAAACTGTTTCTCCAAGATGTTCTTCAAATCTGCTGGTAAAGTCAATTGTGAACTAGAACTGAACTTTTCTGATTCATTGTTTCGAGATTTTTGTTTTCCTTTATGTTTCGGAGGCTGACTTGATGGTGGTGAAAATTCAGGATGACAGTCACAATCATCTACCATCAATGCCTCATCCATCACCTTTAGATTCTGATTACCACCGTTAGCCATTTCGTGATTAATTTTTCTGAAATCTCTTTCCTTCTCCACAAAGTTAAGTGAAGTACTAAATACAGGTGATGATAAACTCCTAGGTGTGTAGGCCCTGTTTTCATAAAAGGCTTTAATTGGATTCTTATTTGCTGTTCGACCTTGTAGGTCTTCTATTTGTTTTTGTAACTTTACATGCTGCTGAATTAGATCCTTGATTCCCTCAGGGTCATTTTTACAGAGTTTTTGAGCTGTTATGTTTGCTTGCAGGGCCCAGTTATATTCCCCCAGCATAGAAAGAGCATCACAATAACGATAATGACCCTTTGGCCAAGTGTTCTTCAGAATAGTGGCTCTCTTTCCATCACCGAGTGCATTTCTAAACTGTCCAGTACGAAGAAAACAGAGAGCTCGGTTACCATAAAGAAGGTGGTTTTCAGGTCTATATTCAATGGCTCTGGTGTAATAGATAATAGCTATATCAAATCTTTCTTTGGAAAACTCTTCATTTCCTTTCATTTTCATTAGTTCTCCTTGTTCTATACAATCCATACAACTTTGGGTTTTAAGTTCTTCAAGCAAATTGCAGTCTTCCATTACAATTTTAGTTATGTGGTACTTGTATTCAGTAAAGAAAATACTTAACATAGGCCAACAATTGTCAATTGATCCTAATTTAGTTAGAATTGTTACATCGCCTGCATATTTTATCCAATTCAGAGCTTCTTCCATTGCCAAGATTTTATTTTCTATTTTATAACCAATTCTCAATAAGCCTCCAATAAGGAGTGAATCATTAGCAACTTTCTTTGCCAAATCCACAATATCTTCCATCAACTCAAGATGTTGTAATCTCTTCAAATTTATCTCGGAAGCACGTGAATTGTTGGCGTCCACACAGGGATGCAATCGTGATATTACAGAACTGTTTTGATGTTGAAACAGAAGTGGCCAGAAGATGTTTATTTTAATGGCATCACAATAATCTTGCAGGACAGAAATTGGTTTACTACACCATATACTGCAGATGTCAAATTCTAAATTCCTCTCACTTTGGACATAATCTTTATATTGCTTACCCACCCCATCATAGTAAAGCTGAGTCACACGAACATAATCATGGGTCATAAATTCAGCAGCAAAGACACAATCGTCCACGTAAGGGCAATCTTCTAACAAGGCATAATCCGCCATAGTGAAATCTCCCTCAGCAAAATTGTCCGTGATGCACAAGTCACGCACACACGGAGGGGTGTGGAAGGCCCTGCTCCCCTGGCATCTCGGCTGCAGCGGGACAAGGTAACACATCCGGGAGCCCGGCCGCGCGCCGGGTGTGCACTCACCCGGGCCTGCCGCCCGCGAGCCTGGGACGCAGGCATCCGCCGCATCCGCCGCCGCCGCCGCCGCCGCCGCCGCCGCGGCCGCAGCCGCCGCTGCCGCCGCCGCCGCCGCCGCCGCCGCCGCCGCCGCTGCTGCTGCTGCCGCTTCCGCCGCCGCCGCCGCCACCTCCGGCCCTCCACGTCAGCGGACGGTGGGAGGGAGCGAGTGCTTTTAACTGTTTCTGTGTCAATACTGACCACAGTCACTATTTTCTCCGGCTGTACTTTAGAGTCTTAATAGTTGAAGCCATGTATCCTTTGCCCACAGACCAGAGGAAGGGGAACCAGGTCCTTTCAGGAAAGTGCATGGGGGATGCCTCTCTCTCATCATGTCCCCTGACTCCCAGGTGTAATCATAATCTCCTCATGGAAGTGCCAGGCACATAGAGAGTGCTCTTCCTGCTGCCTACACTCCTGCTAGACAGAGCCCTGTCAAGGTCATCATAAGGGCTGGGATCCACTAACAGCTTTGACCTTAAAGCAGAGTCTGATATTGGGGATGTCATTTCTTCACTCTGATGTACTAAATTTTTTTTAATCTATACGCTGATGAGAGGCTGCTCAGACACCTGCAAATTAGCATCACACTCCCCTAGGTTCTCTAGCAAGATATTCTGGGAGGAAAACCTCTGAATCTTATTTCCACCTGTTGCTCAAGGAAGGGACTGTTTCCAAAGAAAATCACAGTCGTATACAGGGGAGCTTTTCTGTGTCCCTTTTTCTCCTCTGTTCCTTTTCCCTTCTCTCTCTTTTAATGGCACCCATTTCTTCCCATCACTTAGAATCACTGAGAATCTTTTTTTACCCTGGCTTATAAATTGTGTAGAATTCCTGTAAAGTATGGTGCTCCTTTGTCTGTTTCCATCGTCTCTGACCTAATTTTTGACTGACTGGCCATTTACCTGATGCACTTTAAAAGCCAGGAGAACTGTGTTCTCATTTCAGAAGAAACTGTGTTACCCTGGCCAGTTTTCTTCCCTTTTCTGGGATTCATTTCATCTGTAAAATGGGGGGCAGGGGTTGACCATCCTGGGCTCTATCTGGAGGTCGATTGGAGTCATAGAGAGAGCTCTGACATGGTGATGCAGGGCCTTGAACTCCACTCACAGCTCTGCTGCTAACCTAGCATGTGATTTAGTTCTAGTCCCTTTCCACTTCTGAGCCTCAGTTCCCCATCTAAGCAGCCATGACTGACAAGGGAGGAGTCTTAGACTCCCACAAATGAGGACCTTAATCCCCTAACATGCCTGTGTGTTCATAAGACCCATATCCTCTGATCTTGAGCAGATAGAGCCTTTTCTTATCCTCTGGATTGCTTCTTGGAAATGGCTGTAGCGAAAGCCTCTTCTTTTGTGCTTGATACTTTATTTTCCCAGGTAAGCTCCCTCTACCTTTGTCCTGGGGCATGTATTTATGGATATTTTAGTTAGAAAAAGCTATCAATTAGTGTAATTAGCTTATTGTCACCTTCAATCTTGACCCTCTCCATGCACTGTCCCCTACCCACCTCAGGTTCTCTCTTATTTTAACTTAGTGAGCAGAGCTCCTGGCTGCATCACCATAGCAACCAGCAGCTAGGACCTATTAAACCATGACGAGTCATTAGACATCTATGCTGATTATAGAGTCCAGAATGTTAACTGCAGAAGAGATGCTGAAAGAAGGAAAATGAGGCAGATCTTAACCTACAAACAAGTAGACAACAGAGTAGCTGAGTGCTTCAAACTATCCCCGACCTGGATGCCATGGGCGCTATGGGCACGGGTGTCAACACCTTGGCATGTACCCTCAGCCACCAGACCAGAGGGAGGGGCACCAGGCCCATTCTCTTCCCAGGGAAGTAATTCTGGACACCTTCCTGCCAACATGCTCCAAGTAGATGGATTTGAGTCTGGATTTTTCAATGGGCAGTACCAATTACTGAGTTCATCCTGAGTCCTACTCCTAATCTAGTGACACATTTCCTTATCTTTCAACTTTCCATAGAAGTTTCTTAAATGAAAAAGGGCCTTTTTTTTTTTACTTGTTTGAAACTCTCTTTTCCCAGTCAGTTCCCCTGCTGCCTTGGCCTGTATCTGTGGCCTGTTAAATTTAAAAGTCTATCAGTTAGTCTAATTAGGATATTCAAATTTTAATTATTTTCCCTTCTCCACATGGGCAGCCACCCACCCTTCTTTTATTCTCTCTTTTTATTTCTTTTAGGGAAAAAAGCTCTTGGCAGGATTGCCATAGAAACCAGCCACCAGGCAGACTAGGCCACTGTGCTTCTGGACACTGATACTCAAAGCTGATTATGGGTCTGGAAGCTTGCATGGCTGAGCAAGACTGATGGAGTTAAGACAAAGAGGGTCTCAGCTACAGAGAAGGGGAAAATGAGCACCTCAGAACTTTAGACAAACCTCAGCCCTACCTTTATCTTTGCCCCTGTGTGCTTCATGGAAGAAAAAAGTTAGAGTGAGAATGAGGAAGGCTGTCCCCTATTAAAGATGAATGTCTGGGTTGACATCAGAACTTGTGCCCTTAGGCTAACCCTGCCATGACCACAAACCCACACCTGTGAACATGTCATTTTCACTGAGTATCCCTAGTTCCTATTAAATTACCTGGCATATACTTAAGGTTCTCGTAGTGCTTGGTGCTCAGCAGTTCTGTAAGACAGAGCACGACTAGTGAGAGCACACTGAGACTACCTTGGAACATGAGCAAGTGAAGACTTCCTAACACACTGGATTTTTCTGGGAAATGACACTAATGAAAGCCTCTGCTATGTGCTCTAAGGCTCCCTGTTTGCAATTTACCTCCCCTGCCTTCTGGCAGTGGTGGTGTAAATGCCTGGTGGAGGGGCTTTGAAAGCTGTTAGTCACTGAAGTACCTAAGTGTATTAGGCTATTCTTGCCTTCAAGGATTTTCCCCTGGTCCCACAATGCACCCCTGTCTACATTAACAGGCTCCCACTCATTTACACTGGGAGAGCAGTGCTCCTGGACACATTGCCATAGCAACCAGAAGCCAGACAGAGTAGGAGGGTGAGCCAGACATTTGACAGCAAAGGTTAGTGGAGTATCTGTTGGAGAGGGGCAGGAGGAAAATACCTTATCTCTCAGCTGCAGAGAAATAGGCCACTAGGCCCCTCAGTGTTCCAACACCATCCCCTCCCCATCCTCCATCCCCGTGCCTCCAGATGATGAGTAGTCAGAATGAGTTTTATCTGGAGGCCAAGGCCTGTGTTTTATCAGAATAGGTATCCTTTGCCCCGAAGCTGGTCAAGGGAACCAGGTACCAGATACTTCCTCCTATGCCACCTTGTTACCAAACTAACACCCATGAGTGAACATATGCTCCAAATGTGTGTTCCCATGACTGCATCTCCTGTGCCTAGAATAGTGTCAAGTATATGGCAGTGCAACTTTCTGCACTTCCCCTGTCTACTCACTCCATGTTAGGCATTGCAGTTCACACCTTATCATTTGCAGAATTCCATTTACTACTGGAATACCCACTGTATTAGTCTGTCCTCATGCTGCTGATAAAGACATACCCGAGACTGGGCAATTTACAACAGAAAGAGGTTTAATGGACTTACAGTTTCATGTGGCTGGGGAGGCCTCACAATCACAGCTGAAGATGAAAGGCACATCTCACATAGTGGCAGACAAGAGAAGAGAACTTGTGCAGGGAAACTTCTCTTTTTAAAACCATCAGATCTTGTGAGACTTATTCATTATCATGAAGAACAGCACAGGAAAGACCTGCCCCATGATTCAATCACCTCCTAACGGGTCCCTCCCACAACATGTGGGAATTCAAGATGAGATTTGGGTAAGGACACAGCCAAACCATATCAGCCACAGTCTCAACTGATGACACTGAGAACATGAAAGTAAAGGAATCGCCTTTAAAAACTTCTCACTTCCATGCATCTGCAACTCGATACTCTGCTTTCCCTTTCATCACTATGGATAAACTCTCTACATTCCAATGAAAACCCATACCTACCGTTGGCTACTAGATTACACCCCTTCTTGACTATTCAGTGCATGGTCCCAGCAATGCTGTCTGTGCTCTTTGCCACATCATCAATTTACCTTTATGTACTGGATGATTCCCATCAGTACACAAAGATTCCACAGAGTCTCCCTTGCAACAACAACAACAAAACCAACAAGAAAGAAACAAAACACCCTACCTTAACTGTACAACCCACTTCACCTACTGCATCATCTCTGTACACCAAACTTCCTCAAAAATCATTATGTGGTCTTGATTTGTTCACTTATGTACTCTCATTTTTTTCTCGAACCCACCCTAGTCAAGCTTTTATCCCTCACTCCATGGAAATAGCTCAAGGTCCCCAAATAACCTGCATATTGTTAAACCTAGTGATTATTTCTCAGGCTGGTCTTACTTAACTGAAAAGTAGAATTTGACATAATTGATCACTTCCTCCTCCTTGTAATACTTTCCTCACTTAATTTACAGGACATTTCTGTCTCTTGGTTGTGCTTCTGCTTCAGTGTCTGCCATTTTTCAGAGTCATGGCTAGTTACTCCTCACTGCTTTGACCTCTTCACCCTGCTAGAAGCTATTAGTCAAAACATAAGTTTTTATTTAGCCAATTGAAGTTGTGTAACATAGGACTGTGGTTGTCAGAATGGAAACCACTTGGGCCTTCATATAGGTGGCTGAAGAAATTTATCCAAGCAAGAGATAGCATCAGGTCCTGGGCTAACAGCTTTCTGGTTGGGAAAGACCCCCAACACCTGCCTTCATTCAGTGAGACAATTGTATGACTCACCTGCAGTAATGTGCAGGTTAAAGGTAACGAGTTGAACTTGTAGCTTGCCCCTCTCTCACTACATAAACTCCTTTCTTCTCTCTGGAAGGAGTTCAGTTTCCAGCAGAGGTGATGACAGATGAACAGATTCCAGTTTGAAAAGTGCTATAACCCTGAAGGGGGTGGGGTATGTTGGTAGATAAGAGAAGTTAGATCTTTAATAAATCCCACAAATTATTCTGGGCAATTTATTTACTGAGAATTTTTAACTCTCAAGTGTTAAGATTTTCCTAGATAATCATTTGTTTAATTCAGGTTTTCAAAAGCATTTACTTCAGACTCCTTTTATTCTCTTAATTTTTTTTCTATTGTTGTTTTAAAAACAAACAAAAAAATACTTAGTGACTCAATTAAAAAACATTATTGGTGAGGGGATGAAGCACAGTTTCAAAGAGTTACAAATTAAAAATATTAATTGGCATCTGAAATGCAAGAATCCATTTACCTCCACTCTCTAAGCTCTAATGATGTTTGTGTCCCCAAGTCAAGTTCCAAAGTAAACATTATTCCCAATAGGTAAAATTCCTCTGACCTCTGGTCCTGTTGAACCTTAAGGCTTACCATAAAATTACTTCAAATTGCAGGAAATGAGCGTGGAATGCTTCCCTCCCCCTAGCCAAGGCCTGTTCTAGTTACAACCAACAGTCGATAAATCCCAGTGCTTCTCCCATAGTCCCAACCCTCTCGTGCACTCTCACTGCCTCATTGAGGGCTTTGGAGTTTCCAGGATACAGTATACGAGTCTTACCAAAATCCCAGATGGAGCACCTCTCAGTCATAACTTAAGAAGATACTCTCAGATCTTGACTCCCAGATTCAGCCCAGACTCACTATGATCTTGAAGTGCCTTGTGAACTTTAACAAATGGCCCATCCTGTCCCCAATCTCTGGTGCATAAACTGTTTCCCACATCAATCACGAGCACAGGTTCTATGCCATCCAACACTGCATTGTTCCTTGACATGTTTTTTTTTTGTTTGTGCACTCAACACATAATTGATGAGGCACATTCTACATGACAGGCACTACACAAGAGACTGAGGGGTGAACTGATTAGCACCTTGCCCCTTTGGTGACCTGTTAAGATATAATAATAATGGTCATACTGAGCTCTGAGAGTAAAATAAAAACAGCAGTACACTCAGGAGGGGCCAAAAATATTCCATTCCTTCCTTCCCCATCAACTTTTTATTTGTGGATCCTCAAGGCCGAATGATCCTGGAAGACCCCTGTCTGCATAAAGACATTTATTTGTGGCCTTTCATTTCAAGTAATTCAGTTTTGATATCTATACCAAACAAAGAAACGTCCAGACCCCCATCACATTATAGCTTCCCCTAAACAGTTGTTTGCAACAAACAGGTTCAGTAAGTGACCAGTTATAAGATTAATATATAAGAAAATAGCTTTCCAGTGACTAAAATCCAGCTGGAAGGGCAAGGAAGTTTTACTTCATTACTGCATCTCCTAAGAAGCTTACTAAGTCTCTGTTTCCCAAATATGTGAAAAACAATAAGTTGCTTCTAGGGTAAGAAGCAATAATGTATGTGTATGGAATGAACTGACATTCACTTGAAGCTCAATAAAAGTTATTCCCTTCCCTTTGGAAAAAAAAAACCCAGTTCTCAAGGTGGGACTACAGAAAATGTTTGCTTTTCATCAATTCTTTAGGTAATTTTGAGCTTCATCTTGGGGCTGAGAATTTGGGTCAGGGCCTATTGAGAATAGCCACCACTCACCTCAAAAGAGATCACATCAGGAGGTTCATAATCTGTTTCTATCTTTCAAGTATTCTTATTGCTTTTTCACATTTCTCTTTCAGTACCTTACAATGGAAATATGGGCATTTCATAAAACATAACGAGATAGTCATGTGCACAGCATTATCAGGGCCAAGCTTCGGAAAAATGGACTCTGATATTCAGGACAATATCCTTAGCAAAGGGCAATTTTGATTCTCAAACCCAGACCAGCAAAGTGCTTTGCAGTCTAATGATCCAAGCCTACCTCCAGTTTTTCTTTTGACATCTGAAGCCTTGAACTGATTCCGGTTGCAACCACTTTACAATGAAGGTTTTAAAATCCCTAACACACAATTCTATCAACCCTTACTCTTCAATCAGTCAAATACCTTACGTTTCCAATCCTAGAAATTAGGCTGCCTCCATTCCCTGATATATAGAATGCTTTCAAATTTACAGTCCAGTGCCAAGTCTTGCTTCCATCCCTGACTTTTTTACTTTCTTAAGAATCAGAAACCATGAAGAATTCTGGGCCGTTTGCTGATCAGCACAGTGCTATGAGAATTTCACAAGCCAAGGACAGTACAGATTCAGAAATCCTGTTTTATAAACTGTGTCAAGATTCAAAGTCCATTTTCTTTTTCATTATTATTATACTTTAAGTTCTAGGGTACATATGCACAACGTGCAGGTTTGTTACATATGTATACATGTGCCCTTTTGGTGTGCTGCACCCATTATCATCATTTAATCTAGGTATATCTCCTAATGCTACACCGCCCCCCTCCCCCCACCCCACGACAGGCCCCCATGTGTGATGTTCCCCATGCTGTGTCCAAGTGTTCTCATTGTTCAGTTCCCATCTATGAGTGAGAACATGTGGTGTTTGGTTTTTTGTCCTTGCCATAGTTTGCTGAGAATGATGGTTTCCAGCTTCATCCATGTCCCTGCAAGGACATGAATTCATCCTTTTTTATGGCTGCGTACTATTCCATGGTGTATATGTGCCACATTTTCTTAATCAGGTCTATCATTGATGGACATTTGGGTTGGTTCCAAGTCTGTGATATTGTGAATAGTGTCACAATAAACATATGTGTGCATGTGTCTTTATAGCAGCATGATTTATAATCCTTTGGGTATATACTCAGTAATGGGATGGCTGGGTCAAATGGAATTTCTAGTTCTAGATCCTTGAGGAATCACCACACTGTCTTCCACAATGGTTGAACTAGTTTACAGTCCCACCAACAGTGTAAAAGTGCTCCTATTTCTCCACATCCTCTCCAGCACCTTTTGTTTCCTGACTTTTTAATGATTGCCGTTCTAACTGGTGTGAGATGATATTTCATTGTGGTTTTGATTTGCGTTTCTCTGATGGCCAGTGATGATCAGTATTTTTTCATTGTGTCTGTTGGCTGCTGATCCAACAGAAATACAAAGTACCATCAGAGAATACTATAAACACCTCAACGCAAATAAACTAGAAAATCTAGAAAAATGGATAAATTCCTTGAGGTATACACCCTCCCAAGACTAAACCAGGAAGAAGTTGAATCCCTGAATAGACCAATAACAGGCTCTGAAATTGAGGCAATAATGAATATCCTACCAACCCAAAAAAGTCCAGGACCAGATGCATTCACAGCCGAATTCTACCAGAGGTACAAAGACGAGCTGGTACCATTCCTTCTGAAACTATTCCAATCAATAGAAAAAGAGGGAGTCCTCCCTAACTCATTTTATGAGGCCAGCATCATCCTGATACCAAAGCATGGCAGAGACAAAGCAAAACAAAAGAGAATTTTAGACCAATATCCCTGATGAACATTGACGCAAAAATCCTCAATAAAATCCTGGCAAACTGAATCCAGCAGCACATCGAAAAGCTTATCCACCATGATCAAGTTGGCTTCATCCCTGGGATACAAGGTTGGTTCAACATATGCAAATCAATAAACATAATCCATCATATAAACAGAATCAAAGACAAAAACCACATGATTATCTCAATAGATGCAGAAAAGGCCTTTGACACAATTCAACAGCCCTTCATGCTAAAAACTCTCAATAAACTAGGTATTCATGGGATGTATCTCAAAATAATAAGAGCTATTTATGACAAACCCACAGCCAATGTCATAATGAATGGGCAGAAACTGGAAGCATTCCCTTTGAAAACTGGCACAAGACAGGGATGCCCTCTCTCACCACTCCTATTCAACATATTGTTGGAAGTTCTGGCCAGGGCAATCAGGCAGGAGAAAGAAATACAGGGTATTCAATTAGGAAAAAAGGAAGTCAAATTGTCCCTGTTTGCAGATGACATGATTGTATATTTAGAAAACCCCATGGTCTCAGCCCAAAATCTCCTTAAGCTGATAAGCAACTTCAACAAAGTCTCAGGATACAAAATCAATGTGCAAAAATCACAAGCATTCATATACACCAATAACAGACAAACAGAGAGCCAAATTATGAGTTAATTCTCAAAGTCCATTTTCTTTTTTTTAATATTATTATACAAGTTTAATATATGGTCAAATGCACAACAATTTATCCTCTGGATTGGGAACAAGAGATTTCTAGACATCTCAGCTTTAGCCAGTTTATTATACACCTACTGCTTCATAGTTGAGTTCTTCCAGAATATCTGTTAGAACCCCTGATAGCATACTATTTTGTGATGAGATAAATACTTTAAAAATTATGTGATCACAGTAGCATGGAATGACATTTCCTTAATGCTATGTTTGAGGGCCTTTTTCTTGTTTCTGCTAGTAGAATCTGTTCTACCATTACTTATATACAAACATTATTTATTGCCAACAAGATACACATTATATGGTGTGGATCCAGTAAATATTTGTAAATTAACTGATTTGGCACCCCACAATATCTCAAGACATGAGATTTAAGAAGAAAAGAGCTTGACTAGTAAACCTGGTAGAGAAAATGCCTTTATACAGTTAGTATATCTCACAATACTATCAAAAAGTAGATTGGATTTTATTGTTATAACAGAATTGAGTGAGATTGTGAATAATAAGAAAGTTGAGTTGTGGTACATTGTCCTTAGATGTTTCCTTCCTTTCTTTCCTTCTGTTCAGTGTTGTGACCTCAAATAAAGGGCACAGATGCCTCCTCGGGCAGCTTGGGGCAAGTGATCTACTTTCTTTTTTTTTTCTTTTTTTTTAATTTTATTATTATTATACTTTAAGTTTTAGGGTACATGTGCACAACGTGCAGGTTTGTTACATATGTATACATGTGCCATGTTGGCGTGCTGCACCTATTAACTCATCATTTAGTATTAGGTATATCTCCTAATGCTATCCCTCTCCACTCCCCCCACCCCACAACAGTCCCCAGTGTGTAATGTTCCCCTTCCTGTGTCCATGTGTTCTCATTGTTCAATTCCCACCTATGAGTGAGAACATGCGGTGTTTTTTTTTGTCCTTGCGATAGTTTGCTGAGAATGATGGTTTCCAGATTCATCCATGTCCCCACAGAGGGCATGAACTCATCATTTTTTATGGCTGCATAGTATTCCATGGTGTATATGTGCCACATTTTCTTAATCCAGTCTATCATTGTTGGACATTTGGGTTGGTTCCAAGTCTTTGCTATTGTGAATAGTGCTGCAATAAACATATGTGTGCATGTGTCTTTATAGCAGCAGGATTTATAATCCTTTGGGTATATACTCACTAATGGGATGGCTGGGTCAAATGGTATTTCTAGTTCTAGATCCCTGAGGAATCGCCACACTGACTTCCACAATGGTTGAACTAGTTTACAGTCCCACCAACAGTGTAAAAGTGTTCCTATTTCTCCACATCCTCTCCAGCACCTGTTTTTTCCTGACTTTTTAATGATTGCCATTCTAACTGGTGTGAGATGGTATCTCATTGTGGTTTTGATTTGCATTTCTCTGATGGCCAGTGATGGTGAGCATTTTTTTCATGTGTTTTTTAGCTGCATAAATGACTTCATTGAGAAGTGTCTGTTCATGTCCTTTGCCCACTTTTTGATGGGGTTGTTTGTTTTTTTCTTGTAAATTTGTTTAAGTTCCTTGTAGATTCTGGATATTACCCTTTTGTCAGATGAGTAGGTTGCGAAAATTTTCTCCCATTTTGTAGGTTGCCTGTTCACTCTGATGGTAGTTTCTTTTGCTGTGCAGAAGCTCTTTAGTTTAATTAGATCCCATTTGTCAATTATGGCTTTGGTTGCCATTGCTTTTGGTGTTTTAGACATGAAGTCCTTGCCCATGCCTATGTCCTGAATGGTAATGCTTAGGTTTTCTTCTAGGGTTTTTATGGTTTTAGGTCTAGCATTTAAGTCTTTAATCCATCTTGAATTGATTTTTGTATAAGGCGTAAGGAAGGGATCCAGTTTCAGCTTTCTACATCTGGCTAGCCAGTTTTCCCAGCACCATTTATTAAATAGGGAATCCTTTCCCCGTTGCTTGTTTTTGTCAGGTTTGTCAAAGATCAGATAGTTGTAGATATGTGGCATTATTTCTGAGGGCTCTGTTCTGTTCCATTGATCTATTTCTCTGTTTTGGTACCAGTACCATGCCGTTTTGGTTACTGTAGCCTTGTAGTATAGTTTGAAGTCAGATAGCGTGATGCCTCCAGCTTTGTTATTTTGGCTTAGGACTGACTTGGAAATGCAGGCTCTTTTTTGGTTCCATATGAACTTTAAAGTAGTTTTTTCCAATTCTGTGAAGAAAGTCATTGGTAGCTTGATGGGGATGACATTGAATCTACAAATTACCTTGGGCAGTATGGCCATTTTCGTGATATTGATTCTTCCTACCCATGGGCATGGAATGTTCTTCCATTTGTTTGTATCCTCTTTTATTTCATTGAGCAGTTGTTTATAGTTCTCCTTGAAGAGGTCCTTCACATAGCTTGTAAGTTGGATTCCTAGGTATTTTATTCTCTTTGAAGCAATTGTGAATGGGAGTTCACTCATGATTTGGCTCTCTGTTTGTCTGTTATTGGTGTATAAGAATGCTTGTGATTTTTGCGCATTGATTTTGTATCCTGAGACTTTGCTGAAGTTGCTTATCAGCTTAAGGAGATTTTGGGCTGAGACAATGGGGTTTTCTAGATATACAATCATGTCATCTGCAAACAGGGACAATTTGACTTCTTCTTTTCCTAATTGAATACCCTTTATTTCCTTCTCCTGCCTAATTGCCCTGGCGAGAACTTCCAACACTATGTTGAATAGGAGTGGTGAGAGAGGGCATCCCTGTCTTGTGCCAGTTTTCAAAGGGAATGCTTCCAGTTTTTGCCCATTCAGTATGATATTGGCTGTGGGTTTGTCATAGTTAGCTCTTATTATTTTGAGATACGGCCCATCAGTACCTAATTTATTGAGAGTTTTTAGCATGAAGGGTTGTTGAATTGTGTCAAAGGCGTTTTCTGCATCTATTGAGATAATCATGTGGTTTTTGTCTTTGGTTCTGTTTATATGCTGGATTACATTTATTGATTTGCGTATATCGAACCAGCCTTGCATCCCAGGGATGAAGCCCACTTGATCATGGTGGATAAGCTTTTAGATGTGCTGCTGGATTCGGTTTGCCAGTATTTTATTGAGGATTTTTGCATCAATGTTCATCAAGGATATTGGTCTACAATTCTCTTTTTTGGTTGTGTCTCTGCCAGGCTTTGGTATCAGGATGATGCTGGCCTCATAAAATGAGTTAGGGAGGATTCCCTCTTTTTCTGTTGATTGGAATAGTTTCAGAAAGGATGTTACCAGTTCCTCCTTGTACCTCTTGTAGAATTCGGCTGTGAATCCATCTGGTCCTGGGCTCTTTTTGATTGGTAAGCTATTGATTATTGCCACAATTTCAGAGCCTGTTTTTGGTCTATTTACAATTAAAAGAACTAGAAAAGCAAGAGGAAACACATTCAAACGCTAGCAGAAGGCAAGAAATAACTAAAATCAGAGCAGAACTGAAGGAAATGGAGACACAAAAACCCTTCAAAAAATTAATGAATCCAGGAGCTGGTTTTTTGAAAGGATCAACAAAATTGATCGACTGCTAGCAAGACTAATAAAGAAGAAAAGAGAGAAGAATCAAATAGACACAATAAAAAATGGTAAAGGGGATATCACCACTGATCCCACAGAAATACAAACTACCATCAGAGAATACTACAAACACCTCCACGCAAATAAACTAGAAAATCTAGAAGAAATGGATAAATTCCTCAACACATACACCCTCCCAAAACTAAACCAGAAAGAAGTTGACTCTCTGAATCATGCATCATTGAATAATATATCTAGGAAAAATATTTAAAGAGTTTCCCAGACAAAAAAAAAATAGCTGAAGGATTTCACCAACAGCAGAACTGTCCTACAGTTCTACAGCTAAAAGGAGTTTTTCAGTCTGAAACAAAAGGATGTTAACGAGCAAGAACAAATCATCTGAAGGTACAGAACTCACTGATAATGGCAGGTAAACACGAAAACAAGAATATTATAACACTATTATTGGTGTGTAAATTACTGATATCTTGAGTAGAAAGACTGAAACTAAAGCAATAAAAAATAATAACCACAACCTTTCAAGACATAAGCAGTTCAATAAGATGTAAATAGCAACAACAAAAACTTAAGAAGTCCAAGAATGAAATTAAAAAGTGTAGAGTTGTTGGGGGAGGTGGGAGGGATAGCATTAGGAGATATACCTAATATTAAATGACGAGTTAATGGGTGCAGCACACCATCATGGCACATGTATACATATGTAACTAACCTGCACGTTGTGCACATGTGCCCTAAAACTTAAGGTATAATAAAAAAAAGTGTAGTTGATATTGGTTGTCTTTTTGCTTGTTAGTTTCTTTATGCACTCAGTTTTAAGTTATAATTAGTTTAAAATACCGAGTTATAAGATAGTATTTGCAAGCCTCATTCTAACAGCAATGCACACACAGAAAAAAGCAAGAAATTGAAATACACCACCAGGGAAAATTATCCTCTAAAGGAAGACAAGAAGGAAGGAAGAAAAAGAGAGGATCACAAAACAACCAGAAAAAAATCAAAATTGCAGGAGTGAGACCTCACTTATCAATAATAGCATTCAATGTAAATGGACTGAGCACTTCTGTCAAAAGACAAAGAGTAGATGCATGGATTAAAAAAAAAGCGACCTAAGAATCTGTTGCGTACAAGAAACAAACTTCACTTATAAAACACACATGGAGTAAATATAAAGGATGAAAAAAGATATTCCATGCCATTGGAAACCAAAAAAGAGCAAGAGTAGCTATACATATATCAGACAAAATAGATTTCAAGACAAAAACTTTAAAAAGAGACAAAGAATGTCATTATGTAATGGTAAAGGGGTCAGTCCAGCAAAAGGATATGTAAATATATATGCACTCAACACTGGAGAATCAAGATGTATGAAGCAAACATTATTAGAGCTAAATACAGAGATAGGCTACAATATAATAAGAACAGGAGACTTTAACTTCCTCTTTCATCATTGGACAAATCATCTGGACAGAAAATCCACAAGGAAACATCAGGCTTAATCTGTGCTATAGATCAAATGGACCAAATAGATATTTATAGAACATTTTATCAAATGGCTGCAGATGCACATTCTTCTCCTCAGCACATATTTTTAAGGATAAATCATATTTTAGGCTAAAAAACACGTCTTAAAAAATTAAAATTAAAATTAAATTTTATATCAAGTATCATCTCAGACTTCAGAGATGACACAAAACTAGAAATCAATAACAAGAGAAATTTGGAAACTATGCAAATACATGGAAATTTAAAAAAATGTGTTTCTGAATGACCAGTGGATCAATAAAGAAATTAAAAAGGAAATAAAAAATTTTTGAAACAAATGATAATGGAAATACAACATAACAAAACCTATGGGATACCACGTATGCAGTATTAAGAGGGAAGTTTGTATCTATAAGTGCCTACATCAGAAAATTAAAAAAACTTCGAATAAACAACCAAATGATCCATCTTCAAGAGCTAGAAAAGCAAGAGCAAAGCAAATTCAAAATTGGTAGAAGAAAGGAAATAATAAAGATGAGAACATAAATAAATAAAATGGAAACAAATAAAACAATACAAAAGATCAACAAAATGAAAAGTTTGTCTTTTGAAAACATAAAAAAATTCTCAAACCTTTACCTTAAAAAAAGAGAGAAAACCCAAATGAATAATATGAGAAATGAAAAAGGGGACATTACAACTGATAATACAGAAATTCAAAGGATCATTAGAGGCTACTATGAGCAACTGTATGCCAATAAATCGGAAAACCTAGAAGTGGATAATTTTTTAGATAATGCAACCTACCAAGATTGAACCTAGAAGAAATCCAAAACATGATCCGAGCAATAACAAGTAATGAGATCAAAGCCATAATCAACGTCTCTCAGCAAAGAAAAGTCTTGGACCTGATAGCTTCACTGCTGAAATTTGACATTTAAAGAAGAACTAATACCAATCCTATTCAAACTGTTCTGAAAAACAGGGGAATGAATACTTCCAAACTCTTGGTACAAGGACGGTATTACCCTGATACCAAAACCAGAAAAAGACACATCAAAAAAAGAAAACCACAGGCCAGTATTCTTGATGAACATTGACACAAAGATTCTCAATTAAATACTAGCAAACCAAATATAATGACGTATTAAAAAGATTATTCATCATAACCATGTTGGATTTATCCTAGGGATGTAAGGATGGCTTACCACATGCAAATCAATCACTGTGATACATCATGTCAACAGAACGAAATTTCAATTGATGCTGAAAAAAATTTGACAAAATGGAACATCCCTTTATGATAAAAAAAAAAAACCCTGAAAAACTTGGTACAGAGGGAACATACCTGAACACAATAAAAGACATATGTCACAGACACACAGCTAGTATCATACTGAGTAGGGAAAACCTGCCAGCTATATTTTTCTGAGATCTAGGACATGACATTGATGCTTACTTTCATCATTGCTGTTCAACATGGTACTGGAAGTCCTAGCTAGAGCAGGCAAGAAAAAGAAGTAAAGGGCATTTATATTGGAAAGGAAGAAGTCAAAGTATGTTTGTTTGCAGATGATATAACCTTATATTTGGAAAAGTGTAAAGATTCCACCAAATCTATTAGAACTAGTAAACAAAATTGCAGGATACAAAATCAACGTACAAAAATCAGTAGCATTTCTATATGCCAGCAGTGAACAATCTGAAAAAGAAATTGAAAAAGCAATCTTATTTAAAATAGCCACAAATAAAATAAAATACCTAGAAATTAACTTAACCAAAGAAGTGATAAATCATGGAAGAAAGATTTTACCTTACCTAGAGCTGAAACGGATTTAGGAAGCTTAGCAAAATATAAAAGTAGAAGAATCAATGGAAAGAGCCCTGTAGGCACTCCTGGTTTCCAGCTTGAGCTTGTGGAAATCATCCTTGTGTTTATCTCATAGGTTTCCTTGGGCATACAAAGCCATTGGAATTAAGGAAGGGCCACAGGGTGAAAGAAGCTTCTAGCTGAACTTTGTACTAATTTTGACCAAATGTGAATTTTCTTGAGCAGAATCAATGGGCAAAGGGGAAGTGCAAACTTTCTCTTTCTTTCTTTCAGGGATACCAATAGGTCATAGTTTGGTCTCTTTAGGTAATCCCATATTTCATGGAGGCTTGTTTATACTTCTTTATTGTTTTTTCTTTATTTTGTTTGACTGAGTTATTTCAGAGAGCCAGCCTTTGAGCCCGGAGATTCTTTCCTCATCTTGGTCAGTTCTGCTGTTAATACTGTGATTGCATTGTGAAATTCTTGAAGTTAGTTTTTAAGTTTTATCATATCACTTTGATTCTTTCTAAAAGTGGCCATATTGCCTTTCATCTCTTTTACAGTTTCATTGTATTCCTTAGAAACCTTGGATTAGGTTTTGACTTTATCCTGAATTTCAAGGATCTCCATTCCTATCCTTATTCTGAATTCTACTTCTGCCATTTCAGCCTGGTTAAGAACCATTCCTGGGGAAAAAGTGCAGTCTTTTGAAGGGAAGAAGACACTAGCTTTCTTAGTTGCCAGGCTTCTTGATCTGCTTTTTTTCTCATTTTTGTGGGCTGATGTTTCTTCAATAATTGATGTTCCTGTTTCTTTGGAAAGCATTGGGTAGATTTTTTTGTCTTCTTTGATGTCCTTAGGGGTTTGGTTGTGGTAGATTCAGTCAACAGACTTTGTTTCTGGAAGATTTTAGGATGCCAAGGCTCACCTCAGGACTCCTGGGCCTCATGTACTAACTCTGGGGGGCTGGTATTAGGTCCCCACCTTTGTTGTTTGGCTTCTTGATATTAGGAACCTGCTGTGCTAGAGGGGTTGATGTATTCCAAGGCTGGTGGTTACAACACTCCAATGGGTGGTGCCAATCAAACACTTCATTGGGTGGTGGCAGTAGAATCTGTGCTAATTCCCACCTGCCAGCAGTGGTGGAATCACAGCATGGTGCACACTCATTGGCTGGATAAGGAGTCTGGAAGGCACAGGGTTGCCAGCTTCCATGTGGGCATTTATAGTAGCAGTGGTGGTGGCACAGTATGTGGGAGGGGTGGGGCTGTTGATTTCCATTCATGCATTCATGTTGGTGGCAGTGTTGGTGTGGAAGCATGACACCGGCAGATATGAAACTAGTGCCCTCCATGCATGCATTCACACAAGCAGCAGTGGCAACACAGGGTGGAGGCCAGGGCTGCTGGTCTCTATGCACACATGCAAGCAATGGTGGTGCAGCAGGAGTGGGCAGGGTGTGCTCACATACAGAGTAGTGGCATAGTGGGGTGCATACATAAATGCATGCTGGCAGGGAAGGGAGTTGAGGTCAACCAGCATGCATATGCACTGACAAAGCAATGTCAGGGGTAGCTGTGGGCAAGTTTGTGCTGCCAAAGGGGCACAGAGGAGGCTGTAGTTGGGGGAGTGTGTGGGTGGGCTTGTGTGCACCAGTAGAAGCTGCTCTGCTGGAGCTCTGCAAATGTGAGGCATGGTCTGTCAGTGCAGGAACTGTGATATGTGTCTCCAGGAGGCATTCCAGCTGGGCACCCAAGGCTGCACTGCAAGCATGTGCACTAGGGGAGTAAAGGTGAGCCTTGGGGGATGGACATCCCTGGCTGTACTCCACTGAAGACACTCACACACCAAATCCTTTGGGTTCCACACTGGCTGGTCTTCCGCCTCTACCACTTCTCTAAGCAGCTCTGCCTGCCACTACAAGTGTCCATGCAGGTTAGGGGGTCTCCTGCTGCCAGAATTCCAGAGATCCATGGCGTGGGCAGGTTGCTCCTCACCTGCTCAACTTACCTTTTCCCTGGGAGTGGCTGGCGGCCAGGAACAAGTCCCAGTGCATGGAAGTCCCTTGCAGGGTTCCCATCTTCCTTTCTCTATAGCCCAGCATCTGTGTCTTCCCTCCATCAATTCTCATTGTCTTTCCTCCAAAGATATGCTTGGAGTGTGCCAGGCTTCCCAATGTCCTAGTCTCTTGGTGGCAGATATTTCTCTTGGCTGCACTGAGTGAGCCACCTTGCCTATAATTTTTAGAAGGCTTTTAACTAGATATTATCTCATTTATCCATTTTTGCTTTGGTTGTCCGTGCTTGTGAGGTACTACTCGAATCTTTGCCTAGTCCAGTGTCTTGGAGAATTTCTGTGATATTTTCTTGTAGTAGTTTTATAGTTTGAAGTGTTAGATAATAATCAGACTCAACAAATGGCAGAATTCACAATTAATGAAACACACAATAGTAGATCAATGTAAAAATAACTTTAAAGATAAATCTGGTTTAAATATTGAAAGAGATGAAAAAGGGACTGTAATTTGTAAGACAAGAACAGGAATCTTCTTTAACAATAGGGTATATTTTAAAAAAGAAACAACTGGAAATTTTATAAATGAAACAGGTATGCATTGAAATAAAACCATTAATAGATTGCTCATATATTTCGACAGAGTTAAGGCTGAGTATTGAGTTAGAACACAGATTAGACAGGGGTCACATCTAATTCATCCCTGTACCCCAGTGTCTAATACAATAAGGCCAACATATAACAAGTGTTTCAACATTGCTTATTAAATTGAACTGGGTAAGTGGTCTTCAGATAGGCCAGACATCTCTGGGCTTCTCCAGTGTATAGGGGTTTCAGGGGGGCAGGACAGCCTCAAGTGGAACTACCTGAGGGCTGGGCAGAGCTGGGTGTGGTTCCTCGTGGGTGGAGTAGGCAATAAAGGCTATCTAGAAAATAGGTATTGGCTTTACCATTCACCTCAGGGACTAGCTAGTTTGTTCCCTCTCAGAGCTGGAGAGTGAATTATCTTCATTCAGCACATGTCTGGCTACTATTCATCCTCCCCGTGTCAAAGATACTTAAAGTAGTGAAAACAGATCTTATTCAGTAACTACTAACAATGCTGAAAAAAGCTGAGCTCCATTCCAATTTGTGCAAAGGTGGTTTGGGCGTTTTAAAGGGAGAATGATGTTGGGGGCTGAGTAGAGTCAGAGAAGTGAAAACTACAAAAGATTGGTCAGTGTAAATGCACTGTGTTTAGGCCATCTGTGTTTGTTAGCCGGCAGTTATCAAAGTTAGGATTTGTCCTTCCACAGAGACTGGAAGACAGGGTTCCTATCTTTCTTGATTACATTTCAAAGAAATGGTTCTCAGGTCCTTGGGAGAGACATTTCTAAATTGTAAGAGATACATATTCACTGTAATAAGCCCTTTTTAATAAGTGCTCTAAAAAAGGGAGGTCAGGGTCTTATCATCAGTTTTTGGCAAGAACAAACAGTATATTTTCCTGGCAGCATTGAACTTTCTCAGGCAGTCATTTTAGTGGGGTTTGGGGTCAATTACAGGGACCCAGCCTTAGGCTGTGAGAAACCATGCTAGAGTTTAGTTAGATCTCTTACTACTACAGGGGTTTGGACAGAAGTGTTAGTTCCAGGAGTTCTGCAGTTCTCCCCTGTTAGAAACTATAAGGATGTCCATGGCTATATTTATGTGACGGAACATTATATAAATTGTTGATGTTAACAACCTGCCAAAGATTATTTTTCTTACTCCCTCCCTCCTAGGCCTTTTGCAACCCCCACCCCCATTACAGAGAAAGGGGAACAATCCTGTGTGCAACCAGCTCTCCATACCTGGCCCCCACAGCTGGATCTCAGGGTGATCTCCTTTACCACCTGGAATGATAAACACCTTCTTCCAGGACAGCAGCCCTCTTTATCTTGCAGAAGGAGGCAATCCAGGCTGGGTCCTTCACCAGGACACCATTTTCCTGCAGCCTCTACAGGAAAATAAGCTCGTCTGAGCTGTGGCCTGAGCAGGTCAAGTCTTCAGTAGAGAGGTCAACTTTAGAAACAATGGCTATTCTTGTGTCTTCCCTTTCTCTATCCTCCTTCCCTTCTATATTACCAAAGAAGTGAACACTTAGAGGACAGAAACTTTATCCTGTCTAGCCCATGCCAAAGAAGATGCTCTCAAGAGAAGAACAGTTTGAAAGAGGCTGCTTGGACCTTAGACCTCAGCTCCCAACTCCCTCCCTAACTCTTTCCCCTTAGAAAGGAAATCATCCTCACTGACTGAAGCCCTGAGTGGCAAGTCAGCAGGTGGTTTCCTGTAGGACACTGAGGTCTGCTTAAATAGACCACCCATATGCTTCCATAAAAATATCTTGTGTATTGGAGTCTACAAATAATATATTCTTGATGCACCTAAACCTCACTAATTCATAACCACCTGGGGTTAACATTTGCCTGAAGTATTTTCTAAAGAAAACAAAGACTAGTGATTCTAACAACCCAGGAGTTGTTTGACTTCAGCTACCCAGGTGTTGACAAGTAGTAGTTTTAAAAGCAGTTGTATGGCATGGAAATATCACTAGACTAAGATACAACTGGTTTGGGTCACAGTTCTGAAATCATCAAATGGTAGATGTGTGGCTGGGATTTTCTATCAATTTATTGAAAACAGCATTAAGTGGCCTAGAAAGATGTGAGTAACTTTCCCAAGTTCACACAGCTAGTAAGTGACAGAAAAAGTACCGTCCAGATCTAGAGTTCTTAACCATTCCAAATATATTGCCCCATCCTTATCAGGTGCTTGTTTATTCCTATGGTTTCTAGAGAGCAAAAGTATTAATATTTCAGGGTACACTTTTTTGCAACTTTTTTTGGCAACTATCTTCAAATCCTGCCTGCAGAGAATTCCTAAAGATATTGTTGAGCACTCGTTGAGATGGAAGACAAACCCTGTTCAACGAGAAATCTTACTGTCTGGAGATCCCCTCTAAGAAAGAAGAAGGAGACTGCAGGGGTCTTGTCTGAACATGAAAGACACTTATGAGTTGGTCTAGATTGTCAGTATTGGAGGATTTAGGGGCAGCAATCCTTGGGGCAGGGGGAATTTCCTTGAAATCCACATATGCCAGTCTAGCTCAGCTTTTGCTTGGATTGTATGTTTATTTCTGGATGGCTTGTGTGTGTATGAAGCTGATGTAGAGAAGGGGCAGGAAAGGCTTTTCTAACCACTCATCCCTGAAAGAGGGCACTCCTAGGACTCAGGAACTGAAAGTGATTATATTCTCCGTGTTGTCTCCCTAGGAAGGATCCAAATCATAGGTTAAAGGGAACTCTGGATGGAATATATACAGGATGATGAATCCATATCTAACCAATACCTATTCTGCAAGTCCCAGCATGGCCAAAACTTCAATACTTGGTGGACATTGATGGCCCACAGAGTCTGCAAATGAACTCAGGCCTTTCCATCTTCCAAATGAGTTCACAAAGATAAGAAAGATATTTTGTCTGGTGTTCTAAAGGCTTAATAGTGACTTACATTGGAGTAATTTGTACAGCATCCTCTGTAAGTCTTGTTTACCAGACACTCACTTCTACCCCTAAGTGTTTCTTAGTGGGTGTTAATTCTAAATTGGTGCCTAAAGGATGGGAGTACTCAAATCTCTCTTGGTCTTCAAAGGAATTGCTGTGGACACAGAGAGACTATACCTTTTCCCACACCATAGGCATGTGCCCTGCAAGTCTCACTCTTGTCACTTCTGGAAAACTGCACGTGGTCTCTGTGACACAGGGCTATTTCCCACTTCTGTTCTTGCACTCTGAGCAACCCTGGGCAGGTCAGAAGTTCTTTCAGGTCATTGTTCTTTCAAGATTCCAAAAAAATTACTTAACACTTCTGGAACTCCAGAAACGATGATATTTGATGCTCTCTAAATGAGATAAGCAGATAAGGCTGGAGGCTTGAAGAGGTTCAGCTGGAGAAGACTCATAGGTCAGAGTAGGGAGATTGGACAGAAATGCATACTCTATACAAAGACAGCTCTCATGGAGCCCCAGTGGTGGAACAAGGAAGAGCCTGGAGAAATTTCAGCTTCACTTTCATTCTCCTGAGTGCTATCATCTCGCTTCTCCACTCTGACCATGCAGCCTTTCTTTGTATATTCCAAAAGTCAGAAAATTTGAGGGGGATTATTGGACAGGCCCAGAGTGGGGATCCTTGGACTCCAAGCCCAGTTCTCAATGACTGGCTGTGTGACCTTGGGCATATTAGTTAAGCCTCAGTTTCCTGTAGTGTTAAGTGGGACTATTAAAATGCTTCTTAGAGAAATGGTGGAAAGATTAGATCTAAGAATATGAAGAACCCAGCACAGTGCCTGACACATATTTAGTATTAAAACAATTGGCAGCATTACATTGATCATCGTTGTCCAGATGCTACATGTTCCCCTTGGCAGATTTCTTTCTCTCTTTACTGGAGCCCCCCAGAAGAGCTGACATGTTTGTGGACCCAGAAATTGCACCAATCCAAAAAGTCAGAGTAAAAAAAAACTTGGCAACTTAACGTGCTTGCTTCCATACCCTCTCCCGTCTCACAAGCATGTATGGGTTAACAGTCCAAGGGAGCTGAAGAATGATAGAATTGCTGTTTAGCACACAGGCAAGATTTTGTTCCAAGGTCCCAGATTTTGAGTTGGATACTCTCCCGCCTGACAACCCCACCCCACCCCATTTTCAAGAACCCTTTCAGACCAGACCTTCCAATTACTCATTTTCTCGTCGCTAGAAGCCCTGCCCTTAGCGTTCAGACTTTGGAATGCTACCGATGGGAAGATCACTGAGACTGGGCTGTATTGCCCTAGCAACCGCGGAGTGCGCCTGCTCAGTGGCATCCCCAAGCCGACAGCTCTAATTAGGCTTCTGCATCTCAGCCGGCCAGACTTTGGATACAAAACGGCGTATCTTCCTTCTCCCTGCCTCTCCCCCAGCGAAACGATTGTGTCGTTCTCTTCCTGAGGCTGATGAAAATGTGAGGAATGTCTTCCAACTCTCTCCCATCTAATAGGAGGTAGCAGATGGGAGTAGCCCCCGGTGATTAAATGGATGAAAAAGGCAGAAAGCTTCTGTGTGCCAGGAAATGAAGACATATAGATCCTACACTACCGGTAGGCAGCAGCCATCCCTCTTTAATAAGTGATTTTCCATATGACACTCATCCTTATACCAGGGCTCCCTCTCAGAAATTGTTACCTGCTGGCTCTCTAGGGAAGGCTTATGGGGAGCTACGAGCCAGGTTAGAAGCTGTAAGGGGGATCAGAATGAAGACAGCCTAAATGCAAACACTCACCTTAACAGCTTGGGTGCTGAAATAAACTTCATTGGCAGAGGATCCCCTGCAGAGTTCCTCCAGGTAGATTTTTCAGTCTGACTGAAGGTGCAAGGCCATTGTTGGCTCTCAAGAGTCACTCTGAGGATATGGGTCCTTGTTACCTCTGCCACAGACTTATTTCTCCCACTCCTCCTTTAAAGTCATTGTCTTTCTGAGCTATTTCAAATTCTTCACAGGTGCTTTACACACTGCTTCTGTCTTCAGTAGCAGTCCTTCCCTTCCTCTCCCCAACCTCAGATCTTACAATAGATGTCACTAAAGCACATCTTGTCCCCAGCCGTCCATACCACTTCATCCTTCCCACCACTATTCCTGACTACTTTCCCACTCATCCAGGCTTGACACCCCTGCACCTTCCCCAGACTATCTTAGATGCCATCACCTTCCCACTATCCTTCCCAGCACTTAAAATCGGGAGTTATTCTTGTGGACTCTCATAGAACTCTGAGCTTATGCCTATTATGCCACTTTCCATAGCATAATATAATTGCTGGTTTACTTCCATGAGCCCTCCCCCTTAAGCCCTGGAGCCCAGCTGGGTCTTCTTTACTCTTTTATTCCCAGCACACAGCACTGTTCTCAGAGCATGGCAGGTGCTTAATAAATGCCTATAGAATAAATGAATGCACAAGCATAGTGTCTAATTCATTATGCTTTTATTGCAAATACAGGTAAATGACAGTTTTGTGTATATATATATTTGTGTATATATATATATTTGTGTATATATAGTTGTATATATGTATACGACAGTAGACACAAAGGGAGAGCAATCACAGATCAGTGGTTTTGTGTTTGTTTTGTTGTGTGTGTGTCATTGTTATTTAACTCCTGTACCAGACCATTTCACTGATTATTTCAAAGATGTAAATATTATCAATACATTTTACAGAGCTGTCTGAACTTTTATGCTGAAACAAGACCGGGATGGCAAATGAAAAATTCCATTTATAAATATTGGTCATTAACCTAATCCAAGAGTATATTAAAAGGAAGGAAATACTACTAGAATTGGAACACAGACAGCAAGCACAATTTGTACTTCCCACACAAGCCCTCCCTGGATTCTAATTTAGAGCCCCAATGCCTATTTTACCAAGGCATCTTTAACTTATGCCACTCAGCTGAAGTGATACATATTCCCTAGACTTCACGTGGGGTCAAGGAAAAACATGATAGTTGCCTCAGATTTGGCTCTGGCCTCCTCATCTTCCACAGCCTCCCTATATTGTTCTGGCCAGTCCTGTGGTCGCTTTCTGTAGAGCCTGGCCATGTACTCCAAGACTTTCATTTTGGTGGTTTCATGGTGAGCTCGAGGACCCCATAGAAGCTCATATTCAACTGGATTAGAGTAGGACAGTGGCCTGCATTCCAGATAGCGCTGTCTCATAAGCTTACGGGTGATGGAATGCTTTCTCCCTACATCCACACTAAGTCTTCGAAGCAAGTTCCAGACATTGGCCTCTTTGACACGGTTGCCCATCAGGAAGATCAAACCTAGGATTGGCATTACGTATTCTTGAGTGGGTCTCCCCAGGCTCTCTAGCATCACTTGCTGTTCCTCTGATTCTGGTTGCTGGACAAGGAGGTAGATGTGCTCACTGGTATCAACCTCAATCAGAGACAACCCATAGAACATATCAAGAATTAGAGTAGCTCTATTGAGGATATTTGGGAACACATCCTCAAATTCTTTGCCAGTGTGAGCCAATAGCTCATCCTGATGTATAGGCAGCATCTCCTCAGTGACACTAATAGCCAACTGGACCAAATCATTTGCGTTATCATTCATAGTGTCCTCTGACCAGAACTCTAAGCCAGCAGTCAGGCTTCTTTCTTTGGTTTTGTCAGCTTCCAGGGCCTTATTATATTCTTCTGGCCAGCTCCAGGGTTCTTCATCATGGGCATCTGACACAAACTTCAGGGCTTCCATCTTTGTGATTTCCCTGTGGGCTCTAGAGCCCCACAAGAACTCAAATTCAAGGGGATTAGTGCCATACACTGGCCAGTACTCCAAGAATCGCATGCACACAAAGTCAGTAGTGAGGAGGTTCCTTGTGTTCCCAAAGAGGTTGTTGATCCTCTGAGGCTTATCCCAGATATCAACTTTTAGCAGCAAGTCCCAAATGGAGGCCTCTCTTGCTCGGTTCCCATTCAAGAGGATGTGGCCTAGGACTAGGGCCAGGAGACTTGCTTTTGGCATGTCCAGGGGCTCCGCTATCCTATCGGTGATCTGGAAACCCCGTTTGCTGACTAAATTGTAGGTGTCAGCCTGAGGATCAATAACTCTCAGGTTCAACCCAAAGACCTGGTCCAGGTGAGCTGAGGCTCGTCTGAGGATCTCAGGGAACTGATCTGAGTACTCTCTGAGAAACTCCAGCATCTCGGACTGCTGAATAGACCCCTCCTTCTGGCTTTTCATTCTCATGAAATTCACCAAAGCAATCGACCTGTCTTCTAGAGGGTCATGGACCCTGAGCGCCCCCAAACGTCTGGACTGCTCGTCGATCAGGACCTCCAGGTCATTCGGGTCCTGAACGGCCTGGGAAGTGTTGACACACTGAGAGTTGATTGGCGCCTGAGGGCACTGGGGGGCATCAACGACTAGCATGGAGGTGGGGGACCCGGAGGCATTAGTAGCTTGTATTTCACCTCTGCCGTCGCCGTAATCTGCAGTGATCTCTGCGCTACAGCGGCGTGCATTCTGGCTTACCAGAGACATGGTTCCAGGAGACAGGAGCGGGAACGGTGAGATCTGCGATCAGTCGGAGAGAGGACCGCAGCAGTGTTGGTGCCTCGGCACAAAGCTGAAGCCCGAGACCCTGGAGCTGGAAGGATCAAAAGTGAAATCTGGTGTGAAGAGCGATCTTTCTACACAAGCGCTGGCCAGCAACGACTGCAAGCCTCAGAGCGTTATTTTGCCGCAGCCTACGCAGGCGCAGTCAGTCTTTGCATCGTGGTGGCCACGCCCCACTCCCCGTCTTCCATGCCTTGTCTCTCATTCCCGCCCCCTCACCTCTGAAGGGCAGGCTAGGCTGGTTGAAGTGGTTGCTGCTGAACTCGAACTTGTTAGAGAAGAGAATTCGAGAAATGGAGTAACAGATATAGCAAAAGGGTCAAGGGATGAGGAGCCGTTCAGTGATGCTCCCTCCACTTGAAGTTTTTCTGTGGGGCTTAAAGCACCATGCTATCAGGCGGTAGAGGATTCAGAGAGGAGGAGGAGGAGCAGAAGGTGGAGGAAGGGAGGAGGAGGAGGAGGGCGCTAACAATTATAATTATTTCACAGACTCGTTAAAGCATCCATTCACTCAACAGATATTTACTGACCACATGCCACATGCCAGGCACAGTGCTGTACATCAGAATACAAACATAGTGATTTTTCCCTTTTTGTGTGGAGCTTACATTCTGGGGTAGGTTCAAACAATGGTAATAATAATGAGAGATAACACTTCTGGAGCACTGACTATGTGCAGGCACTCTTTCTGGTGCTTTCACTTTCCTCATACTTATTCATATAATGCTAGCTCTTAGATAGCTACTCTTAATGATCCTCATTTTACAGATGAGGAAACTGGGTCATGGAGGTAAATGTACCTGTCCAAAGTCAAGCAGCAATAAATGAAAGAGACCACTCAGGTCTGTCAGTCTCAAGCATATTACTTTCTCTCACACCATCTGATCTTTAACCTTCTTTATTAAACATGACTCATAAAATAGATGAAAATAGGTGCTCTGATGGAGGGTCAATTAACATGTGATACAAACACAGAGGTAAGTATTGAATTACAGCTTAGTCTGCGGTATGTTAAATTGCGGGCAGTTTCCAATAAAGCCTCAAGAAGGAGTTGAGCTCTAAGTGATGAATAAATGGGAAGGGTTTATAGTAGTATTCTAACCTGAAGTAACAGCAACAGGAAAGGCCTAGAGGAGTGTAGGTACAAGTTTGTGTAACAGCCACTCACCACGGTGACTAGAGCCAGAGTGCACTAGAATGGGTGGTAGATGAGGATGAAGGTTGCTAGACAGTAAGGATTGGATTTTCTATTCTTCACTTAGTATGTCAAAGCTTGTTGTGGCCCCACAGGGCAGGAAAGGCAGCATCAGAATAGAAGCTATTTATTCAGAGGGTTTATGTATGTGTATGCGTGCCAGCACACGTGTGTTTGGGGAGGCATAATCCAAATGCTTTTGCCAGGAAGAGGTGAGTCAGCTGCTTTATTTTCTGAGAGCTCTACTAAAATAGTTGGGCTAAAACATAGGTGTAATCCTAGACTCCAATCATCAAGTTGAAGACTATGATGGTTGCATTTTTCAGTGCGGCATTGGAAAGGGAAAAGATTTATATAGGGTTGCCATCTGCAGTTACAATTGAAATTCTTCCTTAAATTCTTGATGGTAATGAATACTGTTACATTCCACAGGACATTACATTCAGTAATCTTATGCCCTGGAATTCCTTCAGAGGCTACTGTCTTCACATGAGGGGGTTACTCACCTCTGAAATTGTCTACATCCCAGGTGCTTTCTTCAGTACTGAAGTAGGTAGCTCAGGGCCACGAATTTAGTCAAACTAGGCTAAAGAGATCAATGTTTACACAAATGAATGTGCGTGTTCTAGAAGGTAGAAATGTGTGGTTTGTATGCTGATCCTTTTTTCGGGGAGAGTGTTGTAGAAACCAGCACTGTCTTCCAAGCTGCTACAAAGGTATGATTAAGGCCAGACCTGATGGGGCCCTTCACCCTGGTCTTTACCCTTCCCCAGAAGGGCTCCTGTTCCTTGTCTTAGATAGGTGCTTCCCAGGGGGCAAATTGAGATAAGATCTTTAAGCTCTCTAGTTATAAACAAAAACAAACAATTTGGTACATTTTCCCCCTGAAATTCAGCTCACAGTTTGTCGCGAGTTGAACCTCCTACTACTCCCTCCATCTAATAAAGCAAAGCAACATTGAATGGCAGCATCTTATCTCTGAAATGACATCCTGATCCCATTCCACAGCATTGAAACCCTTAACAAGTTGGTCGCTACTTGGCTCTCTATCTTCATCTTTATTCCCCAGTACATCCTTCCATGGTATCTTCTTCCTGGCCATATTGAGCTACACTTCTCGTCTCAGCTATTTCTATTCTACAAGTTTCTAAAAAGTTCTAGTTATTGTTAAATGAATAACAAAAAGCTGTCTCTGTGACTGTGACATATGGCATGTTTTCCGCTCTTTAAGTATAATGTAAAAAAGATGAGATCATGCTCTCCATTCTGAACTTCTTTTGATGCTTCCTGACCTCCTTTTTATACATTTCCAGAACAATTTTAATAAAGTGTTTTTTCACTTTAATATTGAAATATGGCATACACAGAGTAAACAAATCATGAATGTAGAGCTTGATAAATTATGATAAATTTAACATACCATCTGACCATGATGCCACTCAAGAAACAGACCATTACAGGATCTCAGAAGCTCCCATGACACTCCCTCCCAATCTCTTCCCACTCATTTGTCCTGAGAGAAGACCCCTGTTCAGACTTCTAGCATCACAGTTAGTTTTGTCTCCACCCAAACTTTGACTAATATTAGTAGAATTATACATCATATATTTATTTGTTGTTCTCTTTTTCCAACAAAATCCTACACTGTGTTATTTACCCATGTTGTATATAAAAGTAGTTTGTTCATTATCATTACTATATAGTTTACCATTGTAGAAATATGTACCACAACTTATCCTGTCAACTGTTGATGGGCATTTGCTTTGTTTCCCATTTGTGGCTATTGCAAGTAATGTTACTATGAACCTTTTTGCACTTTTCTTTTAGTTTATATGTATATTTATGTTGGAAATAAGTCTGAGTAAAATTACTAGGTCACAAGTATGTATATTTTTAGTTTTCATAGATATTACCAGAGAGTTTTTCAAAATTCTTGCATCAGTTTGTACTCCATGTAGTGCATAAGAATTTCTATTGCTCTGTATTCTTGTCCACACTTGGTATTATTGTTCTGTTTGATTGTAGGCATTCTGGTGGGTGCATTGTGGTATATCATTATAATTTTTTTTACTCATATTTAGCTTTTTAAAAAACACTTTTCATAAAAAGCTGGTCATTTATCTTATCAGGCTAATGGATATTAAAGGCAGAATATTAAGAAGTATGGGAGTATGAGTAGCTAGAAGGTAGCCTCAAGAAGTGATAATTGATAGATAATTCAAATGGAAGGGGATGGAAACAATGTTCATAGCTGACATTGTGACTGAAATACTATGTTATCTGAGGGCATTCAGTGCAAGGACAGAAATGCCTAGATGTTCTAATTTTTCTCAAATTCTTTACTGTATAGTATAATCATGAATGACCTCGACTTATCAAGAAAAGTTAACTTTTGTTTAAGAGGGCAGATAAGTAAGTATTATAGAATTTTAAATCCAGAAAATCATAACTTTTTTAAAAAAAGATTGGTGCTCAAGTGAACATTATAATTACATAGAAAATTCACATACATAAAATATCATCCCTGGATGACATTGTATGGCTATAATATTGTGGTAGCTATACCCCAAATTTTTATATTTATTTCTTTATATCTAAAATTGTAATAAGCATTTAGATTCAATTCATTTTTAAGCAATAATATTTATTCAGTTTCAGATAACAAGACCTGATTATTATTAAGTTGGAGTATACAAGAACATGTCAAAATTTTTTTGAATATCCATGTTTCCACCCACCCGAGATATTTGTTTTTAACATTTTAGTATTTGTTCTTCTAATTTTCTCTTTTTTCATACTTTTATTAAAATACAACATTTCTATATAAAAGTGTGTAAATTATAAGTATGCAGGTCAATGAATTTTCATAAGTTGGACATATTTGTATGACAAGCAGCCAGTCAACAAACAGAATATTACCAGCAACCAGAAGTCCCCCTTACACCTCCTTCCACTCATTTGAAGACCCTCTGTCCCAAGAGTAAACATCATCTTAAGTTTTAACACCATAGATTCATTTTTGCCCATTTCTAAACTCTATATAATTGGAATTATACAGTATAGTTATTTTCGTGTCTAGCATCTTTTAGTGAATATTATGTTTGTGAGATTCATGCATATTGTTGTTTATGATTATAAAACATTTGATTGTTTGCCTTATAGCTTTCTATTTTGTGAACATATATATTTTTACTCATTATAATGGCAATGGGCATTTGGGTAATTTCCAGTTTTTGGAATAAATAGTGCTGCTTTTAATATTCTAGTATATGTCATTTCATGAACTTTTGCATACACTCATATTGGGTACTTAGGAACACAATTTTTGGATCACAGATTATGCATACTTTCAGCTACTTTGAAGAATTCCCAGAAGGAGTCACACCAATTTGTACTCTCATAAGCAGAGAATGAGTGTTCTGGTTTCTCCATGTCTTAACCAATACTTGCTTTTTTTTTTCCTTTTTCATGATAAGTATTTTAATGAGTGGTGAAGCAGTATGGTATTTTGATTTTAATTTACCTATCACTGGTAACAAATAACACTGACCTCATTTTTATGTGTTTATCAGCCACATGGATATTCTCTTTTGTGAGATACTTGTTCAAGTGTTTTGCCCATTTTTTTCAACTGATCTGTCTTTCTTTTCTTGTTGACTTGTAAAGTTTTGTACTTTATGGATACAAGTCTTTTGTCAAATATATGTACTGCAAATGTTTTATCTCATATATGGGTTACATTTTCACAGTCTTAATGTTATCTTTCAATGAGCAGAAGTTCTTAGTCATTGTGTAGTCCACATTATCAATTAATTTCCTAAGTGATTAGTGCTTTATGAGCTATGTTTAAAAAATCTTTGCGTATACCAAGGTGACAATGAGGTATTTCTGTGCCTTCTTCAAATACAGTTTATTGTTTTACCTTTTATTTTGAGATGTAAAAATTATCTGGAATTTATTTTTGAGTATGATGTAAGGTAAGAGGTCGAGTTTTCATTTTATTTCCACCACATGGTAAATGGTAAAATGCCATACCAATTTTCAATTTATCAAGCACCATTATTGCAAAAAAGAAAACCCAGCTTTCATCATGGCATTGTAGTATCATGCTTGTCATAAATCAGGTGATCAAATATGTATGGGCTTTTTTATATCTTCTCAATGTTGTTCCATTTCTCAGGTTGTTTATCTTGCAATAATACCACACTGTCTTAATTGTTTTAATTTGACAGGTATTACTATATGGTAATGTTAGTTTTCTAGTTCTTACTAAAAATTGCATTGACTATTCATGCCCCATTGCATTTTATTTAAATTTTAGAATTTATTATCAACATTCATACTTGAGAAGCCTTGGAATTTTGTCACTTCCCAATTTAAGAGAGTCAGTATTTTTAAAATATCAAGTCTTACAATCCCTTAACATGGTGTACCCCTTCATGTATTTTGATCTCTAATTTTTCTCAATATGCTTTTGAGTATAAATGCCCTCCAGATATTGACAACCAAGGATATACCTGTAGTTGAACAAATTGGGTTTATTATTCATTAAAGGGACAACACACATTATGGAGAATTGTCTCAGTAAGTGGATGTGAAAGGGACTTATTATGAGATCTGAGCTTCATTTGTGTGATTTGGTGGAGGATGTAAAGGATGTGGGTGTTCACTCAGGGTTGGATTCTGACAGGAACTAGGGGAATTCTATGTTTGGGTGTCTTAACAAATCTTATCTAGAAGGACAGAAGCTTAGAATAAGGCTAAGAATATAATCGGTAAAGAAGTGACACTCACTCATGTTAGCAAGGATATAGTTATGCTTGGTAATTTTTGTTGCAGAGACAATCTACATATTTTAATGTACTCAGATCTGATTATACAGTAGTCATGTTTTTGTCTTGATCAGTTTTGGTCATAGATTGGTCTTATCTGAAGTTGGTGATGTGTGAAAATGTTCATGTTCAACAGGAGAGCACCAAGGCTTATCTGATAGTATACCAGCCTATGTGTAGGCTTGCATCATGAACTTTTGCTTCCGAACGACTGCAGGAATACATTAGGAAAACCAAGAGAACCCACAGTCCCTCTGAAGGAAGTGGTTTGCTCCTGCAGGACCCAGGAGACACCCCAAATACTGTGAGTGCCCAAACTGGAATTGGGAAAGGGAGATCATCCACCCCTGAACACACTCCCCCACTGGGAAACCTGAAGGTCTAGATTAGAGGAGAATATTTTGACCTTACCTGGAGCTTAGTCAATTTAGAGAGCGGACTGAAATACAGGGGTAGAGAAAGCAGCAGGAAAAGCCCTGTTGACTCACTGGGTTCCCTAGCAAGTCATTTCTGCTTTGCCTCACAGGGGTTCTTGAAGAGGACTGCCAGAAGCACTGGGGAAAGGCCACAAGGAAAAGGAAACCTCCAGCCGAGCCCTTTGGGTTGAGTGGAAGCTGGGTGAGGCCTGTGACTGCTAGCTTTCCCCCACTTCCCTGACAGCCTGTGTAACACAGTAGAGGCAGCCATAAACCTCCTAAGATCATAACTCCGTTGACCTGGGAACCTCATCCCCATCCCCCACAGCAGCCACAGCAAGACATGCCCAAGGAAAGAGTCTGAGCTCAAACATGCCTAGCCCTGCCCCCACACAATGGTCTTTCCCTACGCACCCTGGTAACTGAAGACAAAGGGCATATACTCTTGGGAGTTCTAGGACCCCACTCACCGCTTGTTTCTCCCTATAGTACCACAGCTGATGCTCTCAGGAAAGCACCTGACAGGCCAACTAGCATAAAAATAGTGAATTAAACCACCAAAGCTAAGAACCCTCACAGAGTCCATTTCACCCCCATGCCACCTCCACCAGGACAGGTGCTAGTATCCATGGCTGAGAGACCCACAGATGGTACACATCACAGGACTCTGCAGATAACCCCCAGTACCAGCCCAGAGCCTAGTAGACTTGCTGGGTGGCTAGATCCAAAAGAGAGATAATAATCACCACAGCTTGGCTCTCAGGAAGCCACATCCATAGAAAAAGGAGGAGAGTACTACAAGGGAACACCTGGTGAGACAAAACAATCTGAACAGCAGCCTTCAGCCTTAGACCTTCCCTGTGACAGGGTCTACCCAAATGAGAATGAACCAGAAAACCAACTCTGGTAATATGAAAAAACAAAGTTCTTTAACATACCCCCAAAATCACACTAGCTCACCAGCTATGAATCGAAACCAAGAAGTCCCTGATTTACCTGAAAAAGAATTCAGAAGGCTACCTATTAAGCTAATCAGGAAGGCACCAGAGAAAGGCAAAGCCGAATGTAAGGAAATTTAAAAAAAAAAATAAAGAGGTGAAGGGAGAAATATTCAATGAAACGGATAGCATAAATAAATAAAAACAATCAAAACTTCAGGAAACATTGGAGCAATTATGGAAATGCAAAATGCCCTGGAAAGCCTCAGCAATATAATTGAACAAGCAGAAGAAAGAATTTTAGAACTCAAGGACAAGGTTTTCAAATTAACCCAATCCAACAATGACAAATAAAAAAAATATGAACAAAACCTTCAAGAAGTCTGGGATTATGATAAATGACAAAACCTAAGAATAGTCGCCCATCCTGAGGAAGAAGAGAAATATGAAGTTTGTAAAATGTATTGAAGAGTATAATTGAAAAAAACTTCCCTGGCCTTGCTAAAATCTAGACATCCAAATGCAAAAAGCTCAAAGAACACCTGGGAAATTCATCACAAAAAGATCATTGCCTAGGCACATTGTCATCAGGTTATCTAAAGTTAAGATGATAGAAAGAATCTTAAAATCTGAGGTAACCTATAAAGGAAAACCTATCAGATTAACAGCAGATTTCTCAGCAGAAACCCAACAAGCTAGAAGGGAGTGGGGCCCTATCTTCAGCCTCCTCAAACAAAACACTGATCAGCTAAGAATTTTGTATCCAGCAAAACTATGCTTCATAAATGAAGGAAAGATAGAGTCTTTTTCAAACAAATGCTGAGATAATTTGCTACTACCAAGCCAGCACTACAAGAACTGCTAAAACAAGCTCTAAATCTTGAAGCAAATCTTGGAATTACATCAAAATAGAACCTCTTTTTTTCATGTCAGAGGGGTTTATTTTTTATTATTATTATACTTTAAGTTCTAGGGTACATGTGCACAATGTGCAGGTTTGTTACATATGTATACATATGCCATGTTGGTGTGCTGCACCCATTAACTCATCATTTACATTAGGTATATCTCCTAATGCTATCCCTCCCCACTCCCCCTATGACAGGCCCCGGGGTGTGATGTTCCCCTTCCTGTGTCCAAGTGTTCTCATTGTTCAATTCCCACCTATGAGTGAGAACATGTGGTGTTTGGTTTTTTGTCCTTGAGATAGTTTGCTGAGAATGATGGTTTCCAGATTCATCCATGTCCCTACAAAGGACATGAACTCATCCTTTTTTATGGCTGAATAGTATTCCATGGTGTATATGTGCCACATTTTCTTAATCCAGTCTATCATCGATGGGCATTTGGGTTGGTTCCATGTCTTTGCAATTGTAAATAATGCTGCAATAAACATGCATGTACATGTGTCTTTATAATAGAATGATTTATAATCCTTTGGTTATATACCCAGTAGTGGGATTGCTGGGTCAAATGATATTTCTGGTTGTAGGTCCTTGAGGGATTGTCACACTATCTTCCACAATTGTTGAAATAATTTACATTCCAACCAACAGTGTAAAAGTGTTTCTATTTCTCTACAGCCTCTTCAGCATCTGTTTTTTCTTGTCTTTTTAATAATCTCCATTCTGACTGGCATGATATCATATCTCATTGTGGCTTTGACTTGCATTTTTCTAACTATCAGTGATGTTAAGCTTTTTTCATGTTTGTTGGCTGCATAAATGTCTTCTTTTGAGGAATGTCTATTGATAGCCTTTGCCTACTTCTTGACAGGGTTGTTTCTTTTTTCATATACATTTGTTTATGTTCTTTGTAGATTCTGGAGGTTAGACCTTTGTCAGATAGGTAGACTGAGAAAATTTTCTCCCATTCTGTAGGTTGCTTGTTCACTCTGATGATAGTTTATTTTGCTGTGAAGAAGCTCTTTAGTTTAATTGTATTTCATCTGTCAATTTTGGCTTTTGTTGCAATTTCTTTGGGCGTTTTGTCAAGAAATCTTTCCCAATGCCTATGTCCTGAATGGTTTTACCTAGGTTTTCTTCTAGGGTATTTATGGTTTTGCATTTTACATTTAAGTCTTTATTCCATCTTGAGTTAATTTTTGTATAATGTCTAGGGCAGAGGTCCAGTTTCAGTTTTCTGCATATGGCCAGCCAGTTTTCCCAGAGCCATTTGTTAAATAAGGAATTCTTTTTCCATTGCTAATTTTTGTCAGGTTTGTTGAAAATCAGATGTTTGTAGATGTGTGGTGATATTTCTGTGGTCTCTGTTCTGTTCCATTGATCTATATGTCTGCTTTGGTACCCATAACATGCCATTTTGGTTACTGTAGCCTTATGGTATAGTTTGAAGTTTGGTAGCGTGATGCCTCCAGCTTTGTTTCATTTTTTTTTTCCTTAGGATTGTCTTGGCTATACGGGTTTTTTTTTTGTTCCCTATGAAATTTAAAGGAGTTTTTTTAACTTCTGTGAAGAATGTCAATGGTAGTTTGATGGGAATAGCATGGAATCTATAAGTTACTTTGAGCAGTAAGGTCATTTTAATGATATTGATTCATTCTATCCATGAGGATGGAATGTTTTTCCACTTGTGTGTCCTTTCTTATTTCCTTGAGCAGTGGTTTGTAGTTCTCCTTGAAGAAGTCCTTCACATCCCTTGTTAGATGTATTCCTAGAGATTTCATTCTCTTTGTAGCAATTGTGAATGGTAGTTCATTTATGTTTTGGCTTTCTGCTTGTCTATTTTTGATGTATAAGAATGCTTGTGATTTTTGCACATTGGTTTTGTATGCTGAAAATTTGCTGAAGTTGTTTACCAGCTTATGGAGTTTTGGAGCTGAGCCAATGGGGTTTTCTAAATATACCATCATGTCACGTGCAAACAGAGACAATTTGACTTCCTCTTTTCCTATTTGAATACTTTTTATTTTTACTTTTTCCCTTGCCTAATTGCCCTGGCCAGAACTTCCAATACTATGCTAAAAAAAAAAAAAAAAAAAAAAAAAAAAAAAAAAAAAGTGGTGAGAAGGAATATCCTAGTCTTGTGCCGGTTTTCAAATGGAATGTTTCCAGCTTTTGCCCATTCAGTATGATATTGGCTATGAGTTTGTCATAAACAGTTCTTATTATTTTGAAATATGTTCCATCAATACCTAGTTTATCGAGAGTTTTTCATAAAGAGATGTTGAATTTTATCAAAGGCCTTTTCTGCATCTATTTAGATAATCGTGTTTTTTCATTACTTCTGTTTATGTAATGGATTACATCTATTGATTTGCATATTTTCAACCAGGCTTGTATTCCAGGAATGAAGCCAGCTTGATTGTAGTGATAAACTTTTTAATGTTCTGCTGGATTTGGTTTGCCAGTATTTTATTGAGGATTTCTTCATCAATGTTCATCAGGGATATTGGCCTGATGTTGTTTTAATTTTTTCTTGTGTCTGTGCCAGGTTTTGGTATCAGCATGATGCTGACCTCATGAAATGAGTTCACGAGGAGTCCCTCTTTTTCTATTATTTGGAATAGTATCAGAAGAAATGGTACCAGCTTCTTTTTGTACCTCTGGTAATATTCAATTGTGAATTTCTTTTGTCCTGGGCTTTTTTGTTTGGTAGATTATTAATTACTGCCTCAATTTCAGAACTTGTTATTGGTCTATTCAAGGATTTGACTTCTTCCTGGTTTAGTCTTGGGTGAGTGTATGTGTCCAGGAATACATCCCTTTCTTCTAGATTTTCTAGTTTATTTGCATAAAGATGTTTACAGTGATAATAGTGTGTATTTCTGTGGGGTCAGTGGTGATATCCCCTTTATCATTTTTTATTGTGCCTGTCAGATTCTTCTCTCCTTTCTTCTTTATTACTCCTGCTAGTAGTCTATCTAATTTTATTTTTTTTTAATAAAGACATCTCCTGAATTCATTAATTTTTTGGATGGTTTTTCATGTCTCTATCTCCTTTAGTTCTGCTCTGACGTTAGTTGTTTCTTGTCTTCTGCTAGCTTTTGGATTAGTTTGCTTTTGCCTCTCTAGCTCTTTTAACTGTGATATTAGGAGGTCGATTTGAGATCTTTCTAGCTTCCTGATGTGGGCATTTAGTGCTATACATTTCCCTCTTAACAGTGGTTTACCAGAGATTCTGGTACATTGTCTCTTGCTTCTCATTGGTTTCAAAGGACTTCTTGATTTTTCCCTTTATTTCATTATTTGTTAAGAAGTCATTCAGGAGCAGGTGGTTCAATTTCCATATAGTCATGTGGTTTTGAGTGAGTTTCTTAATCTTGAGTTCTAATTTGATTGCACTGTGGTCTAGGAGACTCTTTGTTATGATTTCAGTTATTTTGCATTTGCTGAGGAGTGTTTTACTTCCAATTATATGGTCAATTTTAGAATAAGTTCGATGTGGCACTGAGAAGAATGTATATTCTGTTGATTTGGAGTGGAGGGTTCTGTAGATGTCTATAAGGTCCACTTGATTCAGAACTGAGTTCAAGTACTGAATACCCTTGTTATTTTTCTGTCTTGATGATCTGTCTAATACTGACAGTGGGGTGTGAGTCTCCCAGTATTATTGTGTGGGAGTCTAAGTCTCTTTGTATTTCTGTAAGAACTTGTTTTGTAAATCTGGGTGCTTCTGTATTGAGTGCATATATATATTTAGGATACTTAGCTGTTCTTGTTGAATTGATAATTTTATCATTATGTAATGCCTTTCTTTGTCTTTTTTGATATTTATTGATTTAAAGTCTGTTTTGTCAGAGACTAGGATTGCAACCCCTGCTTTTTTTTTTTTTTTTTTTTGCCTTCCATTTGCTTGGTAAAATTTCCTCCATTTCTTCATTTTGAGCCTGTGTGCATCTTTGCACGTGAGATGGGTCTCCTGAATACAGCACACCCATGGGTCTTGACTCTTTGTCCAATTTACCAGTCCATTCTTTTTTTAATTGGGGATTTTAGTCCATTTATTGTTAAGGTTATTATTGTTATATGTGAATTTGATCTTGTCATAATTATTCTATCTGGTTATTTTGCTCACTGGTTGATACAGTTTTTTCATAGTGCCATTGGTCTTTATATTTTGGTGTGTTTTTGCAGTGACCAGTACTCATTATTTCTTTCCATATTTAGTGCTTCTTTCAGGAGGTCTTGTGAGGCAGACCAGGTGGTGATGAAATCTCTTAGCCTTTGCTTGTCTGAAAAGCATTTTATTTCTCCTTCATTTATGAAGCTTAGTTTGGCCAGGTATGAAATAATGGATTTAAAATTCTTTTCTTTAAGACTGTTGTATATTGGTCCCCACTCTCTTCTGGCTTGTAGTGTTTCTGCTGAGAATTATGCTGTTAGTCTGATGGACTTCCCTTTGTACGTGAACTGGCCTTTTTCTCTGGCTGCCCTTAACATTTTTTTTTCCTTATTTCAACCATAGAGAATCTGATGGTTATGTGTCTTGGGGTTGATCTTCTCATGGAGTATCTTAGTGGTGTTCTTTGTATTTTCTGAATTTGAATATTGACCTGTTTTGCTTGGTTGGGGAGGTTCTCCTGGAATATATCCTGAAGTCTGTTTTCCAACTTGGTTACATTCTCCTCATCTCTTGCAGGTAGTCCAATCAATCATAGGTTTCATCTTTTTTATGTAGTCCCATATTTCCCAGAGATTTTGTTCATTCCTTTTCATTTTTTTCTCTAATCTTTCCTGCCTGCCTTGTTTCAGCAAGATGGTCTTCAAACTCTGATATTCTTCCTTCTGCTTGTTTGATTCAAATATTGATACTTTTGTATGCTCACAAAGTTTTCATGCTGTGTTTTTCAGCTCCATCAGGTCATTTATGTTCCTCTCTAAACTGGTTATTCTAGTTAGCAGCTCCTCTAACCTTTTATTAAAGTTCTTAGCTTCTTTTCATTGGGTTACAACATGCTCCTTTAGGTCAGCAGAGTTTGTTATTACCCACATTCTGAATCCTACTTCTGTCAATTCATCCATCTCATCCTCCATCCAGTTCTACACCCTTGCTGGACAGATGTTGCAATCATTTGGAAGAGAAGAGGTACTCTGGACTTCTGGGCTTTTAGCATTTTTTTACTGATTCTTTTTCATCCTCATGAGTTCATCTCATTTCAATTTTGAGGCTGCTGACCCTTGGATGAGGTTTTTTTGGGGACTTTTTGTTGCTGTTGGTGCTGTTGTTGTTGCTTTCTGTTTGTTTGTTTGTCTTCCAGTGGTCAGATCCCTCCTCTTTGGGGATGTTGTTGATTGGTGGGAGTTCACTTCAGGCACTATTCACCTGGTTCACTCCTGTGCCTGCCACTGTTACTCAAGGAAGGTGTAGAACAGCAAAGATGGGTTCCTGCTCTTTCCTCTCACATCTCTGACCTCAAGGAGCACACACCTGATGTCACTAGGAATGCTCCTGTATAGGATGTCTGACGATCTCTGTTGGAGGTTCTCACTTAGTTGGACGACACAAGCAGCAGAACCCATTTAACAAAGCACCTTGGCACTCCCTTGGTGGAGGGTGTGTACTGCACTAGGGGAAACCCACTTATTTGGGCTGTCCAGATTCATCAGAAGTAGCAGGAGGAAAGACTAAGTCTGCTGGTCCACAGAGACTACAGCCACCCCTCCCCCTAGAAGCTCAGACCCAAGGAAATCAGATTTCTGTCCCTGAGCCTCTGGCTGGAGTTATTGGAGTTCTTGCCAGGAGGCCCTGCCCAGTGAGGAGGGACAGGTCGGCTTCAGGCTTGAAGGGGCACTCTGGCCACAGACTACCACAGTCAGTGCGTTGGGCTGTGGGGAATACCTCTTGGGACCAATCCGTCCAGCCTCTCTGGCTCCAGCAGGGGAAAAGCATGGCCTGTAGCTATAGATATGGCTGCCATCCTTTCTCCATTCTGGGAACTTAGTGTTTCAGGAAGGTAGCAGTCCCAGTGTTGGCTGCTGCTCCTCTCCCAAGGAGCTCAGACAGCTTAGACAGCAAGCAGTCACAGCTGTGGTAATGGCCACCCCTCCCCCCAGGAACTCGGCAAGCTTAAGCAGATTCTAGTTTAGTGGCTGTTGAGAATCTGCATGACTCTGTGGTTTGAACCCTAAGCTCTGGTGGTGTGGGCTTGAGTGGGATCTTTCTATCCATGGGTTGGACAGTTCTGTGAAGAAGCATGTTTTTCCAGGCTGGGTAGCATGCTCACCCACCACCTCCCTTGACTCCCCTGGCCCATGTGGCTCTCAGGTGGGCCACCACACCATGCTACTCTTCCTTCTTCTTCTTGGGTCACGCCAACCACCTAGTCAGTCTTGACGACACAACTGGACACCTAAGTTGCCAGTGCAGGATTCACACAGTGTTCTGGTTCTTTTCAATGGGAGCCTCTGATCATCGCTGCTTCTTGTCAGCCATCTTGGCCACAGGCCTTAGTGCCATGTTTCTTATATAGCCTGCAGGATCATGAGGCAAAAAAGCCTCTGTTTATAAATTACACAGACTCAGATATTCCTCTATAGCAACACAACCAGACTAATATATATATTTTTGTATTTTTGCTTTTATATGATAATTTTCCAAAGGAAAATTTGTGGCTCAAAAAGAATTTGTGATTAAGGGTTTCCCAGCCAAGGTGGTAGACAGGAGGCAGCACTAGCATGCATCTCCCACTTGGATGATCAGAATAGTGTGTGGAGGTTCACATTTTGACCTTTTGTTCCATAAACCACCAAAGTAACATTCCAGGAAAACCAAAAGACTTCACAGATCCTTTGAAAGAAGCAGCACTCCACTGAAAATTCCATAATATGGTGAAAAACTTCCCAGAGTGTGAGAGGGGGAGAACCTTCCTCCAAACACACAACCCCACTGGGGAATCTGAAAATCGAGATAACAGGAGAAGGCTTTAACCTTACCTAGAGCTGGAATGGATTTAGGAAAAAACACAAAATATAAAAGTAGAAGCAGAGGTGGGAAGAGCCTTGTAGGCATTTCCAGTCACCAGCTTGAGCCCAGGAAAACCATTCCTGACTATATCTCACAGGGTCCTATGGGGAAGGCAGCCAGCAAAATTGCAGAACAGTCACATGGTAAAAGAAGCCTACAACTGAATTTTGTAATAGTTCTGAATGGGCATGAACTTCCTTAAACAGAATCTGGCGGGGGTGGGGGGGGGCTGGACATGAATCACAACAGATATGAGAGCAGGCATGGGATGCCCAGCATTGTGAGCAGAGAGAGAGGGATGCGGCCTGAAAGCCATGCTTGCTTTATCAGTGGGGTAGTTTATGGCCTGGGGCAGATCTGAGTTCTGTGCACAGGCCTCCTGGATTTAAACTCGGTGCTGTTAGTGGGGCACTGCTGAAGTGAAACTGACCTCACCAACTGCATGGGATGAGTGAGGCCTTTCACTACCAGCTATCCCCAACTGCCCTGGCAAACTCTACTGCACAGCAGAGGCAACCATACTCCCTTCTGGATAATAATCCCATTGGCCTGAGAACCATTCTTTGCCATTTCCCCCAGTGGCCATGGCAAGCCCTGCCCAAGGAGAGTCTGAGCTCAGACCCACCTAACCCTGTGCCAACCTGATGGTATTTCTCTGCCTGCCCTGGTAGCCTAACACAAAAGACATAAACACTTGGAACCTTATGGCCCCACCCATCACCTGATAAATTAGAATACTTTCATTGAACAACTTATGGCAAACTTATATCCCACTACTACTACCCCAGCAGATGGTCTCTTGATAACATTACCTTCTAACTGAGGGCCAACCAACTTGGGCCATTACAGCAACTATTGGCAGAATAACACTGCTCACAGTAAGGAGAAAACAACAGTTAACAATACTTTCTACAACACCCTGGCTAACCAGAGGTCCTGAATCTGTCCAAATGACAAATTCACTGCTAGCATAACCAGCATTTGAGAAACACAGCGCACTAAACCTATCTACAACCAAAGAATCTCAGAGTCGACATCCCTCCTCTGCTACTTCCACCAGAGCAGGTGCTGGTACCAATGACTGGAAGACCTGAAGACTGGACACATCAATGGACTCTTTGCAGATATTCCCCAGCAACAGCCGAGGGCTTGGTAGCTCTGCTGGCTGGCTAGACTCAGAAGAGCTATAACAGTCACTGCAGTCTGGCTCTCAGGAAGCCTTATTTTTAAGGGGAAGAGAAGACCACCACATCAAAGGATCATTTCATGGGACAAAATAATCTGAACAACAGGCCTTAAGTTCCAGATATTTCTGCTGTGAGAAGTTTCTCACAGCAGAAATACAATTGCAGTGCTGGGCACAGGAGGGAAAGTCTGCACCTCTACCCCAACAGGCAGGCCGCCTCTGTGATCACGAAGGACCTTGGAGAAGGGGTCCTTGTTTCCCCCTGGCACTCTACCACAGAAATAGCTGGGGATTTTTTTCACAGGAATGCACTGGGGAGGCACCTATAGAGACAGTGTTTCTGGAAAACTCTGGGGTGAGCGCAGCCACCCTCATCAAGGCTGTGACCTTGGCCAACAATTGGGCCTTACATACACTCACCTGCCTTAGCCACAACTAATGCCTACCCAGGGATACATCCGTTTTTGGCCTGAAGCCTAAGTTATCAACTCAGTAAGTAAAATACCAGGGAAAATTAAATAAATAAATAAATAAATAAATAAATAAATAAATAAATAAAGTGTACACCATGAGAGAATGAAATAAGCTTCAAAAAAATCCCAGCCATTTCAAAACCATAGGAGACAGTGAACTCACCCACACACCAACAGCGTAACTACTACAACCAGTATTGAGGAAAGATAGTGCACGAAGACTCCCTAAAACTAAGGAATTCAGAAAAAATACATTAAAAAAACACAGTCCAATCAAAAATAAATTCAAGAACAATCTGAAGAAATAGTCTACCCGAAAAAGAAGAAACTAGAAAAGTAATTTTGGTAATATGACAAAACAGGGTTCTATAGCACCTTAAAAGATCACCCTAGCTCCCCAGAAATGGATACAAAGCAAGAAGAAGTCTCTGACTTGCCAAATAAAAAATTTAAAAGGTTGATTATTAAGCTTCTCAAGGAGATACCAGAGAAAGGAGAAAACCAAATTAAAGAAGTTAAAAAAAGTAAGGACATGGATGAAAAATTTTCCAGATAAATAGACATAAAGAAAAAAATAACAAATTCTGGAAATAAATGACACTTAAAAAATACAAAATGCAGTGAAAAGTTGCAACAGTTGACTAGAACAACAAGAAGAAACAACTTCAGAGCTAGAAGACAAGCCTTTTGAATTAACCTAATCACACCAAATCAAAGAAAAAGAAGGCAAAAAATGAACAAAGTCTCCAAGTAATTTGGGATTATGTCAAAAAGTCAAACCTAAGAATAATTGACATTCCTGAAGAAGAAGATAAATCTAAAACTTTGAAAAAAATATTTGTAGAAATAATTGAGAAAAATTTCCCCAGCCTTTCTAGAGATCTAGACATTGAAATACAAAAAAACTAAAAGAACTGGGAAATTCATTGCAAAAAGATCGTTACCTAGACACATAGTGATCAGATTATCTAAAGTCAAGATGAAGGAAAGAATCTTAAGAGCTGTGAGACAAAAGCATCAGGAAACCCATAAAGAAAAACCTATCAAATTAACAGCAGATTTCTCAGAAGAAACCTTACAAGCTAGAAGAGAGTGGGGTCCTATTGGGGGAAACAGCTGCCAATATTTCAATGTAGGTCCTTTCTATTTTCCATAAGTGTTGGTGGGTCTGAGAAATAAACAGAAAGAGTACAAAGAGAGAAATTTTACAGCTGGGCCTCCGGGGGTGACATCATATGTCAACAGGTTCTGTGCATCATATGTCAACAGGTTCTGTGATGCCCCTTGAGCCACAAAACCAGCAAGTTTTCATTAGGGATTTCAAAAGGGGAGGGGGGTAAGAACAGGGAGTAAGTCACAAAGATCACATGCTTGAAAGGGCAATAAAAGAGCATAAGGGCAGAAAGGCAGAGCAAGATCACAAGGCCAGGGTGAAATTAGAATTCCTGATGAGGTTCCATGTCCCGCTGGGCATGCATTGTCATTGATAAACATCTTAACAGGAAACAGGGTTCACGAGCAGAAAACCAGTCTGACTAGAATTTGCCAGGCTGGAATTTCCTAATCCTACCAAGCCTGAGGGCACGGCAGGAGACCAGGGCATATTTCATCTCTTATCTTCAACTGCATAAGGCAGAAACTCCCAGAGCAGTCGTCCATAGACCTCCCATGGGAATGCATTCCTTCCCCAGGGTTATTCCTTGCTGGGGAAAGAATCCAGCAATATTTCTCCTATTCACTTTCTGCAAGAAGAGAAATATGACTCTGTTCTACCCAGCCCCACAGGCAGTCAGACCTTATGGTTATGTCCCTTATTCCCTGAAAATCAGTGTTATCCTGTTCTTTTTTAGGATGCCCAGATTTCCTATTGTTCAAACACACTTGTTTTATAAACAATTTTTGCAGTTAATGCAATCATCACAGGGTCCTGAGGTGACAAACATCCTCATCTTATGAAGATGATGGGATTAAGAGATTAAAGTAAAGACAGGCATAGGAAATTATAAGACTGTTGATTGGGGAAGTGATAAATGTCCATGAAATCTTCACAATTTATGTTCGGAGATTGCAGTAAAGACAGGCATAAAAAACTATAAAAGTATTAATTTGGGGAACTAATAAATGTCCATGAAATCTTCAGAATTTATGTTCTTCTGCCATGGCTTCAGCCAGTCCCTCCATTCGGGGACCCTGACTTCCCATAACAGGTCCTAACTTTAGTCCCCTTAAACAAAATAATTGTCAGCCAAGAATATTGTGTCCAGCAAAACTAAGTTTTATAAATGAAGGACAGATAAAGTCTTTTTCAGATAAACACATGCTGACAGAATTTGCCACTACCAAACCAACACTACAAGAAATGCTAAAAGAAGTTTTAAATCTTCAAATAAAACTTCAAAATACACCAAGATAGAACCTCCTTAAAGCATGAATCTTACACGATCTATAAAACAAAGAAAAATTAAAAAAAAACAAGTTATTTAGACAACAACTAACAAGATGAATAGAACAGTACCTAACATCTCATTACTAACACTTAATGTAAATGTCCTAAACACGCCACATAAAATATGCAGAAAAACAGAATGGATACCAATCTACTGACCTGTCTTCAGGAGGCTCACCTAACGTGAAATGACTCACATAAACTTAAGGTAAAGGTGTGAAAAAAGATATTTTATGCAAATAGGAACCAAAAGCAAACAACAGTAGCTATTCTTTTTTATTTGTTTATTTATTTATTTTAATTATACTTTAAGTTTTACGATACATGTGCACAACGTACAGGTTTCTTACATATATATACATGTGCCACGTTGGTGTGCTGCACCGATTAACTCGTCATTTAACATTAGGTATATCTCCTAATGCTATCCTGCCCCCCCTCCCCCCACCACACAACAGGCCCCAGTGTGTGATGTTAACCTTCCTGTGTCCATGTGTTCCCATTGTTCAATTTCCACCTATGAGTGAGAATATGTAGTGTTTGGTTTTTTGTCCTTGCGATAGTTTGCTGAGAATGATGGTTTCCAGCTTCATCCATGTCGCTACAAAGGACATGAACTCATCCTTTTTTATGGCTGCATAGTATTCTGTGGTGTATATGTGCCACGTTTTCTTAATCCAGTCTATCATTGTTGGACATTTGGGTTGGTTCCAGGTCTTCACTATTGTGAATAGTGCCACAATAAACATACGTGTGCATGTGTATTTCTAGCAGCATGATTTATAATCCTTTGGGTAGATACCCAGTAATCGGATGGCTGGGTCAAATGATATTTCTAGTTCTGGATCCCTGAGGAATCACCACACTGACTTCCACAATGGTTGAACTAGTTTACAGCCCCACCGACAGTGTAAAAATGTTCCTATTTCTCCACATCCTCTCCAGCACCTGTTGTTTCCTGACTTTTTAATGATCACCATTCTAACTCCTGTGGGGTGGTATCTCATTGTGGTTTTGATTTGCATTTCTCTGATGGCCAGTGATGATAAGCATTTTTTCATGTGTGTTTCAGCTGCATAAATGTCTTCTTTTGAGAAGTGTCTGTTCATATCCTTCGCTCACTTGTTGATGGGGTTGTTGTTTTTTTCTTGTAAATTTGTTTGAGTTCATTGTAGATTCTGCATATTAGCCCTTTGTCAGATGAGTAGATTGTGAAAATTTCTCCCATTCTGTACGTTGTTTGTTCCCTCTGATGGTAGTTTCTTTTGCTGTGCAGAAGTTCTTTAGTTTAATTACATCCCATTTGTCAATTTTGGCTTTTGCTGTCATTGCTTTTGGTGTTTTAGACATGAAGTCCTTCCCATGCCTGTGTCCTGAATGGTATTATCTAGGTTTTCTTCTAGGGTTTTTATGGTTTTAGGTCTAACATTTAAATCTTTAATCCATCTTGAATTAATTTTAGTATAAGGTGTAAGGAAGGGATCCAGTTTCAGCTTTCTACATATGGCTAGCCAGTTTTTCCAGCACCATTTATTAAATAGGGAATCCTTTCCCCATTTCTTGTTTTTGTCAGGTTTGTCAAAGATCAGAAAGTTGTAGATATATGGCATCATTTCTGAGGGCTCTGTTCTGTTCCATTGGTTTATATCTCTGTTTTGGTACCAGCACTATGCTGTTTTGGGTACTGTAGCCTTGTAGTATAGTTTGAAGTCAGGTAGCGTGATGCCTCCTGCTTTGTTCTTTTGGCTTAGGATTGACTTGGTGATGTGGGCTCTTTTTTGGTTCCATATGAACTTTAAAGTAGCTTTTTCCAATTCTGTGAAGAAAGTCATTGGTAACTTGATGGGGATGGCATTGAATCTATAAATTACCTTGGGCACTATGGACATTTTCATGATATTGATTCTTCCTACCCATGAGCATGGAATGTTCTTCCATTTGTTTGTATCCTCTTTGATTTCATTGAGCAGTGGTTTGTAGTTCTCCTTGAAGAGGTCCTTCACATCCCTTGTAAGTTGGATTCCTAGGTATTTCATTGCCTTTGAAGCAATTGTGAATGCGAGTTCACTCATGATTTGGCTCTCTGTTTGTCTGTTATTGGTGTATAAGAATGCTTGTGATTTTTGCACATTGATTTTGTATCCCAAGACATTGTTGAAGTTGCGTATCAGCTTAAGGAGATTTTGTGCTGAGATGATGAAGTTTTCTAGGTATACAACTATGTCATCTGCAAACAGGGACAATTTGACTTCCTCTTTTCCTAATTGAATACCCTTTATTTCCTTCTCCTGCCTAATTGCCCTGGCCAGAACTTCCAACAGTATGTTGAATAGGAGTGGTGTGAGAGGGCATCCCTGTCTTGTGCCAGTTTTCAACGGGAATGCTTCCAGTTTTTGCCCATTCAGTATGATATTTCCTGTGGGTTTGTCATAGATAGCTCTTATTATTTTGAGATACGTCCCATCAATACCTAATTTATTGAGAGTTTTTAGCATGAAGGGTTGTTGAATTTTGTCACAGGTGTTTTCTGCATCTATTGAGAAAATCGTGTGGTTTTTGTTGGTGGTGCTGTTTATATGCTGGATTATGTTTATTGATTTTCGTATGTTGAACCAGCCTTGCATCCCAGGGATGAAGCCCACTTGATCATGGTGGATAAGCTTTTTGATGTGCTGCTGGATTCTGTTTGCCAGTATTTTACTGAGGATTTTTGGATCGACGTTCATCAGGGATATTGGTCTAAAATTCTCTTTTTTTGTAGTGTCTCTGCCAGGCTTTTGTATCAGGATGGTGCTGGCCTCATAAAATGAGTTAGGGAGGATTCCCTCTTTTTATATGGATTGCAATAGTTTCAGAAGGAATGGCACCAGCTCCTCCTTGTACCTCTGTTAGAATTCGGTTGTGAATCCGTCTGGTCCTGGACTTTTTTTGGTTGGTAAACTATTCATTATTGCCTCAGTTTCAGAGCCTGTTATTGGTCTATTCAGAGATTCACCTTCCTGGTTTAGTCTTTGGAGAGTGTATGTGTCGAAGAATTTATCCATTTCTTCCGGGTTTTCTAGTTTGTTTGCATAGAGGTTTTTATAGTACTTTCTGATGGTAGTTTGTATTTCTGTGGGATGAGTGGTGATATCCCCTTTATCATTTTTTATTGCGTCTATTTGATTCTTCTCTCTTTTCTTCTTTATTAGTCTTGCTTAGCAGTCTAACGATTATGTTAATCTTTCAATTGATTCATTGATTTTTTGAAGGGTTTTATGTGTCTCTGTTTCCTTCAATTCTGGTATGATCTTAGTTATTTCTTGCCTTCTGCTAGCTTTTGAATGTGTTTGCTCTTGCTTCTCTATTTCTTTTAATTGCAATGTTAGGATGTCAATTTTAGATCTTTCCTGCTTTCTCTTGTGGACATTTAGTGCTAGAAATTTCCCTCTACACACTGCTTTGAATGTGTCCCAGAGATTCTGGTATGTTGCGTCTTTGTTCTCGTTGGTTTCAAAGAACATCTTTATTTCTGTCTTCATTTTCTTAGGTACCCAGTAGTCATTCAGGAGTAGGTTGTTCAGATTCCATGTAGTTCAGTGGTTTTGAGTGAGTTTCTTATTCCTGAGTTCTAGCTTGATTGCACTGTTGTCTGAGAGACAGTTTGTTATAATTTCTGTCCTTTTACATTTGCTGAGGAGTGCTTTACTTCCAACTATGTGGTCAGTTTTGGAATAGGTGTAGTGTGGTGCTGAAAAGAATGCATATTCTGCTGATTTGGGGTGGAGAGTTCTGTAGATGTGTATTAGGTCCGCTTGTTGTAGAGCTGAGTTCAATTCATGGATATCCTTGTTAACTTTCTGTCTCATTGATCTGTCTAATGTTGACAGTGGGGTGTTAAAGTCTCCCATTATTATTGTGTGGGAGTCTAAGTCTCTTTGTAGGTCTCTAAGGACTTGCTTTATGAATCTGGGTGCTCCTGTATTGGGTGCATATATATATTTAGGATAGTTAGCTCTTCTTGTTGAATTGATCCCTTTACCATTATGTAATGGCCTTCTTTGTCTCTTTTGATCTTTGTTGGTTTAAAGTCTGTTTTATCAGAGACTAGGATTGCAACCCCTGCCTTTTTTTGTTTTCCATTTGCTTGGTAGATCTTCCTCAATCTCTTTATTTTGAGCCTATATGTGTCTTTGCATGTGAGATGGGTTTCCTGAATACAGCACACTGATGGGTCTTGACCCTTTATCCAATTTGCCAGTCTGTGTCTTTTAATTGGAGCACTTAGCCCATTTACATTTAAGGTTAATATTGTTATGTGTGAATTTGATCCCATCATTATGATGTTAGCTGGTCATTTTGCTTGTTAGTTGATGCAGTTTCTTTGTAGCCTCAACAGTCTTTACAATTTGGCATGTTTTTGCAGTGGCTGGTACTGGTTGTTCCTTTCCATGTTTAGTGCTTCCTTCAGGAGCTCTTTTAGGGCAGGCTTGGGGGTGACAAAATCTCTCAGCATTTACTTGTCTGTAAAGTGTTTTATTTCTCCTTCACTTATAAAGCTTAGTTTGGCTGGCTGTGCAACTCTGGGTTGAAAAGTCTTTTCTTTAAGAATGTTGAATATTGGCCCCCACTCTCTTCTGGCTTGCAGAGTTTCTGCTGAGACATCAGCTGTTAGTCTGATGAGCTTCCCTTTGTGGTTAATCTGACCTTTCTCTGTGGCTGCCGTTAAGAATTTTTCCTTCTTTTCAACTTTGCTGAATCTGACAATTATCTGTCTTGAAGTTGCTCTTCTCGAGGAGTATCTTTGTGGCATTCTCTGTATTTCCTGAATTTGAATGTTGGCCTGCCTTGCTAGATTGGGGAAGTTATCCTGGAGAATATCCTGCAGAGTGTTTTCCATCTTGGTTCCATTCTCCCCGTCCCTTTCAGGTATACCTGTCAGACGTAGGTTTGGTCTTTTCACATATTCCCATATTTCTTGGAGACTTTGTTCATTTCTTTTTATTCTTTTTTCTGTAAGCTTCTCTTCTTGTTTCATTTCATTCATTTGGTCTTCCATCACTGATACCCTTTCTTCCTGCTGATCGAATCATCTTCTGAGGCTTCTGCATTCATCACATAGTTCTTGTGCCATGGTTTTCAGCTCCATTAGGTCCTTTAAGGATTTCTCTGCATTGATTTTTCTAGTTAGCCATTCGTCTAATTTTTTTTCAAGGTTTTAAACTTTTTTGCCATGGGTTCGAACTTCCTCCTTTAGCTTGGAGTAGTTTGATCATTTGAAGCCTTCTTCTCTCAACTCGTCAGAGTCATTCTCTGTCCAGCTTTGTTCCATTGCTGGTGAGCAGCTGCATTACTTTGGAGGAGGAGAGGCGCTCTGCTTTTTAGAGTTTCCAGTTTTTCTGCTTTGATTTTTCCGCCTCTTTTTGGTTTTATCTACCTTTGGTCTTTGATGATGGCGACGTACAAATGGAGTTTTGGTGTGGATGTCCTTTCTGATTGTTAGTTTTCCTTCTAACAGTCAGGACCCTCAGCTTCAGGTCTGTTGGAGTTTGGTGGAGGTCCACTCCAGACCCTGTTTGCCTGTGTATCAGCAGCGGAGGCTGCAGAACAGCGGATACTGGTGAACAGCAAATATTGCTGCCTGATCGTTCCTCTGGAAGTTTTGTCTCCAAGGAGTACCTGGCCATGTGAGGTGTCAGTTTCCCCCTACTGGGGAGTGCCTCCCGGTTAGGCTACTTGGGGGTCAGGGACCCACTTGAGGAGGCAGTCTGTCCGTGTTGAGATCTCCATCTGCATGCTGGGAGAACCACTACTCTCTTCAAAGCTGTCAGACAGGGACATTAAAGTTTGCAGAGGTTTCTGCTGGCTTTTCATTGCCTATGCCCTGCCCCCAGAGGTGGAGTCTACCGAGGCAGGCAGGCCTCCTTGAGCTGCAGTGGGCTCCACCCAGTTCGAGCTTCCCAGGTGCTTTGTTTTCCTTCTCAAGCCTCAGCAATGGTGGGCTCCCCTACCCCCGCCTTGCTGCCGCCTTGCAGTTTGATCTCAGACTGCTGTGCTAGCAATCAGTGAGCCTCCCTGGGTGTAGAACCCTCTGAGCCATGTTTGGGATATAATCTCCTGGTGTGCCATTTGCTAAGACTGTCAGAAAAGTGCAGTATTAGGGTGGGAATGACCCAATTTTCCAGGTGCTGTCCGTCACCCCTAGGAAAGGGAATTCCCTAACTCCTTGCACTTCCCAGGTGAGGCAATGCCTCACCCTGCTTCATCTCAGGCCCGGTGAAATGCACCCACTGTCTTGCACCCACCATCCGACAATGCCCAGTGAGATGCACCTGGTGCCTCAGTTGGAAATGCAGAAATCATTCATCTTCTGTGTCACTCACACTGGGAGCTGTAGACTGGAACTGTTCCTATTCGGCCATCTTGGCTCCACCCTCCAAGAGTAGCTATTCTTATGTGAGAGAAATCTTTAAAGTAACAACAGTAAATTTTTAAAAAATGAAGACATTATATAATGATCAAAGGATTAATCCAACAGGAAGATATCACAACTTTAAATATATATGCATTTAACACTGGAAATCCCCAATTTATAAAACAATTACTACTAGACCTAAGAGAAGAGATAGGCAGGACCACAGTAATAGTAGGGCACTTCAATACTCCACTGACAGCACTAGACAGATCAAGACAGAATGTCAACAAAGAAACAATGAAAAACTATATTCTAGAACAAATGGACTTAACATATGTTTACAGAACATTCTACCCAACAAATGTGGAATATACATTCTACTCATCAGCACATGGAGCATTCTCCAAGATACACCATATGATATGTCACAAAACAAGCCTCAGTAAATTTAAGAAAATCGAAATCATATCAAGTATCATCTCAGACTATAGTGGAATAAAACTGGAAATTAACTCCAAAACAAACACTTAAAACCATATAAATATATGCAAATTAAATAATCTACTCTTAAATGATCTTTGGGTTGACAATGAAATAAAGATGAAAAATTAAAATTAATTGAACTCAACGATATAGCTTGGATTTGTGTCCCCACCCAAATATTGTCAAATTGTGATCCCCAGTGTTGGAGGAGAGGCCTTGAGGGAGGTGACTGCATCATGGGAACAAATTTCTCCCTATCTGTTCACATGACAGTGAGTGATTTCTCACAAGATCTGATTGTTTTAAAATGTGTAGCCCCTCCCCCTTCCCACTCTTCCTCGTGCTTGAGCCAGGTAGGATGTTCTGGCTTCCCCTTCACCTTCCATCATAATTTTAAGCTTCCTGTGGCATACCCAGGCAAGCTTCTTGTACAGCTTGTGGAACCATGAGTCAATTAAACCACTTTTCTTTATAAATTACCCAGTCCCAGGTACATCTTCATAACAATGTGAGAATGGACTAATACACTTAACAATAATAGTGACACAACTTATCAAAACCTCTGGATTTAGCAAAAGTGTTGCTAAGAGGAAAGTTCACAGCATTAAATGCCTGCATCACGAAGTCTGAAAGAGCACAAATAGAAAACCTAATGTCACTCCTCAAGAAACTAAAGAAACAAGAATAAATCAAACCCGAGCCCAGCAGAAGAAAAGAAATAACAAAGACCAGAGCAGAACTAAATCCAATTGAAACAAAAAATACGAACTATAACTGAAACAAAAAGCTGGTTCTGAGAAAACATAAACAAAATTGCTAGACCATTAGTGAGTAACCAAGAAAAGGAGAAGATCCAAATAAGCTCAATTAGAAAGGAAATGGGAGATATTACAGCTGATGCCACCGAAATACAAATAATTATTCAAGGCTATTATGAACACCTTTATGTACACAAACAAGAAAATCTAGAGAAAGGTGGATAATTTCCCGGAAATATACAACCTTTTTAGATTAAATTTAGGAAGAAATAGAAACTCCAATCAGACCAATAACTAGGAGCATGATTGAATTAATAAAATAAAAATTGCCAACAAAAGATGTCCAGGACCAGATGAATTCACAGCTGAATTATATCACACATTCAGATAAGTATTAGTAGCAATCCTACTGACTCTATCCCAAAAGATAAAGAAAGGAGGAATCCTCCCTAAATTGTTTAATGAAGCCAGTATTACCCTAATACCAAAACCAGGGAAGTACACAACACAAAAATAAAACTACAAACAAATATCCCTGGTGAACATAGATGTAAAAACCCCAAACAGAATACTAGGTAACTAAATAAAACAGCATATCAAAAAGATAACACATCATGATCAAGTGGGTTTCATCCCAGGAATGCTGGGGTGGTTTAACATACAATAGTCAATAAATGTGGTACAACACATAAACATAAGTAAAAACCAAAATCATATGATCATCTCAATAGATGCAGATAAAGCATTTGTCAAAATCCAGCATCACTTTATAATTAAAACGCTCAGCAAAATTGGCATAGAAGGGACATATCTTAAGGTAGTAAAAGCTGTTCGTGACAAACCCACAGCCAACATTATATTGAATGGGGAAGAGTTGAAAGCATTTATTCTGAGAACTGGAACAGGATGAGTGTGCCCACTTTAACGACTTCTCTTCAACATAGTATTGGTTATAATAGCTAGAGCAATCAGACAAGAGAAAGAAATAAAGGGCATCCAAATTGGTAAAGAGGAAGTCAAACTGCCACTGTTCACTGATGATTATACAATCAGATACCTAAAAAACCCTAAAGACTCCCCCAAAAAGCTCCTAAATCTAATAATTGAATTCAGTAAAGTTTCAGGATACAAAATTAACATAGACAAATCAGTAGCACTGCTGTACAACAAAAACCAAGCTGATAATTAGACCAAAAACTCAACTCCTTTTACAAGAGCTGCAAAAAAATAAAATAAAATACATAGGAATATACTTAACTCAAGAAGTGAAAGATCTCTACAAGAAAAACTACAAAACACTGCTGAAAGAAATTATAGATGACACAAACAAAGAAAAACACATCCCATGCTCATGGATCATGCTCATATAATCAATAAGTGAAAATGACCATACGGCCTAAAGCAATCTACACATTCAGTGCAGTTCTCATAAAATTATCATCACCATTCCTCACAGAACTAGAAAAAACAATCTAAAATTCATATGGAACCAAAAATGAGCCCACATAGCCAAAGGAATACTAAGCAAAAACAACAAATCTGGAGGCAAAATATTACCTGATTCAAACTATACTTTAAAGCTACAGTCACCAAAACAGCATGGACTGCTATAAAAATAGGCAAATAGACGAATGCAACAGAATAGAGAATCCAGAAATAAAGCCAAATGTTTACAGTGAACTGATCTCTGACAAAGGAAACAATAACATAAAGTGAAGAAAGGAAACCCTGTTCAACAAATGGTGCCAGGAAAATTGACAAGCCACATGTAGAAGAATGAAACTGGATCCTCCTTTCTCGCCTTATACAAAAATCAACGCATTACCAACTAAGATACTGACTCATCTCATTGGAACTGTTCAGACAGTGGTTGCAGCCCAAGGAGGGTGAGCTGAAATTGGGAAGAGTGTCACCACATCTGGAAAGAGCAAGAGGTATGGGAACTCCCTCCACTACCCAAGGGAAGCCGTGAGGAACTATGCCATGAGGAACAGTGCATTCTGGCGCAGATACTGCACTTTTTCCACAGTCTTCACAACCCGCAGACCAGGAGATTCCCTCAGGTTCCTATACCACCAGGGCCCTGTGTTTCAAGCACAAAACCTTGCAGCCTTTTGGGCCGACACTGAGCTAGCTGTAGAAGTTTTTTTTTTCATACCCCAGTGTCACCTGGAATACCAGAGAGAAAGAACCGTTTACTCCCCTGGAAAGGGGGCTGAAGCCAGGGAGTGAAGTAGTCTAGCTCAGTGGATCCCACCCCCATGGAGCCCAGCAAACCAAAATCCACTGGCTTGAAATTCTCACTGCCAGCACAGCAGTCTGAAGTTGACCTGGGAAACAACAGCTTGGTGGGGGGTGGGGGGGCATCCACCATTACTGAGGCTTAAGTAGGTGGTTTTCTTTTCACAGTGTAAACAAAGGCACCAAGAAGTTCAAACTGGGTGGAGTCCACTGCAACTCAGGAAAGCCACTGTAGCCAGACTGCCTCTCTAGATGCTTCCTGTCTGGACAGGGTATCTCTGAAAGAAAGGCAGCAGTCCCAGTCAGGGGCTTATAAATAAAACTCCCTTCTCCCTAGGTGAGAGCACCTAGGGAAAAGGCAGCAGTGGGCACAGCTTCAGCAGACTTAAACGTTCCTGCCTGCCAGCTCAAAAGAGAGCAGAGGATCTCCCAGCACAGTCCTCAATCTCAGACTTCCTCTTCATGTGGGTCCCTGACCCCCTTGTCTCCTGGCTGGGAGACACCTCCCAGCAGGGGTCGACAGGCACCTCATACAGAGGAACCCTGGCTGACATCTGGCAGATGACCCTCTGGAACCAACCTTCCAGAGGAAAGAACAGGCAGCAATCATTGCTGTTCTGCAGCCTCCGCTGGTGATACCCAGGCAAACAGGGTCTGGAGTGGACTTCCAGCAAACTCCAGCAGACCTGCAGCACATGGGCTGGACTGTTAGAAGGAAAACTAACAAAATGAAAAAAATAGCATCAACATCAACAAAAAGGACTTCCACTCAGAAACCCCATCCAAAGGTGACCAAAATCAAAGACCAAAGGTAGATAAATCCACGAAGATGAGGAAAAACCAGTCCAAAAAGGCTGAAAATTCCAAAAAACCGGAATGCCTCTTCTCCTCCAAAGGATCACAACTCCTCACCAGCAAGGGAACAAAACTGAATGGAGAATGAGTTTGACAAATTGACAGAAGTAGGTTTCAGAAGGTGGGCAATAACAAACTGCTCAAAGCTAAAAGGGCATGTTCTAATCCAATGCAAGGAAGGTAAGAACTTTGAAAAAAGGTTAGAAGAATTGCTAACTAGAATAACCAGTTTATGGAAGAACATAAATGACCTGATGGAGCACGAGAACTTCGTGAGGCATACACAAGTATCAATAACTGAGTGATCAAGTGGAAGAAAGGATATCAGAGATTGAAAATCAACTTAATGAAATAAAGTGCAAAGACAATATCAGAGAAAAAAGAATGAAAAGGAATGAACAAAGCCTCAAAGAAATATGAGACTATGTGAAAAGACCAAACCTATGTTTGATTAGTGTACCTGAAAATGATGGGGAGAATGGAACCAAGTCGAAAAACACTCTTCAGGATATTATCCAGGAAAACTTCCCCAACCTAGCAAAACAGGCCAACATTCACATTCAAAAAGTTGAGAGAACACAAATGTACTCCTCGAGAAGAGCAATCCAAGACATATAATCTTCAGATTTATCAACGTTGAAATGAAGGAAAAAATGTTAAAGGCAACCAGAGAGAAAAGTCTGCTTACCCACAAAAGGACCCCCTCAAACTAACAGCAAATCTCTCTGCAGAAACCCTGCAAGCCTGAAGACAGTGGGGGCTAATATTCAACATTCTTAAAGAGAAGAATTTTCAACCCAGAATTTCATGTCCAGCCAAACTAAGCTTCATAAGTGAAGGAGAAATAAAATCCTTTACAGACAAGCAAATTCTGGAAATTCTGTCACCACAAGACCTGCCTTACAAGACCTCCTGAAAGAAGCACTAAACATGGAAAAGAAAAGTCGGTACCAGCCACTGCAAAAACATACCAAATTGTAAAGACCATCGACACTATGAAGAGACTGCATCAACTAACGGGCAGAATAACTAGCTAGCATCATAATGACAGGATCAAATTCACACATAGCAATATTAACCTTAAATGTAAACGGGCTAAATGCCCCAATTAAAAGACACAGACTGGCAAATTGAATAAAGAATCAAGACCCTTTGATGTGTTGTATTCAGGAGATCCATCTCATGTGCAAAGACACTCATACGCTCAAAATAATGGGATGGAGGAATATTTACCAAGCAAATGGAAAGAAAAAAAAAGCAGGGGTTGCAATTCTAGTCTCCGATAAAACAGACTTTAAACCAACAAAAATCAAAAAAGACAGAGAACAGCATTACGTACTGGTAAGGGGATTAATGCAACAAGAAGAGCTAACTATCCTAAATATATATGCACCCAATACAGGAGCACCCAGATTCATAAAGCAGGTTCTTACAGACCTGCAAAGAGACTTAGAATCCCACACAATAATAATGGGAGACATTATCACCCCATTGTCAAAATTAGACAGATCAACGAAACAGAAAATTAACAAGGATATTCAGGACATTAACTCATCTCTGGGTCAAGTGAATCTAATAGACACCTACAGAACTCTCTGCCCCAAATCAACAGAATATACATTCTTCTCAGCACCACATCGCAGTAATTCTAAAATTGACCTCATAATTGCAAGTAAGACACTCTTCAGCAAATGCAAAAGAACAGAAATCATAACAAACAGTTTCTCAAACCACTGGGCAATAAAATTAGAACTCAGGATTAACAAAGTCACTCAAAACTGCACAACTACATGGGAGATGAACAACCTCCTCCTGGATGACTACTGGGTAAATAACGAAATGAAGGGAGAAATAAAGAAGTTCTTTGAAACCAGTGAGAATGAAGACACAATGTACCAGAATTTCTGGGACACAGCTAAAGCAGTGTTTAGAGGGAAATTTATAGCACTAAATGCCCACAGGATAAAGCGAGAAAGATCTAAAATCAGCACCCTAACATCAAAATTAAAAGAACTAGAGAAGCAAGAGCAAACAAAGCCAAAAGCTCGCAGAAGACAAAAAATAACTAAAATCAGAGTAGAACTGAAGGAGATGGAGACAGGAAAGACCCTTCAAAAAATCAATAAATCCAGGAGCTGGTTTTTTTTTTTTTTTTTTGAAAAGTTTAACAAAATAGACTGCTAACCAGACTAATAAAGAAGAGAGAAGAATCAAATAGAAACAATAAAAACAGATAAAAGGGATATCACCACTGATCCCACAGAAATACAAACTAACATCAGAGAATACTATAAACAGCTCTATGCAAATAAACTAGAAAATCTAGAAAAAATGGATAAATTCCTCGACACATACACCCTCCCAAGACTAAACCAGGAATAAGTCGAATCCCTTAATAGACCAATAACAAGTTATGAAATTGAGGGTGTAATTAATAGAATACCAACCAAAAAAAGCTGAGGGCCAGATAGATTTGCAGCTGAATTCTACCAGAGATACAAAGAGAAGATGGTACCATTCCTTTGGAAACTATTCCAAGCAATACAAAAAGAGGGACTCCTCCCTAACTCATTTTATGAGGCCAGCATCATCCTGATACCAAAACCTGGCAAAGACAAAACAAAAAGAAAATTTCAGGGCAATATCCTGATGAATATCGATGTGAAAATCCTCAATAAAATACTGTCAAACCGAATCCAGCAGCACATCATAAAGCTTATTCCACCTCTGTCAAGTAGGCTTCATCCCTGGGATGCAAGCCTGGTTCAACATATGGAAACCAATAAATGTAATCCATCACATAAACAGAACCAATGACAAAAACCACATGATTATCTCAATAGATGCAGAAAGGCCTTCGATAAAATTCAACACCCTTTTATGCTAAATACTCTCAATAAACTAGGTATCGATGAAAAGTATCTGAAAATATTAAGAGCTATTTATGACAAACCCACAGCCAATATCATACTGAATGAGCAAAAGCTGAAAGCATTCCCTTTGAAAACTAGCACAAGACAAGGATGCCCTCTCTCACCAGTCCTATTCAACATCATATTGGAATTCCTGGCCAGGACAATCAGGCAAGAGAAAGAAATAAAGGGTATTCAAATAAGAAGAGAGGAAGTCAAATTATCTCTGTTTGCAGATGACATGATTGTATATTTAGAAAACCCATCGTGTTAGTCCAAAATCTCCTTAGACTGAAAAACAACTTCAGCAAAGCCTCAGGATACAAAATCCATGTGCAAAAACCACAGACATTTCTATATACCAATAATAGACAAACAGAGAGCCAAATCATGAGTGAACTCCCATTCACAATTACTACAAAGAGAATAAAATACCTAGGATTAAAACTTATAAGGAATGTGAAGGACCTCTTTAAAGAGAACTACACACTACTGCTCAAGGAAATGAAAGAGGACACAAACAAATGGAAGAACATTCCATGCTCATGGGTAGGAAGAATCAATATCATAGAAATGGCCATAGTGCCCGAAGTAATTGATAGATTCAATGCTATCCACATCAAGTTATCATTGACTTTCTTCATAGAATTAGAAAAAAACTACTTTAAATTTTATATGGACCCAAAAAAGAGCTTGTATAACCAAGACAATCCTAAGAAAAAGGAACAAAGCTGGAGTCATCACACTACTTTACTTCAAAGTATACTACAAGGCTACAGTAGCCAAAACAGCTTGGTATTGGTACCAAAACAGATATATAGATCAATGGAACAGATCTGAGGCCTCAGAAATAATGCCAAACATCTACGACGATCTGATCTTTGACAAACCTGACAAGAAAAGCAATGGTGAAAGAATTCCCCATTTAATAAATGATGTTGGGAAAACTGGGTAGCCATATGCAGAAAACTGAAACTGGACCCCTTCCTTACAACATATACAAAAATTAACTCAAGATGTATTAAAGACTAAAACGTAAGACCTAAAACCATAAAAGCCCTAGACGAAATCCTAGGCAACACCAGTCAGGACATAGTCATGGGCAAAGAGTTCATGACTAATGGATGAAAAGCAGTGGCAACAAAAGCTAAAATTGACAAATGGGATCTAACTAAACTAAAGAGCTTCTGCACACCAAAAGAAACTATCATCACAGGAAACAGGCAACCTACAGTATGGGAGAAAATTTTTGCAATCTATCCATCTGACAAAGGGCTAATGTTCAGAATCTACAAGAAACAAATTTACAAGGAAAAAACAACCCCATCAAAAAGTGGGCAAAGGATATGAACAGACACTTCTCAAAAGAAGACATTTATGTGACCAGCAAACATGAAAAAAAGCTTATCATCACTGGTGCTTAGAGAAATGCAAATCAAAACCACAATAAGATACCATCTCATGCCAGCTAGAATGACGATAATTAAAAAGTCATGAAACAACAGATGCTGGAGAGGATGTGGAGGAATAGGAATGCTTTTAAACTGTTGGTTGGAATGTAAATTAGTCCAAGTACTGTGGAAGACAGTGGTGATTTTTCAAGGATCTAGAACCAGAAATACCATTTCACCAAGCAATCCCTTTACTAGGTATATACCCAAAGGAATATAAATCATTCTACTATAAAGACATATGCACACGTGTGTTTATGGAAGCACTGTTCACAATAGCACAGACTTGGATCCAACCCAGATTTTCATCAATGACAGACTGGATAAAGAATACGTGGCACATATACACCATGGAATACTATACAGCTGTAAAAAGGATAAGTTTAGGTCCTTTGCAAGGACATGGTTGAAGCTGGAAACCATTATTCTCAGCAAACTAACACAGGAACGGAAAACCAACCACTGCCTGTTCTCACTCTTAAGTGGGAGTTTAACAATGAGAACACATGGACAAAGGGAGTTAAACATTACACACCGGGATTGTCATGGGGTTTGGGGCTAGGGGAGGGATAGCATTAGGATAAATATCTAGTGTAGATGACAGGTTGACGGGTGCAGTAAAACACCATGGCAAGTGTATACCTACGTAACAAACCGGCACGTTCTGCACATGTATGGCAGAACTTAAGGTATAATACCAAAAAAACCTAGATATTAGGATGAAATATGAAGGTTAAAGGAGAGCAGCATAATATTGTTTCTTCTGTCAACATTTGAGAAACTAAAGATCAACAGTATTTTAACCCACTGTCTTGTTATCTATTATTGTATTAGAAAGTACCTGATAAAAGTTTATAACAGAAATGGTGTTAGGCATGAAATCAGGAGAACTACAGAGGTTTAATGACTCTGATAGATACACTGGTATATGTATATCAAGTGAATGAAAATATTAAACCAAAAAATGAATGAGGGATAAGATATTCAAGTGACATTGGTACCCAGCACAACAGAATATAATTGAGGAAACACTTCATTTACATTTTTAAAAACATAATGGTAATTGCAATAACAAAGGCTGAGTTATAAATCTCTTGTGTCCTTTAGGACATATAATTCCTTTGCTATGCCATATAATAATGGGGCATACCGTGTGGCATGATAAGATTTAAAAAATGAACCTTGTCAGCTGTACGATATATAATTTGATTTCTATGAGAACATCCAAAATATTTAATATGGTATTCCAAGTAAAATTTATGTTCAAATTTTATTTTTATCATATATGTCTAAGAAATTTTAAAATAACAATTTAATTGAAATTTTGACCGCAATTTTTAAATATCTGCACTCTAATTATCTTTACAAATGAGCTACACTACTTTACTTACTACCAAGGCTAATTACAAGGTAGTATACAATATTCTGTTCCTTAGAGTCTATTTCAATATGTTGTCTCCAATTAGTTCAGTTTATTTGAAAATATGGTGTAAAAAAAAGATAAAAATTTTCTTTTAAAATGTAAGATTTATTTCAATGTCAGAACATTATTTTTGACTTCGGAATAATATTTTTGAAGTAGTGCCTTGTAGGTGCATTTCTGTGGCTTCTCAAACTCATCTAGAGTTTCTGAGACAGACATATAGACTAAGTAATTTAGCAAACAGTGCAATCTATAATTTAAAGATATGGAAATTCATTATATTTTAGTTGCAATAAAATTGTAAGTATATTTCTATAATAACTTACTGGTGTACATTAATTTAAAAATAGTTTTGGTATTCACCATGGAAATGTCTACCTGAACCTTGTTTAATCTTTATAAAAGTCGGTAATTATAGAATCTCTGCTTCAGAAAACCACCCAAGCTCCAGTTCATTGTCTATCAATTTTTGTGAAAAAAAATGTTTATTGAAAATAATGGTGTTTTCATAGTCGAATAAACAACTAAGGAAACAAACAAAAAAGAAAATTTCATTGCGAAAACCCTTCTAGACTTTGGCTTAGGCGAATAATTTATAAACAAGAACCCAAAAGCAAATGCAACAAAAATGAAAAGAAATAAATAGGACCTAATTAAACTAAATAACTTCTGCACAGCAAAATAAATAACCTGCAGAATAAACAGGCAACCCACAGAGTGGGAGGATATATCTGCAAACTATGCATCTAACAAAGAACTAATATCCAGAATCTACAAGAAACTCAAATCCGAAAAAAAAACACATAATCTCATCAAAAAGTGGGCAAAGAACACGAATAAACAATTATCCAAAGAAGATATTCAAACAGCCAACAAACATGAAAATATGCTCAACATATCGCAAGGACAAAAAACCAAACACCGCATGTTCTCACTCATAGGTGAGAATTGAACAATGAGAACACATGGACACAGGAAGGGGAACATCACATACCGGGGCCTGTTGTGGGGTGGGGGGAGGGGGGAGGGATAGCATTAGGAGATATACCTAATGCTAAATGACGAGTTAATGGGTGCAGCACACCAACATGGCACATGTATACATATGTAACAAACCTGCACGTTGTGCACATGTATCCTAAAACTTAAAGTGTAATAATAATAATAATAATAAAAGAAAATATGCTCAACATCACAAGTTATCAGGGACATGCGAATCGAAACCAAAATGAGATACCACCTTACTCCTGCAATAACGGCCATAATTTAAAAATTAGAAAAAATTAATGTTGTCGTGGATGTGGTGAAAATTGAACACTTTTAAACTGCTAGTGGGAATGTAAACTAGTACAATCACTATGGAAAACAGTATGGAAATTCTTTAAATAACTGAAAGTAGAACTATTATTTGAACCAGCAATCCTACTACTGGGTATCTACCCAAAGGAAAATTAGTCACTGTCTGAAAAAGGCACATAGACACACAGGTTTATAGCATAGCAGCACAATTCTCAATTGCTCAAATATGGAACCAACCTAAATGCCCATCAACCAAAGAGTGGATAAAGAAATTGTGGTATATATACACCATGGAGTACTACTTAGCCATAAAATGAAATGAAATAATGGCATTTGTTGTAACTTGGATGGAGTTGGAAATCATTATTCTAAGTGAAGTGACTCAGGAATGGAAAACCAAATAACATTATGTTCTCACTTATAAATGGGAACTAAGCTATGAGGATGCTAAAGTCTAGGAATGATATAATAAACTTTGTGGACTTGGGGAAAACATTGAGAGGGGTGTGAAAGATAAAAACTACATATTGGGTACAGTGTACACTGCTTGTATGACAGGTGCACCAAAATCTCAAAAAATCACCACTAAAAACCTAGCAATTTAACCAAAACAACTTGTTCCCCAAAAGCTATTGAAATAGGAAAGAGCAATCTAAATTTTAAAAAAAAGTAAAGAAAGGAACTGCTAAGGAAAAAAATAAAATCATCACTACTAATATGGTCATCCAGCCCAGAGGTAAAAGTATATCAACAAGACTTTATTGTATTGTAGATTAACTGTATTCTCTAACTTAAAAAAATTTGTATTTTCAATTTTTATAGATATTTGCTTATCATTATCTCCACCCATTGGTTTTAGATGTTCAAGGGTTTGTGCCATTTTATGTAAATTTTAGAACAAGTTTGCCAATGTCTACAAAAAAATTTCTGAGATTTTGATAGGAATTGCATTAACCTATAGACCAATTTGAATAGAATCAACGTTGTCATTATGATGAGTCTTCCAGTATATTAACACGGCATGTCACTATCCTTGTTTAGATCTCCTAAATACCAAAACAACAAAGTCCTGTATATGTATGGTTAGATTCACACCTGAATATTTCATGGGGTTTTTTATTTGAGCAATTGTAAATGCCATTATATTTTTAATTTTGATGTCACATACTTATTGTTAATATATAAAAATACAATAGATTTGGATATGTTTATCTTGTATATTGTGACATTGCTGAACTCAATAATTTGTTTTAGGAAATTATTTTTGTGTATTCTTTAGGATTTTCTATGTAGACAATCATGTCATTTGCAAATAAAGTTTTGTGTTTTGTTTTCACTATGTATTCCTATTATTTCTTCCACTTGTCTTATTGCATTTACTAGGAATTTCATTTTAATGTTGCATAAGAGTGGTGGGAGTGAACATTCTTTTCTTGTTTTTGTTTATTTCCATCTAACTTTAATTTTGGTTCAGGGAATATAAATGGTTTGTTACATGAGTAAATTATTTGTCACGGGAGCTTAGTGTAGATTTCATGTCTACAGGGGTGGGACAGCAGCAGTGAAATCTGCACATGTGCACCAGTCAATAAGTGGGGAGAGGCCATGGGTTAGTAAGTGCTGGTCAATCAGTGAGAGGAGACTGTGTGCAAGTGTTTGTCAGTAAAGCAGTTAGTGGTAGGCTGTGGGCTGGTGTACAGTAACTTTCTGATGGTTAGGAAGGGTCTGATGGCAAAGAAACTATGGCAGGGACCACTGAGAAATGTCCCAGCTTGGCATCTGAGGCTGCATCTCAAACAGGTGTGGCCAGGCAGGGCTATGGGAGAGGCTTTCAGACAGGGCAGTGTTCAGATCATACTGGCCCCATCCCACAGGCCACATAGCCATGTTCTGTACAGGTTTGACAGTCAACAAAGGCCAAAGCCTCCTGGGGAAGCATGGCAAGCCTTGGGGAATGGGCATCTTTGGCCATGCTCCACTGCAGCAATTTTCATACCAAACCCTCTGGGCTCCACACAGGTTGGAGTCCAGGTTGGAGTCAATTCTCCAAGCAGCCCTCCTGCACATATGTCCATGGGGGTCATGAGGCCTCCTGAAGTTAGGATTCTAGAGGTCTGTAGTAAGAATGTGCTACTTCATGCCTACTTAACTCACCCCTTCCCTAGGGACCGTGTGGTGATAGGAATTGTTCCTAGTGCTCAGAAACCTGTGCAAAGTTCCCAGATTTATCCCCCTTCAGTCCAGGGTCTGCATCCTTCTTCAATCCGCTCTCAATACCTTACTTTTAAAGATCTGCTTGGGGTGTGCTTATGTTCTTGATCTTGTCTCTCAGTGGGAGAAGTACATCCTGGCTGTGTGTAGTCAGCCTTCTTGGATTTTTCCCTTTTGTTCTTAATGTTAGGGAAAAGTACTCAGCCTGTAATCATTAAGTGTAGTGTTAGCTGTAGGTGTTTTGCAAATGCTTTTTATTAAGTTAAGGAAATTTCTTTTTGTAATTAGTTTTCTGAGAGTTTATATTATGATTGAGCAATGGACTTTGTAAAATGCAAATTGATATAGTTAAATAATTTTTCTTTTTTAGTCTGATGATGTGGTACATGTATTAGTCCATTTTCACACTGCTAATAAAGGCATGCCCAATATTGAATAATTTATACAGAAAACAGATTTAATGGACTCACAGTTCCATATGGCTGTGGAGATCTCACAATCATGGTGAAAGTCAAGGAGGGGCAAGTCACATCTTGCATGGATGGCAGCAGGAAAATAGAGAACTTGTGCAGGGAAACTCCCCCTTATAAAACCATCAGATGTCATGACACTTATTCACTGTCACAAGAACAGCACAGAAAAGACCTCCCCACATGATTCAATTACTTCCCACTGGATCCCTCCCACAACACGTGGCAATTCAAGGTGAGATGTGGATGGGGGCACAGCCAAACCATACCTTTCTGCCTGTGGCTCTTCCCAAATCTCATGTCCTCACATTTTAAAGCCACTCATGTCTTACCAACAGTCCCCCAAAGCCTTAACTCATCTCAACATTAACTCAACAGTTTACAGTCCAATGTCTCATCTGAGAAATTGGCCAAAACAAATGGGCTACAGGATACATGCAAGTTCAAAATCCAGCAGGACAGTCAAATCTCAAAGCTCCAAAATGATCTCCTTTGACTCCATGTCTTGCATTTAAGTCATACTTACGCAACTGGTGGGTTTCTATGTTCTTGGGTAGCTCCATCCTGTGGCTTTTCAGGGTACAGCCTCCCTTCTGGCTGCTTTCATGGGCTGTTGTTGAGTATCTGCAGCCTTTCCAAGTGCATGGTGCAAGCTGTCGATGAATCTACCATTCTGGACTCTGGAGGATGGTGGCCCTCTTCTCAAAGCTCCACTAGGCAGTGCTCCAGTGGAGACTCTGTGTGGGGGCTCCCACCCCATATTTCCATTCCACACTGCTTTAGCAGAGGTTCTCCATAAGCTACCCACTCCTGCAGCAAACTTCTGCCTGGACATCCAGGCGTTTCCATACATTCTCTGAAACCTAGGCAGAGGTTCCCAAACCTCAATTCTTGACTTCTGTGCACCTGCAGGCTCTACATCACATGAAAGCTGGCCTCTGAAGCCATGGCCCATGCTGTACTTTGGCCCCTTTTAGTCATTGCTGGAGCAGCTGGGAGGCAGGTCACCAAGTCCCTAGACTGCACAAAGAAGAGGGACCCTGGCCATCCCACGAAATTATTTATTCCTCCTAGGTCTCCAGCCCTGTGATGTGAGAGCCTGCCACAAAGGTCTCTGACATGCCCTGGAAACATTTTCCCCATTGTCTTGGTGATTAACATTTGGCTCCTCTTTACTTATGCAAATTTCTGCTGCCAGCTTGAATTTCTCCTTAGAAAATAGGATTTCTTTTCTATCACACTGTCAGGCTGCAAGTTTTCTGAACTTTTATACTCTCTTTCCCTTTTAAAACTGAATACCTTTAACAGCACCAATGTCACATCTTGAATGCTTTGCTGCTTAGAAATTTCTTCTGCCAGATACCCTAAATGATCTCTCTTAAGTTCAAAGTTCCAGAAATCTCTAGGGCAGGGCAAAATGCTGCCAGTTTCTTTGCTAAAATATAACAAGAGTAACTTTTGCTCCAGTTCCCAACAAGTTCCACATCTCCATCTGAGACCACCTCAGCCTGTATTTCATTGTCCATATCATTATCAGCATTTTGGTCAAAGCCATTCAACAAGTCTCTAGTGAGTTTAAAACTTTCCCACATTTTCCTGTCTTCTTCTGAGCCCTCCAAACTGTTGAAACCTCTGCCTCTTACCCAGTTCCAAAGTCAGTTTTATGTTTTTGGGTATCTTTTTAGCAATGCTCCACTCTACTGGTATCAATTTATTGCATTAATAAGTTTTCCTACTGCTAACAAAGACATACTCAGGACTGGGTAATTTATACAGAAAAAACGTTTAATCGACTCTCAGTTCCACATGGCTGAGGAGGCCTCACAATCATGGCAGAAGGCAAGGAGGAACAAGTCACATCTTACATGGATGGCAGCAGGCAAAGAGCTAAATTGTGCAGAGAAACTCACCCTTATAAAACCGTCAGATCTCATGAGACTTATTTGCTATTATGAGAACAGCACAGGAAATACCTGCCCCCATGATTCAATTACCTCCCAGTGGGTCCCTCCCACAACACATTGTGGGAATTCAAGATGAGATTTGGGTGGGGACACAGCCAAACCTTACCAGTAGAGTACACTAATATTCAAATGTTGAACTAGCTTTACATACCTAGAAAAATCCCACTTAGCCATGGTTTATAAACCATGCTGAATTTTATACATTGCTGAATTTTAATTTGCTAATATTTTGTTTACTTTTTCCATTTAAGTTTATGTGAGGTGTGGGTTTATAATTTTTATTTTATTTTACTGTCTGTCTGGTTCCAGTGCCAAGGCCTCTGCTATGGTTTGTTTGGCACTGCCAAGTTTATGTTAATATTTTAACCCCTATGTTGGAGGTGGACCTTGTGGGAGGTGTTTGGATTGAGATTGGATCCCTCACGAATAACTTAGTGTCATTCTCATGGGAGTGAGTAATTTCTCACTATTACTTGCTTTGAGAACAGTTGTTGGAAAGAGCCTGGCAAACCCTACACTCACGCCCCTGTCTGTCTGTCTGTCTGTCTCTCTTTCTGTCTCTGTTGCTTCCTCTCTCACCATGTGATCTCCACATGCCAGCTCTTCATTAACTTATGCCATAAAAGCCTTCAACAGAAGCAAATGCTGTCACTATGCTTCTCCTACTGCCTGTAGATCTATGAGTCAACTAAACAGTTTTTACTTATAAATTACTCAGTCACAGATATTTCTTCATAACAACACAAAGACAACTTCAAAAAATGAGTTAGCAATTGTTCCTTTCTATTCAATTTTCCAGAAGAACTTGTGTAAAATTTGTATTAATTCATTTGTAAATGTTGGTAAAATTCTTTATTGAAGCCATCTAAGCCTGGGGTTTTCTTTTGCAGGAGTTGCTTAATTACAAATTCAATTAATTTAATAGTTATAAGACTATTCCACTTATCTGTTTATCTTGGTTGAGTTTTGGTATTTTGTGTGTTTTGAGGAATTGCTTTAGTTCTAAGTTTTCAGATGTATGGGTGTAAACTTGTTGATATCTTTTTCTTATTATCTTTTTAACAGTTACAGGACTGCTAAGACATCTTTGGCTTTATTTATAATACTGGTGTTTTGTGTGTCTTCTTTTTATGTTTGTCACTCTTGTTAGATATTTTTCAAATTTTATTGATTAGTTTTTGAGAGCTAGATTTTTTATTTTGAGACAAGGTCTCAATCTGCCACCCAGACTGGGGAGTAGTGGCACAATCATGACTCATAGCAGCCTTGACTTCCCTGGGCTCAGATGACCATCCCACGTCAGCTTCCCAAGTAGCTGGGACCACAAGCATGTGCCACCATGCCCAGCTAATTTAATTAATTAATTATTTTTTTTTGGAGGGATGGGCTTTTGCCATGTTGCCCAGGCTGGTCTCCAACTTCAGAGCTCAAGAAATTCACCTGCTTTGGCCTTCCACAGAGTTGAGATAATCGGCGTGAGCACCTGCACCCAGTGAGAACTAGCTTTTAATTTTATTTTATTTCTTTTTTATTCTGTTTTCAGGTTCATAGATTTCTGCTCATATTTTTATTAACTACCTTCTACTTGCTTAACATTCATGTTCCTCTTCTCTTTATAATTTCTTGAGGTAAGAATTTAGATTATCGATTTGAGATATTTTATCTTTTCTCATGTAAGCTTTAGTGCTATAACTTTTCTTCTAACCGCTGCTTTAACTGTGTCCCACAAATTTTGATATATTGTATAATTATTTTAATTCATTTGTATATATTTTCAGAATTTCCTTTGAGATTTCCTCTTTGACTCGTGGATTCTTTGAAAGTGTGATTATTAACTTTGCAGGTCTTTGAAAATATTTATTTTTATTATTATCAATTTATGTTTTAATCTAATTATGATTGAAAAAACTTTGTATTGTTTTGAGTCTCTTAAATTTGTTGATTTGTTTTATGACCCAAGTTTTAGTCTATCCTGGTGAAATTTTCATGGACACTTGAATAGAATATGCATTCTGCTGTTATTGGCTCAGGTGTTCTATATTTTGGGGTTTTTCCATTAGATTGGTACAAAAGTAATTGCAGTTTTGCCATTATTTTGAATATATTAATATGAATATATTCCTGCTGATTTTTGTGTAGTACACGTTTCATCAATTGTTGAGAGAGAAGTGTTGAAATCTTTGATTAGAATTCTCATTTTTCTGTCCTTTTTCAGTTCCATCAGTTTTTGCCTCACATATTTTGTAACTTTTTTGGTACATATTTGAAATTCCTATGTATTGCTAGTATATTCATTACTTTATTATTATGCTGTGTCCCTATATGTTCATGGTAATTTTCTCTACTATGATATCTACTTTATCTTATTGATGTTGCTACTTTGAGGTGTTTTTTTTAATCCGTGTTTGCATGGCATTTCTTTTACATCTGTTTACTTTCAATCTTCCTATATTATTATGTGGGAACTGAGTTTCTAGTGGACAATGTGTAGTCAGTCATATTTTTTTTTCTTTTTTTTATTATACTTTAAGTTTTAGGGTACATGTGCACATTGTGCAGGTTAGTTACATATGTATACATGTGCCATGCTGGTGCACTGCACCCACTAACTCGTCATCTAGCATTAGGTATATCTCCCAATGCTATCCCTCCCCCCTCCCCCCACCCCACAACAGTCCCCAGAGTGTGATATTCCCCTTCCTGTGTCCATGTGATCTCATTGTTCAATTCCCACCTATGAGTGAGAATATGCGGTGTTTGGTTTTTTGTTCTTGCGATAGTTTACTGAGAATGATGGTTTCCAATTTCATCCATGTCCCTACAAAGGACATGAACTCATCATTTTTTATGGCTACATAGTATTCCATGGTGTATATGTGCCACATTTTCTTAATCCAGTCTATCATTGTTGGACATTTGGCTTGGTTCCAAGTCTTTGCTATTGTGAATAATGCCGCAATAAACATACGTGTGCATGTGTCTTTATAGCAGCATGATTTATAGTCCTTTGGGTATATACCCAGTAATGGGATGGCTGGGTCAAATGGTATTTCTAGTTCTAGATCCCTGAGGAATCGCCACACTGACTTCCACAATGGTTGAACTAGTTTACAGTCCCACCAACAGTGTAAAAGTGTTCCTATTTCTCCACATCCTCTCCAGCACCTGTTGTTTCCTGACTTTTTAATGATTGCCATTCTAACTGGTGTGAGATGATATCTCATAGTGGTTTTGATTTGCATTTCTCTGATGGCCAGTGATGATGAGCATTTTTTCATGTGTTTTTTGGCTGCATAAGTGTCTTCTTTTGAGAAGTGTCTGTTCATGTCCTTTTTTTAAATCATTCTGCGAACCTTTATTTTTAAATTGGCATGTATAGAGAACTTGAATTTATATAGTTATTGACATGTCTGCATTTAAGTCTACCATTTATAATTTGTTTTCTATTTATGTCCTCTCTCATTCCCCTGTTTCTCTTTACTTGTCTTTCTGTGTGTTATTGGAACATTTGAGTAATTCCATCTTGTTTTGTGTACAGTATTCTTTCATTATGCTTTATCCGATTTTTTTTCATTTTTCATTTTACTTTAAATTCTGGGATACATGTTCAGAATGTACAGGTTTGTTACATAGGTATACATGTGCCATGGTGGTTTGCTGCACCTATCAACCCGTCATCTAGGTTTTAAGCCCTGCGTGCATTAGGTATTTGTCCTAATGCTTTCCCTCCCCTTGCCCCCGACCCCCTGACAAGCCCCAGTGTGTGATGTTTCCTCCCTGGGTCCATGTATTCTCATTGTTCAGCTCCCACTTACGAGTGAGAACATGCAGTGTTTTTGTTTTCTGTTCCTGTGTTAGCTTGCAGTGATGGCTTCCAGCTTCATCCATGTCTCTGCAAAGGACATGATGTCATTTTTTATGGCTGCATAGTATTCCATGGTGTATATGTGCCACATCTTCTTTATCCAGTCTATCATTGATGGGCATTTGGGCTAGTTCCAAGTCTTTACTATTGTAAATAGTGCCACAGTAAACATACGTGTGCATGTATCTTTATAGTAGAATGATTTATAATCCTTTGGGTTATTCCCAGTGATGGGATTGCTAGGTCAAATGGTATTTCTGGTTTCAGATCCTTGAGGAATCACCACACTGTCTTCCACAATGGTTGAACTAATTTACACTCCCACCAACAGTGTAAAACTGTTCCCATTTCTCCACAGCCTCACCAGCATCTGTTGTTTCCTGACTTTTTAATGATCGCCATTTTAGCTGGCATGAGATGGTATCTCATTGTAGTTTGATTTGCATTTCTCTAATGACCAATGATGATGAGATTTTTTCATACTTTTTTGGCCACAAAAATGTCTTCCTTTGAGAAGTGTGTATTCATAACCTTCACCCAATTTTTGATGGGGTAGTTTGATTTTTTCTTGTAAATTTGTTTAAGTTCCTTATAGATTATTGATATTAGACCTTTGTCAGATGGGTAGATAGCAAAAAATTCTCGATTACGTAGGTTTCCTTTTCACTCTGGTGATAATTTGTTATGCTGTGCAGAGACTCTTTAGTTTAATTAGATCCCATTTGCCAATTTTGGCTTTTGTTGCCGTTGCTTTTGGTGTTTTAGTCATGAAGTCTTTGCCCATGCCTGGGTCCTGAATGGTATTGCCCAGGTTTTCTTCCAGGGTTTTCATGGTTTTAGCTTTTACATTTAAGTCTTTACTCCATCTTGAGTTAATTTTTCTATAATGTGTAAGGAAGAAGTCCAGTTTCTGTTCTTTGCATATGGCATATGGCTAGCCAGTTTTCGCAGAACCATTTATTTTATAGAGAATCCTTTCCTCATTGCTTGTTTTTGCCAGGTTTGTTGAAGATCAGATGGTTGCAGATGTATGGTGTTATTACTGAGGTCTCTGTTTTGTCCCATTGCCCTATATATCTGTTTTGATACCAGTACCATGCTGTTTTGGTTACTGTAGCCTTGTAGTATAGTTTGAAGTCAGGTAGTGTGATGTCTCCAGCTTTGTTCTTTTTGCTTAGGATTGTCTTGGCTATGCAAGATCTCTTTTGGTTCCATATGGAATTCAAAGTAGCTTTCTCTAATTCTGCAAATAAAGTCCATGGTGGTTTGTTGGGAATAGAATTGGATCTGTAAATTACTTTTGGCAGTATGGCCATTTTCATGATATTAGTTCTTCTTATCAATGAACATGGAATGTTTTCCATTTCTTTGTGTCCTGTCTTATATCCTTGAGCAGTGGTTTGTAGTTCTCCTTGAAGAGATCCTTCACATTTTTTGTAAGTTATATTCCTAGGTATTTTATTCTCTTTGTAGCAATTGTGAATGAGAGCTAACTCATCATTTGGCTCTCTACTTGTCTACTGTTGGTGTATAGATATGCTTGTGATTTTGTATCCTAAGACTTTGCTGAAGTTGCATATCAGCTTAAGGAGTTTTTGGGCTGAGACAATGGGATTTTCTAAATATATAATCATGTCGTCTTCAAACAGAGATTATTTGACTTCCTATTTTCCTATTTGAATATCCTTTATTTCTTTCTCTTGCCTGATTGTCCTGGCCAGAACTTCCAATATGATGTTGAACAGGAGTGGTGAGAGAGGGCATCCTTGCTTGTGCCAGCTTTCAAAAGGAATGCTTCCAGCTTTTGCCCATTCAATATGATATTGGTTATGGGTTTGTTATAAATAGCTCTTATTATTTTGAGATATGTCCTATCAGTACCTAGTTTATTGAGAGTTTTTAGAATGAAGGGCTGTTGAATTCTATTGAAGGTCTTTTCTGCATCTATTGAGATAATCATGTGGTTTTGCCATTGGTTCTATTTATGTGATGGATTATGATTTTTGATTTGCATATGTCAAACCAGCCTTGCATCCCAGGGATGACACCTACTTGATAGTGGTGGATAAGCTTTTTGATGTGCTCTGGATTCAGTTTGCCAGTATTTTATTGAGGATTTTCACATCAATGTTCATCAGGGATATTGCCCTGAAATTTTCTTTTTTTTGTTGTGTCTCTGCCAGGCTTTGGTATCAGGATGATGCTGGCCTCATAAAATGAGTTAGGGAGGAGTTCCTCTTTTTGTGTTGTTTGGAATAGTTTCCAAAGGAATGGTACCATCTTCTCTTTGTACCTTTGGTAGAATTGGGCTGTGAGTCTGTGTGTTCCTGGACTTCTTTTTTTTTGGTTGGTAGGCTATTAATTACTGCCTCAATTTCAGAACTTGTTATTGGTCTATTCAGGGATTTGACTTCTTCCTTGTTTAGTCTTGAGAAGGTTTATGTGTCCAGGAATTTATCCATTTCTTCTAGATTTTCTAATTTATTTGTATAGAGGTGTTTGTAGTATTCTCGGATGGTAGTTTGTATTTCTGTGGTGTCAGTGGTAATATCCCCTTTATTATTTTTTATTGTGTTTACTTGATTCTTCTCTCTTTTCTTCTATATTAGTCTAGCTAGTGGCCCATATATTTTTTAATCTTTTAAAAAAAACAGCTTCTGGATTCATTATTTTTTGGAGGGTTTTTTGTGTCTTCATCTCCTTCAGTTTTGCTCTGATCTCAGTTATTTCCCATCTTATGGTAGCTTTTGAATTTGTTTGCTCTTGCTTCTCGATTTTAGATCTTTCTCGCTTTCTTTTGTGGGCCTTTAGTGCTATAATTTTTTTCCCTAACACTGCATTAGCTGTGTCCCAGAGATTCTGCTACACTGTCTCTCGGTTCTCATTAGTTTCAAATAAGTTCTTTATTTCTCCCTTAATTTTGTTATTTACCCGGTAGTCATTAAGGAGCAGGTTGTTTAATTTCCATGTAGCTGTGCAGTTTTGATTGACTTTGTTAATCCTGTGTTCTAATGTGATTGCATTGTGGTCTGAGACACTGTAATGATTCCCATTCTTTTGCATTTGCCAAGAAGTGCTTTTTTTTTTTTTTTTTTTTTTTTTTTTTTTTTTTTTTTTTTTAGGAGCCAAAGTTCTGATTTCAGCCATATTCTGCAACTGCCACATGTGCATTTTTTTTCTTTTTTTAAATTTATTATTATTCTTTAAGTTTTAGGGTACATGTGCACAATGTGCAGGTTAGTTACATATGTATACATGTGCCATGCTGGTGTGCTGCACCCATTAACTCGTCATTTAGCATTAGGTATATCTAATAATGCTATCCCTCCCACCTCCCCCCACCCTGAAACAGTCCCCAGAGTGTGATGTTCCCCTTCCTGTATCCATGTGTTCTCATTGTTCAATTTCCATCTATGAGTGAGAACATGCAGTGTTTGGTTTTTTGTCCTTGCAATAGTTTACTGAGAATGATGATTTCCAATTTCATCCATGTCCCTACAAAGGACATGAACTCATCATTTTTTCTGGCTGCACAGTATTCCATGGTGTATATGTGCCACATTTTCTTAATCCAGTCTATCATTGTTGGATATTTGGGTTGGTTCCAAGTCTTTGCTATTGTGAATAATGCCGCAATAAACATACGTGTGCATGTGTCTTTATAGTAACATGATTTATAGTCCTTTGAGTATATACCCAGTAATGTGATGGCTGGGCCAAATGGTATTTCTAGTTCTAGATCCCTGAGGGATCGCCACACTGACTTCCACAAGGGTTGAACTAGTTTACAGTCCCATCAACAGTGTAAAAGCGTTCTTATTTCTCCACATCCTCTCCAGCAGCTGTTTTTTCCTGACTTTTTAATGATTGTCATTCTAACTGGTGTGAGATGGTATCTCATTGTGGTTTTGATTTGCATTTCTCTGATGGCCAGTGATGATGAGCATTTTTTCATGTGTCTTTTGGCTGCATAAATGTCTTCTTTTGAGAAGTGTCTGTTCATATCTTTTGCCCATTTTTTCATGGGGTTGTTTTTTTTTTCTTGTAAATTTGTTTGAGTTCATTGTAGATTCTGGATATTAGCCCTTTGTCAGATGAGTAGGTTGCGAAACTTTTCTCCCATTTTCTAGGTTGCCTGTTCACTCTGATGGTAGTTTCTTTTGCTGTGCAGAAGCTCTTTAGTTTAATTAGATCCCATTTGTCAATTTTGGATTTTGTTGCCATTGCTTTTGGTGTTTTAGACATGAAGTCCTTGCCCATGCCTATGTCCTGAATGGTAATGCCTAGGTTTTCTTCTAGGGTTTTTATGGTTTTAGGTCTAACGTTTAAGACTTTAATCAATTTGAATTAATTTTTGTATAAGGTGTAAGGAAGGGATCCAGTTTCAGCTTTCTACATGTGGCTAGCCAGTTTTCCCAGCACCATTTATTAAATAGGGAATCCTTTCCCCATTGCTTGTTTTTGTCAGGTTTGTCAAAGATCAGATAGTTGTAGATATGAGGCATTATTTCTGAGGGCTCTGTTCTGTCCCATTGATCTATATCTGTGTTTTGGTACCAGTACCATGCTGTTTTGGTTACTGTAGTCTTGTAGTATAGTTTGAAGTCAGGTAGCGTGATGCCTCTGGCTTTGTTCTTTTGGCTTAGGATTGACTTGATGATGCCGGCTCTTTTTTGGTTCCATATGAACTTTAAAGAAGTTTTTTCCAATTCTGTGAAGAAAGTCATTGGTAGCTTGATGGGGATGGCATTGAATCTATAAATTACTTTGGGCAGTATGGCCATTTTTACTATATTGATTCTTCCTACCCATGAGCATAGAATGTTCTTCCATTTGTTAGTATCCTCTTTTATTTCATTGGGCAGTGGTTTGTAGGTCTCCTTGAAGAGGTCCTTCACGTCCCTTGTAAGTTGGATTGCTAGGTATTTTATTCTCTTTGAAGCAATTGTGAATGGGAGTTCACTCATGATTTGGCTCTCTGTTTGTCTGTTATTGGTGTATAGTAATGCTTGTGATGTTTGTACATTGATTTTGTATCCTGAGACTGCTGAAGTTGCTTATCAGCTTAAGGAGATTTTGGGCTGAGACAATGGGGGTTTCTAGATATACAATCATGTCGTCTGCAAACAGGGACAATTTGACTTCCTCTTTTCTTATTGAATACACTTTGTTTCCTTCTCCTGCCTAATTGCCCTGGCCAGAACTTCCAACACTGTGTTGAATAGGAGTGGTGAGAGAGGGCATCCCTGTCTTGTGCCAGTTTTCAAAGGGAATGCTTCCGGTTTTTGCCCATTCAGTATGATATTTCCTGTGGGTTTGTCATAGATAGCTCTTATTATTTTGAGATATGTCCCATCAATGTGTAATTTATTGAGAGTTTTTAGCATGAGGGGTTGTTGAATTTTGTCAAAGGCCTTTTCTGTATCTACTGAGATAATCATATGGTTTTTGTTTTTGGTTCTGTTTAGTTTATATGCTGGATTACATTTATTGATTTGCATATATTGAACCAGCCTTGCATCCCATGGATGAAGCCCACCTGATCATATTGGATAAGCTTTTTGATGTGCAGCTGGATTCGGTTTGCCAGTATTTTGTTGAGGATTTTTGCATCGATGTTCATCAAGGGTATTGGTCTAAATTCTCTTTTTTGGTTGTGTCTCTGCCCAGCTTTGGTATCAGGATGATGCTGGCCTCATAAAATGAGTTAAGGAGGATTCCTTCTTTTTCTATTGATTGGAATAGTTTCAGAAGGAATGGTACCAGTTCCTCATTGTACCTCTGGTACAATTCAGCTGTGAATCCTTCTGGTCCTGGACACTTTTTGGTTGGTAAGCTATTGATTATTGACACAATTTCAGAGCCTGTTATTGGTCTATTCAGAGATTCAACTTCTTCCTGGTTTAGTCTTGGGAGAGCGTATGTGTCAAGGAATTTATCCATTTATTCTAGATTTTCTAGTTTATTTGTGTAGAGGTGTTTGTAGTATTCTCTGATGCTAGTTTGTATTTCTGTGGGATTGGTGGTGATATCCCCTTTATCATTTTTTATTGCGTCTATTTGATTCTTCTCTCTGTTTTTTTTATTAGTCTTGCTAGCAGTCTATCAATTTTGTTGATCCTTTCAAAAAAACAGCTCCTGGATTCATTAATTTTTTGAAGGGTTTTTTGTGTCTCTATTTCCTTCAGTTCTGCTCTGATTTTAGTTATTTCTTGCCTTCTGCTAGCTTTTGAATGTGTTTGCTCTTGCTTTTCTAGTTCTTTTAATTGTGATGTTAGGGTGTCAATTTTGGATCTTTCCTGCTTTCTCTTGTGGGCATTTAGTGCTATAAATTTCCTCTACACACTGCTTTGAATGTGTCCCAGACATTCTGGTATGTTTTGTCCTTGTTCTCGTTGGTTTCAAAGAACATCTTTATTTCTGCCTTCATTTCGTTATGTACCCAGTAGTCATTCAGGAGCAGGTTGTTCAGTCTCCATGTAGTTGATCGGTGTTGAGTGAGTTTCTTAATCCTGAGTTCTAGTTTGATTGCACTGTGGTCTGAGAGACAGTTTGTTATAATTTCTGATCTTTTAAATTTGCTGAGAAGAGCTTTACTTCCAAGTATGTGGTTAATTTTGGAATAGGTGTGGTGTGGTGCTGAAAAAAATGTATATTCTGTTGATTTGGGGTGGAGAGTTCTGTAGATGTCTATTAGGTCCACTTGGTGCAGAGCTGAGTTCAATTCCTGTGTATCCTTGTTAACTTTCTTTCTCTTTGATCTGTCTAATGTTGACAGTGGGGTGTTAAAGTCTCCCATTATTAATGTGTGGGAGTCTAAGTCTCTTTGTAGGTCACTCAGGACTTGCTTTATGAATATGGATGCTCCTGTATTGGGTGCATATATATTTAGGATAGTTAGCTCTTCTTGTTGAATTGATCCCTTTACCATTATGTAATGGCCTTCTTTGTCTCTCTTGATCTTTGTTGGTTTAAAGTCTGTTTTATCAGAGACTAGGATTGCAACCCCTGCCTTTTTTTGTTTTCCATTTGCTTGGTAGATCTTCCTCCATCCTTTTATTTTGAGCCTATGTGTGTCTCTGCATGTGAGATGGGTTTCTTGAGTACAGCACACTGATGGGTCTTGACTCTTTATCCAATTTGCCAGTCTGTGTCTTTTAATTGGAACATTTAGTCCATTTATATTAACGTTAATATTGTTATGTATGAATTTGATCCTGTCATTATGATGTTAGCTGGTTATTTTTCTAGTTATTTGATGCAGTTTCTTCCTAGTCTCTATGGTCTTTACATTTTGGCATGATTTTGCAGCAGCTGGTACTGGTTACGCCTTTCCATGTTTAGTGCTTCCTTCAGGAGCTCTTTTAGGTTAGGCCTGGTGGTGACAAAATGTCTCAGCATTTGCTTGTCTGTAAAGTATTTTATTTGTCCTTCTCTTGTGAAGCTTAATTTGGCTGGACACGAAATTCTGGGTTGAAAATTCTTTTCTTTAAAAATGTTAAATATTTGTCCCCACTCTCTGTTGACTTGTAGAGTTTCTGCAGAGAGATCTGGTGTTAGTCTGATGTGCTTTCCTTTGTAGGTAACCTGATTTTTCTCTCTGGCTGCCCTGAACATTTTTTTTTGTTTATTTTAACCTTGTAGAAACTGATGATTATGTGTCTTGGGATTGCTCTTCTCGAGGAGTATCTTAGTGGTGTTCTCTGTGTTTCCTGAATCTGAATGTTGGCCTGTCTTGCTAGGATGGCAAAGTTCTCCTGGATAATATCTGAAGTGTGTTTTCCAACTTGGTTCCATTCTCTCTGTCACTTTCAGGTACACCAATCAATAGTAGATTTGATCTTTTCACATAGTTCCTTATTTCTTGGAGGGCTTGTTCGTTCCTTTTCATTCTTTTTTCTCTAATCTTGTCTTCACACTTTAGTTCATGAAGTTGATCTACAATCGCTGATATCCTTTCTTCCACTTGATTGATTTTGCTATTGGTACTTGTGTATGCTTCACAAAATTCTTGTGCTGTGTTTTTCAGCTCCATCAAGACATTTATATTCTTCTCTAAACTGGTTATTCTAGTTAGCAGTTCCTTTAACCTTATATCAAGGTTCTTAGCTTTTTGGCATTGGGTTAGAACACGCTCCTTTAGCTCTGAAGAGTTTGTTATTACCCACTTTCTGAAGCCTACTTCTGTCAATTGATCAATCTCATTCTTAGTCCAGTTTTGTGTTCTTTATGCAGATGAGTTGCAATCATTTGGAGAAGCATTCTGGTTTTTGGAATTTTCTTTGTTTTGTTCCTGGTTTTTCCTCATCTTCCTGGATTTATCTACCTTTGATCTTTGAGTGTGATGACCTGAGGATGGGGATTTTTGTGGGCGTCCTTTATGTTAATGTTGATGTTGTTGCTTTCTGTTTGTCAGGTTTTTTTCTAACAGTCAGGCTTCTCTTCTGCAGGTCTGCTGGAGTTTGCTGGAGGTCCACTCCAGACCCTGTTCACCTGGGTATCACTAGTGGAGCCTGCAGAACAGCAAAGGTTGCTGCCTGTTCCTCCCTCTGGAAGTTCCATCCCAGGAGGGCACCAGCCTGATGCCAGATGGAGCTCTCTTGTATAAGGTGTCTGTCAACTTCTGCTGGGAGGTTTCTCCCTGTCAGGAGGCTCGGGGATCAGGGACCCACTTAAGTAGGCTGTATGTCCCTTAGCAGAGCTGGAGCGCTATGCTGGGAGAATCCCTGTTGTCAGAATGAGCTGCTCTCTTCACAGCTGGCAGGCAGGAATAATGAAATCCGCTGAAGCTGCGCCCACAGCCACCCCATCCCCCAAGTGCTCTGTTCCAGGGAAATAGGGTTTTTTCTGTAGGCCCCTAAATGGAGCTGTTACCTTTTCTTCAGAGATGCCCTGCCCAGTGAGGAGGAATCTAGAATAGCAGTTTGCCTACAGCTGCTTTGCTGTGCCCAGCCCAGACCTCCCAGCCTCCTTAGCACTGTCAGGGGAAAAACGCCTACTAAAGCCTCAGTAATGGCAGACGCCCCTCCTCTCACCAAGCTCGATTGTTTCAGGTCAACTTCAGACTGCTGTACTGGCAGCAAGAATTTTAAGCCAGTGGTTCTTAGCTTGCTGGGCTCTGTGGGAGTGGGACCTGCTGAGAGAGACCACTTGGCTCCCTGGCTTCAGTTTCCTTTCCAGGGGAGTGAATGGTTCTGTCTCTCTGGGGTTCCATGCACCACTAGGGTATAAAGAAAAACAACTGTTGCAGCTAGCTCAGTGTCTGCTCAAACAACAGCCCAGTTTTGTGCTTGAAATTGAGGGCCCTGATGGTGTAGGCATATGAGGGAATCTCCTGACCTGTAGATTGCAAAAACCGTGGGAAAAGTGTAGAAACCTGGCCTGGTAGCACAGTTCCTTAAAGCTTCCCTTGGCTGAGGGAGGGAGGTACCCTTCCTCTTGCACTTTCCAGGTGAATCCACACCCTACCCTACTTCTGCTTGCCCTCCATGGGTTGGACTCACTGCCTAACGAGTCCCAATGAGATGAACTGGGTACCTCAATTGGAAATACAGAAATCACCCACCTTCTGTGTTGGTCTTGCTGGGAGCTGCAGACCAGAGCTGTTTCTGTTTGGCCATCTTGGCCCTCCTGCTTTATTGCCTTTTTAAAAACTTTTATTTTAGGTTCAGGGGTACATGTACAAGTTTGTCATACAGGTAAAGTAGTGTTATGGGCGATTTTTATACAGATTATTTCATCACCCAAGTACTAAGCCCAGTACCTAATAGTTATTTTTTCTCATCATCTCCTTCATTTTACCTTCCATATCCAGATAGGCCCCAGTGCCTGTTGTTCCCCGCTTTGTGTCCATGTGTTCTCATCATTTAGCACCCCCTTATAAGTAAAAACATGTAGTATTTGGCTTTCTGTTTCTGCATTACTTTGCTAAGGAAAATGACCTTCATCTCCATCTATGTTCCTGCAAAGGAGATGATCTCATTCTTTTTTATGGCTCCGTTGTATTCCATGGTGTACATTTACCATATGTTCTTCATCCAGTCTGCCATTAATGGGCATTTAGGGTGATTATATGTCTCTTTTATTGTAAATAGTGTTGCAGTGAATGTATGTATGCATGTATCTTTATGATAGAATGATTTATATCTCTTTAGGTATATACCCTGAAGTGGGATTTCTGAGTCAAATGGTATTTCTGTTCTTAGCTTTTTGAGGAATCACCACACTGCTTTCCACAATGGTTGAACTAATTTAAACTTCCAACAATATTGTATGAGTATTCCCTTTTCTCCACAATCTCGCCACCATTTGTTATTTTTTGTAATAGCCATTCTAACCAGTGTGAGATGGTATCTCTTTGTGTTTTGATTTGCATTTCTCTAATGATCAGTGATATTGAGCTTTTTTTAGGAAAAAAATGCTTGTTGGCCACATGTATGTCTTCTTTTGAAACAGTCTGTTCATGTCCTTTGCCCACTTTTTAAGGGGATTGTGTGTTTCCTTGTAAATTTGTTTAAGTTCCTTATAGATGCAGATATTATACAATTGTCAGATGCATATTTCACAAATATTTCCTGTAGATTGTCTGTTTACTCTGTTGGTAGTTTATTTTGCTGTGTAGAAGCTCTTTAATTACATACCATTTGTCAATTTTTGCTTTTGTTGCAATTGCTTTTGGTGTCTTCGTCATAAAATCTTCATCAGTTCCTATGTCTAGAATGGTATTGGCTGGACATTGTCTCTCAGGGTTTTTATAGTTTTGGGTTTACACTTAAGTCTTTAATCCATCTTGAGTTTATTTTTTTATACAGTATATGGAAGGGACCCTGTTTCAATCTTCTGCTTATGGATAGCCAGTTATCCCAGCACTACTTATTGTAGAGGAAAGCTTTTCCTCATTGCTTGTTTTTGTCAACTTTGTTGAAGATTAGATAACCTTATTTCTGGGCTCTCTATTATGTTTCATTGATCTACATATCTGTTTTTTTTTCCAGTACTATGCTGCTTTGGTTACTGTTTCTCTGTAGTATAGTTTGAAGTTGGGTAAGTTTGATGTCTTTAACTTTATTCCTTTATTTTTAGGATTGCCTTGGCTATTTGTGTTTTTCTTTGGTTCCATATGAATTGTAGACTAGTTTTTTCTAGCTTTGTGAAAAATTACATTGGTAATTTGATAGAAATAGCATTGAATGTCTAAATTGCTTTGGGCAGTATGGTCATTTTTATAATATTGATTCTATCTATGGGCAAGAAATGCTTTTCCATTTGTTTGTGTCATCTCTGATTTCCTTGGACAGCATTTTATAATTCTTCTTGTAGAGATCTTTCACCTACCTGGCTAGTTGTATTCCTGGATATTTTATTCTTTGTGAGGCAATTGTGAATGAAATTTCTTTCCTGAATTTGCTCTTGTCTTTGCTCTTGTTGGTGTGTAGGAATTTTAGTGATTCTTATACATTGATTTTGTATCCTGAGAATTTGCTGAAATTTCTTATCAGCTGAAGGGGCTTTGGGGCCAAGACTGTGAAGTTTTCTAGGTATAGAATCATGTCACCTGCAAACGAGGATAGTTTTATTTTCTATCCCCCATTTGGATTCCTTTTATTTCTTTTTCTTGTCTGATTGCTCTAGTAAGAATTTCCAATACTATGTTGAATGGGAGTGCTGAGAGAGAGCATCCTTGTTTTGTGCTTGTTTTCAAGAGGAATGCTTCCAAATTTGCCCATTCAGTATGATGTTGGCTGTGGGTTTGTCATAGATGACTCTTATTATTTTGAAGTATGTCCCTTCAATGGCTAGTTGGTTGAAAATTTTTAACATTGAGGTATGTTGAATTCTATCAAAAGTCTTTTCTTCATCTATTGAGATAATCATTTGATTTCTGCTTTAATTTGCTTAGGTGATGAATGACATTTATTGATTTGATTATATTGAACCAATCTTGCATCCCAGAGATAAAGCCTACTTGATCATTTTAGATTAGCTTTTCGTTGTGCTTCTGGATTTCATTTGCCAGTATTTTTTTGAGAATTTTAGCATTAATGTTCATCCAGGATATTGGTGTGTGTGTTTTGTTGTTGTTGTTGTTGTTGTTTGTTTGTTTGTTTTTTGTATCTCTACCAGGTTTTTATATCAGGATGATCCTGGCCTCATAGAATAAGTTGAAGAAGAGTCCCATCTCCTTAATTTCTGGGGGAATATTTTCAGTAAGAATGTTACCAGCTCTTCTTTGTACATCTTGTAGAATTTAGCTATAAATTCATCTGATTCTGGGTTTGTTTCACTTTGGTTTGGGTTTTTTTTGTAGTATATTTATTGCTGAGTCAATTTTGGATCTTGCTATTGTTCTGTTTAGAGATTCAATTTCTTCCTGCTTCTGTCTAGGGAGTGTGTATGTGTCCATGAATTCATCCATTTCTTCTAGATTTTTAGTTTGTGTTAACAGAAGTGTTTATGGTAGTTTCTAATTGTTGCTTTCATTTCTGTGGGGGTAAGTGGTAACGTCTCTTTTGTCATTTCTAATTGTGCTTGTTTGGATCTTCTCTTGTATTCTCTTTATTAGTCTACCCAGCTCTAGATCTGTGTTATTAGTTTTTTCAAAGTACATACTACTAGACTTGTTGATATTTTGAATGTTTTATGTCTCAATCTCCTTCAGTTTCACTATGATTTTGGTTATCTTTTGTCTTCTGCTAGCTTTGGGATTGGTTTGCAATTGCTTCTAGTTTTTTTTTTTTTCTTGTAATGTTAGGTTGTTAATTTTAGAACTTTCTAACATTTTGATCTTAGTGTTTAGTGCTATAAATTTCTCTCAATACTATCTTTTCTGTGTTTCAAAGAGTCTGCTATGTTGTATCTTTGTACTCATTAGTGTCAAAGAACTTATTGATTCCTGCCTTAATTTCATCATTTATCCATAAGTCATTCAGAAACAGCTTACTGAATCAATTGTATGGTTTTGAGAAATTTTTCTAGTCTTGATATCTATTCTTATTGTGGTGTGGTGTGAGACAGTGGTTGGCAGGATTTTTTTTTTTTTTGCATTTGCTGAAGTTAATCCAACTGTGTGACTGATTTTAGATTATGTATCATGTGGTAATGAGAAAAATGTATATTCTGTTGCTTTTTGGTGGAGAGTTCTGTAGATATCTATCAGACCCATTTGGTCCAGTATTGTGTTCAGCTTCTGAATAACTTTGTTAATTTTCTGCCTCAATAATTAGTTTTTTTATTTTTATTTTTATTTTTATACTTTAAGTTCTAGGGTACATGGGCACAACATGCAGGGTTTTTTTTCTTCTTCTTCTTTTGTTTTTGTTTTTTTTTTTTTTGAGACGGAGTCTCGCTCTGTCACCCAGGCTGGAATTCAGTGGTGCAATCTTGGCTCACTGCAAGCTCTGCCTCCCAAGTTCAGGCCATTCTCCTGCCTCAGCCTCCCAAGTACCTGGGACTACAGGTGCCCACCAATATGCCCAGCTAATTTTTTGTATTTTTAGTAGAGACGGGGTTTCACCACATTAGCCAGGATGGTCTTGATCTCCCGACCTCGTGATTCACCTGCCTCAGCCTCCCAAAGTGCTGGGATTACAGGAAAGAGCCACTGCACCAGGCCCAATGTGCAGGTTTGTTACATATGTATACATGTGCCATGTTGTTGTGCTGTACCCATTAACTCGTCATTTACATTAGGTATATCTCCTAATGCTATCCCTTGCCCCTACCCCCACCCCATGACAGGGCCTGGGGTGTGATGTTCCCCTTCCTGTGTCCAAGTGTTCTCTTTGTTCAATTCCAACCTATGAGTGAGAACATGCAGTGTTTGGTTTTTTGTCCTTGCGATAGTTTGGTGAGAAGGACGGTTTCCAGCTTCATCCATATCCCTACAAAGGACATGAACTCATCCTTTTTTATGGCTGCATAGTATTCCATGGCGTATATGTGCCACATTTTCTTAATCCAGTCTATCATTGATGGACATTTGGGTTGGTTCCAAGTCTTTGATGTTGTGAATAGTGCTGAAATAAACATACGTGCATGTGTCTTTATAGCAGCATGATTTATAATCCTTTGAGTATATACCCAGTAATGGGATGGCTGGTTCAAATGGTATTTCTAGTTCTAGATGCTTGAGGAATCACCACACTGTATTAAACAATGGTTGAACTAGTTTATAGTCCCACCAACAATGTAAAAGTTTTCCTATTTCTCCACATCTTCTCCAGCACCTGTTGTTTCCTGACTTTTTAGTGATTGCTATTCTAACTGGTGTGAGATGTTATCTCATTGTGGTTTTGATTTTCATTTCTCTGTTGGCCAGTGACGATGAGCATTTTTTCGTGTGTCTGTTGGCTGCATAAATGTCTTCTTTTGAGAAGTGTCTGTTCATATCCTTCACCCACTTTTTGATGGGGTTGTTTCTTTTTTTTCTTGCAAATTTGTTTGAGTTCTTTGTTGATTCTGGATATTAGCTCTTTGTCAGATGAGTAGATTGCAAAAATTTTCTCCCATTCTCTAGGGTGCCTATTCACTCTGATGGTAGTTTCTCTTGCTGTGCAGAAGCTCTTTAGTTGAATAAGATCCCATTTGTCAATTTTAGCTTTGTTTGTTTAGTTTGAAGTCAGGTAGCATGATGCCTCCAGCTTTGTTCTTTTGGCTTAGGATTGACTTGGCAATGTGGGCTCTTTTTTTGGTTCTATGTGAACTTTAAAATAGTTTTTTTTCCAATTCTGTTAAGAGAGTCACTGGTAGCTTGATGGAGATGGCATTGAATATATAAATTACCTTGGGCAGTATGGCCATTTTCATGATATTGATTCTTCCTATCCATGAACATGGAATGTTCTTCCGTTTGTTTGTGTCCTCTTTTATTTTGTTGAGCAGTGGTTTGTAGTTCTCCTTGAAGAGGTCCTTCACATCCCTTGTAAGTTGGATTCCTAGGTATTTTATTCTCTTTGAAGCAATTGTGAGTGGGAGTTCACTCATGATTTGGCTCTCTGTTTGTCTATTATTGGTGTATAGTAATGCTTGTGATTTTTGCACATTGATTTTGAATCCTTAAACTTTGCTGAAGTTGCATATCAGCCTAAGGAGATTTTGGGCTGAGATGATGGGGTTTTCTAAATATACAATCTTGTCATCTGTAAACAAGGACAATTTGACTTCCTCTTTTCCTATTTAAATACACACTCAAAAGCTAGCAGAAGGCAAGAAATAACTAAGATCAGAGCAGAACTGAAGGAGATAGAGACACAAAATCCCCTTCAAAAAATCAATGAATCCAGGAGACGGTTTTTTGAAAAGATCAACAAAATTGATAGACCACTAGCAAGACTAATAAAGAAGAAAAGAGAGAAGAACCAAATAGATGCAATAAAAAATGATAAAGGGGATATGACCGCCGATCCCACAGAAGCACAAACTACCATCAGAGAATACTATAAACACCTCTATGCAAATAAAATAGAAAATCTAGAAGAAATGGTTAAATTCCTGGACACATACACCCTCCCAAGACTAAACCAGGAAGAAGTTGAATCCCTGAATAGACCAATAACAGGCTCTGAAATTGAGGCAATAATTTATAGCTTACCAACCAAAAAAAGTCCAGGACCAGATGGATTCACAGCCGAATTCTTCCAGAGGTACAAGGAGTAGCTGGTACCATTCCTTCTGAAACTATTCCAATCAATAGAAAAAGAGGGAATCCTCCCTAACTCATTTTATGAGGCCAGCATCATCCTGATACCAAAGCTGGGCAGAGACACAACCAAAAAAGAGAATTTTAGACCAATATCCCTGATGAACATCAATGCAAAAATCCTCAAAAAATACTGGCAAACCGAATCCAGCAGTACATCAAAAAGCTTATCCACCATGAACAAGTGGGCTTCATCCCTGGGATGCAAGGCTGGTTCAATATATGCAAATCAATAAATGTATTCCAGCATATAAACAGAACCAAAGACAAAAACCATATGATTATCTCAGTAGATACAAAAAAGGCCTTTGACAAAATTCAACAGCTCTTCATGCTAAAACCTCTCAATAAATTAGGTATTGATGGGAAGTATCTCAAAATAATAAGAGCTATTTATGACAAACCCACAGCCAATATCATACTGAATGGGCAAAAGCTGGAAGCATTCCCTTTGAAAACTGGCACAAGACAGGGATGCCCTCTCTCACCACTCCTATTCAGCATAATGTGGGAAGTTCTGGCCAGGGCAATCAATAATTAGTTTTATAGTGTCAGTTGGTTGTTGAAGTCTTCCATTATTACTGAGTGGGCGTTGAAGTGTCACTGAAGGTCTCTGAGAATTTGCTTTATAAATTTGGGTGCTTCTGTATTGGATGCATATGTATTTAGAATAGTTAGGTCTTATTGTTGAATTGAACCCTTTATCATTATGTAATGGCCTTTCTTGTCTTTTATGTCATTGTTGGTTTAAAGTCTGTTTTGTCTGAAATTAGGATTATGATTCTTTTTTTTCTGTTTTCTAATTGCTTAGTACATTTTCCTCCATCTCTTTATTTTGAGCCTGTGGGTGTAATTACATATAAGATTGGTCTCTTGAAGACAGCATACCAATGGATCTTGCTTCTTTATCCAGCTTACCACTGTGCCTTTTAATTCATGTCATTTAGCCCGTTTACATTCAATGTTAGTATTGATATGTGTGGATTTGATTCTATCATTGTGTTCTTAGCTCATTATTAAGCAGACTTGTTTGTGTGGTTACTTTATACTGTCACTTATGTGTATACTTAAATGTGTATTTCCAGTGGCTGGTAATGTTCTTTTTTCCATATTTAGTGTTTTTTCCAGGAACACTTGTGAGGCAATTTTGGTAGTAACCAATACCCACAGCATTTGCTTATCTGAAAAGAACCTTATTTCTCCCTTGATTTTGTAGCTTTGTTTGGCTGGATATGATATTCTTTTTCTGTAAGAATGTTGAATATAGTCCCTAGTGTCTTCTGTCTTGTTGGGTTTCTGCTGATAGGTTCACCGTTGGGCTTTTGTTTTTAGGTGACCTCTCCTTTCCGTTTAGATGCTTTAACATTTTTTTCTTCATTTTACCCTAGGAGATTCTAATAATCTTGTATCTTGGGTGATGATCTTCTCATAAAATATCTTTTTGGAGTTTTTTTTGCATTTCTTGATTTGAATGTTGGCCTCTTTACCTAGGTGGGGAAGTTCTCATGGATGATATGCTGAAATAGGTTTTCCTAGTTGCTTCCATTCTCCTCATCTTTTTCAGGGATGCCAATTAATCATTGATTTGGTCTCTACATAATTCCATATTTCTGAGAGATTTTCTTCATTTCTTTTTATTCTATTTTCTTTATTCTTATCTGACTTCCTTATTTCAGAAGGCCAGTATTGAAGCTCTGAGACTCTTTCCTCAGATTTGTCTATTCTTCTATTAATACTTGCAATGTCATTATAAAATTCTTGCAGTGTGTTTCTCAGCTCTATCAAGTTGGTTACATTTGTTTCTATACTGGTTATTTTGTCTGTCAGCTGCTATATTGTTTTATTGTGATTCTTAGCTTTCTTTGAAACCCAGCACTGCATTCCAATCATGATTACCTTCTTTCCTATTCATATTCTGAATTCTATTTCTATTATTTCCACCATCTCAGCCTGATTAAGAACCATTGATTAACAACTAGTTCAGTGATTTGCAGGAAAAGGCACTCTGACTTCTTGAGTTGTCAAAGTTCTTGCACTGTTTTTTCTCATCTTTTTGGGCATATGTTCCTTTAATCTTTGAAGTTGCTGTCCTTTGAATGATTTATTTTCTTTTATCTTATTTGATTACCACAGGGGTTTCATGATGTATAAGTTGGATTTTGTTGACTGACTTTGTTTTTGGAAGATTTTAAGGGTCCAAGTTTCAGCTCAGGACTCCTAGGCTTGGTGCTCTCCCTCTGGGAAACTGTCATCAAGTCCTGGCTTTGTTCTCTGGATCCTCAATCGTAGGAAACTGCTGCACTGGAGGGACCATGGCATTTGTGAACTGCTGGTCACAATATTTTGATGGGTGGTGCCAGCCAAAGTGCTTTGTTGGGTGGTAGCAGTGAGATCCATCCTCATTCACACTTGTCAGTAGTGGCAGCAGCAGTAGCAAGTGGTTTGCATGTTTTTTGGCTGCAGTAGGGTGCTAGTGAGTGCTGGGGTTCCAGCCTCCATGTGAGTGTTTGAAACAGTTCAAACTGTGGCAGTGACACAAAAGGCTGGGGGGTCTCTGCCTGCATCTGTGTGTGCATTTACACTTGTATTAGTTTGTTTTCACACTGCAGTCCTGAGACAGATCCGAGACTGGGAAGAAAATGGTTTAATTGGAATTACAGTGCCACATGGCTGAGGAGGCCTCAGAATCATGGTGGGATGCAAAAGGCCCTTCTTACATGGTGGTGGCAAGAAAAAATGAGGAAGAAGCAAAAGCAGAAACCCCTGATAAACTCACCAGATCTCATGAGACTTATTCACTATCATGAGACTAGCACGGGAAAGACTAACCACCATGATTCAGTTACTTCCCCCTGGGTCCGTCCCACAACACATGGGAATTCTGGCAGATACAATTCAAATTGAGATTTGGGTGGGGACACAGCCAAACCATATCATTCTGCCCCTGGCCCCTGCAAACCTTATATCCTCACATTTCAAATCCAATTATGCCTTCCCAACAGTCCCCCGAAGTCTTAACTCATTTCAGCATTAACTCAAAACTCCACAGTCCAAAGTCTCATCTGAGACAAGGCAAGTCCCTTCTGCCTAGAAGCCTGCAAAATCGAAAGCAAGCTCGTTACTTCCTCGATACAATGGGGGTGCAGGTATTGGGTAAATACAGCCATTTCAAATGGGAGAAATTGGCTAAAACAAAAGGGGTTACAAGGCCCATGCATGTCCAAAATCCTGCAGGTCTGTCAAATTTTAAAGCTCCAAAATGATCTTATTTGACTCCAGGTCTCACATCCAGGTCACACTGATGCCACAGCTGGGTTCCCATGGTCTTGGGCAGCTCCACTCCTGTGGCTTTGTAGGGTGTAGCCTCCCTCCTGGCTGCTTTCATGGGCTGGATTGAGTGTCTGTAACTCTTCCAGGCACACGATGCAAGCTGTCAGTCAATCTACCATTCTGGTGAGGGTCCCGCCCCTGCAGCAAACTTTTGTCTGGGCATCCAGGCATTTCCATGCATCTTCCAAAATGTAGGCAGAGGTCCCCAAATCTCAATTCTTGACTTCTGTGCACCCGCAGGCTCAATACCACGTGGAATCTGCCAAGGCTTGGGGCTTCCACCCTCTGAATCCACAGCCTGAGCACTACACTGGCTCTTTTCAGCCATGGCTGGAGCATCTAGGATGCAGGGCATCAAGTCCCCAGGCTGCACACAGCACGGGGACCCTGGTCCCAGCCCGTGAAACCACCCTTTCCTCTGGGCCTGTGATAGGAAGGCCTGCCAAAAAGTCTCTGACATGGCCTGGAGACATTTTCCCTATGGTCTTGGGGATTAACATTATGCTCCTTGCTACTTATGCAAATTTCCACAACCAGCTTGGATTTCTTCTCAAAAAATAGGTTTTTCTTTTCTACGGCATTGTCAGGCTGCAAATTTTCTGAACTTCTATGCTCTGTTTCCCTTTTAAAATGGAATGCTTTAACAGCACCCGAGTCACCTTTTGAATGCTTTTCTGCTTAGAAATTTCTTCTGCCAGATACCCTAAATCATCTCTCTCAAGTTCAAATTTCCACAAATCTCTAGGGCAGGGGCAAAATGCCTCCAGTCTCTTTGCTAAAACATAACAAGAGTCACCTTTGCTCCAGTTCCCAACAAGTTCCCCATCTCCATCTGAGACCACCTCAGCCTGGATTTCATTGCCCATATCATTATCAGCATTTTTGTCAAAGCCATTCAACAAGTCTCTAGGCGGTTCCAAACCGTCTCACATTTTTCTGTCTTCTTTTGAGCCTTCCAAACTGTTCCAACCTCTGCCTGTTACCCAGTTACAAAGTCATTTCCACATTTTCGGGTATCTTTTCAGCAACACCCCACTCTACTGGTACCAATTTACTGTATTAGTTCATTTTCATCCTGCTATTAAAGACAGAACTGAGATATGAATGAAAAAGAAGTTTAGTTGGATTTACAGTTCCACATGGCTGGGGAGGCCTCAGAATCATGGTGGAGGCAAAAGGCATTTCTTATATGGTGGCGGCAAGAAGAAATGAGGAAGAAGCAAAATTGGAATAAAATAAAAAAATAAAATAAAATAAAAGGAAACCCATGACGAACCCATCAGATCTCATGAGACTTGTTCACTAACATGAGAATAGCATGGGAAAGACAGGCCCCCATGATTCAATTACCTTCCCCTGGGTCGTCCCACACACATGGGAATTCTAGCAGATATAATTCAAGTTGAGATTTGGGTGGGGACATGGCCAAACCATATCAGCACCGGTGGTCGTGTTAGCATGGGGATGCGTAACTGGTGGGCAGAGGACTGTGTGCACCCTCTGTGCACTTTCACAGTGGCTGCTCAGGGCAGAGGTGGGTCCACTATTATTTGTATCCAGTTTTGTGCTGGTGGTAGTTGTGACACAGGGGAGGGGCACTGGTGCGAGCAGGGCTCACGGACTCTGTGCCCACCAACACTTCAACAGTGATGGTAATGAGGTGATGGGAGGGGTTATGGGGCACACTCACACTTGCCACACTGAATGGCAGGGTTCATGTGCACACATGTGCTGGTGGGAAAAGGGAGGTAAGCTTTGCTTACCCAGACATGTGCTGGCAAAGTGATATAGGAAGTGGCTGTGTGAGAGCATTCAGGCAGAGTGGCTTGGGAGAGGCTGCCATGGCAGGAGGGTGTGGGCAGGCTGGTGTGTGTCTGCAGGGACCACTCTGCTGGAGATCTCTGCTGATCAGGTGCAGTCTGTCAACGCAGGAGCTGTTATTTCTGCACCCAGGAGATGTCCCCAGGCACCTGAGGCTACACTGCAAGCAGGAATGGCCAGGCTGGGGCCTGGGCAAGGCCAGCAGACTGAGGGGTTCTCAGATTAAACCAGCCTTGTCTCATGACTGTGACCACCCTGCAGGGTTTGGGTCCAAAAGTTCGCCTATGGCTAAAGTCCTCTATGGGAGCAAGTTGAGCCTGGGAGAATGGGTGTCCCCAGCTGTGCTCCACTACAGATGCTTCCACACCAAACCCTCTGGGCTCTGCACTTACTGGAGTTCTTCCCCTAACCCTTCTCTAAGCAGCTCTCTCTCACAACTCAAGTGTCTGTGGTGGTCATAGAAACTTCTTCTGCCAGGATTCCAGAGGCCTGTGGTTAGAATGGGTTACTCCTTGCCTGTTCAACTCACCCTTTTCCCGGGAGTCATTGGAGGGCCAGGAATGAGTCCCAATGTGTGGTATTCCTGTGCAGGATTCCCATTCAGCTGAGCATTTTTGTCTGCCCTTCATCCACTCTCAATGTCTTCCCTCTAAAGATCTAGGGTTGCACCAGTCATTCTGACGTCCTGGTCTCTCAGTGGCAGATGTTTTTCCTGCCTGCATCTAGCTGGCCATCTTACCACAATTTTCACTGTTCTTGAGCATACCACTTTTTGTATATTTAATAGTTTTTCTAGAAATTAAAATATACATATATAACTTATCACAGTTTGCTATTATCAACATTTTACCACTCGGAATACAATATTTAAAGCTATCCTTCATATAGGTCTTACTATCCTTACCATTTAAAAAGTTTAGTTGTCACACATATTTTCATTACATATGATGAGCAGCACAACAATATTTTTAAATGTTTTGCTTCAATTCTCAAATGTAATTCAAGAAACTCGTAAAGACTTGAATAGTTTGTTATACCTGCCCCAGTTCTTTCCTCTTTTGTCTTTCTTCTTACCATTCTGATAGCCTGTCTTCTTTTATTATACGATTTCTTTCAAGGTCTTTAATCAAAAGATACCTTCTTAGTAAGGCTCTCCCTAGCTACTGCATTTTTTAAAATATAATCTTAAGTTCTGGGGTACATGTGGAGAACATGCAGGTTTGTTAAATAGGTATACACATGCCATGGTTGTTTGCTACACCCATCAACCCTTGATCTACATTAGGTATTTCTCTTAAGGCTATCCCTCCCCTAGCCCCACAGCCCCCGACAAGCCCCAGTGTGTGATGTTCACTGCACTGTGTCCATGTGTTCTCATTGTTCAACTCCCACATATAAGCGAAAACATGTGGTGTTTGGTTTACTGTTCTTGTGTTAGTTTGGTGAGAAAGATGGTTTCTAGCTTCATCCATGCCCCTGCAAAGGACATGAACTTATCCTTTTTTATGGCTGCATAGAATTCCGTGGTGTATATCTGCCACATTTTCTTTATTTAGTCTGTCACTGATGGACATTTGGGTTGGTTCCAAGTCTTTGCTGTTGTGAACAGTGCCGTGATAAACATACATGTGAATGTCTCTTTATAGTAGAATGATTTGTAATCCTTTGAGTATATACCCAGTAAGGGGGTTGCTGGGTCAAATGGTATTTGTGGTTCTAGATCCTTGAAAAATTGCCACACTGTTCCACAATGATTGAAATAATTTACACTCCCATCAACAGTGTAAAAGCGTTCCTTTTTCTCCACATCCTCTCCAGCACCTGTGGTTTCCTGACTTTTTAATGATCGCCATTCTAACTGGTGTGAGATGGTATCTCATTGTGGTTTTGATTTGCATTTCTCTGATGGCCAGTGATGATGAGCAGTTTTTCATGTGTCTTTTGGCTGCATAAATGTCTTCTTTTGAGAAGTGTCTGTTCATATCCTTTGCCTACTTTTTGATGGGGTTGTTTGTTTTTTTCTTGTAAACTTGTCTAAGTTCCTTGTAGATTCTGGATATTAGCCCTTTGTCAGATAGATAGATAGATTGCAAAAATTTTCTCCCATTGTGTAGGTTGCCTGTTCACTGTGATGATAGTTCATTTTGCTGTGCAGAAGCTCTTTAGTTGAATTAGATCCCATTTGTCAATTTTGGCTTTTGTTGTCATTGCTTTTGGTATTTTAGTCATGAAGCCTTTGCCCATGCCTATGTACTGAATAGTATTGGCTAGGTTATCTTGTAGAGTTTTTATGGTTTTAGGTCTTACATTTAAGTCTTTAATACATCTTGAGTTAATTTTTGTATCATGTGTAATGAAGGGGTCCAGTTTCAGTTTTCTGCGTATGGCTAGCCAGTTTTCCCAACACCATTTATTAAATAGGGAATCCTTTTCCTATTGCTTGTTTTTGTCAGATTTGTCAAAGTTCATATAGTTGTAGATGTGTGGCATTATTTCTCAGGCCTCTGTTTTCTTCCATTGGTCTATATGTCTATTTTGGTACCAGTGCCATGCTGTTTTTGGTTACTGTAGCCTTGTAATATTGTTTGAAATCAGGTAGTGTGATGCCTCCAGCTTTGTTCCTTTTGTTTAGCGTCCTCTTGGCTATGTGGGCTCCTTTTTGGTTCCATATGAAATTTAATGTAATTTTTTCCAATTTTGTGAGGAAAGTCAATAGTAGCTTTATGGGGATAGCATTGAATCTATAAATTACTTTTGGCGGTATGGCCATTTTCACGATATTGATTCTTTCAATCCATGATCACTGAATATCTTTTAAAATATTTTTCCATAAATAAATATTTTTTAAAACCAATTTTTAATTGATGTATAATAGATTTACATAGTTTGGGGTATATATGTATTAATTTAAAATTCATATGTTTAATAATGATCAAGTCAGTATACTTTTCATATCCATCACATCAAATATATTTTTTCTTCATGCTAGAAACATTAAATTATTGTCTTCTAGATATCTTGTAATGTACAATAAATAATTGTAAATTATGGTCACCCTAATGGTTTATCAAACACTATGTCTTATTTATTCTATCTAATGGTATTCTTTGCACATTAATAAGTCTTCTTTTTTATTATACTTTAAGATCTAGGGTACATGTACACAATGTGCAGGTTTGTTACATAGGTATACACGTACCATGTTGGTTTACTGTACCCATCAACTCGTCATTTTCATTAGGTATTTCTCATAATGCTACCCCTTCCCCAGCCCCTCACCCCCTGACAGGCCCCAACGTGTGATGTTCCTGGCCCTGTGTCCAAGGGTTCTCATTGTTCAACTCCTAACTATGAGTGAGAACATGCAGTTTTTGTTTTTCTGTCCTTGTGATAGTTTGCTGAGAATCATGGTTTCTAGATTTATCCATGTCCCTGCAAATGATATGAACTCATCCTTTTTTATGGCTGCTTAGTATTCCACAGCATATACGTGCCACATATTCTTAATCCAGTCTATCATTCATGGACATTTGGGTTGGTTTCAAGTCTTTGCTATTGTGAATACTGCTACAATAAACATACGTGTGCATGTGTCTTTACAGTAGCATGACTTATAATCCTTTGGGTATATAACCAGTAATTGGATCGCTGGGTCAAATGCTATTTCTAGTTCTATATCCTTGAGGAATCATCACACTGTCTTCCACAATGGTTGAACTAATTTACACTCCCACCAACAGTGTAAAAGCGTTCCTATTTCTCCACATCCTCTCCAGCACCTGTTGTTTCCTGACTTTTTAATGATCGCCATTCTAACTGGTGTGAGATGGTATCTCATTGTGGTTTTGATTTGCATTTCTCTGATGACCAGTGATGATGAGCATTTTTTCATGTGTCTGTTGGCTACATAAATGTCTTCTTTTGAGAAGTGTCTGTTCATATCCTTTGCCCACTTGTTGATGGGTTTGTTTGTTTTCTTCTTGTAAATTTGTTTGAGTTCATTGTAGATCCTGGATATTAGCCTTTTGTCAGATGGGTAGATTGCAAAAATTTTCTCCCATTCTGTAGGTTGTCTGTTCACTCTGATGGTAGTTTCTTTTGCCATGCAGAAGCTCTTTAGTTTAGTTAGATCCCATTTGTCTATTTTGGCTTTTGTTGTCATTGCTTTTGGTGTTTTAGCCTTAAAGCCTTTGCCCATGCCTATGTCCTGAATGGTGTTGTCTAGGCTTTCTTCTAGGGTTTTTATGGTTTTAGGTCTAATATTTAAGTCTTTAATCCATCTTGAATTAATTTTTGTATAAGGTGTAAGGAAAGGTTCCAGTTTCAGCTTTCTACATATGGCTAGGAAGTTTTCCCAGCATCGTTTATTACATTGGGAATTCTTTCCCTATTGCTTGTCTTTGTCAGGTTTGTCAAAGAACAGATGGTTGTAGATGTGTGGTGTTATTTCTGAGGTTCTGTTCTGTTCCATTGGTCTATATATCTTTTTTGGTACCAGTACCATGCTGTTTGGGTTACTGTAGCCTTGTAGTATAATTTGAAGTCAGGTAGCATGATGCCTTCAGCTTTGTTCTTTTGGTTTAGGATTGTCTTGGCAATGTGGGCTCTTTTTTGGATCCATATGAACTTTAAAGTAGTTTTTTCCAATTCTGTAAAGAAAGTCATTGGTAACTTGACGGGGATGGCATTGAATCTATAAATTACCTTGGGCAGTGTGGCCATTTTCACAATATTGATTCTTCCTGTCCATGAGCTTGGAATGTTCTTTCATTTGTTTGTATCCTCTTTTCTTTAATTGAGCAGTGTTTTGTAGTTCTTGAAGAGGTCCTTCCCATCCCTTATAAGTTGTATTCCTAGGAATTTTATTCTCTTTGAAGCAATTGTGAATGGGAGTTCACTCATGATTTGGCTCTCTGTTTGTCTGTTATTGGTGTATACGAATGCTTGTGATTTTTGCACATTGATTTTGTATCCTGAGACTTTGCTGAAGTTGCTTATCAGCTTAAGGAGATTTTGAGCTGAAATGATGGAGTTTTCTAAATATACAATTGTCACATGCGTCCGTGTGAAGAGACCACCAAATAGGCTTTGTGTGAGCAATAAAGCTTTTAAATTACCTGGGTGCAGGCGGACTGAGTCAGAAAAGAGAGTCAACAAGGGTGGTGGGATTATCATTAGTTCTTATAGGTTTGCAATAGGTGTACAAAGTACATTCTCAAGGGTGGGGAGAATATTAAATAGTACCTTCTTCAGGGTCGGGGAGAATATTGTGAAGTACCTTCTTAAGGGCGGGGGAGAATATTACAAAGTACCTCCTTATGGGCAGGAGAGAATATATCGTATCAGTTAGGGTGGGGCAGGAACAAATCATGATGGTGGAATGTCATCAGTTAAGGCTATTTTCACTTATTTTGTGGATCTTCAGGTGCTTCAGGACATCTGGATGTATACGTGCAGGTCACAGAGGACATGATGGCTTAGCTTGGGCTTAGAGGCCTGACATTCCTGTCTTCTTATATTAATAAGAAAAACAAATCAAAATAGTGGTGAAGAGTTGGGGCAGCAAAAATTTTTGGGGGTGGTTTGGAGAAATAATTGGCGATCTTTCTCAGGGCTGCTTCGAGCGGGATTAGGGGCAGCACAGCAACCTACTGTGGGAGAGATTAAACTGAAGAAAGATTTCGGGGTAAGGAGTGATATTGTGGGTTTGGTAGAAGGAGCACTTGTCATATAGAATTATTGGTGATGGCCTGGATGCGGTTCTGTATGAACTGAGAAACTAAACGGAAGACACAAGGTCCAAATAAAAGAGGGAGAAAAACAGGTATTAAAGGACTAAGAATTGGGAGTACCCAGGACATCCAATTAGACAGTGTGCAAGGGGGTTCAACGTAATTATTTTCTTGGTTGGCAAGCTTTTGGGCTCTATCCTTGAGTTTTTTTATGTTGTCATATACCAAGCCAGATTGATTTAAGTAAAAACAACAGTCTTTATTTAAAAATATACTCACTTTTTCAGCAGCGAGTAAGTTGATGCCTCAGCGATTTTGGAGGAAAGAGAAATGCAAAGCCAGCAATTGTTTGTTAAAGAAGGATTAGAAATGGCTAAGAGAGAGTGAGTGAGATTGATAGTGTGGTGGAGATAGCTGTTGAGAGGTAGAGGGTGGCATAAGAACAGGAGCGAGAATAAGAGAGAGTATAAAAGTGAAGAATAGGACTTCATCAGGGTGGAGGTATTGGAGCGTGCCGTGTCAGCAAAGATCATCCATCCACTCCAAGAGGGAGTCAAGAGTGGCAGACTGGGGAGAGTACCAGGAGATATGCACTATGATGGTTTGGAGGAAAAGTGTAAACCAGCCGTATAAACAAGAGCAGGGCATTTACGAGAAGTTGAGAATGGTGAATAGGAGTATGACTAGATAGAAGATAGTAGGGATGACAAGTTTTTGGTGTGCAGTCCAAGTAGTGGGGGGTGACTGTGTAAAGCCCTGTTGTAAAGAGTAGGGTAAGGAAAAAGAGATCTAATAAAAATGAAAGGGTGTATTAGGACCATAAGGGTTATTACTGTTCTTAAGAAATGCGAGTGAGTTTAAGGGAAGTAGGGGTGAGTAATTGCGACTTCCAGGAGGAAGAGGGGAGATCAGGCTGGCTGTCCGATGGACACAGCTTTATTCTGGAATAATGAACCTAATGGGGGGGGTGCGGTCCTGCAGACAAACAGCCTTTGGGGTACTATAAATGACTAAGTAGGGTCTGCTCCACCGAGGTTGTAGAGTTTGTCAGATTCTTAACAAGAACTGATCATCCAGCTGAGGTGTCTTCATATGGCTGGGAATCTGGAGTAGGCAAGAGAAGATTAGCAGCCTGGCGAATTTCCTATCTAGCCTGCTGGAGGACTGGAAGATAATCACCTAGAGGGCTGGTGTCTGAAATGAGACTGGGGCTTAATAAAAACGAGTGTCCCTACAGGAGTTCCAATGGGCTGTACCCTGTAGCATCCCGAAGACAGGCCCAAATTCTGAAAAGGGCAAGTGGTAGAAGTACTGTCCAGTCCTTTTTAAGTTGGAGGCTGAGTTTGGTGAGGTGTGTCTTTAAAAGACCATTAGTCCATTCTACCTCTCCTGAAGATTGAGGACGATAAGGAGTATGAAGTTTCCACCGAATACCAAGAGCCTGAGAAACTGCTTGGGTGATTTGACTAATAAAGGCCGGTCTGTTATCGGACTGTATAGAGGTGGGAAGGACAAATCGAGGAATTATTTCTGACAGAAGGGAAGAAATAACCGTGGTGGCCTTCTCAGACACTGTGGGAAAGACCTCTACCCATCCAGTGAAAGTATCTACCCAGACCAAAAGGTATTTTAGTTTCCTGACTCAGGGCATGTGTGTAAAGTCAATTTGCCAGTCCTGGGCAGGGGCAAATCCCCAAGGTTGATGTAAAGGGAAGGGAAGGGGCCTGAATGATCCCTGAGGAATAGTAGAATAACAAATGGAACACTGAGAAGTAATTTCCTTGAGGATAGATTTCCATGATGGAGAGGAAATGAGAGGTTCTAAGAGGCAGGCTGGCAGCTTGTAAACTACATGGAAGAGGTTATGAAATGACGACAGAATAGAATGGGCCTGTGAGGCTGGAGATATTTTCATTTTCCCAAGAACAATTTGCCTTGTGTGGGTAGAGATTGACAGGTGGAAGTTTCAGTGGGAGAGTAGGTGGGAGTGACCGATGAGAAGGAGAAAATCTGGCCATGAGGAAGCAGCCTGGGGAGGAGGGGAGAGGACCGTTGGGTCCGTTAAAAAGGAAGATTCAAAGGACTTAGAGCTTGTAGTGGAGACTGGAGGAACAGACAGGAGAGAAAGAAGAAAGATTTGGGATGAGTTGCATTGGGAGCAGAGACTAGGGAGGGTCTGATGTGTAAAAGAATGCCTGGACATCAGGCACCTCAGACCATTTGCCCATTTCTTGACAAAAAATTATCGAGCTCTTATAGGATGGAGAAATTGAAAGTGCCATTTTCTGGCCATTTAGAGCCATTATCAAGTTTGTATTGGGGCCAAGTGGTGTTGCAGAAGAAAATAAGATGCTTAGGTTTTAGGTCAGGCAAGAGTTGAAGTGGTTTTAAGTTTTTGAGAACACAGGCTAAGGGGAAGGGGAATGGAGGGTGGAAAGTTGCCCATAGTGAAGGAGACAAGCCCAGAGAAAAGAGAGGGTAGAGACACGGAGAAGAGGGACAGTGAGCAGCTCTGGGCTGCAATGTGGGTGAGCAGCCAATGCAGGTGTCCCCACAAATTGACTTGCCACCAAGGTAATGTGGGCGAATGACCAACGCAGGTGTCCCCATGGTGATCAGACACCAATAGAATGGCAGTGAATAATCAGGGCAGGCATCCCCACAGTGATTAAACACCAAGGGAAGACTGTCTTCCCGAGTCCATGATTGGCACTGGAGTTTTGGTTCCACAGATAAAATATGTCTCCTTTGTCTCTATTAGACAGGAAAAAGAACTGGGACTGGAAGGACAGGGAGGTTGAAGAGTAGCGAGAGAGGCTGGAGAAGAGAGTGAAAAGACCATTTACCTGATTTGAAATTGGTGAGATGTTCCTTGGGCTGGTTGGTCTGAGGACCCGAGGTCGTAGGTGGATCTCCTCACAAAGGAGTATTTTATTCCCAGTATTTTATTGAGGATATTTCGCATCAATGTTCATCAGGGATATTGGCCTAAAATTCTTTTTTGTGTGTGTGTCTCAGCCAGACTTTGGTATCAGGATGATGCTGGCCTCATAAAATGAGTTAGGGAGGATTCCTTCTTTTTCTATTGATTGAAGTAGTTTCAAAAGGAATCACACCAGCTCCTCTTTGTACCTCTGGTAGAATTCGGCTGTGAATCCATCTGGTCCTGGACATTTTTTGGTTGGTAGGCTATTATTGCCTCAATTTCAGAGCCTGTTATTGGTGTATTCAGAGATTCAACTTCTTCCTGGTGTAGCCGTTGGAGGGTGTATGTGTCCGGGAATTTATTCATTTCTTCTAGATTTTCCAGTTTATTTGCATAGAGGTGTTTATAGTATTCTCCAATGGTAGTATGTATTTCTGTGGGATGGGTTGTGATATCCCCTTTGTCATTTTTTATTGCATCTATTTGCTTCTTCTCTCTTTTCTTCATTAGTAGTCTTGCTAGTGGTCTACCAATTTTGTTGATCTAAAAAAAAAAAAAAAAAAAGGAAAACACCCAGCTCTGGCATTCATTGATCTTTTTGAAAGTTTTTTCTTTTGTCTCTATCTCCTTCAACTCTGCTCTGATCTTAGTTATTTCTTGCCTTCTGCTAGCTTTGAGTTTGTTTGCTCTTGCTTCTCTGTTTTGTTTAATTGTGATGTTAGAGTGTCAATTTTAGATCTTTCCTGCTTTCTCTTGTAGGCATTTAGTGCTGTAAATTTCCCTATACACAATGCTTTAAATGTGTCCGAGAGATTCTGGTACAGTGTGTTTTTGTTATCATTGGATTCAAAGAACATCTTTCTTTCTGACTTCATGTCGTTATTTACCCAGTAGTCACTCAGGAGCAGGTTGTTCAGTTTCCATGTAGTTGTGCAGTTTTGAATGGGTTTCTTAATTCTGAATTCTAATTTGATTGCACTGTGGTCTGAGAGCCCATTGTTGTGATTTCTGTTCTTTTACATTTGCTGAGGAGTGCTTTACTTCCAATTATGTGGTCAAGTTTAGACTATGTGCAATGTGGTGCTGAGAACAATGTATATTCTGTTGATTTGGTGTGGAGAGTTCTGTAGATGTCTATTAGGTTCGCTTGGTGCAGAGCTGAGTTCAAGTTCTTGATATCCTTGTTATCCTTCTGTCTCACTGAACTGTATAATATTGTCAGTAAGGTGTTAAAGTCTCCCATTATTATTGTGTGGGAGTCTAAGTCTCTTTGTATGTCTCTAAGGACTTGCTTTATGAATCTGGGTGCCCCTGTATTCGGTGCATATATATTTAGGATAGTTAGCTCTTCTTGTTTAATTGATTTATTTACCATTATATAATGGCCTTCTTTGTCTCTTTTGATCTTTGTTGGTTTAAAGTCTATTTTATCAGAGATGAGAATTGCAACCCCTGCTTATTTTTTTTCTTTCCATTTGCTTGGTAGATCTTCCTCCATCTTTTTATTTTGAGCCTATGTGTGTCTCTGCACATGAGATGTGTCTCCTGAATACAGCACACTGATGGGTCTTGACTCTTTATCCAATTTGACAGTCTGTTTATTTTAATTGGGCCATATAGCCCATTTACATTTAAGGTTAATATTGTTATGTGTGAATTTGATCCTGTCATTATGATGTTAGCTGGTTATTTTGCCCATTAATTGATGCAGTTTCTTCATAGCAACAATCGTCTTTTCAATTTGACATGTTTTTGCAGTGGCTGATACCGATTGTTCCTTTCCATGTTTAGCACTTCCTTCAGGAGCTCTTTTAGGGCAGGCCTGGTGGTGACAGAATCTCTCAGCATTTGCTTTTCTGTAAATGATTGTATTTCTCCTTTACTCATGAAGCTTAGTTTGGCTGGCTGTGCAACTCTGGGTTGAAAATTATTTTCTTTAAAAATGTTGAATATTGACCCCCACTCTCTTCTGGCTTGTAGAGTTTCTGCCAAGAGATCAACAGTTAGTCTGATGGGCTTCCCTTTGTGGGTAACTCGGCCTTTCTCTCTGGCTGCCCTTAAAATTTTTTCCCTCATTTCAACCTTGGTGAATCTGACAATTATGTGTCTTGTGTTTGCTCTTCTTTAGGAATATCTTTGTGGTGTTCTCTGTATTTTCTAAAATTGAATGTGGCCTGCCTTGCTAGGTTGGGAAAGTTCTCCTGGACAGTATCCTGCAGAGTGTTTTCCAACTTGGTTCTATTCTCCTTGTCACTTTCAGGTACAACAATCAAACGTAGATTCAGTCTTTTCACATAGTCCCATATTTCTTGAAGCAGTTGTTCATTTCTTTTCCCTCTTTTTTTCTCTAATGTTGTCCTTTCACTCTATTTCATTATTTTGATCTTCAGTGACTGATATGCTTTCTTGTACTTGATTGAATTGGCTATTGAAGCTTCTGCATGTGTCACGAATTTCTTGTGCCATGGTTTTCAGCTCCATCAGGTAATTTATGTTCTTCTCTAAGCTGTTTATTCTAGTTAGTCATTCGTCTAACATTTTTTTCCAGGTTTTTGTCTTCCTTGTGATGGGTTAGAACATGCTCCCTTAGCTCAGAGAAATTTGTTATTACCGACCTTCTGAAGCCTACTTCTGTCAACTCGTCAAAGTCATTCTCCATCCAGCTTGGTTTTATTGCTGGCAAGGACCTGTGATCCTTTGGAGGAGAAGAGAAGCACTGGTGTTTAGAATTTTCAGATTTTCTTCTCTGGTTTCTCCCCATCTTTTTGGTTTTATCTACTTACCTTTGATCTTTGATGTTGGTGACCTACAGATGGGGATTTGGTGTGGATGTCCTTTTTTTTTGATATTGTTGCCATTCCTTTCTGTTTGTTCGTTTTCCTTCTAACAGTCAGGTCCCTCAGCTGCAGGTCTGTTGGAGTTTGCTGGAGGTCCACTCCAAACCTTGTTTGCCTGGGTATCACCAGAGGAGGCTGAAGAACAGCAAATATTGCAGAACAGCAAATATTGCTGTCTGATCCTTCCTGTGGAATCTTCCTCCCAAAGGGGCAGCCACCTATATGAGGTGTCTGTTGGCTCCTACTGGGAGGTGTCTCCCAGTTAGACTACATGGGGGTCAGGGACCCACTTGAGGTGGCAGTCTGTCCATTCTCAGAACTCAAATGCCATGCTGGGAGAACCACTGCTCTCTTCAGAGCTGTCAGACTAGGGCGGTTAAGTCTGCAAAATTTTCTGCTGCCTTTTGTTCAGCTATGCCCTGCCCACAGAATTGGAGTCTATGGAGGCAGTAGGCCTTGCTGAGCTGTGGTGGGCTCCACCCAGTTCAAGCTTTCCAGCCACTTTGTTTACCTACTCAAGCCTCAGCAATGGCAGATGCTTCTCCCTTCACCAGGCTGCAGCCTCACAGGTCAATCTCAGACTGCAGCACTAGCAGTGAGTAAGGCTCCACGGGTGTGGGACCTAGTGAGCCATGCACCTGAGAGAATCTCTGGTCTACTGGTTTCTAATACCATGGGGAAAGTGCAGTATTTGGGCAGGAGTGTCCTGTTTTTCCAGGTACAGTCTGTCACAGATTTCCTTGGCTAGGAAAGGGAAATCCCCCAACCCCTTGTGCTTCCCAGTTGAGGTGATGCCCTGCCCTGCTTTGGCTCACCCGCTGTGGGCTGCACCCACTGTCCAACACGTCCCAATGAGATAAATCAGGTACCTTAGCTGGAAATGCAGAAATCACTCGTCTTCTGCTTCAATCATGCTGCAGACCTGAGCTGTTCCTATTTGGCCATCTTGCAACAGAACTCCAATAAGTCTTCGTTATTCTCTCCTTTTTTCTATTCTTCCTAACTTCTGGTAACCACCAATCTTATCTCCATCTTTATGAGATCCACTTTTTTAGCTCCTACATGTGAGTGAGAATGTGTGATATTTGTCTTTCTGAGCTTGACTTATTTCACTTAATGTAATGACCTCCAGTTTCATGCAAGTTACAGCAAAGGACAGGAGTTAATTCTTTTTTTATTGATGAATAGTATTCTGTCATGTAAATATACCACATTTTCTTTATTCACACATTCATTGATGGGAACTCAGGTTGATTCCATATTTTGCCGACTGTGAGTAATGCTCCAGTAAGCATGGGAATGCAGATACCTCTTTCATATATTAATTTCTTTTTTTTAAATATACCTCCAGTAGTGTAAATGATTGACCATATGGTAGTTCTTTGTTTGGTTTTCTGAGGTGCCTCCATACTCTTCTCCATATTGGCTGTACTAATTTACATTCTAACCAACAGTGTATGAGGGTTCCCCTTTTACCCCAACCTTGCCAGCATTTTTGTTGTCTGTTGTTTAATAACAGCCATTTTAATTGGCATGAAATAATATTTTATTGTAATTTTGATTTGCATTTTTTGATCATTAGTTATGTTGAGCACTATTTGATATATGTATTGGCAATTTGTATGTATTATTTTGAAAAATGTCTATTCAGATCTTTTGCCCATTTAAAAATTGTATTATTTATATTTTTGCTATTAACTTGTTTGAGCTCCTTCTATATTCCAGTTATTAATTCTTTGACAGATAGAAGGTTTGCAAATATTATTCTCTCATCCTGTGGATTGTCTCTTCATTTTTTTGGTTGTCTCCTTTGCTGTGCATAACCCCTGTAGCTTGATGTAATATCATTCTTTAATTTTGCTTTGGTTGCCTATGCTTTTGAGGTCTTACACAAAAATATTTGTCAAGACAAATGTCTTAGAGTCTTTTCCCAATGTTGTTTTTCTGGTAGTTTTCTTGTTTTAGGTCTTAGATTTAAGTTTTTAATTTGTTTTCACTTGATTTTGTTTGGGGCGATATATAGGAATCTAGCTTCATTCTTCTGCATATAGTTATTCAATTTTCTCAGCAACATTTATTGAAGAGACTGTTCTTTTCTCATTGTATAAGTGCCTTTGTCAAAGATGAGTTGGTTGTAAATGTGTGGATATGTATCTGGGTTGTCTCTTCTTTTCCATTGATACATATGTGTGTTTTTATACCAGTACTATACTAATTTTGTTACTAGAAATTCGTAGTAAATTTTGAAGTCAAGTAGTTTGATGCTTCCAGCTTTTTTTCCTTTTATTTTGCTAATCAACATTCACTAATTGTTCACCTTTATGTAGTATATGGTGAGTTTTCAATATAATAGTGATTTAGATAATTGGCATATCCATCGTCTCAAACTTTTATCATTGTGTTATGTTGCAAACATTTAGTATCCTCCTTCTAGTTATTTCAAACTATATACTACATTATGGTTATGATTAACTATTGTCATCCTTCAGTGGTATAAAACACTAGGACTTATTTATCATGTAATTTTATTCAGAATTGCTTTGACTATTTGTGTTCATTTGTAGTTCCATATACATTTTGGGATTTTAAAAATATTTCTGTGAAGAATGCTGTTGGAATTTTGATAGGGATGGCATTGAATCTGCAAATTGCTTTGGGTAGTATTGTCATTTTAACAACGTTAATTCTTTTGATCCAAGAGCATTGAATATCTTTACATTTCTTTGTGTTCTACTTAATTTATTTCTTTAATATTTTATAGTTTTCTTTGGATTGATCTTTCACTTCTTTGATTAAATTGATTCCCAGATATTTTGTATTCTTTGTAACTATGGTAAATAAGTTTGATTTCTTTTACAGATTAATTACTTTTGGCATATAAAAATGCTACTGATTTTTGCATTTTGATACTGTATCCTGCACTAAGTATAACATTATGATGTCTGTGAAAAAAAAATTGTTTACCTACTTTTGTCCTATTTGGATGCTCTTTTTTGTTCTCTTGCCTAATTGCTCTGGCCACAACTTGCAGTATTATGTTGAATAAAGGTGGTGAACGTAAATGTTTTGATTTTCTTCTATATCTTAGGAAAAGGTCTTCAATTATTCTATATTTAATATAGTGTTAGCTGTGGATTTGTCATGTATGGCCTTTATTAAGTTGAAGTGTGTTTATTGGATACCCAGTTTATGGATGGCTTTTATAATAAATGAATGTTGAATTTTATCAAATGCTTTTTTTCCATCTATTAAAACAATCATATGGTCTTTGTTCTTGATTTTGTTGATGTGACATATTATGTTTATTACTTTGCATATGTTGAATGATTCCTGAACCCCTCAGATAAATCACTTGATCAGGTGGATGATCTTTATACAATATGTTTTGGATTTGGTTTGCTTGTATGTTATTAAGGATTTTTGCATCTAAGTTTATTAGATGCAAATTTAATTTGCATCTAAAATTGACATGAAGTTTTCTTTATTGGTTCTGTTCTTGTCTGATTTTCATATCAGGGTAATATTGTTTTCTCTTCATGGTTTTGGAAACCTCCTGAGTAGCTGGGATTACAGGCATACACCACCATGTGCAGCTAATTTTTGTATATTTGGTAGACATGGGGTTTCATCATGTTGGCCAGGTAGGTCTCAAACTCCTGACCTCAAGTGATCCACCCAAATTGGCCTCCCAAAGTGCTGGGATTACAGGCATGAGCCACCATGCCTGGCCAGTGTTAGTTGAATTCAGCAGTTAATTCATCAGATCCTTGGCTATTTTTTTTTGAGACTTCTTATTACAGCTTTGATCTCATTATTCTTTATTGGTTATGTTTTCCATTTCTTCTTGGTTTAATCTTCATAGGTTTTAGGTGTCAAAGAATTTGTCTATTTCTTCAATGTTTTCCTGTTTGTTGGCCTATATTCATAACAGTCTGTAATGAGTCTTTGCATTTCTATGGTATCTGTCCTAATATCTCCTTTTTATTGCTGATTTTGTTTATATGGGTCTTTTTTTCTTGGTTAGACTAGCCAGCAGTAAGTTAATTTTATTTATCTTAAAAAAACTAACTTTACATTTTGCTGATTTTTGGTAGTTTTAGTCTCAATTTTATTATTTCTGCACAAATTTTAATTTTTTCTTTTCTTCTACTAAATATGTATTTTTCTGTTTTTGTTTTTCTAGTTCTTTGAGGTGCATTGTTAGATTGTATATTTGTAGTCTTTCTACTTTTTTGATATAGGCATTTATTGCTTTAAACTTTCCTCTTAGTACTGCTTTTTGTGTCCCATAGATTTTGGTATGTTGTAATTTTATTTTTATTTCTTTCAAGTAATTTTTAAATTTCCGTTTTAATTTCTTTATTGACCCATTGGTTGCTCTAGAGCATGTTGTTCAATTTGCATATGTTCATGTAGTATATGTGGTTCTTATTGTTATTGATTTCTAGTTATATCCTATTGTACTCAGAAGAGACACTTGATATGAGTTCCACTTTCTTGAATTTGTTGATACTTTGTTTGTGGCCCAAGATACGGTCTATACTGGAGAATGTTTCATGTGCTGATAAAAAGAATGTGTATTTTGCAGCAATGATGTGAAATATTCTCTAAATGTCAGTTTGGCTTATTAACTGATGTCTACATATGTCTATAGGTGAAGTGTAGTTCCTGTAGGCAGCATATAATTGGTTCTTGTTTCTTTATCCATTTAGCCACTGTATTTTTAATAGGAAAATTGAGTCCATTTTTTTCAGTGTTATTACTGATAAGTAGGGACTTTTACTACTACAATTTTTTGGCTTATTTTCTGGTTGATTTGTAACTCATCTTTCTGTCTTTTCTCTTGCTGTTTTCTTTTGTGGTTAAGCGATTGTATCTGGTACTATGATTTAATTCATTGCTTTTTGAAGTAAACCTGTTATAGGTATTTCATTTTGGTTTCCAGGTAGCTTACCAAAAATTTATGGCTGTAGCGTGTTATTCTACAGAGATAGTAACTTATATCAGAAAGAAAATTATAGAAACAGACATGAAAAGCATTTACTTTAATTCCATTCTTTCCCACATTTTATTTTTTTAGTTGTCTCAATTTATATATTTTTATATTGCCTATATCTTCACAGTTTACTGTGGCTATTATTGTTTTTGATAGATTTTTCTTTTGGCTTTATACTAGAGTTATGAGCAGATTGCACACCAAAATTATAGTAATTGAGTATTTTGGGTTTGTCCATGTACTTAATTTTACCAGTGAGTTTTATATTTTCAGTGTTTTCTTTTTGCACATTAGTGGTTTCTTTGTATTTTAGATTGAAGAAATTTCTTTAGCATTTTTTTTCTACGATGGGTCTCGTGATGGTGAATTCTCTCAGCTTTTGTTTCACTGAGAAATACTTTATCTCTCCTATATATTTGAAGGACAGCATTCCTGGATGCAGTAGTTTTGATGGCAGGGTTTTCTATTATCACTTTGAAAATTTCATTTCACTCCGTCCGGGTCTGTATGGTTTCCATTGAGAAGTCTGTTGCCTGATGAATTGGAGCTCTATTGTGTTTTTTTTTTTTTTTAATTTTCTCTGGCTGCTTTTAGGAGCCTCTCTTTGACCTTGACTTTGGGTATTTGATATATGCATTGGGGTAGTGTTATTTGAGTGAAACCTGTTTAGTGTTCTCTGACCTTCATGTACCTGGATATTTGTCTTTTTCTCGCATTTTAAAAGGTTTTCTGTTAGTTTTTTTGAATCGGCTTTTTACCTTTTTCTCTTGCTCAACTCTCTTTGAACACCATTAATTCTTAGATTTTGTCTTTGAGGTAATTTTCTATGTCTTGCAGGTAAGTCTTCATTCTTTTTATTATTTTTTCCTTTTTCTCCTCTGAGTGTGTATTTTCAAGTAGCCTGTTTTAAAGCTCAATGATTCTTTCCTCTGCTTAATACATACTTCTGTTGACAGCCTGTAATGAATTTTCAGTTTAATGAATGTATTTTTTAGTTTCGTTATTTTTGTTTGATTTTCTTAAATGATTTTATTTGTAAAATTTCTCTCACAAATTTATAAATTGCTTCTCTGTTACTTTGAGATAATTGAGTTTACTTAAAATTGCTCTTTTGAATTCTTGACCAGAGATCTCACATATTACTGCATTGTTAGGGTCAGTCAGTTGTTGCTTTCTTTGTTGATTTGAGGTCATGGCTCCCCGTTTGCTGTTGTTTCTTGTGGATATATTTCTATGTCTTTGCATTGAGGAATTATTGGTTCCAGTCTTCCCTGTCTAGCTTTTTTTTTTATTAGATATTTTGCTTAGGGTTTTTTTTACTGCTAGGTTGCTGCCTCCTTTGAAGCTCCAGGTGGCACCTCAAACCAAAGTTGATCTTGGCCCTAGTAAACAATTGGAGTGCTGCCCATCCCACAGTGGGAGAATTCTTAAAGAGAATATCCTGACAGTGTGGGAAGACTGGCTAGAGGTTCATGCCCAGGGACCTGTGGCACATACCTCTTGCAATGTGGTGCTGCTAAGTAGCCACTCTGATTTGGCATAATTTTTGGTTAGCATTCAGAGAGGAACTTCCAAGGCTGGGGATAGTTGTTCTGCCTACTCCTCTTTTCTTTGCCTGTACTAAGGGATGTTTCTTTTTTCAGGCTGTTGGAATGCTTTCCATGGATTAAGGCAGGAACAGGTCTTCTGCCAGGGAACCCAAGATGGCAGGGGAAACCGGTTTTCTCCCTCAACCTCACTTTTTTAGTGTAGGAATTTTGAATTGGGGGAAATCTTTTGCATGGTTGATGACATGCAGAATGGTAGAGAGGCATTTCAAATGTGAAAGTTCAATTTTCTTACTGTCTGCTCAGAGTTTTCTTTACACCATTGTGTCCCTGGGAACTATCTCATTCTAATATTTGTGTTCTGTGATATTCTTGGTAATATGATTTGGATTTGTGTCTCCACCCATATTTCATGTTGAATTGTAATTCTCAACGTTGGAGTTGGGTTCTGGTGTGAGGTGATTAAATCATGGGGGTAGTTTTTTATGAATGGTTTAACACCATCCCCTTGGGTTCTGTTCTCATAATAGTAAGTGAATTCTCATGTGATCTGGTTGTTTAAAAGTGTTTAGCACCTCCCTACCCCCTCTCTCTTTCTTCTGCTCTGACCATGTGAAATGCCTCGTTCCTTCTTTTCCTTCAGCCATAGTTGAAAGCTCCCTGAAGCCTCCCCAGAAGCAGATGCTGTCATAGATTCTGTAATGCTTTCATAACCATGAGCCAATTAAACTTCTTTTCTTTATAAACTACCCAGTCTACAGTACTTTTTATAGCACTATGAGAATGAATTAATACAGAAAATTGGTACAGAGGAGTGGGGCATATAAAGATACCTGAAAATGTGGAAGCAGCTTTAGAACTGGTTAATGAGCAGAGGTTGAAAAATTGTGGAGATAATAAAAAAATGTGCCCAGAAGATAATAGGAAGATGAGGGACAGTTTGAAACTTCCTAGAGACTGCTGGAATGCTTATGACCAAAATACTGGTAGTTAATGCTGGCTTTATTGATATGGACAATGAAGGCCAGGCTGAGGAGGTCTCAGATGGAAATGAAGTACTAATTGGGAACTGAAGCAAAAGTCATTTTGTTATGCATTAGCAAAGAGGTTGGCTGCATTGTGCCCCTTCTCTAGGGATCTGTGAAACTATGAACTTGAGAGTGATAGTTTGCGGTTTCTGGCAGAAAAAATTTCTAAGCAGCAAAGCATGTTCAAGATCTGACCTGATTGCTTCTGTCAATTTATGGTCATTTGCATGAGCAAAGAAATGACCTAAACCTGGAACTTATATTTAAAAGGGAAACTGTGCATTAGGGTTTGGAAAATTAGCAGCCTGGCCATGTGTTAGAATAGAAAAGCCCGTTTTCAGGGGAGGAATTCAGACATCCTGCAGAAATTTGCATAAGTAAAAAGGAGCCAAGTATGAGTAGCCAAGACAATGAGAAGAACGTCTAGAAGGCATTTTAGAGACCTTTGTGGCAGCCCCTTCCTTCACAGACCCAGAGTCTTAGGAGCACAGAATGGTTTCATGGACCAATATCAGGGCCCCACTGCCCCGTGGAACCTCAGGACACTGCTCCCTGTATCCCTATCCCTCCATCTCCAGCTGTGGCTAAAATAAGTTCAAGTACAACTCAGGCCACAGCTTCAGAGTGTAAGCTATAAGCTTCGGCGGCTTCCATGTGGTGTTAAGTCTGTGGGTGCACAGAGTGAAAGAGTTGAAGCTTGGAAGCCTCTGCCTAGATTTTAGATGAAGTATGGAAAAGCTAAAATATCCAGGCAGAAGCCTGCTGTAGACGTGGAGCTATCATGAAAAATCTCTACTAGGGCAGTGTGGTGGGGAAATGTGGGGTTGGTGCCCTTACACAGAGTCCCCACTGAGGCACTGTGTTATTGAATTGTGAGAAGAGGGCCACTATCCAGAACCCAGAATGGTACATCAGCTGGCAGCTTGCACCCTGCATCTGGAAAAGCTACAGGCACTCAACATCAGCCCTTGAGAGCAGCTGTGGTGGATGAACCCTGCAAAGCCACAGGGGTGGAGGTGCCCAAGGCCTTGGGAGCCCACCCCTTGCACAAGTGTGCCCTGGATGTGAGTCATGGAATCAAAGGAGATTATTTTGGAGTTATAAGATTTAATGACAGCTCTGCTGGGTTTCAGACTTGTATGGGGCGCATAGGCCCTTTCTTCTGTTAGATTTCTCTCTTTAGGAATGGCAATATTTACCCAATGCTTGTATCCCCATTGTATCTTGGAAATAACTAACTTCTTTTTTGGTTTTAGAGGCTCATAGACAGAAGCGAGTAGCCTTGTCTCAGATAAGACTTTGGACTCTGTACTTTTGAGTTAATACTGGAATGAGTTAAGACTTCGGGAGACTGTTGGGAAGGCATGATTATATTTTTCCATGTGAGAAGGACGTGAAATTTGGGAGGGGCCAAGAAGGATGATATGGTTTGGATCTGTGGTCCACTGAGATCTCATGTTAAATTGTAATCCCCAGTGTTGGAGGTGGGTCCTGGTAGGAGGTGGTTGACTCAGGGGTGGCTTCTCATGAATGATTTAACACAATCCCCACGGGTGCTGTTCTCGTGATAGTTAGTTCTTGTGAGTTCTGGTTGTTTAAAAGTGTGTAGCCCCTCCCCCTGTCTCTCCTGATCCAGTCATGTGAAGTGCCTCACTCTCCCTTTATCTTCCACTATTATTGAAAGCTTGCTGAAGACTCCCTGGAAGCAGATGCTGCCATACTTTCTGTACAGCCTGCCAAACCAGAAGCCCATTAAACCTCTTTTCTTTGAAAATTACCCTGTCTCAGGATTTCTTTATAGCAGTGTGAGAATGATCTAATACACTTGGTGATAATTTTGATGCTGTATATTTGTTTTTTGTTTTCTTTGGGGAGGTGGGGAGGTGTAGTACCAGATTGCTTCTAGCTCACCATTTTGAACCAGAAGTCCCAATACTGTCTTTCTTTTATTATTATTTCCTTATTGTATAATTTCATGTATATGAACTGCCCAGAATAGGCAAATTGATCGGAGCAGAATGTAGATTAGTAATTTCTTAGGCCAGAAGTTGGATGGTTAAGTGACTGACTGCTCATAGATGTAGATTTTTGGAGGGAAGGAGTGGAATGCTCTGAAATTAGATTGTGGTGATGATCTTACAACCTTATGAATATACTAAAAATCATTGGCCTGCACATTTCAAATGGGTCAATTTTAATATGAATTATATTTCAATAAATTTGTTTCTAAAAAATTTTTGTCAGATAATTTTTACATTTGATTTATATTGCTGTTAGCAACAGTTGATTATCTTTTCTCATGAATGTTGTATAGTAGTTTTCCATGGTTGCCATAACAAAGGACCACACAATGGGTGGTTTAAACAACAGAAATTTATTGCCTCATAGTTCTGATGGTTAGAAGTCCAATATGTTGGCAGGACTAGTTTCTTCTGAAGGCTGTGAGAGAGAATCTTTCATAACTGTCACCTAGCTTCTAGTGGTATAGCATAGGTTCTGGCTACTTTTGTGGGCTGTATTTACAGTGACAAATTAGTTTTCTAAACCTTTTCAATATTGTTATGATCTGCTTCATTCTGTTTCTGCTTGATGTCCTGGTTTATTCATGCTGGTGCCACCTATGGGAATGCAAGATTCTTCTCAGGGATATTGGTGTTACTTGAGGGTAGAGGATGCCATTCCTAGCACATAGAAATCATTTCTACTGGCCTGTTTTCCAACCACCCAATTCCAGTAGGCTTCTCACTGTATCTCCACTAGTGGCACCAGGTATGGAAAGCACCTATCTGTAACATACTTTCTGATGAGTGGAGGACCAAAAGTTCCAGGGTCTTGTTGGTGGAGGTTCAAGAGTCCATGTGCCTTATTTACCTCCTACTGCTGGGTAGAGGGCCAAGAATTGGTTGGCATGGTTGCCTTCTCCCATTTGGTGCAGGTCCAGAGAATACCTTTCTTGTATCTCTCTCTGCCAATTTGTGGAAGCCAGGAGCTTCTGGGCCTAAGTGGCTATCTGCAACTGGGTGGAAATTTGTGAGACACTGGGCACCACTGGCTTTAGAGAAGCCTGCCTGCTATTTGACACATGGGTTGTGTTCACAGTCCTTATTGCTCTGTTGCCAATTCTGTAGACAGATTGCTTACAGCTGCCAGTGGCCATAGTTAGAGAAAGTGCTGGGTTTGACTATTTTGAATATCACAGTTGGATTGTCTCACTGCTGCTGACTGAAGGATGGGTTGTACCCCTTTCCACCTGTTCTGCAGGTACTGCTTCTGTTGGCAGGTTGGGGTGGATTTGTTACCTCCTCTGAGCTGTCAGTGTGGGAAGATCCAGCTGTCTAAACTGGTTTATATTTGATTCTAATATACACAAAGAATCCATTTATAAGAAGACTTGTGTTTCTGTGCAAAATGGAATATCAGGGAGCAGCTTTGTCTTTCTACCTGAAACAATTTTTTAAAAGACAAAATATATGAAGCAGCAGTTCAAAAAATCAGGCAGTGAAGGACAGTGATATCTGAGAATCATGATGCAAACAAGATGAGCCTTGTAATTGCATCAGATTACTTACGTGATAGTCTCCAGAACTCAGTGCAGGAAAGGGAGCCATAGGCTTCCAGAGTTGAGGAAATAAAGCCGAGAGTTGAAGAAAACCACAGCAACTAGAGTCTAAACTTAAAGGAGAAAGAGCTCATTAGAGAGAGGGAGAGTATTAACAAAGACTGCCACTCAAACTTGCAGCAGGTTACTGATTAATGCTTGAATGTGAGAAAAGCACCCAAACAGGAGAAAGAACCACATGCAAGAAGCTGAGGGAAGAAGACCCAGAACTCACTCATAAGTAGCCTCTCTTCCAATCATTTAGACTAGAAAATCACATACGTAGGATACTGATAAGGTACTGAGAAAGGTCTGGTTTGAATACTGGGGAATAATTATCTGTAGACTAAATACTGCTCTACTCCCTGATTACACAAATGGAACCAAAAAGGCTCAAAAACTATTTCTGTTTAACTTAATCACATCACAGAGAAAATCTCAAGAATATGGGAATAAAAAAAGTCTAACATCTAAGACCACTACCAGGATGGTAGAATAGAAAACCCTGAATTCTCCTTCACCCCATAGTCACCATTTCAACAAAGACACATGGATCAGTTCTTTGTGAGAAATCTAGAAACTAGCTAAGAGGCTCCTGCATCCCAGGAAAGTGCAAAATCAGCAATATCAAAACTAGTTTTAAAAAAGGCAGTGACACCATTTTGCCAAAATCCTCATCCTGGCATAGCACTGGATGATCAGAAGTGAATCCTGAAATCCCATCTTCTCCCTAAGGAGCAAAGGAGGTAGTTTGCACATCTAACATCCCAACTTCTCTGATTGCTACCTTAGGAACTGGCTTATCTTCCATGTATAGAGAGCTGTTAAAGTTTGCCAAACTATAGTGTCCTGTGGGCTACTGAGAACAAAGTAGCAGTTTGAATTAGCACCTGGGCACCCACGAAAGCTTGTCTCTCTGGCTCAAGTGTAGAGCAAGTGAGTAATAAGCTTCAGCTTTTAGTTTCTCCCTCAGAGTTCCAACTTCAGGAACTACCCAAGGGATTAGCTTCTCTTCCACTTGTTTCAGAGTGCTGATGAGATCTGTAATACTCTAGATGCCTGCAGACCACTAACAAGAATAGTGGCTTGGACTAGCATGAAAGATCGAAAGGCTCATATTGTATATGTTAAAAATGTTAAGTAGCGCTAAAGAAAATTATAGAAACAACCCAATTCAAACTTCTAAGGATGAAAACTACAATGAACAAAATGAAAAATACATTGTATGGAATTAATAGCAGAGTATATATTTCAGAAGAAAAGATAAGTGAAGTTGATGATAAACCACTGTAAACTATCCAAAATAAAACAGAAAGTATAGTAAAAAATAATAATAACAAAGCACCAATAAGCTGAAGGACAGCTCTAGTAGGGCTAACACACATGCAACTGGAATTCAAGAAGAAATAGAGAAGGGAATGGAAAAAAAATTTGAAGAATAATTGCCAAAATTTTCCAAATTAGATGAAAATAGATACAATAACCTCAATAAACCCTAAGTACAAGGAACATAAAGAACAATATATTAAGGCATGCCTTAATCATATTGTTCAAAACAAGTGGAAAAAAAATCTTAGAAGCATCCAGACAAAAATACCTGCTATATTTAGAAGAACAAATTCGAGGATGACAGTAGATTTGTCATTGGAAACAATGCAAAGAAGAAGATCGTGCATCAATATTTTTAAAAGATTTTGATGGTTAATTTTATGTGTTAACTTGGCTGGGCCATGATGCTAAGACAATTGGTTAAACATTATTCTAGGTGTTTCTGTAAGGGTAATATTAAGATTTAAATTAGTAAACTTTGAACGAAGAAGTTTGCCTTCCATAACGTGCTGTACCTCCTCCAATCAACTGAATGCCTTTACAGAACAATGACTGACCTCCCCCAGCCAGAATAAATTGTGCCAACAGATTGCTTTTGGACTTAAACGGCAACAATGACCCTTCCCTTGGTTTCCAGCCTGAAAAACCCTTGACGAAATTTGCAACATTAGCTCTTCTATGGGATTCCAGCCTGCTATCCTACTCTACAGATTTTGCACTTGCCAGCATCCCCAATCATGTGAGCAAACATCTTTCCTTTTTATTTCAACTTTTTAAAATTATACTTTAAGTTCTGGGATACATGTGCAGAACGTGCAGGTTTGTTACATAGGTATACAGGTGCCACGGTGGTTTGCTGCACCCATCAACCCATCATCTACATTAGGTATTTCTTCTAATGTTATCCACTCCCTAGCCCCCCACACCCCAACAGACCCCAGTGTGTGATCTTCCCTTCCTTGTGTCCATATGTTCTCATTGTTCAACTCCCACTTATTAGTGAGAACATGCAGTATTTGGTTTTCTGTTCCTGTCTTAGTTTGCTGAGAATGATGGTTTCCAGCTTCATCCTTGTCCCTGAAAAGGACCTAAACTCATCCCTTTTTATGGCTGTATAGTATTCCATGGTGTATATGGGCCACACTTTCTTTATCCATTTGATCATTGATGGGTATTTGGGTTGGTTCCAAATCTTTGCTGTTGTCAATAGTGCTGCAATAAACATATGTGTGCATGTGTCTTTACAGTAGAATGATTTATAATCCTTTGGGTATATACCCAGTAATGGGAGTGCTGGGTCAAATTGTATTTCTGGTTCTAGATCCTTGAGGAATCACCACACTGTCTTCTACAATGGTTGAACAAATTTATAATCCCACCAACAGTGTAAAAGCATTCCTACTTCTCCATATCCACTCCAGCATCTGTTGTTTCATGACTTTTAATGATCACCATTCTAACTGACATGGGATGGTATCTCATTGTGGTTTTGATTTGCATTTCTCTAATGACCAGTGATGATGAGCTTTTTGTCATATATTTGTTGGCCATACAAATGTCTTCTTTTAAGAAATGTCTGTTCGCATTCTTTGCCCACTTTTTGATTGGGTTGTTTTTCTCTTGTAAATTTGTTTAAGTTCTTTGTAGGTTCTGGATATTAGCCCTTTGACAGATGGATAGATTGCAAAATATTTTCCCCATTCTGTAGATTGCCTGTTCACTCTGATGATAGTTTCTTTTGCTGTGCAGAAGCTCTTTAGTGTAATTAAATCCCATTTGTCAATTTTGGCTTCCATTGCCATTGCTTTTGGTGTCTTACTTATGAAGTCTTTGCCCATGCCTCTGTCCTGAATAGTATTGCCTAGGTTTTCTTCTATGGGTTTAGGTATTACATTTAAGTCTTTAATCAATCTTGAGTTAATTTTTGTATAAGGTATAAGGAAGGGGTCCAGTTTCAGTTTTCTGCATATGGCTAGCCAGTTTTCCCAGCACCATATATTAAATAGGAGATCCTTTTGCCGTTGCTTTTTATTTTTTGTCAGGTTTGTCAAAGATCAGATGGTTGTAAATGTCCGGCATTATTTCAGAGGCCTCTGTTTTATTCCATTGGTCTATATATCTGTTTTGGTAGCAGTACCATCCTGTTTTTGTTACTGTAGCCTTTTAATATAGTTTGAAATCAGGTAGCATGATGCCTCCAGTTTTGTACTTTTTGCTTAGGATTGTCTTGGCTATACGAGGTCTTCTTTGGTTCCATATGAAATTTAAAGTAGTTTTTCCCAATTCTGTGAAGAAAGTCAATGGTAGCTCAATGGGAATAGCATTGGATCTATAAATTGCTTTGAGCAGTATGGCCATTTTCACAATATTGATTCTTCCTATCTATGAGCATAAAATGTTTTTCTATTTGTTTGTGTTTTCTCTTATTTCCTTGTGCAGTTGTTTGTAGTTCTCCTTGAAGAGGTCCTTCACATCCTTTATAAGTTGTATTCCTAGGTATTTTATTGTATTTGTAGCAATTGTGAATGAAAGTTCACTCATGATTTGACTCTCTGTTTGTCTGTTATTGGTGTATAGGAATGCCTGTGAGTTTTGCACATTGATTTTGTATCCTGAGACGTTGCTGAAGTTGCTTAGCAGCTTAAGGAGTTTGGGGACTGAGATGATGGGGTTTTCTAAACATGCAGTCATATCATTTGCAAACAGAGACAATTTGACTTCCTCTCTTCCTGTTTGAATATTCTTTATTTCTTTTTCTTGCCTGATTGCCCTGGCGAGAACTTCCAACACTATGTTGAATAGGAGTGGTGAGAGAGGGCATCCTTGTCTTGCATCACTTTTTAAAAGGAATGCTTCTAGCTTTTGCCCATTCAGTATTATATTTGCTGTGGGTTCATCATAAATAGCTCTTATTATTTTGAGATATGTTCTATAAATACCTAGTTTATCGAGAGTCTTTAGAAGGGCTGTTGAATTGTACTGAAGGCCTTCTCTGTGTGTATTGAGATAATCATATGGTTTTTGTTAGTGGTTCTGTTTATGTGATGGATTACATGTATTGATTTGCATATGTTGCACCAGCCTTGCATCCCAGGGATGGTGCCAACTTGATAGTGGTGGACAAGCTTTTTGATGTGCTGCTGGATTCAGTTTGCCAATATTTTATTGAAGATTTTTGCATCAGTGTTCATCAAGGATATTGGCCTGACATTTTCTTTTTTTGTTGTGTCTCTGTCAAGTTTTGTTATCAGGATGATGCTGGCCTCATAAAATGAGTTAGGGAGGAGTCCCTCTTTTTCTGTTGTTTAAAATTGTTTCAGAACAATGGTACCAGCTCCTCTTTGTACCTTTGGTAGAATTCGGCTGTGAATTTGTCTGGTCCTGGGCTTTTTTTGTTTGATAGGCTATTAATTACTTCCTCAATTTCAGAACGTGTTATCGGTCTATTCAGGGATTTGACATCTTCCTGGTTTAGTCTTGGGAGGGTGTATGTGTCGAGGAATTTATTCATTTCTTCTAGATTTTATAGTTTATTTGCATAGAGGTGTTTATAATATTCTCTGATGGTAGTTTGCATTTCTGTGGGATCAGTGGTAATATCCTTTTTATCATTGTTTATTGTTTCTATTTGATTCTCCCTCTTTTCTTCTTTATTAGTCTGGCTAACTGCCTATCTATTTTGTTAACATTTTCAAAAAATGAGCTCCTGGATTCATTGATTTTTTAAGACTTTTTCATGTCTCTATCTCCTTCAATTCTGCTCTGATCTTAGTTATTTCTTGTCTTCTGCAAGCTTTTGAATTTGTTTGCTCTTGCTTCTGTAGTTCTTTTAATTGTGACGTAGGGTGTCGATTTTAGATCTTTCTCACTTTTTTCTGTGGGTATTTAGTGCTATAAATTACCCTCTAGACACTGCTTTAGCTGTGTCCCAAAAATTCTGATACGTTGTGTCTTTGTTCTCATTGGTTTCAAAGAACTTATTTATTTCTGCCTTCATTTTGTTATTTACCCAGTTGTCATGCAAGAGCAGGTTGTTCAGTTTCCATGTAATTGTGTGGTTTTGGGTGACTTTGTTAATCCTGAGTTCTAATTTAATTGCAATGCGGTCCGAGAGACTATTTGTTATTATTTCCATTGTTTTCCATTGACTGAGGAGTGTTTTACTTCCAATTATGTGGTCAATTTTAGAATAAGTGTGATGTGGTGCTGAGAAGAATGTATATTCTGTTGATTTGGGGTGGAGAATTTTGTAGATATCTATTATGTTTGCTTGGTCGAAAGCTGATTTCAAGTCCTGAATATCCTTGATAATTTTCTGTCTTGTTCATCTGTCTAATATTGACAGCGTGGTGTTAAAATCTCCCACTATTATTGGGTGGCAGTCTGAGTCTCTTTGTAAGTCTCTAAGAACATGCTTTATGAATCTGGATGCTTCTGTATTGGGTGCATGTATATTTAGGATAGTTAGCTCTTCTTGTTGTGTTGATCCCTTTACCATTATGTAATGCCCTTCTTTGTCTTTTTTGATCTTTGTTATTTAAAGTCTTTTTTATCAGAGGCTAGGATTGCAACCCCTGCTTTTTTTTGCTTTCTAACTGCTTGGTAATTATTCCTCCATTCCTTTATTTTGAGTCTGTGTGTGTCTTTGCACATGGGATTGGTCTCCTGAATACAGCACATGGATGGGTCTTGACTCTATCCAATTTGCCAGTCTGTGTCTTTTAGTTGGGACATTTAGTCCATTTATATTTAAGGTTAATATTGTCATGTGTGTATTTGATCCTTTCGTCATGATGCTAGCCGGTTATTTTGCTCGTTAGTTGATGCAGTTTCTTCATAGTATTGATGATCTTTACAATTTGGTATGTTTTTGCAGTGGCTGGTACCAGTTTTTCCTTTTCATATTTAGTGCTTTCTTTAGGAGCTCCTGCTGGCAGGCCTGCAGGTGACAAAATCTCTCAGCATTTGCTTCTCTGCAAGGGATTTTCTTTCTCCTTCAATTATGAAGCCAGTTTGGCTGAATAGGAATTTCTGGGTTGAAAATTCTTTTCTTAGAGAATGTTGAATTTTGACCCCCACTCTCTTCTAGCTTGTAGGGCTTCTGCAGAGAGATCTGCTATTCACCTGATGGGCTTCCCTTTATGGGTAATCAGACCCTTCTCTCTGGCTGCCCTTTTTTCCTTCATTTCAACTGTGGTGAGTCTGATGATTATGTGTCTTGGGGTTACTCTTCTCGACGAATATATTTGTGGTGTTCTCTGTATTTCCTGAATTTGAATGTTGACATATCTGGCTAGGTTTGGGACGTTCTCCTGGATAATATCCTGAAGAGTGTTTTCCAACTTGGTTTTATTCTCCCCGTCACTTTCAGGTACACCAGTCAAATGTAGGTTTGGTCTTTTCACATAGTCCCATATTTCTTGGAGGATTTGTTTGTACATTTTCATTCTTTTTTTCTCTAATCGTGTCTTCACGCTTTATTTCATTAAGTTGATCTTCAATATCTGATGTCCTTTTTTCCACCTGATTGATTTGGCTATTGATACTTGTGTATACTTGACGAAGTTCTCATACTGTGTTTTTCAGCTCCATCAGGTCATTTATGTTCTCTACACTGGTTGTTTTAGTTAGCAAGTTTTCTAACCTTCTTTCAACGTTCTTAGCTTTCTTGCAGTAGGTTAGAAGATGCTCCTTGAGCTCAGAGGAGTTTGTTATTACCCACCTTCTGAAGCCTACTTCTGCCAATTCATCAAACTCATTCTCTGTCCAGTTTTGTTCCCTTGCTGGCAAGGAGTTGTGATTCTTTGGAGCAGAAGAGCCTTTCTGTTTTTTGGAATTTTCAGTCTTTTTACACTGTTTTTTTTTTCTCATCTTTGTGGATTTATCTACCTATGGTTTTTGATATTGGTGACCTTCAGATGGGGTTTTTCTGTTGATGTCCTTTTTGTTGATGTTGATGTTTTTCCTTCCTGTTTGTTAGTTTTTCTTCTAACAGTCAGATCCCTCTGCTGCAGGTCTGCTGAAATTTGCTGGAGGTCCACTCCAGACTCTGTTTGCCTGGGTATCACCACCAGAGGCTGCAGATTGACAAAGATCACTACCTCTTCTTTTCTCTGGAAGCTTCGTCCCAGAAGGTACCTGCCAGATGCCAGCTGGAGCTGTCCTGTATGAGGTGTCTGTCAACCCCTGCTGGGAGGTGTCTCCCAGTCAGGAGGCACGGGGGTCAGGGACCCATTTGAGGAGGCAGTCTGTCCCTTAGCAGAGCTTGAGTGCTCTGCTGAGAGATCTGTTGCTCTCATCAGAGCTGGAAGGCCGGAATGTTTAAGAATGCTGAAGCTGTGCCCACAGCTGCCCCTTCCCCCAGGTGCTCTATCCCAGGGAGTTGGGAGTTTTAGCAATAAGTCCCTGACTCGAGCTGCTGCCTTTCTTTCAGAGATGCCCTACATGGAGAGGAGGGATCTTGAGAGGCAGTGTGGCTTCATCAGCTTTGCCAAACTGTGGTGGGCTCTGCCCAGTTTGAACTTCCCAGAAGCTTTGTTTACACTGTGAGGGGAAAACCACCTACTCAAGCCTCAGTAATGGCAGATGGCCCTCCCCTCAACCAAACTTGAGTGTCCCAAGTTGACTTCAGACTGCTCTGCTGGCAATGAGAACTTCACGCCTGTGGATATTAGCTTGCTGGTCTCTGTGGGGGTGGGATCCACTGACCTAGACCAAGTGGCTCTCTGGCTTTAGCCATCTTTCCAGAAGAGTGAACGGTTCTGTCTCGATGGCATTCCAGGTGCCACTGGGGTATGAAGAAAAACTCCTGCCGCTAGCTCAGTGTCTGGCAAGTTGGCCACCAAGTTTTGTGCTTGAAACCCAAGGACCTGATGGTGTAGGCACCCAAGGTAATCTCCTGGACTTTGGGTTGTGAAGTATGTGGGAAAAGTGTAGTATTTGTGCTGTAATGTACAGTTCCTCACAGCACAGTCCCTCACACCTTCCCTTGACTAGGGGAAGGAGTTTCCTGACCACTTGTGCTTCCTGGGTGAGGCAACACCCCACCCTGCTCTCTTCCTTTCCCTCTTTACCTTGCTTTTTTCTTCTCTCCCTCCATTGCTCCTTTTCTTTTTCTCTCTACCCCCCTGCACTCTCTCTCTCTCTCTCTCTCTTTCTCTCTCTCTCTCTGTCAGTCTCTTGGTTCTGTTTTTCTGGAGAACTCTGACTGATACAAATACTGAAAGAGAGAAACTCAGTCTAGATTGAATACTTACCAAAAACATTTCCTTCAAAAAATGAAGGTGAAATTTTTTTTAGATCTTAAAAGGTAAAAGAATTCATCATCAGCAGATGTACATTACAAAAATGTTAAATGAACTTTTTTAAGCAGAAGGAAACTGATACCAGGGAAAAATATATCTACACCAAGGAATGATGGATCTCATAAATGAGCTGATTAGGTAAACATATAAGGTACTTGTAATTAAATCAGTTTAAATATTTATTAACTGTAGTTTGTGATCTCTGCCAGAAGATATAGAGATGAAGGATGAACATTACTTTTATCTGTGTAAGAAAAATGCTAGATGATATAGAAATTAGCAACTTTTCTTGAACCTATTGGAGAAGTTATGTCAAAATGCAGACATCTAACCTAAAACCTGGAGAGAGGTGTCTGCAGGGAACATAACTGGATAATTTTCTACTAAAAATAGATATCACGGAATACCATATAAGATATAGGAAGGTTAAATATTTTGTTAGAAATATTTAGCCAACTGTTAAACGCTGATTGTGGGGTAGCATGAGAAAATAAATCCTGTTTTCAGGCATAAGTGGTTTTCCATCACTTTTTAGGCCACTTCTCCAGGAATCCCATTCAGAAGACTGAGGAAGATACTAAGAAAACTCTTTCATTTCTTGCTGGAGGAAAAGAACAATAGCCACTGCAAAAATCCACCCAGACTAATATATCTTTACTATCTGTACTAAAGAAAATACCTTATCTGCACAGGAGTGCACTGGGAGAATTTCATTGCACCTGTGTAAGAAGAATGGAAATCATTGGGCCAGTTATGGTGGCTCATGCCTGTAATCCCAGCACTTTGGGAGGCCAAGGCAGATGGATCACCTGAGGTCGGGAGTTCGAGACCAGCCTGACCAACATGGAGAAACCCCATCTCTACTAAAAATACAAAATTAGCTGGATGTGGTGGTGCATGCCTGTAATCCCAGCTACTCAGGAGGCTGAGGCAGGAGAATTGCTTGAACCTGGGAGGCGGAGGTTGCAGTGAGCTGAGATTGCACCATTGCACTCCAGCCTGGGCAACAAGAGTGAAACTCTGTCTCATAAAAGATAAATAAATAAAATAAAAATAGAAATAAGAATGGAGATCATCACCAAAATTGCACCCATACTCGTCTTCCTGGAAGCTTCTCCATTTGGAGGAGGGATAGTAATACTTGTGAAGAATATATCTTAAAACCGAAGTTCAAAATACTTGCTTAAGACTGAGGTTTTAAAAGAACATCACAGAATGATCACCTTTCTTCCTCTACCTAATCAGGCTGACAAACCTTGAATAAATATTATAGTGGAATACAGCTGGAGAAATGGCAAGAGACTAGCTCTCTGTGGGAAGCAAAACAAAAGAAAAATCCAAAGCCAAGTAGAGAAACAAAAACAAGGTATCACTAGAGGATTTTGAATTATCTCATGCGCATGACAACAACAAAATCAAACTCTGATAACCATAGCAACAAATTCCAACTCTGGTAACCATAGCAACCATAGCAACTAGGCAAATTTCAATCCTAGCCCAACTCCTGATTAGATCAACACAAACCCCCACACAAAAGGCCCAGCAGAAGGAAAATCATGCTAATCTTGAAGTGTATTTTTAAAATGAAATTATATGTACTATCTTATAAATGGTCATCTTTCAACAACAAAATTATGTGGCATGCCAAAAAACGTGAAATAAACACAATCTGAAGAGACAAAGAATCTTTCTAAAGCAGACTCAGATATCACATGGCTGTTGGAACTATCATTAAAACATTTTAAACAACTGCAATTAACATGTGTAATCACTGGTTCTCAAAAGCAGGTAATTTTGCCCACAGAAAATATTTGGCAATATCTGGACACATTTATCATTGCCTTAATGGGAGATGTTTTACTAGCATCTAGTGGGTAGGGGCCAAGGATGAGGCTAAATGTCCTGCAAGGTGCAGGACAGCATTTTATTTATTCATTCTTACAGTTTTCATTTTTTGCTGAAAGTACAGATATAATCTTGCTTGTCATCTACTTTTACTGTTACAGCATTTAACACAGTAGTTCCCAGCTTTGGCATAATTGATATTTTCAGGCAGATAATTCTCTTGTAAAAATAAAATGGATATGTTAATAAGACTGTAGTAATTATTTCATGATGCATATGTATATCAAAACAACACCTTAAATTTATACAATAAAAAAGAAAGAATAATATGGCAATGCCAGAAATAAAAATCACAATAGGAAAGTCTTGGGGGAGGTTTGTGATGTACATCCAGTGAGTAGCTAGTGGTCCCAGGTGCTGCTGGTTTGTGTGCTCTGAGGGAGAGTCTGAGCCACACGCTGCTGCCAGAGGAGCCCCTCAGGCCAGTGTAAGCATTAATAATGTCTTTCAGCTTTGAGTGAATCTACAATGGCTTCAGCTTTGTGACCTAGTTTCTAAGACTCTAAAAGAAATATAGAAAACTTGTATTCATGGATTTGGACAATGCAGGCAAAACCACTCTTCTTCACATGCTCAAAGGTGACAGATTGGGCCAACACATTCCAGCACTACATCTGACATCACAAGAGCTAACAATTGCTGGAATGACTTTTACAAATTTTAATCTTGGTGGGCACGAGCAAGCATATCGGTTTGGAAAAATTATCTCCCAGCAATTAATGGGATTTTCTTTCTGGTGGATTGTGTGGATCATTCTTGCCTCGTGGAATTCAAATTTGAGCTTAAAGCTTTAATGACTGATGAAACAGTATACAATGTGCCAATTCGTATTTTGGGAAACAAAATTGACAGAACAGATGAACTCAAGGAAGAAAAACTCTGTGAGATATCTGGGCTTTATGGACAAACCACAGGAAAGGGGAATGTGACCCTGAAGAAGTTGAATGCTTGCCCCATAGAAGTGTTTGTGTGCAGTGTGCTCAAGAGGCAAGATTATGATGAGGGTTTCCACTGATTCTCCCAGTATATTTACTGATGTCTGAGCACTGAAAATAAAAGTTTTGCTTCTCTGGACTGATCCTAATCACAGCTTCCTCATGAACTTTTCTAAAAGAACAAGGAAAGCTCTCCAACCATGTCTGCTATTGAGAGGCCATGAGTATCTGTCAACTCTCTCATTGCCTAGTGGTGACATGTGCTCTTTTCCACACTGTTGAAAGGTTATGTTGCCCCATGTGCTGGTACAGGTTTGTATCCTGGGACTTGGAAGCTGTCAGGATTTGCTGAGTAAAGCTGTGTGCCATCATGGGGCACCTGAAAAGAAAAACACATCTCACCACTGTGGTTGATTTCAAAAGAAACTGATTCTATTTTTTAAAGAAAGTGTTGTTAATATAATTTGTATCCCTCCTAACTTTTCAATTTCATAATTTACTTGGTCCAGAGTGTTCTATTATTTTTAAACTAATGAATAATATTTAGATACTTCATAAAATTATGAACAGATACATATTGGAGGTCAGAGCTCATTTGGGTGAACTTACCACTGTTGAGTTAGCAGGTTGGGGTGAGAAGCTCCCCTAAACTCACCTGTCTATATAACTGCCTTGTAGTAGGTGGCATCACCTTGTGCACAAAGAACTAGAAAAGGGGCAGAACCCTGGCCTTGCAGTTGTGGCAGGCTTTGACTGTAGCAAACTAGAGTCATTCATTATCAAGAAATGTGTACCAGATTATTCACTGTGGAGTACTTAATTATAGAGGGGGTTATTGGTATTATAATTTTTACTTATAAAGTTACAGATTTCAGCCAGTCTGCTTTTGTATAATACTTTCATGAGCTTTTATTCCTCTCTATAGCACTTTGCTTTTTCATTTTCAGTTATTGAAGGTGAATTTCACCTTATAAAAGAGTTAAGAACATCTCTCATGTTGTCACATACTGCAGGTGTGTCTCAGTAACATTTGCACAGATTTTAGGAGCAATTTTTTTAATAGGAAGACACAGGACAAAGTTAACAGCTTAAGGGTTCTCAATTATACGAGTTGAGAGTTAAAAATCTGGTATTGTAGCACTTATTTGGATCTAGAAAAAATTTTAGTTAGTGGGCTTCAAAACTTCCATTTGCAGAATTTGGTCCCTAATGGGCTGTTCCTGGACTCTTTTTCTTACATCTGTTCTCTTTAGATATCTATTTTTGGTGTTTAAAGACAAGGTTAACATATGTAGCTTTTTTGGGTTTGTTTGTTTGTTTTTTTATGAAATTGCCTTTTTTCCTTCCAGAAATAAGCTGCGGAAAACACTAACCAAAAAACTTTCTGCAGAGCTGTTTTCTTGGAGGCAGCATCACTTATAGGCAGTAAAGACTCATTGTAAAAGCACCAGCATCCCTACTAGAGTAATGAGGATTAATTTTATAGCATTCAATTTTCTTAGTACCAAGTGTGAAATTGGATTTTTATAATCTTAACCTATATTCTAACCTTGCAGTAAAATATGAAATGATAGTATCTTCTAGGAAAAGATAGAATATAGGAGATGAAAAGCTGGAAAGATATCTTTATTCTAATACGAGGGTAGAGAAAATATGGTCAACATGTTACTGGGGTGAGAGAATAATGTTCTTTAGTTGGAGTTCTCATTCTTAGTCTTCAGTAATGATTTGTTGGGAAATAATACTTTTTTCACTACCAGGTGCCAAATGCAGAAACCCAGTGAAGTGCATCCCTGGGAACTACACACATTTTATTTATTAGCAAGTATAGCTGTATTAATAAAAAAAATCTTTGGTTTGCAGAGGGGTAAAGCCTTAGGTAAACAAATTTAGCTAACAGTAAATAAAGTAGGTAGTTAACTTGCATATTTTTATTTCCTTTGGTTAAAGATTACCTTACTTCTCTATTCAGAGACATGAGAGGTAGGATTGCTTCAGTGTTAGTTTCCTTATTTTTGCTTTTTTATTTGTCCCTAATCACTTTGTTGCAAGCTATAAAACTGTGTGATCTACATAGGGCAGCTCTTTGTGAAAGTGGTTTATTCCCTTGGAGAAAGAGGGGATTGAATATCAGTTAGAGCACATCTATAATAAGATAACTGATAAAAAACTGCTGTGAGAAGCTCAGCTCCAAACACAGAATCAGCCCCTTGTACAGGAACTCCAATGAATTGAGACTTTCCATTCTGTTTTATTAGAGTGAATATATGTCCTATTTCAGGCAAAGTGAAACAGTTATTTACAAAAGAAAGTTAATCTGTATCCCAACCATCTTTTAAAAAGTTAAAACAAATAGAAAACCCACAATAACAGAAATTAGATTGTTTCGGTTGGGCTCATCAGTAGACATACTACAGCTGAGAAAAACATAAATAATCTTGAAGTTGAGTCAGTAGAAATTCCCCAAACTGGAATGCTGAGAGAAAAAAGTAAGAAAATAGTACGGAACATGCAAGCCCAATGGGATAATAAATGGTCTAATGTACATGTCATCAGAATCCTAGGAGGAGAAGAGAGACAAAAGCTCCTACTTCCCTGCCCCTCTCTAATCAGTATTCTTTCAAGAGTTCTTTGGTGAAGCCATCTATCTGAAACTAAAATGAACCAAACTCATATTTCACTGGTGGTTGGAGAAAACCATGGCCAAAACGACTGTGGCAGGTCTCTATCTTGGGAGTTTTTAAGAAGGAATGTGCCGGAGGCCTTTCCCAAGAATGGAGTTTTCTTTTGTTTTGCAGAGGCATTCAATGTGTCTAGTGCTTGCTGGCCACAACAGTTACTACCACGGAGCCTTCTGGGAGGGGCCACTGTGTTGAAGGAGGCTCCTGCTTGAGGGACAGCATTAGGCAGTGGGCTCTGTAGAGTGAGAACCAGGTGGACGTCTTCTGTGCCCAGCTCAGAGTCCTGCACCACGCCAGGACTGCCCAGGCCAAGGGCTACTGACGCAAGTTCCACTCCTTCCACTCTGTGACGAGGGGCCTTGCGCCTCTCCTGGAAGGGCTCTTGGAGAAGGAATTGGAGTTACGTACAAGTGACCTAAATGGGAAGCTTTTCTAGATGAGATTGGATTAAATTCCATGTGATTTCTCTTTCCTTTTAATTCAGGTTGGGAGTCATTTCTTTCTGGTGGATCACAGCTGTCCAGATGTTGCAACTGATTTTTATGTTTCTGTAGAGAAATATTTTTCTTTCATCTTCAGGATTTTTTTTTTTTTTTTGCTACCAAAAGAAAACATTGGAACTCTGTGTTTCCTCTTGATTGTGACTTCCCAGTGTTGACAGTTAAGTCCTTAGTTCCGTAGGTCCCAGCCCACCAATACCATATCAAACACTGTTATGCACATAATGCAGCACTGTGATCTAATTTAAATAATACTTTTTATTATTTATACTACTATATATAATATACATCAACACCTTTGCTATATAACCTAAGTGATAACCCTCTTTTAGTTACCTGCCAAACTCTGGACTTGGTTTATATTGCAGTTAACAGAGTACAAAGTTGTAATGGTGTCTTTTTTCCTTTGTAACGGAATGTGTAAATCAAAGTATATACATTCTGTGGTGTTCCTGTTTCTGGAGTTTCATGAGGATTTACACATGGCATTCAGTGTTCTGTACAGATCTGCCTACCTTTGTGAATTCATCTGTTAACCCCTCTTCCTTTGAGAGAGCACCAGCGATGGTGATTAACTCCTAGTGTTTTCTCTCTCTCCTACTGGTTATTCTTGAATTAAGCACAGACTCGTCAGCTCAGTAGCTTTATCATGAATAATGTGTGTGACCTTGCAGTTCTTCCACAGTTCAGCAAACAAGTGCTAGCTTCACTGAACAAAAATTAAGGAAGGAAAACACAGTTTTTAAAATGATCCATTTTTAACAGCCAAAACCGATGTGTCTATGGTGCGGAATCTTGCTGTTGTACTTCTGAAAACAGACCTGTGTGAATGATCATTTCTGACTTAACCGTGAGATGCTCATGTGTACCCTTCCAGTTGTTTTCTTAGCATTGAAATCAAGACTATTTAGTTGGAATATATACAACAGTGCTTTTCCACTGTATTTCATTTGAAAAAGTTGAGAACTTCTTTCTCTACCTTTTGCAAAATAATTGATATTCCATAGTGGATTCTCGAAGACTTTGATATGGTGAACCTATTAAACCTAGAAATTGTATTCATCCTTTCATGACTGTGGCCTGAGCTCCCCAGCCCCTCTCCTCCTTTTTTTAGATGAGATTTAGCACACTCTCAGTTATTTAAACATGCAACATTTCTTGAGTATGTATGTTGAGGCCATCTGCGCTCATAGCTGATTCAGTAACCAGTTTCATGCTGTGTCATTCACACTCAGTACTTAATACTGCCATGGTGAAAATGTGGAGGAAAAATGTATACATGTGTGTCTGGGAAGCATATACACTTGTACATTTTTTAATACTCTGATTCTGTAACATTTCTGAGTTTTGTTTTGTTTTACAGAAAAAAAAAATGTGATAAAGCAATCAGAAGACCAAGAGGTTTACTATTGATGCTTAGGGTCGTCTGACCTTGGCTGGCCAATAGACCTACATGGCCAAATTAACACGAGAGTAATAATTTTTCAAAAGCCAATTTTTTCTGTATTTCTGTATGAAGCTGCCAATATCATGAATAGAAAGGGAGAACCATAAAGGAGAAAGAACGTGATGTTCCGTTATGTTTGTGTGAACCTAAAGAAACAATGTGGAGGCAGGTGCAATCAGCCGAACTCTAGGGACTTGATAGTGTTGCTTGGAAGGCATCCATACCTGAATTTTGCATTCTTTGTATGTAATCATATTGCCAAAGACAAAGTATTTCATCATTTATTGTAAACAAAACTTTTCCCCAGACCTACCATAAAGTTTCTGTGATGTATTGTCTTCCAGTTGCAATAAAAATTACTGAGTTGCATCAATTGAAAAACAAAAAGAACAGAGAAAATATTTTTAAAAAATGGCTGATAATTTTCCAAAATAACTACCAAATACTACAAATTGAAGAATTTCAGAAAACATCAAACAGGATAAATGCAATACAAACAAAACAAAAACATACATATTACACACACGCATATAAACACACACACACATAGGCATATTATATTCACACTGCTAAAAACTACAAGCAAGGAGAAAATTTTGCAGTCAGCCAGGGATAGGGGCACATTGTTTACAGAGGAAGAAGCATAAGAATCATAGCAGACTTCTCTTTAGAAACCACAAAAACAAGAATACATCTTTTAAGTGTTGAAATAAAAACATTATCAACTTAGAATTCCATTCCCAGTGAAAATGTCCTTCAAAAGTCTTCCAATGTGACCCCACTGACCTTTAAAAACCAACCTTCCAACAACAGAATACACATTCTTCACAAGTGCATATAAAACATTCACAAAAATACATCATATTCTGGGCTGTAAAATAAACCTTGAAAAATTTAGAAGAATAGAAATTATACAAAGTATGTTACCAGGAAATAACATAATTAATCTAAAATCAATAGCGTGGAGATTTTAAAAACCCACATATTTTGAAATTAAGCAGAACATATACGTGAAAGAGAAAGTCTCCAGGAAAATTGAAGAATATTTTCAACAAAACAAAAAGTAAAATACAATATATCAAAATTTGTGTTATGTGGCTAAAGTGTAGTGCTGAAATGAAAATATATAGCATTAATGCATGTATCACAAAAGAAGAATATGCTAAAATTAATAACCTAAACTTCCACCTTAGGAAAATATGTTAAGAAGAACAGTTTAAGTCTAAAGCAAGTAGAAGAAAGGAAACAATTTTAAAATTAAACAAAAGTCAAAAAATTAAAAATAATAAAACGTTAAATTTTCAAAAAAGATGGTTCTTTGAAGATATACAAATGCCAATAAGCATATGAAAAAATGTTCACCATTACTAATCATCAGGTAACACAAATCAAAACTGCAATGAGATATCAACTCACCTCAGTTAAGATGACTTTTATCAAAAAGACAAAATTAATGGATCCTGGGAAGGATGTAGAGAAAAGGGAGCACTCATACACTGTTAGTGGGAATGTAAATTAGTAAAGCCACCATGGAAAACAGTATGGAGGTTTCTTGACAAACTAAAAATAGGACTACCATATGGTCCAAAAACCCACTGCTGAGTGTATATTTTTTAAAAAAGGAAATCAATATGTGGAAGAGTTATCTACACTCCAATTTTTATTACAGCACTATTCACAAGAGCCAAAATATGGACTTAACCTAAATGTCTATCAATGGATGAATAGATAAAGAAAATGCAGTACATGTATACACTGGAGTATTATTCAGCATAAAAAGAATAAAATTTTGTCTTTTGTGGCAACATGGTTGGAACTGAAGATCATTATGTTAAGTGAATTAAGCCAGGTACAGAAAAGACAAATATTGCATGTTTTCACTCATATGTCAGAGCAAAGTATAGTGGATTTCATTGAGGTACAGAGTTGATTGGTGATTATCATAGGTTGGAAAGTGTAGGGAACAGGGGGAATGAAGAGATGTTGGTTAATGGGTACAAAAATACAGGTAGATAGAAAGAATATGGCTAGATGTGGTGGCTCACCCCTGTAATCCCAAAACTTTGGGAGGCCAAAGTGGGAGGATTGCTTGAAGGCAAGAGTTTAAAACCAGCCTGGGCAACACAGTGAGATCCCAACACAGTGAGTCGAGATTATGTTTCTCGACTAAGAAAAATAATAATAGTAAAAAAGAGAAAAAATAAGATCCAGTGTTTGATAGTATAGTAGAGTGACTATAGTTAATAATAATATATTGTATAGTTCAAAATACCTAAGAGAGAAGAACAGAAATTTTCCCAACATAAAGAAAATATGCTTTTAAGATTATGAGTATCCCTATTACCTAGCAGCTTAACTCTTTATCTCTCTCTCTCTCTGGCCCACTACGTTTGCTGTTTCTTCCCCTTTATTTTTAGATTTCTCTTCTTACTTTTTCTCTTTCTCCCTTTCCCAGTTTCTCTTTTCTTTCTTCTTACAAAAAACTTTTGAGCTTCCCTCAGTAACTCTTTAATCAACTTTCTATTCCAGCTATAAATCTTTTGTAACTTTTTGGTGATATCTGTCCAGCTTTTGGTCATAAAGTTGACCTTTAGAAGACCCTGTCCTACTGGGTCCTCCAGATGTAATATAGAGTATTTTCTCATCAGATCTTTAAGGCTCTGAAAGAATGCAAAGGGAGTTTCCTCCTTTTCTTGTTGAATTTCAAATGCCTTTGATAAATTCTGTGTCCTAGAAGTGGACTATTTGATCCCTTTAATTATTAGCTCTCTGAGGTCCTGCATTTGGGCATGACATCTAGGATCATTATTATCCCATTCAGGATCAACATTTGCAAATTTTTATTCAGCTGACAGAACTCCTGTCTGAGAGGGTGCTGCCTTTCCCAAATGGTCATAGCTGCCCTCCTAATCATTCCCCTTTCTTCTCCAGTAAACAGAATATTCACGATAGACATTTTGGCCTGGGTGTAGAAACTGGGTCCCAAGAATTGATCCAACTGTTCTGCTAACCCAAAGGGATCTTGTAGGAGTGGGTTCATTTCCCTTTTTAAATTTCTGACTTCAGTACTTGCTAAACTTGCATTAACAAATCCAATTTCTCCCTGTCGCATAGGGACTTCCCTGAGGGGGAACATATTAGACATCTGCTCTTTAGAGGGGATAGGGAAGCTTTAGCATCCTTCTTGCATTGTTCTCTTTTCTTAAACTCGGATAAGGGTTTAAAGGAACAGATGGTCTAGTTTCCTTATGGCCTCCAGCCTCTCCCCTTATGACTTTTCTATTGTTCCCTGATTTTCCTGTTTCCTATTTTGCATGAGATATGGGGGGTGGGCAGGCAAGAAAGATGTCCCAGGATTTCTTACTGAGTAAGTGTTGTTAATTTATTTTTCTTTAAGGGATAACATGGAAAATAATTCCTTAATCTAGCAAACAGCATAATTTACTTCCTCTTGTGAAAGTGGGGTTCTATCATTAACATACATAATTAAAGCTTGGCATACCCAACCTTCGTCCGAGCCAAACTTAGGTCAAAAGACAGAGAGCTGATGAATGGGGTCTTTAGGCCAGATAAAACAGCAATACTTTATCATCTTTTGTTTTTCCTTATCCCTGCTTCGGGGATTATTCCCCAAAGCCTGTAACATCCTGCCCAATGGACTATCTGGGGGGTTGTTGGAGGGGACCTTCTTGGTTCCCTCCTTCCTTTGTTCCCTAGGCCTAGAATTTTTGCTTCCCATTTTCTGCTGGTCCCTGTTTCTGAGTTTCCCTGTGTACTCAACCCTCCCTACTGGAGGTTTTTGGCACACCCAGCGAATCAACTGCTTGGTCCATCTCTGGCCATTTCCCTTGAGGGAGACTAAAAGCGCGGATTGGACATCCGCACTCACTTCGTATCTAGGATACATCTCAGACACACACACACTCGACCTGCAAAAATGCCCAACCACCAAGGCAGCACTTATGGTCCAATTTTTTTACCTTGGTTTGTGCACGAAGTTGCCTGGTTGCCACAGTGCCTGCTTTTCTCCCAGTGTCACTTCCATTGTCTTCTGAATAATGGTTTCGGGTTTGTCTTTGGCTTCTGCAGGGAGCTGGGACATCCAGACAGAGCAGGCCACATAAGTTGAGTGGGATGTGTCTCTCCTCTCAGCTGGAGTCTCAATCCATGGAGGCACAGAGATCTCCATATGGGCCACCAAGTTGTAAAAAAAAAAAAAAAATCACCCATCCAAACCCAAGAATGGACTCAGAGACCCAGAGAACAGCGAAAGTGAGACTTTTAATGACGGTCTTGCAAGATCGGGTGTCTGGAATGCAGCCACAACCAGCAGATATATATATATTAAGTATTTCTCCTACTGCTATCCCTCCCCTAGCCCCCCACCCCCTGACAGGCCCCGGTGTGTGATGTTCCCCTCCCTGTGTCCATGTGTTCTCATTGCTCAACTCCCACTTATGAGTGAGAACATGCAATGTTAGGTTTTCTGTTCCTGTGTTAGTTTGCTGAGAATGTTGATTTCCAGCTTCATCCATGTCCTTGCAAAGGACATAAACTCATTCTTTTTTGGCTGTGTAGTATTCGATGGTGTATATGTCCCACATTTTCTTTATCCAGTCTATCATTGATGGGCATTTGGGTTGGTTCCAAGTTTTTGCTATTGTGAATAGTGCTGCAATAAACATACGTGTGTATGTGTCTTTATAGTAGAATGATTTATAATCCTTTGGGTATATACCCAGTAATGGGATTGCTGGGTCAAACGGTATTTCTGGTTCTAGATCCTTGAGGAATCGCCACACTGTCTCCCACAATGGTCGAACTACTTTACTCTCCAACCAACAGTGTAAAAGTGTTCCTATTTTTCCGCATCCTCTCCAGCATCTATTTTTTCTGAACTTTTTAGTGATCGCCATTCTAACTGGTGTGAGACGGTATCTCACTGTGATTTTCATTTGCATTTCTCTAATGACCAGTGATGATGAGCTTTTTTTCATGCTTGTTGGCTGCATAAGTGTCTTCTTTTGAGAAGTGTCTGTTTATATCCTTCGCCCACTTTTTGATGGGGTTTTTTTCTTGTAAATTTGTTAAAGTTCCTTGTAGATTCTGGATATTAGCCCTTTGTCAGATGGATGGATTGCAAAAATTTTCTCCCATGCTGTAGGTTGCCTGTTCACTGTGATGATAGTGTCTTTTGCTATGCAGAAGCTCTTTAGTTTAATTAGATCCCACTTGACAATTTTCACCTTTGTTACCATTGATTTTGGTGTTTTAGTCATGAAGTCTTTGCCCATGCCTATGTCCTGAATGGTATTGCCTCGGTTTTCTTCTAGGGTATTTATGGTTTTATTTCTTACATTTAAGTCTTTAATCCATCTTGAGTTAATTTTTGTGTAAGGTGTAAGGAAGGGATCCAGTTTCAGTTTTCTGCATATAACTAGCCAGTTTTCCTAATACCATTTATTAAATAGGGAAGCCTTTCTGCATTGCTTGTTTTTGTCAGGTTTGTCAAATATCAGATGGTTGTAGATGTGTGTCATTATTTCTGAGATCTCTATTCTGTTTTATTGGTCTATATATCTGTTTTGGTACCAGTACCATGCTGTTTTGATTACTGTAGGCTTGTAGTATTGTTTGAAGTCAGGTTGCATGGTGCCTCCAGCTTTGTTCTTTCTGCTTAGGATTGTCTTGGCTATGCAGGCTCCTTTTTGGTTCCATATGAAATTTAAAGTAGTTTTTTTTCTAATTCTGTGAAGAAAGTCAATGGTAGCTTGATGGGGATAGCATTGAATCTATACACTACTTTGGGCTCTATGGCCATTTTCACAATATTGATTCTTCCTATCCATGAGCATGGAATGCTCTTCCATTTGTTTGTGCCCTCTCTTATTTCATTGAGCAGTGGTTTGTAGTTCTCCTTGAAGAGGTCCTTCACATCCCTTGTAAGTTGAAATCTTAGGTATTTTATTCTGTTTGTAGCAATTGTGAATGGAATTTCACTCATAATTTGGCTCTCTGTTTGTTTATTATTGGTGTATAGGAATGCTTGTGATTTTGGCACGTTGATTCTGTATCTTTTTTTTAAATTATACTTTAAGTTTTAGGGGACATGTGCACAATGTGCAGGTTAGTTACATATGTATACATGTGCCATGTTGGTGTGCTGAACCCAGTAAATTGTCATTTAACATCTTGAGGTTTGCTGAAGTTGCTTATCAGCTTAAGGAGACTTTGGGCTGAGAAGATGGGGTTTTCTAAATATACAATCATGTCATCTGCCAACAGAGACTATTTGACGTTCTCTCCTTATCTGAATACACTTTATTTATTTATCTTGCCTGATTGCCCTGGCCAGAACTTCCAATACTGTGTTGAATAGGAGTGGTTAGAGAGGGCATCCTTGTCTTGACCCAGCACAGTTTTAACAAGCAATTTATCCCGTAGTGCATAGGTCCTTCCCCTGGTTTCTCATTGGCTGAGTACTATGGTGTCACAATCTTTCCCAGTGTCACCTATTGATTGTTAGGCAGGGGCTTCAAGTACGTTCTTTAGGGTCTTTCTGCTGCATTTTATCATAGCCCACAATGCATTACAACTGTCTCAGGACACTTCAAACATTTGACTTATGGCTCTAGTGGCTACTCTTAGCTGATAAGAAAAGGTACAATTGTCTATGTTGCAAGCTAGCTTATACTAAATTTTTTGGTGGGGTTGGGAAGGGGTAGTGGAGGGGGCCCCAACCAATAGGTGCCTGGCTGCTGGGTGAAAAGGAAGGCAGAAAGGAGGGAGGGTGGTGACTCGGTACACTCTGCTTCTTTCTTTATTTCCATGTAGCCTGCTTAAAATTAAGGCACTTAGAATTGAAAATGGACGATCATATGTAGGTTATTTTCCACATATATGGTATTGATTTATTTACTACAATAAACAACACATATTTAGGGTGTACTGATTGATAAGTTTTTGCATATGTAACTACCTGTGAAAACGTTACTACAATCAAGATCATGAACAAATTTATTATCCTCATAGTTTTTTATGCTTCTTTGCAATCTCTTCTTATCTTCTCTTACCACCCCCAGGCAAGCATTGATCAACTTTCTGTCTCTATAGATTTGTTGATATTTAAAAATTATTCATAAAAATGCAACTGAAGAAAAAGTATTCTTTTTTGCCTGGCTTCTTTTACTCAATGTAATCATTTTTGATATTTATCAGTGTTATTGCATGTATCAACTGTTCATTCTTTTTGTTATTAAGTAATATGCCATTGTCTTAGTTCAATTTGTGCTGCTACAAAAAAAATACAACTGACTGGCTAGTTTATAAAGAAAATAAATAATTATTTTCTCACAGTTTGGGAGGCTGGAAAGGCCAAGGCCAAGGCACTGGAAGGTTCAGTTGTCTGGAGATGACTGTATTATTTAGAGGGAATGAACATTATATCCTAATGTGGTGGAGGGTAGAAGGACAAGAGAGCCAAATGCCACATGAAACATCTTTCATAAGGGCCTTAATTCTAGGCACAAAAGAGGATCCCATATAATTTAATCACTTTTTATAGGCCCTACCTCTTAATATTATCATATTGGCCATTATGTTTAATTACCAGAATTTTGAAGGGGACACATTCAAGCCATAACTTCTATTGTATGCACATACCACAATTTCTTTATTAATCTCTTGATGGACATATTGGATGTTTAAAGTTCGGAGCTATTACAAATAAAACTGTCATGGCATTTTTGTAAAAGTCTTTATTGGCATATACTTTTACTTTTATTGGATTAGTATCTAGGGGTGGAAAGGCTAGATCATACTGAAGATGTATATTTAACTTTTAAGAAACTCACACAAAAATTTTCAAAGTGTTTGTCCCATTTTACATTCCCACTAGCAATGCATGAGATTTTCTATTTTTGCAGATCGCAATCAACATTTGGTATGGCCAGTTTTACAAATTTTGCACATTCTAATTTGTGTGGGTTGACATCTCATTGTGGTTTTAATTTTCATTTATTTAATGACAATACCATGCATCTTGTTATTTGCCATGCATATGGGGATTTTTCCAGTTAGTTATCCGTTCAAATATTTTTCCAATTTCTTATTGTGTTGCAAATATTTTCTCAGTGTTTAACTAATGGTCACAATGCAATTCAAAAATCAGATGCCCAATTTATTGTTTTTTCTTTTGTGAATTGTGCTTTTGATGTCATATCTAGGAAATATTTGCCCAATTGAAATTAGAATTTTTTAAATATTTTCTGCTAGATTATTTTATAATTTTACAGTATACATTTAGTCTATAATCCATTTTGAGTTGACTTTTATAAATGCCGTGAGGTATGAATTGCAATTTAGATTTTTTTTTATGGATATACAATTGTTCTGACACAATTTTTTGAAAACATGTCTGTCTCCACTGAATTGCCCTTGCAATTTTGTCAAAGATAAATTGTCTATTTGTATGTATAGGTCTATTTATGCACTATTTTTCTATTTGTTTATCTTTATGCCAATACCACAATGTGTTTATTACTACAGCTTTATAATAATTAATACAGTGAAAACAGAACTCCCATACAAAGGGAGGGGACCCAAAGGGGGAAGCCATTGCCCGCTCCAATGCCTGGGTTTTTATCCCGATCATTGTCCCTCCCACTGTGCTCTCAGATGATAGATGATTGGCTATTTCTTTACCTCCTGTTTTATCTTAATTAGCATTTTAGTGAGCTCTCTTTACTACCTGATTGGTCAGGTGTGAGTTAAGTTGCAAGCCCCGTGTTTAAAGGTGGATGTGGTCACCTTCCCAGCTAGGCTTAGGGATTCTTAGTTGGCCTAGGAAATCCAGCTAGTCCTGTCTCTCAGTGCCCCCTCTCAACAGGAAAATCCAAGTGCTGTTGGGGAGGTTGGCCAACGACTGCTGTAATGGCTTCCTGCTGAATTGGGGCATAGTAGGGGTCATGCAGTTGAGATTTCCTCAGGAGGCATGGCTTCGATGTTATGAACATTGGATCATGGGCTGGCAGGCTGGTCCACGGGTCCGTGGTAGATCTTAGTCATGGACTGCATATGGAGCTCCATTTGAAGAATGATTTGTAGTTTCACAGCTTCAATTCTGGAAGAGACAAACTTAACAAGGAGGTTAAAGATACAATGATTGAAATCTGCAGTGCAGGGGATTATTTCTTTGGCACACTTCACAGGCCCTGACTATCTGCTTGATAGTTTTGAAAAGGCCTGGTCCAGTAAATAATAATTTGGTCATGTGAAGTGTGCTATCAATGCCTAAGTGAAAGGTTTGGTGAAGGGTTTTAAGTAATTTCCTTTGGTTAGCTGCAGGCATAAGTATTTTTCCTTCTTTGGTGTCTGGCCATCCTGAGGGGAGAAAACTATGTCTTCATGAGTTTCCTCATTCTATTTCTTCTTCTGAGTACTGGGGCTTGGTTTCCTGGATGTGATTACCCCATACTAGGGTCCTTCTACAAGCATTTCTAATGGAGGGTCCTGCCTTGCAGCTCTTTTGTCTTCAATATCTGCTTGGCAGTTCCCTTCTATTTCCCTTTCCTTTTCTTTCCTTTCTGATGACCCAGCAGTGTAAGACTGCCACCTCTTTAGGTTTCTGTACAGCCAATAATAATCTCCTAATGGCTTCCTGATGTTTAATATGTGTTCCCTTGGAAGTTAGGAATTCCCTTTCTCTACATGTTGCTGCGTGGGCATGGAGGACTAGGTAAGCATACTTACAGTCTGTATATATATTTATCCTTTTTCCTTCTCCTAATTCTGGTGCCCAAGTGAGGGCTATTAGTTCTTCCAGCTGAGTGCTAGTTCCTGGAGTGAGGGGATTACTTTCAAGTATTCCATTATCACTGACCACTGCATACCCCACGTTTTTAAGTCCTTTTTCTACAAAGGAACTTCCATCAGTATACAAGTTGAGGTCAGGATCAGTCAAGGGAACCTCTAGAAGGTCCCCTCGAGTGGCGTAGGTTTGAGCAGTTACTTGTTGACAGTTATGTTCTATTTTTTTCTTCATCGTCTGGAAGAAACGTGGCTGGGTTAAGAGTTGCACAAGTGCACAGTCGCAGCACTGGCCCTTCAAGTAATAGGGCCTGATATTTAAGCAAATGGTTGTCTGACAGCCACAAGTCTCTTTCAGCAGTGAGTATGCCGTTCACATCATGAGATGTCCACACAGTAATATCTCTTCCCTGTATCATTTTAACTGTTTCAGATACTAAGACTGCTACTGCTGCCATTACCCATAAACAATGAGGCCAACCCTTTGTCACTACATCACTTTCCTTACTCAAGTATGCCACGGGTTGCAAGCTGGTCCCTCGGACTTGCGTAAGGACTCCTAGAGCTATTCCTGTTTTTTCTGTGACATATAAAGAAAAGTCTTGCCCCATTGGCAAGCTTAACACTGAGGCTTGGGGTAGGGCCTTCTTTAGGGCCTGGAAAGCCACTTCTGCTTCAAATGTCCATCTTAATAAATGGGTATTGGCTTTCTGAGTTTTCTTAATTAGTGTATATAATGGTCTGGCTATTTTGCTGTACCTGGGAATCCATATTTGGCAGAAGCCTGTTATGCCAAGGAACCCTCTTATTTGCTTTAGGGTTTTGGGATAAGGATAAGTCAGTATAGGCTGGATACTTTCCTCACTGAGGGCCCTGTTGCCTTTGGATAATTTTAGCCGTAAGTATTTAACCTGCTGTGAGCAGAGCTGAGCCTTTGGTTTGGAAACCTTGTAGCCACAGGTGGCAAGTAGATTTAAGAGTGCTTGGGTGGATTGATGGCACAAGGTTTCTGAACAGGAGGCTAAAACTAAATCATCCAGGTACCGAAGGACAAGAGTGTCCAGGTATGAGAGCTGGCTCAAGTCTTGGGATAATGCCTGGCCAAATAGATGGGGGTTATCCCTGAACCCTTGGGGTAAAACAGTCCAGGTGAGTTGAGACATTGTGTTCAAAGCATCTTCAAAGGCAAACAAGAATTGAGATTCACGATGTACAGGGAAGCAGAAAAAGGCATCCTTAAGGTCCAGGACTGTAAACCACTCTGCTTCCTCTGGTATTTGGGAAAGCAGAGTATAAGGGTTATGTACAGCTGGATATAGAGGACAATGGCCTCATTGATAATCCTGAAATCTTGAACTAAGCTCCGCTGTCCTTTGGGTTTCTGTACTCCTAAAATTGGAGTATTGCAGGGGCCATTGCATGGTTTTACTAGGCCTTGGGCTTTTAGGTCCTTAACAATCTTTTGGAGTGCTTTTTGGGCCTTGGGTCTGAGTGGGTACTGCCTTTGGTAGGGAAAGGAGGTGGAATCCTTTACTTTAACTTGAACAGGATGGGCATTCTTTGCTCATCCATATTGTCCTTCTGTTGCCCAGACTTCAGGATTAATTCCTTCATCAAGCAGGGGACAACAAATGGGTGTTCCTTCTCATATGTTCAGGTGTATAATAGTCCCTGCTTTTGCTAGAATGTCTCTCCATAACAATGGAGTGGGGCATTCAGGCATAATTAGAAAAGCATGTGAAAAGAGTAAAGTTCCCCTGTCACAATTTAGTGGCTGGGAGAAGTATCTAGTGACTGGCTGTCCTAGGACCCCTCGGATAGTGACAGATCTGGAGGACAGTTTTCCAGGACAGGAGAGTATGACTGAGAAGGCTGCACCAGTGTCCAGGAGATAGTTAACCTCCTGACCCTCAATGGTCAAGCATACCCGGGGCTCTGTGAGGGTGATGGCATGGGCTGGCACTTGCCCCGGGCAACCTCAGTCCTGCTGCTGGATCATCTGGTTAGTGGCTTCTAAGTCAGAGGTCCTTCATCCCCTGGGGCAGTGGGCCTTCCAGTGATTCCCTTGACATAAGGGGCATGGACGAGGGGGTGGCTTATTTCTATTCAATCTTTTTTAAAGTGTCCTTGTAGATCATGCTGGAAGCAAGCCCTGTTAGGCATTCAATTTGCCCAGCCTTTCTGTGTTCCAGAGCCTCCAAAGTCCACTTGCCTGAGGGCCATGACTAAAACAGTGGCCTTTTACTTATCTCCTTTGTCCTGTTCCACCTGCTCCTCCTGATCTCTATTATAAAAATCTGAGGTTGCCAAGTTCAATAGGGTTTCTAAGTTTTGCTCCAGGCTTAAGGTGGACTTCTGAAGTTTCTTTCTAATGTCTGCAGCTGACTGAGTGATAAACTTATCCTTTAATATTAGTTGGCCTTCAATAGAGTCAGGTGACAGAGAGGTATGCTTTCTCAATGCCTCCCTTAGTCTCTCCAGAAAGGCAGTGGGATTTTCTTCCTTTCCCTGTGTTATAGTGGACATCATTGAATAATTCATAGGCTTCTTCCTAGTTTTTCTTGGTCCTTCTAGCATGCAAGTTAGCTAATGTCTGCAGCACCAACCTCCATGTTCTGATTCTGTGTCCCAATGAGGGTCTACATTGGGAACTGCCTGCTGGCCCATGGAGAATTGTTCCTTCCTCTGTTGTCATCCTATCATTGACCTGACTGAGATACCAGAGATTGCCAAACTCTCGAGCTGCAATTATGGCAGCACTTCTTTCATTTGGGGTTAGTGTCTGATCTAGCAGTCACATTATATCTCTCCATGTCAGATCAAAGGATTGTCCTAACTCTTGTAAAACATCAATATAGCCATCAGGGTTATCTGAGAATTTACCTAAGTCTATTTTAATTTGCTTCAAGTCTGCGAGGGAAAAAGGTACATACACCCTGGCTGGGCCGAATTCTCCAGAATACATCTTAGGGGTGTTTTTGCCTTGGGGGGAACGTTTCTCATCTGAAAAAGGAACATAGGGATGCCAGCACCCCTAGTCATTTTCCAATGAGCATTAGTCCTAGAGTGTCCTCTATGGTCCTAATGCTTATTCCTTTCCAGGGTGCATAACCACCCATGGACATCTGCTTATCACATTAGTTACACTTACTGATGTAGCAGTCTTGCACCTCTTTTCCCACCTTTTTTGACCACAAAGAAAGGGGTCCGGGCTGCTGGATTCTAGTGGTCCTTTACCAGCATGCCCGACATTGCCTTTGGGCTCAGGGTGAGTTCTAGAGCTGGGCTGGGTTCCTGAGTATTTCATAATAACCCAGTTGCCCCATCAAGATGCATTCCTACAAACAATAGTTCTTATGCAAATTCATTTCAGAGAGGGTGTAGGTAACCTTTTGAGTCAGGATTGAGATAGAGTTTTTTGATTCTGTAAGTACTTTAAAGCTTGGCTGAGTGCAAACAGCTCACACATTTGAACAGACCAATTATTAGGCAATTTACTTAACTCCGCCTCTACAAGAGTTTCCCTCAATTATTGAATACCCATTGTGTTTTTTTCTCAATCGCCTGGGAGGAACCATCTATTGTCCTGTCCTGAAGGGAGTTCCTCCTAGGTCTGGTCGGACCTTTGTATGGTAATTAAGATTTAAATTCCCTGTTAAGAAATCTTCTGGGTTAAGGGAATTTTCAGTGGTTAATGTAAAATTATCTTTTTCAAACAGAATAGCCCCATACTTTAAGATTTTTGAGTTAGTAAGCTACGCTTTTTGCTTTTTTGACTTAGGATAACTCTGAACTTGTGAGGTGTGCTCACAATGAGGTTTCCTCTAAAGGCTAATTTTCTACTTTCTTCTGTTAGCAAAGCAGTTTCTGCTATGGATGGAATGCATTTGGGCCACCCGCAAGTTCCTGGGTTAAGGATTTTTGATAGAAAGTCTACTGGTTGTCAGTGGCCTCAGTGCTTTTGGGCTATGCCCTTGTTTATTCTGACAACAAAGTGAAATTGGAGTGTTATAGGGTCACAGAGAAAACCTTCAGCTATCAATTATAGGTTTTAAATTTACCCTGACTTTTAAAGAAATAGGGTACACTGTTTTTTCTTTACTACTTCTATCTTTCTCTTTCTCTCTTTCTTTCTCCTTTCTGCCTTAGTAGATGGATTTTTGGAAACACAGAAGAAGGACATTCACTCATTGCCCCCATTTGCCACTATAGGAATATGCACCTCCCTTTAATTCACTCAATTTGCTTTCATCCTGATCTATTATGTTGTTGTAGACCCAGTTTCAGTTGTTAAAGTATTGGATTACTGGGTTATCAGTTCTAAGGCCCTGGCAAGGGTGGTGGGGAACAGGTCCCACATAAGTGCCCATGTCAAGAGCTGTATGCCTAAATTGGATGGGACACCAGGGACAAGATTCCCTGGTTTTATAGCTTAGGGGCCTGAGGATGCAACATAGAGCTTCCTTAGATCCATTTGGAGATACAACCTGCTCTAATACTTGGGAGAGGAAGTGAAAGTCTGAAGCACTAGTATCTAGGAGACAGGGATCAGAGGAAGTAGATTCAGAGGTAAGGAGAATTTTGGGGCTACACTTTCAAGAAAGTCATGGTCAGGACCCAGGAGGTATGGGACAGAGGGAGAGGTAGGGGTGCACGCATGGGCGACTGTTGAGCAGAGACTTCTGGTTGTGCTATGATCTCAACTGGCTAATGCTGGGAGTTCAGGATGACAGCTTTCTGCCTCTAGTTGGCCCTCAGCTTCCCTAGGAAAATTGAAAGTGGAAGCTGGCTCCAGGCAGACCAACGCACCCAACCCAGAAGGGTTGGGGTTTGTTAGAAAGCCCTTTCCCAGACAGCCTCACACCTGAGTCTTAAGTCAGGCAGCCATGCTAATCATTTTTAACTGGCTGACAGGTGCCTGGTATTTTCCTCCAATTCTAAGGAAGGATAGGACAGAATAGCAAGTGAAAGTGGTCCAATATTACTCGCTGCTTTGGAGGTCCCTTTGTGGTTGCCAAAATGTTACTGGGGGGGGCGGGGTTCTTGTTCCTAGAGCTCCCAAGATGGTGCAGACCACTTCCAAAATGGTGGCAAGCTTCTTGTTCTCTGACCCGGGGTTCTTGGCCTCACAGATTCCAAGGAATGGAATGATGGGCCATGTGGTGAATGTTATAGTTCTCCTAGAAGCCGTGGGTCATGGAAGAGAACCGTGGAACCCAGCGACTAGTGTTCAGCTCAATTAGGATGAACCCAGGCACTTAGCCAAGCAGGAACAATGGTGAGCCTTTAGCCCAATCAGGAGTGCCAATGGGCACCTCTCTGGATCAGAAGCACAGTGGACAACATGCTGGATCCAGAGGGATGGAAGTCAGTGGCGGGTCTGTGACGGTGACAAACAGCAGTGGTGGATGGCGAGCGAAAGCTCAGCTCAAGCCATAACAAACACGGACCAGAAGAGTGTGCAGTTGCAAGATTTAATAGAGTGAAAACAGAGCTCCCATAAAATGGGAGGGGACCCAAAGGGGGTTGCCCAATTTTAGTCTTTTAACTTTGTTCTTCTACTTTAAACCTGTTTGGCTATTCTAGATCTTATGTATTTGCAAATGATTATTGAGTCAGCTTTTCATTTTCTATAGCTTAACAATATTCAGTCTTCTAACTCAGGAATTTGATATATCTCTCCATTTATTTTTGGTCTTTTAAATTTTATCTCAGTAAATTTTTGTAGTCTAGAAATCAATGTACAGGATTGCACATCTTTAGTCAGATTAAACCCCTCAATATTTTATATTTTTATGCTATTGTAAATGTCAGTATGTTCAATTATTCCTTGCTGATATATTGACATTCAGTTGTATCTAAATTGATCTGATATCCTTCAAACTTTTAAAATTTAGTTGTTACTTCTTGTTTCCCTTTTGTAGATTTCATATGATTTTCTACATAAATGGTTATGGCCTTTGTGAGTAAAGGGAGTTTTACTTCTTCTTTTACTCTCTGAATATTATTTCTTTATTTATTTGACAGGGTCTTACTCTGTCACCCAGCCTGGAGTGCAGTGGTGGAATCATGGCTTACTACAGCCTCGACTTCTCAGGCTCAGATGATTCTCCCACCTCAGCCTCCCAAGTAGCTGGGACTACAGGTGCACACCACCAACCCATCTAAATTTTTGTAGGGACTGGCTTTTGCCGTGGTGCCCAGGCTGATCTCAAACTCCTGGGCTCAAGTGATCTGCCTTCCTCAATCTCCCAAAGTGCTGGGATTATAGGCATGAGGCACCATGCCTGACCATGGATATGTTTTTTTTTTTTTAAGTATTTTAACTTTTTTGATGTAGGCACTTATAGCTGTAATCTTCCCTTTTAGTACTGAGTCACTGTATCCCATCAGTTTTGGTATGTTGTGCTTTCATTTTTTTCAAGAAATTTTTCAATTTTCTTTTTAATTTCTTTCTATTTTTTAATTTTTTTATTATACTTTAAGTTTTAGGGTACATGTACACATTGTGCAGGTTAGTTACATATGTATACATGTGCCATGCTGGTGCGCTGCACCCACTAACTCGTCATCTAGCATTAGGTATATCTCCCAATGCTATCCCTCCTCCCTCCCCCCACCCCACCACAGTCCCCAGAGTGTGATGTTCCCCTTCCTGTGTCCATGTGATCTCATTGTTCAATTCCCACCTATGAGTGAGAATATGCGGTGTTTGGTTTTTTGTTCTTGCGATAGTTCACTGAGAATGATGATTTCCAATTTCATCCATGTCCCTACAAAGGACATGAACTCATCATTTTTTATGGCTGCATAGTATTCCACGGTGTATATGTGCCACATTTTCTTAATCCAGTCTATCATTGTTGGACATTTGTGTTGGTTCCAAGTCTTTGCTATTGTGAATAATGCCGCAATAAACATACGTGTGCATGTGTCTTTATAGCAGCATGATTTATAGTCCTTTGGGTATATACCCAGTAATGGGATGGCTGGGTCAAATGGTATTTCTAGTTCTAGATCCCTGAGGAATCGCCACACTGACTTCCACAATGGTTGAACTAGTTTACAGTCCCACCGACAGTGTAAAAGTGTTCCTATTTCTCCACATCCTCTCCAGCACCTGTTGTTTCCTGACTTTTTAATGATTGCCATTCTAACTGGTGTGAGATGGTATCTCATTGTGGTTTTGATTTGCATTTCTCTGATGGCCAGTGATGATGAGCATTTTTTCATGTGTTTTTTGGCTGCATAAATGTCTTCTTTATGGACCCACTGGTCATTCAGGATCATATTGTTTAATTTTCACTTTTGCATTATTTCCAAAATACTTCTGTTATTAATTTTAGTTTTATTCCTTTGTGGTCAGAGTAGATGCTCAATATTACTTCAATTTTTTTTTTAATGTTTAAGACTTGAGTTGTGACCTAATATATGATCTGTTTCTGAGAATAATCTACGTGCTGAGGAAAAGAATGTGTATTCTGCAGCTTTTAGATGAAATATTCTGTAAATATCTATTAGATCTATACTGCAGGTTAAGTTTGTCTATAGTGCAGATTAACTCTGGTGTTTCTTTGTTGGTATTTTGTCTGGAAGATGTGTTTAGTGCTGAAAGTGAGAGGATGATGTCTCTAGCTATTTTGGATCAGGGCCTATCTCTCCCTTTAACTCTAAAAACATATTTTTTCTATACCTTGGTGCTCCAGTATTGGGTACATATATATTTAAAATTGTTACATTCTCCTGCTTAATTGACTCTTTTTTCATTATATAGTGACCTTGTTTGACTCTTCTAATAGTTGTTTGTCTTGAAATATAATTTGTCTGATGTAAGTATAGCAACTCCTGTTTTTGTTTTTTTGTTTGTTTGCATTGGCATGGAATATCTTTTTCCATCACTTAATTTTTAGTCTGAGTGTTTTTATAGGTAATATATATTTCTTGTAGGTAACAGATTAATGGGTCTTGTCTTTATTTTATTCATTCAGCTAGCCTATGCCTTTGATTGAAGCATTTAGTTCATTTACATTCAATGTTATTATTGATAAGTAAAGAATTACTCCTGCCATTTTGTTATTTGTTTTCTGTTTGTTTTGTGGCCTTCTCATCCTTCTTTCTTTCCGTGCTGTCTTCCTCTAGTGAAGATAATTTTATCTGGTGAGGTGATTTAGTGTTTGTTTGTTTGTTTTTGCTTTTTAGTTTTCGTGTGTCCATTGTATGTGTTTTGGTTTGAGATTACCATCAGGCTTGCAAATCATATCTCATAATCCATTATTTTAACCTGATGACAGCCTCATGCTCTTTGTAGAAACAAATGAAAAAGCAAAAAGAAAACTAATAAAAACTTGCCGTAACTTTATCCCCCAACTTATAAAGTTCTTATTGTTTCTATTTATGTCTTACAGTTCTGACTACATCTTGAAAAGTTGTGGTTATTATTTTTATTGGTTGATTGTTTAGTCTTTCTGTTTAGGATAAAAGTAGATACACACCACAGCTACAGTGTTATGATTTTTTTTGTTTTTCTCTGTACTAACTTTTACCAGTGAGTTTTGTACTTTCAGGTGATTATTTGTTGCTCATTAATGTTCTTTTTTTTCTTTTCTGATTGAAGTACTCCCTTTAGCATTTGTTGTAGGACATGTCTGGTGTGATGAATTTCCTCATCTTTTGTTTGTCTAGAAAAGTCTTTATTTCTCATTCATGTTTGAAGTATATTTTTGCTGGATATGCTGTTGTAGGGTAAATGGTTTCTTTTTTCCTTTAGCACTTTAAATATGTCATGCCTCTTTTCTGATCTGTAAGGTTTCCATTGAAAAGTCTGCTGCGAGATGTATTAAAGCTCCATTGTACGTTATTTATTTATTTCCTCTTTCTGCTTTTGGATCCCTTCTTTATTCTTGACCTTTGGGAGTTTAATTATTAAATGCTTTGAGGTAGTCTTGTTTGGGTTAAATATGTTTGGTGTTTTACTTCTTGTACTTGAGTATTGATATCTTTATCTAGGTTGGGGAAGTTCTCTGTTATTATCTTTTTTAAATAAACTTTCTACTCCTTTCTTTTTTTCTACCTTCTCTTTAATGCCAGTAACTCTTAGATTGGCCCTTTTGAGGCAATTTTCTAGATCCTGTTGGTGTGCTTGTTTCTTTCTTTTTTCTTTTTTCTCATCTGACTGTGTATTTTGTCTCCTATGTGTACAGGTTAAGGGTGGCCTTAACCAGTAGCCACTGACACCCCTGTCCATGAGGAGTACTTCCAGTCTACCACTGATGTTCCATTAAGGCCCAAGGTCTCTTAAGGCAGCTTGAGGTGAATGCTGCCTGGCCTGGGACTCATCCTTCAGGGCAGTGGCCTCTCGTCTGGTCCAGACCTGGTCCAGAAATGCCATTCAAGGGTCAAATCCTAAAATCAGGGACCCTAAGAGCTTGCTTGGTGCCCTCCCTTCCTATGATGGGATTTGTACCTCAAGCCAGCAAGTTTCAGAGGCTCACCCAAGGCCTTCAATGTATTACCTGGGTATCACTGCTGGTTATTTGAGGCCAGGGGCTCTTTAGGTAGCAGACGATGAATGCTGCTGGTACTGAGTTCTTTCCTTCAAGGCAGTGGTTTCCCTTTTGGACCAGGGTTTGTCTAGAAAAGTTGTCTGGGAGCTAGGGCCTGGAATAGAGGTGCAATGGTTAATACTGAGTGTCAACTCTATTGGACTGAAAGATACAAAGTATTGATCCTGGATGTGTCTGTGAGGGTGTTGCCAAAGGAGATTAGCAATTGAGTTAGTGGGCTGGGAAAGGCGGACCCACCCTTAATCTGGTGGGCACAATCTAATCTGCTGCCAGCATGGCTAGAATATAAGCAGGCAGAAAAAATGTGAAAACAGAGACTGTTCTAGCCTCCCAGCTTATATCTTTCTCCCTCCCATGCTGGATTCTTCCTGCCCTCGAACATCAGACACCAAATTCTTCAGTTTTGGAACTTGGATTGGTTCTCCTTTCCCCTCAGCCTGCAGACAGCCTATTGTAGGACCTTGTGGTGATATATATATATATATATATCCCCTTATTTCTATTTCTCTACAGAACCCTGACTAATACAGATTATGTTACCAGGAGTGGTTCTAGAAGAACAGAATATTAAAGATGGAGTTCTTTTGTTGGTCTGAGGGTTTCTGGAGTTGGCTGTTTAATATAATCAGACACAAAAATGTTAAGGACTCTACTTCTAATAGTATGGAGGACACTAATGGTCCTTGGTGTGAACTGTTTAGAGGCTTAGCAAAATAAATGCATTTGACACTCCTGATTCATTGCTCATGAGAGGCAAGGAGTTTAGTGACTATACATAATACCTTTGACCATATGTAAAGAACCAAGGAACATAATGAAGCTGGTTGGTTGCTCCTAAGTTCAGTGAACAAAGTGGTGAAAAAAAAGATGAACTCGGGGATTCTACTCCCAGCATCAGAAGCAAATACTGAGTCTCAAATCTGCTAAGATTGACCTGAGTGAGAGTCTTATCTCCTGTAGAAAAAGAACTAAAATTGTGGAAAAACAGACACAAGCTCTTATCATGTAAGTAGCTGACCTTCAACGAAAGGTGCATGCACAGCCTTGCCAGGTGTTTACTGGTAAAGTGAGGGCATTGGTTGGAAAATAATGTGACCCTGCCACTTGGAATAGAGACATGTGGGAAGACCCTGATGAAGTTGGGGCACTGAGTTTATGTACTCCGATAAACATTTTTTGCCAGAGGAAACAGCTTACCCATCCCCAGTAGTGGCAACATCCCCTCCCCAGTCCATGCTGCCATCAGCCTTTCCACCTTTGTCTGAGGAGATAAACCCTGAACTGCCTGAGGCAACAATGATGGCCTCCCCTGAGGTAGTTGCCAGGCAAGATAATGTTGATCCTCCTCAGGAGCTACCCCCAACACCCCTGTTTGCTTCTAGACCTGTAACTAGACTAAAGTCCTGATGGGCTCCTAGAGGTGAGATTGAGAATTGAGGTTTAGTCAGTGAGCTGAGAAAGGCAGACCCACACTTAATCTGAGTAGGCACAATCTAATCAGCTGCCAGCTCGGTTAGAACATTAGCAGTCAGAAAAATGTGGAAGGAGAGATTGGCCTAGCCCCCCAGCCTACCTCTTTCTCCTCTGCTGGATGCTTCTGCCCTTCAACATCAGACTCCAAGTTCTTTAGTTTTGGAACTTCAACTGGCTCTCTTTGATCCTCAGCCTGAAACAGAATATATATATACATATATATTCTGTTTCTATAGAAAACCCTGAACCCTGACTAATACAGGGGGCCTCATGACCCTGACCAGTGCCATATCCTGCTGTGGCTGAGCTGGTATCCAAGATGCAAGTCAAAGTCCTCCCCACTCTGTCCTTTCCTCTCCTCTAGCAGAATAAATGGGTCTCTTTTGGAGCTGTGAGCTGTGCAGCCTGGGGTTAAAGGAGGGGTGATACCAGCACCCTCTTGGCTGCCCCAGCTGTGTCTCAGCATGTCATATGCCCTACCAGTCCACTGTCTCTGGATCTAGCTTAGCCCTAGGATTCAACTAAAATTTGCAGTCCTTATGGCCTAGACTTTCTTTCGAGTTCACTTAGAGACCAAGAGTACTTTGGTCCTCTACGAGGAGGTTTATGAGCACTTGAGTTTAGACTGCTTGGGTGGGTGATTTACCTCTGTTTAGGGCTGGTTTAAATGCTCCCTCTGTGCATGGGCATTAGCTGAGTTTAGTCTGGTTCTTTTTTCTGCTCTAACAGAATGAGGCTGAATTTAATGCCTCACAATTGCTGTCTTCTCTGTCCCTCAGCACTCAGAGAAGCTCTCTGCACTAGACCACCACTGCCAGTTGGGGGGAAGGAGTGACATCAGCAGTTCACGACTGTTTTTCCTATCTCTTTAGTGCTTCTTTCAGCGATATGATGTTAAAACCAGGTACTATGAGTGCTTACCTGATTTGGGATTCTTATAATCACTTAATTTTTAGTGGAAAATAAAGTAGCAATTTTGTAGAAAGTTGTCAACTTGATGTCCTTGTGGGCGGGCTATGATTGATGGAGCTTTCTATTCTCCTATCTTGTTCCACCTCTGCCCTTAAATATTGGTATCTCTCTCTAGGTTTGGAAAGTACTGTGTTATTATCCTTTTGAATAAATATTATGCTTTCTTCTCTCTATATACCTTCTCCTTAAGGCCAGTAACTCTTAGATTTGCTTTTTTGAAACTGTTTTCTAGATCTTATAGACATGCTACTTTTTTTATCATTTATTCTTTTGTCTTCTCTGTGTATTTTCAAATAGCCTGTCTTCGAGCTCACTAATTTTTTTCTGCTTGATCTAATCTAGTCTGTAACTCATTCTTCAGCATGTGAATTACATTTTTCAATTCAAGAGTTTCTCCTTGATTCTTTTTAATTATTTCAATCTTTTTTTCTTAAATTTATCTAATTTCATTCTGAATTTTTTTCTGTGTATTATCTTTTGTTTCATTGAGTTTCTACAAAACAGCTATTTTGAATTCTCTGCCTGAAAATTTACATACCTCTGTCTCTGGTCACTTATCTACTTCATTTCATGAGATCACATTTTCATGGATCATCTTGATGCTTGTGGATGTTCACTCGTTGCTGGGCATTGAAGAGTTAATTATTTAATGTAGTCTTCACAGTATGGGCCTATTTGTACCTGGGATTTGTTTTGGAGGGAGGAAGGCTTTACACATGTTTGAAGGGACTTGGGTGTTATGATCTAAGCCTTTGGTCACTGCAGCTATGCAGCCATGTCATGTCTGCATTAGTGGACACCCAAAGCCAGGGAACACTGTGGCTCTTGCAGACTCACAGATGTACTTGATGCCTAGTTTGTTTTGGGTATGATTCAGAAGATTATCTGGATTACCATGCAGAGAGTTTTGTTCTGTTCCCCTGCTTTCATCCAAACAAATGGTGTCTCTTTCTCTGTGCTGAGCTGCCTGGAGTTTGGGGAGGTGTAGCCACGCACACCTGTGGCCACCATAACTGGGACTGCACTGGGTCAAACCTGATGCCAGCATTGCACTGCACTGGCAAGTGGGACTCTCCCAGGTCCCACTGTAACAACAACCTGGTTACTGCCTTTGTTTGTTCAAGGCCCTTGGGCTCTACAGTCAGCAGGTGGCAAAGCCAGCCAAGGTTATCCCCTTTCCTCCAAGGCTGTGAGTTCTTCCTGAACCTAGGCAGGGCTAGAGATTCTGTCCACAAGCCAGGGCCTGGAGTTGGAAATCTTAGGAATATACCTGGTGCTGTATTCTACTGTGCCTGAGATGGCATAGAAGCCATAAGACAGTCCATTCCCTTCTTCCCTTCCATTTCTACAAGCAGAGGAATCTCTTACCATGAACACTACCACCACAGGTTTGTTGGGAGTAGTGCCAGGCCACCACCAATGTTCACTAAAGGCTGAAGGAGTCTTCAGTCAGGTTGTGGTGAATGCTGCCAGTTTTTGGACTCATCCTTCAGGGAACTGGGCTCCCCTCTTGCCCTGTCCAGAAAGGCCACCAAATAGCCAAGGCCTAGAATCAAGGACCCCAAGTACCCACTTGGTACTCTACTCAATCATGCCTTAACTGATACCTAAGCTGCAAGACAAAGTCCTCTTTACTCTTTTCTCTGCTTTTCTCAAGCAGAAAACTTACCCTATAGCCTCCAGCTGGGAATTTGTTCTGTCAGTCCTGAAGCCAGTATGTCTGAGTAATAACCAGACATGGCGAGTGCTACCTGGTTAGCACTGCTAATTATTCAGGGCCCAAGGGCTCTTTAGTCATTAGGAAATAAATTCTGCCAGGACAGGGCTTCTTTTTTCAAGGCAGTGAGTTTCCTTATGGCCTAAGTTATGTCTAGAAATGTAATCTGGGATCTAGTGCTTGGAATGAGTGCCTTATACCTCTGTTCTGGTGCCCGATCTTTTGTGGCTAAGCTGGTATATATGTTGCAAGACAAAGTCCTTCGTGATCTTCTCTCTCCTCTTCTCAAGTGGAAGAAAGTCTCTTTCAGAGCTGTGAGCTGTGCTGCCTGGGGTTGGGAGAGTAGTGGCTCAAGTACTTTCTTGGATCCCCTGGTTGCCATCTCAGTAGGTCACATGCCCCCCAGTTCCACAGGCTCCAAGCCCAGCACAGCATTAGGACTTCCCTAGGAGCTGCAGTTTTTGTGGCTTCGTCTGTCATTCCAGTTTATTTAGAACCCTAGAGCACATTAGCTTGCAGTGGTGAGGTTTGCTGAAACTCATGTTCCAGCCACTGTGATGCATGATTCCTCTCTGGCTAGGGATGTTCTAAATGTTTCCTCCATGGGCTTCAGCTGAGTTCTGTCCAATGTTGCTTTCCACTATGACCCGGCAGAAGTGACTTCCCATGCAATGTCCCACATCACTGTACTCTTTCTTTTCCAAGCACAGAGATTCTTCATGCCATGTAGCCACTACTGGTGAAGGAGAGGTGGTGAAGGAGAGTGAAATGAAGGAGCGGTGAAGGAAGTGAAGGAGGAGTGAAGGAAGTGAAGGAGAGGTGGTGTCTGCAATTCAAGAATGTCTTTTTTATTCCCTTTGCTACCTCTTTCTAAGCTGTGAAGTTAACACTAGATACTGTGATCATTCACCTGATTTTTGGTTTCTACCAATGTGCTTTTTTATGTTGATAGTTGTTAATTTGGTGTTTGTGCAGGGAGGATGGTGAGTGGGCTCCTATTTGGCCATCATGTACCAACTAGTCTGGACATGTTTTATTATTATTTTACCAAATTCATTAGTTGTTTCTTCCAAAATGTCTAATCTGCATGTATTAGGTTGTTCTTGCATTGCTATAAAGAAATAAATGAGATTAGGTAATTTATAAAGAAAAGAGGTTTAATTGGCTCAAGGTTCAGCAGGCTTTATAGCGGACATCTGCTTGGCTTCTGGGGAGGCCTCCAGAAATTTACAATTATTGCAGAAGGTGAAGGGGGAGTAGGCACATCATATGGCAAAAGCAGGAGCAAAATAGAGAAGGGGGAGGCAGCACACACTTTTAAATAACCAGATCTCACGATAGCTCACTCACTATCTTGAGGACAGTACCAAAGGGATGGTACTAAATCACTTATGTGAAACTCGCTTCCATGATCCATTCACCTTCCATCAGGCCCCACCTCCAACATTGGGGATTACATTTTGATATGAGATTTCAGCAGAGACAACATCCAAACTACATCACTGAATTAATTTCATCTAGAAAATTTTTATCTCAGGTTTTGTAGTTTATCTCTAGAAGTTCAGTATGGGTCTTTTAGTTTTTTATTTTTAATCTTACATGTCTCTATGTAACATGATCAATATTTTCTCTAATATCAGCGTATGAAATATAGTTATAATGATGGTTTTAATATCCTTGTCTACTAACGTTATCATTTTTGGGGTGAATTGTAATTAATTTATTTTCTCCTTATTTTCCCATGTCTTTGTCTACCTGTTATTTATAACTTAATGCCAGATGTAAATTTTTACATTTTGCATTCTGGATTTTCTTTATCTTGTAAATGTTCTTCACATTTATTCGGCAGTGCAGTTTAAATGCTTGGAAACAGATCTCTTTGTGCTTTTTTAAAGCTTTCTTTGGAATTACCACAGCTAGAATTTAGTCTGTGGCTATTTTTTTCCCACTACTGAAATAAGAACCTTTTTGTTACTCTAACCCATGCACTTTGAAATATGAGGTACTCCACTTTGGGTGTTAATAATAGGTAGTTTTTTCTGCCGTATGCAATCTCTGAGTATTGCTTCAAGTGGTTCTTTCCCCTCCTTAACTAGATTTCACACCTTCACTCATTGATCAGTACGCAACTGAAGAGTCAAGGGAAACTCATTGCAAAACTTCAGAGTTCTCCCTATGTAGGAAATCTCTTCATTATGATATTCTGTTCTGTAAATTCTATTTTCCTTGGCCTCTCTAGACCCCCAATCCATTACCTCAACTCATATAGACATCCAGGTTTTGCCTGGAATCTTCTTCCATGTAACTGTGAACTAAGTGGAGGCAATTGTAGAGTACATTCAGTTTTTTTCCATCTCTAACGGATTACTGTCATTTGTTGACCCATATCTAATATGTGAAAAAAGTTAATTCACATATTCTATTTTCAATTTTTTTCACATGAAAAGGCATATTTAATGCCTCTTACACCATATTTACTGGAGTAAATATTACATACATTATAAAAATTTTTATAAAACCTTTATCAAAATGCAATTCACATACCACACAATTCACCCATGTGCACTATACAATTCAATGTTTTAGTATATTCACAAATTGTGCAACATACATCATAATTGATTTTAGAAAACTTTTATCATCCTGAAAATAAAGTCTTTATCTCATAGCAGTTACTCATTCTTGCCCCCATAACCACCCAGTCCCAGGTAACCAGTAATCTGCTTTCTTTCTTTTTTGATTTTCCTACTCTTTAATTTTATATAAATGGAATTATACAATGTGAATTATTTTGTGACTGATTATATTTAACATAATATTTTCAAGGTTTATTCATGTTCCATGTGTCACTGTGTTAGTTTTTGTTGATTAATAGTATCCCATTATGTGGACATACCATGTATTATTTATCCACTTATCAATTGGCAAGTATTGACTTGTTTCCAGTTTTTAGCTTTTGTGAATGGTGCTACTATGGATATTCATGAACAAGTTTTTCTGTGAGCATATTCTTTATTCCTCTTGAGTATGTAAGTAAGAGTGAAATTGCTAGATTGTAGGAAACTTATGTTTCACCTTTGAGGAATTGACAAACTGTCTGCAAAGGGGATATACATCATTTTACATTTCCACCAGCAATGTATGATGGTCCCAATTCTTAATATCTTCACTAGCAATTGTTATTGTCCTGATTTTAAATTATAGCCATTCCAATGTGTTCAAAGGGGTACCTCATTGTAGCTCTGATTTGTAGTTCCCTAATTTGAAATTTCCTAATGCACATCTTTCCATGTGCTTATTTGCAATTTGAATACCTTCTTTGGAAAAAATGTTTATTCAGATTGTTGTCTACTTTTATTGGGTTATTAGTCACTTTATTATTGAGTCTTAATATTTTTTATACATTATATATTTAATTTTCTGATTAGATCTATTGTTTGCAAAGTTTTTCTCCTATTCTATGGGTTGTCTTTCACTTTCTTTTCAGGAGGAGAGCGTTCCTTCAATCTGTGGGAATCTTGTGGGTTTGAATTAAGGGTAATTTCCCATAGAAAGGTTTTATATTTGCTTAGTCTTTCATTTTCTTGATTTTTCTGTGCTTCAAACAATTTTTTCTTGTGATTTTGATTTCATATCTAAGAAACAATTTCCAAATCCAAGGTTATAACCATTTATATATTTGTTTTCTTCTATAAGTATTTCTTCAAATACCAAAAGCATTATAAGTGCTTACATTTAGGTTTCTGATACATCTTGAGTGAATTTTTGTATGTGGTGTACCTTGAATCTATAGATCATTTGGGGAGTATTACCAACTTAACAATAATAGTCTTCTGATCCATGAACATGGGATGTCTTTTCATTTATTTAGCTCTTCTTTAAGTTTTTTTAACAAGCTTGCATAGTTCTTAATATAAAAAATCTTGCACTTACTTTAAATTTACTATCATGTGATTTTTTCTGTTATACATAGGATTGTTTCCTCAATGTTATTTTAAGATTGCTTATTGCTAGTGTATAAAATATAATTGATTCTTGCATATTGATCTTGTATTCTAATATTTGATGATTTTCTTTTTCTAGTAGTTTTGTTAGTTTAATCATTGAGATTTGTTAATATATGGGCCCACGTTATATGCAAACAGATATAGTTCTACTTTTTTTCCAATCTGAATACCTTACAAAAAGTTGAAGAGGAGGCAACACTCTCAAATCATTCTGTAAGGCAATCATTAGTATGATCAAAAGGCCAAAGACACTACAAGAAACAAAAAATGCAGACAATCATCAATGATGACTATTGATGTAAACATCCTGAACAAAATACTAGCAAGCAAAATTCAATGATGTATTAAAAGGATTATAGGCTATAACTAAGTAAAATGTATTCCAGAAATGCTAGGATGGGGCAACATAAGAAAATTGATTAATGTAATATATCACATTAATAGAATTAAGGAAAAAGACCACATAATTATCTCAATTGATGCACAGAAATTATTTGAAAAAGTGGGAGATGACGAGTTAGTGGGTGCAGCGCACCAGCATGGCACATGTATACATATGTAACTAACCTGCACAATGTGCACATGTACCCTAAAACTTAAAGTATAATAATAAAAGAAAAAAAAAGAAAAAATTCAACACCCTTTCATAATTAAAAAAAACCCACTGAACAAACCAGAAATAGAAGAAAACTACTTCAAAATAATAAGAGTCATATGTGAAAAGCTCACAACTATCCTCATACTTAATGGTGAAAGACTGAAAGCTTTTCCTTTGAGATGAGGAACAAGACTAGGATGCTTCCAAAGGTGAAAAATCACTTTCATTTCAATAAACTAACAAACAATGAGCTATCTGAAAAGGAAATTTAGAAAACAATTCCACTTACAAGAGCAAAAAATGTATAAAATATTTTGGAGTAAACTTAACCAAGGAGGCTGCTATTTTCTGAATTTTTGAATCCCCCAAATTCATACGTCAAAACCTAATCACTGATGTGATTAAATTAGGAGTTGGGGGAACGTTTTTAGGTAATTAGATCAGGAGGGTTTAGCTCTTATACATGGGATTAGTGTCCTTATGAAAGAAGCCCCGGAAAGCTGCCTTGTCTCTTCCAACATGTAAGAACACAGGCAGAAGTTATCATCTATGAACCAGAAAAACCTGGCCTCACCAGACACTTACCCTGCTGGTGCCTGGACTTCCCAACCTCCAGAGCTGTAAAAAATCATGTTGTTTATAAGCCACTAGGTTTATAGTATTTTGTTACAGTAGCCCAAACAGGCTAAGACAGAGTTGAGCAACTTCTATATTGCAAACTACAAAGCTGTGCTAAAACAAATTGAAGACACCAATAAATACACATTTCATATTCATAGACTGGAAGACTTCATATTTTTATTTTATTTTATTATATTATTATTATACTTTAAGTTTTAGGGTACATGTGCACAATGTGCAGGTTAGTTACATATGTATACATGTGGCATGCTGGTGTGCTGCACCCATTAACTCGTCATTTAGCATTAGGTATATCTCTTAAAGTTATCCCTCCCCCCTCCCCCCACCCCACAACAGTCCCCAGAGTGTGATGTTCCCCTTCCTGTGTCCATGTGTTCTCATTGTTCAATTCCCACCTATGAGTGAGAATATGCAGTGTCTGGTTTTTTGTTCTTGTGATAGTTTACTGAGAATGATGATTTCCAATTTCATCCATGTCCCTACAAAGGACATGAACTCATCACTTTTTATGGCTGCATAGTATTCCATGGTGTATATGTGCCACATTTTCTTAATCCAGTCTATCATTGTTGGACATTTAGGTTGGTTCCAAGTCTTCACTATTGTGAATAGTGCCACAATAAACATACGTGTGCATGTGTCTTTATAGCAGCATGATTTATAGTCCTTTGGGTATATACCCAGTAATGGGATGGCTGGGTCAAATGGTATTTCTAGTTCTAGATCCCTGAGGAATTGCCACACTGACTTCCACAATGGTTGAACTAGTTTACAGTCCCACCAACAGTGTAAAAGTGTTCCTATTTCTCCACATCCTCTCCAGCACCTGTTGTTTCCTGACTTTTTAATGATTGCCATTCTAACTGGTGTGAGATGGTATCTCATCGTGGTTTTGATTTGCATTTCTCTGATGGCCCGTGATGGTGAGCATTTTTTCATATGTTTTTGCCTGCATAAATGTCTTCTTTTGAGAAGTGTCTGTTCATGTCCTTCACCCACTTTTTGATGGGGTTGTTTGTTTTTTTCTTGTAAATTTGTTTGAGTTCATTGTAGATTCTGGATATTAGCCCTTTGTCAGATGAGTAGGTTGTGAAAATTTTCTCCCATGTTGTAGGTTGCCTGTTCACTCTGATGGTAGTTTCTTTTGCTGTGCAGAAGCTCTTTAGTTTAATTAGATCCCATTTGTCAGTTTTGGCTTTTGCTGCCATTGCTTTTGGTGTTTTAGACATGAAGTCCTTGCCCATGCCTATGTCCTAAATGGTAATGCCTAGGTTTTCTTCTAGGGTTTTTATGGTTTTAGGTCTAACGTTTAAGAAGAAGACTTAATATTGTTAAGATGTGAAGAATACCCAAATTAATTTACAGATTCAATGTAATTTCTATCCCAGTGTGAACAGCTTTTTTTATAAGTAGAAAAATTCATCTTACGATTCATATAAAATCTCAAGATACTTTGAATAGCCAAAACAATCTTGAAAGAGAACAAAGTTAGAGATCTCACACTTCGTGGTTTCAAAACTTTCTACAAAGTTACAGAAATCTAAACAATGTAGTTTTGGCATAAAGACAGACATACAGACCAAGGGAGTAGGGTAAGGAACCAAGAATTAAACTCTCACATACATGTGTGATTTTCCACAAGGATGCAAAGACCATTAAACGGTGGGTCAGTCTTTTCAACAAGTAGTTTTTGGAAAACTAAATATCCATATTCAAAAGAATAAAATTTGAACCTTACCTTTCACTACACACAAATGTTAACTCAAAATTGATCTAGGACTTAAACATAAGAGCTAGAACTGTAAAACTCTTAGCATAAAACATAGGCAGAAAGCTCTACGACATTTGATTTGGCAATGATTTATTGGATATGACATCACAGACATAAATAAATAAATTGGACTACTACATCAAAATTATAAACATCTGTGCAACAAAGGACAAAGTGAACAGAGGAAAAAGACAACCCACAGAGTATGAGAAAGTTGCATGGAAGAGAGAAGAGTGAGACAGGACAGCTGCCTACCAAGGATTGGCATGGAGCCAAGGGAGGCTCCCCACTGTGGGGAAATGGTGAGTAAGTGAGTCCTCAGTGACCTTTACTTCGGTTATGTATCTTTGCAATCCCAGAAACAGAAGATTCCCCTCCCCGATCCCTTCTCTACAGGGCATACAGACTGACATTGAGAGCTGCCTGAAGTCTGAGTAGAGATGCCCCTCAGACACACATGGAGTCCCAGGGGACTTGGAATCCTGAGCACCATTGCAGCAGTAGCTCCACTAACAAGGGAAGCCAGGCACTCTTGCATGCCACCAGGATAAAAGCTGCATCCACAGTGCTGAGGATTGAACAGATTGCAGGCCTTGCCACTGCTACACCTTGCCAGACAAAGTCCACAGGCCTAGGGCCCCAAGGCAGCCACCCAACCAACCCCTCTGAACTCTCAAGCCAGTGGCAGTTCCAGCTTTCCCTGGTATGAAGCTCCCAAAGGAAAAGACAGCCCCCTATTTTTGTGACTGCCACAGCCCCTGCTCCTACTGACCTCAGGCTCGAGAGCAAAACGCTTAAGAACTATTGCAGGTCTCCAGCACAATGCCGCCACACTTCGCAGAAAAGTGGCCAGACTATTTTCCACCCAGGTCCCTGACCTTCCTACTCCTCACTGTGCAGGACCTCTAAATATGGGACCCAAGCACAGCCACCACAGCACTTGAGCTCTTGGACATGTAGCAGCTCTGCATTTCCCTGAAACAGAGAATTCAGAGGTGGAAGGCTTACCATTTTTCCTGCTCTGCAGCCTCCACTCCTACTGCCCTCAGGCTCTGGAGGGAGTGAAGAACTTAAAAACTATCACAGGTCTCCAGCACAACTGACTTGAGAAAAGTGGCCAGATTGTTTTCAGTGCAGTTCCTTGCCGCTGTTGCTCCTCACAGGACAGTGTCTCTCAACCTGGGCCCTTAGCACAGCTGCACTCTCCCCACTTGAACCTTTCAGTTAGTGGTGGCTCTGCATTTGTCTGGGAAAGTAATCCCAGAGTAAACCCACAGACCCTCGGCCATAGCAGCTGCAGTGGAACCATTCTTACTTCCCTTGGGCTGGGGAATAAAAGAATGTGCCTAGTCGCTTCACTGGCACCTCCAATATATCACAGCTGCCATATAGACGGGAGCCCAGTCTCTCTTCCCTGTGAACCTCCACCCCCTACCCTTCAGCAGGCAAGGCCCCAAGCTTGGACCCACAGTGCAGCTGACCCACCCAAGAATGAACATTCCCATTGGCAGCAGCTTTGCATTTCTGGGGTGGAGCTCCCAGAAGCAACTGGAAGTCCCTCTGACATTGCCACTGCAATGCTATTGTCCTTGCTGCATTCAGACTGGGAAAGGAACAAGGACCCTGAGTGCCTTACTTGCATCTCCAATATGCTTCAGCTGCCTTATAAAGAAGAGGCCAGTCTGTCTTTCTCTGAACCCACTGATTCCCCTGCTTATCACCAGGCAGGGCCCTCAGGCTTGGGCCCACGATGCAGCTTCGCCACCCTGGGCTGATCATTTTGATTCGCAGCGGCTCTGCATTTATCTGGAGTGGAGCCCTAAGAGACAAGTGAAAGACCCTCTGCCCAAAGGCTCCTAGATCTGATAAACAATTTCAGCAAAGTTTCAGAATACAAAATCAATGTACATAAATAAGTGGCACTTCTTTACACTAATAACATCCAAGCAGAGAGCAAAATAAAGAAACAATCCCATTCTCAATAGCCACAAAAAGAATAAAATACATGGAAATACAGCTAACCATGCAGGTGAAAGATCTCGTTAATGAGAGACTTTCCAAAACACTGGAAAGTGGTTATTTTTTATATACTTTAAGTCGTAGGGTACGTGTGCAAAACGTGCAGGTTTGTTACACAGTATACATGTGCCATGTTGGTGTGCTGCACCCATTAACTCAACATTTAGCATTAGGTATATCTCCTAATGCTATCCCTTCACCCTCCCCTCACCCCACAACAGGCCCTGGTGTGTGATGTTCCCCTTCCTGTGTCCATGTGTTCTCATTGTTCAATTCCCACCTATGAGTGGGAACATCTGGTGTTTGGTTTTTTGTCCTTGTGATAGTTTGCTGAGAATGATGGTTTCCAGCTTCATCCATGTCTCTATAAAGGACATGAACTCATCCTTTTTTATGGCTGCATAGTATTCCATGGTGTATATGTGCCACATTTTCTTAATCCAGTCTATCACTGTTGGACATTTGGGTGGGTTCCAACTCTTTGATATTGTGAAAAGTGCCACAATAAACATACGTGTGCATGTGTCTTTATAGCAGAATGTTTTATAATCCTTTGGGTACATACCCAGCAATGGGATGGCTTGGCCAACTGGTAATTCTAGTTCTAGATCCCTGAGGAATCGCCACACTGACTTCCACAATGGTTGAACTAGTTTACAGTCCCACCAACAGTGTAAAAGTGTTCCTATTTCTCCACATCCTCTCCAGCACCTATTGTTTCCTGACCTTTTAATGATTGCCATTCTAACTGGTGTGAGATGGTATCTCATTGTGGTTTTGATTTGCATTTCTCTGATGGCCAGTGATGATGAGCATTTCTTCATGTGTCTTTTGGCTGCATAAATGTCTTCTTTTGAGAAGTGTCTGCTCATATTCTTTGCCCACTTTTTGATGGGGTTGTTTGTTTTTTTCTTGTAAATTTGTTTGAGTTCATTGTAGATTCTAGATATTAGTCCTTTGCCAGATGAGCAGATTGCAAAAATTTTCCCCCATTCTGTAGGTTGCTTGTTCACTCTAATGGTAGTTTCTTTTGCTGTGCAGAAGCCCTTTAGTTGAATTAGATCCCATTTGTCAATTTTGGCTTTTGTTGCCATTGCTTTTGGTGTTTCAGACATGAAGTTCTTGCCCATGCCTATGTCCTGAATGGTATTGCCAAGTTTTCTTCTCGGGTTTTTATGGTTTTAGGTCTAACATTTAAATCTTCAATCCATCTTGAATTAATTTTTGTATAAGGTGTAAAGAAGGGATCCAGTTTCAGCTTTCTACATATGGCTAGCCAGTTTTCCAAGCACCACTTATTAAACAGGGAATCCTTTCCCATTTCTTGTTTTTGTCAGGTTTGTCAAAGATCAGATATTTGTAGATATGTGGCATGATTTCTGAGGGCTCTGTTCTGTTCCACTGGTCTATCCACCATGATCAAGTGGGCTTCACCCCTGGGATGCAAGGCTGGTTCAACACACACAAATCAATACATGTAGTCCAGCATATAAACAGAACCAATGACAAAAACCACATGATTATCTCAGTAGATGCAGAAAAGGCCTTTGACATAATTCAACAACGTTTCATGCTAAAAATGCTCAATAAATTAGGTATTGATGGGACGTATCTCAAAATAATAAGAGCTATCTACGACAAACCCACAGCCAATATCATACTGAATGGGCAAAAACTGGAAGCATTCCCTTTGAAAACTGGCACAAGACAGGGATGCCCTCTCTCACCACTCCTATTGAGCATAGTGTTGGAAGTTCTGGCCAGGGCAATCAGGAAGGAGAAGGAAATAAAGGGTATTCAATTAGGAAAAGAGGAAGTCAAATTGTCCCTGTTTGCAGATGACATGATTGCATATCTAGAAAACCCCATCATCTCAGCCCAAAATCTCCTTAAGCTGATAGGCAACTTCAGCGAAGTCTCAGGATACAAAATCAATGTACAAAAATCACAAGCATTCTTATACACCAATAACAGAAAAACAGAGAGCCAAATCATGAGTGAACTCCCATTCACAATTGCTTCAAAGAGAATAAAATACCGAGGAATCCAACTTACAAAGGATGTGAAGGACCTCTTCAAGGAGAACTACAAACCACTGCTCAATGAAATAAAAGAGGATACAAACAAATGGAAGAGCATTCCATGCTCATGGGTAGGAAGAATCAATATCATGAAAATGGCCAAACTGCCCAAGGTAATTTACAGATTTAATGCCATCCCCATCAAGCTACCAATGACTTTCTTCACAGAATTGGAAAAAAACTACCTTAAAGTTCATATGAACGCAAAAAAGAGCCTGCATTGCCAAGTCATTCCTAAGCCAAAAGAACAAAGCTGGAGGCATCATGCTACCTGACTTCAAACTATACTACAAGGCTACAGTAACCAAAACAGCATGGTGCTGGTACCAAAACAGAGATGTAGACCAATGGAACAGAACAGAGCACTCAGAAATAATGGAAAGTATTTTGAAACTAAATTGCTGATTTCTTTGCAAACACTTGGCTAGAAATCCGTGATGGCACAAAGAAAAAGAAAATCATTCCATGCTCATGGATAGGAGGATTTAATACTGTTAAAATGACCACACTGCCCAAAGCAATTTACAGATCCAGTGTTATTCCTATCAAACTACTAAAACTGTTTTTCACAGAATAAGAAAATTCCATTTTAAAATTTTTTTTGGAAGAAAAAACAGCCCCATATCCACAGCAATGCTATACAGAAAGAACAAAGCTGGAAGCATCTCATGACCCAATTTGAAATTATACTGCAAGACTACAGCAACCAAAAGCAACATGGTACAGATACAAAAACAGACAAATAGACAAAGGGAATAGATTACAGAACTCAGAAATAAAACTGAACATCTACAACCATCTGATCTTTGACAAAGCTGACAATAAGAAATGGTTAAACTACTCCCTATTCAATAAATACTGCCAGAATAACTGGCTAGCCATATGCAGAAGATTAAAACTGAACCCCTTCCTTTCACCATATACAAACATCAACTCAAGATGGATTAAAGACTTAAATGTAAAACTTAAAATTATAAAGCCTTAGCAGACAACCTAGTCAATGTCATTCTGGACATAGGAACTGGCAAAATTTTATGACCAAGATACCAAAAGCATTTGCAAAAAGGCAAAAATTGATAAGTGGGACCCAATTAAATGAAACAGTTTCAACACAGCTAAAGAAACTATCAACAAAGTAAAGGGACAATCTATTAAATGAAAAAAAAATATTTTCAAGCTATTCATCTGACAATCTCATATTCAGAATCTGTATGGAGCTCAAACAAATCAACAAGCAAAAACCAAACAACCCCATTAAAAATGGGCATAGGACATAAGCAGAAAGCATGCACGCAGTCAGCAAGCATATGCAAAAAAATTCAGTATCACTGATCATTAGGGAAATGCAAACCAAATCAACAATGAGATACCATCTCACACCAATCAAAATGGCTATCTTAAAAAAAAAATACTTTTGGAGGGGTGGAGCCAAGATGGCCGAATAGGAACAGCTCTGTTCTACAGCTCCCAGCCTGAGCAACACAGAGGATGGGTGATTTCTGCATTTCCATCTGAGGAACTGGGTTCATCTCACTAGGGAGTGCCAGACAGTGGGTGCAGGACAGTGGGTGCAGCACACCATTCATGAGCCAAAGCAGGGTGAGGCATTGCCTCACTTGGGAAGCACAAGGGGTCAGGAAGTTCCCCTTCCTAGTCAAAGAAAGGGGTGACAGACTGCACCTGGAATATTGGGTCACTCCCATCCTAATACTGCACTTTTCCAACAGGCTTAAAAAACAGGACACCAGGAGATTATATCCTGCACATGGCTTGGAGGGTCCTACGCCCATGGACTCTCACTGATTGCTAGCACAGCAGTCTGAGATCAAACTGCAAGGCTGCAGTGAGGCTGGGGGAGGGGGGCCTGCCACTGCCCAGGCTTGATTAGGGAAACAAAGCAGCCAGGAAGCTCGAACTGAGTGGAGCCCACCACAGCTCAAAGAGGCCTGCCTGCCTCTGTAGGCTCCACCTCTGGGGGCAGGGCACAAACAAAAAGACAGCAGTAACCTCTGCAGGCTTAAATGTCCATCTGACAGCTTTGAAGAGAGTAGTGGTTCTCCCTGCACACAGCTGGAGATCTGAGAATGGGCAGACTGCCTCCTCAAGTGGGTCCTTGACCCCTGAGCAGCCTAACTGGGAGGCACCCCCCAGTAGGGGCAGACTGACACCTCACACGGCCGGGTACTCCTCTGAGACAAAACTTCCAGAGGATCAATCAGACAGCAGCATTTGCGGTTCACCAAGATCTGCTGTACTACAGCCACCGCTGCTGATACCCAGGCAAACAGGGTCTGGCATGGACCTCTAGCAAACTCCAACAGACCTGCAGCTGAGGGTCCTGTCTGTTAGAAGGAAAACTAACAAACAGAAAGGTCATCCACACCAAAATCCCTTCTGTATGTCACCATCATCAAAGACCAAATGTAGATAAAACCACAAAGATGGGGAAAAAACAGAGCAGAAAAACTGGAAACTCTAAAAAGCAGAGCGCCTCTCCTCCTCCAAAGGAACGCAGCTCCTCACCAGCAATGGAAAAAAGCTGGGTGGAAAATGACTTTGAAGAGCTAAGAGAAGAAGGCTTCAGACGATCAAACTACTCCAAGCTACAGGAGGAAATTCAAACCAATGGCAAAGAAGTTAAAAACTTTGAAAAAAAATTAGAGGAATGTATAACTAGAATAACCAATGCAGAGAAGTGCTTAAAGGAGGTGATGGAGCTGAAAGCCAAGGCTCAAGAAGTACGTGAAGAATGCAGAAGCCTCATGAGCCTATGCAATCAACTGGAAGAAAGGGTATCAGTGATGGAAGATGAAATGAATGAAATGAAGCAAGAAGGGAAGTTTAGAGAAAAAAGAATAAAAAGAAATGAACAAAGCCTCCAAGAAATATGGGACTATGTGAAAAGACCAAATCTACGTCTGACTGGTGTACCTGAAAATGATGGGGAGAATGGAACCAAGTTGGAAAACACTCTGCAGGATATTATCCAGGAGAACTTCCCCAATCTAGGAAGGGAGGCCAACATTCAGATTCAGGAAATACAGAGAACGCCACAAAGATACTCCTCAAGAAGAGCAACTCCAAGACACATAACTGTCAGATTCACCAAAGTTGAAATGAAGGAAAAAATGTTAAGGGCAGCCAGAGAGAAAAGTCGGGTTACCCTCAAAGGGAAGCCCATCAGACTAACAGCGGATCTCTTGGCAGAAACTCTACAAGCCAGAAGAGAGTGTGGGGCGAATATTCAACATTCTTAAAGAAAAGAATTTTCAACCCAGAATTTCATATCCAGCCAAACTAAGCTTCATAAGTGAAGGAGAAATAAAATACTTTACAGACAAGGAAATGCTGAGAGGATTTGTCACCACCAGAACTGCCCTAAAAGAGCTCCTGAAGGAAGCTCTAAACATGGAAAGGAACAACCAGTACAAGCCACTGCAAAAACATGCCAAAATGTAAAGACCATCAAGGCTAGGAAGAAACTGCATCAACTAACGAGCAAAATAACCAGCTAACATCATAATAACAGGACCAAATACACACATAACAATATTAACTTTAAATGTAAATGGGCTAAATGCTCCAATGAAAAGACAGACTGGCAAATTGGATAAAGAGTCAAGACCCATCAGTGTGCTGTATTCAGGAGACCCATCTCACGTGCAGAGACACACATAGGCTCAAAATAAAGGGATGGAGGAAGATCTACCAAGCAAATGTAAAACAAAAAAAGACAGGGGTTGCTATCCTAGTCTCTGATAAAACAGATTTGAAACCAACAAAGATCAAAAGAGACAAAGAAGGCTATTACATAATGGTAAAGGGATCAATTCAACAAGAAGAGCTAACTGTCCTAAATATATATGCACCCAATACAGGAGCACCCAGATTCATAAAGCAAGTCCTTAGAGACCTACAAAGAGACTTAGACTCCCACACAATAATAATGGGAGACTTTAACACCCCACTGTCAATATTAGACAGGTCAACGAGACAGAAAGTTAACAAGGATACCCAGGAATTGAACTCAGCTCTGCACCAAGCAGACCTAATAGACATCTACAGAACTCTCCACCCCAAACCAACAGAATATACATTCTTCTCAGCAGTGCACCACACTTAGTCCAAAATTGACCACATACGTGGAAGTAAAGCACTCCTCAGCAAATGTAAAAGAACAGAAATTATAACAAACTGTCTCTCAGACCACAGTGCAATCAAACTAGAACTCTGGACTAAGAAACTCACTCAAAACTGCTCAACTACATGGAAACTGAACAACCTGCTCCTGAATGACTACTGGGTACATAACGAAATGAAGGCAGAAATAAAGATGTGCTTTGAAACCAATGAGAAAAAAGACACAACATACCAGAATCTCTGGGACACATTCAGAGCAGTGTGTAGAGGGAAATTTATAGCACTAAATGCCCACAAGAGAAAGCAGGAAAGATCCAAAATTGACACCCTAACATCACAATTAAAACAACTAGAAAAGCAAGAGCAAACACATTCAAAAGCTAGCAGAATGTAAGAAATAACTAAAATCAGAGCAGAACTGAAGGAAATAGAGATAAAAAAAAAACCCTTCAAAAAATTAATGAATCCAGGAGCTGGTTTTTTTGAAAAGATCAACAAAATCGATAGACCGCTAGCAAGACTAATAAAGAAGAAAAGAGAGAAGAATCAAATAGACACAATAAATAATGATAAAGGGGATATCACCACCAATCCCACAGAAATACAAACTACCATCAGAGAATACTACAAACATCTCTATGCAAATAAACTAGAAAATCTAGAAGAAATGGATAAATTCCTCGATATATACACCCTCGCAAGACTAAACCAGGAAGAAGTTGAATCTCTGAATAGACCAATAACAACCCTGGATTCACAGCCGAATTCTACCGGAGTTACAAGGAGGAGCTGGTACATTCCTTCTGAAACTATTCCAATCAACAGAAAAAGAGGGAATCCTCCCTAACTCATTTTATGAGGCCAGCATCATTCTGATACCAAAGCCTGGCAGAGAGACAACCAAAAAAGAGAATTTTAGACCAATATCCTTGATGAACATTGATGCAAAAATCCTCAATAAAATCTGAATAGGTAATGGATGGACATAGAAACACATATGTGATAAAGTAAAGATAGAAATCTGCTTATACTGCAGTTTCTAGGTAACAGTTATAGTGATACTGTACAACTCAGTCAACCTCTCTGGGTGTTTAATAAGTTTTATAATAAAATATTAGCAAAAGTGGAATTATGCTAAGTATACATTTTGTACACTACTTAACTCACCTTCAGTATAGCTTGATTATATCTCCTCATTATTTTATGTGCTACTGATATCATTTCAAGGAACATATTCTGTCATTTCGGCCTCAGAGTGTGTTTTATAATTTTGTGTTCATTAGCTTCCTAAATTGCATGAGAGTGAAAACTTGGTTCTCTAGTGAAAAAATATTGCCTCAGAATTATTTCCTTGAGATAATATCTTCAGGGTCAGAAGATACATAAAGTTTTAGGTGGTGGTACATATTTTCTAGAGCAACTCCCAAATGATGCATACAAATTTGCAACTGTACCAATAGGATTTGAGAGGGCTAGTTTGCAAGATGGGAGCCAATGCAAAAACATATGATCGTCTATTATTCATTTATTTGGGTATGTCTTTTTTGGAATTCTTGGTCTATAAAAACTTGAATAATTACTTAAGTATAATCTTATAAATAAAAAATAATTAAAGAAATATCAGAAAATGCAAGTCAAAATGAGACGATAAATGGTAACCATATTTCTTATCACTATTAATAACTTTTTAATATATAATTCTGTTCTTTACTCTGAGATTGGTGTGGAGAAAATAATGAACACTGGAGAAACACACACAATGTCTGCCTTCGACACCAACCTGGAAAAAACAGAACACATAGTTTCAGTTAACCCAGACGAAATGGTAGAAACTGCAAGGTTACATTAAGAAACACAAACACATACACGCCCACAAACTATAATATGAATTAGTAAGGATAATACTATAGAAGATACAGCAAAAAAAATTAAGAAGATACTATTACAAAGAAACAAATCTGTGGACAGGGAGAATTTTAACTGAATATTCAGTTATTTGATACAGACAAAGAGAAAGTAAAACTGATATATCTAGAAACCAAAATATTGGCTAAATGTTAGATCTGTTTCACAACACAGAGAAAATATACCAAAGAAGTTTTAGATTTACATTTCAAAATTACTGGGGCTCTGAGCCAAGGACTTCAGGACAATTGTCTGTTTTGGGGGGTGGGGTTGGACAGGGTTTGTTGCCCAGGCTGTAGTGCAGTGGCACACACATGGCTTACTGTAGCCTCAACCTCCTGGGCTCAAGCAATCCTCCAACCTCAGCCTCCTATGTAGCTGGGACTACAGGCACATACCACCACGCCTGGCTAATTTTACAAAATTATCATAGAAACAGAGTCTCACTATGTTTTCCAGGCTGGCCTCCAACTCCCTGGCTCAAGCAATCCTCCTGCTTCAGCCTCTAAAAGTACTGGGATTACAGGCATGGGCCACCACACCCAGCCCAGTTGTCTAAAGAAAGGCTGAGGCAGGCTAAGTGCCAAGTAGGTAAACATAAAGTAGAGAAGAGAATAAACTTTTTATCTTGATGCAGTTTATGAAACAGAAGGTCTGGATCTGCTTTCCATGACTTGTAGGATCCCCATAGCACTGTGCTGATCAGGAATGGTCTCATAGTACTTCCTGAATTTTGATTAAGGGAGTCACAGGTAAGGGATGGAAGCTAGACTTGACACTGGGCTGTGCATTTCAAAGCACTCTACAAATTAGGAAATGGAAGCAGCCTAGTCCTAGGATTAGAACCCAGAGTACTTGGCTAAGGAGTAAAGTTTGAAAGAATCATGTCTCAGGAATTTTAAAGCACTCACTGATCAGAAGATGTAGCTGGACCAGGTTCAAGGATTCAGATGTCAAAAGAAGGATTGAAGGTGGACTTGGATCATTCGATCTTAAGGCACTATACTTGTCAGGAATTGAGAATCATAAGTATCCTTGGCTAAGGATATTTTCTTGAATATCAGAGTCCATTTTATAAAAGCTTTGTCCTAGCAGCATTTATTAAATAGGGAATCCTTTCCCCATTTCTTGTTTTTGTCAGGTTACTCAAAGATCAGATGGTTGTAGATATGCAGCATTATTTCTGAGGGCTCTGTTCTGTTCCATTGGTCTATATCTCTGTTTTGGTACCAGTACCATGCTCTTTTGGTTACTGTAGCCTTGTAGTATAGTTTGAACTCTGGTAGTGTGATGCCTCCAGCTTTGTCCTTTTGGCTTAGGATTGACTTGGCAATGTGGGTTCTTTTTTGGTTCCATATGAACTTTAAAGTAGCATTCTGCCAATTCTGTGAAGAAAGTCATTGGTAGCTTGTGGGGATGGCATTGAATCTATAAATTACCTTGGGCAGCATGGCCATTTTCACGATATTGATTCTTCCTACCCATGAGCATGGAATGCTCTTCCATTTGTTTGTATCCTCTTTTATTTCATTGAGCAGTGGTTTGTAGTTCTCCTTGAAGAGGTCCTTCACGTCCCTTGTAAATAGGATTCCTAGGTATTTTATTCTCTTTGAAGCAATTGTGAATGGGAGTTCACTATGATTTGGCTCTCTGTTTGTCTGCTATTGGTGTATAAGAATGCTTGTGATTTTTGTACATTGATTTTGTATCCTGAGACATTGTTGAAGTTGCCTATCAGCTTAAGGAGATTTTGAGCTGAGATGATGAAGTTTTCTAGGTATACAACTATGTCATCTGCAAACAGGGACAATTTGACTTCCTCTTTTCCTAATTGAATACCATTTATTTCCTTCTCCTGCCTAATTGCCCTGGCCAGAACTTCCAACACTATGTTGAATAGGAGTGGTGAGGGAGGGCATCCCTGTCTTGTGCCAGTTTTCAAAGGGAATGCTTCCAGTTTTTGCCCATTCAGTATGATATTGGCTGTGGGTTTGTCATAGACAGCTCTTATTATTTTGAGATACGTCCCATCAATACCTAATTTATTGAGCATTTTTAGCATGAAGTGTTGTTGAATTTTGTCAAAGGCCTTTTCTGCATCTGTTGAGATAATCATGTGGTTTTTGTCGTTGGTTCTGTTTACATGCTGGATTATGTATATTGATTTGCGTATGTTGAACCAGCCTTGCATCCCAGGGATGAAGCCCACTTGATCATGGTGGTTAAGCTTTTAGATGTGCTGCTGGATTCGGTTTACCAGTATTTTATTGAGGGTTTTTCCATCGATATTCATCAGGGATAATGGTCTAAAATTCTCTTTTTTTGTTGTGTCTCTGCCAGGCTTTGGTATCAGGATGATCCTGGCCTCATAAAATGAGTTAGGGAGGATTCCCTCTTTGTCTATTGATTGGAATAGTTTCAGAAGGAATGGTACGAGCTCCTCCTTGTACCTCTGGTAGATTTCGGTTGTGAATCCATCTGCTCCTGGACTTGTTTTGGTTGGTAGGCTATTAATTATTGCCACAATTTTAGAGCCTGTTATTGGTCTATTCAGAGATTCATCTTCCTCATGGTTTAGTCTTGGGAGGGTGTACGTGTCGAGGAATTCATCCATTTCTTCTAGTTTTTCTAGTTTATTTGCATAGAGGTGTTTATAGTATTCTCCGATGTTAGTTTGTACTTCTGTGGGATCAGTGGTGATATCTCCTATATCACTTTTTATTGCGTCTACTTGATTCTTCTCTCTTTTCTTCTTTATTAATCTTGCTAGCAGTCTATCGATTTTGTTGATCTTTTCAAAAACGCAGCTCCTGGATTCAGTGATTTTTTGAAGTGTTTTTTGTGTCTCTATTTCCTTCAGCTCTGCTCTGATCTTAGTTATTTCTTGCCTTCTGCTAGCTTTTGAGTGTTTGCTCTTGCTTCTCTAGTTCTTTATTTGTGTTGTTAGGGTGTCAATTTTAGATCTTTCCTGCTTTCTGTTGTGGGCATTTAGTGCTATAAATTCCTCTCTACACACTGCTTTGATTGTGTCCCAGAGATTCTGGTATGTTGTTTCTTTGTTCTCATTGATTTCAAGTAACATCTTTATTTCTACCTTCATTTCGTTATGTACCCAGTAGTCATTCAGGACCAGGTTGTTCAGTTTCCATGTAGTTGATTCGTTTTGAGTGAGTTTCTTAATCCTGAGTTCTAGTTTGATTGCACTGTGGTCTGAGAGACAGTTTGTTATAATTTCTGTTCCTTTACATTTGCTGAGGAGTGCTTTACTTCCAACAATGTGGTCAATTTTGGACTAAGTGTGGTGTACTGCTGAGAAGAATGTATATTCTGTTGGTTTGGGGTGGAGAGTTCTGTAGATGTCTAATAGGTCTGCTTGATGCAGAGCTGAGTTCAATTCCTGGATATCCTTGTTAACTTTCTGTCTCGTCGATCTGTCTAATATTGACAGTGGGGTGTTAAAGTCTCCCATTATTATTGTGTGGGAGTCTAAGTCTCTTTGTAGGTCTCTAAGGACTTGCTTTATGAATCTGGATGCTCCTGTATTGGGTGCATATATATATTTAGGATAGTTAGCTCTTCTTGTTGAATTGATCCCTTTACCATTATGTAATGGCCTTCTTTGTCTCTTTTGATCTTTGTGGGTTTAAAGTCTGTTTTATCCAAGCCTAGGATTTTTTGTTTTTTTGTTTTCCATTTGCTGCCTTTTTTTGTTTTCCATTTGCTTGGTAATTCTTCCTCTATCCCTTTATTTTCAGCCTATGTGTGTCTCTGCACGTGAGATGGGTTTCCTGAATACAGCACACTGACAGATCATGACCATTTAACCAATTTGCCAGTCTGTGTCTTTCAATTGGAGTACTTAGCCCATTTACACTTAAGGTTAATATTGTTATGTGTGAGTTTGATCCTGTCATTATGATGTTAGCTTGTTATTTTGCTCATCAGTTGATGCAGTTTCTTCCTCGCCTCGATGGTCTTCACAATTTGGCATGTTTTTGCGGGGGCTGGTACCAGTTGTGCCTTTCCATGTTTAGTGCTTCCTTCAGGAGCTCTTTTAGGGCAAGCCGGGTGGTGAAAAAATCTCTCAGCATTTCCTTGTCTGTAAAGAATTTTATTTCTCCTTCACTTATGAAGCTTAGTTTGGCAGGATATGAAATTCTGGGTTGAAAATCCTTTTCTTTATCCCTTCATGCTAAAAACTCTCAATAAATTAGGTATTGATGTGACATATCTCAAAATAATAAGAGCTATCTATGACAAACCCACAGCCAATATCATACTGAATGGGCAAAAACTGGAAGCATTCCCTTTGAAAACTGGCACAAGACAGGGATGCCCTCTCTCACCACTCCTATTCAACATAGTGTTGGAAGTTCTGGCCAGGGCAATTAGGCAGGAGAAGGAAATAAATGGTATTCAATTAGGAAAAGAGGAAGTCAAATTGTCCCTGTTTGCAGATGACATGATAGCATATCTAGAAAACCCCATTGCCCCAGCTCAAAATCTCCTTAAGCTGATAAGCAACTTCAGCAAAGTCTCAGGATACAAAATCAATGTACAAAAATCACAAGCATTCTTATACACCAATAACAGACAAACAGAGAGCCAAATCATGAGTGAACTCCCATTCACAATTGCTTCAAGGAGAATAAAATACCTAGGAATCCAACTTACAAGGGATGTGAAGGACCTCTTCAAGGAGAACTACAAACCACTGCTCAATGAAATAAAAGAGGATACAAAGAAATGGAAGAACATTCCACGCTCATGGGTAGGAAGAATCAGTATCATGAAAACGGCCATACTGTCCAAGGTAATTTATAGATTCAATGCCATCCCCATCAAGCTACCAATGACTTTCTTCACAGAATTGGAAAAAACTACTTTAAAGTACATATAGAACCAAAAAAGAACCCGCATTGCCAAGTCAACCCTAAGCCAAAATAACAAAGCTGGAGGCATCACGCTACCTGACTTCAAACTATACTACAAGGCTACAGTAACGAAAACAGCATGGTACTGATACCAAAACAGAGAAATAGATCAATGGAACAGAACAGAGCCCTCAGAAATAATGCTGCATATCTACAACTATCTGATCTTTGAGTAACGTGAGAAAAACAAGCAATGGGGAAAAGATTCCCTATTTAACAAATGGTGCTGGGAAAACTGGCTAGCCATATGTAGAAAGCTGAAACTGGATCCCTTCCTTACACCTTATACTAAAATTAATTCAAGATGGATTAAAGACTTAAATGTTAGACCTAAAGCCATAAAAACCCTAGAAGAAAACCTAGGCAATACCATTCAGTACCTAGGCATGGGCAAGGACTTCATGTCTAAAACACCAAAAGCAATGGCAACAAAAGCCAAAATTGACAAATGGGGTCTAATTCAACTAAAGAACTTCTGCACAGCAAAAGAAACTACCAGCAGAGTGAACAGGCAATCTACAAAATGGGAGAAAATTTTCGCAACCTACTCATCTGACAAAGGGCTAATATCCAGAATCTGCAATGAACTCCAACAAATTTACAAGTAAAAAACAAACAACCCCATCAAAAAGTGGGCAAAGGATATGAACAGACACTTCTCAAAAGAAGACATTTATGCAGCCAAAAAACACATGAAAACATACTCACCATCACTGGCTATCAGAGAAATGCAAATGAAAAGCACAATGAGATACCATGTCACACCAGTTAGAATGTTTCCAAAAAGTCAGGAAACAACAGGTGCTGGAGAGGATGTGGAGAAATAGAAACACTTTTATACTGTTGGTGGGACTGTAAACTAGTTCAGCCCTTGTGGAAGTCAGTGTGGCGATTCCTCAGGGATCTAGAACTAGAAATATCATTTGACCCTGCCATCCCATTACTGTGTATATACCCAAAGGACTATAAATCATGCTGCTATAAAGACACATGCACACATATGTTTATTGCGGCACTATTCACAATAGTAAAGACTTGGAACCAACCCAAATGTCCAACAATGATAGACTGGATTATGAAAATGTGGCACATATACACCATGGAATACTATGCAGCCATAAAAAATGATGAGCTCATGTCCTTTGTAGGGACATGGACGAAATTGGAAATCATCATTCTCAGTAAACTGTCGCAAGGACAAAAAACCAAACACCAGATGTTCTCACTCATAGATGGGAATTGAACAATGAGAACACATGGACACAGGAAGAGGAACATCACACTCTGGGGACTGTTGTGGGGTGGGAGGAGGTGGGAGGGATAGCATTACGAGGTATACCTAACGCTAAATGACGAGTTAATGGGTTCAGCACAGGAGCATGGCACATGTATGCATATGTAGCTAACCTGCACATTGTGCACATATACCCTAAAACTTAAAGTATAATAATAATAAAATGAAAAAAAGAATGTTGAATATTGGTCCCCACTCTCTTCTGGCTTGTAGGGTTACTGCTGAGAGATCAGCCGTTAGTCTGATAGGCTTCCCTTTGTGGGTAACCCGACCTTTCTCTCTGGCTGCCCTTGACATTTTTTCCTTCATTTCAACTTTGGCGAACCTGACAATTATGTTTCTTGGAGTTGCTCTTCTCGAGGAATATCTTCGTGGCAGTCTCTGTATTTCCTGAATTTGAATGTTGGCCTGCCTTGCTAGACTTGGGAAGTTCTCCTGAATAATATCCTTCAGTGTTTTCCCAGTTGGTTCCATTCTCCCTGTCACTTTCAGGGACACCGATCAGACATAGATTTGGTCTTTTCACATAGTCCCATATTTCTTGGAGGCTTTGTTTGTTTCTTGTGTTCTTTTTTTCTCTAAACTTATCTTCTCGCTTCATTTCATTCATTTGATCTTCCGTCACTGATACCCTTTCCTCCCGTTGATCGAATCTGCTGCTGAGGCTTGTGCATTCATCTCGTAGTTCTTGTGCCTTGGTTTTCAGCTGCATCAGGTCCTTTAAGGACTTCTCTGCATTGGTTATTCTAGTTAGCCATTCGTCTAATTTTTTTTCAAAGTTTTTAACTTCTTTGCCATGGGTTCGGAGTTCCTCTTTTAGCTTGGAGTAGTTTGATCATCTGAAGCCTTCTTAATTCAACTCGTCAAAGTCATTGTCCATCCAGCTTTGTTCCATTGCTGGTGAAGGGCTGCGTTCCTATGGAGGAGGAGAGGCGCTCTGATTTTTAGAGTGTCCAGTTTTTCTGCTCTGTTTTTTCCCCATCTTTGTGGTTTTATCTACCTGTGGTCATTGATGATGGTGACGTACAGATGGGGTTTTGGTGTGGATGTCCCTTCTGTTTGTTAGTTTTCCTTCTAACAGTCATGACCCTCAGACCTAAAACCATAAAAACCCTAGAAGAAAACCTAGGCATTACCATGCAGGACATAGGCATGGGCAAGGACTTCATGTCTAAAACACCAAAAGCAATGGCAACAAAAGCCAAAATTGACAAATGAGATCTAATTAAACTAAAGAGCTTCTGCACAGCAAAAGAAACTACCAACAGAGTGAACAGGCAACCTACAGAATGGGAGAAAATTGTTGCAATCTACTCATCTCACAAAGGGCTAATATCCAGAATCTACAATGAACTCAAACAAATTTACAAGAAAAAGACAAACAACCCCATCAAAAAGTGGGCGAAGGATATGAGCAGACACTTCTCAAAAGAAGACATTTATGCAGCCAAAAGACACATGAAAAAATGCTCATCATCACTGGCCATCAGAGAAATGCACATCAAAACCACAATGAGATACCATCTCACACCAGTTAGAATGGCAATCATTAAAAAGTCAGGAAACAACAGGTGCTGGAGAGGATGTGGAGAAATAGGAACACTTTTACACTGTTGGTGCGACTGTAAACTAGTTCAACCATTGTGGAAGTCAGTGTGGCAATTTTTCAGGGATCTAGAACTAGAGATACCATTTGACCCAGCCATCCCATTACTGGGTATATACCCAAAGGATTATAAGTCATGCTGGTATAAAGACACATGCACACATATGTTTATAGCAGCACTATTCACAATATCAAAAACTTGCAACCAACCGAAATGTCCAACAATGATAGACTGGATTAAGGATATATGGCACATATACACCATGGACTACTATGCGGCAATAAAAAAGGATGAGTTCATGTTCTTCGTAGTTACATGGATGAATCTGGACACCATCATTCTCAGCAAACTATCACAAGGACAAAAAAACAAAGACTGCATGTTCTCACTCATAGGTGGAAATTTAACAATGAGAACACATGGACACAGGAAGAGGAACATCACACACCAGGGCCTGTTGCTGGGTGGGGGGAGGGGGAGGGATGGTATTTGGAGATATACCTAATGTTAAATGATGTGTTACTGGGTGCAGCACACCAACATGGCACATGTATACATATCTAACTAACCTGCACATTGTGCACATGTACCTTAAAACTTAAAGTATAATAAAAGAAAGGAAAAAAAAAGCTTGGTCCTTAGGGTGCCATGTTTCTCTACCTCAATAACTTTTTATTTTATTGTATTTTTATAAATTTAGGGGGCACAAGTGGAGTTTTGTCATATAAATATGGCATACTAGTGGCATAAAAGCTCAGGCTTTTTAGTGCAACTGTTTTCTCAGTCTTTATGTCCAAGTGTACACACTGATTAGCTCTCACTTATAAATGAGAAAATGTTGTATTTGACTTTCTCTTTCTGAGTTGTTTTAGTTAAGGTAATAGTGTTCAGTTCTATACATGCTGCTGAAAAAGACATGATTTTATTCTTTTCAATGACTTTGTAGCAGTCTACAGTGTGTGTGTGTGTGTGTGTGTGTAACAATTTCTTTATCCAATCATCTGTTAATAGACATTTGGGTTGATTCCATGACTTTGGTATTGTGAATAGTGCTACAGCAAACATACAATCACAGGTGCCATTTTTCTATAATTATTTCTTTTCTTTTGGGTAGATATTCAGTGGTTGAATTGCTGTGTAAGAGTGTAATGCTGCTTTTACTTCTTTGCAAAATCCCCATATTGTCTTTTGTAGAAGATGTTGTACAAATTTACATTTTCTCCCACAGTGTGTGTTACCTTTTCTCTGCATCATCATCAACACCAGTTGTTTTTTTTGACTTTGTAGTACTAGCCATTCTCATTGGTATAAGTTGGTATCACATTGCGGTTTAAATTTGCATGTATCTGCTGATTAGTGACACTGAGCAGTTTCTAATATGTTTGTTGGCTGCTTGTATGTCTTTTTTTTGAAAAATATCTGCTCTTATCCTTTACCCAATTTTAATGGAGTTATTTGTTTATATTCTTGTAGAGCGTTTGAGTTTCTTGTAAATTATGGATATTAGTTATTTGGCAAATGCGTGGCTTACAAATATTTTCTCCCATTCTGTAGGTTGCCAGTTTATGCTGTTGATTATTTCAGCAGATTATTTCACAGCTTCAATCAGAAGCTGTGTAGAAGATTTTTAGTTTAATTAAGACCCACTTGACTATTTTTCTTTTTCTTGCATTTGCTTTTAAGATTTTATTTATAAATTCTTTGCCTAGGTGAGTATCTGGAAAAGTTTTTTCTAGATTTTATTCTATAATTTTTATAGTGGTAAGTACTACCTTTAAGTCTTTAACTCTTCTTAATTTCAGTATATGGTGAAAGATGTGAATCCAGTCTCATTCTTCTGCATATGACTATCCAATTATCACAGCACCATTTATTAAATAGGGTGTCATTTCCCCATTGTATATTTTTGTCCGCTTTGCCAAAGATCAGTTAGTTTTAGGTATGTTGCATTATTTCTGGGTGCGCTATTGTGTTCCATTGATCTATGTGTCTATTTTTATACCAGTTCCATGCTGCTTTGGTTAGCCTTTTGGTATAACCTGGAGTCAGGTAATGTAATGTTGCCATCTTTGTTCTTTTGGCTTAGGGCTTCTTTCACTCTTTGGGTTCTTTTTTGGCCCTATATTAATTTTAGGATTGGTTTTTCTAATTCTGTGAGAAATGGCATTGACAAATTAACAAAAATGGATCGAATCTAAATTGTGCTTTGGGCAGCATGGTCATTTAAACAATGTTGACTTTTCCAATTCATGAGCATGGGATGATTTTCCATTGGTTTGTGTCATCTATGATTTCTTTCAGCAGTGTTTTGTAGTTCTCTTGTAGAAATCTTTACATCCTTGGTTAAATGTATTCATAGGTATTTTATTTTATTTTTTATTAATTTTTATTTTTATTTTAAATTCTGGGGTACATGTGCAAGATGTGCAGGTTTGTTACATAGGTAAATCCTGTGCCATGGTGATTTGCTGCACCTATCAACCCATCACCTAGGTATTAAGCACGGCATGCATTAGCTGTTTTTCCTAATGCTTTCCTTCACCCCCCACCCCATCCCTCAACAGACCTCAGTGTGTTTTGTTTTCCTCCCTATGTCCATGAGTTGTCACTGTTCAGCTCCCACTTATGAGTGAGAACATGCAGTGTTTGGTTTGCTCTTCCTGTGTTAGTATGCTGAAGATAATGGCTTCCAGCTCCATCCGTGTCCCTGCAAAGGGCATGATTTTGTTCTTTTTTATGGATGCATAGTATTCCATGGTGTATATGTACCATATTTTATTTATTTAGTATATCACTGATGGACATATGGGTTGATTCCATGTCTTTTCTATTGTGAATAGTGCTGCATTGAACATACATGTTCAATGTATGTTTGTAATCAACATACATTGCATGTATCTTTGTAATAGAATGATTTATATTCCTTTGGGTATATACCCAGTAAAGGGAATGCTAGGTCAAATTGTATTTCTGGTTCTACATTTTTGAGGAATTTCTACGCTGTCTTCCACAATGATTGAACTAATTTATTTTCCCACCAACAGTGTAAAAGTATTCCTATTTCTCTGCAACCTCGCCAGCATCTGTTCTTTCTTGACATTTTAATAATTGTCATTCTGACTGTCATAAGATGGTATTTTATTGTGGTTTTGATTTGGATTTCGATAATGATCAGTGATGTTGAGGATTTTTTCACATGTTTATTGGCCACACAAATGTCATCTTTTGAGAAGTGCCTTTTCATGTCCTTTGCCCACTTTTTGATGGGGTTGTTTGTTTTCTTGTAAATTTGTTTAAGTTTCTTGTAGATTCTAGATATTATAACTTTGTCAGACGGATAGATTGCAAAATTTTTCTCCCACTCTGTAGGTTACCTGTTTGCTCTAATTATAGTTCCTTTTGCTGTGCAGAAGCTCTTTAGTTTAATTAAATCCCATTTGTCAATTTTTGCTTTTGTTGCAATTGCTTTTGAGGATTTCATCATGAAATCTTTTCCCATTCCTATGACCTGAATAGTATTGCCTAGATTTTCTTCTAGTGTTTTTTTTTTTTATTGTTTTGGGTTTTACATTTAAGTCTTTAATCCATCTTGAGTTAAGTTTTGTGTAAGGTGTAAGGAAGGGGTCAAATTTCAGTTTTCTGGATATGGTAGCCAGTTCTCCCAGCAGCATTTATTAAATAGGGAATCTTTTCCCTATTGCTTGTTTTTGTCAGGTTTGTTAAAGATCAGATGGTTGTAAATGTGTGGTCTTATTCCTGAGCTCTCTATTCTGTTCCATTGGTCTATGTGTCTGTTTTTGTACCATTATAATGCTGTTTTGATTATTGTAGCCTTGTAATATAGTTTGAAGTTCAGTAGCGTGATGCCTCCAGCTTTGATCTTTTTGCTTAAGGTTGTCTTGGCTATGTGAGCTCTTTTTTCATTTCGTATGAGTTTTAAAATAGTTTCTTCTAAATCTGTGATGAATGTCAATGGTAATTTAATGGGAATAGCATTAAATCTAGAAATTAATTTGTGCAGTACATCCATTTTTATAATATTGATTCTTTATATCCGTGAGCATGGAATGCTTTTTTGTTTGTGTCCTCTTTGATTTCCTTCAGTAGTGGTTTATAGCTCTCCTTCAAGAGGCCCTTCACTTCCCTTATTTGCTGTATTCCTAAGTATTTTATTCTCTTTGAAGCAATTGTGAATGGGACGTCATTCATGATTTTGCTCTCTGCTTGCCTGTTGTTGGTGTATAGGAATGCTTGTGACTTTTGCATATTGATTTTGTACCCTGAGGCTTTGCTGAAGTTGCTTATCACCTTCAGAAGCTTTTGGGTGAGACGACGGGGTTTTCTATATATAGGATCATGACATCTGCAAATAAAAAATTTGACTTCCCCTCTTCTTATTTGAATACCGTTAATTTCTTTCTCTTAGCTGATTGCCCTGGACAAAAATTAAAATACTATGTTGAATAAGAGTGTTGGGAGAAGTCATCCTTATCTTGTTTTTAAGAGGCATGCTTTCAGCTTTTGCCCATTCAGTGTAATATTGGCTGTGGGTTTGTCATAATTGGCTCTTATTATTTTGAGGTATGTTCCTTCAATACCTAGTTTATTGAGAGTTTTTAACATGTAGCAATGTTGAATTTTATTGAAGGCCTTTTCTGCATTTATTGCAATAATCATGTGGTTTTTGTCTTTAGATCTGTTTATGTGATGAATTATGTTTATAGATATGTGTATATTGAACCAGCCTTCCATCCCAGGGATGAAGCCAACTTGATCATGGTGGATAAGGTTCTTGATGTGCTGCTGTATTTGGCTTGCTGGTATTTTATTGATAATTTTTGCATAAATGTTTATCAGGGATATTGTTATATTTTTCTTTTTTTGTTGTATCTCTGCCAGGTTTTGGTATCAGGATGATGCTGGCCTCATAGAATGAATTAGGGAGACACTCACTCTTTTTTTAATTTTTTTCCAATAAGTTATTGAGGTACATGTGCTATTTCATTACATGAGTAAGTTCTTTAGTGGTAATTTGTGTGATTTTGGTGCACCCAACACCCCAGCAGTGTACATTGCACCATATTTGTAGTCTTTATTCCTTGCCCCCCCACCCGTCTTCCCCCATTCCCCCAAGTCCTCAAAGTCCATTGTATCATTCTTATGCCTTTGCGTCCTCATAGCTTAGCTCCCACACATCAGTGAGAACATATGATATTTGGTTTTCCATTCTGAGTTACTTCACTTGGAATAAGAGTCTCCAATCTCATCCAGGTCACTGCAAATGCTGTTAATTCATTCCTTCTTATGGCTGAGTAGTATTCCATCATATATATATGTGTGTGTGTATATATATATATATATATATATATATATATATATATATGATGGAATATATATATATGATGGAATATATATATATATATCACTGTTTCTTTATCTACTAGTTGATTGATGTGCATTTGGGTTGGTTTCATGATTTTGTAATTGTGAATTGTGCTGCTATAAACATGCCTGTGCAAGTATCTTTTTCGAATAATAACTTCTTTCCCTCTAGATAGATGCCCAGTAGTGGGATTGCTGGATCAAATGGTAGTTCTACTTTTATTTCTTTAAGGAATCTCCCCACTGTTTTCCATAGTGGCTATGCTAGTTTACATTCCCACCAGCAGTGAAGTGTTCCCTAATCACCGCATCCACATCAACATCTACTGTTTTTTTTTTTTAATGGCCATTCTTGCGGCAGTAAGGTGGTATCACATTGTGGTTTTGATTTGCATTTTCCTGATCATTAGTGATGTTGATTGAGCATTTTTTCATGTTTTTTGGCCATTTGTGTATCTTTTTTTTTTGTAAATTGTCTATTCATGTCCTTAGCCCACTTTTTGATGAAATTGTTTGTTTTTTTATACTGATTTGTTACAGTTCATTGCAAATTCTGAATATTAGTCTTTGTCAGATGTACAGATTGTGAAGATTTTCTCCCACTCTGTGGGTTGTCTGTTTACTCTGCTGATTGTTCCTCTTGCCATGCAAAGCTCTTTAGTTTAATTAGGTCCCAGCTATTTCTCTTTGTTTTTCTTGCATTTACTTTTGGGTTGTTAGTCATCAAATTATTGCCTGAGCCAATGTTTGATGGATTTTTCCAATGTTAACTTCTAGAATTTTTATAGTTTCAGGTCTTAGGTTAAAGTCCCTAATCCACCTTGAGTTGATTTTTGTATAAGGTGAAAGATAAGGATCCAGTTTCATACTTCTGCATGTGGCTTGTCAATTATCCCAGCACCATTAGTTTAAAAGGGTGTCCTTTCCTCACGTTATGTTATTTTTTGTTTGTCGAAGATCAGTTGGCTGTAAGTATTTGGGTGTATTTCTTGGTTCTTTATTCTGTTCTGTTAGTCTATGTGCCTGTTTTTATACTGGTACCATGCTGTTTTGGTGATTATGGCCTTAAAGTATAGTTTGAAGTCAGGTAATGTTTTGCCTCCACAATTTTGGTTGTTGCTTAGTATTCCTTTGGGTATGTGGGCTCATTTTTGTTACATATATGTTAGGATTGTTTTTTTCTAGTTCTGTGAAGAATTATGTTGATAATTCCATGGGAATTGCATTGAATGTGTAGATTGCTTTAGGCTGTATGGTCATTTTCACTATATCAGTTATACCCATCCATGAGCATGGGATGTGTCTTCATTTGTTGTGTCATCTATGATTTTGTTCAGCAGTGTTTTGTAGTTTTCCTTGTAGAGGTCTCTTGACTCTTTGGTTAACTATATTCCCAGGTTTTTTTTGTTTGTTTGTTTTTTGGTTTTTGTTTGTTTTTGCAGCTATTGTAAAAGGCATTGAGTTCTTAATTTGATTCTCCACTTGGTTGCTGTTAGTGTATAGGAGAGTTACTCATTTGTGTACATTAATCTTGTATCTGGAAACTTTGCTGAATTGTTTTATCAGTTCTAGGAGCTTTCTGTAGGAGTCTTTAAAGTTTTCAAGGAAAACAATTATATAGTCAGCAGTGACAGTTTGACTTCATCTTTACCATTTGGATGCCTTTTATTTCTTTCTCTTGTCTGATTGCTCTGGCTAGGACTTCCAGTACTGTGTTGAAGAAGAGTGGTAAGAGTGGGCATCCTTTTTTTCTTACAGCTCTCAGAGAAAATGCTTTCCACTTTTCCCCATTCAGTGTTATGTTAGCTGTGAGTTTGTCATAGAAGGCTTTTATTACATTAAGTTATGTTCCTCGTATGCTGATTTTGCTGACAGCATTTTTTTCATTAAATCTATCTCTTTTAAAAAATATTTTTATGAACTTGTGGCTATACATAGGTTGGGGCATTTTTGTATTGCTCTTTTTGGGATTTTGGTGTTTTTAAAAAGATTTTACTTTAAGTTCTGGGATACATGGGCAGAATGTGCAGATTTGTTACATAGGTATACATGTGCCATGATGGTTTGCTGCACCCATCAACCCGTCATCTAGGTTTTAAGCCCCGCATGCATTAGGTATTTGTCCTAATGCTCTCCCTGTCCTTGCACCCCACCAATGACAGGCCCCGGTGTGTGATATTCTCCTCCCTGTGTCCATATGTTCTCATTGTTCAACTCCCACTTATGAGTGAGAACATGCGGTGTTAGGTTTTCTGTTCCTGTGTTAGTTTGCTGAGAATGATGGTTTCTAGCTTCATCCATGTCCCTGCAAAGGACATGAACTCATTCTTTTTTTGTGGCTGCATAGTATTCCAGGGTATATATGTGCCATATTTTCTTTAACCAGTCTATCATTGATGGGCATTTGCGTTGGTACCAAGTCTTTGCTATTGTGAATAGTGCTGCAATCAACATACATGTGCATGTGTCTTTATAATAGAACGATTTATAATCCTTTGAGTATATACCCATAATGGGATTGCTGGGTCAAATGGTATTTCTGGTTCTAGATTCTTGAGGAATTATCACACTGTCTTCCACAATGGTTGAACTAATTTCAGTCCCATTAACAGTGTAAAAGCATTCCTATTTCTTCACATTCTCTCCACGGAGTTTCAATCATCATGAAATGCTACATTTTGTTGAATGCTTCTTCTGCATCTATTGAAATAATCATGTGATTTTTGTTTTTAATTTTTTTAAGTGGTATATCAATTCAGTGATTTGCATATGTTAAACCATCCCTGCATCCCTGGTATGAAACCCACTTGTTCATGGTGGATTATCTTTTTGGTATGTTGTTGAATTCAGTTAGCTAGTATTTTGTTAAGGATTTCAGCATCTATGTTCATCAAAAATATCGGTCTGTAGTTTGGTTTTTTTGTTGTTGTTGTTATGTCATTTCCTGTTTTTGGTATTACTGTGATGCTGGATTCATAGAATGAATTAGGGAGGGATCTTTCTTTCTCTGTCTTGTAGAATAATGTCAAAAGGATTGGTACAAGTTCTTCTTTGAATGTCTGGTAGAATTCTGCTGTAAATCTGTCAGGTCCTGGACTTTTTTGTTTTGGTAATTTTAAAATTACCATTTCAATCTCACTGCTTGTTATTGGTCTGTTCAGGGTATCTAATTCTTCCTGATTTAAGCTATGAGGGTTGTATTTTTCCAGGAATTTATCCATCTCTTCTAGGTTTTCTAGTTTATATGCATAAAGGTGTATGTTCTCTCTTCTTTTCTTGGTTAATCTTGCTAATGGTCTATCAATTTTATTTACCTTTTCAAAGAACCAGCTTTTTGATTCATTTATCTTTTGTATTTTTTATTTCAATTTTATTTTGTTCTGCTCTGATCTTGGTTATTTCCCTTCTGATGGGGTTGTGTTTGGTTTGTTCTTATTTCTCAAGTTCCTTGAGGAGTGATCTTAGAATGTGTTTGTGATCTTTTAGTCTTTGTATTGCAGGCATTTAGGACTATGAACTTTTCTTTTATCTCCACCTTTGCTGTATCCCAGAGGTTTTTGTAGATTGTGTTATCATTGTCGTTCAGTTCAAAGAATACTTTATTTCCATCTTAATTTCATTTTTGATAGTTTCAGAAAAAAAATGGTACCGTCTCCTGTTTGTATTTCTGTTAGAATTCAGCTGTAAATCCATCTGGTCCTGGGCTTTTTTTGGTTTGTAGGCTATTTATTACTGTCTCAATTTCAAAACTCATTATTTGTCTATTCAGGGATTCAATTTTTTCCTCATTCAGTCTTGGGATCGTGTGTGTGTCCAGGAATATTTCCATTTGTTCTAGATGTTCTAGTTTATTTGCATAGAGGTGAGTATAGTATTTTCTGATAGCTTTTTCATTTCTGTGACACCAGTTGTGATATCCCCTTTATCGTTTTCTATTATGTCTATTTGATTCTTCTCTCTTTTCTGCTTAGTCTAGCTAGCAGTTTATCTATTTTATTTATTTTTTAAAAAAGGCTCCTGCATTCATTAATTTTTTGGAGGGTTTTTTGTGTCTCTATCTCTTTCAGTTCCACTCCGATCTAGGTTATTTCTTTTTTCCTGCTATCTTTGGGGGTTTGTTTGCTCTTAGTTCTCTAGTTCTTTCAGTTGTAATGTTAGGGAGTTGATTTGAGATCTTTCTAGATCTTTGATGTGAATTTATAGTGCTTAAAATTTCCCACTTAACAGTGCTTTAGCTGCATCCCAGAGATTCTGTTATGTTTTATCTTTGTTATCATTGGTTTCAAAGAACTTCTTGATTTCTGCCTTAATTTCGTTATTTACCCAAGATTCATTCAGGAGCAGGTTGCTCAATTTTCATGTGTTTATGTGGTTTTGAGTGAGTTTCTTAATCTTGAGTTCTAATTTGATTGCCTTGTGGTCTGTGAGACTGGTATGATTTCAGTTCTTTTGCATTTGCTGAAGAGTGATTTACTTTTAATTACATGACAAATTTTAGAGTAAGTTCCATGTGGTGCTGAGAAGAATGTATATTCTGTTGCTTTGGTGTAAAGAGTTCTGTAGATATCTATCAAGTTCACTTGATTTAGAGTTGAGTTCAAGTCCTGAATATCTTTGTTAATTTTCTGTTATGATGATCTGTCTAATATTGACAGTGGGGTGTTAAAGTATTCCACTGTTATTGTGTGGGAGTCTAAGTCTGTTTGTAGGTCTCCAAGAACTTGTTTTATAAATCTGGGTCCTCCTGTATTGGGTGCATATTTAGGGTAGTAAGCTCTTCTTGGTGAATTGATCTCTTTACTATTAAATAATGCCCTTCTTTGTCTTTTTTGATATTTGTTGGTTTATAGTCTGTTTTGTCAGTAACTAGCATTGCAACCCTGGCTCTTTTCTGTTTCCTATTTGCTTGGTAAATTTTTCTCCATTTTTTTAAAATTTTGAGTCTATGTGTGTCTTTGCATGTGATATGGGTCTCTTTTATACAGCACATCAATGGATTTTGACTCTATCCAATTTGTCTATCTGTCTTTTAATTGGGGAATTTAGCCCATTTACATTTAAGGTTGATATTTTTATGGGTGAATTTGATCTTATCATCATGATTCTAGCTGGTTATTTTGCAGACTTGTTTATGTGGTTGCTTCATAGGGTTAGTGTTTTTTGTACTTCAGTGTGTTTTTGTAGTGGCTGGTAATGAATTTTCCTTTCCACATTTAGTGTTTTTTTCAGGAGCTCTTGCAAGGTAGGCCTGGTGGTGATGAATCTCCTCAGCATTTGCTCGTCTGAAAAAGATTTTCTCTTTTGCTTCTAAACCTTAATTTTGCAAAATGTGAAATTCTAGGTTTGAAATTCTTTAAGAATGTTTAATATTGGCACCCAATCTCTTCTGGCTTGTACAGTTTTCACCGAGAAGTTTTCGTTAGTCTGATGTGCTTCCCTTTTATACGTTACCTGGTCTTTCTCTCTGGTTGCTCTGAACATTTTTTTCTTCATTATGACTTTGAGAATCTGAAGATTATGTGTCTTAAGGTTGATCTTCTTGTGGAGCAACTTACTGGGGTTCTCTGGATTTCGTGAATTTGAATGTTGGACTGTCTTGCTATGTTGTGGAAATTCTTTTGGATGATATCCTAAAGTGTGTTTTCCATCTTGATTCCATTCTTCCCTTCTCTTTAAGGTATCAGTCATAGGTTTGGTCATTTAACATGATCCCATCATTTTGGAAGGTTTTGTTTGTTTCTTTTTATTCTTTTTTTTCTAATCTTGTCTGCCTGCCTTATTTCAGCAAGATAGTCTTCAAGCTCTTATATCCTTTCTTTTGCTTGGTCTATTTAGCTACTGATAATTGTGTTTGCATTGTGAAGTTCTCATGTTGTGTTTCTCAGCTCCATCAGGTCATTTGTGTTCCTCCCTAAACTGGTTACTCTGGTTAACAACTCGTTAGTGTGTTATCATTGCTTTTAGCTTCTTTGCAATGAGTTTGAACATACTTCTTTAGCTCAGCAAAGTTCATTATTGCCCATCTGCTGAAGCCTACTTCTGTCAATTAATCCTTATCAGCCTCAGCCCAGTTCTGTGCCCTTGCTGGAGATGTGTTGCGATCAGTTGGAGGAGAAGCACTCCGCGTTTTTGAATCTTCAGCATTTTTGTGCTCATTTTTTCTTATCTTCATGGTCTAATCTAGGTTTTATCTTGAAGGCTGCTGACCTTTGCATGGGGTTTTGTGGGGTCTTCTTTTGATGTTGCTGTTGCTTTCTGTTTGTTTTTCTTCTGGCAGTCAGACCCCTTTTCCATAGGGCTGCTGCAGCTTGCTGGGGATCCACTCCAGACCCTATCTCCCTGAGCCCCTCCCACCCCTGGAAGGATCACCAGTGGAGGCTGCAGACCAGCAAAAATGGCAGAATTATCCTTCCTCTGGCAGGTCTGTCCCAGAGGGGCACTGACCTGTTGCTGGCTGGAACAGTCCTGTATGAAGTGTCCGAAGACACATGTTGGGAAGGCTCACTCAGTCAGAAGAAGCAGAATCAGGGACCCACTTAAAAAAACAGTTGGCTGCCCCTTGGCAAAGTGGGTTTGCTGGGCGGGGGAGGGGAATCTCCCTCGTCCAGGCTGCTCTGACTCTTCAGAACCATCAGGCAGAAAAGACTAAGACCGCTGATCTACAATACTGCAGCTGCCCCTCCTCCTAGGGGCTCTTCTCAGGAAGATCAGAGTTCTGTCCACAAAGCCCTGGCTGGGGATGCTGAAATTTCCACAGGGAAGCCCCATCTGGTAAGGAGCGGTGCACCAGGGTCCCACTTAAAAATGCTATCTGGCCACAAACTGACCCAGCTGCTATGCTGTGCTGTGGGAAATTACTCCCAGTTGTAACTGCCCAGTCTTGCTGGCACTAGTGGCAGGGGAAAATGGCCTGCTGTAGCCACAGTCATGGTGGCCACCCCTCCCCCTCAGGAACTTGATATCTTTAGGCAGTCTCCAGCCTGCTGCGCTGGCCGGTGGGGATTCTAAGCCAGTGGGTTTTAGCTTGTGGGGATGTGTGGGAGCAAGGTTGCTTAGCTCCCACTCTTTAGCCCCCTTCCCATGGGAGTGAATGGATCTCCTGCCTCACCAGAATTTCCAGAGCTGGAGTTTGCAAGTACTTCTGTGTCTCAGTGCCTGCTCAATAGGCTGCCCACCTGAGCAGCTGCCATAAGTCTGCACAGCTCCGTGCTTGGGACCCAAGGCCCTGGTGGCATGAACTCATGAGGGGAACACCTGATCCATGGGTTGAAAGGACCCATGGGAAGAGTGTGGTTTTCAGAGATGGGTAGCACAATCTCCCACCACCTCCCTTGGCTGCCAGAGGGAGCTCCCTTTGACCTGTGCAGCTCCCGGGTAGGCCATCACTCCACCCTGGTTTTCCTTGCTCTTGTGGGTCATGCCAACCACCTAGTCAGTCTTAATGAGAGAACCTTTGTACCTTAATTGAAGATGAGGAATTCACTCACCGTTTTCATCCTTCTCCATGGGAGCTGCAGGGCAAAGTTGTTATCTATGTGCCAATTTGAATCTTTTTTTTCCCGCTTAATGTAGCTAGCACTGTTTCAGCTTTATTTTTTCAATGAATCAACTTTTCATTTCCTTGATCCTTTGTATTGTTTTTCTTGTCTCAATTTTATTTAATTCTTCTCTTATGTTTCTTGTCTTTTTTCTGTTAGCTTTGAGTTTGTTTTATTCTTGTTTCTCTAGTTTCTTGAGGTGCAATGGTACATTGTTAATTTGTGATCATTCTTGTTTCAATTTGTTTTATTCCTGTTTCTCTAGTTTCTTGAGGTGCAATGTTACATTGTTAATTTGTGATCATTCCATCATTTAATGAAGATGTTTAACACTATACACTTCCCTTTTAGCACTGCTTTTGCTGTATTCCAGAGCTTTTGGTATGTTTTGTTTCTATTTTAATTGGTTTCAAAAAATATTTTTAATTTCAACCTTAAATTCATCATTGACCCAAGGTCATTCAGGAGTAGGTTGTTTAATTTTCATGTACCTGTATAGTTTTATTTTATTTTATTTTATTTTAAGATAGTTTAATTGACCAAGAAAAAATTTACAAATCAGGCAGCCTCCCAAGCCAGAGTAGGCTCAGAGACTCCAGTGTGACCACATGGTGGAAGAAGATTTATGAACAGAAAAAGAAAGGGAATGTACAGAAAATGGAAGTTACAGGTTGGTGTTTGCCTTATGTGAACACAGTTCAAAGAGTTGACCACATTTGATTGGCCAAAACTCGGTGATTGTCACAAGAGTAGGCTGTCTGTTCATATGTCCACATGCTATACATCAGAATGTACAGCAAAACCTTTAGGATGCACTTAACATATGTAAGGAGGGAGCTTTACACTAAACTTTATTTAACACTAGGAACTGTATTTTACAAAGGACAATAGCTAACTGTGTAGCACTCTGTACAGATTATATTCTTCTTTTTATTATTTTGATTAATTTATTTTTTATTTCAATAGGTTTTAGGGAACAAGGAGTGTTTAGTCACATGGATAAGCACTGTAGTGGTTATTTCTGAGATTGTGGGAACCAATCACGCAAACAATATACACTGAACCCAATGTGTAGTTTCTTATTCCTCACCCCCGGCCACACTTTCCCCCAAGTCCCCAAAGCCCATGATATTATTCTTATGCCTTTGCGTCCTCATAGCTTAGCTCCCACTTATGTGAGAACATACAAAGTTTGGTTTTTCATTCCTGAGTTACTTCACTTAGAATAATTGTCTGCAACTCCATCCAGGTTGCTGTGAATGCCATTGTTTTATTTCTTTTTATGGCAGAGTATTATTCCATGGCATATATGTACATTTTTTATCCACTCATTGATTGGTGGCCATTTGGGCTGGTTCCATTTTCTTGCAATTGTGAATTGTGCTGCTTTAAACGTGCATGTGCAAGTGTCTTTTTTGTATAGTGAATTCTTTTCCTCTGCATAGATACCCAGCAGTGGAATTGCTAGATCAAAGGATAGATCTACTTTTAGTTCTTTAAGGACTCTTCACACTGTTTTCCATAATGATTGTACTAGTTTGCATTCCCACTAGCAGTGTATAAGAGTTCATTTTCACCATATCCACAGCAATATCTATTATTTAAAAATTTTTAATTATGGCCATTCTTGCAGGAGTAAAGTGGTGTCACATTGTGGTTTTGATTTGCATTTCCCTGGTAATTAGTGGTGTTGAGCATTTTTAAATATGTTTGTTGGCCATTCATATATCTTCTTTTCAAAATTGTCTATTCAGGTCCTTACCCCACATTTTGATGGGATTGTTGCAATTTTTTTGTGGATTTTTTTGAGTTCGTTGTAGATTCTGGATATTAGTCCTGTGTCAGATGCATAGTTCATGAATATTTTTCTCCCACTGTGTGGGTTGTCTCTTTACCCTGCTGATTATTTCTTTTGCTGTGCAGAAGCTTTTTAGTTTAATTAAGTCCTATCTATTTATCTTTGTTTTTGTTGCATTTGCTTTTTTGTTCTTGGTCATGAAGTCTTTGCTTAAGCCAATATTGAGAAGGGTTTTTCCGATGTTATCTTGTAGAATTTTTATGGTTTCAGTTCTCAGATTTAAGTCCTCAATCCATCTTGAATTGATTTTTGTATAAGGTGAGAGATGAGGCTCCAGTTTCATTCTCCAACATGTGGCTTGCCCATTATCTCAGTACCATTTGTTGAATAGGATATATTCAACAAATATATAGATATTATATATATATAAATATATAGATAATAAAGTTCTTTTAAAAACTTTATGTTTTTTGTTTGCTTTGTTGAAGATCGGTTGTTTGTAAGAATTTGGCTTTATGTCTGAGTTATCTATTGTGTTCCATTCATCTATGTGCCTATTTTTATAACAGCACCATGTTGTTTTGGTGACTGTGGCCTCATAGTATAGTTTGAAGTCAGGTGACGTGATGCCTCCAGATTTTTTATTTTTAATTTTGCTTTGGCTATGTGGGCCCTTTTTATTGTTCCATATGAATTGCATTGAATTTGTAGATTGCTCGTCAGTATGATCATTTTTACAATATTGGTTCTACCCATCCGTAAGCATGGGATGTGTTTTCATTTGTTTGTTTCATCTATGATTTCTTTCAGCAGTGTTCTGTAGTTTTCCTTGTAAAGGTCTTTAAACTTCTTAGTTAGGCAAATGCCTAAAGATTTTATATTTTTTGCAGCTATTGTAAAAGGAGTTGAGATTTTAATTTAATTCTCAACCAGGTAGTTGTTGGTGTATAGCAGTGCTACTGATTTGTGTAAATTGATTTTGTATCATGAAATTTTGCTGAATTTATTTTTCAGGTCTAGGAGCTTTTTGGGTGAATCTGTAGGGTTTTCTAGGTATACAGTCACATCATTGGCAAACAGTAACAGTCTGACTTCCTCTTTATGGATAAGGACACCCTTTCTTTCTCTTGTCTGATGGCTCTGACTAAGAATTCCACTACTATGTTGAATAGAATTGGTGAAAGTGGGCATCCTTATCTTGTTTCACTTCTCAGGGAGAATGCGTTCAACTATTCTTCATTCAGTATAATGTTGGCTGTGCGTTTGTCATAAATGGCTTTTATTACCTTAAGGTATGTCCCTTCTATGCTGATTTTACTGAGGTTTTTAATCATAAAGAGGTGCTGATTCTGTCAAATGCTTTTTCTGCATCTGTCAAGATGATCACGTGATTTTTGTTTTTAATTCTGTTTATGTGGTGAATCACATTTATTGACTTGCCTATTTTAAACCAACTCCGCCTCCCTGTTATGAAACCCACTTGAAGATGGTGGCTTATTTTTTTGATATGCTATGGGGTTCAGTGAGGTAGTATTTTTTTTTAGAATTTTTACATCTATGTTCGTCAAGAATATTGGTCTGCAGTCTTCATTCTTTGTCACGTCCTTTCCTGGTTTTGGTATTAGGGTTATACTGGCTTCATAGAATGATTTAGGGAGGATTCCCTCTTTCTCTATCTTTTGGAGTAGCGTCAATAGTATTGGTACCAATTCTTCTTTGAATGTCTGATAGAATTCAGCTGTAAATCCGTCTGATTCTAGACGTTTTTTGTTGGTAATTTTTTATTACCATTTCAACATCACTGCTTGTTATTGGTCTGCTCTGAGTTTACATTTTTCCCTGGCTTAATCTAGGAAGGTAGTATATTTTCAGGAATTTATCCATCTATCTTAGGTTTTCTAGTTTATGTGCATAAAGCTGTTCTTAGTAGCCTTAAATAATTTTTAGTATTTCTTTGGTATCGGTTGTAATAGCTCCCGTTTCACTTCAAATCGAGCTTATTTGGATTTTCTCTCTTCTTTTCTTGGTTTATCTTGCTAACGGTCGATCAATTTTCTTTACCTTTTTAAAGAGCCAACACTTTGTTTTATTTACTCTTTGGGTTTTTTTTTTTTGTTTGTGTGTTTCAGTTTCATTTAGTTCTGCTCCGATTTTTCTTACTTATTTTCTTCTGCTAGGTTTAGGTCTGCGTTGTTCTTGTTTCTTTAGTTCTTTGAAGTGTGACCTTAGATTGTCTATTTGTGCCCTTTTAGACGTTTTGATGTTGGGATTTAATGCTATTCACTTTCCTCTTAGCACTGCTTTTGCTCTATTACAGAGGTTTTCATAGGTTAGGTTGTGTCACTATTATTGTTCATTTCAAAGAATTTTTAAATTTTCGTGTTGATTTCATTGTTGATACAATAATCATTCAGGAGCAGGTTATTTAATTTCCATATATATTCCTGGTTTTCAGGGTTTCTTTTGGAGTTGATTTCCAATTTTATTCCACTGTAGACTGAGAGAGTACTTGATATAGCTTGATTTTCTTAAATTTGAGACTTGTTTGTGGCCTATCATATAATCTATCTTAAAGAATGTTCCCTTTGTTGATGAACAGAATGTGTATTCTGCAGTTTTGGGGTAGAATGTTCTGTGAATATATGTTAAGTTTATTTGTTCTAGGGTATAGCTGAAATCCATTTTTTGTTGTTGAATTTCTGTCTTGATTACCTGACTAGTGCTGTCAGTGGGACATTGAAATCCCCCACTTTATTGTGTTGCCATTTATCTTGTTTCTTATGTCTAGAAGTAAGAGTTTATAAATTTGGAAACTCTAGAGTTAGGTGTGTATATAATTAGGATTGTAATATTTTCCTGTTGGACTACTCATTTTATCATTATATAATGTCCCTCTTTGTCTTTTCTAACTGTTGTTGCTTTAAAGTCTGTTTCATCTGATATAAGAGTAACTATTCCTGCCTGCTTTTCTTGTCTATTCGCATGGAATAATTATTTCCACTTCTTTACCTTAAGTTTTATGTGAGTTCTTATGTGTTAGGTTAGTCTCTTGAAGATGACAAATACTTGGTTGATGAATTCTTATCCATTCTGCCATTCTGTATCTTTTAAGTGGAGCATTTAGGCCATTTACATTGAATGTTAGTATTGAGATGTGAAATACTATTCTATAGATTGTGCTGGTTATTGCCATAATACCTTGGGTATTTTATTGTCTTATTATTTTATAGGCCCTGTGAGATTTATGCTTTAAGGAAATTCTATTTTGGTGTATTTCCAGGTTTTCTTTCAATATTTAGAACTCCTTTTAGCATTTATTTTAGTCCTGGCTTGTAGGTGGTGAATTCTCTCCACATTTGTTTGTCTGAAGAAGACTGTATCTTTCCTTCATTTATGAAGCTTAGTTGTGCTGGGTACAAAATTCTTGGCTAATAATTGTTTTGTTTAAGGAGGCTGAAGATAGAACCCCAAGCCCTTCTATCTTGAAGGGTTTCTTCTGATAAATCTGCTGTTAATCTGATAGGCTTTCCTTTTAGGTTACCTGATGCATTTGCCTCACAGGTCTTAAGATTGTTTCCTTCATATTGACTTTAGATAATCTGATGAATACGTGCCTAAGTGATGATCTTTTTGTGATGAATTTTCCAGGTGTCCTTTGATTTTCTTGTATTTGGATATCTAGATGTCTAGCAAGGCCAGGACATTTTTCCTTGATTATTCCCTCAAATATGTTTTTGAAACATTTAGATGTCTCTTCTTCCTCAGGAACACATTTATTCTTAGGTTTGGTTGTTCAAAATAATCCCAAACTTCTTTGATGCTTTGCACATTATTTTGATTCTTTTTCCTTTGTCTTTGTTTGATTAGGTTAATTTGAAAGCCTTGTCTGAGCCCTGAGTTCTTTCTTCCACTTTTTTGGTTCTATTGCTGAAACTTTTCAGGGTTTTTTTGTTTCTTTCTTTCTTTCTTTCTTTTTCTTTTTTTTTTTTTTTTTTTGCATTTCTTTAAGTGTGTCATTCATTTCCAGAAGTTGTGATTGTTTTTTACTTATGCTATTTCTGTGCAGATTTTTTTTGTTTACGTCTCGTATTATTTTTCAAATTTCTCTAAGTTGACTTTCACCTTTCTCTGGTGCCTCCTTGAGATGCTTAATAATCAACTTTCTGAATTTTTTTGGCAATTTAGAGATTTCTTTTTAATTTTGATCCATTTCTGGTGAACTAGTGGGCTTTTGGGGGGTGAAGAACCTTGCTTTGTTATATACCAGAATTGTTTTTCTGTTTTTTTTTTCCTCCTATTTGGATAGACTATGTCAGAGGAAAGGTCTAGGTCTCAAGGGCTGCTGTTCAGGTTCTTTGGTCTCACAGGGTGTTCCCTTGATGTGGTGCTCTCTCCCTTGCCCTAGGGATGGGCTTTCTCACAGCTGGACTGCAGTTATTGTTACTGCTTTTCTGGGTCTAGCCACCCTATGGGGTTATCGGGCTCTAGGCTGGTACTGGGGAGTGTCTGCAAAGAGTCTTGTGATGTGATCCATCTTCAGGTTTCTCAGCTGTGGATACCAACACCTGCTCCAGTGGAGGTAGCAGGGAGTGAAGTCAACTCTGTGAGGGTCCTTTGTTGCTTTTTTTTTGGTGCACTGGTTTTCTTAAATGCTGGTTGTGGTAGCAGTGAAGTTGTCATGTGGACAGACTCAGGACCTCTGGTTCTCCAGGATATTAGCTGTTGTTTTCTTTTTTCTTGGAGTGGTATTTTTATTTTATAAAAATAATGTTACTGTAATGTCTTCAGTTGGTTGGCCACCAGCCAGGAAGTGGTTCTTTCAAGAGAGCATCAACTGTGGTAGTACAGAGGGGATACAAGTTTCCCTAAGGTCATCCGCATAAGTATTCGAGTTTCTCAGGCAATGGGCTACCAATTGGCTGTAGAGCTCCCAAGAGATTATGTCCTTTGTCTTCAGCTACCAGGGTGGGGAAATAAGAAACATCAGGTGAGGGCAGGGTTTGGAGTGTCTGAGCTCGGCCTCTCTTTGGGCAGGGCTTGATGCAATCACTGTGGGGGATGGGGGTGTGGTTCTCAAGCCAATAGAGTTAGGTTGCCAGAGGGATTATGGCTGCCTGTGCTGCATCATACAGATCACCAAGGAAGTGGGGGAAAGCCTACAGTGACAAACCTCACCCAGCTCCCACGCATCTAGCAAGGCCAGTCTCACTCCCACTGTGCCCTACCAACAGCATCGAATTCATATCCAGGCAGCCAGGGAGCAGGGCAGAGATCTTGCCCCAAGCTGCAAGTCTCCTTGCAGAGAAAGCAAGGAGGGCTTTCAGAGTTCACCATTTCCTGCTTGCCATGTCTTCTTTGCTGGTATCTGTACTCCCTTTTTACCCTCTACTTTCAGATTCTGCTCTGGACAATTCATGCTCATTTGAAATTATTAAAAAGTTCAGCTGGAAGTTTTCTTCTCCCTGTGGTCCCTCCCCAATTTCACTGGCAGCCCTCCCTAAGTACCCAGTGAGATAAAATCAAAAATGCCTTCCCTGGGGACCCAAAGTTCCTACAGGGCTCTTACCACTGCTTTTTTTACTTTTATATTTCACTTGGCTCTCTAGGTAAGGTTGATCCTTTTCCCAGGATCTGGGTTTTCAGGTTCCCCATTGAAGATGTGTGTTCAGAAATGGACTTTTCTTCTCTCACATTTTAAGCACTCACAGTTTTTTGGCTGTCTTATTGAGTTTGCAGTGGCAACTCACTTCTTTTAAAGGGTTTGTTAATCCCTTCAGTTTTCCTGGTATGTTCTGTGGTAGTTCTTGGAGCAAAAGTTCATGACGTGAGTCTCCACATGCTTTTCTGTCTATCAAGTGGGAGCTGCAAGTAAGTTCTGCCCTCTATCCACCATTTTTTTCCATATGTACAGATTCCATTTTAATAGTTTTTAGAATTTCTCTTTGTACAGATTTCTAGTTTTATTCCACTGTGGTTCAAGGAGATACTTGATGTAATTTAATTTTCTTTGTGCTCTAAAATATGGTCTATTTTGGAGGATATTCCACATACAGATAAGAGGGATGCATACTCTGTAACTGTTGGGTAGATTGTTCTCTAAATATCTATTAATCAATTTGGTTTAGAGTACCATTTAAGTTCATAGTTTTCTTGTTTATTTTCTACTTTGATCAGCTCCCTGGTGCTGTCAGTGGGGTGTTTAAATCCCCCACTATCATTGTATTGTATTATGAAATATATAGTTTCTTTTTTTGATTATCCTTTTATTTTTTTAACTTTTATTTTAAGTTCAGGGGTACATGTGCAGGTTTGTGGCATATGGAAAATTCATACAACAGGGGTTTGTTGTACAGATTATTTTGTCACTCAGGTATTAAGCCTAGTATGCATTAATTATTTTTTCATGATCCTCTCCCTCCTTCCACCCTCCACCCCCCAGTAGTAGGCCTCAGTGTGTGTTGTTCCCCTCTATGAGTCCATGTGTTCTCAATGAGACAGAAGGTTAACAAGGATATTGAGCACCTCAACTCAGCCCTGCAACAAGCAGACCTAATAGACATCTACAGAACTCTCCACCACAAATCAACAGAATATACATTCTTCTCAGCACCTCACCACACTCATTCCAAAATTGACCACATAGTTGGAAGTAAAGCACTCCTCAGCAAATGTAAAAGAACAGAAATTATAGCAAACTGTCTCTCAGACCACAGTGCAATCAAACTAGAACTCAGGATTAAGAAACTCACTCAGAACCACTCAACTACATGGAAACTGAACAACCTGCTCCTGAATGACTACTGGATACATAATGAAATGAAGGCAGAAATAAAGATGTTCTTTGAAACCAACAAGAACAAAGACACAACATACCAGAATCTCTGGGACACATTTAAAGCAGTGTGTAGAGGGAAATTTATAGCACTAAATGCCCACAACAGAAAGCAGGAAAGATCTAAAATTGACACCCTAACATCGCAATTAAAAAAACTACAGAAGCAAGAGCAAGCACATTCAAAAGCTAGCAGAAGGCAAGAAATAACTAAGATCAGAGCAGAACTGAAGGAAATACAGACATAAAAAACCCTTCAAAAAATCACTGAATCCAGGAGTTGTTTTTTTGAAAAGATCAGCAAAATTGATGGACTGCTAGCAAGACTAATAAACAAGAAAAGAGAGAAGAATCAAGTAGATGCAGTAAAAAATGATAAAGGGGATATCACCACCGATCCCACAGAAATACAAACTACCATCAGAGAATACTATAAACACCTCTACACAAATAAACTGGAAAATCTAGAAGAAATGGATAAATTCCTCGACACATACAGCCTCCCAAGACTAAACCAGGAAGAAGTTGAATCTCTGAATAGACCAATAACAGGCTCTGAAATTGAGGAAATATTTAATAGCTTACCAACGAAAAAAGTCTAGGACCAGATGGATGCACAGCCGAATTCTACCAGAGGTACAAGGAGGAGCTGGTACCATTCCTTCTGAAACCATTCCAATCAATAGAAAAAGAGGGTATCCTCCCTAACTCATTTTATGAGGCCAGCATCATCCTGATACCAAAGCCTGGCAGAGACACAACAAAAAAAGAGAATTTTAGACCAATATCCACACAAAAGAAACAATTTTAGACCTTGAAGACAGCTCTTTTAATTAACCCAGTTAGACACAAATAAAAAACAAAGAACTTTAAAAATGAACAAAGACTTTAAGAAATTTGAGGCTATTTAAAGTGTCCACAGCTACCAGACATAGCTATTCTTGAGTGACAAGAAGAAAAAGTAAAAAGTTTGGGTAACTTATTTGAGATAATAATTGAGGAAGACTTCTGTGGTTTTGCTAGATATTTAGGCACCCAAATATAAGAAGCTGAAAGACATCCTTGGAAATACATCACAAATAAACTTCAGCAAGGCATATAGTTATGAAACTATCTAAAGTCAACATGAAGGAAAAAAATTTTAAATCAGAACGAGAAAAACATCTAATAACTATAAAGGACATCCCATGAGACTAACAATAGACTTCTCAGCAGAAACCTTACAAGCTACAAGAGATCAGGGCCCTATTTTTATGCATCTTAAAAAATAATGTCAGCCAAGAATTTTGTATATTACTAAACTAAGCTTCATTAAGAGAGGAGAAATAAAGTCCTTCCCAGACCAAAAAAAAAAAAAAAAAAAACACACTAAGGGAATATATCACCACTATACCAGCCCTACAAGAAATGATCAAAGGAGTTCTAAACATGAGAACTAAATGTCAAGATTCACCATCATAAAAAGGTATAAAAGTATTAAATTCACTGGTCTTATAAAACAATTACACAATTGAGACTACAAAGCAACTAGGTAACAATTAACATTATAATGGGAACAAAGCCTAACACATCAATATTAACCCTGAAAATAAATGAATGAAAGGCTCCGCTTAAAAGATGAAGATTGGCAGAATAGATTTTAAAAACAGGATCTAACAATATATTTCTTACAAGAAACCCACTTAACTGGTGAAGACATTATAGACTCCAAATAAAGGGGTGGAAAGATATATTTCATATTACTGGAAACCAAAAGAAAGCAGGTGTAGCTATATTTATATTAGAAGCAACACTAGTAGTACACACAACCTTGTGGGCACCTGTTATTTTTTGACTTTTTAATAATAGCAATTTTGACTGGTGTGAGATGGTATCTTATTGTGGTTTTGATTTGCATTTCTTTAATAATCAGTGATCTTGCACTTTCTTTCATATGATGGTTGGCCACATATATGTCTTCTTTTGAAAAGTGTCTGTTCATGTCCTTGACCACTTTTTCATGTTTTGGTTTTTTTTCTTGTAGAGTTGTTTAGGTTTCTTTATATATATATTTCATTATTATACTTTTAAGTTCTAGGGTACATGTGCACAACATGAAGGTTTGTTACATATGTATACATGTGCCATGTTGGTGTGCTGCACCCATTAACTAGTCATTTAAATTAGGTATATCTCCTAATGCTATCCATCCCCCCTCCCTCCACCCCACAACAGACCCCGGCATGTGATGTTCCACATGCTGTGTCCAAGTTTCTCATTGTTCAATTCCCACCTGTGAGTAAGAACATGCAGTGTTTGGTTTTTTGTCCTTGCAATAGTTTGCCAAGAATGATGGTTTCCAGCTTCATCCATGTCCCTACAAAGGACATGAACTCATCATTTTTTATGGCTGCATAGTATTCCATGGTTTATATGTGCCACATTTTCTTAATCCAGTCTATCACTGTTGGACATCTGGGTTGGTTCCAAGTCTTTGCTATTGTGAATAGTGCCACAATAAACATATGTGTGCATGTGTCTTTATAGCAGCAGGATTTATAATCATTTCGGTGTATACCCAGTAATGGGATGGCTGGGTCAAATGGTAATTCTAGTTCCAGATCCCTAAGGAATTGCCACACTGACTTCCACAATGGTTGAACTAATTTACAGTCCCATCAACAGTGTAAAAGTGTTCCTATTTCTCCACATCGTCTCCAGCACCTGTTGTTTCCTGACTTTTTAATGATCGCCATTCTAACTGGTGTGAGATGGTATCTCATTGTGGTTTTGATTTGCATTTCCCTGATGGCCAGCGATGATGAGTATTTTTTCATGTGTCTGTTGGCTGCATAAATGTCTTCTTTTGAGAAGTGTCTGTTCATATCCTTTGCCCACTTTTTGATGGGGTTGTTTGTCTTTTTCTTGTAAATTTGTTTGAGTTCATTGTAGATTCTGGATATTAGCCCTTTGTCAGATGAGTAGATTGCAACAATTTTCTCCCATTCTGTAGGTTGCATGTTCACTCTGATGGTAGTTTCTTTTGCTGTACAGAAGCTCTTTAGTTGAATTAGATCCCATTTGTCAATTTTGGCTTTTGTTGCCATTGCTTTTGGTGTTTTAGACATGAAGTCCTTGCCCATGCCTATGTCCTGAATGGTAATGCCTAGGTTTTCTTCCAGGGTTTTTATGGTTTTACATCTAACATTTAAGTCTTTAATCCATCTTGAACTGATTTTTGTATAAGGTGTAAGGAAGGGATCCAGTTTCAGCTTTCTACATATGGCTAGCCAGTTTTCCCAGCACCATTTGTTAAATAGGGAATCCCTTCCCCATTTCTTATTTTTGTCAGGTTTGTCAAAGATCAGATAGTTGTAGATGTGTGGTATTATTTCTGAGGCCTCTGTTCTATTCCATTGACTTATATGTCTGTTTTGGTACCAGTACCATGTTGTTTTGGTTACTGTAGCATTGTAGTATAGTTTGAAGCCAGGTAGCATGATGCCTCCAGCTTTGTTCTTTTGGCTTACTATTGACTTGGCAATGTGGGTTCTTTTTTGGTTCCATATGAACTTTAAAGTAGTTATTTCCCATTCTGTGAAGAAAGTAATTGGTATCTTGATGGGGATGGCATTGAATGTATAAATTACCTTGGGTAGTGTGGCCATTTTCACGATATTGATGAGCTGTGCAAGTTGGACTCCCAGCCAATAGATGACACTTGCAGGTGAAAGCCAGCTCTGGTGGTAGCAGTAGAATTTATGCTTCACCTCTGTTAACTAGAAAAAGTACTCATATATCTCAGTCAATGGGTGGAGCCATGGAACTCTCAGAGGTACCTCTCCCATGTTCTACAACTGAGAAAGGTGGGAGGGGCAAAGCTGGGGAGGCATAAGTCAGACAAGGCTATGTTCAGGCTGTCCAATGGTGGATGTAAGAGGAAGTCTAACAGGGTTGAAAGTCAGTTCCCTTGCCCCTTAGGCAATGTTGCAGGAAGGAGTAGAACCACCTTTGCCACTCAAAAGGGCCCACATGGGAAAGAGAAGATAGCTCAGGCTCCACAGCCCAGGAGGTGTTAGTAAGAGGCACCAAGCTACCACACCCTTGACCCGGTGGTCTACCACTAGCAGCAAGCTGAAACAGCCAGCTGGATTCCAAGTATTCTGTGCTCAGATTGCAAAATTGCCCCAGGCCACAATTCTCCCTTTCCTGAGAAAGAAACCATGGCTCTCAGGTCACAACTCTAGCGGTCCAGGCCCACAAATAGGGAGTGCTCAATTCCTGCATCTACTGCAACAGCCCACTCCCTTCTAACCTCCTAGTTCTCATTATGGGGGTTTATCCCCCCTGTAAATTAGATCATAAACCTCAGTTGAGGGCCTCCTTCAACTTGTGACCAATGTATGTGTTGGCTGGCAGATTTCTGTGAGATTTCCGTGAGATTTCCTATGAATTAGGGTCAGAAATGGTTTCCTTCTATTGGTGCAAATGTCTGGGAGTACACACAAAACATCCCCCAATGCCACTGTTTCTCACAGACTCTTCTCTGAAAGGTTCTTGTATTGGTTCTAACCCTGACAGCACACCAACAGACAACATGAGGCAGTGTGGAGCAACACTCTATTTTAATGAGTGCCTGGGTGCAGGCAGGCTGAGGCCTAAAATGGCGTCAGCTCCAAGTGAGAATGGGGCAGGGATTTTATAGTCTCCTGTAAACAGGAAGTGTCCCAGTCTGACGGAACTGCTATGTGGTAACCAGATGACCTCTTTCTCGATCTTCAGGGGTATGTGTCTTCTGGCCAGGGTAGGTGTCTTCCGGCCAGGGCAGGTGTCTTCCAGCCAGGGTGGGTGTCTTCCAGCTGGCTCTCTTCCTGTTTCTGCTATCTTGCTGATGCACACTGCTGGCCCAAGTGGCCTTGCGCCTTGGGACTGGGCCTGAGAAGGGAACAGTTACTCATCCCTTCAAGCTTTCAGGCCCCAGGGAGAATCTTTCATTCCTGTCTATTTGGTTATAGAAAAAAGGTGAAAGGGGCAACTTTCTCAGTAACTACTTCAGACGTGATGTATGGGGTGGCGTGGGCACCTTGGAAAAAGAAAACCTTAATTTTGGGGGTATTCTTGAAAGACGTGTTGGTATCCATAGTGTCATAGCAGGAGCATTGTCTGGATTGTCTGGTGGCTAACTGTAGTTTCAACAAGAGTTTTAATGGCTTTTATTATTAGTGGGATAACACAGAGGAGAAACAGGAGGAGCCCAATGATAAAGATTACTCTCCCTACCAGCGCTTTAAATCCTCCTGAATTAGAGAACCACCCTCCTAGAGGGTTTACTAGGTCCCATCCTTTCCAGGTTTGAACTGGTACATGGGCTACTTTTCTGATGTTTGAGATGCCTTGGGTAATTTGGCTGTTGAAGACGGGCCCGTTATTGGACTGGATGGATGTTACAAGTCTGAAACGGGGAATTACATGGATGATGAGAGTTTGTGTGATGATATTTACACCTTCTGAAATTGTTGGGAATGCTTCTACCCACCTGGAGAAAGTACAGACAAAGACTAGAAGATAGCGGAGCCATTTATCAGTTGGCATGTGAGTGAAGTCTACTTGCCAATCTTGCCTGGGTATTTGGCCCCAGGCTTGGTGGATAGGAAAAGGCAGTGGCCAGAGGGATCCCTGGGGTGACACTGAGTGGGAGATACAGCAGGACTGGGTGATCTCTCAAACACAGCTGGAAAGGTGAGGACAAGTGAGAATAGAGCAGAGAAGTTGCAAGAGAGGTTTGTAACTGACATGGAAAGGGTTATGGAGGCTTTGGAGGATAGAAATTGTTTGAGAGTGAGAAAGAATGAAGCGCCCTTCCTTGACATACCATGGTTCTTGCTTTTGGAGGTTCTGGGCCTGGAAGTCCTCCTTTTCTTCTGAGAAGTAAAGAGGAGAGAACAAGGACAGGGACAGAAACTCACCTTGCACAGGTTGTACGGCTACTTGTTTGGCTACCTCATCTGCTAAAGCATTTCTGGCGATATAGGATTGGCTGGGGTTTGGTGGCCCCTGCAATGAATGATGGCAACTTTCTGCAGGAGTCTGGCTGCTTGAAGGAGTTTGCTGATGAGAAAGCCATTTATGACAGGAGTGTTTTTTGGAGTTAGGAAACCCCATTCTTTCCAGAGAGATGAGTGTGAGTGTACTATATGGAATGCATAACAAGAATCCGAATATATGTTAATTTGTTGTCCAGCTGCTAGAGTGAGAGCTCGAGTGAGAACAATGAGTTCAGCTTTTTGGGAGGTGGTGCCTACAGGGAGTAGATTGGCTTCAAGAGTGTTGGGGGGGGGGGGGGTGGGTGACACTATAGCATAGCCAGCATGTCAGAGCTCTTGGTGTAGGAAGGAACTGCTGTCCACAAACCAAGTAAAGGAAGCATCTGGAAAGGGGTGGTCTGTTATGTTTGGAAAGGATACAAGAAAGGTTTGAACAGTGTCCACGAAGAAGTGTGCAGGGTCTTGAGAGGTAGAAGCTTCAGGTAGGAGCATGGCCAGGTTTAGATGAGCTGGTTAGCATGGCAATATGGGGAGTTTCTATGAATACAGCATATAGTTGGAGAAGCTGTGGGGCAGAGATAAGATGTAGTACACAGCGGTGAGCTAACATGTCTTCGATGTTATGGGTTGAATAAACTGTTAGGTTGGCATGAAGAGATAGTTTTAGGCTTTCAAGTTTGAGGACAGCAGCTGCTGCCAATACTCAGAGACAGGCAGGCCATCTGAGAACTGTGGCTTCAAGCTGTTTAGAGACATAGACAACAATCTGGAGGGTGGGTCCCTTAGACTGGCTTAGAACACCTACTGCAACTCCACGCTGTTCATTGGTATAGAGGAAGAAAGGTTTGGTAAGGTCTGGAAGAGTGAGGATTGGGGCTGAGATGAGAGCCTTTTGGAGTAGATGGAAAGGTTGGATAATAGTCTGTGCAGGGTTTAAAGGCTCGTGGAGAGGGCCTTCAGCAGCTTGGTATAACGATTTGGCAAGTAGAGTGAAGGAGGGAACCCAGAGCCTAAAATATCCCTCTAGTCCTAGAAAAGAGAGAATTTCTCGCTTAGTTTGCAGAGGTAGGAGGGACTGGAGGAGGGATATGCAGTCAGTTGTAAGCCCTTGGGTTTGCGGGGTAAGGGCTAGGCCTAGGTAGGTAACTGAGGGGGTGCATATTAGTGTTTTTTTAGGGGAGAATCAATACCGCATTCTGCCAGGAAGTATAAAAGAGAGATAGTACAGGAGTTCCAGTATTTTGAGAGGGACTACACAGGAGCAGATCATCAACATATTGAATAAGAGTGGACGGTTTTAGGGATAAGGCACAGAAGTCATGAGCAAAGTCCTGTCCAAAAAGGTGAGGGCTTTCTCTGAAACCTTGAGGTAGTATGCACCAAGTGAGCTGGTGTGAAAAGTGGGTGTTGGGGTCTTCCCACATAAAGGCAAAGAGGTCTTGAGAGTCAGGATGTAAAGAAATTATGAAAAAGGCATCTTTTAAGTCTAGGACAGAAAAACGGGTAGTATTGGAGGGAGTCCTGGAAAGTAAAGTGTATGGGTTAGGAACTACTGGACATACTGGGAGTACAGCTTGGTTAATGAGCCTGAGGTCCTAGACTAAGTGATGTTACATCTGGCTTTTTAAGAGGTAGAATTGGTGTGTTAAAATGGGAGTTTGTTGGGCAGAGTAGGTGACTGGAGGGGAGGTGAGAAATGATAGGCTTTAGGCCTATGAGAGCTGCTTGGGGGATTGGATACTGCTCCTGTGATAGGAACTGGGTGGGGTTTTTAAGGGGATGCGGACGGGGATGTGGTGTTTTGTTATTAGGGTGTGGAAGTATCCCAAACAGTGGGGTTAACTATGGATGGGGGATAAGGAAAGGTTGCATGTTTTAGGGTGGGAGGTCGAAGGAGTAGAAGAAAACTAGAAGTACCAGAGGGGTCTGTGTGGATGCATTGGGTACTATGGGGAATGTGGAAATGGAGAGTAGACTGGAGTTTTGAAAGGATGTCTCTACCTAGGAGAGGAGTTGGGCATGAGGGCAGGAGTAAGAAAGAGTAAGTGAAGGAAAAGATGCAAAAGGAGCAGAAGAGTGGAGGGGTGGCTTGGGGTTTGGAGACTTGTCCATCAATTCCCACAACAGAGACTTGGGAAGACTGGGTCCTGAAAAATTAGGTAAAGCAGAGTAGGTCACCCCAGTATCGATTAAAAAACATACTGGCCTACTTGCTACCATCAGGGTTACCCTTGGCTTGGATGAAGCGATGGTAGTTGCCGGGGTGTCTGCTCTAGGGCACTATCAGTCTTCAGCGGCAAGGCTGATGAGATCCAAGTAGGAGGTTTTCAATAGTGATGGCAACTTTCTGTGAGAATCTGGCAGCTTGAAGAAGTTTGCTGATGAGAGCCATTGAATAAGAATAAGAGGGCCAGCTCAGGAAGGGATGAGGGGAGTTATTGCAGTGGTCACTCACAGTCTGACTTCCAGTGGGATCCTTCACAGAGGGGGCACAGCCTGGTGGGCTTACCTGGGTTTGGGCATTGTCTGGACCAGTGGCCTTTATTGCCGCACTTGAAACAGCCACCAGGTGGAGGTGGATTGCCAGGAGGCTTCCACGTGGAGCTGCAGCCCTGTGGGCCTGCAGGGCCTCTGATGGTGGAGGCAAGCATTTGAAACTGCCTGTTTTTGCCTTTTACTTTCCTCATCACGATTGTTAAAGACTTTGAAGGCTGTATCAAGAAGGTCTCATTGTGGGGTTTGAGGGCTGTCATCAAGCTTCTGAGGCTTGTGCCGAATACTGGGGGTGGATTGGGAGATGAACCGAAGGTTTAAGATAGTGGTTCCTTCTGGGCTGGTTGGGAGAGAGAAAAAGGGCTGGGTTTTCATCAGGACCTTGGGTGATTTCCGAAAAATTTTCATAGTTTACCACTTTATGGGCATGCTTTTTGAGTCCTGCAAGGAGACACACAATCATGTGGTCTTGATGGCAGCATCCAGAGGCCTCGTCTTGATAATCCCAGTGGGATCCTGTTTGGGGACTGCCTCTTCAGCAGTAGGCTGGACAGGAGCTTGGTGATGAATTGTATCAGCATGTGCCAGAGCTAGGGTCCAGATATGGTCTTGGTCTTCTGGGCTAAGGGTGGAAGAGAGGATAACATAGAGGTCATGGCAGGTTAGTTCATTAGACTGGGTAAGGTACTGAAACTCCCTAATATAAGAGGTAGGGTTTTCTGGAAATGAATTGAGTCTTTTGTTAATTTGAGAGAGATCAGCGAGAGAGAAGGGAACATGAACTCTAACAATACCCTCAGATCCTGCAACTTCCCAAAGGGGGCACTCTAGCACTGGTGCTGGAGTAAGGGTGGGGCATGGGGCAAAGGCGGCTCCTGAGCGAGTATGGGCAGGAGAGAAGGAAGAAGCCAGAAGTGGTTGAGAGGAAGAGATAGGGGCTGGGACGGGTGGACAGCAGTCAGCTGGATGGAACGAGGGAAAACAGGTAGGGTCGGGAAGAGAAAGACAATCTGGGTGGTATGAATGGAGGAGAAGGATTTGAACAGGTGAGCAAAAATTGCAGAGGTCTGGTTGTAATCTGAGTGCAAAAAAAGACTGGACATAAGGAATTTTTCCCCATTTTTCCAGTCATTAGCAATAATTGCTTAAGTCACTTAAAATTGTAAAGCTGAATGTTCCATTTGTGGACCATTTGGACCCATTATCTAATTCATACTGCAGCCAGCCTGTATTGCAAAAAAGACAAGGCACTTAGGGCGGATATATTGCCTGAGGCCTAAGGTTTGCAGATTTTTTATGAGGCAGCCTACAGGGCTGCTTTTTGGAATGGAGGACCAGGAGTTTCCCATAACGGAGGGTCAGCTCAGGAGAACAAAGAAAAAGGAGACCATCCTGGAAAGCTGGAGGGAGAGGATAAAAGGAGCAATTATCACCGCTGCCTTTTTCATTCCTGGAATAGGATCAAATGGCTTAGAGGCATTCCCCTAAGACCAGATGATCAGTGAGTGCCTGGCACACACCGAAGCCTTCTTGGACCAACGTTGGATTTTCGGACTGCAGAAACAAAGAGAGGCCATGTGGCTTTTTCTCTATTAACCGGGCTCCTGGGGAAACTTACCAGTAGGTGGGATCAGTGACCGATGTGCATGCACAGAGGCAACTGGAGGCTGAGGAGCTTCCTTTGTCCAACAGCTGTAGCCTGCTCTCTGGGGTGGAGGGGTAAGCCCATAGGAGATGCAGACCTGAGCTCCTCCCGGGTTTTGGCACCAGATGAAAGGTTCTTGTATTGGTTCAAATGCCGAGAGCACACCAACAGTCAACATGAGGCAGTGTGGAGCAACATGGTGTTTTAATGAGCACCTGGGTGCAGGTGGGCTGAGGCCTAAAATGGCATCAGCCCCAAGTGAGGACAGAGCAGGGGTTTTATAGTCTCCAGTAAACAGGAAGTGTCCCAGTCTGATGTAACTGCTATGTGGTACCCAGATGGCCTTTTTCTTGATCTTCAGGGGTATGTGTCTACTGGCCAGGGTAGGTGTTTTCCAGCCAGGGCAGGTGTCTTCCAGCCAGGGTAGGTGTCTTCCAGACAGCTCTCTTCCTGCTTCTGCTATCTTGCTGATGCATGCTGCTAGCACAAGTGGCCTTGTGCCTTGGGACTGGGCCTAAAAAGGGAGGAGTTACTCATCCCTTCAAGCTTTCAGGCCCTGGGAAGAGTCTTTCTTCCTCCACTCACCAAGTGAGATCCATTACTTGAAGGCAGAGTCAAGAAGCACCCCATGGCCTGGATTTCCTGGTTCTCCAGTGAGAATGTGTATTGTGGAGACAGTCTCTCCCTGCTTTCATGCTCTGAAGACTTCCAGTTTTCTACCAGACCTGCCACTTTTAAAAAGAAAACCAAACACTGCGTGTTCTCACTCATAAGTGGGAGTTGAAAAATGAGAACACATGGCATGGACACAGGGAGGGGAACATCACACACCAGGGCTTGTTGGGGGGTGGGGGGCTAGGGGAGGGATAGCATTAGGAGAAATACCTAATGTATATGACAGGTTGATGGGTGCAGCAAACCACCATGGCACACGTATACCTATGTAACAAACCTGCACATTCTGCACATGTATCCCAGAACTTAAAGTATAATAAAAAATAATAAAAAAAAACAGGCAACCTATAAAATGGGAGAAAATTTTCACAACCTACTCATCTGACAAACGGCTAATATCCAGAATCTACAATGAACTCAAACAAATTTACAAGAAAAAAACAAACAACCCCATCAAAAAGTGGGTGAAGGACATGAACAGACACTTCTCAAAAGAAGACATTTATGCAGCCAAAAAACACATGAAAAAATGCTCACCATCACTGGCCATCAGAGAAATGCAAATCAAAACCACAGTGAGATACCATCTCACACCAGTTAGAATGGCGATCATTAAAAAGTCAGGAAACAACAGGTGCTGGAGAGGATGTGGAGAAATAGGAACGCTTTTACACTGTTGATGGGACTGTAAATTAGTTCAACCATTGTGGAAGTCAGTGTGGCAATTCCTTAGGGATCTGGAACTAGAATTACCATTTGACCCAGCCATCCCATTACTGGGTATATACCCAAAAGACTATAAATCATGCTGCTATAAAGACACATGCACACGTATGTTTATTGCAGCACTATTCACAATAGCAAAGACTTGGAACCCACCCAAACGTCCAACAATGATAGACTGGATTAAGAAAATGTGGCACATATACACCATGGAATACTATGCAGCCATAAAAAATGATGAGTTCATGTCCTTTGTAGGGACATGGATGAAACTGGAAATCATCATTCTCAGTAAACTTTTGCAAGGACAAAAAACCAAACACCACATGTTCTCACTCATAGATGGGAATTGAACAATGAGAACACATGGACACAGGAAGGGGAACATCATACTCTGAGGACTGTTGTAGGGTGGGGGGAGGGGGGAGGGATAACATTGGGAGATATACCTAATGCTGGATGACGGGTTGATGGGTGCAGCACACCAGCATGTCACATGTATACATATGTAACTAACCTGCACATTGTGCACATGTACCCTAAAACTTAAAGTATAATAATAATAAAATAAAAATTAAAAAAAAGAAATTCTATACCATAAAAAATAAAAAATAAAATAAAATAAAAAAGTATTTGAAGATTCTTTCACTCTTTCTATTGAGCTCCTGTTTTTGATCTTGGATAAAAGTTCACAGTGTGAATCTCTACACACTTTTTTTGCTCATTCCAACTGGCTGAGTTGTTCCAACAAAGCCTCTTGTCTGCCACCTTGGAAAAACATTTTTAAGAAAGACAGCAAATGAGTAAATTATAAACTCATTATTTTTTCAACATGTCAGTATTACCCCTGGAAGGTAAAGAGAGAAAAATATAGGAAACATGTAGGAATACTTGGTGGAGAGAAACCAATGATAAATTTCCCGATGCAATGATGTGATCTCTTTCTAGGTTAATGGTGGCTATTCCCAATAGGTTCTGATGGGACTCCTCAGCTTCGAGATGTAACTCAAAATTACCTAAAGAATTGATGGAAAGCAAACACTTTCTGTTGTCCCACTTCGAAACTGTTTAGAGGGAGCTATAATGTGAAGGGAGTCTGGAGGACCCCTTGTTTGATATAGATATGCAAACTCAATTACTTGAAATGGAATGCTACAAATGAATGTCTTTATACAGACAGCGGGCTTCCAGGTCCATTCAGCCTTGAGGATCCACAAATTAAAAGTTGATGAGGAAGGAAGGGGTGGGATGTTTTGGTCCCTCCTGAGTGTACTGCTGCTTCCATTTTACTCTCAGAGCTCAGCATGACCATCATTATTATATCTCACCAGGCAACCAAAAGGGCAAGCCACTCAACAGCATACTCAATGGTGAGAAACTGAAAGCTTTTCCTCTAAGTTTAGAAACAAGGCAAGAATGCCTACGTTGTGCACATGTACCCTAAAACTTAAAGTATAATAATAAAACAAAAGAATGCCTACTTTCACCATTTCTATTCAACATAGTACTGGAAATCCTAGTCAGAGCAATTAGGCAAGAAAAAAAAATATTCAATTCAGAATATGTGAATTGTCCCTGTTTGCAGATGACATGATTTTATATATAGAAAATGCTAAAGACTCCTAAAAACTGTTAAGGTTAATAAATAAATTCAGTAAGGCTGCAGGTAACAATATCAACATATAAAAATAAGTTGCATTTATGCACATGAACAATGACCCCTCTGAAAAAAAAAATTAGGAAAAAAATCCCATTTACAATAGCACCGAAAAAATTTTTTAGGAATAAATGTAACCAAGAAGATGAAAGACTCATATACTGAAAGCTATAAAACATTAATAAAACAAATCAAATAAGGCACAAACAAGTGGAAAATCATCTTGTGTTTGTGGCTTGTAAGATCTAATATTGTTAATATGTTTATATTACTCAAAAAGATCTACAAATTGAATGCAATCCATATCAAAATCTCAATGGCATTTTTTACAGAAACAGAACAATTTTAAAATTTATATAGAACCACAAAAGACTATAAATAGCCAAATCAACCATGAGAAAGAACAAAGCTAGAATCATCACCCTTTCTGATTTAAAAATATAATACAAATACACGATAAACAAAAGATTATGGTTCTGAAATAAAAACAGACACAAAGAACAATGGAACAGAATACAGAGCCCAGAAATAAATGCACACATATAAAGTGAACTGATCTTCAACAGGGGCACAAAGAATATACAATGAGGAAAAGCAATTGGTGTCGGGAAAACAGGATATTTACATGCAAAGAATGAAACTGAATTTTCATCTTCAACAATTCAGGAAAAATGAACTCAAAATGGATTAAAGACTTAAACAGAAGACTGAAAACTATAAAATTCTTAGAAGTAAACAGGAAAAAACTATAGGACATTGGTCTTCACAATGATTTCGTGGATATGACACCAAAAGCAAAGGCAAAAAAAAAAATAAATTAATTAAAGAATGGGACGATATTAAACTAAAAATCTTCTGCACTACAAAGGAAACAATCAACAGTGAATAGGCAACATGTGACATTAGAGAAAATATTTGTAAACCATATATCTGACAAGAGGTTTATCTCCAAAATGTGTAAGAAAATCCTACAACCCAGTAGTAAAAAAATTAAAAATCTCATTAAAAACTGGTTAAGAACTTGAATAGACATTTTCCCAAAGAAGTCAGAGAAGGCCAACAGGTATACTTTAAAAATGCATCAGGGGAATGCAAATCAAAACCACAGTAAGATATTACCTACCACTTCTCAAGATTACTATTATTAAAAAAAAAAACACAAGTGTTGGTGAGGATGTGACAAAATTGGAAACGTTGTACAAAGATTGTGAGAATGCAAAATGGTGCAGTCACTATGGAATACAATATGGAGGTTCCTAAAAACTTAAAAATAGAACTACCATATATTTCAGCAATCCCACTTCTGAGTATTTATTCAAAAAAATTGAAATCAGGAGCTTGAAGATATAGCAACACTCCTATACTCACTGCAGCACTATTCACAATAGCCAAGATGTGGGAAACAACCTAAATGTCCATCAACAGATGAATGGATACATAAAATGTTGTATGCACAGAAACTCAATAGTATTCAACCTTTAAAAATAAGGAACACCTGAAATATGTGACGACATTTATGAACCTTAAGGATCTTGTACTAAGTGAAATAAGTCAGTCACAGAAAGACAAATACTTCATAATTCCACTTAAATGAGATGTCTAAACTAGTCAGGCTCATGGTATCAGAGAGTGAAATGGAGGTTTCTGGGAGTTGGAGGGAAGAGAAGTTATAAATCAATGGTCATAAGGTTTTAGTCAAGTAGTATAAATGGGCCTTAAAGATCTGCTATACAACGTGGTACCTATAGTCAACAATAATGCATTGTACCCTCCCTGTGTCAATGTGTTCTCATTGTTCAACTCCTATTTATGAGTGATAACATGTGGTGTTTGGCTTTCTGTTCCTGTGTTGGCTTGCTGATAATAATGGTTTCCAGCTTCTTTCATGTCCCTGCAAAGGACATGATCTCATTCTTTTTCATGGCTGCATAGTATTCCATGGTGTATATGTGCCACATTTACTTTATCCAGTCTAACATTGATAAGCATTTGGGTTAGTTCCAACTCTTTGCTATTGCAAATAGTGCTGCAATAAACATACATGTGCATGTGTCTTTACAGTAGAATAATTTATAATCTTTTGGTTATATACCCAGTAATGAGATTGCTGGGTCAAATGCTATTTCTGGTTCTAGATACTTGAGGAATAGCCATACAGTCTTCTACAATGGTTGAACTAATTTAAACTCCCACCAATAGTGTAAAAGAACACCTATTTCTCCACAGCCTCCCCAGCATCTATTGTTTCCTGACTTTTTAATGATCACCATTCTGACTGGTGAGAGATGGTATCTCATTGTGGTTTTGATTTGCATTTCTCTAATAATCAGTGATGGTGAGTTTTTTTTCATATGTTTCTTAGCTGCATAAAAGCTGGAGTCATCTTGCTACCTGACTTCAAACTATACTACAAGGCTACAGTAACTAAAACATGATGGTACTGATACCAAAACAGATATATAGACCAATGGAACAGAAGAGAGGCCTCAGAACAAACACCACACATCTACAACCATCTGGTTTTTGAAAAACCTGACACAAACAAGCAATGGGGAAAAGATTTCTTATTTAATAAATGTTGTTGAGAAAACTGGCTAGCCATATGCAGAAAACTGAAACTGGACCCCTTCCTTACACCTTATACAAAAATCAACTCAAGATGGATCAAAAACTTAAACGTAAGACCTAGGACCATAAAAATCCTACAAGAAACCTGGAAAATACCATTCAGGACTTAGGCATGGTTAAAGACTTCATGTCTAAGACACCAAAAGCAATGGCAAAAAAGCCAAACTTGACAAATGGGATCTAATTAAACTAAAGAGTTTCTGCAGAGCAAAAGAAACTATCATCACAGTGAACAGGCAACCTACAGAATGGGAGAAAATTTTTGCAATCTACCAATCTGATAAAGTTCTAATATCCAGAATCTACAGGGATCTTAAACAAATGTACAAGAAAAAAACAAACAACCCCATCAAAAAGTGGGCAAAGAATATGAACACCCACTTCCCAAAAGAGAGGGTAAATTTTATGTTGGGCCTTCTTACCACAATAAAATGTTTTTTTTAATGAACAATACAAAAAGCCAACAAACAATACATGAATTCATGGCAAGATTATTAATCTTGACAGTCTCTTAGCAAGACTGATGATGAAAAAAGCCAGGAAACATGAGTAATTAATGTGAATTATAAAACATGAGTCAACTGTGCAGATATTATAGACATTAAAAAGACAGTAAGGGATAGCGCCATTAAGTATGAGGGGAGCTAAAGGTTTTTGTAGCTATTCTTTATGAAGTTGATAAAGTTCTCATTTATTCCCAGTTTTTATTTTTTACTAATTTTTATTTTGGTTCATAGGATACATGTACCGGGTTGTTACATGGGTAAATTGTGTGTCACAGGTGTTTGGTGTACAGGTTACTGCATCATCCAGATAATAAACACAGTACCCAAACGTACCATCCTTATTAAAAGCAATGGCAAAACTGCAATTACTTTTGAACCAACCTAATAGTTTTGTAAATCCTCACTCTCCTTCCACCTTCCACTCTCAAGTAGGCCCCAGTGTCTATTGTTCCCTTCTTTGTGTCAATGTGTACTCAATGTTTAGGTCCCACATATGTTATGAGAACATGTGATATGTGTCTTTCTGTGTCTGGCTTATTTCTCTTAACATAATGACCACCAGTTTCATCCATGTCGCTACAAATGACAGCATTTCACCCCTTTTTATGGATGAATAATATCTCAGTGTTTTTACATAACACAGTTTCTTTATCAATTCATCCACTGAAGGATACTTAGGTTGATTCCATGTTTTGGCTATTGTGAATAATGCTATAGTAAACATGAACATGTGGATATCACTTCAATATATTGATTTCCTTTCTTTTGGATATATACCTGGGGTGGAAGTGCTGAATCATATGGTAGTTCTATTTTTTAGTTTTTTTGAGGACCCTCCATACTGTTTTTCATAGTGGGTATACTAACTTACATTCTCACCCACAGGGTACAAGATCCCCTTTCTTCTTACCCTCACCAGCATCCATTATTCCCTGTCTTTTTGATCAAAGCCATTTTAACTGGGGTGAGATGACACATTATTGTGATTTTGATTTGCATTTCCCTGATAATTAGTGATGCTGAGCATTATTTCATATACCTTTTGGTCATTCGTAGGTCTTCCTTTGATAAATGTCTATTCAGACCATTTGCCCATATTTATTTATTTTTAGTTTTATGTTTATGTTTATGTTTATTTTATTTTTTCCATAAGTTATTAGGGTACAGGTAGTATTTGGTTACATGAGTAAGTTCTTTAGTGGTGGTTTTTGAGATTTTGGTGCACCCAAGCAGCATACACTGCACCATATTCGTAGTCTTTTATCCCTCGCCCCCTCCCACTCTTCCCTCAAGTCCCCACAGTCCACTGTATCATTATTATGCCTTTGCATTCTCATAGCTTAGCTCCCACATATCAGTGAGAGCATACGATGTTTGGTTTTCCGTTCCTGATTTACTTCACTTAGAATAAGGTCTCCAATTTCATCCAGATCGCTGCAAATGCTGTTAATTCATTCCTTTTTATGGCTGAATAGTGTTCCATCTTATGTATACATACCACAGTTTCTTTATCTACTCATTGATTGATAGACATTTGGGTTGGTTCCACGATTTTGCAATTGTGAATTGTGCTGCTATAAGCATGCATGTGCAAGTATCTTTTTTTGTATAATGTCTTCTTTTCCTCTGGGTAGATACCTAGTAGTGCATTTGCCCATTTTAAAATTAGATTATATGGGGGTTTTTTTTTGCTATTTATTTGTTTGAGCTCCTAGTATATTCTGGTTATTATTCTCTTGTCAGACGGACAGTTTGTAAATATTTTCTCCCATTCAGTGCATTGTTTCTCTACTTCATCGATTGTTTTTTTTGCTGTGCGGAAGCTTTTTACCTTGATGTAACACCGTTTGTGTATTTTTACTTTGGTTGCCTGTGATTTTGCAGTCTTACTCAAAAAATCTTTACTCAGACCAATGTTCCAGAGGATTTTCCCAAAGTTCTCTTGTAGCAGTTTCATAGTTTCATGTCTTGTATTTAATTCTTTAGTCCATTTTGATTTAATTTTTGTATATGGTGAGACATAGGGTTCTGGTTTTATTTTTCTGCATATGGTTTTCTGAGCCCCATTTATTGAAGAGATTGTCCTTTTCCCATTGAATGCTCCCGGTATCTCTGTCTAAAGTAAGTGGGCTGTAAATGTGTGGATTTATATTTGGTTTTTCTTTTCTGTTTCATTGGTCTATGTGTCAATTTTTAGGGCAATACCATGCTGATTTTATTACTACAGCTTTGTAATGTATTTTGGAGTCAGACCATGTGATGCTTCCTGCCTTGTTTGTTTGTTTATTTATTTATTAGCTCAAGAGTACGTTGTCTGTTAGGGGTCTTTTGTGGTTCCATATAAATTTTAGGATTACTTTCTTCTACATCTGTGAGAAATGTTATTGGCATTTTGATAGGGAATGTGTTGGATCTGTAAATTGCTTTGGGTATTATTGACATTTAAAAAATATTAGATTTTTAAAATCCATGAACATGGAGTATCTTTTGTGTGTGTGTGTTTTCTTCAATTTCTTTCATCAATGTTTTATACTTTTTTGTATAAACATTTCACTTCTTTGATTAAATTCATTCCTAGTTATTATATATTTTTGTAGGTATTACAAATGTGATTACATTCTTGATTTCTTCTTCAGATTGTTTGCTACTGGCATTTACAAGTGCTGCTGAATTTTGTATGTTGACTTTGTAACCTGCAGCTTTACAGAATTCATCTCAGTTGTATCAGGTTTTTGGTGAATTGTTTAGGGCTTTCTAAATGTATTATCATGTCTGTGAATAAAGCTAATTTAACTTATTCCTTTCCAATATGGATGTTCTTTATTTCTTTCTCCTGCCCAATTGCTCTGGCCAGGACCTCCATATAATAATTAATAAATGTGGTAAAAGTGAGCATTCTTTTCTTGTTCCAGATCTTAGGGAAAAGGGGGCCAACTTTTCCTCATTCAGTGTGATGTGGGCTCGGTTTGTCTTAGTGGCCTTTATTATTTTGAGGTGTGTTTCTTGTATACCCAGTTTATTGATGGTTTTATTTCATAAAGCAATGTTACATTTTATCAAATGCTTTTTCAGCATCTATTGAAATGATCACGTGGCTTCTGTTCCTGGTTCTGTAAATGTATTCTATCATTTTTATTCATTTGCATGTGTTGAACCATCCTTGAATTCCTGAGATGAATCCCACCCAATTGTGGTGAATTATCTTTTAAATGTCTTTTTTTTGTTATTGTGTCTTTGTCTGATTTTGGTATCAGGTTAATGCTGGCTTTGTAGAATGAGTTAGGATTTGTTCTCTCCTCTTCAAATTTTTGAAAAATTTGATGAGAGTTGGTATTAGTTATTTAAATATTTGATATAATTTAGCAGTGAAGCCATCGGATCCTAGGCTTTTCATTGATGAGAGAATTTTAATTATGACTTTGATTTCATTACTCATTATTGGTTCTTTGAAGCTTTCTATTTCTTCATGGTTCAATCTTGGTAAATTACATGTGTCTAGGAATTTACCTATTTCTTTTAGGTTTTCCATTTGTTGGCATATGGTTATTTTTAATAGTCTGTAATGATTCTTTGTATTTCTGGGGTCTCAAGTGTTATGTCTGCTTTTTCATTTATCATTTTATTTATCTGAGTCTTCTCTCTGTTTTTCTTAGTCTAGCTAAAGGTTTGTCAATTTTGTCTATCTTTTTAAAAATATGACTTTGTTTGTTGATTTTCTGTATTGTTTTTAGTTTCAATTTCATTTAGTGCTGTTCTGTTCTTTACCGTTTCTTTCCTTCTACTACTAATTTTGGATTGGTTTGTTTTTGCTTTTGTACTTCCCTGAGGTCCATGGTTAGGTTATATTTTTGAAGTACTTTTTTTTTTTTTTGGTGTAGGCATTTATTGCTGTAAACGTCTCTCTTAGTACTGCTTTTGTTGTGTCCCATGGATTTTGAGATGTTATATTCTCCTTTTCATTGGATTAAAGAAATTTTAAAATTTTCTTCTTAATTTTTTTTCATGAACTCATTGGTCATTCTGGAGCATGTTTCAAAATTCTCATGTTTTTGTATAATTTCTGAGGTCTCTCTTGTAAATAATATCTAGTTTGTTTTCATTGTGGTCAGAAATGATATAATGATATAATTTCTACTTTGTTGGATTTCTTGAGACTTGTCTATCTTAAGCCACATGGAGAATGTTTCATGTGATGATAAAAAGAAAATGTATTCTTCACCAATGGTGTGAAATATTCTGCAAATGTCACTTAGGCCTATGTCTATTGTGTAGTTTAACACTGATGTTTCTTTGTTGATTTTCTGTCTGGACAATCTATGCATTAATAAGTGGGGTGTGAAAGTATCATACTATCATTGTATTGTAGTCTGTCTCTCCTTTTAGAGCTATTAATGTTGACTTTGTATACGTGGGTGCTCTGCTCTCAGGTGCATGGACATGTATACTTGTCATATTCTCCTGCTGAATTGACTTTATATAGTGACTTTCCTCATCTCTTTGTAGAGTCTTTGACTTGCAGTATGTTTTATTTGATATGAATATAGATACATTTCCTCTTTTTTAGCTTCCACTTGCATGGAGTATCTTTTCCAATCCCTTCACATTCCAACTATGTGTGTCTTTACATGTAATACGAGCATCTTGTAGGCAGCAGATAATTGGATCTTGTTTTTTTTATCCATTCAAGGCACTTCATGTCTCTTAATTGGAGAAGTGAGTTTGTTTACATTTATTGTTACCTTGATAAGTAAGGACTTACTACTGTCATTTTGTTGCTTGTTTTCTGGTTGTTTTGTAACTCATGTCTTTTCTTTCTTTTTTTACTGTATTTCTTAGTGGTTATTTTCAGAGGTAGTATGTTTTAATTTGTTTCCTTTTATTTTTAGAGTATCTATTACGGGTTTTCACATTTAGTTACCATGAGGTTTACAAAACACATCATACAGATATAACAAGTTATTTTTAAAAGGTGGCAACTTACCTTAGATCACAAAAATAGAATAGAAACAATGAAAAAACTAAAAATTAAAACTCTACAATTTAACTTCATCTAACCCATTTTGACATTTCTTTGTCTCAATTTACATATTTTAGTATTGCCCATCTCTTAGTAGGTTACTGTAGCAATTATTAGCTTTGATACATTTGTCTTTTAACCTTTATACTAGAGTTTTGAGTGAAATATGCAGCACAGTTAGAGAATTAGAGTGTTTTACAGTTGTATACTTAATTTTACCAGTGGGATTTATACCTTCAAATGTTTTCTTTCTGTACATTGGCATTTCTTCTTTTTAGACAGAAAAATTCCTTTTAGCCCTTCTTGTAAGACAAGTCTGGTGGTGCTTAATTCTCTCAACTTGAAGGATAGCTCTGCAGCATACAGGATTCTTGGATGGCAGTTTTTTTGTCTTTCAGTACTTTGAAAATATGCTCCTGCTTTCTGATGATTTCTATGGTTTCCATTGAGAAGTCTATTGCTGGATGAATTGAAGAACTTTTACATGTTATTTACTTCTTTTGTTGCTTTTAGGATCCTCTTTTTGTGCTTGAATATTGAGAGTTTGATTATTATATTCCTTGGAGTAATCTTATTTGGGTCAATGTGTTTGGTGTTCTCTTACATTCCTATAGGTGGAAATTTACGTATTTCTCTAGTTTTGGAAAGTTTTCTGTTATTATTTCTTTGAATAAGATTTCTTCCTCTTCCTCTAGCTCAATTCTTTCATGAACACCAATAATTCTTAGATTTGGTCTTTTGAAATAATTTTCTTTATTTCATAGGTGATCTTTAATTCTTTTTTTTTTTGTCCTCAAGACTGTATTTTCAAATAGGTTGTTTTAGCTCACTGATTCTTTCCTCTGCTTGATCCATTCTGCAGTTAGGAGCTTCTAATGAATTTTTCAATTCAGCAAATGTATTCCTTACTTCCATGATTTATTTAATTTTAAAAAATTATTTCAATCTATTTGTCAAATTTCTCTCATAAGTTTCTGAATTGCTTTTCTGTGTTACCTTGGAGATCAAATTTTCTTCGAACTGCTATTTTGAATTTTTGGTCAGAGAGCTCAGTATTAACATGTCATTAAGGTCCGTCACTGGATACTTGCTTTGACCATTTGGGGAAGTCATGATATCTTGTTTTCTATTGTTCCTAGTGAATGTATGTTTATTTATTCACATTGACAGATAAGTTTTTTTATGCCAGTCTTCTCTGTCTGGCTTGTTTTGTTTTCTATTGCATTTTTTTTTTTTGCTAGAGTTTTTTATAATTTTTGAATGTCTTCCTCCCAGTCCCCTGCCCCACTGGCTTGCTGCGTTTTTGTTTGGCACTAGATGGCACCTTAAGCCATGGTTTGCTTAAGGTTTAGTAACAGATCCTAGCACTGTTTATCCCCAAAGGTGGAGGTCTTAAATGGGATGCAAGATAGTGTGGGAAAGCTGACTAAGGGGTTGTGCCCAGGGGCCCTGTGGAATGAACAACTAACAGCATGGTGCTGCTGAATAGCCACTCTGAATGATGTCCTTTTTGGCTGAGTTACAGAGCAGAGTTCTCAGGGCTGTGGGTGATAAAGTCCCACTTCCCCCCTTGTGCCTGGCTGTCCTCAGGGATATTTCTCCCTGTGGGCATTTGTGATGCTTCCCGTGGTTTAAGGCAGGATCAGGTCTGCCAAGGAACTCAAGATGGTGGAGAAGCTGTTTGTTCACCTTGATCTCAGATATTCCAGTGTAGAACACATAAGTTTGGGGAAAATTTTCTGCATTCTTGGTGCAGGGCAGATTGAGGTTTGTGTGTTTCAGATGCAGAAATCTAATTCTCTTATCTGTTTGGATTCTTTTCACTTCTCTCTGCCCCTGGAGCTGCCTAATCTTCATATTTGAGTTCTGGGATATTGCTGGCAACAATCTCGGCACTGTATGTTTGATTTTGGTTTACTCAGGGAGGGTAGGTGAGTTAAACCAGGTTGCTTTTATACTGCCATTTTGGAACTGGAAGATCATCTTTTTGTGTTCTGTTGATCTGGTAACCAAGAAGGCTGCTAAGTGACTAACGGGCAAGTAGCTTGTCAGATGTTATAGGGCTGATTACCTTAGAGCCATATAGTTCATTTTTTCTTTAAATGTGCTGAATGCTACTCTTGTGCTAATTTGCTTTGTGCCTGTCTCTGTCCCTAAATCATGTGAAACTGCTTTTCCTGGATTATCTATCTTGCACTATCATTGCTCTCTGTTACAGGATGCTGCAAGAGTTTTTGCTAACAAATTGCTTCTTGTGTTCTATACAGAAATAGTCCTGGAGTCATGAGCACCACTCACACATTCAACTTCTCTGTAACAATGCCCACTGATGCCCTATTAATCCACATTTGCAATGTGATGGCAAAGGAACAGATGTCAAATTAATTTGCAAAAGTTCCTCCAGGTGACAAAGGAGGGGTTTGTTTTCTTTCAAGATCATCTCCTGGCCCTGTGTGGTCCCCCAGCTGTACACCTTGCAAGAGAGAAAACCTTTCATGGGTCTCACTCTTGCAACAGGTAGATCAGATACACCCACTGGTGAGGTCTGCAGGACAGTTTCCTCCATGCCTCCCTAGGGACCAGAATCAGGAGATTAAGGTCCAGATTGTGAGGGCAAACTGCCCTTCATGAATGAACACTCAGTGTACCAAAACCTCATTGATGATTCTAAGGGTAGCCAATGTTCCCCTGAGCTCTGATTTACAGACAACTGAAAGCCTTTGGGAGAAAGGTAGGCTATCACAGATGACAAAAATGTTGAAACACAGAGGCCTATGGGAGAACTTTGGGTGAGAATTTTAAAGGTACCGTGGGACTGTCCCTCATAAGTTCTCACTTAGGCACACTGTCACTGCCTCATACTGACCATGTCTGGCTCTTCCCTATTTGCAAGTTAGAGAGAAAGAAGATCTCCTGCCACCATGGTCTTGGCAATTCTCATATCATGACCTCCCAAGAGAAATGACTGAAAACGATAGTTTGTTTCTGGTTTTGAAGAGGCTGTTTTGCTGTGCTGAAGTAAAAGAGGGGAAAGCAGCTCCCACCTGTGGACCGGTGGACATTCCCTGCTTATCTGCCTATGCACACTTGCACCATCCTCTAGCTGTCTGCTCCTTCCAGATCTGTCTGCTCCTGGTTTGCATGCCTGTTCGTGGGGGTCTCCAGGACTACCTTTCCCAGAATGGCTCTGCTTTGTGTTCAAAAGGAACAATACTGCCCATCAGGATTAGGACAGGCCAGAAACCTAGAAAGATTTCTAGAAAGAGGCTCTAACTGGAGCAGAAGTGGGGATCAAGGGATGGAGGGAAAGGGCTTTTCTCAAGGACAGAAGTAACAGCCAGGGTGTCAACCACTTTTCTATAAATGTGTGCATATATGTGTGCACACACATATACACCTATAGATCAGCTCTAGCTGCTGTAGGGGTAGGCCATGCTGTGTGTCTTGTATTTTTTCAAGCAAATATCACAGTGAGGGACAAGTTTCTGTCTTTTTTCCTTCTCTTCACTTCTCTTCTTTCTTTCTTCACCTCTACCTCCTTCTTCTTCCTCCTTATCCCTCATTACTTTCTTCTTGTTCATCATCTTTTTGTCTTCATCTTTTTTCTCTTCTTCTTCCTGTCTTCTTCCTCCTCTCTCCTTTGCTCTTCTCATTTTCTGTTAACAGCCCCAATACTCTTCCAGTTATCCACATAGGATCTATTTCCAGCTGTCCCCACCCCTCCATATATCAATATTCAGCTAATCCTTGCAGAGACCCTCCTGCATCATGTCTCCTCTTTCCTATGGTTATCATTTCCCTGGAAGACTCTGAGTCTCCTAAATTTGATCCAGTTTCCACGATTTCCCCAACCTCATGTGTTCCTAATATTTTTATTAAAGTAATCCTTGTAAACCTCCTGGTTCTTTGCATATATCAGCCAAGTTTTTCACAAGGCCCCAGTGGTAACTTATCACCTTTTACTTTGAACTTCTTCTATGTCAATTCTGATCACAGTTATCATTTTCTCCTGCTATACTTTAAAGTATTCCTGGTTGGAGCTATGTATCCTTAGCCCACAGGCCAGAGGAAGGGGAACCAGGACCCTTCAGGAAAGTGCATGGGGTATGCCTCTCTACCACCATTTCCTGACACCCAGGTGTAATCATACTTTCCCTATGGAAGTGCCTGGCACATAGAGAGTGCTCTTCCTGCTGCCTACACTCCTGCTAGACAGAACCCTGGCAAGGTCACCATGAGGGCTGGGATCCACTTACAGTTTTGGCTCTAACCAGAGTCTGATATTGGGATGCCATTTCCTCACTCTGGTATACTCGTTTTTCCATCTATATTCTGATGGGGGTGAGGGGTGCTCTCAGACACCTGCAAATTAGCATCACACTCCCCTAGGCTCTCTAGCAAGATATTCTGGGAGAAAAACCTCTGAATCTTATTTCCAACTACTGCTCAAGGAAGGGACTGTTTCCAAAGAAAATCACAGTCATAAATAAGGGAGTTTTTTGTGTGTGTCTTTTTCTCTTCTTTGTTCCTTTCCCTCTCTTTCTGTTAATGGCAGCCATCCCTTCACATCACTTAGAATCACTGAGAATCTTTCCTACCCTGGCTTACAAATTGTGCAGAATCCCTGTAGAGTAAGGTGCTCCTTTGTCTGTTTCCACTGTCTCTGACCTAATTCTTGACTGACTGGCCATTTACCTGATCTACATTAAAAGCGAGGATAACTGTGTTCTCATCCCAGAAAAAAATGTATGACCCAGGCAGTTTGATTCACCTCTCTGAGATTCATGTCTTCATCTGTAAAATGAGGCACTTGATCATCCTTGGCTCCACCTGGAGGCAAGTTGGGGTCATAGAGAGAGCTCTGGCATGGTGATCCAGGGCCATGAACTCCAGTCACAGCTCTTCTACTAACCTAGCATTTGATTTAGTTCTAGTCCCTTTCCACTTCTGAGCCTCAGTTCCCCATCTAAACAGCCATGACTGACAATGGATGAGTCCTAGACTCTTGCAAATGAGGAACTTAATCCCCCAATATGCCTGTGTGTTGATAAGGCCCATATCCTCTGATCTTGAGCAGATACAGCCTTTTCTTTTCCTCTGGATTGCTTCTTGAAAGTGGATGTAGTAAAAGCCCTTTCCTTTATGCTTGATACTTTATTTTCTCAGGTAAGCTCTCCATACCTTTGCCCTGGAGCCTGTATTTATGGATTTTTCATCAGCAAAGCCTATCAGTTAGTGTAATTAGCTTATTGTCAACTTCAATCTTGGCCCTCTCCATGAACTGTCCCCCACCTACATCAGGTTCTCTCTTATCTTAACTTAGTGAGCAGAGCTCCTGGCTGCATCACCATAGCAACAAGCAGCTCGGGCAAATTAAGCCATGACTGAGTTATTAGACTCCTAAGCTTATTATAGAGTCCAGAATATTAGCTGGAGGAGAGAGGCTGAAAGAAAGAATCCAAGGCAGAACTTAGCTGCAAAAAGGTGGGCAGCAGAGAAGCTGAATGCTTCAAACCATCTCCGACCTGGACATCATAGGAGCCATGGGCAGGGTGTCAACACTTTGGCATGTGCACTCAGCCACCAGGCCAGAGGGAGAGGCAACAGGCCCATTCTCTTCTCAAGAAAATAATTCTGGACACCTCCCTGCCAACATGCTTCAAATGAAAGAATTTGTGTCTAGATTTTTAAATAGTGCCAATTACTGAACTCACCCTGAATCCTATTCCTAATCTGGTGACACATTTTTTATCATTCAGCTTTACTCTACAGAATTTTCTTGCATGAAACAAAGGCCATTTTCTACTTGTTTGAAGCTCTCTTTTCCCAGTCAAGTCCCCTGCTGCCTTGGCCCGTGAGTTTGGCCTGTTAATCTCAAAAGTCTATTAATTACTGTAATTAGGATATTCAAATTACAATTCTCCCCCTCCTCCACATGGACAGCCACCCACCCTTCTTTTATGCTCTTTTCATTTCATTCAGGAAGAAAAGCTCTTGGTAGGATTGCTGTAGCAACCTGCCACCAGGCAAATTAGCCCATTGACACTGACATTCAATGCTGATTATGGGTCTGGAAACCTGGATGGCTGAGCAAGACTGATGGAATTGAGACAAAGAGGCTCTCAGCTAGAGATAAGGGGTATATGAGCAACTCAGAACTTCAGACAAAACCCCAACCCTAACTTTATCTTTGTCTCCGTGTGCTTCATGGAAGGAAAACAAGAGAGTAAGAATAAGGAAGGTTGTCCCCTATTAAAGATGAATGTCTGAATTGGACATTGGAGGGGCTTGTGCCCTTAGGCTAACTCTGCCCTAGCCACAAGCCCACACCTGGGAGCATTTCCTTTTCATTGAGTATCCACAGTTCCTATAAAGTTACCTGGTTTATACTTAAGGTTCTCATAGTGCTTGGTGCTAAGCAATCCTGTAAGATACAGCACTACTAGTGAAAGCACAGTGATACTACCTTTGGAACATGAGCAAATGAAATCTCCCTAACAAACTGGATTTTTTTTTTTCTGGGAAATGACACTAATAAAAGGCTCTGCTATCTGCTTTAAGGCTCCCTGTTTGCAATCTACCTCACATAGCTTCTGGGAATGCTGCTGTAAATGCTTAATGGAGGAGCTGTGGGAGGTGTTAATCACTAAAGGACCTAAGTATATTAGGCTATTCTTGCCTTCGAGAATTTTCCCGTCCCCACAGTGCATCCCTGTCTACATTCACAGGCTTCCACTCATTTACACTGGGAGAACAGTGCTCCTGGCCACATTGCCATAGCAACCAGAAGCCAGACAGAGTAGGAGGGTGAGCCAGACATTTGACAGCAAAGGTTACTGGAGTATCTATTGGAGAGTGGCTGACTCTTAGGAGGAAAATACCTTAACTCTCAGCTGCAAAAAAATAGGCCACTAGGACCTGCAGTGTTTCAACACAGTCCCCTCCCCATCCTCCATTCCTGTGCCTCCAGGTGAGGGGTAGTCAGAATGAATTTTGCTTTATGTGGAAGCCAAGGTCTGTGTTTTGCCCAGAATATGTGTCCTTTGCCTTGAAGCTGGGCACGAGACCAGATACCAGATACCTCTTCCTGCCCCACCTTGTTACCAAACTAACACGCATGAGTGGACATATGCTCCAAATGTGCATTCCCATGGCTGCATCTCTTGTGCCTAGAATAGTGTCAAGAATATGGTAGTGCAACCTCATGCACATCCTCTGTCTACTCACTCCATGTTAGACATTGAAGTTCACATCTTATCCTCTGCAAATCTCCTTCTACTACTGGAATACCCACAGTCTCAACTGATGACATTGAGAAGATGAAAGTAAAGAAAAGCCTTAAAAAACTTCTCACCTCCCTGCGTCTGTAACTAGATACTCTTCTTTGCCTCTTGCTACAATGGATAAACTCACTACACTCCTATCAAAACCCATTCCTACAGTTGGCCACTAGATTATACCCCTTCTTGACTATTCAGTGCATGATCCCAGCAATGCTTCCTGTGCTCTTTCCTACATCACCAATTTACCCTTCTCTACTGGATGATTCCCATCAGTACATAAACATTCCACAAAGTCTCCCATGCAAAAAATAAAGACAAAAAAACAAAACAAAAAAAACAACAACAAGAAAGAAACAAAACACCCCACCTTAACTGTACAACCCACTCCATCTACTGCATCATCTGTCTATTTGCCCTGTACACAGAAGTTCCTCAAAAATCATTACCTGTTCTTGATTTCTTTACTTTCTCTACTCTCATGTTTTTTCTTGAACCCACCCCACTCAAGCTTTTGTCTCCACCACTCCATGGAAATAGCTCTTCTCAGGGTCCCCAAATAACCTGCATATTGCTAAACCTAGTGATCATTTATCAGTACTGGTCTTACTTGACTGAAAAGTAGAATTTGACAGTTGATCACTTCCTCCTGCTTGTAATACTTTCCTCACTTATTTTACAGGACATTTCTGACTGTTGGTTGTGCTTCTGGTTCAGTGTCTGCTACTTTTCAGAGTCATGGGTAGTTACTCCTCACTGCTTTGACTTCTTTGCATTGCAGTGCTCTAGGGTTGGCCTCTCAGACATGTTCTTGTCACCTATGCTCACTTGCTAAGAATCATACACAGTTCTATCCATGTCTTTGATCGTACCCACAAATAACAGAATCACACATTAATGTTTCAAGCTCAGTCCTCTCTCTGGACTCCAGGCTCATATTTCATTGTCTATTCAACATCACCACTTGGATCTCTGAAAGTCATTTTAAATTCAAATTCATGATACACATAACTAAGTCCCTGATTCCCTTTCCATTGTATCCACTCCTCCCATAAATTTCCCCATCCTAGGAAATATTAACTCCATTCTTCCCCTTGTTCAGTCCAAAACCTTTGGAGACATTTTTGGATTCCTCTCACCCTCATCCCACATTCATGTATACTGTCATTTCTACCTTCAAAAGAGACTTGGAATTCCTTCACTTCTCATTCCCCTTCATATGTATCACTCTGGTAACAATGTACTGCCATCTTTCACCTCTGTTATCATCATAGCTTCTAAATGGACCCTCCGTTACTGCCTTTCCCTCCTTACAGTCTCTCTTTGATGTACCAGACTGAGACTTTTCTGCAAGATTATGCCACTTCTCTGCTCAGAACTCTCCCATGGTTTCTTGTTGCACACATCCTATCACTTACCAAACACAATAATATTTAATTAACTCTTTAATCTCACTTCCTGTAATGGTATCTGTCCTGCAAAAGCCTCCACGTACACTAGCAATCTTTCTGTTTCTGAAACACAACAAGCAGAGAAGTAAGAGGAACTGCCATGGCCCTGGTGCTGACAGGTGTGCTCTCCTGAAACCCAGAGGCAAGGCAGGGCTTCTTGTACCCATGGTCTAAAGTGGGTGGAATGGTGAGGAAAGATCACACTGGTTGAGACCCGCTGCCTAAGGGCCTGGCCTCCAGAGGCTGGGACAGCCATGCCTTGCAGAGTCCTACCCTGAACACTTACTTGTATGAACAACCTCAGTGGTGTCATGCCAACGGTCTCACAAAAACCAAGCCAGCAGATAACTTCCACACTTACAGATGCTTACAGACTTGTTTCTTTCCCATAACTTTGCACACAGGTAATTGTATGATTATGTATGTCAGGAGACATATTCTCTCCAAAAACTATATGAAAGCTTGTGGGAGCCCATTTTGTTCCAATGCCCTGGAATGTGGATTACAGAGACTAATATGGTGTTAGATGGCAGGTTTTATTCACACATGTGAGGATTTGTATGTACATACATGAAAGCACAAGCACACACATAGCAGATCCATTTGCACTCTTTGCTCTTTGAGTTGACCTGGTGTAAGACATTAGGAGTGGTGAGGACTGTGGTCAACTGCACAGGCATTCATTTTCAAAATCATTAAAACTATTTATAGAACAAAGGAAACTTGTCTTCAAGATAAATCAGGCCATGATGGGAGTTTTTCCACTACCTATTCAGTTAAAGGAACCTGGGATCAGATAAGAGATGGCAGCGGCACAAAGGTCTTTTTACAGCAAAGGCTGCAGCCAGCCCATACATCTCATCTTACATTCTTCGCACCACTTTCCCATTGCTTTCAAGGCAGGGGTCCTAATCCCCCCTCTGTTCTCACTATACTGTAAGAACTGACCAGTAGACCTAGACTATTAGCTTCAGAAGCTGTGGCTTGGAAAAACAATAGAATAGAGATGAGGAGTCTCAGTTTGAGTCCTGAGGCTTCCACTTTCATACCTTTTTACCTCAGGTATTTCACTTTACTCCCTGAAGTCTTGGCTTCCCCACTTGTAAATGAGAGAACTAGGGTTGTGGGAAGACAGTATTATACTATATGTTCTCCAAAGGTCTCATGCAAATCTAACATTCTCAGTACCAGTAAAGCATTGTTTGATAGGAAACTCCCTATCAGGCCTGCAGAGCCTTGGCCAATCACCCTGCTAGAAGGTATTACTCAAAACATTAGTTCTTATTTAGCCAATTGATGGTGAGTAACCTAGGATTGTGGTTTTCAGAATGCAAACCACTTGGGCCTTGACATAGATGGCTGAAGAAATTTACCCAAGCAAGAGATAGCATTAGCTCCTGGGCTAACATCTTCCTGGTTGGGGGACACCCCAACACCTGCCTTTGGTCAGTGAGACCATTACATGACTCACCTGCAGCAGTGTGCAAGTTAAAGGTAATGAGTTGAACTTGCAGCTTGCCCCTCTCTCACTACTCAAAATCCTTTCTTCTCTCTGGAGGAAGCTCAGTTTTCAGCAGAGGTGATGACAGAGAAACAGATTCCAGTTTGGGAAGTGCTAAAAAGCTGAAGGGGGAAGGGTATGTTGGTGGATAGGATAGATAGGATACGGTAAGGTAGATCTCTGATAAATCCCACAAATTCTTTCCGGGAAATTTATCTACTGAGAATTTTTAACTCTCAAGTGTTTAGTTTGGTGACTTGTATTTTTCCTAGATAATCATTTCTTTAATCCAGGTTTTCAAAGGCCTTTACTTCACTCTTCCTTTTATTCTATTAATTTCTTCTCTAATGCTCTTTTCACCATTGAGTATGCTGTTATCTGTGGGCTGTCTGTATACAGACTTTGTTGTGTTGAGGTAATTTCCTTTTTGTCTCAGTTTGTTTAGAGTTTTTATCATGAATGTATTTAGAATTATTTCAAATGTATTTAGGCATCTACTGAAATGATTGTGTGATTGTGTGTTTTTTATTCCTTTATTCTGTTAATATGGTATACCATATTGATAGATTTTTATATATTGAATTATCCTTTAATTCCAGGGATAAATCCCACTTGGCCATGGTGTATGACCTTATAAAGGTGTTGCTAGATTCAGTTTGCTAGTATTTTGTTGAGGATCTTCACATCTATGTTCTTCAGCAATATTAGCCTGTTATCGTCTTTTCTCATAATATCCTTGTCTGGCTTTGGTCTCAGGGTAATGCTAGAGTCATAAAAGTAGTATGAAAGTGTTCTCTTTTCTTCCATTTGTTCAAAGAATTTGAAAATGATTGGCATTAATTCATCTTTTTGGGGAAAAATTCTCTCAATTGTTTGTATTAATCTTTCTGAAATGTATCTATAGCTCACATTTATTTTCATATTTGCCATTAGAAACATTTTGGTCTTTATTTAGGAGTTTGGTGATGGTTTTGTGATCAGGTCTATGCCATAGGAATTTTTTTATACTATACTTTAAGTTCTAGGGTACATGTGCACAGCGTGAAGGTTACATAAGTATACATGTGCCATGTTGGTTTGCTGCACACATCAAGTCGTCATTTACATAAGGTATTTCTCCTAATGCTATCCTTCCCCAAGCCCCCCACCCCTTGACAGGCCCCAGTGTGTGATGTTCTCTGCCCTGTATCCAAGTGTTCTCATTGTTCAGTTCCCACCTAAGAGTGAGAACATGCAGTGTTTGGTTTTCTGTCCTTGTGATAGTCTGCTCAGAATGATGGTTTCCAGCTTCATCCATGTCCCTGAAAAGAACATGAACTCATCCTGTTTTATGGCTGCATAGTATTACATGGTTTATATGTGCCACATTTTCTTAATCCAGTCTATCATTGTTGGACATTTGGGTTGGTTCCAAGTCTTTGCTATTGTGAATAGTGCCGCAATAAACATACGTGTGCATGTGTCTTTATAGCAGCATGATTTATAGTCCTTTGGGTATATACCCAGTAATGGGATGGCTGGGTCAAATGGTATTTCTAGTTCTAGATCCCTGAGGAATCGCCACATTGACTTCCACAATGGTTGAACTAGTTTACATTTCATATAAATGTAATCATACAATATATTGTCTTTGTGTACATTGAACCAGCCTTGCATCCCAGAGATGTAGCCAACTTGATCATGGTGGATAAGCTCTTTGATATGCTGCTGGATTCGGTTTGACAGTATTTTATTAAGGAGTTTCACATTGATGTTCATCAGAGATATTGTTCTAAAATTCTCTTTTTTTGTTATGTCTCTGCCCGGCTTTGGTATCAGGATGATGCTGGCCTCATAAAATGAGTTAGGGAGGATTCCCGCTTTTTCTATTGATTGGAATAGTTTCTGAAGGAATGGTACCAGCTCCTCTTTGTACCTCTGGTAGAATTCAGATGTGAATCCATCTGGTCCTGGACTTTTTTTGGTTGTAGGCTATTAATTGTTGCCTCAATTTCAGAACCTGTTATTGGTCTATTCAGAGATTCAACTTCTTCCTGGTTTAGTCTTGGGAGGGTGTGTGCATCCAGGAATTTATCCATTTCTTCTAGACTTTCTAGTTTATTTGTGTAGAGGTGTTTATAGTATTCTCTGATGGTAGTTTGTATTTCTGTGGGATTGGTGGTGATATCCCCTTTATCATTTCTTATTGCACCCATTTGATTCTTCTGTCTTTTCTTTTTTATTAGTCTGGCTACTGATCTATTTTGTTGATCTTCTCAAACAAATCAGCTCCTGGATTCATTGATGTTTTGAAGGTTTTTTTTGTATGTGTCTATCTCCTTCAGTTCTGCTCTGATCTTAGTTATTTCTTGCCTCTGCTAGCTTTTGAATTTGCTCTTGCTTTTCTAGTTCTTTTAATGATGATGTTAGGGTGTTGATTTTAGATCTTTCCTGCTTTCTCTTGTAGGCATTTAGTGCTATAAATTTCGCTCTACACACTGGTTTAAATGTGTCCCAGAGATTCTGCTACATTGTGTCTTTGTTCTCATTGGTTTCAAAGAACACCTTTATTTCTGCGTTCATTTCATTATTTACTCCTTCAGGATAAGGCTGTTCAGTTTCCATGTAGTTGTGCAGTTTTGAGTGAGTTTCTTAATCCTGAGTTCTAATTTGATTACACTGTGTTCTGAGAGACAGTTTGTTGTGATTTCTCTTCTTTTACATTTGCTGAGGAGTGTTTTACTTCCAATTGTGTGGTCAATTTTAGCATAAGGGCAATTTGGTGCTAAGAAAATGTATATTCTGTTGATTTGGGATGGAGAGCTCTGTAGATGTCTATTAGGCCCACTTGGTGCAGACCTGAGTTCAAGTCCTGAATATCCTTGTTAACATTCTGTCTTGTTGATCTGTCTAATGTTGATAATGGGGTGCTAACGTCTCCCATTATTATTGCCTGAGAATTTATGTCTCTTTGTAGGTCTCTAAGGACTTGCTTTATGAATCTGGGTGCTCCTGTATTAGGTGCATATATATTTAGGATAGTTAGCTCTTCTTGCTCCATTGATCCCTTTCCTATTATGTAATGACCTTCTTTGTCTCTTTTGACCTTTGTTCATTTAAAGTTTGTTTTATCAGAGACTAGGATTGCAACCCCTGCTATTTTTTCCTTTCCATTTGCTTGGTAGATCTTCCTCCATCCCTTTATTTTGAGCCTATGTGTGTCTCTGCATGTGAGATGGGTCTCCTGAATACAGCACACTGATGGGTCTTGATTCTTTATCCTATTTGCCAGTCTGTGTCTTCTAATTGGGGCATTTAGCTCATTCACATGTAAGGTTAATATTGTTATGTGTGATTTAGATCCTGTCATTATGATGTTAGCTGGTTATTTTGCCCGTTAATTGATGCAGTTTCTTCCTAGCCTTGATGGTCTTTACAATTTGGCATGTTTTTGCAGTGGCTGGTACCGGTTGTTCCTTTCCATGTTTAGTGATTCCTTCAGAAGCTCTTTTAAGGCAGGCCTGGTGGTGACAAAATCTCTCAGCATTTGCTTGTCTGTAAAGGATTGTATTTCTCCTTCAATTATGAAACTTAGTTTGGCTGGACATGAAACTCTGGGTTGAAAATGTTTTTCTTTAAGAATGTTGAATACTGGCCCCCACTCTTCTGGCTTGTAGGGTTTCTGCTGAGAGATCAGCTGTTAGTCTGATGGGCTTCCCTTTGTGGGTAACCCAACCTTTCTCTCTGGCTGCCCTTAACATTTTTTTCTTCATTTCAACCTTGGTGAATCTGACAATTATGTGTCTTGGGGTTGCAGTTCTCGAGCAGTATCTTTGTGGTGTTCTCTATTTCCTGAATTTGAATAATGGCCTGCCTTGCTCGGTTGGAGAAGTTCTCCTGGCTTATATCTTGAAGGGTGTTTTCTAAGTTGGTTCCATTCTCCCCATCAGTTTCAGGTACACCAATCAAATGCAGATTTGGTCTTTTCACATAGTCCCGTATTTCTTGGAGGCTTTGTTTGTTTCTTTTCCCTCTTTTTTTGTCTAATCTTGTCTTCTTGCTTTATTTCATTAATTTGATCATCAGTCACTGATATCCTTTCTTCCACTTGATTGAATCGGCTATTGAACCTTGTGCATGTGTCACGGAGTTCTCCTGCTGTGGTTTTCAGCTTCATGAGGTCACTTAAGTTCTTCTGTAAACTGTTTATTCTAGTTAGCCATTGGTCTAACCTTTTTTCGAGGTTTTTAGCTTCCTTGTGATGGGTTAGAACATCCTCCTTTTAGCTCAGAGAAGTTTGTTATTACCGACCTTTTTAAGCCTACTTCTGTCAACTCGTCAAACTCATTCTCCCTCCAGTTTGGTTCCCTTGCTGGTGAGGAGATGTAATTCTTTAGAGGAGAACAGTGCTCTGGTTTTTGGAATTTTCAGCTTTTGTGCTCTGATTTCTCCCCATATTTGTGGTTTTATCTACCTTTGGTGTTTGATGTTGGTGACCTACAGATGGGGTTTTGGTGTGGATGTCCTTTTTGTTGATGTTGATGCTATTCCTTTCTGTTTGTTTGTTTTCCTTTTGACAGTCAGGTCCCTCAACTGCAGGTCTATTGGAGTTTGCTGGATGTCCACTCAAGACCCTGTTTGCTTGGGTATCACCAGTGGATGGTGCAGAACAGTAAATATTGATGCCAGATCCTTCCTCTGGAAGCTTCATCCCAGAGGGGAACCTGCCTGTATGTGGTGTTTCTCAGCCCATACTGGGAGGTGTCTCCCAGTCAAGCTACACGGGGGTCAGGGATCCACTTGAGGAGTCAGTCTGTCTGTTCTCAAAGCTCAAACACCTTGCTGGGAGAACCACTGCTCTTTTCAGAGCTTTCAGACAGGGACATTTAAGTCTGCAGAAGTTGTCTGCTGCCTTTTGTTCAGTGATCCTTGCCCACAGAGGTGGACTCTAGAGAGGCAGTAGGCCTTGCTGAGCTGCAGTGGGCTCTGCCCAGTTTGAGCTTCACAGCCACTTTGTTTACCTATTCAACCCTCAGCAATGGTGGACGCCTTTCCCCCCTGCCAGGCTGCAGCCTTCCAGGTCAATCTCAGACTGCTGTGCTAGCAGTGATCAAGGCTCTGTGGGTGTGGGACCTGCCAAGCCAGGCACGGGAGGGCATCCCCTGGTCTGCCAGTTGCTAAGACTGTGGGAAAAATGCAGTATTTGGGCGAGAGTTTACCATTCCTCCAGGTACAGTCTGTCACAGCTTCCCTTGCCTAAGAAAGGGAAATCCCCCTACCCCTTGTGCTTCCCAGGTTAGGCGATTCTCCACCCTGCTTCAGCTCATGCTCTGTGGGCTGCATCCACTGTCCAACCAGTCCCAATGATATGAACCAGGTACCTCAGTTGGAAATGCAGAAATCACTCAACTTCTACATTGATCTCACTGGGAGCTACAGACTGGAGTTGTTCCTATTCAGCTATCTTGGAAGTGAATCCCAGACATTTTAAATGAAAGATAAGGTCTCTGTATTGTGTAGATTATAGCAAGTGCTGAGTAAAACATCTGATCAAAAGGTATGGGTTATTGTGTCCCTGTGTTGGAACATTGTGTTTCAGTTCATAAATATTAGTCAGCCCTTTCTTCCTAAAACACGCTTATATTGAGTCTCATCCAGGGCAACAGAAGCCGACCTTGGGAAATGGGATTTAGGACATAAGGTTCCTAAACAGTCTATATGACTGTTCTGTTCCTGGCTTTTTCTAAGATCACATGTAGGCCGTGATGAGTTAGCAAACTGGAAATAAAAGAAACATTTTGCTGTGTAGTATTTGCTAATGTTCGTGTTGTAAATACTCCCAACATCACGGACTTTAAGCTTCTTATGGTTAACAACCTATTCACAATATTTCTGATTATTTAATAATTGGCTCTTATGAATAGAAATAGCTTCAATTCAACTGAGTCCAGGGTATCAAAACACATTATTTCTTTTTTTTTACAAAAAACATTTATTTTATGTTTACAGGGTACATGTGCAAAATGTCCAGGTTTGTTACATGTGTAAATGGGTGTCATGGGGTTTGTTATACAGATTATTTTCTCACCCAGGTATTAAGCCTAATATCCATTAGTTATCTTTCCTAATCCTCTCCCTCCTCCCACCCTCCACCTTCTGATAGGCCACAGTATGTGTTGTTCCCCTCTATGTGTCCATGTGTTCTCATAATTTAGCTCCCACTTATAAGTGAGAACATGTGGTATTTGGTTTTCTGTTTCTGTTAGTTTGCTGAGGATAATGGCCTCCAGTTCCATCCATGCTCCTGCAAAGGACACAATCTCATTCTTTTTTATGGCTGCATAGTATTCCGTGGTGTGTATGTATCACATTTTCTTTATCCAGTCTATCATTGATGGTCATTTAGGTTGATTCCATGTCTTTGCTATTGTAAATAGTGCTGCAATAAATGTACACATGCAAGTGTCTTTATAATAGAACAATGTATATTCCTTTAGGTATATGCCCAGTAATTGGATTGCTGGGTTCTCTCTATAGGTCTTTGAGGAATTGTCACACTGTCTTCCACAATAGTTAAACTAATTTACACTCCCACCAACAGTGTATAAGCATTCCTTTTTCTCCACAATCTTGCCAGGATTTATTTTTGACTTTTTAATAGTAGTCATTCTAACTGGTGTGAGATGCTCTCTCATTGTGGTTTTCATTTGCATTTCTCTAATAATCAGTGATATTCAGCTTTTTTTCATATGCTTGTTGCCTATGTGTTTGTCTTCCTTTGAAAATTGTCTGTTCATGTACATTCCTCAATTTTTAATGGAGTTGTTTGTTTTTTTCTTTTAAATTGGTTTAAGTTCTTATAAATTGGTTTAAAGATGCTGGATAGGCCAGGCGCAGTGGTCATACCTGTAATCCCAGCATTTTGGGAGCCTGAGGCAGGTGGATCACCTGAGGTCAGGAGTTCAAGACCAGCCTGGCCAACAGGGTGAAACCCCATCCATACAAAAAATATTAAAAATTAGACAGGAATGATGGTGGGTGCCTGTAACCCCAGCTGCTCAGGAGGCTGAGGCGGGAGAATCATTTGAACCTCAGAGGCAGAGGTTGCAGTGAGCTGAGATCACACCATTGCAGTCCAGCTGGGGGACAGAGTGAGACTCCATCTCAAAAATATATAAATAAATAAACAAATAAATGCTAGATGTTACACCTTTGTCAAAGGCTTAGTTTGCAAAATTTTTTCAATTCTCTAGGTTGTCTGTTTACCCTGTTGATATTTTATTTTGCTGTACAGAAGCTTTTTAGTTTAATTCAATACCATTTGACAATTTTTACTTTTGTTACAATTGCTTGTGGCATCTTCCTCAGGAAATCTTTGCACATGCCTATGTCTTGAATGGTATGGCTTAGGTTGTCTTCCAGGGTTTTTATAGTTGAGTTTTTACATTTAAGTTATTAATAAATCTTGAGTTAATTTTTGTATGTGGTTTAAGAAAGGGGTACAGTTTCAGTTTTCTGAATATGGCTAGCCAGTTATCTCAGCACCATTTACTGAATAAGGAATCCTTTCCCCATTGCTTGTTTTTGCCAAATTGATCACAAATCAGATAGTTGTAGGTGTGTGGTCTTACTTCTAGGTTCTCTATTCTCTTCCATTGATCTATATGTATGTTCTTGTACCAGTACCATGCTGTTTTGGTTACTCTAGCCCTGTAGTATAGTTTGAAGTTGGGTAGCTTGATGCTTTCAACTTTGTTCTTTTTGCTGAGGATTGCCTTAGCTATTTGGGCACATTTTTGGATCCATATAAATTTTAAAATAGTTTTTTTCTAGTCCTGTGAAGAAAATCATGGTAGTTTAATCAGAATACCATTGAATCTATAAATTGCTTCAGCAGTATGGCCATTTTAGCAATATTGATTCTTGGTATCTATGAGTGTAAAATGTTTTTCCATTTGGTTGTGTCATCTCTGATTCCTTTGAGCAGTGGTTTTTAGTTCTCCTTGTAGAGATCCTTTACCTCCCTTGTTAGTTTTATTTCTAGATGTTTTATTCTTTTGTGGCAATTGTGAATGGGAGTTTGTTTGTGATTTGGCTTTCAGCTTGGCTGCTGTTGGAGTGTAGAAATGATAGTGATTTTTGCACATTTATTTTGTATCCCGAGACTTTGCTGAAGTTGTTTATCAACTTAAGAGGCTTTTCAGTTGAGACAATGGGGTTTTCTACATATAAGATTTTGTCATCTGCAAACAGGGATAGTTTGACTTCTTCTCTTTCTATTTGAATGTCCTTTATTTTTTCTCTTGACTGATTACCGTGGCCAGAATTTCCAACACTATGTTGAATAGGAGGGATGAGAGGGGGCATCAACTTTTTGTACCGGTTTTCAAGGGGGATACTTCCAGCTTTTGTGCATTCAGTATGATATTGGCTGTGGGATTCTTATATATGGCTCTTATTATTTTAAGGTACATTCCTGCAACACTTAGTTTATTGAGAGTTTGTAACATGAATGGATGTTGAATTTTATCAAGAGCATTTTCTACATCTACAGAGAAAAGGATGAGTTTTTGTTTTCAATTTTTTATGTGATAAATCACATTTACTGATTTGTGTATTTTGAACAAACCTTGCATCCCAGGGATGAAGCCTACTTTATAATTGTAGATTAGATTTTTGATGTGCTGCTGGATTTGGTTTGCCAGTATCCTGTTGAGGATTTTTCCATTAGTGTTCACAAAGGATATTGGCATGAAGTTTTCTTTTTTTGTTGTGTCTTTGCCAGGTTTTGGTATAAGGATGACTCTGGCCTCATAGAATGAGTTAGGGAGATGTTTCTCTTTTTCAGTTTTTGGAAAAGTTTCAGTAGGAATGGTACCAGATCTTCTTTGTACATCTGGTAAAATGCAGCTGAGAAGCCATCTGATCCTGGCTTTTTGTTTTGTTTGGTAAGCTAATTATTACTGCCTCAATTTCAAAATTCATTACTGGTCTCTTCAGGGATTCAGTTTCTTCCTGATTCAGTCTTGGGAGGGTGTATGTGTCCAGGAATCTATCCATTTCTTCTAGATTTTCTAGTTTATGTGCATAGAGGTGTTTATAATATTCTCTGATGATTGTATTTCTCTTGGGTCGCTGGTAACATCCCCCTTATAATTTCTGATTGTATTTGAATCTTCTCTCTTTTTTTCTTTATTAGTCTATCTAGCAGTCTATCTTTTTTATTATTTTTTTCAGAATAGCAGCTTCTGGATTTGATGATGTTTTGAATGTTTTTTTCATGTCTATATCATTCAGTTCAGCTCTGATTTTGCTTATTTCGTTTCTTCTACTAGCTTTGGGCTTTGTTTGCTTTTGGTTTTCTAGTTTTTTTAGTTGTGATGTTAGATTGTTAACTTGAGATCTTTCTAGCTTTTGGTGTGGGCATTTAGTGCTATAAATTTCCCTCTTAACGCTGCCTTAGTGGTGTCCCAGTGATTCTGGTACGTTTTATTTTTGTTCTCATTAGTTTCAAAGAACTTCTTGATTTCTACCTTAATTTCATTATTTACCCAAAAATCATTCAGGAGAAGTTGATTTAATTTCCATGAAATTGTATGGTTTTGAGTGAATTTCTTTGTTTTGAGTTCTAATTGGATTGTGCTGTGGTCCGAGAAACTGTTCATTATAATTTCAGTTCCTTTGCATTTGCTTAGGAATGTTTCACTTCTGAATATGTGATCAATTTCACAGAAAGTGTCATGTGGCACTGAAAAGAATGTATATTCTTTTGGTTTTGGGTGGAGAGTTCTATAGATATCTATCAGGTCCATTTGATCCAGTTCAGGTTCTGAATATTTTTGTTAATTTTCTTTGTCAATGATTTAATATTGTCAGTGGGGTATTAAAGTCTCCCACTGTGTGGGAGTCTAAGTCTCTTTGAAGGTCTCTAAGGATTTTCTTTAGAATCTGGGTGCTCCTGAGTTGGGTGCATGTATATTTAGGATAGTTAAGTCTTCCTGATAAATTGAACCCTTTATGTTGAATTGGAGCCTGTTTAATTGAACCCTGTTGAATTACCCCATTATGTAATGCCCTTCTTTGTCTTTTTTGATCTCTGTTGGTTTAAACTCCGTTTTGTCAGAAACCAGGATTGCAACCCCTGATATTTTTTTCTGCTTTCCATTTGTTTGGTAAATTTTCCTCCATCCCTTTACTTTGAGCCTATGTGTGTTATCACATGTGAGATGGGACTTTTGAAGACAACATGCCAATGGGTTTTGGTTCTTTATCGAGCTTGCTGCTCTGTGTCTTTTAATTGGGGCATGTAGCTCATTTACATTTAAGGTTAGCATTGTTATGTGTGAATTTGATCCTGTCATTGTGATGTTAGCTGGTTATTTTGCAAACATTTATGTGGTTGCTTCATAGTGTCACTGGTCTATGTACTTCAGTGTGTTTTCGTAGTGGCTGGTAATAGTTTTCCCCTTCCATACTAAGTGCTTCCTTCAGGAGCTCTTGTAAGGCAGGTCTGGCGGTAATACATACCGTCAACATATGCTTGTCTGAAAAAGGATCTTATTTTTTCTTTGTTTATGAAGCATAGTTTGGCCAGATATGAAATTCTGGGTTAAAATTTCTTTTCTTTATGAATGTTGAATATTGGCCCCAATTTCTCCTGGCTTTGAGGGTTTCCACTGAGAGGTCCACTTTTAGTCCGATGGGCTTCCCTTTGTAGGTGACCTTGTCTCTGTCTCTGGCTGCCGTTAACATTTTTTCTTTCATATCAACCTTGGAGAATCTGATGATTGTGTGTCTTGGGGATGATCTTCTCATGGAGTATCTTACTGGGGTTCTCTGCATTTCCTGAATTTGAATGTTGGCCTATCTAGCTAGGTTGGGAAAGTTTTTATAAATAATATCCTGAAATATGTTTTTCAAATTTGTTTTATTCTCCCCATCTCTTTCACGTACACCAATCAGTCACAGATTCATTTTTTTTACACAATCCCATATTTCCTGGAGATTTTGTTTATTTCCTTTTATTCTTTTTTCTCTATTTTTGTCTGCCTGTCTTATTTCAAAAAGAAGGTCTTGAAGCTCACACTTTTTCTCCATTTAGTGTATTCTGCTATTAATACTTGCAATTGAATTATGAAATTCTTGTGTTTTTTTCAGCTCTATCAGGTCAGTTACATTCTTCTCTGTACTGAATATTTTGTTTGTCACCTCCTGCACTGGTTTATCATGGTTTTTAACTTGCTTGAATTGGGATACAATGTGCTCCTTTAGCTCAGTGAAATTCATTTTTATCTGTATTTTGAATTCTACTTCTGTCACTTCAGCCGTTTTAGTCTCAGCCCAGTTCTGAACCCTTGCTGAAGAGGTGACTTGGGCATTTGGAGGAACAAGAGCACTCTGGCTTTTCGAGGTTTCAGTGTTCTTGCAGTAATTCTTTCTCATCTTTGTGGGCTTATCTACCTTCATTCTTTGAGGTTATTGATATTCGGTTGGGTTTTATTTTCTCTTAACAGTCTGGCCACATTTCAGTAGGGCTGCTTCAGTTTGCTGAGGGTCCACTCCAATCCTTAGTCACCTTAGATTTTCCAGTATCTGGAGGTATCACCAGTGAAGATTGCACAACAGCAAAGATGGCAGCCTGCAGTCTTTTTTGGGAGCTTCATTCCGGAATGCACAGACTTCTTGCCAGCCTGAATGCACCAGTAGGAGGTGGCTGGAGATGTTGGTTGGGAGGTCTCACCCACTCAGGAAGAACAGAATTGGGGACCTACTTAAAAAGGCAGTCAGCAATGCTTTCATAAAGCAGGTGTGCTGGGCTGGGGTACCGCTTTTACCTCCAGTCAGTCAGCTTGGGATCTCCAAAGTCTGGAGACTGGAATGGCTAAGTCACTGAAACACCAAAGATGGCAGACCATTCCTCCTTCTAGCAGCTCTGTCTCAGAAAGTTTTCAAATCTCTGTTGGCCAGAGAACATTGGCAGGAATAGCTGGAGTCCCCAGTTAGGAGGTTCCCCCTACTGAGGAGGAACAAATCAAGGACTCACTTAAGGAAACAGTGTGGCCATGCTTTTATAGAGCAGCTGTGTTATGCTGGGGTGCCACTACTGCCCTGGTCAGCTTGGGCTCTCTAAAGCCCACAGGCTAGAATGGCTGAGTTGCTCAAGGAGCAGATTGCAGCCTGCCCCTCCCCTTGGGAACTTCATCCTGTCCCAGGTCCCAGATAGGGGCAACACTGTTGCCGGTGGCTGGCAGGAATTCCAAGCCAGTGAGTCTTATACTGTGAGGCACCATAGAAGTGGGGCCCACAGACCATCACTACTCAGCACCCTGTATTCAGCCCCCTTTTAGGGGTATGTATGATAGTTCAACCTCCTGCCTTGCCTGAGTTGCAGTCACCTTTGCCAGGAATTCTGGAGCTGGTAGGCCATCGCCCTTCCCTGTTTTTCTCCATTCTCCATGAGTTGAGCTATTTCCTTGATCAGTCCCACTGCAAGTACCTGGATGTTTCAATTGAAGGTGCTGTATTTGCTCATTCCTTTTCTCTCTGTGAAAACCATGCACTGTAGCTGCTTCTAGGTGGCCCCCTCCTGTGTCTTTATTTCTTTGTACAGTTTAGTTGTTTCTGGGACCAGACAGATTAGATCCTGTCTTAACAACTTCCAATGTGTGTGACTTTGATATTACATCTCCCTTTTTTTGTGCCTGAGAATTTTTGCCTACAAATTGGAGATAATGTTGCTACACACCTCATAGTTTTGTTGTGAGATTTAAAAGTGATAATTCTCATGATGCTCAGAAATACGTTCTTGACACAGTTTTGCTGCTCAGTAAATGACAGCTATCATCATCATAATCACCATCATCATTATCATTACCATAATCATCACAACTCTTCCTGAAACCACTGCAAAACAGTATGGGATATAAAAGAGAGGAAATTGTAGAAGAGTGAGCCAGAAGTGACACCTCAGGAGTCTTTATTCCCTGACTAGTTCCAGAGAAGGCATGCAAGACACTGTCCTGCAGACTCACCTAGTGGTGTACAGGGAACTATTGCTGAACTACCCCTGAAACTATTGCTGTGGAATAAAAGATGAAATGCTCCTGATTATTGTAAATACAAAATTGTATGCAGGATTGTGTAAAGACAAGGCCAGGTTGGGCTGCCAGAATGAGCCAACAGCACATGATGTGCTTCCCCCTGCAGAGAGCCTGTGAACAGACGTGCAGTCAGGGAGGTTTCACATCACCAAGATTCCTATCCCAGAAAAGCAGATGTTCATAGCTCTGGGAATGGAATGCGACCCTTGTGGAGAGCCTATAAACGGACGCATGAGGGGCACCTGTTCATATGGATAAGATAGAGCTATAAACACCCATATCTTGCCACAGCTCTTCTAGGCCTCTTTGGGGTTAAGACATACTCCCTTCTGAGAATTTCTGGTCTAACGCATTGTCTAGCTTCACGTCCTGTTTCTATGGATTGTTTGTAACCAGCTTTTGCTGCAACTGTTACTGCTGATTAATATCTTGCTAATCATAGGTTATAGAAAGACTGTTTCTGTTTTAAGGCTGTGTTAGAAATTACTGATGCACACACTATATTGTAAATTCTTATCTCTGTATACTGTATTTCTGCATACAGCTGTCATCTTAAAGAATTATTTCATCCCCATGTGACCATCTCACCTCATAATCAAATGACCCTAAATCCCTCACTAACCTACCCCCACCATCACTAAACTTAATAATAAATGCAGGTATATCTAGTGCATTGGCAGCTTCATGGGACCAGAAGGCAGTGACCCCCCCGGACCCAGCTTTCACTATCTTGTATGTGCCTATTATTTCTCGACCTGCTGATCTGCCTGGGAACAAAGAGAGACATTGCATTGTGGGCTGCTGGCCAGATCCCACAATAGTGGTGATCTTACATAATCTGCAACAAGAGTGCAGCCCAGAAAAGGTATTATGACATTCAGGGTGTAGAGATGAGTTTCACTTGGGGGCAGAGGCAAGGGGATCACCTTGAAAGAAACAAAATCCCTCCTTGTCTCTTTAGGAATATTAACAAATAAATTTTACATCTATTACTTTGTTGTGAAGTTATGATTGAAAACAGCATTGTCTACGGGTTAACAGAGCACCAGGGTGAGTCATCACAGGTACACTGGCTCTGAATGGTACTTATGACCTCAGTGCAAAAGGCCTGAACTATTCAATGGCTCATGAAATGTCAATTGCTGACCCTCTGGATGGACTCTCAACTGGAGGGGTTTCTTCAAAGAAAGACTGGGTCTTAGGGTAGATATCTCATGGAAGGACGGACTCTGGAACCACGAAATGACAGACTGGACAAGTAGTTTAGCAAGGAATATTGGAGTACACACTCTTTCTGAAAATGGCATGAGCTACGGGTTCTCCTATGAGACTGAATTTAGACATGTACTTAGGACAAGCTTCAGAAGTTGGGAGAAACAGGCCAGGTGCAGTGGCTCATGCCTGTAGTCCCAGCACTTTGGGAGGCAGAGATGGGCAGATCACTTGAGGTCAGGAGTTCAAGACCAGTCTGGCAAACATGGTGAAACCTTGTCTCTACTAAAAATACAAAAATTAACCAGATGTTGTGGTGGGCACCTGTAATCCCAGCTACTTGGGAGACTAAGGCAGGAGAATCACTTGAACCTGGGAGGCAGAGTTTGCAGTGAGCTGAGATCATGTCACTGCACCCCTGCCTGGGTGACAGAGTGAGATTCCATCTGATAAAATAAGAAATAATAAAAAATTTAAAAAGAATCTGGGAGAAACAGCTGTATAGCATGGCTGGCATATGTGTTTAAGGCCCCTTCATGGAAGAGAGAACAAGCCCAGAGGAAAGTAAAAACCACACACTTCCAGGGTCCAAGGCCTTGCATGCCTCTTGGGATAACGAGAAGAGTTCTGGTCATTGAAGGATATCTTTTGATTTCTGGCATTAGCCAGATGCTGCCATGGTCTACAATCTAGATCTCCAGGAGAAAAGTCATTGAGTCCAGGTAGGCAATTAGACATTCCATTTGTTGCATACTTTCTACCTCATGATGACTATGCTAGGTATTTCACATGTAATGTCACATTTAATTCTTTCTATAACCATAGTAGCTAGAAATTATTATTCATAATGAACAAGAATTAAAATTAATTTTAAAATTAAAAGTAATTTAAAAAATAATTTAAAAAAGTAATTAAAATTCAGTATGATAAATTCTGTGTTCAGTATAAGTACAGGAATATGTAACAATAAATAGGAGAAGGAGATAATTCAGGGAAATATGTTGTTTTTTTTCACATAATTCTTCCTTTTAGCTGAGACCTTAAATGTGTTTGACATAATCCTAACCCCAAGAGCTTGGAGATGAAAGAAAATAAATTTCTTCATAAAGACACCACTGACAAGTGGAAGAAAGCATTTGAGTAATGATGAGTATCTCAAAATGACTGAATGCTGCTTGGAGTTTGGTTGCCAGAGAAAAAAACTGGAAAGATAAAAAGCAACTAGATCATCAAGAAAATAAACAGTTAAGGTGCTAGAAATGTATCCAAAAGGTATTTGTATTTAGTTCTTTCTGCCTCCATATACTGAACGGATTGTACAAAAGTCTGCCTTGTCTGGAATAGTCCTGGTCATTCATCTCTGATCTCTACCTCCTCTACCTACTTGGCTGTATGGGTCAGTGAAGACACAGGCTGCTTTCCTTACACATCTATCACTATTGTTCAAAGGGCCACTACTAGTTCTTTAAGTTATTTCTTCCATGAGGTCAGTGAGTGGGCTATACATCTCAAGAGTTATGCCTAAATTTGGCCTAAGTAAATGCTGCACCTCAGCTGTGACCCTAAATTAGCATTAAACAGCACTCTCCCTGGAACTATCTCAGTAGTCCCTGAGGACTATTTTGATTGTAGTTTAATTATTCTTGCCTCTGTGTAAAATTCAGAGAAACTTACAGGGCAGGGAATAGCCTGGTGGGGGAATATGATGGCATTTATAGGGTATCGCAACATCCAACCACAGGAAAACTTTATCCTCTACCTCTGAAAGATAGAGAGATTGTCAGGTTGCATTTACTTGATAATTCAGTAGAAAATGAGAAAGATACAGAACATGAATAAAATCATTTAGTTTTAAGACATTACTTATTAAATGAAGGAGATATAGGCAATTAGCTATTCAGAAATATGTGACTGGTGAAAGTTTATTTATTTCAAATTTCAAATGCAAGACCTTTAAGGAGTTTAATTGAGAATGGCAAGAAGCCTAGAGAAAGATGAAGAGAGACATAAGGACAGAGAAACCAAGAGAGAGAGATTAAATGTATAAGACATGAGAAGGAGAAAAAAAATGATGGATAGGTGGAAGGACTAAATTGCAGCTTCCACTCGGATGGACAGAGCAGCGTGTGGAGATTCACACTGTGAACTTTTGCTCCAAGAACTACTGGGGAAATATACCAGGAAAGCAGAGAAAATCCACAAACCCTTTGAAGGAAGTGGATTGCTCCTGCAGGACCTGGGAGACAGCAAAATACTGTGAGTGCCCAAACTGTGAAGGCAGTAAAAGGGGGTCATCCACCCCTGAACACACACCCTCAGTGGGGAATCTGAAGGTCCAGGTCATGAGAGAAGGATTTGATCTTATCTGGAGCAGAGACAATGTAGAGAGCTGAGCAAAATACAGGGGTAGAGAAAACAGTGGGAAAAGACCTGTCGGCTCTCTGAATCCCCAGGGAAGACATTTCTCACTTGTCTCACAGGCATCCTTGGGGAGGGCTACCAGAGGAACTAGGAAAAGACCACAGGGACAAGAAAACCTTTAGTTGAACTTTCTAACAGTTACAATCGGATGTGAAGCTTCCTGTCCAGAACTCGGGGAGGGTGTGAGTCTGGTGTGCAGACTCTACAGGTGAAGGAGGTGTGAAAGCCTTGCTTGCTTTCTCAGCTGTGAGGCTGCTAGCCTAGGACAAGTTCTCATCCTGCTCACTCACTACCTGGAAACAAAGTTGGTGCTGTTGGTTGGGGCAGGGTGGGAGTAAGACCGGTCTTTTGGGTTGCATGGGAGCTGGGTGAGGCCTGTGACTGACAGCTTTCCCCCACTTCCCTGACAACCTGCATGACACAGCAGAGGCAGCCATAATACTCCTGAGAACATACCTCCATTGTCCTGGGAACCACACCCCATCCCGCACAGCAGCCACAACAAACCCAACCCAGAGAGTCTGAGCTCAGATACACCTAACCCTGTCCCACCATGGTCTTTCCCCACCGACCCTGGTAGTTGAAGTAAAAAATCATATTCTTTTGGGAGTTCTAGGGCCCCACCCACTGCCTGATCCTCCCTATACTACCACAGCTGATGCTTTCTTGAAAGCACCACCTCCTGGCAAGTGGCCAATCAGCACAAAACTAGTGCACTAAACAACTACAACTAAAGACCAACACAGAGTCCATTCTACTCCCCTGCCCCCTACACCAGAGCAGATGCTGGTATCCATGGCTGAGAGACCTGAATATGGTTCACATCACAGGACTCTGTACACCCCCTGACAAAAAAAAAACAGCCCAAAGCCTGGCACTTATGCTGGGTGGCTAGATCCAGAAAAGAAATAACAATCACTACAGTTTGCTCTCAGGAAGCCACATCCCAAAGAAAAGGGGGAGAGTACTGAATCAAAGGATCACACTGTGGGTCAAAAGAATCTGAACACCAGCCCTTGAGCCCCAGATCTTCCCTCTGACATAGACCTCTCAAATGAGAAGAAACCAGAAAAACAATTTTGATAATATGACAAAACAAGGTTCTTTAATGCCCACCAAAAAAATCAAACTAGCTCACCAGCAATGGATCCAAAACAAGAAGAAATCCCTGAATTGCCAGAAAAAGAATTCAGAAGGTCAATTATTAAGCTAATCAAAGAGACACCAGAAAAAGGTGATGCCCAACTTAAGGAAATTTTTTAAAAAATGATACAAGGTATGAGGAGAGAAACCTTCAGTGAATTAGCATAAATACAAAACAATCACAACTTCGGAAATGCACTTACAGAAATGCAAAATTTACTGGGAAGTCTCAGCAATGGAATTAAACAAGCAGAAGAAAGAACTTCAGAGCTCAAAGACAAAGTTTTTGAAATAACCCAATCCATCAAAGACAAAGAAATGAGAACTTTTAAAAAAGTGAACATAAACAAAGCCTCCAAAAAGTTTGGAACTATGTTAAATGACCAAATGTAAGAATAATTGGCATTCCTGTAAAAGAAGAGAAATCCAAAACTTTGGAAAACACATTTGGGGAAATAACTGAGGAAAACTTGCCCAGAATTGCTAGAGATCTAGACATCCAAATACAAGAAGCTCCAAGAACACCAGACAAATTCATCAAAAAAAGATCATTGCCTAGGCATATAGTCATCAGGTTACCTAAAGTCAAAACGAAGGAAATAATCGTAATACCTATGAGGCAAAGGCACCAGGTAACCTATAAAGAAAAACCTATTAGACTAACAGCAAATTTCTCAGCAGAAACCCTACAAGCTAGAAGGGATTGGGGCCCTATCTTCAGTCTCCTTAAACAAAACAATTATCAGCCAAGAATTTTGTATTCAGCAAAACAGCTTTATACATGAAGGAAAGGTACAGTCTATTTCAGACAAGCAAATGCTGAGAGAATTCACCACTACCAAGCCAGCACTACAAGAACCAATAAAACGAGCCCTAAATCTTGAAATGAATCCTGGAAACACATCAAAAAAATCTCTTTAAAGCATGAATCTCACAGGACATATAAAACAAAAATACAATAAATAAAATAAAATGAAGGTATTCAGGCAACAAAAAGCATGATGAATGAAACACCACCTCACATCTCATTGCAAACATTGAATGTAAATGGCATTAACGCTCCACTTAAAAGATACAAAATGGCAGAATGGATAAGCATTGAGGGCTTACCCATGGGTAAGGCCTCTTGAGGGCAGTATCTGCTGCCCTCAAGTTACTCATCTAACACATAAGGACTCACATAAACTTGAGTTAAAAAGGTGAAAAAAGACATTCCATGCAAATGGATACAAAAAGAGAGCCGGAATGGCTATTCTTGTATCAGACAAAACAAACTTTAAAGCAACAGCAGTTGAAAAAAGAGGGATATTATATAACGATGAAAGGCCTATCCAACAGGAAAATATCACAATCCTGAATATATGTGCACCTAACACTGGAGCTCCCAAATTTATAAAACAATTACTACTAGACCTAAGAAATGAGATAGACAGTAACACAATAATAGTGTGGGACTTCAATCTCTACTGACAGCACTAGACAAGTTATCAAGACAGAAAGTCAACAAAGAAAAAATGAACTTAAACTATACCTTAGAACAAATGACTTAACAGTTATTTACAGAATATTCTACCCAACAACCACAGAATATACATTCTATTCATCAGTGCATGAAACTTTCTCCAAGATAGATGATGCAGTAGCCACAAAACAAGTCTCAATAAATTTAAGTAAATTAAAATTATATCAAGCACTCAGACCACAGTGGAACAAAAATGGATATCAAATACATAGAAATTAAATAACCTGCTCCTGAATAATCATTGGGTCAACAATGAAATCAAGATGGAAATTTTAAAATTCTAGGAACTGAACGATAATAGTGACACAACCTATGAAAACCTCTTGGATACAGCAAAGGCAGTGTTAAGAGGAAAGTTTATAGCCTTAAATGCTAACATCAAAAAGTCTGAAATAGCACAAATAGACAGTCTAAGGTCAAACCTCAAGGAACTAGAGAAACAAGAAGAAACCAAACCCAAACCCAGCAGAGAAAAGGAAATAACCAAGATCAGAGCAGAACTGAATAAAATTGAAACCAAAAAATACAAAATTAAATAAAACAAAAAGCTGGCTATTTGACAAGATAAATAAAATTGATAGACCATTAGCAAGATTAACCAAGAAAAGAAGAGAGAAGATTCAAATAAGCTCAATTAGAAAGGAAATGAGAGATATTACAACTGACATCACAGAAATACAAGATTACTCAAGGCTACTATGAACACCTTTACATGAATGAACTAGAAAACCTAGAGATGATGGATAAATTTCTAGAAATATGCAACCCTCCTAACTTAAATCAGGAAGAATTGAAAACCCTGAACAAAACAATAACAAGCAGCGAAATTGAAAAGGTAATAAAAATTACCAACAAAAAAACCCAGGAGAACAGGTATTCACAGCTTAATTTAATCAGACATTTAAAGAACAATTGGTACCAATCTTATTGATACTATTTCACAAGATAGATAAAGATAAAATTTTCCCTAAATCATTCTATGAAGCCAGTATTACCATAAGACCAAAATCAGAGAAAGACATAACAAAAAAAGAAATCTGAAGACCAACATAACTGATGAACATAGACGCAAAAATTATGGATAAAATACTAGCTAACTGAATCCAAGAGAATATCAAAAAGATAATCCACCATGAACAAGTGGGTTTCATACCAGGGGTGCAGGAATGGTTTAATATATTCAAGTCAATAAATGTGATACACCACATAAACAGAATTAAAAACAAAAATCACATTATCTCAAGACATTCAGAAAAGCATTTGAAAAAATTCAGCATTGCTTTATGATTACAACCCTCAGCAAAATCAGCAAAGGACACACCTCATCTATGACAAAAGCTATCTATGACAAACCACAGCCAAAATAATACTGAACGGGGAAAAGTTGAAAGCATTCCCTCAGAGAACTGGAACAAGACAAGGATGCCCACTCTCACCACTTTTATTCAACATAGTACAGGAAGTCCTAGCCAGAGCAATCAGACAAGAGAAATAAAGCACGTCCAAATAGGTAAAAAAGAAGTAAAATTGTCGCTGTTTGCTGATTATATTATTGTATACCTAGAAAATAAATACTTCTTCAAAAAGCTCCTCCAACTGATAAATAAATTCAGCAAACTTTCAGAATGCAAAATTAATGTACACAAATCAGTAGCTCTGCTACACGCCAACAGTGACCAAGCTGAGAATCAAGTCAAGAACTCAATCCCTTTTAAAATACGTGCAAAAAAAGAAAGAAAATACATAACAATATACCTAACCAAGGACACGAAAGACCCCTACAAGAAAAAAAAAACAGAAAACACTGCTGAAAGAAATCATAGATGACACAAACAAATGGAAACACATCCCATGCTCAGGACGGGTAGAATTAATAGTGTGAAAATGACCATACTGCAAAAAGCAATCTACAAATTCAATGCAACTCTCATAAAAATACCATCATCATTCTTCACAGAACTACAAAAAAAAGTCCTAAAATTATATGAAACCAAAAAAAAGCCCACATAGGCAAATTAAATCTAAGCAAAATGAACAAATCTGGAGGCATCACAATACCTGACTTCAAACTATATTATAAGGCCATAATCACCAAAACAGCATGGTACAGGTGTAAAAATAGGCATATATATACCAATGGAACAGAGTATAGAACCCAGAAATAAACCCAAATAATTACAGCCAATGATCTTGGAGAAAGCAAACAAAACCATAAAGTGGGGAAAAAACACCCTATTCAACAAATGGTGCTGGGATAATCGGCAAACCACATGTAGGACAATAAAACTGGATCCTCATCTCTCACTTTATAGAAAAATCAACTCAAGGTGGATCAAGGACTGAACTCCAAGACCTGAAACCATAAATATTCCAGAAGATAACATCAGAAAGATCTTTCTAGACATTGGCTTAGGCAAGGATTTCATGACCAATAACCCAAAAGCAAATGCAACAAAAACAAAGATAAATAGGAGGGATTTAATTAAATGAAAGAGCTTCTGCACAGCAAAGAAACAGCAGAGTAAAAAGACAACCCACAGAATGGGAGATCTTGACAATCTACACATCTGCAAAGGACTAATATCCAGAAACTACAACGAACTCAAACAAATCACCAAGAACAAAACAAACAATCCCATCAAAAAATAGGCTTAGGACATGAATAGACAATTCTCAAAAGAAGATATACAAATGGTCCATTAGAAAAAGAAAAAGTTCTCAACATCACTAATGCTCAGGGAAATTCAAATCAAAAGCACAAAGCGATACCACCTTATTCCTGTAAGAATGGCCATAATCACAGGGCAATCAGGCAGGCGAAAGAAATAAAGGGTATTCAATTAGGAAAAGAGGAAGTCAAATTGTCCCTGTTTGCAGATGACATGATTGTATATTTAGAAAACCCCATCATCTGAGCCCAAAATCTCCTTAAGCTGATAAGCAACTTCAGCAAATTCTCAGGATACAAAATCCATGTACAAAACTCACAAGCATTCCTCTACACCAATAACAGACAAACAGAGAGCCAAATCATGAGTGAACTCCCATTCACAATTGCTTCAAAGAGAACAAAATACCTGGGAATCCAACTTACAAGGGATGTGAAGGACCTCTTCAAGGAGAACTACAAATCACTGCTCAGTGAAATAAAAGAGGACACAAACAAATGGAAGAACTACAAACCACTGCTCAGAGAAATAAAAGAGGACACAAACAAATGGAAGAACATTCCATGCTCATGCATAGGAAGAATCAATATCGTGAAAATGGCCGTATTGCCCAAGGTAATTTATAAATTTAATGCCATCCCCATCAAGGTACCAGTGACTTTCTTCACAGAATAGAAAAAAAACTACTTTAAAGTTCATATGGAAGCAAAAAAGAGCCCACATTGCCAAGTCAATCCTAAGCCAAAAGAACAAATCTGGAGGGATCACACTACCTGACTTCAAACTATGCTACAAGGCTACAGTAACCAAAACAGCATGGTACTGGACCAAAACAGAGATATAGATCAACAGAACAGAACAGAGTCCTCAGAAATAATACCACACATCTACAACCATCTGATCTTTGACAAACCTGACAAAAACAAGAAATGGGGAAAGGATCCCCTATTTAATAAATGGTGCTGGAAAAATTGGCTAGCCATATGTAGAAAGCTGAAACTGGATCCCTTCCTTACACCTTATACTAAAATTAATTCAAGATGGATTAAAGACTTAAATGTTAGTCCTAAAACCGTAAAACTTTAGAAGAAAACCTAGGCAATACCATTCAGGACATAGGCATGGGCAAGGACTTCGTGACTAAAACACCAAAAGCAATGGCAACAAAAGACAAAATTGACAAATGGGATCTAATTAAACTAAAGAGCTTCTACACAGCAAAAGAAACCACCATCAGAGTGAACAGGCAGCCTACAGAATGAGAGAAAATTTTTACAATCTACCCATCTGACAAAGGGCTAATATCCAGAATCTACAATGAACTCAAACAAATTTACAAGAAAAAAAAACCCATCAAAAAGTGGGTGAAGTATATGAACAGACACTTCTCAAAAGAAGACATTTATGCAGCCAACAGACGCATGAAAAAATGCTCATCATCACTGGCCATCAGAGAAATGCAAATCAAAACCACAGTGAGATACCATCTCACACCAGTTAGAATGGCGATCATTAAAAAGTCAGGAAACAACAGGTACAGGAGAGGATGTGGAGAAATAGGAGCACTTTTACACTGTTGGTGGGACTGTAAACTAGTTCAACCATTGTGGAAGACAGTGTGGCAATTACTCAAGGATCTAGAACTAGAAATACCATTTGACCCAGCAATGCCATTACTGGGTATATACCCAAAGGATTATAAATCATGCTGCTATAAAGACACATGCACACGTAAGTTTATTGCGGCACTATTCACAATAGCAAAGACTTGGAACCAACCCAAATGTCCATCAATGATAGACTGGATTAAGAAAATGTGGCACATATACACCATGGAATCCTATGCAGTCATAAAAAATTATGAGTTCATGTCCTTTGTAGGGATGTGGATGAAGATGGAAACCATTATTCTGAGCAAACTATCACAAGGACAGAAAACCAACCACCACATGTTCTCACTCATAGGTGGGAATTGAACAATGAGAACACTTGGATGCAGGATGGGTAACACCACACACCGGGGCCTGTCGTGCGGTGGGGGAAGGGGGGTGGGATAGCATTAGGAGATATACTTAATGTAAATGATGAGTTAATGGGTGCAGCACACCAGCATGGCACATGTATACATATGTAACAAACCTGCACGTTGTGCACATGTACCCTAGAACTTAAAGTACAATAAAAATAATAATAATAATAAAAGAATGGCCATAATCAAAAAATCAAAAAACAGTAGATGTTTGCGTGGATGTGGTGATCAGGGAACACTTTCACACTGCTGATGGGAATGTAAACTACTACATCCACTATGGAAAACAGTGTGGCGATTCCTTAAAGAACAAAAAGTAGATCTGCCATTTGATCTAGCAATTCCACTACTGAGCATCTACCTAGAGGAAAAGAAGTCATTGTACGAAAAAGATACTTGCAAACATATGTTTATAGCAGCACAATTTGCAATTTCAAAAACATGGAACCAGCCCATTAATCAACAAGTGGATAAAGAAATTGTGAGATATATATATATATATATATATATATATATATATATATATACATATCCCCAAAAACCCCATCCAAGGGTCAGCAGCCTCAAAGATTGAAACTAGACAAACTCACGAAGATGAGAAAGAATCGACAACAACAAAAATGCTGAAACCCAAAAGGCTAGAGTGCCTCATCTCCAAATAATTACATCTCTCCAGCAAGGGTGCAGTACTGGATGGAAAATGAGATGAATGAATTGACAGAAGTAAGCTTCAGAAGGTGGGTAATAAAAAACTACACTGAACTAAAGGAGCATGTTCCAACCCAATGCAAAGAAGCTAATAACCTTGATAAAAAGTTAGAATAGCTGCTAACTATAATATATATATTATATTCTATAAATATATATATTCTATAAATATATATATTCTATATATAGAATATATATATATAACTAGAATATATATATAGTATTCTATTCTTTATACATATAAAGATATTGTGATTGATATATATAATGGAATAGTACTCAGCCATAAAAAAACACACAAATTGATGGTATTCGCACCAACCTGGATGGAACTGGAGACTATTATTCTAAGTGAAGTAACTCAGGAATGAAAAACCAAACATCATATGTTCTAACTCATGAGTGGGAGCTAAGCTATGAGACTGTAAAGGCATAAGAATATATAATGCACTTAAGGGACTCGGGGGAAAGGGTGGGAAGGGGTTGAGGGATGAAAGACTACAAATTGGGTTTAGCGTGTACTGCTCAGGTGATGGGTGCACCGAAATCTCACAAATCACCACCAACTAACTTACTTGTGTAACCAAATGCCACCTGTTTCTCAAAAACCTATGGAAATAAAAATTTTAAAGATAAATAAATTAATTTCTGAGATGCTAGGCAATAACATAATCACAAGGCAGAGTGATCACTTTCCAGTGCACTGGTAATGTGATTACACTTAAATAGAAAGAAAAAGGATAGCATTTTTTCAAGAAAGAAGCAAATACTTGTTCCTACCTACTGGCTATTTTATTTGAGAATGAGTGTTGAAGTTACTGCTGAGAATAAGGGGGCAAGTTTAGTGTAATAAGTATGAAAACTATGAAAAGGTCATGACATAACTTTTGTGGATGAGGAGTAAAAAACCTTTCAGAGGAAAATTTAGATGAACAGAGACAACTTTGAAGGCACTACTGTTCCCTTTACCTCCTTGACTGGAAATAAGAGGCAGAGAAGTTAACTGAGATTCCTCAGGAAATAAATTTAGAAATAAAATTAGAACTGCTAGAATTACAAACACTATTATATGTCATTATTACAAAGTCAGTCATCTTCCACATTTGCAATGATTCTACATAAGAAAAGAAAGGAGCCTTAGGACTGTAGAGTAGGTGACTTAATCTAAGGAGGAGACTAGAAATAAATGGGAAAAGCAAGGTAAAATAGAATATTGTTTAATTAAGAAAGGCAAGTCAGAAGACTCTCAACTATCCCTCATGTGTATTCACTAGTCTACTCATGAAAATCTGTAGACAGGAAGACAAGGAATAGGACTTTGAAATGACACAGCCTTCCTTTGTGTGAAGAACTCTTTTTAACCTCATGAAATCAGATGGCAATGTGCTGATTATTCATGCTTTACACCAACATCCTGAAGAAAAAGTGAGGCAGAAATTTCTGAGGATCTTATAAAGCAGCATATAGATTCCACAGGGTCTCCATAGTTATTCTCAAATAAATGGAGCACCTAGACCCATGTGAATTTTAGGGTTTCCTAAGAGGAAAAACATTTTGGGTTTCTATCATGGATGAATCAGCTAAGTATCAAAGTTTTGGACAATTTTTAAAAGTTCATTTCTTCCTATATCTTCCTACCTTACAATGATAGTCCCTGTTCTATAGTACCTAAATTTTTTCTTTAATGGCATTAAGTGACCCTAGCAAGGATGCTTCTAGATGCTACAGAAAGGTTCTTAGACTATCAGCCCATGTAGATCTGGGCAAGCAACAATGGTAGAACCATAGCAAATCTCCATTTCTACCACCAACTTAATACACTCTTTTTGTGCCTAGCCTCTCTTTTTTCTGAAAGAAGACATTTCACAGCCAGGTGCCAAGAAGCTACACCTTTAGGATGCAGTCTCTTCATTGCTTTCTTTATAGAATCTGCACTTTCCCCATCAAAGTGGCAACCACAATGAGAATATTTGTTAAATTCTTTGTAGGAAAATGATTATCAGACATTAGCATGAACCAAAGTCACCTGAAGGACTTGTTAGAATACAAATTGCTGAGAAATTAGCTTCTTTGCATTGGGTTAGAACATGATCCTTTAGCTCAGCGTAGCTTTTTATTACATATCTTCTGAAGCCTACTTCTGCAAAGTAGTATTCTTAGAGTTTCTGATATTAAAGGTTGGAGATGGATCCATAAAATTCATATTTTTAACAAGTTCCCAGGTGATAATGATGTTGCAGGCCTGGAAACCATACTTTGAGAACCACTGGCACATATATATGGAAGGCAGTGAGTTAAAGATAACACAGGGCCAGGTGCAGTGGCTCACGCCTGTAATCCCAGCACTTTGGGAGGCCTAGGCAGGTGGATAACCTGAGGTCAGGAGTTCAAGACCAGCCTGGCCAGCATGGCGAAAGCCTGTCTCTACTAAAAAATACAAAAATTAGCCAGGCATGGTGGCAGGTGCCTGTAATCCCAGCTACTCGGGAGGGTGAGGTAAGGAGAATTGCTTGAACCACGAAGACGGAAGTTGCAGTGAGCCAAAATCAGGCCACTGCTCTCCAGCCTGGGTGACACAGCAAGACTCCATCTCAGGGGGAAAAAAAAGAAAGGTAACACAGAAGGAAATGCTGGGCTAATTAATGTAGTGGAAACAAGAGTAGGGTAAATCAAGGGCCTTGCTTGAGAGAATTGGAAAAAAAAAGTAGCAATCTTTTATTTACACAATTTTTTTTGTGTGTGTGTGATGGAGTTTTGCACTGTCACCCAGGCTGGAGTGCAGCGGCTCGATCTCGGCTGACTGCAACCTCCACCTCCCGGGTTCAAGTGATTCTCCTGCCTCATCCTCCCGAGTAGCTGGGATTACAGGCGCCCGCCACCATGCCCAGCTAATTTTTTGTATTTTTAATAGAGACGGCATTTCACCATGTTGGTCAGGCTGGTCTCAAACTCCTGACCTTGTGATTCGCCCGCCTCAGCCTCCCAAAGTTCTGGGATTACAGGCATGAGCCACCGCGTCCGGTCGTATTGAGGAGCTTTACTATAAACAAAACAGAGAAATGTGAGGAATAATTAGAGGAAGACTTCCTTGTTTAGAAAGGAAAAATAAGCCTTTCTGTATGCTGTGGAGATGGTATATAAGAGAGAGAGAAAGAAAAGGGATAGAACGGAATATAGTGCAAAAATGGATTTCTGGCTTTTGCTGGAGAGTTAATTTGTAATAGCATGTGAGGTGGAAGAATATATGGGTGTATATCTCATATGTTTGTAGACACAGTGATAGGAGTATGTGTGATATTCACTTTTAATTGTATCTGTATTCTTAGTACAATAGGAGATAAGGTCGTCAATTGAGAGTGAAAATAAAAAGGATGTTAAAGCTTCCAGGACAGAAATTTATTGGGGCGGGATCAAAAGGAAATTACTGGAGTGGGGCCAAGATGGCTGACGAGAAACAGCAGCGATCAGAGTCTCCCATCGGAAAGAACCATAATTAGCATGTGAATCCTTCACCAGCAACCAAGATATCCAGGTTCTCTCACCAGAACTGATAAAGCGGCTGGCGTGATCCATGGAGAGGAAGAAAGAGCAGTGTCCTGCGGTGGCCACCTGAGAGCAGCATGAGGCATAGGAGCCCCCACACCCAAGCCAAGAGTGGTGGTAAGTGTCCCACCCAGCCAGGGAAACCATGCTTTTTCCACAGAACTGTGCAACCCACAGATCAGAAGATCCCACTCGCAAACCCACACCACTAGGGCCGAGGGCCCCAACCCATAGCCGTGCAGATTCTCAAGCACCTCTCAGCTAGAATTTGCTTAAGCATGCTGAGCTCCTGAGGGGAAGGCGACCAGCAGCACAGCTGCAACTGCCTGCTGTCTAAGCCCTTTGAGCCCCTTGGGGAGGGGCAGGAGCCAATACTGGGATTCACAATTGTCTAAGACACTAAGCTCTCTGGGCAGGGAAAGCATGCAATCCATCTCTATAGCTCCGGGCCGTGCTTTTTCCCAGCTGGAGCTGGGGAGGCTGGACGGCTTGGTCCCAATAAGTGTCCCTCACAGCCCAACACACTGACAGTGACAGACTGCGGCCAGAGCGCCTCTTCAGGTCTGAAACTGACTTATCCTTTCTCACTGAGTGGGGCTTCCCTGCAGGAACTCTAACTCCAGCCAGAGGCTCAGGGACAGAAGCCAGATCTCCCTGGGCCTGAGCCCCTGGTGGGAGGGGCCGCCGCAGTCTTTGCAGACCAGCAGACTTAGCCTTTCCTCCTAATAGTTCTGAGGAATCCGGGAAGCCCGGACGAGTAGGTTTCCCCTCAGTGAAGCACACCCCCTCCATCAAGGGACAGTCAAAGTGCTTCATTAAAAGGGTCCTATTCCCCATGACATCCATCCGGGTGAGACCCTCCAACAGGAGTTGTCAGACACCCTATACAGGAGTGATCCTACTGGCATCAGGTTGGTGCCCCTTGACATTAGGGATTTCAGAAGAAAGAGCAGCCACCCATCTTTGCTGTTCTCCAGCCTCCTTGAGTGACATCTCCAGGTGCTGGAGCGAGCCAGATGAATAGGGCCTGAAGTGAACATCCGGCAAACCACAGCAGCCCTACAGAAGAGAGACCTGATGATTGAAAGAAAAACAAACAGAAGGCAACAAAAGAATCAACAACAAAAAAATTCCCTACAAAAACCTCATCCAAGGGTCAACAGCCTCAAAATTGAAACTAGACAAACTCACAAAGATGAGAAAGAATCAGCAAAAAAGGGTGAAAACCCAAAAGGCTATAGTGACTTTTCCAAATGATTGCACGGTCTCCCAGCAAGGGCACAGAACTGGATGGAAAATGAGACGAATGAATTGACAGAAGCAGGCTTCAGAAGATGGATAATAAAAAACTATGCTGAGCTAAAGAGCATGTTCTAATCCACAGCAAAGAAGCTAAGAACCTTTATAAAAGGTTAGAGGAGCTGCTAACTAGAATAATCAGTTTAGATTATTCTAAACTGATGGAGCTGAAAAACACAGCATGAGAACTTCGTGAAGCATGCAGAAGTATCAATAGGCGAATAGACCAAGCAGAATAAAGGATATCAGAGTTTGAAGACCACCTTGCTGAAATAAGGCATGCAGACAAGATTAGAGAAAAAAAATGAAAGGGAACAAACAAAGCCTCCAGGAAATGTGGGACTTTGTAAAAAGACCAAACCTACGATTGATTGGAGTACCTGAAGGAGATGGGGAGAATGGAAACAAGCTGCAAAACACACTTCAGGATATTATCCAAGAGAAATTCCCCAACCTAGCAAGAAAGACCAACATGCAAATTCAAGAAATACAGAGAACACAACTAAGATACTCCTTGAGAAGATTAATCCCAAGACACATAATCGTCAGATTCTCCAAGATTGAAATGAAGGAAAACATGTTAAGGGCAGCCAGAGAGAAAGACAAAGTACCCTACAAAGGGAAGCCCATCAGACTAAGAATGGAGCTTCAGCAGAAACTCTACAGGCCAGAAGAGAGTGGGGGCCAGCCAATATTCAATATTCTTAAAGAAAATAATTTTCAACGCAGGATTTTATATCCAGCCAAACTAAGCTTCATAAGCGAAGGAAAAATAAAATCCTTTCCAGACAAGCAAATGCTCAAAGATTTTGTTACCACCAGGCCTCCCTTGCAAGAGCTTCTGAAGGGAGCACTAAATATGCAAAGGAAAAACAGGTATGAGCCACTGCAAAAACACGCCAAAATATAAAGATCAATGACACTATTAAAAAAACCCCACCAACTAATGTGCAAAGAAACCATATAGAATAATGATGACATGATCAAATTCACACATAACAATACTAACCTTAAAGGTAAATGAGCTAAATGCCCCAATTAAAAGACACAGCCTGGCAAATTGGATAAAGAGTCAAGACACAATGGTGTGCTGTATTCAGGAGACCCATCTCACATGCAAAGATGCACATAGGCTCAAAATAAAGGGATGGAGAAAAATCTTCTAAGGAAATGGAAAGCAATAAAAAGCAGGAGTTACAATCCTAGTCACTGAAAAAAAAGAGTTTAAACCAAAGATCAAAAAAGACAAAGAAAGGCAAAACTAATGGTAAAGGGATTTATTCAACAAAAGGAGCTAACTATTATAAATATATATGCACCCAATACAGGAGTATAAAAAGGTATTAAAAAGTCAAGAAACAATAGATGCTGGCAAGGCTGTGGAGTAATAGGAATGCTTTTACACTGTTAGTGGGAACATAAATTAGTTTAACCATTGTGGAAGACAGTATGGCGATTCCTCAAGGATCTAGAACCAGAAACATCATTTGACCCTGCAATCTCATTACTGGAGATATGCCCATAGGAATATAAATCATTTTACTTTAAAGGCACATGCACACCTATGGTTTATTGTAGCACTATTTACAATAACAAAGCCATGAAACCAACCCACATGCCCATCAGTGATAGACTGGATAAAGAAAATATGTTACATATACACCATGGAATGCTACACAGCCATAAAAAGAATGAGATTATCTTCTTTGTAGGGACATGGATGAAGCTGGAAGCCATCATCCTCAGCAAACTAGCACAAGAACAGAAAACCAAACACCCAATGTTCTCACTCATAAGTGGGAGCTGAACAATGGCAATACATGGACAAGGTGGGGAAAAACACACAACAGGGCTTGTTGGGGGGTGAGGGGTAGAGGAGGGAACTTAGAGGACAGGTCAACGGGTGCAGCAAACCACCATGGCACACATCCCTATGTAAGAAACCTGCGTGTTTTGCACATGTATCACAGAACTTAAAGTAAAAGAAAAAAAGATTTCAAGACAAAAGACGATGTGTAAAATAGTTACTTAAAAGTGTGAGAGAATAAATGGACTAAGGATGTATAGCAGGACTGAGGGACCTCATCAAGAGCACTTACTCTAAGCCTATTATCCAAAGGTTGTCTCGTGGTATGGATTTTTGAAGAACTCAGCGTAAAGAGCAACATCTTGTTTATAAAGGTCTTGGAATCCTGTAATGTCAGCCACGTCTCAAAAGGTTCTATAGGGTCATCGCCACCGTAGCCGCCAAGAGGAGCTGGGAGGACGACGGTAGCCTGTGAGGCTCCTTGTAGACAACGTGGCGGCGGCGATGTCCGCGAGCCAGGCGAGTGTGGCAGCGGCAGCAGCGGGGCCTGGGGGCGCGGCAGGGCGGCCTGGGCTTTGGCCTCCCTCTAGTTCCCTGGAAGTGGGCCTGTGGCTAGCGCGGGAGCAGCAGCAGAGGCGGAGGCTCCAGCGCGTCTCTCTCCTCCCCCTCAGCCTGAGCCGGGGGAGGCCAGGCGGCCCGGGTGTTTGAAGGTGTGGGCGGCTGCCGGAGATTGTGAGAATTCTCTTCACGAGAATATGGAGACTGTTCAATCACCAGGAGCACAAAGTTATCATTGTTAAGCTGGATAATTCAGGGAAAACTACCACCTTTAACAATTTTCTATGAATGAAGTTGTACATACATCTCTTGTAGTAGGAAGTAATGTAGAAGAGATAGTGATTAATAATACACGTTTCCTAATATGGGATATTGGTGGCCAAGAATCTCTTCGTTCTTCCTGGAACACTTATATATTAACACAGAGTTTGTAATAGTTGTGGACACTACAGAGAGAGGATTTCTGTAACTAGAGAAGAACGCTATAAAATGTTAGCACATGAGGACCTAAGAAAAGGTGCATTGCTGATTTTTGCTAATAAACAAGATGTTAAAGAATGCATGACTGTAGCAGAAATCTCCCAGTTTTTGAAACTAACTTCTATTAAAGATCACCAGTGGCATACCCAGGCATGCTGTGCTCTAACTGGCGAGGGATTGTGCCAAGGACTTGAATGGATGATGTCACGACTTCAGATTATGTGATTTCTACTGACGTCTTCTCACAGATTTTGTATAAATGAAGTGCCAGGCTTTACCTGAAAGCTGCAAAAAATAACGGTTTAGATATATTTATAATAAACTGATTTAAACTTTTTCTATAAGAAGAAAAATTAAGACCACTTAATGAAAACAAAGATGAAGTCTCACCTTCCAATTTGCTTTCTCATTAGTTTTTTCAGAGTAAGTTATTAAAGCTGTAATAGACATTTTTCTCATAATGAATCTTCTCAGGACATTGTGTAGCCTGTGGTAAGTACAAAGGGAGAGGAAGACATTTTGAAATTTAAGAGCTTTATTATCAGCATAACCCTCCCTAGTTGAATGTTGTTTTCTTCTTGTTCCATTAAGTCAAAATACAAATCAGCACAGATATTCAGTTTCCAATATTTTAAAAAGTAATGTTACTTAAGTATTTTGCTTAATGTTGTGTGTGTATTGTGTATGAACCTCAAGTTCAAGTTAATGACTTTGATTTATGTTCTAAAGAAAAACAGTACAAATATTAACGATATCCTTAGTTACAACCATAATGAGATACGTATTGACATTGGTGTTAAGTGCCATTTTATACTTTCTCCATATGTTCTCTGTATTGTACTAACCAACCTACCAAATCACTGAGCTGCTTGTTAAAAAAAAAAAAAAAAGGAAACGGAAAAGGAGAAAGCATGACGTTGTGTATCTATTTTTTGTTGTTGACCAATCACACACATGGAAACATGTAACTCAGAGTGGGATAGCTATCAGATTCTTGGCTTAGTATTACTAATGAGCAGGATTGTACAATGAGAAACTATCAGAGTATTCCTATCAATGGTCCTTATGGCATCTAAATTACTGAATTATTAATCCATTAATCAGTGAATCATAAATTATGATTAAAATTATCAAATGAGGCCAGGCGCGGTGGCTCACGCCTGTAATCCCAGCACTTTGGGAGGCCGAAGCAGGCGATCACGAGGTCAGGAGCTCGAGACCAGCCTGACCAACATGGTGAAACCCTCTCTACTAAAAAAATACAGAAATTAGCTGGGCGTGGTGGTGCGCGCTTGTAATCCCAGCTATTCAGGAGGTTGAGGCAGGAGAATCACTTGAACCTGGGAGGTGGAGGTTGCGGTGAGCTGAGATCACGCCACTGCACTCCAGCCTGTGCGACAGAGCAAGACTGTCTGAAAAAAATATATATATATATATCAAATGAATTCTCAGTATTAATTGAAAACTGTTGTGTGAAACATGTCTACTTAGAAAAGTAACATTCTATAAACACTATTAAACAACTTAGCTATATTATTTTTAAGTATTAAATTATATATCAAGCAGTTAAAGTGAATTTCAGAGTAAAAGGCATGTTTCTGAGCAACACTGATAATTTCTTAATTTGCAAATTTCTTCTTTCTTATTTTAGTATTTGGAGTATAGTGTGAGATTTTTTATTTCTAAATTTTGTTGTATCTTCTATTACATAAATGCATTGTTTGACAATTATAAAATGCAATTGTTTTTTTGAATGATTTTCAGAATTTGACTTACAAATTGATTAATACAATGTATTATTTGTACTAAGAAGTAACTTGACCCCTCCCCCCAAAAAAGTTTCTATTACTAACCACTAGTGGAAATTGAAGCCCAGGGCAGGTAAGAGACTCTTGGTTAGTAAAGAGCTCAAACAGAATCCAGGGCTTCTGACAAACAAACAAGTGCACTATCTTGGAACATTTCTAGGCAGGACTGACTGCACCCATTTTGTGCCTATACATACTCCAATCAGAGGAATAGAGTTCTGACGATACACCTTGAGGAGGGTAAGATTACACATGTGTGTTTGGGGTCATGGTTGGAGGAGAAGAGGGGCCCAGAGGACAACTCTGAGAGGATCCAGTGTCTCTGCCTATTGTCCTATGGTCAAAGATCCAATCCTTGTGCCCAAACCCAAGCCCTCAATATCCATGAGGCAAGAGGAAATGGTGGAACAATGTGCAACTTCTAGCGCCACCCACCCCCCCTTCTCCTAGAGATACAGCAAGTGAAATTGAGTGTAAGAAACTATGTTTGAGCATTGAAGTGCTCGGCTGCACATTTCACCTCAGCTGAGAGCTAATTTATTTTTCTTCTTCAAAGCATCACAATTTCATCTAAATGTGCCGGAACCGATAACCAGCTTCAATGAATGACTCACACTACTAACCTGTACAGGTGCTGTGTGCTATAGTGATTTTTAGAGCAGTTATGCTCTCACAGTGAAAATAAGAAGGAACCTAGGAGGACAGAGAGGAGCCAAGTGTGTGGGTGGGATAGAAATTTCAAGATAAGTTTATCTTAATTTTAGTAAAGACTCTTGGTGACTAAAAGCCACACCTGGTTTAGGGCCTAAGGTAGAAGAGAAAAATATTTAAATGTGAGTATTGAGCCTTTTTAAAAAAAAAAGCAACTTTTATTTTAGATTCAAGGGGTATATGTGCAGGTTTTTTACATGGGTTTGTAGTATGGTGCTGAGGTTTGGGATACAATTGATCTCATTACCCAGGTAGTAATCAGAGTACCCAGTAGGTAGTTTTTCAACCCTTAACCCCTAGTAATCTCCATTGTTTATTGATCCCATCTTTATGTCCATGTGTACCCAAAGTTTAATTCCCGCATATAAGTGATAACATGTGGTATTTGGTTTTCTATTTTTTCATTAATTTGCTGAGTATAATGGCCTCTAGCTGCATCCATGTTGCTGCAAATAATATAATTTTATTCATTTTTATGGCTGGATAGTATGCCATAGTATGTACTACATATTCTTTATTGAATCCACCATTGTTTAGTACCTAGGTTGATTCCATGTATTTGCTATTGTAAATTGTGCTCTCATGAACACACACATGCATGTATTTTTTTAACTTTAAGTTCTAGGATACATGTGCAGAAAGTGCAGGTTTATTACATAGGTATACATGTGCCATGGTGCTTTGCTGCACCTTATCAACCTCTTATCTAGGTTTTAAGCCCCACATGCATTAGGTATTTGTCCTAATGACCTCCCTCACCTTGCCACCATCCCCTGCAAGGCCCAGTGTGTGATGTTCGCCTCCCTGTGTCCATGTGTTCTCATTGTTTAACTCCCATGTATGAGTGAGAACATGCAGTGTTTGATTTTCTGTTCCTGTGTTAGTTTGCTGAGAATGATGACTTCCAGCTTCATCCATCTCCCTGCAAAGGACATGAACTCATTCTTTTTTATGGCTGCATAGTATTCCATGAAATATATGTGCCACATTTTCTTTATCTAATCTATCATGGATGGGCATTTATGTTGGTTCCAAGTCTTTGCTATTGTAAATAGTGCTGCAATAAACATATGTGTGCATGTGTCTTTATCGTAGAATGATTTATAATCCTTTGGGTATATACCCAGTAATGGGATGGCTGGGTCAAATGGTATTTCTGGTTCTAGATCTTTGAGGAATAACCACACTGTCTTCCACAATGGTTAAACTAATTTGCACTCCCACCAACAGTGTAAAAGCATTCCTATATCTCCACAGCCTCACCAGCATCTGTTGTTTCCTGACTTTAATGATCGCCATTCTAACTTGCGTGAGATGGTGTCTCATTGTGGTTTTGATGTGCATTTCTCTAATGACCAGTGATGATGAGCTTTTTTTCCTATGTTTGTTGGCCACATAAATGTCTTCTTTTAAGAAGTGTCTGTTCATATCCTTTGCTCACTTTTTGATGGGGTTATTTCTTTGTTTTGTTTTGTTTTTTGTAAATTTGTTTAAGTTTCTTGTAGATTCTGGATATTAGACCTTTGTCAGATGGATAGATTGCGAAAGTTTTCTCGCATTCTTTAGGTTGCCTGTTCACTCTGATGCTAGTTTCTTTTGCTGTGCAGAAGCTCCTTAGTTTAATTAGATCCCATTTGTCAATTTTGGCTTTTGTTGCAATTGCTTTTGGTGATATAGTCATGAATTATTTGCTCATGCCTTTGTTCTTAATGGTATTGCCTAGGTTTTCTTCTAGAGATTTTAAAATTACAGGGTTTACATTTAAGTCTTGAATCCATCTTGAGTTAATTTTTGTGTAAGGTGTTAAGGAAAGGGTCTAGTTTCAGTTTTCTGCATATGGCTAGCCAGTTTTCCCAGCACCATTTATTAAATAGGGAATCGTTTTCTCATTGCTTGTTTTTGTCAGGTTTGTTGAAGATCAGATGGTTGTAGATGTGTGGTGTTATTTCTGAGATCTCTGTTCTGTTTCCATTGGTCTATATATCTGTTTTGGTACCAGTACCATGCTGTTGTGTTTACTGTAGGCTTGTAGTATACTTTGAAGTCAGGTAGCGTGATGCCTCCAGTTGTGTTGTTTTTGCTTAGGATTGTCGTGGGTATACAGGCTCTTTTGTGGTTCTATATGAAATTTAAAGTAGTTTTTGTCTGATTCTGTGAAGAAAGTCAAGGGTAGTTTTATGGAAATTGCACTGAACCTATAAATTACTTCAGACAGTATGGCCATTTTCATGATGTCGATTTTTCCTATCCGTAGAGCATGGAATGTTTTTCCATTTGTTTGTTTCCTCTGTTATTCCCTTCTGCAGTGGTTTGTAGTTCTCCCTGAAGAGCTCCTTCATGTCCCTTGTAAGTTGTATTTCTAAGTATTTTATTCCATGTGTAGCAATTGTGAATGGGAGTTCACTCATGATTTGTCTCTCTGCTTGTCTATTATTGGTATTTAGGAATGCTTTGATTTTGTATTCTGAGACCTTACTGAAGTTGCTTTTCAGCTTAAGGAGTTTTTGAGCTGAGACTATGGGGTTTTTTAAATACACAATCATGTCATCTGCAAACAGAGACCATTTCCATTTATCTTTTCCTATTAGAATACTCTTTATTTCTTTCTCTTGCCTGATTGCCCTGGCCAGAACTTCCAATACTATGTTGAATAGGAGTGGTTTGAAAACTAACCTGCACAATGTGCACATGTACCCTAAAACTTAAAGTATAATAATAAAAGAAAAAAAAAGGGCATTCTTCTCTTTTGCCGGTTTTCAAATAGAATGCTTCTAGCTTTTGTCCATTCAGTATGATATTGGCTATGGGTTTGTCATAAATAGCTCTTATTATTTTTTGATATGTTCCATCAATACCTAGTTTATTAAGAGTTTTTATCATAAAGCAATGTTGAATTTTATCAAAGGCCTTTTCTGCATCTATTGAGGTAATCGTGGTTTTTGTCATTGGTTCTGTTTATGTGATGGATTACATTTCTTGATTTGCATACATTGAACCAGCTTTGCATTCCAGGGATGAAGGCGACTTGATCATGGTGGATAAGCTTTTTGATATGCTGCTGGATTTGGTTTGCCAGTATTTTATTGAGGATTTTCGCATTGATGTTCATCAGGGATGTTGGCCTGAAATTTTCTTTTTTTGTTGCCTTTCTGCCAGGTTTTGGTATCAGGATGATGCTGGCCTCATGAAATGAGTTAGGGAGGAGTCCCTGTTTTTCTATTTTTTTGGAACAGTTTGAGAAGGAATGGTACCAGCTCCTCTTTGTAACTCTGGTAGAATTTGACTGTGAATCCCTCTGCTCCTGGCCTTTTTTTTCGTTGTTAGGCTATTAATTACTGCCTCAATTTCAGAATTTGTTATTGATCTATTCAGGGATTCAACTTCTTCCTGGTTTAGTCTTGGGAGGATGTATGTGTCCAGGAATTTATCTACTTCTTCTAGATTTTCTAGTTTATTTGCATAGAGTTGGTTATAGTATTTGCTGATGGTAGTTTGTATTTCTGTGGGCTCAGTGGTGATATCCCCTTCATCATTTTTTATTGTGTCTATTTGATTCTTCTCTCTTTTTTTTATCAGTCTGGCTAGAAGTGTATCTATTTTGTTAATCTTCTCAAAAAAAGAGCTCCTAGATTCGTTGATTTTTTGAAGGGTTTTTCATATCTCTATCTCCTTCTTTTCTGCTCTGGTCTTAGTTATTTCTTGTCTTCTGCCAGCTTTTGAATGTGTGTGCTCTTGCTTCTCTAGTTCATTTAGTTCTGATGTTAGGTTTTCCATTTCAGATCTTTCCCACTTTCTGACATGGGCATTTAGTGCTATAAATTTCCCCCTTAACCCTCTATTAGCTGTGTCCCAGAAATTCTGGTACATTGTCTCTTTGTTTTCATTGGTTTCAAAGAATTTTTTTTATCTCTGCCTTAATTTTGTTATTTACCCAGTAGTCATTTAGGAGCAGGTAGTTCAGTTTCCATGTAGTTGTACAGTTTTGAGTGTGTTTCTTAATCCTGAGTTTTAATTTGATTGCACTGTGGACTGAGAGACTGTTTCTTATGATTTCCATTCTTTTGCACTTGCTGAGGAGTGTTTTACTTCCAATTATGTGGTCAACTTTATAATAAGTGTTATCTGGTGCTGAGAAGAATGTATAGTCTGTTGATTTAGGGTAGAGAGTTTTGTAGATGTCTTTTAGGTCCACTTGGTCTACAGCAAGTCCTGAATATTCTTGTTAATTTTCTGTCTTGTTGATCTGTCTAATATTGACAGTAGGGTGTTAAAGTCTCCAACTATTATTGTGTGGAAGTCTAAGTCTCTTTGTAGGTCTCATAGAACTTGCTTTATGAATCTGGGTGCTCCTGTATTGGGTGCATATATATTTCAGATAGTTAGCTCTTCTTGTTTCATTGATCCCTTTACTATTATGTAATGTCCTTCTTTGTCTTTTTTGATCTTTGTTGGTTTAAACTCTGTTTTTTCAGAGACTACAATTACAACCCCTGCTTTCTTTGCTTTCCATTTGCTTGGTAAATATTCCTCCACCCCTTTATTTTGAGCCTATGTGTGTCTTTGCGTGTGAGATGAGTCTCCTGAATACAAAACACCGATGGGTCTTGACTCTTTATCCAATTTGCCAGTCTGTCTTTTAATTGGGGCATTTAGCCCATTTACCTTTATGGTTAGTATTGTTATGTGTGAATTTGATTCTGTCACCATGATGCTAAATGCTTATTTTGCACATTAGCTGATGCAGTTTCTTCATAGTGTCATGGTCTTCATCTTTTAGTGTGTTTTTGCAGTGGCTGGTACCAGTTTTTCCTTTCCATATTTAATGCTTCCTTCAGGAGCTCTTGTGAGGCAGACCTGGTGGTGACAAAATCCTTCAGCATGTGCTTGTCTGTAAACAATTTTACTAATCCTTTGCTTATGAAGCTATGTTTGGCTGGATATGAAATTCTGGGTGTAAAATTCTTTTCTTTAAAAATGTTGAATACTGGCCCCTCACTCTCTTCTTGCTTGTAGGGTTTCTGCAGAGAGAACTGCTGTTAGTCTGATGGGCTTCCCTTTGTAGGTTACTTTGCCTTTCTCTCTGGCTTCCTTAACATTTTTTCCTTCTTTTCAACCTTGGAGAATGTGATGATTATGTTTCTTGTGGTTATTCTTCTCTAGGAGTATCTTAGTGATTTTCTCTGTATTTCCTCAATTTGAATGTTTGCCTTCCTTGCTAGGTTGGGGACGTTCTCCTGGATAATAACCTGAAGTGTGTTTTCCAACTTGGTTTTATTCTCCCTGTCACTTTCAGGTACACCAGTCAATCATAGGTTTTGTCTTTTAACACAGTTTCACTTGTATTGGAGCCTTTGGTCATTTCTTTTCATTCTTTTTTTTCCAAACTTGTCTTCACGACTTATTTCAGTATGTTGATCTTCAATCTCTCATATCCTTTCTTCTGCCTGATCAATTCAGGTGTTGATACTTGTGTATGCTTCATGAAGTTCTCGTGCTGTGTTTCTCCACTCCATCAGGTCATTTATGTTCCTCTGTAAACTGGTTATTCTAGTTAGCAGCTCCTGTAACATTTTATCAAGGTTCTTAGCTTCCTTGCACTGGGTTAGAACATGCTCCTTTAGCTCAGAGGAGTTTGTTATTACCCACCTTCTGAAGCCTACTTCTGCCAATTTGTCAATCTTATTCTCCATCCAATTTTGTGCCCTTGCTGGAGAGGAGTTGTGATCATTCTGAGGAGAAGAGGCATTCTGGTTTTTGGAATTGTTAGCATTTTTATGCTGGTTTTTCCTCATCTTTGTGGATTTATCTACCTTTGCTCTTTGAGGCTGATTACCTTTGAATGAGATTTTTGTGTGGGAGTCTTTTTGTTGACTTTGATGTTGCTTTCTGTTTGTTAGTTTTTCTTCTAACAGTCACACCCCTCTTCTGCAGGTCTGCTGCAGTTTGCTAGGGGTCCATTCCAGATGCTGTTCACCTGGGTATCACCAATGGAGGCTGCAGAATAGCAAAGACTGCTGCCTGCTCCTTCCTCTGGAAGCTTTGTCCCAGACTGACACCGACCTGATGCCAGCTGGAGCTCTCCTGTATGAGGTGTCTCTCTAACCCTGTTTGGCGGTTTCTCCCAGTCAGGAAGTATGGAGGTCAGGAACCCACTTGATGAGGCAGTCTGTTTCTTAACAAAGCTGGTGCACTGTGCTGGGAGAATCCCTCTTGTCAGGATCAGCTGATCTCTTCAGAGCCAGCAGGCAGGAGAGATTAAATCCACTGAAGCTGCACCCACAGCCACCCCTCCCCCAGGTGCTCTGTCCCAGGGAGATGGGAGTTTATCTGTAAGCCCCTGACTGTGGCTGTTACCTTTTCTTCAGCGATGCCCTGCCCAGTTAGGAGGAATTTAGAGAAGCAGTCTGGCCACAGTCGCTTTGCTGCGCTGTGGTAAATTCCACCCTGTCCACACCTCCCCGCCTCCTTAGAACTGTCAGGAGAAAACCATCTACTAAAGCCTCAGTAATGGTGGATGCCCCTCCCCCTATCAAACTCGATCATCCAAGGTCAACTTCAGACTACTGTGCTGGCAGTGAGAATTTCAAGCCAGCGGTTCTTAGCTTGCTGGGCTCCATGAGAGTGGGACCCGCTGAGTGAGACCACTTGGCTCCCTGGTTTCAGCCCGTTTTCCAGGGGAGTGAATGGTTCTGACTCACTGGGGTTCCAGGCACCACTGAGGTATGCAAAAAATCTCCTGCAGCTAGGTTGGTGTCTGCCCAAACAACTGCCCAGTTTTGTGCTTGAAACCCAGGACCTTGGTGGTGCAGGCACACGAGGGAATCTCCTGATCTGCAGATTGCAAAAACCATGGGAAAAGCATAGTATTCCAGCCAGGTAGCACTGTCTCTCAAGGCTTCCCTTGGCTGGGGGAGGGAGGTTCTCCCATCTTCTTGCACTTCCCGGGTGAAGCGATGCCCCACACTGCTTCTGTTCGCCCTCGTGGGTTGCACCCACTGCCTAACCAGTCCCAGTGAGATGAACTGGGTACCTCGGTTAGAAATACAGAAATCACCTGCCTTCTGCATTGGTCTAGCTGAGAACTGCAGACAGGAGCTGGTCCTATTCGACCATCTTGGTCCCAACCCTCAGATATATCTTTTGAATAGAATTACTTATTTTCCTTTGTGTATATACCCAGTAATAAGATTACTCAGTCAAATGGTAGTTCTATGTTTAGTTTTTTGAAGAATCTTCAAACTGCTTTCCACAGTGGCTGAACTAATTTATTTCCTCACCTATGGTGTACAAGTGATAGTTTCTTTTGCTGTGCAGAAGCTCGTAAGTTTAATTAGGTCCTACTTGACAATTTTTGTTTCCATTGCTACTGCTTTTGAACACTTAGTCATAAATTAGTTGCCACGGCCAATGTCCAGAATGGTGTTTCCTAAATGTTTTCCCGGATTTTTATAGTTTTAGGTATTATCTTTAAGTATTAAATTTACCATGAATTAGTTTTTGTATATGGTTAAAAGTAGGGGTCCAATTTTATTCTTCTGCATATAGTTAACTGGTTATTACAGCACTATTTGTTGAATAGGGGGTCCTTTCCCCATTGTTTACTTTTTTCAACTTTGTTGAAAATCAAATGGTTTTAGGTGAGAAGCTTTATTACTGGATTCTCTATTCCATTCCATTGGTTTATGTGTCTTTTTTTTAATCACTACCATGCTGTTTTGGTTACTGTAGCCATGTAGTATAGTTTGAAGACAGGTAATGTCATGCCTCCAGTTTTGTTCAATTTGTTCAGGATTTCTTTGACTATTCTTATAGCTATTCAAGCTATTTTCTAGTTCCATGTGAATATTACAACAGCTTTTTCTAATTATGTGGAAAATGATGTTAATAGATTGATAGGAAATACCATTGAATCTGTAGTTTGCTTTTGGTAGTATGACCGTTTTAACAATATTGATTGATTCTTTAACAATACTTATCAATATTAATTCACTTTTGATTCCATGAGCATGGAATGTTTTTCCATTTGTTTGTGACATTTATGATTTATTTCAGCAGTGTTTTGTAGTTTTTCTCATAAACATATTTCCCCTTTTAGCTAGGTGTGTTTCTACATGATATGGTTATTATGAATGAGATTGCATTCTTGATTTGGCTCTTAGCTTAGAAATGCTACTAATAGTTGTACATTGATTCTGTGTCCCAAAACTTTACTGAAGTTGTTCATCAGGCCTAGGAGCATTTTGGTGGAGTCCTTAGAATTTTCTAGGCATAGAATTATGTCATCAGTAAATTGAGATAATTTGACTTCTTTTTCTATTTGGATGCCTTTTATTTCTTTCTCTTGTCTGATTGCTCTGGCTAGGACTTCCAGTACTATGTTGAATAGGAATGGTAAGAGTGGGCATCACTGTCTTGTTCCAGATCTTTAGAAGAATGCATCCACCTTTTGCCTGTTTATTATGATGTTGGCTGTGGGTTTGTCATAGATGGCTCTTATTCTATGGTATGTTCCTTTGATGTCTGGTTTGTTGAGGGTATTTATCATGAAACAATGTTGAATTTTATCAAGAGCTTTTCCTACACCTATTTAATCATACAGTTTTTGTTTTTATTGTTGTTTATGTAGTGATTAATATTTATTGATTTGCATATGTTGAACCAACCTTGCATTTCTAAAATAAAGCCTACTTGATTGTGGTGAATTTGTTTTTTTGGTATGCTACTGGATTTAGTTGCTAGTATTTTACTGAGGATTTTCGCATCTTTGTTCATCAGGGACAGTGGCCTTAATTTTCTTTTTTATTTTGTGTTTTCCAGACTATGAAACTGGCTTCATAGAATGAAAGGGAGAAGTTTCTCCTCTTCGATTTTTCTGAATAGTTTTGTTAGGATTGGTATCAGCTCTCTTTGTATGCCTGATAAAATTTGTGTGTGACTTCATCTGGTACAGAACATTTTTTTGCTTGGTTTTTTATTACTGATTCAAATTTGGAACTTATTATATGATTCGTCAGGGTTTCAGTTTCTTCTTGATTTAATCTTGGGAGGTTGTGTGCTTCCAGGCATTCATCCATTTTCTCTATCTCTTCCAGTTTGTGCACATAGAGGCATTCATAATAGTCTCTGAGGATCTTTTGAATTTCCGTAGGGTTGCTTGCAATGTCACCTTTGTCATTTTTTATTGTGCTTATTTGGATCTTCTTTCTTTTCTTTAACTTAGCTAGTGGTGTATTGATCTTATTTGTCTTTACAAAAAAAAACAAGTTTTTTTTTAAATCATATGTTTGGAGTTTTGGGTCTCAATTTTATTCTGTTCTGCTGATTTTAGTTATTTCTTTTCTTCTGTTACCTTTGGGGTTAGTTTTTGTTTTTTTTTTTAGTTTTCTAAATGCAATGTTAAATTCTTAATTTGAGATATTTGTGACTTCCTGATGTAGGTGTTTAGCAGTATAAACTTTCCTCTAAACACTGTTTTGCTGTACCCCAGAGATTTTGGTATGTTGTGTCTCTGTTTTTATTTATCTTATCTCTAAGAACTTTTTTATTCTTTCCTTAATTTTATTGTTTAACCAGAAGTCGTTTAGTTTCCATGTAATTGTGTGATTTTTAGAGATCTTCCTTGTATTGATTTATATTTTTATTTCATTTTGGCCCAAGAGCATAGTTAGTATGATTTTAATATTTTTGAATTTATTGACCCTTGTTTTATACTTGAGCAAGTGGTAAATCTTAGAGTATGTTCTGTGTGCAGATGAGGAGAATGTATATTCTGTGATTTCTTGGGTGAAGTATTCTGTAGAAGTCTATTGAGTCCAATTGGCCAATTGTCAGCTTTAAGTCCAGAATTTCTTTGTTTTTCACCTCAAGGATATGTTCAATACTGTCAGTGGGGTGTTGAGGTCTCTCAATATTATTGTGTGGATGTCTAAGTCTTTTTGTAGGTTTAGAAGTGCTTGTTTTATGAATCCAGGTACTCTAATATTGAGTGCATATATATTTAGCATAGTTCAATATTCTTGTTGAATTGAACCCTTTATCATTATGTAATATCCTTTTTTGTCCCTTTTGACTGTGGTTGGCTTAATGTTTCTTTTATCAAATATAACAATAGCAATTCCTGCAACCCATTACTTTATGCCTATGAATGTTTACATGTGAGATTTGTATCTTAAATACACAAGGTGGTTGAGTCTTGTGTTTTTATTCACCTTGCCACTCTGTGCTTTTTAAGTGGATGTTTATATTACTTACATTCAAGGTTAATACTGGTATCTGAGATTTTGATTTGGTCATGAAGTAGTTAACTGGTTGCTTTGTAATGTTGACTTTGTAATTGCTTTATGAGGTCTGTGAGATATGTACTTAAGTGTGTTTTTGTGATAGCAGGTATCATTCTTCTATTTCCATGTTTAAAACTTCCTTAAGTGCTCCTTGTAAGTCTGACCTAGTGGTAACAAATTTTCTTAGTGATTGCTTGTCTGGAAAACATTTTATTTCTCCATCATTTGTGAAACTTAGTTTTATGAGATATGAAATTCTTGATTGCAATTTCTTCAAGAATCCTAATTATGCAGGAACATGAAATGTTTTCCTCTCAAAATTCTGTTCCAGGCTTGTGACTCTTAGTTCAGATGCACACTGTAGTCTATCTCCAGAGCACAATGTTATTGAGGGCCACAGGAAACTCTTGTTTAATGACTCTGTGGGAATGGTTTCAGGGTAGAACCTTGTTACTCAGCCCAATACAGATAGCTTTATAGTTTGCCTGTTCCCCAGTGTAATAGCACTGCTGGTTTGTGTAAAGGCAGGGCTCTATCTTTCAACTCATGCAGATAGGCGTTGGTTGTCATGATGTTGGATGTTTGAGTTGACATTACCTCAAGCTCTGGGGATGTGGTTATGTGACAGCAGAATTGGAAATGGATACATAGTTATCCACTTCCCAGCTGAACAGCATGTTTGAATCCTGAAGGGGATGGAGCAGGGTCATGATAGCCCAGAATTGAAGTGCTTGCTGTGATGGGAAGGAGCAAGCTGATCCCCAGGTCACTGGCCAGATGCTCAGAAAGGGGAAGGCAAAATGCTTAGGTGGTGAGAGCCCAAGGGAATATCACATGCCTGTTGGGATTGGGTTTTCAGAAGGGCTCTGGGACACAACTAAAATGCTCATTTGGGGGAAAAGTGGGAGGGCTGGGTGCCAGAAGGTCGTAAGCCTCATTTGGCAGGGAGTAGTGGAGGTGGGGAATTGTGGGGTGTGCAGTCTGCCCACTCCTCCTTTATATCTTGGCTGTAGAATCCATTCTGGTTGTGCACAACTATGCCAAGTCTCCTCATTCCCTCTCTGGCCTGAGGGCAGTGTGAGCAAGGGCAACAGCATAGGTGATGGTGAAAGGCTTTCAGGTACCTCTGGGCAATTTGGTCCCAGAGGAATACAAAATCATGACTGACTGCAGTGTTAGGCAGGGTAGGCAGGGGTGGGTTGGCTGCACTGGGAGCCCAAGCTGAAGTACCCTACCTGGCAAGGAGCAGTGGGGGTAGGGGTCATGTGGTATGCAGTCTGGCCACCTGTCAGTAAAGCATTTGTGGCATGCTGGAGTTGCACGAAAGTGCCCAAATAATGAGCCTTAATCAGGAAGTAAAGGATTTTCCTTAGAGATATTTCCAAGAAAAAACCCAGAGGGTAATAATTTTTATTTACTCAAGACTCAGAGACTATCAGGATTCTAATTTTCAGTGATCTTAGAATCCTTGAATGCTAGGTAGGGCTGAAAAATGTTTTTTTTAATCTCTGACTTTATACTATAAGTATATTGATACAATTATATATAATTAGGAAGAACATAAGAGAAAATAAAGAAGGGAAGAAGTGGGGGAAGGGAGGGAAAGGGAATAGAAGGAAAGATTTTCTGCTTTTAACCCCCACCTTTCCCTGCTAACATTAATATTTACATATTACATCCATTATTAATACTAACAGCTAATGTTTATGTTGGGCCTACTCTGTGCAACACACTACACTAAGCACTTTGTATGTTTTGTCAATAAGAATTAACCGTATCACAATTAGGTAGGTCCCATTACTATATTTATTGTGCAAGAAAGATAACTAATACCTTGAAAGGCTAGGGAATTTGACTTTAACTGACACAATAAGCTCTGGACTAACATTGTTCTGTAACTTTCCTTTTGCAACTGGTGTTATGTAGTAGAGCATTAACATGTAATTACATAGAGATTCTATGCATAGCATAACGTGCCATCGTTGAGTTTTACAGTAATTTAACCAATTTTTTCTAGATGAATATTTGAGCTATGTACATTTTGTTTTACAGTTACTAATACTGACATAGTGAATATTACTGAATATATATCTCTGTGCAAGTATAGTAGTGCTTAGGTAACATTGATTTCTAAAATTATTGTGTTCCTTTGATTTATGTGTCAATATTACATAGTGTTAATTACTGGGCTCTTATGATGTTTTATTTGTGTAAGAAAATTTATTGCTCATTTTTATCTTTAAAAGCATGATTTAATCTTTCATATGTTCTGCTCCAGTTGAATTTGACAGTCAGCTTGTCAGTTTCCAACAACAAAATTCTATGGCCTATTGATTTTTTACCTAATTATTTTAAATAACTTAACTAGTAGTAATATCTTTACAATATTCAGCCATCGTGAAACTTCTTTATCATTGCATGTCACTCTCAGCCATTTTTATTTCTTCTGCTCTGAATTTTCTATATATATTTTGGCCGCATTTTTATTGTCATATTATCTTTCATACTAACATTAATAATAGCTTTCTTAAGATTATTCACCTTTAATCTATTAAAATATTATAAATCTGTTTAATATATACAGTGGTGGGGTGGCTATGATGACAGACTCTGAAACCAGATTGCCTGAATTCAAGTCCTGGTTCTACACTTTGCAAGCTGTGTGACATTGTCAGAGCTTCATAGAGTTGCTATGAAATTTAAATTCACTAGTACACATAAGTTGCTTAGAACGACTTATAATATATTGTAATCACTCAATAAATTTAAGTATGTGAAAAGGACTCCATATTCTTACAAACTGTCTCTTATTTTTATTATAAAATTAATTTTAACTGCAAAAAACTACATAAATGCATTTTCTGTGTTAAAAAGACCCAAAACATTATAAATGATGTTAAATTTTTTCATTGACAATCCACCCCACAAATTAGCCACTAATGTATGATGGGTTTCTTTGTCGCGTTTTTCAATTAACTTATACACACATCATGAGTCATAAAATATATGGACTTTTACTTATGGGTTTCTTTTTAACACAAAATATATAAAATATTGCAGGTTACATTGGCAGTTTGCTCCTCTCAAATATTACCAAGATGATATGGAATTGTTTTCATGGACTTTTTATCCTTTTACAGTGATTGTTCTGCCTATTCCACTGTCACTTTCTTTTATTTCTAATAATTTCATATGTGTTGATAACTATCATTAAGTCCACTACATTATTTTTGGCTCTTCCTGAATACTCAGATTTGAGTTGTAGAATCAACATTTCAAAATCCATAGGTAAACAACCTTAATTACTATTGATTCAAATTCTTAGACTAAAATAGAACAGACAAATTTATTAATTTATTTAATTTTATAAGCTGCCAGTTTATGTTATTTTACTATAGCAGTCCAAATAAACTAAGACAATAATAAATTATCTCAAAAATGTATACCCCCTACCAACAGACAAAAATTTCACAGAGTACTTTAAACAACTTATTTCCTTCCTTTTTGATGCATTGCATGCTGATAATTCTTTTTTTCTTTTCTTTTTTTTAATTATTATTATACTTTAAGTTTTAGGATACATGTGCATAATGTGCAGGTTTGTTACATATGTATGCATGCGCCATGTTGGTGTGCTCCACCCATTAACTCGTCATTTAGCATTAGGTATATCTCCTAATGCTATCTCTACCCCCTCCGCCCACCCCGCAACAGTCCCCAGTGTGTGATGTTCCCCTTCCTGTGTGCATATGTTCTCATTGTTCAATTCCCACCTATGAGTGAGAACATGCGGTGTTTGGTTTTTTGTCCTTGCGATAGTTTGCTGAGAATGATGGTTTCCATCTTCATGCATGTCCCTACAAAGGACATGAACTCATCCTATTTTATGGCTGCATAGTATTCCATGGTGTATATGTGCCACATTTTCTTAATCCAGTCTATCATTGTTGGACATTTGGGTTAGTTCCAAGGCTTTGCTATTGTGAATACTGCTGCAATAAACATACTAGTGCATGTGTCTTTATAGCAGCATGATTTATAATCCTTTGGGTATATACCCAGTAATGGGATGGCTGGGTCAAATGGTATTTCTAGTTCTAGATCCCTGAGGAATCACCACACAAACTTCCACAATGGTTGAACTAGTTTACAGTCCCACCAACAGTGTAAAAGTGTTCCTGTTTCTCCACATTCTCTCCAGCACCTGTTGTTTCCTGACTTTTTAATGATTGCCATTCTAACTGGTGTGAGATGGTATCTCATTGTGGTTTTGATGTGCATTTCTCTGATGGCCAGTGATGATGAGCATTTTTTCATGTGCTTTTTGGCTGAATAAATGTCTTCTTTTGAGAAGTGTCTGTTCATATCCTTCGCCAACTTTTTGATGGGTTTGTTTGTTTTTTTCTTGTAAATTTGTTTGAGTTCATTGTAGATTCTGGATATTAGCCCTTTGTCAGATGAGTAAATTGCAAAACTTTTCTCCCATTTTGTAGGTTGCCTGTTCACTCTGATGGTGGTTTCTTTTGCTGTGCAGAAGCTCTTTAGTTTAATTAGATCCCATTTGTCTATTTTGGCTTTTGTTGTCATTGCTTTTGGTGTTTTAGACATGAAGTCCTTGCCCATGCCTATGTCCTAAATGGTATTGCCTAGGTTTCCTTCTAGGTTTTTTTGGTTTTAGGTCTAACATGTAAGTCTTTAATGCATCTTGAATTAATTTTTCTATAAGGTGTAAGGAAGAGATCCACATTCAGCTTTCTCCATATGGCTAGCCAGTTTTCCTAGCACCATTTATTAAATAGGGAATCCTTTCCCCGTTGCTTGTTTTAGTCAGGTTTGTCAAAGATCAGATAGATGTAGATATGTGGCACTATTTCTGAGGTCTCTGTTCTGTTTCATTGGTCTATATCTCTGTTTTGGTACTAGTAGCATGCTGTTTTGGTTACTGTAGCCTTGTAGTATAGTTTGAAGTCAGGTAGCGTGATGCCTCCAGCTTTGTTCTTTTGCCTTAGGATTGACTTGTCTATGCGGGGTCTTTTTTGGTTCCATATATATGAACTTTAAAGTAGTTTTTTCCAATTCTGTGAAGAAAGTCATTGGTAGCTTGATGGGGATGGCATTAAATCTATAAATTACCTTGGGCAGTATGGCCATTTTCACAATATTGATTCTTCCTACCCATGAGCATGGAATGTCCTTCCATTTGTTTGTATCCTCTTTAATTTCATTGAGCAGTGGTTTGTAGTTCTCCTTGAAGAGGTCCTTCACATCCCTTGTAAGTTGGATTCCTAGGTATTTTATTCTCTTTGAAGCAATTGTGAATGGGAGTTCACTCATTATTTGGCTCTCTGTCTGTTATTGGTGTATAAGAATGCTTGTGATTTTTGCACATTGATTTTGTATCCTGAGATTTTGCTGAAGTTGCCTATCAGTGTAAGGAGATTTTGGGCAGAGACGATGGTGTTTTCTAGACATACAATCATGTCATCTGCAAACAGGGACAATTTGACTTCCTCTTTTCCTAATTGAATGCCTTTTATTTTCTTCTCCTGCCTGATTGCCCTGGCCAGAACTTCCAACATTATGTTTAATAGGAGTGATGAGAGAGGGCATCCCTGTCTTGTGCCAGTTTTCAAAGGGAATGCTTCCAGTTTTTGTCCATTCACTATGATATTGGCTGTGGGTTTGTCATAGATAGCTCTTATTATTTTGAGATACGTCCCATCAATACCTAATTTTTTGAGAGTTTTTAGCATGAAGGGTTGCTGAATTTTGTCAAAGGCCTTTTCTGCATCTATTGAGATAATCATGTGGTTCCTGTCTTTGGTTCTGTTTATATGCTGGATTATATTTATTGATTTTCGTATGTTGAACCAGCCTTGAATCCCAGTGATGAAGCCCACTTCATCATGGTGGATAAGCTTTTTGATGTGTTGCTGGACTCGGTTTGCCAGTATTTTATTGACGATGTTTGCATCAATGTTCATCAAGGATATTGGTCTAAAATTCTCTTTTATGGTTGTGTCTCTGCCCGGCTTTGGTATCAGGATGATGCTGGCCTCATAAAATGAGTTAGGGAGGATTCCCTCTTTTTCTATTGATCAGAATAGTTTCAAAAGGAATAGTACCAGCCCCTCCTTGTACCTCTGATAGAATTCGGCTGTGAATCCATCCGGTCCTGGACTTTTTTTGGTTGGTAAGCTATTAATTATTGCCTTAATTTCAGAGCCTGTTATTGGTCTATTCAGAGATCCAAATTCTTCCTGGTTTAGTCTTGGGAGGGTGTATGTGTCGAGGAATTTATCAATTTCTTCTAGATTTTCTTGTTTATTTGTGTAGAACTGTTTATAGTATTATCTTGTGGTAGTTTGTATTTCTGTGGTATTGGTGGTGATATCCCGTTTGTCTTTTTTTATTGCGTCTATTTGATTCTTCTCTCTTTTCTTCTTATTAGTCTTGCTAGTGATCTATCAATTTTGTTAATCTTTTCAAAAAACCAGCTCCTGGATTCATTGATTTTTTGAAGGGTTTTTTGGGTCTCTATTTCCTTCAGCTTTACTCTGATCTTAGTTATTTCTTGCCTTCTGCTGGCTTTTGAATGTGTTTGCTCTTGATTCCCTAGTTCATTTAATTGTGATGTTAGGGTGTCAATTTTGGATCTTTCCTGCTTTCTCTTGTGGGCATTTAGTGCTATAAATTTCCCTCTACACACTGCTTTGAATGTGTCCCAGAGATTCTGGTATGTTGTGTCTTTGTTCTCGTTGGTTTCAAAGGACATCTTTATTTCTGCCTTCATTTCGTTATGTACCCAGTAGTCATTCAGGAGCAGGTTGTTCAGTTTCCATGTAGTTGAGCAGGTTTGAGTGAGTTTCTTAATCCTGAGTTCTAGTTTGATTGCACTGTGGTCTGAGAGACAGTTTGTTATAATTTCTGTTCTTTTACATTTGCTGAGGAGTGCTTTACTTCCAATATGTGGTCAATTTTGGAATAGATGTGGTGTGGTGCTGAAAAAAAATGTATATTCTGTTGATTTGGGGTGGAGAGTTCTGTAGATGTCTATTAGGTCCACTTGGTGCAGAGCTGAGTTCAATTCCTGGATATCCTTGTTAACTTTCTGTCTCATTGATCTCTCTAATGTTGACAGTGGGTTGTTAAAGTCTCCCATTATTATTGTGTGGGAGTCTAAGTCTCTTTGTAGGTCACTCAGGACTTGCTTTATGAATCTGGGTGCTCCTGTATTGGGTGAATATACATTTAGGATAGTTAGTTCTTCTTGTTGAATTGATCCTTTTACCATTATGTAATGGCCTTCTTTGTCTCTTTTGATCTTTGTTGGTTTAAAGTCTGTTTTATCCGAGACTAGGATTGTAACCCCTGCCTTTTTTTGTTTTCCATTTGCTTGGTAGATCTTCCTCCATCCTTTTGTTTTGAGCCTATGTGTGTCACTGCACGTGAAATAGGTTTCCAGAATACAGCACACTGATGGGTCTTGCCTCTTTATCTAATTTGCCAGTCTGTGCCATTTAATTGGAGCATTTAGCCCATTTACATTTAAGGTTAGTATTGTTATGTGTGAATTTGATCCTGTCATTATGATGTTAGCTGGTTATTTTGCTTGTTAGTTGATGCAGTTTCTTCCTAGTCTCGATGGTCTTTACATTTTGGCATGTTTTTGCAGTGGCTGGTACCGGTTTTTCCTTTCCATGTTTAGCACTTCCTTCAGGAGCTCTTGTAGGGCAGGTCTGGTGGTGACAAAATCTCTCAGCATTTGCTTGTCTGTAAAGTATTTTATTTCTCCTTCATTTATGAAGCTTAGTTTGGCTGGATATGAAATTCTGGGTTGAAAATTATTTTCTTTAAGAATGTTTAATATTGGCCTCCACTCTCTTCTGGCTTGTAGAGTTTCTGCCAAGAGATCAGCTGTTAGTCTGGTGAGTTTCCCTTTGTGGGTGACCCGACCTTTCTCTCTGGCTGCCCTTCACATTTTTTCCTTCATTTCAACTTTGGTGAATCTGACAATTATGTGTCCTGGAGTTGCTCTTCTCGAGGAGTATCTTTGTGGCATTCTCTGTATTTCCTGAATTTGAATGTTGGCCTGCCTTGCTAGATTGGGAAGTTCTCCTGGATAATATCCTGCAGAGTGTTTTCCAACTTAGTTCCATTCTCCCCGTCACTTTCAGGTACACCAATCAGACGTAGATTTGGTCTTTTCACATAGTCCCATAATTCTTGGAGGCTTTGTTCATTTCTTTTTATTCTTTTTTCTCTAAACTTCTCTTCATGCTTCATTTCATTCACTTCGTCTTCCATCACTGATACCCTTTCTTCCAGTTGATTGCATTGGTTACTGAGGCTTGTGCATTCATCACATAGTTCTCATGCCTTGGTTTTCAGCTCCATCAGGTCCTTTAAGGACTTCTCTGCATTGGTTATTCTAGTTATACATTCATCCAGTTTTTTTTCAAAGTTTTTAACTTCTTTGTCATTGGTTTGAACTTCCTCCTTTAGCTCACCGTAGTTTGATATTCTGAAACCTTCCTCTCTGAACTCGTCAAAGTCATTCTTCATCCAGCTTTGTTCCGTTGCTGGTGAGGAGCTGCGTTCCTTTGGAGGAGGAGAGGCACTCTGATTTTTAGAGTTTCCGGTTTTTCTGCTCTGTTTTTTCCCCATCTTTGTGGTTTCATCTACCTTTGGTCTTTGATGATGATTATGTACAGATGGGTTTTTGGTGTGGATGTCCTTTCTGTTTGTTAGCTTTCCTTCTAACAGTCAGGACCCTCAGCTGCGGGTCTGTTGGAGTTTGCTGGAGGTCCACTCCAGACCCTGTTTGCCTGGGTATCAGCAGCAGAGGCTGCAGAACAGCGGATATTGGTGAACCACAAATGCTGGTGCCTGGTCGTTCCTCTGGAAGTTTTGTCTCAGAGGAGTACCCGGCCCTGTGAGGTGTCAGTCCACCCCTACTTGTTGGTGCCTCCCAGTTGGGCTACTCGGGGGTCAGGGACCCACTTGAGGAGGCAGTCTGCCCGTTCTCAGATCTCAAGCTGCGTACTGGGAGAACCACTACTCTCTACAAAGCTGTCAGACAGGGACGTTTAAGACTGCAGAGGTTATTGCTGTCTTTTGTTTGTCTGTGCCCTGCCCCCAGAGGTGGAGCCTACAGAGGCAGGCAGGCCCCCTTGAGCTGTGGTGGGCTCCACCTAGTTCGAGCTTCCTGGCCACTTTGTTTACCTACTCAAGCCTGAGCAATGGCGGGCGCCCCTCCCCCAGCCTCGCTTCCACCTTGCAGTTTGATCTCAGACTGCTGTGCTAGCAATGAGCGAGGCTCCATGGGCATAGTACCCTCCAGGCCAGGTGCAGGATATAATCTCCTAGTGTGCCATTTGTTAAGCCCGTTGGAAGAGCGCAGTATTAGGGTGGGAGTGACCTGATTTTCCAGGTGCCATCTGTCACCCCTTTCTTTGACTAGGAAAGGGAATTCCCTGACCCCTTCCACTTCCCAGTTGAAGCGATGCCTTGCCCTGCTTCAGCTAATGCACGATGCACTGCACACACTATCCTGCACCCACTGTCCGGCACTCGCCAGTGAGATGAATCTGGTACCTCTGTTGGAAATGCAGAAATCACCGTCTTCTGCGTCGCTCATGCTGGGAGCTGTAGACTGGAGCTGTTCCTATTCGGCCATCTTGGCTCCATCTGCATGCTGATAATTGTCCATGTGGCTCCAATGTATGTTTTCCATATTCTGCAGCTTCCCTTCAGAAAATTACTTTGTTCTCTTTCAGAGAGTGACTCACCCTCAAGTGTGAGTGAATGTGCAAATAAGGGTTTTCAAGGCATCCGACAAATTTATAATATTGGGTTTTCCCATTGATGAGCATGGTTTATTCCCCATTTATCGTGCCATTCAATAAAATGTGTATTAGTTCATCTTCACACCGTTGATAAAGACATACCTGAAACTAGGAACAAAAAGAAGTTTAATTGGACTTACAGTTCCACAGGGCTGGGGAAGTCTCAGAATCATGGTGGAGGGCGAAAGATATTTCTTACATGGTGGCAGCAACAGAGAATGAGGAAGAAGCAAAAGCAGAAACCCCTGATAAACCCATCAGATCTCATGAGACTTATTCACTATCTCAAGAATAGCACAGGAAAGACCAGCCCCCATGATTCAATTACCTCCCACTGGGTCCCTCCCACAACACGTGGGAATTCTGGGAGATAAAATTCAAATTGAGATTTGAATGGGGACACAGCCAAACCATATCAAATGTTACCATTTCATATTTCTTCTTAGGTTTGCTCTAAGACATATTATAATTTTTGTGCTATGGCAAGAAGGAGCTTTCTCTAATTACATTTTCTAGTGTTAGTTGCTGGTGTATTGCATAGGTGGGGGAAAGTTATTTAATATATTTCTGCCTATTTATCTGTAAGATAAGAATAATAATGATAGAAAAATATTGTAAGGTTGTTGCTAGGGTTAAATTTGTTAACATATAAAAGTTTTTTTTAATTCCATTCCTTTCTTAGTCATGAATTTATCAAAAACTTTGAAACTATTAAGTGAATTTATAAATTTTCTAACATATAACTTTTCTTGGTGTTCTGACTTAAACCATATTTTTAGATGGCTAAATTCCAGTTATTTAAATTTTATTTACAGTCTATGCATTTGTCAAAAGTCAGATTGTTTTAGGTGTGGAGCCTTACTTCTGGGTTCTCTATTCTGTTCCATTGGTTTATGTGTCTGTTTTTGTGCCGATACCATACAGCTTTGGTTACTGTAACCCTGTGATACAGTTTGAAGTCAGGTAAGATAATACCTCCAGTTTTGTTCTATTTGCTTAGGATTGCCTTGGCTATTTGGGCTCCTTTTTGGGTTCTGTATGAATTTTTAAATACTTTTTCTAGTTCTGTGAAGAATGTCGTTGGTAGTTTGATAGAAATAGCATTAAATCTGTACATTGCTTTGGGCAATATGGCCATTTTAACAATATTGATTTTTCCTCTCCGTGAGCATGGAATGTTTTTCCATTTCTTTCTGGCATCTCTGATTTCTTTGAGCACTGTTTTGTAGTTCACATTGGAGAGACCTTTCACTTCCCTTGTTAGCTGTAATTTTAGGTATTTTATTCTCATTTTGGTATTTTTTAAACTTTTTATTTCATTAGTTTTGGAGGAACAAGTGGTTTTTTGTTACATGGATAAGTTCTGAAGTGGTGAATTCTGAGATTTTGGTGCACCCATCACTCGAGCAGTGTACACTGTGCCCAGAGTGTAGTCTTTTATGTCTCACCCCTCTTCAACCCTTTCCCTGAGTCCCCAAAGTCCATTATATTATTGTTGTCTTTTCATCCTCATAGTTTGGCTCCCACTTATAATTGAGAACATACAATATTTGGTTTTCCATTCCTGAGTTACTTCACTAAGAGTAATGGTCTCCAACTCCATCCAGGTTGCTTTGAATGCCATTATTTTGTTCGTTTTAAGGCTGAGTAGTATTCTATGGTATGTGTGTGTGTGTGTGTATATATATATATATATACATATATATATACACACACACATATTTTATGGTATATATATGTGTGTGTATATATATATATATACCATATTTTCTTTATTCACTCGTTGGTTGATGGGCATTATGGATGGTTCTATATTTTTGCAATTGTAAATTGTGCTGCTATAAACATGCATGGTGCACGTTTCTTTTTAAGATAATGATTTCTCTTCCTTTGGGTAGATACTCAGTAGATGGATAGCTGGATCTAATGATAGTTCTACTTTCAGTTTTTAAAGATCTCTCCATACTGTTTTCCAGAGTAGTTGTACACATTTACATTCCCAACAGCAGTATAAAAGTGTTCCCTTTTCACCACATCCATACCAATATGTATTATTTTTTACTTTTTATAATAATTATGCCCATTCTTGCAGGAGTAATGTGGGATCTCATTGTAGTTTTAACGTGCATTTCTCTGATATTTAGTGAGGTTCAGCATTTTTCTCATATGCTTTTTGGCCACTTGTGTATCTTCTTTTGAGAATTGTCTATCCATGTCCCTTGCCCACTCTTTGATGGGATTATTTCTTTTTTCTGATTTGTTTGAGTTCCTTGTAGATTCTGGATGTTAGTATTTTGTTAAATGCATGGTTTGCAAAGAATTTCCTCCACTTCTTGGATTGTCTATTTACTCTGCTGATTATTTATTTTACTGTGCAGAAGCTTTTTAGTTTAATCAAGTCCTATTTATTTCTTTTTGTTTTCATTGCATTTGCTTCTGGGTTATTGGTCATAAATTCTTTGCCTGTGCCAACATCTGAAAGAGTTTTTCTAATGTTATCTTCTAGAATGTTTATGATTTCTGGTCTTAGGTCTAAGCCTTTAATTCATCTTGAGTTGATTTTTGTGTAAGGTGAGAAATGGAGATTCACTTTTATACTTCTACATGTGACTTTCCAATTATCCCAGCACAGTTTGTTGAATATGATGTCTTTTCCCAACTTTATGTTTTTGTATGCTTTCTTGAAGATCAGTTGGCTATAAGTATTTGGCTTTATTTCTGGGTTCTCCATTCTGTTCCTTTGGTCTGTGTGCCTGTCTTTATACCAGGCCCATGCCGTTTTGGAAACTATAGCCTTGTAGTACATCTTGAAGTCGGGTAATGTGATGCCTCCAGATTTGATCTTTTTGCTTAGTCTAGCTTTGGCAATGCAGAGGTTTTTTTGGTTCCATATGAATTTTAGGATTGTTTTCTCTAGTTCTTTGAAGAATGATTGTGGTATTTTGATGGGAATTGCATTGAATTTATAGATTGCTTTTGGCAATATGATTATTTTTACAACATTGATTCTACCCATTCATGAGCATGGGATATGTTTCCATTTGTTTGTGTCATCTATGACTTCTTTCAGCAGTGTTTTGTAGATTTCCTTGTAGAGATCTTTTACCTCTGTGGTTAGGTATATTTCTATGCATTTTCTTTGCAGCTGTTTTAAAAGGAATTGAGTTCTTGATTTGATTCTCAGCTTCCTAGGTATATTATTATTCATGTTGCAATAGTGAATAGTATTGCATTCCTGATTTGGTTTTCAGCTTTGTTATTGTCGTTGCATAGAAATGCTAGTGATTATTCTACATTGATTTTGTATACTGACACTTTGATAAAGTTTGGTGAAAACAAGAAATGAGGAAAGGACTCCTCATTCAATAAATGGTGCTGAGATAACTGGCCATCCATATGCAGATTAACACTGAACTTGTTTCCTACATCGTATACAAAAATCAACTCAAGATGGATTCAAGACTTAATGTAAAGCCGAAAACTATAAAAACCCTGGAACACAACCTAGGCAATGCCATTCTGGACATAGGAACTGGAGAATATTTCATGATGAAGACTCCAAAATCAATTGCAACCAAAACAAAAATTGACAAGTGGGACCTAATTAAACTAAAGAGTTTCCACACAGCAAAAGAAACTATAAACAAAGTAAACAGACAATCTACAGAAAAGAAGAAATTTTGCAAACTATGCATCTTAAAAAAGTCAATATCCAACATCTATAAGGAACTTAAACAAATATACAAGAAAAAAATAAGTCCATTAAAAAATGGGTAAAGAATATGAACAGACGATTTATTTTTATTTTTATTTTTTATTTTACTTTAAGTTCTGGGACACATGTGCAGAACGTGCAGGTTTATTCCATAGGTATACATGTGCCATGGTGGTTTGCTGCACTTATCAACCCATCATCTAGGTTTTAAGCCCTGCATGCATTAAGTATTTGTCTTAATGCTCTCCATCCCCTTGCCTCCCAACCCCAGACAGGCCCCAGTGTGTGATGTTCCCCTCCCTGTGTCCATATGTTCTCATTTGAACAGACAATTTTCAAAAGAAGATATACATGTGGCCAATTAGCATATTTTTAAAAAACCCTCAATATCACTGATCATCAGAAAAATTCAAATCTAAACCACAACAAGATATCATCTCACACCAGTAAGAAGGGCTATTTTTTAAAAGCCAAAAAGTAGCAGGTGTTGGCAAGGTTGCAGAGAAAAGGGAGCGCTTATACACTGCTGGTGGGAATGTAAATTATTTCAACCATTGTGAAGTGCACTGTGGTGATTCCTCAAAGAGCTAAAAACAAAACTACCATTTGATCCATCAATTCCATTACTGCCTGTATACCCAAAGGAATATAAATTATTCTGCTAGAAAGACACATGTATGCATATGTTCATTGTGGCATTATTCACAATAGCAAAGACATGGAATCAACCTAAGTATCCATCAAGTTTTTACTGTATTAAAAAAATATACACAGTGTGTGGTTTTTTAAAATGTGGTATATATACACCAGGGGATACTACTGAGTTATAAATAAAATCATTTCTTTTGCAGTGAGTTGAATAAAACTGGAGGCCATTATTCTAAGTGAAGAAACTCAGGAATGGAAAACCAAATACTATATGTTCTTACTTATAAGTGGGTGCTAAGCTATGAGGGTGCAAAAACATAGAGTGATAAAATGAACTATGAAGACTTGGTCAGGGAAAGTTGGGAGCAGGATGAGGGCTAAAAGACAACATGTTGGGTTCAGTGTACACTGCTCGGGTGATGGGTGCACTAAAATCTCAGAATTCACCAATAAGATACTCATGTAACCAAAAACCACGTGTTCCCCCAAACTTAAAATTTTAAAAAAAGGAACAAAAAAAATGTGGTGCATATACACTATGGAATACTATGCAGCCATAAAAAAGAATGGAATCATGTCCTTTGCAGAAACATGGATGGAACTGGAGGCCATTATCTTTAGCAAACTAGTACAGGAACAGAAAACCAAATACCACATGTTTTCACTTATAAGTGGGAGCTAAATTAAAAGAACACATGGACACAAAAGAGGGAACAATAGACACTGAGGCTTATATGAGGGTACAAGATGGGAGGAGAAAGAGAATCGGAAAGAATAACTGTTCAGTCTTTGGCTTAGCACATGGGTGACAAAGTAATCTGTACAACAAACCCTTGTAACATGAGTTTACCTAGATAGCACATCTCCATATGTACTCCTGAGCTGAAAATAAAAGTTTAAAAAAGTACTTATGATACTGAATTACCAGGTGCTACATGATTTATAGTATTCTACCTTTAATCTAGAAAATATATTATCTTACTACAGAAATGATAAACTGACATGATGAAAGGATAGAGAGTACTAGGACATTTTTGAGGGAAGAGAGGTATAAGATATAAACTTTTATACTTTTATGGGCTTCTTAAATATCCTATATATTATAAAAAATATAAATTTATTATCAAGAAATAGAAAAACATGACAAATCCACAGCCAACATTATGCTGAACAGGGAAAAGTTGAATGCATTCCTTCTGACAACTGGAACAAGACAAGGATGCCCACTCTCACCACTTCTATTTAACATAGTGCTGGAACTCCTAGACATAGCAATCAGACAAGAGAAAGAAATAAAGGACATGCAAATCAGTAATGAGGAAGTCAAAATGTCACTGTTTGCTGACAATATGATCATTTACTTCAAGAACCCTAAAGACTAATCCAAAAAACTCCTAGAATAGATAAGTAAATTCAGCAAAGTTTCAGGATACAAAATCAATGTACACAAATCAGTATCTCTGCTATACACCAACAGTGACCAAGCTAAGAATCAAATTGAAAACACAAGCACTTTTGCAACAGCAGCAAAAAATAAAATAAAATAAAATAAAATACGTAGAAATACACTTAACCAAGGAGGTGAAAGACCTCTACAAGGAAAACTACAAAACACTGCTGAAAGAAATCATAGACAACACAAACAAACGGAAACACATCCTATGCTCATGAACGGGTAGAATAGATATTGTAAAAATGACCATACTGCCAAAAGCAATCTACAAATTCAATGCAATTTCCATCAAAATACAGCTATCATTCTTCACAGAACGGGAAAAGAATCCTAGAATTCATATGAAATCAAAAAAGAGCCTGCATAGCCAAAGTAAGACTAAGCAAAAAGAACAAATCAGGTGGCTCACATTAACCAACTTCAACCTATACTATAAAGCCATAGTCACCAAAACAGCATGGTACATGCATAAAAATAGGCATATACACCCATAGAACAGAATGGAGAGCCCAGAAATAAAACCAAACACTTACAGTCAACTGATCTTTGACAAAGCAAACAAAAGCATAAAGTGGAGAAAGAATACCATATTCAACAAATGGTGCTGGGATAATTGGCAAGCCACATGTAGAAGAATAAAACTGGATTCTCATCTCTCAACTTATACAAAAATCAACTCAAAATTGATCAAATACTTACATCTGAGACCCTGTAACCATAAACATTCTAGAAGATAACATAAGAAAAACCCTTCTAGACATTGGCTTAGGCAAAGACTTCATGACCAAGAATCCAAAAGCAAATGCAACATAAACAAAGATAAATAGATAGGACCTAATTAAACTAAAAAGCTTCTGCACAGCAAAATAAATAATCAGCAGAGTATACAGACAACTCACAGAGTGGGAGAAAATCTTCACAATCTACACATCTCACAAAGGACTAATATCTAGAATCTACAAGGAACTCAAACAAATCAACAAGAACAAAACAGTCTCATCAAAACGTGGGCTAAGGACATGAATGGACAATTCTCAAAATAAGATATACAAATGGCCAACAAACATATGAAAAAATCCTCAACATCGCTAATGATCAGGGAAATGCAAATCAAAACCATAATGTGATACTACCTCAGTCCTGCCAGAATGGCCATAATCAAAACATCAAAAAATATTAGATGTTGGTATGGGTGTAGTGTAAAGAGAACACTTTTACACTGTTGTTGGGAATGTAAACTAGTAGAAACACTATGGAAAACAATGTGGGGATTCCTTAAATAACTAAAAGTAGAACTACAATTTGATCCAGCAGTTCCACTACTGGGTATCTGCCTAGAGGAAAAGAAGTCATTATACCAAAATGATACTTGCACATGCATGTATATAGCAGCACAATTTGTAATCGCAAAAATATTGAACAAGCCAAAATGCTTATCAATCAACGAATGGATGAAGAAATTTTGGTATATATACCATGGAATTCTACTCAGCCACAAAAAGTAATGAAATAATGGCATTCACAGTAGCCTGGATGGAATTGGAGACCATTATTTAAAGTGAAGTAACTCAGGAATGAAAAACCAAACAGTGTATGTTCTCACTCATAAGTGGGATATGGTATGAAGATGCAGAGGCATAAGAATGATACAATGGACTTTGGGGACTTGGGGGAAAGGATGGGAGGGGCCGAGGGATAAAAGACTACACATTGGATATAGCGTACACTGCTCAAGTGTTGGATGCACCAAAATCTCAGAAATTACCAGTATAGAACTTATTCATCCAATAAACGCCACCTGTTTCCCCAAATACATATTGAAATAAAAAAACTACCAGAGACTGGGTAATTTATAAATAAAAGAGGTTTAGTTGACCCACAGTTCTGCAGGCTGCACAGGAGTCATTGCTGGGAGGCCTGAGGAAACTTACAATCATGGCAGAAGGCAAAGGGGAAGTATGAAGTCTTCACATGTTGGAGCAGAAGAAAGAGAGCAACAGAAAAGTGCTACACACTTTCAAACAACCAGATTTTGTGAGAACCCCATTATGAGACTAGGTGGAAGCTATCTTCATGTGAGACCTTATGAGAACTTTATCATTAGCACTAGAGGAAAACCACCCCCATGATTGAATCACTTCTTACCAGGCTCATCCTCCTACACTGTGAATTAAAATTTGACATAAAATTTGGGTGGGGACACAGCCAAATCATATTATTTTCCCCAACCTCTCCCAAATCTCATGTCCTTCTCACATTTCAAAACACATTCATGTCTTCTCAACAGTCTCCTAAGCCTTAACTCATTTCAGCATTAACTCAAAATTCTGAGTCCAAAGTCTCATCTGAGACAAGGCAAGTCCATTCTGCCTATGAGCCTGGAAAATCAAAAGCAAGTTAGTTACTTCCAAGACACAATGAGGGTATAGGTATTGGGTAAATATTCCCATTCCAAAAGGGGAAAATTGGCCAAACAAAGGGGCTACAGGCCAAAAGCAAGTCTGAAACCCAATAGGGCAGTCATTACATCTTAAAGCTCCAAAATAGTCTTTTTTGACTGCATGTCTCACATCTAGGCCACACTGATGCAGGGGGTGGGATCTCAAGGAATTAGGCAGCTTTGCCTCTGTGGCTCTGCAGGGTACAACCCCCATGGTTGTTATTACGGGATGGCATTGAGTGCCTATGGCATTTCCAGTTACTCAGTGCAAGCTGCTTGTTGATCTACCATTGTGGGGTCTGGAGGATGGTAGCCCTCTTCTCACAGCTCTACTAGGCAGTTCCCCAGTAAGGACTCTGTGTGGGGGCACCAACCCCATATTTTTCTTTTGCGCTGCCCTAGTAGAGGTTCTTCATGATGGCTCTGCTCCTGCAGCAGACTTCTACCTGAACATACAGGCATTTCCATACATCCAGTGAAATCTAGGCAGAGGCTCTCAAGCCTCAAGTTTTGTTCTCTGCACACTCACTGTCCCAACACCATATGGAAGTTTCCAAGGTTTCAGGCTTGCACCCTCTGAAGCAACGGCATGAGATGTACTTTGCCTCCTTTTAACCATGGCTTGGGAAGGAGCAGCTGGGATGCAGGGTGCCATGTCCCAAGGCTACACAGGGCAGTGGAGCCCTGGATGTGCCCCATGCAACCATTTTTTCCCTCCTAAGCCTACAGGTTTGTGATGGGACGGCCTGCAGTGAAGGCCTATGAAATGCCTTGGAGTCATTTTTCCCATTGTCTTGGCTACTAACATTCAGCTCCCCTTTAGTTTTGTAAATTTCTGCATCCTTGAATTCCTCTCCAGAAAATGGGTTTTTATTTTATACCACATGGTCAGCCTGCAATTTTTCCACTTTTATGCTCTGCTTTCCCATTAAATGTAAGTTCCAATTTCAGAAAACCTCTTTGCTCACAAATATGAGTATATGCTGTGAGAAGCAGCCAGGTCATATCTTGAATGCTTTGCTGCTTAGAAATTTATTCTGCCAGATACTCTAAATTCTCTTTCTCAAGTTCAAAGTTCTACAGATATCTAGAGCAGAAGCACAATGCTGTCAGTCTCTTTATTAAAGCATAGCAAGATTGATCTTTACTGCAGTTCCCAATAAGTTCCTCATCTCCGTCTGATACCTCCTCAGCCTAGATATCATTGTCCATATCACTATCATCATTTTGGTCACAGCCATTCAAATAGTCTCTAGGAAGTTCCAAACTTTCTCTCATCTTCCTGTCTTCTTCTGAGCCCTCCAAACTGTTCCAATCTCTGTCTGTTGCCCAGTTCCAAAATCACTTCCACATTTTCAGGTATTTTTATAGCAATGCTCCACTTCTCTGTTATCCATTTTCTGTATTACTCTGATCTCACACTGCTTTAAAGAACTACTTGAGACTGGGTAATTTATAAAGAAAATAAGTTTAGTTGACTCATAGTTCCATGGGCTGTACAGGAGGCATGGGTGGGAAGCCTCAGAAAACTAAAGATCATGGCAGAAGTCAAAGAGAAAATGAGTACTTCTTCACATGGTAAAGCAGGAGAGAGAGAGAGTGAAAGGAGGAAGTGCTACAAACTTTCAAACACCACATTTCATGAGAACTCTATCCTGAGACAGCACTAGGAGGGTGGTGCTAAACCATTAGAAACTGCCCCCATGATTTCATCATCTTTCACCAAGCCCCTCCTCCAAAACTGGGGATTACAATTTGACATGAGATTTGGATGGGGACACAGCCAGACCATATGAAACAGTAAAGGATGCCAAAAGGGAACAATGATAGTGTGATATTCAAATAGTAGAGAAATGACATGACCTTGTTCAGAGTGAAGAGTGTCTTGGCATTTCAAGGACTGTGAAGCCCAAAATAACCTAATTTGGAGGTTGAGATGAGGAAATAATATCTAAAAACAAACAAGAATAAAAAGGACTGATGCTCAGAGAGCCCTCGTCAGGAACAGAAAAAGGCCTGAGTGTGGCAACTTTTAAATTTTTACATTAAAAGCCCCTTTTAAAAAAAAACTATCACAAGAATATAAGGTCTACATAAGCAGAAAATTAGTCTTGTCCACTAAGGTATTCTCAAAACCTCAAAGCATGACCAGCACATAGTAGACAATATTTGCTGTTGCATAAATGGAAGTGGCAATTCCATCAAAGCAGCATGAAATATATACAGCAATATTTGCAATAATGGAAAGGAATACTATTTTACTGCCACCGGCCACATCCCAACAACTATCATAAAGTACAAATTTTCTTTGGCTTCTATAAGTACTACAAAAAAATATGAATAACTCTGTGTTTGTAAACACGTTTAAAGTTCTCACTTGTTAGTATAAGACAGAGGGGAGTTCTGAGGAGCCATGGAGACAAAAGAAATAACCAAGACTATACAAACATAAGAGGGCTATAAAACACACCATTTTCTTTGGCAGAGGTGTAATGAGTGGTGGGCTTCAGGCTTGAAAATTGATCTCAGAGAAACTAATTTGGTTGGCAAGGGAATTAGATCTTGGAGATAATTTCAGGGTCTGGCAAGAACAGGTGACCTCTTTCCTATTTCTAGCTATTGCAAATAAAGTATCATAATTTACATTACTATAGGAAAAAGAGAGAAAAGTGTTTTTAATAAATAATAACATGTCTATCTCTGAGACTTGGGTGCTGGAAACACCTCAGTAGCTACAAGCATACCTAGGACCCAGATTTGGTTTTTAAACACATTCTCTGGTAAAAGAAACCAGGGTTCCTTGGAGAAATGGCTGATGCTAGAACTGGGACAAGAAATATGCAAAATGAGCTTGGAGCATCTTTTAGTACAAGAAAATGAGGAGGTCATTTTAAACAATCCCACCTTGATAAGGATGAATCGAAGGGATATAAGAGCCAGCTTAGCTCATAATCACCAAATCTGGAACAATTTGCACAACGAAATATTAAAATGGTATCAGATTATAATGCAAAGTACAAAAGAAATATTCATAAGTTTATACTTATGTAAATAAATGCTTGAATAAATTGGGAAGAACAAGCAAATCTCCTTTGCAAAAAAATTCTAAAATATATTTGTAAGTCTCTGCCTTCAAGAAGGTAAAAGATACTTCTGCTTCTTAAATCTGAGCTGTGTATATTAACTTCCCTCCAAATGGTTCTGTATGCAGTGGGAAGAGTGAGAAAAATTCATGGCACCAGTGTGGCAAACAAAACCTCAGTCAAGTGATCAAAGTTAACTTCATCAATTATAAGTCATATTGATAGCATGCACCCTTAAAATGATGTGATGCAAATGGCAGTTTCCCTATGTGGTCAACTTCCCAAAACCCATAACCTCAGTTTAATGATAGTAAAAACAGGCAAATCCCTATAGAGAAGTATTCTATAAAGTTCCTGACTAATATACTTTAAACCTGTCAACATCATCAAAAATGAGGAAAATCTGAGAAACTGTCACAGCCAAATGAAACCTAAGAAAACGTGACAACTAAATGTAATGTGGTAATCTGGATCCTGGAATAGAAAAATGACGTTAAGTAAAAACTGAGGAAATCTAAATAAGGTATAAATTTTATTTAAAATAATGCATCAATATTGGCTCATTAATTAGAACAAATGTTGCATACTAAAATACGATGTTAATAATAGAAGAAACTGCATGTAGGGTATATGGTAAGTCTCTGTACTATTTTTCCAGTTTTTCTGTAAAACTAGAACTATTTTAAAATTAAAAGTTTATGTAAGTGGTCTTAAAATTTGTATGGTTGCTTAAATTTTAAATATGATGTTAAACTATATAATAAGTTGTAAAAAGGTTCTAGGAACTGTATTCTGAAAACAAGCTCCTAGTCTCAGAACCTAATGCCGGAACTGTGTCATTAATACAGGAGCTATGAAAGAACTATAGCTCCTGTATGGGATGGTGACAGACCCTGGCAGACTGTTTTGCCCTACCTTGTTATTGTTTCTGGCTATCTCTTCTTTGCAATTTCTACTTAGTTGGTCGAATTATAACATTTTGTGGCATAAGGCCTAAAATTGAAGCCCAAATTGATATCCCTTTTTGGCATCTGGTGAAACAGACAGGACCTCAAATGGCATAATCCTAAATTTTCTTCCCCACTCTGTTGCAATGGATGAGGTCCCCTAGCCAAACAATTCTCCTTATCAAGAGGACCATGCACAATTCTTTCTTATCTCTGAATAGCAGTTTTCAGGTCCCTGCCAGCTCATGGTATTATTTGAATAAGCCAATCACATCTTCCCACCTATACTCTTGATACTGCAAAAGCTGCCTCCTGCAGCCCTCGGTTGTGTATTCTATTCCTGAGTACATTTCTCATGTGGCCCTACATAGTATGTGGTATGCTCCACCCAGGCTGTGAGTACAGGTGATTGATAAACCTCTGTCAATCTCATCTGTCCTCTGCTGAATGTTGTGTGTTCAAACATCACCATAACCTTAGGGTAGGAATCCCTTTCTCAGCACTGGGGTGAATAGCAGGTGATTGAAATGCCTTGATAATGTACTATGTAAAAGGAGAATGAAGGTATTTTTGCATTTTGTGAAGCAAGTAGAGCTATCTCCAAACAAAAGACATCTACATTTATGAAGCTAAAATAAAAATAATTTTGAAATCCAAGAAGACAGCAATAGCAATGCATATCATTTGTGTAATAAGCATAGGTTCCATAACAGTAATTCAAATCTGAGAGCAGCTTCAATACCTGTAGTCACATGCTCTCCACCTACTCTGCCCATCCCTTCTTTCCAATACACAGTCCACAGCTCCAGGAAGTATTATAGGGTGTACTGTAGTTGGTGTAGCCCACATCACAGCACATGATTAGGGTCAGTGTTTATCCATGCACTACTCTAATAGTTGTAGACAATCCTGAAAAACCACTGTGTACTTTGGGTGATAAGGATGTGTATCAATGTAGGTTCACTGATTATTAAAAAAAAAAAGCATCACTGTACTGAAATAAAAAATGTGGTACATATACATTATAAACTACTATGCAGCCATAAACAATGAAATTATGTTCTTTGCAGCAACATGGAAGCTGGAAGGCCGTTTTATCCTATGAGAATTAATTCAGAAAGTGTTAAAAAAAAAAGAGAATTAATTCAGAAACAGAAAACCAAATACCACATGTTCTCACTTATAAGTGAGAGCTAAACACTGAGTACACACAGACACAAAGAGGAGAATAATAGACACCAGGGCCTACTTGAGGATGGAGGGTAGGAAGAGGGTGAGGATTGTAAAACTACCTATTGGGTACTATGCTCACTACCTGGATGATAAAATAATTTGTATGCCGAGGGGAGGAGCCAAGATGGCCGAATAGGAACAGCTCCGGTCTACAGCTCCCAGCGTGAGTGACACAGAAGACAGGAGATTTCTGCATTTCCATCTGAGGTACTGGGTTCATCTCACTAGGGAGTGCCAGACAGTGGGCGCAGGTCAGTGGGTGCGTGCACCGTGCACAAGCCAAAGCAGGGTGAGGTATTGCCTCACTCGGGAAATGCAAGGGATCAGGGAGTTCCCTTTCCTAGTCAAAGAAAGGGGTGACGGACGCACCTGGAAAATCGGGTCACTCCCACCCGAATACTGTGCTTTTCCGACGGGCTTAAAAAATGGCGCACCGCGAGATTATATCCCACACCTGGCTCGGAGTGTCCTACGCCCACGGAGTCTCGCTGATTGCTAGCACAGCACTCTGAAATCAAACTGCAAGGTGGAAGCCAGGCTGGGGGAGGGGCGCCCGCCATTGCCCAGGCTTGCTTAGGTAAACAAAGCAGCCAGGAAGCTCAAACCGGGTGGAGCCCACCACAGCTCAAGGAGGCCTGCCTGCTAGGCTTCCTACCTCTGGGGACAGGGCACAGACAAACAAAAAGACAGCAGTAACCTCTGCAGACTTAAATGTCCCTGTCTGATAGCTTTGAAGAGAGCAGTGGTTCTCCCAGCACGCAGCTGGTAACCTGAGAACCGGCAGACTGCCTCCTCAAGTGGGTCCCTGACCCCTGACCCCTGAGCAGCCTCACTGGGAGGCACCCCCCAGCAGGGGCAGACTGACACCACACATGGTCCCGTACTCCCACAGACCTGCAGCTGAGGGTCCTGTCTGTTAGAAGGAAAACTAACAAACAGAAAGGACATCCACACCAAAAACCCATCTGTACATCACCATCACCAAAGACCAAAACTAGATAAAACCACAAAGATGGGGAAAAAACAGAGCAGAAAAACTGGAAACTCTAAAAAGCAGAGCGCCTCTCCTCCAAAGGAATGCAGTTCCTCACAAGCAACAGAACAAAGCTGGATAGAGAATGACTTTGAGGAGCTGAGAGAAGAAGGTTTCAGATGATCAAATTACTCCAAGCTATGGGAGGACTTTCAAACCAAAGGCAAAGAAGTTGAAAACCTTGAAAAAAATTTAGAAGAATGTATAACTAGAATAACCAATACAGAGAAGGGCTTAAAGGAGCTGATGGAGCTGAAAAACCAATGCTCCAGAACTATGTGAAGAATGCAGAAGCCTCAGGAGCCGATGTGATCAACTGGAAGAAAGGGTATCAGCGATGGAAGATGAAATGAATAAAATGAAGCGACAAGGGAAGTTTAGAGAAAAAAGAATAAAAGAAATGAGCAAAGCGTCCAAGAAATATAGAACTATGTGAACAGACCAAATCTGTGTCTGATTGCTGTACCTGAAAGTCACGGGGAGAATGGAACTAAGTTGGAAAACACTCTGCAGGATATTATCCAGGAGAACTTCCCCAATCTAGCAAGGCAGGCCAACATTCAGATTCAGGAAATACAGAGAACACCACAAAGATACTCCTCGAGAAGAGCAACTCCAAGACACATAATTGTCAGATTCACCAAAGTTGAAATGAAGGAAAAAATGTGAAGGGCAGCCAGAGAGAAAGGTCGGGTTAGCCTCAAAGGGAAGCCCATAAGACTAACAGCGGATCTCTCGACAGAAGCTCTACAAGCCAGAAGAGAGTGGGGGCCAATATTCAACATTCTTAAAGAAAAGAATTTTCAACCCAGAATTTCATATCCAGCCAAACTAAGCTTCATAAGTGAAGGAGAAATAAAATACTTTACAGACAAGCAAATGCTGAGAGATTTTGTCACCACCAGGCCTGCCCTAAAAGAGCTCCTGAAGGAAGCGCTAAACATGGAAAGGAACAACCGGTACCAGCCGCTGCAAAATCATGCCCAAAGGTAAAGACCATCGAGACTAGGAAGAAACTGCATCAACTAATGAGAAAAATAACCAGCTAACATCATAATGACAGGATCAAAATGGCACATAACAATATTAACCTTAAATGTAAATGGGCTAAATGCTCCAATTAAAAGACACAGACTGGCAAATTGGATAAAGAGTCAAGACCCATCAGTGTGCTGTATTCTGGAAACCTATTTCATGTGCAGAGACACACATAGGCTCAAAACAAAAGGATGGAAGAAGATCTACCAAGCAAATGGAAAACAAAACATGGCAGGGGTTGCAATCCTAGTCTCTGATAAAACAGACTTTAAACCAACAAAGATCAAAAGAGACAAAGAAGGCCATTACATAATGGTAAAGGGATCAATTCAACAAGAAGAGCTAACTATCCTAAATATATATGCACCCAATACAGGAGCACCCAGATTCAAAAACCAAGTCCTGAGTGACCTACAAAGAGACTTAGACTCCCACACGTTAATAATGGGAGACTTTAACACCCCACTGTCAACATTAGACAGACCAGTGAGACAGAAAGTCAATAACGATACCCAGGAATTGATCTCAGCTCTGCACCAAGTGAACCTAATAGACATCTACAGAACTCTCCACCCCAAATCAACAGAATATATATTTTTTTCAGCACCACACCACACCTATTCCAAAATTGACCACATAATTGGAAGTAAAGCTCTCCTCAGCAAATGTAAAAGAACAGAAATTATAACAAACTGTCTCTCAGACCACAGTGCAATCAAACTAGAACTCAGGATTAAGAATCTCACTCAAAACCGCTCAACTACATGGAAACTGAACAACCTGCTCCTGAATGACTACTGGGTACATAACGAAATGAAGGCAGAAATAAAGATGTTCTTTGAAACCAACAAGAACAAAGACACAACATACCAGAATCTCTGGGACACATTCAAAGCAGTGTGTAGAGGGAAATTTATAGCACTAAATGCCCACAAGAGAAAGCAGGAAAGATCCAAAATTGACACCCTAACATCACAATTAAAAGAACTAGAAAAGCAAGAGCAAACACATTCAAAAGCTAGCAGAAGGCAAGAAATAACTAAAATCAGAGCAGAACTGAAGGAAATAGAGACACAAAAAACCCTTCAAAAAATTAATGAATCCAGGAGCTGGTTGTTTGAAAGGATCAACAGAATTGATAAACTGCTAGCAAGACTAATAAAGAAAAAAAGAGAGAAGAATCAAATAGATGCAATAAAAAATGATAAAAGGGATATCACCACTGATCCCACAGAAATATGAACTACCATCAGAGAATACTACACACACCTCTACACAAATAAACTAGAAAATCTAGAAGAAATGGATAAATTTCTGGACACATACACTCTCCCAAGACTAAACCAGGAAGAAGTTGAATCTCTGAATAGACCAATAACAGGAGCTGAAATTGTGTCAATAATCAACAGCTTACCAACCAAAAAGAGTCCAGGACCAGATGGATTCACAGCCGAATTCTACCAGAGGTACAAGGAGGAACTGGTACCATTCCTTCTGAAACTATTCCAATCAATAGAAAAAGAGGGAATCCTCCCTAACTCGTTTTATGAGGCCAGCATCATCCTGATACCAAAGCCGGGCAGAGAAACAACCAAAAAACAGAATTTTAGACCAATATCCTTGATGAACATTGATGCAAAAATCCTCAATAAAATACTGGCAAACCAAATCCAGCAGCACATCAAAAGCTTATCCACCATGATCAAGTGGGCTTCATCCATGGGATGCAAGGCTGGTTCAATATATGCTAATCAATAAATGTAATCCAGCATATAAACAGAACCAAAGACAAAAGCCACATGGTTATCTCAATAGATGCAGAAAAGGCCTTTGACAAAATTCAACAACGCTTCACGCTAAAAACTCTCAATAAATTAGGTATTGATGGGACATATTTCAAAATAATAAGAGCTGTCTATGACAAACCCACAGGAAATATCATACTGAATGGGCAAAAACTGGAAGCATTCCCTTTGAAAACTGGCACAAAACAGGGATGCCCTCTCTCACCACTCCTATTTAACGTAGTGTTGGAAGTTCTGGCCAGGGCAATTAGGCAGGAGAAGGAAATAAAGTGTATTCAATTAGGAAAAGAGGAAGTCAAATTGTCCCTGTTTGCAGATGACATGATTGTATATCTAGAAAACCCCATTGTCTCAGCCCAGAATCTCCTTAAGTTGATAAGCAACTTCAGCAAAGTCTCAGGATACAAAATCAATGTACAAAAATCACAAGCATTCTTATACACCAACAACAGACAAACAGAGAGCCAAATCATGAGTGAACTCCCATTCACAATTGCTTCAAAGAGAATAAAATACCTAGGAATCCAACTTACAAGGGATGTGAAGGACCTCTTCAAGGAGAACTACAAACCACTGCTCAAGGAAATAAAAGAGGATAGAAACCAATGGAAGAACATTCCATGCTCATGGGTAGGAAGAATCAATATTGTGAAAATGGCCACACTGCCCAAGGTAATTTACAGATTCAATGCCATCCCCATCAAGCTACCAATGACTTTCTTCACAGAATTGGAAAAAACTACTTTAAACTTCATATGGAACCAAAAAAGAGCCCACATCACCAAGTCAATCCTAAGCCAAAAGAACAAAGCAGGAGGCATCATGCTACCTGACTTCAAACTATACTACAAGGCTACAGTAACAAAAACAGCATGGTGCTGGTACCAAACAGAGATATAGATCAATGGAACAGAACAGAGCCCTCAGAAATAATGCCGCATATCTACAACTATCTGATCTTTGACAAACCTGAGAAAAACAAGCAATGGGGAAAGGATTCCCTATTTAATAAATGGTGCTGGGAGAACTGGCTAGCCATTAGTAGAAAGCTGAAACTGGATCCCTTCCTTACACCTTATACAAAAATCAATTCAAGATGGATTAAAGACTTAAACGTTAGACCTAAAACCATAAAAACCCTAGAAGAAAACCTAGGCATTACCATTCAGGACATAGGCATGGGCAAGGACTTCATGTCCAAAACACCAAAAGCAATGGCAACAGAAGCCAAAATTGACAAATGTCATCTAATTCAACTAAAGAGCTTCTGCACAGCAAAAGGAACTACCATCAGAGTGAACAGGCAACCTACAAAATGGGAGAAAATTTTCGCAACCTACTCATCTGACAAAGAACTAATATCCAGAATCTACAATGAACTCAAACAAATTTACAAGAAAAAAACAAACAACCCCATCAAAAAGTGGGCGAAGGACATGAACAGACACTTCTCAAAAGAAGACATTTATGCAGCCAAAACACACATGAAAAAATACTCACCATCACTGGCCATCAGAGAAATGCAAATCAAAACCACAATGAGATACCGTCTCACACCAGTTAAAATGGCAATCATTAAAATGTCAGGAAACAACAGGTGCTGGAGAGGATGTGGAGAAATAGGAACACTTTTACACTGTTGGTGGGACTGTAAACGAGTTCAACCATTGTGGAAGTCAGTGTGGTGATTCCTCAGGGATCTAGAACTAGAAATACCATTTGACCCAGCCATCCCATTACTGGGTATATACCCAAAGGACTATAAATCATGCTGCTATAAAGACACATGCGCACGGATGTTTATTGCAGCATTATTCACAATAGCAAAGACTTGGAACCAACCCAAATGTCCAACAGTGATTTACTGGATTAAGAAAATGTGGCACATATACACCATGGAATACTATGCAGCCATAAAAAATGATGAGTTCATGTCCTTTGTAGGGACATGGATGAAATTGGAAATCATCATTCTCAGTAAACTATCGCAAGAACAAAAAACCGAATACCGCATATTCTCACTCATAGGTGGGAATTGAACAATAAGAACACATGGACACAGGAAGGGGAACATCACACTCTGGGGCCTGTTGTGTGGTGGGGAGAGGGGGGAGGGATAGCATTGGGAGATATATCTAATGCTAGATGACAAGTTAGTGGGTGCAGCGCACCAGCATGGCAGATGTATACATATGTAACTAACTTGCACATTTTGCCCATGTACCCTAAAACTTAAAGTATAATCATAATAAAAAAAAAATAATTTGTATGCCAAATCCTAGTGACATGCAATTTGCTCATGTAACAAACCTGCATATGTAACCCTTGAACCTAAAATAGTATTTCAAAAAGAAAAAATAAATAAATAAAATGAAGAAGCCAAAAAGAAAAAGAGTAGTACTGTGATACAAATGTCAATATTGAGGGTCGTTCTGCATGTTTGGGGGCAGAGAATATGCAAACCTCTTTGTACTTTCTGCTTAATTTTGCTGTGAATGTAAAACTACTCTAAAAAATAAAAAAGTATATTAAAAAAACTAGAGAGATTCAACAGCAAATTTTGAATGGCAAAAGAAAGAATAAATGAACTTGAAGGTATGTCATTTGAGATTATTCAGTCTGACGTGCAGGAAAAAAGGAAGAAGGAAGAAAAATTAACAACACCTAACAAATTGGTGGGCCATTGTCAAGCATACCAACATAGGCATAATTCAAATACCAGAAGCAGAGAAGAGAAAAAGTAGCAGAAACGATATTTGAAGAAATAATTTAAAACTTCCCAAATTTGATGAAAGACATAAATCTACACATTCAAGAAACTCAATGATCCCCAAGTAGGATAAACTCAGAGATCCACTTTAACACACATTAAAATCAAACTGTCAAAAGCTAAAGGAGGAAACAATCTTGAAAGCAGCAAAATAAGGGGGAATCATTACATGCAAAAGAATCTTACTAAGATTAACAGACAATTGTTTAATGGCCAGTTTTAGAAACCATGGATGCCAGAAGGCCATGAAATGACAAATTTAAGATGCTAAAATAAAAATAAATTTTCAATAAAAAATTCTATATCCAGCAAAACTTCAAAAATGAAGAAACTAAGACATTCCCAGATAAACAAAAGCTAAAAGAACTGTCACTAGCAGGCCTGTTCCTCTAGATTCATACAGAGAGGACAAAAGAGAGATCAAGAGGAGGTGAAGATATATAATATCACCTCTGCCACTGTCACAGCAACAGTTCTATCCCTGCCACCCTCAGTCTGGGGAAAAAACAAAGAGCTTGAGGTCTAGACCCAAACATGCCACAGTCACCATATAGATAGGAGAAAAATCTCTCTTCCTGGTGAGCCCTCAACTTTCTGCTCCCCAGCAAGCAGGGCCCCAAGTTTATTCCAGCTGGACAGCCACCGCGTCCCACAAGCTAAACACTCCCAGTAACAGCAGCTCCATATTTCTCAGAGTTGGAACCTCCAGGGTCAAACAAAAGCTTATTCTCTGCCACTGCCACTCCTGAACTAACAAAGGAACAAAGATCCTAAGTGCCTTATCCACACCTTCAGCAAGCTTCAGTTGACTCAAAGAGAGAAGTCCAGTCCATCTTTCACAAGTCCCACCCACTGTCCATGCTTATCACTAAGCAGGCAACCCCCAGCTTGGGCCCACAGCACAGGGCCCCTATCCTGGGCTTATTGCACTGAGCAATTGCTAACCTGCATCTCTCTAGGGTGGAGCCCCCAGGAGACCAGCAAAAGCCCCTCAGCCACAACCACTACTAAGGTCCTTTTCTCTGCTGCTTCTGAGTTGGGATGAAAACATAAACTGAGATCACCACAGAGCTGTGGCAGGCAGCGCAGGAATGCCAAGATATGATCTATAGCCAGCACTCAAGTGAGACAGAAGCTCACACTTTCAAAGCATTAAAAGGGAGCACAGATACAACTGTGAGGAAATATAGGGGAGCCACACAACTGAGAAAGGGCCTTCCAACTGAGCATTACACCTAAGCGCCACCTACTGAATCACACCTTAAAGCTTCAACACAAAAAATTACCTCACTAACATACACACTTGTGAAGCCAAAGGCAAGAAATAAGCTACAAATAAAGACCATGCACAAAGCCTTGGCTCTGAAAAAAAATCCAGAAAAGAAGCCTATTGACCATACTCAATCTACACCACAGTTAAAGGAACACCCACATACTGAAATGAGAAAATAAACAAAGCAAGAACTTTAGCAACTCAAATGCCAAAACATCTTATGTCTTCCAAATGACCACACTATTTCTCAAACAAGGGTCTTACAAGGCTGAGCTAGCTGAAATTACAGAAATAGAATTCAACATATGGATAAGAACAAAGATCATCAAAATTCAGAATTGCAAAACCCAATCCAAGGAAACTAAAAATCACAATAAAGCAATATAGGAGCTGTCAGAAAAAAAATTGTCAGTGTAGAAAGGAACCTAACTGATTATATGGACCTGAAAAACACACTACAACGATTTCACAATGCATTCACAAGTATAAAAAGCAGGACTGACCATGCTGAGGAAAGAACCTTAGAACTTGAAGATGAGCTCTCTGGAACAGACAATCAGAAAAAAAAAATAAAGAAAAAAGCATAAAAAGAAGTGAACAAAACCTACAAAAAATATGAGATTATGTAAAGAGGACACATCTATGAATCATTGGCATTCTTAAAAAATATGGGGAAAAGCAAACAAATTGGAAAACTTATTTCAGGATATCATCCATGAAAACATCCCCAATCTTACTAGAGAGGCCAGCAGTAAAATTTAGAAAATACAGAGAAACCACTGCAGCATTCTACACAAGATTATTGCCAAAACACATAATCATCAGATTTTTCCAATGTCAAAATGAAAGAAAGTATGTTAAAGTTGGCTAGAAAGAAAAGGTCACCTACAAAGGGAACTCCATCAGACTGACAGAAGACCTCCCAGCAGAAACCCTACAAGCCAGTATATATTGGGGGCCTATATTCAACATTCTAAAAAAAAAAAAAACAAACAAACTTCAATCAGGAATTTTATATTCAGCCAAACTAAACTGCCTAAGCGAGGGATAAATAAGATCCTTTTCAGATAGGCAAATTCTGAGTAAATTTGTTACCACCATACCTGCCTTACAAGAAGCTATGAAAAAAGCACTAAATATGGGAAAAAAAATTACCAGCCAGTATGAAAACCCACTTAAGTACACAGACCAGGGACACTATAAAGCAACAACACAAACAAGCCAGCATTATAACCAGCTAATCACATAATGACAGGTTCAAATTGATGCATATCGATAGTAATTTTGAATGTAAATGGGCTAAATGTCCCCATTTAAAAGAAAAAGAGAGGCAAGCTGGATAAAAACGCAAGATCCAATAGTAAGCTGTCTTCAAAAGATCCATCTTACACGCAATGACACCCGTAGGCTCAAAATAAAGGAATGAAGGAAAATTTACCAAGCAAATGGAAATTAGAAAAAAAGCAGAAATTGGAATCCTAATTTCAGACAAAACAGACTTTAAACAAAAAGGATCAAATAAGACAAAAGAAGGGCATTACATAATGGTAAAGGGTTCAATTCAACGAGAAGACCTAACTATCCTAAATATATATGCACCCACCACAAGAGCACCCAGATTGATAAAGCAAGTTAGTAGAGACTTACAAAGAAACCTAGAAAACCCACTATTATTAGTGGGAAACTTTAATATCCCAATTACAGTATTAGAAAGACCATCAAGTCAAAAAATTAACAAATATATTCATGACCTGAACTCAACATTGAACTAAATGAATCTCAAAGACCTCTACATAACTCTCCATGCAAAAACAACAGAACATACATTCTTCTCATCACCACATGACACATACTCTCTAGAATTGACAACACGATCACACACAAAACAATCCTCAGCAAATGCAAAAGAACAGAAATTATATCAAACACACTCTCAAACCACAGTGCAATAAAAACAGAAGTTAAGACTAACAAAAATCTTTCAAAATTATGCAATTACATGGAAATTGAATAACCTGCTCCTGAATAACTTTCGGGTAAATAATGAAATTAAGGGAGGAATCAAGAAGTCTTTGGAAACTAATGAGAACAAAAATACAACATACCATCATCTCTGAGACACAGCTAAGGCAGGAATAAGAGGGAAATGTGTAGCAATAAAAGCCCACATCAAAAAGTTAGTAATATCTCAATTTAACAACCTAACATCCCAACTAAAGAACTAGATTACCAGCTCAATATCACTTATCGTTTGAGAAATGCAAATTAAAACCACAATGAGATACCATCTCATGCTAGTCAGAATGGCTATTATTAAAAAGTCAAAAAACAACAGATGCTGGCAAAGTTGCAGAGAAAAAGAAATGCTTTCATACTGTTGGTGGGAGTGTAAATTATTTCAGCCATTGTGGAAAGCAGTGTAGCAATTCCTCAAAGACCTAGAGGCAGAAATACAATTTGACTTAAAAATTCCATTACTTTGTATATACTCAACGGAATATGTTATTCTATTATAAAGATACATGCATGCGTATGTTCATTGCAGCACTATTCACAATAGCAAAAACATGGAATCAATCCCAGTGCCCATCAATGATAGACTGGATAACGAAAATGTGGTATATATACACCATGGAACACAATGCATTGATAAAAAGGAATTAGATCATGTCCTTTGCAGGGACATGGATGAAGTTGGAAGCCACTTTCCTCAGCAAGCTAACCCAGGAACAGAAAACCAAACAGTGCATATTCTCACTTATAAGTGTGAGCTGAATGATGAGAACACACAGACACAAGGAGGAAAACAACACATACTGGGGTCTGTAATGGGAGGAGGGAGAATATCAGAAAGAATAGCTAATGGATGCTTTGCTTAATACCTAGGTGATAGGATGATCTATGCAGCAAACCACCATGGCACATGTTTGTCTATGCAGCAAACCTGCAGATGTGGCACATGTACCCCTGAACTTCAAATAAAAGTTGAAGAAACAAACACAAAGAATCAGAGAACCTTGGAAAAATCAACTCCAAAGCTAACAGAAGTCTAGAAAAAAAAATCAGAGACGAACTGAAAGAAATTGAGACACAAAGAAAATTCAAACAAACAACAAATTCAGGAGTTGGTTTACTGAAAAAATTAACAAGACAGGCCATTAGCTAGACTAATAAACAGAAAAAGAGAAGATCTGAACAAACACAATTAAAAATGACAAAGATGTTACCACTGACCCCACAGAAATACAAATAACCATCAAAGAATATTATGAACACTTCTATGCACATAAACTAGAAAATCTAGAAGAGATGGATAAGCTCCTGTATGCATATACCCTCCCAGGACTGAACAAGGAAGAAATTGATTCCCTGAAAAGACCAATAATGAGATGAACCAGTAATAAATAGCATAGAAAAAATAAAAGCCCAGAACCAGAACCAGAACCAGATGGATTTACAGCTGAATCTACCAGATTTACAAGGAAGATCTGGTACTAGTCCCATTAAAACTATTCCAATAAATTAAGAAAGTGCGGCTCCACCTTAACTTATTCTATGAGGCCAGCATCATCCTAATACCAAAACCTGGCAGAGGCACAACAAAAAAAGAACACTTCAGGCCAATAACCTTGATGAACATTGATGCAGAAATTCTCAACAAAATACTGGAAAACTGAAACCAGCAGCATATCAAAAAGCAAATGCCCAATGATCGAGTAGTCTCCATCCCCAGGATGCAAGTTTGGTTCAATATATGAAAATCAATAAGGGTGATTCATCACATAAACAGAACTAAAGACAAAAACCACATGAGTATCTCAACAGATACAGAAAAGGCTTTTGATAAAGTTTAACATCCCCTCATGTTAAAAACTCTAAAGAAACTAGGAATACACATCGAAAGGAAGGAAGACACATTGAAGGAATACACATCAAAATAATAAGAGCCACCTATGACAAACCCACAGTCAATATTATACTGAATGGTCAAAAGCTGAAAGCATTCCCCTTGAAAACTGGCACAAGACAAAGATGCCCTCTGTCACCACTCCTATTCAACATTGTATTAGAAGTCCTGGCCAGAGCAATCAGACAAGAGAAAAAATAAAGCTCATCCAAATAAGCAGAGAAAAAGTCCAACCATCCCCATATCCCTGTTTGTATACAAGACAATTTTTTTTTAGACAGAGTCTTGCTCTGTCACCCAGGCTGAATTGCAGTGACGTGATTTTGACTCGCTGCAACCTCCACCTCCCAGATTCAAGTGATTCCCATGCCTCAACCTCCCAACTAGCTGGCACGCACAATCACGCCTGGCTATTCTTTGTATTTTTAGTAGAGACAGGATTTCACCATATTAGGCTGGTCTCAAACTCCTGACCTCAAGAAATCAGCTTGCCTTGGCCTCCCCAAATTCCGGGATTACAGGCATGAGCCACTGAACCCGAGATGACTCTATATCTAGAAAACCAGAGAGTCTTGGCCCAAAAGCTCTTTCAGGTGATAAACAACCTCAGAAAAGTTTCAAGATAAAACAGCAATGTACAAAAATATTAGCATTTTGATACACCAACAACATTCAGGCCAAGAGCCAAATCAGGAATGCAATCCCATTCACAGTTGTCACACACACAAAAAAAATATACCTAGGAATACAGCTTTCCAGGGAGGTGAAATATCTCTACAATGAGAATTACAAAACACTGCTCAAAGAAATTAGAGGTGACACTAAAAAATGAAAAACATTCCATGCTCATGGATAGGAAGAATCAATATTGTTAAAGTGGCAACACTGCCCAAAGCAATCTACAGATAAAATGCTATTCCAATCACACTACTAATGACATTCTTCCCAGAACAAGAAAAATCTATTTTCAAATTCATATGGAACCAAAAAGGAGCTCTAACAGCCAAGGCAATTCTAAGCAAAAGGCATAAAGTTGAAGGCATCATGTTACCCGACTTCAAACTATACTGCAGGGCTACAGTAACCTAAACAGCATGGTACTGGTACAAAAAGAGACATATAGACCAATAGAATAGAATAAAAAGCCCAGACATAAGGCCACACATCTACAACCATGTAGTCTTTGACAAAGCTGACAAAAACTAGCAATGGGAAAGGACTCTCTATTCAATAAATGATTCTTAGATAACTGGCTAGTCATATGCAAAAGATTAAAACTGAACACCCTTCTTATACCATTTACAAAAGTTAACTCAAGATGAATTGAAAACTTAAAGGTAAAACCTAGAGCTATAAAAACGCTGGACTACGACCTAGGCAAAAACATTTTGAACATGGGATTGGGCGAAGATTCATGAGGAAGATGCCAAAAGCAATTGTAACAAAAGCAAAAATTGACAAACCTATCGAATTAAACTAAAGGCTTCTACACAGCAAAAAAATAATTATAAACAGAGTAAACAGCCTACAAAATGGGAGAACCTATTTTCATACTATGCATCTGACAAAGGTCTAATATCCAACATCTATAAGAAACTTAAGCAAATTTACAAGAAAAAGAAACAACCCCATTAAAAAGTGGGAAAAGAACATAAGCAGACATTTTTCAAAAGAAGACATACGTGTGGATGAAGCTGAAAACCATTATTCTCAGCAAACTAACACAAACACCAAACCAAACCAAACACCGCATGTTTTCACTCATAAGTGGGAATTGAACCATGAGAACACATGCACACAGACAGAGGAACATCACACACCGGGGCCTGTCGGGGGTCGGGGGCTAGGGGAGGGATAGTATTAGGAGAAATACTTAATACAGATGATGGGTTGATGGGTGCAGCAAACCACCATGGCTCATATATACCTATGTAACACACCTGCACGTTCTGCACATGTATCCAAGCTTAAAGTATAATTTCAAAAATTAAAAAAGAAAACATGTGCCATGGTGGTTTGTATCAACCTGTCACCTAGGTATTAAACCTCAACATGCATTAGCTATTTGTACTGGTATTCTCCCTCCCCTCACATTTCTCGAAAGGTCCTGGTGTGAATTGGTCCCTTTTCTGTGTCCATGTGTTCTCATTGTTCAGCTCCCACTTATAGGTGAGAAACGTGTGGTGTTTGGTATTCTGTTCCTGTGTTACTTTGCTGAGAATGATGCCTTCCAGCTTCATCCATGTCCCTGCAAAGGACATAATCTCATTCCTTTTCATAGCTACATAGGATATACTGATTTTCTTCCTTTTGGGTATATTCTTACCAGTATAATTGCTGGACTATATAGTAGCTCTGCTTTTAGTTTTCTGAGGAACCTCCAAACTGTTCTCCATAGCGGTTGTACTAATTTATATTCCCACCAACAGTGTACAAGTGTTCACTTTTCTCCACAACCTTTACTAGCATTTGTTATTACCTGTCTTTTGGATAAAAGCCATTTTAACTGGGGTAAGATGTTATCACATTGAAGTTTTGATATGCATTTCTCTGATAATCAATGATGTTGAGCACCTTTTCATACACTTGTTTGCCATTTGTGTGTCTTCTCTTGAGAAATATCTGTTCAAAGATTTTGTCCATTTTTTATTGGATTATTAGATTTTTTCCTATGGAGTTGTTTGAGCTCCTTATATATTCTGCTTATTAGTCTTCTGTTTTCTCTCATTCTGTGGGTTGTTTCTTTGTTGATGATATCATTTGCTGTGCAGAAGATTTTAACTTGATGTGATCCCATTTGTCCATTTTTTTCTTTGGTTTCCTGTGCTTATGGGCAACCAAAAACTCAACGTTTTCTTGTTGTAGTTTTATAGTATGAGGTTTTAGATTTAAGTTTTTAATCCAATTTGATTTTTGTATACAGTGAGAGATAATGGTCAAGTTTTAATCTTCTGCATATGGATATCCAGTTTTCCTAGCACAATTTATTGAAGAGACTGTCCTTTCTCCAAGGTATATTCTTGGTACCTCTGTTGAAAATGAGTTCACTGTAGGTGTATGAATTTAGTTTTGAGCTCTCTATGTGGTTCCATTGGTCTATGTGTCTGTTTTAATTCCAGTGTCATGCTGTTTTGGTTACTATAGCTCTGTAGTACAATTTGAAGTGAAGTGAAGTGAAGTAAAGTGATTCTTCTAGTTTATAACTAACTTTATATTATAAATATGCTCCTCCACCATTCTTGGCCATGTCAGTCAATTGAACCACCCTGCCCCTAGCCACTCAATCAAAACACCTGAGAACTATTCTACATTTCTAATTTTGCTTCATCCTAAACCTTGAATCTATCAGAAAGTTTAGGTGTTTTTTTTTTCTTTTTTCATCTTTTTTAGATTATACTTTAAGTTCTGGGGTACATGTGCAAAACGTGGAGTTTTGTTACTTAGGTATACAGGTGCCATGGTGGTTTACTGCACCCATCAACCAGTCACCTACATTAGGTATTTCTCCTGATGCTATCCCTCCCCTAGCCCCCCAGCTCCTGACAGACCCGAATGTGTGATGTTCCCCTACCTATCTCCATGTATTCTCATTGTTCAACTACCACTTATTAGTGTAAACATGCAGTGTTTGATTTTCTGTTCTTGTGTTAGTTTGCTGAGAATGATGGTTTCCAGCTTCATCCATGTCCCTGCAAAGGACATGCACTCATCCTTTTTTAAGGCTGCATAGTATTCCATGGTGTATATGTACAACATTTTCTTTATCCAGTCTATTATTGATGGACAAGTCTTTGTTTTTGTGAAGTGCCACAAAAAACATATGTGTGCATGTGTCTTTATAGTAGAATGATTTACAATCATTTGTGTATATACCCAGGAATGGGATTGCTGGATCAAATGGTATTTCTAGTTCTAGATCCTTGAGAAATTGCCACACTGTGGCGATAGTTTCTTTTGCTGTGCAGAAGCTCTTTAGTTTAATTAGATCCCATTTGTCAATTTTTGCTTTTTTTGCCATTGCTTTTCGTGTTTTAGACATGAAGTCTTGCCCATGCCTATGTCCTGAATGGTATTGCCCAGGTTTTCTTCTAGGATTTTTATGGTCCTAGGTCTTAAGTTTAAGTATTTGATCCATTTGAGTTGATTTTGTATAAAGAAGGGGTCCAGTTTCAGTTTTCTGCATTTGGCTAATGAGTTTTCCCAACAACATTTATTAAATAGGGAATCTTTTCCCCATTGCTTGTTTGTGTCAGATTTGTCAAAGGTCAGATGGTTGTAGATGTGTGGTGTTATTTCTGAGGACTCTCTTCTGTTCCATTGGTCTATATATCTGTTTTAGTACCAGTACCATGCTGTTTTGGTTACTGTAGCCTTGTAGCATAGTTTGAAGTCAGGTAGCATGATGCCTCCAGCTTTGTTCTTCTTGCCCAGAATTGTGTTAGCTATGTGGGCTCTTTTTTGGTTCCATAAGAAGCTTAAAGTAGTTTTTTTTTCCACTTCTGTGAAGAAAGTCAGTGGTAGCTTGATGGGGATAGCATTGCATTGATAAATTACTTTGGGCTCTATGGCCATTTTCACGATATTGAATCTTCTTATCCATGAGCATGGAATGTTTTTCCATTTGTTTGTGTCCTCTCTTACTTTCTTGAGCAGTGATTTGTAGATCTCCTTGAAGAGGTCCGTCACATCCCCTGTAAGTTGTAATCCTAGGTATTTTATTCTCTTTGTAGCAATTGAGAATGGGAGTTCACTCGTGATTTGGCTCTGTGTTTGTCTGTTATTGGTGTATAGGAATATAGGAATGCTTGTGATTTTTGCACGTTAATTTTGTATCTTGAGACTTTGCTGAAGTTGCTTATTAGCTTAAGGAGATTTGGGGCTGAGACGATGGGGTTTTCTAAATATATAATCATGTCATCTGCAAACAGAGACAATTTGACTTTCTCTCTTCCTATTTGAATACAGTTTATTTTTTCTCTTGCCTGATCGCCCTGGCCAGAACTTCCAATACTATGTTGAATAGGAGTGGTGAGAGAGGGCATCCTTGTCTTCTGCCAGTTTTCAAAGGGAATGCTTCTTGTTTTTGCTCGTTCAGTATGATATTGGCTGAGGGTTTGTCATAAATAGCTCTTTTTATTTTGAGATACATTCCATTGATACCCAGTTTATTTAGAGTTTTTAGCAAGAAGTGGTGTTGAATTCTGTTGAAAGCCTTTTCTGCATCTATTAAAATAATCCTGTGGTTTTTATGATTGGTTCTGTTTATTTGATGGATTATGTTTATTGATTTGCCTATGTTGAACCAGCCTTGCATCCCAGGGTTGAAGCCAACTTGATCGTGATGGATAAGCTTTTTGATGTGCTGCTGGATTCAGTTTCCCAGTATTTTATTGAGGATTTTTGCATCGATGTTCATCAGGGATATTGGCCTGAAATTTTCTTTTTTTGTTGTGTCTCTGCCAGGTTTTGGTATCAGAATGGTGTTGACCTCATCGAATGAGTTAGGGAGGAGTTCCTCTTGTTCTATTGTTTGGAATAGTTTCAGAAGGAATGGTACCAGCTCCTCTTTGTACCTCTGGTAGAATTCGACTGTGAATCCCTCTGGTCCTGGCCTTTTATTATTGTTGTTGGTAGGCTATTAATTACTGCCTCAATTTCAGAACTTGTTATTGGTTTATTCAGGGATTCGACTTCTTCCTTGTTTAGACTTGAGAGGGTGTATGTGTCCAGGAATTTATCCATTTCTTCTAGATTTTCTAGTTTATTTGCATAGAAGTGTTTATAGAATATCTGATGGTAGTTTTATTTCTGTGGGATCAGTGGTGATATCCCCTATATCACTTTTATTGCATCTATTTGATTCTTCTCTCTTTTCTTGTTTATTAGCCTATCTTGTGGTCTATTTTGTTGATCTTTTCAAAAAACCAGCTCCTGGATTCATTGATTTTTTGAAGGGTTTTTCATGTCTCTATCTCCTTCAGTTCTGCTATGATCTTAGTTATTTCTTGTCTTCTGATAGATTTTTAGTTATCTTATCTGTCAAAAGTATTATGTTGTTGCAAATTTAATTGCGATTTTGGCATTGTTAGAATTTGCCATTTGATATTGGAATAGATTCTCAAATAAATGTGGTTAGGTTCTACATCATTTTAATGGGCAATTCTCGCCTTATGTTTTTTTGCTAATGACTTATTACTTGCTATTTATTTTATGTTTATTTTAGACTATGGAAATAGTGTTAAACAGAAAGCAAATTTCTGCAATTTTCTTATTCGTGTTCCAAATGGGCCATAAAGCAGCAGAGACAACTCGCAATGTCAGCAACACATTTGGCCCAGGAATTGCTAATGAACACACAGTTCAGTAATGGTTCAAGAATTTTGCAAAGTAGATGAGAGCCTTGAAGATGAGGAAAATAGTGGCTGGCCATCAGAAGTTGACAATGAGCAACTGAGAGCAATCATTGAAGCTAATGCTCTTACAACTACACAAGAAGTTGCTGGAGAACTCAACGTCGTCCATTCTATGGTCATTCAGCATTTGAAGCAAATTGGAAAGGTGAAAAAGCTTGATAAGGGGGTGCCTCATGAACTGAGTGAAAATTTTTTAAAAATCATCATTTTGAAGAGTCGTCTTCTCTTATTCTATGCAACAGCAACTTTCTGATAGATTCAAGGTTTAGGATGGAGGAAATATAGAAATGTAGGATAATTCTCAGGTGTTTTGATTGAGTGGCTAGGTGAAGGGTAATACAATTGACTGACATGGGCAAGACTGGTGGAAGAGCATGTTTAGAATATAAAGACCTCAATTGGATTGTGACATGTGAAGAAAAGTGGATTTTATATGACAACCAGAGATGACCAGCTCAGTGGTTGGACTGAGAAGAAGCTCCAAAGCATCTCCTAAAGCCAAACTTGCACCAAAATAAAAGGCATGGTCACTGTTTAGTGGTCTGCTGCTGGTGTGATCCACTACAGGTTTCTGAATCCTGGCAAAACCATCACATCTGAGAAGTATGCTCAGAAAATCAAATCAATGAGATGCACCAAAAATTGCAACACCTGCAGCCAGCATTGGCCAACAGAAAGAACCCAATTATTCCCCCACAACAATGCCCAACCACACATCGCACACCAATACTTCCAAAGTAAAATGGATTCAGCTACAAAGTTTTGCCTCTTTCGCCATATTCACCTGACTTCTTGACAACCAACTAACACTTCTTCAATCATCTCGACAACTTTTTGCAGGGAAAATGCTTCCACAACCAGCAGGATGCAGAAAATACTTTCCAAGAGTTCTTTGAATCCCAAAGCATGGACTTTTATGCTACAGGAATAAACAAACTTATTTCTCATTGGCAAAAATGTGTTGATTGTGATGGGTTTCTATTTTTATTAATAAAGATATGTTTGAGCCTAGTTATAATAATAATTCACTGTCCAAAACCACAATTACTTTTGCACCAACCTGCAACTCTAGAGCCATTCAATTTTCCCCAGGTCTACTGCTACCACCACAGTGGCCTAAGGCACTATTAGATAGACCATCAGAAACAGCCTCCTAAATGAGCTCAATGTTCCCAATTTTGTCAATCCCCAGCTTTTTAAATTATTTTATACTGCAGCAATAGTGATCTTTTAAAACACATAAACTGGATCATGATCCTCTTTGACATAAAACACTTCAAGTGCTTTAAAACAAACATTTAACCAATTTGTTTTGGCTTATGTATTCTGGATACTGACTATATCTGTACCTTCACCTCCTGCTACTTAGTCCTTTAGATCAAAATGCTTTTGGTACTATGAGTTTTTTCTGTTTCTTGGGAGTATGTAAGGCTTTCTCCCATTGCAGGAGCTTTGCAAATGCTATATACTATCTGACTAGAAACATTGGCCCTTAGATCTTTGCAATGTTTTCTCTTCTCTGTCATTCAGGTCTCAGTTTAAATATCACCACCTCAGCAAAGGTAAAATGCTCCATCATCATGCTACCTTATTTTCTTTTTCTTGAGCGCTTATTATTTGAAATGATTTTTAATGCTCCACAGCCCAAACAGAATTGAAATACTTTGAAAATTGTACCTTGCCTATTATGTTCATGACTTTCTTTCCTGCACCAAGAACAGTGCCTGAAACATAATATGTCATATGTGCTCAATTATTACCAATTAAATAAATGCCTTGCAGGCATTACACCTGAGGTTCCAGGAAGGCTATAAAAATCAACAAAATGAATAACAATATCACAGTTTTCCTCCCTTTCATTCATCCTGCTTAGGTTCCTCAGCATATGCTTTTATGATACAAAGGTACAAAAATCATCATGAAGACATTGTCTTTTTAGATTTGATCTAATTCTTGTCAGAGTAGCCAATTGGGGATGGTATTATCCCATGGAAGTGGTAAAATCTGCTCTTCTTCTGCCCATTGGGCTAGAAAAAAATCTAAATTTAGAGCAGGTTGAGCAATAGTCCTGTTCTGTAGCCGCTCTAATATTGTGAGATGTCTTCCTTTAATTGTTTCTTTTTAAATCTTTTGCCAATCACTTTGGATAGTATGGAAATTTTAACCATCATAAATCTTCCAATTCATGAACATTGGGTAGTCTTCCATTTGTGACATCTTTCATTTATTTTGGCAATGCTTTGTCATTTTCAGTGTGAAAATCCTCAGCATAATTGGTTGTTTGTTTCTATTTTATTCTTTTTTGTGTTGTTTTATTTTTTTAAATTTTTTCAAATTCTACTTTAAGTTCTGGGACACATGTGCAGAATGTGCAGGTATGTTACATAGGTATATATGTGACATGCTGGTTTGCTGCACCAATCAACCTGTCATCTACAATAGATAATTCCCCTAATGCTATCCCTCCACTTGCCCCTCACCCCCCGATGGGCCCCAGTGTGTGATCTTCCCCTCCCTGTGTCCATGTGTGTTCATTGTTCAACTCTCACTTATGAGAGAGAACATGCAGTGTTTGGTTTCTGTTCCTGTGTTAGTTTGCTGAGAATGATGGTTTCCAGCTTCATCCATGTTCCTGCAAAGGACACAAACTCATTCTTTTTTATGGCTGCATAGTTTTCCATGGTGTATATGTGCCATAGTTTATCTATCCAGTCTATCATTGATGGGCATTTGGGTTGGTTCCAAGTCTTTGCCATTGTAAATAGTGTTGCAATAAACATATGTGTGCATATGTATTTATAGTAAAATAATTCATAATCCTTTAAGTGTATACCCAGTAATGGAATTGCTGGGTCAAATGGTACTTTGGGTTCTAGAGCCTTGAGGAATCACCACAATGTCTTCCACAATGGTTGAACTAATTTACACTCCAACCAACAGTGGAAAAGCATTCCTATTTCTCCACATCCTCTCCAGCATCTGTTGTTTCTGGACTTTCTAATGATTGCCATTCTAACTGGCATGAGATGGTATCACATTGTGGTTTTGATTTGCATTTTTATAATGATAAGTGATGATGAGCTTTTTTCATTTTTGTTGGTCACATAAATGTCTTCTTTTGAGAAGAGTTCATATACTTTGCCCACTTTTCAATGGGATTGTTTGGTTATGTCTTGTAAATTTGTTTAAGTTCCTTGCAGATTCTGGATATTAGCCCTTTGTCAAATGAATTGATTGTAAAAATTTTCTCCCGTTCTGTAGGTTGTCTGTTCACTCTGATGCTAGTTTCTTTTGCTGTGCAGAAGCTCTTTAGTTTAATTAGATCCCATTTGTCAATTTTGGCTTTTGTTGCCATTGCTTTTGGTGTTTTAGTCGTGAAGTCTTAGCTGATGCCTATGACCTAAATGGTATTTGCTAGGTTTTCTTCTAGGGTTTTTATGGTTTTAGGTCTTACATTTTAGTCTTTAATCCGTCTTTTTTTTTTATTATACTTTAAGTTTTAGGGTACATGTGCACATTGTGCAGGTTAGTTACATATGTATACATGTGCCATGCTGGTGCGCTGCACCCACTAACTTGTCATCTAGCATTAGGTATATCTCCCAATGCTATCCCTCCCCCCTCCCCCCACCCCACAACAGTCCCCAGAGTGTGATATTCCCCTTCCTGTGTCCATGTGATCTCATTGTTCAATTCCCACCTATGATTGAGAATATGCGGTGTTTGGTTTTTTGTTCTTGCGATAGTTTGCTGAGAATGATGGTTTCCAATTTCATCCATGTCCCTACAAAGGACATGAACTCATCATTTTTTATGGCTGCATAGTATTCCATGGTGTATATGTGCCACATTTTCTTAATCCAGTCTATCATTGTTGGACTTTTGGGTTGGTTCCAAGTCTTTGCTATTGTGAATAATGCCGCAATAAACATACGTGTGCATGTGTCTTTATAGCAGCATGATTTATAGTCCTTTGGGTACATACCCAGTAATGGGATGGCTGGGTCAAATGGTATTTCTAGTTCTAGATCCCTGAGGAATCGCCACACTGACTTCCACAATGGTTGAACTAGTTTAGAGTCCCACCAACAGTGTAAAAGTGTTCCTGTTTCTCCACATCCTCTCCAGCACCTGTTGTTTCCTGAGTTTTTAATGATTGCCATTCTAACTGGTGTGAGATGATATCTCATAGTGGTTTTGATTTGCATTTCTCTGATGGCCAGTGATGATGAGCATTTTTTCATGTGTTTTTTGGCTGCATAAATGTCTTCTTTTGAGAAGTGTCTGTTCATTTCCTTCGCCCACTTTTTGATGGGGTTGTTTTTTTCTTGTAAATTTGGTTGAGTTCATTGTAGATTCTGGATATTAGCCCTTTGTCAGATGAGTAGGTTGCGAAAATTTTCTCCCATTTTGTAGGTTGCCTGTTCACTCTGATGGTAGTTTCTTTTGCTGTGCAGAAGCTCTTTAGTTTAATTAGATCCCATTTGTCAATTTTGTCTTTTGTTGCCATTGCTTTTGGTGTTTTGGACAAGAAGTCCTTGCCCATGCCTATGTCCTGAATGGTAATGCATAGGTTTTCTTCTAGGGTTTCTATGGTTTTAGGTCTAACGTTTAAATCTTTAATCCATCTTGAATTGATTTTTGTATAAGGTGTAAGGAAGGGATCCAGTTTCAGCTTTCTACATATGGCTAGCCAGTTTTCCCAGCACCATTTATTAAATAGGGAATCCTTTCCCCATTGCTTGTTTTTCTCAGGTTTGTCAAAGATCAGATAGTTGTAGGTATGCGGCGTTATTTCTGAGGGCTCTGTTCTGTTCCATTGATCTATATCTCTGTTTTGGTACCAGTACCATGCTGTTTTTGTTACTGTAGCCTTGTAGTATAGTTTGAAGTCAGGTAGTGTGATGCCTCCAGCTTTGTTCTTTTGGCTTAGGATTGACTTGGCGATGTGGGCTCTTTTTTGGTTCCATATGAACTTTAAAGTAGTTTTTTCCAATTTTGTGAAGAAAGTCATTGGTAGCTTGATGGGGATGGCATTGAATCTGTAAATGACCTTGGGCAGTATGGCCATTTTCATGATATTGATTCTTCCTACCCATGAGCATGGAACGTTCTTCCATTTGTTTGTATCCTCTTTTATTTCCTTGAGCAGTGGTTTGTAGTTCTCCTTGAAGAGGTCCTTCACATCCCTTGTAAGTTGGATTCCTAGGTATTTTATTCTCTTTGAAGCAATTGTGAATGGGAGTTCACTCATGATTTGGCTCTCTGTTTGTCTGTTGTTGGTGTATAAGAATGCTTGTGATTTTTGTACATTGATTTTGTATCCTGAGACTTTGCTGAAGTTGCTTATCAGCTTAAGGAGATTTTGGGCTGAGACAATGGGCTTTTCTAGATAAACAATCATGTCGTCTGCAAACAGGGACAATTTGACTTCCTCTTTTCCTAATTGAATACCCTTTATTTCCTTCTCCTGCCTGATTGCCCTGGCCAGAACTTCCAACACTATGTTGAATAGGAGCAGTGAGAGAGGGCATCCCTGTCTTGTGCCAGTTTTCAAAGGCAATGCTTCCAGTTTTTGCCCATTCAGTATGATATTGGCTGTGGGTTTGTCATAGATAGCTCTTATTATTTTGAAATACGTCCCATCAATACCTAATTTATTGAGAGTTTTTAGCATGAAGGGTTGTTGAACTTTGTCAAAGGCTTTTTCTGCATCTATTGAGATAATCATGTGGTTTTTGTCTTTGGCTCTGTTTATATGCTGGATTACATTTATTGATTTGCGTATATTGAACCAGCCTTGCATCCCAGGGATGAAGCCCACTTGATCATGGTGGATAAGCTTTTTGATGTGCTGCTGGATTCGGTTTGCCAGTATTTTATTGAGGATTTTTCCATCAATGTTCATCAAGAATATTGGTCTAAAATTCTCTTTTTTGGTTGTGTCTCTGCCCGGCTTTGGTATCAGAATGATGCTGGCCTCATAAAATGAGTTAGGGAGGATTCCCTCTTTTTCTATTGATTGGAATAGTTTCAGAAGCAATGGTACCAGTTCCTCCTTGTACCTCTGGTAGAATTCGGCTGTGAATCCATCTGGTCCCGGACTCTTTTTGGTTGGTAAACTATTGATTATTGCCACAATTTCAGCTCCTGTTATTGGTCTATTCAGAGATTCAACTTCTTCCTGGTTTAGTCTTGGGAGAGTGTATGTGTCAAGGAATTTATCCATTTCTTCTAGATTTTCTAGTTTATTTGTGTAGAGGTGTTTGTAGTATTCTCTGATGGTTGTTTGTATTTCTGTGGGATCAGTGGTGATATCCCCTTTATCATTTTTTATTGTGTCTATTTGATTCTTCTCTCTTTTTTTCTTTATTAGTCTTGCTAGCGGTCTATCAGTTTTGTTGATCCTTTCAAAAAACCAGCTCCTGGATTCATTAATTTTTTGAAGGGTTTTTTGTGTCTCTATTTCCTTCAGTTCTGCTCTGATTTTAGTTATTTCTTGCCTTCTGCTAGCTTTTGAATGTGTTTGCTCTTGCTTTTCTAGTTCTTTTAATTGTGATGTTAGGGTGTCAATTTTGGATCTTTCCTGCTTTCTCTTGTGGGCATTTAGTGCTATAAATTTCCCTCTACACACTGCTTTGAATGCATCCCAGAGATTCTGGTATGTTGTGTCTTTGTTCTCGTTGGTTTCAAAGGACATCTTTATTTCTGCCTTCATTTCGTTATGTACCCAGTAGTCATTCAGGAGCAGGTTGTTCAGTTTCCATGTAGTTGAGCGGCTTTGAGTGAGATTTTTAATCCTGAGTTCTAGTTTGATTGCACTGTGGTCTGAGAGACAGTTTGTTATAATTTCTGTTCTTTTACATTTGCTGAGGAGAGCTTTACTTCCAACTATGTGGTCAATTTTGGAATAGGTGTGGTGTGGTGCTGAAAAAAATGTATATTCTGTTGATTTGGGGTGGAGAGTTCTGTAGATGTCTATTAGGTCCACTTGGTGCAGAGCTGAGTTCAATTCTTGGGTATCCTTGTTGACTTTCTGTCTCGTTGATCTGTCTAATGTTGACAGTGGGGTGTTAAAGTCTCCCATTATTAATGTGTGGGAGTCTAAGTCTCTTTGTAGGTCACTCAGGACTTGCTTTATGAATCTGGGTGCTCCTGTATTGGGTGCATATATATTTAGGATAGTTAGCTCCTCTTGTTGAATTGATCCCTTTACCATTATGTAATGGCCTTCTTTGTCTCTTTTGATCTTTGTTGGTTTAAAGTCTGTTTTATCAGAGACTAGGATTGCAACCCCTGCCTTTTTTTGTTTTCCATTTGCTTGGTAGATCTTCCTCCATCCCTTTATTTTGAGCCTATGTGTGTCTCTGCACGTGAGATGGGTTTCCTGAATACAGCACACTGATGGGTCTTGACTCTTTATCCTACTTGCCAGTCTGTGTCTTTTAATTGGAGAATTTAGTCAATTTACATTTAAAGTCAATATTGTTATGTGTGAATTTGATCCTGTCATTATGATGTTAGCTGGTGATTTTGCTCATTAGTTGATGCAGTTTCTTCCTAGTCTCAATGGTCTTTACATTTTGGCATGATTTTGCAGCGGCTGGTACCGGTTGTTCCTTTCCATGTTTAGCGCTTCCTTCAGGAGCTCTTTTAGGGCAGGCCTGGTGGTGACAAAATCTCTCAGCATTTGCTTGTCTGTAAAGTATTTTATTCCTCCTTCACTTATGAAGCTTAGTTTGGCTGGATATGAAATTCTGGGTTGAAAATTCTTTTCTTTAAGAATGTTGAATATTGGCCCCCACTCTCTTCTGGCTTGTAGGGTTTCTGCCAAGAAATCCGCTGTTAGTCTGATGGGCTTCCCTTTGAGGGTAACCTGACCTTTCTCTCTGGCTGCCCTTAACATTTTTTCCTTCATTTCAGCTTTGGTGAATCTGACAATTATGTGTCTTGGAGTTGCTCTTCTCGAGGAGTATCTTTATGGCGTTCTCTGTATTTCCTGAATCTGAATGTTGGCCTGCCTTGCTAGATTGGGGAAGTTCTCCTGGATAATATCCTGCAGAGTGTTTTCCAACTTGGTTCCATTCTCTGCATCACTTTCAGGTACACCAATCAGACGTAGATTTGGTCTTTTCACATAGACCCATATTTCTTGGAGGCTTTGCTCATTTCTTTTTATTCTTTTTTCTCTAGACTTCCCTTCTCGCTTCATTTCATTCATTTCATCTTCCATTGCTGATACCCTTTCTTCCAGTTGATCGCATTGGCTCCTGAGGCTTCTGCATTCTTCACGTAGTTCTCAAGCCTTGGTTTTCAGCTCCATCAGCTCCTTTAAGCACTTCTCTGTATTGGTTATTCCAGTTATACATTCGTCTAAATTTTTTTCAAAGTTTTCAACTTCTTTGCCTTTGGTTTGAATGTCCTCCCGTAGCTCAAAGTAATTTGATCATCTGAAGCCTTCTTCTCTCAGCTCGTCAAAATCATTCTCCATCCAGCTTTGTTCCATTGCTGGTGAGGAACTGTGTTCCTTTGGAGGAGGAGAGGTGCTCTGCGTTTTAGAGTTTCCAGTTTTTCTGTTCTGTTTTTTCCCCATCTTTGTGGTTTTATCTACTTTTGGTCTTTGATGATGGTGATGTACAGATGGGTTTTCGGTGTGGATGTCCTTTCTGTTTGTTAGTTTTCCTTCTAACAGACAGGAACCTCAGCTGCAGGTCTGTTGGAATACGCTGCCGTGTGAGGTGTCAGTGTGCCCCTGCTGGGGGGTGCCTCCCAGTTAGGCTGCTCGGGGGTCGGGGTCAGGGACCCACTTGAGGAGGCAGTCTGCCCGTTCTCAGATCTCCAGCTGCGTGCTGGGAGAACCACTGCTCTCTTCAAAGCTGTCAGACAGGGACATTTAAGTCTGCAGAGGTTACTGCTGTCTTTTTGTTTTTCTGTGCCCTGCCCCCAGAGGTGGAGCCTACAGAGGCAGGAAAGCCTCCTTGAGCTGTGGTGGGCTCCACCCAGTTCGAGCTTCCCGGCTGCTTTGTTTACCTAAGCAAGCCTGGGCAATGGCGGGCACCCCTCCCCCAGCCTCGCTGCCGCCTTGCAGTTTGATCTCAGACTGCTGTGCTAGCAATCAGCGAGATTCCGTGGGCGTAGGACCCTCCAAGCCAGGTGTGGGATATAGTCTCGTGGTGCGCCGTTTTTTAAGCCGGTCTGAAAAGCGCAATATTCGGGTGGGAGTGACCCGATTTTCCAGGTGCGTCCGTCACCCCTTTCTTTGACTCGGAAAGGGAACTCCCTGACCCTTTGCGCTTCCCAGGTGAGGCAATGCCTCGCCCTGCTTCGGCTCGCGCACGGTGCGCGCACCCACTGGCCTGCGCCCACTGTCTGGCACTCCCTAGTGAGATGAACCCGGTACCTCAGATGGAAATGCAGAAATCACCCGTCTTCTGCGTCGCTCACGCTGGGAGCTGTAGACTGGAGCTGTTCCTATTCGGCCATCTTCAATCCGTCTTGAGTTAATTTTTATATAAGGTGTAAGGAAGGGGTCCAGTTTCAGTTTTCTGCATATGGCTATCCAGTTTTCCCAACACCATTAATTAAACAGTGAATCCTTTCCCCATTGCTTGTTTTGTCAGGTTTGTCAAAGATCTGATGGTTGTAGATGTGTAGTGTTTTTTGTCAGGCCTCTGTTCTGTTCCATTGGTCTATATATCAGTTTTGGTACCAGTACCATGCTATTTTGGTTACTGTAGCCTTGTAGTATAGTTTGAAGCCATGTAGCATGATACCTCCAGCTTTGTTCTTTTTGCTTAAGATTGTCTTGGCTATACAGGCTCCTTTTTGGTTCCATATGAAATTTAAAGTAGGTTTTTCTAATTCTGTGAAAAAATTCAATGGTAGCTTGATGGGAATGGCATTAAATCTATAAATTACTTTGGGCACTAAGGTCATTTTCACAATATTGATTCTTCATATCCATGAGCATCGAAGATTTTTCCATTTCTTTGTGTCCTCTTTTATTTCCTTCAGCAGTGGTTTGTAGTGCTCTTTGAAGCGGTCCTTCACACTCCTTGTAAGTTGTATTCCTAGGTATTTTATTCTCTTTGTAGCAATTGTGAATGGCAGTTGACTCATGATTTGGCTCTCTGTTTGTCTATTACTGGTGGATAGGAACACTTGTGATTTTTGCACGTTAATTTTGTATCCTGAGACTTTGCTGAAGTTGCTTACTAGCTTAAGGAGATTTTGGGCTGAGATGATGGGGTTTTCTAAATATATAATCATGTCATCTGCAAACAGAGACAATTTGACTTCCTCTTTTCCTATTTGAATACGCTTTATTTCTTTCTCTTGCCTGATTGCCCTGGCCAGAACTTCCAATACTATGTTGAATAGGAGTGGTGAGAAGACATCCTTGTCTTCTGTCAGTTTTCAAAGGGAATGTTTCCAGCTTTTGCCAATTCAGTATGATACTGGCTGTGGGTTTGTCATAAATAGCTCTTTTTATTTTGAGATATGTTCTATCAATACCTAGTTTATTGAGTGTTTTTAGTATGAAGGGGTGTTGAATTGTTTCGAAGGCCTTTTCTGCATCTGTTGATATAATCATGTGGTTTTTGTCATTGGTTATTTTTATGTGATGGATTACATTTATTAATTTCTGTATGTTGACCCAGCCTTGCATCCCAGGGATGAAGCCGACTTGATCGTGGGGATCAGCTTTTTGATGTGCTGCTGGATTAGTCGGCCAGCATTACTGAGGATTTTCACATCAATGTTCATCAGGGCTGTTGGCCTGAAATTGTTTTTTTCACTGTGTCTCTGCTAGGTTTTGGTATCAGGATGATGCTGGCTTCATAAAATCAGTTAGGGAGGTTTCTCTCTTTTTCTATTGCTTGGAATAGTTTCAGAAGGAAATTCCTCTTTGTACCTCTGGCAGAATTTGGCTGTGAATCCATCTAGTCCTAGGCTTTTTTTGTTTGTTAGGCTATTAATCACTGTCTCAATTTCAGAACTTGTAATTGGACTCTTCAGGGATTTGACTTCTCACTGGTTTAGTCTTTGGAGGGGGTATGTCTAGGAATTTCTCCATGTCTTCTAGATTTTCTAGTTTATTTGCAGAGAGGTGTTTATAGTATTTTCTGATGGTGGTTTGTGTTTCAGTGAGATCAGTGGTGATACAACTTTATCATGTTTTATTGTGTCTATTTGATTCTTCTCCATTTTCTTCTCTATTAGTCTGGCTAACGGTCTATTTTGTTAGTCTTTTCAAAAAACCAGTTCCTGGATTCATTGATTTTTTGAAGAGTTTTTCGTGTCTCTATCTCCTTCAGTTCTACTCTGATCTTAGTTATTTCTTGTCCTAATGCTAGCTTTTGAATTTGTTTGCACTTGCTTCTCTAGTTCTTTTAATTGTGATGTTAGAGTGTCAATTTTAGATCTTTCCTGCTTTCTGATATGGGCATTTAGTGCTGTAAATTTCCCTCTAAACACTGCTTTAGCCACGTCCCAGATATTCGGGTATGTTGTGTCTTTTTCTCATTGGTTTCAAAGAACTTAATTAATTCTGTCTTAATTTCGTTATTTACCCAGTAGTCATTCAGGAGCAAGTAGTTCAGTTTACATGTAGTTGTGTGGTTTTGAGTGAGTTTTTTAAACCTGATTTCTGATTTGATCGCACTGTGGTCTGAGAGACTGTTTGTTATGATTTCTGTTCTTTTTGCATTTGCTGGGGTGTGTTTTGCTTCCTATTATGTGGTCAATTTTAGAATAAATGCGGTGAGGTGTTGAGAAGAATGTATATTCTGTTGATTTGGGGTGGAGAGTTCTGTAGATGTATATTAGCTCCATTTCATCCAGAGCTGAGTTCAAGTCCTGAATATCTTTGTTAATTTTCTCTCTCGTTGATCTGTATAATATAGACAGTGGGGTGTTAAAGTCTCTCACTATTATCGTGTGGGAGCCTAAGTCTTTTTGTAGGTTTCTAAGAACTTGCTTTAAGAATATGGGTGCTCCTGGCTGGGCGCAGTCACTCATGCTTGTAATCCCAGCACTTTGGGAGGCCAAGGTGGGCAGATCACATGAGATCAGGAGTTCAAAACCAGCCTGAACAATATAGTGAAACCCCGTCTCTATTAAAAACACAAAAATTAGCCAGGCATGGTGGCAGGTACCTGTAGTCCCAGCAACTCAGCAAACTGAGACAGGAGAATTGCTTGAACCTCGGAGGTGGAGGTTGCAGTGAGCCGAGACTGTGCCACTGCACTTCAGCCTGGCCAACAGAGTGAAACTCCATCTCAAATAATAATAATAATAAAATACAAAATAAAAAAATAAAAGAATATGGGTGATCCTGTATTGGGTGCATATATATTTAGGATATTTAGCTCTTCTTGTTGCATTGTTCCCTTTAAGATTATGTAATGCCCTTCTTTGTCTTTTTTGTTTTGATCTTTGTTAGTTTAAAGTCTGTTTTATCAGAGACTAGGATTGCAACCCCTGCCTTTTTTTCTCTGTCCATTTGCTTGGTAAACATTCCTGCATCCCTTTATTTTGAGCCTATGTGCATCTTTGCACGTGAGATGGGTCTCCTGAATACAGCACACTGATGGGTCTTCACTCTTTATCTAATTTGCCAGGCTGTGTCTTTTAATTGGGGCATTTAGCCCATTTGCATTTAAAATTAATAGTGTTATGTGTGAATTTGATCCTGTCATCATGATGCTAGCTGGTTATTTTGCACATTAGTTGATGCAGTTTCTTCAGTGTCGCTGGTTCTTATTTTGGTATGTTTTTGCAGTGGTGGGTAACAAATTTTCCTTTCCATATTTAGTGCTTCCTTCAGGATCTCTTTTAAGGCAGGCCTGGTGTTGACAAAAATCCCTCAGCATTTGCTTTTCTGTAAAGGATTTTATTTCTCCTTCACTTATGAAGCTTAGTTGGCTGGATATGAAATTCTGGGGTGAAAATTCTTTTCTTTAAGAATGTTGAATATTGGTTCCCACTCTCTTCTGGCTTGTAGGGTTTCTGCCAAGAGATCCACTGTTAGTCTGATGGGCTTTCCTTTGTGAGTACCCTGACCTTTCTCTCTGGCTGCCCTTAACATTTTTTCCTTCATTTCAGTCTCAGTGAATCTGACAATTATGTGTCCTGGGGTTGCTTTTCTCAAGGAGTAGCTTAGTGGTGGTCTCTGTATTTCTTGAATTTGAATGTTGACCTATCTTGCTAAATTGGGGAAGCTGTCTTGGATAATATCCTACATTGTGTTTTCCAACTTGGTTCTATTCTCCCTGTCACTTTCAGGTACACCAATCAATCATAGGTTTGGTCTTTTCACATAGTCCCACATTTCTTGGAGGCTTTATTCCTTCCTTTTCTTTCTTTTTCCTCTGATCTTGTCTTCACGCTTTATTTCATTTAGTTGATCTTTAATCTCTAATATCTTTTCTTCCACTTGATTGAATCAGCTACTGATACCTGTGTATGCTTCACAAAGTTCTCGTGCTGTGTTTTTCAGCTCCATCAGGCCATTTAAGTTCTTCTCTAAACTGGTTATTCTAGTTAACTGTTCCTGTAACCTTTTATCAAGGTTCTTAGCTTCCTTGCATTGGGTTACAGCATGCTCCTCTAGCTCAGAGGAGTTTGTTATTATGCACCTTCTGAGGCGTACTTCTGTCAATTCATCAATCTCATTCATTCTCCATCCAGTTTTGTTCCCTTGCTGGAGAGGAGTTGTAATACTTTGAAGCAGGGGCATTCTGGTTTTTGGAATTTTCAGCATTTTTGTGGTGGTTTTTCTTCATCTTCATGGATTTATCTACCTTTGATCTTTGATGCTGAAGACCTTTGGATTGGGTTTTTGTGTGTGCATCATTTTTGTTGATGTTGATGTTATTGCCTTCTGTTTGTTAGTTTTCCTTCTAACAGTCAGGCCCTTCTTCTGCAGGTCTGCTGGAACTTGCTCGAGGTCCACTCTAGACCCTGTTTGCCTAGGTATCACCAGCAGAGTCTGCAGAACAGCAAAGATTGCTGCCTGCTCCTTTCTATGGAAGCTTCATCCCAGGATGGCACCCACCTGATGCCAGCCAGAGCTCTCCTGTTTGAAGTGTCTGTCGACCTCTGCTGGGAAATGTCTCCCAGTCAGGAGGCATGGGGTCAGGGACTCACTTGAGGAGGCAGTCTTTCCCTTAGCAGAGCTCGAGCACTGTGCTGGGAGATTCACTGCTCTCTTGAGAGTTGGCAGGAAGGGATGTTTAAGTCTGCTGAAGCTGCGCCCGTCAGCCACCCTTTCCCCCAGGTGCTCTCTCCTAGGGAGATGGGAGTTTTATCTATAAGCCCCTGACTGGGGCTGCTGCCTTTCTTTCAGAAATGCTCTGACCAGATAGGAGAAATCTAGAAAGGCAGTCTCGCTACAGTGGCTTTGCCAGACTGGAGTGGATTCTGCCCAATCCGAACTTCCTGGCAGCTTTGTTTACACTGTGAGGGGAAAACTGCCTAGTCAAGCCTCAGTAATGGCAGATGCCCCTCCCCTCACCAAGCTGAAGCATACCATGTTTACTTCAGATTGCTGTGCTGGCAGCTAGAATTTCAAGCCAGTGGATCTTAGCTTGCTGGGCTTTTTGTGGGTGGGACCCACTAAGCTAGGCAACTTGGCTCCCTGGATTCAGCCCCCTTTCCAGGAGAGTGAACGGTTCTGTCTTGCTGGTGTTCCAGGTGCCACTGTGATATGAAAAAAAAATTCTGCAGCTAGCTCAGAGTCTGCCCAAATGGCTGCCCAGTTTTGTTTCTGAAACCCAGAGACTTGGTAGTGTAGACATCCAAGGGAATCTCCTGGTCTGCAGGTTGAAAAACCATGGGAAATGTGTAGTATCTGGACCAGATATAACCGTGCCTCACAGCACAGTCCCTCATGGCTTCCCTTGGGTAGGGGAGGGAGTTTCCTGACCCCTTGCACTTCCTGGGTGAGGCGACACCCCATCCTGCTTCTGCTCACCCTCTGTGGGCTGCACCCACTGTCTAATCAGTCCCAAAGAGATGAGCTGGGTACCTCAATTGGAAATGCAGAAATCATGTACCTTCTGTGTTGGTCTCACTGGGAGCTGCAGATTGGAGCAGTTCCTATTTGGCCATCTTGCCAGATCCCCCCTTTTCTGTTATTTTAAATAGAATTGTTTTCTTAATTTCCTTTTCAGATTGTTCCTTGTTAGTGCATAGAAATGCAGCTAATTTTTATATGTTCGTTTTCTATCGTACAGCACTGCCAAATTCATTTATTAGTTCTAATAGTTTTCTGGGTAGCATCTTTAGTGTTTTCTATATAAGATTATGTAATTTGTGAACAGAGATAATATTACTTTTTCTATATGATTTGATTGCATTTCTTTCTTTCTTTCTTGCCTATTTGCTCTAGCTAGGAAAACCAGTACCATGTAAATAGAAGTGGCTAGAGTGAACATCCTTACCTTACTCCTGATCTTACAGGAAAAATTTCAGCTTCATCATTCAGTATGTTAGTTGTAAGCTTTTCCTATTTGGCTTTTATTTTGTTGAAGTAATTTCCTTCTATTTTTAGTTTGTTGAATGTTTCTATCATAAAAACTGTTAAATTTTGTCAAATCCATATCAAAATCCCAAAGACATGTTTTGCACACACACAAAAATATCTTAAAATTTATATAAAACCACAAAGGAGTGAAGAGCCAAAAGACCCTTAAGAAAGAACAAACTTGGAAGCCTCACAATTCCTAATTTCAACACATATTACAAAACTACAGTAATCAAAACATTGCAGTACTGGCATAAAAATGGACACATGAATCAATGGAATAGAACAGAAAGCCCAGAAACAAATCAATGCATACATATGGTCAGCTGATCTTTGACAAGGGTGCTAGTTATACGCAATAGGAAGAAAAAGCTAGCTTTTTCTACAAATGGAACTGGGAAAAATTGATTTATAAATGCAAAAAGAATGAAATTATACCCTAGTACCACACACAAAAATCAATTCAAAATGGATTAAAAATTTAAACATGAGACCCAAAACTATAAAACTCTTAGAAGAAAACACAGGAGAAAAGCTTCATGCCATTGGTCTTAGCAATTATTTCATAGCTATGACACCAAAAGCAAAGGCAAGAGAAGCAAAAATAGATCAGTGAGACTGCATAAAATAAAAAGCTTCTACACTGCAAAAGAGAAAATCAGCAAGTTGAAATGGCAACCTTTAAACCAGAGAAAATATTTGCAAACCTTATATCTGATAATGGGTTAATCTTCAGAATACATAAGAAACTTTTATAACCCAATAACTGTGTGTGTGTGTGTGTGTGTGCGTGTGTGTGTGTGTGTCTGTCTGTCTGTGTACAGCTCTTTAAAAGAAGGAAATTCTGTTATTTTGTCAACATGAATAAACCTGGAACATATTAAGCTAAATAAAATAATTCAGGCACAGAAAGACAAATACTGCATGATTCCACTTATATGGTGTACCTAAAGTAATTAAAGTAATAGAAGCAGAAAGTAAAATGGTGTTAGTCAGAGACTGGGAGGAGAGAAAAATGAGGAGCTGCTCTTCAAGGGGTATAAAGTTTCACCACTTTACTTTCTAAAATATAAAAGAACTTCCTAGAATAAAAAAGTTCTAAAGGTTTGCTGTACAATATTGTGTTTACACTTTACAATAGTGTACACCTGAAAGTTTGTGAAGAGAGTATAGATTATGTGTGTTTTTTACCACAATATTTAAAAAAAAGTTTTTGCCAAGCCATATGGAGAAATGTTATATATATGTTTAAATATATTTATGTTTAAATATATATTTAAACATGAATTATTTAATTGCTACTGAGGCAGAATAAATTTTAATAGGTTTTTTAGATACTAATATTTCTTCTCTGAATTGTATCCTTATATCATTTGCTCTTGTTTCTAATGGAGTTAATTGTATTACTTTTATTGTCATTGTAATACTAATATATGCTGATTTTTAAGTTTTTGGAAAACAAATAATTATTGAAAAGCTAAAATCACCCTAATGCTTTATCCTTAAATTAGCCTACCATTGTATCCTTAATGTCTATGATTATATCTCTAATTCTAGATATTTAATAAATATTTTATGTAATTCTCAACATAGTGTATACTTTCCAGGATTTTTTTATATCTACCCATATATTTTCATAGGGTTGTAATCATAGTAGATAACAGTGGGCTGTATACTTTTTATGTTTAGCACACTATAAATGTTCTGTTATTTTGTAAATGATTTGTCATAAATATTTTTCTAAATAGACTTTTTTGTGATTTGTAGAATAATTTATGAGTTTCATTTAAAACTTAAAAAACCTAGACCACTAAAACTAAAAGAAAATAATCTATATTTTCTCAACGTATAGATAACTATTTGAAGTATTTTTCCTAAATAATAACAACATGAATGTTATATATTTAATGTGATTAGAACCACACTATTTATATGGTTATATATATGGAGATTTTTAATTTTTTTGAGTACATAGTAAGTATATGTATTTATGGGGCCCATAAGATATTTTGATGTAGGCATACAATATGTGACAATCACATCAGGTTAAATGGGGTATCTATCACTTCAAGTATTTATCATTTCTTTGTGTATTAACATTTCAATTATACCCTTTTAGTTACTTTAAAATAGAAAATAAATTATTGTTGACTGTAGTCACCCTGTTGTGCTATCAAATACTAGGTCTTCTTTATTTTATTTAAATATATTTCTGTACCCATTAACCGTTCCCACATCTCCCACCACCACACTACTCTTTTTAGCCTCTGGTAACCTTCATTCTTCTGTCTTCATAAGTTCAATTGTTTTAATTTTCAGTTCCCCCAAAATAAGTGAAAATACATGAAGTCTGTCTTTCTTTTCCTAGTTTATTTCACTTAACATGATGTCCTACTATTCCATCCATGTTGTTACAAATAAAAATGTCATTCTTTTTGTATGGCTGAATAATACTCCACTTTGTATTTATAAAACATTTTCTTTATCCATTCATTTGTTGATGGAAATTTAGGTTTCTTCTAATTCTTAACTGCTGTGAATAGTGCTGCAGTAAACAAGAGAGTGCAGTTATCTTTTCATCATACTGTTTTCTCTTAATTTGGGTAAATACACAGTTGTGGCATTACTAAATGATATAGTGGTTCTATCTTTAGGTTTTGTGAAGAAATTCCATATTATTCTCAATAGTGGCTGTACTAATTTACATTCTGACCAACAGTGTAAGAGGATTCCCTTTTCTGCATATCCTCAACAGCATATATTATTGTCTGCCTTTTGGTTAAAAAAGTGATTTTTACTTAGGTGAGATAACATTTAATTGTAGTTTTGATTTGCATTTCACTAATGATAAATGTTTAGTACCTTTATATATACCTGATTGCAATCTGTATATTTTCTTTTGAGAAATGTCTATTCAGATATTTTTCTCATTTTTTAATTGGATTATTTGACTTCTTCTATTGAGTTGTTTGAACTTCTTATATATTCTGGTTATTAATCCCTTGTAACATGGGTTGTTTGCTAATACTTTCTTTCATTTTGTGAACTGTCTCTTCACTTTGTTGATTGTGTCCTTTGCTGTACGGAAGCCTTTTAACTTGATTTGATCAAATTTGTCCACTTTTGCTTAGGTTGCCCATGTCTGTGGTGTATTTCTTGATAAATATTTGTACAGACCAATGTCCTGAAGAGTTTCCCCAATGCTTTCTTGCAGTCTTATAGTTTTAGGTATTAGGTTTATGTATGTCTTCAATCCATTTTGATTTGACTTTTGTATATGGCGAGAAACAGGGGTCTAGTTTTATTCTTTTGCATATGGATATCCAGTTTTCCCAGCACCAATTATTGAAGAAACTGTCTTTTCCCCAATGTATGTTCTTGGTAACTTTGTTGAAAATGAGTTCACTGTAGATGTATGGATTTGTTCTGAGTTCTCTATTTTGTTTCATTTGTCTATGTGTCTGTTTTTATGCCAGTACTGTACTGTATTGATGACAATCGCTGTGTAGTTTAAAGTCTTGTAATGTGATTGCTTCCATTTTGGTTTGTTGTTGTTGTTGTTGCTATTGTTCAATTTTGGGTCTTTTGTAGTTTCATATAAATTTAAATTTTTTTTAATTTTTGTGAAGAATGTTGTTGGTATATTGACAGATTGTATTGAATATGTAGATCGCTTTAGGTAGTGTGGACATTTTGGCAACATTGATTTTTCCAATGTATGAACATAGAATATGTTTCCATTATTTCATACCCTCTTAAATTTCTTTCATCGGTGTTTCATAGTATCCAGTTTAAAAAACTTTCACTAGTTCGGGAAAGTTTATTACTAAATATTTCATTTTTTGTAGCTATTATAACTGTGAATACTTTTGATTTATTGTTCAAATTGTTTGCTGTTGGCATATACTGTTACTTTTTGTATGTTGATTTTGTATTTTGCAAATTTACTTAGTGTATCAGTTCTAATACTTTTTGGTGGAGTTTTTAGGTTTTTTTTCAAATATAAGATGATATCATCTGCAAACAAGGATAATTTGAATTCTTCATTTTAAATTTGGATGACTTTTATTTCTTTCTCTTTTGTTATTGTTCCAGGTAGGACTTTCAGTGCTATGTTGAATAACAGTGGTGAAAACGGGCATCTTTGTCTTCTTCTAGATCTTACAGAAAAGGCTTTTAGTTATTGCCTATTCAGTATGGTACTAGCTATGGGTCTGTCGTATATGGCTTTTATTGTGTTATGGAATGCTCTGCCTTTACCCATTTTTTCAGGGTTTTGAAGGGATGCTGAATTTTATCAAATGCTCTTTCAGCATCAACTGAAATGGCCATATGGTTTTTGTCCTTCATCCAAATGACATAAAGTAACACACTGATTGATTTGCATATGTTGAACCATGCTTGGATTCCCGGGATAAATTTCATTTGAACATAATAAATAATCTTTTTAATGTGTTGCTGAAATCGGTTTGCTAGTACTTTGTTGAGACAATTTGCATTAATATTTATCAGTTTTATTTTTTGATGTGTCATTTTTTGCTTTTGTATCAGGGTAATACTGGCCTCATAGTATGAGTTTTGAAGTATCGACTTCTCTGTTTTTTGGAACACTTTAAATAGAATCGGTATAAGTTCTTCTTTAAATGTTTGGTTGAATTCAGCAGTGAAGCCAATGGATCTTAGGCTTCTGTCTAGTCAGTGACTTCTTATTATGGTTTCCATCTCATTACTTGTTATTGGTCTGTTCAGGTTTTTGAATTGCTTCATGGTTCAATATTGGCAGGTTGTACGCATCTTGAAATTTATCCATTTCTTCTAGGTTTTCCAATTTGTTGCCATATAGTTACTTATAGTAGTCTCAATCCTCTGAATTTCTTCAATATCAGGTGTAATGTCTCCTTTTCCATCTCTGATCTTAGTGAATTTGGTCTGCTCTCTTTTTTTCTTATTCTGCCTATAGGTTGCTAAATTTTCTTTATTCCAAAACCAAACTTTTTATTTCATTGATCTTTTGTATTTTTTGTTTAAATTTTATTTATTTCTGCTCTGATCATTATAATTTCTTTTCTGTCCACTAATTTTGAGTTTGCTTGGCTCTTGCTTTTTTAGTTTATTCAGATGCATCATTATGTTTTTTACTTGAAGGTTTCTACTTTTTTATATAGGCACTTATTGATATAAAGTATACTGTTAGTAATGCTTTCTTTGTATTCCATAGGATTTGGTATGTTGTGTTTCCATTTTCATTTGTTTTAAAAGACTTTCTAATTTTCTTAGTAATTTATTCTTTGATGCACTGATCCTTCAAGAGCATATTGTTTATGTGTTTGTTTAATTTCCAATGTTCCTCTTATTATTTATTTCTAGATTTATTTTATTTTGGTCAAAGAAGATAGTTGATACTCAATTATTTTAATGTTTTAAGGTTTGTTTTGTGGCCTAACATATGCTCTACTTTTGAGTATGATTCATGTGCTGAGAAGATACATGTGTTTTCTGCAGCCATTGGATAAAATGTTCTATAAATATCTATTAGACCACTAGGCCTATAGTGCAGATTAGGTCTGATACCTCTTTGTTGATTTTCTGTCTGGAAGGACTCTCCAATGCTAAAAGTGGGGTGTTGACGTCTCCAGCTATTGCTGTATTGGAGTCTATCTCTCTTTTTAGTTATAATATTTGCTTTTTAGATCTGAGTGCTCCAGTGTTGGGTAAATATATATTCACAATTGTTATGTTCTCTTGCTGAATTTACTCCTTTATTATTATATAATGACAGTCTTTGTCTTGTTTTATAGGTTTTGTCTCAAAATTTATTTTATCTTATATAAGTATAGCTACTCTCTGTCTTTTTTTTAAATTTCTATTTGCATGAAATAACTTTTTCTGTCCTACCTTGGCCTCCCAAAGTACTGGGATTACAGGCGAAAGCCACTGTGCCCAGCCTTGACTGTGTATTTTCAAATAGTCTGTATTCAAGCTCACTAGTTCTTTCTTCTGCTTAATAGCAATTCTGCTATTAACACTCTGATACATTCTTCAGTATGTCAATTGAATTTTCCAGCTCCATATTTTCTGTTTGAGTTTAATTATTTCAAAGTCTTTATTAAATTTATATGATAGGATTATAAATTCCTTTTCTGTGTTATCTTGAATTTTTTGAGTTCCCTCAAAATAGATATTTTGAATTCTCTATCTGAAAAGTCACATATCTCTGTCTCTTCAGGATTGGTCCCTGGTGTTTTATTTAGTTCATTTGGTGAGGTCAAGGTTTTCCTGGATGATCTTGATGCTTATGAATGTTTGTCAACGTCTGGGAATTAAATAGTTAGGTATTTATTGTAGTCTTCAGAGCCTGGCCTTATTTGTACCTGTTTTACTTGGGAAGTCTTTTCAAGTATCCAAAGGAAATTGAGTATTACAATCTAAATCTTTGGTCACTTCAACTGTATATCCATTAGTGGGCACCCCAAGTTCACTAACACTGTGACTCTTGCAGACTTACAGTTGTACTGCCGTGGTGTTCTTGAGTAAGATCTGAGAGAATTTCCTGGGTTAACAGGCAGACTCTTGTCCTCTTCTTTGGGATGAAAATCAGGAGACTGTCACCCAAACAAATGGAATCTCTCTCTCTATGTTGAGCTGCCTGGAGCTGGGAAAATGGTGAAACAAGCACTCTTGCAGCCACCACCACTAGGACTGCTCTGGGCCAGACCCAAAGCTATCACAGTAGTGGGTCTCACCCAGGGCCCATGGTGACCACTGCCTGGCTACCCCTCATGTTCACTTAATGTCTAATGGCTCCTAAATCAGCAGGTGGCTAATCCAGCCAAGTTTGTATCCTTCCTTTTAGGGCAGCAAACTCCCTTCTGGCCCAGAAATACCATCTGGGAGCCAGGAACCTGAAGTTGGAAACCTTAGGAACCTACTTGGTGCTGTATTCTACCACTGCTGAGCTGGCACCCAAGCCATAAAACAAAGTACTTCCTATTCCTTTCTCTCCTTTTGTCCTACAGGAGGGGTCTCTCCCCATGGTCACCACCACCCTAGGCCCACATCAGGTAATACTAGTCTGCTGCTGATGTTCACTCAAGGTCCAAAAGTTCTTCATTCACCTTGTGGCAAATACTGCCAGGCCTCTGTCTCTACCTTAAGGGCAGCAAGCTCCCATCTGGCCCAGGAAAGACTTAGACATGCCATCCATGAGCCTAGGCCTGGAATCAGGTTCTCCAGGAGCCTAGTTGGTGCTCTACCCTACTGTGGGTGAGCTGGTGCCCAAACTTTAAGAAAGAAATACCCTTTACTCTTTTTTCTTCTTTCCTCAAGCAGAAGTAGTGTCTTCCTGTGACCCCCAAACAGCTGGAAACATGCTGGGTCACACCTGAAGTCAGCATGGCCTGTCTCATCCAAGGCTCAAAGCAAGGACTCCCTGGGAGCTGCTTACATTTATTCAAGGCCCAAGGACTCTTTAGTTGGCAAGTTATAAATCCTGCCAGGACTGGGTTCTTCCCTTCAAGGCAGCAGGCTTCCCTCTCACCCAGGATGTGTCTAGAAATGTCATCTGGAAACTAGGGCCTGAAATTAGGGACTCGGGACAGAACCTGTTGCCCTGTCCGATTATGGCTGAGCTGGTATCCAAGTTGCAAGACAAAGTCTTCTTCACTCTCTCCTCTCCTCTGCTGAAGCAGGAGTTTCTCTTGGAGCTGTGATCTGTGCTTCCTGGGGTTAGGGGAGGGGTAATGCATGCACTTCTTTGTCTGCCCTTGCTAGTGTCTCCCTAGTTGGCATGTACTCCATGTCTACTGGCTCTGAGCCCAGCAAAGTACCAGAACTTGCCCAAGTATTGCAGTACTTGTGGCCTAGACTGCCTTTCAAGTTTATGTAGGACCCTAGAGCACATTAGCCCATGGTGGTGAGGCTAGCCGAAACTCAGGTTTCAACCACTGGAATGGATGATTCCACCCTGGCTAGTGCTGATCTAAATGTTCCCTGTGTGGGTGCTGGATGATTTCTACCCCATGTTGCTTTCTGCTGTGACAGGGAAGCAAAGAGTTCCAATGCAAAGACCCATAATCACTGTGCTGTCTCCACCAAGCACACAGATTCCCTCTCCTTGCCACATGGTTGCTGCCAGGGGATGGGGCAAGAGTGGTGTCTGCAATTCAAGACTGTCTTTTCTACGCTTTTCAGTACTTTTTTCTTTAACATGATGTTAAAACCAGGTATTGCCTGATTTTTCCTTCTTATGAAGGTGCTTTTTGTGGATAGTTGTTGAATCTGGTATTCCTGCAGCTGGGGTTGATCACTGGAGGGCTAAATTTGGTCATCTTGCTTCACCACCTCCTCCTTAGCCACCTGTCAATTTTTAAATTATTCCCATATGACTTTATTTAAACATTACTTGAGTAGTTTAATCCTTCATTTCACCATTCTCTTGCTGTTGGACATTTAGTTTTATTCCATTATGTCGCTATTATTTAAAATATGACAAATTTTTAATGCAAAGATATTTTACTGGATTAAGGATTCTACTTGCAGGATGGTGCCACTAAAAACCTTGAAGACCCTTCCCAGCAAAACGATTGTAAGTTGTAAAAATTACAAAATAAAGAACCCTAAAGTTGATTGTGGTAATGACTATACATAAAAAGTGCAAATATATTAAAAACCATTGAATTCTACACTTTAATGGGTAAATTTGATATCTAAATTATATCTCAATAAAGCCAGTTGCCAAAAACAATTTATTCATCAATGTTAATTGGAACATTATATATAATAGCCAAAAGTGGACCAGCCCAACAGATAAATAAAATATCCTACATCTACATAATGGAACATTATTCAGCTATAAAAACTGAAATTTTGGGATGGGCATGGTGACTCATGCCTGTAATCCCAGCACTTTGGGAGGCTGAAGCAGGTGGATCACCTGAGGTCAGGAGTTCGAGACCAGCCTGGCCAACATGGCAAAACCCTGTCTCTACTAAAAATACAAATATTAGCTGAGCATGGTGGCACATGCCTGTAATCCCAGCTACTAGTAGGACTGAGGCAAGAGGATTGCTTGCGCCTGGGCAACAGAGCGAGACTCCATCCCCCACCCCCCAAAAATGAAATTTTAATATATGTTGTAAAATTGATGAATCTCAGAAACATTATGTTTAGTAAAAAAAGCCAGACACAAAATACCACTTATTGTATGATTCCATTGACATAAAATATCCCACAAAGGCAAATCTAGGGACACAGATTAAATGCAAATGAAATCTAGGTATCTTATTGGGAATAGGAAAATGTTCTACGATGTGATTAGGGTGATGTGAATAGGCTTTGACACTATGTAACTTTTCTAAAAATTATTGTCCAAACTATATAAAGAATATACAAATATTAAAACTAAATAATAGAGACAACACAATTTAAAATGGGCAAAGGATCCATGTAGATATTGTCCAAGAAGATATACAAAGAGGTACTACTTTATACCCACGGAGACAGCTGATATCCAAAGACTGACAATAACAAATGCTGGTGCGGATGCTGTGAAACAGAAATTCTCATTCATTGCTGGTACGATGGTGCAACCAATTTGAAACAGTACTGCAGTCTTTCAAAATGTTAAACATAGAGTTACCTTATAACACAGCAATTCCACTTCTAGGTATAAACTCAAGAGAAATAAAAACATATGTCAGACTAAAATTTAAAAAAGAATGTTTATACCAACATTATCCATAGTAAACAAAAAGTAGAAACAGCTCAAATTTCCATCAGCCAGTGAATGGATAAACAATTTGTAGGATATCCATACAGTGGAATAAGAAACAAAGTAATGATCCGTGCTACAACATGGATGAAATAAAAAAACATTTTGCTAAGTGAAAAAAGCAAAACACAAAAGTGTATATACTTATACTGTATGATTGCACGTATAAGAAATCCTAGAAAAGGAAAAGCTATGGAAAAGCTATGGAGACAGACAGCCAATGATTAGTCGTTATTGGGCACTAGTGAAGACAAAGATTGACTGTAAATAGAAAAGAAATTTTGGGGTGTTTTAAATCTGGTTATGGTAGTGGTTGCACAATTATATATATTTACCAGAACTCATTAATATATACATAAAATAAGTGGGTTTATTGTTTGTAAATTATACCTCAATACAGTTGTAAAACAAAAGTTTGTGGTCATAATATGAAATTATTTTTGTAGTGTTGTTACACAGGATTTATAACCTAAAAGGTTTAGGGATTTTTCCAGATTAAAAGACACCAAGAAGATATGACAGGTATTTGAAATATATGATCATGAAAAGTATAAAGAAACTGTTATCAATATTATTTTCAGGTCAATTAAAAAAATAAAATACCATTGGTAATATAAAATGCTAAATGTCCTAAAGTTGAAAACTGAACTGTGCTTATTATATAATTGACTGCCCTTGTTTTTGAAAATAATAAAATTATTAAAAGTTACTAAGTATGAAGTATATAACTTAACCTCAAATGGTTCAGCAAAGATAGATGATAGACAAAGAGAGAGATATAGCAATATGTAAATAGAGAATAATAAACAAATGTGGCAAGCTCTTAAACAATCAGTCTGAACAAAGAGAATATAGGAGTTATTTGTACTATTCTGGCATCTTTTCTATAATATTTACATTACTTATAATAAAAAGTGTATGAAAATGGAATGTGTAATGACAAATTGGAAAAGGTCTTACAATAGAGAATTTATGTTGAGAAAGCAAAATTGCTAAAAATGCATGGAAATGCTTAATCTCACTGTTAATTAAAGATATGCAAATTAAAACAAAGAACATGAATTTATTTTTACCAAACACACAAAGATATTTTAAAAATAATAATCATGAATGCCAGCAAGGATAAAATGATCACATTCATACACCAATGGTGGAAGTAAATAGTTAATTGTTTCAAAATATACATTCCATGAAGATGGGAATTTTTGTTTATTTTGTCCACTTCTATATCTCTAGGGGCTAGAGCAGTTCCTAGCAAGTGACAGGGACTCCATAAATATTTGTTGAATAAATTAATAGTTTTTTCACAAGTCAACGGATCAAGTAAAAAAATAAGAATAAAAAGGACTTCAATAAAATAATTAACAACCCTGGTTTAATAGCTACATGGAGATCTTGATACTAAATAAACACAGAATGCAAATTGTTTTCATACAAACATGATATAGTCATAAAAATAACTATGAATTAGGCAACAAAAAATGTATGTATATGTGTGCATTATGTATCTGTGTATTAATGCATAGAAAAACATAAAAACACACATTGAACTATTGAATTATCAATACTGCTTGTCTGGATGGGGGTATGGAGAAATGGGTTTGATGAAGGAGAAACTTTATTTTATGATTTATTCCCTAGCTTTATATTTTTCTGAATTATTTGAATTTTTTAGAAGAAGCATGTTTCCATGTATAATTGTACAATTAGAAGCACAAACAAGAAAATAGACGAACACAAAAAGAGCCAGAAGGAAATATACCAATATTTGGTAATAATGAGATTTGAGATCATTGATAATTTTTGTCTTCTTGTTTTCTTTTTGCTTTTATATATTGTCCAATGTTCCAACAATAACCATGTATTACTTAAAAACATTTCCATAAAGTGTATAATGGATTACAACATGTTAACCATTCCATTATATGAGGAAGTTAATGAGCCTTTATTTTCCTCACTCATTGTTAAATCACTTTCTAGTCACTATGAGGAAAATAGAAACTACTAGAAATATGTTTAAAAAGAAATATTCTGCAATCACATGGAACAAGTAGTGAAACATTACTGGAGAATATAAAGAAGTTAAATCAATAAAAGAATAAGCTACATTCTTGAATCAGAAAACTAATTATTTGGAAGATGTTACTTCTCAAATTAATATATAGATTTCAAACAACGTGAGTTTTAAAAATCCTTAATGAGGGAAGGGTTGAAAAAGTAATTCAAAATTTAATCTGGCATTCCAGCCTGGGCGACAGAGGGAGACTCTGTCTCAAAAACAATTTTTTTCATCTGGACAAATATAAATATTAACAATAATTTACAAAAATAATAGATATGCATTATCTTAAAATTTTTAATTGAATTATTTTAAAGGATATTAAGAAAAGTATTTATTGAGATGCAGAGGGTCACAATATTAATTTAATTAAAAATTAGAAAGCAAAATCAGACAAAACATATAATTTTAACCTGAAAATGTCCCACCAAAACACCAGCATAGAATGGGGAGACATATCAAAATTTTAATAGTGGTAGCCTCTGAATGTTGCTTTCTCTTTTACAACATTTCTGAAATTTCTAATTTTTTAAATGAGATGTATTATTTTTATTATGGCAAAAAATTATCTTTTAAAATTCCCAACAGAAAAATGAACAATAGAAATAAAAATATAAATTAGAGGGGAAAAAAGCCAATAAAAACGTATAAAGGTAAATTCAACCCAACAATTTTAAAATACTTTTATTTATTTATTTATTTATTTATTTATTATTATACTTTAAGTTCTAGGGTACATGTGCACAACGCGCAGGTTTGTTACATAGGTATACATGTGCCATGTTGGTTTGCTGCACCCATCAACTCGTCATTTTCATTAGGTATTTCTCCTAATGCGATCCCATCCCCAGCCCTTAAAAGACCATTTTTTTAAAAAAATATTAATCTTTTTCATCTCACAATTTGGCAAACACATTTTAACAGCATATTTTTCAACGTAGGTTTCCAGCATTCAAGGCAGCAGAAATACACCCACTCCTTTTTCATTCTTTTCTTTTTCTTTTCTTTTTTTTTTTTAACACAAAGGGTGGAGGAGGACTTTTTTTTGTTTGTTTCTTTGTTTTTTGGCGGGGGCGGGGGCGGGGGGGATGCTCTGCTGCCATCTACAGAAAAGTATGTAAAAAGCAACTAAGAAATTATTTCCTTAACCAAAGTCCACTGCAGCAGATATGCCCCAAATAAACAAGAAGTTGAAAATACTTGATATTTCTCTTGAGACTTTGGTTTCTCTGTAGCTACAGAAATAAAATGGAGGAAGCGGGTCAGAGGAAGATGGCTGAATAGAAGCCTCCACCATTCATCCACACTGATGGAACATCAAATTTAAAAACTCTACACAAAAATACACGTTCATAACAACAAAAAAATCAGGTCCGAGCTCGGCCACAGTAGGATAGAGCACCAAGAGGTGGAAGCCGGACACAGTGACTCACTCTTGTAATTTCAGCACATTACGAGGCCGATCTGGGCAGATCAATTGAGCTTAGCAGTTAGAGACCAGCCTGGGCAACAGGGTGAAACCCTGTCTCTATAAAAAATATAAAAATTAGCCAGCCATGGTGGCACATGCCTGTAGTCCCAACTACTCATGAGGCTGAGGTGCGAGTATCATCTGAGCCTGGAGATTTTGAGGCTATGGTGAGCCATAATTGTGTCACTTCACTTCAGCCTGAGTGACAGAATGACGCCGTATCTCAAAAAAAAAAAAAAAAAAAAGAGGGCCCTCCTCATCCCAAATTCCAGGCCTTCACTCTTAAACTGCATTTCTAGACCTGCTCTGGGACAAAGAAGAGCCCACTGCCCTGAAGGGTAAGTCCCAAGGCTGGTAGCATTCACCATGAGGTCACTGAAGAGTTCTTGGGCCTTAGGTAAACATTGGTGGTAGCCTGGCAGTACTCTCCATGGGTCTGTGGTGGTGACAGCTATGAGGAGAGGCTCCTCTGTCTGTGCTAAACAAAAAGGGAAAGTGAGAAGGACTTTATCTCATGGTTTGAGTGCCAGGTTAGCCACAGTAGAATAGAGCACCAGATTAATTTATAAGGTTTTTGGCTCAAGGCCTTGGCTCCCAGACCGCATCTTAGGACCCGGTAGAGGCCTGGGAGAACTCACTACCTTGAAAAGAAAAACACAAACCTGGGTGTCTTCATCACCTACTCATTGTAGAGGTCCCGAGCCTTGAGCAAACACAAGCGGTAGCCTGGCAGTGGCTACAGCAGGCCTTGGGCAAGTGCAATACTGGCTTCAGTTCTGACCCAGTGTTTTCCTACTGGTGGTGGCCACAGATATGCTTGTGTCACCCCTCACCCAACTCCAAATAGCTCAGCAGAGAGAGAAACACACTACTTTTGTTTGGAAGAAAGTAAGGGATGAGAACAAAAGTCTCTGCCTGATACTCCAGAAAATTCTTCCAGATCTTATCGAAGACCACCAAGGTGATACCTCTACAAGTCTGCAAAAACCACAGTGTTACTGGGCTTGGGCTTGCCCCTAATGCAGATACATCTTAGATCACAACATCCAAGTCCCTTCAAATACCTGGCAAACCTTCCCAAGAAGGATGGTACAAAGAAACCCAGTTAGGTATAAGAAATACCTAACTCTTCAATGCCCAGACACAGATGAATATCTACAAGCATCAAGATTATCCAGGAAAACATTACTTCACCAAATCAATCAAATACAGCACTGGAGTCCAATCCTAAAGAAATAGGGATATGTGACTTTTCAGACAGAGTAATCAAAACAGCTGTTTTGAGAGAATTCAAATAAATTCAAGATAACACAGAGAAGAAAATGTAAAAAAGAAATTGAAATAGTAAAAAACATATTCTGGAGTTGAAAAACGCAAATGAGAAAGAATGCATCAGAATTTCTTAAGAGAATTCGTCAAGCAGAAGAAAGAATTAGTGAGCTTGAAGACAGGCCATTTGAAAATACACAGTCAGAGGAGGCAAAGAAAAAAGAATAAAAAAAAATAAAGCATGCCTACAGAATCTAGTAAATAACCCCCAAACAGCAAATCTAAGAGTCATTGGCCTTAAAAGGGAGGTAGAGGAGATAAGAGTAGAGAGTTTATCCAAAGGGATATCAGAGAACTTCCTAAACCTAGAGAAAGATATCAATATTCAAGTACAAGAAGGTTATAAACACCAAGAAGATTTAATCCAAAGAAGACTACCAAAGGCATTTAATAATCAAACTCCCAAAGGTTAAAAGTAAGAAAGAATTGTAAAAGCAATAAGAGAAAAGAAACAAATAAGATAAAATGGAACTCCAATACATCAGACAGCAGACTTTTCAGAGGAAATCTTACAGGACAGGAGATAGTGGCATTACATACTTGAAGGGCTGAAGGAAAAAAACCCTTATATTCTTGAATAATATGTCTGGCAAAAAATGACCTTCAAACATGAAGGACAAGTAAAGACTTTTCCAGACAAACAAAAGCTGAGGGATTTCATCAATATCAGAACTACCCTACAAGAAATGCTGAAAGGAGTTCTTTACTGAGAAAGAAAAGGCCATTGGTGAGAAAAAACGAAATAATCTGAAGATAAAAAACTCACTGATAATAGTAAGTACACAGAAAAACACAGAATATTGTAACACTGTAATTGTGGCATGCAAACTCATTTTTATTATTATTATTATTATACTTTAAGTTTTAGGGTACATGTGCACAATGTGCAGGTTAGTTACATATGTATACATGTGCCATGTTCGTGTGCTGCACCCATTAACTCATCATTTAGCATTAGGTATATCTCCTCATGCTATCCCTCCCCCCTCCCCCCACCCCACAACAGTCCCCAGAGTGTGATGTTCCCCTTCCTGTGTCCATGTGTTCTCATTGTTCAATTCCCATCTATGAGTGAGAACATGCGGTGTTTGGTTTTTTGTCCTTGCGATAGTTTACTGAGAATGATGATTTCCAATTTCATCCATGTCCCTACAAAGGACATGAACTCATCATTTTTTATGGCTGCATAGTATTCCATGGTGTATATGTGCTGCATTTTCTTAATCCAGTCTATCATTGTTGGACATTTGTGTTGGTTCCAAGTCTTTGCTATTGTGAATAGTGCCGCAATAAACATATGTGTGCATGTGTCTTTATAGCAGCATGATTTATAGTCCTTTGGGTATATACCCAGTAATGGGATGGCTGGGTCAAATGGTATTTCTAGTTCTAGATCCCCGAGGAATCGCCACACTGACTTCCACAATGGTTGAACTAGTTTACAGTCCCACCAACACTATAAAAGTGTTCCTATTTCTCCACATCCTCTCCGGCACCTGTTGTTTCCTGACTTTTTAATGATTGCCATTCTAACTGGTGTGAGATGGTGTCTCATTGTGATTTTGATTTGCATTTCTCTTACAGCCAGTGATGATGAGCATTTTTTCATGTGTCTTTTGGCTGCATAAATGTCTTCTTTTGAGAAGTGTCTGTTCATGTCCTTTGCCCACTTTTTGATGGGGTTGTTTGTTTTTTTCTTGTAAATTTGTTGGAGTTCATTGTAGACTCTGGATATTAGCCCTTTGTCAGATGAGTAGGTTGTGAAAATTTTCTCCCATTTCGTAGGTTGCCTGTTCACTCTGATGGTAGTTTCTTTTGCTGTGCAGAAGCTCTTTAGTTTAATTAGATCCCATTTGTCAATTTTGTCTTTTGTTGCCATTGCTTTTGGTGTTTTGGACAAGAAGTCCTTGCCCATGCCTATGTCTTGCATGGTAATGCCTAGGTTTTCTTCTAGGGTTTTTATGGTTTTAAGCCTAACGTTTAAGTCTTTAATCCATCTTGATTTAATTTTAGTATAAGGTGTAAGGAAGGGATCCAGTTTCAGCTTTCTACATATGGCTAGCCAGTTTTCCCAGCACCATTTATTAAATAGGGAATCCTTTCCCCATTGCTTGTTTTTCTCAGGTTTGTCAAAGATCAGATAGTTGTAGATATGTGGTGTTATTTCTGAGGGCTCTGTTCTGTTCCATTGATCTATATCTCTGTTTTGGTACCAGTACCATGCTGTTTTGGTTACTGTAGCCTTGTAGTATAGTTTGAAGTCAGGTAGCGTGATGCCTCCAGCTTTGTTCTTTTGGCTTAGGATTGACTTGGCAATGCGGGCTCTTTTTTAGTTCCATATGAAGTTTAAAGTAGTTTTTTCCAATTCTGTGAAGAAAGTCATTGGTAGCTTGATGGGGATGGCATTGAATCTATAAATTACCTTGGGCAGTATGGCCATTTTCACAATATTGATTCTTCCTACCCATGAGCATGGAATGTTCTTCCATTTGTTTTTATCCTCTTTTATTTCATTGAGCAGTGGTTTGTAGCTCTCCTTGAAGAGGTCCTTCACATCCCTTGTAAGTTGGATTCCTAAGTATTTAATTCTCTTTGAAGCAATTGTGAATGGGAGTTCACTCATGATTTGGCTCTCTGTTGGCATGGAAACTCTTAAGTAGAAAGACTAAAAAATGAACCAATTGAAATAATAACTATAACTTTACAAAACATAATACAAAAAGATATAAAAGAAACAACAAAAAGTTAAAAAGCATGGGGATTAAGTTAAAGTGTAGAGTTTTTCATTTTACTTGAAGTTCTGGGATACATATGCAGAATGTGAAGGTATGTTTCATAGTTATACATGTGCCATGATGGTTTGCTGCACCCATCAACCCATCATCTAGGTTTCAAGCCCCACATGCGTTAGGTATTCAACCTAGTGCTCTCCCTCCCCTTGCCCTCCACCAGGCCCCGGTGAATGATGTTCCCCTCCTTGTGTCCATGTATTCTCATTTTTCAACTCCCACTTATGAGTGAGAACATGCGGTGTTTGGTTTTCTGTTCCTGTGTTAGTTTGCTGAGAATGATGGCTTTCAACTTCATCCGTCTCCCTGCAAAGGACATGAACTCGTAAAATGTAGTTTTTATTAGCTGCATTTTCACATGTTTGTGTGTTTGTTTATGCAATTATTGCAAATTTTTATCAGTTTTTATAAATTGGTTTTAAGATAACATTTGGAAGCCTTATGGTAAACTATAATAATAACAATATAAAAAAACATACAAGGGAAACCCAAAAAATAAAAAGAAATAAATTAAATCATACCATCAGAGAAAATCACCTTTACTTAAAGGAAGACAGAAAGGAAGAAAAAGAAGATCACAAAGCAATCAGAAAATAAATAACAAAATGGCAGGAGTAGGTTCTTACTTATTATTAATAACGTTGGAGGTCAATGGACTAAACTCTCCAGTCAAAAGACATAGATGACTTAACGGATTTTAAAAAAACACTCAACAATCCGTTGCCTACAGAAAAACACTTTACCTGTGAAGACACACACAGACTAAAAAAAAATAGAAAAACATATTTCATGCCAATAGAAACAGAGAGTAGGAGTAGCTATACTTATATCAGACAAAATAGATTTCATGATGAAAATTATAAGAAGAGATTAAAGAGATAATAATACCCATAACATTATCACTATATAATGATGAAAGGGTCAATTCAGCAACAGGATGTAGCAATTGTAAATATATGCACACCCAACACTCAAGTACCCAGATATATAATGCAAATGTGATTAGAGCTAAAGAAAGTGATTAACCCCAATACAATCATAGCTGGAGACTTCATCACCTCACTTTCACCTTTGGACAGATCTGTCAAACAGAAAAACAGAGATGTCAGATTGAATCTGCACTATACACTGAAAGGACCTAATAGATATTTACAGAACTTTTCACTCAACAGCCATAGAATACACATTATTCTCTTCAACACACGAATTATTCTTAAAGACAGACCATATATTAGCTCACAAAACATGTCTTAAAACAGTCAAAAAAATTTCAATAAAATCAAAAGTCTTCTCTGACAATGATGAAATAAAACTAAAAATAAAAAAGAAGACGAATTTTGAAAAAGATACAAACAAATGGAAATTAAACAGTATTCTGAATGACCAGTGGGTCGGTGAAAAAATTAAGAAGGAAATTGAAAATTTTCTTGAAGCAAATAATAATGGAAACACAACATATCAAAACCTATGGGATACAGTGGAAGCAGTACAAAGAGGGAAGCTCCTATATAAAAAATTTTGAAAAACTTGAAATAAACAGCCTAATACATCTTAAAGAATTAGAAAGGCAAGAGCAATCCAAACCCAAAATTGTAGAAGAAAAGAAATCATAATAAAGATAAGAGCAAAAATAAAATATAAATGAAGAAAACAATACAAAAAATCAATGAAAGAAAAAGTTGGTTTTTTGAAACGTTAAACAAAATTGACAAAACTATAGCCACACTAAGAAGGAAAGAGAGAAGACAAAGAAATACAATTGGAGATAAAAACGGAGACATTACAACTGATACTCCAGCAATTCAAAGGACCATTAGTGGCTTCTATGAGCAACTATATTCCAATAAATTGGAAAATCTAGAGGATATTGATAAATACATAGGCACATACAACATACCAAGATTGAACCATGAATAAATTCAAAACCTGAACAAACCAATAACAAGTATCAAGAGAAAAGCCATAATAAAATGTCTCTCAGCAAAGAAAGTCTGGGATTCCATGGATTCACTGCTAAATTCTACCATACATTTAAAGAAGAAATTATACCAATCCTACTCAAACTATTCTGAAAAATAGAGAAGGGACTACTTTCAAATTAATTCTATGAGGCCAGTGTTGTGGTTTTGTGTGTGTGTTGTTTTTGTTTGTTTGTTTGTTTTGAGACGGAGTCTTGCTCTGTCACCCATGCTGGAGTGCAATGGCGCGATCTCAGCTCACCGCAACATCTGCCTCCCAGTTCAAGTGATTGTACTGCCTCAGCCTCCCCAGTAGCTGGAATTACAGGTGCACACCACCATGCCCAGCGAATTTTTCTATTTTTAGTAAAGACAGTGTTTCGCCATGTTGGCCAGGCTGGTTTCAAACTCTGACCTCTCAGCTGATCCCCCACCTAGGCCTCCCAAAGTGCTGGGATTATGGGTGTGAGCCACTGCACCCGGCAAAGGCCAGTATTACTGTGATACCAAAACCAAGAAAATACACATAATAAAAAGAAAACTACAGGCTAATATTACTGATGAATATTGATACAAAAAAATCCTCAACAAAATACTAGCAAACTGAATTCAACAACACATTAAAATGATTATTTATTATTACTGAGTGAGATGTATCCCAAGAATGCAAGCATGGTTCAACATACACAAATCAATCAATGTGATATATCATGTCAGCCTAATGAAGGACAAAATTCATGGGATCATTTCAATTGATGCTGAAAGAGTATCAGCATCCCTTTATGATTTAAAAAACCCTCAGAAAACTGGGTATAGATGGAATGTGCCATAATAAAATAAAAACCATCTATAACAGACTTATCATACTGAATGGGCAATAACTGAAAGCCTTTCCTGTAAGATCTAGAACAAGACAAGAATGACCACTTTAACCACTGTTATTTACCACAGTACTGGAAGTCTCAGCTAGAGCAATCAGACAAGAGAAATAAATAAAAGGCATCCAAATTGAAATGGAAGAATTCAAAATATCCTCGTTTGCAGATGATATGATCTTATATTTGAAGAAACCTAAAGACTCCACCAAAAAGTATTAGTTCTGGTACACAAACAGTAAAGTTGCAGGATACAAAATCAACATATAAAAATCAGTAGCATTCCTATATGCCAACAGCAAACAATCTGAGTAAGAAATCAGGAAAAATTTACATTTACAATAGCTACAGACAAAATTAGATACCTAGCAATAAACTTAACCAAAGAAGTAAAAGTTTTCTATATTGAAAACTATAAAACACTGATGAAAGAAACTGAAGAGAATACAAAATAATAGAAAAAATATTTTGTTCTTTATGTAATGGAAAAATCAATGTTGCCAAAATGTTCATACTACTCAAAGCAATCCACAGAGTCAGTGCAATCTCTATCAAAATACCAATGGCATTCTTCATAGATATAAAACAAAATAATTCTAAAATTTATATGAAACCACAAAAGACTTAGAATAGCCAAAGCAATTTTGACCAATCCTGAGCAAAAAGAACAAAACTGAAGAAATTACATTTCCTGACTTCAAATTATACTTCAAATTAACTTCAAATTAAACCATAACAGTATGTTACTGTCATAAAAACAGACACATAGACAAATGGAACAGAATATAGAACTCAGAAACAAATTTGTACATCTACAGTGAACTCATTTTCAATGAAGTTGCCAAGAACATACATTGGGAAAAGAACAGTTTCTTCAATAATTAGTGCTGAGAAAACTGAATATCTATATGTAGAAGAATAAAACTACACCCCTATCTCTCACCATATACAAAAATCAAATCCCAATGCATTGAAGACATAAGTCTAAGACCTCAAACTCTGAAAGTATACAAGAAAATACTGAGGAAACTCTTCATGACATTGACCTGGGCAAAGATTTCTTGAATAGTACCCCACAAGCACACACAACCAAAGCAGAAATGAACAAATAGAATCACACCAAGTTGAAAAGATTCTGCACGATGAGGCAAACAATCAACGAATTGAAGAGACAACCTTCAGAATGGGAGAAAATATTTGCAATCTACCCATCTTACAAGGGATTAATAATGATAACATATAAGAAGCTCAAACAATTCTACAGAAAAAAATTAATAATCTGATTTTAAAATGGGCAAAAGATCTGAATAGGCATTTTTCAAACAAAGACATACAAATGGCAAACAGGTATATGAAAATGTGCTCAACATCATTGATCATCAGAGAAATGCAAATGAATACTACAATGAGATGCCACCTCACTCCAGTTAAAAAATGGCTTTCATCTAAAAGACAGGACAATAATAAATGCTGGTGAAGATATGCAGAAGAAAGAACCCTCATATACAATTGGTGGGAATGTAAATTAATATATCCCCTATAGAGAAACACTTCAGAGGTTCCCAGAGCTATAATATAATCTAGGAATCCCAGTGCTATGTATATACCCAAAAGAAAGAAAGTTTGTTTATCAAAGGGATATCTACACTCCCATTTTTACTGGAGCATTATTTACAATACCCAAGATTTGGAAGCAACATAAGTGTTCATGAATTTAAAAATTTGGTACATATAAACAATTCAGCCATGAAAAAGAAGGAGATTCTGTCATTTGCAACAACATGGATAGAAATGGAGGACATTATGTTAAATAAAATAAGTCAGGAACAGAAAAAGAAACTTCACATGTTCTCACTTATTTGTTGGAGCTAAAAATTGAAACAATTGAATTCATGGAGATAGAGAGAAAGTGGATGGTTACTAGTGGCTGGGAAGGGTGTTTGGGGTGTGCGGCTGAAGTGGGGATGATTAATGGATACAAAAAGTAGTTAGAAAGAATAAATAAGACCTAGTATTTTATAGCAAAACAGAGTGACTATGGTCAATAATAATTTAATTGTACATTTTAAAATAACTGAAAGAGTATAACTGGATATTTGTAACACAAAGGATAAATTATTGAGGTAATAACCTATTTCTGCTGATGTTATTATTACATATTGCATGCCTGTATCAAAATATTTCATGTGTCTCATAAATATATACACTTACTATGTACCTACAAAAATTAAAAATAAAAACATTTAAAAATAAAATAAAATGGAGATGGTGAGGTAGGAGGTCTTAGACCTACATTGCAAATATTCAGTTCTCAAATTAATGCAGAATGGGTATTGATAAAAGTAGGAACAAGTCCATAAAGAATATAAATCACCCCCTAGGCCATAAAACAAACTTCAATAATTTTAAAAGAATTGAAATTATACAGAGTACATTGTCTAATCAGAATGGAATAAAACTAGAAAACAACAGATAGACAAAAAGAAAATCCCTGAGCACTTGGAAAATGGACAACACACTTACAAATAGACATTTGATCCAATGGATCAAATAAAAAAATCTAAAAGGAAACAAAATATAAGTACAACTGAATGAAAATATAGATGCAGCATATCAAAATACATGGGATTCAGCTAAAGTCATTCTGAGAAGACAATTTACAGCACTAAATTCTTATATCAGTAAATAAGAAAGTTCTCAAATCTATAATCTCAGTGTCTAACTCCAGAAACTGGAAAATCAAGAGCACAATAAACACAAAGAAAGCAGAAGAAAGCAAATAAAGAGCAGAAATTAATAAAATTGAAAACAGACTTAGCCGTAAAAAGATATGAAATACTGTCATTTGCGGCAACAGGGATAGAATTGAAGGTCATTATGTTACGTGAAATAAGCCAGGTGCAAAAAGAGAAATGTCACATTTTTTTTCTTATATGTGGGAGCTAAAAGATGTGTATCTCATGGGGATAGAGAGTAGAATGGTCATTACCAGAGGCTAGGAAGGGACTGACGGAAGAACAGATGAAGAGAAGTTGTTTAATGGGTTCAAAAATACAGTTACATAGAAGGAATATGTTCTGGTATTCAATTATATGGTAGGGAAAATATAGTTAACAAGAATTTATCATATATTTCAAAATAGCTAGAAGAGAAGACTTGTAATGTTTCCAACAGAAAAGAAAAAGATAAATGATTGAGTTGATGAATATTGCAATTATCCAGATTTGATCATTGACACATTGTCTACAGGTTTCAAAATATCACATGTACTCCCAAAATACATACATCTATTATATGTCAATAAAAAGAAAATATAAAGAAAATCCATTTTAAAAGGCTACTGCTTCAAAAAGATGGTTTATATTTATAAATCTATTGCAAGATTGACAAAAATTAAAAGAGAAAAGATAAATTACCTTAGACATAATACGAAGGATATCACTATAGATATCACTATAGAACCATTATAAAGATAATAGATGTAATACTATGATTAATTTTACACAAAAAACTTGATAATTTAAAACAAATGAAATAATTCCTCAAAAACCACAAACCATAAAACTCAATAAAGATGAAACAGACAACTTGAATAGTTCAAAGAGCTAAAGGTAACCATTTCTCATGAAAACCATGTCTCACCAAATAGAGAATATTAATAAAGAGATAGAAAGTATAAAAAAGGAACCAAAAGGAAATTCTGGAACTTAAAAGTAGAGTAATTAAAATGAAAAGTACACTAGATGGCCTCAACAGTGGATTTGAGCCCCAGAACATGAATGAACCTCGAAACCCTTATGCTAAGTGAAAGAAACAAGACATAAAAGGAAACAGCTTATAAGAGTCTCTTTATATTATACATTCAGAAAAAAGCAAGTCCATAGAGGCAGAAAGCAGACTGGTGGTTGATGGGGGGTAGGGACAAAGAAGAATGAAGAATGACTATGATATGAATTGGGTGTTTTGTCTCCTCCAAATCTCATGTTGAAATGTGACCTCTAATGTTGGAGGATCATGGGGAATCAATGTTTGAAACGTTGGGGGTGGATCCCCCATGAATGACTTACTGCCATCTCCTTGGTAAGGAGTGAGTTCTTGCTGTTAGTTCACATGAGATCTAGCTGTTTAAGAGTGTCTGACACCTCACCCTTCTCTTTCTTGCCCCCTCTCTCTTGTTCCTTCTCTTGCTATATGATGCTCTGGCTCTCCCTTCACCTTCTGCCATGATTGTAATCTTCCTGAGTCCCTCATCAGAAGCTGAGGAGATGTTGGTGCCATGCTTGAACAGCCTGCAGAACTGTGAGTCAAAATAAACCTCATTTCTTCATAAATCACCCAGCCTCAGGTATTGCCCTATAGCAATGCAAATAAACTAATACAGAATACTAATGGGTATTGGATTTCTTTTAGTGGTGATAAAAGTTTCTGAAATTAGATAGTGGTAATAGAAGCACAACCTTGTAAATATGCTAAACAGTCTACTGAATTGTATACGTTAAAATGGTGAATTCTATAGTATGTGAATAATATCTCAATAAAAGAGAAATACCACTATTGAAATAGCTGGCATAAAATTAGTGATAACATATGTTCATGATGATGTGGAGAACTGGATCCCTCATACATTACTAGTTGGAATGTAAAATGCCCCAGTAATTCTTGAAAATTATTTGGCAATTTCTTATAAAACTAAATACATGACAACTGTATGACCCAGCAATTGCACTATGGGGCATTTATTTTGAAGACAAGGAAACGTTTTTCCCCACAAAAACCTGTACACAAATGTTTAGAGCAACTCTATTCCTAAGAGCCCCAAACTGGAAACAACACAGATTGCTTCAATGAGTGAATGCTTTTTTAAAAAAAGCTATGGTACACATACCACAGAACACTAACCACCAACAAAAAGAATAAACTATTGATATAACCAACTTGGTTGAATCTCAAGGCTATTATGCTAAGTGAAAAAGTCAACTTCTAGTGTTACATACTGATATGGTTTAGCTCTGTGTCCCCACCCAAATCTCACCTTGAGTTGTAATAATCCCCATGTGTCAAGGTCGGGACCAGGTGGAGATAATTAAATCATGGAGGTGGCTTCCCCCATGCTGTTCTCATGATAGTGTGTGAGTTTTCACGAGATCTGATGGGTTTATAAGGGGCTTCCCCCTTTGCTCGGCACTCATTCTGTCTCCTGCTGTCCTCTGAAGAGGTGCCTTCCACCATGATTGTAAGTTTCCTGAGCCCTCCCCAAAACTGTGGGTCAATTACACCTCTTTCTTTTATAAATTACCCAGTCTTGGGTATGTCCTTATAGCAGCATGAAAATGGACTAATACACATACTGTATAACTCCATTTATATAACACATTTGACATGTCAAATTTATAGAGACGGTGAAGAGATTTGTTGCTGCCAAGTGTTAGGGACAGGGGCAGGAAGCAAAAGGAATGGAGGCAATTGTGGCTATAAAAGGTCAACACTTGGGGAGTCTTTGTGGTGATGGAACTGTTCTATATCTTGACTATGGTGGTGAATTCACAAGCCTACATATGATAAAATTGTGATAAATATATACACATTCACAAATGAGTACTATACAAATATAATTAGAGAAATCTGAATTAGATTAGTGGATTACATTAACACCAGTTTGCTGGTTGTGATATTGTACCATAGCTTTGGAAGATGTAATCATTAAGGAAATCTGGATAAAGAATACATGTGCTCATAAAACTCCATATGAATCTACAATTGTCTCAAAATTTAAAAATTGTAGAAAAATTATGCATAACTTAAGATAGTCCTAAGCAAGTCAGGAAATCTATAATTCACTGGAGAAAAAAATGATACATTCAACTCCATAAAATTAATAATTTTAAATGGCAAAATATTCAACCCAATTTTTAAAATATACAAAGGGTATCAATTGTCCTTTCACAGATTAACAAATTCAAAACGCCCAGGAAGCATATGAAAAAGTGCTCATTCTCACTAATAGAGGAATATGAATTAAAGCTAAACTCAGATGTTCTTTCTAACCCTCATTATTGGCAAAAAGTTTCAAGTGTGATAATATTTAGCTCTGAAGGTAAGGTGGGGCTTGGTGAAAATGAGTACTGTTACATCTCTGTGTATGTATATGTAAATAATCTGGTAATGTTAAATATTAAAACTATAAATACTCTTCCACATAGCAACCCTATGACTTGGAATTTATCACAAAAAATGAAGAATGTTTATTGTAACATTATGAGTAAGGGCAAAAACAAAAAAGTTAGAAACAAAGTGAATGTTAATAAATGGGGAAATGATTGAATTAAATAAAGGAATAGCCATACCACGGAGTACTTTTTGTGGCTATATGTTGACTTTGAGTAATTGCTAAGAGAGCAAAGCAAGTCATGGACACAGCTCAGGTTATAATAATAGCTTATAAGAATTTTGTGGCTATTAAAAAGAGTGAATACTCTTATCAGTTGACTTTGAGGAAATTCTAAGAGAGTAAAGGAAGTCATGGACACAGCTCAGGTTATACTAATGGTAACCTGGAACTTCCTGAAGACAGAAAGCAGTAGTAGAACATTTGTAATTTCTTGGCTCACAGACCAAATGAAAAGCTTCAAGTACAGAATAACTCTGGCTTGCACAAGTTGGTTTAGCAACACATACTCATATTCCTACTTTCCTAGAAATTGGTTCTCACCCACAGATAATTATAAGGCATAATTTAGCATGTTTATAAGACATGCCACTCTGCTGGTGTTGGACTTCCTGTGGCAGATTTGGGGAAATCAGTTTACTAGCTAGGTAGCCCTGGGCTAGATATTTAACCTCTCCCTCATGTATAACATAGGGACAATAGCAGTACCTATCTCATAGGGTTCTTCTGAAGATTAAATGAGTTAATATGTGCAACATGCTTAGAATTGTGCCTGAGACAAAGCAAGCGCTAAATAAATATTGATGTCTTTTTTATTATCATTTCCACCCAGATGATTAAAATCGGCTTTTTACTCAATCTCCTTCCTTCAGTCTCTGGTCTTATCTGGTAGGGTCTATGTAATGAGGATAATATTGTTAAGGGGAAAGAGAGCAGCAGTTACAGATTCCAGGGGAGACCCTGGACACCTAGTCCAAAGGCCTGCTTGGTTATTCTTCTTTGTCTGATTGTCTATTTAATGGATATCCCTTCCCTTTTATTTCCTATGAGATTTCTAATGTGTTCGGTGTAATAGGAGAAAGAAAGTGTCCTGACAGTGAAGGATCAAGAGGTCTAGTTCCAATTCAACAAACATATGGACTGACAAAGAGAAAGATAGCACAAATTACCTGTAACATAATTTCTAAAGCAGAGAGGGAATTGGGGGTTTAGGAAAGTCTAGCAGAAGTGAAGTCTACAGCTTTAAAAATTTTCCCCATGTTGCTGATCTCCTAAGCAACCATAACCCCCTCACTCTGGGATGTATTATAAGATTGGTATAGTGGTTTCAAGGATGGAATTGGGAAAAATTCTTGTGATACAAGTCTGACTATTCCTGGGTGGTCTACGTAGGCAAGTTTGCTCTTTGAATGTGTACAGACACTAACATTTTCTCTCCCTCCTTATTCATCTTATTCTTGCCCCTTACCAATATCCTGATATAGGGACTTAAAGTATAACACATAAAACACAAATTTCCTAGCCTTTGAAAACTAAAAAAATTGTTTTCTACAGATATGTGAAGTGCTCTAGAACTGAAGGCTCTATTAATCATTCTAGGCAGTGTTGACTATTGCCTTTGTTAAAATTGTAATGATTTAATAAAAAAGCATTATTCTATTACTGTTTAATTTGTCCTTTTAAAAAATTACTTCTGAGATTAAGCATTTTCTTCCACTGTTTATTGTCTATTTGGCTGTCTTTTTAATTGAAATGCCTACTTTTATCTTTAATCTATTTTTCTCTTAGGGTTTTTATGGTCTAGTAAAATTTATTACCTCCTCCACATTAAACTAACATGTCTTTATTGTTGAGAATTTGAAAAATTCACCAATGCAGAAGCTAGAGTGAAAAATAACTCATGATCACTCACTATTATTATTTTGGTGGATTTCTATGGTGTTTTCCAATATGATTTTCTCTATTGGCATGTAGTTCAGATAATTACACATACATGTACCCACATACATAATGAAATGGTGGCCATATTTTATAGATTTGTATGTGATGTTTTGAATTAATGAACATTTTTTCATCTCTTAAAAAATTCTTCCAGAACATACCTCAACATAGTAAAAGCCATGCATATATGGCAATCCAACAGCAAACATAATACTGACTGGCGAAAATTTGAAAGAATTCCCCCTCAGAACTAGAACATGACAAGGATGCCCACTTTCATCACTTCTACTTAACATAGTACTGGAAGTCCTAGCCAGAGCAATCAGACAAGAGAAAGAAATAAAAGTCATCCAAATAGGAAGGGAGGAAGTCAAACTATCTCTGATTGCTGATAATATGATTGTATACCTAGAAAACCCTACAGACTCCTCCAAAAGACTTTTATATTTGATAAATGAATTTGATAAAATCTCAGGTTAAGAAATCAATATACACAAATCTGCAGCACTGCTATGCACCAACAATGACCAAGCTGAGAATCAAATGAAGAACTAAATCCCTTTCATAATAGCTGCAAAAAAAGTACCTAGGAATATACTTAACCAAGGAGGTGAAAGATCTCTACAGAGACAACTATTACCTGAAACACTAATGAAAGAAATCATAGATGATACAAACAAATAGAAATATATCCAACGCTCATGGCTCATGAATTGAAATAATCAGTATTGTAAAAATGACCATACTGTCCAAAACAACCTACAGATTAAACGCAATATCTATCAACATACCAACATTATTATTAACAGAATTAGAAAAGATCAATCCTAAAATTTATATGGAATCAGAAAAAGGCACAAACAGCCAAAGCAAACCTAAGCAAAAAGATCAAATCTGGAGGCATCGCATTACCTGATTTTACAAAGCATACAAAAACATAAATTGAGGAAACAACACCCTATTATATAAACGGTGCTGTGAAAACTGGATAACCACATGTAGAAGAATGAAACTCAATCCCCACATCTCACCATATACAAAAATCAACTAAAGATATACAAAACATGTAAATCTAAGACCTGAAACCATTAAAATTATAGAAGAAAACCTAGGAAAAACTCTCTTTTATATTTGCCTAGGCAAAAAATTTATGATTAAGACCTCAAAAGCAAGAGGATCCAGGATGGCTGATTGTAAACAGCTGTGGTACGTGGCCCTCAGGGAAAGGAATAAAAGGAGTGAGTGAATTTAACACCTTCAACTGATATATCCGAGTTCTTGCATTGGGACTGACTAGGCAAACAGCTCGACCCATGGAGAGCAAAGAGAAGCAGGGTGGGGTGATGGTCCACCCAGGAGCAGCATAGAGCCAAGGGAACCCTCAACCCCAGCCAAGGGAAGTGGTGAGTAACTGAGCGATCCCACCCGAGAAACCACACTTCTCCCATGGATCTTTGCAACCTACAGATCAGGAGATCCCCTTGTGAGCCCACACAACCAGTGCCTTGGGTCCAATACATGGAGCTGTGCAGATTCTTGCCAAAATGGCCACTCGGGCACACAGAGAGACCCAAAAGTTTTGCATACACCAGCCCCAGGATCCATGGCATTGTGGGAGATCTATCCATGCCTGTTCCCGGGAAGGGGTCTACATCTAGGGAGCCAAGTGACATTGTTCTGCGGTCACCTCATGAGTTGAGACTCACTGGCTTGGAATTCCAGCCAGTCAGTGGCAGCAGGCTGGAATCTGCCTGAGTTGGGACCAGGTTCCTGGGGGAAAGGGCAGTCGCCATCTCTGCAGTTCAGTAGACTCAGTCGTTTCAGCCCACCTGCTTTGAAGAATACAGGCAGTCTGGACAAAGAGGTGTCCCCCCAGCACAGCACAGCTGCCTTGCCAGATTGTGGCTAGACTGCTTCTTTAAACGGGACCCTGATCCATCCCTCCCCAGTGGGTGAAACCTCCCTGCAGGGGCTTCAGCCACTCCAGCAAGGGTTCTAGAGACAGAACTCTGAGCTCTAGTGAAGAGGAGCAGCCACAAACTCTGTGGTTCAGTAGACTCAGCCATTTCAGTCTGCCAGCTTTGGAAAATACACACGGTCTGGATGAGGAACGGTCCCACCCAATGCGATGCATCTGCTCTACCAAAGGGCAGCCAGACTGCTTCTTTGGAGAGATTCCTGATCCTGTTTCTCCTGGCTGGGTAAGACCTACCAGCAGGGGTCTCCAGCACATTCTACAGGAGAGTTCAGGCCAGCAACAGGTCAGTTATCCTCTAGGTTTGAGCTGCCAGAAGAAGAAGCAGGCTGCTATCTTTGCTGCTATCTTTGCCTTCACTGGTGGTAGCAAGCTGTTATGTTTGCATTCACTGGTGATACCTCTGGGTATGAGAAATACTGAAGCAAGTAGGGTCTGAAGCAGACCTCAAGCAAACCGCAGCAGCCTTATGGAAGAGGGGCCTGACTGCTAAAAGAAAACCAAACAAATAGAAAACAACAACTGCAACAACATCAACAAAAAAGACCTCACAAAAACCTCATTCAAAGGTCAGCAACCTCAAGGATCAAAGGTAGAGAAGCCTACAAATATAAGAATCAATGCAAAAAAGCTGAAAGTGCAAAAAGCCAGAGGGCCTCTTCTCCTCCAAATGACTGCAACACCTCTCTAGCAAGGGCACAGAACTGGGCTGAGGCTGAGATAGCTGAATTGAAAGAAGTAAGCTTCAGAAAGTGGGTAATAATAAATTTTGCTGAGCTAAAGGAGCATGTTGTAATCCAGCGCAAAGAAGCTAAGAATCATAATAAAACAATGCCAGAATGGATAGTCAGAATAGCCAATATAGAGAGGAACATAACTGACCTGGTGGAGCTGAAAAACACATCACGAGAACTTGACAATGCAATCACAAGTATTATTAGCAGAATAGACCAAGTGGAGATAAGAATCTTAGAGCTTGAAGCCTATCTTTCTGAAATAAGGCAGGCAAACAAAGAATACAGTAAAAAGAATAAAAAGGAATGAACAAAACCTCCGAGAATTATGGGATTATGTAAAGAGACTGAACCTACAACTGATTGGAGTACCTAAAACAGATGAGGAGAATGGAACTAAGTTGAAAAACATACTTCAGGATTTCATCCTGTAGAACTTCCCCAACCTAGCAAGACAGGCCAACATTCAAATTCAGGAAATGCAGAGAACATCACTAAGATACTCCACGAGAAAATCAGCTGCAAGACACATAATAATCAGATTCTCCAAGGTCGAAATGTAAGTAAAAATGTTAAGAGAAGCCAGAGAGAAAGGCCAGGTCACCTAAAAAGGGAAGCCCATCAGACTAACAGAGGATCTCTCAGTGGAAACCCTACAAGCCAGAAGAAATTGGGGGCCAATATTTAACATTCTTAAAGAAAAGAATTTTCAACCCAGAATTTGACATCCTGCCAAACAGCCTCATAAGTGAAGGAGAAATGAGATTATTTTCAGACAAGCAAATGCTGAGGGAATTTATCACCACCAGGCCTGCCTTGCAAGTGTTCCTGAATGAACCACTAAATATTGAAAGAAAAAACCATTACCAGCCACAACATAAACATGCTGAAGTATACAGACCAGTGATACCATGAAGCAACCACATAAACAAGTCTGCAAAATAATCGGCTAACATCATGATGACAGGATTACATTCACACATAACAATACTAACCTTAAATGTAAACGGGCTAAATGCCCCAATAAAAAGACAAAGGATGGCAAGCTGAATAAAGACACACATAGGCTCAAAATAAAGGGATGGAGAAAAATTTACCAAGGAAATGGAAAACAGAAAAAAGCAGGGGCCACAATCCTAGTTTCTGACAAAATTCTTCAAACCAACAAAGGTCAAAAATGACAAAGAAGGGCATTATATAATGGTAACAAGTTCAATTCAACAAGAAGAGCTAACGATCCTAAATATATATGTACCCAATACAGGAGCACTCAGATTAATAAACCAAGTTCTTAGAGACCTAGAAAGAGACTTCGATTTCCACAAAATAATAGTGGGAGACGTCAACATTCCACTGTCAGTATGAGACAGATAATCATGACAGAAAATTAACAAAGATATTCAGGACCTGAACGCAGCTCTGGATCAAGTGGACCTGATAAATATCTACATAACTCTCCACCCCAAAACAACAGAATACATATTATTCTCATCACCACATGGCACTAATTCTAAAATTGACCACATAATTGGAAGTAAAACACTCCTTAGCAAATGCAAAAGAATGGAAATCATAACAAACTCTTTATCAGACCACAGCACAATCAAATTAGAACTCAAGATTAAGAAACTCACTCAAAACCACAAATCTACGTGGAAATTAAGCAACCTGCTTCTGATTGACTCCTGGGTAAATAATAAAAATCAAAAAGTTCTTTGAAACCAATGAGAACAAAGAGACAACATACCAGAATCTCTGGAATGCAGCTAATGCAGTGTTAAGAGGAAAATTTATAGCACTAAATGCCCACGTCAAAAAGCTAGAAAGATCTCAAGTTAACAGCCTGACATAACAACTAAAAGAAATAGAGTACCTAGAGCAAACACACCCCAAAGCTAGCAGAAGACAAGAAATAACCAAGATCAGAGTGGAATTGAAGAAGATAGAGACATAAAAACCCCTTCAAAAAATCAACAAATACAGGAGTTTTTTAAAAAATTAATAAAATAGATAGACCACTAGCTAGACTAATAAAGAAGAAAAGAGAAAAATCAAACAAAAACCATCAGAAATGATAAGGGGTTTATCACCACTGACCCTGCAGAAATACTAACAACCACCTGAAAATACTGTAAAAACCTCTATGCACATAAACTAGAAAATCTGGAAAAAAAATCATTAAATTCCTGGACTCATACACCCTCCCAAGACTAAATCAGAGATAAATTAAATCCCTAAATAGACAAATAACTAGTTCTGAAATTGAGGCAGTAATAAATAGCCTACCAACCAAAAAAAGCCCAGGACCAACAGATTCATAGCTGAATTGTACCAGAGGTACAAAGAAGAGCTGGTACTGAGAGACAGGACTAGCTGGATTTCCTAGGCCAACTAAGAATTCCTATGCCTTGCTGGAAAAGGTGACCACACCTACCTTTAAGCATGGGGCCTATAACTCAGCTCACACCCAACCGATCAGGTAGTAAAGAGGGCTCACTAAAATACAAATTAGGCTAATGCAGGAGGTAAAGAAATAGTCAAATCATATATCACCTGAGAGCACAGGGGGAGGGACAATGATCGGGATATAAACCCAGGCATTGGACCAGGGAGGAGCAACCCCCTTTTGGTCCCCTCCCATTTTATGGGAGCTCTCTTCACTCTATTTAAATCCTGCAACTGCACACTCTTCTGGTCCGTGTTTTTTTATGGGTCGAGCTGAGCTTTCACTCACCATCCACCACTGCTGTTTGCTGCCATCACAGACCCGCTGCTGACTTCCACCCCTCCAGATCCAGCAGGGTGTCCACTGCACTTCTGATCCAGCCAGGCAGTGCCCATTGCTGCTCCCAATTGGGCTAGAGGCTCGCCATTGTTCCTGAGCAGGCTAAGTGCCTGGGGTTCATCCTAATCGAGCTGAATAGAGCTGTAACATTCACCACATGGCCCAAGATTCCATTCCTTGGAATCCATAAGGCCAAGAACCCCGGGTTAGAGAACAAGAGGCTTGCCGCCATCTTGGAAGCAGCCCACCATCATCTTGGGAGCTCTAAGAACAAGGACCCCCGGTAACAGTACCATTTCTACTGAAACTATTCCAAAAATTTGAAGAGGAACAAGTCCCTAACTCATTCTATGAGGCCAGCATCAGCCTGATATGAAAACTTGGCATAGATACAACAAAAAAAGGAAACTTCAGGCCAATATCCTTGATGCATATCAATGCAAAAATCCTCAATAAAATATTGGCAAACTGAATCCAGTAGCACATCACGGAGCTTATTCACAACCATCAAGTTGGCTTCATCCCGGGGTGCAAGACTGGTTCAACATACACAAATCAATAAGCACAATTCATCACATAAGCAGAACTAAAGACAAGACCACCTGATTATCTCAATAGATGCAGAAAAAGCTTTCAATAAAATTCAACCTCCTTTCATGTTAAAAACTCTCAACAAACTAGGTATTGATGGAAATATATCTCAAAATCATAAGAACTATTTATGACAAATCCACAGCCAATATCATACTGAATGGGCAAAAGCTGGAAGCATTCTCCTTGAAAACCAGCAGAAGAGAAGGATGTCCTCTCTCACCACTCCTACTCAACATAGTATTGGAAGTTCTGGCCAAAGCAATCGGGGAAGAGAAAAGAATAAGGGGTATTCCAATAAGAAGGGAGGAAGTCAAATTGCCTTTGTTTGCAGATGACATGATCCTATATCTAGAAAAACGCATCATCTCATCCTGAAAGATTCTTAAGCTGATAAGTATCTTCAGGATACAAAATAAATGTGCAAAATTCACTAGCATTCTTATACATCAACAATAGGCAAGCAGACAACCAAATCCTAAATGAACTATCATTCACAATTGCTACAAAAAGAATAAAATACCGGCTGGAGTCAGGGGCTCACTCCTTTAATCCCAGCACTTTGGGAGGCCCAGGTGGGTGAATTGTGAGGTCTGGAGTTCAAGACCAGCCAGGCCAAGATGGTGAAACCCATCTCTACTAAAAACACACACACAAAATTACTGGGCATGGTGGCGTGCACCTGTAATATCAGCTACTGGGGGGTGAGACAGAGAATTGTTTGAACCCAGGAGGCGGAGGTTGCAGTAAGCCAAGATCACGGCACTGCGCTCCAGCCTGGGCAACAGACTGAGACTCTGTCAAAAAAAAAAAAAAAAAAAAAAAAAGAATAAAATACCAAGGAATATATTTGACAACTGAAGTGAAGGACCTCTTCAAGAACGACAAACCACTGCTCAAATAAGTCAGAGAGGACACAAACAAATAGAAAATATTCCATGCTCATGAGTAGGAAGAATCAATATTGTGAAAATGGCCATACTGCCCAAAGTAATTTATAGATTCAATGCCATTTCCATTGAGCTACCACTGACATTCTTGACAGAATTAGAAAAAACTTTTTTAAAATTTATATGGAACCAAAAAGCCTGAATAGCTATAAACAATTCTAAGCAAAAAGAACAAAGCTGGAGGCATCACACTACCTGACTTCAAACTATTCTATAAGGCTACAGTAACTAAAACAGCATGGTACTGGTACAAGAACAGACAGACAGACCAATGGAACAGAATGGAGAACTCAGAAATAAGACTGCACACCTACAACCATCTGTTCTTTGACAAACCTGACAAAAGCAATGGAGGAAATATTGCCTATTTAATAAATGGTGCTGGGAGAACTGGCTAGCCATATGCAGAAAATTTAAACTGGACCCCTTCCTTACATCATATACATAAATTAACTCAAGATAGATTAAAGACTTAGATGTAAAACACAAAACTATAAAAAACCTAGAAGAAAATCTAGGCAATACCATTCAGGACATAGGCACAAGCAAAGATTTCATAATAAAAATGCCAAAAGCAATTGTAACAAAAGCAAAAATTGGCAAATGAGATCTAATTAAACTAAAGAACTGCTGCACAGCAAAAGAAACTGTCATCAGAAAGAACAGACAGCCTACAGAATGGAAGAAAATTTGTGCAATCTATGCACCTGACCAAAGTCTAATATCCAGAGTCTACAAGGAACTTAAACAAATTTACAAAGAAAAAAATTAAAAAGTGGGCAAAGGACATGAACAGACACTTCTCAAAACATACATGTGGCCAAGAATCATGGAAAAAAAGCTCAACATCACTGATCATTAGAGAAATGCAAGTCAAAAACGAGATATCATCTCATACCAGTCAGAATGGTGACTATTAAACAGTCAAAAGCAACAGATGCTGGCGTGGTTGTGGAGAAAAAGGAACACTTTTACACTGCTGGTGGGAGCGTAAATTAGTTCAACCATTGGGGAAGACAGAGTGTGGCAATTCCTCAAAGACAGAGAGGCAGAAATACCATTTGACCCAGCAATATCATTACTAGCTATATACCCAAACGAATATAAATCATTCTATTACAAAGATACATGTGCACGTATGTTTATTGCAGCACTATTGACAAGAGTAATACATGGAATCAACCCCATTGCCCATCAGTGATAGACTGGATAAAGAAAATGTGCTACACATATACACCATGGAATACTATGCATCCATAAAAAGGAAGGAGATCATGTCCTTTGCAGTGACATGGATGGAATTGGAAGTCACTATCCCCAGGAAACTAATCCTGGAACAGAAAACCAAACACTGTATGTTTTCACTTTTAAGTGGGAGCTGAATGATGAGAACACGTGGACACATGGGTTGGGGGGAAATACACATCTGGTCTGTCAGAGGGGGTGTGAAGGGAGGGAGAGCATCAGGAAGAATAGCTAATGGATGCTGGGCTTAATACCTAGGTGATGGGATGATCTTTGCAGCAAACCACTGTGGCACACGTTTACCTATGTAACAAACCTGCACATAAGGCACATGTATCCCTAAACTTAAAATAAAAGTTGAAGGAAAAAAGAAAAGAGAAACAAAAAGACCCCAAAAGCAAATGCAACAAAAAGAAAAATAAATAAATGGGACCTAAATTAAACTAAAATTTTTGCACTACAAAAGAAATAATCATCAGAGTAAACAGACAACCCACTGAATAGCAGAAAATATTTGCAAACTATGCATCCAACAAAGGACTCATATCTAAAATCCACAAGGAACCCACACAAATCAGCAAGAAAAAAAAACCCAAATAATCCCATCAAAAAGTGGGCAAATGACACAAATAGACACTTCTATAAAGAAGATATACAAATCACCGATAAACATATAAAAATGTTCAACATCAGTAATCATCAGGGAAATGCAAATTAAAATCACAATTAGATACCACTTTACCCTAGGTACATTGAATATTACTAAAAAGTCAACAAACAATAGCTGTTGGCATGGATATGGTGAAAAGTGAACACTTTTACACTGTTGGTGGGAACGGAAATAGAGGTTGTTAGTACAACGTCTATGGAAAATAGTACGGAGATTTCTCAAAGAACTAAAAGTAGATCTAACATTCGATCCAGCAATCCCACTACTGGGTATCTATCCAAAAGAAAAGAAGTCATTATATCAAAAAGACACTTGCACATGTATGTTTATCACAGCACAAATCACAATTGAAAACATATGGAACCAACGTAAGTGCCCATTAACTGATGAGTGAATAAAGAAAATGTGGTATATATACACACACAAACACACACACGATGGAATACTACTCAACCATAAAAAAAAATGTATTTTCAGCAACATGGATGGAGCTGGAGGCCATTATTCTGAATGAAGTAACTCAGGAATGGAAAGCCAAATACCTTATGTTCTCAATTATAAGTGGATACTAAGCTATGGGTATGCAAAGGCAGACAGAGTAGTATAATGGACACTGGAGACTCAGAAGCAGAGAGGGTGGGAAGGTGTGGGGAATAAAAAGCTACATATTGGGTACAATGTACACTACTCAGATGTTAGGTGCACTAAAATCAGACTTCACCACTATACAATTCATCCTTTTAACCAAAAACCACTTGTGCCCCAAAAGCTATTGAAATAATATATATTTATACATAATAAAATTCAAAAATTCTTCCAGAACAGTATTTCTAAAGGTTGCCAAATAATTCACCTGCCAAAGATCCATATCTTATCATTTATTTACTCACTGTCTTATCACACATTTAGCTCTTCGTATTTCATTATCATTAATAAAGTACAATGACTATCATCTTTGTACATAATGATTTGGGAATGTACTTTAGTTGGTAAGATTATACAATAAGGATATCAATTTTGTATCATGTATATTGTAAAGTTTTCCAACTTTATCATTGTCTATTTATTTATTTATTTATTTATTTATTTTAATTTTTGAGACGGAGTCTTGCTATGTCACCCAGACTGGAGAGCAGTGGCGCGATCTCGGCTCACTGCAAGCTCCGCCTCCTGGGTTCACGCCATTCTGCTGCCTCAGTCTCCCCAGCAGCTGGGACTACAGGCGCACACCGTCAAGCCCGGCTAATTTTTTTGCATTTTTAGTAGAGACGGGGTTTCACCGTGTTAGCCAGGATGGTCTCGATCTCCTGACCTCATGATCCGCCCGCCTCGGCCTCCCAAAGTGCTGGGATTACAGGCGTGAGCCACCGCCCCGGGCTGATTGTCTTTTTAAAATAAAACTTACTGAAAAGGTAATATATTTCATGTATCAAAAACCAAATAGAAGAAGCATAAAGTATCTATTCCAGCTTAATCTCCCATCTCCCCAGTTCCCACCTTCTCCACCCACACAGTTAACTATTTTTATTCATTTCTTCTGTAAACTTTGTGTGTGTTTACATAAGGAGATAGCCCCCACTCACTTTTTCATATAATTTGTAGCATACAATATACACTTTTTGTTTCTTTTCTTTTCTTTCTTTTTTTTTTTTTTAAGATGGAGTTTCCCTCTTGTTGCCCAGGCTGCAGTGCAGCGGAGCGATCTCGGCTCAACGCAATCTCTGCCTCCTGGGTTCAAGTGATTCGCCTCCCTCAGCCTCCCGAGTAGCTGGGATTACAGGCATGCGCCACTATGCCTGGCTAATTTTGTATTTCTTTTTTTAGTAGAGACGGGGTTTCACCATGTTGGTTAGGCTGGTCTTGAACTCCCGACCTCAGGTGATCCACCCGCCTCGGCCTCCCAAAATACTGGGATTACAGGAGTGAGCCACAGCACTAGGCACAATATACACTTTTTAAGTCACTTAAAATATATCTTACTGGTCTTTCCATGTCAGTACATTGAACACTTCCTTGTTCTTTTTTGTAGCTTCATTGTATGGTTGTACCATAATTTATTTAATGTGTTGCTCTGATGATAGACATTAAGGTTTTGCTCTTACAAACAATGCTTCAGTAAACAACCTGGCACATATTTTTTTTAATATATATAAATACCGGCATGTCTGTGGGATAAATTTCCAGAGGTTAATTTGTTTTGTTAGAGCCTTATGCATTCATAATTTGATAGACGCCTTAAATTGCCTTCAACATGTGTGCCAAATTATACTGTCACCAACAATGTGTCAAAATTTCCCATAGCCTTGCTAACAGTATTTTATCAAATTTTTGGGTGAATTTTTTGTAATTACAATTGGTGAAAAAATAGTCACAAATCTTTGATTTTTAGTAATGGGTTTCCAGCTTAAAATGGTCTTTAATAAGCAGTACTTGATGTTGCCTTTCTTGGCTTCTGACTAATATACAAAAGAAGATCCAGAAGAGGAGGAAAGCTTGCAGTAACTCTGAAAAGTAAGACTGAGAATGAACCCATTGCCAGAATATATGAAACATTCCCATAAATTCTAAATTGAGTGACGTAGTACCCAATTATTGAATACTCACTATATGTGGAGGAATGTATATCTGTTTGTGTACACACACACACACACACACACACACATACTTCACTCATTTCTCCCTTGGAACTCTTCATAATGATCCTGTGAGGATGTGAAATTATGAGCCATATTTGACAAGTGAAGAAACTTTGTCTTGGAAAACTGAAGTGACTGACTTGCCTAAGGCCATGTAATAAGAGGCACATCTGAGGTTCAAACACAGGCATGCCAGACTCCAAACTATAATAGAACTCTTTTCAGTATTTCACATGCTTTATCCCTCTCACACTTTGATTCCTGGCTCAGCAACAGAAAAGTTATACCAGTCAGAAAATTTGCCATCTCCCTCAAAACTTTATTAGCACTGATATCTGAGGTAGTTCAAAACACCTTTCCTTTTTCTATTCCTTCCCACAGATAGTATCTTCCTTTCTATGTCAATAAAGAAACTAGAACTTAGAAACTCAAAGTGTATGTGCAAGATAGGAGGCTAGATGTAGAAGTGACAATAGGGTTGCAGCTGGCAGCCCATTGCATTCTGGCAAGTGGAGAAGATAACCCAATATAATAATAATGGTTAATATAGGTTGAGCTTTTACAGTGGTCAGGGACTTCGCTAAGTGTTTTCCAGGCATTAGTTTATTACAGCAGATTCTTGGGGTAGGTAATATTATTATTCCCTCATTCTAGATGAGGAAATGGAAGCTTTAATAAGTGAAATTACTTGCTGGGATGTTTGTAAAAAGATCTTTGCTCTGGAAGTCAGGAGGCTTCTGTGATACTGCTGCTAGTTTACTTTATAATTTTGTATAAGTGGCTGTCCCTTTCCTTGCTTCAGTGTCTGAACCTGGAATTTTTTTATGTGGTTTCTGAGACTCTAAATTCATTGGGGTGGAATTTGGAAGGGTGGTCAAGCATGAATAGGACTAGAAGGGAACACAAATATTTTTTGCTCAAGACATTAGTCTCAGCTGTACCTCCATATGTCTTTGCCCTGCTTTACCCCTTCCTACTTGTTCTCTTGCTCATGGCACTCATTCTCTTCCCTAGTTGTAGATTTAAGTTAAGTCCAGTAGGAACTTGACACACTCAGAAAATGGATGAAAACCCAAGGGGATGCTACTTTTGGGACCATTGTCTGAGCTTTTTTGGGTTACTGCCACCTGTCACAGTTTAAGAGATGTGGAGAGCCACTCATGGCTGTCAGAGGCTGTGTCAAGGAAACAATATTCTGGTAATGATTTTTATTTACCATGAGGGTTTGGTTTCCTCTTCTGGTGTCTACTTGGACTTCCCTAAGAATTAGTTACCTTGGTTCTTGGGCTTGGCATCAGCCCACAGAGCATGGAGCCAATCAAGTACCATAAGTCCTGTAGAGATTTAAATTTCCTGGTGGCAGCATTTCTGGCACAGGCTTATGGTTTCCTATGGTTACTTAAGCCCTTTATTAATGCACTCTGAGTTTCTCTCATGGTTTGGCTCCTCAAGAAGTCAGGCAGTAGCGTTCAAGGTATGGGGAAGGTATCAGGTCAAGACAGAAATATTTGGCAGCTTTAGGGATTTTCTGTTTCCACTCTTAAGGTGTGCCCTGAATAAGAGCTGTAGAAGAGTCATCTGGGGCTGACTTCTTTGAGGCCCCAAAGAGTCTGTCCTGGGCTTCAAGGAATCTGAGTCCTAGGGTATGCTCAGCCACGAACTCCCTGGGTGACCTTAGGCAGACAAATTCATTTCCCTGAGTCTCTGTTTCCTCAGACATCTTCCATCTCAAACATTCTATAATTCATGAAAGCTGAATAGTACTGGAAATTCTTCTGCTCAGTATGATAATGATTTGAGCAGAGAAATGAATAGGCTGGGTAAAGTGTGACCTTCCCAGGGTACATAAAATGTTTTTCCAATTAAATGAACATTTCCTAAATCAGTTCCCAATTAGTGGAGCCGGTGTGTGTTAGCCTTGTGATGGGGCTGCATAAATAGCAATTCAGAATCCAGGAAGAAAGTGGCCAATAGGCCCACTCTGCTTCTTACCTGTCATAGCAAAAAAGGAGTATGGTGCTCAGAGCTGAGCATCACATTTTAGAGAGGACACCATGAGGCTGGAGCTATTTCAGGGCCGTAGCTAAGGTGATGAGGGAACTCTGAACTATGTCATATGAGGAAGAGCAGAATGGCCTGGGGATAAGTAACCAAGAGAAGACCTCCAGCAACATCTTGGCCCCTGTTTTTGGCTCCTATGGGGAAGAGGGTGTATTAGTTTGTTTTCTGTTGCCTATCAAAGAATGCCTGAAACTGGATAATTTATAAAGAGAAGGAATTTATCTCCTACAATTATAGAGGCTGAGAAGTCCAAGTTTGGGGGCTGTATCTGGTGAGGGCCTTCTTGCTGGTGGGGACTCTCTGCAGAGTCCTGAGGTAGCATTAATAAAGGGCATAAGGAACTCCAGAAAAACATCACATGGTGAGAGGGCTGAGTGTGCTTGCTCAGGTCTCTCATCCTCTTCTTATAAAGCTACCAGGTCCACTGCCATGACGATCCATTAATCCATTAATCCATGAATGGATTGATCCATACATAAGGGCAAAGCCCTCATAACCCAAACACTTCTTAAAGGCCCTATCTTTCCATACTGCCACATTGAAGATTAAGGTATAATACATACAATTTTGGGGACACATTCAAACCATAACAGAGGTGTGTTGTGGGGAAAATGGAGTGACTTCAAACCTGACCCAATAGCTATACTGCAGGTTCAGTAAATAGATGCTACCAAGGGACAGATTTCACACCAAAGTTCAGGAAAAATTTCAGAGTAAAATCAGTTTTATGTGGAATTAGATGGTTATAGATCTATAAACCAGAAGAAGATAATCTGAATTTCAGCTGGAGGAAATTTTGGACAAAAGCCTGGATCTGTCTAAGGGCACGGTCCTTGCACTGTTTGACCTCTAGGGAGAAATACAACTGAATTTGTACAAATGATGGGTGCACCAGGTAGCAGATGAGAGTGTTTTGACAAAGTGAGCTACTTAACCATCTATGGGAGTGCTAATGTATCTCTCTCTTAAGTATGTGTGAAAGCCCTAATGAAACTTCAATAAATACTCCTGAGACTTCATTGGGAGAATAGAGATGGAGGTCTTGAAATATTGCATGGGAGTGAAATAAGAGAGATATTACATTTTCAGGGACCTCTCCAAAATTCCAATAATATAAACTTTTATGTTTAACTTATGGGTTTAATTAATCTCCACATCTCAAATATCATTAATTCTGGAATAGAGCAAGGCATGTCACTTTACAGTTAATACAAAAGTGCCTGTCAAATCACATCAAATAGAAAATCCCAAATTATTGTGTCTCAGTGATATTCAGCATTGTTATGACTTACAATAATCCCTCAGGCTACTTAGGTAGTCCTTTCACCAGAAATACATATCACAAGCATGTCCTTGTGGATCTTATTTAGTGTGGCTGCCATTAGTTTTGTGTCCAACACATAAAACCTATGTGTGACCTTTCCAGCCTAGATGAATAGAACACTTACTGACATATTGCTGATCTACTTTACTTCTATGAAAGGCCTTCTTGGGAGACTCTGGAGTTTTTAGTTGAGCTGTTCTACACGTGGGCCTGGGTTTTGCCCATGTTCACCTCAGCTTTCCTCTAAGCAGAACATAATGATCACAGTTTCCACATAGGGAATACCCTGGGGAAGGAACACATCTTCTAGGACCTGGGACTCAGGATACTGAGACAGACTCTTCACTCAGATGCCTAGAACATAGGAGATGGCAAACTTAACAGGCTGAAATAAGGCAGCCTACATTTTTTGGTATAACCTCGTTCTTCATCTGTTAAAACTTCTTTAGGCTGCAGTGACCAAATGTATGGTCATTGACCTGCAGGCCTGTATTAGACAGTTCAGGCTGCTATAACAAAGCAAAGTGGGTGGTTTATAAGAAACAGACATTTATTTCTCACAGTTCTGGAGGCTAGAAGTTCAAGATCAGTGTTTTGATGAAGATCCTCTTTCAGGTTGCAGAGTGCTGATTTCTCATTGTATACTCACATGGTTGAAAGAGAGAGAGCATGCCACCCTCATGACCTAAATTTACCTCCCAAAGACTCCACCTACAAATGCCGTTACACTGAGAATTAGATTTTAGCATATAAATGTTGATGGAATATAAAAATTCAGTCCAAAACAAAACCTCCCCAAAGTATTGCTGCTGAGTCACTTAGAAAACCTTTGTCTGAGTTCACCTTTTTTATTCTTTTTGCAAACTGGGTAGTAATTTGGAATGTTGTAGAGAGATGCATATTAGTTCTTGCCCAGAGCTAAGGTGTGAGATGGATCACCCAAACTAAAAGAAGAATTTAGAATAAAAGCAAGATGCTCAAGTACTTCAAGTTCATGAGCCACATATTTCAGAAGAAAAATTGCAAGGTCATTCCAATACAAAGTGAAATCTACACCACATCTGAATCAGGAGACATGCAGCTAAATTCCAGAACGAGTTTAATGATGATGGAGGGCAAGGCAAAGATAAGCTGTCCCTTGACTGATTAGGCTGATAAATCAGGCTTGTCTTGAATAACAAAGCTAAAGGACAGAAAATGAGAAAGAAACATACCTGAAGTGATTTAAAGCCAGGATGTGATATAAAACTATTTATATACACGTATTGCTAAACTGAATAGGAGACACTTCCCAGGTAGTAAGAGGGTGGAGAAGAAAGTATTTATAAGTCAAATGACCTCTTTGTTTTTGATATAGTAGTTGGTGCCCACTAGGACTTGCTCTGGATATAAATAAATAAGAAGGCAAAAATTGAGAGGGTTGAGTCAAGCTGATCAGGCTAGAGAAAGATGCAAGAAAAGTTTCACAGATTCTCATTAATACAAGACATGTAAGATGAAAATAAACAAAGATAATCATTTTTGTGAAAAGACCCAGTAGATAATCTCACAGCTTCTTTTTCCGGCAGAGAATACGGATGTGCTAGGTTTGAAGGCACCTGTCATCACCAATCTAATGGGCTCAACTGGGACAAGTGATTGCATTTTTCTTCTCAAATGGTGGGCTACATAACAAGAATTTAGCATTAGACAGGTATGCCAGTGTTGCTGCTAGTGGAAAGTGCACCAATATACATGCTACTCCAGGATAAGGTTGGCAGATATGCTTTGGTCAAACACTGGCATGCACAAGGGATGAACAAACAAACGTAGACAGCCGTCATATCTTGCCATCAAGAACAAGATTTAAGAAAAGACCTGTGGCCGTGGTCATGTATGATGTAGCTCAATCACCCCAGAAACAGAAGATGTTATTAAAAGTATAAGCTGATTCCAGTTTGGCTCCGGCAGAGTGAAGGCAGAAGAGAGGACAACATGTTGGAGGGGAAGCCAGAGAGTTAACCAGAGATTAAATCCTGTTGGCTCTTACCGGACAAGGACTGGGCTTTTACTCGGAGTGAGATCAGAAGCCATTGCTGGGCTGGGACTGGAGGAGATACACAGCTCACAAAACACATCAATACAGAGAATTCAAACTTCTGAAAAACATATTGGATGAAGAAATGAAGTCCAAATTAAAATGAGGAAGTCCAGTCAGATGACGAACTTGAACACAAAGAGCATGCCATTGAGCACTAGTTGGCCACAGATGTGGATTTAAGTTTTCTAGCTGCCAAAATGTAAAGAGGGAAACATGATCCTCTGCAGGACTCAACAGTATCCCTGAGATCGAATCTGACAAACTGCTCAGAAGGGGCACCTATGCTTTTCCCTGAGATGAATGTCTCCCATCGTCAGATGTCAGATTCTGGATCTATTTTGACAAGAGAGCTCAAAGGATTTCTTCACAGATGGAAATGAGGGGTGAGTAAAACAGTGGCGTGAAGGATCACCCTCAAGTCTATAGCATGAACAATTGGAAGGATGAGGGGCCTTAACTGTGAGGGGTGGGGCGAGGGGGGACGCTGCAGTGGGAGGAGGTTTCTAGGGGAAGATGGGAGAGTTCGATTTTTGACTTGTTAATTTGGGTTGACTCTTAGGCAATTTTCTCAGCGAATTAGAAAGGAAGGTCAGAGGCTGAATGTGAGGAGTCGGGAGGCAGTGTTGGAGGCTTGCAGAGAGAAAATAAGTTGTGAAATAGAAGGGTGAACGGAGACGAAGGCTTGAGAGAAATGAGTAGTTGGAAGATTTGGACTACAAACCTGGCAGAAAGATGTTTTGGTTTAAATGGATAGGGACCCTGGGTGTTTCCAGATCAGACAATGTTCATTCTTTATGATCCAGCCAGAAAACTGTGGCTTTTGCTAGCCTTTCCCACCTCTGAACACAGGTTTCCCCTTGCTGGTGAGGGTGGCGTGGAGAGATCCGAGTGAGGAAATAAGTTGTCAGCGTTTATGCTTATTTCTTCAGTCATGCTGAAGAGGCGGATAGGCCTAATACATAATAGGATAGAACACAATCCACCCGGACTTCTGCCTTATGCACAACTGCACTTTCAGTTTTGCTCAGAGAGATAGAGCTCACACAATTAGGTAATTGGGCCCAAATCTGAAAGTGAGAAACAGGCCAGAAAGGACACTCAGAGGATGAAAAGGGAAACCAGTAAGCCCCACTGTTTTATACACCGTTGTCATCATGGTTTTAACTTCATGCTGAGCCATAGAATTCCTTAAACTATCACAGCCCTGGTCACTTGTGCCAATTCTACAAGGCCTCCAAAACTGCATAGGAGATACTGCACCGTGGGCCCATTCCAAACACTTATTCAGAATTAAAATTCCACTGGCTTTCCATTGATAGCACTAGAGGTCTGTCTGTGACACGCTGCTCCATTACAGCAAAGCAAAGCCCCATAATGACCTAATCCAGAAGGATAAGATCCCAGGACCCATAGAACAAGGAGGCCAGAGGGAAGGCAGGCCACAAAGAAGAAGGAAACCAGACTTCCCCATCCCTCTGGGCTCCTGGGGGGGTCAGTGGAAAAAGGCCTTTAACCTAAGTGCTCAAGGCCCTAACCTAACAGCTTTTGTTGTTCACGCTGGAGCGCTGGCACTTCCTGACCCCGCTTAGTCCTTCTATTAGAATTTTGTACTCTGATGCTAGTTTTCAGAGTATAGGAGCAACTGCAGGGAATGAAGCAGCAGACCTATCAATATTTTGTGGTGATCTAAGTCTCTGTTAATAAGCCTGAGGCAAGGCAAAACCAGGAAGAAGCCTTGACCCTTATCAAGGTCATCAAAGCCATACAGGACCCTTCCTAATGTCTTCAACTGTCATTTTTGAAAGAAGCCGAGTCTGACCACCAAGTATAAATGGGTATAACATCCACCGCATTTCTTTGTCATATTGTTACAGGAAAGGGGTCTTGATCCAGACCCCAAGAGAAGGTTCTTGGATCTCGCGCAAGAAATAATTCAGGGCGAGTTCACAGTGCAAAGCAAAAGCAAGTTTATTGAGAAAGCACAGTGGTGAAAGGGCAGCTACTCCATAGACAGAGTAGGACGTTCCCAAAAGTAAGAGGAGGAACGCGTCCACCCTAGGTACAATGCTTGTTAAGTTATATGAGGAGATGTGCTCTGCTACAAGGGTTTGTGACAGAGGATTAATTTTCTTAATTACTATGTTTTGCAAGAATCAGTGTTGTTATCTTTAAGGCAAAATTAGGAATGCCTTTCTTCTCCAGATATCGGGATATCTGGACACTCCCAAGTCTGGGTCTGTTTAGTAAACGTTATTAATTTGTTCCCTTAACCGTAAACATCTAGAGGCTGGGAATACCTAACTTTCTGGGAATGCAGCCCAGCAAGCCTCAGCTTCATTTTCCTAGCCCTCACTCGGAATGGAGTCGCTCTGGTTCAAACGCCTCTGACAATATCACCCCGTTTTATTTTCTATCACTTACCACTATCTGAAATTAAGTAGATAATTTGTTTACTGTCTGTCCCCACCCACTAGAATGAGAACGCGGCCCTTGCATCCTTACGTGTGTCTGGCATATAAGGGGTGCTCAATGATTATCTGTTTCATGGATGAACAGATTTATGGATGGCTGGGTGGATGACGATCTTAGAAGGGGTTCCAGGGCTAGCTGGCTTTCCGTTTCTCCCACTCAAGCACCCAAGCCCTGACCCACAAAGTAAAGGAACAGGCGAAACTTCTCGCCAAATAGCTTCGCCCTCATTCCTCCCAGTAACGTCCGCTACAAAAGAAACCGTGCACAAAATAAACTCGGGCGGCGGGTAGAAAGGAGACAGCCGAATTCCCTACACCCATGATCAACACGCCCACACCTCCCATCAGGCACGGCGCTCCCGCCTCCCCGAAGAGGCGTTGGAACGTGGGGGGGGGGGGGTTGCTGGGGGAGGGCTGGCGGGGGGAGGGCCGGGGGAAGGAGCGGGGCGGGAACGTCCTTCTACTACTGCTATGGCTTCCGGGGCAGCACTTCGGAAGACCGCCCGCCTCCCAGTTGCAAATCGACTTCCGGGGCACCCCCACCGGCTGCCCGGTGGGTTCTCTGCTCGAACTTCTGTCGCTTTTCCCTTCCCGTTTATCTTGTTCAGGTCCCTCAGTGGACTGCTCCGGATCTAAAGAGCAGAAATTGGGCCGCAAAGAGAACGTCCTCCCAGACTTTCTCCGTCGCGGTGAAATTATGGCCGTTTGGTGGCAGTATGTATTCACAGATGCGTGCAGCTCTGCTCTTACCCCGCCCTTCGCGTTTAGAAAAAAAGCACCGTTCCTCAGCGTCAAAACAAAGTTTCTGTCCGCTGTAGAGGCACAGCTTTTAGGGTGGCCTACTAACTCCTGCTTTTTCTTTTCTGAAATCTCTGTGCCAATCTGATGGACAGAAGAGCGACAAAAAATATTTTTAACGTGAGATTCTTTGTTGACTAGCCTGCTTGTAAACTTTCTGACATATGCCTTTTTTTTTTTTTTGCCATAGGGCTGTGAACCCCTGATATCTGAGACGTGTCTCAGTCAATTTAGAAAGTTTATTTTGCCAACGTTAAAGACGCGCCCATGACAGCCTCAGGAGGTCCTGACATGTGCCCAAGGTGGTCAGGGCACAGCCTGCTTCCATACATTTTAGTGAGACATGAAACATCGATCATTTTATGTAAGATGTATACTGGTTCGGTCGGGAAAGGACCTTGTGCTGTGAGAGGATTTGACCTTGGCGTGTGTAATGGTAGATGAGAGCTACAAAATTACTAGTGGCTGAAGACAGTTTACAGGAAATGGTCATAGCTGCCCCCCTCTTTTTTCCCCTCTTAGGAAGTTATTGTTTAGGATCCGAATTCTAATTTGGAGATGCATTCTAAAGTGTCTTCTCCATTGCTTTTCCTCCCCAAATTAATCTTGTTGTTTTGTGTGTGCATCTGCGTGAGGAGCTGTACTGTTGTTTTCATAGATACATGAGAGACTGTTTCCTGACCTCCAAAGGCAAAGAGCATTTTGCTCCTCCCAGCAGAAAGGCACCCCTGGGTGACTTGGGGCCCAGTGGGAGTGTCTGGGGGTGTTGACCCCCGTGACAACCAGAAGCCCTACAGGGAACCTACAACAAAATAGTTTTAAAAAGCTCATCCAGGAAATGCCTATTAGAGCTGGTCACTCTGCTTTGACCCCTCCCATAGGTGCTAGACCTCCAGAGAGAGAAAATGAGACACATAAGGCGGAAATTACTCTGTGGTGACACACTGTGGAGTCCTGCCCACAACCCGGATACTTGGACCCACTCCACTGAAACCTTAGGGCACAGTTAAGTTCCTTCCTTCAAAAAATAAATCTAAGAAAGAGGAAAAACAGGAATGACCTCCTTTCAGGCACTCTGTTGGTTTTATGGCGCCTCTTCTTGCGAATGTTTGTGTAAAATTGACATACTGTGGTCCTTTTCTGCACAATTACGGCAAGGAAAATTCAGATCCCAAAGGTCCACCTGTGAGTATAAAGTTCCTAAGTTCTCTGTGTATGGCTCTGTTTTTTTGCCTGCATTAAGTCTGCTGTTACATTTCTACTGAGATAAAATCCACCATTTGCATCCATCCATTTCATTTTGTTATTGTTTTTGTAAACCAATGAGTTTGTATTAATATCTTATAACTAGAGTTCTGAAGTAAAAGCTATAGGATTTTTGGTTGTGTGGCAGGGCAGGTCTCACAGCTGAACAGGGAGGCCTCCTTAACAACTGTTTCAGCACTGACTGGTTAAATATTAAAAGCTGAAAGAGCCAGTGCCCTTATACAAAGGCTGGGATTTAACAAAAGCCCACCAAGACTTTTGCCTATGTCCTCCTGGACCTTGAAGCATGACAAGATAAAGGAATTCTTAACAGGACCCCTTTAGGATTAAACAAGTTTTTATTGGAGGTCTGAAGAAACTCCCCAGACCTCCACAAACAAGTTTTACTGGTGGTCTAAACGAACTTCTAAAACCGCTATGGATTTACAGCAGACAAGATAAGGGTAATCACCCCAAGCACCTGGACCCATTTAGATTAAGTAAATTTACTGAGGCTCCAGAGGAAGGTCTTCAAAACTGGGAACTTAGTTGTAGATTAGAAGAAGTTAATAACTTATGTCTTTAGATGAATGCAAAGTTACATGTAAACATATAGCTTAGAAGGTATATAAGCTCTGGAAAACTTTGTGATTTTGAGTTGGTCTGACGATAGTCTCTCCACAGGGAGAAGGCCTTGAAAATATTGGCAGACCAAGTAAAAATTACAAAGTTTTCTGAGCTTATATAAACTCTCTTCTTTCCCAGTTCATCTGCATCTCATTACCGGGTAGCAGGAATAAGTAGGCTAACCCTCAGTTTGGACTGGGAACAGCTGTGTAAGTGTGTATGTGTGTGTTTATATGTATGTACACGTATTTTGTTGTGTTTTGGGCCACAAGGTACCACACTGGCTTAACAAGTACTCATAAATTAATTAGCCCAAATGCTTTTCATCTTTATATGACTTAAGTAAAATCTATCATATGCTTGCTTAAAAATTATTGGTAAACTAATAACAGAAATTTCTTAAAAATTGCCAGCATACATTTTTGCATTTATTAATCAAGCAATTTCATACTTATCAAAATGTGGCACATATACACCATGGAATACTATGCAACCATAAAAAATGATGAGTTCATGTCCTTTGTAGGGACATGGATGAAATTGGAAATCATCATTCTCAGTAAACTATCGCAAGGACAAAAAACCAAACACCGCATGTTCTCACTCATAGATGGGAATTGAACAATGAGAACACATGGACACAGGAAGGGGAACATCACACTCTGGGGACTGTTGTGGGGTGGCGGGAGCGGGGAGAGGGGAGGGACAGCATTAGGAGATATACCTAATGCTAAATGACGAGTTAATGGGTGCAGCACACCAGCATGGCACATGTATACACATATGTAACTAACCTGCACATTGTGCACATGTACCCTGAAACTTTAATAATTAAAAAAAAAAATTTGGCATGCGGGTTACATAACTATAAATCCGGCAAAAACAGAATTTTTGCTTGTATAATTTTTGATACAAAAATTAATATTGGATTAATGAAAATTGCTAAATATCCAATTATTCAGTAAAATAACCATATATTTAATCTTAAGGCTCTTACTTAAACACCTGAAATTCACAGGCTATAAAATGGTTGAAAAGGAAATAACTTAAAATGACTATCGCAGTTTCATAAATAATCTAGGTAAACTATTACAAAAAGTAGGTAAATGTAATGAGATAAATGCTTTTAGACAAAACTTGTTATAATTTAGATTATGAAGTTATAGTAAGATAAGTTATGACATTAACTGGGTATTTTTCAATTTAAAAAATATGGAAAGCTAATCAGAAACTCGAATGCAACCAGTGTGTCTTTATCTACCTATGACCTTCCTAGTCCCCTCACCAATTCAAGCTGTCCCACCTTTAGAGACCGAACCAGTATACATCTTACATAAAATGATGGATGTTTCATGTCTCACTAAAATGTATGGAAGCAGGCTGTGCCCTGACCACCTTGGGCACATGTCAGGACCTCCTGAGGCTGTCATGGGCGCGTCTTTAACGTTGGCAAAATAAACTTTCTAAATTGACTGAGACACGTCTCAGATATCAGGGGTTCACAGCCCTATGGCAAAAAAAAAAAAAAGGCATATGTCAGAAAGTTTACAAGCAGGCTAGTCAACAAAGAATCTCACGTTAAAAATATTTTTTGTCGCTCTTCTGTCCATCAGATTGGCACAGAGATTTCAGAAAAGAAAAAGCAGGAGTTAGTAGGCCACCCTAAAAGCTGTGCCTCTACAGCGGACAGAAACTTTGTTTTGACGCTGAGGAACGGTGCTTTTTTTCTAAACGCGAAGGGCGGGGTAAGAGCAGAGCTGCACGCATCTGTGAATACATACTGCCACCAAACGGCCATAATTTCACCGCGACGGAGAAAGTCTGGGAGGACGTTCTCTTTGCGGCCCAATTTCTGCTCTTTAGATCCGGAGCAGTCCACTGAGGGACCTGAACAAGATAAACGGGAAGGGAAAAGCGACAGAAGTTCGAGCAGAGAACCCACCGGGCAGCCGGTGGGGGTGCCCCGGAAGTCGATTTGCAACTGGGAGGCGGGCGGTCTTCCGAAGTGCTGCCCCGGAAGCCATAGCAGTAGTAGAAGGACGTTCCCGCCCCGCTCCTTCCCCCGGCCCTCCCCCCGCCAGCCCTCCCCCAGCAACCCCCCCCCCCCCACGTTCCAACGCCTCTTCGGGGAGGCGGGAGCGCCGTGCCTGATGGGAGGTGTGGGCGTGTTGATCATGGGTGTAGGGAATTCGGCTGTCTCCTTTCTACCCGCCGCCCGAGTTTATTTTGTGCACGGTTTCTTTTGTAGCGGACGTTACTGGGAGGAATGAGGGCGAAGCTATTTGGCGAGAAGTTTCGCCTGTTCCTTTACTTTGTGGGTCAGGGCTTGGGTGCTTGAGTGGGAGAAACGGAAAGCCAGCTAGCCCTGGAACCCCTTCTAAGATCGTCATCCACCCAGCCATCCATAAATCTGTTCATCCATGAAACAGATAATCATTGAGCACCCCTTATATGCCAGACACACGTAAGGATGCAAGGGCCGCGTTCTCATTCTAGTGGGTGGGGACAGACAGTAAACAAATTATCTACTTAATTTCAGATAGTGGTAAGTGATAGAAAATAAAACGGGGTGATATTGTCAGAGGCGTTTGAACCAGAGCGACTCCATTCCGAGTGAGGGCTAGGAAAATGAAGCTGAGGCTTGCTGGGCTGCATTCCCAGAAAGTTAGGTATTCCCAGCCTCTAGATGTTTACGGTTAAGGGAACAAATTAATAACGTTTACTAAACAGACCCAGACTTGGGAGTGTCCAGATATCCCGATATCTGGAGAAGAAAGGCATTCCTAATTTTGCCTTAAAGATAACAACACTGATTCTTGCAAAACATAGTAATTAAGAAAATTAATCCTCTGTCACAAACCCTTGTAGCAGAGCACATCTCCTCATATAACTTAACAAGCATTGTACCTAGGGTGGACGCGTTCCTCCTCTTACTTTTGGGAACGTCCTACTCTGTCTATGGAGTAGCTGCCCTTTCACCACTGTGCTTTCTCAATAAACTTGCTTTTGCTTTGCACTGTGAACTCGCCCTGAATTATTTCTTGCGCGAGATCCAAGAACCTTCTCTTGGGGTCTGGATCAAGACCCCTTTCCTGTAACAATATGACAAAGAAATGCGGTGGATGTTATACCCATTTATACTTGGTGGTCAGACTCGGCTTCTTTCAAAAATGACAGTTGAAGACATTAGGAAGGGTCCTGTATGGCTTTGATGACCTTGATAAGGGTCAAGGCTTCTTCCTGGTTTTGCCTTGCCTCAGGCTTATTAACAGAGACTTAGATCACCACAAAATATTGATAGGTCTGCTGCTTCATTCCCTGCAGTTGCTCCTATACTCTGAAAACTAGCATCAGAGTACAAAATTCTAATAGAAGGACTAAGCGGGGTCAGGAAGTGCCAGCGCTCCAGCGTGAACAACAAAAGCTGTTAGGTTAGGGCCTTGAGCACTTAGGTTAAAGGCCTTTTTCCACTGACCCCCCCAGGAGCCCAGAGGGATGGGGAAGTCTGGTTTCCTTCTTCTTTGTGGCCTGCCTTCCCTCTGGCCTCCTTGTTCTATGGGTCCTGGGATCTTATCCTTCTGGATTAGGTCATTATGGGGCTTTGCTTTGCTGTAATGGAGCAGCGTGTCACAGACAGACCTCTAGTGCTATCAATGGAAAGCCAGTGGAATTTTAATTCTGAATAAGTGTTTGGAATGGGCCCACGGTGCAGTATCTCCTATGCAGTTTTGGAGGCCTTGTAGAATTGGCACAAGTGACCAGGGCTGTGATAGTTTAAGGAATTCTATGGCTCAGCATGAAGTTAAAACCATGATGACAACGGTGTATAAAACAGTGGGGCTTACTGGTTTCCCTTTTCATCCTCTGAGTGTCCTTTCTGGCCTGTTTCTCACTTTCAGATTTGGGCCCAATTACCTAATTGTGTGAGCTCTATCTCTCTGAGCAAAACTGAAAGTGCAGTTGTGCATAAGGCAGAAGTCCGGGTGGATTGTGTTCTATCCTATTATGTATTAGGCCTATCCGCCTCTTCAGCATGACTGAAGAAATAAGCATAAACGCTGACAACTTATTTCCTCACTCGGATCTCTCCACGCCACCCTCACCAGCAAGGGGAAACCTGTGTTCAGAGGTGGGAAAGGCTAGCAAAAGCCACAGTTTTCTGGCTGGATCATAAAGAATGAACATTGTCTGATCTGGAAACACCCAGGGTCCCTATCCATTTAAACCAAAACATCTTTCTGCCAGGTTTGTAGTCCAAATCTTCCAACTACTCATTTCTCTCAAGCCTTCGTCTCCGTTCACCCTTCTATTTCACAACTTATTTTCTCTCTGCAAGCCTCCAACACTGCCTCCCGACTCCTCACATTCAGCCTCTGACCTTCCTTTCTAATTCGCTGAGAAAATTGCCTAAGAGTCAACCCAAATTAACAAGTCAAAAATCGAACTCTCCCATCTTCCCCTAGAAACCTCCTCCCACTGCAGCGTCCCCCCTCGCCCCACCCCTCACAGTTAAGGCCCCTCATCCTTCCAATTGTTCATGCTATAGACTTGAGGGTGATCCTTCACGCCACTGTTTTACTCACCCCTCATTTCCATCTGTGAAGAAATCCTTTGAGCTCTCTTGTCAAAATAGATCCAGAATCTGACATCTGACGATGGGAGACATTCATCTCAGGGAAAAGCATAGGTGCCCCTTCTGAGCAGTTTGTCAGATTCGATCTCAGGGATACTGTTGAGTCCTGCAGAGGATCATGTTTCCCTCTTTACATTTTGGCAGCTAGAAAACTTAAATCCACATCTGTGGCCAACTAGTGCTCAATGGCATGCTCTTTGTGTTCAAGTTCGTCATCTGACTGGACTTCCTCATTTTAATTTGGACTTCATTTCTTCATCCAATATGTTTTTCAGAAGTTTGAATTCTCTGTATTGATGTGTTTTGTGAGCTGTGTATCTCCTCCAGTCCCAGCCCAGCAATGGCTTCTGATCTCACTCCGAGTAAAAGCCCAGTCCTTGTCCGGTAAGAGCCAACAGGATTTAATCTCTGGTTAACTCTCTGGCTTCCCCTCCAACATGTTGTCCTCTCTTCTGCCTTCACTCTGCCGGAGCCAAACTGGAATCAGCTTATACTTTTAATAACATCTTCTGTTTCTGGGGTGATTGAGCTACATCATACATGACCACGGCCACAGGTCTTTTCTTAAATCTTGTTCTTGATGGCAAGATATGACGGCTGTCTACGTTTGTTTGTTCATCCCTTGTGCATGCCAGTGTTTGACCAAAGCATATCTGCCAACCTTATCCTGGAGTAGCATGTATATTGGTGCACTTTCCACTAGCAGCAACACTGGCATACCTGTCTAATGCTAAATTCTTGTTATGTAGCCCACCATTTGAGAAGAAAAATGCAATCACTTGTCCCAGTTGAGCCCATTAGATTGGTGATGACAAGTGCCTTTCATCTTAGCATATTTATGTTGCCTGCTAGAAAAAAAAATGTGTTATACTACCTACTGGTAGCCATTCATCTCTGCTTTTCTCTTTGCATCTGATTCCAACACACTTTCATGTTACATGTAGTTAGACACACATGAGAGGGGCAGGAGAGTCCTTTTTCCAAACACCCACCGGGAATGTCACGTGATCGGGTGATGGTTCAACAATTATCACATTGCCTGTCTAAAAATGGTACTTTGGCACCTGGAGTCAGGGAGAGATAATCTCCTGCTGATCTACAGCTGTTAACATTAACGTGGTTAACTGAATGCCAGGTAGAAACAAAAAGGGCTTCCAATAAAATCAAGTATTGTGGGAGTGAGCTCAAGCATGTGAATTAAGACACAAAATGACGGAGTATGACCTTCCTATTGACACCTCACCAGAAAAGTGAAGAAAGCCTCAGGCGGGAATCCATACAACTTCCTATACCCACTGTGCATGCTCGCCTCCTAAGGGTAAGGAGGGTACTGTGCATGGGGCAGCACAGTACCCATGGGAAGAATCATGGGAAATGAGCCAGTCTATGAAGTTCCACGATCAAGGTTAAACACCACACTTGAGCTTCATATGCCCGCTTGGGCCTCTTCCAAGTGTACTTTCTTTTATGTTCTAAACGCTTTTTAAATAAATTTCCACTCCTGCTCTGAAACTTGCCTCGGTCTCTTTTTCTGCCTTGTGCCTCTCAGTGGAATTCTTTCTTCTGAGGAGGCAAGAATTAAGGTTGCTGCAGACCCGTGTCTGGATTCGCTGCTGCTGGTAGCTCAGATACCTTACCCCGGTCACGTTCACAGTCCCTTTCTCCTGACTAACCCGTTTTGACTGTTTACTCCCTATTCGTAATATCTCCAGCAACCTAATCTGGGTTTTAGAAATGGAGTATTAAATAAACCAATGGCTATATTTTCAGGGGCACTATGACATTTCTAAGACATCGCTATCTTGAAAAATCCAGCCTATTGACACCACACATCTACAACTATCTGATCTTCGACAAACCTGACAAAAACAAGCTATGAGGAAACGATTCCCTATTTAATAAATAAAAATAAAAAGGAATAAAAAGGGTTTAGAACAAAAAAGCTAGGAAAACTGGCTAGCCATATGCAGAAAACAGAAACTGGACCCCTTCCTTATACCTTACACAAAAATTAACTCAAGATGGATTAAACCCTTAAATGTAAAAGTTAAAACCATAAAAACCATAGAAACATACCTAGGCAATACCATTCAGGACACAGGCAAGGGCAAATACTTTATGACTAAAATGCCAAAAGCAATTGCAACAAAAGCCAAAATTGACGAATGGAATATAATTAAACTAAACAACTTCTGCACAGCAAAAGAAACTGACATCAGAGTGCACAGGCAACCTACACAATGGGAGAAAATTTCTGCAATCTATCCATCTGACAAAGGTCTAATATCCAGAATCTGCAAGGAACTTAAACAAATTTAAAAGAAAAAAACAACTCCATCAAAAAGTGGGAAAAGGATATGAACAGACACTTCTCAAAAGAAGACATTTATGCAGCCAACGAACATATGAAAAAAAAGCTCATCACCACTGGTCATTAGAGAAATGCAAATCAAACCACAATGAGATACTATCTCACGCCACTTAGAATGGCGATCATTAAAAAGTCAAGAAGCAACACATGCTGGTGAGGCTACGGGGAAATAGGAATGCTTTTCCACTGTTGATGGGAGTGTACATTAGTTTAACCATTGTGGAAGACAATGTGGCAATTCCTCAAGGATCTAGAACCAGAAATACCATTTGACACAGCCATCCCATTACTGAGTATACACCCAAAGGATTATAAATCATTCTACTATAAAGACACATGCACACGTTTGTTTATTGCGGCACTGTTCACAGTAGCAAAGACTTGGAACCAACCCAAATGCCCATCAATGATAGACTGGATAAAGAAAATGTGGCACATACATACTGTGGAATACTATGCAGCCATAAAAAAGAATGGGTTCATGTCTTTTGCAGGAACATGGATGAAGCTGGAAGCCATCATTCTCAGCAAACTAACACAGGAACAGAAAACCAAACACCGCATGTTCTCACTCATAAGTGGGAGTTGAACAATGAGAACACATGGACACAGCGAGTGGAATATCATGCACCAGGGCCTGTCGGGGGTGGAGGACAAGGGGAGGGAGAGCATTAGGACAAATACCTAATGCATGCGGGGCTTAACACCTAGACGAGGGGTTGATGGGTGCAGCAAACCACCATGGCATATGTATACCTATATCACAAACCTGCATGTTCTGCACAGGTATCCCAGAACTTAATGTAAAATAAAATAAAAGAAAGAAAGAAAAAATAAAAGGAAAGAAAAATCCTGCCTATTGGGCTCATTTATAGAACCACTTGAAAGCCGCCCTTGTCAAGTAAAAATTTTCCAACAAGTAACCCCTTAGAAATGCAGCCTTCTTGTATACACATTATAGGATTTCATCAGTGTACAGGTGCACTAGGTGGCCTTGGGGTAAAGATAGATTAAAGATCATAAATAATTACCTGCATTTCAGTGTTAAGGCCCAGAAAGCTTCTCTTGCTTCCTTTTACCTCAGTGAATGCACTCAGGCAATGCTTCTGGAGCCAGCTTACTCAATCTTTTCTCACCAGTAATGCCAGCCCTTCATTCCAGATTTTGTTGTTATATTTAACCCACCATATGCACTTGAAATCTTTACTTGAGAAAACTTGGAAAGTAGGGGAAGGTTTTCACAATAAATGAAAAGGTTGCCATAATTCTACAACCAATGTATAATGACTCTTAGTTCTTTAGTTTACTTCCCAATTGACTCTTTTCTATGGGAGTAAAATAATGTTGTATGCATGCTACTATGATGATATTAAATGGTGTCACTTGCTACATTTCAGGTATTGTTGGGTATGTGTGGTTACTATCATAAATGACTTTCCTGCTTTCTTTCGCCCACCCATCTTTCACAGAAAAAGATACTTAATATCAAAGTTAATCAGGTAATAAAAATTTTAATCATGGTGAGATACTATTTCTTTTCTATCAGATAACTCTTTGATTTGGGGACTAAAAAGGGTACTAGAAAATGACATCCTTAGGAAGTAATATCCAGGAAGCTCAGCTTGGCCAACTACGTAACACTGTGGCTGTTTGAGGAAAGTGGTGATTTTGAAGAGAAGACTACATTGCCTTCTCAGGTGTGTCTCCTTTGCCCAGCTCCCATGGGATCAAATATGAATCCAGTGAGGGCTGCAAGTTATATTTATGAGTTCAGAAACAGTGCAAGTCACTTGGCACAGCCTAAATAACTCCATCTCAAAGCAGTTGGTCAGTGCAACTGGTGGGCCGGTGGTCAAAACAAAGGTTACTTTTGTGCCACCAGCACCAAGGAGCCATTCTTAGAGATGTCTGGTTATTCCTTGGTCCAGAGCCCTGAATTATCCTGTAGATGTGTCTGAATCAGAACAGAGTAAATACCAAGTTAGCAGGAAAAGCTCATCACTACTCTCATTCCTATCTCTCCTCTGGCTGCTCACCTAGTAAGCTCTGCAGCAATATGCTTAGTAGCCCCAGCCAGGGTGTGATGGCCACCAATGTTATCACCAGGCTTAGACAGAGGAAGGCTTGATGTTATATTCTGACATACAGTGCCATATCCTTACCTGAGAATGGAATGGAATGACAAAGGAGATCTGAATTATGGGTGTGAGAAAAGTTTCAGACAATTCTGAGTGAAAAATTAGTCCAATTCCTAAATGACCAAATTGTTCTGATTAGTTAGAAAAAAAGCACAACGGAGGCAGAAACTTTTCTACATTTCTAGCTGAGAAAATTTAAAGATGGGGCTTGAACTACCAAGTGTTAATAGTATTTAAAAATGTTTTATGTTTCTATGAAAAATTGATCTGTGACTATAAGAAAGTAAAACAAGAAAGAAGGAAGAAAGGAAGCATTGAGACAGAGTAAACAAACCCAATGAAAGGAAGGAGAAAACAGGGACGATATATAGAGAAAAAGCATGGGCTCAGTTCATTTTCCTCTTTAAAATCCAGAGCTACCTGCCTCTAAAGTTCAAAGTCTTGTCTATAACATCCTGGTGTTGTGCTTTCTGAGTGGGGCTTTCAGAACTTCCCTTGGGGAAAGCCTATGATGCACTGCAAAGAGATGGGCATGTCTGGGGTCAGTGCACATCCAGTGTGATAGCCCCAACTCACCACAGTATCAAGGAGTTGCAGCTGGACCCACAAGTACTAGGGCTAACATATGCCTATTTCTCCCCCATGCTCAACCTAGGTATCTCCCTTAGCAGATGTGGAGCAAAATAACCTTTGCAGAAAATAATCTTAGAGCTTAAACCTGAACTATGTCTGGAAAGTCCATGGCATTCTGAATAATCTATAATTTACTGAGCATTTGCTGTATTCTAGTCCCTGTGCTAAGAGCTCATACATTCATGTCTTACATAATTCCATCATTGAAATAAGCACATAAGTCAAATGTGTCTGTAATCTTCACTTTCAAAGTGAGGAAGCCAAGACTCTGCATTTAAGAGACTTGCCTAAGTTCACATAGATAATAAAACTCAGTTGCCTCCGAAATAAAAGATGACATAACTTTAACCACAAACCATCATGGCCCTGAAACTGAGTATGAGAGTAAGGTTGGTAACTTCCAAGGAGGAGGTGAATTTAAATCTATCCTGATTCCAGATCATTTGTACTGCTCCTGGTATAGTTGGAGAGGTGTCACTCTTTTTCTTTTCTTTCTTTCTTTTCTCTCTCTCTCTCTCTCTTTTTTTTTTTTTTTGAGATTGGGTCTCACTCTGTCACCCAGGCTGAAGTGCAGTGGCATGATCTTGGTTCACTGCAACCTCCACCTCCCAGGCTCAGGTGATCCTCCCACCTCAGCCTCCCAAGTAGCTGGAACCACCACGCCCAGCTAATTTTTTGTATTGTTAGTAGAGACGGAGTTTTGCCATGTTGCCCAGGCTGGTCTCGAACTCCTGAGCTCAAATGATCCACCCATCCTGGCCTCCTAAACTGCTGGGATTACAGGCATGAACCACCACACCCGACCCACTCTTTTTCTTAAATGCATTCATGCACATGCATATGTACATATGTGCACACACATACTCATATACTAACACAGACTGGTATGGGACAGTCTGAGTCTTATGTGATCCATAGTCAGCAGTTAACAGTAATTATTTCTGTACCCTTACCTATAGAAGACATTCAATCAAAAGTGGCAATTGCTAAGGTTTTCATGGGAACTTAATGTGTCAGGAGCTTTTAACCTTAACCTTAAGATGTATTCACTTCAGGAGTCAAGCGCCTTCCAGCATGGTCACAGGATAGGTTTCATGTCTTTGTCTTCCAGTAATGCTTTGAATGTATTGTCATTAATCCATTCATGCAACAAAAAGTCATGGCACTCCTCTAATATGTGTCAGCCACTGTGCTATTCCTTGGAATCACTATCATTATAATTACTACTGTCTTTTTTTTTTTTTGGTAATGCTCAGTTTTAGTATAACAATATATCTCACTAGGATGAGTGCATTATAAGAGGGTACTGTGCATTTTTCATCACTACATGTCTAGGTCTTAGACACATATGGACATAGCTCTGAGTAGGCGATCAACAAATATGGGGGATTAAATGACAAATTTCATGGGGTATATAGCGTATGTAAGAAATAAGGAACACTGGAACCCTGGCTGGCAAGATGGCCAAATAAGAACACCTCCAGTCTGCAGCTCCCAGCGAGATCAATGCAGAAGGTGGGTGATTTTTATATTTCCCACTAAGGTACCCAGTTCATCTCACTGGGGCTGGTTGAACAGTGGGTGCAGCCCAAGGAGGGTGAGCCAAAGCAGAGTGGTGTGTTGCCTCACCAGGGAAGCGCAAGGGGTCCGGGAGCTCCCTCTCCTAGCCAAGGGAAGTCATTAGGCACTGTACTTTGCACTTAGGCCCAGATACTGTGCTTTTCCCACAGTCTTGGCAACCCACAGACCAGGAGATTCACTCTGGTGCCCACGCCACCAGGGCCCTGGGTTTCCAGCACAAAACTGGGCGGCCATTTGGGCAGACACTGAGCTAGCCGCAGAAGTTTTTCATACCCCAGTGGCACCTGGAACGCCAGCAAGACAGAACCGTTCACTCCCCTGGAAAGGGGGCTGAAGCCAGGGATCCAAGTGGTCTGGCTCGGTGGGTCCCACCCCCATGGAACCCAGCAAGCTAAGATCCACTGGCTTGAAATTCTCGCTGCTACCACAGCAGTCTGAGCTCGACCTGGGATGCTCCAGCTTGATAGGGGGAAGGGCGTCTGCCATTGCTGACGCCTGAGTAGGTGGTTTCACCCTCACAGTGTAAACAAAGCTGCCTAGAAATTCCATCTGGGCAGAGCCCACCACACCTCACTCAGCAAGGCCACTGCAGCCAGACTGCCTCTCCAGATTCCCTCCTCTCTGGGCAGGGCATCTCTGAAAACAAGGCAGCAGCCCCATTCAGGGACTTATAGATAAAACACCCACCTCCTTGAGACAGAGCACCTGGGGGAAGGGGCGGTTGGGGGCACAGCTTCAGCAGACGTAAACGTCCCTACCTGGCAGCTCTGAAGAGAGCAGCGGATTTCCCAGCATAGTGTTCGAGCTATGATAAGGGACAGACTACCTCCTCAAGTGGGTCCCTGACCCCCATGTATCCTGACTAGGAGGCACCTCACAGTAGGGGCACCACCTCAAACAGGAGAGCTCTGGCTGGCATCTGGCAGGTGTCCCTCTAGGAAGAAGCTTACAGAGGAAGGAACAGACAGCAATCTTTGCTGTTCTGCAGCCTCCGCTGGTGATAACCAGGCAAACAGGGTCTGGAGTGGACCTCCAGCAAACTCCAGCAGACCTGCAGCAGAGAGGCCTGACTGTCAGAAGGAAAACTAATAAAAAGAAAGGAATAGTATCATCATCAACGAAAAGGACATCAATTCAGAGCCCCCAGCAGAAGGTCACTGACTTCAAAGACCAAAGGTACATAAATCCACAAAGATGGGGAGAAATCAGCATAAAAAGGCTGAAAATTCCAAAAACCAGAACGCCTCTTCTCCTCCAAAGGATCACAGCTCCTCTCCAGCAAGGGAACAAAACTGGATGGAGAATGAGTTTGATAAATTAATAGAAGTAGGCTTCAGAAGGTAGTTAATAACAAACTCCTCCGAGCTAAAGGAGCATGCTCTAACCCAATGCAAGGAAGCTAAGAGCCTTTAAAAAGGTTAGACGAATTGCTAACCATAATAACCAGTTTAGAGAAGAATATAAATGACCTGATGGAGCTGAAAAACACAGCACAAGAACTTTGTGAAGCATACACAAGAATCAACAGCTGATTCGATCAAGCGGAAGGAAAGATATCAGAGATTGAAGATCAACTCAAAGAAATAAAGTGAGAAGACAAGATTAGAGAAAGAAGAGTGAAAAGAAACAAACAAAGCCCTCAAGAAACATGGGACTATGTGAAAAGACCAAGTTTGTGTTTGATTAGTGTACCTGAAAATGACAGGAAGAATGAAACCAAGTTGGAAAACACTCCTCAGGATATTATCCAGGAGAACTTCCCCAACCTAGCAAGGCAGGCCAACAATCAAATTCAGGAAATACAGAGAACACCTCAAAGATACTCTTCAAGAAGAGCAACCCCAAGACACGTAATTGTCAGGTTCACCAAGGTTGAAATGAAGGAATAAAATACTAAGGGCAGCCAGAAAGAAAGGTTGGGCTACCCCCAAAGGGAAACCCATAAGACTAACAGTGGATCTCTTGGCAGAAACCCTACAAGCCAGAAGAGAGTGGGGGCCAATACTCAACATTCTTAAAGAAAAGAATTTGCAACCCAGAATTTCATGTCCAGCCAAACTAAGCTTCATAAGTGAAGGAAAAATAAAATCCTTTACAGACAAGCAAATGGTGAGAGATTTTGTCACCACCTGGCCTGTCTTACAAGAGCTCCTGAAGAAAGCACTAAACATGGAAAGGATCAACCGGTACCAGTCACTACAAAAACATACCAAATTGTAACGACTATCGACACTATGAAGAAACTGCATCAACTAGTGGGCAAAATAACCAGCTAGGATCACAATGACAGGATCAGATTTACACATAACAATATTGACCTTAAATGTAAATGGGCTGAATGCCCTAATTAAAATACACAGACTGGCAAATTGGATAAAGAGTCAAGAATACAGCATCAGTGTGCTGTATTCAGGAGATGCATCTCACGTGCAAAGACACACATAGGCTCAAAATAAAGGGAGGGAGGAATATTTACCAAGCAAATGGAGAGCAAAAAAGAAAGCAGGGGTTGCAATCCTAGTCTCTGATAAAACAGACTTTAAACCAACAATGACCAAAAAAGACAAAGATGGGCATTACATAATGGTAAAGGGATCAATACAACAAAAAGAGCTAACTATCTTAAATATATATGCACCCAATACAGGAGCATCCAGATTCATAAAGCAAGTTCATAGAGACCTACAAAGAGACTTAGACTCCCACACAATAATAGTGGTAGTCTTTAATACCTCAATGTCAATATTAGAAAGATCAATGAGACAGAATATTAACAAGAATATCCAGGACTTCAACTCACCTCTGGACCAAGCAGACCTAATATACATCTACAGAACTCTCCACCCCAAATCAACAGAATATACATTCTTCTCAGCACCACCTTGCACTTATTCTAATATTGACCATATAAATGGAAGTAAAACACCCCTCAGCAAATGCAAAAGAACGGAAATCATAACAAACAGTCTCTCAGACCACAGTGCAATCAAACTAGAAGGTAGGATTAAGAAACTCACTCAAAACCACACAACTACATGGAAACTAAACAACTTGCTCCTGAATGACTACTGGGTAAATAGCAAAATGAAGGCAGAAGTAAAGATGTTCATTGAAAACAGTGAGAACAAAGACACAACGTACCAGAATCTCTGGGACACAGCTAAAACAGTGTTTAGAGAGAAATTTATAGCACTAAATGCCCATAAAAGCAAGCAGGAAAGATCTAAAATCAACACTCTAACATCACATTTAAAAGAACTGGAGAAGCAGGAGCAAAAAATTCAAAAGCTAGTGGAAGTTAAGAAATAACTAAGGTCAAAGAAGTGAAGGAGATAGAGACACGAAAAAACCTTCAAAAAATCAATGAATCCAGGAGCTGTTTTTTTGAAAAGACCAAAAAAATAGACCACTAGCCAGACTAATAAAGAAAAAAAAAGAGAGAATAATCAAATAGATGCAATAAAAATGATAAAGGGGATATCACCGCTAATCTCACAGAAATACAAACTACCATCAGAGAATACTATAAACACTTCTATGCAAATAAACTAGAAAATCTAGAAGAAATGGATAAGTTCCTCGAAACATACACTCTTCCATGACTAAACCAGGAAGAAGTCGAAACCCTGAAGAGACCAATAACAAGGTCTGAAATTGAGGTAGCAATTAATAACCTACCAACCATAAAATGTCCAGAACCAGACGGATTCACAGCCAGATTCTACCAGAGGTACAAAGAAGAGCTGGTACCATTCATTCTGAAAATATTCCAAACAATAGAAAAAGAGGGAATCCTCCCTAACTCATTTTATGAGGCTAGCATCATCCCAATACCAAAACCTGGCAGAGACACAACAAAAAAAAGAAAATTTCAGGCCAATATCCCTGATGAACATCGATGCAAAAATCCTCAATAAAGTACTGGCAAACCGAATCCAGCAGCACATCAAAAAGCTTATCCAACACGATCAAGTTGACTTCATCCCGGGGGTTGCAAGGCTGGTTCAACATATGCAAATCAATAAACGTAATCCATCACATAAACAGAACCAATGACAAAAACCACATGATTATCTCAATAGATGCAGAAAAGGCCTTCCATAAAATTCAACAGCCCTTCATGCTAAAAACTTTCAATAAACTAGGTATTAATGGAAGATATCTCAAAATAATAAGAGCTATTTATGATAAACCCACAGCCAATATCATACTGAATGGGCAAAAACTGGAAGCATTCCTGTTGAAAACCGGCACAAGATAAGGATGCCCTCTCTTAACAATTCTATTCAATATAGTATTGGAAGTTCTGGCCAGGGCAATCAGGCAAGAGAAAGAAATAAAGGGTATTCGATTAGGAAAAGAGGAAGTCAAATTGTCCCTATTTGCAGATGCCATGAATGTATAGTTAGAAAACCCCATCGTCTCAGCCCAAAATCTCCTTAAGCTGATAAGCAACTTCAGCAAAGTGGCAGGATACAAAATCCATGTACAAAAATCACAAGCATTCCTATACACCAATATAGCAGATCAACAGAGAGCCAAATCATGAGTAAACTCCAATTCACAATTGCTACAATGAGAACACAATACCTAGGAAAACAGCTCACAATGAATGTGAAGGACCTTTATAAGGATAACTGAAAACCACTGCTCAAGGAAATAAGAGAGGACACAAACAAATGTAAAAATATTCCATGCTCATGGCTAGGAAGAATCCATATCGTCAAAATGGCCATATTGCCCAAAGTAATTCATAGATTCAATGCTATGCCCATCAAGCTACCATTGACTGTCTTCACAGAATTGGAAAAAACTACTTTCAATTTCATATGGAACCAAAAAAGAGTCCGTATAGCCAAGACAATCCTAAGCAAAAACAACAAAGCTGGAGGCATCACATTACCTAACTTCAAACTATACCATAAGGCTACATTAACCAAAACAGCATGGTACTGCTACCAAAACAGATATATAGACCAATGGAACAGAACAGAGGCCTCAGAAATAACTCGACATGAATACAGCCATCTGATCTTTGACAAACCTGACAAAACAAGCAATGGGGAAAGGATTCCCTACTTAATAAATGGTGTTGGGAAAACTGGATAGCCATATGCAGAAAGCTGAAACTGGATCCTTTCCTTACACGTTATACAAAAATTAACTCAAATGATTTAAAGACTTAAACATAAGACCTAAAACCATAAAAACCCTAGAAGAAAACCTAGGCAATATCATTTAGGACATAGGTATGGGCAAAGACTTCATGACTAAAACACCAAAAGCAATGGCAACAAAAGTAAAAATTAACAAATGGGATCTAATTAAATTAAAGAGCTTCTGCACAGCAAAAGAATTATCATCAGAGTGAACAGGAAACCTACAGAATCGGAGAAAATTTTTGCGATCTATCCATCTAACAAGGGTCTTATATCCAGAATCTACAAAGAACTTAAACAAATTTACAAAAAAACCCAAAAACCAAAAAAAACCAAACAACCTCATCAAAAAGTGGGCAAAGGATATGAACAGACACGTCTCAAAAGAAGACATTTATGCAGCCCAAAAACATATGAAAAAAAGTTAATCATCACTGGTCACTAAAGGAATGCAAATCAAAACCACAATGAGATACCATCTCATGCCAGTTAGAATGCCAATCATTAAAAAGTCAGGAAACAACAGATGCTGGAGAGAATGTGGAGAAATAGGAACACTTTTCCAATGTTGGTGGGAGTGTAAATTAGTTCAACCATTCTGGAATACAGTGTGGTGATTTCTCAAGGATCTAGAACTAGAAATACCATTTGACCCAGCAATCCCATTACTGGGTATATACCCAAAGGATTATAAATCAGTGTACTATAAAGACATATGCACATGTATGTTTATTGTGGCACTGTTCACAATAGCAAAGACTTGGAACCAACCCAAATGCTCATCAATGATAGACTGGATAAAGAAAATGTGGCACATATACACCATGGAATACTATGCAGCCATAAAAAAGGATGAGTGTATGTCCTTTGCAGGGACATGGATGAAGCTGGAAGCCATCACTCTCAGCAAACTAACACAAGAACAGAAAACCAAACACCGCATGTTTTCACTCATAAGTGGGAGTTGAACAATGAGTACACATGGACACAGGGAGGGGAACATCACACACTGGGGCCTTTTGGGGGGTAGGGAGCTAGGGGAGAGAGAGCATTAGGAGAAATCCCTAATGTATGTGATGGGTTGATGGGTGCAGAAAACCACCATGGCACGCGTATAACTATGTAACAAACCTTCATGTTCTGCACATGTACCCCAGAGCTTAAAGTATATATATAGAAATAAGGAACACACAAAGGAGATAACATGTAAACTAAATGAAATGCAAGCCCCACTAAGGGTAAAGCGATGGTATCACACTGAAAGTGGATACCATCTCTTGTGCTACCCTAAAATGCTCTGCAAAATGAACCATGGTCTCTACACTAAGTTATTAATACATCTTAGATAGGATGGTGAAATTACATCCAGCTGTATAATGGGAGCCCTCTCTTATCAATCTCAGGTCTCTTTGAGGCCTGGTGTGTTGATTGTGACATAATCTCCTACAACACCGGGGACAGCGTAAGTGAGATGTGAAAGATAAATATCTCCATGGAAGGAAGGAAGCCCTTCCTTCTAGGATACTTTCTACTCTGACTCACTGGCCTCTCTTGCTGGTTTCTCAAAGTATAAAATTTTTGTACCCTCAAAACCTGCTTGCACAAAACCTACATGCTCCCTAAGTATGCACAAGGTTGAAGGGACAACTTTGCTTCCCAGTTTCCCCAGGGATAGTAGAATTTATCTGTGAGTTCTGTTGATTGGGCCCATCTCATATTCTTCAGGTTCCATTTATTTATAAGACATTGCTGCTTTCAATGTGTCATCAAATCTTTCTGCTTTCCGAGAAGCCTGAAATATCTTATGGTCCTTGGTACAGTGTTCAAGGATCATGCAGGGCTTTTTTTTTTTTTTCAGTTGTGCTGCAGATAGCATGAGGGAGCAGCCCATAGTTTCTGCATGCAGCTGCTTATTACAGTAAATAAAATCATAGTATCTTAGTTCATTTGTGCTGCTTTAACAAAATACTACAGACTAGGTAATTTATAGACAGTAGAAGTTTATTTATCACAGTTCTGGAGGTTTGGAAATCCAGGATCATGGCACCAGCTGGTGAGGGCCTGGCCTCTCTGCTTCTATGAATGATACTTTGTTGTTGCATCCTCTGGAGGGTAGGAACTCTGTGTTGTCTGTCACATGGCAAAGGGAACAGACAAGGCAACAAGGGGTGAACTTCCTCTTCAGGCCCTTTTATAAGATTGCCTGATCCCATTCATGAGGGCTCTACCCCAATCACCTCCCAAAGGCCACAAGTCCCAATACTGTTGCTCTGGGGACGAAGTTTCAAAGTCAGTTTTGGAGGGGACAAAAACATTTATACTGTAGAGCATAACTTCCATTAATTGAGCCACTCTCCTAATTAGATTATGTTCCACACTACATGAATGATTTCAGAATAATGCCACAGTTAGGTATTTTTGTGCTCATTTAATTCTTTTAAATGAGACCCTGTTCTAAAATGGTATATAAAAGAATTAGGACTTGATTTCAAGGTCTAAGTTTATCACTTGATGGTATTATGGATACTGGATGGTTTTTCTTGAGTTTCCCTTCCTGAGAAGCAAATCTGTTTACCAGCTACAATATAGCAGTACCTGTAGTTCATGGCCAGCCTGGCAGCACTATCTTACTACAGTACCCTTTGGAGCACTAAAGTTACTGTTAATGACAAAGAGAAAGGATGGAGAAGAAATTCTGGATATGACAAAATGCCGAGAGAGGTTTATGGAGACTAGTGAATGTAAAAGGGAGGGACATTGATGGCATCCATGTCATGATGGCCACTGCACCTCAAGACAACAAGATCTTCAGGGATTTGTGAGTCCTCATGTCATAAGGGATGCAATACATTGTGTCATCTCCTGTAACAACTGTGTCAGGTTGGCCAGAATGGCATCTCAAAGAAATGCTGTACTTACTCCTGACCACAAAACAGTCCAGGGACGGGATCACCATTCTCACACGTAACAGTTTCAGCAAGATGGCACAAACAACTTATTTTACTTGCTCCCCATTACATTTTGTTAACCAGGTTTTCTCCTCTCATGGAATACTCTATCACAATATTTCTGACTACAGCCCCAGGTTTTTTTTTTTTTTTTTTGCTTCCAGCTTTTGGTAACAGGTTTCTAAGCCAACCAAGTTTGCTTTCCTGTCTGTAGTCTAATAGCCAAATAGACCATAAGAATCATGTCCCTGAAGAATGTCTACATGGCCTATTTTGCTACTCAATTCATGTTCAGTAACTCATTGAGCTCATTATCCCAGGTATGGCTAGTTTATACCTAGTTCATACATCAATTTAGGCTAGAAGCCATACATGGTATTAACTCTTTGTTACTTTTTGAGACATAATTCACCACATATTGTAACGTAATTATTACAACTGTTTCATGGATGCTTGAAAATAATGCATAGTATATAATTGTTGGGTTTAGGGCTGTGTACTCATGAAATCAAGTATTTTTATTATGTTGTTTGAAACTTCTAAATTCTTATTAAATTATTGGCTGTTTGAGCTATCAATTGCTGAGAGACGTGTTAAAATATATCTTTTAGTGACTTTGCTTATTTCTGCTTGTACTTTTTTCAATTTTTGCTTTATATATCTTGAAGCTGTATTACTACAAGGTGTCTGGGACAAGACTTAATCTGGGAAGGCATCCCGAGGTCACTGTTGCACTTTCTCCTGACCATAGAACATATCCTGTTAACATGATTAATAGAGATGTCCTCTTTAACATCCTGCTTTCACATTAAGCAGCCTTATAAGAGGATATGAGTCATCTCCTGTAATTATCATGAACCACACCTGTCAAAACAAACACTTTTATTACCCAGATTTTATATTTTTATAGCAAACTAACGTACATGATTTCTCACTGTAGCCCTATTTGTCCTCCCAGCTTTTAATGACCAGCTTCGACATTTTTCAAATTGCCTTTCTCATATAGTCTGACAGCCACCAAGACCATGTAATCCATTTTCTTAGGTAGTATGTACATGGTTTAACCAACTGCAAATAGCAGTACTCATCTAACTACCTTGCTACTGACAAACTCATGTTTGATAACTCACTGCCTTCCTCTACCCTGTCTCCTACCAATTATAATTTTTACCTTCTCCACACTCCTTGGATACCTTGTGTTATAGATGCCTTAGCCTTTTAATCAGGACTAGTGATGCCTTTTGGTTCCACCGATGGCATATTCCCATTACCCGTCTAGGAAGCTAAAGAACAACTCATTGGAGTCCTTCCAAAAAATAGAGGAAATCATACCAGTGGATTTCCATCCCCAGTTTTCTTACTCAACACCAAAAGGTCTTTTCTTGATGTAGTTTTATTTTTATTTTTATTTTTTATTTTTATTTTTGGAGACGGAGTCTCACTCTGTCACCAGGCTGGAGTGCAGTGGTGCGATCTTGGCTCGCTGCAACCTCCACCTTCCGGGTTCAAGCGATTCTCCTGCCACAGCCTCCTGAGTAGCTGGGACTACAGGCGTGCGCCACCACGCCCGGCTAATTTTTTTTATTATTAGTAGAGATGGGCTTTCACCATGTTGGCCAGGATGGTCTCGATCTATTGATCTCGTGATCCACCCGCCTCGGCCTCCCAAAGTGCTGGGATTACAAGCCTGAGCCACCGTGCCCGGCCTGATATAACTCTTAAAGTCCACCAACCCTCCCTTTTTATTTCCTGCCTTTCGTTCTTGACTGATTCCTCTCTCCTTTGTTTTAACAGCCAACTATTTTGAGTCTATCCGAAATAAGGTAAAGGCAAACACATATTCTGATAACTTTGCCTAGGCTGGTTTCCTTGCCTGGCAATATGAAAAGCTCAAGGTGACAGTTTTATCTCCTGCTGTTTTGGGATACAGAAGCAGTTGGCTTTTGCAATATTGGGAGGAGTCAATTCCTGGTCTCTACAAGTATCTAAGTCTGAGCGGTCGAGTAGTGAGTATTTATCTTATTTTATAGTTATGTATATATATATGTATCTATGTATTTATTTGAGGTAGAATCTTGATCTGTCACCCAGGTTAGAGTGTAGTGGCACAGTCATGGCTCACTGTAGCTAGCCTTGGCCTCCCAGCCTCGAGCAATCCTCCTGCCTCAGCCTCCCTAATAGCTGAGACTACAGGTATGTGCCAACACTCCAGGCTAATTTAAAACTTTTTTTTTGTAGAAATGGAGTTTCACCATATTGCCCAGACTTGTCTCAATCTTCTGGAGTCAAGCAAACCGCCTGCCTCAGCCTCCCAAACTGCTGAGGTTACTGGTTTGAGCCACCACATCCAGCCTAGTTACCTTATTTAAAACAATAAAAAACCCTAAAAAACAAAGTATTCACATATTACACATTTTAATGGGTTTTTAAATTGAAAGGCAGGCTAGGCTTGGTGGCTCACACTTGTCATCCCAGCACTTTGGGAGGCCGAGGTGGGTGAATCATTTGAGGTCAAGAGTTCGAGACCAGCCTGGTCAACATGGTGAAACCTCGTCTCTACTAAAAATAATAATAAAAAAAAAATAGCCCAGCTATTACAGGTGGTGCGCACCTGTAATCCCACCTATTCTGGAGCCAGAGGCAGGAGAATCACTTGAACCTGGGAGGCAGAGGTTGCAGTGAGCTGAGATCGTGCCACTGCACTCCAGCCTGGATGACAAAGTGAGACTGTCTCAAAAATAAATAAATAAATAAATAAATAAATTTAAAGGCAATGAATTTCCTCAAAATATTAGATAAAGCAAATTACTCAAATGCTTCCTCAAGTAAAAGACCAGTTGGGTCTCTTGGATTTATTCATGTCTATTTATTATGCACCAATTTGGCCATCACCTTGAGTCTATACCTGTATGCTACTCCATTGACCTCCTGGTAATGCCCCTGCATTTACTAACATTCGGCATACATGTGGATGATTTATCTTACGTTCAGAGTTCTGTATTACATGGAGGCTGCTGCCTTTGAAAAATCATGTCCTCCAGCTTTAGTAGTTCCCTAAAAACTTCCCTCCATCTCCCTGTTTGATTGGTTCTTCCACTCCCCTGAGTTGCTGTTCAGAGCAAGCAACCTGTTAAAGACAAGACTTAAACATATTCCCTCTTGCGCTGAGCTGCCCTCTTACACTTTATGGAGAAAACAGAAGGTGTCTGGAAGGAACACCACAATTTCCTACTTTTGCTATCTCTCTTCATTCATGAAGTTTCTCTGGAGATAGAGCTAGCTCATCCTCCAGGACGGTATTTTGCATAAGGCCAGTTACTCTGTACTCTTAAGTTTTCTAAACTGAAAATAATTTTTGAAGTGCCTGGGTTTCCTAAAACATTAAAAATAAGACCCATTAACCATATGATTAATTATATGATCCAGTGATCCCAATTCTGGGTAAATATCCAAAAAAAATGAAAGCAAGTTCTCACAGTGATATTTGTACACTCATGTTCATAGCAGCATTATTCACAATAGCCAGAAGGTGAAAGCAACCCAAGTGTTTATCGATGAATAAATGGATAAACAAGATGTTGTATTTACATACAACGGATTTTTTTTTTTTTTTTTTGAGACAGAATCTCACTCTGTTGCCCAGGCTGGAGTGCAGTGGCGCGATCTCGGCTCAGTGCAACCTCTGCCTTCCAGGTTCAAGCAATTATCCTGTCTCAACCTCCCAAGTAGCTGGGATTACAGGCACCTGCCACCATGCCTGGCTAATTTTTTTTGTATTTTTAGTACAGACAGGCTTTCACTGTGTTAGCCAGGCTGGTTTCAAACTCCTGATCTCAAGTGATCCGCCTGCTTCAGCCTCCCAAAGTGTTAGGATTACAGGCATGAGTCACCACACCCGGCCTTAATGGAATATTATTCAGCTTTAAAAATGTAGGAAATCCTGTCATATGCTACAACGTGGATGAAAGTTGAGGACATTATTCAGTCCCCAAAAGAAAAATACTGTATAACTCCAATTATATGCAGTGTCTAACATAGTTAAATTCATAGAAACAGAAAATAGAATGGTGGCTACCAGGGGCCAAAAGGAGAGGAAAGTGGAGAATCGTTCTTTAATGCATACAGAGTTTCAGTTTTGCAAGAAGAAAAAGTTCTGGAGATCTGTCACAAAACAATGTAAATATACTTAACACTACCTAAGTGTACACTTAAAAATGATTAAAATGGTAAATTTTTATATTATCTGATCTTTACCCCGATTTTTTTTTTAAAGTCCCTAGACCTCATGTTTCTTTCTAGCTGCACCTCTTTTGGAAGAACTTTCCATGATCACTAACATCTCTTCTTTATCTCCCACTCCCTCTTTAACCCACTACCATCTGACTTCTGCCCTTGTTCAGGTTGTCAATGACCATTCCACTAAACCTGCTCTTGCTAAGGTTGTCAACCTCCCTATATTTTTATGCTTAGTATACTCAACTGAGAGTATTGGGGTCTGCTCACCACTTATTTCTAGAAGCTCTTACATCCTTTGGTTTCTGTGAGGCTCTGCCTTGTTCTTTGACAGACAATCGACAACTTTTTTTTTTGCTGCCTTTTTTCCTTCATAAATGCTTGACCTGCTGCTTTTTATGTCTTTACAGTTCTTTAGAGTTTTCTTATGAAAGCTCAACTAAACCTGAAGTACCAACTATCAAATTTATCTCTGATCAGATCTCCCTCTGCCTGGTCAATTCTATCTGAATGACCCATAGGCTCTTCTAACTTAACTTCTCAAATTAAACTCATCATTTCTCCTCTGTGTTCCCTTGCTCAACGATATTTATGCCCAAATCCTATTCTGAAATCTGGGAGTCATACTAGAATCCTAATTCCCCTTTATCCTCTACATGAAATTAGTCAAAAAGTTCTATTGATTCTAAGCCCCATTAATTCTCAAAATTCATCTCAACTGCCACTGCTTTAGTTTAGATTTTCATCACCCACTGCCTTCAAACTGGTGTCTCTGTCTCCAATTTTGTCTTCCTCAAATTAATCTTCCATGTTGTGTTAGAGTGATCATAAAAGTTAAATCTGACCGTGAAGCTGGCCTACTTAAAAATCTTCAGTAGCTTACTGTTGCTCTAAGGGTAAACTCTCTACTCTTTAACATTCAGCATACCAAAGGCCCTGTGCTCCCTCAAATGATTATAGATGACTCCACTTTGGATTCAGCTATACTGTTTTTGTAATTCCCAGCAAGGTGCCACTAATGGCTTTGTTTGTGCTATTCCCTCTGCCTGGACTGTCTTTCCCTGTCTGCTTGGCTAAGCTCCCCTTCATGATTCAGCTTAGGCATCCCCCATTCATGCTCCCACATCATCCGATGCTATGCTGTGAGCGCTACTGTATCCGGTCCCTCACTATATCTAGTTGTTCCAAGGCAGGGACTGAATTCTTCATTCCTGCACTCTGCGCCCTAGCACCATGCATTTTCGTGAATCACTCCCTGGTTTGGGGTACTGGTGTGTATGTGTATGCGCATGTGCGTATATGCGCATATGAATGGAGAGTAAATTTGAATTTTTGCTGGGCACACGGCGCAGTGAAGACAAGAAAGGGGCATTATTTTAACACAACCTTTTCCCGTGATCACCACCGAAAATTACTGACGAGTCAATCACCTCAGATCTCTCAAGCAGTCCAGCCTACGCAACAGTACTCCACCTCTGCGCCTGTGCGGGGAGGGTAAGGCGGGGCCAGCAACTTCCTCAGCTGGAGGGAGAGCGCACGGTGGAGCAGCCAGTTGAGAAGGACTCTGATCCGGCTCAGCTTTCCAATCAGCTGCAGAAGGAGCCACGCTTTCTGGGTTGCAACATGGCGGCCACCAGTGGAACTGATGAACCGGTGAGACGCTGTTCTGGGGTCGGGTGAGTGGGGAGGTCGAGCCAGGTGGAGCCTTTTTTTTTTCTTTTTTGAGACAAGGTGTCACTCAGTCGCCCAGGCTGGAGTGCAGTGGTGGGATCACCGCTTACTGCAGCCTCGACCTCCGGCGCTCAGGTCTTCCGCCCACCTTATCCTCCCGAGGAGCTGGGACTACAGGCCCGTGCCACCACGCCCAGCTACATTTTTTGTAGAGACGGGGTTTCGCCATGTTGCCCAGGCTGGTCTCAAACTCCTGGGCTCAGGCGATCCACCCGCTTCGGCCTCCCAAAGTGCTGGGATTACAGGCACGAGTCTCCGCGCCCGGCCTTGGGGGGAGCCACCGCGCCCGGCCTTGCGGGGAGCCTTGAACTCTTTTTCCTCCTTTCTAGGTTTCCGGGGAGTTGGTGTCTGTGGCACATGCGCTTTCTCTCCCAGCAGAGTCGTATGGCAACGATGTGAGTATGACTCACCCACAGCTCCCACCCACTCAGCTAGCCTGGGATCTCTGCAGGACCTGCCACTAAGTTATAACTTCATGTCCTGATAATCTACTGCAGACCCTCTCCACTTACACCAGAAACTGCACCTTCGTTCAGTTCGTTTTAATCTCGGTCCACAAACGCAGGACTAACGCAGGCGTTAGCCTGTGGAAGTGCTTCCCCAAGTTGGCCACGCTTTAGAATTACTGGGGAGCTTTTAAACATCCCGCTGCCTAGATTGCAGTTCATACCACCTAAATCAGAATGTCTGGGTAATGAGAGCCAAGAATCAGTATTTTTAAAGGGTCTCTGAGGGATTCCATTGTGCAGCAAAGTTGCACTGGCTTATGGTGTGTCTGGTTTAGAAAAGTACTGAGAAAGTATATGAGGTATTTTCCAAAACAAGACAAGAGGATGTGAGAATAGTAAAAACACCCAAATAAGAGTGTGATACATATAATGAGTGGGTCAGGCCATAAGATCCAAATAATTTAGCTGAAGGAGAAATCCCTAAGAGGCCAAAGCAGTGGAAGACTTGACTGAGGAAATGGAGCTTTACCTGTATCCTCAAAGTGTAGGTGGACGAAGGACATGGATTGGCACGTGGGAAAAGTGCATGGTCTAAGGCATGGAGGTAACAAATGCAAATGGGTTTTTCTGGAGTCAGTGAAATAGCTCGGTCTCGTTGGAATGGGAGATTCCAGTGGAACCTCCAGTGGGGTGCTTGGTAAGACTTATTATAACCCTGACCTGTTTCATGTGCTAATTCATTTCTAGGTGTTACAGTATGGGGAACTGGCTGTTTGGTAAACAAAAATGATTACGACATGCTTCAGTCTTAAAAGTGAAAAGTAATTTTCATTTTGATTCTTTGTTCTCCCAACAGCTCAGTGGAATTGATGGGTATATTATTTCAGTTTTACAATGATTTAACTCAATCCTGAGAAGGTGATTTATCTACTGCTTTATTTAGTCTCCCAGCTTTCACTAGCAGCTGGGAAAAGATAGCCGGTGGCTCATTGTGTTCATTATACTGTGTAGGTAGCTTCTTTTGGTTGTCATACAGACAAAATAATTATTGTCCAAATTTATTACTCCAGTTTTTATCATTTGACAGTAACATCAAGTTTGGTAGCCCTCTTGAGCATTAACTAGACATCCACATACTTCCTTAATTTGCTATTCAGTAATAGGATGGGGAGATTTATGACCTGGCATTCTTCACTCCTTTGCAGCCTGACATTGAGATGGCTTGGGCCATGAGAGCAATGCAGCATGCTGAAGTCTATTACAAGGTGAGTTGTCTTTCTTCATCATTAAGCAGAATTAAACATGTAATTATAGTGTATGATGCTCTGCTTATCACTATTCTCAGCAAGTTAAACAGTTGTGTTTTGGCGATAGTTTTTATTAATGTAAGTTCTTACTCGCAGACAACAGAGGAGCGAAGGCAAATTTGTTTCTACAATGAGTTCTGCTGCTTTGCCCAGCGTTATAATGCTAACTGACAAAAGGGCGTCTGGCCCATACATAGTAGGCACTTAATAAATGTTTGTTGAATGAATGAACAATCCACGGAGGGCAATAGCCAGGCAGTACTATGGTTAAGTAAGCCAACTGCCAAATTGGTGGAAGGGATTGTGATAATATATTATGGCCTTAAACTGTGTCATGATTTCATCCAGGATGTAGACTGTCGACACTTCCTGAAGAGATCTTCTGCCCTGAGAACCGTAAAGGTTTTCTGGTGGGGATGGGGAAGATAGAAGTATAGTAAATTACAGACTAGCATCTGTATGTTGTCTTACTGTTTTGCAGCTGATTTCATCAGTTGACCCACAGTTCCTGAAACTCACCAAAGTAGATGACCAAATTTACTCTGAGTTCCGGAAAAATTTTGAGACCCTTAGGATAGATGTATTGGACCCAGAAGAACTCAAGTCAGAATCAGCCAAAGAGGTAAAAATTCTCTTTCTTAAATATTACTTAGCATTTAACCAACAATTTTTGATTGTGAATGTTTTTTTACATTTAAGCTCTTTTTTTGTTTGAGAAAAATATGTAAAGAACCAGAACTTCTTTTCTAGTTGTAATCAACTAAGTTAGGAAATGAATGTTTTTCCAGTTCATGAACTTTTCATGTTGTTGAGTCTATTTTTTTCTCCTTTTTGTCTTGGACATTTTAAATCTCCACCCATCAGCCCTTTCAGAGGAGGATGGATCAGTTTATTTAGGTAGTATAGCCAGAAGGCTTGGATGGGGAGTGGCAAATAGGGTATAGGAAGGTGTTTTGATTCTCTGGATTTAAGTTCATGTGATTACAGGCCATGGGTAACTGGAAAACTTTTGTTTTTCATTGCTTATGTGATTATCCTATACTTTGATAGGAAACTAACACATTTACAGTTAGGAAAAAAATGTTTTCCTTGAGAGTAAACCCTTCGCTAATGAAGAATCTAAAGTTTTTGTTTGTTTGTTTGTTTGTTTTTTTGTTTTTTGTTTTTTTTTTTTTGATACAGGGTCTCACTCTGTTGCCCAGGCTGGAGTGCGGTGGTGCCATCTCAGCTCACTGCAACCTCCACCTCTCAAGCTCAAACAGTCCTCCTGCTTCAGCCTCCCTAGTAGGTGGGACTGCAGGTGCATGCTACCATGCCCAGCTAATATTTTGTATTTTTGGTAGAGACAGGGTTTCACCATGTTGACCAGGCTGGTCTTAAACTCCTGAGCTCAAGCGATCCGCCCGCCTCGGTCTTTCAAAGTGCTGGGATTGCAGGCGTGAGCCACCACACCCAGCCAAGAATCTATACTTTTAACTCCTAGCAGGCAGTTAGTGATCTTTGTCTTTGGAAAATTGTCACTACTGAATGGACTTCTTTATTAAAATCATTTGTGTTTTAGTGGGGATAGATGACCATTTTGGGCTGAACTGACCAATAACTTCAAAACAAAACAATTGACTTAAGAAATAATATTTTAATTCTGCAGTAAAGGATTTATATATTTTTCAGAGTAAAATATTGTTCATCTTGGGAAATGCCAGTCTAAAGACACAATAGGTAGCACAGAAACACATTGCTAGTTTCACTGTGAAACCAACAATCACCTCAATCCCAGTCTCACTATGATTATTTTCCTTACTGGGAAAATGGAAGTCCCTCTCCTGGCCTTAGTACATCAGCCTCTTGCATTTGTCAGCTAAAGCATCGTTTTTGCCTTTATAGAAGTGGAGGCCATTCTGCTTGAAGTTTAATGGGATTGTTGAAGACTTCAACTATGGTACTTTGCTGCGACTAGATTGTTCTCAGGGCTACACTGAGGAAAACACCATCTTTGGTGAGTTTCTTCCCTCTGGAATTGTTTCTGTGTAAGGAGACTGAACAGTCTGGCTTTACTGATGAATCAGTGGCGTGTATAGTTAGGTCACCTTATCTTGTTTCATCTTTAAAGATCTTGTTGCTATTTTTATGTAACTTGAAGATAGTTAAGTATTTTCAATCTCATTAATATGAGATTGGAATTAAAGATCTCTGAAGTTTATGACTATACTGGAATGGTTTGCATGTTATTTCAATTTTGTCAGTAGATTTCCAGCATATTTAGGGAACAGGCCAGGCACAGTGTCTCATGCCTTGTAATCCCAGCACTTTGGGAGGCTGACATGGGAGGATCACTTGAGCTGAGGATTTTGAGACCAGCCTGGGCAACATAGGGAGACCCCATCTCTACAAAAACATTTAAAAAATTACCCAGGTATAGTGGTGAGTGTTTGTAGTTCCAGCTATTCAGGAGACTGAGGCAGGAGGATTGCTTGAACCAGGGAAATTGAGGCTGCAGTAAGCTGTGATTGTGCCACTGCAGTCCAGCCCTGGTCATCAGAGTGAGACCCTGTCTCAAAAAAAAGAGATTTAGGGAATAAACTGAGAGTAGGATGATAATCAATTCTGTTCACTTTTCAGCCCCCAGGATACAATTCTTTGCCATTGAAATTGCTCGGAACCGGGAAGGCTATAACAAAGCTGTTTATATCAGTGTTCAGGACAAAGAAGGAGAGAAAGGAGTCAACAATGGAGGAGAAAAAAGAGCTGACAGTGGAGAAGAAGAGAACACCAAGAATGGAGGAGAGAAAGGAGCTGATAGTGGAGAAGAAAAAGAGGAAGGAATCAACAGAGAAGACAAAACTGACAAAGGAGGAGAAAAAGGGAAAGAAGCTGACAAAGAAATCAACAAAAGTGGTGAAAAAGCTATGTAAGGTATACAGGGAACAGCACTCTAGAAGCTATGACTCAATTGAGACTACAAGTACCATGGTGCTACTTGCACAGACCCCTTTGGTTAAATGTAAATTCTTGTACAATTGAAGGATACTCAGGAGGACATCTTTCTAGTCTAACAGTCAGGAGCTGCTCTGGTCATTCCCTTGTATGAACTGGTCTAAAGACTGTTAGTGGGGTGTTGGTTAATTTTTCCTGGTATACTGTTTCTTGGCTGACACTACTGGTCAAGTAAGAAATTTGTAAATAAATTTCTTTTGGTTCTTATTATCTATATCTGTGACTGACTTTAAAAAGGTATTTGACACTTGAAATTTTTTTCAAATATGTAATCTCATCACCATGTCTTATATAAAATAATTTACTCCTGTTTCTTACTGTTTCTCACTGTTTCCTGTAGTGAAGTTCTCTAAACTTGTTAAGTTATACCCGGTGTTGGGATTAGAAGTCCTTACATAAGAATTGACTCTTAATCTCTGAGTGACTATAACTCCCTGATTTCTTTGCTATATATGACAAAAGATTTGATAAATAGCAGCAACCTGAACCTGTCAGACTAGTGAATGCAGCCCAGTTCATATTAGAAGAGCAAGAGACTGGACATGCTTCAGTATTTGCTTTTCTTTTGGTAGCCAGAATGTTACCTGAAAGCTAGCAAAAAGAAAAAAAAAAAAAAAAGGGAAAACCAGACAGAGTGGCTACCCCCCCTTTTTTTTTTTTTGGAGATGGAGTCTCACTCTGACTCCCAGGCTGGAGTGTAGTGGCACAATCTTGGCTCACTGCAACCTTGGCCTCCTGGGTTCAAGTGATTCTCCTGCCTCAGCCTCCCAAGTAGCTGGGACTACAGGTGCGTGCCACCATGCCCAGCTAATTTTTTGTATTTTTAGTAGAGACGGGGATTCTGTGAAGAAAGTCAATGGTAGCTTGATGGGGATAGCATTATATCTATAAATTACTTTGGGCAGTATGGCCATTTTCACTATATTGATTTTTTTCTCTCCATGAGCATGGAATGTTTTTCCATCTGTTTGTGTCCTCTCTTGTTTCCTAGAGCAGTGGTTTGTAGTTCTCCTTGAAGAGGTCCTTCACATCCCTTGTAAGTTGTATTTCTAGGTATTTTATTCTCTTTGTAGCAATTATGAATGGGAGTTCACTCATGATTTGGCTCTGTTTGTCTATTTTTGGTTTATTGGTGATTTTTGCACATTGATTTTATATCCTGAGACTTTGCTGAAGTTGCTTATCAGCTTAAGGAGATTTTGGGCTGAGACGATGGGGTTTTCTAAATATACAATCATGTCATCTGCAAACAGAGACAATTTGACTTCCTCTCTTCCTGTTTGAAAACGTTTTATTTCTTTCTCTTGGCTGATTGTCCTGACCAGAACTTCCAATACTACATTGAATAGGAGTGGTGAGAGAGGGCATCCTGGTCTTGTGCCGATTTCCAAAGGGGATGCTTCCAGCTTTTGCCCATTCAGTATGATATTGGCTGTCGGATTATCATAAATAGCTTTTATTATTTTGAGATACGTTCCATCAATACCTAGTTTATTGAGAGTTTTTAGCACGAAGGGGTGTTGAATTTTATGGAAGGCCTTTTCTGCATCTAATGAGATAATCATGTGTTTTTTGTCATTGGTTCTGTTTATGTGATGAATTATGTTTATTGATTTGCATATGTTGAACCAGCCTTGCAACCACGGGATGAAGCTGACTTGATCGTGGCAGATAAGCTTTTTGACGTGCTGCTGTATTCGGTGTGCCAGTATTTTATTGAGGATTTTCCCATCGATGTTCTTCAGGAATATTGGCCTAAAATTATCTTTTTTTTGTTGTGCCTCTGCCAGGCTTTGGTATCAGGATGATGTTGGCCTCATAAAATGAGTTAGGGAGGAGTCCCTCTTTTTCTATTGTTTAGAATAGTTTCAGAAGGAATGGTACCAGCTCTTCCTTGTACCTCTTGTAGAATCTGGCTGTGAATCTGTCTGGTCCTTGACTTTTTTTTGGTTGGTAGGCTATTAATTACTGCCTCAATTTCAGACCTTGTTATTGGTCTATTCAGGGATACGACTTCTTCCTGGTTTAGACTTGGGAGGGTGTATGTGTTCAGGAATTTATCCATTTCTTCTAAGTTTTCTAGTTTATTTGCATAGAGGTCTTTTTAGTATTCTCTGATGGTAGTTTGTATTTCTGTGGGATCAGTGGTGATATCCCCTTTATCATTTTTCATTGTGTCTATTTGATTCTCTCTCTTCTTTATTAGCCTGGCTAGCAGTCTATCTATTTTTTTGATCTTTTCAAAAAACAGCTCCTGGATTCATTGATTTTTTGAAGGGTTTTTTGTGTCTCTGTCGCCTTCAGTTCTGCTCTGATCTTAGTTATTTCTTGTCTTTAGTTAACTTTTGAATTTGTTTTCTCTTGCTTCTCTAGTTCTTTTAATTGTGATGTTCGGGTGTCGATTTTAGATATATCCTGCTTTATCTTGTGGGCATTTAGTGCTATAAATTTCCCTCTAAATACTGTTTTGGCTGTGTCCCAGAGATTCTGGTATGTTTTGTCTTTTTTCTCATTGGTTTCATAGAACATCTTTATTCCTGCCTTCTTTTCATTATTTTCCCAGTAGGCATTCAATAGCAGGTTGTTCAGTTTCCATGTAGTTGTGCAGTTTTGAGTGAGTTTCTTAATCCTACCTTCTAATTTGATTGCACTGTGGTCTGAGAGACGGTTTGTTATGATTTCCGTTCTTTTGCATTTGTTGAGGAGTTTTTACTTCCAATTATGTGGTCAATTTTAGAATAAGTGTGATGTGGTTCTGAGAAGAATATATATTCTGTTGATTTGTGGTGGAGAGTTCTGTAGATGTCTACTAGGTCTGCTTGTTCCAGAGCTGCGTTCAAGTCGTGAATATCCTTGCTAATTTTCTGTCTCATTTATCTTTCTAATATTGACAGTGGGGTGTTAGTCTACCACTATTATTGTGTGGGAGTCTAAGTCTCTTTGTAGGTCTCTATGAATTTGCTTCATGAATCTGGGTGCTCCTTTTTGGGTGCATATCTGTTTAGGATAGCTAGTTCTTTTTGTTGCATTGATCCCTTTACCATTATGTAATACCCTTCTTTGTCTCTTTCGGTCTTTGTTGGTTTAAAGTCTGTTTTATCAGAGACTAGGATTGGAACCCCTGCTTTCTTCTGCTTTCCATTTGCTTGGTAAATATTTCTCCATCCCTTTATTTTGAGCCTATTTGTGTCCTTGCACGTGAGATGGGTCTCCTGAATACAGTACACTGATGGGTCTTGACTCTATCCAATTTGCCAGTCTTTGTCTTTTAATTGGGGCATTTAGCCCATTTACATTTAAGGTTCATGTTTTTAATGTGTGAATTTGATTCTGTCATTATGATATTAGCTGGTTATTTTGCCTGTTAGTTGATGCAGTTTCTTCATAGTGTTGATGGTCTTTACAATTTGGTATGTTTTTGCAGTGACTAGTACCGGTTGATCCTTTCCGTGTTTAGTGCTTCCTTCAGGAGCTCTTGTAAGGCAGGTCTGGTGGTGACAAAATCTCTCAGCATTTGCTTGACTGTAGAGGATTTCATTTCTTCTTTGCTTATGAAGCTTAGTTTGGCTGGATATGAAATTCTGGGTTGAAAATTCTTTTAAGAATGTTGAATATTACCCTCCACTCTCTTCTGGCTTGTAGTGTTTCTGCAGAGAGATCCGGTGTTAATCTGATGGGTTTCCCTTCATGGGTAACCCGACCTTTCTCTCTGGCTGCCCTTCACATTTTTTCCTTCATTTCAACCTTGGTGAACCTGACGATTATGTGTCTTGGAGTTGCTCTTCTCGAGAAGTATCTTAGTGGTGTTCTCTGTATTTCCTGAATTTGATTGTTGGCCTCTCTTGCTATTTTGGGAAAGTTCTTCTGGATAATATCCTGAAGAATGTTTTCCAACTTGGTGCCATTTTCCCCGTCACTTTCAGGTACACCAATCAATCATAGGTTTGGTCTTTTCACATAATCCCTTATTTCTTGGAGGCTTTGTTTACTTCTTTTCATTCTTTTTTCTCTCATCTTGTCTTCACACTTTATTTCATTAAATTGATCTTCATTCTCTGATAGCCTTTCTTATGCTTGATCGATTTGACTATTGATCCTTGTGTATGCTTCACGAAGTTCTCATGCTGTGTTTTTTAGCTCCATCAAGTCATTTATGTTCTTCCCTAAACTGGTTATTCTAGTTAGCCATTCTTCTAACCTTTTTTCAAGATTCTTAGCTTCCTTGAACTGGGTTAGAACATGCTTCTTTAGCTCAGAGGAGTTTCTTATTACCCACCCTCTGAAGCGTACTTCTGTCAGTTTGTCAAACTCATTCTCCACCTAGTTTTGTTCCCTTGGTGGCGAGGAGTTGTGGTCCTTTGAAGGAGAAGAGGCATTCTGGTTTTTGGAATTTTCAGCCTTTTTGTGCTGTTTTTTCTCCTCTTCGTGCATTTATCTACCTTTGCTCTTTGATGTTGGTGAGCTTTGGATGAGGTTTCTGTCTAGACGTCCTTTTTGTTGATGTTGATGCTATCCCTTTCTGTTTTTTAGTTTTCCTTCTAACAGTCAGCCCCCTCTCCTGCAGGTCTACTGTAGTTTGCTGGAAGTCCACTCCAGACTCTATCTGCCTGGGTATCACCAGCAGAGGCTGCAGAACAGCATAGATTGCTGCCTCTTCCTTCTTCTAGAAGCTTCATCCCAGAGGGCCCCCCCCAGATGCCAGCCGGAGCTCTCCTATATGAAGTGTCCGTCGACCCCTGCTGGGAGGTGTCTCCCAGTCAGGACACACAGGGGTCAGGGACCCCTTGAGGCAGTCTGTTTCTTAGCAGAGCCCGAGTGCTGTGCTGGGAGATCCACTGCTCTCCAGAGCTGGCAGGCAGGAACGTTTAAGCCTGTTGAAGCTGCACCCACAGTCGCCCCTTCCCCCAGGTGCTCTGTCCCAGGGAGATGGGAGTTTTATCTATAAGCCCCTGACTGGGGCTACTGCCTTTCTCTCAGAGATGCCCTGCCCCGAGAGGAGGAATCTAGAGAGGCAGTCTGGTTACAGTGGCTTTGCTCAGCTTCGGTGGGATCCACCCAGTTCAAACTTCTGGGAGGCTTTGTTTACACTGTGAGGGGAAAACCACCTACTGAAGCCTCAGTAATGGCAGACGCCCCTCCCCCCACCAAGCTTGAGAGTCCCAAGTGGACTTCAGACTGCTGTGCTGGTTGCAAGAAATCAAGCCAGTGGATCTTAGCTTTCTGGGCTCCGTCGGGGTGGGCTCTGCTGAGCTAGACCACTTGGCTCCCTGGCTTCAGCCTCCTTTCCAGGGGAGTGAACGGTTTTGTCTCACTGGCGTTCCAGGTGCCACTGGGGTTTGAAAAAATATTCCTGCAGCTAGCTTGGTGTCTGCCCAAAAGGTATTCCAGTTTTGTGCTTGAAACCAGGTCCCTGGTAGCATAGGCACCATAGGGACTCTCCTGGTCTGCAGGTTGCGAAGACCATGTGAAAAGCATAGTATCTTGGCCTGAGTGTCCTCAGGGCACAGTCCCTCGTGGCTTCCCTTGGCTAGGGGAGGGAGTTCCCCATCTCTTTCCCTTCCCAGGTGAGGCAACGCCCCACCTTGCTTCAGTTTGCCCACCGTGGGCTGCACCCACTTTCTAACCAGTCCCAATGAGATGAGCCGGGTACCTCAGTTGGAAATGCAGAAATCACCTGCCTTCTGTGTTGATCTCGCTTAGAGCTGCAGACCGGAGCTGTTCTTATTTGGCCATCTTGCCAGCCACTGTCTAATGGCTTTTCAGAGTACCTGCTTCAGTTATCTCCACGTGTATATAAAAGTTTATTCATTACCTCATAGACACACTGAGCTTGACTGCTGGAACTGGTTAGAAGAAACCACAATGTTTATAGTACATACAGTAAATACAAGGCTAACCATAGCATGATGATGCAAGAAAGGATTTACCAAAGCAGAGAAGGGGAAAATGAGGCTTTTTTTATTCCAGTGGGCACAGGGAAAAAATAAAATTAAAACTAATTGACAAGTTATGCCCTAGGCGAGAGCTGAACTGTAGATGCATACATCTAGCAGCAACAATTGTGCACAAAGCAAATAGGTTTCTCCATGAATTGTCTTTGGCAAATTCTTAGAAATATTTAAAACATTTGTTACAGTCTTCGTTTTATAAAAATGTCTTTTTTAAAAGGAGTAAGAGAATGTTAAATACTTCATACTAGACAGACTTTGTTATTAAGAACTTTTACTGTATTAACTTTTTCTAGTTCATATCTTATTAAATATTAACAAAAGTGCATTCATATACATTGCCTCAGGCTGAGGAAGAATAAAGATTATTGGCCACATACAATTGTGCCCCTGATGGCCTTTTCCAGGTAGCTCACCAGTAAGAAAATGTGCTTAATGACTTCTCTCTGATTGGTTTTAGAGAATAAGAAACATGCAGTTGAAAGTCAGAGTACTTTAAAGCAAGAGGCATCTGTCCAAAGACTGGTTGATGAAATCTGGGGAAAGGGAGGGAAATACAAAGAATACTGTGGCTGCCCTATAAGGGAACAGGAATTCAAGGCAGTATCCAAAGTTAGAGGTAAAGGAGCGGGCAGAATGGTGCTCTGGTGCGGTAAGCAATTCTTAAGATGGACTTAAGGTAACCACCACTTGGCATACATGTCCTTTATAATTCCCATCTGTTTCAGTGTGGGCATGACTTGTGAATATGAAGAAATTTTATTCCTGTGATTAAGTTACTGATCATTTTATTGTGAGTTAATCAAAGGGGAGATTATCCTGAGTGGATCTTGCCTAATCAAGTGAGCTCTTAGACAAGTGGCCACAGCAGATGTTCTCATGTTGGCCTTGAGGAAGCAAACAGCCATGTTGTGAGAGGAGGGTACTTTGTAGTAAGGACATGAGAGTGGCTTTCTAGGACCTGAGATTGTTCCCTGTCCGACAGCAAGAAAACAGGATTTCACTCTTAAGTTGCAAGTAATTGAATTCTGCCAACAACCAGTGAGCTTGTAGAAGACCTCAAGCCTCAGATGAGATTGATACCATGACTTCAGCCCTGTGAGATCCTGAACAGAGGACTCAGTTAAACTGTATCTGGACTCCTGACCCATAGGACTGTGAGATAATAAACGGGTGTTGTCTTAAGCCACTAATTACATGTCAATTTGTTACAGAGCAATAGAAAACGACCACAGACTTTGGTACTTGGAGTGGAGTGCCACTGTAACAAATGACTAAAATGTGAAAGGGGGCTTTGAAATCAGGTACTGAATTGAGGCTGGAAGAATTTTGAAGAGCATGATAGAGAAAGCCCAAATTGCCTTAAACAGACTTTCAGTAGAAATAAGGACTTTAAGGATGCTGCTGGTGAGGGCTCAGAAGGAAGTAAGGAACAGATTATTGGAAAGTAGAGGAAGGGGGACTGTAGCGTTGTAGTTAGCAGGAAATTTGAGATTTGAGCCCTTGTTCTGAATTATTTGAAAGATGTTATTCAGACTTACCACAGTGTGCAAACAACTATTTATTCGGAATGTGGTAGCATTCCAATAAGACATCTTTTGGAGGCAGGAAAAAGGTATAGACTAATTTTTTACACTTGCAGAAGGGAAAACTGCAGCCATATTTAAGTTTTAAGTCACAAAATTTTTGGTAATTTGTTACATCAATAATAGGAAATTAATAAAGAAGACATGCTGAGCACTACCCCAAAAGTAGAGACATTCACTGCACTGTCATTGTTTATTTTGAAACTGTAAACACAGGGATATGTTGTACCAGAGGACTGAAGACATAACCTGCATACAAAGTGAGCTTGAATGATTGTAAACCATTTTTAATTTACTCTCCACAGGAACTCTATAGCTGAGTTTGTGTGTGTTGGGTCGTATTGGTATAACTGGAAGTTCTCTAAATTTACCTTTATGGACAATAGGATTCTTATTAAAGAGAATGTGCTAATTTGAAGCTGATGTATACATATTAATAAAATTCAACAGTAACTTCATCGATTGTATAGAACTTGGACCAAGAAAATATTTTTCTGGGGAAAAGTATTTTATCATTAACATTGTTTAAAATTGCCAGAGCATGATGAAAATTTAAGCAGACAAAGTTGGTTTTTCTGTTTTTAAATTTTCTACAGAGAATACACCTTTTTTATAGCCTGCACTCAGTGTGGACAATTCTCATTACCCAACTTCGCTACATCATTATTGTTTTCACAAATTTGTCATTCAGATAAATAGTATCATAACTGATTGTTCAAAAATAAAGGCATGTATGTATGTTATGTAAACGGTCATTTTGCCATGCCTAAATGTTTCTATCTCTAGAATTGTGAAAACATTACAACTGTCAATACGTTGTTGGTTTCCTGAATTACACTGCTGCCACTTGACTATATAACTGGCTAGTTTTTGAAATGTTTTAAATTTTGGATTCAGGGAACACATGTGCAGGTTTGTTACCTGGGTATATTGCATGATGCTCAAGTTTGGAGTATAGATGGTCCCATCACCCAGATAGTGAGCATAGTACCCAATAGGTAGTTTTGCAGCACATAAACTCCTCCTTTACTCTCCCCCTCTAGTAGTCCCCAGTGTCTGTTGTTCTCATCTTTATGTATATTTGTATTCAATGTTTAGCTCCTACTTACGAGTGAGACCATGTTGCTGCAAAGGACATGATTTCATTCTTTTTTATGGCTGTGTAGTATTTCATGGTTCATGGTGTATATGTGCCACATTTTCCTTATCCCCGACACCATTGATGGACATCTGGGTTAATTTTACATCTTTGCTATTGTGAATAGTGCTGCTATGAACGTATGAATGCATATGGCTCTTTGATAGAATGATTTATTTTTTTGAGACAAGAGTCTTACTCTGTTGCCCAGGTTGGAGTGCAGTGGCATGATCTCGGCTTACTGCCATCTTCGCCTCACAGGTTCAAGTGATTCTCATGCCTCAGCCTCCTGAGTAGTTGAGATTATAGGCATGCACCACAATGCCCAACTGATTTTTGTATTTTCAGTACAAATGGGATTTCACCATGTTGGCCAGGCTGGTCTCGAATTCCTGGCCTCAAGTGATCCACCCACCTTTGCCTCCCAAAGTGCTGGGATTACAGGTGTGATGGCCTAGAACAATTTATTTTCCTTTGGTACATACCCACTAATGGGATTGCTGTGTTGAATGGTAATTCTAAATTCTTTGAGAAACCTCTAAGCTGCTTTCCACAATGGCTGAACTAATTTACGTTCCCCCCAGCAATGTATACATGTTCCCTTTTATCCACAGCCTTACCAACATCTGTTATTTTTTAAATTTTTATAGCCATTCTGACTGTTGTGAGATGGTATCTCACTGTGATTTTGATTTTTATTTCTCTGATGATTAAAGATGAGCATTTTTTTAAATATATTTGTTGGTTGGCTACTTGTATGTCTTTTTCTAAGAAGTGTCTGTTCATGTCTTTTGCCCACGTTTTCATGAAGTTATTGGTTTTTCGCTTGTTCAATTGTTTAAGTTACTTATAGACTCTGGATATTACACCTTTGTCAGATGCAGTTTGTTAATATTTTCTTCCATCCTGTAGGCTGTCTGTTTACTCTCTTAATAGTTTCTTCTGGTGTGCAGAAACTCTTTAATTAGGTCCCATTTGTTAATTTTTGTTTTTGTTGCAATTGCTTTTGAGGACTTAGTCATAAATTCTTTGCCAAAGCTGATATCTAGAAGGGAATTTCCTAGATTTTCTTTCAAGATTTTTATAGTAAGAAATCTTAAATTTAAATGTTTTATCCAGCATGTTAATTTTTGTATGTGGTAAAAGGAAGGGGTTGTTTCATTCTTCTGCATAGGGCTAGCCAGCTATTCCAGCACCATTTACTAACTAGAAACTTCTTTCCTCATTTCTTATTTTTATCAAATTTATTGAAGATCAGTTGGTTGTAGGTGTGCAGCTTTATTTCTGGGTTCTCTTACTCTCTTTCATTGGTCTATATGTCTGTTTTTGTACCATTATCATGCTATTTTGCTTACTGCAGCCTTGTAGTATAGTTAGAAGTTGTGTAATGTAATGCCTACAGCTTTTTTATTTTTGCTTAGGATTGCTTTGACTATTCCAGCTCTTTTTTGGCTTCATTTGGAATTTTTTTTTCTATTTTTGTGAAAAATGATGTTGGTAGTTTGATATCATTGAATCTGTAGATTGCTTTGTGTAGTATAGCCATTTTAACAACATTGATTCTTCTAATCAATGAGCATGTAATGTTTTCTTATTTGTTTGTGTCATCTATTATTTCTTTCATCAGTGTTTTATAGTCCTCCTTGTAGAGATCTTTTCCTTCCTTAGATAGGTGTATTCCTAGGTATTTTATATTTTGTGGCTTTTGTAAATGGAATTGCATTATTGATTTGGCTCTCAGCTTGAATGTTATTGGTGTATAGAAACGCTACTGATTTTTGTACATTGATTTTGTATCCTGAAACTTTATTGAAGTAATTTATCAGTTCTGGGAGCTTTTGGGCAGAGTATTGTTTTCTAGGTATAAAATCATATCATTGGCGAAGAGAGATAATTTTACTTTTTCTTTTCCTATTTGGATACCTTCTTTTTATTTCTCTTGCCTGATTGCCCATGGAGGATTTTACATGGGAGATTTTTACTGGCCAGTCCTAGAACTGATATGTATCTTCTACTCACATTCTTTCAAATATAACTCAGTCCCCTGCAAGAGGACTGCAGAGGAGAGGGGGAAATTTATTCTAGGCATGTGCCCAGGAAAATGAGGAGAAAAATATTTTGATGATTACCTACCCAGTCACTGTTACAGTAGGTAGTTATTCTTGTCTCCCATGCATATGATTGATTTCAGCTTATTCAGCTTATTCATTTCTCAAATTCTAGAAACAAGTTCCCAGTCTGTTACTCTGTTACCCAGTGAATTTCTAACTGCACACTTCTTTTTTTTAAACCAGCTTTACTGAGGTATAATTGTGAAATGAAATTGTATATATTTAAGTTGTACATGATGTTTTGATACACATATACAATACATTATGAATGGATTACCACAATCAAGCTAATTAACATACCTATCACCTCCCGTTATTACCACTTGTTTTTTTCTGGTGAGAATACTACAGATCAACTCTCTTACATTTCACGTATACAATACTTTATTAACTATAGTCATCATTTTGTACATCAGGAGTCCAGAACTCATTCATCTTACAATTGAAGGTCTGTGCCCTTTGAAAACTATCTCTTCATTTCCTTCACCCCAGCCACTGGCCATCACCCTTCCACTCTCTGCTTCTATAAGTTCAACTGTTTCAGAGTTCACATATAAGTGAGATCATGCAGTAATTGTCTATCTGTATCTGGCTTATTTTACTTTGCATAATGCCCTCCAGGTTTATGTGTTGTAACAAATAACAGAATTTTCTTCATTTTTAAGGCTGAATATTATTTTATCATATATATATATATATGGTGTATACATATATATATGGTGTGTGTATATATATACATATGTATATATACACCATATTTTCTTTATTCATTCACCCATCAATAAACATGTAAGTTGTTTTCTAGGCTATTGTGAATAATGCTCCAGTGAGCACTGGGGGTGCAGTATGTCTTTGAGAAGTGATTTTATTTTCTTTGTATATATACTCAGAAAGTGAGACTGCCAGATAATATGGTTATTTTATTTGTAAGATTTTGAGGAACCTCCATACTAATTTCATAATGACTTTACCAATTTATAATACATTCTCAACAACAGTGTACAAGGGGTTCCTTTTCTTCACATCCTCACCAATACTTATCTTTTTACTTTTGATAATAGCCATTCTAACAGGTGTGCGGTGATATTTAATTGTAGTTTCAATTTGCATTTTCCTGGTGATTGGTGATGTTGGACATTTTTTCACATACCTGTTGGCCATTTGCATTTCTTCTTTGAAAAAATTTCTATTCAGGGTCTTTGACAATTTTTCTTTTCTTTTTTTTTTTGCTATTGAGTTGTATGAATTTCTTATATTTTTGGATATTAACCTCCAATCAGATATATGACTTGCAAATATTTTTTCTCATTACCTATGCTTCCATTGATTTCATTTTTTTCTTTGCTATGGAGAAACATTAGATTGATGAAGTCTCGGTTGTATATTTTTCCTTTTGTTCCCTGTGCTTTTGGTGCCATTAAAAAAAAATTATTGCCAAGACAAATGTCATAAAGATTTGGCCTTATTTTCTTCTGGTAATTTTATGCTTTCAAATCTTACATTTGAATCTTTGATCTATTTTGAGTTGATTTTTGTATATGAGGTGAATAAGGGTCCAATGTCATTCATCAGCATGTGGATATCTACTTTTGCCAACAGTATTTATTGAAGAGACTGTCATATCCCCCTTGTGTTTTCTTGGCTTTTTTTTTTAGATCAAATTACCATAAACTATTGGGCTTATTTCTGGTCTCTCTCTTTTCTTCCATTGATCTATGTATCTGTTTTTATATCAGTACCATGCTGTTTTGATTACTGTTGCTTTGTAATATAATTAGAAACAGTTTTTAAATTTTTGTTCAAGATTGCTTTGGCTATTCAGATCTTTTGTGGTTCCATGTGAATTTTATAATTTCTTTTGCTATTTCTGTGAAAATTTCATTGGAGTTTTGACAGGGATTGCATTGAATCTGTAGACCACTTTCAGTAATATGGACATTTTAACAATATTAATTCTTCCAATCCATGAACATGGTATATCTTTCTATTTGTTGGAGTCTTCTTCGGTTTCTTTCATCATTGTCTTATAGTTTTGGGTGTAGAGATCTTTTACCTCCTTGGTTAAATTTATTCTTAGACATTTTATTTTTTACAGCCATTGCAAATGGGGCAGTTTTCTGGATTACTTCTTCAGATAGTTCATTTTTAGTTTATAAAAATGCTTACAATTTTTTATGTTGCTTTTGTGTCCTGCAACTTTACTCAATTCATTCATTAGTTCTAACAGTTATTTTGGTGGAGTACTTAGGGCCTTCTATATATAAGACAGTGCTATCTTTAAATAAATCATGCTGCTATAAAGACATATGCACACGTATGTTTATTGCGGCACTATTCACAATAGCAAAGACTTGGAACCAACCCAAATGTCCAACAATGATAGACTGGATTAAGAAAATGTGGCACATATACACCATGGAATGCTATGCAGCCATAAAAAATGATGAGTTCATGTCCTTTGTAGGGACATGGATGAAGCTGGAAACCATCATTCTCAGCAAACTATCACAAGGACAAAAAACCAAACACCACATGTTCTCACTTATAGGTGGGAATTGAACAATGAGAATACATGGACACAGGAAGGGGAATATCACACACCGGGGACTGTTGTGTGGTGGGGGGAGGGGGAAGGGATAGCATTAGGAGACATACCTAATGCTAAATGATGAGTTAAAAGGTGCAGCACGCCAACATGGCACATGTATACATATGTAACAAACCTACACATTGTGCACATGTACCCTAAAACTTAAAGTATAATAATAATAAAATAAAAAACAAATAAATAAATAAATAGATAATGTTACTCCTTTCCTATTTGGATGCTGTTTATTTCTTTTTATCTTCTATTTGCTCTCTAGGACTTCCAGTGCTTTTAAATAGAAGTGGCAAGAGTGGGCATTCTTTTCTTCTTCTCAATCTCAGAGATAAAACTTTCAGCTTTTTACAATTAAGTATGATGTTAGCTATAGGCTTGTCATATATATTTTTTTAAAAGATTTTTAAAAAATTTAAATTATTAACATTTTTGTGGGTACATGGTGTATATATTTATGGGGTACATGAGATGTTTTGATAAAAGCATGCAATGTGAAATAAGCATATCATAGGGGGAAATAGGATATCCCTCACCTCAACCATTTATTATTTGAATTACAAACAATCCAATTATGTTCTTTTAGTTATTTACAAATATATAATTAAGTTATTATGACTATAATCACCCTCTTGTACAGTCAGATAGTAGATCTTATTCATTCTATTTTATTGGACCCATTAACTCTCCCCACCTCCTCCCCCCCTCAGCCTCCCACTACCTATCCCAGCCTCTGGTAACCATCCTTCTACTCTTGATGTCCATTAGTTCAATTTATTGGACTTTTAGATCCCACAAATGAGTGAGAACATTCAACGTTTGTCTTTCTGTGCCTTATTTCACCTAAAATAATGATCTCCAGTTCCATCTATGTTGTTGCAAATGATAGAATCTCATTATTTTTTATTGCAGACTTTATTGTGTGTATGTATCACATTTTCTCTATCAGTTCATTTGTTGATGGACACTTAGGTTGCTTCCAAATGTTACCTATTGTAAACAGTGCTGCAACAAACATAGGAGTGCAGGTATATCCCTGATATACTGATTTCCTGTCTTTTGGGTATATACCCAGCAGTGGGATGGCTGGATCATATGGTAACTCTATTTTTAGTTTTTTGAGGAACCACCAAACTGTTCATAGTGGTTGTACTAATTTACATTTTAACCAACAGTGTACAAGGGCTTCCTTTTCTCCACATTTTCACCAGCATTTGTTACTGCCTGTCTGTTGGATGTAAGACATTTTAACTGGGGTGAGATGGTATCTTATTGTACTTTTTATTTGCATTTACCTTATGATCGATGATGTTGAGCACCTTTTCATATGATTGTCACTTCTATGTCTTCTTTTGATCAATGTCTATTCAGATCTTTTGCTCACTTTTTGATTGGATCATTATATTTTTTTCTTTTGAATTGCTTGAGCTCCCTATATATTCTGCTTATTAATCCCTTGTCAGAGGGGTAGTTTGCAAATATATTCTCCTATTCTGTGCATTGTTGATTGTATTATTTGCTGTGTAGAAGTTTTTTAACTTGATATAATCTCATTTGTCCATGTTTGCTTTGATTACTGGTGCTTGTGGGCTATTACTCAGAAAATCTTTGCCCAGATCAATGTCCTGGAGATTTTCTCCAATATTTTCTTGTAGTAGTTTCATAGTTTGAGGTCTCAGATTAAAGTCTTTAATGCATTTTAATTTGATTTTTGTATATGGTGGAAGATAGAGGTTTAGTTTCATTCTTTTGCATATCGATATCCAGTTTTCTCAGCATCATTAATCTAAGACTTTTTCCTCATGTATGTTCTTGGCTCCTTTATAAAAATAAGTTAGGTGGCTCATACCTGTAATCCCAGCAGTTTGGGAGGCCAGGCAGGTGGATCTCTTGAGGTCAGGAGTTTGAGACAAGCTTGGCCAACATGGTGAAAACCTGTCTCTACTAAAAATACAGAATCAGTTGAGCCCAGGAGGTGGAGGTTGCAGTGAGCCAAGATTACACCGCTGTACTCTAGCCTGGGCAACAGAGCAAGACTCTGTCTCAAAAAAAAAAAAAGTTCACTCTAGATAAATGGATTCATTTATAGGTTCTCTATTCTGTTCCATTGGTCCGTCTGACTCCTTTTTATTCCAGTGCCATGCTGTTTTGCTTACTGTAGCTCTGTAGTATAATTTGAAGTCAGGTAATGTGATTCCTCCAGTCTTGTCATTTTTGCTTAGGATAGCTTCGGCTATTCTAGGTCTTTTGTGGTTCCATATAAATTGTAGGTCTGATTTTTCCATTTCTGTGAGGAATGTAATTGGTATTTTGTTGGGGATTGCATTGAATCTATAGATTGCTTTGAGTAGTATGGACATTTTAACAATATTGATTTTTTTCTGATTTATAAACATAAAATTCTTTTCTATTTTTTAATGTTCTCTTCAATTTTCTTCATCAGTGTTTTTCAGTTTTTGTTACAGAGATTTTAAATTCTTTAGTTAATTTCTAGGTATTTAATTTTATGTGTAGCTATTGTATATGGGATTACTTTTTAATTTATTTTTTACATTGTTCACTGTTGGCATATAGAAATGCTACTGATTTTGTACATTGATTTTGTATCCTATAAATGTACTGAATTTGTTTATCAGTTTTAATAGTTTCTTGGTGATATCTATAGGTTTTTCCAAATATAAGATTATATCATCAGCAAACAAGGACAATTTGACTTCTTCCTTTCCAATTTGGATTCTCTTCATATCTTTGTCTTGTCTGATTACTCTAGCTAGAACTTACAGTACTATGTTGAATAATAGTAATGACAGTGGGCATCCTTGTATTCCAGATTTTAAAGGAAAGGCTTTTAGTTTTTCCCCATTCAGTATGATACTCACTGTGGATCTGTTGTATATAAATTTTATTATGTTGAGGTATGCTTTTATCTATATTCAGTATTTTGAGGGTTTTAAAAATGATGGATGTTTAATTTTATCAAATGCTTTGTCAGTATCAATTGAAATGATATGGCTTTTATCCTTCATTTTCTTGATGTGATGTATCATGTTGATTGATGTGCAATTGTTGAAACATTCTTGCATCCCAGAATTAAATCCCACTTGATCATAATGAATAATCCTGTTAATATATTGTAGAACTTAGTTTGCTACTATTTTGTTGATGATTTTTGCATTAATATTGTTGTATTAGTCTGTTCTCACACTGCTAATAAAGACATACCTGAGATTGGGTAATTTATAAATGAAAGAGGTTTAAGTGACTCATAGTTCCACGTGGCTGGGGAGGCCTCACAGTCATGGTGAAAGGCAAAGGAAGAGCGAAGTCACGACTTGCATGGTGACAGGCAAAAGAGAGTATGTGCAGGAGAACTTCTTTTCATAAAACCATCAGATCTTGTGAGACTTATTCAGTATCATGAGAACAGCACAGGAAACATCTGCCCCCATGCCCATCAGGTCCGTCCCATGACGTGGTAATTATGGGAGCTACAGTTTATGATGAGATTTGGGTGGGGACAGAGACAAACCATATCATTTCATCCCTGACCCCTCCCAGATCTCATGTCCTCACATTTTAAAACCAATCATACCTTCTCAATAGTCTCCCAAAGTCTTAACTCATTTCAGCATTAACTGAAAAGCCCACAGTCCAAAGTCTCATCTGAGACAAGGCATGTCTTTTCCACCTATGAGCCTGTAAAATCAAAAGCAAGTTAGTTACTTTCTAGATAAAATGTGGGTACAGGCATTGGGTAAATGTTCTCATTCCATATGGGAGACAATGACCAAAATGGAGGGGCTACAGGCCCAATGCAAATCCAAAATCCAATAGGGCTGTCATTAAACCTTAAAGTTCCAAAATAATCTCCTTTGACTCCACGTCTCACATCCAAGTCATGTTGATACAAAAGGGGGGTTCCCATGGTCTTGGGCAGCTCTACTCCTGTGGCTTTGCAGGATACAGCCCTTTTTCTGGCTACTTTTACAGGCTGGCATTGAGTGTCTGTGGCTTTTCCAGGCACACAGTGCAAGCTTTCAGTGGATCTACCTTTCTGGGGTCTGAAGAACAGTGGCCCTTTTCTCACAGCTCCCCTAGGCAGTGCCGCAGTGGGGACTCTATTTGGGAGCTTCAAACTCACATTTCCCTTCCACACTACCCTAGCAGAGGTTCTCCATGAGGGCCCCACCCCTTCAGTAAACTTCTGGCCAGACATCCAGGCATTTGCATACATCATCTGAAATCTAGGCGGAGGTTCCCAAACCTCAACTCTTGACTTTTCTGCATCTGAGGACTCAACACTATGTGGAAACTGCCAATGATTGGGGCTTGCACCCTCTGAAACCATTGAGCTGTACCTTGGCCCCTTTTAGTCATGGCTGGAGCAGCTGAGATGCAGGGCACCAAGTCCCTATGCTGAACATAGCAGGTGGGCCCTGGGCCTGGCCCACCAAACTGTTTTTTCCTCCTATGCCTCTGGGCCTGTGATGGGAGGCACTGCCGTGAAGGTCTCTGACATGCTTTGGAGACATTTTCCCCATTGTCTTGGTGATTAACATTTGGCTCCTCATTACTTATGTAAATTTCTGCAGCTGGCTTAAATTTCTCCCAAGAACATGGGGTTTTCTTTTGCATCATCAGGCTGCAAATTTTCCAAAGTTTTCTTCTGCCAAATACCCTAAATAATCTCTCTCAAGTTAAAATTTCTACAGATACCTAGGGCAGGGGCAAAATGGCACCAGTCTCTTTGCATAGTAAGAGTAACCTTTACTCCAGTTCCCAACAAGTTCCTGATTTTCATCTGAGACCACTTCGGCCTAGAACTTATTGTCAGTATCACTATCAGCATTTTGGTCAAAGCCAATCAACAAGTCTCTAGGAAGTTCCAAACTTTCACACATCTCCCTTTCTTTTTCTGAGCCCTCCAAACTGTTCCGGCCTCTGCCTTTTACCCATTTCCAAAGTCACTTCCACATTTTTGGGTATCTTTATACCAGCACCCCAATACTGGTACCAATTTACTGTATTAGTCTGTTCTCACACTGCTAATAAAGACATACCCAAGACTGGGTAATTTTTAAAGGAAAGAAGTTTAATTGAGTCACAGTTCCACGTGGCTGGGGAGGCCTCACAATCATGTCAGAAGGCAAAAAAGGAGCAAAGTCATGTTTTGCATGGTGGCAGGTAAAAGAGAGCATTTTCAGGGGAGCTCCCCTTTGTAAAACCATCAGACCTTGTGAGACTTATTCAGTATCATAAGAACAGCATGGGAAAGACCTACCCTCATGATTCAATTACCTCCTACCAGGTCCCTCACACAACTTGTGGGAATTATGGGACCTACAATTTAAGATAAGATTTGGGTGGGGATACAGCCAAATCATATCAATTATTCAGAGGTATTGGCCTGCAGTTTTCTTTTTTTGATATGTTCTTGGTATCAGTGCAATACTGGCCTCATAGAATGAGTTTGGAAATATTCCCTCCTCCTCTATTTTTTAGAATAATTTCAGTTGGATTAGTATTAGTTCTCCTTTAGGTGTTGGTAGAATTCAGCAGTGAAGACATTGGGTCTTGGACTTTTTTCTTGAGAGATTTTTTTTATTATAGTTTTGATCTCATTACTTGTTATTGGTCCGTTCAGGTTTTGAATTCGTCCCTGGTTTATTCTTTGTAAGTTGTATGTGTCTAGAAATTTGTCCATTTCTTGTAGATTTTCCAATTTATTGGCATATAGTTGCTCATAGTAGCCACTAATAATCCTTTGACTTTCTGCAGTATCAGTTGTAATATCTTTTTTTAAATTTTCATCTTCTCTCTTTTTTTCTTAGTCAGGCTAAAAGTTTGTCAATTTTGTTTAACTTTTTACAAAACTAACTTTTGTTTCATTGATCTTTGTATTTTTTAATTTCAATTTCCTTACTTTCTTCTCTGATCTTTATTATTTCTTTTCTTCTACTAATTTTATTAGGTTTGGTTTGCTCTTGCTTTTCTAGTTCAAGATGCATAGTTAGATTTTTTTTGAAGTTTTTACTCTTTATTATGTAGCCACTTATAGCTATAAACTTCACTCTGAGTACTGCTTTGTTGTATTCCATATGTTTTGGTATGCTGTGTTCCCATTATCATTTGTTTCAATAAATTTTTTAATTTTCTTCTTAATTTCTTCATTCACCCACTGGTCATTCAGAAGCATATTGATTAATTTCCATGTAGTTGTATATTTTCTTTTTATTTATTTTTATTTTTTATTTTTGCATAGGTATCGGGGTATGGTTGGTTTTTGGTTACATGAGTAAGTTCTTAAATGGTGATTTGTGAGATTTTGGTGCACTTATCACCCGAGCAGTATACACTGCATCACATTTGCAGTCTTTTATTCCTCACTCCTCCCATCCTTCCCCACTGAGTCCCCAAAATCCATTGTATCATTCTTATGCCTTACATCCTCATACGTTTGCTCTCATATTTCAGTGAGAACATACAATGTTTGGTTTTCCATTCCTGGGTTACTTCACTTAGAATAATAGTCTACAATCTTATCTAGGTTGCTGCACATGCCATTAATTGATTCCTCTTTATAGCTGATTAGTATTCCATCATATATATATATATATATATATATATATATATATAAATCACAGCTTTTTTATCTACTCGTTGATTGATAGGCATCTGGGTTGGTTCCACGATTTTGCAGTTGCGAATTGTGCTGCTATAAACGTGTGTGTGCAAGTATCTTTTTCATATAATGACTTATTTTCCTCTGAGTAGATACCCAGTAGTGGAATTGCTGGATCAAATATTAGTTCTACTTTTAATTCTTTAAGGAATCTCAACACTGTTTTCCATAGTGGTTGTACCAGTTTATATTCCCACCAGCAGCGTAGAAGAGTTCCCTGATAACTGCATCCATGCCAACATCTACTGTTTTTTAATTTTTTGATTATGACCATTTTTTGCAGGAGTAAGGTGGTATCGCATTGTGGTTTTGATTTTCATTTTTCTGATCATTAGTGGTGTTGAGTATTTTTTCATATGTTTGTTGGTCATTTGTGTGTATTCTTTTGAGAATGTCTATTCATGTCCTTAGCCCACTTTTTGATGAAATCATTTGTTTATATCTTGCTGACTTAAATTTATTGTAGATTCTGGACATTAATTTTCTGTCAGATGTATAGATTGCAAAGATTTTCTCCCACTCTGTGGGTTTTCTGTTTACTCATCTGACTGTTCCTTTTGTCGTACAAAAGCTCTTTAGTTTAATTAAGTCCCAACTCTTTATCCTTGTTTTTATTACATTTGCTTTTGGGTTCTTGGTCATGAAATCCTTGGCCAAGTCAATGTCTACAAGGGGTTTTCCAATGTTATCTTCTAGAATTTTTATAGTTTCATGTTTTAGATTTAAGTCCTTAATCTATCTTGAGTTGATTTTTGTATAAGGTGAGAGATAAGTATCCAGTTTTATTCTCCTACATGTGGCTAGCCAGTCATCCCAGGAATATTTGTTGAAAATGATGTCTTTTCCCCACTTTATATTTTTGTTTGTTTTATTGAAGATCAGTTGGATATAAGTATTTGGGTTCATTTCTATGTTCTCTACTCTGTTCCACTGGTCTATGTGCCTATTTTTATACCAATATCATGCTGTTTTTGTGACTATGGCCTTATAGCATAGTTTGAAATCAGGTAGTGTCATGCCTACAGATTTGTTCTTTTTGCTTAGCCTTGCTTTGTCTATGTGGAATGTGTTTTTGGTTCATATGAATTTTAGAATTGTTTTTTTCTAATTCTGTGAAGAATGATGGTAGTATTTTGATGGGGATTGCATTGAATTTGTAGATTGCTTTTGGCAGTATGGTCATTTTCACAATATTGTTTCTACCCATCCATGAGTATGGGATGTGTTTCCATTTGTTTGTGTCATATATGATTTCTTTCAGCAGTGTTTTGTAGATTTTCTTATAGAGGTCTTTTGACTCCTTGGTTAGGTATATTCCTAAGTATTTTTTTTTTTTGCAGCTATTGCGAAAGGGATTGAGTTCTTTATTTGATTCTCAGCTTAGCTGCCGTTGGTGTATGGAAGAGCTAATAATTTGTGTACATTAATCTTGTATCTTGAAATTTACACAATTATTTTATCAGTTCTAGGAGCTTTCTGAAAAAGTCTTTAGGGTTTTCTAGGTATACAATCATATCATCAGCAAACAGTGACAGTTTGATTTCCTCTATACCGATTTGGATGCTCTTTGTTTCTTTCTCTTTTCTGATTGCTCTAGCTAGGACATCCAGTACTGTGTAGAAGAGGAGTGGTGAGAGTGGGTGTACTTGTCTTGTTCCTGTTCTCAGAGGAAATGCTTTCAACTCTTCCTCATTCAGTATTATGTTGGCTTTGGGTTTGTCATAGATGGCTTTTATTTCATTGAGGTATGTTTCTTGAATGCCAATTTTGCTGAGAGTTTTAATCATAAAGTGATGCTAGATTTTGTTGAATGGTGTTTCTGCATCTATTGGGATGGCTATGTGATTTTTGTTTTTAATTCTGTTTATGTGGTGTATCACATTTATTGACTTGCATATGTTAAACCATCCCTGCATCCCTGGTATGAAACCTACTTGATCATGGTGGATTATCTTTTTGATATGTTGTTGGATTTGGTTAGATATATTTTTTTTAAGGATTGTAGCATCTATGTTCATCTGGGATATTGGTCTGTAGTTTTCTTATTTGCTTATGTCCTTTCCTGGTTTTGGTATGAGGGTGACACTGACTTCATAGAATGAATTAGGGAGGGTTCCTTCTTTCTCTCTATTGTCGAATAGTGTCAATAGAATTGGTACCAGTTCTTCTTTGAATGTCTGATAGAATTCTTTTATGAATCCATCTGGTCCTGAACATTTTTTTGTTTCTATTTTTTAAATTACCGTTTTAATCTCGCTGCTTTTTATTGGTGTCTTCAGAGTATCTAATTCTTCCTGTTTTAAGCTAGGAGGGTTGCATTTTTCCAGGAGTTTATCCATCTCTTATAGGTTTTCTAGTTTATGTGCATGAAAGTGTTCAGAGTAACCTTGAATGACCTTTTGTATTTCTTTGGTGCCAGTTGTAATATCTCTCGTTTTATTTCTTGTTGAGATTATTTGGATTTTCTCTCTTCTTTTCCTGGGTAATCTTGCTAACGGTTTATCAACTTTATTTATCTTTTCAAAGAACCAGCTTTTTAAAAACAAATTATCTTTTGTATTTTATTTTTTTTGTTTTAATTTCATTTAGTTCTCTGATCTTGGTTATTTCCTTTCTTCTGCTGGCTTTGGACTTGATTTGTTCATTTCTCTAGTTCCTTGGGGTGTGACCTTAGATTGTACGTTTCAGCTCTTTTAGTCTTTTTGATGTAGACATTTAGGGCTGTTAACTTTTCTATTAACACCACCTTTGCTGTATCCCACAGGTTTTCATAGGTTATGTCACTATTGTCATTCAGTTTGAATAATTTTTTAATTTGTATTTTAATTTTGTTTTTGATCTAATGCTCATTCAGGAGCAGGTTATTTAATTTCCTTTCATTTTCATGGTTTTGAAGATTCATTTTGAAGTGAATTTCCAGTTTTATTCCACTGTGGTCTGAGAGAGTGCTTGGTATAACTTCAATTTTCTTGAATTTATTCAGGCTCATTTTGTGGCCTATCATATGGTTTATCTTGGAGAAATTTCCATGTGCTGTTGAATAAAATGTGTATTCTGAGGTTGGATGGAATATTTTGTATATATCTGTTAAGTCCATTTGTTCCAAAGCACAGTTTAAATCCATCGTTTCTTTGTTGACCTTCTGTCTTGATGTCTTGTTTGCTAGGTCTCTAGCAAATCCAGGGATGTTTTCCTCAATTATTCCCCCAATATGTTTTCCAATGTTTTAGAATTCTCTTCTTGCTCAGGGACACCGATTATTCTTAGGTTGGGTCATTTAACATATTCTCAGACTTCTTGGAGGCTTTTTTCATTTCTTTAAAATTCTTTTATCTTTGTCTTTGTTGGATTGGTTTAATTCAAAGACCTTGTCTTCGAGTTCTGAGTTTCTTTCTTCTATTTCTTCAATTCTATTGCTGAGACTTTTCAGAGCATTTCCCATTTCTATAGGTTTGCCCAGTGTTCTGAGAAGTTTTGATTGTTTTTTATTTATGCTGTCTATTTTCTTGATTATTTCTCCCTTCACTTCTTGTATCATTTTTTGGGGATTTTCTTGCATTGGGCTTTGCCTTTCTCTGGTGCCTCTTTGATTAGCTTAATAACTAACCTCCTGAATTCTTTTTCAGGTAAATAATGAATTTCGTCTTGGTTTGGATCCATTGCTGGTGATCTAGTGTAATTTTTTGAGGGTGATAAAGAGCCTTTTTTTGGGGTCATATTACCAGAGTTGATTTTCTGGTTTCCTCTTATTTGGGTAGGCTCTGTCAGAGGAGAGGTCTAGGGTTGAAAGCTGTTATTCAACCCTAGACCCACGTGGTGTTCCCTTGATGTAGTAGTCTTCCCCTTTTCCTATGGATATCACTTCCTGAGAGCCAAGCTGTAGTGATTGTTATCTCTTCTGGATCTAGCTACCCACCAAGTCTACCAGGCTCCAGGCTGGTACTGGGGGTTGTCTGCACAGAGTCCTGTGATATGAACTGTCCATGGGTCTCTCAGCTGTGAATACCGGCACCTGTTCCAGTGGAGGTGGCAGGGGGTTGAAATGGATTCCATGAGGGACCTTAGCTTTGGTAGTTCAATGCTCTATTTTTGTGCTGGTTGGCCTCCTGCCAGGAGGTGGTGCTTTCCAGAGAGCATCAGCTGTGGTAGTATGGAGTGGTAGTGGTGGTGGGTGGGGCCCTAGAACTCCCAAGAGTATATGGCCTTTGTCTTCAGCTACCAGGATTGGTAGAAAAGGACCATCTGGTAGGGGCAGAGCTAGACCTGTCTAAGCTCAGATTCTTTTTGGGTGGGTCTTGCTGCGGCTGCTGTGGGTTGCATGGGTGAGGTCTCAGGTCAATGGATTGATGTACCTAGAAAGATTATGGCTGTCCTTGCTGAGTCCTGCAGGTTGTGAGGAAAGTGGGGGAGAGCCAGCAGTCACAGACCTCACCCAACTCCCAGACAATTTGAAGGGCCAGTCTCACTCCCACCATGCCCCCCATAACAGCACCAAGTCTGTTTCCAGGCAGTAGGCAAGCAGGGCTGAGAACTTGCCTCAGGCTACCCTCCTCCCAACTCCAAAAGAAAAGGGCTTTATTTCTTCTCCTGCCTGTGGAGTCTGCATGCCAGATTTGTGCCCTCCTCTGAGTTTTGACCAGGAGGCTTCTTGACCAGTTCAAATTGTTACAAAGTTTAGCTGGAGACTTCCTTCTCCCTGGGGTGTTTTTCCCACATCTCTGGCTGCCTTCCCAAAGGATTCCTGTGATGCCAGGCAGGAGTGGCCTACTTGGGGACTCAGCAAGCTCCCAGGGCCTTTTGTGCTGCTTCCTCTACCCTTGTATTTTGCTCAGCTCTCTAAATTGACTCATCTCCAACTAAGGTCGAAATATTTTCTCACAAAGTAGACCTTCAACTTTCCCAATGAAGGTTTGTGTTCATGGGTGGAGGATCTCCCTTTCCTTCTTCCACAGTTTGGGCACTCAGTATTTGGAGTGTCTCCTGGGTCCTGCAGTAGCAGTCCACTTCCTTCAGAGGGTCTGTGGGTCCACTCAGGATACCTGATTCATTTCCACAGTTGTTCTGGAGCTAAAATTCACAATGCTAAAATTCTGCATGCTGCTCTGTTTGTCTGAGTTGGAGCTGTAATCTAGTCCTGCCTCCTGTACAACCTGATGATCCTGAGTCTCCATTTTTATATTTTCCAAAATTCTTGTTATTAATTTCTAGTATTATTCCACTGTGGTCAGAGAAGATGCTTGATATTATCGCATTTTTTCAATGACTTAATATGTGTTTTGTGACCTAACATATGGTTTATCCTAGAGAATGATCTGTGAGGTGAGGAAAAGAATGTTTATGCTGTAGTTGTTGAATGAAATATTCTGTAAATATCTATTAGATCCATTTGGTCTATAGTGCAGATTAAGTCTGACGTTTCTTTGTTGATCTTTTTGTCTGTCATAGCTAGAAGGAGGTGCTGAAGTTTCTAGCTATGATTGTATTGAGGCCTATCTCCCTCTTGAGCTCTAACAATTTTTCCTTTATATATCTTTGTTCTCCAGTGTTGGGTGCGTGTATATTTAAAATTATTATATCCTCTTGCTGAATTGTCCGGTTTATCATTATATAGTGACCCTCTTTGTCTCGTCTCATAGTTTTTGTCTCGAAATCCATTTTGTCTGACATAAGCATAGTGACTCTTGCTTTTTTTTTTCTCCATTGGTGTGGCATATTTTTTTCATCCTTTTTTTCAGTCTATGTGTATGTTCATAGGTGAACTGTGTTTCTTGTAGGCCACAGATCAATGAGTCTTGTTGTTTTATCTATCTAGTTATTCGATGTTTTTTAATTGGACAGTTTTGTCCATTTTCATTCAATGTATTTTTGATAAGTAAAAACTTATTCTGGCCATTTTGTTATTTGTTTTCTAATTGTTGTATGGTCTTCTTTCCCTTCCTTCCTTCCTTCCTTCTTTTCTTTCTTTCTTTCATTCCTTTCTGTCTTCCTCTAGGGAATAATATTTTATCTGATAATATAATTTAGTTTTTTGCTTTTTGCTTTTTATTTTTTGTATATCCATTTTGTTTTCTGGTTTGAAGTTACTATGAGGCTTGCAAATACTATCTTTCAACCCATTATTTTTACCTGAGAACAACTTAACACTATTTGTATAGACAAACAAAAAGAAAACTCTGTGGGTTAACTTCATCCCCCTACCTTTTAACCTTTTGTTGTTTATATTTGTTATTGTCTTTACTATGTCTTGAAAAGCTGTTGTGGTTATTATTTTTTATTAGTTCATTGTTTAGTTTTTCTGGTTATGATAAAAGTAGCTTATACACCATAGTCACAATGTTATAATATTCTCTGTTTTTGTGTGTACTTACTGTTACCTGTGAATTTTATATGTTCAGGTGATTATTTGTTGCTCATTAATGTTTTTTTCTTTCTAATTGAAGTACTCCCTTTAGCATTTCTTCTAGGACAGGCCTGGTATTGATGAAATCCTTCAGCTTTTGTTTGTCGGGGAAGTATTTATTTCTCTATGTTTGAAGAATGTTTTCACTGGATATACTCTTCTAGGGTAAAAGTTTTTTCCTTTCAGCACTGTAAATATGTTATGCCACTCTCCTTTAGACTGTAAAGTTTCCACTAAAAAGTGTGCTGCATTGTACGTTATTTGTTTCTTTTCTCTTATTGCTTTTATAATCCTTTCTTTATCTTTGACTTTTCAGAGTTCAATTATGTCTTGAGATAGTCTTCTTTAGGTTAAATCTGCTTGATGTCCTATTATCTTCTTGTACTTGAATATTGATGTCTATTTCTAGGTTTGAGAAGTTCTCTACTATTACTTATCTACCCCCATTTCTTTCTCTGTACCCTCTTTAAGGCCAATAACTTTTAGATTTGCCCTTTTGAAGATATTTTCTAAATCCTTTAGGCATGCTTCATTGTTCCTTATTCGTTTTTTGTTTGTCTCTTCTGACTGTGTATTTTGAAATAGCCTGTCTTCAAGCTCCCTAATTCTTTATTCTGCTTGATCAATTTTGCTGTTAAAGAACTCTGGTGCATTCTTCAGTATGCCAATTGCATTTTAAATCTCCAGAATTTCTGCTTGATTCTTTTAAATTATTTTAATTTATTGGTTAGGTGTATTTGAGAGAATTCTGAATTTGTCCCCTATGTTATCTTGAATTTCTTTCAGTTTCCTCAACATAACTGAGTTCTCTTTCTGAAAGGTCACATATCTCTGTTTCTTCAGGATTGATCCCTGGTGCCTTATTTAGTTTATTGGTGGGGTCATGTTTTGCTGGATGGTGTTGATACTAGTAGATGTTCTTTGGTGTCTGGGCATGGAAGGGTTAGGTATTTTTTGTAGTCTTCACTGTCTATACTTATTTGTAGTCATTCTTCTTAGGAAGACTTTTCAGATATTTGAAAGAAACTAGTTGTTATCATCTAAGTTGTATCTGCTTTAGGGGCCACCCCAAGCCCTGTAATGCTGTAGATCTTGCAGACTTATATATGTACTACCTTGATGGTCTTGGATAAGACCCAGGAGACTTCTCTGGGTTTCTAGGCAGAGACTTTTACTCCTTTTACTTTCTCCAAAAAAATACAGAGTCTCTCTTTTCTGAGCCCCCTAAAGCTGGGGGTGGAGTGATATTATTGCCATTACCTCTATGACTGCACTGGGTCAAACCTAAAGCCAGCACAGTGCTGGGTCACCTCAATACCTGTTGTCACCACTCTCTGGCTACTGCCTATGTTCACTCAAGTCCCTGGGGCTCTACAAACTGCAGATAGCAATGCCAGCCAGGCCTGTGTCCTTCGTTCAGGGCAGTGAGATCCCTCAATTACCAGGTGGGTTCAGAAATGCTATTTGGGAGTTAGAAACCATAGTCAAAAATTTTAGAATTCTACATGGCATTCTATTGTGCAGTGACTGAGCTGGTACTCAATTCACATGATGCAGTCCTTTCCACTTTTCTCTTCCCTGTCCAAAAGCAGAGAAGCCTCATCCTGTAGCCATTGCCTTCACAGATCATGAAGAGTACTGCTGGACTACTGAGAATGGTCCTTTAAGGCCCAAGGTCTTTCAAGGCAGCTTGCTGTGAATGCTCCCTGGCTTAGGAGTCAAACCTCAGGGCAGTGGACTCCCCTCTGGCCCAGGGCAGATCCAGAAATGCCATCCAAGAGTCAAGTCCTGAAATTGGTGACCCCAAGAGCTTACTTGGTGCTCTACCCACTTGTGATGGTTATGTGCTGAGTCTTACCTGGAGCCAGCAAGTCTCAGAGGCTCACCCAAGCCAGTGATATAGTACCAGGGTATTGCTGCTGGTTATTCAGGACTCAAGGGCTATTTAGCTAGCACATGATGATTACTGTCAGGACTTCATCCTTTACTTCAAGACAATGGGTTTCCTTTTGGCCCTGTATGTGTCTTGAAATGTCATCTGGGAACTTGGACCTGGAATGGGGGCCTCATGACTCTGACTAGTGCCCCATTCTGCTGTGGCTGGTCTGATATTCTAAATGTAAGACACAGGCCTTCTTACTATTCTTTCTCCTCTCCTCAGGTGGAAGGAAAAGGGTCTATTTATGGAGTCCGGGTTTAGGGGAGGAATGATGCCGGGATTCCCTTGGCTGCCCCAGCTGGAATCTCAGTATGTCATGTCCCCCACCCCACCCCCAGTCCACTATCTGTGGGCCTAGTTCTGCCATAGGACTCACCTAAGAATTGTAGTCATTATGGCCTAGACTGCCTTTCAAGTTTACTTGGAGATACAGAGCACTGTAGCCCTTGGTTTGCAAGTATTTAACTTTGGATCCTGGGATTAGCAATTCCCTTCTGGCTAGGGCTGGTTTAAATGCTCCCTCTGTGGGCGGGCATAAGCTGAGTTTGTTCTGTTTTTCCTTTCTGCTCTAATAGGAAAGCACTGAGTTCGATGCCTCACAATTGCTGTGTTCTCCTTCCCCTAGCACCCTGAGACACTTTCCACACCATGCTGCTGCCGCCCAGGGTTTGGGAGGGGTGGCGTCAGAGATTCAGGACTGTTTTTTTAAATGTCTTCAGTACCAATTTTAGCACTATGAAGTTAAAAGCAGGTGCTATGAGTGCTCACCTAATTTTTTGATCTTATGAAGGTATTTTTTCTGGGTAGTTTTTAACTTGGTGTCCTTGTGGGGTAGGGTTGGGGAGTCAACCAGTGGCACTTTCTACTCCACCATCTTGCTCTTCCCTTTTCACATACGACCTTTATTGTGTTTAGGTATTTTTTTGTACCTCATTTTTTGAGTTTTTAAAAATGAAAGTTTGTTGAATTTTTTCGACTGCTTTTTCTGCATGAATTGAGATGATTATATGATTTTTGTCCTTCATTCTGTAAATGTGGTATGTCACATGTATTGATTTGTGTATGTTTAACCTCCCTCGCATCACAGGGATAAATCCCACTTGATCATGATGTATGACCATCTTAATGTGATGTTTAGTTTGGTTTGCTAGTATTTTGTTGAGGATGTTTGCATCTATGTTCATCAGGGATATTGGGACTATAGTTTCTTTTCTTGTAGTATCATTGTCTGGCTTTGATATTATGGCAGACCAATTCTCCCTGATGATCACACAGACAGGCCTGCATAACACTTCAGTTACACAGACAAATTTCCACAGAGCTGTCTTAACATTGGGCAAATAGTTAAACCTAGGGAAATCAGTGCCCATATATCAAAGCTAGAAATGAAACATATGGTCAGCAGGAGCCTTTGATGGGCTTCTCTCTAACCTGGAGCAAGCCAAAATAATAGAGACAGACAGTCTTACATTCCTAGTGCCAGGACCTGTCTCAGGTCAAAGAAATCTGAGACACATCAAGGTAATAGAGGCAGTTGTTTGAATAGAGTCATTGGAGATCTAAGGCATGTCTCCCGACCAAGCTGTGAAGGAGATAAGACAGAAATAATCACTCCATTACCACAGTAAACAAGACTTGAAGGTACTGGAGCCTTTTTAATCAGACTTAGCAAGCATTTTTTTTTTTGCCTCTGACCTTCTAGTTGTAACAAAATTAGTTATCAATAGACTTAGCCGAATGCTATACTGCACGTAGACACATAACCCCAACCTATATAAGCACTAAGAAAATTTTAACACTTTGAATTGGTCTGGTGAAATTATCTGCAGCCTTCTCCCTATATTTGGTAACAGCAATAAATTCCCTTCTTTCCTAGTTTGTCTGCTTCTCATTACTAGGTCTCGAGAAAACACAGCCAGACCCAGCTTGGTTCCGAGAACACTATCAGGGTAATGCTGGCATCATTAAATGAGTTTGGAAGTATTTCCTTCTCTTCAGTGTTTTGGAAAGAATTTTAGAAGGATTGTTATTAATTCTTTAAATGTTTGATATAATTCACCAGTTAAGCCATATTTTGCCTTTTTTTCTGATATTAGTCCTGATATTAGTCTGTTCAGATGATCCGTTCCTCATGACTTAGTTTTGATAGTTTGTATGTTTTTGGAAATTTATCCATTTCTTCTTGGTTATCGAATTCATTGGTTATAATTGTTCATAGTACTTTTAATCTTTTATATTTCTGTGGTATGAGTTCTGAAAACCAAAAAGTATTGGAGACAAGTCTCAATGAATTTATAAAGCTTATTTTGCCAAGATTAAGGACACACCCATGACACAGCCTCAGGAGGTCTTGACGACATATGCCCCAAGTGGTCAGGGTACAGCTTGCTTTTATACATTTTAGAGACACATAATACATCAGTCAGTACATGTAAAATTTACATTTATTCAATCTGGAAGGGTGAGACAACTGGAAGTGGGGGCTTCCAGGTCAGAGGTAGATTAATTACTTTTTATATATTTTTAAAATTTTTAATTTTTTTCATGTTATTGTGGTACAGGTAGTATTTGGTTACATGAGTAAGTTCTTTAGTGGTGATTTGTGAGATTTTGGTGCACCCATCACTCAAGCAGTATACAATGCACCACATTTGTTTGTAGTCTTTTATCCCTCGCTCCCCTCCCACTCTTTCCCCCAAGACCCCAAAGTCCATTATATCATTCTTATGTCTTTGCATCCTCAGAGCTTAGCTCCCATATATCAGTGAGAACATATGATGTTTGGTTTTCCATTCCTAAGTTACTTCACTTGGAATAATCGTCTACAATCTCACCCGGGTCACTGCAAATGCTGCTAATTCATTCCTTTTTATGGCTGAGTAGTATTCCATCATATATATATATATATATATATATATATATATATATATATATATATGTCACAGTTTCCTTAAGCACTCATTGATTGATGGACATTTGGATTGGTTCCACAATTTTGCAATTGTGAATTATGCTGCTATAAACATGAGTGTGCAAGTATCTTTTTCGAATAATGACTTATTTTCCTTGCAGTACATACCCAGTAGCGGGATTGCTGGATCGAATAGCAGCTCTACCTTTAGTTCTTTAAGGAATCTCCACACTGTTTTCCATAGCAGCTGTACTAGTTTACATTCCCACCAGGAGTGTAGAAGTGTTCCCTGATCTCCGCATCCATGCCAACATCTACTGTTTTTTAATTTTTTGATTATGGTCATTCTTGCAGGAGTAAGGTGGTATTGCATTGTGGTTTTGATTTGCATTTCCCTGATCATCAGAGATGTTGAGTATATTTTCATATGTTTGTTGGCCATTTGTATATCTTGTTTTGAGAGTTGTCTATTTATGTCCTTAGGCCACTTTTTTATGGGATTGTTTTTTTCTTACTGATTGGTTTGAGTTTCTCGTAGATTCTGGATATTAGTCCTTTGTCAGATGTATAGATTGTGAAGACTTTCTCCCACTCTGTGGGTTGTCTATTTACTCTGCTGACTGTTCCTTTTGCTGTACAAAAGTTCTTTAGCTTAATTAGGTCCCAGCTATTTATTTTTTGTTTTATTGCATTTGCTTTTGGGTTCTTGGTCATGAGAACCTTGCCTAAGCCAATGTCTAGAAGGGTTTTTGCCAATGTTATCTTCTAGAATTTTTGTAGTTTCAGATCTTAGGTTAAGTCCTTAATCCATCTTGAGTTGATTTATTATAAAGTGAAAGATGAGGATCCAGTTTTGTTCTCCTACATGTGACTGGCCAATGATCCCAGCACCATTAGTTGCAAGGTGTATCCTTTCCCCCCACTTTATTTTTTATTTATTTATTTATTTTTTTGCTTTGTCGAAGGTGAAGGTCAGTTGGCTGTGAATGTTTGGGTTTATTTCTGGCTTCTCTATTGTGTTCCATTGGTCTTTGTGCCTATTTTTACACCAGTACCACGATGTTTCGGTGACTATTGTCTTACAGTATAATTTGAAATCAGGTAGTGTGATGCCCCCAGATTTGTTCTTCTTTCTTAGTCTTGCTTTGGCTATGCGGGCTGTTTTTTGGTTGCATGTAAATTTTAGATTTTTTTTTAAATTCTGTGAAGAAAGATGGTGGTATTTTGATGGGGATTGCATTAAATTTGTAGATTGCTTGTGGCAGTATGGTCATTCTCACAATATTGATTCTACCTGTCCATGAGCATGGGAGGTGTTTCTATATCTTTGTGTCATCTATGATTTCTTTCAGCAGTATTTTGTAGTTTTCTTTGTAGAGGTCTTTTGACTCCTTAGCTAGGTATATTACTATGCATTTCATTATATTTTTGCAGCAATTGTAAAAGAAGGTGAGTTCTTCATTTGATTCTCTGCTTGGTCGCTGTTGGTGTATAGAAGATCTACTGATTTGTGCAGATCTCTCAGCAGAAACTCTACAAGCCAGAAGAGAGAGGGGGCCAATATTCAACATTCTTAAAGAAAAGAATTTTCAACCCAGAATTTCATATCCAGCCAAACTAAGCTTCATAAGTGAAGGAGAAATAAAATACTTTACAGACAAGCAAATGCTGAGAGATTTTGTCACCACCAGGCCTGCCCTAAAAGAGCTCCTGAAGGAAGCGCTAAACATGGAAAGGAAACATGGAAAGGTACCAGCCGCTGCAAAATCATGCCAAAATGTAAAGACAATCGAGACTAGGAAGAAACTGCATCAACTAATGAGCAAAATAACAAGCTAACATCATAATGACAGGATCAAATTCACACATAACAATATTAACTTTAAATGTAAGTGGACTAAAAGCTCCAATTAAAAGACACAGACTGGCAAATTGGTTAAAGAGTCAAGACCCATCAGTGTGCTGTATTCAGGAAACCCATCTCACGTGCAGAGACACACATAGGCTCAAAATAAAAGGATGGAGGAAGATCTACCAAGGAAATGGAAAATGAAAAAAGGCAGGGGTTGCAATCCTAGTCTCTGATAAAACAAACTTTAAACCAACAAAGATCAAAAGAGACAAAGAAGGCCATTACATAATGGTAAAGGGATCAATTCAACAAGAAGAGCTAACTATCCTAAATATATATGCACCCAATACAGGAGCACTCAGATTCATAAAGCAAGTCCTGAGTGACCTACAAAGAGACTTAGACTCCCACACAAGAATAATGGGAGACTTTAACACCCCACTGTCAACATTAGACAGATCAATGAGACAGAAAGTCAACAAGGATACCCAGGAATTGAACTCAGCTCTGCACCAAGCGGACCTAATAGACATCTACAGAACTCTCCACCCCAAATCAACAGAATATACATTTTTTTCAGCACCACACCACACCTATTCCAAAATTGACCACATACTTGGAAGTGAAGCTCTCCTCAGCAAATGTAAAAGAACAGAGATTATTACAAACTGTCTCTCAGACCACAGTGTGATCAAACTAGAACTCAGGATTAAGAAACTCACTCAAAACCGCTCAACTACATGGAAACTGAGCAACCTGCTCCTGAATGACTACTGGATACATAACGAAATGAAGGCAGAAATAAAGATGTTCTTTGAAGCCAACGAGAACAAAGACACAACATACCAGAATCTCTGGGACACATTCAAAGCAGTGTGTAGTGGGAAATTTATAGCACTAAATGCTCACAAGAGAAAGCAGGAAAGATCCAAAATTGACACCCTAACATCACAATGAAAAGAACTAGAAAAGCAAGAGCAAACACATTCAAAAGCTAGCAGAAAGCAAAAAATAACTAAAATCAGAGCAGAACTGAAGGAAATAGAGACACAAAAAACCCTTCAAAAAATTAATGAATCCAGGAGCTGGTTTTTTGAAAGGATCAACAAAATTGATAGACCACTAGCAAGACTAATAAAGAAGAAAAGAGAGAAGAATCAAATAGACACAATAAAAAATGATAAAGGGGATATCACCACCGATCCCACAGAAATACAAACTACCATCACAGAATACTACAAACACCTCTATGCAAATAAACTAGAAAATCTAGAAGAAATGGATAAATTCCTTGACACATACACCCTCCCAAGACTAAACCAGGAAGAAGTTGACTCTCTGAATAGACCAATAACAGGAGCTGAAATTGTGGCAATAATCAATAGCTTACCAACCAAAAAGAGTCCAGGACCAGATGGATTCACAGCCGAATTCTACCAGAGGTACAAGGAGGAACTGGTACCATTCCTTCTGAAACTATTCCAATCAATAGAAAAAGAGGGAATCCTCCCTTACTCATTTTGTGAGGCCAGCATCATCCTGATACCAAAGCCAGGCAGAGACACAAGCAAAAAAGAGAATTTTAGACCAATATCCTTGATGAACATTGATGCAAAAATCCTCAATAAAATACTGGCAAACCGAATCCAGCAGCACATCAAAAAGCTTATCCACCATGATCAAGTGGGCTTCATCCCTGGGATTCAAGGCTGGTTCAATATACACAAATCAATAAATGTAATCCAACATATAAACAGAACCAAAGACAAAAACCACATGATTATCTCAATAGATGAAGAAAAGGCCTTGACAAAATCCAACAACCCTTCATGCTAAAAACTCTCAATAAATTAGGTATTGATGGGACCTATCTCAAAATAATAAGAGCTATCTATTAGAAACCCACGGCCAATATCATACTGAATGGGCAAAAACTGGAAGCATCCCCTTTGAAAACTGGCACAAGACAGGGATGCCCTCTCTCACCACTCTTATTCAACATAGTGTTGGAAGTTCTGGCCAGGGCAATTAGGCAGGAGAAGGAAATAAAGGGTATTCAATTAGGAAAAGAGGAAGTCAAATTGTCCCTGTTTGCAGACGACATGATTGTATATCTAGAAAACCCCATTGTCTCAGCCCAAAATCTCCTTAAGCTGATAAGCAACTTCAGCAAAGTCTCAGGATACAAAATCAGTGTGCAAAAATCACAAGCATTCTTATACACCGATAACAGACAAACAGAGAACCAAATCATGAGTGAACTCCCATTCACAATTGCTTCAAAGAGAATAAAATACCTAGGAATCCAACTTACAAGGGAAATGAAGGACCTCTTCAAGGAGAACTACAAACCACTGCTCAATGAAATAAAAGAGGATACAAATAAGTGGAAGAACATTCCATGCTCATGGGTAGGAAGAATCAGTATCGTGAAAATGGCCATACTGCCCAAGGTAATTTATAGATTAAATGCCATCCCCATCAAGCTACCAATGACTTTCTTCACAGAATTGGAAAAAACTACTTTAAACTTCATATGGAACCGAAAAAGAGCCCGCATCACCAAGTCAATCCTAAGCCAAAAGAACAAAGCTGGAGGCATCACACTACCTGACTTCAAACTATACTACAAGGCTACAGTAACCAAAACAGCATGGTTCTGGTACCAACACAGAGATATAGATCAATGGAACAGAACAGAGCCCTCAGAAATAATGCCGCATATCTACAACTATTTGATCTTTGACAAACCTGAGAAAAATAAGCAATGGGGAAAGGTTTCCCTATTTAATAAATGGTGCTGTGAAAACTGGCTAGCAACATGTAGAAAGCTGAAACTGGATCCCTTCCTTACACTTTATATAAAAATCAATTCAAGATGGATTAAAGACTTAAACGTTAGACCTAAAACCATAAAAACCCTGGAAGAAAACTTAGGCATTACCATTCAGGACATAGGCATGTGCAAGGACTTCATGTCTAAAACACCAAAAGCAATGGCAACAAAAGCCAAAATTGACAAATGGGATCTAATTAAACTAAAGAGCTTCTGCACAGCAAAAGAAGCTACCATTAGAGTGAAGAGGCAACCCACAAAATGGGAGAAAATTTTCACAACCTACTCATCTGACAAAGGGCTGATATCCAGAATCTACAATGAACTCAAAGAAATTTACAAGAAAAAAACAAACAACCACATCAATAAGTGGGTGAAGGATATGAACAGACACTTCTCAAAGGAAGACATTTATACAGCCAAAAAACACATGAAAAAATGCTCACCATCACTGGCCGTCAGAGAAATGCAAATCAATACCACAATGAGATATCATCTCACACCTGTTAGAATGGCAATTATTAAAATGTCAGGAAACAACAGGTGCTGGAGAGGATGTGGAGAAACAGGAACACTTTTATAGTGTTGGTGGGACTGGAAACTAGTTCAACCATTGTGGAAGTCAGTGTGGCAATTCCTCACGGATCTAGAACTAGAAATACCATTTGACGCAGCCATCCCATTACTGGGTATATACCCAAAGGTCTATAAATCATGCTGCTATAGAGACACATGCACACGTTTGTTTATTGTGGCATTATTCACAATAGCAAAGACTTGGAACCAACCCAAATGTCCAACAATGATAGACTGGATTAAGAAAATATGGCACATATACACCATGGAGTACTATGCAGCTATAAAAAATGATGAGTTCATGTCCTTTGTAGGAACATGGATGAAATTGGAAATCATCATTCTCAGTAAACTATCACAAGAACAAAAAACCAAACACCGCATATTCTCACTCATAGGTGGGAATTGAACAATGAGATCACATGGACACAGGAAGGGGAACATCACACTCTGGGGACTGTTGTGGGGTGAGGGGAGGGGGGAGGGATAGCACTGGGAGATATACCTAATGCTAGATGACTAGTTAGTGGGTGCAGCGCACCAGCATGTCACATGTATACATATGTAACTAACCTACACATTGTGCACATGTACCCTAAAACTTAAAGTATAATAATAATAAAAAAAGAAGATCTACTGATTTGTGTACATTAATCTTGTATCCAGAAACTTTGCTGAATTCTTTTATCAGTTCGAGTATAGTTTTTAGAGTTTTCAGGGTAAACAATAATATTGTCAGCAAAGAGTGACAGTTTGACTTCCTCTTTATCGATTTGGATACCCTTTATTTCTTTCTCTTTTCCAATTGCTCTGGCTAGGATTTCCAGTACTATGTTGAAGAGGAGTGGTGAGAGTCGGCATCGTTGTGTTTTTCCCATTCTCAGATGGAATGCATTCAGTTTTTCCCCATTGGGTATTATGTTGACTGTGGGTTTGTCATTGGTAGATGGCTTTTATTACTTTAAGGTAATAATGTTTCTTTATGCTATTTTTCCTGAGAGTTTTATTCATAAAGGGATGCTTAATTTTGTCGAATTTTTTTTTTGCATCTGTTGAGATGATCATGTGATTTTTCTTTTTAATTCTGTTTATATGTTGTATCACATTTATTCACTCGCATATGTTAAACTATCCCTGCATCCCTGGCATAAAACCTTCTTAATCAGGCTGGATTATCTATTTGATATGTTTTTGGATTTGGCTAGCTAGTATTTTGTTAAGAATTATAGCATCTATGTTCATCAGGGATATTGGTCTGTCATTTTCTTTTTTGGTTATGTCCTTCTTTGGTTTTGGTATTAGGGTGATGCTGGTTTCATACAATGAATTATGGAAGGTTCCTTCTTTTTCTTTCCTCTGAAATAGTGTCAAAAAGATTGCTATCAATTCTTCTTTCAATGTCTGATAGAATTCTGCTGTGAATCCTTCTGGTCTTTTACTTTTTTTATTGGTAATTTTTTAATTACCCTTTCAGTGTCTCTGCTTGTTATTGGTCTTTTCAGGGTATCTAATTCTTCCCGATTTAAGCTAGGAGGGTTGTATTTTTGCCAAGAATGTATCCATCTCTTCTAGGTTTTCTAGTTTTTGTGTGTAAAGGTGTTGATAGTATCCTTGAATAATCTTTTGTATTTCGGTAGTGTTAGTTGTAATTTCACCTGTTTTGTTTCTTAGTGAGGTTCTTTGGATTTTCTCTTTTCTTGGTTAGTCTTGCTAATGGCCTATCAATTTTGTTTATCTTCACATAGAACCAGCTTTTTGTTTCATTTATCCTTTCTATTGTTTTTCTTGTTTCAATTTTATTTCATTCTGCTCTGATCTTGGTTATTTCCTTTCTTCTGCTGGGTTTGGGTTTGGTTTGCTCCTGTTTCTCTAGTTTTTTGAGGTATGACCTTAGAATGTCATTTTCTGCTCTTTCAGTTTTTTTAAGGTAGGCATTTAGGGCTGTAAACTTTCCTCTTGGCATCGTCTTCGCTGTATTCCAGACGTTTTTGTAGGTTGTGTGGTTATTGTCATTCAGTTGAAAGAAATTTTTAATGTCCATCTTGATTTCATTTTTTATCCAAAGCTCATTCAAGAGCAGTTTATTTAATTTTCATGTATTTGCATGATTTTGAAGGTTCCTTTTGGAGTTGATTTCCAGTTTTATTCCACTGTGGTCTGAGAGAATGCTTGATATAATTTCAATTTTCTTAAATTTATTGAGGCTCATTTCATGGCCTGTCATATGGTCTATCTTGGAGAAAGTTTTCTGTACTGTTGAATAGAATGTGTATTCCGTGGCTGTTGGATGAAATGTTCTCTATATATCAGTTAAGTCCATTGGCCCAAGGTATAGTTTAGATCCATTGTTTCTTTGTTGACTTTCTGTCTTGATGACCTGTTTAGTGTTGTCAGTGGAGTATGGAAGTCCCCCACTATTAGTGTATTACTGTCTGTCCCATTTCTTAGGTCTATTAGTAACAGTTTTATTAATTTGGGAGCTCCAATGTGAGGTGCATATATGTTTAGGATTGTAATATTTTCCTGTAGGACAAGGCCTTTTACTATTACATAATGTCCCTCTTTATCTTTTTAAACTGCTGTTGCTTTAATGTTTGTTTTGTGTTATATAAGAATAGCTACCTCTGATCACTTTTGGTGTCCATTTGCATGACATGCCTTTTTCCCACCCTTTTACTTTAAGTTTTTGTGAGTCCTTATGTGTTAGGTGAGTCTCCTGAAGGCAGCAGATAGTTAGGTGTTGAGTTTGTATCTGCTCTGTGGTTCTGTATTATTTAAGTGGAGCATTTAGACCATTTGCATTCAATGTTAGTATTGAAATGTTGGGTACAATTGCATTCATTGTGCTCTTTGTTGCCTGTGTACTTTTTTGTGTGTATTGTTTTTGCTTTTTAACTTGTATACTTGTTTTATAGGTCCTGTGTCATTTGTGCTTTAAAGAGGCTCAGTTTTGATATATCTCCAGGATTATTTTCAAGATCTAAGCTCCTTTTAGCAGTTCTTGTAGTGGTGGCTTGGTAATGGCAAATTCTCTCAGCATTTATTTGTCTGAAAAAGACTATATCTTTCCTTCATATATGATACTCAGTTTCACTGAATACAAAATTCTTGGCTTATAATTATTTTGTTAGAGGAGGCTAAAGATAGGTCTCCAATCCCTTCTAGCTTGTAGAGTTTCTGCTGAGAACTCTGCTGTTAGTTTTTCTTTATAGGTTACCTGGTGCTTCTGTCTCACAGCTCTTAAGATTTTTTCCTTTGTCTTCATTTTGGATAACCTGATGACAATGTGCCTAGGCAATGATGTTTTTGTTCTGAAATTTTCAGGTGTTCTTTGTACTTCTTGTATTTGGATGTCTAGGCCTCTAGCAACACCAGGGAAGTTTTCCTTTATTATTTCCCCAACTATGTTTACCAAGTTTTTAGAATCCTCTTCCTCAGGAACACCAATTATTATTAGGTTTGGTCATTTAACATAATGCAAGACTTCTTTGAGGCTTTGTACATATTTTCTTATTCTTTTTTCTTTGTCTTTGTTGGATTGGGTTAATTCAAAGACCTTGTCTTTGAGCTCTGAATTTCTTTCTTCTTTGTTCAATTCTATTGCGGAGAGTTTCCAGAGCATTTTGTATTTTTAAAAGTGTGTCCAAACTTTCCTGAATTTTTGATTGTTTTTTAATTTAAGCTATCTTTTTTTTAATATTTCTTTCTTCACTTATTGTATTGTTTCTTGGATTTTCTTTCATTGGGCTTTGCCTTTCTCTGGTGCCTACCTTATTAGCTTAATGACTAACCTCCTGATTTTTTTTTTTTTTTCAGATATATCAGGGATTTCTTCTTGGTTTGGATCTGTTGCTGGTCAACTAGTCATATTAACATAGTTGGTTTTCTGGTTCCTTCTCATTTGGGTAGGCCCTGTCAGAAGGAAGATCTAAGGATGAAAGCTGTTGTTCAGATTCTTTTGTCCCATTGGTTTTTCCCTTGATGTAGTACTTTTCCCCTCTTCCTATGGATGTGGCTTCCTGTTAGTCATACTGCATTGATTGTTGTGTTTCTTCTGGGTCTAGCCACCCTGTGAGTCTACCTGGCTCAGGGCTGGTACTGGGGGTTGTCTGCACAAAGTTCTGTGTGGTGAACTGACTATGGGTCTCTCAGCCATGGATACAAGTGCCTTTTCCTGTGGAGGTGGTGGGTGGGTGCAATGGACTTCATGAGCTTTCCTACCTTTGGTGGTTTAATGCTCTATTATGTGCTGATTTGCCTCCTGCTGGGAGGTGGTGCTTTCCAGATAGCGCGAGCTGTAGTGGTATGGAGAGGGACTGGTGGTGGGCAGGGCCCTAGAACTTTTAAGATTTATATTCCCTTTGTCTACTGCTACCAGGGTGGGTAGGGAAAGACCAGGAGGTGGAGACAGGGGTAGGCATGTCTGAGCTCAGATTCTTTTTTCAGTCAGGTCTTGACGCAGCTGCTGTGGGAGATGTGGATGAGATTCCAAGGTCTGGATTTGTGTACCTAGGAAGATTATGGCTGCCTCTGCTGAGTCCTGCAGGTTGTCAGGGAAGTGGGGGAAAGCTGGCAGTCTCAGGCCTCATCCAGCTCCCATGCAAACTGAAAGACCAGACTGACTTTCACCGTGAACCCCCAACAGCTCCCGAGTCTGTTTCTAGGTGGTGGGCAAGACAGCCTTGAAAACTTACCCCAGGGTACCCACTTCTCAGCTGCAAAAAAAAAAAAAAAAAAAAAAAGAGAAGAAAAGAAAAGAAAAGAAAAGAAAAGAAAAGAAAAGAAAAGAAGAAAAGAAAAAGGACTTAGTTCTTCTCCTACCTGTGTAGTCTGCACACTGGATTTGTGCCCTCCCCTGAGTTCTGGTCAGGAGGCTTCTTGCTTTGTTCAAGTTGTTACAAATTTCAGCTGGATACTTCCTTCTCCCTGTGAAGTTTTACTCCCTGCTTCTCTGGCCACCCTCCTGATGGATCTCTGTGGTGCCAGGCAGGAATGGCCTGCCTGGGGATCCGACTAGCTTCAAGGGCCTTTCCACTGCTTCCTCTACCCCTGAGTTTCACTTGGCTCTCTAAATTGACTCAGCTCCAGGTGAGGTTGGAAACATCTCCCACAAACAGACCTTCAGTTTCTCCTGTGGGTGGATGTGTTTGGGAGAGAAGTTTCCCACTTCTGCAGATGGAGCACTCACAGTATTTGGGGCACCTCCTGGGTCCAGCAGGAGCAGTCTACTTCCTTCAGTGGGTCTGTGAGTCCTGTCAGGATTGCTGGATTGTTCTTGCTAAAATTCACAATGTGAGACTCTGCATGCTGCTCTGTCTGGAGTGGCAATCTAGTTCTGCCTCCCGTTCATCATGATCCAATGTTCTCAAGTCCTTCTGGTTTAGATACTCTAGTGTTTTTATTTCTTCGATTAGATTTTTTTTTTAATGGAGTCTTGCTCTGTCACCCAGACTTGAGTGCAGTGGCATGATCTCAGCTAATTGCAACCTCCGCCTCACAGGTTCAAGTGATTCTCCTGCCTCAGCCTCCCGAGTAGCTCAGATTACAGGCCCATAGGTAGACCATATGTATATTTAAACTTATTCTGATTGGCCATTGGTTGAAAGAGTTATTATTAGTAGAAAGGAATGTCTGATTATAATAAGGGGTTGTGGAGACCTAGGTTTTATCGTGTAGATGAAGCCTCCAAGTAGCAGGCTTTAGAGAGAATAGACTGTAAATGTTTTTAATCAGACTAAGGGTTTGTGTTAATGTTAATGCTGGAAAGGTGTAATGAGACATGTCCAACCTTCATTTTCCCACATGGTCCAAACCAGTCTTTCACTTTGAAAGTGCCAGAGTAGAGTGTGCAACCCAAGCATGTCCAGAATTGCTGTGAAGAGATTTTGAATCATTATTTCCAGAAGTGGCTAATAGCAAACTAATGATTCTGACTATAACACCACAAAACCAAGAATGATATGATAGTTTGACATGAAGAAGTAGAAATTGAAAGAGAAACGCTCTTGGAAAAGTTTATCAATAGTGCTAAAGAAATTTGCTATGCACTTCAAGCTGAGGATAGTTGGCTGAATTAATTGGTTTGGCATTTTTTGGACCATGTATAAACAACCCTCTTTTTAAAACAGATGAAAGCTACTAACATTTAGGATTATCTGTTGATGATCTTGGATAATGTGAAGCGATTTATCATAGTCTCTGGGGCACCCATGTAGTTGTCGGAAGTATGTTCACTAATGCAACACCAGACAGCCATATTATAGAGAAATTAAGGGGAAATTAGCAGTAATATTAATTCATTTGCTGTACTATTTTTATGTAACCTTGGGGTTAATATATAGGCACTGTCAAACTAAAGTCTCTAAAAGATACTTATTTGTAAGTATTTATTTCAACATTTATGAATTTACAACATTGACAAGTAATAATGGGATTTTAAAATTTCAAATGTTCATTATTCATATTATCATTGACTACATGTTGAGCACAACCGCATTGTATAGGATGTGGTAATTAGCTTGTAACCAGGATATAATCTGTTATTGTTATTTCTCTTCTTTATTGGAAAAAACCCTCATTTTAATTATTTTTATCAAAAAAAATCACACATTTTGTTATTGATGGCTGGATATGGTGGCTCATGACTGTAGTCCCAGCACTTTGGGAGGCAAGTGGATCACTTGAGGTCAGGAGTTCAACACCAGCCTGGCCAATACAGTGAAACCCTTTCTCTTCTAAACATACAAAAATTAGCCAGGTGTGGTGGCAGGCACCCATAATCCCAGCTACTTGGAAGACTGAGGCAGGAGAATAGCTTGAACCCGGGAGGTGGAGATTGTAGTGAGCCGAGATCACAGCATTGCACTCCAGCCTGGGTGACAGAGCAAGACTCCGTCTCAAACAAACAAACAAACAAACAATTTTATGAATCTTAAACTGTGTTGTGGCCTAATATATGATCTATCCTGGAGCATGTTCTAAGTGCATTTGAGAATGTATATTCTGCAACTATTGAATGGAATGATCTTAATATGTATGTTGGGTCTATGTGGTCTATAGTTCAAGCCCAATGTTACATATTGATTTTCTGTCTGCATGATCTGTCTATTTTTGACAGTGGGGTATTGAAGTCCCTTTCTGTTATTGTATTGCTATTTCTCCCTTCGCATTTATTATTTGCTTTATATATTTAGGTGTTCTTATATTTGGTGCATACATACATGCTATTGTTATATCTTCTAAACAAATTGACTTATTTGTCATTATGTAGTGACCTTTGTCTCTTGCAACAGTTTTTGACTGAAAGTCTATTTTATCTGATATGAATATAGCCAACTCAGCTGTCTTTTGTTTACCATTTTCAAGGAATATCTTTTTCCATCTCTCTATTTCAGCCTATGGGTATGTGGCCTTTCACCTTCACTGTCTTCAAAATTTTTTGTCTTTTTTTTTTTTTTAGACAGAATCTCACTGTGTCACCCAGGCTGTAGTGCAGTAGTGTGATCTCAGCTCACTGCAATTTCTGCCTCCCAGGTTCAAGTTAGTGGATTGCAAACCACAATGGCAGTGTTAAAGTATTTTTATTTTGCTATGTATTTACTTTTACTAGTGGGTTTTATACCTTTAAATGTTTTCATTTTGCATGTTACTGTTTTTATTTTCTTTCAGATTGAAGAACTCCCTTTGCCATGTTTTGTAAGTTGGTTCTGGTGGTGATAAATTCTGTCAGCTTTTGCTTATCTGGAAAATACTTTATTTCTCCTTCATATTTGCAGAATAGTTTTGCAGGTAAAGAATTCTTGGTTGGTAGTTTTTTTCTTTTAGACACTTGACTATGTCATCCCACTCCCTCCAGTCCTATATGATTTTCACTAAAAATAAAATCCAGATGAAAATGAGCTCCAGATGAATTGGAGCTTTTTTGTATGTTATTTGCTTTTTTTCTCTTGCTCCTTTTAGAATCCTCTCTTTGTCCTTGACCTTTGAGAGTCTGATTATTATGTTGTTGTAGTTGTATTTGGGTTGAATCTCTGTGCTCTGTGCTGTTCTCAGACTTCCTGTATCTGGACATTTATATCTTCCTCAAGTTTTTAAGTTTTCTCTTTTTTTATTTCTTTGAATGAGGTTTCTACTCCTTGCTCTTGCTCAGATCCCTATTGAACATCAATAATTCTTAGATTTTCTATTTTGAGGTAATTTTATATATCTGGTAGGCATTTTTTATTTAGTTTCTTTTTTTGTTTTTTCTTTTCTGACTGTGTATTTTTCATTTTCTTTTTTTATCATTATACTTTAAGTTCTAGGGTACATGTGTACAACATGCAGGTTTGTTACATAGGTATACATGTGCCATGTTGGTTTGCTGCACCCATTAACTTGTCATTTACATTAGGTATTTCTCCTAATGCTATCACTCCCCCTAACCCTTACCCCATGACAGGCCCCCGTGTGTGATGTCCCCCACCGTGTGTCCAAGTGTTCTCATTGTTCAATTCCCACCCATTAATGAGAACATGCGGTGTTTGGTTTTCTGTCCTTGCAATAGTTTGCTCAGAATGATGGTTTCCAGCTTCATCCATGTCCCTACAAAGGACATGAACTCATCCTTTTTTATGGCTGCATAGTATTCCATAGTGTATATGTGCCACATTTTCTTAATCCAGTCTATTATTGATGGACATTTGGGTTGGTTCCAAGTTTTTGCTATTGTGAATAGTGCCACAATAAACATATGTGTGCATGTCTCTTTATAGTAGCATGATTTATAATCCTTTGGGTATATACCCAGTAATGGGATCACTGGGTCAAATGGTATTTCTAGTTCTAGATCCTTGAGGAATTGCCACACTGATTTCCACAATGGTTGAACTAGTTTACAATCCCACCAACAGTGTAAAAGCGTTCCTATTTCTCCACATCCTCTCCAGCATCTGTTGTTTCCTGACTTTTTAATGATCACCATTCTAACTGGTGTGAGATGGTATCTCATTGTGGTTTTGATTTGCATTTCTCTGATGGCCAGTGATGATGAGCATTTTTTCATGTGTCTGTTGACTGCATAAATGTCTTCTTTTGAGAAGTCTGACAGTGTATTTTCAAATAGTCTGTCTTTCAGCTAACTGATTATTTTCTCTGCTTAACCCATTCTGCTGTTGAGAGCCCCTAATAAGTTTTTCACTTCAGCAAACGAATTTTTCAGTTCTAGGATTTTTGTTTGAGTTTTAACAAAATATTTTAATATCTTTGTTACATTTCTCTAGTAAATCTCTGAGTTGCTTTTTTGTGTTACATATAATGCTGAGTTTTCTTAAAACTTTTATTTTGTATTTTGTGTTTTTTTTAAATTCAACTTTGTGCATTCAGGGGGTACATGTACAGTTTTGTGACATGAGTATATTGCATAATGCTGAGGCTTGGGATACAGGTGTTAGCATCACCCAGGTAGTGAGCATAGTGCCAAATAGGTAAAAACAGCTGTTTTAAATTCTTGATCAGGGAACTTTCCTATTGCCATTTCATTATAATTGGTCACTGACTCCTTGCTTTGTCTCTTTGGGGAGGTCATGGTTCCCTGATTGCTATTGTTTCTTTTGTACATATGTCTGCGTCTTCACACTGAAGGATTAGTTACTACCCTTCTCTCCCTGGCTTGTTTAAATTTTTATTGTAAATGTTTACTTTGATATTTCTTTGCAATATAACTGTTGAATATACTTTTTTGCTAGGTCATTGCCTCCTATTTGGCACTAGATGACCCCTTATGCCCAAGTTTTCTGGGTTCTAGTAAATGGCCCAGCTACTGGTCCCAGATGGGGAAGGCTCCAAAGGGCATATGACAGCAGTGTGGGAAGTCTGGTTAGAGGTTTGCACCCAGGGCACATGTGGAATGCACTTCTTACAGTATGGTGCACTGAACAGCCATTCTGATTTGACCTCTCATTTGGCCTAGAAACAGAGCAGGTCCTGCCTTCACCATTTTTCTTTGGCTGTTTTCAGGATTTTTTCTCCCTTCAGGTACTTGCAATGTTTTCTGTGGATTGAGGTGGAAACAAATCTTTAGGATCCCAAGATTGCAGGGAAGCTCATTGTCAACATCAATTTCACTTTTTTCTAGTATAGTAACTGAGTTATGGGAAAATTTTCTGGATGCTTGGTGTCTGGCAGAATGTAGGATGGGCATCAGAGCTGTATTCAATTATCTTACTATCTGTATGAAGTTTTTTCACTTCTACTTGACCACAGCATCTATTTTATCCTCATATTTGAGTTCTGGAATTTTGCTGTTGATAAGCTTGGCACTGCATATTTGGTTTTGATTTTCTGGTAGCGGGGAGAGAAGCCTGCTAGCTTCTACTCTACCATTTTGGTGATGTCTCTGCATAAAAGCATTTGACAAAATTAAACATCCTTTCTATCATGATAATAAGAAATATCTGAAAGTTTTTATTCTCAGATTTAGTACCAGGCAAAGATGATTTTTCTCATCTCTTTTATCCAGTGTAATACCAGAAATCCAAGCCAGAGCAATCAAGCAAGAGAATAAAATAAAGTTCATCCAAGTTTGAAATGAAGTCAAATTATCATTGTTTGCAGATGACATGATCTTATAGTTGGAAAATCCTAAAGACTCCACTAAAACATTGTTAGAGCTGATAAATTAAAGTTATAAGCAACACAATTAACATACAAAAATTAGTTGCATTTCTATACATAAGAAAGAATTTAATGAAACAATCTTATTTAAAATAGCATAAAATATGTTGGAATAAATTTAACCAAGGAGGTGAAAGACTTGTACACATAAAATTATAAAACTTTGTGAAAAAAATTGAAGATGACACAAATAGATGAAAAGTTACTGTGTGTTCATGAACCAGAAGTATTAATATTGTTAAAATAGTTTTACTGCCCTAAGCAATATACTTATATTTGTGGGAACCATGGAGAAAATGGAACAAGTATAATGTTGACCTGAAATACTAGCAACCTCTGTTGATCTGTTGCCAGATGGAAAACAAGACATTTCCATGGAAATTGCAGAGTAAGCACCACCAGTGTCTATCCAAAAAAGATATATTAACCTACATTTCCATGGAAATTGCAGAGTAAGTACCACAAGTGTCTATCCAAAAAAGATATATTAACATAAGGAAAAGTTATTGAGACATATGGTTCACCAGTTTTTATTTCCAAGATTTTTAAATCTATCAGTTTAGAGCCAATTGCAAAGTTTTCTTAGCTGAGGGTTTTATCCTTCTATTGGCTTTACTGATTTTCTTATTCCTGAAATTTCTTCATCCTGTGGTATTTTTATCTATAGATTTTCCTAAAATGTTCTTTTTTAAAAAATAACATATAATTTTCTTTCTTTTCTCCCTTTATATATTGACAAATATAGGAATTACTTCTGTTAGTAAAATGTTCTAATTGAGTGGTTAAAACAGTAGTTTTGCATTTCTTCTTTATATTTCTCTAGATTGTCCCCAAACTGAATAGCTGCTGAGTAATAGTCTGTCCTTTTCATACTGCCATTTTTTACTCAACCTGGGTTTGGATAGTTGTCAAGATAGCCAATACTCAGTTTGCTAAGACTAGAGTGCAATTTTGGTCCTCAACTCTGTCCATGCCAGTGATTTTTCAAAAAGCCTCAACAAACCACTTATAGAAATCAGTGGAGGCACTCACCCTTTTCTGGGTACAATGCTGTAACATTTTCTAGCTCACCTTTGTAGAAAGCCTTCAAGTAAAGTCACCAAGAAATCCCTTTAGTGGGCTGCTAGTGCACTTAATTCTTCTGTAGTTGTAGGTGGTGGTGGATAATAGCCCTCTCTTGGTCACAGTGACTTTTTATGTAGGGGACCTATTTTTAGACTGTCTACTTGTTGCTAGAAAGTCTGCTGGTTGTGAAATCTTCTGCAGCAACCAGTGTAAGCAACCATGCTTGGGTCTGTAAACACAAAACATGCTGTGCAGTATTTCTGCAAACTTCTATGAGTCTTCCAGGTCACAGAAAAATAAGTCTTTAGATAATTGATACCAACCAGTGAGAAAAGCATGTATATTCCTTTTCTTTTCTTTTGTTTTCTTTTTTTGAGACAGAGTCTCGCTCTGTTGCCCAGGCTGGAGTGGAGTGCAGTGACATGATCTTGGCTCACTGCAACCTCTGCTTCCTGGATTCAAGTGATTATCCTGCCTCAGCCTCCCAAGTAGCAGGGATTATAGGCACCTGCCACCACGCTGGGCTATTTTTTATTTTTTTATTTTTTAGTGGAGATTGGGTTTTATCATATTGGCCAGGCTGGTCTCAAACTTCTGACCTCAAATGATTCACCCACCTCGGCCTCTTAAAGTGCGGGGATTACAAATATGAGCCACCATGCCTGGCCACACATGTGTATTCTTAATTAATTTACCCCCGATAGGTGTGGGTGACCTCTCAAAGGCATAAGCTTTGTTGGTGATCTGAATATAATGGATTGATTTAATTTTTGTCTAGAGAAAGAAAAAATATAGAGTTATATGGCACTTTTGTCCCCTTTTCTGTATTTGTGAGCAGTCTAATACCTTTTTTCTCTTTTTTTCAAGTGACTAATAAAAATACTCTCCATCATTCTGCCTATATATGAAGACACAGCCTGATCTTCAAATTATCAATTATTCTGTGGTCATGTCTATTTTTTTATGTCTGTTTTCCTAGCTGTATGGTGTGTGAATGAGAACAGACTCTTGGAGGTGGAATCTGGGCTCAGATATGAAGTGGACTTGGCTAGGTCATAAAGCACACAAACCCATGTCCTCATACAGAGCAGAAAATATACTACCAATGAAACAATTTGTGCCCTCACTTTTTTTTTTTTTCAGGGAAATCCACTAATGAAGAGAAGTAGCCATCTGAAATATTAGCATCTCTCTATTTTTTTTAAAGTAGTCAGATTAATGCAGGGACATCATAGAGAGAAGAAATGTCAGAAAAAAGTAGAAAGGTTTTTTTTTTTTAAAAAGACAAGGTGCCTTTAATTTTCATATATATTTTCCATTTCCTTTAACTATTTTCTGGCTATCCAAATGATTTTTAACTTCACTCTTAGAATGGTAGCAATACCATAAATACTAGTAATTTATTTACTTGAAATGAGACCCTGCCAAGAACCTCCACAAATATGTTAATTTATACCAATCAAAAGAACTATTCTTGGGCCATTACAAGACTAGATTATCACATGTATACTCATTCCAACCAGGGCAGAGATATTTTAGTTCTTAAACAGAAATAACTGGAAGTAACCTTTCTGGCTTCCAGTACTTTTCCATGATCAAAACTAGTGATGACCTTGATGAGATTTTAAAGGCTATTTTACCATGCTTTTTCAATAGCAAAATACTGAATTTGGAAGGGTCAATTTATTCAGCTAGTATTCTAAAAAGTATGGAAATAGAAGGGAGATTTTTTAATATATACAATTAAGGCTCTACCTGACTTTTATGGAATCACAAAACTTTCAATTGGTCTGCTAAATTCAATGACTGCCAATCTCATCCTCATCACTAAAATTTTGGGGAATACATAATTTAAAACAAAACTTGCCCTCAATCTGAAAACCTCTTCACAAAGGTAGAAAAAAAGAACACTTTTTAAAATTAAATAAGCATTACACCAGGCTGTGATACACATATAAGGCAATTCACTTGAGATACTGAAGACAGAATGAAAACTTACTTGTATATAGCAAAGTGGATACAACCCATTACATTCATGCTTTCAAAATAAAATTGCTAGTTTTATACTATTTTTATCATATAAGTAGAGCTTGCAGTTTGGAGTCAGGTGACAGCTAAAATTAGGCCCATTATCTCCCAGAAGACTGAGAGATCAGGTATTATTTTATACTTCAAAGAGTTGGCTCTCAGGTCCTAAGTTGTGAAGTCCATGACAGGCTTATTTAATATTTGACTTTATGGTGGGTTCTTATTTTCTGGGATTTTACTATGTCACTTTTCAACCACCATAGTAGCCACAGGTTCCATCATTGCAGTTTTGTAATGGAGTTATAGGTATTTTGGGCCACAAGGGCTGGGATATGCCCTCAAGCAAAAAGCAAAAGTCTCTCTAAACATAAATTTGTATCCTCTTTACTTCTTTGCTATTGACTCCTCTCCAGTTTCTGCTTGCTCTGGTAGCTCACCAGTTCCACTGGAGTTGCTGTCATTTCAAGAGTATATTTTGTGCAGATTTTATAATGTTTATCTGTGGGCAGGTCATTTCTATACAAACTACTCTGGCATTACTAAAAACTTAATTCTTCTCTTTTCAGCACCCAATATTATAACATTATTTCTCAATATTATCTTTTGTTTTTCCCATGTGTTGCTTCTTATCAAAGACTATCTTGATGCAACATTATAATTTTTATGACTTCTTGCCATTTATTTAAAAATCTTGTATACTCAGATTCCTAATCTAGAAAAGATTCAATTATATATGTGTTACCAAATTGAAATCTAGTTTTATTTTTCCACATAGGTAGCACAGTTTCTAATCTTATTTATTGTATAGTCCATTATTTTTCCACTCAACTGAAAAACCATTTTTGCCATAAAAAACCTTGCATATATTCACTGATCTTTAAATGGGCTTTTCATGTAGTTTTTCTAATCAATTTAATTATTAGAATTTTAAGAGAAGTATTAGCTGAGGCTCCAGAACCACATCTGTAAATCCATGTTCCACATCAGCCTCTGCAGCCCCAGACACCAGGCCCACTACAACTGAATCTGGTTCCAGGTGAACCCCAGCAATAGTATAACACAGTCATTGTGGTGTGTAAACTACTGTTATCTTAAGTAGAAATACTAAATAATGAACCAGTTCAAAATAATAAGTACAATTTTTCCAACATAGAGAATACAATGAGATATAAAAGAAAACAACAAATAATTAAAAAGTGGGGGGATGATATTGAAGTGTAGAGTTTCCATTAGTTTTATTTGTGTGTGTGTGTGTGTGTGTGTGTGTGTTTGTTTAGACAATAAGTGGTAAGTTGTCATCAATTTAAAATGATGGGATACAAGATAATATTTGCAAGCCTCAAGGTAACCTCAAATTGAAAAATAAACAGTTGATACATAAGAAAACAAATAGCAAAAATGTATATCATACCACCATACAAAATCACCTTCACTAAAAGAAAGACAGGAAGAAAGAAAAGAGGAAGCTTCAAAACAACAGAAAACAAATGAAAAATGGCAGAAGTAAACCCTTACTATCAATAACAACACTAAATGTAAATTGACTAAACTCTCCAAAAACATAGACTGGATGAATGGATAAAAAACAAGACCCTATCATCTGTTGACAAAAAGAAACACACTTTATTTATAAAGCTTTATGTAGATTTAAAATAAAAGAATGGAAAAAGATATTTCATGGCAATTGAAACAAAAAGAAATGCAGGAGTAAGTATATTTATATCAGGCAAAATTTATTTCAAGACAAAAATTGTAAGAAGAGATAAATAAGGTCATTATATAATGATGAACAGGTCAATTCAGCAAAAAAAACTAATTGGAAATATATATGCATTCGATAATAGAGCACCTAGATATATAAAGCAAACATTATTGGAGCTAAAGAGAGGGATAGACGCCACTACAATAATAGCTGGAGACCTCAACATCCCACTTTCAGCATTGGACTGATCTTCCAGAAAGAAAATTTGAAAGATATATCAGACTTAATTTGCACTATAGAACAAATAGATGTAATAGATACTTACAGAACATTTTTTTCAATGGCTGCAGAATACACATTCTTCTTCTCAGTAGGGGGATTATTCTCATGGATGGACCATATATTAGGTCACAACAAAACTCTTAAACCATTTCAAAAATGAAATAATATCAAGCATTTTCTCTGACCACAGTGAAATAAAACTAGAAATCGAGCACAAGAGGAATTTTGAAAACTATGCAAACACATGGAAATTAAACAACACACTCTTGAATGATGAATGGGTCATAAATTAAGATGAAAATTTGTAAAACTATTGAAACAAATGAAAATGGAAACACAACATACCAAAACCACTGCATCAGATATAGTGAAAGCAGTATAAAGAGGAATACTTATTGCTATAAGTGCCTACATCAAAAAGTAGAAAAACTTCAAAATAATAACAATGTATTTCAAAGTATTAAAAATGCAAGAACAAACCAAAACAAAAATTAGTAGAAGAAAAGAAATAATAAAGATTGAGCAGAAATAAATGAAATAGAAATAAAGAAAACAATACAAAAATCAATAGAATGAATAGTTGGTTTTTTTGAATAGATAAACAAAATGTATAGAATTTATTCTAATGAAGAAGAAAAGACCCAAATAAGTATAATCAGAGATGGAAAGGAAACGTTACAACTTACACTACAGCAATTTAAGAAATCTTTAGTGGCTACTATGAGCAACTATATGTCAATACATTTGAAAATCTAGAGGACATGGGTAAATTCCTAGATACAGAGGAGATCTGGCAAGATGGCCGAATAGGAACAGGTCCGATATGCAGCTCCCAGCGAGACCAACACAGAAGGAGGGTGATTTCTGCATTTCCAAATGAGGTACCCAGTTCATTTCACTGGGACTGGTTAGGCAGTGGGTGCAGCGCACGGAGGGTGAGCAGAAGCAGTGTGGGGCATCGCCTCACCCAGGAAGTGCAAGGAGCCAGGGAGCTCCCTCCCCCAGCCAAGGGTAGCCATGAGGGACTGTGCTATCCTGCCCAGGTACAACACTTTTCCCACGGTTTTTGCAATCCACAGATCAGGAGATTCCCTTGTGTGCCTATACCACCAGGGCCCTGGGTTTCAAGCACAAAACTGGGCAGCTGTTTGAGAAGACATCAAGCTAGTGCAGAGTTTTTATTTTATTTTATTTTTGTACCCCAGTGGTGCCTGGAACCCCTTTGAGGCAGAACCATTCACTCCCCTGGAAAGGGGGCTGAAGCCAGGGAGCCGAGCAGTCTCACTCAACAGATCCCACTCCCATGGAGGACAGCAAGCTAAGAAACGCTGGCTTGAAATTCTCACTGCCAGCACAGCAGTCTGAAGTCGACCTGGGATGATTGAGCTTGGTGGCAGGAGGGGCGTTCATCATTACTGAGGCTTTAGAAGGTGGTTTTCCCCTGGCAGTGCTAAGTAGGCCTGTTGGTTTGGATTGGGTGGAATTCACCACGGCATGGCAAAGCAGCTGTGGCCAGACTGCCTCTCTAGAGTCCTTCTTCGTGAGTAGGATATCTCTAAAAGAAAGGCAAGAGCCCCAGGCAGGTGCTTTTAGATAAAACTCCCATCTCCCTGGGACAGAGCACCTGGGGGAATGGGCAGCTGTGGGTGCAGCTTCCGTGGACTTAAACATTCTTGCCTGCTGGCTCTGAAGAGAGAATCTGATCCTGACAAGACTCTCCCAGCATAACACTCAACCTCTGCTAAGGAACAGACTTCCTCCTCAAGTGGGTCCCAGACCCCTGTGTCTCCTGAATGGGAGAGACCTCCCAACAGAGGTTGACAGATACCTCATACAGGAGAGCTCTGGCTGCATCAGGTCGGTGCCCCTCTGGGACAAAGCTTCCAGAAGAAGAAGCAGGCAGCAATCTTTGCTGTCCTGCAGCCTCCACTGGTGACACCCAAGCAAACAGGGTCTACAGTGGACCCCCAGCAAACTTCAACAGACCTGCAGAAGAGGGGCCTGACTGTTAGAAGAAAAACTAACAAGCAGAAAGCAACAACATCAACATCAACAAAAAGGATGCCCGTATAAACATCCTATCCAAAGGTCATCAGCCTCAATGACCAAAGGTAGATAAATCCATGAAGATGAGGAAAGACCAGTGCAAAAATGCTAATTCCAAAAACCACAATGACTCTTCTCCTCCAAATGATCGCAACTCCTCTCCAACAAGGGCACAAAACTGAACAGAGAATAAGATTGATGAATTGACAGAAGTAGGCTTCAGAGGTGGGTAATAACAAACTCCTTTGAGCTAAAGGAGCATGTCCTAACCAACACAAGCTGAGAACCTTCATGCAAGATTACAGTAACTGCTAACTAAACAAACCAGTTTAGAGAGGAACACAAGTGACTTGATGGAGCTGAAAAACAGAGCACAAGAACTTCATAAAGCATACACAAGTATCAATAGCCGAATTCATCAAGCAGAAGAAAGTATATCAGAGATTGAAGATCAACTTACTGAAGTAAGGCATGAAGACAAGATTAGAGAAAAAAGAATAAAAAGGAATAAACCAAGCCTCCAAAAAATATGAAACTATGAGAAAAGATGAAACCTACGATTGATGTATGTACTTGAAAGTGATGGGTAGAATGGAACCAAGTTGGAAACACACTTCAGGGTATTACCCAGGAGAACTTCCTCAACCTAGCAAGATAGGCCAACATTCAAATTCAGAAAATACAGAGAAAACCATTAAGATACTTCTTGAGAAGAGCAACTCCAAGACACGTAATCATCAGATTCTCCAAGGTTTAAATGAAAGAAAAAATGTTAAGGGCAGCCAGAGAGATAGGTCAGGTTACCTACAAAGGGAAGCCCATCAGACTAACAGTGGATCTCTCTGCAGAAACCCTACAAGCCAGAAGAGAGTTGGGGCCAATATTCAACATTCTTAAAGAAAAGAAATCAACCTAGAATTTCATATCCAGTCAAACTAAGCTTCATAAGCAAAGAAGAGATAAAATCATTTCCAGAAAAGCAAATACCAAGATATTTTTGTTTCTACCATACCTGTCTTACAAAGAGCTCTTGAAAGAAGCACTAAATATGAAAAGGAAAAACCGGTACCTGCCACTGCAAAAACACACCGAAATATAAAGACCAATGACACTATGAAGAAACTGCTTCAACTAATGTGCAAAATAAGCAGTTACCATCATGATGACAGGATGAAATTCACACATAACGATATTAACCTTAAATGTAAATGGGCTAAATGCCCCAATTAAAAGACACGGACTGGCAAATTAGATAAAGAGTCAAGACCAATTGATGTGCTGTATTCAGGAGACATATATCACCTGCAAAGACACACATAGGCTCAAAATAAAGGGATGGAGGAATAGGAATTTTACCATACAAATGGAAAGCAAAAAAAAAAAAAAAAAAAAAAAAGCAGGGTTTGCAATCATGGTCTTTGATAAAACAGACTTTAAACCAACAAAGATCAAAAAAGAAAAAGAAGGGCATTATATAATGGTAAAGGCATCAATTCAACAAGAAGAGCTAAGTATCCTAAATATATATGCACTTAATACATGAGCACCCAGATTTGTAAAACAAGTTCTTACAGACCTACAAACAGAGTTAGACTCCCACATACTAACAGTGGAAGACTTTAACACCCCACTGTCAATATTAGATCAATGAGACAGAAAATTAACAAGGATATTCAGGACTTGAACCCAGCTCTGGATCAAGTGGACCTAATAGACAAATACAGAACTCTCCACCCCCAAGTAAACAGAATACACATTCTTCTCAGTGCCACATAGCATGTAGTTTAAAATCGACCACATAATTGAAATTGAAACACTCCTCAGCAAATGCAAAAAAAAAAAAAAAAAAAAAAGGAAATCATAACAAACAGTCCCTCAGACCACATGCAATCAAATTAGAACTCAGGATTAAGAAACTCACCCAAAACCACAAAATTACAAAAAAACTGAACAATCTGCTCCTGAATGACTAAGGGGCAAATAATGAAATTAAAGTCGAAGTAAAAAAGTTCTCTGAAAGCAATGAGAACAAAAACACAATGTACCAGAATCTCTGGGACACAGCTAAAGCCATGTTAAGAGGAAAACTTATAGCACTAAATGCCCACATCAGAAAGCTGGAAAGACCTAAAATCAACACCCTATCATGACATTAAAAGAAGTAGAAAAGCAAGAGCAAACAAATTCAAAAGCTAGAAGAAGACAAGAAATAACTAAGATCAGAGCAGAACTGCAGGAGATGAAGACAGGAAAAACCCTTCAAAAAATTCATGAATCCAGGAGCGGGTTTTTTAAAAAGGTTAACAAAATAGATGGACCACTAGTTAGACTAATGAAAAAGAAAAGAGAAGAATCAAATACACACAATAAAAAATGATAAAAGGGACATCATCACCGATCCCACAGAAATACAGCCTAGCATCAGAGAATACTATAAACGCCTCTACACAAACAAACCAGAAAATCGAGGAGAAATGGATAAATTCCTGGACACATACACCATCCCAAGACTAAACCAGGAAGAAGTCGAATCCCTGAAGAGACCAATAAAAAGTTCTAAAATTGAGGCAGTAATTAATAGCCTACCAACCAAAAAAAGCCCAGGACCAGACGGATTCACAGCCAAATTATACTAAAGAGGAGCTGTATCATTCCTTCTGAAATTATTCCAAACAACAGAAAAAGAGGAAATCCTCCCTAACTCCTTTTATGAGGCCAGCATCATCTGGATACTAAAACCTGGAAGAGACACAACAACAACAAAATATTTCAGGCCAATATCTCTGATGAACATCGATGTGAAATTCCTCAGTAAAATACTGGCAAACTAATCCAGCAGCACACCAAAAAGCTTATCCACCATGATCAAGTCGGCTTCATCCCTGGGATGCAAGGCTGGTTCAACATACACAAATCAATAAACATAATCCATCACATAAACAGAACCTATGACAAAAACCACATGATTATCTCAATACATGTAGAAAAGGTCTTTGATAAAAATTGAACACCTTTTCATGCTAAAATCTCTCAATGAACTAGGCATTGATGGAACATATCTCAAAATAATAAGACCTATTTATAACGAACACATAGCCAATATCACATTAAATGGGCAAAAGCTAGAAGCATTCCCTTTGAAACCCAGCAGTAGAAAAGGATGCCCTCCCACACCACTCCTATTCAACATAGTACTGGAAGTTCTGGCCAGGGCAATCAGGCAAGAGAAAAAAATAAGGGGTATTCAAATAGGAAGAGAGGAAGTCAAATTGTCTATGTTTGCAGATGACATGATTGTATATTTCGAAAACCCCGTCATCGCAGCCCCAGAACTCCTTTAGCTGATACACAACTTTAGCAAAGTCTCAGGATACAAAATCAATGTGCAAAAATCAAAAGCATTCCTATACATTAGTAATAGACAAACAGAGAGCCAAATCATGAGTGAACTCCCATTCACAATTGCTACAAAGAGAATAAAACACCTAGGAATACAATTTACAAGGGCGGTGAAGGACCTCCTCTAGGAGAACTACAAACCACTGCTTAAGGAAATAAGAGAGGACACAAACAAATGAAAAGAATTTCATGCTGGTGTATAGAAAGAATCAATATTTCGAAAATGGCCATACTGCCCAAAGTGATTTATAGATTTAATGCCATTCCCATGAAACTATCATTGGCTTTCTTTGCAGAATCAGAAAAAACGACCTTAAATTTCATATGGAAACAAAAATGAGCCTGTATAGCCAAGACAATCCTAAGCAAAAAGAGCAAATCTGGAGGCATCACGCTACCTGACTTCAAACTATACTACAAGGCTACAGTAACCAAAACAGCATGGTACTGGTCCAAAGCAGATATATAGACCAATGGAACAGAACATAGGCCTCAGAAATAACACCACACATCTACAACCATCTGATCTTCAACAAACGACAAAAAACAGCAATGTTTATTTAATAAACAGTGCTGGAAAAACTGCCTAGCTATATGCAGAAAATTGAAAATAGATCCCTTCCTTACAACTTATACAAAAATTAACGTAAGGCAGATTAAACACTTAAATGTAAAACCTAAAACTATAAAAACCCTAGAAGAAAACCTAAGCAATACCATTGAAGACATAGGCATGGGCAAGGGCTTAATTACTAAAACACAAAAAGCAATTACAACAAAAGCGAAAACAGACAAATGGGGTCTTATTAAACTAAAAAGCTTCCATAAAGCAAAAGAAACTGTCAGCAGAGTGAACAGGCAACCTATAGAATAGGATAAAAGTTTTGCAGTCTATCCATCTGACAAAGGGTTAATATCCAGAATCTACAAGGAATTTAAACATATTTATAAGAAACAAACAAACAAACAACCCCATCAAAAAGTGGGCAAAGGATATGAACAGACACTTCTCAAAAGAAGACATTTATGTGGCCAAAAAACATGTAAAAAAGGCTAATCATCACTGGTCATTAGAGAAATGCAAATCAAAACCACAACGAGATACAATCTCACATCAGATAGAATGGTGATCATTAAAAAGTAAGGAAACAGCTGGGCGTGGTGGCTCAGGCCTGTAATCCCAGCACTTTGGGAGGCCAAGGTTGGCCGATCATGAGTTCAGGAGTTTAAGACCAGCCTGGCCAACATGGTGAAACCCCACCTATACTAAAAATACAAAAAAATTAGCTGGGCATCGTGGTGTATTCCTGAAATCTCAGCTACTCGGGAGGCTGAGGCAGGAAAATTGCTTGAACCAGGACCCAGGAGGCAGAGGTTGTAGTGAGCCGAGATCATGCCACTGCACTTCAGCTTGGGCTACACAGTGAGACTCCATCTCAAAAAAAAATAATAATAAATTAAATAAATAAATAAAGGAAGGAAACAACAGATCTTGGTGAGGCTGTGGAGAAAAAGAATGCCTTTACACTCTTGGTGGGAGTGTAAATTAGTTCAACCATTGTGGAAGACAGTGTGGTGATTTCTCAAGGATCTAGGACCAGAAATACCATTTGACCCAGCAATTCCATCACTGGATATATACCCAAAGGATTATAAATCATCTTACTTTAAAGACACATCCACACGTATGTTTGTTGCAGTACTATTTACAATAGCAAAGACTTGGAACAAACCCAGATGCCCATCAATGATAGACTGGATAAAGAAAATGTGGCACATATGCACCATGAAATACTATGCAGTCATGAAAAAAACCAAACACCACATGTTCTCACTCATAAGTGGAAGTTGAACAATGAGAACACATGGACACAGGGAGAGGAGCATCACACACTGGGGCCTGTTGGGGGTGTGGGACAAGTGGAGGGAGAGCCTTAGTACAAATTCCTAATGCATGCAGGGCTTAAAACCTAGATGATGCATTGATAGGTGCAGCAAACCACTATGGCACATATATACCTATGTAACAAACCTGCACGTTCTGCATATGTATCACAGTACTTAAAAAAATTCCTAGACACATACAGCCTATCAATATTGAACCATGAAGAAATACTTAACTTGAACAGACCAATAGCAAGTTATCAGATGGAAGCCATTCTAAAATGTCCCCTAGCAAACAAAGCTGGTGATCCTATGGCTTCACTGCTGAATTGAATTGTACCAAGCATTTAAGGAAGAACTAGTAGTAATCATACTCAAAATGTTCTGAAAAAATAGGAATACTTTCACCCTCAGTCTAAAAGGCCAGTGTAACCCCAATACCAAAAGTAAACAATGACTTATCTAGAAGACACTGCAGGCCAATATCATTGATGAATACTGATGCAAAAATCTTCAGCAAGATACTAGTAAAACGAATTCAGCAATATATTAAAGTGATCAGTTATTATGATCCAGTGGGATTTATCCCATTGATAAAAGGATGGTTCAACATATGCAAAACAATCAATATGATACCTCACCTCATGTCACAGAATGAAGAAGAAAAAGTTATATAATCCTTTCAATTGAGTCTGAAAAAGCATTTGTTAAAATCCAAAATACCTTCATGATTAAAAAACTTTCACAAAAGTATGTATAGAAAAAACATACATCAGGAAAATAAAAACCAAATATGACAACCCACAGCTAGTATCATACTTAATGGGGAAAAACTGAAAGTCTTGCTAGAACAACAACAGACAGGTATAAATGGCATCTACAATGGAAAAGAAGAAGTCAAAGTATCCTTGTTTGCAGAAGATATAACCTTATATTTGAAAAAACCTAAAGACCCCACAAGAAAACTATTAGAACTGAAACAATTTCAGTAAAGTTGCAGGATACAAAGTCAACATAAAAAACTAGTAGCATTTCTATATGCCAACAGTGAACAATGTGAGAAAGAAACAAAAAAGTAATCTAATTTAGACTCACCTAAAATTAAATACCTAGGAATTAACTTAATCAAATAAGTGAAAGATCTCTATAATAAAAACTATAAAAAACTGATGAAAATAATTTAAAAGGACACCGAAAAATGGAAAAATATTTTATCTTTATGTTTTGGAAGAATATTGTTAAAATGTCCATCTACCAAAAGCAATCTACAGATGCAATGCAATCCCTATGAAAATACCAATGACATTCTTCAGGGAAATATAATAACAAAAACAATCCTGAAGCTTCCATGGAATCACAAAAGTCCCAGAATGGTCAAAGCTATCCTGAGCAAAAAAAAAAACAAAAAAAAAAAAAAGAAAGAAAAAGAAAAACTGGAGGACTCTCATTACCTGATTTCAAACTCTACTATAGAGCTACAGTAACCAAAACAACATGGAACTGGCATATAAATAGGTACACAGAATAATGGAACAGAATAGAACCCAGAAACAAATCCATACACCTAAAGTTAACTCTTTTTCAAGAAAGTTGCCAAGAACATACATTGCAAAAAGACAGTCTTGCCATAAATGGTGCTGGGAAAACTGGATATCTATGTGCAGAAGAATTAAAATAGACCCCTATCTCTTGACATATGTGAAAATCAAGCAAAATATTATTAGACCTGATATTTGATATATCAAATATCAAAATATTATTAGACCTGATATTTGATAGCACGACAGTGTGACTATAGTCAATAATTATGTAATTGTCCATTTAAAAATAACTAAAGGAGTACAATTGGATTGTTTGCAACACAGAGGATAAATATTTGAGGTGGTGAGTATCTCATTTAGCGGGAAGTGATTATTACTTTTTTCATGCCTATATCCAAGCATCCTATGTACCCTATAAATATATACACCAATATTTACCCACAAAACTTAAAAAATTAAAAAGAAGAAATAACATTATAAACATTTTCAAATCTGGGGAAATATATAGATGTAACTGAACAATCTCCTATTTTGTTCAATCCAAACAAGACTACACCAATCATGTTAACAATCATACTATCAGAAATCAAATGCGAGAGAGAATCATGAAAGGAGGAATAGTTAAAAAATCACACAGAAAGAAATGTTAATATGCTTATTTCTACACAGAAACCTTAAAAGTCAGTAGCGTTGGATGATACATTCATGATACTGAAAGAAAACCCTGCCAACCAGGAATAATTTACCCCAAAATGCTGTTCCCCACAGGTGAAGAAGAGATAAAGGCTTTCTGAGACCAGACATGGTGGCTCATACCTATCATCACAGCACTTTAGGAAGCTGAAGTGGGTGAATTGCTTAAGCCCAGAAATTCAAGACCAGCCTTGGCAACATGACAAAACCCTGTCTTCACAAAAGGAAAACACAGAAAAATTTACTGCACATGGTGGAGCATGATTGTAGTCCCAGCTATTCAGGATGCTGAGGTGGGAAGATCACCTGAGCCTGGGAGGTTAATGATGCAGTAAGCTGTGATTGCACCACTACACTCCAGCCTGGATGACAGAGTGAGACCTTGTCCAAAAAAAAAAAAAAAAATCTCTGAGACAAAAGCCTAGTTAGGTCATTCCCACTATACCTGCCTTGGAGGAAATGCTAAAGGGAGTTCTTCAGGCTGAAAGAAAGAGAAACTACTGAGAAACTTTAAAGCATGAAAGTATAAGACTCATGGGTACAAGTAAGTATATAATCAAATTCAGAATACTCTAATACTGCAATGGTCTGTGTAAATCACTTATATATTTAGTGTGAAGGTTAAAAATACACAATTATTAGAAAAATAATAGCTACAGTAATTTGTAAGAGATCCACAATTTAGATATAAATTGTGACATCAAAAAGAAAACGTGAAAGGAGAGTAAAAGTGTAGTTTGTATGCTAGTGAAATTCAGTTCTCATTAGCTGAAAATGATCTGTCATAGTTATAAATTATTTTATGTTTGCCTCATTGTAACTGCAAAGCAAAATCTATAAGAAGTACAAAAAAGAGAGAAATTAAGGTATTAAAGCGCTACTCCAGAAAATTATCTAATCACAAAGGAAAACAAGAGTACAGAAACAAAATAGCGAAAGATTTATAAAACAACCAGAAAATATTTAATAAAATGGTAGTAGTAAGTCCTTATTATCAATAATTAACTTGAGTTTAAATGGATTAAGTTCTTCAATCAAAAGATACATGGTGGCTGAATGGATTAAAGAAGAAAATAAGAATGCTGTCTACAACAAATTTGCTTCATCTTTAAGGATACACATGTACTGAAAGTGAAGGAATGGAAAACGATTCCATGCAAATCAAAACAAAAAGAGATCAAAGATAGCTATACCCACATCAAATAAAATAGACTTTAAGTAAAAAAGATTAAAAAGATACAAAGTACATCATTATATAATGACATAATTCATATAATTCATCAAGAAAATGTAACAATTGTAAATATGTATGCCCACAACATCAGAGAACCAAAATATATAAAGCTGACGTTAGTAGATCTAAAGGATGAAACAGGCTGCAATAAAATAATAGTAGGGGACTTCAATACCCCACTTTTAAGAGATGGACAGATAGTGGCCAGGTGGAGTGGCTCACGCCTGTAATCGCAGCACTTTGGGAGGCCGGTGTGAGCAGATCACCTGAAGTCAGGAGTTCTAGACCAGCCTGGCCAACATGTAAAAACCCCATTTCTCCCAAAAAATACAAAAAAAAAAAAAAAAAAAACTAGCTGGGCATGGTGGCACATGCCTGTAGTCCCAGCTACTCAGGAGGCTGAGGCACAAGAATTGCTTGAACCCGGGAGGCAGAGGTTGCAGTGAGCCAAGATCATGTCACAGTACTCCAGCCTAGGTGACAGAGCGAGACTCTGTCTCAAAAAACAAACAAACAAAAAACAAAAAAGAAAAAGAAACAAAATGGATGGAAAAACCAAACAGAAAAATCAATATGTAGTCAGCACGCTTGAACTACTCTTTAGACCAAATGAATCTAACAGATATATACAGAAAATTCTATCCAGTTGAAGAATAAAACCCATTATTTTCAAATATACATAAAACATTTTCCAGGGTAAATGATAAATTATTTATTAGTCCACAAAATAATTTTTTCTCTTTTTTTTTTTTTTTTTTTTTTTGAGACTGAGTTTTGCTCTGTTGCCCAGTCTGGAGTGCAGTGGCGTGATCTCTGCCCACTGCAAGCTCCACCTCCGGGGTTCACGCCATTCTCCTGTCTCAGCCTCCCGAGTAGCTGGGACTACAGGCGCCCGCCACCATGCCCGGCTACTTTTTTGTGTTTTTAGTAGAGATGGGGTTTCACCGTGTTAGCCAGGATGGTCTCGATCTCCTGACTTCGTGATACGCCCGCCTCGGCATCCCAAAGTGCTGGGATTACAGGCCTGAGCCACCGCGCCCGGCAACGTGCTTCCGAACAACCGATCTATCAAGGTAGAAATTAAAAGAGAAACTTAAAAATATCTTGAATCGGCGGGGTGCGGTGGCTCACGCCTGTAATCCCAGCACTTGGGAAGGCCGAGGCGGGCAGATCACGAGGTCAGGAGATCGAGACCATCCTGGCTAACACGGTGAAACCCCGTCTCTACTAAAAATACAAAAAACTAGCCGGGCGTGGTGGCGGGCGCCTGTAGTCCCAGCTACTCGGGAGGCTGAAGCGGGAGAATGGCGTGAACCTGGGAGGCGGAGCTTGCAGTGGGCAGAGATCACGCCACTGCACTCCAGCCTGGGTGACAGAGCGAGACTCTGTCTCAGGATATATATGTGTATATATATATATAATCTTGAGACAAAGAAAACTTAAAGGGCCATATACCAAAACTTTCAAAAGGCTGCAAAAGGTGTTCTAAGAGAATTTATAGCAATAAATTTCTACATTAAAAGATAGCTCAAATAAACCAGCTAACATTACATGTGAAGGAACTAGAAACAGAAGAAAAAACTACTCTCAAAGTTAGTGGAAGGAAGGAAATAAAGAATACAGCAGAGTGCTCACTTCAGCAGCACATATACTAAAATAGAAAGGATACAGAGAACGTTAGCATGAGCCCTGTGCAAGGATGACATACAAATTTTTGAAGTGTTCCATATTTTAAAAAAGAACAGAGCAGAAATAAATTAGAGGCTGGAGAAAATATAAAAGATGAACAAAATTAAGTGTTTTTTGAAAAGATAAACAAAATCAACAAACATTTAGCTAGACTAAGAAAAAATGAGAGAAGATTCAAATAAAATTAGAAAAGAAAGAGGAGACACTACAGTGGATCCCACAGCAATACAAAGAATCATAAGAGAATATTATGAATAGTTTTACATCAACAAATTGAATAATCTAGAAGAAATGTGCAAATTCCTAGAAACATACAGCCTACCAAGACTGAATCATGAAGAAAAAGAAAACCCAAATAGAGCAATAATGAGTAAGGGGATTGAATTGATTGTAGTTTCCAATTAATATAACTCCCTTATATTAGGGTTTGGAGGTAAGGGTATACATAAGCTTGGAGGTGAATGTAAAGCTGATGGAATGATGGAATAATTACATATGCATATAATCCCTGAGAACGGCTCTTTCCCAATTGAAGGGTTCTGCCATCCCACACTATCATCAAAATTTGGAACTCTCATCTTATATGGCAGAAATGTCATAAGTTTTGAAGAAAATAAGATGGGAGTGATTTGTTTTCTAGTGCTTTACTCTCTAGTGGTCTCCTTTTCTTAAGCTAAGGACTAAAAAGAAGTTTGAACAAGAAGTTCCATTTCCTCTAGTAATAACTGTGAGAGGAATCTTTATTGAGCTTAGCTTCACAGATTCCTGCCCACCACGATTTGTTGCATGGAGTGCAATACACTTTCTCATGCTTCAGAAAAGGCCTGCTGTTTATCTAAAAAGTAAAACATGAGGTGTTGGCTAACAGGTTAGCAGGGGTCTTGTGTTTGGGATTGGGTGAAGCCCTAGTAGAGGATGCTAAATAGAATGTCTTTGTGAGTGTCTAATAAGAACATGATTACATCTCACAGGATGCTAATATATGCAGGTTTGGGCTCCTAATAATCTGTCACAATAACCAAAGCAATAGGAATACAAATATAATAGCAAATACCAACCAGTGTTGTAGCAGGACACTGATCAAAATCTGACTCTTTGACTCTATATAAGTGAATTCAGAGCTTCGTTGGAGCTCAGGGAAGAAGGAAGAAAATCCTGAGTTGTTTTAAACGAGAAATGACTGAGAAAACACTAAAATCGATTTATTGAACTGAAGTTGATTTTATTAAGTTTTTAGCTCATGGCTGATATGGGTACTTTAAGTTGAGTTATGTAAAAAAACAAATGCTTTCTACTGAGGAATTTAAGGTTTAACCTTTCAGAAATTTATTGTTTAAGAAAATGTTCTAATTAACAGTATTGCTTTTGCTGCTTATCCTGGGTGCTGTCATACATATTTTTCCCTTTGTGCTAACTTAGCACAGTTATCATCCGCTCATGTTTTAGATAGACACTTTATATAGATTCTGGTTAAGGTCCCCAGATTAACTCCTAAGAGCACCCAGTTGTACAAAGAAAATATAACTTTTTCATTTTCGGTAAAGTGGCCACATTTTATTTTAGAGTCCCAGTTTTCCTCTGGGGAAGATAAAGTGGGGAGAGTAACTGTGAATAATGGCTTCTCAGCCTTTTCTCAGAAGTGTTCCTTATTGTTTCACTGGTCAATTTAAAGTTAAACTCCCTAGTTATATCTGTTTTCCCCTTACTCTCTTCCAGAATCTTGTCTCAATATATGAGAAGGCTTATTATTATTTAAGGTTCTCAACATTTTTATGCATTTATTTAAATTGACAGATTAATTTGTATGTATTTATTATGTGCAGCATGACATTTAAGTATATACATATACTGTAAAATGGTTAAATCCAGGCAATCGACAAATGCATCACCTCACATAGTCAAAGTTTTTGTGGTGAGATCCCTTAACATTCAATTCTTGTGTGTTTTTTAAAAATACAATATATCATCACCACTATAGTGACCACGTTGCACACTAGATCTCTTGAACTTATTTCTTTTATGTAACTATAGCTACGCATTCTTTGGCCACCATCTCTCAAATTCCCACTCCCTGCTAAATACCCCTGCCTTTGGTAACCACCATTCTACTCTCAACTTTTTAAGATTCCACATATGAATAAGATCATGTGGTATTTTTCTTTCTGTATTTGGCTTATCTGATTTAAGATAATGCCCTCCAGTTCATCCACATTGTTGCAAAGAACAGGATTACCATCGTCTTTATGGATGCATAGTATTCTATTGTGTAGTTTTTAAATTTGTGTTTCAGATTGTTCACTGTTGGACTATAGAAATGCTACTGATTTTTGTAAATTAGTTTTGTATCCTCTAACTTCACTGAAATTATCGGTCCTAATAGTTTTTTGTTGAGTCTTTAGGTTTTTTCAAATATAAGATTATATCTTTTGCAAATAAGGAAAATATGACTCCTTTCCTTTCAATTTGGATACCTTTCATTTCATTCTCTTGTCTGATTTTGCAGCTTGAACTTTCAATACTATTTTGAATAACAGTGGTGCAAGTGGGCATCCTTGTGTTCCAGATCTTAGAGGAAAGGCTTTCAGTTTTTCCCCATTCAGGATAACACTAACTGTGGGTCTGTCATATATGCCTTTTATTATGTTGAAGTATATTCCTTCTATACCAAGTTTTTTAGGGTTTTTATTACAAAAGGGCATTTGATTTTATCAAATTGTTTTTCAGCATCAATTAAAATTATCATATGATTTTATCCTTCATTTGATACGATGTATTACATTGATTTGCATATGTTGAAACGTTCTGACATCCTGAGAATAAATCCCTCTTCCTAGTGATAATCTAACTAACGTATTTTGAATTCCACTTGCTCATATTTTGTTGAAGATTTTTGCATCAATATTCATCAGTGATATTGGCCTGTAATTTCCTTTATTCCATGTGTCTTTGGTTTTTGTATCAGGATAACATTGGCTTATAGAATGAGTTTGGAAGTATTCTCTCCTCTATTTCTTGGAATGGTTTGAGTACAATTGGTATTAGTTCTTTAAATGTTTGGTAGAATTCAGCAGTTAAGTCATTTGGTCCTGGGCTTCTCTTTACTCAAAAACTTATTATTATGGCTTCGATCTTGTTACTTGTTGCTGGTCTTTTCAGGTTTTGGATTTCTTTCTTGTTCAATCTAGGTATGTTGTATGTGTCTAGAAATTTTTCAATTTCTTCTAGGTTTTCAACTTTATTGGCTTATAGTAGCCACTAATGATTGGTTCATAGTAGCCACTAGTGATTTTTGAATTTCTGCAGTATCTGCTGTAATGTCTCCTTTTTCATGTCTGATTTTATTTACTTGGATCTTCTTTCTTTTTTTCTTTGTTAATCTGGCTAAAGATTTTTCAATTTTGTTTAGCTTTTTTAAAAAACAAACTTTTTGTTTCATTGATGTTTTGTATTTTTTCATTTAATTTTATTTATTTCTGCTCTGATATTTATTACTTCTTTTCTTCTACTAACTTCATATTTTGTTTGCTCTTGCTTTTCTAGTTCTTTAGGATGTATCACTAAATTGCTACTTTGAAGTTTTTCTTTTTTTGATGTTGCCACTTATAGCTATAAATTTTCATCTTAATACAACTTTTGCTATATCCCATAGATTTTGGTATGTTTTATTTCCATTATCATTTCCTTTAATAATTTTTTCATTTTTTTTCTAAATTCCCTCATTGATGCCCTGGTAATTCAGGAGCATATTGTTTAATTTTTATGTATTTTCATAGTTTTCAAAGTTGCTCTTCTTATTAATTTCTAGTTTTATTCTGTTGTGGTCAGAGAATATGCTTAATATTATTTCACTTTTTTAAAATGTTTTAAGACTTGTTTTATAACCTAACATATGGTCTATCCTTGAGAATGATTAATGTGTTGAGGCAAAGAATGTGTATTTTGTAGCCATTGCATGAAATATCTGTAAATCATTATTAGATCCATTTGTTCTATAGTTCAAATGAAGTCTGATATTTATTTGTACATTTTTTGTCTGAAAGATCTGTCCAGTGCTGCAAGTGAGGCATTGAAGTCTCTAGCTATTATTGTATTCTTGTATTGGACTCTATATTTCTCTTTAGCTCTAATTATATTTTGCTCGATTTTCACATATCTGGGTGCTTCAGTGTTGGGTGCGTTACCAGCGATGGGTCTGCAACTGGCGGCATTTCCACAGCAATTCCAGCCCTTGTCTTCTTAGAAAAAAGAGTTCAACTGAGAGATGGAGGCAAATTTTAAAGCAGAGGCAGAGTTTTGTTAAAAGAAGCAAAGTACATTTGGAAGATGGCCAAGAGAGGAACTTGAGAGATCAAGTGCCATGCTCAGTCTGTGGCTTGGGATTTTTATATCCTGTCTTGGTTCCAGGTTTTCTTTTCTATTCCCTTGATTTATCCCTCCCTTGGGCTGGGATATTTCTTTGATTCATGAACAGTGACCTGTCATCACTTTCGAGGGGCCACATGTGCAGTGTGTTTACTGAGGCTGTGCCCATGCTCACTTGGGGCATTTCTTTTACTGATCGAATGCCCCCAGAGGAAGGCCATATATCAGTCAAACTCTGTCATTTTGCCCCCTACTGTGCATATTTAAGACCTTATCAAGGAATTGTGGTTTGCTGGCTCCAGATATCTCCTATCCTTTGGGAACTTCTCTACCGCTTAGTGCCAGTCGTGGCCACTTATCATTTCAGAGAAACAGTTTTATGATTGCCTAACCATCATCTGATGAGTGCCTACATTTCTGGGGCCCTCACTTATTATCCCAGAGGAAGAAGTTGTATAATCACCTGATTATCAGCCAGTGAGTGCCTGCCATTTTGGCAGGGCCCTCTCCCACTCTGCTCATATCTGTATACTACCTACTCTAACATTCCGCCTTCAAAAGTCTGAGACCCAATTCTTTGGGATAATGGGTGAAGGTCAGTCTTCTGTAACTGCTTCTTGCTGACAGAGGGGCAGTGTTTGGCCCATGGGTCTCAGACTCTTGCTAGTTGTCAGGGAAGGGTGGCTCCATAGGCCAGCAACAGTGGTGCCCAACCAGGTTCAATGAACACAGGTAGGGTTTTGCCTCTGTCATATTCCGCTGATGGGCAATCCAGTGGTCCCCTATAGAAGGCTGACACGTGAGTATTGAGAGGACAGTATCCTTTACTTGTCCTTCACTGATGATCTTCTGGAGCTTGACAGCTTGAATGCAAGAGGAGAAAAATTGGGTTATTAGATTGAGAAGATATGGACCAAAAAGGAGCAAAAGTAATAGAATGAAAAGATGGCCTAAAAAGGGAAAAGTCCAGAAAAACCATTTCAGGTTCCTTCTTAATTTCTCATAAATTGTTCTCATAAATGGGAGGCTTGATTTTTGAGTTGTCTGATGCTGTCTTGCATTTTTCCTAATTGATTTACCCAGAAACAACATTTTTCATCTAAGGTTAAACAAATTCTTCCCTGTGCTACCATTAACATATATGGCTCTTGGCATTTCTAGAGGACCATGGCTGTGAAAGAGTCAATTTTTTCTTGCATGGCTGCTAAGGTTTTAGCCATGGCATCAATACTGTTGGCTATTTCTGTTGAGAGTTGGCTATAGGTTTAGGAGGCATGTGTGACTCCAGCAATTTCTGCTCCTGTACTGGCTGTGATGTCGAGTCCCACAAGAAGTGGAATTAATTGGATAGCCCTCCTCAACCTGGGCAAGATGGAATGCCCATGGATTGGTATTGGAAGGGAGTGATTTCCAGGAGCTATGAAGATATCCAGGGATACATAGCATATAGTATAAGTTCCAGTTCATTCAGTGGGGAGGCATTGGTGAACTGAATGACCAACAATATGAAAGACTTCTCAGGTTTTAAGACAAATAGAGATGTCAAAACCAAATAAGGGGGTAAAAATAGGTACAGAAAATCCTGAGGTTGCTGACTTGCTCAGATTGATGGTGGATATGGTCATGACCGCCAAGATTTGGGTGCATGAGGTGTGGCTCTGATTAGCTCCCTTGTTTCTATTCTCCCAAAATTTTGAGTTTGTTCCAATAGAACCCATTCTTCTGTAGCACTGAGATTGGCAATTTGCATACATGGGTGTAATCAGTAGGATGGAACCAGAAATTTTGAGTACTGCATGTGTTTGGGCATTCCCGGCAAAACTGAGTGGATTTATCTTGCAGTGTCCCTTGAGGAAAGGTAATACTTGTAGGTTTGGGAAATACTGGTTGATGTTGGACCTGGCTGTGGGGGTATGTTTGGTAGATCTGTTGGCTAGAGTCTATGGTGATAGTGACATTATAGACTGTACTGGGAAGAGCACTTACATCCATTCCATTTTCCTTTTTGATTATGACACAAATAGGGGCTGTCTCCACTAAGGTGATATTAGTAAAGAGGGGCTCAAAAATGGGAGACTTCTCACAGGTATCAGGGAAATCTTGCTTTACTTTTGTAAGAAGCCTATTTGAAGACCTGATTATTCCTTTTAGATTACGATGCCATTGATACAAAATGTGTAATTCTGCCTCTATTCTCATCCAATCTCTGGGCGACACAGGATAAGTTATCTCTGGTGTTTTAGAAGAAGAGCTAGTGCATAACCAGCAGTTGTTGGAGTAAGGAAATTCTGTGCTTTGAAGCAACTGTAGTGCTTTTTCCAATTAAGAAAAATCAAGATGGTACTGTGCTGCTAGTAAAGAGGTGAAAATGAGAATTAGCAGGAGTGGGCCCATTGTGCCATAATGAGATTGTGAAAAAGAGAAATTAGTAACAAATCAAGTTGTAAAGGGAATTGCCCGAAAGTAAGTTAAGGTGAAGAAAAATTAGCAACAAAGTAGTTTCTGTTGGGACTTTGCGGGGGCATACAGGTTAGGGTTTAAATAAGGTGAATAAGTAATGCTATTGCAAACAGTATTCCTAATATTGGAATTATATTACTTTGAGGTGAAAGGATCTGCGGAGGCATTGGTTATCTTTCCATCTAAAGAGGAATTTCAGATCCTTCAATGGTTCACAATGTATTCTGGAGTTGAAGTCGTTGGATTCAGTTCCAGTGTTTAAGTGCCTTTCCAATACTTCACTCAGGTGTAGTGTGTCCAGCTGCTAATCTCTGTTACTTTAATGGCCGTGAGGGTAGAAATAGAAAATGCAACAGTAAAGGGTCTCTCTTTGACTGGAGTTAGTTGGGAATTTGGGGTTCTATTCTTCCAAGCTTTGAGGAGAACCAGTGAGTTTGGAGGATATAGAGGTGGAGATTTTTTCTCTTCTAATTTTGTGTTTGTTTGTAACCCATATTCCTGGAGGGCTTGATGGAGGTCTGCTAGAAAAGAGACATACTGGTTGATTTTAGCAGTTTCTTCATCTAGCAGTAAGTCAGAATACAGGAATGGCCTAACATATAAGGCCTTGAAGGGGCTTAATTGCAAAGGGGTCTGAGAGGCAACACAAATCTGAAGAACTAAAGGTAAGAGGTCCACCCATGTCTGTACTGCTTCCTGACAGAGTTTATTGAGGATGTGTTTGAGGGTTTAGCTAGTTCTTTTCAGGTTCCCTGAAGATGGTGGTCTCCAGGCAAAGTGAAGGTACCCTTTTATGCCTAGGCAGAACTGACCTGCTGATTCGTTTGGGAAATTAAGGATGGACCATCGTCCATTTGCGGTGACCTAGGAAGCCCGAATTGGGGAATGAGTTCCCTTAGGAGGAATTAGCTGCCTCTTGTGTCTTTTCAGTCCTTGTGGGATAGGCCTGTACCCATCCTGTGAAGGTGTCTACACAGACCAAGAAGTACTTATGCCCGCAGCATGTGGTGAGCTGAGTATAGTGCAACTGCCAGTCCTCCCCAGAGTATGTACCTGTCCTTTGGGTTGGACTTGGGGGCTTCCCTCTCTGGGGATTACTTATGATGCACAAGTTGAAAGGTTGACAAACCTGTTGAATAGTTTTGTTTATTCTCTTCCTATCTACTTGATAGAGTTTGGGTCTGTGTCTTAACCAAATATCATGTCAAATTGTTGCAGGTGAGGCCTGGTGGGAGGTCATTGAATTATGGGGGTGGATCCTTCATGAATTGTTTAGCATCATCCTCTTGGTGGTGTTCTTGTGAAAGGTAGCTAGCCTTTTTGTACAGCCTGTAGAAGTATGAGACAATTAAACCTCTTTTCTTTATAAATTACCCAGTCTCAGGCATTTCTTCACAGCAATGCAAGAATGGAATAATACACTACTAAACATTAATTTACATATTTGCCCTAGATTGTCCTTTTCAACCTGGCAGGAGTTGTGTGAACTCGTGATGACCTTCTCTACCCTTGGGAGGCCCTTGGTAGATGGAGAAGTTCCCCAAGTTTGTACCATTTATTGGTTTCTTTTTGAAACCTACGTTGGGTGGTTCAATTTATTTCTTCCTGAGTGTATTGGAGAGGGGATAATTCAGTGGGGAGCAATGGGAGTAAGGCCCCAGGTAAGTATCCTTTGAGACAGCTGCCTCTTTAGTTTGGGGTTGGTCATCCTATTTTCTTGTGCAGTTTCATTGGAGCCCCTCTGGTGTCTCTCACAGGGTACTACTGCCACCTCCTGGGTCAAGTGAACAGCATCTAGTAGATCTAAGATTTGGGATCTGTACTGCCCTTGTCAACGTGATGAGTTCCACTAGTTGTGCTGAGGTCCCCACGGGACAGAGCTTTTATCTCTATGACTTGGGAAAGGGACACTATAAAGTACCCTGCATGTCTAGCTCTATTCCAGATAAAACTACTCCCATCTGAAAATCATATTTTGTTTGGATTGTCCGGAAGCTGATCCTCTAAGTCCTCCAAGCTGGCATAAATTTGGTTAAGTATTTCACAGCATAAATGTGCCAGGTTATTGTTTCCTGGTAGTGGAAGTAAGGTTGGCTGAGTTGAGGATGGAGTACTGCTAAACTGTTACCTGTGGGTTTTCTAGTAACAAGCCCTGGTACTTCAACAGTTTGTTGTCAGTGAACCACTGTGGCTCTTTTATGTCCAATAAGGGGCCTGTATGGTGTGATGGCAGGATCTGGATTAACTGTCCCATGGTGATTTTGAGGGCCTCCTAGTATAGGAGCCCTGCTGCACTCACTATCTTGAGGCAGTGTGGTCACCCTCGTGCAACTGGGTCTAGGTTCGTTGAAAAGGTACCTACCGGAGATTTGATTAGCCCTATGGTTTGAATTAGGACTCCTAAGGCTACAACTTGTCTTTCAGTAACAAAAAGCTGAAATGGTTTGGTTAGTATGGGTGGTCCAAGGGCTAGAACTTGTGAGAGGGCAGTTTTTAGCTGCCTAAAGTCTTGCTCCTGATATTTTCCCCAGAAAAGCGAGTTTCTATTAGTCATTTTTTTTTAAGTCTGATTAAGGACTTAACAATTCTATCATACCCCAGTATCCAAAGTCTGCAATATCCTGTGATTCCCAGAAAGGCCTGAAGTAGCTTTTGGGTGGTTGGGGTAGGTATTTTAAGGATGACCTATATTCATTCTGGGGAGAATTTAGGATCTCCACAGGTCAGGATTATCCCCAGGCATCGGATCTCTTGTCTTAGTAGTTGTGACTTGGATAGTTGGACACTTCATACCCTCTGGGTATTTAACCTCTTGTCTTAGTAGTTGCGACTTGGACACTTGGACACTTCATACCCTCTGCCTGCAAGGAAATTTAGTGTTTGAACTAGATGCTGGATTCCCAGCTCATTCATAGATTAATAGGTTAATAGGCTATTTACATAATCTATTATGCAGATTAATAGGTTATTTATGTTACGTAGGAGAAAGGCAGTCTAGGCCACAAGGCCTGCAACTCTTAGATGAGTACTAGTACTGGACTAGGCCCAGAGAGAGTAGACTAGTGGGGCATGCAACCTACTGAGACACCAGCTGGGGCAACTAACAGAGTGCTGGCATCACCCGTCCCCTGAAACTAGGCTGCAAAGCATGGCTCCAAAAGAGACCCCATTCTTCCACTTGTAGGGAGGAGAGAAAAGAGTGGTGAGAAGTTTGTCTTGCATCTTAAATGCCAGCTAAGCCAAAGCAGCATAGGGCACTTCTCAGAGTTGTGGGGCCCTGTTCCAGGCCCTAGCTTCCAGATGACATTTTAGACATGCCCGAGCCAACTTCGTACTTCATGCTCAAGATTGCTATAGCGATTTGACATCTTTTGTGATACTGTAAGAATTTTAGAATTACTTTTTCTAAATTTGTGAAAAATGTAATTGGTATTTTGATAATGATTAAATTGAATCTATAGATTGCTTTCAGTAGTATTGATATTTTAACAATATTCTTATTTTTTCTTTTTTTTGTACCTTAAGTTCTAGGGTACATGTGCACAACGTGCAGGTTTGATACATAGGTATATAGTTGCCATGTTGGTTCGCTGCACCCATCAACTCGTCATTTACATTAGGTATTTCTCCTAATGCTGTTCCTCCCCCAGCCACCCACCCCACGACAGGCTTCAGTGTGTGATGTTCCCCACCCTGTGTCCAAGTGATCTCATGATTCAATTCCCACCTATGAGTGAGAACATGTGGTGTTTTGTTTTCTGTCCTTGCGATAGTTTGCTCAGAATGATGGTTTCCAGTTTCATCCATGTCCCTGCAAAGGACATGAACTCATCCTTTTCTATGGCTGCATAGTATTCCATGGTGTATATGTGCCACATTTTCTTAATTCAGTCTATCATTGATGGACATTTGGGTTGGTTCCAAGTTTTTGCTATTGTGAATAGTACTGCAATAAACATATGTTTGCATGTGTCTTTATAGTAGCATGACTTATAATCCTTTGGGTATATACCCAGTAATGGGATTGCTGGGTCAAATGGTAATTCTAGTTCTAAATCCTTGAGGAATCACCACACTGTCTTCCACAATGGTTGAACAAATTTACACTCCCACCAGCAGTGTAAAAGCATTCCTATTTCTCCACATCCTCTCCAGCATCTGTTGCTTCCTGACTTTTTAATGATTGCTATTCTAACTGGTGTGAGATGGTATCTCATTGTGGTTTTGATTTGCATTTCTCTGATGACCAGTGATGATGAGTATTTTCTCATGTCTGTTGGCTGCATAGATGTCTTCTTTAGAGAAGTGTCTGTTCATATCCTTTGCTCACTTTTTGATAGGGTTGTTTATTTTTTTTCTTGTAAATTTGTTTGAGTTATTTGTAGATTCTGGATATTAGCCTTTTGTCAGATGGGTAGATTGCAAAAATTTTCTCCCATTCTGTAGGTTGCCTGTTCACTCTGATGGTAGTTTCTTTTGCTGTGCAGAAGCTCTTTAGTTTAATTAGATCCCATTTGTCAATTTTGGCTTTTGTTGCCATTGCTTTTGGTGTTTTAGACATGAAGTCCTTGCCCATGCCTATGTCCTGAATGGTATTGCCTAGGTTTTCTTCTAGGGTTTTTATGGTTTTAGGTCTAACATTTAAGTCTTTAATCCATCTTGAATTAATTTTTGTATAAGGTGTAAGGAAGGGATTCAGTTTCAGCTTTCTACATATGGCTAGCCAGTTTTCCCAGCACCATTTATTAAATAGGGAATCCTTTCCCGATTTCTTGTTTTTGTCAAGTTTGTAAAAGATCAGATGGTTGTAGATGTGTAGTATTATTTCTGAGGGCTCTGCTCTGTTCCATTGGTCTATATCTCTATTTTGGTACCAGTACCATCCTGTTTTGGTTACTGTAACCTTTTAATGTAGGTTGAAGTCAGCTAGTGTGATGCCTCCAGCTTTGTTCTTTTGGCTTATGATTGACTTGGCAATGCAGGCTCTTTTTTGGATCCATATGAACTTTAAAGTAGTTTTTTCCAATTCTGTGAAGAAAGTCACTGGTAGCTTGATGGGGATGGCATTGAATCCAGAAATTACTTTGAGCAGTGTATCCATTTTCACAATATTGATTCTTCCTATCCATGAGCATGGAATGTTCTTCCATTTGTTTGTGTCCTCTTTTATTTCGTTGAGCAGTGGTCTGTAGTTCTCCTTGAAGAGGTCCTTCACATTTCTTGTAAGTTGGATTCCCAGGTATTTTATTCTCTTTGTAGCAAATGTGAATGGGAGTTCACTGATTATTTGACTCTCTGTTTGTTGGTTAATTGTGTGTAGGAATGCTTGTGATTTTTGCACATTGATTTTGTATCCTGACACTTTGCTGAAGCTGCTTATCAGCTTCAATTAAGGAGATTTGGGGCTGAGACGATGGGGTTTTCTAAATATACAATCATGTCATCTGCAAACAGAGACAATTTGACTTCCTCTTTTCCTAATTGAATACCCTTTATTTCTTTCTCTTGACTGATTGCCCTGGCGAGAACTTCCAATACTATGTTCAATAGGAGTGGTGAGAGAGGGCATCATTGTCTTGTGCCAGTTTTCAAAGGGAATCCTTCCAGTTTTTGCCCATTCAGTATGATATTGGCTGTGGGTTTGTCATAAATAGCTCTTATTATTTTGAGATACGTTCCATCAAAACCTGGTTTATTGAGAGTTTTTAGCATGAAGGGCTGTTGAATTTTGTTGAAGGTCTTTTCTGCGTTTACTGAGATAATCATGTGGTTTTTGTCATTGGTTCTGTTTTCTGATGATTTACGTTTATTGATTTGCGTATGTTGAACCAGTATTGCATGCCAGGGATGAAGCCCACTTGATCATGGTGGATAAGTTTTTGATGTGCTGCTGGATTTGGTTTGCCAGTATTTTATTGAGGATTTTCGCGTAGATGTTCATCAGGGATACTGGTCTAAAATTCTCTTTTTTTGTTGTGTCTCTGCCAGTCTTTGGTGTCAGGATGATGCTGGCCTCATAAAATGAGTTAGGGAGGATTCCCTCTTTTTCTATTGATTGGAATAGTTTCAGAAGGAAAGCTACCAGCTCCTGTTTGTACCTTGGTAGAATTGTGCATCTTTTTTTTGGTTGGTAGGCTATTAATTATTGCCTCAATTTCAGAGCCTGTTATTTGTCTATTCAGGGATTCAACTTCTTCCTGGTTTAGTCTTGACACGGTGTACGTGTCGAGGAATTTATCCATTTCTTCTAGATTTTCTAGTTTATTTGCATAGAGGTGTTTATAGTATTCTCTGAAGGTAGTTTGTATTTCTGTGGCATCGGTGGTGATATTCCCTTTATCATTTTTTATTGCATCTATTTGATTCTTCTCTCTTTTCTTTTTTATTAGTCTTGCTAGCGGTCTATCAATTTTGTTGATCTTTTCAAAAAGCCAGCTCCTGGATTCATTGATTTTTTGAAGAGATTTTTGTGTCTCTATCTCTTTCAGTTCTGCTCTGCTTTTAGTTATTTCTTGCCTTCTGCTAGCTTTTGAATGTGTTTGCTCTTGATTCTCTAGTTCTTTTAATTGTGATGTTAGGGTGTCAGTTTTAGATCTTTTCTGCTTTCTCTTTTGGCCCTTTAGTGCTATAAATTTCCCTCTACACACTGCTTTAAATGTGTCCAAGAAATTCTGGTACGTTGTGTCTTCATTCTCTTTGGTTTCAAAGAACACCTTTATTTCTGCCTTCATTTCATTATTTACCCAGTAGTTATCAGGAGCAAGTTGTTCAGTTTCCATGTAGTTGTGCAGTTTTGACTGAGTTTATTAATCCTGAGTTCTAATTTGATTGCACTGTGGTCTGGGAGACTGTTTGTTGTGATTTCTGTTCTTTTACATTTGCTGAGGAGTGCTTTACTTCCAATTATGTGGTCAATTTTACAGTAAGTGTGATATGGTGCTGAGAAGAATGTATATGCTGTTGATTTGGGGTGGAGAGTTCTGTAGATGTCTATTAGGTCTGCTTGTTGCAGAGCTGAGTTCATGTCCTGGATATCCTTGTTAACCTTCTGTCTTGTTTATCTTTCTAATGTTGACAGTGGGGTGTTAAAGTTTCCTGTTATTATTGTGTGGGAGTCTAAGTCTCCTTGTAGGTCTCTAAGGACTTGCTTTATGAATCTGGGTGCTCCTGTATTGGGTGCATATATATTTAGGATAGTTAGCTCTTCTTGTTGAATTGATTTCTTTACCATTATGTAATGTCCTTCTTTGTCTCTGTTGATCTTTGTTGGTTTAATGTCTGTTTTATCAGAAACTAGGATTGCAACCCCTGCTTTATTTTTTGCTTTCCATTTGCTTGGTAGATCTTCCTCCATCCCTTTATTTTGAGCCTGTGTGTGCCTTTGCAGTTGAGATGGGTCTCCTGAATACATCACACTGATGGGTCTTGACTCTTTATCCAATTTGCTAGTCTGTGTCTTTTAATTGGAACTTTTAGCCCATTTACATTTAAGGTTAATATTGTTATGTGTGAATTTGATTGTGTCATTATGATGTTTGCTGGTTATTTTGCCTATTAATTGATGCAGTTTCTTCCTAGCATCAATGGTCTTTACAATTTGGCATGTTTTTGCAGTGGCTGGTACCGGTTGTTCCTTTCTGTGTTTAGTGCTTCCTTCAGGATCTCTTGTAGGGCAGGCCTGGTGGTGACAACATCTCTCAGCATTTGCTTCTCTGTAAAGGATTTTATTTCTTCTTCACTTATGAAGCTTAGTTTGGCTGGATATGAAATTCTGGTTTGAAAATTATTTTCTTTAAGAATGTTGAATGTTGGCTTCCACTGTCTTCTTGCTTGTAGGGTTTCTGCCAGTAGATCTGCTGATAGTCTGATGGGCTTCCCTTTGTGTGTAACTCGACCTTTCTCTCTGGTTGCTCTTAACACTTTTTCCTTCATTTCAACCTTGGTGTATCTGACAATTATGTGTCTTGGGGTTGCTCTTCTTGAGGAGTTTCTTTATGGTGTTCTCTGTATTTACTGAATTTGAATGTCGGCCTGCCTCACTATTCTGGGGAAGTTCACCTGGATAATAACCTGAAGAGTGTTTCCCAACTGGGTTCCATTCTTCCCATCACTTTCAGGTAGACCAATCAAACGTAGATTTGGTCTTTTCACTTAGTCCCATATTTCTTGGAGGCTTTGTTTGTTTACTCTTTTTTCTCTAACCTTGTATTCTCACTTTATTTCATTAATTTGGTCTTCAATCACTGATACCCTTTCTTCCACTTGATCGAATTGGCTATTGAAGCTTGTGCATGCCTCACAAAGTTCCCATGCCATGGTTTTCAGCTCCATTAGGTCATTTAAGGTCTTCTCTACACTGGATATTCTAGTTAGCCATTCATCTAACCTTTTTTCAAGGCTTTTAGCTTCCTTGCAATGGTTTCAAACATCCTCCTTTAGCTCGCAGAAGTTTGTTATTACCGACCTTCTGAAGTCTACTTTTGTCACCTCATCAAAGTCATTCTCTGTCCAGCTTTGTTCCATTGCTGGCGAGGAGCTGCGATCTTTTGGAGGAGAACAGGCACTCTGATTTTTAGAATTTTCAGTTTTTCTGCTCTGGTTTGTCCCCATCTTTGTGGTTTTATCTACCTTTGGTCTTTGGTGTTGGTGACCTGCAGATGGGGTTTTGGTGTAGATGACTTTTTGTTGATGTTGATGCTATTCCTGTCTGTTAGTTTTCCTTCTAGCAGTCAGGTCCCTCAGCTGCAGGTCTGTTGGAGTTTGCTGGAGTTCCATTCCAGACCCTGTTTGCCTGGGTATCACCAGCGGAGGCTGCAGAACAGCAAATATTGCAGAATGGCAAATATTGCTACCTGATCCTTCCTCTGGAAGCTTCGTCCCAGAGTGGCAGCTGCCTATATGAGGTGTCTGTCAGCCCCTACTGGGAGGTGTCTTTCAGTTAGGCTACACAGAGTTAAGCGACCCACTTCAGCAGGCTGTCTGTCCGTTCTCAGAGCTCAAACGCTGTGCTGGAAGAACCACTGCCTTCTTCAGAGCTGTCAGACAGGGACATTTAAGTCTGCAGAAGTTGTCTGATGCCTTTTGTTCAGCTATGCCCTGCTCACAGAGGTGGAATCTAGAGGCAGTAGGCTGCAGTGGGTTCTGCCCAGTTCTAGCTTCCCGGCAGCTTTGTTTACCTACTCAAGCCTCAGCAATAGCAGATGCCCCTCCCCCAGCCAGGCTGCTGCCTCACAGATCGATCTCAGACAGCTGTGCCAGCAGTGAGCAAGGCTCTGTGAGCATGGGACCGCCAAGCCAGGCATGGGAAGATCTTGGGAAAAGTGCAGTATTTGGGCAGGAGTGCTCTATTTTTCCAGGTAGCCTGTCATGGCTTCCCTTGGCTAGAAAAGAGAAATCCCCCAACCCCTTGCACTTCCCGGGTGAAGTGATGTCCCGCCTTGCCTCAGTTCACCCTCTGTGGGCTGCACCCACTGTCCAACCTGTCCCAATGAGATGAACCAGGTACCTCAGTTGGAAATGCAGAAATCACCCGTCATCTGTGTCCATCATGCTGGGAGCTGCAGACCGGAGCTGTTCCTATTTGGCCATCTTGCTCTTAAATCTCTCTCTCTCTCTCTCTTTTTTTTTTTTTTTGACAGAGTATTGCTCTGTCACCCAGGCTGGAGTGCAGTGGCGCAATCTCGGCTCACCACAACCTCCACCTCCTGGGTTCAAGCAATTCTCCTCTATTAATTCTTTTATTATTATTATTATACTTTAAGTTCTGGGGTATATTTGCAGAATGTGTAGGTTTGTTACATATGTATACACATGGCAAGGTGGTTTGCTGCACCTGTCAACCCATCATCTACATCAGGTATTTCTCCTAATGCTATTCCTCACCTATCCCCCACCCCCTGAGAGTCCCCAATGTGTGATGTTTCTCTCCCTGTGTGTGTGTGTTCTCATTGTTCAATTCCCACTTATGAGTGAGAACATGTTTTCTTTGGTTTTCTGTTCTTATGTTAGTTTGCTGAGAATGATGGTTTTCAGCTTCATCCATGTCCCAGCAAAGGAGACGAACTCATTTTTTAATGGCTGCATAGTATTCCATGGTGTATATGTGTCATATTTTCTTTATCTAGTCTATCATTGATGGGCATTTGGGTTGGTTCCATGTCTTTGCTATTGTGAACAGTGCTGCAATAAACATACATGTGCATGTGTCTTTATAGTAGAATGATTTATAATCCTTTGGGTATATACCCAATAATGGGATTGCTGTGTTAAACGGTATTTCTAGTTTTAGATCTTTGAGGAGTTGCCACGCTGTCTCCCACAATGGTTAAACTAATTTACACTACCACCAACAGTGTAAAAGCTTTCCTATTTCTCCACATCCTCTCCAGCATCTGTTGTTTCCTGACTTTTTAATAATTGCCATTCTAACAGGCCTGAGATGATATCTCACTGTGGTTTTGATTTGCATTTCTCTAATGATCAGTGATGATGAGCTTTTGTTTTTTTCATATGTTTCTTGGCTGGTAAATGTCGTCTTTTGAGAAATGTCTGTTCATATCCTTTGCCAACTTTTTGATGAGGTTGTTTGTTTTTTTCTTGTAAATTTGTTTCAGTTCTTTGTAGATTCGTGGTATTAGCCCTTTGTCAGATGAATAGATTGCAAAAATTTTCTCCCATTCTGTAGGTTGCCTGTTCACTCAGATGATAGTTTCTTTTGCTGTGCAAAAGCTCTTTAGTTTAATTAGATCCCATTTGTCAATTTTGGCTTTTGTTGCCATTGCTTTTGATGTCTCAGTCATGAAGTCTTTGCCCATGCCTATGTCCTGAATGGTATTGCCTAGTTTTTCTTCTATGTTTTTTATGGTTTTAGGTCTTAATTCATCTTGAGTTAATTTTTGTATTAGGTGTAAGAAAGTGATCCAGTTTTAGTTTTCTGCATATGGGTAGCCAGTTTCCCAACACCATTTATTAAATAGGAAATTATTTCCACATTGCTTGTTTTTGTCAGGTTTGTCAAAGATCAGAGGGTTGTATATGCGTGGTGTTATTTCTGAGGCCTCTGTTCTGTTACATTGGTCAATATATCTGTTTTGTACCAGTACCATGCTGTTTTGATTATTTTAGCCTTGTAGTATAATTTGAAGTCAGATGGTGTGATGCCTCCAGCTTTGCTTTTTTGCTTAGGATTCTGTTGGCTGTGTGGGCTCTTTTTTGGATCCATATGAAATTTAGAGTAGTTTTTAAAAATTCTGTGAAGAAAGTTAGTTGGAGCTTGATGGTGATAGCATTGAATCTATAAATTACTTTGGGCAGTATGGCCATTTTCATGATATTGATTCCTCCTATCCATGAGCATGGAATATTTTTCATTTGTTTTTGTCCTCTCTTATTTCCTTGAGAACTGGTTTGTAGTTCTCCTTGAAAAGGTCCTTCACATCCTTTTTAAGTTGTATTCCTAGGTATTTTATTCTCTTTGTAGCAATTGTGAATGAGAGTTCACTCATGATTTGGCTGTCTGTTTGTCTGTTATTTGTGTATAGAAATGCTTGTGATTTTTGCACATGGATTTTGTGTCCTGAGACTTTACTGAAGTTGCTTATCAGCTTAAGCAGATTTTGGTCTGAGACAATGGGGTTTTCTAAATATACAATCATGTCATCTGCAAACAAAGATAATTTGACTTTCTCTTTTTCTAGTTGAATACCCTTTATTTATTTCTCTTGCCTCATTGTCCTGGCCCAAACTTCCAGTACTATGTTGAATAGAAGTAGTGGGAGAGGGCATCCTTGTCTTGTGCCCATTCAGTAAGATATTGGCTGTGGGTCTGTAATAAATAGCTTTAATATTTTGAGATATGTTCCATCAATACCTAATTTATTAAGAGTTTTATTGTGAAGGGATATTGAATTTTGTCAAAGACTTTTTCTGCATCTATTGAGATAATCATGTGGTTTTTGTCATTGGTTCTGTTTATGTGATGGATTACATTTATTGATTTGCGTATGTTGAACCAGCATTGCATCCCATGGATGAAGCAAACTTGACCATGGTGGATAAGCTTTTTGATGTGCTGCTGGGTTCGTTTTGCCAGTATTTTATTGAGGATTTTCACATTGATATTCATCAGGGATATTGGCCAGAAATTTTCTTTTTATGTTGTGTCTCTGCCAGGTTTGGTATCAGGATGATGCTGGCCTCATAAAATGAGTTATGGAGGAGTCCTTCTTTTTCTATTTTTTGGAATAGTTTAAGAAGGAATGGTACCAGTTCTTCTTTGTACCTCTGGTAGAATTTGGCTTTAAATCCATCTGATCCTGGACTTTTTTTCATTGGTATGCTATTAATTACTGCCTCAATTTTATAATTTTTTTTTTGGTCTATTCAGGAATTCAATTTCTTCCTGGTTTACTCTTGGGAGGGTGTATGTGTCCAGGAATGTAACCATTTCTTCTAGATTTTCTAGTTTATTTGCACTGAGGTGTTTATAGTATTCTCTGATGGTAGTTTATATTTCTCTGGGATCAGTGGTGATATCCCTTTTATCATTTTTTATTGCATCCATTTGATTCTTCTCTCTTTTCTTCTTTATTAGCCTGCTTAGCTGCCTATCTATTTTGTTAATCTTTTCAAAAAACAGATCCTGGATTCATTGATCTTTTGAAGGGTTTTTCCTGTCTTCATCTCCTTCAGTTCTGCTCTGATCTTACTTATTTTTTTTGTATTCTGTTAGCTTTTGAATTTGTTTTCTCTTGCTTCTATAGTTCTTTTAAATGTGATGTTAGGGTATCAACTTTAGATCTTTCCTGCTTTCTCCTGTGGGCATTTAGTGCTATAAATTCCCCTCTAAATCTGCTTTAAATGTATCCCAGAGTTTCTGGGATGTTGTATTTTTGTTCTCATTGCTTTCAAAGAACATCCTTATTTCTGCCTTAATTTCGTTATTTACCTAGCAGTCACTCAGGAACAGGTTGTTCAGTTTCTATGTAGTGCGATTTTGAGTGAGTTTCTTAGTTCTGAGTTTTAATTTGATTGCACTGTGGTCTGAGAGACTGTTATGATTTCCGTTCTTTTGCATTTTCTGAGGAGTTTTTACTTCCAGTTATGTGGCTAATTTTAGAATAAGTGCGATGTTGTGTTGAGAAGAATGTATATTCTGTTAATTTGTGGTGGAGGATTCTGTAGATATCTATCAGGCCTGCTTGGTCCAGAGCTGAGTTCAAGGCCTTAATATCCTTGTTAATTTTCTGTCTCATTCATCTGTCTAATATTGACAGTGGGAAGTTAATTTCTCCCACTATTATTATGTGGGAGTCTGAGTCTCTTTATAGGTCTCTAAGAACTTTCTTTATGAATCTGGGAGCTCCTGTATTGGGTGCATATCTATTTATGATGGTTTGCTCTGCTTGTTGCATTAATCACTTTACCTTTATGTAATGCCCTTCTTTGTCTCTTTTGATCTTTGTTGGTTTAAACTCTGTTTTCTCAGAGACTGGGATTGCAACCCTTGCTTTCTTCTGCTTTCCATTTTCTTGGCAAATATTTTTCCATCCCTTTATTTTGATTGGGGGCATTTAGCCCGTTTATATTTAAGGTTAATATTGTTATTGTGAATTTGATCCTGTCAGTATGATGCTAGCTGGTTATTCGGCCAATTAGTTGATGCAGTTTCTTCATAGTGTTGATGGTCTTTACAATTTGTTATATTTTTGCAGTGGCTGGTTCCAGTTGTTTCTTTCCATGTTTAGTGCTTCCTTCAGAAGCTCTTGTAAGTCAGGCCTGGTGGTGACAAAATCTCTCAGCGTTTGTTTTTCTGTAAAGGATTTTATTTCTCCTTCACTTATGAAGCTTAGTTTGGCTGGATATGAAATTCTGGCTTGAAAATTATTTTCTTTAACAATGTTGAATATTAGCCCCCACCGTCTTCTTGCTTGTAGGGTTTCTGCTGATAGATCTGCTGTTAGTCTGATGGGCTTCCCTTTGTGGGTAACCCAACCTTTCTCTCTGGCTGCCCTTAACATTTTTTCCTCATTTCAACCTTGGTGAATTTGACAATGATGTGTCTTGGTGTTGCTCTTCTCGAGGAATATCTATGTGGTGTTCTCTGTATTTCCTGAATTTGAATCTTGGCCTGTCTTGCTATATTGGGGAAGTTCTCCTGGATAATATCCTGAAGAGTGTTTTCCAACTTGGTTTCATTCTCCCCATCACTTTCAGGTACACCAATCAAATGTAGATTTGGTCTTTTCACATAGTCCCATATTTCTTGAAGGCTTTGTTTGTTTCTTTTCACTCTATTTTCTCTAATCTTGTCTTCTTACTTTATTTCATTAAGTTGATCTTCAGTCTCTGATATTCTTTCTTCCACTTGATCGATTCGGCTATTGATACTTGTGCATGCTTCCCAAAGTTTTTTCTTCTCTAAACTGGTTATTCTAGTTAACAATTTATCTAACCTTTTTTCAAGGTTCTTAGCTTCCTTGCATTGGGTTAGAACATGCTCTTTTAGCTCAGAGGGGTTTCTTATTACCCACCTTCTGAAGCTTACTTCTGTCAGATCATCAAACTCATTCTCCATCCAGTTTTGTTTCCTCGCTGGTGAGGAGTTGTGATTCTTTGAAGGGGAAGAAGCGTTCTGGTTTTTGGAGTTTTCAGCCTTTTTGAACTGGTTTCTCCCCATCTTCTTGGATTCATTTACCTTTGGTCTCTGATGTTGGTGACCTTCGAATGGCATCTCTGAGTGGACCTCCTTTTTGTTGATGTTGATGCTATTTCTTTCTGTTTGTTAATTTTCCTTCTAACAGTCAAGGCCCTCTGCTGCAGGTCTGCTGGAGTTTGCTGGAGGTCCACTTCAGACCCTGTATGCCTGGGTATCACCAGCAGAGGCTTCAGAACAGAAAAGATTTCTGCCTGTTCCTTCCTCTGGAAGCCCCGTCCCAGAGAGGCATCTGCCAGATGCCAGCCAGAGCTCTAGTATATGAGATGTCTGTTGGCGTCTACTGGAAGGTATCAGTCAGGATACACAGGGGTCAGTGACCCTCTTGGGGAGGCTGTCTGACCCTTATCAGAGCTCGAATGCTGTGCTGGGAGATCCGCTGCTGTCTTCAGAGCCATCAGTCAGGGACAGTTAAGTCTGCTGAAGCTGTGCCCACAGCCACCTCTTCTCCCAAGTGCTCTGTCCCAGGGAGAGGGGGGGTTTATCGATAAGTCCTTGATGGGCTGTTACCTTTTTTTCAGAGATACCCTGCCCCGAGAGGAGGAATCTAGAGAGGCAGTCTGGCCACAGGGGAGTTGATGAGCTGTGATGGGCTCCACGCAGTTCAAAATTCCTGGTGGCGGGGGAGGAGCCAAGATGGCCGAAAAGGAACAGCTCCGGTCTACAGCTCCCAGCGTGAGTGATGCAGAAGACGGGTGATTTCTGCATTTCCATCTGAGGTACTGGGTTCATCTCACTAGGGAGTGCCAGACAGTGGGCGCAGGTCAGTGGGTGCGCGCACCGTGCATGAGCCGAAGCAGGTCGAGGCATTGCCTAACTTGGGAAGTGCCAGGGGTCAGGGAGTTCCCTTTCTGAGTCAAAGAAAGGGGTGACGGACGCACCTGGAAAATCGGGTCACTCCCACCCGAATATCGCCCTTTTCGGACTGGCTTAAAAAGCGGCGCACCAAGAGATTATATCCCGCACCTGGCTCAGAGTGTCCTACGCCCAAGGAGTCTCGCTGATTGCTAGCACAGCAGTCTGAGATCAAACTGCAAGGCGGCAGCAAGGCTGGGGGAGGGGCGCCTGCCATTGCCCAGGCTTGCTTAGGTAAACAAAGCAGCTGGGAAGCTCCAACTGGGTGGAGCCCACCACAGCTCAAGGAGGCCTGCCTGCCTCTGTAGGCTCCACCTCTGGGGGCAGGGCACAGAAAAACAAAAAGACAGCAGTAACCTCTGCAGACTTAAATGTCCCTGTCTGACAGCTTTGAAAAGAGCAGTGGTTCTCCCAGCATGCAGCTGGAGATCTGAGAACTGGCAGACTGCCTCCTCAAGTGGGTCCCTGTCCCCTGACCCCCGAGCAGCCTAACTGGGAGGCACCCCCCAGCAGGGGCACACTGACACCTCACACGGCAGGGTATTCCAACAGACCTGCAGCTGAGGGTCCTGTCTGTTAGAAGGAAAACTAACAAAGAGAAAGGACATCCACACCAAAAACCCATCTGTACATCACCATCACCAAAGACCAAAAGTAGATAAAACCACAAAGATGGGGAAAAAACAGAACAGAAAAACTGGAAATTCTAAAACACAGAGCGCCTCTCCTCCTCCAAAGGAACGCAGTTCCTCACCAGCAATGGAACAAAGCTGGATGGAGAATGACTTTGACGAGCTGAGAGAAGAAGGCTTCAGACGATCAAATTAGTCCGAGCTATGGGAGGACATTCAAACCAAAGCCAAAGAAGTTGAAAACTTTGAAAAAAGCTTATAAGGATGTGTAACTAGAATAACCAATACAGAGAAGTGCTTAAAGGAGCTGATGGAGCCGAAAACCAAGGCTCGAGAACTACGTGAAGAATGCAGAAGCCTGAGGAGCTGACGCAATCAACTGGAAGAAAGGGTATCAGCAATGGAAGATGAAATGAATAAAATGAAGTGAGAAGGGAAGTTTAGAGAAAAAAGAATAAAAAGAAATGAGCAAAGCCTCCAAGAAATATGGGACTATGTCAAAAGACCAAATATACGTCTGATTGGTGTACCTGAAAGTGATGGGGAAAATGGAACCAAGTTGGAAAACACTCTGCAGGATATTATCCAGGAGAACTTCCCCAATCTAGCAAGGCAGGCCAATGTTCAGATTCAGGAAATACAGAGAATACCACAAAGATACTCCTAGAGACGAGCAACTTCAAGACACATAATTGTCAGATTCACCAAAGTTGAAATGAAGGAAAGAATGTTAAGGGCAGCCAGAGAGAAAGGTCGGGTTACCCTCAAAGGGAAGCCCATCAGACTAAAAGCAGATCTCTCGGCATAAACCCCACAAGCCAGAAGAGAGTGGGGGCCAATACTTAACATTCTTAAAGAAAAGAATTTTCAACCCAGAATTTCATATCCAGCCAAACTAAGCTTCATAAGTGAAGGAGAAATAAAATAGTTTACAGACAAGCAAATGCTGAGAGATTTTGTCACCACTAGGCCTGCCCTAAAACCACTCCTGAAGGAAGCGCTAAACATGGAAAGGAAACATGGAAAGGTACCAGCCACTGAAAAATCATGCCAAAATGTAAAGACCATCGAGACTAGGAAGAAACTGCATCAACTAACGAGCAAAATAACCAGCTAACATCATAATGACAGGATCAAATTCACACATAACAATATTAACTTTAAATGTAAGTGGACTAAATGCTCCAATTAAAAGACACAGACTGGCAAATTGGATAAAGAGTCAAGACCCATCAGTGTGCTGTATTCAGGAAACCCACCTCACGTGCAGAGACACACATAGGCTCGAAATAAAAGGATGGAGGAAGATCTACCAAGCAAATGGAAAATGAAAGAAAGGCAGGGGTTGCCATCCTAGTCTCTGATAAAACAGACTTTAAACCAACAAAGATCAAAAGAGACAAAGAAGGCCATTACATAATGGTAAAGGGATCAATTCAACAAGAAGAGCTAACTATCCTAAATATATATGCACCCAATACAGGAGCACCCAGATTCATAAAGCAAGTCCTGAGTGACCTACAAAGATACTTAGACTCCCACACATTAATAATGGGAGACTTTAACACCCCACTGTCAACATTAGACAGATCAACGAGACAGAAAGTCAACAAGGATACCCAGGAATTGAACTCAGCTCTACACCAAGCGGACCTAATAGACATCTACAGAACTCTCCACCCCAAATCAACAGAATATACATTTTTTCAGCACCACACCACACCTATTCCAAAATTGACCACATACTTGGAAGTAAAGCTCTCCTCAGCAAATGTAAAAAAACAGAGATTATAACAAACTATCTCTCAGACCACAGTGCAATCAAACTAGACCTCAGGATTAAGAATCCCACTCAAAACCGCTCAACTACATGGAAACTGAACAACCTGTTCCTGAATGACTACTGGATACGTAACGAAATGAAGGCAGAAATAAAGATGTTCTTTGAAACCAATGAGAACAAAGACACAACATACCAGAATCTCTGGGACACATTCAAAGCAGTGTGTAGAGGGAAATTTATAGCACTAAATGCCCACAAGAGAAAGCAGGAAAGATCCAAAATTGACACCCTAACATCACAATTAAAAGAACTAGAAAAGCAAGAGCAAACACATTCAAAAGCTAGCAGAAGGCAAGAAATAACTAAAATCAGAGCAGAACTGAAGGAAATAGAGACACAAAAAACCCTTCAAAAAAATAGTGAATCCAGGAGCTGGTTTTTTGAAAGGATCAACAAAATTGATAGACCACTAGCAAGACTAATAAAGAAAAAAAGAGAGAAGAATCAAATAGACAGAATAAAAAATGATAAAGGGGATATCACCACCGATCCCAGAGAAATACAAACTCCCATCAGAGAATATTACAAACACCTCTACACAAATAAACTAGAAAATCTAGAAGAAATGGATAAATTTCTGGACACATACACTCTCCCAAGACTAAACCAGGAAGAAGTTGAATCTCTGAATAGACCAATAACAGGATCTGAAATTGTGGTGATAATCAATAGTTTACCAACGAAAAAGAGTCCAGGACCAGATGGATTCATGGCCGAATTCTACCAGAGGTACAAGGAGGAACTGGGACCATTCCTTCTGAAACTATTCCAATCAATAGAAAGAGAGGGAATCCTCCGTAACTCATTTTATGAGGCCAGCATCATTCTGATACCAAAGCCGGGCAGAGACACAACCAAAAAAGAGAATTTTAGACCAATATCCTTGATGAACATTGATGCAAAAATCCTCAATAAAATACTGGCAAACCGAATCCAGCAGCACATCAAAAAGCTTATCCACCATGATCAAGTGGGCTTCATCCCCGTGATGCAAGCTTGTTCAATATAGACAATAAATGCAATCCAGCATATAAACACAGCCAAAGTCAAAAACCACATGATTATCTCAACAGATGCAGAAAAAGCCTTTGACAAAATTCAACAACACTTCATGCTAAAAACTCTCAATAAATTAGGTATTGATGGGACGTATTTCAAAATAATAAGAGCTATCTATGACAAACCCACAGCCAATATCATACTGAATGGGCAAAAACTGGAAGCATTCCGTTTGAAAACTGCCACAAGACAGGGATGCCCTCTCTCACCACTCCTATTCAACATAGTGTTGGAAGTTCTGGCCAGGGCAATTAGGCAGGAGAAGGAAATAAAGGGTATTCAATTAGGAAAAGAGGAAGTCAAATTGTCCCTGTTTGCAGATGACATAATGGTATATCTAGAAAACCCCATTGTCTCAGCCCAAAATCTCCTTAAGCTGATAAGCAACTTCAGCAAAGTCTCAGGATACAAAATCAATGTACAAAAATCACAAGCATTCTTATACACCAACAACAGACAAACAGAGAGCGAAATCATGAGTGAACTCCCATTCACAATTGCTTCAAAGAGAATAAAATACCTAGGAATCCAACTTACAAGGGAAATGAAGGACCTCTTCAAGGAGGACTACAAACCACTGCTCAATGAAATAAAAGAGGATACAAACCAATGGCAGAACATTCCATGCTCATTGGTAGGAAGAATCAATATCGTGAAAATGGCCATACTGCCCAAGGTAATTTACAGATTCAATGCCATCCCCATGAAGCTACCAATGACTTTCTTCACAGAATTGGAAAAAACTACTTTAAAGTTCATATGGAACCAAAAAAGAGCCCGCATTGCCAAGCCAATCCTAAGCCAAAAGAACAAAGCTGGAGGCATCACACTACCTGACTTCAAACTATAGTACAAGGCTACAGTAACCAAAACAGCATGGTACTGGTACCAACACAGAGATATAGATCAATGGAACAGAACAGAGCCCTCAGAAATAACGCCACATATCTACAACTATCTGATCTTTGACAAACCTGAGAAAAACAAGCAATGGGGAAAGGATTCCCTAGTAATAAATGGTGCTGGGAAAACTGGCTAGCAATATGTAGAAAGCTGAAACTGGATGCCTTCCTTACACCTTATACAAAAATCAATTCAAGATGGATTAAAGACTTAAACATTAGACCTAAAACAATAAAAAGCCTAGAAGAAAACCTATGCATTACCATTCAGGACATAGGCATGGGCAAGGACTTCATGTCCAAAACACCAAAAGCAATGGCAACAAAAGCCAAAATTGACAAATGGGATCTAATTCAACTAAAGAGCTTCTGCACAGCAAAAGAAACTACCATCAGAGTGAAGAGGCAACCTACAAAATGGGAGAAAATTTTCACAACCTACTCATCTGACAAAGGGCTAATATCCAGAATCTACAATGAACTCAAACAAATTTACAAGAAAAAAACAAACAACCCCATCAAAAAGTGGGCAAAGGAGATGAACAGACACTTCTCAAAAGAAGACATTTATGCAGCCAAAAAACACATGAAAAAATGCTCACCATCACTGGCCATCAGAGAAACGCAAATCAAAACCATAATGAGATTCTATCTCACACCAGTTAGAATGGCAATCATTAAAAAGTCAGGAAACAACAGGTGCTGGAGAGGGTGTGGAGAAATAGGAACACTTTTACACTGTTGGTGGGACTGTAAACTAGTTCAACCATTGTGGAGTCAGTGTGGCGATTCCTCAGGGATCTAGAACTAGAAATATCATTTGACCCAGCCATCCCATTACTGGGTATATACCCAAAGGACTATAAATCATGCTGCTATAAAGACACATGCACACGTATGTTTATTGCAGCATTATTCACAATAGCAAAGACTTGGAACCAACCCAAATGTCCAACAATGATAGACTGGATTAAGAAAATGTGGCACATATACACCATGGAATACTATGCAGCCATAAAAAATGATGAGTTCATGTCCTTTGTAGGGACAGGGATGAAATTGGAAATCATCATTCTCAGTAAACTATCACAAGAACAAAAAACCAAAAACCGCATATTCTCAATCATAGGTGGGAATTGAACAATGAGATCACATGGACACAGAAAGGGGAATATCACACTCTGGGGACTGTTGTGGGGTGGGGGGATGGGGGAGGGATAGCATTGGGAGATATACCTAATGCTAGATGACGAGTTAGTGGGTGCAGTGCACCAGCATGGCACATGTATACATATGTAACTAACCTACACAATGTGCACATGTACCCTAAAACTTAAAATATAATAAAAAAAATTGAAATAGCTGACAAAAAAAAATTTCTGGTGGCTTCATTTACACTGTGAGGGTAAAATCCACTACTCAAGCCTCAGCAGTGGTGGACACCCCTCCCCCGCCAAGCTGGAGCATCCCATGTCGACCTCAAACTGCTGTTCTGGCTGCAAGAATTTCAAGCCAGTGGATCTTAGCTTCCTGGGCTCCATAGGGTTGGGATCCACAGAGCCAGACCACTTGGCACCCAGGCTTCAGCCCCCTTTCCAGAAGAGTGAACGCCTCTGTCTGACTGATGTTTCTGGTGCCACTGGGATATATATATATATGTTCCTGCAGCTAGCTCAGTGTCCTCCCAAACGGCTGCCCAGTTTTGTTCTTGAAACCCCGGGCCTTGGTGGCATAGGCACCGGAGGGGATCTCCTGGTCTGTGGGTTGCAAACACCATGAGTAAAGCACGGTATCTGGGCTGGAGTCCACTGTTCTTCACGGCACCGTCCCTCATGGCTTCCCTTGGCTAGGGGAGGAAAATTTCCCAACCCCTGGCACTTCCCTGGTGAGGTGAAATGCCAACGTGCTTCAACTCACCCTCTGTGGGCTGCACCCACTGTCCAACAAGTCTCAATGAGATGAACTGTGTACTTCAGTTGGAAATACAGAAATCACCCACCTTCTGTATCTGTCTCGCTGGGAGCTGCAGACCGGAGCTGTTCCTATTTGGCCATCTTGCCAGCAAATTCAACAATATTAATTCGTTCAATCCATGAACGTAGATGTCTTTTCATTTCTTTGTATCGTCTTCAATTTCTTTCATCAATGTTGTACACTTTTCAGTGTAGAGATCTTTTACCTCCTTGGTTGAACTTATTCCTGAACAGTTTATGTTTTGTAGAGATTGTAAATGGGATTGTTCTCCTATTTTCCTTTTGAATTACTTTGTTGTTAATATATAGATATGCTACTGAATTTTCTATGTTGATTTACTGAACTCATTTACTTTATTGAATTTGTTTTTTACTTCTAGTTCTAACAGTATTTTGGTGGAGTCTTTAAGTTTTCTGTGTATAAGATTATGTGATCTGCAAACAGAAATGATTTTACTTATTTATTTTTAATTTGGAATCCTTTTATTTTTTATAAGCTTTCAACTTTTCCTAATTTAGTATGATGTCTGCTGTGGATTTGTTAGAAATGGTCTTTAATGTGTTGAAATACATTTTTTATTTCTAGTTTGTTGAATGTTTTCACCATGATGGAATGTTGAATTTTGTCGAACAATTTTTATGTATCTATTGAGATGATCAAATGGCTTTCGTCCCTCATTCTGTTGGTGTAATGTGTCATATTGATTGGTTTGTTTATGCTCAACCATCCTTGCATCCCTGAGATAAGCCACACTTGATTATAGTAAATGATTTATTTTATGTGCTGTTGAATTTGATTTGCTAGTATTTGGTTGAGAATTTTTGAGTCTATGTTCATCAGGAATATTGGCCTATAGTTTTCTTTTTTTGTTGTCTTCTCGTCTGGCTTTGGTATGACGGTAAATTGGCCTCATAGAATGAGTTTGAATGTATCCTTTTCTATTTAATTTTTTTGAACAGTTTGAGGTTTGAGTAATACTAGTCTTCTTTAAATGTTTGGTGGAACTCAGCTTTGAGCTAGAGGCCCTGAGCTATTCTTTAACAAAAAAAATTTTATTATAACTTCAATCTCATTATTCATTATTGCTTCTTTGAGGTTTTCTGTTTCTTCATGGTTCGATCTTAATAGGTTGTATGTGTCCAGGAATTTATCCATTTTCTTCTAGGTTTTCCAATTTGTTGGAGTGTAGGTTGTCCATAATAGTCTCTAATAATTCTTTCTTTTTCTGAAGTCTCAGTTCTTATGTCTCCTTTTTTGTTTCTGATTTTATTTATTTGAGTTCTCTCTTTTTTTTCTTAGTCTTGCTGCAGCTCTGTTAATTTATTTATCAAAAAAACAACTTTTTGTTTAGCTGATCATCTGTATTTTTTTACTTTTAATTTTATTTATTACTGCTGTGATTCTTGTTACTTTGTTTCTACTAATTTTGGGTTTGTTTGCTCTTTCATTTCTAATTCCTTGAGGTGCATCTTTAAGTTGTTGATTTAAACTCTTCATACTTTTTTGATGTAAGCATTTATTGGTATAAACATCCTTATTAGTACTGCTTTTGCTGCATCTTATAGATTTTGGTATGTGGTATTCCATTTTCATTTGTTTCAAGAAATATTTAAACTTTATTCTTAATGTCTTCATTGGCTCATTGGTCAATCAGGAGCATGGTGTTTAATTTCCACGTGTCTGTGTAATTTCCTAGATTCCCCTTATTATTGATTTCTAGTTTTTTATTCCATTGTGGCTAGAGGAGATTCTTGATGTAACTTATATTTTTTTAAGTTTTAAAAACTTTTTTTGTGGCCTAAGATATGATTTATTCTGGAAAATATTCCATGTGCTGATGAAAAGAATTTTTATTCTCCAGCAATTGGGTGATATTATGTGTAAATATCTGTTAGGCCTATTAGATCTCACGTGTAGTGTAACCCCCTGTTGCTTTTTTGATTTTCTATCAAGGTGATCTGTCCATTACCAAGAGTGGGTTATTAAAGTCCTCTACTATTATTATAATGCAGTCTATCTCTCCCTTCAGATATATTAATGTTTGCTTTAGAGTGTTGGAAGCTCTGGTGTTGGATGCATAGATATTCATAAGTGGTATACCCTCCTTCTGAGTTGACTCTTTTATTATTATATAGTGACCTTACTTTAAAAAAGTCTTTGATTTACAGTCTATTGTATTAATATCAATATAAGCATGGCTACTCTTGATTTTTTTGGTTTTCATTTCAATGGAATACCTTTTTCCATGCCTTTACTTCGGTCTGTGTGTGTCTTTGTAGGGTAAAGTGGGTTCCTTAAAGCAGCATATAGTTGTGCCTTGTGTATTTTTCTATTCAGCCACTTTATGCCTTTTAATTGAAGACGAGTCCATTTACATTCAGTGTTATTATTAATAAGTAAGGACTTACTACTGTCATTTTGTTGCTTGTTTTCTGGTTGTTTTGAGACCCCTCTTTTCCTTTCTTCTTGTCTTTCTTTCTTTGTGGATAAGTGATTATCACTGGAATTATGTTTTAATTTGTTGCTTTTTTTTTAGTAAATCTAAAAATTGGTTTCTGTGCTGTGGTTATTATTAGACTTAGAAAAATATTTTATAGATGTAACAAGCAATTTTAAAGAGACAATGACTTACCTCAAATCACAAATGAAAGAAAAGAAAGAAACAAAGGGAGAATAACGCAAAAAATCTACTCTTTTACTCCATCATCTCTCTTATTTTGACTTTTACTTGCCTCAATTTACATATTTTTATATTGACTAGCTATCTATTAAAAAGTTGTTGCAGCTATTATTGTTTTTGCTAAATTTTTCTTTTGGGCTCTGTACTAGAGTTATGAGTGGATTGCACACTGAAAATACAGCAATATTCTGGGTTCATGTATGTACTTTACTGTATCAGTGCGTTTTATGCCTTGAAAAGTTTTATTTTGTGCATTAGTGTTGTTTTCTTTCAGACTGAAGAACACCCTTTAGCATTTCTTATAATGCAGGTGTGGCAGTGGTGAATTCTATCAGCTTTCATTTGTCTCTAAAATAATTTATCTTTCCTTCAAATTTGAATGAAAATTTTGTTGGATACAATATTCTTGGGTGAGAGGGTTTTTCTTAAAAAAAATTATGCTTTAGGTTTTGGGATACATGTGCAGAATGTGCAGGTTAGTTACATAGGTATACACCCGCCATGGTGGTTTCCTGCACCCGTCAACCTGTTATTTACATTAGGTATTTATCCTAATGCTATCCTTCCCCTAGCCCCTGACCCCCGACAGGTGTGTGATGCTCCCTTCCAACAGGGTTTTTTTAAAAGCACTTTGAAAATGTCATTTTTTTCCCTGCAGCATTTTTGGTTACCATTAAGAAATTTGTTGCCATATGAATTGAATCTCTTTTACATGTTATTTGCTACTTTTCTCTTGCTGCATATAGGATCTTTTTGTTCTTGTCTTTGAGAGTTTGATTGTTATTTGCTTTTGAGGTAGTCTTATTTGGGTTGAATCTGTTGTTATCAGACCTTCCTGTATCTGGATATTTATATATTGCTCAAATTTTGTAAAATTTTTGTTATTATTCCTTTAAATAACCTTTCCAGCCTTTGTTCTTGCTCAGCTCCCTCTTGAACACCAATAATTCTTAGATTTGATCGTTTGAAGTAATTTTCTACACCTTGTAGTTGCTCTTCATTCCTTTTTATTCTTTTTTTATTTTTTGTCCTCTAAATGTGCACTTTCAAATAGCCAGTCTTCAAGCTCACTGATTCTTTCCTCTACTTGATCCATTCTACTGTTTTGAGCCTCTAATGACTTTGGATCAGCAAATGTGTTTCTCATTTCCAACATATCTTTTTATTATTTATGTCAGTTTCTTAGTCAATTTTTTTCTGATAAATTTTTAATTTACTTTTTATTGTTATCTTGGAGATCAATAGGTTTCCTTAAAACTGCTACTTTGAACTCTTGGTCAGAGAGCTCACAAATTGCTATCTTGTTTTGGTCAGTCACTGGATTTTTGCTTTGTCATTTGGGGAAGGTTATGTTTCCATTTGCTGTAGTTTTCTGTGGTTATAAATCTATGTCTTTGCATTGAAGTATTTATTTTTTATTCCACTTTTCTGTATCTAGCTTGTTCTGGTTTTTACTAGATATATTTGCCTAAGTTTTACTGTTTGCTTTAGGTTTACTGATAGGTTGTTGTCTCCTTTTTGGCTCTAGGTGGCACCCTAACCCCAGGTTTGTCTCAGCTCTAGTAAATTGTCAGAGCACTACCTGTTCCAAATGTGGAACATCCTAAAGGGATTATCCCAGCAGAGTGGAAAGTCTGGCTGGATTTTTCCCTGGGGACCTGGAGAATGTACCTCCAGCCACTCTCATTTGGGATCTTTTTGGCTGACTTACAGAGCTGAATTTCCTGGCTAAGGATGCTAGTCCTTCTTCTTTCCTTTGTCTCTGCCTGTCCTCAGGGATAGTTCTCCCTCTGGAGGTTGTGATAGTTCCTATGAATTAAGGCACAAACATTTTTTTTTTGTTTGTTTTTTGCCAAGGGAACCAAGAAGGTGAAAATGATGGTTGACCAGCTCAATTTTACTTTTCCCAGTGCAGAAATCATGAGTTGAGGTGAGTTACTCATTATGGTTGGTGCTTGGAAGAATGGAGGGGAGGGCATTGTGGATGTGAATTTCCAGATCTCCTACGGTCTGCTCAGAGTTTTTCCACTGCTCTGTGACCCTGATAACTGTCCATCCTTATACTTGAGCTCTGGGTTGTTGATTGTGAAGATCTTGGTGCTATATATTTGGTTTTTTGTTTTGTTTTTCGTGGGTGAAAGAGAAACAAACTTGCTTCTATATTGCCATGCTAGAATTGAAACTCTATAATTATTTTTGACATCTTGTGTTAAAACTTTAACTTCAAGATTTCCCTGGATATTATTAGCCCTTAGTATTTTTGCATATATCTCAGAATCTGCTAATTTTTATATATAATTTTTTTATAATCTACCATATCGCCATTTGATTTTTTAAATTTAAAAATTTTTAATTTATGTGGGTACATAATAGGTGTATATGTTTATAAGGTATATGAGATATTTAGACACTGGCAAGCAATGCATAATAATCACATCATGGAAGATGGGGTATTTATCTCTTCAAGTATTTATTCTTTGTGTTACAAACAATTCAGTTATACTATTTTAGTTATTTTTACCTACACAATTAAATTATTATTGATTATAGTCATCCAGTTGTGCTATCAAATACTAGGGCTTATTCATTCATTTCAACTATATTTTGTACCCATTAACCATCCCCACCTCCCACTCACTGCCCCACTACCTTTCGAAGCCTCTGACAACCGTCACTCTACTCTCTATCTCCATGGGTTCAATTGCTTTGATTTTGAGATTTCACAAAAAAAGTGACAACATGTGATGTTTGTCTTTCTGTGCCTGGCTTATTTCACGTAACATAATAAACTCCAGTTTCATCCGTGTATGGCAAATAACTGAATTTTATTTTCTAATAGCTGAATAGTACTCCGTTGTGTATATGTACATTTTCTTTTTCTTTTTTTTAAATTTTACTTTAAGTTCTAGGATACAAGTGCACAATGTGTAGGTTTGTTACATAGGTATTGTGTGCCATGGTAGTTTGCTGCACCTATTAACCCATCATCTAAGTTCTAAGCCCCACATGCATTAGCTATTTCTCTTAATGACTTTCCTCTGCTTACCTCCCATCCCCAGACTGGCCCCTGTGTGTATTGTTTCCCTTCCTGTGTCCATTTGCTCTCATTGTTCAACTCCCACTTATGAGTGAGAACATGTAGTGTTTGGCTTTCTGTTCCTGTGTTAGTTTGCTGAGGATGATGGCTTCCAGATTCATCCATGTCCCTGCAAAGCTCATGATCTCATTCCTTTTTATGGCTGCATAGTATTTCATGGTGTATATGTACCATATTTTCTTTATCCAGTCTAGAATTGTAGGACATTTGGGTTGATTCTATGTCTTTGCTATTGTAAATAGTGCTGCAATAAACTTACGTATGCATGTGTCTTTATAGTAGAATGATTTATATTCATTTGGATATATACCCAGTAATGGGATCATTGGGTCAAATGGTATTTCTGGTTCTAGATCCCTGATGAGTCACCACATTGTCTTCCACAATGGTTGAACTAATTTGCATTTCTAGCAACAGTGTAAAAGAGTTCCTCTTTATCCACACCCTCACCACCATCTATTGTTTCTTGAATTTTAAATAATTGCCATTCCAACTGGCGTGAGATGGTATCTCATTGTGGTTTTGATTTGCATTTCTCTAATGATCAGTGATGTTGAGCCTTTTTTCATGTATTTGTGGGTCACATAAATGTTTTATTTTGAGAAGTGTCTGTTTATATCCTTTGCCAACTTTTTGACGAGAATGTTTGCTTTTTCTTGTAAATATAAGTTCCTTGTAGATTCTGGATATTAGACCTTTGTCAGATGGGTGGATTGCAAAGATTTTCTCCCATTCTGTAGGTTGCCTGTTCACTCTGATGATAGTTTATTTGCTGTGCAGAAGCTCTGTAGTTTAATTAGATCCCATTTGCCAATTTTGGCTTTTGTTGAATTTGCTTTTGGCATTTTCATCACGAATTGTTTGCCAATGCCTATTTCCTAAATGGTATTGCCTAGGTTTTCTTCTAGGGTTTTTATGGTTTGGGGTTTTACATTTAAGTCTTTAATCCATGGATGTCTTGTCTCAACATTCCTATTCAACATAGTATTGGAAGTTCTGGTCAGGACAATCAGACAAGAGAAAGAAATAAAGGGTATACAAATAGGAAGAGAGGAAGTCAAATTGTCTCTGTTTGCAGATGACATAATCATATATTTAGAAAATCCCATCATCTCAGCCCAAAAACTCCTTAAGCTTATAAGCAACTTCATCCAAGTCTCAGGATTCAAAACCGATGTGCAAAAATCACAAGCATTCTTAGACACCAACAATAGGCAAGCAGAGAGCCAAATCATGAATGAACTCCCATTCACAATTGTTAAAAGGAGAATAAAATACCTAGGAATACAGCTAACAAGGGATGTGAAGGAACAAGGAGAACTACAAACCACTGCTCACGGAAATAAGAGAGGACACCAACAAATGGAAAAACATTCCATCCTCATGGATAGGAAGAATCAATATTATGAAAATGGCTATACTGCTCAAAGTAATTTATAGATTCAATGCTATTCCCTTCAAACTACCATTGACATTCTTCACAGAATTAGAAAAATATACTTTAAATTTTATAGGGAACCAAAAAGGAGCCCATATAGCCAAGACAATCCTAAGCAAAAAGAACAAAGCTGAAGACATCATGCTACCTGACTTCAAACTATATTACAAGGCTACAGTAACCAAAACAGCATGGTACTGGTACAAAAACAGACATATAGACCAATGGAACAGAACACAGACCTCAGAAGTAACACCACACATCTACAACCATCTGATCTTTGAGAACTCTGACAAAAACAAGCAATGCAGAAAGCATTCCCTATTTAATAAATGGTGCTGGGAAAACTGGCTAGCCATATGCAGAAAACTGAAACTGGACCACTTCCTTACACTTTACACATTTCCTTTTTGCATTAGTCTATTAAGAGACACTTAGATTGTTTCCAAATCTCGGCTATTGTTAACAGCACTACAACAAATATGGGAGTGCAGATATTTCTTTGACTTACTGGTTTTCATACTTTGGGTATATACCCAGCTGTAGTATTGCTGGATTGCATGGTAGTTCTATTTTTAGATTTCATTTTTGAGGATTCTCCAAACTGTTCCCCATAGTGGCTGTACAAATTTAGATTTCCACCAACAGTGTATGAGTGTTCCCTTTTCTCCACATTCTTTCCAGTGTTGCCTATCTTTTGGATATAAGCCATTTTAACTGGAGTGAGTTGATATCTTATTGTAGTTTTGATTTGCATTTCTCTGATTGTAAATGGTGTTGAGCACCTTTTCATATGCCTGTTGTCATTTCTATGTTTTCTTTTGAGAAATGTGTATACCAATCTTTGTGCACTTTTTGATTGAATTATTAACTTTTTCCCTATAGAGTTGTTTGAGCTCCATGTATATTCTGATTATTAATCCCTTGTTATATGGGTAGTTTGCAAATATTTTCTTCCATTCTGTGAGCTGTCTCTTCACTTTGTTGATTGTATCATTTGCTTTGCAGAAGCTCTTTAACATGATGTGATCCAATTTGTTGATGTTTGCTTTGCTTGCCTGTGCTTGTGGTGCATTGCTTGACAAATCTTTGCCCAGAGTAATGTTCTGGAGATTTTCCTGAACATTTTCTTGAAATAGTTTTATAAACTGAAGTGTTAGACTGAAGTCTTTGATTCATTTTGATCTAGTTTTTGTGTAGGGTGAAAGATAGAGGACTAGTTTTATTCTTCTGCATATGGAGATCCTGTTTTTCTTCACCATTTATTGAAAAACAATAAACATACACTGTCTTTTCCCCAGTGTATGTTTTTGGTACCTTTATTAAAAGTGAATTTGCTGTAGGTGTATGTATTTATTTCTTGCTTCTCTATTCTGTTCCATTGGTCTGTCTGTTTTTATGCCAGCACCTTGCTGTTTTGGTTACTATAGCTCTGTAGTATAATTTGAAGTCAGGTAATGTGACTGCTCCAGTTTTATTATTTCTGCTTAGGATAGCTTTGGCTATGCTGTGTTTTTGTAGTTCCATATAAATTTGAGTATGTTTTTTATTTCCCTGAAGAATGTCTTTGGTATTTTGATAAGAATTGCATTGAATCTGGAGATTGCTGTAAGTAGTAAGGACATTTTAAAAATATTGAATCTTCCATTCCATAAACATGAAATGTATTTCTACTTTTTATGTTCCTTTCAATTTCTTTCAACAGTGTTTGATAGTTCTTATTATAGAGATTTTTCACTTTTCTGGTTAGGTTTATTCACACGGCTATTGTATTAACAAACGGGATTGGTTTTTAATTTTTTTCACATTGTTTACTGTGGCATATGAAAACGTGACTGATTTATGTATGTTGATATTGTATCCTGCCAGTTTACTGAATTTATCAGTTCTAATAGTTTATTTTTGGGGAGCCCTTATTTTTTTCCATATATAATATCATATTACATGTAAACAAGGATAATTTAACTTCTTTTTTTCCATTGTGAATGTCCTTTATATCTTTATCTTGTCTGATTCCTCTAGTTAGAATTTCCAGTATTATGTTGAGTAACAGTGATGAAAGTGGGCATCCTTGTCTTGTTGCAGATCTTAGAGGAAAGGCTTTCAGTTTTTTTGCCATTCGGTATGGTATTCACTGTGAGTCTTTCATATATAACTCTTATTATGTTGATGTATGTCCCTTCTGTACCATGTTTTTTGAGAGTTCTTTTCTAATCATGAAGGGAGGTTGCATTTTATCAAATGCTTTTTTAGCCTTAATTAAATAATTATATGGTTTTATCCTTCATTCTGTTGATATGGTATATCACATTGATTGATTTGCATATGTTGAAGCATTTTTGCATCCCAGAAATAAATCCCACTTGGCCATATTGTATATTCTATCTAACGTATTGTTGAATTTCATTTGCCAGTATTTTGTTGAAGATTTTTGCATCAATATTCATCAGTGATATTGACCCATAGTTTTCTTTTGGTTTGTTTTTTATTTTTATGTGACTTTGTTTGGTTTTGGTATTAGGGTACTAGTGGCTTTGTAGAATGAGTTTGAAAGTATAACCTCCTCCTCTATTTTTCAGAATAGTTTGAGTTTAATTGGTATTATTTCTTTAAATGTTTGGTAAAATTCAGTAGTGAAGCCATTGGGTTCCAGGCTTTTCTTTACTGGGAGACTTTTTATTACAGCTTTAATCTCATTACTTGTTAGTGATCTTCTCAGGATTTTTATATCTTTCTGGAGGTTCTATCTTGGTAGGTTGAATGTGTCTGGGAATTTTTCCATTTCTTCTAGATTTCCCAATTTATTGTCATATAGTTGCCCATAGTAGCCACTTATAATCCTTTGAAATTCCATGGTATCAGTCATTATGTCTTCTTTTTCATTTTGTTTTATTTGTATTATCTCCCTTTTTGTCTTGATTAGGCTAACAATTGGTCTATTTTGTTTAACTTTTCAAAAAACCAACTTTTTGTTGCATTGATCTTTTGAATTGGTTCTTCATTTCAATTTTATTTATTTCTGCTCTGATCTTAATTTTTTTTCTTCTACTAACTTTGTATTTGACTTGCTCTTGCTTTTGTGATTTTAATATGCATTGTTAGATTGTTTATTTTGAGTTTTTCTCTTTTTTGATGTAGGCACTTAGAGCTATAAACTTTCGTCTTTGTACTGCTTTCACTGTATACCTTAGGTTTTATATATCATGCCCCCATTATTATTTGTTTCAAGACGTCTTTCCATTTACTTCTAAATTTTTTCAATGATGCAGTAGATATTCAGGAGCATATTGTGTAATCTTCATGTATTTGTATATTTTCCAAAACTCTTTTTTTCTGATTTTGATTTCTAATTCTATTTCATTATGGTTAGAGAAAATACTTGACATTATTTTAATTTTTTTTGAGATGTTGTCTCACTCTGTCACCCAGACTGAAGTGCAGTGATGCAATCTCAGCTCACTGCAACCTCTGCCTCCTGGGTTCATGTGATTCTCCATCCTCAGCCTCCTGAGTAGCTGGGATTACAGGCATACACCACCCTGCCCAGCTAATTTTTTGTATTTTTAGTAGAGACTGGGTTTCATCATGTTGGCCAGGCTGGTCTCAAACTCCTGACCTCAGATGACCTACCCACCTTGGCCTCTCAAAGTGTTGGGATTACAGGTGTGAGCCACCATGACCTGCCTCATTTTAATTTTTAAAATGTTTTAAGACTTGTCTTGTGGCCTAACATATGGTCTGTCTTTGAGAATAATCCATGTGCTGATGAATATAACATGTATTCTGCAGCCATTTGATGAAATATTCCATAAATGTCTTCTACATGTATTTGTTATATAGTTCAGACTATGTTTCTTTGTTGATTTTTCATCTGGATGTTCTGTCCAGTGCTGAGAATGAGGTATTGAAGTATCCGACTATTATTGTATTGGAGTCAATCTCTCTCTTTAGCTTTAATAATATTTGTTTTATATGTCTGGGTGCTCTAGTGTTGGGTGCATATATATTTAAATTTGTTATGTTCTCTTGCTCAATTGACTGTTTTATTGTTATATAGAGATATTGTCTCTTTTTATACTTTTTTGTCTTGAAATCTATTATGTCTGATATAAGTATAGCTACTTCTGCTATTTTTTTGTTGCCATTGGCATAGAATATCTTTTTTCCATCCCTTTATTTTTACTCTGTGTGTTTTTATAGGTGAAGTGTGCTTCCTGTAGGCAACAGATCAATGGGCATTGTGCTCTCACCTGTTAAACCACTCTATGACTTTTAATTGGAGATTTAGTTCATTTACATTCTATGCTACTAATGATAAAAGTAAAGACTTGCTTCTGTCATTTTGTTACTTGCTTTCTGCTGTTTTGTGGTCTTTTCTTCCTTCTTTTTTTCTTCCTGCCTTTCTCTTAGTGAAGTTGGTTTTCTCCGGTGATATAATTTAGTTTTTTGCTTTTTATTTTTTGTATGTGTGTTATATGTTTTTTTGCTTTGAGGTTACTATGAGGCTTGCAAACACTATCTTATAACCCATTATTTTAAGCTGATAACAACTGAACACTGTTTGCATAAACAAACAAACAACAACAACAGCAACAACAAAAACCTAATGGCCAGGCATAGTGGCTCACTTCTGTAATCTTAGCACTTCAGGAGACCAAGGTGGGTGGATCACCTAGGTCAGGGGTTGAAGACTAGTCTGGACAACATGGTGAAACCCTCTCTCTACTAAAAACACAAAAATCATCCAGGCGTGGCAGCACATGCCTGTAATCTCAACTACTTAAGAGGTTGAGGCTGGAGAATCACTTGAACTCAGGAGGTGGAGGTTGCAGTGAGCTGAGATTGCACCACTGCAGTCCAGCCTGGGCAACAGACTGAGACTCCATCTCAAAAAATGAACAAGAAAAACTAAAAAACTAACATCTCTACACCTCGACTTCATCTCCCTGTTTTTTAACTTTTTCTTGTATATATTAGTATCTTATTCTACTGATATGTCTTAAAAAAGTTGTTGTAGTTATTCTTTTTGATTGATTCGTTGTTTAGTCTTTCTTTTTTTCTCTTTTTTTATTATTATACTTTAAGTTCTGAGGTACATGTGCAGGACACGCAGGTTAGTTACATGGATATACACGTGCCATGGTCATTTGCTGCACCCATCAACCCGTCATCGACATTAGGTATTTCTCCTAATGCTATCCCAAACCTAGCCCCCAACCCCCTGACAGGCCCTGGTGTGTGACGTTCACCTCCCTGTGTCCATGTGTTCTCATTGCTCAATTCCCACTTATGAGTGAGAACATTCTGTGTTTAGTTTTCTTTTCCTGTGTTTGTTTCCTGAGAATGATGGTTTCCAGCTTTATTCATGCCCATGCAAAAACCATGAACTCATCTCTTTTTATGGCTGAATAGCATTCCGTGTTGTACATATGCCACATTTTCTTAGTTCAGTCTGTCATTGATGGACATTTGGATTGGTTCCAAGTCTTTGCTATTGTGAATAGTGCCACAAGGAGCATACATATGCATGTGTCTTTATCATAGAATGATTAATAATCCTTTGGGTACATGCCCAGTAATGAGATTGCTGGGTCAAATGGTATTTCTAGTTCTCGATCCTTAAAGAGTTGCCACACTGTCTTCCACAATGGTTGAACTAAATTACACTCCCACCAACAGTGTAAAATCATTCCTATTTTTGCACAATCTCTCCAGCATCTGTTGTTTCGTGACTTTTTAATGATCACCATTCTAACTAGTGTGAGATGGTATCTCATTGTGGTTTTGATTTACACTTCCCTAATAACCAGTGATGAGGGAGGAGCCAAGATGGCCGAATAGGAACAGCTCCGGTCTACAGCTCCCAGCGTGAGCGACGCAAAAGATGATTTCTGCATTTCCATCTGAGGTACCGGGTTCATCTCATTAGGGAGTGCCAGATATTGGGCGCAGGTCAGTGGGTGTGTGCACTGTGCATGAGCCGTAGCAGGGCAAGGCATTGCCTCACTCGGGAAGGACAAGGGGTCAGGGAGTTCCCTTTCCTAGTCAAAGAAAGTGGTGACAGATGGCACCTGGAAAATCGGGTCACTCCCACCCAAATACTGCACTTTTACGATGGGCTTAAAAAACGGCACACCAGGAGATTATATCCCACACATGGCTCAGAGAGTCCTACGCCCATGGAGTCTCGCACAGCAGTATGAGATCAAACTGCAAGGCGGCAGCTACGCTAGGGGAGGGGCGCCCGCCATTGCCCAGGCTTCCTTAGGTAAATAAAGCATCCCAGAAACTCAAACTGGGTGGAGCCCACCACAGCTCAAGGAGGCCTGCCTGCTAGGCTTCACCTCTGGGGACATGGCACAGACAAACAAAAAGACAGCAGTAACCTCTGCAGACTTAAATGTCCCTGTCTGACAGCTTTGAAGAGAGCAGTGGTTCTCCCAGCATGCAGCTGGAGATCTGAGAACGGGCAGACTGCTTCCACAAGTGGGTCCCTGACCCCTGACCCCTGAGCAGCCTAACTGGGAGGCACCCCACAGCAGGGGCAGACTGACACCTCACATGGCCTGGTAATCCAACAGACCTGCAGCTGAGGGTCCTGTCTGTTAGAAGGAAAACTAACAAAGAGAAAGGACATCCACACCAAAAACCCATCTGTACATCACCATCATCAAAGACCAAAAGTAGATAAAACCACAAAGATGGGGAAAAAACGGAGCAGAAAAACTGGAAACTCTAAAAAGCAGAGCACCTCTCCTCCTCCAAAGGAACGCAGTTCTTCACCAGCAATGGAACAAAGCTGGACGGAGAATGACTTTGACGAGCTGAGAGAAGAAGGCTTCAGACAATCAAATTACTCCGAGCTACGGGAGGAAATTCAAACCAAAGGCAAAGAGGATGAAAACTTTGAAAAAAGTTTAGAAGAATGTATAGCTAGAATAACCAATACAGAGAAGTGCTTAAAGGAGCTGATAGAGCTGAAAACCAAGGCTTGGGAACTACGTGAAGAATGCAGAAGCCTCAGGAGCCGATGTGATCAACTGGAAGAAAGAGTATCAGCGATGGAAGATGAAATGAATGAAATGAAGCGAGAAGGGAAGTTTAGAGAAAAAAGAATAAAGAGAAACGAGCAAAGCCTCCAAGAAATATGGGACTATGTGAAAAGACCAAATCTACGTCTGATTGGTGTACCTGAAAGTGATGGGGAAAATGGAACCAAGTTGGAAAACACTCTGCAGGATATTATCTAGGAGAACTTCCCCAATCTAGCAAGACAGGCCAACATTCAAATTCAGGAAATACAGAGAATGCCACAAAGATAATCCTCGAGAAGAGCAACTCCAAGACACATAATTGTCAGATTCACCAAAGTTGAAATGAAGGAAAAAATGTTAAGGGCAGCCAGAGAGAAAGGTCGGGTTACCCACAAAGGGAAGCCCATGAGACTAACAGTGGATCTCTTGGCAGAAACTCTACAAGCCAGAAGAGAGTGGGGGCCAATATTCAACATTCCTAAAGAAAAGAATTTTCAACCCAGAATTTCATATCCAGCCAAATTAAGCTTCATAAGTGAAGGAGAAATAAAATACTTTACGGACAAGCAAATGCTGAGAGATTTTGTCACCACCAGGCCTAACCTAAAAGAGCTCCTGAAGGAAGCGCTAAACATGGAAAGGAACAAACAATACCAGCCGCTGCAAAATCATGCCAAAATGTAAAGACCATCGAGACTAGGAAAAAACTGCATCAACTAACGAGCAAAATAACCAGCTAACATCATAATGACAGTATCAATTTCACACATAACAATATTAACTTTAAATGTAAATGGACTAAATGCTCCAATTAAAAGACATAGACTGGCAAATTGGATAAAGAGTCAAGACCCATCAGTGTGCTGTATTCAGGAAACCCATCTCATGTGCAGAGACACATATAGGCTCAAAATAAAAGGAAGGGGGAAGATCTACCAAGGAAATGGAAAACAAAAAAAAGGCAGGGGTTGCAATCCTAGTCTCTGATAAAACAGACTTTAAACCAACAAAGATCAAAAGAGACAAAGAAGGCCATTACATAATGGTAAAGGGATCAATTCAACAAGAAGAGCTAACTATCCAAAATATATATGCACCCAATACAGGAGCACCCAGATTCATAAAGCAAGTCCTGAGTGACCTACAAAGAGACTTAGACTCCCACACAATAATAATGGGAGACTTTAACACCCCACTGTCAACATTAGACAGATCAACAAGACAGAAAGCCAACAAGGATACCCAGGAATTGAACTCAGCTCTGCACCAAGTGGACCTAATAGACATCTACAGAACTCTCCACTCCAAATCAACAGAATATACATTTTTTCAGCACCACACCACACCTATTCCAAAATTGACCACATACTTGGAAGTAAAGCACTCCTCAGCAAATGTAAAAGAACAGAAATTATAACAATCTATCTCTCCGAACAAAGTGCAATCAAACTAGAACTCAGGATTAAGAATCTCACTCAAAACCACTCAACTACATGGAAACTGAACAACCTGCTCCTGAATGACTACTAGGTACATAACGAAATGAAGGCAGAAATAAAGATGTGCTTTGAAACCAATGAGAACAAACACACAACATACCAGAATCTCTGGGACACATTCAAAGCATTGTGTAGAGGGAAATTTATAGCCCTAAATGCCCACAAGAGAAAGCAGGAAAGATCCAAAATTGACACCCTAACATCACAATGAAAAGAACTAGAAAAGCAAGAGCAAACACATTCAAAAGCTAGCAGAAGGCAAGAAATAACTAAAATCAGAGCAGAACTGAAGGAAATAGAGACACAAAAAACCCTTCAAAAAATTAATGAATCCAGGAGCTGGTTTTTTGAAAGGATCAACAAAATTGATAGACCACTAGCAAGACTAATAAAGAAGTAAGAGAAGAATCAAATAGACGCAATAAAAAATGATAAAGGGGATATCACCAGTGATTCCACAGAAATACAAACTACCATCAGAGAATATTGCAAACACCTCTACACAAATAAACTAGAAAATCTAGAAGAAATGGATAAATTCCTCGACACATACACTCTCCCAAGACTAAACCAGGAAGAAGTTGAATCTCTGAATAGACCAATAACAGGATCTGAAATTGTGGTGATAATCAATAGCTTACCAACCAAAAAGAGTCCAGGACCAGATGGATTCACGGCCGAATTCTACCAGAGGTACAAGGAGGAACTGGTACCATTCCTTCTGAAACTATTCCAATCAATAGAAAAAGAGAGAATCCTCCCTAACTCACTTTATGAGGCCAACATCATCCTGATACCAAAGCCGGGCAGAGACACAAGCAAAAAACAGAATTTTAGACCAATATCCTTGATGAACATTGATGCAAAAATCCTCAATAAAATACTGGCAAACCGAATCCAGCAGCACATCAAAAAGCTTATCCACCATGATCAAGTGGGCTTCATTCCTGGGACGTAAGGCTGGTTCAATATACGCAAATCAGTAAATGTAATCCAGCATATAAACAGAACCAAAGACAAAAACCACATGATTATCTCAATAGATGCAGAAAAGGTCTTTGACAAAATTCAACAACACTTCATGCTAAACACTCTCAATAAATTAGGTATTGATGGGACGTATCTCAAAATAATAAGAGCTATCTATGACAAACCCACAGCCAATATCATACTGAATGGGCAAAAACTGGAAGCATTCCCTTTGAAAACTTGCATAAGACAGGGATGCCCTCTCTCACCACTCCTATTCAACATAGTGTTGGAGGTTCTGGCCAGGGCAATTAGGCAGGAGAAGGAAATAAAGGGTATTCAATTAGGAAAAGAGGAAGTCAAATTGTCCCTGTTTGCAGACGACATGACTGTATATCTAGAAAACCCCATTGTCTCAGCCCAAAATCTCCTTAAGCTGATAAGCAACTTCAGCAAAGTCTCAGGATACAAAATCAATGTACAAAAATCACAAGCATTCTTATGCACCAACAACAGACAAACAAAGAGCCAAATCATGAGTGAACTCCCACTCACAATTGCTTCAAAGAGAATAAAATACCTATGAATCCAACTTGCAAGGGATGTGAAGGACCTATTCAAGGAGAACTACAAACCACTGCTCAAGGAAATAAAAGAGGATACAAAGAAATGGAAGAATATTCCATGCTCATGGGTAGGAAGAATCAATCTTGTGAAAATGGCCATACTTCCCAAGGTAATTTACAGATTGAATGCCATCCCCATCAAGCTGCCAATGACTTTCTTCACAGAATTGGAAAAAACTACTTTAAAGTTCATATGGAACCAAAAAGAGCCCACATCGCCAAGTCAATCCTATGCCAATAGAACAAAGCTGGAGGCATCACACTACCAGACTTCAAACTATACTACAAGGCTACAGTAACCAAAACAGCGTGGTACCAAAACAGAGATATAGATCAATGGAACAGAACAGAGCCCTCAGAAATAACGCCACATATCTACAACTATCTGATCTTTGACAAACCTGAGAAAAACAAGCAATGGGGAAAGGATTCCCTAGTTAATAAATGGTGCTGGGAAAACTGGCTAGCCATATGTAGAAAGCTGAAACTGGATCCCTTTCTTACACCTTATACAAAAATCAATTCATGATGGATTAAAGACTTAAACGTTAGACCTAAAACAATAAAAACCCTAGAAGAAAACCTAGGCAATACCATTCAGGACATAGGCATGGGCAATGACTTCATGTCTAAAACACCAAAAGCAGTGGCAACAAAAGACAAAATTGACAAATGGGACCTAATTAAACTAAAGAGCTTCTGCACAGCAAAAGAAACTACCATCAGAGTGAACAGGCAACCTACAAAATGGGAGAAAATTTTCACAACCTACTCATCTGACAAAGGGCTAATATCCAGAATCTACAATGAACTCAAACAAATTTACAAGAAAAAAACAAACAACCCCATCAAAAAGTGGGCAAAGGAGATGAACAGACACTTCTCAAAAGAAGACATTTATGCAGCCAAAAAACACATGAAAAAATGCTTACCATCACTGGCCATCAGAGAAATGCAAATCAAAACCACAATGAGATACCATCTCACACCAGTTAGAATGGCAATCATTAAAAAGTCAGGAAACAACAGGTGCTGGAGAGGATGTGGAGAAATAGAAACACTTTTACACTGTTGGTGGGACTGTAAACTAGTTCAACCATTGTGGAAGTCAGTGTGGTGATTCCTCAGGGATCTAGAACTAGAAATACCATTTGACCCAGCCATCCCATTACTGGGTATATACCCAGAGGACTATAAATCATGCTGCTATAAAGACAAATGCACACGTATGTTTATTGCGGCACTATTCACAATAGCAAAGACTTGGAACCAACACAAATGTCCAGCAATGATAGACTGGATTAAGAAAATGTGGCACATATACACCATGGAATACTATGCAGCCATAAAAATGATGAGTTCATGTTCTTTGTAGGGACAGGGATGAAATTGGAAATCATCATTCTCAGGAAACTATCGCAAGAACAAAAAACCAAACAGTGCATATTCTCACTCACAGGTGGGAATTGAACGGTGATAACACATGGGCACAGGAAGGGGAACATCATACTCTGGGGACAGTTGTGCAGTAGGGGGAGGGGGGTGGGATACCATTGGGAGATATACCTAATGCTAGATGACGAGTTAGTAGGTGCAGCGCACCAGCATGGCACATGTATACATATGTAACTAACCTACACATTGTGCACATGTACCCTAAAACTTAAAGTTTAATAATAATAAATTTAAAAAAAAGAATGAAAATTAAAAAAAAAATAACCAGTGATGATGAGAATTTTTCAGGTCTGCTGGCTGCATAAATGTCTTTTCTTGAGAAGAGTCTGTTGATATCCTTTGCCCATTTTTTGATGGGGTTGTTTGTTTGTTTTTTCTTTTAAATTTGTTTAAGTTCTTTGTAGATTCTTGATCTTAGCCTATTGTCAGATGGATAGATTGCAAAAATTTTCTCCCACTCTGTAGGTTGGCTGTTCACTCTGATGATAGTTTCTTTTGTGGTGCAGAAGGTCTTTGGCTTAATTAGATCCAGTTTGTCAGTTTTTGGTTTTGTTGCCATTGCTTTTTGCATTTTGGACATGAAGTCTTTGCCCATGCTTATGTCCTGAATGGTATTGCCCAGGTTTTTTTCTAGGATTTTTATGGTCCTAGGTCTTACGTTTAAGTATTTGATCCATCTTGAGTTGAAAAGGTGTAAGGAAGGGGTCCAGTTTCAGTTTTCTGCATATGGCTAGCCAGTTTTCCCAACACCATTTATTAAATAGGGAATCTTTTCCCCATTGCTTGTGTGTGTCAGTTTTGTCAAAGATCAGATGGTTGTAGCTGTGTGGTGTTATTTTTGAGGCCTCCATTCTGTTCCATTGATCTGAATATCTGTTTTTGTACCAGTACCATGCTGTTTTGGTTAATATAGCCTTGTAGTATAGTTTGAAGTCAGGTAGCATGATGCCTCCAGCTTTTTTCTTGTTGCCCAGAATTGTCTTGGCTATGCAGGCTCTTTTTTGGTTTCATATGAAGTTTAAAGTAGTTTTTTCCAATTCTGTGAAGAAAGTCAGTGGTAGCTTGATGAGGATAGCATTGAATCTGTAAATTACTATGGGCAGGAAGGCCATTTTCATGATATTAATTTTTACTATCCATGAGCATGGAATATTTTTCCATTTGTTTGTGTCCTCTCTTATTTCCTTGAGCAGTGGTTTGTAGTTCTCCTAGAAAAGGTCCTTCACATACCTTGTAAATTGTATTTTTAGGTATTTTATTATCTCAGTAGCAATTATGAATGGCAGTTCTTTCATGATTTGGCTCTCTGTCTGTCTATTACTGGTGGATAGGAATGCTTGTGATTTTTGCACATTGATTTTGTATCCTGAGACTTTGCTGAAGTTGCTTATCAGCTTAAGGAGATTTTGGGTGGAGACAATGGGGTGTTCTGAATATACAATCATGTCATCTGTTAACAGGGACAATTTGACTTCCTCTCTTCCTATTTGAATACCCTTTATTCATTTCTCTTGCCTGATTGCCCTGTCGAAAACTTCCAATAGTATGTTGAATAGGAGTGGTGAGAGAGGGCATCATTGTCTTGTGCAAGTTTTCAAAGGGAATGCCTCCAGTTTTTGCCCATTCAGTATGATATTGGCTATGGGTTTGTCATAAATAGCTCTCATCATTTTGAGATATTTTCTGTTGATACCTAGTTTATTGAGAGTTTTTAACATGAAGGGATGTTGAATTTTATTGAAGGCCTTTTCTGCATCTGTTGAGATAGTCATGTGGTTTTCATCATTGGTTCTGTTTATTTGATGGATTACACTTATTGATTTGCATATGTTGAACCAGCCTTGCATCCCAGGGATAAAGCCAACTTGATCGTGGTGGATAAGCTTTTCGATGTGCTCCTGGATTCGTTTTGCCAGTATTTCATTGAGGATTTTCACATCGATAATCATCAGGGATATTGGCCTGAAATTTTCTTTTTTTCTTGTGTCTCTGGCAGGTTTTGATATCAGGATGATGGTGACCTCATAAAATGTGTTAGGGAGGAGTCCCTCTTTTTCTATTTTTTAGAATAGTTTCAGAAGGAATGGTACCAGCTCCTCTTTGTACCTCTGGAGGAATTCAGCTGTGGATCAGTCTGGACCCGGACTTTTTTCGGTTGTTAGGCTATTCATTGCTGCCTCAATTTCAGAACTTGTTATTGGCCTATTCCGGGATTCGACTTCTTCCTGGCTTAGACTTGGGAGGGTGTATGTGTCCAGGAATTTATCCATTTCTTCTAGATTTTCTAGTTTATTTGCATAGAGGTGTTTATAGTATTCTCTGATGGTAGTTTGTATTTCTGTGGGACCGGTGGTGATATCCCCTATATCAGATTTTATTGCATCTATTTGATTCTTCTCTCTTTTCTTCTTTATTATTCTGGCTAGCAGTCTATTTTGTCTATTTTTCCAAAAAACCAGCTCCTGGATTCATTGATTTTTTTGAAGGGTTTTCCATATCTCTTACTCCTTTAGTTGTACTCTGTTCTTAGTTATTTCATGTCTTCTGCTAGCTTTTGAATGTGTTTCCTGTTGCTTCTCTTGTTCTTTTAATTTTGATGTTAGGGTGCCAATTTTAGATCTTTCTTGCTTTCTCTTGTGGGCATTTAGTGCTATAAATTTCCCTCTACACATTGCTTTATGTCTCCTGGAGATTCTGGTACATTGTGTCTTCATTCTCATTGGTTTCAAAGAACATCTTCATTTCTGCTTTCATTTTGTTATTTACCCAGTAGTCATGAAGGAGCAGGATGTTCAGTTTCCGTGTAGTTTTGCGGTGTTGAGTGAGTTTCTAAATCTTGAGTTCTAATTTGATTGCACCGTGGTCTGAGAGACTGTTATGATTTTCGTTCTTTTGCATTTTCTGAGGAGTGTTTTACTTCCAATTATGTAGTCAATATTAGAATAGTGCAATGAGGTGTTGAGAAGAATGTATATTCTGTTGATTTGGGGTGGAGAGTTCTGTAGAGTTCTATTAGGTCTGCTGGGTCCAGAGCTGAGTTCAGGTCCTGGATATCCTTGTTAATTTTCTCTCTCGTTGACCTGTCTAATATTGACAGTGGCGTGTTAAAGTCTCCCATTATTATTGTGTGGGTGTCTCAGTCTCCTTATAGGTCTCTAAGAACTTGCTTTATGCATCTGGGTGCTCTTGTTTTGGGTGCACATACATTTAGGAAAGTTAGCTCTTCTTGCTGCATTGTTCCCTTTACCATTATGTAATGCCCTTTGTCTCCTTTGATCTTTGTTGATTTAAAGACTGTTTTATCAGAGACTAGGATTGCAACTGCTGCTTTTTTTTTGCTTTCCATTTTCTTGGTAAATATTCCTCCATCCCTTTACTTTGAGCCTATGTGTGTCTTTGCACATAAGATGAGTCTCCTGAATATAGCACAGTGATGGGTCTTGACTCTACCCAATTTGCCAGTATGTGGCATTTAGTTGGGGCATTTAGCCCGTGTACATTTAAGGTTAATATTGTTCTGTGTGAATTTGATCCTGTAATTAAGATGCTAGCTGGTTGTTTTGCCCGTTAATTAATGCAGTTTCTTCATAATGCCGATGTTCTTTACAATTGGCATGTTTTTGCAGTGGCTGGTACCAGTTGTTGCTTTCCATATTTAGTGCTTCTTTCATGAGCTCTTGTAAGGCAGGTCTGGTGGTGGCAAAATCCCTCAACATTTGCTTGTCTGTAAAGGATTTTACTTCTCCTTTGCTTGTGGAGCCTAGTTTGGCTGTATATGAAATTCTGGGTTGAAAATTTTTTTTAAATGTTAAAATTTGTTTTATTGTGGTAACAACAATAAATCATCGAACAACATTGATCATTTTAACCGTTCTTAGATAGGTAGTTCTGTGGAATGAAATATATATCGTGTTGTTGTGCTCCCGTCACCACCATCCATCTCCAGAACTTTTTCATCATCTCCAACTGAGACTGCAGCCATTAAGCAGTAACTCCCCATTGCTTCTCTCTTCAGCCCCTGGAAACCACCACTCTACTCTCTGTCTCTCTGGATTGGATTGCTCCAGGTACCTCGTATAATTGGACTAATGAAATATGCGTCCTTTTGTATCTGGCTTATTTCACTTAGTGTAACGTCTCCAAGTTTCGTCTGTGTTGTAGCATGTGTTAGAATCTTCTTCCTTTTTTTATTTTTTATTATAGTTTAAGTTCTAGGGTACATGTGCACAAAGTGCAGGTTTGTTACATATGTATACGTGTGTCATGCTGGTGTGCTGCACCCATTAACTCATCATTTACGTTAGGTATATCTCCTAATGCTATCCCTCCCCCCTCCCCCAAACCCGCAACAGGCCCTGGTGTGTGATGTTCCCCTTCCTGTGTCCATGTGTTCTCATTGTTCAATTCCCACCTATGAATGAGAACATGCAGTGTTTGGTTTTTTGTCCTTGTGATAGTTTGCTGTTAATGATGGTTTCCAGCTTCATCCATTTCCCTACAAAGGACATGAACTCATCCTTTTTTATGGCTGAATAGTATTCCATGGTGTATATGTGCCACATTTTCTTAATCCAGTCTATCATTGATGGACATTTGGGTTGGTTCCAAGTCTTTGCTATTGTGAATAGTGCCACAATAAACATATGTGTGCATGTGTCTTTATAGCAGCATGATTTATTATCCTTTGGGTATATACCCAGTAATGAGATGGCTGGGTCAAATGGTATTTCTAGCTCTAGATCCTTGAGGATGAAATTTTTTTCTTTAAGAATTATAAATATTCGCCCCCACTCTTTCCTGGCTTGTAGGGTTTCTACAGAGAGATCCCCAGTTAGTATGATGGGCTTTGATTTCTGGGTAACCCAAATTTTCTCTCTGGCTGCCCTTAACATTTTTTTCATTTCAACCTTGGTGAATCTGATGATTATGTGTCTTGGGGTTGCTCTTCTTGAGGAATATTTTTGTGGTGTTCTGTGTATTTCCTGAATTTGAATGTTGGCCTGTCTTGCTAGGTTGGGGAAGTTCTCCTGGATAATATCCTGAAGAGTGTTTTCCAACTTGGTTCCATTCTCCCCGTCACTTTCAGGTACACCAGTGAAACGTAGATTTGGTCTTTTCACATAGTCCCATATTTCTTGGAGGCTTTGTTCATTCCTTTTTGCTCCTTTTTGTCTAATCTTGTCTTCTTTCTTTATTTCATTATGTTGATCTTCAATCACTGATATCCTTTCTTCTGCTTTATCGATTTGGCTATTGATACTTGTGTATTCTTCACAAAGTTCTCGTGCTGTGTTTCACAGTTCCATCAGGTCATTTATGTTCTTCTCTATATTGGTTATTTTAGTTAGCAATTTGCCTAACATTTTTTCAAGGTTCTTAGCTTCCTTGCATTGGGTTAGAACCTGCTCCTTTAGCTTGGAGTTTTTTGTTATTGCACACCTTTTGAAGCCTACTTCTGTCAGTTCATCAAAGTCATTATCCATCCAGTTTTGCTCCCTTGCTGGCGAGGAGTTGTGATCCTTTGGAGGAGGAGAGGCTTTCTGGTTTTTGGAATTTTCAGCCTTTTTGCGCTTGTTTTTCCCCGTCTTTGTGGATTTATCTATCTTTGGTCTTTGATGTTGGTGACCTTCGGATGGGGTCTTTGAGTTGACATACTAATCCTTTCTGTTTCTTTCTTTTCCTTCTAACAGTCAGGCCCCTCTGCTGCCAGTCTGTTGGAGTTTGCTGGACATTCACTCCCGACCCTGTTTGCCTGGGTATCACCAGCAGAGACTGCAGAGCAGCAAAAATTGCTGCCTGTTCTTTCCTCTGGAAGCTTTGACCCAGCAGGGAACCTGCCAGATGGCAGCCAGAGCTCTCCTGTATGAGGTGTCTGTCACCCCAACTGGGAGGTGTCTTCCAGTCAATATACATGGGGGTCAGGGACCCACTTAAGGAGGTAGACTGACCCTTAGCAGGGCTCGAATGCTGTCCTGGGCAGTCCACTGCTCTCTTCAGAGCCATCTGGCAGGGACCTTTAAGTTTGCTATAAGCCCCTGACTGGGGCTGCTGTCTTTTTTACAGAGATGCCCTTTCCAGAGAGGAGCAATCTGGTCGTCTGGCCACAGAAGCCTTGTTGAGCTGCAGTGGGCTCCACACAGTTCAAACTTCCCAGCAGCTTTGTTTACACTGTGGCCATAAAACCACCTACTGTAGCCTCAGCAATGGCGGACGCACCTCCCCCCACCAAGCTGGACCTTCCCAGATGGATCTGAGATTGCTGCTGTGCTGGTAATGAGAATTTCAAGCCAGTAAATCTTAGATTCCTGGGCTCTATGGGGGTGGAACCCACCAAGCCAGACCACTTGGCTCCCTAGCTTCAAACCCCCTTTCCAGCATTCCAGGCACGACTGAATATGGAAAAAAAAGAAGAACCTCCTGCAGCTAGTTGGGTGTCTGCCCAATTGGCCGCACACTTTTGTGCTTGAAACCCAGGGCTCCAGTGGGGTAGTCACCAGAGGGAATTTCCTGGTTTGCAGGTTGTGAAGACCATGGGACTAGCGCAGTATCTGTCCTGGAGTTCCTCAGTCTCAGACCCTCATGGCTTCCCCTGGGTAGGGGGGGAAATTCCTTGACCCCTTGCACTTCCCAGTTGAGGCAACACCCCACCCTGCTTCAGCTCAGCCTCCGTGGGCTGCACCCACTGTCCAACCAGTCCCAATGAGATGAACCATGTACCTCAGTTGGAAATGCAGAAATCACCCGCCTTCTGTGTTGATGTCATTGGGAGCTGCAGACTGGTGCTGTTCCTATTCTGCCATGTTGCCTGTAGTTCTTTTAATTGTGATGTTAGGGTGCTGATTTTAGATCTTTCCTGCTTTCTCTTGTGAGTGTTTAGTGCCATAAATTTCTCTTTAAACACTGCTTTAAATGTGTCCCAGAGATTCTGGTATGTTTTTTCTTTGTTCTCATTGGTTTCAAAGAACATCTTCATCTCTGTCTTAATTTCTTTATTTACCCAGTAGTCATTCAGGAGCATGTTGTTCAGTTTTCATGTAGTTGTGCAGTTTTGAGTGAGTTTCTTAATCCTGAGTTCTAATTTGATTGCACTGTGGTCTGAGAGACTGATGTGATTTCCATTTTTGCATTTGCTGAGGTGTGTTTTACTTCCAATTATGTGGCCAATTTTAGAATAAGTGCAATGTGGTGCTGAGAAGAATACATATTCTGTCGATTGAAGTGGAGAGTTCTGTAGATGTCTATTAGATCCACTTGATCCAGAGCTGAGTTCAAGTCCTGAATATCCTTGTTAATTTTCTGTCTTGTTGATCTGTCTAATATTGACAGTGGAGTGTTAACATCTCCCACTATTATTGTGTGGGGGTCTAAGTCTCTTTGCAGGTCTCTAAGAACTTGCTTTATGATTCTAGGTGCTCCTGTTTTGGGTGCATATATATTTAGGATAGTTAGCTCTTCTTGTTGAACTGATCCCTTTACCATTATGTAATGCATTTATTTGTCGCTTTTTATCTTTGTTGGTTTGAAGTCTGTTTTATCAGAGACTAGGATTGCAATCTTTGCTTTTTTTTTTTTTTTTTGCTTTCCATTTGCTTGGTAAATATTCCTCCATTTCTTTATTTTGAGCCTCTATGTGTCTTTGCACTTGAAATGGTTCTTCTGAATACAGCACATCGATGGGCCTTCACTCTATCCAATTTGCCATTCTGTGTCTTTTAATTGGGGTACTTAGCCCATTTACAATTAAGGTTAATATTGTTATGTGTGAATTTGATCCTGTCATTATGATAGTAGCTGGTTATTTTGCCCATTAGTTGATGGAGTTTCTTCATAGCATTGATGGTCTTTACAATTTGTTATATTTTTGCAGTGGCTGGTACAAGTTGTTCCTTTCCATGCTTAGTGCTTCCTTCTGGGGCTCTTGTAATGCAGGCCTGGTGGTGACAAAATCTCTCAGCATTTACTTGTCTGTAAAGGATTTTATTTCTCCTTCACTTATGAAGCTTAGTTTGGCTGGATATAAACCTCTGAGTTGAAAATTCTTTCCTTTAAGAATGTTGAATATTGGCCCCCACCCTCTTCTGGCTTGTAGGGTTTCTGCTGAGAGATCTGCTGTTAGTCTGATGGTCTCCCCTTTGTGGGTAACCTGCCCTTTCTCTCTGGCTGTCCTTAACATTTTTTTCTTCATTTCAACCTTGGTGAATCTGATGTTGATATGTCTTGGGGATGCTCTTCTCAAGGAGTATCTTTGTGGTGTTCTGTGTATTTCCTGATTTTGAGTGTTGGCTTGTCTTGCTAGGTTGGGGAGTCTCTCCTTGATAATATCTTGAAGATTATTTTCCAACTTGGTTCATTCTCCCTGTCACTTTCAGGTACACCAATGAAATGTAGATTTTGTCTTTTCACATAGTCCCATATTTCTTAGAGGCTTTGTTCATTTCTTTTCATTCTTTTTTCTCTAATCTTGTCTTCATGCTTTATTTTATTAAGATGATCTTCAATCTCTGATATTCTTTCTACTACTTGATTGATTTGGCTATTGATACCTGTGTATGTTTCAGAAATTATCATGCTGTGTTTTTCAGCTCCATCAGGTCATTTATATTCTTCTCTAAACTGATTATTCTAGTTAGCAATTTGTCTAACCTTTTTTTTAAGGTTCTTAGATTCCTTGTATTGGTTTACAACATGCCCCTTTAGCTCGGAGAAGTCTGTTATTACCCACTTTCTGCAGCCTACTTCTGTCAATTCGTCAAACTCATTATCTGTCCAGTTTTGTTCCCTTGCTGGTGAGGAGTTGCTCTTTTTTGGAGAAGAGGTGTTCTGGTTTTTCGAATTTTCCACCCTTTTGTGCTGGTTTATCCCCATCTTCATGGATTGATCTACCTTTGGTCTTTGATGCTGGTGACCTTCGGATGGGGTCTCTGGGTGGACATCCTTTTTGTTGATGTTGATACTATTCCTTTCTGTTTGTTAGTGTTTTTTTCTAACAGTCAGGCCTCTCTGCTGCAGGTCTGCTGGAGTTTTCTGGAGGTCCACTCCAGACCCTGTTTTCCTGGGTATCTCCTGCAGAGGCTGCAGAATAGCAAAGATTGCTTCCTGTTCATTCCTCTGGCAGCTTTGTCTCAGAGGGGAACCTGCCAGATGCCAGCCAGAGCTCTCCTGTATGAGGTGTCTGTCGACCCCTACTTGGAGGTGTCTTCCAGTCAGGATACACGGGGTTCAGGGACCCACTTGACGAGGCAGTCTGACCTTTATCAGAGCTCAAACACTGTGCTGTCAGATCCGCTGCTCTTTTTGGAACCGTCAGGCAGGGAGCTTTAAGCCTGCGGAAGCTGAGCCTACCGCTGCCCCTTCCCCCAGGTGCTCTGTCCCAGGGAGTTGGGGGTTTTATCTATAAGTCCCTGACTGGGGCTGCTGCCCTTTTTTTTTTCAGAGAGGCCCTGCCCAGAGAGAAGGAATCTAGAGAGGCAGTCTGGCTGCAGGGGCCTTGCTTAGCTGGGGTTGGTGTCACCCAGTTTGAACTTCCCAGTGGCTTTGTATACACTGTGAGGGTAAAACCACCTACTCAATCCTCAGCAATGGTGGATGTCCCTTCTCCCACCAAGTTAACTTTCCCAGGTCGACCTCAGACTGCTGTGCTTGCAGTGGGAATTTCAAGCCAGTGGATCTTAGCTTGCTGAGCTTCATGGACGAGAGACCCACTGAGCTACACTACTTGGCTCTCTGGGTTCAGCCTTCTTTCCAGGGGTGTGAACGGTTCTCTCTTGCTGGTGTTGCAGGTGCTACTGGGGTATGAAAAAAAAACTCCCACAGCTAGCTTGGTGTCTGCCCAAACGGCCACCCAGTTTTGTGCTTTAAACCCAGGACCCTCGTGGTGTAGGCACCAGAGGGAATCTCCTGTTCTGCGGGTTGTGAAGACAGTGGGAAAAGCACACTATCTGGTCCGGAGTGCACCATTCCTCATGGCACAGCCCCTCATGGCTTCCCTTGGCAAGGGGGAGAAATTGCCTGACCCCTTGTGCTTCCTGGGTGAGGTGATGCCCCACCCTGCTTTGGCTCGCCCTCCATGGGCTGCACCCAATGTCCAACCACTCCCAAAGAGAATAACCAGGTACCTCAGTTGGAAATACAGAAATCAGCCATCTTCTTTGTCAATCTTGCTTGGAGCTGTGGAATGGAGCTCTTTCTATTCGGCCATCTTGTCAGCCCACCCTTGTTTAGTCTTTGTACTTAAGATAAGGGTAGTTTACACACCACAGTTACAGTATTATAATATCCTGTGTTTTTCTGTGTACCTACTATTACCTGTAAGTTTTGTACCTTCAGGTGATTTCTTGTTGCTCATTACTGTTATTTTTTTTTGACTGAAGTACTCCCTTTAACATTTTTATGTATGACAGCTCTGAGTGGATAAAATTCTTCAACTTTTTTTTTGCCTAGAAAATTCTTTATTTCCTTTTTATGTTTTAAGGGTAATTCCACCATATATACTATTGTAAGGTGAAAGTTCTTGTCTTTTAGCCTTTAAATATGTCATGTCACTCTCCCCTGGGCTTTAAGATTTCCACTGAAAAGTCTGCTGCCATACCTACTGGAGCTCCACTGTATATTATTTGTTTATATCTTCTTGCTGCTTTTAAAATTATACTTGACCTTTGGGAGTTTGATTATTAAATATTTTGAGGTAGTCTTCTTTGTTTTACATCTGGTTGCTGTTCTGTCACCTCTTGTACTTGGATATTGATATCTTTCTCTAAGTTCGAGAAGTTCTTTCTTATTATCTCTTTAATACGCTTTCCACCCTTATCTCTTTCTCTACCTCTTCTTTTAAGCCATTTACTCTAAAATTTGCCCTTTTGAGGCTATTCTCTGGATCCTGGACACATGCTTTATTGTTTTTTATTTTGTCTCCTGAATGTGTATATCAAAATAGCCTGTCTTAAAGCTCACCAATTTCTTCTTCTGCTTGAATAATTTTTCTTTTTTATTTTATTTTATTTTATTTTTTAAAATTATACTTTAAGTTTTAGGGTACATGTGCACAATGTGCAGGTTAGTTACATTAGGTATATCTCTACCTAATGCTAAATGATGAGTTCATGGGTGCAGCACACCAGCATGGCACATGTATACATATGTAACTAACCTGCACGTTGTGCACATGTACCCTAAAACTTGAAGTATAATAATAATAAAATAAAAATAAAAATAAAAATAAAAAAAGAAAAATTTCCAGGCAAATTCTCAAGTTCAGATCGTAATGTGCCTTTTATCCTATTAGGGGCCATTTCTTTCCTGAGCATTGTAAGGACAATATCTGAGATGTGCTTGATTAATCCATAGGGATTTAAGGCCTTTTGAAAAAGACACTCAAAGACCTAAGCAAATATACCTTCTGATTTTTATAAATATTTTATTCTTTACTTATTTGCCTGAGCAAAATTGCATATCTTACTAACAACTCCAACTACATGTAACATTTAACTTAAAAAACAAGTAGGGAAGAAAAATGAGGTTTAGTTAAAATTGAAAATTCATTTCTTTTATCTGTAATACTGACTTCTGTGAGGATTTTTAACAATGAGGTCAATAAAAGTATTTAAAGCCAAAAAAAAAAAAATTAGGTGTATCTCCTAATGCTATCCCTCCCCCCTCCCCCCACTCCACAACAGGCCCCGGTGTGTGATGTTCCCTTCCTGTGTCCATGTGTTCTCATTGTTCAATTCCCACTTATAAGTGAGAACGTGCAATGTTCGGTTTTTTGTCCTTGTGATAGTTTGCTGAGAATGATAGTTTCCAGCTTCATCCATGTCCCTACAAAGGACATGAACTCATCAAATTTTTCTATCAATATATTCTGTTGTGCTTTTAAGTATGCCAATTGCATTCTTCAGCTCCAGAATTTCTGCTTGCTTTTTAAAATTTATTTCAATCTTTTTATTAATCTTATAAAATTCTGAATTTCTTCTCTATGTTATCTTGAATTTCTTAGAGTTTCTTCAACACAGCTAATTTAAATGATCTCTCTGAAAGTTCACATATTTCTGTTTCTCCAGCATTGGTCCCTGGTACTTTATTTAGTTCATGTGGTGAAGTCATGATTTCATGGACCATCTTGATACTTGTAGATTTTTGAGCCTGGGCGTTCAACAATTTGGTATTTATTTTAGTCTTTGCTGTCTGGGCTCATTTGTACTCTTTCTTCTTTGAAATGTTTTTCAAATATTCAAAATTACTTGGGTGTTGTGATATAAACTTTAGGGGAACCCAAAGTCTAGTAATGCTCTAGTTCTTGTCAACTCATAGAGGTACTGCTTTGTTGGTCTTGGACAAGATTTAGAAGATTTCTCTTGATTAATAGGCAGAGACTCTTGTTCTCTTCTTTTACTTTCTCCCAAACAGACAAAATCTCTCTCTCTCTCTCTCTCTCTCTCTCTCTCTCTCTCTCTCTCTCCTAAGCCACCTACAGCTTGGGATAGAGAGAAAAAAGCACTCATGTTGTCACCATCCCTGGAATATGCTGGGTCACACTTGAAGCCAGCATAGCACTTGGTCTTATCCAAGGCCTTCTGTAATCACTCCCTCATTAGTATATATTTCTGCTAAAAGCTCTGGAGCTCTACAGTCAGGTGGCAAAGCCAGCCAGGCCTTTGTTCTTCCTTTCAAAGTGGTGAGTTCCCTCAGGCCACAGCCAGGTACAGAGATGCTGTCTTGGATTGAGGGACTAGAGTCAAAAACTTAGAAGCCCACTTGGTGTTCTATTGTACTGAAGCTGAGCTGGTGCTCAAATCACATGGTGCAGCCCTTCCCACTCTTTCTTTTTGTTTATAAAGGCAGAGGTTCCTCACCCTATGGCCACTGCCATCTCAAGCCCACTGAGAGCACTGCCAAACTGCTGCCAATATTCTCTTTTGTCTCAAGGGCATTTTAGTCAGCTTGTGGTAACTGCTGTTTGGTCTGGGACTCACCCTTCAGTGAAATGGGCTTCCTTCTGGCCCAGGCCATGTCCAGAGATGCCATCCTAGAGTCAAGGTCTGGAATTGGGAATTCCAAGAGCCCACTTTCTCATTTAGCACCCTGTGGCCGAGCTGATATCTGAGGTGCAACACAAAGTACCCTTTACTTTTTTCTCCACTTTTCTCAAGCAGAAGGAGGCTTGCCTTGTAGCCAGCACAGCTGGAAATGCGATGAGACTTACCTGAGGCCAGCAAGTCTCAGCATCTCACCCAAGGCTCTCAACACAGTGCCTGGATATCACTGCAGGTTATTCAGGACCCAAAGTCTCTTCAGTTAGCAGGTAATGAATCTTCCACAACTGGGTCCTTTCCTTCAAGCCAATGAGTCCCCTACTGCCCCAGAGTGTTTCTAGAAACGTCATCCAGGAGCTAGGGCCTGTAACAGGGGCCTAACGACTCTGACTAGTGCCCTATTCTCCTTTGGCTGAGCTGTTTTTTAAGAAACAAGACAAGTATTCCTCACTCTTCTATCTCCTCTCCTCAAGTAGAGGGAACGGTTCTCTTTCGGAGCCATGAACTGTGCAGCCTGGGGCTTGGGGAGGATAACTGCCAGCACTCTCTTAGCTGCCCCACCTGGTGTCTCAGTAGGGCATGTGCTCCCCACGTCCAGCCTCTGGGCCCAGTTCAGCCCTAGAACTGACCAAGTAGTTGCAGTGTTTGTGGTATAGACTACCTTTCAAGTTTACTTGGAGCTTCAGAGCACCTTAGCCCATGCTGTTGAGGCTTGCTGGAACTCAAGTTCTGACCACTGGCATTGGCAGATTCCCTCTACCTAGGATTGGTTTAAAATTACACTCTGAGTGGGCATCAGCTTAATTTTTTTTTTCTGTTATAGCAAGGGCAGCACTTAGTTTAATGTCTCACAGTTGCTGGCTCTCCCTCTCTCCAGAGCATATAAATGCTCTCTGCATCATGCCACCACTGCCAGGGGGTCAGAGAGGAATGGCTTTGGCAATTCAAAACTGTTTTTCCTACCTCTTCAGTGCTGCTTTTGGTTATATGAACGTGAAGCCATGTTCTGTGACTGCTCACCTAATTTTTAGTTCTTACAAAGGTGCATTTTTGTGTAGATAGTTGTTAAATTGGTCTCCTTGTGTGGGGGACAATCAGTGGAGCCTTCTATTCTGCCATTTTGCTCTCTGTTTTTATTTCTCTAATCTGTTCTTTATTCTTCTTTTTTCCTTGTTTTTGCATTAATCAATAATTTTTGTTATTCCATTTTATCTCCTCAGTTGGATTATTAGCTACAACCCTTGATTTTGCTTGGGGCTTTTTGCTTTCATATTTATAGTTTACAACTTTGGCTTATAACACTGTTCCTCCAAGTAACCATATAAAAATACATATATATTATAAGAACACAGCAACAGTATACTTCCATTTTTCTTCTTCTGACCTTTGCCTTAGTTTTATCATCCATTTTACTTTTGTGTTTGTTATAAGCCCCAAATTTATTATTATTTCTTATAAACAGTAAATTATTTTTTAAAAGATTTGGATTATGAGAAAATGTCTTATATGTTGTTACCAACTCTGTGGCTCTCCATTTCTTTGTATAGATTCAGATTTCTATCTTTTATTATTTTTTTCTGTCTGATAAACTTACTTCAACATTTCTTGTCATACAGTCTGCCAGTGATGAATTCTTTACACTTCATAAATTTAAAATATATCTGCAATTTTCTTTATTTTTGAGAGATTTTTTACTGGGTATAGAGATCTAGGTTTAAATTTTTTTTCTTTCATGCTATAGAGATGTTGCTTTACTCTCATCTATCTTTGATTCTCACCAGCACATTTGATATTATCATCATCTTTGTTATTTGGTACCTAATGCATCTTCTTTTTTCTCTGAGTGCCTTTAAAATACTCTGGCCAGGCACTGTGGTTCATACCTGTAATTCCAGCACTTTGGGAGGCCAAGACAGTGAAATCCCATGAGCTCAGGGATTCAAGACTAGTCTGGGCAACATGAAAAAAACCCTGTCTCTAAAAAACAAATATAAAAATTGGCCAGGTGTGTTGGTGTGTGCCTGTAGTCCCAGCTACTCAGGAGGCTGAGGTGGGAGAATCACTTGACCCTGGAGGGTCAAGGCTGCAATGAGCCACAATTGTGCCACTGCACTCCAGCTCGGGTAGCAGAATGAGACCCTGTCAAAAGAAAAAAAAAAGAAAAGATATTATATTTTTCATAGGTTTTAAGCAATTTGATTATGATGTGCTTAATGTAGTTTTATTTCTATTTATTGAATCTATGGAATTATAGTATTTATCAAATTTTTAAAAATTTTAGCCATTATTTTTTAAATTTTTTTCTGTCTTATTCTCTCTTCTTCTTTGACCAGTCAAATTATACTTGTATTATGTCACCTAAAGTTGTCCAACAGGTCAATGATGCTATACTTATATTTTCAGGTTTTTTCTGTGTTTCATTATCTCCTCAGTTGTCCAACAGGTCAGTGATACTATACTTATATTGTCAGGTTTTTTCTGTGTTTCATTATTAGATTATTTCTATTGATATGTCTATTTTCAGTAATGTTTACATCTGAAGTGTTAAATATGCTAACAGACCTATACAGTGTAATTTTCTTCTAAGAAATAGTATTTTTTCAGTTCTTGACTATGTTTTGAGCCTTTTTAAATTGTAAAAAATTTAATTGGTAAAACTATATATATTCAACATGTACAATGTAATGATTATATATAATTTTACATGGTATAATGTTTACCAAAATAAAATTACCATGCCAATTACCACCTATAATTCACATTGTGTGTATATGTTTGTGTGTTTGTGTAGTGAGTACACTTAAATTTTCTCATATCAAATTTAAAATTTATAATACATTATTAACTATAGTCACCGTGCTCTACATTAGATAGGCAGGACTTATTCATCTTATAATGAAAGTTTGTATCCTTTGACCAACATCTTCCCATTTTCCTTACACCTGCCCTCAGCCCCGAGCAAACATCTTTTTGCTTTCTGCTTTTTTATAAGTTTAAATACTTTAGATTTCAAATATAAGTGAGATCATGCAATGTTTTTCTCTCTGTGTCTGGCTTAATTCATTTAACATATCCTCCAGGTTTATTGATGTTGCCTCAAACGGCAGGGTATCCTTTGTTTAAAATTTTTATTTTAAGTTCAGGGGTAAACATTCACGTTTGTTACATAGGTAAACTTGTGTCATGGGGCTTTGTTGTACAGACTGTTTCATCGTCCGGCTATTAAGCCTAGTACCCATCAGTTATTTTTCCTTGTCCTCTCCCTCTTCCTATCCTGCACCCGCTGATAGGCTTCAGTCTATGTTGTTCCCCTATGTGTCCGTGTGTTCTTATCATTTAGCTCTCACTTATGAGTGAGAACATGTGGTATTTGGTTTTCTGTTCCTGCATTAGTTTGCTAAGGAAAACGGCCTTCAGCTTCATTCATATCTCTGCAAAGGACATGATCACTTTTTTTTTATGGTAGCATAGTTTTTCATAGTGTGTATGTATCACATTTTCTTTATCCAGCCTATCATTGATGATTATTTAGATTGATTCCATGTCTTTGCTACTGTGAATAGTGCGACGATAAACATTCCTGTGCATATGTCTTTATTTTATTTTTAAAAATTTTTATTATTTTATTTTATTTTTCCATAAGTTAATGGGGTACAGGTGGTATTTGGTTACATAACTAAGTTCTTTCATGGTGATTTGTGAGATTTTGTTTCACCCATCACCCGAGCGCTGTACACTGCACCATATTTGCAGTCTTTTATCCCTCCCCACCTCCCACTCTTCCCCCCAAGTCCCCAAAGTCCATTGTATCATTCTTATGCTTTTACATCCTCACAGCTTATCTCCCAAATATCAATGAGAATATACGATGTTTGGTTTTCCATTCCTGAGTTACCCCACTTAGATTTATAGTCTTCAATCTCATCCAGGTCACTTCAAATGCTGTTGATTCATTCCTGTTTATGGCTGAGTAGTATTCTGTTTATATATATATATATATATAAATATATATACCAAATATATATAAATATATGTATACCAAATATATATATATCAAATATATATAAATATATATATACCAAATATATATATAAATATATATACCAAATATATATAAACATATATATACCAAATATATATATAAATATATATATACCAAATATATATAAATAAATAAATATATATATAAATAAATAAATATATATATATATACCAAAGTTTATTTATTCACTCATTGATTGATGGGCATTCAGATTGGTTCCACGATTTTGCAATTGTGAATTGTGCTGCTATAAACATGCATGTGTAAGTGTCTTTTTTGAAAAATGACTTATTTTCCTTGCAGTAGATACCCAGTAGTGGGATTGCTGGATCAAATAGTCGTTCTACTTTTAATTCTTTAAGGAATCTCCACACTTTTTTCCATGGTGGCTGTACTAGTTTACGTTCCCACCAGCAGTGTAGAAGTGTTCCCTGATCACCACATCCATGCCAACATCTACTATTTTTTGATTTATGGCCATTCTTGCAGGAGTAAGGTCATATTGCATTGTGGTTTTGATTTGCATTTCCCTGATCATTAGTGATGTTGAGCATTTTTTCATATGTTTGGTGGACATTTTTCTATCTTGTTTTGAGAATTGTCTATTTGTGTACTTAGCCCACTTTTTAATGAGATTGTTCGTTTTTTTCTGATTCGTTTGAGTTTGTTGTAGATTCTGAATATTAGTCCTTTGTCAGATTGTATAGATTGTATAGATTGTGAAGATTTTCTCCCACTTTGCCGGTTTTCTGTTTACTTTGCTGACTGTTCCTTTTGCCATGCAAAAGCTCTTTAATCTAATTGGGTCCCAGCTATTTATCTTTGTTTTTATTGAATTTGATTTGGGGATTTTGGTCACAAAATCCTTGGCTAAGCCAATGTCTAGAAGGGTTTTTCCAGTGTTATTTTCTAGAATTTTTATAGTTTCAGATCTTACGTTTAAGTCTCTAATCCATCCTGAGTTGATTTTTGTATAAGGTGAGAGACGAGGGTCCAGTTTCATACTCCTACATGTGGCTAGCCAATTATCCCAGCGCCATTAGTTGAAAAGGGTGTCCTTTCCCCACTTTTTGTTTTTGTTTGCTTTGTCAAAGATCAGTTAGCTGTAAGTATTTGGGCTTATTTCTGGGTTCTCTATTCTGTTCCATTGGTCTAATTGCCTATTTTTATACCTGTGCCACGCTGTTTTGGTGACTATGGCCTTAGAGTATAGTTTGAAACCAGGTAGTGTGATGCCTCTGGTTTTGTTCTTTTTGCTTAACCTTGCTTTGGCTTTGCAGGCTCTTTTTTTTATTCCATATGAATTATATTCTCTATCTCTGTGAAGAATGATGGTGTTACTTTGATGGGGATTGAATTGAATCTGTAGATTGCTTTCAGAAGTATGGTCATTTTTACAATATTGATTCTAATGGTCCATGAGCATGGAATGTGTTTCCATTTGTTTGTGTTGTCTATGATTTTTTTCAGCAGTGTTTTGTAGTTTTCCTTGTAGAGGTCTTTTGACTCCTTGGTTAGGCATATTCCTAAGTATTTTATTTTACTTGTTTGCAGCTATTGTAAAAGGGGTTGAGTTCTTGATTTGATTCTCCACTTGGTTGCTGTGGATGTGTACAAGAGCTACTGATTTGTGTACATTAATCTTGTATCCAGATAGTTTGCTGAATTATTTTATTAGTTCTAGGAGCTTTCCTGAGGAGTCCTTAGGATTTTCAAGGTAAATGATAATACAGTCGTCAAACAGAGACAGTTTGACTTTCTCTTCACCGATTTGGATGCTCTGTACATCTTTCACTTGTCTGATTGTTCTGGCTAAGACTACCAGTACTATGTTGAAGAGGAGTGGTGAGAGTGGACATTCTTGTCTTGTTCCTGTTCTCAGAGAGAGTGCTTTCAACTTTTCCCCAGTCAGTATTATGTTGGCTGTGGGTTCATCATAGATGGCTTCTATTACATTAAGGTATGTTCCATGTTTGCTGATTTTGATGAGAGTTTTAATCATAAAGCGATGCTGGATTTTTTTGAATGCTTTTTCTGCATCTGTTGAGATGATCATGTGATTTTTGTTTTTAATTCTGTTTATGTGGTGTATCACACTTATTGACTTGTGTATGTTAAAACATTCCTGCATTCCTGGTATGAAACTCACTTGATCATGGTGGATTATCTTTTTGATAAGTTGTTGGATTCAGTTAGCTGGTATTTTGTTAAGGATTTTAGCATCTATATTCATCAAGAATATCAGTCTGCAGTTTTCTTTTTGGTTGTGTCCTTTCCTGGTTTTGGTATTAGGGTGATGCTGGCTTCACAGATTTAATTAGGGAAAATTCCTTCTTTCTCTATACTGTGGAATAGTATCAAAAGGATTGGTACCAATTCTTTTTTGAATGTTCGGTAAAATTCTGCTGTGAATCCATCTGCTCCTAGACTTTTGTTGTTGTTGTTGTTGTTGGTAATTTTTAAATTACCATTTCAATCTTGCTGCTTGTTATTGGTCAATTCAGGGGATCTAATTCTTCCTGATTTAAGCTAGGAGGGTTGTATTTTTCCAGGAATTTATCCACCTGTCCTAGATTTTCTATTTATGTGTGTAAAGGTGTTCATAGTAGCGTTAAATGGTCTTCCGTATTTCACTGGTGTCAGCTGTAATATCTCTTGTTTTGTTTCTTAGTGAGGTTAGTTGGATTTTCTCTCTTCTTTTCTTGGTTAATCTTGCTAATGGTCTATCAATATTATTTATCTTTTCAAAGAACCAGATTTTTCTTTCATTTATCTTTTGTATTTTTTTGTTTCATTTTTATTTAGGTCTGCTCTGATCTTGGTTATTTCTTTTCTTCTGCTGTGTTTGCATTTGCTTTGCTCTTGTTTCTCTATTTCCATCAGGTGTGGCCGTAGATTGAATGTTTGTGCTCTTTCAGTGTTTTTGATGTAGGCATTTAGGGGTATGAACTTTCCTCTTAGCACTGTCTCAGCTGTATCCAAGAGGTTTTGATAGGTTTTGTTGTTCTTGTGATTCAGTTGGAAGAATTTTTGAATTTCCATCTTGATTTTGTTTTTGACCCAATGCTCATTCTGGGACAGTTACGTAATTTCCATGTATTTACATGTTTTTGAAGTTTCCTGTTGGAATTGATTTCCAGTTTTATTTCACTGTGGTCTGAGAGAGTGCTTGATATAATTTCAATTTTCCTAAATTTACTGAGGCTCATATTGTAACCTATTATATGGTCCATCTTGGAGGAAATTTCGTGTGCTGTTGAATAGAATGTGTATTCTGCAGTTGTTGAATGAAATGTTCCGTATATATCTGTTAAGTCCATCTATTCCAAGGTATAGTTTAAATCAATTTTTTCTTTGTTGACTTTCTGTCTTGATGGCCTGTCTAGTGCTGTCAGTGGAGTATTGAAATCCCCCACTGTCATTGTGTTGCTGTATATCTCATTTTTTAGGTCTATTACTAATTGTTTTATTAATTTGGGAGCTCCAGTGTTAGGTGCATATATGTTTAGGATTGTCATATTTTCCTGTTGGACAAGTTCTTTTATTATTTTTTATTATACTTTAAGTTTTAGGGTACATGTGCACAACGTGCAGGTTAGTTACATACGTATACATGTGCCATGTTGGTGTGCTGCACCCACTAACTCGTCATTTAACATTAGGTATATCTCCTAATGCTATCCCTCCCAGCTCCCCCCACCCCAATACAGGCCCCAGTGTGTGATGTTCCCCTTCCTGTGTCCATGTGTTCTCATTGTTCAATTCCCACCTATCAGTGAGAACATGCAGTGTTTGGTTTTTTGTCCTTGTGATAGTTTGCTGAGAATGATGGCTTCCAGCTTCACCTATGTCCCTACAAAGGACATGAACTCATCCTTTTCTATGGCTGCATAGTATTCCATGGTGTATATGTGCCACATTTTCTTAATAGAGTCTATCATTGTTGGACATTTGGGTTAGTTCCAAGTCTTTGCTATTGTGAATAGTGCCACAATAAACATACGTGTGCATGTGTCTTTATAGCAGCATGATTTATAGTCCTTTGGGTGTATACCCAGTAATGGGACTGCTGGGTCAAATGGTATTTCTAATTCTAGGACCTTGAGGAATCACCACACTGACTTCCACAATGGTTGAACTAGTTTACAGTCCCACCAACAGTGTCAAAGTGTTCCTATTTCTCCACATCCTCTCTAGCACCTGTTATTTCCTGACTTTTTAATGGTAACCATTCTAACTGGTGTGAGATGGTATCTCACTGTGGTTTTGATTTGCATTTCTCTGATGGCCAGTGGTAATGAGCATTTTTTCATGTGTCTTTTGGCTGCATAAATATCTTCTTTTGAGAAGTGTCTGTTCATATCCTTCACCCACTTTTTTATGGGGTTGTTTGTTTTTTTCCTGTAAATTTGTTTGAGTTCACTGTAGATTCTGGATACTAGCCCTTTGAAAGGTGAGTAGATTGCAAAAATTTTCTCCCGTTCTGTAGGTTGCCTGTTCACTCTGATGGTGGTTTCTTTTGCTGTGCAGAAGCTCTTTAGTTTAATTAGATCCCATTTGTCAATTTTGGCTTTTGTTGCCATTGCTTTTGGTGTTTTAGACATGAAGTCATTGCCCATGCCTATGTCCTGAGTGGTATTGCCTTGGTTTTCTTCTAGGGCTTTTATGGTTTTAGGTCTAACATTTAAGTCTTTAACCCATCTTGAATTAATTTTTGTATAAGGTGTAAGGAAGGGATCCGGTTTCAGCTTTCTGCATCTGGCTAGCCAGTTTTATCAACACCATTTATTAATTAAGGAATCGTTTCCCCATTGCTTGTTTTTCTCAGGTTTGTCAAAGATCAGATAGTTGTAGATATGTGACACTATTTCTGAGGGCTCTGTTCTGTTCCATTGGTCTATATCTCTGTTTTGGTACCAGTACCATGCTGTTTTGGTTACTGTAGCCTTGTAGTATAGTTTGAAGTCAGGTAGCATGATGCCTCCAGCTTTGTTTTTTTGGCTTAAGATTGACTTGGCGATGTGAGCTCCTTTTTGGTTCCTTATGAACTTTAAAGTAGTTTTTTCCAATTCTGTGAAGAAAGTCATTGGTAGCTTGATGGGGATGGCATTGAATCTATAAATTACCTTGGGCAGTATGGCCATTTTCACGATATTGATTCTTCCTACCCATGAGCATGGAATGTTCTTCCATTTGTTTGTATCCTCTTTGATTTCATTGAGCAGTGGTTTGTAGTTCTCCTTGAAGAGGTCCTTCACATCCCTTGTAAGTTGGATTCCTAGGTATTTTATTCCCTTTGAAGCAATTGTGAATGGGAGTTCACTCATGATTTGGCTCTCTGTTTGTCTGTTATTGGTGTACAAGAATGCTTGTGATTTTTGCACATTGATTTTGTATCCTGAGACTTTGCTGAAGTTGCTTATCAGCTTAAGGAGATTTTGGGCTGAGATGATGGGGTTTTCTAGATATACAATCTTGTCATCTACAAACAGGGACAATTTGACTTCCTCTTTTCCGAATGGAATACCCTTTATTTCCTTCTCCTGCCTAATTGCCCTGGCTAGAACTTCCAACACTATGTTGAATAGGAGTGGTGAGAGAAGGCATCCCTTTCGGACAAGGCCTTTTAGCATTATGTAATGTCCCCCTTTGTCTCTTTTAACTTCCATTGCCTTAAAGTTTGTTTTGTCTGATATAAAAATAGGCAGCTCTGCTCACCTTTGGTATCCACTTCCATGAATTTCCTTTTTCCACCCTTTTACTTTAAGTTTATGAGAGTTCTTATGTCTTATGTGGGTCTCCTGAAGGCAGCAGATCATTGATGAGCTCTTACCCTTTCTGCAATTTTGTATCTTTTAGGTGGAACATTTAGCCAATGTATATTCAATATTTGTATTGAAATGTGGGGTCGTTGGATTCATCATGCTCTTTCTTTCCTGTGCACACTGTTTTGTTTGTTTGCTTGCTTTGTGCTTTAACTTCTATTTTTGTTTTATAAGTCGTGTGTGATTTATGCTTTAAAGAGCTTCTGTTTTGATGTGTTTCCAGCATTTGTTTCAAAATTTAGAGCTCCCTTTAGCAGTTTTTGTAGTGGTGGCTTGGTAATGGTGAATGTTCTCAGCATTTTTTTTTTTGTCTGAAAACGACTGTATCTTTCCTTTATATATGATGCTTAGTTTTGCTAGATACAAAATTTTTGGCTAAAAATTGTTTTGTTTGAGGAAGCTGAAGATAGGGCCCCAATCCCTGCTATCTTGTAGGGTTTCAGCTGAGAAGTCTACTGTTAATCTGATAGGTTTTCCTTTATAGGTTATCTGGTGCTTCTGTCTCAGAGCTCTTAAGATTCTTTCCTTTGTCTTAACTTTGGATAACCTGATGACAGTGTGCCTAGGCAAAGATCTTTTGGGGATGAATTTCACAGGTGTTCTTTGGGCTTTTCTTATTTGCATGCCTAGGTCTCTAGCAACACCAAAGCAGTTTTCCTCTATTATTTTTCCAAATATGTTTTCCAAGCTTTCAGAATTCTCTTCTTCCTCAGGAACACTGATTCTTCTTCTTCTTCTTCTTTTTTTTTTTTTTTTTTGAGATGGAGTCTCACTCTGTCACCCAGGCTGGAGTGCAGTGATGTGATCTCTGCTCACTGCAATCTCTGCCTCCTGGGTTCATGCCATTCTCCTGCCTCAGCTTCTTGAGTAGCTGGGACTACAGGTGCCCACCACCATGCCCGGCTAATTTTTTGTGTTTTTAGTAGAGACAGGGTTTCACCGTGTTAGCCAGGATGGTCTGGATCTCCTTACCTTTTGATCCACCCACCTCAGCTTCCCAAAGTGCTGGGATTACAGGCATGAGCCACCGCACCTGGCCTGATTATTCTTAGGATTGGTTATTTAACATAATTCCAGAGTTCTTGAAGGCTTTGTTCATGTTTTCTTATTTTTTTTTTTTTGTCTTTGTTAGCTTGGGTTAATTTGAAGACCTTCTCTTTGAGCTCTAAATTTCTTTCTTCTACATGTTCAATTCTATTGCTGAGACTTTTCAGAGCATTTCGCATTTCTAAAAGTGTGTCCAAAGTTTCCTGAATTTTTTGTTGTTTTTGCTTTAAGCTATCTATTTCCTTTAATATTTCTCCATTCACTTCTTGTATTATTTTTTGGGTTTCCTTGCTTTGGGCTTTGCCTTTCTCTGGTGCCTCCCTGATTAAGTTAATAACTAACATACTCAGTTCTTTCTCAGGTAAATCAGGGATTTCTTCTTGGTTCGGATCCATTGCTGGTGAACTACTGTGACTTTTGGGGGTTGTTGATGAGCCTTGTTTTGTCATATTACCAGGGATGGTTTTCTCATTCCTTCTCATTTGGGTAGGCTCTATCAGAGGGAGGGTCTAAGGCTGAAGGCTTTTGTTCAGATTTTTTTGTCCCACAGGATGTTCCCTTGATGTAGTACTCTCCCCTCATTTCCTATGGATGTGGCTTCCTGTGCGTTAAACTGCAGTGATTGTTGTCTCTCTTCTGGGTCTAGCCACCCAGTAAGTTTACCCAGCTCTGGGCTGGTACTGTGGGTTGTCTGAACAGAGTCCTATGATGTGAACCATCTATGGGCCTCTCAGCTGTGGATACCAGGTCCTGTTCTAGTGGAGGTGGTGGAGGGTGCAATGGACTCCATAAGGATCATTAGCTTTGGTAATTTAATGCTCTATTTTTGAAGTGGTTGGCCTCCTGCCAGGAGGTGGGACTTTACAGAAAACATCAGCTGTAATAGTGTGGAGAGGAACCAGTGGTGGGTGGGGCCCTAGAGCTCCCAAGATTATATGCCCTTTGTCTTCAGCTACTAGGGTGGATAGAAAAGGACCATCAGGTGGGGGTAGGGCTAGTCACGTCTGAGCTCAGACTCTCCTTGGGTGGGTCTTGCTGTGGCTGCTGTGGGGAATGAGGTTGAGATTTGCAGGTCACTGTAGTTGTGTACCTAGGAGGATTATGGCTATCTCTGCTGAGTCATAGAGGTTGTCAGGGAAGTGGGAGAAAGCCGGTAGTCACAGGCCTCACCAAGCTCCCACTCAAACTGAAGGGCTGGCCTCTCTCCCACCATACCCCCCACAACAGCCCTGAGTCTTTTTCTAGGTGGAGGGTTAGACGGGGTTGAAAACTTTCCTGGGCTTTCCACCTCCCAGCAGGGAAAGAAAAGGGCTTTAGTTCTTCCCCAGCCTGTGAAGTCTGTAAGCCAGATTCACGCCCTCCCCTGAGTTCTGGCCAGGAGGCTTCTCACCTGGTTCAGATTGTTACAAAGTTTAGGTAGAGAATTCCTTCTGCCTGTGGAATTTTACCCCCTGCTCATCTGGACACCCTCCTGATGGATCCCTATGGTGCCAGGCAGGAATGGGCTGCTTGGGGAACCCGTGAGCTCCCATGGCCTTTTCACTGCTTCCTCTACCCCTGTATTTCGCTTGGTTCAGCTCTCTAACTTGATTTGGCTCCAGGTAAAGTCGGAAACTTCTCCTGCAAACAGACCTTCAGCTTCTTCAGTGGGTGTGTGCATTTGGGAGAGGAGGGTCTCCCTTTCCCACTTCCACAATTAGGGCACTCACAGTATTTGGGGTGTCTCCTGGGTCCTGTAGGGGCAGTCTGCTTCCTTCAGAGGTTCTGTTTGTCCTCTCAGGATTGCTGGTTTGTTCTTTTAGTCGATCTGGAGCTAAAATTCACAATACAAGTCTCCACATGCTGCTCTGTCCACAGCTGCAACCTAGTTTTGCCTCCTATCCACCATGACCCACTCATGCATGTGTCTTTGTAATAGAACAATTTAAATCCCTTTGGGTATATACCCAGTAATGGAATTGCTGGGTCGAATGGTATTTCTGTCTTTAGATCTTTTAGAAATCGCCACACTGTCTTTCACAGTGTTTTCACTAACTGACATTTCCATCAACAATATATAAGCCTTCCTTTTTCTCCAAAACCTCGCCAGCCTCCTTTATTTTTTGACTTTTTGATAATAACCATTCTGACTGGTGTGAGATGGTAACTCGTTGTTTAGATTTGAATTTCTCTAATGATTAGCAATATTAAGCTTTGTATTATATGATTGTTGGCTGCATGCATGTCTTCTTTTGAACATCGTCTCTCTATATTAGTTTTTTTATGAGGTTGTTTGTTTTACTGTTGTAAATTTGTTTAAGTTTCTTATATATGCTGCATATTAAACTTTTGTTTAATCCATTGTCTGCAAAAATTTGTATCTAATTCTATGGCTTTGAGTGAATTTCTTAGTTTTGATTTCTAATTTGATTGCACTGTCCTTGAGAGATTGTATGTTATGATTTCATTTTTTTGGCATTTGCTGAGGAGTGTTTTACTCCCAATTATGTAATCAATTTTAGAGTATGTGCCATGTGTCAATCAGAAAAAATGCATATTCTTTTGTTTTTGAGTGGAGAATGCTGTAGCTATCTATCAGGACTTTTTGATCCAGTGCTGAGTTCAAGTCCTAAATATCTTTGTGAATTTTCTGTCCTGGTGATCTAATATTGTCAGTGAAGTGTTAAAGTCTCCCACTATTATTGTGTGAGAATCTAAGTATTCCTGGGGGTCTTCAAGAACTTGCTTTATGAATCTAGCTGCTCCTGTGTGATAAATGTTTAATCCAACAGCTCCAGAATGCACATTTTTATCTTCAGCACATGAATCATTCTCAAAAAAGACCTTATGTCAGGTCACAAAACAAGTCTTAAAACATTCAGAAGCATTGAAATAATATCAAGCGTCTTCTCTGACCACAATAAAGGAAAACCAGAAATTAATAAGAATAGGAATTTTGGTAACTATATAAATGCCTGGAAATTAAACTGTATACTTCTGAATGATCAGTGGGTCACTGAAGAAATTAAGAAGGAAATTGAAAATTGTTTTGAAACAAATGATAATGAAAACACAACATATCAAAACCTATGGTGTACAGCCAAAGCAGTACTAAGGGAAATTAATAGCTATAAGTGCCTACATCAAAAAAGAAGAAAAATCTCAAATAAACAATATAATGATAAAACATAAAGAACTAAAAGTAAGAGCAAACCATATCAAAATTAGTAGAAGGAAAAAATGTAGACCAAAGAAGAAATAAATATAATTGAAATGGAGAGAAGAATAGAAAATATGAATACAACAAAAAATTGTTTTTGAAATGTTAAAAAAATTGGCAAACCTTTGGTGAGGCTAAGAACTAAAGCAGAGAATATGCAAATAAATACAATCAAAAATGAAAAAAGAGACATTACAACAGATACTTCACAAATTCAATGGATTATTAGTGCCTACTATGAGCAACTATATGCCAATAAGTTGGAAAATCTAAAAGAAATGAACAGTTTCCTAGACACATACAACCTATAAAGATTGAACCAGAAATAAATCTATAACTTGAACAGATTTATAAGAAGGAATGAAATCAAAGCTGTAACAAAAAGTTTCCCAGTGAAGAAAAGCCTGGGAAAAGATGGCTTTACTGCTGAATTTTTCCAAACATTTAAGTAAAAATTAAAAACTAATACCAATCCTACTCAAACTATTTGGAAAAATAGAGGAGGAAATATTTCCAAATCTCTTCTATGGGACCAGTTTTACTCTGATACCAAAACCAGAAAAAGACACATCAGAAAAAAGAAAACTATAGGCTAATGTTACTGATGAATATTGGTGCAAAGATCCTCAACAAATACTAGCAAACTGAATTCAACAGCATATTATTAAGAGCATTCATTATGACCAAGTGAGATTTATCCCTGGTATGCAAGGATCATTCAACATATGCAAACCAATTAATGTGATATATCATATCAACAGAATGAAGTATAAAAACCATATGATTATTTCAATTGATACTGAAAATACATTTGATAAAACGCAACATCCATTCATAGTAATAAAAAAAAAACCCTCAAAAACTGGGAGTGGAAGAAACATACCTCAACACAACAAAAGACATACATTACAGGCTGACAGTTAGTATAATACTAAATAAAGAAAAACTGGAAGCCTTTTTCCAAGATCTGGAACAAGCCAAGAATGCCCATCTTCATCACTGTTATTTAACATAGTACTGGAAGCTCTAGCTAGAACAATGAGTCAACAGAAAAAATAAAGGACATCCAAATTAGAATAAAAGAAGTCAAGTTATTTTTGTTTGCAGATAATATTATCTTATATATGAAAAACCCTGAAGATTTTACTAATAAACATTGGAATAAATAAACCAATTCAGTAAAGTTGCAGTATACAACATCAACATACAAAAATCTGTAGCATTTCTACATGCCAACAGTGAACAATCTAAAAACAATTTAAAAAGTAATTCCGTTTACAATAGCCATACATAAAACTAAATACCCAGAAATTAAGCAAAGTAGTGAAAGATGCTGTAATGAAAAGTATAAAACACTGATAAGAGAAATTGAAGAGGACAGAAAAAATAAAAAATTCTATGTTCATGGATAGAAAGAATTAATATTGTTAAAATGTCCACACTTCTCAAAGCAATCTACAGATTCAATGTATTTTCTATCCAAATATTGCAATTGCTTCTAAGTGCAAAAACATCAATTACTTTTGCACCAACCTAATATCAACTATATTCTTCACGTAAATAGAAAAGCTACTATAAAATTTTTATGAAATCATTAAAAATCCAGAATTGTCAATGTTATCCTAAGCAAAAAGAATAAAATGGGAAGAGTCACATTATCTAACTTCAAATTATATTACAGAGCTACAGTAACCAAAATAGCATGATCCTGCCATAAAAACAGACACATAAAACAATGCAACAGAATACAGAACTCAGAAACAATTCGATGCATTTTTAGTGACTTCATTTTCAAGAAAGGTGCCAATAGCATACACTGGGGAAAAGACAATCTCTTCAATAAATAGTGCTGCAAAAACTGAATATCTATATGCAGAATGAAAAACCAAACACCTATGTCTCACCATATACAAAAATCAAATCAAAATGGATTTAAGTTTAAGACCTCAAAATGTGAAAAATTAGTATAAGAAAACCTTAGGGAAAGTTTCCAGGGCAAAGGTAGGGAAAAAATTTCTCAAGCAACACCCCACAAGCACAGTGAACCAAAACAGGAATTGATAAATAAGATTTTACCAAGCTAAATAACTTCTGCACAATAAATGATACAGTCAACAAAATGCAGAGACAACTTAAGATTGGAGGAAAATATTTTGAAACTACTCATGTGACAAGGAATTAACAACCACAATATATAAGAAGCTCAAACAACTCTATAGAAAAAATCTAATAATCCAGTTTAGAAAATGGGCAAAAGATTTGAATAGACATTTATCAAAAGAAGACATACAAATGCCAAACAGACATATGAAAAGTTGCTCAACATCGTTGATCATTGGAGAACTGCAAATTAAAACTGCAATGAGTTATCACCTCACTCCAGTCAAAGTGCCTTATATTCAAAAGGAGACAATAACAAAGGCTGGTGAGAATGTGGAGAAAAGGGCACCTTTGTACACTGCTGGTGGGAGTGTAAATTAATACAACCACTGTGGAAGACAGTTTGAAGTTTCCCCCCAAAACTAAAATTAAACTACCATATGATACAGCAATCCCACTGCTGGGTATATACCCAAAAGAAAGGAAATCAGTATATTGAAGAGATATCTGGAGAAGTGGGGCCATGATGGTTGACTTGAAATAGCAGAGATCAGAGACTCCCATCAATAAGAACTAAAACAGTGTGTGAATCCTGTACCAGCAACCGAGGTATCCAGGTTCTGTCATCAGGACTGACTAGATGGCTGGGATGACCCACAGAGAGGAAGAAAGAGCATTGTGGTGTGGTGGCACTTCTAAGAGCCACATGGGGCAAAGAAGCCCCCAACCCCCAGCCAAGGGAGGCAGTGAGTGAGTGTGCTACCCAGACTGGGAAACTGTGCTTTTGCAAAGTTTCTGTGCAAAAGAACTGTACAACCCATGGAATTAAAGATCCTACTCATGAGCCCATGCCACTGGGGCCTAGGGTCCCAACAAAGGAGCTGTGCAGATTCTCAACAGCCACTCAGCTAGAATCTGCTTAAGCCTGGTGAGTTCCTTGGCAGAGGGGTGGTCATCATCACAGCTGTTGCTGCCTGCTGTCTAAGCCATCTGAGTTCCTTGGGGGAAGGGTGGCAGCCAACACTGGGGCTGCTAGCTGCCTAACACACTAAGCTTCTAGAACTGGGGAAGAGCAGCAGCCATCTCTATAGCTCCAGGTAACACTTTTACCCTGCTAGAGCCAGGGGTGCTTGATGGCCAGGTCCCAAGACGTATTCCCCACAGCCCAACACACCAGCTGTGGAAGACTGCAGTCAGAGTGCCTCTTCAGGTCTGAACCTGAGCAATCCCTCCTCGCTGGGTGGGGCCTCTTAACACTGCTTTAGCTGTGTCCGAGAGATTCTGGTACATTGTCTCTTTGTTCTCATTGATTTCAAATAACTTCTTGATTTCTGCCTAAATTTTATTATTTACCCAGGAGTCATTCAAGAGCAGATTGTTCAATTTCCATGTAGTTGTGTGGTTTTGAGTGAGTTTCTTAATCCTGAGTTCTAATTAGATTTCACTGTGGTCTGAGAGACTGTTTGTTATGATTTCAGTTCTTTTGCATTTGCTGAGGAGGAGTTTACTTCAATTATGGGGTCTATTATAGAATAAATGCCATGCATGCAACACTGAGAAGAATGTATATTATATTGATTTTGGGTGGAGAATACTGTAGATATCTATTAGGTCCACTTGACCCAGATCTGAGTTCAAGTCCTGAATATTCTTGCTAATTTTCTGTCTCATTGATCTGTCTAGTATTGACAGTGGAGTGTTAAAGTCTTCCACTATTGTTGTGTAGGAGTCCAAGTCTCTTTGTAGGTCTCTAAGAACTTGTTTTATGAATCTGAGTGCTCATGTGTTGGGTGCATATACATTTAGGATAGTTAGCTGTTCTTGTTGAATTGATTCCTTTACCATTATGTAATACCCTTCCTTGTCTTATTTGATCTTTGTTGGTTTAAAGTGTCTTTTGTCAGAAACCAGGATTGTAACTCCTGCTTTTTTCCACTCTCCATTTGCTTGGTAAATTTTCCTCCATTCCTTTATTTTCAGCCTATGTGTGTCTTTGCACATGAGATGGGTCTCCTGAGTACAGCACACTGATGGGTCTTGGCTCTTTATCCAACTTGCCAGTCTATGTCTTTTATTTGGGATATTTAGCCCATTTACTTTTAAGGTTAATATTTTTATGTGTGAATTTTATCTTGTCATTATGATACTAGCTGGTTATTTTTCACACTAGTTGATGCAGTTTCTTCATAGTTTTATTGGTCTTTATAATTTAATGTGTTTTTGCAGTTGTTGGTACCAGTATTTCCTTTCCATATTTAGTGATTCTTTCAGGAGCTCTTGCAAGACACACCTGCTGGTGACAAAAATCCCTGAGTAGTATTCCATCATATATGTATACCACAGTTTCCTTATCCAAAGTTAAGACAAAAGAAAGAATAAAAAGCACAAAGTAACCTATAAAGAAAAGTCTATCAGATTAACAGCAGATTTCTCAGCAGAAAGCCTACAAGCTATAAGAGATGGGGGGCTGGTGACTGTCAAGATGGCCAAATAGGACAACTCTGGTCTGCAGCTCCCAGCAAGATCAATGCAAAAGGTGGATGATTTCTGCATTTCCAACTGAGGTATCTGGCTAATCTCATTGGGACTGGTTAGACAGTGGGTGCAGCCCACAGAGGGTGAGCAGAAGCAGGCTGGGGTGTTGCCTCACCCGGGAAGCACAAGGGGTCAGGGAACTCCCTCCCCTAGCCAAGGGAAGCTGTGAGGGGCTGTGCCATGAGGGATAGTGCACTCTGGCCCCAGATACTATGCTTTTTCCACAGTCTTCACAACCCACAGACCAGGAGATTCCCTTAGGTGCCTATGCCACCAGGGTCCTGAGTTTTTAGCACAAAACTGGGCAGCCATTTGGACGGACACCAAACTACCTGCAAGAGTTTTTTTTCATACCCCAGTGGCGCCTGGAATGCCAGCAAGACAGACCTTTTTAGCCTTGTTAAAGAAATAAATGCCAGTCAAAATTTTATATCCTGCCAAACTAAGTTTCATAAATGAGGGTGAAAAAAGTATTTCCAAGGTAAGCAAATGCTAAAGGAATTTATCACCACTAGATCAGCCCTACAAGAAATATTCAAAGGAGTTAGAAGCATGAAAGCAAAAGGATGATACTCATAATCATAAAATCACATGTAAGTGCAAAATTCACATCCTATAAAGCAGTCACAAAATGGAGACTACAAATTAGCTAACTAAAAACACTATGACAAAAAGAAAACCTCACTGATACCAATATTAACTCTAAACACAACTGGTTTAAATGTTCCACTTAAAAGATATAGACTGGCAAACTGGATACAATGAAAAAGACTCAACCACCTTCTGCCTACAAGAGACACAGAAAATGGCTAAAGGCACCTACAGATTTAAAGTAAAGATGTGAGAAAAGATATATCACATACATGAAAAAAAGTAACTAGGAGCAGCTGTTCATATATCACATAAAACATAAAACAAACTGTAAATCAACAACAGTAAAAAAAGGACAAAGGAAAGCCTTGTATAATGATAAAGTGGTCAATAGAACAAGTATTCTAAATATGTATGCATTAAATACAATAGCACTCAGATTCATAAAACAACTACCACTAGGCTTAAAAAAAGAAATGAACAGCAATAAAATAATAGTGGGGGACTTTAGCACCACACTGACAACACTAGGCAGAGCATCAAGGCAGAAAATTAACAAAAAATTATAGTTAAACTAGACTGTTGACCAATTGGAACTAATAGACATTTACATCATTTACAGAACATTCTACCCAGCAACTGCAGAATACACTTTTTCTCATCTGCACATGGAACATCCTCCAAAATTGGTCCTATCCTTGGCCATAAAACAAGTCAATAAATTCAATAAAAAGCAAAATTCTATCAAGTATCATCTTGGACCACAATAAAATAAAATTAGAAACAATTCCGAGTGGAACTCTCAAAACTATACAAGTACACTGAAGCTAAACAACTTGTTCCTGAATAACTTTTGAGTAAACAACAAAATTAAGGCAGAAATAAAACAAGTTTTTAAAGTGAACGAAAATAGAGATACAACATAGCAAAACCTCTGGGATACAGCAAAAGTAGTGTTAAGAGGAAAGTTGACAGCGTTAAATGCCTACATCAAAGGCATAGAAAGATCTCAAATGAACAACTTAACATTGCACCTCAAGCAATTTGAGAAACAAGAACAAACTAAATACAAAGTTAGCTTAAGAAAAGAAGTTACAAAGATTATAGCAATAATAAACAAGACTGAGACCACAAAAACCGTGCAAATTATTAATAAAAATTTGTTCTTGGAAATAATAATGAAATTTATAGACCACTAGCTAGATTAACCAAGAAGAAAGAGAAGATTCAAATAAATATTAGAAGAAATAGTAGAGGTCACAATAGATTCCACAGAAATACAAAATGATCATCAGGGACTACTATGAACATTGCTATGTGCACAAACTAAAAAATCTAGAGGAAATAAATAAATTTCTGGAAACATAAAACCTACCAATATTGACCAGGAAGAAATAGAAAAAAATAAATTCATTGAGATAGTGAGTAGAAGGATTGTTACCAGAGGCTGGGAAGGGTAGGAGGGGGTTGGGGAGGATGTAGGGATAGTTAATGGGTACAAAAAAATAGAAAGAATGAATAAAACCTAGTATGTGATAGTACAACAGGGGGGCTACAGTCAATTATAATTGATATTCTTTGTATGTGTGTTCCTATCCAAATCTTATATTGAAATGTAATCCCCAGTGTTGAAGGTGGGACCTGGTGAGAGGTGATTTAATCATGGGGGTGGATTTCTCATGAATGGTTTAGCAGTATTCCCCCTTGGTACCCTCATAATAGTGAGTGAATTCTTGTGAGAGCTGGTCAATTTAAAGTGTATAGCACCTCTCCTCTCACTCTCTTGCTCCTGCTTTCACCATGTGATGTTACGGCTCTCCCTTTGCTTTCTGCCATGATGAGAAGCTTCCTGAGGCTTCCTCAGAAGCAGATGATGCTATGCTTTCTGTACAACCTGCAGAATCATGAGCCAATTAAACCTTCTTGCTTTCCCTTTTTTTTCAGAAGCACACTACAATAGTTAATTTTATTTGTTCAAGAACTCATACTGAAAGCATTAAACCAAGCATAGGCTTTGATTCTGTGAGCCCAAATTCACATGTTGAAGAAGATCAAAGCAAACTGGGATCCAGTAAATGGATGAAAACTAAAGGCTCAGAGTTAATCACATTGTAGTTTTTAAATTTCTACAACCTAGAGCTCAGTAGTCACAGGTCTTTTAGGTCCTTCTGGATGTCCCACGGGGTATCTGTACTTTTCTTGAACTGAGCAACCTCATCATCCTTTAGCTTCTGGTTGATAACGCTGGTTAATCCCCGGGCATTGAGGATATATGGAAGGCTCAGGAAGACTTCATTCTCGATGCCATACATCCCCTTTACCATTGATGACACGAGATGAATCCTGGATAGATTTTTCAACATGGATTCAATGAGACCAGCCACACTTAATCCAATAACCCAGTGGGTATATCCATTTAGCTTGATGACTTCATAGGCACTTTCAACCACCATCTTATGCACTTCTTTCCAATTTTCACTATCATTGTCAGTTCCTATTTCTGGATTCAATTCCTGGAGAGAAAAACCTGTCACATTCATGCCAATCCACACAGCCACACTTGAGTCACTATGTTCCCCCAAAATCCTTCCATGGCAGCTGCTGGGATGAATGCCAAATTTTTCAGCCATAAGGCAGTGAAATCTAGCAGAATCCGGATTACATCCACTTCCAATCACATGGTGTTTGAGTAATCCACTTATTTTCCAGGTGACATATGTAAGAATGTCCCCTAGGTTGGAAACCACAATTATGTGCAATCAGAAGTGTACTTGACAATTTGAGGAATAATGAATTTGAAGACATTAACATTTTTTCTGCAACAAATTGAGACGTCTCTCCCCCTCTTGCTGAAGGACTCCTGCAGTTACCACTACAATCTTATAACTGGCAGTCACAGAATAATCTTTATCCGCCACAATTTTAAGCGTCTGGAGAAATAAGCTCCCATGCTGCGGATCCATCATTTCTCCTTTAAGCTTATCTTCCAAAACATCCACAAAAGCAAATTCATCAGTCAGAGATTTTCCCAGAATGCTGATAGCATACGCCATACCAACTTGTCCAACACTCACTACAGTGATCTTATTGTTTTGGACTGTTGCCTCTTCTTCCGCAACTGGTACAATGAGTTTTTCCTTAAGAGTTGCTATTTTGCACAGGAGAGAGAAGGCTCTGGAAAGTGCTGTAACAGCGTGTGGAGGAGACAATGTCAGCTGTGTCAAAACCTTCTTTATAAATTACTCAGTCTCAGATATTTCTTTATAACCATGTGAGAACAGTCTAACACAATAATTTAATTGCACATTTTAGAATAACTAAAAAGAGTTATAATTGGATTGTTTGTAACACAAAAGATATATATTTCAGGGAATGGATACTCCATTTTCTATAATGTGATTATTATGCATTATGTGCCTGTACCAAAACATCTAATTTACTTCACAAATATATACACCTACTATGTACTCACAAAAATTAAAATAGATAATTAAAAATAGAAGCAGAAATCCTGAACAGGCCAATAATGAGCAATTAAATCAAATCAGTAGTAAAAGTTTTCAACAAAGAAGACCAGGACTGAACAGATTCATAGCCAAATTTTGCTGGATGTACATGCAAGCTCTAGTACCAATTCTACTAAAACTATTCAAAAATACCAAAGAGGAGAGATTTCTCCCTAACTCATACTACAAAGCCTGTATCACTCTGATACCAAATCAGGCAAACACACAATAACAAGAAAGAAAACTACAGACAAATATCCACAGTGAACATAAATGAAAAAATCCCGAGCAAAATACTAACAAGTCAATTCCAATAGCACATCAAAAAGATAATATATTGTGATCAAATAGATTTTCTCCCAGAGATGCAAAGATGGTTCAAGGCATACAAATCAATAAATCAATCACCACATAAACAGATTTAAAAATAAAAACCATATAATCATCTCAATAGATGCAGAAAATGGATTCCATGAAGTCCAACATTCCTTCACGATAAAAACACTAAAAAACCAAACTAGACATTGAAGAAACGTATCTCAAAATAATAAGAGCCTTATATTACAAACCCACAGCCAACATTATACTAAATGGAAAAAGTGGGGAGCATTTTCTCTCAGACTAGAACAAGATGAGGTTGTGCACTCTCACCACTCCTATTCAACATAGTTCTAGAAATCCTACAGAGCAATGAGACAAGTGAAAGCAATAAAAGGCATTCAAATAAGAACTTAAATCAAATTACCTGTTTTTACTGATGATATGATTTTATACCTAGAAAACTCTGAGGACTCCACCAAAAGGCTCTTAGAAGTGATAAAATCTACAGTCAAAATTTCAGAATAAAGAATCAGTGTACACAAATTAGTAGCATTTTCATACACCAATAACAATCAAGCTGAGAACCAAACTGAGAATGAAATTTTATTTACAATGGCCTTAAAAAAGCCAGAATACATTTAAGTAAGAAGGTAAAAAGTCTCTACAAGGAGAACTAGAAATCATTGATGAAGGAAATTGTAGATGATACAAATGGAAAAATGTCCCATACTCATCAATTAGAAGAATAAATATTATTAAAATGACCACACTGCCCAAAGCAATCTATGGATTCAATGCAGTTAATATCAATTTACTAATGACATTGTTCACAACTTTAGAATAAACAATTCTAAAGTTTATATGGAGCCGGGCACGGTGGATCATGCCTGTAGTCCCAGCACTTTGGGAGGCTCAGTCCAGTGGATCACTTGAGGCCAGGAGGTCAAGACCAGCCTGGTCAACAAGGTGAAACCCCATCCCTACTAAAAATCCAAATAAAATAAAATAAAATAGCCTGGCATGGTGGTGCGTGCCTGTAACCCCAGGTACTCTGGAGACTAAGGGAGGAGAATCACTTGAACTCAAAAGGCAGAGGTTGCACTGAGCCAAGATTATGCCACTGAATTCCAGCCTAGTCAACAGAATGAGACTGTCTCAAAATAAACAAACAAACAAACAAATAAATAAATAAATAAATAAATAAAGTTTATATGGGATCAAAAAAGAGTACAAATAGCCAAAGCAATCCTAAGCAAAACATACAAAGCTAGAGCCATTACATAGCCTGACATCAAATCATACTACAAGGTTATAGTAACTAAAACAGCATTGTACTAGTACCAAAATAGACACACAGATCAATGGAACAGAACAGAAAATCCTGAAATAAAGCCATGCACCTATGACCAACTGACCTTCAACAAAACCAGCATAAATTAGCAATAAAGAAAGAACTCCTTTTTCAATAATTGGTGCTGAATAAATTGGCCAGCCATATGCAGAAGAATAAATCTGGACCTTCACCTATCATGATATACAAAAATTAACTCAAAATGGATTAAAGACCTAAATGTAAAGCCTGAAACTATAAAAATTCCAGAAGAAAATCAAGAAGAAACTCTTCTGGTCATTGATTTAGGAAAATAATTTATAAATAAGACCTCAAAAGTGAATACAAAATAAAAACCCAAAATAGACAAAAGGGACCAAACTAAACTAAGAAGCTTCTGCACAGCAATAGAAATATTCAACAGAGTAAACAGACAACCTACAAAGTGGGAGAAAACATTTGCAAATTAATCCTCTGACAAAAATAATCTTCAAGGAACTCAAACAACTCAACAAGAAAAAACAAACAACTTCATTAAAAAGTGGACAAAGAACAAGAATGAGCATTTTTTTAAAAGACGACATACAAGCAGCTAAGAAACATGAAATAATGCACAACATCAGTAATAATCAGATAAATGCAAATTAAAACCACAATGAGAAACTAGTTTATACTAGTCAGAATTATTATTAAAAAATCAAAAACAATAGATGTTGGCACGGGTGTGGAGAAACACAGATGTTTATGCACTGTTGGTGGGAATGTAAGTTAGCACAAGCCTCGTGTAAAACAGTGTGAAACTATTTCAAAGAACTGAAAATAGAACTACCATTCTACCCAGCAATCTAACTACTATCTACCCAAAGGAAAATAAGTTATTGTATAAAAAACAAATCTGCACTCATATGTTTACTCTGTTCATAGTAGCAAAGTCATGAGATTAACCTCATTGTCTTCACTGGTTAATTGAATAAATATAATGTGATATACATACACAATGGAATACTGTGCAGCCATAAAAGAATAAAATCTTGTTCTTTGCCAGAATATGGATGGAGCTGGAGGCCATTGTCCTAAGTGAAATAACTCAGAAACAAAAAATGAAACACTGCAGGTTCTCACTTATTAGTTGGAGATAAACAATGGGAACACATAGACACAAAGATGAATGTTATGAACACTGGGGGCTCCAAACAAGGGGAGGGGGAGAGGAGTGTGAGTGTTGTAAAAATATCTATTGGGTACAATGTTCACTGTTTGAATGATGGGTACACCAGAAGCCCAAACCTTGCCATTATGCACTATATTCATGTAAGAAACCTACATATGTACCCCTTGAAAATAAAGTTAAAATGCATATTCTATTTCAGTTGTGCATAAAATGAGTGAAAAAAATATAAGGAAAGAGGATAAATATTTTATTTCTAGTGTGCTTCCCTCCACCAAAAATGATGAATGATAACAAGTGTTGTCAAGGATATGAAAAACAGGGTACACTTGTACCTAATTGGTAAAAATCTAAACTAGTAAAACTATTTTAAAAATTGTATGGAGCTTTCTCAGAAAGATAAAAATAGAATTACCATATGATCCAGTAATCCCACCCCCTGGTATTTACTCCAAAGGGTTGGAATCTGTATGTTGAAAAGAAGTCTGCATTTTCATGTTCATTGCAGCATTGTTCGTAATAGCCAAGTTATAGAACAAACCTTAGTGTCTATCAACAGATGAATGTTGGCATGGATGTGGAGAAACAGGGATGCTTATGCACTGTTGGTGGGAATAAAGAAAGATATGAAGATGAATGAAGAAAGATAAAGTGGTATATATAGGCATGTTTTATTTAATTCCACTTCACAGTTATTGCCTTTTTTTTTTTTTTGCAAATTGAAGGTTTGTGGCAATCCTGCATCAACCAAATTTATCAGTGCCATTTTTCCAACAACATGTGTTCACATAACGTTTTTGTCATATTTTGGTAATTCTCATAATATTTTAAGTCTTTTCATTTTATTATATTTTTCATGGTGATCTGTGATTAGTGATCTTACTATTGAAATTGTTTTGAGAGGCTAATTATGCCCATATAAGACAGTGACCTTAATAAATATACGTGTATATTTTGACTGATCTACTTTCTGGCTATTCCTCTATCTATCTCTCTCCCTCTCCTCAGGCCTCCTTATTTCCTGAGACATAACAATATTAAAATTAGGTTAATTAAAAGCCAAAAGAACAAAGATGCAGTCATCACACTACCTGACTTCAAACTATACTACAAGGCTATGGTAACCAAAACAGCATGGTACTGGTACCAAAACAGAGATATAGACCAATGGAACAGAACAGAGCCCTCAGAAATAATACCACACATCTACAACCATCTGATCTTTGACAAACTTGACAAAAACAAGAAATGGAGAAGCGATTCCCTATTTAATAAATGTTGCTGGGAAAACTGGCTAGCCATATGCAGAAAGCTGAAACTGGAACCCTTCCTTACACCTTACACAAAAATGAATTCAAGATGGATTAAAGACTTAATTTTAGACCTAAAACCATAAAAACCATAGAAGAAAACCTAGGCAATACCACTCAGGACATAGGCATGGGGAAGGACTTCATGTCTAAAACACCAAAAGCAATGGCAACAAAAGCCAAAATTGACAAATGGGATCTAATTCAACTAAAGAGCTTCTGTACAGCAAAAGAAACTAACATCAGAGTGAACAGGCAACCTATAGAATGGGAGAAAATTTTTGCAATCTACTCATCTGACACAGGGCTAATATCCAGAATCTACAATGAACTCAAACAAATTTACAAGAAAAAAATCAAACTACCCCATCAAAAAGTAGGAAAAGGATATGAACAGATACTTCTCAAAAGAAGACATTTATGCAGCCAACAGACACATGAAAAAGTGCTCATCATCACTGGTCATCAGAGAAATGCACATCAAAACCTCAATGAGATACCATCTCACACCAGTTAGAATGGAGATCATTAAAAATTCAGGAAACAACAGGTGCTGGAGAAGATGTAGAGAAATAGGAACACTTTTACACTGTTGGTGGGACTGTTAACCAGTTCAACCATTGTGGAAGACAGTGTGGCGATTCCTCAAGGATCTAGAACTAGAAATACCATTTGACCCAGCAGTCCCATTACTGGGTATATACCCAAAGGATTACAAATCATGCTGCTATAAAGACACATGCACACGTATGTTTATTGTGGCATTATTCACACGTATGTTTATTGTGGCATTATTCACAATAGCAAAGACTTGGGACCAACCCAAATGCCCATCAATGATAGACTGGATTAAGAAAATGTGGCACATATACACCATGGAATACTATGCAGCCATAAAAAATGATGAGTTCATGTCCTTTGTAGGGACATGGGTGAAGCTGGAAACCATCATTCTCAGCAAACTATCACAAGGACAAAAAACCAAACACCGCATGTTCTCACTCATAGTTGGGAATTGAACAATGAGAACACTTGGACACAAGAAGGGGAACATCACACACCGGGGCATGTTGTGGAGTTGGGGGAGCTGGGAGGGATAGCATTAGGAGATATACCTAATGTAAATGACGAGTTAATGAGTGTAACACACAAACATGTCACATGTATACATATGTAACAAACCTACACGTTGTGCACATGTACCCTAGAACTTAAAATATAATAAAAACTAATGATAATAATAATTTTAAAAAATTAGGTTAATTAATAAGCCTACAATGACCTCTAAGTGTTGAAGTCAAAGAAAGAGTTGCATGTCTCTTAATTTAAATCGAAAGGTAGAAGAGACAAAGTTTTATGAGTAATAAATATCAAAACCCAAAACACGTCAAAAGCTAGGCCTCTGGCACCAAGCAGCCATGCTGTGAATGCAAAGGAATGGTTCCTGAAGGAAATTTAAAATGCTACTCCAGTGAACACATGAATGAAAAGAAGGTAAAACAGCTTTATTGCTGATATGGACAAAGTTTTAGTGATCTGGATAGAAAATCAAATCAGTTCCTACACTCTTTCAAGCTAAAACCTAATCCTGAACAACACCCTGACTCACTTAAATTCTATGAAGGCTGAGATAGGTGATGAAGCTGAAGAAGAAAACTTTGAATCTAGCAGAGATTGGTTCATAAGGTTGAAGGAAAGAAGCCATCTCCACAACATAGAAGGATATGTGAACCAGCAAATATTGATGTAAAAGTTGCAGCAAATTATTTAGAAGATTTAACTAAGATAATTGACAAAGGTGGCTACAGTAAACATTTTATTTTTAATGCAGGTTAAACAGCCTTATATTGGAAGAAGATGACATATATAATAGAATATTCATAACAGAGAGAAGTTAATGCCTGGCTTCAAAGCTTCAAAGGACAGGCTGATTCTCTTGTTAGAGGCTAATCCAGCTTGTGACTTAAAGGTAGAGACAATGCTTATTTACCTGTCTGAAAATCCTAGAGCCTTTAAGAATTACCCTGAGTCTACTCTACTGTGCTTTATCAATGGAACAACAAAGTCAATATTAAAGCACATCTATTTACAGTATGGTTTACTGAATACTTTAAGCCCATTGCTGAGACCTACTGCTCAGAAAGAAAGATTTCTTTCAAAATATTACTTCTCATTGATAATGCACCTGGTTAGCCAAATGTGCTGATTGAGATGTAGAAGGATATTAATGTTGTTTTCATGCCTGGTAACACAACATTCATTTTATTCCCCATGGGTCTAAAAGTACATTTGACTTTCAAGTCTTATTCATTAAGAAATATATTTAGTAAGGCTATAGCTGCCATATATAGTGATTCCTTTGATGAACCTGAGCAAAGTAAACTAAAAACCTTCTTGAAAGGATTCACCATTCTACATGCCATTAAAACTTTAATATTTCATGGAAGGAGGTCAAAATATCAGCATTGACAAGAGTTTGGAAGATATTAATTTCAATCCTCATGAATGATTTAGAGGAGTTCAAGACTTTAGTGGAGTAAGAAACTGTAGATATGGTGGAAATAGCAAGAGAACTAGTATTAAATGTGGATCTAGAAGATGTGACTGAATTGCTGCAATCTCATAGTAAAACTCAAATAGATAAAGAGTTGCTTTTTATGGATCAGCAAAAAAAGTGATTTCTTGAGATGGTATCTATTTCTGATGAAGATACTGTGAACATGGTTGAAATGACTATAAAAGATTTGGAATATTACATAGACTTAATTGATAATAAAGTGTGAGAAGTTGAGAAGATTAACTAATTTTGAAAGAAGCTCTACAGTAAATAAAATGCTATCAAATACCAAGGCATGTTACAGAGAAATGTTTTGTGAATGGTCAATCAATGCAGCAAAATTCGTGTTTGTCTTTTGTAAGTAATTGTCACAAGCACTCAAACCTTTAGCAATTTTCACCCTAATCAGTAAGCAGCCATCAACATTGAGGCAGAATCTTCCATCATTAAAAAATATGATTTCCTGAAAGCTCATAAGTTTTTAGCAATAAAATATTTTAGAATTAAGGTATATACATTGTACTTTAGACATAATGCTATTGCACACACAGATGGTCTACAGTATAATGTAAACATAACTTTTATATGCACTGGAAAACCAAAAACTTTGTGTAATTTGTTTTATTGTAATATTTGCTTTTTTGCTGTGGTCTGGAACCAAACCTGCAATATCTATGAGGTCTGCCTGTATGCACAATGAAATACTATTCAGCCTTAACAAACAAAAAAAAATTGTCAATTTTGACTATGTGAATGAAATTGGAGAACATTATGCCAAATGAAATAAGCTAAGCACAGAGAGACAAATATCACAGTACTTAATGTGGAATCTAAAACAATCCAACTCAAAGAATCAGATAGTAAAATTGTGATTATCAGAGGCCTGGAAACTGGGAGAAATAAAGAAATTATGGTTAAGAGGTGCAAAACCTCAATTAAATAGAAGGAATAAGTGTTGCGCTTTTTTTTTTACATTCCAGTATATTGCATACCATGTAGAATATAGTAGATAATAATGTACATTTTAAAATAGCTAAGAAAGCTTCAAATGTTCTCACCACAAAAATAAGTATTTGAGGTGATAGATATGTTAGCCTTATTCAATTATTACACATTATATTCATAGATTATAACCTCATTTTGTACCACATAAACATATACAACTATAATTTGTCAATTTAAAATTAAAAATAAAAATTGAAAATTATTTATTAACAAATAATATACAACTACCACACAACCCAGACACTTTATTTTTGAGTATTTACTGAGAGAAATGAAATATCAATAAATAGACTTGTAAGACTGGCGTGGTGGCTCATGCCTGTAATCCCAGCACTTTGGGAGGCCGAGGTGGGCGGATCACCCGAGTTCATGAGTTCTAGACCAGCCTGGCCAACACGGTGAAACACTGTCTCGACTAAAAATACAGAATTTACCTGGGCATTGTGGTGGGTGCCTGTAATCCCAACTACTCAGGAAGCAGAGGCAGGAGAATTGCTTAAACCTGGAAGGCGGAAGTGGCAGTGAGCCAAGATTGTGCCATTGCACTCCAGCCTTGGTGAGAAAAAGTGAAACTCCATCTTAAACTAAACTAAACTAAAATAAAATAAAATAAAGGCTTGTACATGATTATTCATTGTAACCTTATGTATAAAAATAAAAAGCTAGAACAACACGAATTTTTATCAAAAGGTGAATTGATAAATGAATTATCATATGTTCATATAATGGAATGCTACTCAGCAATAAAAAGGAGCCAAGTATTGATACACACAACAACACAGATGACTCTCAAAATAGTTACACTAAGTTAAAAATTCAGGTGTGAAATGATTACATGCTATATAAGTCTAGTTATTTAGAATTTAAAAAAATTATGACAGGAAGGTCAGTGATTGTCTGGGACAGAAAGTGGGGATGGATTACAGAGGAGCATGAGAAAACTTTGGGTGGTGATAAACATGTTTGTTATCTTAATTGTTGTAATGGTTTATTGGATGTTACAACAAGACTTTAGAGTAAACAGAAAAAAAAACAGAAATGGATTTCTTGACTATCATGTTGAAAGTAACCATGACTTAGCTAGTTAATGATGTAGCAAAGAAACTTCTTGTTTTAGATCAGGTTAGTTAAGTAAACTGTGACTCAGTTATGCTGCTGTATTTAATAGATAACTTCTTTTTCTCCTGTCTTTCTGCCTACCCTAACTTTTCTTTTTTTTTTCAAATTGCATACTACAAAATATGTATGTGTGTGCACACATGTATTTATATATATATAAAACAGTTTAATTTTAAAATACTGGTAAAAAACGTGAATAGACATTTCTCTACAAAAAAAATTATACCAATGGCCAATAAGCACATGAAAACATGCCCAACAGGACTAATCATTAGGAAAATACAAATCAAAACTACAAGGAGATACTACTTCACATCCAGTAGGATGGCTATTATAAAATAAGAAGGAACTAGTGTTGGTGAGAATGTGGACAGATTTTAACATTTGTTCATTGTTGATGACATTGTACAATGATGTAGCCACTATGGAAGCAGTGTGACATTTTTGAAAAAAACCTTACCATATGATCTAGCTGAGTAAGATTTTCTGAGTGTATACTCAAAAGAATTAAAAGTAGGAACTCAGATATTTCTATACCTTGTTCATAGCTGCATATTCACATTAGCCAAAAGGTGAAAACAGCCTGTGTCCACCACTGGATGAATGGATAAACAAAATGTGGTATATGAAATGTGACATTATTCAACCTTAGAAATTCTGACACCTGTTACAGCATGGATAAAATTTGAGGATATGATGCTAAGTAAAATAAGCCAGTCAGAGAAAGACAATTTGCATAATTCTACTTGCATGATGTACCTGCAGTGGCAAATTTATAGAGACAGAAAGCAGAATTGTGATGGATGGGGACTGGGTGTAAGGAAAAGTGGTTATTTAGTGTTTAATGAGCACAGAGTTTATTGTTTTATTTTGTTTTATTTTTTAACTTTTATTTTAAATTCAGGGGTACATGTGCAGGTTTGTTACATAGGTAAACTATCATGGAGATCTGTTGGACAGATCATTTCATCACCCAAGTATTAAGCCTGGTACCCATTAGTTGTTTTTCCTGTTCCTCTCTCTCCCCCAACTCTCTACCCACCAAAAGGCACCAGTGTGTGTTGTTTCCCCACCATGTGTCAATGTGTTCTCATCATTTAGCTCTCACTTTAAGTGAGAAAATGTGGTATTTGGTTTTCAGTTCATGCCTTTGTTTGCTAAGGATAATGGCCTCCAGCTCCATCCATGTTATTGCATAAGACATGAGCTCATTCTTTTTTATGGCTGCATACTATTCCATGGTGTATATGTACCATATTTTCTTTATGTAGTCTATTATAGATGGACATTTAGATTGATTCCATGTCTCTGCTATTGTGAATAAGATGGACATTTAGATTGTTTCCATATCTTTTCTATTGTGAATAGTGCTGTAGTAAACACATTTGTGCATGTGTCTTTATAATAGAATAACTTATGTTCCGTTGGGTACATACCCAGTAATGAGATTGCCGGGTCAAATGCTATTTCTGTCTTTAGGTTTTGAGGAATCACCATACCGTCTTCCCCAATGGTAGAACTAATTTACAGTTCCACCAACAGTTTGTAAGCATTCCTTTTTCTCCACAATCTTGCCAGCATCTGTTATTTTTTGACTTTCTAATAATAGCCATTCTGACTGGGTGAGATGATATCTCATTGTAGTTTTGATTTGCATTTCTCTAATGATCAGTGATGTTGAGTTTTTAAAAATATGATCATTGGCCAAATGTATGTCTTATTTTCAAAAGTGCTTGTTTATGTCCTTTGCTCCCTTTTTAATGGGGTTATTTGTTTTATACTATAAATTTGTTTTAGTTTCTTATAGATGCTGGATATTAGACCTTTGTCAGATGCATCATTTGCAAAAATTTTCTTTCATTCTGTAGGCTGTTCTGTTGATTATTTATTTTGCTGTGCAGACATTATTTAGTTTAATTAGATCCCACTTGCCAATTTATGCTTTTGTTGCAATTGCTTTTGGCATCTTCATCATGAAATCTTTGCCTGAGCACCGAGTTTCAGTTTTGGAAAATAAAAAATGTTTTGGAGATAGATCGTGATGATAGTTACACAACAAGGTGGATGTGCAAATGCCTCTGAACTGTATACTGGCAAAAAGTTAAAGTGGTAAATTTTATGCTGTGTATATTTTGCCACAATTAAAAAATAAAAGTAAGAATTTAAATTAAAAAGTCAACAAATAAATGATGATTAAATAATATCTCTTTGGTACAAAATAAGCTAGTAAAGTAGGAACAGAGGAACAAAACAAGCACACACATATATGGAACACATAGAAGACATAATTCCAACCATATTAATAATAAAATTAGCCATAGATGGATTAAACACTCCTTCAAAAACATAAATAGGCTGAATTAATATATCTACTAGTTGCTGTCTACCAGAGACACACTTAAGTTTTAAAAACATAAAGAGATTGAATGTAAATGACAGAAAAATATATACCATGAAAACAATAACTGAAAAACTTAAGTGGCTATACTAGCATTACATAAAGAAAATTTAAAATATAAAATTCACCAGAGACAAGAACACACATTTATAGCGATAGAAATATAAAATCACCAGGAAGATATACAAATTATAAAAGTGTTGGTACTTAGAAGATGCACCAAAATACATAGAACAAAAACTGATAAATTTGTCCCGATAGACATTTCTCTTTTTAAAATTTTATTTTATTTTAATTAGATTTAATTTTTATTTTAAGTTCATGGGCACATGTGCAGATTTGCTGTATAGGTAAAGCTGTATCATGAGGGTTTGTTGTACAGACTATTGCATCACCCAGGTGTTAAGCTTAGTACCTATTAGTTATTTTTAACTCTCAAGTAAACATGGGACATTCTACATAACAGACATATGATAGGCCTTAGCGGAAATCTCAATGGAGTTAAAAGAATAGGAATTATCTAAAGTATGTAATTGTATCATAAAGGAATTAAACAGGAAGTCATCAAATGAAGGAATGTTAAGAAATCCAAAAATTGTAAAAATTAAACAATTGTAAAAACAATTAAAAAAATTAAACATTGTAAAAATTAAACAATGCACTTCTAGAGCACATATGGGCCAAATAAGTAATCATAAACTTAGTTAGAAAATTCTTTGCGGTAAATCAAAATGAATATACAACATATCAAAATTTAAGGAATGCAGCTACAGTAGAGCTTAGGGAAAGAGCTATTGCTCTGTACACATATATTTGAATATAATAATCTCATATCAATAACCTATTTTTCCACTTTTAAAAAACAAGAAAATGAAGAGATACCTAAACATAAAGGGTGAAAATAATAAATATGAGAATCAAAGTTAAATAAATAGCAGAAAACAATACAAAAACAAAAAGAATTTGATCTGTGAATGATCAACAAATTTGACAAAACTTTTTCTGTACTCCCTAACAACAAAAAATAAATTAAAAACATACATTATTAAATCAGGAATCAAACATAGAATATCAACATAATTCAGTGGTCACCAAATAATTACATGTGCTTAAACACTTTTTGTCTGTATATATTTTACTCTTTGCTTAAGGTATTTGTGTGTAAAAGTGCATTTAATATTCAGGATGTTTACAATTCTGGCTGAATTTTCACTTTTTGCTGGGACAATGCCTCATCTATGGATCACACTTTTCTATTTTTGTGTAACATAATTTCTTATTCAAACATTATACTATAAAATATATGATGGCAAGTATGCATTATTATTTTCCCACCCAGGAATCATTTTGTTTGCTCTTCATTTTGTTTTACTTATTTAGTGATTTGACAGTACTCATTTTGTAGTGTTTTTCCCCTGCAACGTATAGTCACTTTTGTCTCTGTTCAGTTTTTTATACTTTTGTTACTGTTTTTGTTATTATCCTTATTGTTGCTTTCAAGTATTTAGTTTTTTTTTTTTTCCCTTGGAGCCATCTCTGAATCAGCATAACTTAGGGCCCACCAAATGACTCATTTCCATCTAGAGATTCACCTGGTGTTGGAAATATTTTATTCCCATAAGTACTCTTGAGATTTGTTCTTGTATTAAGTTACCATACTTCAAACAGTTTGATCCCCTCAGGTCTTGCTTTTTAGCTTTATAAGGGTGAGAAAATAGCAACAATTAGTATAGGGATTTTCTTGCTTTTTAGCTTTATGAGGGTGAGAAAATACAATTAGTATAGGGATTTTTTCCCCCACCATTGAGGAAAAAAAAAAATGTTCTTATTTCTCAACACAACTTCCAATGAAGTTTTCACTTTGGGTGGTGCTCACAGACAGTATTCCTGGCCCTGTATTAGCTGTGGATTTTTCTATCTAATTCTGCTATGTAGTCCTTGCTCCAGCTTTCAGTAATTTCTCATTTGCAGTTCTCACTCCGCAGCTTTCTAGTTTTCAATACTTTGTCCTACAAATGCTATTTATTTGGGCTTCCTTGAATTCAAAGCTTACTCTAATTATTTATTTTTCAGTAATAATAATAAAAGCATTTTAACTCTATATTCTGATATCATTTTTCCTTATTACATTGGCTAGAACCTTCAATATAATGTTTAATAAAAGTGATGGGGATTATTTTCCTAGATGGCAGATTGTAGGCAGTGTTAGCCTGCCTCTCCCACTTGGAAGAACAGAATAGTATGTAGAGATTCACACTGTGAACTTTTATCCAATAAGCAATGCAGGAATTTAACATTAAAAGAAAAAAAAATCCACAGACCCTTTGAAAAAAGTGGCAGGATGCAGCCTACTCTGTGAGACAGGTGAAAAACTGTAAGTCCCCAGAGTGTGATAGGGACAGAGACTGCCTCCAGAATACACATCTCCACTGGGGAACTGAAAATTGAGGCCACAGGAAAAGGCCTTAACCCTACCCAGAGCTGGAACTGATTTAGGGAGTGGCAAGGAATATAAAAGTATAATGAGCAGTGGGAAGTGCCTTGCAGGCATTTCCAGTCTCCATCATGGACAGAGGGAAGTTATTCCTAATTATATCTCACACAAGATGCTAGGAAAGTCAGCCAACTAGCTCAAGGAATGGTCACAGGGTGAAAGAAGCTCCCAAATGAATTTCTTAATATAATCTTGAGTGGGGCAAAACTCCCTTGACCAGAACTCAGGGGGTGAGTGAGAAATGTGCTGCAGACACAAATATGGGACTTGGGTGACTGATCTTGTGGCCAGACAAGGAGGCAAGTGGCCTGAAACCTGCTGTTGCTATCTCTGTGGGAAAAGCTCATTGCTTTGGGCAGGACTGAGTTCTGTGCACAGACTGCCAGGATCTTATCCTGGTGCTGTTAGTGGAGCACTGCGGAAGTGAGATTTACTTTGCCAACTTCATTGGAGCTGCATGAATCTTACTGCCACCTGCTACTCCCCACTCCCTTTGTGAACTCTTCTGTGTAGAAGGGACATTTATAATCCCTTCTGGAACATTACCCCAGCAGCCTGAGTACCACCCCCTGACCTCATAGGGGCCATGGCTTGCCGCTCCCAAGGAGAGTTTGAGTCCAGACCTGCCTAATGGTACCCCTAACCTGGTTGTGCCTCCATCTGCCCTGGTAGCTTACCATGAATGACAAATTTTTGGGAGCTTTAGCCCTGCTCATCACCTGAGAAACCAGAATACACTCCCTGGGCAACTTAGGAAAAGCTCAAATCTCACCGCTACTACTGGAGCTGGTGTTCTTTTGCAAGTGCCACCTCCTGGCTGGAGGACAACCAACACAGTCCATTACAGCATTTCTAGGTAGAATAACACTGTGATCAGGAAGGAGAAAACAGCTGCATGGCCTCAGTTATCACCACAGCCTGCAACACACTGGCTAACCAGAGGTCCTGAGTCTGTTTATGTGATATGTTCACTACAATTATGACCAACATTTGTGAAAGCCAGCACGCTAAGCCTATCTACAACCAAGGAATTTCACAGTCTATGTCACTCCCCTGCCACCTCCATTAGAGCTGGTTCTGGTACCCACTGCTGAGAGAGTTGATGACAGGTTTCATCAACGGATCCCTGCAGACATTCCCAAGCACAAGCCCAGAGTGTGGCAGCCCCACTGGGTGGCTAACACTTGAAGAGCAGTAACAATTACTGCAGTCTGGTTCTTAGAAACTCTTACTCCTAGGGGAAAAGAAAAGGTGCCACATCAAGGGAACACCCATAAAACAAAATAATCTGGACAGCAAGCCTTGAGTCTCAGATTTTTCTGCTGGTGGGAAGTTTCATACAGCAGAGACACAATTGCAGTGCTGAGTGCAGCAGGGAATGTCTGCACCACTACTCCAGTCAGGAAGACTTCATGCCCATAAAGGATCTTGGAGATGAGATTGTTGTTCCACATCCCCCTTGTCTACCACTGCAGACACAACTGAGGCTTCTCCCATGAGACCTCAGCATGAATGCACCTATAGATAGCCTTTCTGAAATGATTAAGAATGATTGCAGGCTGGGTGCAGTGGCTCATACCTGTAATGTTAACACTTTGGGAGACCGAGTGGGCAGATCACTTCAGGTCAGGAGTTCGAGACCAACTTGGCCAACATGATGAACCCTCGTCTCTGTTAAAAATACAAAACTTAGCCAGGCATGGTGGTGGATGCCTGTAATCTCAGCTACTTGGGAGGCTGATGCAGGAGAATCACTTGAACCTGGGAGGTGAAGGTTGCAGTGAGCTGAGATCGTACCACTGCACACCTTCCTGGGGGACAAGAGCAAAACTCAGTCTCAAAAAAAAAAATTGCATCCCCACTGGAGGAGCACTCCCCAGGTTCAGGCTTGCACAAAGGCAGAGTTACAATTCATTTTTACTTGGAACATCAACATTTCTACTGATAAAAAGAGATGCCTGAGTGACCTGAATAGCCAGGACATTGGGTCAGGAATGAGGCTGCGAGGTAGATAGCTTTTCTGCTGACCCGGCAAGTGAGTTGAGGCAGCTCCCACCCTTCACCCCAATGAAACTTAAGTGCATTTAATTGAGAGCTCCCCAGGCACCTTCATCAATGCTGGGATCTTTGTCCACCATTGGTTATTGCATCTGCCCAAATGCTTTAGCTACAACAAGTTCCTAGCCAGGGATACCTCCCCTACTGGCCTGAAGCCTGAACCATCAACTCAGTAAAAAGATACTGGTGGGGAAAATTAAATTAAAAAGGTGTGCACCACGAAGGAATGAGATAAGCTTCAAGAGATCCTTGCCATTCCAACCCCATGGGAGATAGTAAACTTGCTCATACAACAAGTACATAACTACTATTAATACAACCAGAATCTGAGAAAGCCAGCACACAAAGACTCTCTATAACCAAGAAACTCATACAGAGTATTTACCCCTAAAAGCATCAAGAACCAAATTAAGCTGTAATAAACTACAAACATTAAAGTCACATCCTTAAGAAGAAAAACAACTTCTTTTAAAGTCAAAACAATAATAAAATTAAAAAAATATTAAAGAAGTAGTGTACTCAAATGAGAAGAAAGCAGAAAAGTAATTCTGGTAATATGACAAAACAGGATGTTATAGCACCCCCAAGAGATTGTACTAATGCCCAGCAATGGATCCAAAACAAGAAGAAAGCTTTGAAGTACCAGATAAAAAATTCAGAAGTTTAATTAGTAAGCTACTCAAAGAGATGCCAGAGCAAGGTGAAAATCAACATATAGGATTAAAAAAATCAGTATAAATATTTTAAAATTTCCAGAGAGATAGATATCATAAACAAAAACCATTCAGAATATTTGGAAACAAAAGACACACTTATAAAAACACGAAGTATGGTGGAAAGCTTCAAAAATAGACTAGAACAAGTAGAAGAAAGAATTTCAGAGCTTGATGACCAGGCTTTCAAATTAACCCAATCACACAAAGATAAAAAAGAAATAATCAAAAGAAGTGAACAGTCTCTAAGAAATATGGGGTTATGTAAAATGGCCAACCCTAAGAATAATTGGTGTTCCTGAGGAAAAAAAAGCTAAAAGTTTGGAAAACATGTTTGAGGGAATAATTCAGGAAAATTTCCTTGGCTTCGATAGAGATTTAGATATCCAAATATAAGAAGCTCTAAGAATCCCTGAGAAATTTATTGCAAAAAGATTACCAAAGCACATAGTCATCAATCTATCTAAAGTCAACATAAAAGAAAGCATTCTAGAAGCTGTGAGACAAAAGCATCAGGCAACTTGAATATATATATAAAACTAACTAACAGTGGACTTTCCAGCAGTAGCTTTACAAGCTAGAAGAGAGTGGGGTTCTATCTTGAGCCTCCTTAAACAGAATAATTATCAGCCAATAATTTTATATCTGGTAAAACTGAGCTTCATAAATGAAGGAGAGATAGTCTTTTACAGACAAAAAATGTGGAGGAAATTTGTCACTACCAAACCAGTACTATAAGAGATTATAAAAGAAGGATTAAGGTGGTGGATAGGAGGCAGGACTAGCTTGCATCTCTCTCTGAGATGGACAGAACAGCATGTGGAGACTTACATCATAAACTTTTGCTCCAAGAACTGCTGCAGGAACATACCAGGAAAGCCAAGAGAATCCACAGACCCTTTGAAGAAACTGGATCACTGCTGCAGGTGCCCTGAGATGCTGAAAAACTGTGAGTCTGGTAGCTTTCTCAACAGGGAGGCTCATGGTCTGTTGCAAGTTCTCAGCTGTGATTACCAGCTGCCTCGAAATAGACTCCATGCTTTTGCGGGGGCATGGTGGGAATGAGACTGGTCTTTAGGACTGTGGGCTGCACGGGAGCAAGGTGAGGCCTGTGACTGCCAGCTTTCCCCTAATTTCCTGATGACCTGTATGACTCAGCAAAGGCAGCCATAAGACCCTGGGAATATAACTCCATTGGACTGGGAACCACATTCCCATCCCCCACAGCAGATGGGGCAAGCCCCACTCAAGGAGAGACTGAGCTCAGACATGCCTATCCCTGCCCTTACCTGATGGTCTTTCTCTACTTGCTCTGGCAGTGAAAGACAAAGGTCATAATCTCTTGGAAGCTCTGTGTCCCTGCCCACTGCATGAGAAACCTAAATACTTAACCAGGCATCTGTAGGGCAAGTTTTCATCATCTCTATAGGACTGCAGCTGATGCACTCTTGAAAGTGCCACATTCTGACTGGAGGCCAACCAACACAAAGCCAGCATACTAAACATAAACACAACCAAGGACCCAAAGAGAGTCTGCTTCCTGTGATTCCTTGTGTTAGATGAGTCTCCTGAAGACAGCAGATACTTGGTTGGTGAATTCTTATCTATTTTGCCATTCTATATCTTTTATGTGGAGCATTTAGTTCAAAGGCATCTATGACAAAGCCACAGCCAATATTATACTGGAGAAAAATTGAAAACATTCCCTCTGAGAACTGGAAATAGAATACTTAGGAATATACCTAACCAAGGAGGTAAAAGATCTCTAAATAACAAACTACAAAACACTGCTGAATGAAATTATAAATGACACAAACTAATGGAAACACAGCTCACGCTCATGGATGGGTAGAATCAATATTGTGAAAATGACAATACTGCCAAAAGCAATCTACAAATTCAATGCAATTCCCATCAAAATACCACGATAATTGTTCACAGAACTAGAAAGAACAATCCTAAAATTCATGTGGAACCAAAAAAGATGCCACATAGCCAAAGCAAGACTAAGCAAAAAGAACAAAGCTGGAGGCATCACATTCCTCAACTTTAAAATAACTACAAGGCTACAGTCACCAAAACAAAGTAGTACTGGTATTAAAATAGGCACATAGACCAATGGAATGGAATAGAGAACCCAGAAATAAAGCCAAATGCTTACAGCCAACAGATCTTTGACAAAGCAAACAAAAAGACAAAGTGGGGAAAGGATACTTTATTCAGTGAATGGTGCTGAGATAATTGGCAAGCTACATGTAGAAGAATGAAACTAAATCCTCATTTCTCATCTTATACAAAAATAAACTCAAAGTGAATCAAATACTTAAATCTAAGACCTGAAACCATAAAGATTTTAGAAAATAGCATCAGAAAAATTCTTCTAGACATTGGCTTAGGCAAAGTCTTCATGACCAAGAATTTAAAAGCAAATGCAACAAAAACAAAGATAAATAGATTGGATTTAAACTAAAAAGTTTCTGCACAGCAAAAGAAATAATCAGCAGAGTTAATATACAACCCACAGAGTGGGAGAAATTTTCACAATCTATACATTCAACGTAGGACTAATATTCAAAATCTACAAAGAACTCAAACAAATCAGCAAGGAATAAGCAAACAATCCCATTCAAAATGTGGGCAAAGGACATGAATAGACAACTCTTAAAAGAAGATATACAAATGGCCAAGAAGCATATTAAAAAATGCTCAACATCAATAATTATCAGGCAATGCAATTCAAAACATAATGCGATACCATCTCACTCCTGTAGGAATGGCCATAATCAAAAATTAAGAAAAAAATAGGTGTTGGCGTGGATATGGTGGAGAGAACACTTTTACACTGTTTGTGGAAATGTAAACTAATACAACCACTATTGAAAATAGTGTAGCAATTCCTTTAAGAACTAAAAGTAGATCTACCATTTGACACAGCAATCCCACTACCAGGCATGTATCCAAAGGAAAAGGAATCATTTTATGAAAAAGATACTTGCACATGCATGTTTATAGCAGCACAATTTGCGATTGCAAAAATACGAAACCAGCCCAGATGCCCATCAATGAATGAGTGGATAAAGAAAATATGGTATATATATCCCATCGAATACTGCTCAAAATGTAGTGAAATAATGGCATTCCCAGCAACCTGGATGGAATTGGAGACCATTATTCTAAGTGAAGTAATTCAGGAATAGAAAACCAAACATTGTATGTTCTCACTCATATACACAAGCTAAGTTATGAGAATGCAAAGACATAAGAATGATACATTAGACTGTGGGGACTCAGGGGAAAGAGTGGGGGGAAATGAGGGATAAAAGAGTGCACCTTGGATACAGTGTACGCTGCTCAGGTGATGGGTGCACCAAAATCTCAGAAGTCACGACTAAATAATTTATTCTTGTAACCAAACAACACCAGTTTTCCAAAAACCTATTGAAATAAAAAATTAAAAAAGAGAAATGCTAAAAGAAGTTTTAAATCCTGAAGCAACAGCCCAATATGCAGCAAAGTAGAACCTACTAAAAGTCTAAAACTCACAGGGACTATACAACAATAACACAATGAAAAAAATTAATTAGGTAACAACTAATATGATGAATAGAACAGTACCTCGCACCTCAATATTGACATTGAATGTAAATGACCTAAATGCTACACTTAAAAAATACAGAATGGGAGAATGGATAAAAATCCACCTACCAAATATCTTCTGTCTTCAAGAGACTCACCTAACATAAGGATTCATATAAACTCAAGGAAAAGGATTGGGGAAAAAATATTCAATTCAAATGGAAACAGAAAGCAAAGAGAAGTAACTATTCTGAGACTACAGACGTTAAATCAATGACAGTTAAAAAAGGGCATTATATAATTATAAAAGGATCAGTTCAAAGAGAATATATTACAATCATAAATTTAAATGAACCTCATATTGGAACTACCAGATTTATAAAACAATAACTACTAGACCTAAGAAATGAAAGAGACAGCAACACAATAATAGTGAGTTACTTCAATACTCCACTGACAGCACTAGACAGATCTTCAAGAAAGAAAGTCAACTAAGAAACAAGAGACTTAAACTATGTCCTAGAACAAATGGACTTATATATTTACAGAACATTTTCCCCAAAAAACTGCAGAATACACATTCTTTTCATTAGAACGTGGAACATTCTCCAAGGTAGACCATAGAGCAGGCCACAAAACAAGTCTCAATAAATTTAGAAAAATCAAAATTATATCAAAGTATCTTCTCAGACTGCTGTGAAATAGAACTGGAAATCAACTTTAACAGCAATGCATAAAACTGTACAACTACATAGAAATTAAATAATCTGTTCTTAAATGAGTTTTGGGTTAACAAAAACAATCAGGATAAAAATTTAAAAATTTTTTGAAATTAATAATTGTGACACAAATTATTTAAACCTCTGGGATACAACATAAACAGTGCAAAGTGGAAAACTCACTGTGTTAAATTCTGACATCAAAATGTCTGAAAAAGGACAGATTGACTACTCAATGTCATGCCTCAAAAAAACAGAGAAACGAGAAAATTAACCCAAAGCCAGCGAAGGAAAGAAGTAGCAAAGATCAGAGCAGAGCTAAATAAAACTGAAACAAAAAAGGAAGACAAAAGATAACTAAAATACTTGTTCTTTGAAAGCATAAACAAAATTGGTAGACCATTAGCAAAATAACCAACAGAAGAGAAACGATCCAAATAAGCTCAACTAGAAATGAAACGAGATATTACAATGGATATCAAAAAATGTAAAAGATCTTTCAAGAATGTTATTAATATCTATACATGCATAAACTAGAAAATCTAGACAAAATGGATAAATTCTTAGAAACATATAATCCTCCCGAATTAAAACAGGAAAAAATAGAAGCCCTGAACGGATCAATAACAAGCACTGAGATTTAATCACTAAATAAAATATTGCCGACAAATAAAGGCCAGGGCCAAATGAATTCAAAGCTGAATTCTACTAGATATCCAAAGAAGAACTGATACTAATTCTACTGAAACTATTCCAAAAGATACAGAAAAAGAAATGTGTAATAACTTTTTATTGACTGTAATTACCTTGTTGTGCTGTTACATACTAGATCTTATTCATTCTATTTTGATACTTATTAACCATCCTCTTTTTCTCCCACCCACTTTGCTTCCCAGTTTCCAGTAACCATCATTCTGCTCTATATCTTCGTGAGTTCAATTGTTTTAATTTTTAGCTCCTACAAATGAGTGGAAATATGCAAATTTGTCTTTCAGTGCATGGCTTATTTTACATAACATAATGTCCTTCAATTTTATCCACGTAGTTGCAAATGACAGAATCTCATTTTTTATGGCTGGATAGTATTCCATTGTGTATATGTAACACAATTTCCTTATCCATCTGTCTGTTTATGAACACTAAAGTTGCTTCCACACTTGACTGTTGTCCATTATGCTGCAATAAATATGGGAGTTCCGATATCTATTTAATATACTATTTTTTTTTTAATTTGGGATACAGATTTCGCAGTCAGATTGTTGGATCATATGGTAGTTCTATTTTTAGTTTCCTGAGGAAAGTCCAAGCTGTTCTCTATAGTAGCTGTACTAATTTACATGCCCACAGTGTACAAGTGTTCCCTTTTCTCCACATCTTTGCCAGCATTTGTTACTGCCTGTTTTTTGAATAAAAATCATTTTAAGAGGGGTGAGAAAACCTCATTGTAGTTTTGATTTACAATTCTCTGATGATTAGTGATGTTGAGCACCTTTTGGTATACCTGTTTGCCATTTGTATGTTTTCTTTGAGAAATGTCTATTCAGATTTTTTGCCCATTTTTAATTAGAGAAATAAATTCTTTCATATTGAGTGTTTGAGTTCCTTATATATTCTGGTTATTAATGCCTTTTCAGATGGATAATTTGCCAATGTTTTCTCCTATTCTGTGGGTTTGTTCTTCACTTTTTTGATTATTTCTTTTGCTGCGCAGAAGATTTTTAACTTGATGGTATCCCATTTGTCCATTTTTGCTTTGGTTGGCTGTGTTTGTGGAGTATTACTCAGAAAATTTTAGCCCAGTCTAATTTCCTGGAGAGTTTCTCCAACGTCTTCTTTCAATAGTTTCATAGTTTGAGGTCTTTAATGTAAGGGTTTAATCCATTTTTATTTTGCTTTTATATATAGTGAGAGATAAGAGTCTACTTTCTTCCTTCTGATTATGGATGTCCAGTTTTCCCAGCACTATTAACCAAAGAAACTGTCCTTTCAGAAGAAAGGACATGTATGTTTTTGGCATGTTTGTCAAAAATGAGTTCACTGTAGATGTATCGATTTTATTTGGAATTCTATGTTCTGTTCTATTAGACAGTGTGTCTGTTTTTTTTTATTGTACTTGCACAACGTGCAGGTTTGTTACATAGGTATACACGTGCCATGTTGGTTTGCTGCACCCATCAACTTGTCATTTGCTTTAGGTATTTCTCGTAATGCTATCGCTCCCCCAGCACCCCACCCACCGACAGGCCCCTGTGTGTGATGTTCCCTGCCCTGTGTCCATGTGTTGTCATTGTTGAACTCCCACCTATGAGTGAGAACATGGGTGAGAACATGAATGAGAATATATCACAAGAACTCTGTTCTTGTGATAGTTTGCTTAGAATGATGGTTTCCAGCTTCATCCCTGTCCTTGCAAAAAAACATGAACTCATCCTTTTTTATGGCTGCATATTATTCCATGCTGTATATATGCCACATTTTCTTAATCCAGTCTATCATTGATGGGCATTTGGGTTGGTTCCAAGTCTTTGCTATTGTGAATAATGCCACAATAAACATGCGTGTGCATGTGTCTTTATAGGATGATTTATAATCCTTTGGGTATATACGTAGTAATGGGATCGCTGGGTCAAATGGTATTTCTAGTTCTAGATCCTTGAGGAATCACTACACTGTCTTCCACAATGGTTGAACTAATTTACACTCCCACAAACAGTGTAAAAGCATTCCTATTTATCCACATCCTCTCCAGCATCTGTTGTTTCCTGACTTTTTAATGATTGACATTCTAACTGGCATGAGATGGTATCTCATTGTGGTTTTGATTTGCATTTCTCTAATGACCAGTGATGATGAGTATTTTTTCATGTGTTCGATGGCTGCATAAATGTCTTCTTTTGAGAAGTGTCTTTCCATATCCTTTGCCCCCTTTTTGATGGGGTTGTTTTTTTCCTGTAAATTTGTTTAAGTTCTTTGTAGATTCTGGATATTAGCCCTTTGTCAGGTGGATAGATTGCAAAAATTTTCTCCCATTCTGTAGGTTGGCTGTTCAGTCTGATGATGGTTTCTTTTGCTATGCAGAAGCTCTTTAGTTTAATTAGATCTCATTTGTCAATTTTGGCTTTTTTGCCATTGCTTTTGGTATTTTGGACATAAAGTCTTTGCCCTTGCCTATGTCTTGAATGGTGCTGCCTAGGTTTTCTTGTAGAATTTTTAGGTGTTAGGTCTTATATTTAAGCCTTTACTCCATCTTGAGTTAATTTTTGTATTTGGTGTAAGGAACGAATCCAGTTTCAGCTTTCTACATATGGCTAGCCAGTTTTCCCAGCACCACTTATTATATAGGGAATCTTTTCCCCATTGCTTGTTTTTGTCAGGTTTGTAAAAAATCAGATGGTTGTAGATGTGTGGTACTATTTCTGAGGCCTTTGTTCTGTGCCATTGGTCTATATATCTCTTTTGGTACCAGTACCATGCTGTTTTGGTTACTGTAGCCTTGTAGTATACTTTGAAGTCAGGTAGCATGATGCCTCCAGCTTTGTTCTTTTGACTTAGGATTGTCTTGGCTATGTGGGCCCTTTTTTGGTTCCATATGAACTTTAAAGTAGTTTTTTTCCAATTCTGTGAAGAAAGTCAGTGGTAGCTTGATGAGGATAGCATTGAATCTGTAAATTACTATGGGCAGGAATGCCATTTTCATGATATTAATTTTTACTATCCATGAACATGGAATATTTTTCCATTTGTTTGTGTCCTCTCTTATTTCCTTGAGCAGTGGTTTGTAGTTCTCCTTGAATAGGTCCTTCACATCCCTTGTAAGTTGGATTCCTAGGTATTTTATCCTCTTAGTAGCAATTGTGAATGGGAGTTCACTCATGATTTGGCTCTCTGTTTGTCTGTTATTGGTGTATAAGAATGGTGTGATTTTTGTACATTGATTTTGTATCCTGAGACTTTGCTGAAGTTGCTTATCAGCTTAAGGAGATTTGGGGCTGAGAAGATGGGGTTTTCTAAATATCCAATCATGTTATCTGCAAACAGGGACAATTTGACTTCCTCTCTTCCTATTTGAATACGCTTTATTTCTTTCTCTTGCCTGATTGCCCTGGCCAGAATTTCCAAGACTATGTTGAATAAGAGTGGTAAGAGAGGGCGTTCTTGTCTTGTGCCAGTTTTCAAATGGAATGCTTCCAGTTTTTGCCCATTCAGTATGATATTGGCTGTAGGTTTGTCATAAATAGCTCTTATTATGTTGAGATATGTTCCATCGATACCTAGCTTATTCAGAGTTTTTACCATGAAAGGCTGTTGAATTTTGTTGAACCCCTTTTCTGCATCTATTTAGATAATCATGTGGTTTTTATTGTTGGTTCTGTTTATGTGATAGATTACATTTATTGACTTGCATAAGTTGAACCAGCCTTGCAGGCCAGGGATGAAGCTGACTTGATCGTGTTGGATAAGCTTTTGGATGTGCTGCTGGTTTCGGTTTGCCAGTGTTGTATTGAGGATTTTTGCATCGATGTTTATCAGGGAAATTGGTCTAAAATTCTCTTTTTTTGTTGTGTCTCTCACCGGCTGTGTTATCAGGATGATGCTGGCCTCATAAAATGAGTTAGGGTGGATTCCCTCTCTTTCTATTGATCGGAATAGCTTCAGAAGGAATGGTACTAGCTTCTCTTCATACCTCTGGTACAATTTAGCTGTGAATCTGTCTGATCCTGGACTTTTTTTTGGTTGGTCACTTATTAATTATTGCCTCAATTTCTGAATCTGTTATTGGTCTATTCAGAGATTCAACTTCTTCCTTGTTTAGCCTTGGGATGGTGTATGTGTCCAGGAATTTATCCATTTCTTCTAGATTTTCTAGTTTATTTGCATAGAGATGTTTATAGTATTCTCTGAAGGTAGTTTGCATTTCTTTGGGATCGGTGGTGATATTCCCTATATCATTTTTTATTGCGTCTATTTGAGTCTTCTCTTTTCTTCTTTCTTTATTATTCTGGCTAATGGTCTATCTATTTAGTTGATTTTTCCAAAAAACCAGCTCCTGGATTCCTTGATTTTTTTGACTTTTTTTTTTTGCACGTCTCTATCTTCTTCAGTTATGCTCTGATCTTAGTTATTTCTTGCCTTCTGCTAGCTTTTGAATTTGTTTGCTCTTGCTTTTCTAGTTATTTTAATTCTGATGTTAGGGTGTTGATTTTAGATCTCCCCTGCTTTCTCTTGTGGGCATTGTTGTAAAGATCTTTTACCTTCTTAGTTTGGTATATTTCTAAGTATTTTATTCTTTTTGTGGTTATTGTGAATGGGATTGCATTCTTGGTTTGGCTCTCAGCTTGGATGTTGTTGGTGTATGGAAATGCTACTGATTTTTGTACGTTGATTTTGCATTCTGAAACTTTGTTGAAGTTATGCACCGTATCAAGAAGCTTTGGAACAGAGACTATAGGGTTTTCTAGGTATAAAATGATATTGCCTGCAAACAAGGAGAGTTTGACTTTCTCTCTTCTTATTTAGATGTCCTGTTCTGGCTAGGCCTTTTTGTACTATGTTGAATAGATGTGGTGAGAGAAGATATCCTGTCTTTATTTCAGTTTGCAAGGGGAATGCTACTAACTTTTATCCATTCAGTAGATGTTGGCTGTGGGTTTGTCATAGATGGCTTTTATTAAAGTATGTTTCTTCAATGCCTAGTTTGTTTAGGGTTTTTAAAATCAAGGGATGCTGAATTTTATTGAAAGCCTCTTCTGCATCTATCGAGATAATGATGTGGTTTTAGTTTTCAGTTCTGTTTATGCAGTGGATAACATTTATCGATTTGTGTATGTTCATCCAAACTTGCATCCTGGGGATGAAGCCTACTTGATAGTGGTACATTAGCTTTTTAATGTGCTGCTGGATTCGGTTTGCTAGTATTTTGTTGAGTATTTTAGCATCCATGTTTATCAAGGGTATTGGCCTCTAATTTGTGTGTTGTGTGTGTGTGTGTGTGTCTGCCAGGTTTTGATATCAGGATGATGCTGGCCTCATAGAATGAGTTGGAAAGGAGTCTCCCTTCCTCGATTTTTTGACTTAGTTTCCGTAGGAATAGTACCAGCTCTTTTTTGTACATCTGGTGGAATTTATCTCTGAATCCATCTGGTCTTGGGCTTTTTCTGGTTGGTAGGCAGAACTCATTATTGGTCTGTTCAGGGATTTAATCTCTTCTTGGTTTAATCTTAGAAGGTTGTATATTTCAAAGAATGTATCAATTTCTTCTAGGTCTTATGGTTTGTGTGTATAGAGAAGTTCATAATGGTCTCCAAGGGTTTTTTATTTCGGTAAGGTCAGTGGTAATATTCCCTTTGTCACTTGTAGTTGTGTTTATTTGGATCTTCACTCTTTTTTGAATAGTTAATCTAGCTAGTGGTCTAAGTTTCTTAGATTTTCAAAAAAAACAAGCTTCTGAATTCATCGACCTCTTGTATGTTTTTTCATGTCTCAATTTCCTTCAGGTCAGCTCTAATTTTGGTTATTTCTTGTATTCTGTTAGATTTGGAGTTAGTTTTCTCTTGTTTCTCTAGTTCCTCTAGATGCAATGTTATGTTGTTAATTTGAAATCTTTTTAACTTTTTGATGTGGATGTTTAGTACCATAACCTTTCCTCTTAACATCGTTTTGGCTGTTTCTGAGAATCTGGTATGTTGTATCTTGATTCTCATTAGTTTCAAAAACTATCTTGATTTTGGCTTTAATTTTTATTATTTACCCAGAAGTAAATCAGGAGCAAGTTGTTTAATTTTTTTAATTGTGTGGTTTTGAGTGATTTTCTTAGAATTATGTAATGCTCTTCCTTGTCTTTTTAATATGTTTGTTAGTTTAAAGTTGTTTTTTTCTGAAATTAGAATAGCAACCCCTGTTATTTTCTGTTTTCTGTTTGCTTGGTAGATTATTCTCTATTCCTTTACTTTCAGCCTGTGGGTGTCATTGCATGTGAGATGGATCTCTTTTTTTTTTTTTTTTTTTGAGACGGAGTCTGGCTCTGTCGCCCAGGCTGGAGTGCAGTGGCGCAATCTCAGCTCACTGCAAGCTCCGCCTCCCGGATTCACGCCATTCTCCTGCCTCAGCCTCCCGAGTAGCTGGGACTACAGGCGCCCGCCACCACGCCCGGCTAATTTTTTGTATTTTTAGTAGAGACGGGGTTTCACCATGTTAGCCAGGATGGTCTCGATCTCCTGACCTCGTGATCCGCCCGCCTCGGCCTCCCAAAGTGCTGGGATTACAAGCGTGAGCCACCGCGCCCCGCCGAGATGGATCTCTTGAAGAAATCATACCACTGGGTATTGTTTCCTTCAAACTTGCCACTCTGTGCTTTTCAATTGAGACATTTAGTCTGTTTACATTCAAGGTTAGTATTGATATACGCGGATTTAAACCAATTGTTAGCTGGTGATTAGGCAGACTTGTTTGTGTGGTTGCTTTATAATGGTAATGGTTTATGTACTTCAGTGTGTTTTTGTAGTGGCTGATAATGGTATCTCCTTTTCATATTTAGCACTTCATTCAAGACCACTTGTAAGGCAGGTCTGATGGTAACTAATTGTCTTATAATTTGCTTTTCTTAAAAGCATCTTATTTATCCTTCGCTTATAAACCCTAGTTGGACTGGACATAAAATTATTGGTTGAACAATTTATTTTGTATTTTTTAAAATTTTTATTATTATTATACTTTAAGTTCTGAGTTACATGTGCAGAACTTGCAGTTTTGTTACATAGGTATACACATGCCATGGAGGTTTGCTGCACCCATTAATCTGTCACCGACATTAATTATTTCTTATAATGCTATCTCTCCCCTAGCCCCCACCCCCCGACAAGCCCTGCTGTGTGATGTTCCCCTTCTTGTGTCCATGTGTTCTCATTGTTCAACTCCCACTTATGAGTGAGAACATGCGGTGTTTGGTTTTCTGTTCTTGTGATAGTTTGCTGAGAATGACGGTTTCCAGCTTCATCTATGTCTCTGCAAAGGACACACACTTATCCTTTTTTATAGCTGCATAATATTCCATGGTGTATATGTGCCATATTTTCTTAGTCTAGTCTATCATTGATGAACATTTGGGTTGGTTCCAAGTCTTTGCTATTGTGAATAGTGCCACAATAATCATACGTGTGCATGTGTCTTTATAGTAGAATGATTTATAATCCTTTGGGTATATACCCAGTAATGAGATTGCTGGGTCAAATGTATTTCTAGTTCTAGATCCTTGAGGAAACACCACACTGTCTTCCACAATGGTTGAACTAATTTACTCTCCCACCAGCAGTGTAAAAGTGTTCCTATTTCTCCACATCGTCTCCAGCATCTGTTGTTTCCTGACTTTTAAATGATTGCCATTCTAACTGGCATGAGATGGTATCTCATTGTGGTTTTGGTTTGCATTTCTCTAATGACCAGTGATGACGAGTATTTTTTCATGTGTTCGACAGCTGCATAAATGTCTTCTTTTGAGAAGTGTCTTTTCATATCCTTTGCCCCCTTTTTGATGGGGTTGTTTTTTTCTTATAAATTTGTTTAAGTTCTTTGTAGATTCTGGATATTAGCCCTTTGTCAGGTGAATAGATTGCAAAAATTTTCTCCCATTCTGTAGGTTGGCTGTTCACTCTGATGACGGTTTCTTTTGCTTTGCAGAAGCTCTTTAGTTTAATTAGATCCCATTTGTCAATTCTGGCTTTTGTTGCCATTGCTTTTGGTGTTTTAGACATAAAGTCTTTGCCCATGCCTATGTCCTGAATGATATTGCCTAGGTTTTCTTCTCGAAGTTTTATGGTTTTAGGTCTTATGTTTAAGTCTTTAATCCATCTTAAGGTAATTTTTGTATAAGGTGTAAGGATGGGGCCCAGTTTCAGTTTTCTGCATATGGCTAGCCAGTTTTCCCAACACCATTTAGTAAATAGGGAATCTTTTTTTTTTTTTTTTTTCACAAATGCTGACTATAGGCCTGTAATCTTTTCTGGCTATATTCTGGCTTATAGAGTTTCTGCTGACAGGTTTGTTATTAGCCTAATGAGATTCCCTTTGTAGGTGACCTGACTTTTGTCTCTAGTTCATATGTATATATTTCATTTTGACCTTGGAATTCTCTGCATCTCCTGAATTTAACTGTTGGCCATTCTAATGAGGTTGGAAAATTTTTCCATGGACAATATCCTATATGTTTTCCAAGTTGCTTGATTTCTCTCTCTGTCTCTCAGACATGCCCATGAATTGTAGATTTGGTCTCTACATAATTCTATATTTCTTGAAGGTTTTGTTTATTCTTCTTTATTGTTTTTTCTTTATTTTTCTCTGAGTGAGTTATTTCATAGAACCAGTTTCCAAACTCTTAGATTCTTTCCTCAGCTTGGTAAATTATGCTGTTAATACTTGCCATTGCATTATGAAATTTTTTTAGAATGTTTTTCCGCTCTATCAGATTTGTTTGGTTCTTTCTTATAACGGGCCATTTCACCTATAAGATCCTGTATTATTTTATTGTAATCTTTAGATTCCTTGGATTTTTTTTTATTTTATCCTTTATGCCTGTGACCTTCATTTCTATCTATATTCTGAATTCTATTTTTATCATTTCAGCCATCTCAGTGTGGTTAGAAACCCTTGCTGCAAAATAGTGCAGGTGTTTGGAGGGAAAAGACATTCTGGCTTTTTGAGTTGGCAGAGTTTTTGTGCTGGTTCTTTCTCATTTTGGGGGGTTTTATTCCAGCAATCTTTGAAGTTGTTAATCTTTGGAATTTTTTTCTTTTATAGTATTCAATGTCCTTGGGTGTTTGATTGTGGTGTAAGGTGGGTTTAGTCAACTTAATTTGTTTCTGGATAATTTTAGGGGGCCAGCGCTCAGCTGAGGATTCCCAGACTGTGTGTTGTCACCCTGGGGACTTGTATTAGACCTCTAGATTTGTTCTGTTGCCCCTGGAGGTTAGCAAACTCTCATGCTGGCTGGGCTGAGTTGTTTCTGGACTGCTGGTCACAACAATCCAAAAGATGGTGCCAGCCACAGTGCTTCATAGAATGGTGGTAGCAGGATCCGTCTGTATTTGCACATGCCAGCAGCAGCAACAGTGAGGCTGGGTGCACACACCTTGGGATTAGCAAAGTGCTGATGGGTGAAGGTTTCCTGGCCTCCGTGTGGGCATTCACAGTGGCAGCAGTGGCAGCATGGCATGGGGGGCCCTGCCAGTGTCTGTTTTTGTTTGCAACAGTGGTGGTGTTAGCACGGGGGCTAGATACTGACAGGTGTGGGACTGTGCCCTCTATGCATGCATTTAAATGGGTGACACCTGTCACTAGGAATGAGGGAGGTCCTGTTGGTTCCTGCATAGTTTTGCATGAGCAGCAGTATCACACATGGGCAGGGCACTGGTCAGCACAAGGCTGATGGTCTCCATGCTCACACATGCTCTGACAGCAATGATGGCATGGCAGGAGTTTTGGGGGTCGGGGTGCACTATGCTGGTAGCTGTGGCACACGGGGGTGATCAAGCACATGTGTGCTGGTGGAGAAGTGGAAGCAAGGTTTGCCCGGATGCCCACACACCAGCAAAGTGATGTGAAGTGTGGCCTTGGGTGAGTGGATGCAGGCAAAGTGGCTTGGGGAAGGCAGCAATGTGGAAAGGGCATGATCAGGCTTATGCACGTCTGTGAGAGTGCACTACTGAAGCTCTCGGCTGATCAAGTATTCAAGTATGGTCTGCCAGCTCAGGAGCTACAATATGGGCCCCAAGGAGTTACCCCACTTGGGCACCTGAGGCTGCAGTGCAAACAGACATGGGCAGGCTGAGGCACTGGAAGAAGCCAGCTGAACAAGGGGTGCTCAGCTTAGATCAGCTTTTTTCTTTTTTCTGAAGATGTCAGTTCTTTTTTTTATTTTTTAATTTTTATTTTATTATTGTACTTTAAGTTTTAGGGTACATGTTCACAATGTGCAGGTTTGTTACATATGTATATATGTGCCATGTTGGTGTGCTGCACCCATTAACTCATCATTTAATATTAGGTATGTCTCCTAACGCTATCCCTCCCCCATCCCCCACCCCACAACAGTCCCCGGAGTGTGACATTCCCCTTCCTGTGTCCACGTGTTCTCATTGTTCAATTCCCACCTATGAGTGAGAATATGAGGTGTTTGGTTTTTTGTCCTTGCGATAGTTTGCTGAGAATGATGGTTTCCAGTTTCATCCATGTCCCTACAAAGGACATGAACTCATCCTTTTTTATGGCTGCATAGTATTCCATGGTGTATATGTGCCACATTTTCTTAATCCAGTCTATCATTGTTGGACATTTGGGTTGGTTCCAGGTCATTGCTATTGTGAATAGTGCCGCAATAAACATACGTGTGCATATGTCTTTATGGCAGCATGATTTATAATCCTTTGGGTATATACCCAGTAATGGGATGGCTGGGTCAAATGGTATTTCTAGTTCTAGATCCCTGAGGAATCGCCACACAGACTTCCACAATGGTTGAACTAGTTTACAGTCCCATCAACAGTGTAAAAGTGTTCCTGTTTCTCCACATCCTCTCCAGCACCTGTTGTTTCCTGACTTTTTAATGATCGCCATTCTAACTGGTATGAGATGGTATCTCATTGTGGTTTTGATTTGCATTTGTCTGATGGCCAGTGATGATGAATATTTTTTCATGTGTTTTTTGGCTGCATAAATGTCTTCTTTTGAGAAGTGTCTCTTTGTATCCTTTGCCCACTTTTCGATGGGTTTTTTGTTTTTTTTCTTGTAAATTTGTTTGAGTTCATTGTAGATTCTGCAAAATTCAGCAACCCTTCATGCTAAAAACTCTCAATAAATTAGTTCTTGATGGGATGTATCTCAAAATAATAAGAGCTACCTATGACAAACCCACAGCCAATATTATACTGAATGGGAAAAAACTGGAAGCATTTCCTTTGAAAACTGGCACAAGACAGGGATGCGCTTTCTCACCACTCCTATTCATCATAGTGGTGGAAGTGCTGGCCAGGACAGTTAGGCAGGAGAAGGAAATAAAGGGTATCCAATTAGGAAAAGAGGAAGTCAAATTGTCTGTTTGCAGATGACATGATTGTAAATCTAGAAAACCCCGTTGTCTCAGCCCAAAATCTCCTTAAGCTGATAAGACACTTCAGCAAAGTCTCAGGATACAAAATCAATGTGCAAAAATCACAAGCATTCTTATACACCAATAACAGACAAACAGAGAGCCAAATCATGAGTGAACTCCCATTCACAATTGCTTCAAAGACAATAAAATACCTAGGAATCCAACTTACAAGGGATGTGAAGGACCTCTTCAAGGAGAACTACAAACCACTGCTCAATGAAATAAAAGAAGATACAAACAAATGGAAGAACATTCCGTGCTCATGGGTAGGAAGAATCAATATGGTGAAAATGGCCATACTGCCCAAGGTAATTTATAGATTCAATGCCATCCCCATCAAGCTACCATTGACTTTCTTCACAGAATTGGAAAAAACTACTTTAAAGTTCATATGGAACCAAAAAAGAGCCCACATCACCAAGTCAATCCTAAGTCAAAAGAACAAAGCTGGAAGCATCACACTACCTGACTTCAAAATATACTACAAGGCTCCAGTAACCAAAACAGCATGGTCCTGGTATCAAAACAGAGATATAGATCAATGGAACAGAACAGAGCCCTCAGAAATAATGCTGCATATCTACAACCATCTGATCTTTGACAAACCTGACAAAAACAAGCAATGGGAATAGGATTCCGTATTTAATAAACGGTGCTGGGAAAACTGGCTACCCATATGTAGAAAGCTGAAACTGGATCCCTTCCTTACACCTTACACAAAAATTAATTCAAGATGGAAACCATCATTCTTAGTAAACTATCGCAAGAACAAAAAACAAAACACCGCATCTTCTCACTCATAAGTGGGAATTGAACAATGAGAACACATGGACATAGGAAGGGGAACCTCACACCCTGGGGACAGTTGTGTGGTGGGGGGAGGGGGGAGGGATAGCTTTAGGAGATATACCTAATGCTAAATGACGAGTTAATGGGTGCAGCACACCAGCATGGCACATATATGCATATGTAACTAACCTGCACATTGTGCACATGTACCCTAAAACTTAAAGTATAATAATAATAAAATAAAAAAATACGAAAAAAGAATGACACTCCTTGCACTTGTCATTCCTGAATGAAAGCTTTGCCTTCCACAAAATATTTAAACATATTCTGCAGTCAAAGCAATAGTCTTTAATAAATTTCAGCATAATAAGAAAATAAAAAAAAGATGGATTAAAGACTTACATGTTAGACCTAAAACCATAAAAACCCTAGAAGAAAACCTAGGCAATACCATTTAGGACATAGGCATGGGCAAGGACTTCATGTCTAAAACACCAAAAGCAATGGCAACAAAAGCTAAAATTGACAAATGTGATCTAATTAAACTAAAGAACTTCTGCACAGCAAAAGAAACTACCATCAGAGTGAACAGGCAACCTACAAAATGGGAGAAAATTTTTGCAACCTAGGCCAGCTTTATCTTGTGGGCAAGACTGCTCTTCACTGTTCGGGCCCAACAGTTTCCCTTGGGTTAAAGTCTCCTAAAAAAGCAAGGCAAGCCTTGGGGGATGAGTGTTTCCTATCATGCTCCCCGACAGACACTCAAACACCAAACCCTCTGGGCTCTGCATTAGATGGAGTTATGTCCCGACCACTTTTCTAAGCAGAAATCCCTGACAGCTCAAGTGTCTGTTGGTGTTGTGGAGTCTTCTGCTGGCACGTTTCCAGAGGCCCATGGTGAGAACAGGTTGCTCCTTGCTTGCTCAACTCACCCCTTCCCCAGAAGTCACTGGGTGCTAAGAATGAGTCCTTGTGTGTGGTAGCCCCCTGCAGGGTTCCTATCTTCCTCCCACTTCAGCCCAGCATCTGAGTCTTCCTTCCATCTACTCTCAACGCCTTCCCTCTGAAGGTCTTCCTTTTTATTTTTGTCAAGTTGATATTGAATCTTTCCTCTGTTTCTTTCTTTCATTTATTTTTTTGATCAGGCTAAATTTTTGTGAATTTTGTTGATAATTTTAATCAACTTTTAATTTTGTTAATTTTTCTCTATTATCTAGTTTATTTATTTCCTCCATAGCCTTTCTGATTTTCTTCTTTCTGCATGTTTTAGGTTTAGTGTCCTGTTTTTTTAGTAATTTATTAAGGTGAAAGTTTAAAATATTGACACAAGATTTTTCTTCTCCTTCAGTATGGGTATTTTGAGGTATAAATTTCCCCCCTAAGCACTGCTTTCACTTCATTTCCTATGTTGTGATATGTTTTCTTTCCCTCTTTATTTATCTGGAAGTAATTTCTAATTTTTCTTGTGATTTCTTCTTTTCTCCTTGGTTATTTAGACAGGTGTTGCTTAAATTCCATACATTTTTTAAGTTGAGTTCTAGTTTTATTACAATGTGTTCAGATACCAGTTGGGATGATTTCAATATATTTAAATGTATTGAGACTTGTTTTATAGCCTGTCTGTTAATGGTGGAGGGTGTTCAGTTTCTTGGCATCTTGAACGAAGAATTGGACAAAACACACAAACAAAGTAAGGAAGGAATGAAGAGATTTATTGCAAAATGGAAGTACACTCCACAGTGTGGGAATGGGCCCGAGCATAAGGGCTCAAGGGCTGCATTACAAAATTTGGGGTAGTTTAAATAACCCCCCCGAGGATTCAATTGGTTACTTTGGGTATGCCCTATGTAAATGGAGAGGATGAAGTAAAGTGACAAACTCATTTACGGTTTACATCCTATGAAGAGGATATTTCCTGTTATAGCTGAAGTGTGAATCGGCCTTATGTTTTATGCCTCCAGACCCTATTTCCTGCCTCATCTCCCCCCTGAGAGATGTTATTTACAATGAATCTTTATGGGAAGCAGATGGACCTATTGTCCTTTTTCTGTAGCTGCTTCATGCTGGCTCGGGACACAGTCCCTACCTACCGGGGATCACCGAACTGCTCTATCTAGTGGAGGCAGGGTAGCCTCTTGATGGCCAGGGATGATGTCTTCGCCTGTACCTGGCTGGAACCTTTGTTGGATGATCATCTGAAACTTGACAGTATCTAGTGAGAGGAAATAAATTTGGTTAAAAGATTTAATGGGAACTTCAGAGGGTGGATACCAATACTCTCAGAAATGTTTGTCATAGTAATTTGCAGGAGAAAAAAACAAAACCTGGTCTGTTCTAGAATCTATGTGTTTCCTTAAAGTCTTAGCATAAATGATTCCGTTTTGGTTTGATTTGATCTGCAGGGGCCTAGCACTTGAGTTTAGTTCAAAGCAATGGCCTCCTAGAATTTTGTTTGAAAAATTCCCCCTTTTTTGGTCACACTCTCACTTAGTGCCCTAGCGCTAAGTTAGGGCCCTAGCGCCAATCTCAGTTGCCATCATTTTGGGTTTTTGGTCTCAGCAAGTCATTTATAGGTTATGGTGTCCTCATGGTTACACATTTCTTTAAGCTTCTGCCATTCCAGTTGAAGAGAGGCCATATGACATTCTAGAGATGGCTGCATGCAATCATTTAAAACCTTTGAGAGAATACAGCGCACCAGGGAGACTATTATTATGACTATTGGGAGGATAATACCAAGAGTTCAGAATATGCTCCTTATCCAAGGTCCCCATAAACCAAACCTCCTAAAATCAAATAGATAAAACAAGAGTTAAATAATGAACGTTTACTTACTTAACTAAGTAGTCTCTTTGTTAATCCCCATCACTGAATTTTTGTAATCTTTATTTGATGTATTTCCTTATAGGCCACAAGTGCCAGTGGCTGCACAGATACTTCTCTGTTCAGCGAATTTTATCATAACTTTCACAAGAGATTTTAAGGCTATTGTGTAGCTGTAGCCTTTACAGTAGAATTTCCTATAGAGCCTATCATGGGGGATACATTTCTATTCACTGCTTCTTTTATTCTAAACCAAGGAAAAAGGACTTACCAAATGATGCCCTTCTAGAATAGTGAAGGTCTCCTGACAATGTTCTCTTTAACCCATTATGAGGGTTAAGAGAAGTAAACCAGTGTTTTGTTTTTGACTGATTATGATGCAACGTATGTAACATTAAAGTTTCTTGCCTAGATTGGGCTGTCATCTTTTATCTGTCAAAGTACAAAGGAATCCTTGTATAAAGCTGACTGAAAACTCATTCACAAATAAAGGTACACCCCATTAGTGCATATAACAAACCCCTTGTCCACTTCTATTGTTCACAGAAACATAATCACAAAAAAATATTCAAAGATAAGAGTTTCATAATAGTAGAAGTCTTAATCTATGAACTTGGGAAAAGCTGTTCACATGAAGGATGCCATCTTTTTCCTGGGAGAAATTTCCCTGGTTAGCTTTACATCAAAGGTTCCAATGGTGCACAGTTTCAAAACTGTGGTGGGGCCCTTCTCAGCTGTTAGACCATGAACCCAAAGCCCAAGGTCCTGAAGTTTTGTTGTAGTGTGGATGGCAAGGACAATCTTTCTCTGATGTTTCCAAAAAATTCAAACCATAAAAAGCTTTAATTACCTGGTGAAAATATACTGTAGCATAATAATTTACTGTTATAACATCAGCCCTCTTGAATGGGAAAACTTTTATACACCCAGAAAACCTGCATTGAAAATAACAATTGAATGAAATTCCTTTATAAAATGTTTAAATGGCCCACCAGGTGACCAAATGTACCTGAAGATTTAATTGTCTTCCCAGGAATATGGGAGCAAGCATGGTTATAAGCTATTTTAAACAATTTCAGTATCAGCTGGTTTAACATGAAAATCTGACAAAGCATTTTCTTGTACTTAATTAATTTTTGTTTTACTTCAGTTAGTAGCCTTATACAAGGAAATTTGGTTATTTCTGTGGTTTAGAATAACTTAACATAATAACTATACTAAAGTATTAGAATTTTAGACATTCTATACAATTTTGGAACATATTTTAGTATTATTCACAAAAATACAAACTAAAGAAGATTGAACATCATTTTGGCAATCCTATGTACCTAAGCACTTTAAATAATCCGTTTACCTCTTTTCTGGATGTTTTCACAGGCCCTCTGATTCATCCTAAAAAGTCAGGCATTAAAAAAGAGAATTTTGAAACTGACATTTGATTTTGGAATTCCAAATTACCGTAAATTATTTATTTTGCCAAAATGATGACTAAAAAATTTTAAAGAAGTAAAAAACATTTATAACCGTTTACAAAATAAGAAACATATTCTATTGCTCTTACACACCTTGCATGTAAAACTGTTTCTAGTTGTCTTGATTATATGTTAAAATGGTGAACTTTAATGTAAATTCTGGTAAGTTATGTTCTGATAATTTTTGACAATTTCCAGCATAGCTAGGGGTATGGCCAACTCTGCACATCCACAGGCTTTACTTAGCTGAAAAGCAGGCAATCTAAACAATTTTCAAAAGCCAAAGAAGCAGTTTATGACCCTAAAGCATTTAGCAAACCTATTATTCGAACATAATTTAGACCACATGTTTACATTTTGAAGAAAATTGTGTTTTACCAACAATATTTATAACCATCTTTATTACCCAAAGATTACTATAGTCACGTGAACTAAAAGGCATTACATTTTCTAAAATGTGGGTAAATGGGGTGGCTTGCAAGATGGATGAATAGCAACAGCTCCCAGTGAGATCAACGCAGAAGGTGAGTCATTTCTGCATTTCCAACTGAGGTACACAGCTCATCTCATTGGGACTGGTTAGACAGTGGGTGAAGCCCATAGAGGGTGAGTTGAAACAGGGTGGTGTGTCACCTCACCTGGGAAGTGAAAGGGATCGAGGAACTCCCTCCCCTAACCAAGGGAAGCCTTGAGGGAATGTGTTGTGAGGAACGGAGCATTCCAGTCCAGAAACTACACATTTCCCACAGTCTTTGCAACCCGCAGAACAGGAGATCCCCTCAGGTGCCTATGCCACCAGGGCCCTGGGTTTCAAGCACAAAACTGTTCAGCCGTTTGGCCAGACAACAGGCTAGCTGCAGGAGATTTTTTTCATACCCCAGTGGCTCCCAGAATGCCAGCGAGACAGAACTGCTTACTCCCCTGGAAAGGACGCTGAAGCCAGGGAGCCAAGTGGTCTAGCTCAGCAATTCCCACCCCCATGGAGCCCAGCAAGCTAAGATCCACTGGCTTGAAATTTTCACCGCCAGCACAGCAGCCTGAAGTCAACCTGGGATGCTACAAGTTGGTGGGAGGAGGGATGTCTGCCATAACTGAGGCTTCAGTAGGCAGTTTTCCCCTCACAGTGTAAACAAACCCTCTAATAAGATTGAACTGGGCGGAGCCCACCACAGCTCTGCAAAGCCACTGTAGCCAGACTGCCTCTCTAGATTCTTTCTCTCTGGGCAGGACATCTCTGGAAGAAAGGCAGCAGCCCCAGTCAGGGGCTTATAAATAAAACTGTCATCTCCCTAGTATAGAGCACCTGGGGCAAGGGCTGGATGTAGGTGCAGCTTCAGCAGACTTAAACTTTCCTCTTGCCAGCTCTGAAGAGAGCAGTAAATCTCCCAGCACAGTGCTGAAGCTCTGCTAAGGTACAGACTGCCTCCTCAAGTGCGACCCTGAAACCCATGCATTCTGACTGAAAGACACCTCCCAGCACGGGTCGACAGACACCTCATACAGGAGAGCTCTGGTTGGCGTCTGGTAGGTGCCTCTCTGGGATAAAGCTTCCAGAGGAAGGAACAGGCAGAAAACTTTGCTGTTTTGCAGCCTCCGCTGGTGATACCCAAGCAAACAGGTTCTGGACTGGACTCCCAGCAAACTCCAGCAGACCTGCAGCAGAGGGGCCTGACCATTAGAAGGAAAACTAACAAACTGAAAGGAATAGCATCAACATCAACAAAAAAAAGTTTACACAGAAACCCCATCCAAAGGTCACCATTATCAAAGACCAAAGCTACATAAATCCATGAAGATGAGAAAAAAACAGTGCAAAAAAACTGAAATTTCCAAAAACCAGAATGCCTCCTTTCCTCCAAAGGATCATAACTCCTTGGCAACAAGGGAACAAAACTGGACAGAGAATGAGTTTGACAAATTGACAGAAGTGGTTCAGAAGGCAGATAATAGCAAACTCCTCCAAGATAAAAGAGCATGTACTAACCCAATGCAAGGACGCTAAGAAACTTGAAAAAATGTTAGAAGAATTACTAACTAGAATAACCAGTTTAGAGAAAAACATAAATAACCTGAAAAACACGGCATGAGAACTTCGTGAAGCATAGACAATATCAAGAGCCAAATTGATCAAGCAGAAGAAAGGATATTAAAGATTGAAGATCAACTTAATGAAATAAAGCGGGAAGACAAGACTGAAGAAAAAAGAATGAAAAGGAACGAACAAAGCCTCCAAGAAATATGGGACTATGTGAAAAAAAAAGAAACAAAACAAAACAAAACAGAAAATACATTTGACTGGTGTGCCTGAAACTGATGGGAAGAATGGAACCAAGTTGGAAAACACCCTTCAGGATATTATCCAGGAGAAATCACCCAACCTAGCAAGACAGGACAACATTCAAATTTGAAAAATACTGAGAACACCACAAAGATACTCCTCGAGAAGAGCGACCCCAAGACACTTGTCAGATTCACCAAGGTTGAAATGAAGGAAAAAATGTTAAGGGCAGCCAGAGAGAAAGGTTGAATCACCCGCAAAGGGAAGCCCATCAGACTAATAGTGAATTTCTCTGCAGAAGAGCATGGGGCCAATATTCAACATTCTTAAAGAAAAGAATTTTCAACCCAGAATTTCAAATCCAGCCAAATAAGCTTCATAAGCAAAGAAGAAAAAAAAAATCCTTTACAGACAAGCAAATGCAGAGAAATTTGTCACCACCATGCCTGCCTTAGAACAGCTCCAGAAGGAAGCACTAAACATGAAAAGAACAACCAGTAGCAGCCACTGCAAAAACATACCAAATTTTAAAGACCATCAACACTATGAAAAAACTGCATCAACTAACGGGCAAAATAACCAGCTAGCATCACAATGACAGGATCAAAATATTAACCTTAAATGTAAGCAGGCTAAATGCCCAAATTAAAAGACACAGACTGGCAAATTGGATAGTCAAGACCCATCAATGTGCTGTAATCAGGAGACCCATCTCACGTGCAAATACACACATAGGCTCAAAATAAACGGATGGAGGAATATTTACCAAGCAAATGGAAAGCATAAAAAAAGCGGGGGTTGCAATTCTAGTCTCTGATAAAACAGACTTTAAACCAACAAAGATCAAAAAAGACAAAGCATCACATAATTATAAAGGGATCAATGCAACAAGAAGAGCTATCTTAAAAATATATGCACTTAATAGAGGAGCACCCAGATTCATAGAGCAAATTCTTAGAGATTTATGAAGAGATTTATACTCCCATACAATAACAGTGGGAGACTTTAACACCCCACTGTCAATATTAGACTGATCAATGAGACAGAAAATTAACAAGAATATTCAAGACTTTAACTCAACTCTGGACAAAAGGGATTTAATAAACACATACAGGACTCTCCGCCACAAATCAACAGAATATACATTCTCCTCCAAACTACATTGCATTTATTCTAAAAGTGACCCCATACTTGGAAGTAAAACACTGCTCAGCAAATGCAAAAGAAGGGAAATTATAACAGTCTCTCAGACCACAGTGCAAATTACAGCCCAGCATTAATAAACTCACCCAAAACCGCACAGTTACATGGAAACTGAACAACCTGTTCCTGAATGACTACTGGGTAAATAACGAAATTAAGGCAGAAATAAATAAGTTCTTTGAAACAAATGAGAACAAAGACACAATGTAACAGAATCCCTGAGACACAGCTACAGCAGTGTTTAGAGGAAAATTTATAGCAGTAAATGCCCACAGGAGAAAGTGGGAAAGATCTAAAAGTGACACTCTAACATCACAATTAAAAGAACTAGAGAAGCAAAAGCAAACAAATTCAAAAGCTAGCAGAAGGCAAGAAATAACTAAGATCAGAGCAGAACTGAAAAAGATAGACACAAAATCCCTTCAAAAAAATCAATGAACCCAAGAGCTGCTTTTTTGAAAAGATTAACAAAATAGACTGCTAGCTAGGCTAATAAAGATGAAAAGAGAGAAGAATGAAATAGTCACAATAAAAATAATAAAGTGGAAATTACCACAGATCCCAGATAAATATAAACTACCACCAAATAATACTATAAACACCTCTACCCAAATAAACTTGGAAATATAGAAGAAATGGATAAATTGCTGAACACATACAACCCCCCCCCAAAGACTGAATCAGGAAGAAGTCGAATCTGAATAGACCAATAACAAGTTCTGAAATTGAGGCAGTAATTAATAGCTTACCAACCAAAAAAAAAAAAAAAACCCAGGACCAGATGGATTCACAGCCAAATTCTACCAGAGGTACAAAGAGGAGCTGGAACCATTACTTCTAAAACTACTCCAAACAATAGAAAATGAGGGGCTCCTCCCTAACTCATTTTATAAGACCAGCATCATCCTGATACCAAAACCTGCCAGAGACACAATAAAAAAAAAAAGAAATTTCAGGGGAATATCCCTAAGAAACATCAATGTACAAATCCTGTATAAAATACTGGTAAATCGAATCCAGCAGCACATCAAAATCTTAACCACCACGATCAAGTCGGCTTCAACCCTTGGATGCTAGCCTGGTTCAACCTACACAAATCAATAAATGTAATCCATAACACAGAACCAATGACAAAAAACCACATGATAATCTCAATAGATGCAGAAAAGGCCTTCCATAAAATTCAACAACCCTTCATGCTAAATACCCTCAATAAACTAGGTATTGATGGAACATATCTCAAAATAATAAGAGCTGTTTATGACAAACCCACAGCCAATATTATACTGAATGGGCAAAACCTGGAAGCATTCTCTTTGAAAACTGGCACAAGACAAGGATGCCCTGTCTCACCACTCTTATTCAACATAGTCTTGGAAGTTCCGGCCAGGGCAATCAGCCAAGAGAAGGAAAGAAAGGGTATTCAAATAGGAAGAGAGGAAGTCAAATTTTCTCTGTCTGCAGATGACATGATTGTACATTTAGAAAACCCCATCGTCTCAGCCCAAAATCTCCTTAAGCTGATAAGCAACTTCAGCAAAGTATCAGGATACAAAATCAATGTGAAAAAATCACAAGCATTCTTATACACCAATAATAGGCAAACAGAGAGCCAAGTCATGAGTGAACTCCCATTCATAATTGCTACAAAGAGAATACAATACCTAGGAATACAACTTACAGCGGATGTGAGTGACCTCTTCAAGGAGAACTACAAACCACTGCTCAAGGAATTAAGAGAGGACAGAAACAAATAGAAAAATATTCCATGCTCATGGATAGTAAAAATTAATATCATGAAAATGGCCTTCCTGCCCAAAGTAATTTATAGATTCACTGCTATTCCCATCAATCTACCATTGACTTTCTTAAAAGAATTAGATAAAACTACTTTAAATTTCATATGGAACCAAAAAAGAGCCCGTAGAACCAAGAAAATCCTAAGCAAAAAATCAAAGCTGGAGGCATCATGCTACCTGACTTTAAAGTATACTGCAAGGCTACAGTAACCAAAACAGTATAGTACTAGTACCAAAAGTGATATATAGACTAATGGAGCAGAACAGAGGCCTCAGAAATAGTGCCACACATGTACAACCATCTGATCTTTGACAAACCTGACAAAAACAAGCAATGGGGAAAGATTCCTTATTTAATAAACGGTGTTGGGAAAACTGGCTAGCCTTATGTGAAAAAATGAAACTGGGCCTATTCTTTACAATTTATACAAAAAGTAACTCAAGATGAATTAAAGACTTAAATGTAAGGCCTAAAACCATAAAAGCTCTAGAAGAAATCTTAGGCAATACCATTCAGGACATAGGAATGGGCAAAGACTTCATGACTAAAACACCAAAAGTAATGGCAACAAAAGCCAAAATTGACAAATGGGATCGATTTAAACTAAAGAGCTTCTGCACAGCAAGAGAAACTATCATCAGAATGAACAGGCAACCTACAGAATGGGAGAAAATTTTTGCAATTTATCCACCTGACAAAGGGCTAAGATCCAGAATCTAAGACAAAATTAAACAAATTTACAAGAAAAAAAACAACCCCATCAAAAAGTGAGAGAAGGATATGACCAGACATATCTCAAAAGAAGACATTTATTCTGCCAACAAACATATGAAAAAAAGCTCATCATCACTGGTCATTAGAGAAATGCAAATCAAAATCACAATGAGATACCATCTCATGCCAGTTAGAATGGCGATTATTAAAAAGTCAGGAAACAACAGATGCTGGAGAGGATGTGGAGAAATAGGAACACTTTTACACTGTTGGTGGGAGTGTAAGTTAGTTCAACCATTGTGGAAGACAGTGTGGTGATTCCTCAAGGAACTGGAACTAGAAATACCATTTGACCCAGCAATTCCACCACTGAGTATATACCCAGGGAATTATAAATCATTCTACTATAAAGACATATGCATGCGTATGTTTATGGCTGCACTGTTCACAATAGGAAAGACTTGTAACCAACCCAAATGCCCATCTGTGATAGACAGGATAAGAAAAATGTGGCACATATACACCATAGAATACTATGCAGCCATAAAAATGTATGAATTCATGTCCTTTGCAGGAACATGGATGAACCTGGAAACCATCATTCTCAGCAAACTAACACAGAATCAGAAAACTAAGCACCACATGTTCTCACTCATAAGTGGGAGTTGAACAATGAGAACGCATGGATACAGGGAGGGGAACATCACACAGTGGGGCCTGTCAGGGGGTTGGGGGCTAGGGGAAGGATAGCATTAGGAGAAATACCTAATGTAGACGACAGGTTGATGGGTGCAACAAACCACCATATCACGCATATACCTATGTAACAAACCTGCACATTCTGCACATGCATCCCAGAACTTAAGTATAAAAAAAAAGCATTAGATTTTCTACCTTTTTGACAAAATATTTTATTTAATCTCTTATTATTTATTAAACCAATTAATTTAAAACTATATAGCAGGGATAAACAGTGACTTCTACTTTATATTTAACCAGTTTGCATGCAAGAAATAGGTAAGAGACAGAATGGTAAGAAATTTTTATTCTTTTCCCTGCGTGCTGAGTTTCAGGGGTCTTTCTTTCTGAGTAGCCCCAGCAATCCTTCATGACTGTATGGAAGCAAACACATTGCATAAATTAAGAATTTAATTAGAATGAATTAAATTGTTAATGAATTCAAAATTTTTACAAATAGTTTAAACATTTTGGAGTAATTTTGCAGAGAGAGAAATATAACTCAAATTTTAAGTATGCTCAGTACACTTAAAGTATCAGGAAGCCTAAAATTCAAGAAGTTAGTTTAAGAATAGAAAGCCTGTATGCTCCACTATTTCCTGTGGGCCTAACAAAGGTAACTTAAGAATTCCAGATAAATGGAATGAATGATGACTTGGTAGAAATGCAAAGGAAACAAAATAATTATTCAAAGAACCAAATAAAAGCCTTTCACTAGAGACTAAAAAGCATCATGGTTTTATATATATGGATACCCAAGCAAAGCCAGAAGAGAATAAACAGCAAACAAGTGAAAACTAGAAGCAAAAACAAATAAAGAGAAACCAACCCTAAATTTTCATACTCAATTTACCCTGGAGGCTACAGAGTTACACAGGGCCCCCCCCAAAACACACACAATGTATATTCTATTTCTGTTACACAATTTCATACCCTTAAGTTTACCAATATTATTATACATCCTGTGGAATTAACAAATTCACTTTAGGCACATAACCAACAAGTACTCTACACTATCCATGCAAAAGAGTAAACACAGTGTGAAGTAACGCAAGTATGTATGTGAAATTTGGCTTTACTCTAAATCCAGCTTCATGCTTAACTATATTAAAAAAATTGCCAAGCTGCTGATGCATCTGTACAATACTTTTTATTTTACTTTAATCAAGACTAAGAGCTTTATGAAAATGTTAATTAGCCAAATGTCTCCAATTCTTTATTAGGTTTTAAATAATATTATATTTTTAAACTTTTACACATCTTTCTCCCCTACTTAACGGTTTCTTACCACATTGTATCATAAATAACCTTTTAAAATCTGTAATTTGAACTAACCTTTAGATAACTTCTGATTTAGACAAAATTATCCCTTTTCCCACTAATAAAGTAATTCTTTCTGACACATTCTTAAATACAGAATTACTTGTTAACTAGAATTTTATCCTTAGTACTCTAAAACTTTAGTGAAACCCTAACTTTGGGATTTCCTCTTCCTCCTGGCTGGCTCGCCAAAATATGTTATGGTGGAGGGTGTCCAGGTTCTTGGCATCTCGAACAAAGAATTGGACAAAACACACAAAGCAAGGAAGGAATGTAGGGATTTATTGAAAAATTGAAGTACACTCCACAATGTGGGAGCAAGCCCAAGCATAAGGACTCAAGGGCACCATTACAGAATTTTTGGGAGTTTAAATACCACCTAGATGATTGCATTGGTTACTTTGTGTATGCCCTATGTAAATGGAGAGGATGAAGTAAAGTTACAAAGTCATTTACTGCATACGGCCTATGGAAAGGATATATACTGTATAGCTGAAGTGTGAATCGGCTTTATGTTCCCTGCCTCCACACCCTATTTTCTTGCCTCATTTCTATTCCAAAGAATGCTCTGTGTGCACCTAAGAATGTTTGTTTTTTAATGAGTGTTTTACATATGTGTAGTTTAATCATAGTGTTATTTAATTATTCTATTTCTTTGTTGATCTGTCTGCTGTTCTTGTCCTTGTGGGAAAGTGGTGTACTGAAGTCTTCAATTATTGTTAAATTGTCTATTATTTCTTTCAATTTACCATATTTTACTTTATATATTTTTTGAACTCCGTTGCTAGGTCCAGGTAAGTTTTTATGTCTTCTTCAGTAATTAACTTTTGTCATTATAAAATGCCTTCCTTTGGCTCTATGTGATTTTTGTTTACTAATGTGTATTTTGTCTGTAATAGTATAGTCACTTCAGCTGTTTTTTAGTTTATGTTTGCTTGGTAAGTTTCCCCCTTCTTTTACTTGCAACCTATTTTTACTTTTTTTTTCTTTTTTTTTGGCTAAATCTGTCTCTTTTTGACAGCATACAATTGAATCACATTTTTAAAGTTCATTCTACTGAAATTTACCTTTTGATTGAAGCCTTTATTTCACTCACATCTAACATGATTACTGAGAAGGTACTATTTACATATACCAATTTTTAGTTAATTAATAAATGAACTTTATTTTTTAATAATTTTAGATTTTCAGAGATGTTGTCAAGATGGTACAGAGTACCTACATATGCTACACTCAGCTTTCCCTTATATATTAGTATGGTACACTTGTGTACAGTTGATAAATCAAAGTTTTATTTTAAAAGTTCTGGGGAACATGTGTTTTTTGGCTCCATGGATAAGTTCTTTGTGTTGATTTCTGAGATTTTGGTGCACCAGTCACCTGAGCTGTGTACACTGTACCCAATGTGTAGTCTTTCATTTCTTACCTCCATCCCATTCTTACCCCGAGTCCCCGAAGTCCACATTATATTAGTCTTATGCATTTGCATCCTCATAGCTTAGCTCCTACTCATAAGTGAGAACATACAATATTTGGTTTTCCATTCCTGAGTTACTTCAGTTAGAATAAGGGTCTCCAGTTCCATCCAGGTTGCTGTGAATGCCTATATATATCACATTTTCTTTATTCACTCATTAGTTGGTGGGGAGTTAGGCTGGTTTCATATTTTTGAAGTTGCAAATTGTACTGCTATAAACATGTATGTGTAAGTGTCTTTTTTGTATAATGACATTTTCCTCTAGGTAGACACCCAGTAGTAGAATTGCTGGATCAAATAATAGTTCTACTTTTAGTTCTTTAAGAAATCTTCTTACTGCTTTTTATAGTTGTTGTACTAGTTTACACTCCCACCAGCAGTGTAAAAGTGTTCCCTTTTAACCACATCCATATCAACATCTATTTTTTTTAATGGCCATTCTTGCAGGAGTGAGATGGTATCACACTGTGGTTTTAATTTGCAGTTCCCTGATCATTGGTGGTGTAGAGCATTTTTTCGTGTTTGCTGACCATTTCTATATCTTTTATTGAGAATTGTCTATTCATGTCCTTTGCTCACTTTTTGATGAATTTTTTTTTTCTTGCTGATTTGTTTGAGTTCCTTGTAGATTTTGGATATTAGTTTTTTTGTTGGATACTGAGTTTGCAAAGATTTCCTCCCACTCTGTGGATTGTCTGTTTACTGATTATTTTCTGTGCAGAAAATTTTAGTTTAATTATGTCTCATCTATTTAATTTTGTTTTTGTTGCATTTACTTTTGGATTCTTGGTCATAAAGTTTTTGCCTAAGTCAATGTCTAGAAGGATATTTCCTATCCTATCTTCCAGAATTCTTATGGTTTCAGGTGTTAGATTTAAGTATTTGATCCATCTTGCATTGACTGTTGTATAAGGTGATAGATGAGGATCCAGTTTCATTCTTCTACATATGGCTTGCCTATTATCCTAGCATCATTTGTTGAAAGGGTGTCCTTTTCCCACTTTATGATTTTTGCTTGCTTTGTCAGAGATCAGTTGGCTGTATTTGCCTTCATTTTTGAGTTCTCTATTTAGTTCCATTGGTCTACATGCCTATTTTTATACCAGTACTGTACTGTTTTGGTGACTGTAGCCTTATAGTATTGTTTGAAGTCAGGTAATGTGATGCCTCCAAATTTGTTTCTTTGGCTTCGTCTTACTTTGGCTTTTCAGGCTCTTTATGGTTCCATATGAATTTTAGGATTGTTTCTTCTACTTCCGTGAAGAACGATGTTGGTAATTAGGTGAGAGTTGTATTGAATTTGTAGATTGCTTTTGGCAGTATGGTCATTTTCACAATATTGACTCTACTCATCCATGAGCATGGAATGTGTTTTCATTAGTGTGTGTCATTTATAATTTGTTTCAACCATGTTTTGTAGTTTTCTTTGTAGAGGTCTTTCACCTCCTTGATTAGGTATATTTCCAAGTACTTTTTTTTTTTTTTGCAACTGTTGTAAAGCGGTTGAGTTCTTGTTTTGATTCACAGCTTGGTCGTTGGTGGTGTATAGCAGACTTGTGTACATTGATTTTTTATCCTGAAATTTTACTGAATTTATTTATCAGTTCTAGGAGCTTTTTAAATGTCTCTTTAGGGTTTTCTAGTTATATGATCATATCATCAGTGAGCAGCGATATTTTGACTTCTGTATTTATTTGGATGTCCTTCATTTCTTTCTCTTGTTTGATTATTCTGGCTAGGACTTCCAGTACTACGTTGAATAGAAGTGGTGAGAGTGGGCATACTTGCATTGTTCCAGTTCTCAGGGGGAATGCTTCCAACATTTCTCTGTTCGATATAATATTGGCTATGGGTTTGTCAGAGATGGCTTTTATTACATTGAGATATGTCCCTTTTATGCCGATTTTTCTGAGAGTTTTAATCATAAATGGATGCTGGATTTTGTCAAATGCTTTTTCAGTATCTATAGACATAATAATATTTTTGTTTTTAATTTTGTTTTTGTGGTGTATCACATTTATTGACATGAGTATGCTAAACCATCCCTGCATCCCTGGTATTAGACCCACTTGATCATGATGTATTATCTTTTTGATATGCTGTTGGATTTGGTGAGCTGGTATTTTATTGAGGACTTTTGCATTGATGTTTCTCGTGGATAGTGGTCTGTCATTTTATTTTTTATGGCCTTTCCTGGCTTTGATATTAGGGTGACACTGGCTTCGTAGAATAATATAGATAGGATTCCTTCTTTCTCTATCTTTTGGAATAGTTTCTATAAGATTGGTACCAATTCTTTGAATGTCTGATAGAACTCAGCTGTAAATCCATCTGGTCTTGGATTTTGTTGTTTACAATTTTTTTTTTATTACTGTTTCAGTCCTGCTACCTGTTATTGGTCTGTTCAGAGATTTTATTTCTGCCTGACTTAATCAAGGAGGGTTGCATATTTCCAGGAATTTATTCATCTTTTTTAGGTTTTCTAGTTTGTGTGCATAAATGTGTTCCTAGTAGCTTTGGGTGATTTTTTCTATTTCTGTGGTATCATTTGTAATATCTTCCATTTTATTTCTAATGGAGCTTATTTGGATCTCCTCTCTTCTTTTCTTGGTTAATCTCACTAATGGCCTATCCATTTTGTTTATCTTTTGAAGGAACCCCCTCTTTCTTTCGTTTATCTATGGTAATGTCTTTTTTGTTTCAATTTCATGTAGTCCTGATCTTTGTTATTTATTTTCTTCTGCTGGGTTTCAGTTTGGTTTTTGTTGTTTCTCTAGTTCCTTGAGGTGTGAGCTTAGATTGTCTATTTGTGCTCTTTGAGACTATTTGATATAGGCATTTAATCCAATGAATTTTTCTCTTAACATTGCTTTTGCTGTATTCTGGAGATTTTGGTAAGTTGTGTAACTGTTCTTGTGCATTTCAGAGAATTTTTAAATTTCCATTTTGATTTTATTGTTGATCAAAATATCATTAAAAGGCAGATTGTTTGATTTCTGTATATTTGTATAGTTTTGAGGGTTCCTTTTGAAGTTAATTTCCAGTTTCATTCTACTGTGGTCTGAGGATACTTGATATAATTTTGATTTTCTTTTTTCCTTTTTTTTTTAAATTATGCTTTAGGTTCTAGGGTACACGTACACAATATGCAGGTAAGTTACATATGTATACATGTGCCATGTTGGTGTGCTGCACCCATTAACTCGTCATTTAACATTAGGTATGTCTCCTAATGCTAACCCTCCCTCTGCCCCTACCTCACAACAGGCCCCGGTGTGTGATATTCCCCTTCCTGTGTCCATGCGTTCTCATTGTTCAGTTCCCACATATGAGTGAGAACATGCAGTGTTTGGTTTTTTGTCCTTGCAATAGTTTGCTGAGAATGATGGCTTCCAGTTTCATCCATGTCCCTACAAAGGACATGAACTCATCATTTTTTATGGCTGCATAGTATTCCATGGTGTATATGTGCCACATTTTCTAATCCAGTCTGCCATTGTTGGACATTTGGATTCATTCCAAGTCTTTGCTATTGTGAATAGTGCTGCAATAAACATAGGTGCGCATGTATCTTTATAGCAGCATGTTTTATAATCTTTGGTTATATACCCAGTAATGGGATGGCTGGGTCAAATGGTATTTCAAGTTCTAGATCACTGAGGAATCACCACACTGACGTCCACAATGGTTGAACTAGTTTACAGTCTCACCAGCAGTGTAAAAGTGTTCCTATTTCTCCACATCCTCTCCAGCACCTGTTGTTTCCTGACATTTTAATGATCGCCATTCTAACTGGTGTGAGATGGTATCTCACTGTGGTTTTGATTTGCATTTGTCTGACGGCCAGTGATGATGAGCAGTTTTTCATGTGTCTTTTGGCTGCATAAATGTCTTGTTTTGAGAAGTGTCTGTTCATATCCTTCGCCCACTTTTTGATAGGCTTGTTTCTTTCTTGTAAATTTGTTTCAGTTCATTGTAGATTCTGGATATTAGCCCTTTCTCAGATGAGGAGATTGCAAAAATTTTCTCCCATTCTGTAGGTTGCCTGTTCACTCTGATGGTAGTTGCTTTTGCTGTGCAGAAGCTCTTTAGTTTGATTAGATCCCATTTATCAATTTTGGCTTTTGTTGCCATTGCTTTTGGTGTTTTAGACATGAAGTCCTTGCACATGCCTATGTCCTGAATGGTATTGCCTAGGTTTTCTTCTAGGGTTTTTATGGTTTTAGGTCTGATATTTAAGTCTTTAATCCATCTTGAATTGATTTTTGTATAAGGTGTAAGGAAGGGATCCAGTTTCAGCTTTCTACATATGGGTAGCCAGTTTTCCCAGCACCATTTATTAAATAGGGAATCCTTTCCCCATTGCTTGTTTTTGTCAGGTTTGTCAAAGTCAGATGGTTGTAGATATGCGGCGTTATTTCTGAGGGCTCTGTTCTGTTCCATTGGTCTATATCTCTGTTTTGGTACCAGTACCATGTTGTTTTGGTTACTGTAGCCCTGTAGTATAGCTTGAAGTCAGGTAGCGTGATGCCTCCAGCTTTGTTCTTTTGGCTTAGGATTGACTTGGCAATGCGGGCTCTTTTATGGTTCCATATGAACTTTAAAGTAGTTTTTTCCAATTCTGTGAAGAAAGTAATTGGTAGCTTGATGGGGATGGAATTGAATCTACAAATTACCTTGAGCAGTATGGCCATTTTCATGATATTGATTTCTTCTTACCCATGAGCATGGAATGGTCTTCCATTTGTTTGTATCCTCTTTGATTTCATTGAGCAGTGGTTTGTAGTTCTCCTTCAAGAGGTCCTTCACATCCCTTGTAAGTTGGATTCTTAGGTATTTTACTCTCTTTGAAGCAATTGTGAATGGGAGTTCACTCATGATTTGGCTCTCTGTCTGTTATTGGTGTATAAGAATGCTTGTGATTTTTGTACATTGATTTTGTATCCTGAGACTTTGCTGAAGTTGCTTATCAGCTTAAGGAGATTTTGGGCTGAGACAATTGGGTTTTCTAGATATACAATCATGTCATCTGCAAACAGGGACAATTTGACTTCCTCTTTTCCTAATTGAATACCCTTTATTTCTTTCTCCTGCCTGATTGCCCTGGCAACTACCACCACTATGTTGAATAGGAGTGGTGAGAGAGGGCATCCCTGTCTTGTGGCAGTTTTCAAAGGGAATGCTTCCAGTTTTTGCCCATTCAGTATGATATTGGCTGTGGGTTTGTCATTGATAACTCTTATTATTTTGAGATACATCCAATCAATACCTTATTTATTGAGAGTTTTTAGCATGAAGGGGTGTTGAATTTTCTCAAAGGCCTTTTCTGCATCTATTGAAATAATTATGTGGTTTTGTCATTGGTTCTGTTTATATGCTGGATTACATTTATTGATTTGCATATGTTGAACCAGCCTTGCATCCCAGGGATGAAGCCCACTTGATCATGGTGGATAAGCTTTTTGATGTGCTGCTGGATTCGGTTTGCCAGTATTTTATTGAGGATTTTTGCATCGATGTTCATCAGAGATATTGGTCTAAAATTCTCTTTTTTTGTTGCTTTGGTATCAGCATGATGCTGGCCTCATAAAATGAGTTAGGGAGGATTCCCTCTTTTTCTATTGATGGGAATAATTTCAGAAGGAATGGTACCAGCTCCTCCTTGTACCTCTGGTAGAATTCGGCTGTGAATCCATCTGGTCCTGGACTGTTTTTGGGTGGTAAGCTATTATCTATTGCCTCAATTTCAGAGCCTGTTATTGGTCTATTCAGAGATTCATCTTCTTCCTGGTTTAGTCTTGGGAGAGCGTATGTGTCGAGGAATTTATCTATTTCTTCTGGATTTTCTAGTTTATTTGCATAGAGGTGTTGATAGTATTCTCTGATGGTAGTTTGTATTTCTGTGGGATTGTTGGTGATATCCCCCTTATCATTTTTTATTGTGTCTATTTGATTCTTCTCTCTTTTCTTCTTTATTAGTCTTGCTAGTGATCTATCAATGTTGTTGATCTTTTCAAAAAACCAGCTCCTGGATTCATTGATTTTTTGAAGGGTTTTTTGTGTCTCTATTTCCTTCACTTCTGCTCTGGTATCGGTTGTTCCTTTCCATGTTTAGTGCTTCCTTCAGGAGCTCTTTTAGGGCAGGCCTGGTGGTGACAAAATCTCTCAGCATTTGCTTGTCTGTAAAGTATTTGATTTCTCCTTCACTTATGAAGCTTAGTTTGGCTGGATATGAAATTCTGGGTTGAAAATTCTTTTCTTTAAGAATGTTGAATATTGGCCCCCACTCTCCTCTGGTTTGTAGAGTTTCTGCCGAGAGATCTGCTGTTAGTCTCATGGGCTTCCCTTTGTGGGTAACCCGACTTTTCTCTCTGGCTGCCCTTAACATTTTTTCCTTCATTTCAACTTTGGTGAATCTGACAATTATGTGTCTCAGAGTTGCTCCTCTCGAGGAGTATCTTTGTGGCATTCTCTTTATTTCCTGAATCTGAATGTTGGCCTGCCTTGCTAGATTGAGGAAGTTCTCCTGGATAATATCCTGCAGAGTGTTTTCCAAGTTGGTTCCTTTCTCCCCGTCACTTTCAGGTACACCAGTCAGATGTAGATTTGGTCTTTTCACATAGTCCCATATTTCTTGGAGGCTTTGTTGATTTCTTTTTATTCTTTTTTCTCTAAAGTACTCTTCTCACTTCATTTCATCTTCCATCACTGATACCCTTTCTTCCAGTTGATCGAATCATCTATTGAGGTTTGTGCATGCATTATGTAGTTCTCATGCCATGGTTTTCAGCTCCATCAGGTCCCTGAAGGACTTCTGTGCATTGGTTATTCTAGTTAGCCATTCGTCTAATTTTTTTTCAAGGTTTTTAACTTCTTTGCCATGGATTTGAACTTCCTCCTTTAGCTTGGAGTAGTCTGATCATCTGAAGCTTTCTTCTCTCAACTCGTCATAGTCATTCTCCATCCAGCTTTGCTCCATTGCTGGTGAGGAGCTGCATTCCTTTGGAGGAGGAGAGGTGTTCCGATTTTTAGAGTTTCCAGTTTTTGTGCTCTGTTTTTTCTCCATCTTTGTGGTTTTATCTACCTTTGGTCTTTGATGATGGTGACGTACAGATGGGGTTTTGGTGTGGATGTCCTTTCTGTTTGTTAGTTTTCCTTCTAACAGTCAGAACCCTCATCTGCAGGTGTGTTGGAGTTTGCCAGAGGTCCACTCTAGACCTTGTTTGCCTGGGTATCAGCAGCAGAGGCTGCAGAACAGCTGATATTGGTGAACAGCAAATGTTGCTGTCTGATCATTTCTCTGGAAGTTTTGTCTCAGAGGAGTACCTAGCCATGTGAGGTGTCAGTCTGCCCCTACTGGGGGATGCCTCCCAGTTACGCTATTCAGGGGTCAGGGATCCATTTGAGGAGGCAGTCTGTCCGTTCTCAGATCTCCAGCTGTGTCCTGGGAGAACCACTACTCTCTTCACTGCTGTCAGACAGGGACATTTAAGTCTGCAGAGGTTTCTGCTGCCTTTTATTTGGCTATGCCCTACCCCCAGAGGTGGAGTCTACAGAAGCAGGCAGGCCTCCTTGAGCTGCAGTGTGCTCCACCCAGTTCGAGCTTCTCGGCTACTTTGTTTACCTACTGAAGCCTTGGCAATGGCAGGCGCCCTTCCCCCAGCCTTGCTGCCGCCTTCCAGTTTGATCTCAGACTGCTGTGCTAGCAATGATTGAGGTTCTGTGGGTGTAGGACCCTCCGAGCCAGGCACGGGATATAATCTCCTGGTGTGCCATTTGCTAAGACCATTGGAAAAGCACAGTATTAGGGTGGGAGTGACCCAATTTTCCAGGTGCCATCTCCCTGACCTCTTGTGCTTCCCAGGTAAGGTGATGACTCGCCCTGCTTCAGCTCATGCTCAGTGCACTGTACCCACTGTCCTGTACCCACTTTCTGACACTCCCCAGTGAGATGAACCCGGTACCTCAGTTGGAAATGCAGAAATCACCTGTCTTCTGCATCGCTCATGCTGGGAGCTGTAGACTGAAGCTGTTCCTATTTGGCCACCTTGGCTCCACACTCCAGGTTGTTTCAATTGCCATTGTTTTAAAACCCATGTGAGGCTGAGCACGGTAACTCATACCTGTAATCCCACTGCTTTGGGAGACCAAGGTGGGAGGATTGCTGGAATGTCAGGAGTTTGAGACAAGCCGGAGCAACATAGTGACACCTAATCTCTATAAAAGTATTAAAAATTAGCTGGGCATGGTGACATAACATGCACCTGTAATTTCAGCTACTCAGGAGGCTGAAGTGGGAGGATTGCCTGAGCCCTGGAGTTCAAGGTTACTCTGATCTGTGGTAATGTAACTGCACTCCAGCCTGGGCAACAGAGAGAAACCGTGTCTCTTTAAAAAAAAAAACCCATTGTCTTTCTGTGTAACCCATTTAAATAAATAAAAGCCCATCGTCTTTCTGTGTGAACTGTTTCCAGGAAGATAGGGTAGGCCAAAAAGCTAAGCATTGTTTTCTTTGAGATACTGTCTTACTCTGTCACCCAGACTAGAGTATAGTAGCACGATCATGGCCCACTGCAATCTCTGTCTCCCATACTCAAGCAATCCTCCAACCTCAACCACTGGAATGGCTTGCACTACAGGTACACACCACCATGCCTGGCTGGTTTATTTTTGTAGAGGCAAGGTTTTGCCCTGCTGCCCAGGATGGTCTTGAACTCCTTAGTTCAAGAGATCCGCTGTTCTCAGCCTCCCAAAGTGCTAGGATTACAGGCATGAGCCACCATGCCTGGCCAGCAATGTTATTTTGTAATGCCTACATTTGCAGTTGCTTTACAGTGAAGTGGAAGCCTTGTTTTTACTGTGTAACTTGTGTTATTCCCAAAGAATATAAAAGCTGTTTTGTTAACCACCAAATAACATCAGCAGAGGTTGGTGTTTTGTATTGGTAATCCAATAAAAAGCCTGTAGAAGTATACATAATTGCTAAGGCATATTTAATGGTTCCTGCCACTTGCAGAGAGAGAACCAATGAAATTGTTTTCCAAGTTTTGATTGACCTTTCTATGTAAATTTATCCTTCCATAAGGTAGGCCCAGTGTCCAGATTATTTGAGTGTGGTACAGTTCTTAGTAGATTTATGCGAATGTCTCTTTGCTGTAGCCACTCCTCTTAATCCATTTTTAAATCCCATCATATCCAAATGCCCTGATGTCTCTTGTGCCCACTGGTAGAAGCATTGAAGGGTTCATATCAAAGTTCTAGGAACCCCCTATCCTTCAAGATATCTACCTGCTTTGGTGGTTTTGTTAGTTTATTGGCTTTTTGCACTTTATACCACCTCCTCTGTGTCTTGTCTGTTGTGAGTCAAGGTATGGTACACAAATATGGGAAGAGTGGGAGCCAATGGTGAAATTTATTCCCATCTCTCTACCTCTAATGTCTTGGCCTTGTATTTTAAAGCCCTGATTTTGCCAAAGTCCTGACCAAATAATTAGCCCATTAGCTGCAAAGCAGGAGTTGATCAAAACATAAACCTTAGGAGAATGTTTCTCAAGGGAATACTCTGTGTCTAGTAGTATCGTGAACAGCTTAGCCTATTAAGCACTTTGTTCTATCCCCTGCATTGAAATTGGAATGTTTTAATAAGGGTCACAGGTTGCATCTGTTCATTTTCTGGCTCCCTTATATCCTGTGCTTCCTCCATTGCTTTTCTTTTTTGACAGTGCTGACCATCCTATCTCCAGTACCCATTGAACAATATTTTAAAAATCCCATTTCTGGGATTTTTGACAACATAACATCAGTGACAATGCACTTGGCTATTTCCTTATGAAATTGTGACATTCCAGCAAGGCCAAGTTTAACTTGATCACATAGATGTCATATCCATCTTAATAAGGAGGGTGATGTCAACAAGAAGGTGGAATAGGCGTTCTCTAGCTCTATTACCCCTCATGGAAATCCAAGTAGCAACTATCTGCAAACAAGAATACCTTTGTCAGTATCTCAGAACTTGGAAATGAGACTGAAACACCCCCTTGGACAGCAGAACTCCACATTTTATGTGTAAGAGAAACAGTTTCTCTTACTGCATTGGCTCTCCTCCAAGTTGGCATGGTGCCACACACAGAAAATTCCTCTTGTCCATGGTTTCTACAGTGGGAAAAGAAAGTTGGAGGCAGACATTCAGGTACCCCACCATTCTGGGACTCTTTTCAGGAGGCCCACTCCTATCTCACATGACAGAAAACATTGCAGGTATCAGCAGAACTAGGCCGTCTTGGGTCGGTTAGAAAGAAAGAATGGGGGTGGGGCTTGCAGCAATCAGCACACAGTTCTTGATGGTGATGCTGCCTTCCAGCCAAGAGGGGTACCACACCAGAGAGATTAGCCAATAGCATTACTCTGCTGGAAGCATGATCTGCATGTTTGCCAGGCACAAGTCCCTAGCCAGCTTCTCCACATAATATTGGTCCTCTCCTTTAGCTTGCATCAGTCTGGGAAGCAAGGGAAAGTCAGCAGCTGTCCACAGAGGGAGCATCTGGCCCCAGTCAAACCCAGAAGTTGAGTGCTGGCCCAACCAAGCCCCAGTGCTCTCCTCAAGCCTTTCCTAAGATAGGAGAAAAGTGCAAGTCATCAATTATCTGTGGAGAAAGCACTAAAACTCAGCAAATGAGTGGTGACCTTACTAAGCCTCAGTGCTCTGCTTGGGGCTATCCTAGACCAAGAGGCAAGCTGAAGTCTATACATATCTGCGAAGCATAGACTCTGACCCTGTCCAACCCAAGTTGCCCAGTGGTGACCCCAGAGCCATTACCCAACCTTGGAGCCCAACACACAGCACTGCTCAACTACTGATTCCAAACACAGTGCCTTCCCAGCCATGGAAGACAACCTGCAAACCTGCCTGATCAGAGGCAATAACAGAGCCTAGTCATCAGGCCCACTTGACTACAGAGTTTAGCTAGTGGTCTCACCAGATTGTAGAGGACAGCCAGCAGTTCCATTTTACCTCAGAGTGCAATTACTGTCCCAGCCCAGGTAGGGAACCAAACACTAAACTCTGCCTGTCCAGAGTTGCTACCAGCTGGCTCATCCAGAGTTCTAAGCTAGGCTAAATAGTGAAGGTTTATCACCACCAAAGAACACCTGCAAAAGTCAGAAGAGATGGCCATTTCCTCAAAAGTGCAGGCATCAATGCAGAGACATAAAGACTACTTAAAAATCAGAAAAAATATGACACCACCAAAAGAAATTAATACAGCTACAATAGTGAATCCTGAAGAAATGAAGATCTATGAATGACTGACAAAGAGTTCAAGATAATCTCTTAAAGAAGTTCAGAGAACTTCAAGAAAATACAGATTAAAACATTAAATAAATTTAGAAAACAATATATGAACGAAATGAGAATTTTGACAAGTAAATAGAAAATATAAAAAGAGGTCCTAGAGATAATATAATAACCAAACTAAATTTAATAGAAAGCTTCAACAGCAGACTTGATTAAATGAAGACTCAGTGAGCTTGAAGATAGGACGTCTGAAATTATCCACTCAGAAAAGCAAAAAGGAAAAAGAATAAAAAAAAATGAGGTCTATGAGAATTATGGAACACCATCAAGAGAACTAACTTTCATATAATACAAGTTTCCGAAAGAGAAGAGAAAGTGAAAGGAAGGCTGTTTAAGGAATAAATGGCTGAAATTTCCCTAAATCTGGAGAAATACAAAAACACCCAGGTTCAGGAAACTCAGAGTTTTCCAATCAAACTCATGCCAAAGAAAAGTTCACTAAGACACATCATAATCAAATTATCAAAAATCAAAGACAAATAAAGGATGCTGAAACTCATAAGAGATAAGAAATATGTTACATTCAAAGGAATTCCAATACAACTATCAGCAAGGTTTTCAGCAGAAAACCTGCAGGCCAGGAGAGATTGGGATAATATATTCAATGTGCTGAAGGAACAAAATTTTGTGAAATAATAATGCTTTAACCAGCAAAGCTGTCATTCAAAAATGAAAGAGAAATAAAAATTTGTCATGACAAACAAAAGCTAAGGGAGTTTATTACCACTAGGCCTGCTTTACAGAAATTGCTAAGGGAGTTTTTAAAGCAAAATGAAAAACTGTTAATTAATTACAAAAAATAAATAAAAGTTAAAACTAAATTGTATAAGTAATACATACTTATATTCAGAATTCTCTAATACCGTAAGGATGGTAGGTAAAGCAATTTTACTCCCACTATAAGAATTTAAAAAAAATCTATTAAAAATATAACTATAATAAATAGATAAGAATACAAATTACTATAAATAAATACATTTTGAAATCAAAATCATAAAAAGTGGGGAGGAGGAAGTAAAAGTATAACGTTTCTTATGTGGTTAAATCTCAGTTATTATCAATTTAAAATAGCCTGTTATGAATAGAAGATATTTTGTGTAAGCTCTCCTGGTAACCACAAAATCAAAACCTATAGAATCTACACAAAATATAAAAATAAAGGATTAAAAGCATACCACCACAGAAAACCATCAAATCACAAAAAGATGGGAAGAGAGGAAGAAAGAGTTCAATTGTCATCAGTTTGAAATAATTGGCCATAAGATTTTGCTTGTGGCTGGGCACGGTGGATCATGCCTGTAATCCCAGCACTTTGGGAGGCTGAGGCGGGCAGATCACCTGAGATCTGGAGTTTGAGACCAGCCTGCTCAACATGGAGAAACCCCATCTCTACTAAAAATACAAAATTAGCCAGGCGTGGTGGCACATGACTGTAACCCCAGCTACTTGGGAGGCTTAGGCAGGAGAATTGCTTGAACCCAGGAGGCAGAGGTTGTGGTGAGCCGAGACTGTGCCATTGCACTCCAGCCTGGGCAACAAGAGTAAAATTCTGTCTCAAAAAAAAAATAATAATTTGCTTGCAAGCCTGATGGTAACCTCAAATGACAAAATCCATAACAGGTACACAAAGAATAAAAAGCAAAAATTTGAAATGTATTACCAGAGAAAATTCCTTTTTCACAATAGAAGCCTGGAAAGAAGGAAGGGAGAACCAGAAAACAACCAGAAAAAAATTACAAAATTGCAGTAGTAAATTCTTACCCATTATTGATTACCTTGAATATAAATAAATTAAATTCTCTAATTAAAAGACACAGTGTGTCTGAATGGATTTGTTTTTTTAAAAAATCTAACTATGTGCTGTCTACAAGAAACTCACTTTACAAGTAAGTATACACATAGACTAAAATTGAAGAGATGAAACGTTATTTCACACAAATGAAAAACAAAAGAGAGCAGAGGTACTTATATTAGACAAGATAGGCTTTAAGTCATAAACTATGAAAAGAAACAGAAAGTAATTATATTTTGATAAATGATCAATTTACCAAGAGGGCATAATAATTGTAAATGTACATGCACCTAACATTGTAGTAACTAAGTACATAGAGTAAGTATCAAAAGATCTGAAGTGAGGCCGGGAGCAGTGGCTCACGCCTGTAATCCCAGCAATTTGGGAGGCCGAGGGGGGTAGATCATGAGATCATGAGTTCAGGAGATCGAGACCATCCTGGCTAACATGGTGAAACCCCGTCTCTACTAAAAATACAAAAAATTAGCCGAGCGTGGTGGTGGGTGCCTGTAGTCCCAGCTACCCGGGAGGCTGAGGCAGGAGAATGGTGTGAAACCAGGAGGCAGAGCTTGCAGTGAACGGAGATCATGTCACTGCACTCCAGCCTGGGCAACAGTGCAAGACTCCTTCTCAAAAAAAAAAAAAAAAAGATCTGAAGTGAGAGACTGCAATACAATACAATAATAGTGGGAAACCTCAATACACTTTTGAAAGTGAACAGATGATCTAGACATAAAACCAATAAGGAATCATTAGATATGAATTACACTTTAGACAAAGTGAACCTAACAGACATATGCAAAACATTCCATCCAACAGCAGCAGAATACACATTCTTCTCAAGTTTACATGGAACATTCTTCAGGGAAAAAACGATTGAAATCATATAAAGTATCTTCTTGGATTACAATAGCATGAAACTAGCAATCAATAACTGGAAAATACTAAAATATGTGGCAATTAAACAACATGCTCCTAAACAGCTAATGGGTCACAGAAGAAATAAAAAAGAAACTAAAAAATACTTTGAGACGAACCAAAATAGAGATAAATTTATAGAAATAATTGCCTATATCAAAAAGGAGAAATATCTCAAATGAACAACACATTATACCTCAAGGAACTAGAGAATATAAGAGCAAGCTAAGCCCTAATTTAGCAGATGGAATAAAATAACTATAAGAGAAGAAATAAGTAGAATAGATACAGAAAAATATATGTGAAAAAAGTGAATGTAAGAGTTGGGTTTTCTTTTTTGAAAAGACAAACGAAATCAACAAACCCTAAGCTAGTCTAGAAATGGATAAATTCCTCAACACATACACTCTCCCAAGACTAAACCAGGAAGAAGTTGAATCTCTGAATAGACCAATAACAGGAGCTGAAATTGTGGCAATAATCAATAGTTTACCAACCAAAAAGAGTCCAGGACCAGACGGATTCACAGCCGAATTCTACCAGAGGTACAAGGAGGAACTGGTACCATTCCTTCTGAAACTATTCTAATCAATAGAAAAAGAGGGAATCCTCCCTAACTCATTTTATGAGGCCAGCATCATTCTGATACCAAAGCCGGGCAGAGACACAACCAAAAGAGAATTTTAGACCAATATCCTTGATGAACATTGATGCAAAAATCCTCAATAAAATACTGGCAAAACGAATCCAGCAGCACATCAAAAAGCTTATCCACCATGATCAAGTGGGCTTCATCCCTGGGATGCAAGGCTGGTTCAATATACGCAAATCAATAAATGTAATCCAGCATATAAACAGAGCCAAAGACAAAAACCACATGATTATCTCAATAGATGCAGAAAAAGCCTTTGACAAAATTCAACAACCCTTCATGCTGAAAACTCTCAATAAATTAGGTATTGATGGGACGTATTTCAAAATAATAAGAGCTATCTATGACAAACCCACAGCCAATATCATACTGAATGGGCAAAAACTGGAAGCATTCCCTTTGAAAACTGGCACAAGACAGGGATGCCCTCTCTCACCACTCCTATTCAACATAGTGTTGGAAGTTCTGGCCAGGGCAATTAGGCAGGAGAAGGAAATAAAGGGTATTCAATTAGGAAAAGAGGAAGTCAAATTGTCCCTGTTTGCAAACGACATGATTGTATATGTAGAAAACCCCATTGTCTCAGCCCAAAATCTCCTTAAGCTGATAAGCAACTTCAGCAAAGTCTCAGGATACAAAATCAATGTACAAAAATCACAAGCATTCTTATACACCAATAACAGGCAAACAGAGAGCCAAATCATGAGGGAACTCCCATTCACAATTGCTTCAAAGAGAATAAAATACCTAGGAATCCAACTTACAAGGGATGTGAAGGACCTCTTCAAGGAGAACTACAAACCACTGCTCAAGGAAATAAAAGAGGATACAAACAAATGGAAGAACATTCCATGCTCATGGGTAGGAAGAATCAATATGGTGAAAATGGCCATACTGCCCAAGGTAATTTACAGATTCAATGCCATCCCCATCAAGCTGCCAATGACTTTCTTCACAGAATTGGAAAAAACTACTTTAAAGTTCATATGGAACCAAAAAAGAGCCCGCATCGCCAAGTCAATCCTAAGCCAAAAGAACAAAGCTGGAGGCATCACACTACCTGACTTCAAACTATACTACAAGGCTACAGTCACCAAAACAGCATGGTACTGGTACCAAAACAGAGATATAGATCAATGGAACAGAACAGAGCCCTCAGAAATAACGCCGCATATCTACAACTATCTGATCTTTGACAAATCTGACAAAAACAAGCAATGGGGAAAGGATTCCCTATTTAATAAATGGTGCTGGGAAAACTGGCTAGCCATATGGAGAAAGCTGAAACTGGATCCCTTCCTTACACCTTACACAAAAATCAATTCAAGATGGATTAAAGATTTAAACATTAGACCTAAAACCATAAAAACCCTAGAAGAAAACCTAGGCATTACCATTCAGGACATAGGCATGGGCAAGGACTTCATGTCCAAAACACCAAAAGCAATGGCAACAAAAGACAAAATTGACAAATGGGACCTAATTAAACTCAAGAGCTTCTGCACAGCAAAAGAAACTACCATCAGAGTGAACAGGCAACCTACAACATGGGAGAAAATTTTTGCAACCTACTCATCTGACAAAGGGCTAATATCCAGAATCTACAATGAACTCAAACAAATTTACAAGAAAAAAACAAACAACCCCATCAAAAAGTGGGCGAAGGACATGAACAGACACTTCTCAAAAGAAGACATTTATACAGCCAAAAAACACATGAAAAAATGCTCATCATCACTGGCCATCAGAGAAATGCAAATCAAAACCACTATGAGATACCATCTCACACCAGTTAGAATGGCAATCATTAAAAAGTCAGGAAACAACAGGTGCTGGAGAGGATGTGGAGAAATAGGAACACGTTTACACTGTTGGTGGGACTGTAAACTAGTTCAACCATTGTGGAAGTCAGTGTGGCGACTCCTCAGGGATCTGGAACTAGAAATACCATTTGACCCAGCCATCCCATTACTGGGTATATACCCAAATGACTATAAATCAGGCTGCTATAAAGACACATGCACACGTATGTTTATTGCGGCACTATTCACAATAGCAAAGACTTGGAACCAACCCAAATGTCCAACAATGATAGACTGGATTAAGAAAATGTGGCACATATACACCATTGAATACTATGCAGCCATAAAAAATGATGAGTTCATGTCCTTTGTAGGGACATGGATGAAATTGGAAATCATCATTCTCAGTAAACTATCACGAGAACAAAAAACCAAACACCGCATATTCTCGCTCGTAGGTGGGAATTGAACAATGAGATCACATGGACACAGGAAGGGGAATATCACACTCTGGGGACTGTGGTGGGGTGGGGGGAGGGTGGAGGGGTAGCATTGGGAGATATACCTAAAGCTAGATGGTGAGTTAGTGGGTGCAGCGCACCAGCATGGCACATGTATACATATGTAACTAACCTGCACAATGTGCACATGTACCCTAAAACTTAAAGTATAATAAACAACAACAAAAAAATGGGAAAGATTGAAATAAATAAAATCAGAAATAAGAAAGTAGATATTACAACCAACCAAAGAAATACAAAAGATCCTAAGAATCTACTATGAAAAATCATGTCAATAAATTGAATAATATAGAATAAATGGATGCATTTCTAGACACATACAACCTACCAAGACTGAATCTTGAAGAAATAGAAAACTTGAACAGAGCAATAATGAAAAAGAAGATTGAATCAGCAATAAAAATTCTCCCAACATTGAAAAGCCCAAGACCAAATATACTAGACAGAGATTGTAAGAAAAATAGCATGGTGCTAGCACAGAAACAGACACACCATACAATGCAAAAAGATACAAAGATATAAAGCCCAGAAAATAACCCATGCATTTATGCTTAATTAATGTTTGACAACAGTCCAAAGAACACAATATGGGAAAAGGACTGTCTCTTCAATAAATGATGCTAGCAAATCTGGTTATCCAAATGCAGAAGAATGAAATTGGATCATTATCTCCCACAATATAAAAATATCAAATCAAGATTGATTAAAGACTTAAATATAAGACTTAAAACAATAAAAGTACCAGAAGAAAGAAGAAAGCATAGGTGAAAAGCTACATGACATTGGTCTGTGCAGTAAATTCTTGGATATAATTGCAAAGGCACAAGCAACAAAAGCAAAAATAAACAAATAGGATTGCATCAAACTAAGTCTTCTGCATAGCAAAGGAAAAAACTGAGTGAATAGACAACCAACAGAATGAGAGAAAAAATATTTGCAAACCATACATCCAATAAGGGGTTAAAATCCAAAACATTTAAGAAATTCAAACAACTCAATAGTGAAAAAAAATAAGCCAATTAAAATGTGGGTAAAGAAACAGAATAGACATTTCTCAAAAGAAGACATACAAATTACCAACAGGTACATGAAAAAAGCTCAACATAATTAAATATTAGAAAAATAAAAAGTAAAACCACATTGAGGTATCACCTTCACACCTTTTAGAATGTCTTTTATAAAAAACATGAAAGAAATTAAGTGTTGGCAAGGGTTCAAAGCAAGGGTAATTCTTGTTCATTTTTGGTGGGAATGGAAATTAATACAGCCATTGTCAAAAATGGTATGGAGTTTCTTCAAAAAAAAAACTAAAAATAAAACTACCATATATTCCAGCTGATCCACTTCTGTGTATATATCCAAAGGAATTGAAATCAGTGTGTCAGATATCTGCACTCCTATGTTAATTGCAGCATTATTTACTATAGTCAAGACAAGGAATCAATCTGTGTCTATTAGCAGATAAATTGATAAAGAAAATATGGTACACATACACAATGAAATACTATTCATCCATAAAAAATAATGAAATCCTAATCATTTGTGACAATATTGATGAACCTGGAGAACATCATGCTAAGGCAAATAAGGCAGACATAGAAAGACTTCATTATTTTACTTATACATAAAATCTAAAAAATCTAAAATAGTAGAAAGCAGAATGGTGGTTATTAGAGGCTGAGGATGGGGGAATGAATAAGGAAGTTATTGGTCATAGGATACGAAGTTTCAGATAGAAGGAATAAGTTCTGATATCTGTTGCACAGCCGAATGATTATACTCAACAATAAGGTACCATATATTTCAAAATAACTAAAAGAGTAAATTTTAAATGGCTCATCACAAAAAATAAGTGATGTAATGGGTGTGTTAATTACTTTGATTTAATTATTCCACAATGTATGCAAGTATCAAAACATCACGTTGTACCCCAAAAATGTATACAATTATTATTTGTCAATTAAGATAATACAGATGCTTCTTGACTTATCATGGGGTTATGTCCTGATAAACCCATCATAAGCTGAAAACATCCAAGTCAAAAATGCATTTCAGCTAGTGTACTGAACATCATAGCTTGTCTAGTGTAATTTAAACACTCTCAGAACACTTACAGTAGCCTACTATTGAGCAAAAGCATCTACTCCAAAGCCTGTTTTGTCATAAAGTGTTGATTATCTCCTGTAATTTATTGAGTACAGTACTCTGTATAGTATTGGTTGTTTAGCCTCATGATTACATGGCTGACTGGGAGGTGTGGCTCACTGCTGCTGCCAAGCATCATAAAAGAGTATTGTACTGCATATCACTAACCCAGGAAAATGTCAAACTTAAAAATTTTGTATGCTTTCTGCTGAATGAATATCAATTTTGCACCATCATAAAGTTGAAAAATCATAAGTCAAACCATCATAAGTTGGGGACCATCTATATTAATTTTTAAAAAACTTTGAAGTCCCACCCCACACCCCCCAAAATGATGCTTTTATTTATTATAAGAGACATTTTCCATTACCCAGGGTATAATAAAAATCTCAATTACTAGGATAATTGGCTCTGTCTTTAATTTTGATAAGTGCTCAGTGTGACACCAAGAGTCACTTCTTCAGTGGTGAATACTTTTGGGCTGAGTCTGGTAGCCACTTATACCAAAAATCCATTGGTGTACATTTACCAGTCCATTCAGTCCAAAGGCTCCAGAGAGCAAATGTTTGGGTGGTTGAAACTTCTAATTGTAAGTCTTGCCCTCAGGGAACTAGTGTGAAAACAAAAGCTATGGCTTCTTTTAGTTTATCTAATGCCTGTTTTTGTTCAAGAAACCACTAAATAGTAGAAGACTTACAGATGACTCAATAGAATGGAACCAACAAATATCAGAGGTGAGGAACAGCTTGGTGCTTGAATCCAAACATTTCTACCAAATATTGGTGCTATTTATCAATGTGGGAGGTAGAAATGCTGGGAGCTTGTGTTTTGCCAGATTGAGAAAAATTCACATTTCCGAGTTTTAAGAGTAGCCCCAAAATTTATCTATTGCACAGCCTTAACTTTCAGGCCTGCCTCTAATTTCCACCTGTGGCAGGGTTCTGCCCACATGAAAATACAGTGGTAGATGAAGTAGGACTTTTCCAACACAAAGTAGTTTAAGTGCCAGAAAATATAAAATATCAGAGGTGCTTTCTGGAGCCTTGGACCCAATGGACTGGTAAATGTACACCCATGGGTTTTTGGTATAAGTGGCTAGATCTGTTGGACAGGGATACCCAAGGGAAGAGTCTTATACATCCTGCAGAACAATTGCCCATGTCTTCTCAGTATTTCTTCAGGGTTGTGATGTCCTGTGAGACAGATTTTTGGTCAGGTTCAGTGACTAAGTTGCCATTAATATAATGGCAAAACTAAGCTTCTGATAGGGGTGTGGGGCAGGCATTTAGGCCCTGTTGGCAAAGCTTACACGCAATTCCTAGGTTACTTGAGTTTTCCATAAGAAATTAGGAAAATGTGTACTGTTGACCTTCAAATTTGAAGAGAAGCTGTGGTTGACTCTTTGAAATTTTTACTAAATAGAACATGTAAGTCAAGTCTATAACTCCAAACTATTTACACGTGTTCTTTTGAATGGCATTCATTAAGGTGACAATATCTGGTAGAAGTACTCTAATAAGGGAAACAGCCTTGTTAAATCTCTATAGTCTACAGTTACCCACCACCATGTAGTGACTTTAAGCACAGGCCATCATGAAAACTTGACAAGTGAGGTAGTAGGAATTAATACTCCTTTTTTTAGTTAAGTTGTCTATGAGGGATTCTATGCTTCAGTGTCTTGCCTTATCCAGTACTGTGGCATGTTTACCACCAATACCAATAGGGCAAGATTAGCTGAATTCTATCAGTCAGTGTCCATCAATAGCAAAAATCATTTTTCCATGAGGTTACCTGCTTCCTGAGGATGTCCATTCCAATTTTAATAGTTAAGCAGGTAATTACCCAATTTATTATCCTCCTCCAAAGCCAGTCATCCCCTGAGGGCGTTCCTTTAAAACATGGATACTTTCTGGGATTAGGGAGATTTGTGTACCCCTGTCCAACAGATCTAGCCACTTATACCAAAAACCCATGGGTGTATATTTACCAGTCCATTGGGTCCAAGGCTCCAGGAAGCACCTCTGATATTTTATGTTTTCTGGCACTCAAACTACTTTGTGTTGGAAAAGTCCTACTTCATCTACCACTGAATTTTCATGTGGGCAGAACCCTGCCACAGGTGGAAATTAGAGGCAGGCCTGAAAGTTAAGACTGCATCTGAAGGAGAAGCCTGCTGAAGATTGTCCACTAACCCTAACAGGTATTGTAGTTGTTCATTTATCAGAGTTCTTCCAATTTGGGTCCCCCTTTGTTCCTTAAGGATCTCTATAACCTCTCTTATTCATCTCGAGGTTCATGCTTAAGTGGAGGCCTGACTACAGTTGTTTTGTTTGACCTAAGAGTGAGATAACCACACTGTTTACAGAAATTTTGATTTAGGCCAATTGGGGTACTGTTTGGAGAACTAACAGGCAACAGTTGACTCTGAGTTTGTCTTTCATGAGTTTCTATCAAATTCAGGGCATCCATTGCCTGTTGAATTGTTTCAGTATTAGCCATGATTGCCAGTAAAGAGAGCTTATACTTGTCAGAAGCACCCTCACCAAAAAACAAACAAACAAAAAAACAACTGAATGGACTCAGGACTCAATTCAGCCTCCTCCAGATTTGCCATGACCTCATGCTTCATGCCATCTGTTATCTGATAAGCCCATTTAATCCCAGCTGGTGGAGGAAATATTTTGCCTTAGCTAATGATTTATATTGACAGTTTGACCAGCCTAATGGTATGAGGACTAAGGCAAGATGAACAGCCCTATAAGCCTTAAAATTTTCATCAGTTGAATGCATAGAAGTAGAAAGTAGAATGGTGATTGCCAGGGGCTGAAGTGGGGAGGGATATTGGGGAGATGTTGCTCTATGGATATAAAATTCAGTTAGGAGGAATAAGTTTGTGATATCTACTGTACAATGTGGTGACTACAGTTAATAACAATGTATTGTATTCTTAAAAATCGCTGAGAAAATAGATTGTGTTCTTACCACACACACACACACACAAACACACATACACACACGAAAAAAGAAAAAAAATCCACATCAACAAGTTGTATGCAGATTGGGGTTCAAAATCTTCTCTGTGAGTCATTTCCACTTCTCACAACAATTGTGCAGGATTTATTAGTAAGGAAACCACTTTTCCATTCTTTATTATGGCAATGAATCATTAAATTTAAGCTCCCATTGGTGAAGCTTGCTCCTCACCGGATACATTCCCTATAACCAGGCAGCCACTTTTTAACTTGACTCCAAAGTTATTAAGGAAAGATTGGGCCTCACAGTGAGAGAGATAATGTCCTATTTCTCCAACTGAGAACCAATCTCTTCTTCTGCCTTTTTTGCCTTTTCTATCTTTCTTACTCTGCTGGTGATTACAACAGAACAGAAAGTAAATTATTCTCATCACTATCATGATGATAACGTGCTGCATTTTGCTCTAGAGAATAAAATTCTTTTTCTCTGGAGTCCTGTTCTTCATCTGGTCTCTCATAGGAATTTAAGATTCTACCTCATCTCCAGGGAGTGTCCTGGTAAGAAGGAGCCTCTAGCATATTTCACTATATATCTGGTCCTTTGGAGCATCTGTTCAGTTAGATATCTACCTCTTTGGAGACCTGGGAGGGACTGCAATAAAAACTTCCATCTCTTTTGTTATTATAAGTAACATTTTAGCTGGCCGAGCCCTAGCACTGGGGGCTCAATATCCCTTGGGGATATAGGACTAGAATGATGCTATCTGGGACAGAAGGTCCAAGTACAACAGTAGCAGAGGCAAGCTAACTATTTACAAAATTTTTTTCCCAATTGCACTTAGGAGGCTAGCCTCAGCCTTACATCTTAGACTTATTGTCTTGTTTACCTACCACAGAAGTCCACAGGAATAAGGATCTCCTCTCACTTTGTAGTACCTCAAATGACCATCCCTAATGCAGAGAGTTTCTTCCCCCATAGCCCATTATTCAGAGGTGTGTACTCCATCCCTTTTTTATTTAGGCCCACAGGTTTTATAATGTCCAGTGCCTGCCTAGTGGGAGATTCAGACAGGCAGGCTGACCTTCCCAGGAATCTATGTGTCTCTGATCCCCCAAAATCAGTTCCAACAGTGTGGGTTAATACATATTCTGGTGCTACAACTTGGCTAGGCTAATGGAAAGACCATAAAAATATAGAAAGCAGTACATCACTGAGGATGCTATGTCAAATTAATATTGAGGCATTCTGAGTTTTCTTTTGAAACACGGTGTCACTTTGCTGCTCAGGCTGAATTATGTAGTGGCATGATCATGGATAATTGCAGCTTCCAACTCCTGGGCTCAAGCGATCCTTCTGCTTCAGCCTCCCAAGTAGTGAGGACTACAGGCATGAGCCGCCACATCCAACTCATTCTCAAATTTCAGTCCCAACTACTTAAGTCTTTCCAAGATCATTTTGCCAAATGATTGTTCTACTGACTGAACCTCATCACCAAATCCTCCCCTTTTCTCTCCATCACTTATAGTGAGATTCAGGGAATATTAGAGATAACAAGAAAAAAATATGAACATGAGATGGTAGTAGCACATAATAAGCTTTATTTGGGCGACACTTTGCCAAGTTTTTATGCAGGAAGTGCAAAGATTAGAGAGGTAAAAGGAAATGTTTGTTATACCATGAGATCTTCTAAGCAGGGGTGTCCAATCTTTTCACTTCCTTGGGCAACATTGGAAAGAGAAGAATTGTCTTGGGCCACACATAAAATACACTAACATTAATGATAGCTGATGATCTAAAAAAAACTCATAATGCTTTAAGAAAGTTTATGAATTTGTATTGGGCTGCAGGCAGCCCATGGGCCACAGGTTAGACAAGCCTGTTCTAGAGGCTGTCAGTGAAGGAAAAGGAAGGGAACCAACCAGAAGGGGAAAGGGCAAGGGAAGTCCTGGGGAAGATGGGAATTTAAAAGGCCACTTATGTCCCTACGTGATGTTACTCAGAAACATGATGGGAAATCTCTGGGTTACAGAGCTCTGAAGGGCAGCAGTGGCTTGGAGTCTTCTTGCACTAGGGTTTTTCTTACTTATGACTAGCAGATGCTTGGTGTAGTTTCATAGGGCCTGTAAAGCATCTAGCCTCTAAATGGCTAAGATGTGCTTATTTGAGTTATATTTGAAATAACTGGATATATAAAACTTTGATTTTTTTCACCAATGGGGTTTTGAGCTAATGGAACCTGACCTGCTCTGAAGAGGTACACAACAGGAGCAAAACACAGAGGACATCTTTGGCTTATTTATATAAAAGATACAATAGCATTAAGATGTGGAAAAAATGTAGTTTAAATGTTCTAAGATCCTTGCAATATCTAGGACACGGTGAAAGTACCAATTGAAATTAGTCAATAAGCAGTTCTTGTAGTGCTAAAAGGAGCTCTAACTCTTGAAACAAATCCTGGAAACAAATTAAAACAGAACCTCTTTAACACATAAATCTCACAGGACCTATAAAAAATACAATTTAAAAATCCCCAAGGTATACAGCAACCAGCAGCATGATGAATGTATTAGTACTTCACATCTCAATACTAACATTGAATGTAAATGGCCTAAATGTCCCATTTAAAAGATATAGAATGGCAGAATGGATAAGAATTTATCAACCAAGTATCTGCTGCTTTCAACAGACTCACCTAACACATAAGGACTCACATAAACTTAAGGTAAAAAGGTAGAAAAAAAATTCCATGCAAATAAACACCAAAGCCAATCAGGAGTAGCTATTCATATATTAGATGAAACAAACTTTAAAGCAACAGCAGTTAAAAAAAAGACAAAGAAGGGCATTACATAATAATAAGAGGCCTTGTCCAACAGGAAAATATCACAATCCTAAATATATATTCACCTAATACTAGAGATCCCAAATTTATAAAACGATTACTACTTAACCTAAGAAATGAGATAGCAACACAATAATAGTGGGGGACTTCAATACTCCACTGACAGTGCTAGACAGGTCATGAAAGCAGGAAGTAAACAAAGAAACAATGGATTTAAACTATACCCTGGAACAAATGGACTTAACAGATATTTACAGAACATTCTACCCAACAACCACAGAATATACATTCTATTGATCAGTGCATGGAACTTTCTCCGAAAAAGACCATATGATAGCCCACAAAACAAATCTCAATAAATTTTTTAAAATTGAAATTATATCCAGTACTCTCTCAGACCGAAGTGGAATAAAACTGGAAATCAACTCCAAAAGGAACCTTCAAACCCATGCAAATACACGGAAATTAAATGACCTGTTTCTGAATGATCATTGGGTCAACAATGAAATCAAGATGGAAATTAAAAAATTCTTCGAGCTTAACAAGAATAGTGACAAAACCTATCAAAACTGCTGGGATACAGCAAAGGTGGTCCTAAGGGGAAAGTTCATAGTCCTAAATGCCTATCTCAAAAAGTCTGAAAAAGGACAAATACAGAATCTAAGGTCACACCTTAAGGAACTAGAGAAACAAGAACAAACCAAAACCTGAATCCAGCAGAAGAAAGAAAAGAACCGAGATTAGAGCAGAACTAAATGAAATTGAAACAAAAAAAAATAGAAAAAATAAATAAAACAAAAAGCTGTTTTTTGAAATAATACATAAAATTGATAGACCATTAGAAAAATTAACCGAGAAAAGAAGAGAGAGGATTAAAATAAGCTCAATTAGAAACAAAATGGGAGATATTACAACCAACACCACAGAAATACAAAAGATCACTAAAGGCTACTATGAACACCTTTATGTGCATAAACTAGAATACCTAGAGGAGATGAATAAATTCCTGAAAAAATACAATCCTTCTAGCTTAAATCAGGAAGAATTAGAAATCCTGAACAGACCAATAACAAGCAGCCAGACTGAACTGGTAATTAAGAAATTACCAACAGGCTGGGTATGGTGGCTCACATCTGTAACCTCAGCACTTTGGGAGGCATAGTTGTGTGGATAACCTGAGGTCAGGAGTTCGAGACCAGCCTGGCCAACATGTTGAAATCCCATCTCAAGGATAATACAAAATTAGCCAGGTGTGGTGGTGCATGCCTGTAATCCCAGCTACTTGGAAGACTGAGGCAGAAGAATTGCTTGAACTTGGGAGGTGGAGGTTGCAGTGAACCCAGATCACACCACTGCACTCCAGCCTGGACAAGAAGAGTGAAACTCTGGGCCAGGTGCAGTGGCTCACACCTGTAATCCCAGCACTTTGGGAGGCCGAGGTGGGCAGATCACCTGATGTCGGGAGTTCAAAATCAGCCTGAGCAACATGGAGAAACCCCGTCTCTACTAAAAATACAAAAATTAGCTGGGCATGGTGGTGTGCACCTGTCATCCCAGCCACTTGGGAGGCTGATGCAGGATAATCGTTTGAACCCAGGAGGCAGAGGTTGCAGTGAGCCAAGATCACACCACTGCACTCCAGCCTGGGTGACAGATTGAGGCTCCATCTCAAAATAATGATAACAATAATAAAATAAAAAATAAAAGAGTGAAACTCTGTCTCAAGAATATTTTTTTAAAAATTACCAACAAAAAAAGGTCCAGAACCAGATGAATTCACAGCTGAATTCTTCCAGAGACTCAAAGAAAGATTGGTACCAATCCTATTGACACTATTCCACATGATAGAGAAAGAGGAAATCCTCCCTAAATCATTCTATGAAGCCAGTATCACCCTAATACCAAAAGCAGTGAAGGACATAACAAAAAAAATGACAAACCAGTACCCCTGATAAACACAGATGCAAAAATCCTTAACAAAACACTAGCTAAACGAATCTAACAGCTTATCAAAAATATAATCCACCATGATCAAGAGAGTTTCACACCAGGGATGCAGGGATGGTTTAATATATGCAAGTCAATAAATGTGATACACCACATAAACAGAATTTTAAAAAATTACATAATCATCTCCATAGATGGAGAAAAAGCATTTGACAAATCTTAGCATACATTTGTGATTAAAATCCTCAAAAAAGTCGGCATACAAAGGACATACTTCAGTGTAATAAAAGTCATCTATGACAAACCCACAGCCAACATAATATTGAATGGGGAAAAGTAGAAAGCATTCCCTTTCAGAAACGGAACAAGACAAGGATGCCCACTCTCACCACTTCTATTCAACATAGTACTGGAAGTCCTAGCCAGAACAATCAAACAAGAGAAAGAAATAAAGGACATCCAAATAGGTAAAGAGAAAGTCAAACTGTTGCTGTTTACTGATGACATAATTGTATACCTAGAAAACTCTAAAGACTCATCCAAAAAGCTCCTAGAACTTATAAATGAATTCATCAAAGTTTCAGGACAGAAAATTAATGTTCAAAAATCAGTAGCTCTGCTATATACAACAGCGATGAAGCTGAGAATCAAATCAAGAACTCAACCCCTTTTACAATAGCTGCCAAAGAATAAAATACTTAAGAATCTACCTAACGATGGAGGTGAAAGACCTCTACAAGAAAAACTACAAAACACTGCTGAAAGAAATCATAGATGACACAAATAAATGGAAACACATCCTATGCCCATGGATAGGTAGAATCAATATTGTGAAAATGACCGTACTGCCAAAAGCAGTCTATGAATTCAATGTAATTCCCATCAAAATACCACCATCATTCTTCACAGAACTAGAAAAAACAATCCTAAAAATCACATGGAACCAGAAAAAGAGCCTGCATAGCAAAGGGAAGACTAAGCAAAAAGAACAAATCTGCAGGCATCACACTACCTGACTTCAAACTACACTATTAGTCCATAGTCACCCAAACAGCATGGGACTGGTATAAAAATAAGCACATAGACCAATGAAACAAAATGGGACTGGTATAAAAATAAGCACATAGATCACTGAAACAGAATAGAGAACCCAGAAATAAACCCAAATACTTACAGCCAAACTGATCTTCAGGAAACCAAAAAAAAAAAAAAGAAAAAAGAAAAAAAAAGCTAAGTGGAAAAAAGACACCCTATTTAAAAAATTATTCCAAGATAATTAGCAAGCCACATATAGAAGAGTAAAACTGCATCCTCATCTCTCACCTTATACAAAAATCAACTCAAGATGAATCAAGAACTTAAATCTATGACTTGAAAATATAAAAATTATGGAAGATAACATCAGAAAGACCCTTGTAGACATTGGCTTAGAAAAAGATTTCATGACCCGGAACCCAAAAGCAAATGCTATACAAAAATCAACTGAAGACGGATCAAGGACTTAAATCTATGACTTGAAAATATAAAAATTCTAGAAGACAACATCAGAAGGACCCTTCTAGACATTGGCTTAAAAACATCACTAATGATCAGGGAAATGCAAATTAAAACCATAATGTGATACCACCTTACTCCAACAAGAATGGCCATAATGAAAAAATAAAAAAATAATAGATATTGGCATAGACGCAGTGAAAAGGGAACACTTCTACATTGCTGCTGGGAATGTAAACTAGTACAAACACTATGGGATACAGTGTGAAGATTCCTTAAAGAACTAAAAGTAGAAGTACCATTTGATCCAGCAATCCCCCTACTAGGTATCTACGCACAGGAAAATCAGCCACTACACAAGAAAGATACTTCCACATGCATGTTTATAGCAGTACAATTTGCAATTGAAAAAACATGGAACCAGCCCAAATGCCCACCAATCAATGAGTGGATAAAGAAACTGTCATATATATATGAATATACAATTGAATACTACACAGCCATAAAAAGGAATGAATTAATGGCATTTGCAGCAACCTGGATGGAACTGGAGACTATTATTCTAAGTGAAGTAACTCAGGAATGAAAAACCAAACATTAAATGTTCTCTCTCATAAGTGGGAGCAAAGCTATGATGATGCAAAAGCATAAGAATGATACAATGGGAGGGTGGAGCCAAGATGGCCAAATAGAAACAGCTCCAGTCTACAGCTCCCACCATGAGCAACAGAGAAGATGGGTGATTTCTGCATTTCCAACTGAGGTACCGGGTTCATCTCACTGGGGAGTGTCGGACAGTGGGTGCAGAACAGTGGGTGCAGCGCACTGAGCATGAGCCGAAGCAGGGCAAGGCATCACCTTAACCAGGAAGTGTAAGGAATCAGGGAATTCCCTTTCCTAGTCAAAGAAAGGGGTGACAGAGGGCACCTGGAAAATCGGGTCACTCCCACACTAATACTGTGCTTTTCCAATGGTCTTAGCAAATGGCACACCAGGAAATTATATCCCACGCCTGGCTTGGAGGGTCCTATGCCCACGGAGACTCACTCATTGTTAGCAAAGCAGTCTGAGATCAAACTGCAAGGCGGCAGCGAGGCTGGGGGAGGGGTGCCCGCCATTGCCGAGGCTTCAGTAGGTAAACAAAGTGGCCAGGAAGCTCGAACTTGGTGGACCCCACTGCAGCTCAAGGAGGCCTGCCTGCCTCTGTAGACTCCACCTCTGGGGGCAGGGCATAGCCAAACAAAAGGCAGCAGAAACCTCTGCAGAATTAAATGTCCCTGTCTGACAGTGGTGAAGAGAGTAGTTGTTCTCCCAGGATGCAGCTGGAGATCTGAGAACGGACAGACTGCCTCCACAAATGGGTCCCTGACCCCCAGTTCCAGAGGAACGATCAGGCAGCAACATTTGCTGTTCACCAATATCAGCTGTTCTGCAGCCTCTGCTGCTGATACCCAGGCAAACAGGGTCTGGAGTGGACCTCTAGCAAACTCCAACACATCTGCAGCTGAGGGTTCTGACTGTTAGAAGGAAAACTAACAAACAGAAAGGACATCCACACCAAAACCCCATCTGTACGTCACCATCATCAAAGACCAAAGGTAGATAAAACCACAAAGATGGGGAAAAAACAGAGCACAAAAACTGGAAACTCTAAAAATCGGAACACCTCTCCTCCTCCAAAGGAATGCAGCTCCTCACCAGCAGTGGAACAAAGCTGGATGGAGAATGACTGTGACGAGTTGAGAAAAGAAGGCTTCAGATGATCAAATTACTCTGAGCCAGGGGAGGACATTCAAACCAAAGGCAAAGAAGTTGAAAACTTTGAAAAAAATTTAGAAGAATGTATAACTAGAATAACCAATACAGAGAAGTGCTTAAAGGAGCTGATGGAGCTGAAAACCAAGGCTCGAGAACTACGTGAAGAATGCAGAAGCCTCAGGAGCCCATGTGATCAATTGGAAGAAAGGGTATCCGCAATGGAAGATGAAATGAATGAAATGAAGCGAGAAGGGAAGTTTAGAGAAAAAAGAATAAAAAGAAATGAGCAAAGCCTCCAAGAAATATGGGACTATGTGAAAGGACCAAATCTATGTCTGATTGGTGTACCTGAAAGTGACGGGGAGAATGGAACCAAGTTGGAAAACACTCTGCAGGATATTATCCAGGAGAACTTCCCCAATCTAGCAAGGCAGGACAACATTCAAATTCAGGAAATACAGAGAATACCACAAAGATACTTCTCGAGAAGAGCAACTCCAAGACACATAATTGTCAGATTCAGCAAAGTTGAAATGAAGGAAAAAATGTTAAGGGCAGCCAGAGAGAAAGGTCGGGTTACCCACAAAGGGAAGCCCATGAGACTAACAGCGGATCTCTCGGCAGAAACACTACAAGCCAGAAGAGAGTGGGGGCCAATATTCAACATTCTTAAAGAAAAGAATTTTCAACCCAGAATTTCATATCCAGCCAAACTAAGCTTCATAAGTGAAGGAGAAATCAAATACTTTACAGACAAGCAAATGCTGAGAGATTTTGTCACCACCAGGCCTGCCCTAAAAGAGCTCCTGAAGGAAGCACTAAACATGGAAAGGAACAACCGGTACCAGCCGCTGCAAAAAACATGACAAATTGTAAAGACCATCGAGGCTAGGAAGAAACCGCATAAACTAACGAGCAAAATAACCAGCTAACATCATAATGACAGGATCAAATTCACACATAACAATATTAACCTTAAATGTAAATGGGCTAAATGCTCCATTTAAAAGACACAGACTGGCAAATTGGATAAAGAGTCAAGACTCATCAGTGTGCTGTATTCAGGAAAGCCATCTCACATGCGGAGACACACATAGGCTGAAAATAAAGGGATGGAGGAAGATCTACCAAGCAAATGGAAAACAAAAAAAGGCAGGGGTTGCAATCCTAGTCTCTGATAAAACAGACTTTAAACCAACAAAGATCAAAAGAGACAAAGAAGGCCATTACATAATGGTAAAGGGATCAATTCAACAAGAAGAGCTAACTATCCTAAATATATATGCACCCAATACAGGAGCACCCAGATTCATAAAGCAAGTCCTTGGAGACCTACAAAAGAGACTTAGACTCCCACACAATAATAATGGGAGACTTTAACACCCCACTGTCAATATTAGACAGATCAAGGAGACAGAAAGTTAAAAAGGATATCCAGGAACTGAACTCAGCTCTGCACCAAGCAGACCTAATAGACACCTACAGAACTCGCAACCCCAAATCAACAGAATATACATTCTTTACAGCACCACACCACACCTATTCCAAAATTGACCACATAGTTGGAAGTAAAGCACTCCTCAGCAAATGTAAAAGAACAGAAATTATAACAAACTGTATTTCAGACCACACTGAAATCAAACTAGAACTCAGGATTAAGAAACTCACTCAAAACCGCTCAATTACATGGAAACTGAACAACCTGCTCCTGATTGACTACTGGGTACCTAACGAAATGAAGGCAGAAATAAAGATGTACTTTGAAACCAACGAGAAAAAAGACACAACATAACAGAATCTCTGGGACACATTCAGAGCAGTGTGTAGAGGGAAATTTGTAGCAGTAAATGCCCACAAGAGAAAGCAGGAAAGATCTAAAATTGACACAGTAAGATCACAATTAAATGAACTAGAGAAGCAAGAGCAAACACATTCAAAAGCTAGCAGAAGGCAAGAAATAACTAAGATCAGAGCAGAACTGAAGGAAATAAAGATGCAAAAAACCCTTCAAAAAATTAATGAATCCAGGAGCTGGTTTTTTGAAAAGATCAACAACATTGATAGACCACTAGCAAGACTAATAAAGAAGAAAAGAGATAAGAATCAAAGAGACGCAATAAAAAATGACAAGGGGATATCACCACCGATCCCACAGAAATACAAACTACCATTAGAGAATACTATAAACACCTCTATGCAAATAAACTAGAAAATCTAGAAGAAATGGATAAATTCCTCGACACATACACCCTCCCAAGACTAAACCAGGAAGAAGGTGAATCTCTGAATAGACCAATAACAGGCTCTGAAATTGAGGCAATAATTAATAGCTTACCAACCAAAAAAAGTCCAGGACGAGATAGATTCACAGCCGAATTCTACCAGAGGTACAAGGAGGAGCTGGTACCATTCCTTCTGAAACTATTCCAATCAATAGAAAAAGAGGGAATCCTCCCTAACTCACTTTATGAGGCCAGCATCATCCTGATATCAAAGCCTGGAAGAGACACAACAAAAAAAGAGAATTTTAGACCAATATCCCTGATGAACATTGATGCAAAAATCCTCAATAAAATACTGGCAAACCGAATCCAGCAGCATATCAAAAAGCTTATCCACCATGATCAAGTGGGCTTCATCCCTGGGATGCAAGGCTGGTTCAACATACGCAAATCAATAAACATAATCCAGCATATAAGCAGAACCAATGACAAAAACCACATAATTATCTCAATAGATGCAGAAAAGGCCTTTGAGAAAATTCAACACCCCTTCATGCTAAAAATTCTCAATAAATAAGGTATTGATGGGACGTATCTCAAAATAATAAGAGCTATCTATGACAAACCCACAGCCAATATCGTACTGAATGGGCAAAAACTGGAAACATTCCCTTTGAAAACTGGCACAAGACAGGGATGCCCTCTCTCACCACTCCTATTCAACATAGTGTTGGATGTTCTGGCCAGGGCAATTAGGCAGGAGAAGGAAATAAATGGTATTCAATTAGGAAAAGAGGAAGTCAAATTATCCCTGTTTGCAGATGACATGAATTGTATATCTGGAAAACCCCATCATTTGAGCCCAAAATCTCCTTAAGCTGATAGGCAACTTCAGCAAAGTCTCAGGACACAAAATCAATGTGCAAAAATCACAAGCATTCTTATACACCAATAACAGACAAACAGAGAGCCAAATCATGAGTGAACTCCCATTCACAATTGCTTCAAAAGAATAAAATACCTAGGAATCCAACTTACAAGGGATGTGAAGGAACTCTTCAAGGAGAACTACAAACCACTGCTCAATGAAATAAAAGAAGATACAAACAAATGGAAGAATATTCCATGCTCATGGGTAGAAAGAATCAATATCGTGAAAATGGCCATACTGCCCAAGGTAATTTATAGATTCAATGCCATCCCCATCAAGCTACAAATTACTTTCTTCACAGAATTGGAAAAAACTACTTTAAAGCTCATATGGAACCAAGAAAGAGCCCACATTGCCAAGTCAATCCTAAGCCAAAAGAACAAAGCTGGAGGCATTACGCTACCTGACTTCAAGCTATACTACAAGGCTACAGTAACCAAAACAGCATGGTACTGGTACCAAAACAGAGGTACAGACCAATGGAACAGAACAGAGCCCTCAGAAATAATGCTGCATATCTACAACTATCTGATCTTTGACAAACCTGACCAAAACAAGAAATGGGGAAAGGATTCCCTATTTAATAAATGGTGCTAGGAAAACTGGCTAGCCATATGTAGAAAGCTGAAACTGGATCCCTTCCTTACACCTTACACAAAAATTAATTCAAGATGGATTAAAGACTTAAATATTAGACCTAAAACCATAAAAACCTTACAAGAAAACCTAGGCAATACCATTCAGGAAATAGGCATGGGTAAGAGCTTCATGTCTAAAACACCAAAAGCAGTAGCAACGAAAGCCAAAATTTACAAATGGGATCTAAATAAACTAAAGAGCTTCTGCACAGCAAAAGAAATTACCATCAGAGTGAACAGGCAACCTACAAAATGGGAGAAAATTTTTGCAATCTACTCATCTGACAAAGGGCTAATATCCAGAATCTGCAATGAACTCAAACACATTTACAAGAAAAAAACAAACAACTCCATCAAAAAGTGGGTGAAGGATATGAACAGACACTTCTCAAAAGAAGACATTTATGCAGTCAAAAGACATGAAAAAATGTTCGTCATCACTGGCCATCAGAGAAATGCAAATCAAAACCACAATGAGAAGACATGGACACAGGAAGGGGAACATGACACACCGGGGCCTGTTGTGGGGTAGGGGGAGGGTGGAGGGATAGCATTTGGAGGTATACCTAATGTTAAATGACGAGTTAATGGGTGCAGCACCCCAACATGGCACATGTATACATATGTAACTAACCTGCACATTGTGCACATATACCTAGGATTTAAAGTATAATAAAAAAAAAAGAAAAAAAAAATGAAACAGCCTGGAGAACAGTGGTCCCCCCAGTGGTCAAAAATAGTACCTGTAGTCCTGATTATATGGCTTAACTACACTACACTGAAATTTACAACAAATGAGGAGACCACCAACAGAGATGTTGTGACCTCTGTTGGTGTACCTACTCACACCAAACACAACCTATTACCAGTTTTCATAAACATGAGAGCCCAGAAATTGCCACCTACAACAAAGAAACACCCATATGGTACTTTTACCTTGCACTTCTTCCTCATAGAAAACCAGACCCTAGCCACTTTCCCCTCACTGTGGACCACTAACTCTGGAATCATCCTCAGTCTGCATTCACTCATCTCTTCAAATAAGTTGAGCAAACCATCCACAACTATCTGGAGTTAGAGGTGCCCTTATCTGTCACCCATGTACTTTGCTCCACTAAAAGCACTGTGAAACAAACCTGGAACTACTCCCAACACCCAGAAGGTGGAACTAATCTCCACGGACTGGGTAACATCATTGGTGATACCCAGGGAACAACCAGATCTCATACTTCTGGTTGGAGATAACCTCTAATTTTACTCCATTTTTGCGGTGCTGTCCTTGCTTAAGAAGTTACTACCCTCACCAGTGTTGGCTACACATCAATTGGTGGATCACCCTATCTCTGATAATCTATACCCTACTGCTGACAAGGTATGTTTGGAAACAACATGCCACAGGTTCATCACAGGGAGACACACAACATGGGTCAGTTTGGGAACAATGGGAACCACACCATTAACTATTTAGGTTGTCCAATCCTACTAACATAACCACAGACATCACCTCTGAAGTTAGCACTCCCCATCTTTTCTCTGCTACTCTTAGCAGCACTCAGTATGGCTAAGCCAGACTCTAAGATACCACTTGTGACCCGTATAAATGCTTTCTAAGCCCTATGGGCCATCATTTTCTTCAAATTAGACAAAACTCACTATTATTAACTACTGCCATTGAGTAAATAGATCAATGGGCCATGACCTTTTGAGTTCCATTTAAGGAATGCCCAGAGACAGTATGTACCCAGTATTATAACCAAGATACTTGTGATTTATATAATCAAATTAGAAATGCTGTATTTCAAAGACAATAACAACAAACACTAAAGGATTGCCAAAATAAAATTATACTTTGTAATAATCCCTGGGATGATGATAAATGTAAACAATATAAGTCCTTACAACTATTGGTGTCTTTTCTTATTAATTATGATGTTCTTGCTCCCCTCTAGTACAAACCCCATTTATTGAGACTCTGTGTACAACTTATTAATAAATAGCCTTTGCTTTCCACATTTGGGTGGTTTTTGTTATTACAACAGTATATTATTTGGGATACCCCAGAAAAATAACATTGGGCAGAAATTTTTCCCAAATATTTCTCAAGCTTTTATTCATGGCAATTTTGGTATTTTTTAAATATTTGCAAAATTTCTAATAAATATAAGCAAGTAGTTGTCAATTTGGGTAGAGAAACTCCCATTTAGAGAGCAGTTAGAGTTCTTCATGGGATCAAATATGTTTTTAGTAGGAATTGTCTTTGCTGTTACCCTCAAGAGCTATGAAAATATTGTACTAACTAAGTGGCCAGGGGCATCTTACTATGGATTTCCTCTCTGGTGGCCAATTAATTTAAACAAGTAAAGCAATGTTTACTATGTAATATTACCTGGGCCAAAGCACATCTGATAAATCAGGGACTATAATCAGCTTAAGAATTCTTCCATAGTAACCTTCTTACAATACCAACTGCAAGTTTTACATAACACTCAATGGAAGCTGGCTCTACAACAATTGCAAGACTGGCTGTCCATGGTAAATAATCGTAGCTCTTGAGGGTCACAGCAAAGACAATTCCTACTAAAAACATGTTTGATCCCATGGAGAACTCCAACTGCTCTCTGCATGGTAGTTTCTCTACACAAATTGATAACTACTTGCTTGTATTTATTAGAAATTTTGCAGGATCTGCCAAAACTGCCATTAATAAAGTCTTGGGAAATATTTGAGGAAGATTTATGACCAATGCTACTTTTCTGGAGTATCCCAAATAGTATACTCTGGGAACAACAAAGACCACCCAAATGTGAAAAGCAAAGGCTATTCAGAGCTTGCTATAGTAGGGGAGTCAACTATTGTCATTTGTGTTTTGGCAGAGACTCAATGGTGAGCAAAACAGTGAGAAAGTTTGTAGCGGGAAAAAGAAAGGCTACAGCTACACACTGAATAGAGATTATTGGCATGGGGAAGATGTAGGCAGGCTAACTAGAAGTGGATCATCCTATGCGATTAGTTAGAGGTGCATTCTTGGCTTTCTCTGGTTGGATCTAAGTTGGATGCAGAGACAAGAATTAAGAAGGTAGTCAGTTATTAATCAAGTCCTGGCCATTTTGGGCTGATTGTTATAGAAATTATCGTTTATTTCCTTGGATTGTTACTAAAGATAAAAATTTGACATCCTACAAGTCTGACTTATAGCAGGCTAATGCTCTGGGCTGCTTACTGTAGTTAAGTGGGTTGGTTTCCTAGGCAAGTTGTTGAAGGTTGCGGGTCGCTGTTCTACTTTTTATATATGATCCAACCATTGTCCATTTGCACATTCAATCTTTCAGTATACATCCCACCATACAGGAGATAGAAACAATAATGAGAAGCCTGATATCAAAACTAACCTGGGAAGAAACTTATTGGTGACATCACATTGCCACCTCTAAAGAGGTCACCCTTGAACTTATTCGAGCTATACAAATGGACTCCCTAGAAAAGTTTCCCTGGAATAAAAATGATGGAACAGGTAGCCTCCCACTAAAATTAGAACAACATCATCATAAACAGGGAAATAAATAAGCCAAATTTATAATATGATTGATGGTTATTTTTGAAATAATTTGGCCTACCTTTGAGGATCACACATGTGAGTACTCCACAGTTCAGAATCAAATTTGGTGCATGTATAAATTAATAACTTTTTAAAAACTGCCAAGAGATACTCTGAAGCTTATTCTAGACCCATGCAAACATTCTGATGCTATTTACTACTGGCAATCACCCAGAAACTCAAGCAAGGCACACCAATCCAAATAAGGAGGAACGTTCATTTGCCTAAACCTGCAGATATCTTAAGTCACAGAAACACATATAATGACAAATTTAACTGCATGCTGGACTTGCTTCTGCCAATCTGATTCTAGCATTATGGATAGACAGGAACATGTAGCAAAGGGGTTATAATGTCACTCTACTGACTGAACAATTGAACAAATTAAAATCTGCTCCTTTTTCTAATCGATTCCCCTGGCTTTCCTCCATTACGTGGGCAGATTGGCTATGAAAGGGTTTTGAAATCCTTGTTTGTACCCTTATAGGATTCTGTCTCCTTTATTTCTGGCAAGAAACTCAGGCACTGCAAAATAACATACAATTTTAATTATAAGATAACATTGGGCCAGGGGATGGACTGTTATATGCATAAGCCAAAGATAGTCTCTATATATTGATTCTGCCAGTACCAACTCAATTTTTTACACATCAATTGTTTTAAATATAGACCAATAAGTAGACTGTTAGCCATTTAGAGGCTGCCTTCTTTGCATGTCGCTGTGAAACTACAAACATCTGCTAGCTATAGATAGGATAAACTCCAGGAGATAAAAACCCTAACCTACTGCTGCCCTTCAGAGATCTCTGACCCAGCAACTCCCTGTCTTGCTGCTGAGAGACATCACTACATGTATAAGCCATCTCTTTGATTCCCCTCCCTCTCTCCAGTTAGTTTGTCCTCTCATTTTCTAGGTTGTGACCTCCCACCAGCCTCTGGAAGATCTCAGACTTTGATTAACCCCATGCCCTTGCAAACCTGTCAAAGGTTTGACCAAATGAAACTCGTATGCTTATACACTGTTGGTGGGAATGTAAATTAGTAATAATAAACACTATATATAGTTCAACCACTATAGAAAGCAGTTTGGAGATTTCTCAAAGCACATAAAACACAACTACCATTCAATTCAGTAATCACATTATCGGGCATATATCCAGAAGAAAAGAAATCATTCAACCAAAAAAGACACATACACTCATAGTTGTTTGCAGCCTTATTAACAAGAGCAATGACATGGAGTCAACTTAGGTGTCTATCACTGATATTTGCTAAAGAAAATGTGGTACATATATACCATGGAATACAACACAGCCATAAAAACTAATGAAATAATGTCCTTTGCAGCAACATGGATGCAGCTGAAGGCCATTATCCTAAGCGAATTTACACAGAAACAGAAAACCAAATACCACATGTTCTCATTTATAAGTTGGAGCTAAACATTGGGTACTTATCAACATAAAGGTGGCAAAAACAGACACTGGAGGACTATTAGAAGGGGGAAGAAGAGAGGAAGTCATGGGTTGAAAAACTGTTGAGTATTATGCTCACTACCTGGGTGATGAGATCATTTGTTTTCCAAACCTCAGCATCATGCAATATACCCATATAACAAACCTGTGTATGTATCCCCAGAATCTAAAATAAAAGTTGAAATTCTAAAACAGACAAACAACAAAAACTCATTGTGTGTTACTGAAAACGTGTGGTAGTATATATTTTTCTTGATCAGTCCCCAAATCTCTTGCACTCACTTGTTTCCTATATTTTAATTCTACATATAAATTACACAAAACATATTATTATTATTGTTTTACATTGTCAATATGTCTGTTTACCCACATATTTATCCTTTCTATTACTGTTGGCTTCTTGCATCTCTTCAGTTTCAGAGGAGAACCTTTCAGTATTTCCTCAGTGTGGGTGTACTGGTGATCAATTTACTCAGCACTGATCTCTGAACATGTATTTATTTTGCCTTCATTTTTGATGTACTATTTCAGTAAGTTCAGAATTCCAAATTATCAGCTTACAAATCATTAAATTCCTTAAGTGACAAACTTGTATACAATGTAAGACTCACCTCTTTGCACTTCCCTTTTTTCTGAGATCATTACTCTTGAAGTCCTCATTGCCTTTATAGGTTTCTGATGCTGTATTGGTAGTCTTTGTTGCCATAAAAGGGTTTCTTTACCTAAATTTCTGGGGTTTTTTTTTCCGCAGGGCTGCTGCAATCAACTATACGTTATTAGAAATGGAATTCTTTGATATCATTATAATGACTTACTGGTATTCCATTTTTAGTACCATAATTTCTTCAAATACTCTTTAGTTATTTAACATTCATTTAGTTTTCAGCTCTGTTATACTAGAACAAATTATATAATAAAAGTTATTTTAGCTAAATATTTGCACATATATCTTATTATTTCTTTAGAATATATTTCTAGAGGTAAAAATTTTTAGTTTATAGGTTTGAACAACTTCAGGGTCTTTAAAAATCACTGTACCCTAGTTTAGGAATATCTGTTGCTAAAGCTTAGAAATATCTTAGGTTTTTTTGTGCCTCCCATTCTGAATAGGCCCCGGGCATAAAAACTGCATTGGACTTCACAGAACCGAAACTGGTTATGCATATAAGGGATTGCTTCTCCAATTGGAGACAGAGATGGTGACACATTGTGACTGTAGCCAGTTATTTTCCATTTCCTAAAGACGTATTAAAAAAAAAAGTATTGGAACCAACCCAAATGCCCATCAATGACAGACTGGATAAAGAAAACATGGCACATATACACCATGGAATACTATGCAATAAAAAGGATGAGTTCATGTCCTTTGCAGGGGCATGGATGAAGCTGGAAACCATCATTCTCAGAAAATTAACACAAGAACAGGAAACCAAACACCACATGTTCTCACTCATAAGTGGGAATTGAACAATTACAACACATGGACACAGGGAGGGGAACATCACACACCAGGGCCTGTCAAGGGGTGGGGAGATAGGGGAGGGATAGCATTAGGAGAAATACCTAATGTAGATGATGGGTTGATGGGTGCAGCAAACCACCATGGCACGTGTATACCTAGGTAACAAATCTGCACATTCTGCACATGTACCCCAAAACTTAAAGTATAAAAAAAAGAAAAAAAGACAAAAGTATACTCCCAGATTTTTGAGAAGATATAAAGAAAGACAACATATAATAAATATTTGCAGCAAGATATAAACATATCAATAGAGGGTCAATAGTGGTAAGCTGAACTGTAGTGGTTGTGTGAGTGTCAGAAAGTTAGTGTTTTCCCTCTTTCTCTCTTCCTCTCTCTCTCTCCCCTACTTCTAAAAACAGCCTGCCCGTGCTCTTCAGTGTTTTCTTTCTTACTCACTGCTGCCGTGCTACTTTCAGTCGGAATGATTTTCTCATCCTTGTCCTTTTGGTAAATATCTACCCGCTCATCTTTTTAAACATCTCCTCTTTTATGAAGCCTTTTCTGCACCTACAGGTAGAACTGACCCTGTCATCCCCTGCATTCTTTACAAACTTCTAGAAAATTTGGCTTTACTTTTTCTTTGACTCCCATTTTTACATCGGGTGCTCCTTGATGACAAAGAGATTAACTGTAACTTCGGGATAGATGACCAGTGTTTGTTGAGTGAATGAATAAAGGGATCAGGGTTGGATCTGCTCAAAAGTGCTAGAGTAATAGAGCAAAACAGAGCAGGTAACACATCCCTTAACACTCGGTATCTCAACTGACTTTCACAAAAGCTCTATTAAATGAGCAGGTGATTGTGGAGTGAAAGAATTAAACAAATTTTCAAGAGCTTTAGTGGCTTTCCCACTAAAGCCTGGGTGACTGGGAAAGTTTGGGCTGGGAATGTTGGGCTTTTCAAGCGTGTTCGAAGCTCCCTAATTGGTACTAAATTTCAGGCATTCAGACCCTCTAGGAAAGAGTTATTTCTAGCTCACAACATTAGGGGAGGAGTTAGACACATAAATGGAGAAAGTGATAGAAGAGACATGGTCAGGGATGGGGGTTCTACCCTTCCAGAGACAATGCACATTTTCTTTGAAACAGCTTCGGGAAAACAGCAAATCTCAATGATATTTACCAATTTTGAGAATCTATTAAGTACCTGGCACTCTGTGTAGAAGCCCTCCAATCGTACCCTAAATCTGAGAAGTATTTATTATTATTTCCATTTTTACTCCCTAATGCATCTACTCTAAGCTCCTTGCTTCACCCTACCAAAGTTTCCCTTCTGCTAGTGCTCTCCTTTGGTGCAGAACCACCGCATCCACTTTCTCAGGCCCAGGGGAGGGGCGGGGCGGGGCGGGGCGATTTCGCCTTGCCGCAGAGCCAGTCTGCGCCTGCGCGGACTGCGGCAGAGGGCGGGGTGTGAGAAGCAGAGTACAGTGAGACTAGCATTCACTGCTGGCCAGTGCCTGCCTTTTTCACCACCTCTAATTTCAGCTTCAGCAGTTGCTTGGAACTTTGGTTCTGGCAGCAGCAGCAACATCATTACCGCTAGCGGCAGTTTTGTGCCGAGGCACCTACACACCTCCCGTCCTCTCTGCCAGATCGCGGGCCTGTCGGTGTCTGCTCCTACACGCCAACGCCGGTGGGCAGGACCATGTCTCTGGTAAGCCAGAATTCGCGCCGCCGCCGCCGCCGCGTTGCAAAGGCTACTGCGCACAACAGCAGCTGGGGCGAAATGCAGGCCCCTAATGCCCCCGGTCTCCCCGCTGATGTGCCAGGCTCAGACGTCCCCGAGGGTCCCAGCGATTCCCAGATCCTCCAGGGCCTCTGCGCCTCTGAGGGCCCAAGCACCTCCGTTCTGCCCACCTCCGCTGAGGGCCCAAGCACCTTTGTGCCGCCCACCATCTCTGAGGCCTCAAGCGCCTCCGGGCAGCCCACCATCTCTGAGGGACCTGGCACCTCCGTGCTGCCCACCCCCAGTGAGGGCCTAAGCACCTCCGGGCCTCCCACCATCTCTAAGGGGCTGTGCACCTCTGTGACGCTTGCCGCCTCTGAGGGCCGGAACACCTCCAGGCCGCCCACTTCCTCTGAGGAACCTAGCACCTCCGTGCCGCCCACCGCCTCTGAGGTACCGAGCACCTCCCTGCCGCCCACCCCTGGTGAGGGAACGAGCACCTCCGTGCCGCCCACAGCCTATGAGGGACCAAGCACCTCCGTGGTGCCCACCCCTGATGAGGGACCAAGCACCTCCGTGCCGCCCACACCTGGTGAGGGACCAGGCACCTCCGTGCCGCTCGCCGCCACTGAGGGCCTGAGCACCTCCGTGCAGGCCACTCCTGATGAGGGACCGAGCCCCTCCGTGCCGCCCACCGCCACTGAGGGCCTGAGCACCCCCGTGCCACCCACCCGTGATGAGGGACCGAGCACCTCCGTGCCGGCCACTCCTGGTGAGGGACCGAGCACCTCCGTGCTGCCCGCCGCCTCTGACGGACAAAGCATCTCCTTGGTGCCCAACCCCGGTAAGGGATCAAGCACCTCCGTGCCCCCCACCGCCACCGAGGGCCTGAGCACCTCCGTGCAGCCCACTGCTGGTGAGGGACCGAGCACCTCCGTGCCGCCCACCCCTGGTGGGGGACTGAGCACCTCCGTGCCGCCCACCCCTGGTGAGGGACTGAGCACCTCTGTGCCTCCCACCGCCACTGAGGACTTGAGCACCTCCGTGCCGCCCACTCCCGGTGAGGGACCAAGCACTTCCGTACTGCCAATCCCCGGTGAGGGACTGAGCACCTCTGTGCCGCCCACCGCCTCTGATGGATCGGACACCTCCGTGCCGCCCACTCCTGGTGAGGGCCCAAGCACCTTAGTGCAGCCCACCGCCCCTGACGGACCGGGAAGCTCCGTGCTGCCTAACCCTGGTGAGGGCCCGAGCACATTGTTTAGCTCTAGTGCTTCTGTGGACCGGAACCCCTCCAAGTGTTCCCTTGTTTTGCCAAGCCCTAGGGTAACCAAGGCCTCCGTGGACTCAGACTCTGAGGGTCCTAAGGGTGCAGAAGGCCCTATAGAATTCGAGGTCCTGAGAGACTGTGAGAGCCCCAACTCCATTAGTATTATGGGCCTCAATACTTCCCGGGTTGCAATTACCCTGAAGCCCCAGGACCCTATGGAACAGAATGTAGCTGAGCTGTTGCAGTTCCTGCTGGTGAAGGATCAGAGCAAGTACCCTATCCGGGAGTCTGAAATGCGGGAATATATTGTTAAAGAATATCGCAACCAGTTTCCTGAGATACTCAGGCGAGCAGCAGCCCACCTGGAGTGCATTTTTAGGTTTGAATTGAGAGAACTTGACCCTGAGGCACACACCTACATTCTGTTAAACAAACTGGGACCTGTGCCCTTTGAAGGGTTAGAAGAGAGCCCAAATGGGCCAAAGATGGGCCTCCTGATGATGATTCTAGGCCAAATATTCCTGAATGGCAACCAAGCCAAGGAGGCTGAGATTTGGGAAATGCTCTGGAGGATGGGGGTGCAGCGGGAAAGGAGGCTTTCCATTTTTGGGAACCCAAAGAGACTTCTGTCTGTGGAGTTTGTATGGCAGCGTTACTTAGACTACAGGCCAGTAACTGACTGTAAACCAGTGGAGTATGAGTTTTTCTGGGGCCCAAGATCCCACCTAGAAACCACCAAGATGAAAATTCTGAAGTTCATGGCTAAAATATATAACAAAGATCCTATGGATTGGCCAGAGAAATACAACGAAGCTCTGGAAGAAGATGCTGCCAGAGCCTTTGCTGAGGGTTGGCAGGCTCTCCCTCACTTTAGGAGGCCCTTTTTTGAGGAAGCTGCTGCAGAGGTAGCATCCCCTGATTCAGAGGTTTCCAGTTATTCCTCAAAATATGCCCCACATTCATGGCCTGAGTCAAGATTGGAGAGCAAGGCAAGGAAGTTGGTGCAGTTATTTCTGCTTATGGATTCAACTAAGCTGCCTATACCAAAGAAAGGAATTCTGTACTACATTGGCCGAGAGTGCAGCAAAGTGTTCCCTGACCTCCTGAATCGTGCTGCCCGCACCCTGAACCATGTCTATGGGACAGAACTAGTGGTACTTGATCCCAGGAATCACTCCTATACTCTGTACAACCGAAGGGAGATGGAAGAAACTGAGGAGATCGTAGACAGTCCAAACAGGCCTGGCAACAACTTTTTGATGCAGGTCCTAAGCTTCATCTTTATTATGGGCAACCATGCCAGGGAGTCTGCAGTCTGGGCCTTTCTGCGGGGCTTAGGGGTTCAAGCTGGGAGAAAGCATGTGATTACCTGCAGATACTTGAGTCAGCGCTATATAGACAGTTTACGGGTTCCTGACAGTGATCCAGTGCAATATGAGTTTGTATGGGGTCCTAGAGCCCGTTTGGAAACCTCTAAGATGAAAGCCTTGCGATATGTGGCCAGAATCCACAGAAAGGAACCACAGGACTGGCCACAGCAGTACAGGGAGGCAATGGAAGATGAGGCCAATAGAGCTGATGTTGGGCACAGGCAAATCTTTGTTCACAACTTCAGGTAGAGGAATGCATGGCAGTCAGAGGGGCCTTGCAAGGAGGGGCCTTTGAGCCTCAGTTCTCATGTATTGGGGGGTGGGGGTGGGTACATACTGTATTTGTTATTTGTGTTCCAGTTATATTTATGTCTTTTCATATTTAGTTCTTGTGTGGTGTCTGGAAATGTTTCAACTGTTTTAATATATTGTCTGATTGGGTAAATGTGATTGACCACTTGCTGTCTCTGTTGTATTTTGGTATGAGTTTTGATAGCTCTGTAAAATGTTTTGGAAATCTTTCCATCTTGTTGCATTATCTGGAAAAGAATATAGCATATAGCTATAGATATAGGCTTTTCCTTGAAAGCTTGAAAAAAATTCGCCAGTAAAATAATCTAGCTTAAAGTGATAAACTAACAAACAAATATAACAACACCTGAAAAAGCACTCTAAATTGTGGCTGGCTTCCCTTTCTGTCTGCTATTGTATGAAGAATACTGATGTTTACCTGTATTTGCTTTGCTGTACTAAAATGTAATAAAAAATAAAAGATTAATAAATGAAACATAATGCTAATACACTGACTTATTCAACTGCTTTCATACAGTGAGCACAGTGGTGTGCCCTAGTTATAGAAGTATAAAAGTTTACAAGATATAGTACCTGCCCAAGAATTCAGAGACTGGATAGGGTACAGGGGGAGGTCATTTAAATCACCAATTTATTATGGTGTACTATGTGCTACAATAGAATAATAGAGAGTGCTATGGTAGTTAAAAAGAGGCACACCTGACCAATTCCTGGGGTGTTCAGGGTGGTCCTTAAGGAAGATGTTGGGTGTGTGGGGTGGGGACAAGATGGGGTCTTTTTTTTTTTTTTTTTTTTTTTGAGACAGAGTCTCGCTCTGTTGCCCAGGCTAGAGTGCAGTGGCATGATCTCGGCTCACTGCAACCTCTGCCTCCTGGGTTCAAGAAATTCTCCTGCCTCAGCCTCCAGAGTAGCTGGGACTACAGGCACATGCCATCACACCAGCTAATTTTTGTATTTTTAGTAGAGACGGGGTTTCACTATTTTGGCCAGGCTGGTCTCAAACTCCTGACCTCGTGATCTGTCCACCTCAGCCTCCCAAAGTGCTGAGATTACAGGTGTGAGCCACCATGCCCAGCCAAGATGGGGTCCCTAATACAATCGTGAATTAAACTGATTCAAGGCTGGGTTTCAGTCTTTATGTGTGCTGGTAGGAAAAAAAGTCAAAGATATAAGGCCAGAGAGCAGGAGATATTGTGTCATCAATGGTTTCAATAAGATACATGAGCCAGCTTTCTCTAAGTTATGCTGTGGGTTTTTAAAAAATACCCAAATCTCAGAGGCTTTCAACAACAAAATTTTGGGCTCATTTTACATCCCTTTCATGGGCTGTCTGTGATTCTGTTTATATTGTCTTCCTTCAGGTAACCAGGCTAAAGGAGTAAATCATATATGGGACACCTGTTCTTGTGGCAGAAGTAAAAGAGCCATAGTGGAACCATGTGATAGTTTTCAAAGCCTGTGCTCATATATGGCATATTATAGTCATAATCGATTGGCAAAAGCAAGTCACATGGGCAAGCTTGATGTCAATGAGCTGGGAAGTGTACTCCTACAGGGAAGAACATATACGAATGGGCCCAGTAGAGAGGAAGGACATATATTTTTGAATAAAAAATTAGTCTACCATATAAGAATTTGGCTTTAGTTGTGAGTGAGATGGAAAACTATTTAAGGCTTTTGATCTGAGCGATGGCAGGAAACCACTTAGTTTTGACAGGATTCTTTTGGCTCTCGTATTGAAAAACTAAAGGGGGTGGGGAGGGCAGAAACTCTAATTTTAGCATAGTAGTTTCTTCTTAATGTACCTATGAAAAGAGGTGTTATTTTCTGAACAAAATCAAATTTAAAGAAATTGAAGTCAGAAAGCCTGTTATCTTTTAAAAAACACCTTGGAAATCAAACTCCATGGTATCAAGGTTAAAAGGCATTAGAACATAGTAGTAAGAGCATGTAGTCTAGAGTCAAAGTGCCTGGGTACAAACCCTGGCTCTCTCTGATACTAGAGATGAGAACTCAGGCAAGTTACTTAACTCCTTTGTGCCTCCATTTTTTCATCTGTAAAATGGGCATAATAATTTCACCTACGCCATGATGTTGGGGATTAAATGTGTTAACATGTAAAACACAAGAGCACTTGACATGTAGTTAGCAATATATAAGTGACATTGTTGCATGTTGATTTTTTTCCAGGAATGAGACTGTGAGTGATTTCCTTGCAGAAATTTTACTGGTGAGTTGTTTTGGGTTCAACAGCTGTGGGGAGCAAGAGAAGCAGAATTGTGTAGAAGGAGAAGTTGAGCAGTGATTCAGTCACAGCAAATAAATTAACTGATTCCACAGGGAGCTCTGGAGTTGGTGTGGTCCTGCAGAGTTGTCCCAAATTAGGAAAAAGAGGCCAAAGTTTTATCCCACCATACTCACCAGTCGTTGGATGCAAACTGCCTCCTGGTAAGGGGCTATGACTTTTTGAGAGTCAGTTCTTTTCAGCTGAGAGTAATCCCTGAGAAAGGTACTCAGCTGTAAACACAGCAGCTGTCATCACCCTCAAGAGCTGGAGGAATGAGTAATGTGATCCTGAAGAGTAGGAGCATCTGGGTGATACATCACAATCTCCACTACAGTTGTTGCTGTTTTTATTGGTTTCCTTCCCCTCCCCTCCTACTCTTTAATAATAATTCTTCCTCTTCTTCTTCTTTTCTTCATCATCCTCATCTCTTTCCCCTTTCCTCTTCCCACCTTCTCCTCCTTGTTGTTATCACTATTACTATTGTTATAATCTAAAAGAATTACATATCTTCTTATATCATTACTAATATTGTTTTTTAAAAAAATCTGTAAAGATTACATATATTCTTATTGTTCTGCCTGGGATATAACACCCACATCACTGAATCGTTTTACTCTTCGCACAACCTTCCTGAGAGACAGGCTCTGATAATAGAGCTTCATTTACCTCTTAAGTTCTGTATTAGTTCTCTATTCTTTTCACGTTTCTTAGTAGACTTGTGTGTTATCCAGTTGTTGCCAGAAGATGTTACCTAAGCAAGTTTCTTGGTTGTTTGTCATTTAAATATTGCGAACTATTTTTCTCTCAGATAAACTTGACCAACATGCACAAACATTCAGAATATCCCACTAAAGACAACCAAGGAAGAAAATACATTTTTTTTCATGCATTTCTCTCAAAAGTAACCATTTTGGTCTCAGAAAATGTCTGATTAAATGTCTTTGTTCAAATGCACCTGTTAGATTAGGATGCAAGCTTTTGTTTCAAGATTCCATGTGTTCAGTGGAGGGTCGTGCTCTCATGATTACATGAATGTGTACTATTTTTAAAAAAGGATCTTGTCATTCTGCATTAAGGTAATGATCATTGACTTGTGTCAAACCCTTGCAAAGAGCTACAGTCAATGTGACTGACTAATTGCAGTATTCATCTGTGGTGGAATGGAAAAGCTTCTAAACTTCACAAGAGAAGTCTCTTCTCTTTATGTAGAGAGAAATCATGGGTGGGACTCTGGTGATTGTCTTCACATTGTTATTCAATCTTGCCAATGAATGGTTCTGTAAGATTTCCCCTTTTGCCTAAGAAGTTATGTAGCCACTTAATCTAATCTAAGTAACTGCTAAAGTTCTCTAGGTTATCCACATATCTCAGATGATGACTCATCAAAATTGATTAAAAACAATTATTTCCCCAAAATTGAATTTGAGATACAGCCTTAAAAATTGGTAGATTGAACAGAAAGGATGATTATGGAAATTCACAACTGTGATCCTTTGTTGGTAGAGTGGATAGCGGAAAAGCAGTCATTTTGAGATGAATGTGGGGTTTGATTGTTTTGTTTTGTTTTGTTTTTTGATGAGTGAGATAACTTTGCTCTGTCTTCCTGGATTAGAATATTTCAAGTAGTAACAGTGATAGAAATCACGTAGGTAAATGGAAGTCATCATATTTTGATGAAAATATGTGAGGCAGTAAAATACCCAGTTCTCAGATAATCATATAAAGTGTAAAAACTACTTTAAAAGGCTAACAAGAAGAAAAACACAGTAGCTAAAGTATGAAAGGAAGGAAATTAGAAAATGCCAAGGTTTTTTTTCAGTGCATTTGCTAAAATTGAAAAAGAGTTATTGTTTCTACTGCTTTCTTTCTTGGAAATGTTATTATTAACGTTCAATGTTTAACTGAAATTATCTTCTAAGTGTGCTCAGATTTAAAAGATTACTTTTGCTGGCAGAAATCAGAAGAATATCCTTTCCAGCAGAAGCCAAACTCCTTGAAAGAATGTTTATTTTTGATATCTCCTATTTCTCTTCTACTATTTATTTCTGAACTCAACACAATTAGGTTTTTCTTACACCAATCAATTGCAGCTGCTTCTCTCAATGTGTACAATGACCTATATAAAAATTGATAAATCCACTGATCTTTTCTCAGACATTATCTTCATCAGTGGATTTTGACATAGTTAATTTATTTTTTCCTCTTCAAAACATTTTGAACATGTGAGATACTCTTCTGGTTTTCCTCCTGCCTTTCTTCCTACTGCTTTCTCCCCTCCTTTACAGGTTCCTCGCCTCCCAGAATTCTAAGAATGCTCCAGGATAAGTCCTTGAACTTATTCACTTTTTTTTCTGTTTATATGCTCTCCTTAATCTCACCCATTTATTTCCTATATTTAAAAAATATTTTATATGCTGGAGAGCCCAGAATTTGTAACTCAAGCCTCAGGGTATGTACCCCTATTGTGAATTCCTCTCACATTCAATTCTTTTCTCAGGTTTTCCACTTGGATGTCCAGTATGCACTAAATTCTAACATGCCCAAATCTGAGCTCCTGGTATTTATTTACAAACCTGTTCCTTCTACAGATTTTCTCACCTTAATCAATGGCCAGTTCATTCTTAAATTGCTCCACATAAAAGGTTGGGCACGTACTTGACTGTGTTTTTTTTTTCATTTTCTGGATATTACAAAAAATTTAATATGTCAACAAATTCTGATAGCTCTGCTCCCAAAATAAGTTCAGAAACTAATATCTTGTCAACTCCACTATTACTACTATGATTGTATCTCACCTATACTATTGCAGTGGGGTTAGAATTTGTCCTTCTACTTCAGACCTAATATATTTTCTTAGCACAGTAGCCAGAGGAATTCTGTAAGAATCCATTTAACTTGTAGGCGTGACTTATTTTGCTTATAGTATACACCTGAGTGATATGATCTAGCCTGCAATTTCTTTTCTAACTTTATTTCTTATTATGCTCTCCGCTACTGTTATACGATTTGTTTTTTGAGCAGGTCTGACAAGCTACTACCTCAGGGTTTTTAAACTTTCTGTTCTCATTGCTTGGAATGCCTCAAATAAATGCATGACTTATTCATGTCTTTTATGCTTTTGCTAAAAATACACTAGTTAGTAAGTACACTGTATCCAAAATTAACTATATAACCTTCCTTCTTGCTTTACTTTTTCTAGCACATATCATTATCAATAATCTATTTTAAAGAATCAATTTTTGCGTTTGCCGATATTTTGCAAGCTACTTCATTAACTTCTGCTAAGTATTATTTCCATCTTTCCACTTTATATGGTTTCACCTTGATTTTTTCTACCTTCTGTAGATTAAGGATTGGATGACAGATTTTCAACCTATCTTTGTTTACAATATGTGCATTTAAAGATAGAAATTTCTTTCTCTCACTGCTTCTTGTACCATCCCATAAAATATTTTGTCTCTTTACTTATCCATCTTAACATTTATTCTCATGAATATAAACTATGAATATAAACATGTATGAATAAAAACACATAAAATTATCTATATATTACTTCTATATGATATATATATATACACACACACACACACACAAGTATTTCAATGGGAAAATATACTCCTGATACTGAATTGCAAAGGCATCTGTTCTTTTTCACTGATACATAATATTTGTACATACTTATGGGATGCATATGGTATTTTGTTACATACATAGGATGTATAATAATCAAGTCAGGATATTTAGGATATCCATTACAACAATCATTTATTATTTCTATGTGTTGAGAACATTTCAAGTTCTCACATCTAGCTACATTGGAATATACAATATATTGTTGTTAATCACAGTCACACTACTTTACTATTGAACATTAGAACTTCGTCCTTTTATCCAAATGTATGTTTGTACCCATTAACCGACATCTGTTCACTCCCTCACACACACCCCCACATCTTTCCCAACCTCCGTTAAATATCATTCTACTCTCTACCTCCATGAGATCACCTTTTAAAACTCCCACATATGAGTACATGAGATATCTGTATTTCTGTGTCTGGCTTATTTTACTTAACATAATCACCTTTATTTTCATCCAATTGCTACAAATGATATTTTTTAATTTTTTTATGGCCAAATAGCATTCCATTGTGCAAATATACATTTTTTCATACATTCATCCACTGAAGGGCACTTAGTTTTATTCCATACCATTGCTGTTGTGAATACTGCTGAAATAAACACAGAGGTGCAATAAACATGAGTCCCTTTGATATATTTATTTCCTTTCCTTTGGATAAACACCCAGTAGTGAAATGGGTGGATCCTATGGCAGTTCTATTTTTAGTTGTGTTTTTTTTTGAGAAATCTCCATACATACCATTTTTTATAATGGCTATACTAATTTACATTCCCAGAGTGTGTAAGAGTTCCATTTTCTCTGCATCTTCCCCAGCATCTGTTATTTTTTGTCTTTTTGATAATAGCAATTCCAACTGGGGGAAGGTGATATCTCACTGTGGTTTTCATATGCACCCCTTCATGATTAGTGATGTTGAGCATTTTTTACATACTGTTTGGCTATTTGCATGTATGTTTAAATAATGTCTATTTAGATCCTTTGCCCACTTTCCAATAGGATAGATTGTTTTTGATTTTTGAGTTGTTTGAATTCCTTGTATATTCTGGACATTAGTCCCTTGTCAGATGAATATTTTGGAAATATTTTCTCCTATTCAACAGGTTATTTCTTCACTTTGCTGATTGTTTCCTTTGCTGTGCAGAAGATTTTTAGCTTAATATTTTTCCAGTTGTCTATTTTTTATTTGGTTATCTGTGCTTTTGGGGTCTTAGCCATAAACTCTTTGCATAGAACAATATCCTAGTGGGTTTCTTCTATATTTTCTTATAATAGTTTTATAGTTTTGAATCTTACATTTAAATCTTCAATTCATATTGAGTTAATTTTTTATAAGGTAAGAGATCAGGGTCCTTTCATTCTTCTGCATATGAATATCCTATTTTTCCAGAACAGCTTATTGAAGAGGGTATACTTCCCTCTTCCCAAGGGGGAAGTATTGGGTACCCCTCTTAAAGTATATTCTTGGTGCCTTTGTCAAAAATCAATTGGCTATAAACACATGGAATTATTTCTGGGTTACGTATACTCTTTCATTGGTCTATGTGTCTGCTTTAATCCTAATACCATGCTGATTTGGTTACTATAGACTTATATTTTGAAGTCAGGTAGTGTGATGCCTTCAGCTTTGCTTTGTTCAGGGTTGCTTTGGTTATTCAGGCTCTTTCTTGGTTCCATACAAATTTTAGGATTTTTTTTCTATATTTGTAAGAAATGTCACTGGTATTTTGATAGGGATTGCATTAAATCTGTACATTCCTTTAGGTAGTATGGTAATCTTAACAATATCAATTCTTCTGATTTATGAGCATGGGGTGTTCTATATTTTGGATGTTTGTCTCCTCCATATCTCATGTTGAAATTTAATCCTCAATATTGGAGATGGGCCTAATGGAAAGTGTTTTGATCATGAAGGTGGATCTCTTATGAATAGATTAATGGTCTCCCAGGAGAGGGAGTGTGAGTTTTCACCCTATTAGTTCCTGGGAGAGCTGGTTGTTAAAAAAAAACATGGCACCTTCCCCCTCTCTCATGCTTCCTTTTATGCCGTGTGATATCTAGACAAGCCAGCTCTCCTTCTCTTTCCCCTTTCTCCATGAATGGAAGCATCTCAAGGCCCTCAGCTGATGCAGATACTAGTGGCATGCTTCTTGTATAGCCTATAGAACCATGAGCCAAATAAATCTTTTCTCTTTTTAACTTACACAGACTCAGGTGTTTCTTTATGGAAACAAACAAACTAAAACAAGATGTCCTTCTATTTGCTTGTGACCTTGTCAATTTCTTTCTTCAGTGTTTTGTAGTTTTCCCTGTAGAGATCTTTCACCTTCTTAGTTAAATTTATTCCTAGGAATTTTATTTTTTTATAGATTTTGTAAATTGGATGCTTTCCAGTTTATTTTTCAGCTAGTTCATTACTGGTATGTAGAATAGCTACTGATTTTATATGTTGATTTTGTATTCTCCAACTTTATTGAACTTGCTTATCAGATCAGATCTAAGAGGTTTTTTTTTTTTGATGGAGCCTTTAGGTTTTGCTAAATATGAGATAATGTCATGTGCAAAGAGAGATTATTTGACTTCCTCTTTTTCAATTTGGATGCCTTTTATGTCTTTCAATAGCCTAGTTGCTCTCACTAAGACTTCTAGAACTATGTTGAATAAGACTAATGACAATGGGGTGGGCATCTTTGTCTAGTTTCAGTTCTTAGAGGAAAGGTCTTCAGCTTTTCCCTGTTCAGTATTATGTTAGCTGTGGGTTTGTCATATATGACCTTTATTATGTTAAGGTATGTTCATTCTATGCCTCATTTGTTTAGCACTTATTATCATGAAGGGATATTAAATGTCATCAAAGAACTTATCTGCATCTATTGAGATGACCATACATTTTTAATCCTTCATTCTGTTGATTTGATGCATCATGTTTATTGAGTTCTATATGTAGAACCATCCTTGCATCCCTGGGATAAATCCCACTTGTTTGTGGTGTATTATCTTTTGCATGTGCTGTTGGATTCAGTTTGCTAGTATTTTTTTGAGAATTTTTGCATCTACGTTAATCAGGGGTAGTGGCCTGTAGTTTTCTTTTTTTGTTGTGCTCTTATTTGGTTTTGGTATTAGGGTAATGCTGGCTTTAAACAACAAATTAGAAAGAATTTCCTCCCTTTGCTATTTTTGGAATGGTTTGGGAGAATTGGTTTTAGTTCTTCTTTAGAGGTTTGGTGGAATTTGGTAGCAAAGTCAAAAGGTCCTGGACATTTTTTTGTTGGGAGACTTTTTATTACTGATTCAGTCTCATTACTGATTATTGTCTGCTTAGTGTTTTTACTTCTTCCTGATTCAATCTTGGTAGATTGTATGGTTCCAGAAATTTATTCGTTTCCTTAAGGCTTTCTAGTTTCTTGATGTATAGTTGTTCATGGTAACATCTGACAATCTTTTGTATTTCTGTAGTATCAGTTGTAATGACTTATTTTTTATTCTGATTTTATTGCATCTTTTTTTCTTGGTTAGTCTAGCTAGTGGTTTATTGATTTTATCTTTTTAAAATATCTACTTTTTATTTTGTTCTTTCTTTTTTTAGTCCATTTCATTTAGCTCTGCTCTGATTTTTCTTATGCATTTATTTCTATTAATTTTGTGTTTAGTTTGTTCTTAATTTATAGTTCTTGAGGTGGATTGTTAGATTGTTTATTTAAAAATCTTTCTTCTTTTTGATGTAGGCATTTATTGCTATAAAATTCCCCTCTTAGTACTGATTTTACTGTATCTCATAGGTTTTTGTATGCTATGTTTTCACTTTCATTTGTTTCAAGAATTTTTATCATTTCCTTCTTAATTTCTTCATTGACCCAATGGTTATTCAGGACCATGCTTAATTTCCGTGTATTTATACAATTTCTAAAGTTTTTCTTGCTGTTGATTTCTAGTTTTATTTCATTGTGATCTGAGAAAATACTTGATATGATTGCTATTTTTGAAAATTTGTTGACTTGTTTTGTAGTCTAACATATGGTCTATCCTGGCGAATGTTCCATGTGCTTATGAGAGGAATGTGTTTTCTGCAACTGTTGGACAAAATGTTCTGTAAATGTCTGTTAGGCATATTTGATCTATTGTACAATGTAAATCCAATGTTTCTTTGTTGCTTTTATGCCTAGATGATCTCTCTAATGCTAAGAGTGGGGTGTTGATGTCCTCAGCTATAACTGTATTGGAGTCTGTCTCTCCCTTTAGATCTAATATTATTTGCTTTATATATCTGAGTGCTCTGGTGTTAGGTGCATATATATTTGTGATTGTTATATCTTCCTATTGAATTGATGTTTTTATCATTATATAGAGACTTTCTTTGTCTTTTTTTTACTATTACTGACTTAGAGTCTATTTCATCTGACATAATTATAGCTTCTTCTACTTGTTTTTGTTTTCTGTTTGCATGAAAATTTTATTTATTTATTTTATTCTATGTGTATTCTTAAAGGTGAAGTAAGTTTCTTGTAGGCATAATGTATTCGAGTGATATTTTCTTATCCCTTCAGCCAGTCTGTATCTTTTAAGTGGAAAATATAATCTGTTTACATTCAAGGTTACTATTCATATGTGAAGATTTATTCCTTTCCTTTTGTTAATTGTTTTCTGGTTGTTTTGTGTATCCTTTTTTCCTTTCTTTCTCTCTTTTTGTTTCTTTATGGTTTGGTGGTTTTCTACAGTGGTAACATTTGAGTTCTTTCTGGTCCTCATTGGTGTGTCTGCTCTACCAGTTAGTTTTATCCTTTCTTCTGTTTTCATGAGGGTAGATAGCATCCTTTTGATTCTAGGTGTGGGACTTCTTTAGCAGTTCTTATAGGGCTGGTATTGTGTTGATGAATTCCCTCAGTTTTTGATTGTCCGGGAAAGTATGTCTTTTTTATTTATAAAGAATAACTTTGCTAGTTATACTATTGTTAGTAGAGAGCTGTTTTCCTTTAAGCACTTTGAATATATCATCTCGTTCTCTTCTGGCCTGCAAGATTTCTGTTGTAAAATTCACTATTATTCTGATAGAGGTTCCCTAACATGGGACTAGATGGTTTTCTCTTGCTGTTTAAAGAATTCTTTCATTTTCTTTGACTTTGGACAGTTTCACTATAATGTGCTGGGGGAAAAAAGCTTTTTGAATTGTATCTAGTTGGGGATCTCTGAACTTCATGTACATGGATGTCTAAATTTCTTGCTAGACTTGAGAAGTTTCAGCCATTATGTCATTTAATAGGTTTTCATGCTTTAAATTTCTCTACACCTTCTGGCGTAGAGAAATTCAGATATTTGGTCACTTTGTGGTGTACCATATGTCTTGCAGGCTTTTTGTATTTCTTTTCTTCTTTTTTTTTGGTCAGACTGGATTATTTTGAAAGACCTGTCTTCAAATTCTGAAATTCTTCTGCTTGATTTTGGCTATCTTTGAAGCTCTCAGTTGTATTTTTTATTTCATTCATTGAATTCTTCAGTTCTGAGATTTATGTTTAGCGCATTATTTATGGTTCAATAGAACCAAACCGTTCTTTTCTAATGATATCTATCTCTCTAGTGAATTTCTTATTTATATTCTGAATTGCTTTTCTGATTTTTTTGGTATGGGTTATCTGTTTTCTCTTGTATCTCAATGAGTTTATTTAGTATCATAATTTTGAATTCTCTTCAGGCAATTAATAAATTTATTTTATGCTAAAATCTGTTATTGGACAATTATTGTATTCTGTTGAATGTATCATATTTCTTCACTTTTCATGTCCTTGTGTCCTTTTGTTGATATCTGTGTATTAGGTGCAGGGTACATAGTAGGTATATGTATTTATGGGGTCCATGAGATGTTTTGATACAGGCATGCAATGCATAATAATCAGACCACAGAAAAAATATCCATCACCTCAAGCATGTATTCTTCGTGTTACAAACAATCCAATTATACTCTTTCAGCTATTTAAAAATGTACAATTAAATTATTATTTACTATAGTTACCCTATCGTGCTATCAAATACTAGGTATTATTCACTCTTTTCAACTAATTTTTTTTGTACTCATTAGCCATCCCCACCCCACTTCAGCCCCATGCTACCTTTCTCAGTGTCTAGTAACCATCCTTCTATTGTCTATCTCCATGAGTTCAGTTGTTTTGATTTTTAGATCCCACAAATAAGTGAGAACATATGATGTCTTTCTTTCTGTACCTGGCTAATTCCACTTAACATAATGACCTGCAGTTCCATCCATGTTGTTGCAAATGACAGGATCCCATTCTTTTTTTGTGACTGGATAATACTCCATTGTGTATAAATATCATATTTTGTTTATCCATTCATCTTTCGATGGATACTTAGGTTGCTTCCAAATCTTGGCTATTGTGAACAGTGCTGCAACAAAGATGAGAAGAGTCCAGATATCTTTTTGGTATACTGATTTTCTTTCTTGTGAATATATACCCAGCAGTGGGATAGCTGGATCATATTGTAGCCTTATTTTTAATTTTTTGAGGAACATTCAAACTTCTCTTCATAGTGGTTGTACTAATTTATAGTAGTTGCAAACCCTGATGGTCCTCTGCTCTACCAGCTGAGCTATCGAAGGGTGTGTACTAATTTACATTGCCACCAACAGTGTACAAGAGTTCCCATTTCTGTACATCCTCACCAGCATTTGTTATTGTGTGACATTTAAATGTAAGCCATTTTAACTGGGGTGAGATGATACATTGTAGTTGTGATTTGCATTTCTCTGATGATCCATGAGTTTGAGCACTTTTACATATATTTATTTGCCATTTGTATGTTTTCTTTTGAGAAATGTCTATTCAAATCTTTCGCCCATTTCTTAATCAGATTATTAGGGTTTTTTTCCTATAGAGTTGTTTGATTTCCTTATATATTTAGGTTATTAATCTCTTGTCAGTTGGGTAGTTTGCAAATATTTCTTCCCAATCTTTGGGTTGTGTGTTCACTTTGTTGATTGTTTCCTTTACTGTGCAGAAGCTTTTTAATTTGGTGTGATCTCATTTGTCCATTTTTGCTTTGGTTGCCTGTGCTTGGGGGATATTACTCAAGAAATGTTTGCCCAGACCAATATCATGGAGATTTTCTCCAATGTGTTCTTGTAGTAGTTTTATAGTTTGAGGTCTTAGATTTAAGTTTTTAATACATTTTGGTTTGATTTTTGTATATGATGAGAAATAAGGATCTAGTTTCCTTCTTCTGCATGTGGACATCCAGTTTTCCTGGCACCATTTATTGAAGATACTGTCTTTTCCTCAGTATATGTTCTTGAAGCCTTTGTCAAAAATGAGATCACTGTAGATGTATGAATTTGTTTGTTGGTTCTCTATTCTGCTCCACTGGTCTATGTTTCTGTTTTTATGCTGGTACCATCTTGTTTGGGTTATTATAGCTGGTAGTATAATTTTAAGTCAGGTAATGTGATTCTTGAAGTTTTGTTCATTTTGCTTAGAATAGCTTTGGCTATTCTGCGTCTATTTTAAAATTGTGTTTTCCATTTCTGTGAGGAATGTCATTGGTATTTTGATAGAGATTGCATTGTATCTGTAGATTGCTTTGGGTAGTATGGACATCTTAACAATATTAATTCTTCCAATCAATGAACATGGAATATTCATCTATTTTTGGTGTCTTCTTTGACTTCTTTCATCAATGTTTTATAGTTTTCATTATAGCAATTTTTGAATTCTTTGCTTAATTCCTAGGCATTTTATTTTATTTGTGGCTATTGTAAATGGGATTACTTTTTAATTTCTTTTTTTAGATTTTTTACTTTTGGCATATAGAAATGCTACTGATTTTTGTATGTTAATTTTGTATCCTCCGACTTTACTGAATTTGTTTATAAGTTCTAATTTTTTTGGTAGAGTCTTTGAAGTATTCTAAATATAAGATTATATCATCTGTAAACAAAAAATATTGACTTATTTCTTTCCAATTTGGATGCATTCTATTCCTTTCACTTGTCTGATTGCTCTAGCTAGGACTTCCAGTACTATGTTTAATAACAGTGGTCAAAAGTGGGCATCCTTGTCATGTTACAAATCTAGGAGGAGAGTTTTTAAGTTTTTGCCCAATTCAGTATATTAACAGTGGGCCTGTCATATATGGCGTTTTTTATGTTGAGGTGTTTCTTCTATACCGAGTTTTTTGAGGATTTTATTATGAAGGGATGTTGAAATTTATCAAATTCTTTTTAGCACCAATTGAAATAATTGTATAATTTTTGTCCTTTATTCTGCTGATACAATGTGTCACCTTGGTTGTTTTTCCTATATGGAACCATCCTTGCATCCCAGGGTAAATCCTCTATGGTCATGATGAATAATCTTTCTAATGTATTGTTGAATTTGGTTTGCTAGTATGTTGTTCAGGATTTTTGCATCAATATTTATCAGATATATTGGTCTATGTTTTTTCTTAATGTGTCTTTGTCTGGCTTGGTATCGAAATAATACTGGACTTATGGATTGAGTTGGAAAGTGGTCCCTCCTCCTCTATTTTTCAGAATAGTTTGAGTATAATTGGTACTAGTTCTTCTTTAAATGCTTGGCAGAATTCAGCAGTGGCACCTTTGTGTCCCAGGGTTTTTTTATTATTTATTTTTATTTTTTTTCCTATGAGGCTTTTTACTGTGGCTTCAATCTCATTACTTGCTATTGCTCTTTTAAGGTTTTCCATTTCTTCCTGGTTTAATCTTGGTAGGTTGTATGTGTCTAGGAATTTATTCATTACCTCTAGATTTTCCAATTTATTGGCATGTAGTTGCTCATAGTAGCCACTAATGATCCCTCGAATTTCTGCAGTATCAGTTGTAATGTCTCTTTTTTCATCTCTATTTATTTGGATCTTATCTCTTCTTTTTATGAGTTTCGCTAAAGGCTTGCCAGTTGTGTTTCACCTTTAAAAACCATTTTTTCATTGATTTTTTGTATTGTTTCATTTTTATTTCAATTTTAGTTATTTCTGCTTTGATCTGTATTATTTATTTTTTTCTGCTAATTTTGAGTTCGGTTTGCTCTAACTTTTCTAGTTTTTAAAGATGAATTGTTAGGTAGTTTGTTTGAAGCTTTTTTTTTTTTTTTAAATGTAGGCTCTTATAGCTATAAATTTCCCTGTTAGGACTGCTTTGGCTGTATCCCGTAGTCTTTGATATATTGTGTTTCCATTATTATTTGTTTCAATTTTTTTTCAATTTTTTTTGGTTTCTTTATTGATCCACTAGTCACTTAGAAGCATATTGTTTAATTTCCATGTATTTGCATAGTTTCCAAAGTTGTTCTTGTTATTGATTTCTAGTTTTATTACATTGTAATTAGAAAAGATGGTTGATATTATTTCAGTATCTTTGAATGTTTAAAGACGTGTGATTTAACATATTGTCTATCGTTGAGAATGTTCCATATGCTGAGGAAAATAATGTTTATTCGGCAGCTGTTAGATGAAAATTTATTTAAATATTAAATAGATTCATTTGGTCTGTAGTGAAGATTAAGTTTGATGTTTCTTTGTTGATTTACCATCTGTCTAATGCTGAAAGTGGGATGTTGAAGTCTCCAGCTACTATTGTATTGGGGCCTATCTCTATTTTTATATTTAATAATATTAGCTTTATATGTCAGAGTGCTCCACTGTTGGGTGCATATGTATTTAAATTTGTTATATCTTCTTGCTGAATTGAGCCCTTTATCTTTATATAGTCACTTTTTTGTGTCTTTTTATAGTTTTTGCCTTGGTAATCCATTTTTTTCTGATACAAGTATAGCTACTCCTGCTTTTTAAAAAAATTTCCATTAGCATGGAATATCTTTTTCCATCCTTTACTTTTCACCTACATGTGTCTTTATAGGTGAAGCATGTTTCTTATAGGCAATGGATTATTGAGTCTTTTTTTTATGCATTCAACCACTCTGTGTTTTGTGATTGGAATGTTTAGTCCATTTACTTTAAATATTATTATTGATATTTGATATTAAATATTTGTTAATATACCTGTTGGCCAAATGTATGTCTGTTTTTAAGAAATTTCTGTTCAGGTTTATTATGGTTAGAATATATTCCCTACACAATTTAGCTGTGCCAATATGATAGTATTAAGTAGAGGCATTAGGTGTTTATTAGACCAAGAGGACTTTTCTTTTGTGAATGGATATAGGTGACTTTATAAATAAGAGGGAATTTTTTCTTGCTTGCTCTTCCGTCTTTCTCCATATGAGGACACAGTTTTTTTTCCTCTGGAGAGTGAAGGCCTCACCAAACACCAAACCTTGGTGTCTTAGCCTTAGACTTCCAGCTTCCAGAACTGTGAGAAATACATTTCGGTTCTTTATCAATTACCAGTCTGCTATATGCTTTCACAGTAGAACAAGATGGACTAAGTCAAGGTCCTTTGCCCATTTTAGAATTAGGTTATTTCTTTTTTTTTTTTTTAACTACTGAGTTATTTGAGTTTTCTATGTATTTTGATATTAACACCTCATCAGATGTATGGATTACAAACTTTTTCTCTCATTCTGTAGGTTGTGTTTTTACTCTGTTTATTGGTTTCTATGCTGTGCAGAAGCTTTTTAGCTTGATGAAATTCAACTTGTTTTCTTCTTTTTTGCCTGTGCTTTTAGTGTCATATCTAAAAAATTTTTGCCCAGACTAATGTCATGAGATTTTCCCTAGGTATTTTCAGTGGTTTTACAGGTTCTGATCTTACATTTAAGTCTTTAATTCATTTGAGGTGGGGCCTTTAAGAGGTGAATGGGTTATGAGGCCTTTGCTCTGAATTAATGGGTTAATGGATTATAACAGGAGTGAGTAACTTATCACAAGATTGGATCTGTTATAAAAGCCAGTTTGCTTCTCAGTGTGTCCTCTCACCATGTGATGTCCTGCAGCACCTCAGAACTGTGCAGAGTTCCCATCAGCAAGGAAACTCTCACCAGACATAGCTCCTCGACCTTGGACTTTCCAGCCTCCAGAAATGTGAGAAATAAATTTATTTTCTTTATAGATTACCCAATTTCAAGTATTCAGTTATAGAAAGAGAAAATGTACTAAGTCATAAGATTATTTTAGTGAATGGATGTAATATATGTAGTGATGTATTTGTAGACACGTTTCATAGATGTCTTAAAAAATTACTTATAAGTTGTGTTATTAACAGAGTTAATTTAGGGAATATAAGTGGTTATCCAACTGTAACATATGTAATGGGGTATTTAAAAATACTTTTCTGAAGGAGAAAGTTGCAATTTTATTGTATTTTTATTGAAAAGTAATAATTATATATATTTATGTGGTATGATGTGATGTTTAAATATATGTTTACATTATAAAATGATGAAATCAAGCTTATTAACACATCCATCACCTCACATACTCATCCACTTTTTTGTGGTGAGAACATCTGAAGTAAAATCTTTAAGCAACTTTTAAATATACAATGCTTTATTATCAATTATAGTCATCAATTTGTACACTACATTACTAAAGCTTATTTTTCCTGTCTAGCTGAAACTTCATACCCTTTGATCAATTTCTCCCCTTTTCTCCATTTTCTCCCTCTCCAAGCCTCTGGTAACCACTATTCTGCTCTCTACTTCTGTGAGTTCTGCTGTTTTAGATTCCACATATACATGAAATTATGCAGTATTTTCATTTATGTGCCTAGTTTATTTCATTCGGCATAATATCCTCCAGGTTTACGTATATTGTAGCAAATGATGGAATTTCCTTCTTTTTTTTTTTTTTGTATTTTTAGTAGAGATGGGGTTTCACCGTGTTAGCCAGGATGGTCTCGATCTTCTGACCTCGTGATCCGCCCGCCTCGGCCTCCCAAAGTGCTGGGATTACAGGCGTGAGCCACCACACCCGGCCAGAATTTCCTTCTTTTTTAAAACTGTATAGTATTCCATTATATGTATGTGCGTATATATATATATACTTGCACATATTTATATACACATATACATGTCTATAGATTACATTTTTAAAATCATTCTTCTGTTGATGGAAACTTAAGTTGCTTCCATTTCTTAGCTATTGGCAATGATGCTACAATAAACATTAGAGTGCAGATATCTCCTTAACATACTGATTTCAAATCTTTGGACACGTGGCCAGAAGTGGGATTGCTAGATAATATGATAGTTCTAGTTCTAGTTTTCCAAAGAACATCCATACTGCTTTCCAAAGGGAGTATATTAATTTATATTCCCACCAGTAGTGCACAAGGGCTATTTTTCTGTACATTCTTGCCAAAATTTATCTTTTTTTAATAAGTTATTCTAACAGATGTGAAGTCATATCTTATTGTAGTTTTAATTTGCATTTTCCTAGTATTAAGTGATGTTGAGCATTTATTTATATATTTAATGACCATTTGTATGTCTGCTTTTGAGAAATATTTATTCAGGTTCTTTGCCCATTTTTAAATTGGGTTAAAAATTAAAATTAAAATTAATTTAATTTAAAATTAAAATTTAAACTTTTTTTGCTGAGTTTAGTTCCTTATATATTTTGAATACTAGTTCCATATCAGATGTATGGTTTGCACATATATTCTTCCAGTCTATGGGTTGCCTCTTCACCCCATTGATTGGTTTCTCTTCTCTGCAGAAGCTTTTCAGTTTGATGCAATTCCACTTAGTTTGTTTTTTTTTTTCTTTTGCATGTGTTTTTGGGTTCATATCCAGGAAATCGTTGCCCAGACCAATGTGAAAGAGTTTTTCACTTATGTTTTCTGCTATTAATTATACAATTTCAGGTTCCATATTAATCCCTTAATCTAGTTTAAGTTGATTTTTGTATATGGAGTGAGATGAGCATCTAATTTCATTCTCTTTATGTGGATATCTAGTTTTCCCAGCACCATTTGTTCAAGAGACTGTCCATTCTTCATTGTGTGTTTTGGGATCTGTGTCAAAGATCAATTGAATATAAAAGCATGGATTTATTTCTTGGCTCTCTATCCTGTTTTATTTATTGGTGTGTCTGTCTTTATATTAGTACTATGCTATTTTGATTACAATCACCTTATGGTATATTTTGAAATCAGAGTATGTGATGCTTTCTGACATTTTTCATTTACAAAAGATTTCTTTGGCTATTCTGGGTCTTCTGTGGTTCCATAATTTCTAGGAGTTTTTTTAAAATTTCTGTGAAAAATGACATTAGAATTTTGAAAAAATTGCATTAAATGTTTAGACAGCTTTGGATAGCATGGAAAATAACAATAATTTTTTAAAATTCTTAAATGTGGGCTACATTTTCATTTATTTTGTCTTTATTTGATTAATGTTTTATAGTTTTCAGTGTACAGATCCTTCAGGAAATCATAAAAATTATTTCTAAATATTTTTGTAGCTATTAAAAATGGAATTGTCTTGATTTCTTTTCAGATAGTTTATTATTATTGTTTAAAACACAATAGTTTTTTTGTGTAATGATTTTGTAACTGACAAATTTACAGAATTTGTTTATTAATTCTAACAGTTACTTGGTCGAGTCCTTAGGGTTGACTATATATAAGATCATGTCATCTGTAAAAATAGAAACTTCTTTTTCATATTTGGGTTTCTTAAATTTGTTCTCCTTGCCTAATTCCTCTGGCTATGACTTCCAGTGTTGTGTTGACTAGAAGCGGCAAGAGGGGGCATCCTCATCTTGTTTTTAATTATTTTTTTTTATTTTTATGAGTATATAGTAGGTATGTATAATTATCAGGTGTACAAGATATTTTGATACAAGAATACAATGTGTAATAATCATATCAGGGTAAATGGGGTGTCCCTCATCTCAAGAATTTATTACTTCTTTGTATTACAAACATTCCAATCATATTTTTTAAGTTGTTTAAAAATGTACAATTATTGTTGACTGCAGTCATTCTCTTGTGCTATCAAATACTAGATCTTATTAATTCTATCTAATTGTATTTTTGTACCCATTAACCACCCCCACTCCCCCCCACACACACACTACAGTTCTCAGCCTCTTGTAACCATTATTCTATTCTCGATCTCCATTAGTTCAGTTGTTTTAATTTTTAGCTCCCACAAGTGAGTGAGAACATGTGAAGTTTATTTTTGCTTTTGCTGCCCGTGCTTTTGGGGTCAAATCCAAGAAATCTTTGTCAAGATCAATTTCATGAAGGTTTTCTCCTTTTTATTTTTCTAATAGTTTTATAGTTTTTGGTCTTACGTTTAAGTCTTTTTTCTATTTTGAATTGATTTTTGTATATGGAATGAGACAAGTGTTCAGTTTCATTCTTCTACCTGTGGATATCTAGTATTTTCAGCACTATTTATTGAAGACTGTCCTCTCCCCATTGTAGGTACTTGGCATCTTTGTCAAAGATTAATTAATCAGAGATGAGTAGATTTATTTCTAGGCTCTTCTTTCAGTTCTGTTGATCTATATGTCTGTTTTTCTGCCATACCATGCTGTTTTGATCATTATCAAATCAGCTTTGTAGTTGATTTTGTGACCATGTAGTGTGATGCTTTCAGCTTTTTTCTTTCTGCTCAAGATTGCTTTGGTCATTTATGATATTTTGTGGTTCCATATGAGTTTTAGGATTGTTTTATTCATTTCTGTGAAAAAGGTCATTGGAATTTTGATAAAGATTACACTGAATTCAGGTTGGCTTTAGTAGTATGAAACTTTAACAATATTATTTCTTTCAATCTATGAACATGGAATAGCCTTTCTGTGTATTTGCATCTTCTTTAATTTTCTTTATGAATGTTTTATAGTTATCAATGTACAGATTCTTTAACTTTTTGATTAAATGTATTCCAAAGTATTTTTGTAACTATTTTAAATAGGATTGCTTTCTTGATATTTTTCAGATAGTTTGTTTTTAACATATACACATGCAACTAACTTTTCTACATTGATTTTGTATCCTGCAGCTTTAATGAATTTATTTGTTCTAACAGTTTTTTGGTGGACTTTTCACGGTTTTTCATATTTCAAATAATAGAACACAGACCATTTAACTTCTTACTTTCCAATTTGAATGGCTTTTATTTATTTTTCTTGCCCAATTGCTCTGGCTAAGAGCTTCTAGTAATATGTTGAGTAGAAGTAATGAGACTGAATATCCTTGTGTTGCTTCTTACCATAGAGAAAAAGGTTTTACTTTTTCACTCTCAAGTTTGATGTTAGCTGCGGACATGTGATACATGGCCTTTATTCTGTTGAGGTACATTGTTTTTATACCTAATTGGCTAAGAGTTTTTATCATGAAAGAATGTTGAAAATTTTAAATGCTCTTTGTGCATCTATTTAAATAATCTTATAATTTTTATTCTTCATTCTGTTAAAGTGTTGCATCACATATATTGATTAGTGTATGTTGAATTATGCATCTTAGGGAAAATCCTACTTAGTCATTATGAATGGCCCTTTTTATTTGGTATTAAATTTGTCGTGTTAGTATTTTTTGAAGATTTTCTTTGTATTTGTGTTCATCAGGGATATTGGCATGTAATTATTTTTCTCAGACTATTTGTGTCTACCTCTGGTGTTAGGGCATTGCTTGCCTAGTACATGTTTTTAAAAGCATTCCCTCATTTTTAATTTATAGAAAAGAACTTTAGCAGGATTTGTATTAGCTCTTTCTTAAATATTTGATAAAATGTAGTCAAAAAGCCATCTGATTCTGGGTTTTTCCTTTTGGGGGATTTTGAATACTAATTAGATCTTTTTATTATTGGTATAAGATTCTTTATTTCTTCATGATTCAGTTTTTGTAGGTTATATTATTGTATGAATTTATTCATTTCTTCTAGATTATCCAATTTGGCAGTATGTGATTACTCATAATGGTTTCTTATGATTTTTTTTTATTTCTGTACTATCAGTTGTAATGTGTCCTTTGTATTTCTGAGGTATCAGTTATAATGCATCTTTTCACTTTTCTAATTTTGTATATTTAAATCTCTCTTCTTTTATAGTGTAGCAAAAGTTTCCTTGATTCTGTTTATCATTTTTACAAAACTAACTCTTGTTTACCTTTCCTGTTGTTTTTCTAGTCTATTTTATTTATGCTCTGATCTTTGTTTCTGCCTTCTTACACTAACTTTGGGCTTAGTTTACACATCTTCACTCAGCTCCTTGAGATCTTATGTTAGGTTGTTTGTTTGAGATCATTCTTTTTTGATGCATTCATTTATTACAATTAGCTTCTCTCTTAGAACTACTTTTGCTACATCTCAATGGTTTGTAAATGTTGTGGTTCTATTTTATTTTCTCTCAAGATATTTTTTATTTCTCTGTTAAGTTCTCCTTTGATCCATGGGTTGTTTGGTAGCGTGCTGTTTAATTTCCATATATTTGCAAATTTTCCTGTATTTTTTTCTTGTTGATTCTTAGTTTCATATCATCGTAGTCAAAGAAGAAACTTAACATAATTTATATCTTCTGAAATTTGTTATGACTTCTTTTGTGGCCCAACATATGACCTATCTCAAAAAATATTCCACGTATGCTTGACAGAAATACATACTTTGCTGTTTTTGGATAGAATGTTTTGTATGTGTGTTCACCCCACTTTATCTAAACTGTAGTTCAAGGGAAGGAACAAGATGACTGGCTAGATAAAGCAAGGAAACACCTCTTACACCAAAAGAAAGCAAAATATTTAGTAAACCATCACACTTTAAACAGACATTTTGAGAGAAAATACTGCAAGTCAATAGATAGGTGATACAGACACTGAGGCTGAAGAGGGAGGAAGCTAGGAAACTCACATCCAGTCACGAAGCACCAAGACCAGCTCACAGTCCTGAACAGGTCCTAAGGAAGTGATGAGTGAAGAAACAGTGGGGCACCACACTCCCACAGTGGATCTCTGAAATCCTAAATACAAGACATCCCATGACCCACATAAACATTTGAATTGACAGAGCAAACTGCATGGAGAGTAGGTGAAGGCAGAGCTCAAACATGTGCAGACTCCAGAAGATTTTATGGCATGCAGAGGAGCTGCAGCAAAATGCGACCATAGGTGCCCATTTGCCAAGGTTTTCCATTTTTATCTAAGTGGCTGTAGCCCCAGCTGACTGTTAGGCCAGGAAAAAGCAGGCCTTCCTTTCCTGTTAGACCAGGGCACATTTTATCTACATGTCCCCTTGTCTGCTGGCCCTTCCTAAGGTAGCCTGCCTGGCTGCTTCTGCAAGAGGATGCACACAGCACACAATTCACTGCCTCACCTTCGTGTGTTGTTGGTGGCTTGGGAGCAGTTTGGCTCCATCAACACAGCTAGTGTTTGACCCCAAGGACCCAGAAGAAAATGCCACAGGCCCAGTCCCAACCCTCTAGTGTTTGAGCACACAGCCCAGGGTTATTGAGCTGAGATCTGTGGCCTGAGCTTGAGCCAGAGAAGAGCCCCCAGTTTCAGAACACTGCAAAGCATAAGGAATGTGTTTGTGTGCTGAAATAGGAGCTAGGCATTCCTTCCTCTGCAAGACTGGACTGGGTTGGCCTGTTGGCCAGCTACAGCTTTTGTCTGAGGGAGCCATGTGAACCAGAACACCTGGAACAACTCAGCGATCTGGGCGCAGAAGGCCTGGGACAAATCTAGCTAGTCAAGCCTGCACATGAGGAGACACCAAAGGGAGACTCAGACAGAAAACTGCAAGCTTGGAGGAACCCACAGCCATCTGCTGGGAAAAAAAAATCCCCAGGCTGCAGGTGCTACACCAGATGCAAACCTACAGAACCACCACCCTACCTATGAATTCTCTGCCCTTTATACACTGCATCACCAGTCCACTCACAGACATACTCCACAACCCACTGTGACCCTGCCAAGATCAGAGAACCAGTGGATCACTGGGGAGTTGCAGGTCTCCCAGTGGCCTAACCTTCAGCTCAAGTCACCCCAAGTGAAGGGAGAGTGCAGCCCATAGGGGTCCCCTTGAGGGTAAAGAAATGTGGGTGCAGCTCCAGTGATCAAAGGGGCTCTCCCCAGGCCTAGGAACAGACTTGGCGAGGGGGTGATCTCTCATCCCCATCCCCCAACTGCCCCTTCCCAGAGCACTGCTGCATATGCATTGAAATAGCAAAGAGGCATGAAGCTGAGAATCTCTCTGGGGATACTTACTCTTAAGCACCATCTACTGGATTGTAGCCTGCATTACACCACAAAACAAAAACAAATTCCTTCAGCACCCAGTCAATGCCGGTAAAACCCAATTCAGAAAGCCAGCTACAACTAAGAAACTCATATGCCTTGGCTTTCTGAGAGAACCCAGAAATAAAGCAAATTGACTATACCCAACATACACCACAGTCAAACCCTCAAGAGAAAAAAAGAATATAAAAACCAAAATTTTCATTTAAACAACAACAATTTAAAAAGAAAAAGGAACACTAACCCCTTCGGATGAGAAGGAATCAGTGCAAGAAATCAAACAACTTAAAAGGTCATAGTGTTGTTTTTTACTAGAGGATTGCATTAGCTCACTAGCAATGGATTCTAACCATGTTGAAATGTCTGAAGTGACAGACATAGAATTCAGACTGTAGATGTCAAGGAAGCTTAATGAGATTTAAGAGAAAGTTGAAATCTAATCAAAGGAGGTAGGTAAAATGATCCCAGAGTTGAAAAGTGACATAGACATTTTAAAAAAATAACTAAACTAAATTTCTGGAACTTAATAATTTACTACAGAAATGTCAAAGTATAGTTGGAAGACTCAAAATTAGACTAGAACAAGTAGAGGAAGGAATGTCAGAGCTTGAATACTCTTTCTTTGAATCAACCCAGTCAGACCAAAGTGAAGAAAAAAGAACAGAAAAATGAGCAGAGCCTTCAAAAAATTTGGGATTATGTAAACAAACCAAACCTATTGAGGCAGCAGAATAGGGCCTGGAGGCAGGGAATATGGGGCCAATCCATGCTGACTTCCTAGAGCTAAAGCAAATGAAAGCACTTTAGCAATGACAGGAATGTGAATGGCTTTGTAACTTCACTTCATCCTCTCTATTCACACCATTTACACTTTGTAACTGCACCTTCATCCTCACCATTTACATAGACCACATGCTCCAGGTAACATTCTCTCCTTTTACACTTTGTAACTTCATATTTATCCTCTCCATTTACATAGATCACACACACCAAGTAACAGCTTCTCCATTTACAATAGGGTGCATTCTGAGTAAATGACTTTGTGACTTCACTTCATTCTCTTCATTTACATAGAATATTCACCAAGTAACCAATGGGAAACCACTAGAGTATTGAAACCCCAGAAAATTCTGTAAGTGGAGCTCTTGAACCTCCATGCTTGGGCCTGCTCCCACACTGTGGAGTGTATTTTTGTTCTCAATAAATCCCTACTTTTGCTTTCCTCACTTCATTTTTGCATTTTATCCAATTCTTTGTTCGAGATGCCAAGAACTTGGACACCTTCTATCAGTAATATATTGACACACTACCATATCTAAGAGAAAAAGTGACAGTAAACAATTTGGAAACCATATTTGTGGATATGGCCCATGAAAATTCCTCCAATTTTTCTACAGAAGTTGACATTCAAATTCAAGAAATTCAGAAAACCCCTGAGACATACTATACAAGATGACTGCTCCAAGACATGTAGTCATCAGACATTCCGAGGTCAACATGAAAAAAAATCTTAAAAAAATTTAGAGAAAAGGGTCAAATCATTTACAAGAGGAACCCCATCAAGGTAACAATGGAATTACTAGCAGAAAGCTTACAAGACAGAAGAGATTGAGGGCCTATTTTCAACATTCTTGAAGAAAACATATTCCAACAAAGAATTTCATATTCCTACAAACTAAGCTTCATAAGAAAAGAAGAAATAAAAACTTTTCATACATGGAATAACTAAGGGAATTTGTTTCCATTAAACCAGCCTTCTAAAAGATTCTTAAGGGAGTTCTAAAGATGGAAACGAACAATACTTGCTATAACAAAAACACAATTAAGTACATAGCCCAGAGATGCTATAAAGCAACTACACTATCAAGACTACAAAGCAACTAGCTAAAATCACAACAGGATCAAAATTTCATATATCAATATCAATTTTGAATGTAAATGGCCTAAATGCCCCACTTAAAAAAAAACAGAGAGTAGCAAATTGAATAAAACTATGACTCAATTATTGCTGTCTTCAAGAGGCCCATCTCACATGTAACTACACCAATGGGTGCAAAGTAAAGGGGTGGAGAAAGAGCTTTAAAAAAAAAAAGCAGGGATCACTATTTTTATATCAAATAAAACAGACTTTAAACAAAAACAGTTTAAAAAAGGACAAATAAGAGCATTACGTAGTGATAAATGGCTCAATTCAACAAGACTTAACTATTCTAAGTATACATACACCCAACATTAGAGCACCCAGTTTAATAAAACATGTATGTCTAGAACTAGAAAAAGACTTAGACAGCCACAGAATAATAGTGGGGGACATCAACACCATACTGAGAATATTAGGTTGATTATCAAGGCAGAAAACTGACAAAGAAAGTCTGCACTTAAATTATACACTTGGCAAATGGGAACTAATATATATATTTCACCCATCATTCACAGAATATACATTCTTCTCATCTGCTCATAGAATGTACTCCAAGATTGATCCCATGCTCAGCCATTAAGCAAGTCTCAATAAATTTTTTAAAAAGTCATACCTAGCATAATCTCAGACCACAATGGAATAAAAATATAAATAAATACCAAGAAGATCTCTCAAAAACTACAAAATTAATTGGAAACTGAAATACTTGTTCCCAAATGACTTTGGGGGTAAACAAGAAAATTAAGGCAGAAGTCAACAAATTCTTTGAAATAAATTAAAACAGAGATACAACAAAAAATCTCTTGCAACAAAAGCAGTGTTTAGATCAAAGTTTGTAGCACCAAATGCCTACATAAAGAAGTTAGAAAAGTCACAAATTGACAGTTTAACGTTGCACCTAGAAGAACTAGAAAGAAAGAGCAAACTAACCCCAAAGCTAGCAGAATAAAATAAACAACTGAAATCAGAGCGGAGTGGAATGAAATTGAGACATAAAAATTTATAAAAATGATCAATGAAACCAAACAGAGAAGATCCAAATAAGCCCAATCAGATGACAAAGGTGACATTATAACTGATCCCACAGAAATACAAAAGGTCTTCAGAAACTATGATGAACACCTCTATGCACAGAAACTAGAAAATTTAGATAAAATGGATAAATGTCTGGAAACACACAGCCTACTAATATAGGATCAGGAAGAAATTGAAACCCTGAACAGACTGATAACATGTTCCAAAATTGAATCTGGCATAAATACCAACCAAAAAAGCTGTGGACCACATGGATTCATAGTTAAATTCTACCAGATGTACAAAAAGAGTTGATACCAACTCTACTTAAACTATTTTTAAAAATTTAGGCAGAGGGACTCTTCCTTAACTCATTCTACAAAACCAGCATCATTCTAATACGAAAGTCTGACAAACACACATGAAAAAGTAAACTACAAGCCAACATTCATGATTAATATATATGCAAAAATCCTCAACAAATACTAGCAAAGTGAAACGAGTGGCACATGAAAAAGTTAATTCATTATAATTAAATAGTCTTTATTCCTAGGATGCAATGTTGGTTCAAGATATGCAAGTCAATAAATGTGATTTATCACAGAAACAAAGTTAAAAACAAAAACTATGTGATCATCTCAAAAATCCTTTGATAATACCTAACATCTCTTCATGATAAAAACCTTCAACAAACTAGGCATTGAAGGAACATACCTCATAACAATAAGAGTCATTTATGACAAACCCACAGCCAACATCCTACTGAAAGGACAAAAGCTAGAGTCATTACCTTTCAGAACTGTATCAAGACTGGAACAAGCCCACTATCACCACTCCTATTTAACATGGTACTGGCAGCCCCAGCCAGAGCAACCAGGCAAGAACAAAAAATAAAAGGCACCCGAATAGGAAAAAAAAAAAAAAATCAAGCTATCTCTCTTCATTGGTGAGATAATTCTATCCCTAGAACACCCAAAAGACTCTGCCAAAAGGCTACTGGAGTTGGTAAACAATTTTAGTAGGGTTTCACAAAACAAAATTAATATTCAAAAATTAGTAGCATTTCTATGCATCAGTATTATCCAGTTTGACAGTCAAATCCACAAAGCAATTTTATTTATAATAGCAACAAAAAAAGAAATAACTATAAATATAGCTAACCAAGAAGGTGAAAGATTTCTACAAAAAGAATTACAAAACACTGCTGAAAGAAATCAGCAACAACAGAAATAAATGAAAAAAAATTATGCTAATGGATTGAAAGAGTCAATATTCTTAAAAGGCCATACTGCCTAAACCAATCTACATATCTAATGCTATTCTTACCCAAATACCAATGTTGTTCTTCAAAGATTTAGAAAAATTTATTCTAAAATTTATGTGGAACCAAAAAGGAGACTGGATAACCAAAACAATTCTAAGCAAAAAGAACAAACCTTGAGACATTACACTACCCAACTTACAACTATACTATAAGGCTGTGGTAATCAAAATAACGTGGTACTTGCACAGAAACAGACACATAGACCAATGGAAGATAATAGAAAACACAGAAATAAAGCTGTACACCTCCAGCCATCTAACCATCAAGAAGGCTGACAAAAACAAACAATGGGTGAAGGACTTCCTATTCAATAAACAGTGCTGAGATGACTGCTATGCTATAGACAGGAGAACGAAACTGGACCCTTACCTTTCAGTATACACAAAATTAACTGAAAATTGATTAAAGATTTCAAGGTAAGACCTCAAACTGCAAACATCCTAGAAGACAACTTGGGAAATACCATTCTTGACACTGGACTTAGCAAATAGTTTTTAGCTAAGTCCCCAAAAGCAATTGCAATGAAACAAAAATTGACAAGTGGGACCTAATTAAACTAAAAAACATTTGAACATCAAAAGAAACTCTCAACAGAGTAAACAGGCAATCTACACAGTACCAGAAACTATTCATAAATTATGTATCCAACAAAGGTCTATTATCCAGAATCTAGAAAGACCTTAAACAATTAAACAATAAGAACCAATTAATCCCAATAAAAATGGTCAAAAGACATGGACACTACTCAAAAGAAGTTCTACAAGCATCCAACAATCATATGAAAAAAGTTCTACATCACTAATCATTAGGAAAATGCAAATCAAAACCACAATGAGACACCATCTAACATCATCTGTCAAAATTGCTATTATTATTATTACTTATTATTTTAGTATTTGAGACAGAGTCTCACTCTGTCACCCAGGCTGGAGTGTAGTGGCACTATCTTGGCTCACTGCAGCATCTGCCTCCCAGGTTCAATCAATTAACATGCCTCAGCCTCCTGAGTGGCTGGGATTACAGGTGCATGCCACCACACACAACTAATTTTTTTGTATTTTTAGTAGAGACAGAGTTTCGCTATGTTGGCCAGGCTCATCTCAAACTCTTGCCCTCAAATGATCCATCAGCCTCAACCTCCCAAAGTGCTGGGATTACAGGCATGACCCACCATGTCTGGCCAAGAATCGCTATTATTAAAAAGTCAAAAAACAACAGATGCTGGTGAGGCTGCAAAGAAGAGGGAATGCTTATATACTGTTAGTGGGAATGTAAATTAGTTCAGCCACTGTGGAAAGAAGTTTGGGGATTTATCAAAGAACTTAAAACAAAACTACCATTTTACTCAGCAATCTCATTACTGGGTATATGTCCTGAAAAAAAATTACTAAAAAAAAGCTATGCACTCATGTTTGTCACAGCATTATTCACAATAGAAAAGATAAGGGATCAATGTAGGTGCTCATCGATAGTGGAGTGGATTTTTAAAAATGTGGTATATATACACCATGGAATACTACACAGCCATAAAGAGGAATGACATCATATCTTTTGCCACAACATGGATGCAGGAGACCATTATTCTAAGCAAATTAACCTCAGAACAAAAAGGCAAATACTACATGTTCTCACTTGTAAGCAAGAGCTAAATTTTGGGTACCCATGGATGAAAAGGTGACAACAACAAACACTGGGGACTACTAGAAGAAGGAGGGAGGGAAGGATAAGGGTTTAAAAACTAGCTTCTAGTACTATGTTCACTCTCTGTGTGACAGGATTATTTGTATCCCAAACATTAGCATCACACTGTGTACCCATATAACACACCTGCACATGTACCCCCTGAATCTAACATGAAAGCTGAAATTATAAAACAGGTAAAATAAGTTCAACAGAATTTGGATGCTAATTTTATATCCTGCAACTTTACTGAATGCATTTATTAATTCTGAAAGTGTTTTGGTGGAGTCTTTAGGGTTTCATACATCTCAGGTTATGTCATCTGCAAACAGAGATAATTTCACTTTTTCCTTTTCAATTTAGATTCTTTTTATTTTTTTTCCTCACTAATTTCTTTGGCTAAGATTTTCAGCACTATGTTCAATAGAAGTGGCAAAAGTGAGCATACTTGCCTTGTTCCTGATCTTAGCAGAAAAGCTTTCAGATTTTTATCATTGAGTATGATGTAAGCTATGGGATTTTTATATATGCTATTTATTATGTTGAGTTATTTTTATACCTATTTATTTCAGAGTTTTAAAAATCATGTACTGAAGTCAACTTTTGGCAAGTATATATTGTTTTATTTTTATTTTTTATAGGTTCATAGTAGGTCTATATATTTTTGGGTATATGAGATGTTTTGATACAGGCATGCAATGCATAGTAATTACATTATGGAAGATGGTGAGGCCATCCAATCAAGCACTTATTTTTTGTGTAACAAACAATCCAATTATACTCCTATAGTTATTTTTAAATGTACAATTAAATTATTTCTGACTATACTGGACCTATTGTTCTGTCAACAGCAGGCCTTATTTATTCATTCTAACTATTTTGTGTATCCATTAACTATCCCACATTCCCAATAGCTCCCTGATACCCTTCATAGTATCTGGTAGCCACCCTTCTACTCCCTGATCTCCATGGGTTCAATTGTGCTGATTTTTAGACCCCACAAATAAGTGAAAACAGGCAATGTTTGTCTTTCAGTACCTGGCTTATTTTACTTAACATAGTAACTTACGGTTTCAACCATGTTGTTGCAAATGACAGAATCTCATTTTTTATGACTGAATAGAACTCTAGGGTGTATATGTGCCCCCCCGCCTTTTTTTTGTTTTTTAAAGAATGATGCAATAGTTTTATTTAAATGTTGATTTTTTTACATGAATAAACACTTTATTGGTGATTTCTGAGATTTTTGTGCACCTATCACTCAAGCTGTATCCAATGTGTGGTCTTTTATTCCTCACCCCTTCCCATCCTTTCCCCTGAGTCCCCAAAGTCTATTGTATCATTCTTATTTGCATCCACATAGCTTAGCTCTCAATTATGAGTGAGAACATACACTCTTTCGTTTTCCACTACTGAGTTATTTCACTTAGCATACTGGTATCCAATTCCATCCAGGTTTCTGTGAATGCCATTTTTTGTTCCTTTTTATGGCTGAGTGGTATTCCACTGTGTGTGTGTGTGTGTGTGTGTGTGTCATATTTTCTTTATCCACTCATTGACTGATGGGCATTTGGGCTGGTTCCATATTTTTGCAATTGCAAATTGTGCTGCTATAACATGTGTGTGCAAGTATCTTTTTTCTGAAATGACTTTTCTTATGGGTAGATACACAGGAGCGGGATTGCTGGATCAAATGGTAGTTCTAGTTTATTTCTTTAAGGAATCTCCACAGTTTTCCATAATGGTTGTGCTAGTTTACATTCCCACAAACGTTGTAAAAGTATTCCTTTTTCACTATATCTATGGTGAAATCTATTATTTTTTGATTTTTTGATTATTGCCATTTTTGCAGGAGTGAGATGGTATTGCATTGTGGGTTTGATTTGCATTTCCGTGATAATTAGTAATGTTGAGCACTTTTTCATATGTTTGTGGCCCATTTGTTTATCTTCTTTTGAGAATTTTCTATTCATGTCGTTTGCTCACTTTTTGATCGGATTATTATATTTTCTTTTCTTGATGATTTGTTTGGGTTCCTTGTAGATTCTGGTCCTTTGTCAGATATTAGTCAGATATTAGTCCTTTGTCAGAACGGTAGATTGTGAAGATTTTCTCCAACTCTGTGGGTTGTCTGTTTACTCTGCTGCTGCTGATGATGATTATTATTATTACTTTTTTTTGTTGTTGTGCAGAAGCTTTTTTGTTAAATTAAGTCTCATCTATTTATCTTTGTTTTTATTGTATTGCTTTCGGGTTCTTGGTCATAAAGTCTTTGCCAAATCCAACATCCAGAAGGGTTTTTCTGATGTTATATTCTAGGATCTTTATGGTCTTGGGTCTTAGATTTAAGTCTTTGATCCATCTTGAGTTGATTTTTGTATAAGGTGGGGGATGAGGATCCAGTTTCATTCTTCTATATGTGGCTTGTCAATTATCTCAGCACAATTTGTTTAATAGGGTGTCCTTTCCCCACTTTATGTTTTTGTTTGCTTTGTTGAAGGTCAGTTGGCTATAAGTATTTTGGTTTACTTCTGAATCCTCAATTCTGTTCCATTGGTATATATGCCTATTTTTATACCAGTCCCATGCTGTTTTGGTGACTAGGGCCTTATAGTATAGTTTGAAGTCAGATAATGTGATGCCTCCGGATTTGTTCCTTATGCTTAGTGTTGCTTTGGCCGTGAAGGGTCTTTTTTGGTTTCCTATGAATTTTAGGATTTTTTTTCTAGTTCTGTGAAGAATGATGGTGGTATTTTGATGAGAATTGCATAGAATTTGTAGATTGCTTTTGGTAGTGTGGTCATTTTCAAAATGTTGATTCTACCCATCCATGAATATAAGATGTGTTTCCATTCGTTTGTGTCATCTATGATTTCTTTCAGCAGTGTTTTTTAGTTTTCTTTATAGAGGTCTTTTACCTCCTTCGTTAGGTATATGTGCAAGTATTTTACTCTTTTGCAGCTATTGTAAAAGGGGTTGAGTTCTTGATGCTCAGCTTGGTCACTGTTGGTGTATAGAAGAGCTACTGATTTGTGTACATTAAATTTTTATCCTGAGACTTTCCTGAATTCATTTACCAGTTCTAGGAGCTTTTTGAATGAGTCTTTAGGGTTTTCTAGGTATACAATTGTTATCAGCAAACAGTGACAGTTTGACTTCCTCTTTACCAGTTTGGATGACTTTATTTCTTTCTGTAGTCTGATTGCTGTGGCTAGGAATTCCAGTACTATGTTGAATATAAGTGGTGAAAGTGGGCATCTTGTCATGTTCCATTTCTCAGGAGGAATGCTTCCAACTTTTCCCTATTCAGTATAATGTTGACTGTGGGTTTGTCATAGATGGCTTGTATTACTTTAAGGTATGTGCCTTCTATGCCAATTTTACTGTGGGTTTTAATCCTAAAGGGATTCTGGGTTTTGTCAAATGCTTTTTCTGCATCTATTGAGGTGATCATGTGATTATTGTTGTTAATTATATTTATGTAGTGTATCACATTTATTGACTTGCATATGTTAAACCATCCCTGCATAACTTGAATGAAACCCACCTGATCATGGTCAATTATCCTTTTGATATGCTGTTGTATTTGGCACATTAGTATTTTGTTGAGGATTTTTGCATCTGTGATCATCAGGGATATAAGTCTGTAGTTGCCTTTTTTGTTATATCCTTTCCTGGTTTGGGTAGTAGAGTGATGCTGGCTTCATAGAATGATTTAGAGAGGATTTTCTCTTTCTCTATTTTTTAAAATAATGTCATTAGAATTGCCATCAATTCTTCCTTGAATGTCTGATAGATTCAGTTGTGAATTCATCTGATCCTGGGCTTTTTTTTTATTGCTAACATTAATTACCACTTTAATCTTGCTGCTTGTTATTGGTCTGTTCAGAGTTTCTATATCTTCCTGGTTTAATCTAGGAGAGTTATTTATTTTCAGGAATTTATTATTCTTTTCTAGGTATTCTAGTTTGTGTGTGTAAAGGTGTTATAGTGGCCTTGAATGGTAATTAGTATTTCTCTGATATCAGTTGTAATACCTTCTATTTTATTTCTAATTGAGCTTATTTAGATATTTTCTCTTATTTTCTTGGTTAATCTTACTAGTGTTTTATCAATTCTATTTATCTTTTCAAAGAACCAGCTTTTTGTTTCATTTATCTTTTGTATTTTTGTTTTGTTTTGTTTTCATTTCATTTAGTTCTGGTTTGATCTTTGTTATTTCCTTTCTTCTGCTGGGTTTGGGTTTGGTTTCCTCTTGTTTCTTTAGTTCCGTGAGGTGTGACCTTAGATTGTCTATTTGTGTTCTTTCAGACTTTTTGATGTAGGCATTTAATGCTATGAACTTTCCTCTTAGCATCAGCTTTTGCTGTATCCAAGATAGGTTATGTCGCTATCATCATTCAGTTCAAATAATTTTTAAATTTCTATCAAGATTTCATTGTTGACCCAATTATCATTCTGTAGGTGGTTATTTAATTTCCATGTATTTGCAAGGTTTTGAGGGCTCTTTTTAGAGTAGATTTGCAATTTTATTCAACTGTGGTCTAAAAGAGTACTTAGTATAATTTTAATTTTCTTAGATTTGTTGAGACTAGTTTTGTGGCCTATCATATAGTCTATCTTGGAGAATGTTCTATGTGCTGAGGAATAGAATGTTTATTCTGTATTTGTTGGGTAGAATGTTCTTGTAAATATCTAGTAAGTCCATTTGTTCTAGGGCATACATTAAGTTCATTGTTTCTTCATCGAATTTCTGTCTTGATGACCTGTCTAGTGCTGTCAGTGGAGTATTGACATCCCCCACTATTGTGTTGCTATCTCATTTTTTAGGTCTAGTAGTAATGGTTTTATAAATTTGGAAGCTCCATTGCTAGGTGCATATGTATTTAGGATCGTGATACTTTCCTTTTAAACAAGACCTTTTATCATTATATAGTGTCCGTCTTTGTCTTTTTTTAACGCTGTAGCTTTAAAGTTTGTTTTATCTGATGGAAGAAGAGCTATTCCTGCTTGCTTTTGGTGTTTATTTGCATAGAGCATCTTTTTTCTGTCCCTTTACCTTAAGTTTCTGTGAGTCCTTATGTGTCAGGTGAGTCTCTTGAAAACAGCAGATATTTGGTTGGTAAATTATTTTCTATTCTGCTATTTCGTATCTTTTAAGTGGAACATTTAGGCCATTTACATTTAATGTTAGTATTAAGATATGAGGTACTATTCTATTCATTGCACTATTTGTTGCCTGAATACCTTGATTTTTATTGTGTTATTGTTATATAGGTCCTGTGAGATTTATGCTTTAAGGAGATTCCATTTTAGTGTATTTTCAGGATGTTTTTCCAGATTTCGAGTTCATTTTAACAGTTCTTGTAGTGCTGGCTTTGTAGAGATGAATTCTCTCATCATTTATTTTTTCACAAAATATCACTTTTTTATTTATGAAGCTTAATTTCACTGGATATAAAACTTTTGTTGGCTGATAATTGTTTTTTTTTTAAGAAGGCTAAGTATAGGAATTTAATCCCTTCTAGCTTGTAGAGTTTCTGCTGAGAAATCTGCTGTTAATCTGATAGATTTCCTTTGTAGGTTACCTGATGTTTTGCCTCACATCTCTTAAGACTTTTTCCTTTGTCTTGACTTTAGATAACCTGATAACAATGTGCCAAGGTGATGATCTTTTTGCACAGAATTTCCCGAGTGTTCTTTGAACTTCTTGTATTTGGATGTCTAGATCTCTAGCAAGGCTGGGGAAGTTTTCCTTGATTATTCCCTCAAATGTATTTTTCAAACTCTTAGATTTCTTTTCTTTCTCAGGAACGTGAAATGTTCTTATGTTTGGTTGTTTAACATAATCCCAAACTTCTTTGAGGCTTTGTTCAATTTTGTAATTCTTTTCTCCCAACCCTTAGTCAGATTGGGCTAATTTGAATGTGTTGTCTTTGAGCTCTGAAGTTCTTTCTTTTACCTGTTTGATTCTATTGTTGAGACTGTCCAGTGTATTTTGCATTTCTCTACATGTTTCATTCATTTCAGAAGTTGTGATTGTTTTTTATTTATGCTATCAATTTTACTTGAGATTTTTCCATTTGCATCCTGTGTTTTTTTTGTTTCTTTAATTTGGACTTCACTGTTATCTGGTGCCTCCTTGATTAGCTTAATAATCCACCTTCTCAATTTGTTTTCTGGCAATTCAGGTATTTCTTTTTGGTTTGGGTCTTATGTTAGTGAGCTAGTGTAATATTTTAGGGGTGTTAAAGACCTTTTTTTGTCATATTACCAGAATTGTGTTTCTGGTTTCTTTTTATTTGAATAGACTATGTCAGAAGGAAGATCTGGCACTCAAGGGTTGCTGTTCAGATTCATTTGTCTCATGGACTGTTTACTTGATGTGGTATTCTTCCCTTTCCCCTAGGGATGGGGTTTCCTGAGAGTCGAACTTCAGTGATGGTTATTTGTCTTCTGGATCTAGGCACTCAGTGGAGCTACCAGGCTCCAGGATGATACTGGGGAGTGTCTGTAAAGAGTCCTGTGATGTGATTCATCTTCAGGTCTCTCAGCCATGGATACCAGCAATTATATCACTAAAGGTAGCAAGAGAGTGAAGTGGACTTTGTGATGGTCCTTGGTTGTATTTTTGTTAATTGCAAGGGTTTTGTGTTGCTTGGCCTCCAGCTAGGAGGTGGTGCTTTCAAGAGCACATTAGCTGCAGTAGTATAAGGAAGATACAAGTTTGCCCTAGGGTCGGGCAGTGGGTAGAGCCATGGATATCCCAGGAGATTATGTCCCTTTGTCTTTGGCTATCAGGTTGAGTAAAGACTATCAAAAGTTAGGTGTGTCTGAGCTCAGATTCTCCTTTGGCAGGGCTTTCTGTGGCTGCTGGTGGGGAGTGTAGTTGTGGTTCCCAGACCAATTGAGTTATGTTCCCAGGAAGATTATGGCTGCCTCTGCTGGGTCACACAGGTCACCAAGGAAGTGGTAGAAACCCAGCTACTACACAGCCCACAGCCCCAAAAGCCAATCTCACACCATGCCTCCCCCAACAGCACCAAATTTATTTCCAGGCAGCCAGGGAGCAGGGCTGAGACCTCGCTTCAGGTTTCAAGCCTCCCAACTCAGAAAGCAAGCAGACTCACAGTTCCTCAGCTGTCCCATGTAGCCTGCAGTGGCAATCCACCTCCTTCAAAAAGTCTGTGGATTCTATTGGCTTTCTTGGTATGTTCCTGTAGTAGTTCCTGAAGCAAAAGTTTACGATGTGAGTTTCCACATGCTACTCTTTTCATCTAAGTGGGAGCTGCAAGTTAGTCCTACCACTGAACCACCATTTTTTTCCTCCACATGTTCCTTATCTATTTACCTGTTGATGAACACTTAGGTTGCTTTCAGAACTTGATTATTGTAAACAGAGGTGAAACAAAAATAGGAGTGCAGATACCTCTTAGATATATTGATTTTCTTTCAGTTATATACCCAGGAGTTAGGTTGCTGGATTCTATAATGTCTCTACTTTTAGTTTTTTGAGGAACCTCTAAACTGTTCTTTATAGTGGTTGTACTAACTTACATTCCAACCAACAGTATATGAACTTTCCATTTTCTCCACAACAGCATTTGTTATTTCCTGTCTTTCAGATATAAGCCATTTTATCTGGGATGAGATGATATCTCATTGCAGTGTTGATTTGCATTTCTCTGATGATCAATTATGTTGAGCAACTTTTCTTCAATGAGTGATGCTGGGAAAAGCCAATATCCATATGTAGAAGAATAAAACTAGACCTTATATCTCATTATATACAAAAATCAAATAAAAATTATTAACTACTTAAATGTAAAACCTCAATCTATAAAACTAGTATAATAAAACATTGTAGAAACTCTCCAGAACATCATCAGTCTTGGAAATGATATTTTGAGTAATATCCCACAAACACAGGCACTGCAAGCAAAAATAAAAAAAAAAATAGAACACATCAAGTTAAAAATCTGCACAGCAAAGGAAACAAACAAAGTGAAGAAACAACTCACAGTATGAGAGAAAATATCTTCAAACTACCCATCTGACAAGGGTTTAATAATCAGAATATGTATAAAGTTCAAACAACTGTATAGGAAAAATTATAATTATGCAATTAAAATGGGCAAAATATTTAAATAGACATTTTTCTAAAGAAGATATACAAATGGCAAACAGTCTGTTCTATTGGCCTATATGTCTGTTTTTATGTCAGTGCCATGCTGTTTTGGTTACCATAGCTGTGTAGCATAATTTGAAGTCAGGTAATATGATTCCTTCAGTTTTTTTCTTTCTGCTTAGGATAGCTTTGGTTATTTTGGATCTTTTGTGGTTCCATATAAATTTTAGGATTGCTTTTTTCTATTTTCCTGAAAAAGGTAATTGGTATTTTGATAGGGATTGCACTGAATCTGTAAATTGCTTTGGGTAGTATGGACATTTTAACATTATTGATTCTGCTAATCAGTGAACATAAAATATCTTTCCACTTTGGGGTGTGTTCTTTTATTTCTTTCATCAGTGTTTTATAGTTTTTATTACAACAATCTTTGACTTTTTTAGTTAATTCCTAAGTATTTAAATTTATTTGTGGCTATTGTAAATAGGACTATTTAAAATTTTTTTCTTCAGTTTGTTCACTGTTAACATCCAGAATGCTACTCATTGTCGTATGTTGATTTTGTGTCTCACAACTCTATTTAACTTTTTTTTTAGTTCTAATAGTTTTTTGGCATAATATTTCAAATTTTCCAAATATAAGATTATATCATCAGCAAACAAGGATAATTTGACATCTTGCTTTCCAAATTAGATGATGATTATTTTTTTCTTTGTTTGATTGCTGTAGCTAGAATTCCCAGGGCTATGTTGAATAACAGTTGTGAAAGTGGGCATTTTTGTCTTGTTCCAGATCTCAGAGGAAAAAATTTGTTTTTTTAAAATTCAGTGTGATACAAGCTGTTGAACTGTCATATATGGCTTTTATTACATTGAGGTATATTCCTTCTATACCAATTTTTTAAGGGTTTTTATCATGAAGGGATGTTAGATTTTATAAAATTCTTTTTCAGCAATATTCGAAATTATTATATGGTTTTTCTCATTTTTTTCTGTTGATATAAGGTGTATCATTGATTCATTTGCATATGCTGAACCATACTTGCATCTCAGGGATAAACCCTATTTGATCATGATGAGTGATCTTTCTAATGTATTGTTGAATTATGTTTGCTAGTATTTTGTTAGAATTTTTCTGTCAATATTTGTCAGAGATATAGGCCTGGAGATTTCTTTTTATTTGATATGTCTTTGTCTAGTATATACATATTTTGATATGTCTTTTTCTTTGGTATCAGGCTAATACTGGCTTTATAGAATGGCCTTGAGTATATTTCCTCCTCCTGTACTTTTTGGAATAGTTTGAGAAGAATTAGTGTTTGTTTATCTTTAAATGTTTGATAGAATTCTTCAGTGAAGCCATTGGGTTCTGGGCTTTTATTTATTTGGAGAGTTTTTATTATGTCTTCAATCTCATTACCTCTTATTGCTCTGTTTAGATTTTAGATTTTTTTTTCATGGTTTAATCTTGATAAGTTGCATCTGTCTAAGAATTTATCCATTACCCCCAGAGTTTCTAATTTATTGGTATATAGTTGCTTGTAGTAGCCAGTGATAACTCTTTGAATTTCTGCAGTATCAGTTCTAATGTCTTTTGTCAACTCTGATTTTATTTATTTGGATCTTCTTTGTAGTTAGTCTGGCTAATGTTTAGTCTATTTTGTTTAGCTTTTAAAACAACAAACTTTTTGTTTCATTGATGTTGTGTATTGTTTTGTTTGTTTCCATTTCATTTTTTATGCTCTGATCTTCACTATATTTTCTCTTCTACTAATTATGGATTTGGTTTGCTGTTACTCTTCTTGTTCTTTAGATGCATAAATAGGTGGTTTATTTGAAGTTTTTATTTGATGTAAATATACATTTTCCTCTTAGTACTGCTTTTGCTGTATTCCATTGTTGTGTTTTCACTATCAATTGTTTCATAAAATTTCTCAATTTTTTAAAAATTATTTATCATTCCACTGGTCATTCTGGAGTATATTATTTAATTTCTACATATTTGCATAGTTTCCAAAATTATCCTTATTAATTTCTAGCATTATATTATTGTGGTCAGAGGAGATTCTTCATATTATTTTAATTTGAATGTTTTAAGACTTGCTTTGGATCTGGGCTGGCAAGATGGCCGAATAAGAACAGCTCTGATCAGCAGCTCCCAGGAAGATCAATGCAGAAGGTGGGTGCTTTCTGCATTTCCAACTGAGGTACCTGGCTCATCTCAATGCAACTGGTTAGATAGTGGGTGCAGCCCATGGAGGGTGAGCCAAAGCAGGGTGGGAATTCACCTCACCTGGGAAGCACAAGGGGTCAGGGAAGTCCCTCCCCTAGCCAAGGGAAGCCATGAGGAACTATGTAATGAGAAATGGTGCATTCCATCCCAGATACAATGCTTTTCCCATGGTCTTCTCAACCCACCAACATGCAGGAGTTTTTTTTTTTTTTTCTTAACCCAGTGGCGCCTTGAATGCCAGCAAGACAGAACTGTTTGCTGCCTGGGAAAGGGGGCTGAAGCCAGGGAGCCAAGTGGTCTAGCTCAGCAGACTCCCCTCCCCACAGAGCCCAGCAAGCTAAGATCCACTGGCATGAAATTCTTGCTGCACGCAAAGCAGTCTGAAGTCGACCTGGGACACTCGAGCTTGGTGGAGGGAGGGGCATCCGCCATTACTGAAGTTTGAGTAGGCAGTTTTTCCCTCAAAGTGTAAGCAAAGCTACCCAGAAGTTCTAACTGGGCAAAGTGCACTGCAGCTTGGCAAACCTGCTGTAGCTAGACAGCCTCTCTAGGTTCCTCCTCTCTCAGCAGGGCATCTCTAAAAGAAAGGCAGCAGCCACAGTGAGGGGCTTATAGATAAAACTCCCTTCTCCCTGAGACAGAACACTTGGGGGAATGAATGGCTGTGGGTGCAGCTTCAGAAGACTAAATGTTCTTGCCTGCTGGCTCTGGAGGGAGCAGCAGATCTCCCAGCACAGGACTCAAGCTCTGCTAAGGGACAGAGTGCCTCCTCAAGTGGGTCCCTGACCCCCACGTCTTCTGACTGGGAGACAACTCCCAGCACAGGTCAACAGACACCTCATACAGGAGAGCTCTGGCTGGCATCTAGTGGGTGCCCCTCTGGGACGAAGCTTCCAGAGGAAGGAACAGGCAGCATTTTTTGCTCTTCTGCAGCCTCCACTGGTAATACCCAGGCAAACAGGGTCTGGAGTGGACCTCCAGCAAACTCCAGCAGACCTGCATCAGAGGGGCCTGACTGTTAGAAATAAAACTAACAAACAGAAAGGAATAGCAACATCATCAACAAAAATGATGTCCACACATAAACCATTTCCGAAGGTCACCAATATCAAAGATCAAAGGTAGATAAATCCATGAAGATGAGGAAAAACCAGTGCAAAAAGGCTAAAAATTCAAATAACCAGAATGCCTCTTCTCCTCCAAAGGATCACAAATACTCACGAGCAAAGGAACAAAATTAGACAGAGAATGAGTTTGATGAGTTGACAGAGGTAGGCTTCAGTAGGTGGGTAAAAACAAACTCCTCCAAGCTAAAGGAATATGTCCTAACCCAATGCAAGGAAGCTAAGACTCTTGAAAAAAGGTTAGAGGAATTACTAATTAGAATAACCAGTTTAGAGAAGGTAGCATACACAAGTATCCATAGCCAAACTGATCAAGTGAAAGAAAGAATATGTGAAATTGAAGATCAACTTAATAAAATAAAGCATGAAGACAAGATTAGAGAAAAAATAATGAAAAGGAACAAACAAAGCCTCCAAGAAATATGTAACTATGTGAAAGACCAAACCTACGTTTAATTGGAGTATCTGAAAGTGATGGGGAGATTAGAACCAAGTTGAAAAAACACTCTTCAGGATATTATCCAGGAGAACTTCCCCAACCTAGTAAGACAGGTCAACATTCAAATTCAGGAAATACAGAGAACACTACAAAGATACTCCTAGAGAAGAGCAACCTCATGATACACAATCATCAGATTCACCATTGTTGAAATGAAGGAAACAATGTTAAGGCCAGCCAGAGAGAATGGTCAGGTTACCCACAAAGGGAAGCCAATCAGACTAACAGTGGATCTCTCTTCAGAAACCCTATAAGCCAGAAGAGAGTGGGGACCAATATTCAATATTCTTAAAGAAAGAATTTTCAATCCAGAATTTCATATCCAGCCAAATAAGCTTAATAAGTGAAGGAGAAATAACATCCTTTCCAGACAAGCAAATGCTGAGAGATTTTGTCACCACCAGGCCTGCCTTATAAGAGCTCCTGAAGGAAGCACTAAATATGGAAAGAAAAAGCTGGTACCAGCAACTGCAAAAACATACCAAATTGTAAAGACCATCAATACTATGAAGAAACTCCATCAACTAATGGGCAAAATAACCAGGTAGCATCATAATAAGATCAAATTCACAATAAAAATATTAACCTTAAATGTAAATGGGATAATGCCTCAATTAAAAGACACAGACTGGTAAATTGGATAAAAAATCAAGACCCACTGATGTGCTGTATTCAGGAGACTGATCTCATGTGCAAAGACACACATAGGTTCAAAATAAATGGATGGAGAAATATTTACCAAGCAAATGGAAAGAAAAAAATTGCAGGGGTTGCAATCCTAGTTTCTGATAAAACAGACTTTAAACCTACAAAGATCAAGAAAGACAAAGAATTGCATGACATAATGATAAATGGATCAATGCAACAAGAAGAGCTAACTATCCTAAATATATATGCACCCAATACAGGAGCACCTAGATACATACAGCAAGTTTTTAGAGACCTACAAAGAGACATAGACTCCCACACAATAATAATGGGGGTCGTTACCACCCCACTGTCTATATTAGATCAATGAGGCAAAAAATTAACAAGCATATTCAGGACTTGAACCCACCTCTGGACAAAGCAGACCTAATAGACAACTACAGAACTCTCCACCACAACTCAACACAGTATACATACTTCTCAGCACCACATCTCACTTATTCTAAAACTGACATAATTGAAAGTAAAACACTTCTCGGCAAATGCAAAATAATGGAAATCATAACAAACAGTCTCTCAGACCACAGTACAATGAAATTAGAACTCAGGATTAAGAAACTCAATCAAAACTGCACAGCTACATGGAAATTGAACAACCTGCTCCTGAATGACTACAGGGTAAATAATGAAATTAAGGCAGAAATAAATAAGTCCTTTGAAACCAGTGAGAAAAAAGACACAATGTACCAGATTCTCTGGGACACAGCTAAAGCAGTGTTTAGAGAAAAACTTATAGCCCTAAATGCCCACAGGATAAAGTAGGAAAGATCTAAATTCGACGCCCTCACATCACAATTAAACGAACTAGGGAAGCAAGAGCAAACAAATTCAAAAGCTTGCAGAAGACAAGAAATAAGTAACATCTGAGCCAAACTGAAGGAGATAGAGACATGAAAAACCTTTCAAAAAATCAATGAATCCAGGAGCTGGTTTGTTCAAAAGATTAACAAAATAGAGAGACCAGTAGCCACACAAATAAGAACAGAGAGAAGAATCAAATAGACCCAATAAAAAATGATAAAGAGGATATCACAACTGATCCCACAGAAATACAAACTACCATCAGAGGAGACTATAAACACCTCTACTCAATAAACTAGATAACCTAGAATAAATGAATAAATTCCTGGATACATACACCCTCCTAAGTCAAAACCAGAAAGAAGTTGAATCCCTGAATAGACCAATAACTAGTTCTGAAATTGAGGCAGTAATTAATAGACTACCAACCAAAAAAAGCCCAGGACCAGATGGATTCACAGCCAAATTCTACCAGAGATACAAAGCAGAGCTGGTACCATTCCTTCTGAAACTATTCCAAACAAGATAAAAAGAGGGACTCCTCACTAACTCATTTTGTGAGGCCAGCATCATCCTGATACCAAAACCTGGCAGACACACGCACACACACACACACACAACAAACAACAACAACAACAACAAACAGAAAATTTCAGGCCAATGTCCCTGAGAAACAGTGATGCAAAACTCCTCAATAAAATCTGGCAAACTGAATCCAGCAGCATATCAAAAATTTGTCCACTACAATCAAGTCAGCTTCATCCCTGGGATGCAAGGCTGGTTCAACATATGAAAATCAATAAACGTAATCCACCACATAAACAGAACCAATGACAAAAACCACATGATTATCTCAATAGATGCAGAAAAGGCCTTCAATAAAATTCAAAACCCCTTCATGCTAAAAACTCTCAATAAACTAGGTGTTGATGCGACATATCTCAAAATAATGAGAGCTATTTGTGACAAACCCACAGCCAATATCATACTGAATGGGCAAAAGCTAAAGAATTCCCTTTGAAATCCAGCACAAGACAAGGATGCCCTCTCTCACCACTCCTATTCAACGTAGTTTTGGAAGTTCTTGCCAGGGCAATCAGGCAAGAGAAAGAAAAAAAGTGTATTCAAATAGGAAGAGAGGAAGTCAAATTGTCTCTGTTTGCAGATGACATGATTGTGTATTTAGAAAACCCCATCATCTCAGGCCAAAAACTCCTTAAGCTGATAAGCAACCTTAGCAAAGTCTCAGGATACATAATCAATGTGCAAAAATCACAAGCATTCCTATACCTTAATAATAGATAAACACAGAGGCAAATTATTAAACTCCCATTCCCAATTGCTACAAAGAAAATAAAATATTTAGGAATACAATTTACAAAGGATGTGAAGGAACTCTTCAAGGAGAACTACAAACCATTGCTCAAGGAAATAAGAGAGGACACAAAAAAATAGAAAAATTTTCTATGCTTATGGATAGGAAGAATCAATATCGTGAAAATGGCCATGCTGCCCAAAATAATTTATAGAGCCAGTGCTATCCCCTTCAAGTGACCATTGACTTTCTTCACAGAATTAGAAGAAACTACTTTAAATTTCATATGGAACCAAAAAGAGCCCATAAAGCCAAGGCAATTCTAAGCAAAAAGAACAAAGCTAGAGGCATCACACTACCTGACTTCAAACTATACTACAAGGCTAATGTAACCAAAAGAGCATGGTACTGGTACCAAAACAGATATATAGACCAATGGAACAGAACAATGGCCTCAGAAATAATGTCACACATCTACAACCATCTGACCTTTGACAAACCTGACAAAAACAAGTAATGGGGAAAGGATTCCCTATTTAATAAATGGTGTTGGAAAAACTGGCTAGCCATATGCAGAAAACTGAAACTGGACCCCTTCCTTACACCTTATACAAAAATTAACTTAAGATGGATTAAAGACCTATACATAAGACCTAAAACCATAAAAACCCTAGAAGAAAACCTAGCCAATACTAGTCAGGACATAGACATGGGCAAAGACTTTATGACTAAAATCCCAAAGCAATGGAAACAAATGCCAAAATTGACAAATGAGGTCTAAGTAAACTAAAGAGCTTCTGCATAGCAAAAGAAAATATAATCAGAGTGAGCAGGCAACCTACAGAATGGGAGAAAAATCTCTGCAATCTGTCCATCTGACAAAGGGCTTAGATTCAGAATCCGCAAGAAACTTAAACAAATTTACACGAAGAAAACAACCCCATAAAAAGTGGATGAAGGATATGAACAGACACTTCTCAAAAGAAAACATTTATGCATTCAACAAACATATGAAAAAAAGCTCATCATCACTACTCATTAGATAAATGCAAATCAAAACCACAATGATATACCATCTCATGCCATTTAGAATGGCAATCATTACAAAATCAGGAAAAAACAGATGATGGAGAGGATGTGGAGAAATAAGAATGCTTTTACACTGTTGGTGGGAGTGTAAAGTTTAACCATTGTGGAAGACAGTGTGGCAATTTCTCAAGGATCTAGAACCAGAAATACCATTTGACCCAGTAATCCCATTACTGGGTATATACCCAAAGAATTGTAAATCATTCTCCTGTAAAGACACAGGCACACTTACGTTTATTGCAGCACTATTCACAATATCAAGACTTGGAACCAACCGAAATGCCCATCAATGATAGACCTTATAAAGAAAATGTGGCAGATATATACCACGAAATACTATGCAGCCATAAATATGGATGAGTTTATGTCCTTTGCAGGGACATAGATGAAGCTGAAAACCATCATTCTCAGCAAACTAACACGGGAACAGAAAACTTCTGCATGTTCTCACTCATAAGTGGGAGTTGAACAATGAGACATTGACGCAGGGAGGGGAACACCACACACCAGGACTTGTTAGGGGGTTGGGGGTTAGGGTAGGGGTAGCATTGGGAGAAATACTTAACGTAGATGACAGGTTTATGGATGCAACAAACCATTATGGCCCATGTATACCTGTGTAGCAAACCTGCAAATTCTGCACATGTATCTAAAAACTTAAAGTATAATTAAAAAAAAAAAGACTTGCTTGTACCCTAATATAAAGTCTGCCTTTGAGAATGAGCTATGCGCTGAAGAAAGGAATTTGTAATATGCAGCCATTGGGTTAAATATTCTATAAAGTTCTATTACATCTACTTGGTCTACAGTGCAGATTAGTTCAATTTTTTCTTTGTTGATTTTCTGTGTGGAAGATCCGTCCAGTGCTGAAAGTGAGATGTTGAAGCCTCCAGCTAGTATTGTATTAGGATCGATCTCTCTCTTTAGTTGTAATAATATGTGCTTTATATACTAGGTGTTCCACTTTTAGGTGCATGTATATTCAAAATTGCTATAACCTCTTGCTGCATTGACCCGTTTATCGTTATATAGAGACCCTCTTTGTCTCTTCTTATAGTTTTTGTCTTGATATCTATTTTGTCTAATATAAGTATAGCTACTCCTGCTCTTTTTGGTTTCCATTGCCATGAACTATATTTTTCCTTCCCAATAAAGGGAATTTAGTATAAATTTATCTTTATAGGTGAAGCTTTTTTCTTATAAGCAACAGATCAATGGGTGTTGTATTTAATGCACTCAGCACCCTGTGTGTTTTGATTGGAGTGTTTAGTTCATTTACATTCAATATTATTATTGATAAGTAATTACTTACTTCTGGCATTGTGTTGTTTTCTGATTGCTTGGTAATTTTCTATTCCACTTTCTTTTCTACCTGCCTCATGAAGGTGATTTTCTCTGGTGATGCAATTGAGTTTCTTTCTTTTTATTTGTTTGTGTATCTATTGTATGTTTTTTGGTTTGAGGTTACCATGAGACTTGAAAATACCATCACATAACCTGATATTTTAAGCTGACAACAACTTAACATTGTTTGCATAAACAAACAAGGAAGCAACAAAAAACTAATAAAGATTCTATGCCTTGACTTTGTTGCCTTGCTCTTTAACTTTTCATTATTTCTATTTTAAACAATTATAGATTTTCTATAATTACTATTTTTAATTGATTTATCATTTACCCTTTCTACTGAATATAAGTGTAGCTTATGCATTATATTTACAGTGTTATAATATTCTGTTTATCTGTGTACTTACTATTACCATTTTCTGTGTTTTTGCTATTACTTTATGTGTGGAAGATCTGTTCAATGCTGAAAGTGCAGTTTTGAATTTTCCAGCTATTATTGTAGTGAGGTCTATCTCTCTCTTTAGCTCTAATAATATTTGCTTTATATATCTGGGTGCTCCATTGTTGGGTGCATATATATTAAAAATTCTTATATACTCTTTCTGAATTGACCCTCTTATTACTATATAGTACCTTTTTTTGCCTCTTTTTATAGCTTTCATCTTGAAATCTGTTTTGTCTGATATAAGTATAGCTACTCCTTTTTCTGGTTTCTGTTTGCATGGAATATCTTCTGCCATCAGTGTGTTTTGTACCTACAGATGATTTATTATTACTCATTAATGTTCTTTTCTTTCTGACTAAAGTACACTCCTTAGCATTTTTTGTAGAATAGGTCTCGTGTTGAAAAATATTCTAATGTTTTTTATTTGTCTGGAAATGTCTTTCTTTCTCCTTCATGTTAAAAGAAAATTTTGCTGCATATATATACCTTACAATGCTAGGGTAATTTTTTTTCAGCACTTTACATATGTAATACTACTCTCTCCCAGCCTGTAATGTCTCCATTGAACAGTCAGCTGCTAGACTTATTGGAGCTCCATTGTATCTTATTTGTTTCTTTTCTCCTTCTGTTAGATTTTTTTATCCTTAATATTTGAGAGTTTACTTTCCAAATGCCCTGAGGTAAGCATCATTGGGTTAAATCTGCTTGGTGTTCTCTAGCCTTCTTATACTTGTATATTGATATCTTTCTTTAGGTTTGAGAAGTTCTCTATTATCATTGCGTATTGTAAACTTCCTAGCCCAATTACTTCCTCTACCTCCTCTTTAAAGCCAATAACTCTTATATTTGCTATTTTGAGGCTATTTTCTAAATCCCGTAGGCTAGCTTCATCATTGTTTGGTTTTGTTTCCTCTTCTCTTTTTGCTGTGTATTTTCAGTTAGCCTCTCTTCCAGCTTAATATTTTTTTCTTCTGCTTGCTTGGCCAATTATGCAATTAAAAGACACAGTGCAAATTATTATTTCGGTGAGCCAATTACATATTTAAACTACAGAATTTATGCTTATTTTTAATTATTTAAATTTTTTTGTTAAATTTACATGATAGTATTCTGAATTCCTTCTGTGTTTTATCTTGAACTTCTTTGCGTTTCTTGAACACAGCTATTTTGGATTTTTTTTTTTTTGAGAGATCACATATTTCTGTTTCTCCAGGATTGTTCCCTGGTGCCTTATTTAGTTCATTTGGTGAGAACATGTTTTCCTGGATTGTCTTTTAAAAAGATTTTTTTTTTTAATTTCAATAGCTTTTGGGGAAACAGGTTATGTTTGGTTACAAGAATAAGTACTTTAGTGGTGATTTCTGAGATTTTAGTGCACCCATCACCTGAGCAGTGTAAAATCTACCCAGTGTGTAGTCTTTTAACTCTTGCCACCCCCAAACTTTACCCCAGGTACCCAAAGATTAATGTATTATTCTTATGCCTTTGCATTCTCATTGCTTAGCTCCCACATATTAGGGAGAACAAACTATGCTTGGTTTTCCATTCATAGTCACTTCATTTAGACTAATAGTCTCCAATTCCATCCGGGTTGCTGCAAATGCCATTATTTTATTTCTTCTTATGGCTGAGTAGTATTCATATGTATATATATTTGGTTCCATATTTAGCAGTATATATATATATACACATATATACATATATACACATATATAATATATAAACATACGTATATATACACATATATATATGTTCCATATTTTTGCAATCGCAAATTGTGCTGCTATAACATGTGTGTGCAAGTATCTTTTTGTATAATGACTTCTTTTCTCTGGGTAGATACCTAGTAGTGGGATTGTTGAATCAAATGGCAAATCAACTTTTAGTTCTTTAATAAATCTCTTCACTGTTTTTCATAAGAGTTTTACTAGTTTACATTCCCACCAACAATATAAAAGTGTTTCCTTTTCACTGCATCCATGCCAACATCTGTTATTTTTTGATTTTTTGATTATGGCCATTCCTGCAGGAGTGAGATGGTATTGCATTGTGGGGTTGATTTACATTTCTCTGATCATTAGTGATGTTGAGCATTTTTTCCGTATGCTTTTTGGCCATTTGTATATCTTCTTTTGAGACTTCCCTATTAATGTCCTTAGCCCACTTTTTGATGGGATTGTTTTGTTTACTTGTTGATTTGTTTGAGATCTTTGTAGGTTCTAAATATTAGTCCTTTGTTGGAAGTGTACACTGTGAAAATTTTCTCCCACTCCGTGGGTTGTCTGTTTACTCTGCTGATTATTTCTTTTGTTGTGCAGAAGATTTTTCGTTTACTTAAGTCCCATCTATTTATTTATTTATTTTTTGTTTGCATTTGCTTTTGGGTTTTGGTCGTGATGTCTTTGCACAAGCTAATTTCTAGAAGGATTTTTCTGATGTTATTTTCTAGAATGTTTATGGTTTCGGGTCTTAGATTTATGTCTTTAATCCATCTTCAGTTTTTTTTTTTTATACTTTAAGTTTTAGGGTACATGTGCACAATGTGCCGGTTAGTTACATATGTATACATGCGTCATGCTGTTGTGCTGCACCCATTAACTCGTCATTTAGCATTAGGTATATCTCCTAATGCTATCCGTCCCCCCTCCCCCCGCCCCACAACAGTCCTCAGAGTGTGATGTTCCCCTTCCTGTGTCCATGTGTTCTCATTGTTCAATTCCCATCTATGAGTAAGAACCTGCAGTATTTGGTTTTTTGTCCTTGCGATAGTTTACTGAGAATGATGATTTCCAATTTCATCCATGTCCCTACAAAGGACATGAACTCATCATTTTTTATGGCTGCATAGTATTCCATGGTATATATGTGCCACATTTTCTTAATCCAGTCTATCATTGTTGGACATTTGGGTTGGTTCCAAGTCTTTGCTATTGTGAATAATGCCGCAATAAACATACGTGTGCATGTGTCTTTATAGCACCATGATTTATAGTCCTTTGGGTATATACCCAGTAATGGGATGGCTGGGTCAAATGGCATTTCTAGTTCTAGATCCCCGAGAAATCGCCACACTGACTTCCACAATGGTTGAACTAGTTTACAGTCCCACCAACAGTGTAAAAGTGTTCCTATTTCTCCACATCCTCTCCAGCACCTGTTGTTTCCTGACTTTTTAATGATTGCCATTCTAACTGGTGTGAGATGGTATCTCATTGTGGTTTTGATTTGCATTTCTCTGATGGCCAGTGATGATGAGCATTTTTTCATGTGTCTTTTGACTGCATAAATGTCTTCTTTTGAGAAGTGTCTGTTCATATCCTTCACCCAATTTTTGATGGGGTTGTTTGTTTTTTTCTTGTAAATTTGTTTGAGTTCATTGTAGATTCTGGATATTAGCCCTTTGTCAGATGAGTAGGTTGCGAAAATTTTCTCCCATTTTGTAAGTTTCCTGTTCACTCTGATGGTAGTTTCTTTTGCTGTGCAGAAGCTCTTTAGTTTAATTAGATCCCATTTGTCAATTTTGTCTTTTGTTGCCATTGCTTTTGGTGTTTTAGACATGAAGTCCTTGCCCATGCCTATGTCCTGAATGGTAATGCCTAGGTTTTCTTCTAGGGTTTTTATGGTTTTAGGTCTAACGTTTAAGTCTTTAGTCAATCTTGAATTAATTTTTGTATAAGGTGTAAGGAAGGGATCCAGTTTCAGCTTTCTCCATATGGATAGCCAGTTTTCCCAGCACCATTTATTAAATAGGGAATCCTTTCCCCATTGCTTGTTTTTCTCAGGTTTGTCAAAGATCAGATAGTTGTAGATATGTGGCATTATTTCTGAGGGCTCTGTTCTATTCCATTGATCTATATCTCTGTTTTGGTGCCAGTACCATGCTGTTTTGGTTATTGTAGCCTTGTAGTATAGTTTGAAGTCAGGTAGCGTGATGCCTCCTGCTTTATTCTTTTGGCTTAGGATTGACTTTGTGATGCGGGCTCTTTTTTGGTTCCATATGAACTTTAAAGTAGTTTTTTCCTATTCTGTGAAAAATTTTTGTATGAGATGAGAGATGAGATCCAGTTTTACTTTTCTACATGTGGCTTGTCAATTATCACAGTACCATTTGTTGTATAAGGTGCTCTTTCCCCACTTAATATTTTTGCTTGGTTTGTCAAAGATCACTTGGATATATGTATTTAAATTTATTTCTGGGTTCTTTATTCTCTTACATTGGTCTACGTGCCTATTTTTAAACCAGTACATGCCATTTTGGTGACTATGCCCTCATAGTATAGTTTGAAATCTGGTAATGTTATGCCTCGAGATTTGTTCTTTTTGCTTAGTCTTGCCTTGGCTATGCGGGTTCATTTTTAGTTTCATATGTATTTTAAGATTGTTTTTTTCTAGTTCTGTAAAGAATGATTATGATATTTTGATGGGAATTGCATTGAATTTGTAGATTGCTTTTGACATAATGATCGTTTTTATTATATTCATTTACCCATCTATGAGCATTGGATGGGTTTCCATTTATTTTTGTCCTCTATGACTTCTTTTAGCAATGTTAGTTTCCCTTATGAAGGTCGTTCCCTTCCTTGATTAGGTATATTTGTAAGGATTTAATTTTTTTGCAGCTATTATGAAAGAGATTGAGTTCTTGATATAATACTCAGCTTGGTTGCTGTGTGTGTGTAGCAGAGCTATACACAGATTTGTGTACATTAATTTTTCTTATCCTGAGACTTTGCTGAATTCATTTACCAGTTTTGGGAGCTTTTTGGACAAGTCTTTAGGGTTTTCTAGGTACACAATCATGTCATCAGCAAACAGTGACAGTATGAATTCCTCTTTACCAATTTGGATTCCCTTAATTTTTTTCTCTTGTCTGATTGCTCTGGCTAGGAATTCCAGGATCATATTGAATATAAGTAGTAAAATTTAGCATCCTTGTCTTCTTCCAGTTTTTAGGGGGAATGCTTTCAACTTTTCCCCATTCAGTATAATGTTGGCTGTGAGTTTTTCTTTCTTTTTTTTTTAGTTGGTTTCTTTTTCTTGTTTTTAAATTATACTTTAAGTTCTAGGGTACATGTGCACAACGTGCAGGTTTGTTACATATGTATACATGTGCCATGTTGGTGTGCTGCACCCATTAACTTATCATTTACATTAGGTATATCTCCTAATGCTATCCCTCCCCACTCTCCCCAACCCACAACAGTCCCCAGTGTGTGATGTTCCTTTTCCTGTGTCCAAGTGTTCTCATTGTTCAATTCCCACCTATGAGTGAGAACATGCAGTGTTTGGTTTTCTGTCCTTGTGATAGTTTGCTGAGAATAATGGTTTCCAGCTTCATCCATGTCCCTACAAAGGACATGAACTCATCCTTTTTTATGGCTGCATAGTATTCCATGGTGTATATGTGCCACATTTTCTTCATCCAATCTATCATAGCTGGACATTTGGGTTGGTTCCAACTCTTTGCTATTGTGAATAGTGCCACAATATACATACGTGTGCACGTGTCTTTATAGCAGCATGATTTATAATCCTTTGGGTATATACCTAGTAATGGGATGGCTGGGTCAAATGTTATTTCTAGTTCTAGATCCTTGAGGAATCGCCAAACTGTCTTCCACGACAGTTGAACTGGTTTACAGTCCCACCAACAGTGTAAAAGCATTCCTATTTCTCCACATCCTCTCCAGCACCTGTTGTTTCCTGACTTTTTAATGATTGCCATTCTAACTGGTGTGAGATGATATCTCATTGTGGTTTTGATTTGCATTTCTCTGATGGCCAGTGATGATGAGCATTTTTTCACGTGTCTTTTGGCTGCATAAATGTCTTCTTTTGAGAAGTGTCTGTTCATATCCTTCGCCTAGTTTTTGATGTTTTTTTTTGTTTTTTTCTTGTAAATTTGTTTGAGTTTTTGGAGATTCTGGATATTAGCCCTTTGTCAGATGGGTAGATTGCAAAAATTTTCTCCCATTCTGTGGGTTGCCTGTTCACTCTGATGGTAGTTTCCTTTGCTGTGCAGAAGCTCTTTAGTTTAATTAGATCCCATTTGTCAATTTTGGCTTTTGTTGCCATTGCTTTTGATGTTTTAGTCATGAAGTCCTTGCCCATGACTATATCCTGAATGGTATTGCCTAGGTTTTCTTCTAGGGTTTTTATGGTTTTAGGTCTAACATTTAAGTCTTTAATCCATCTTGAATTAATTTTTGTATAGGGTGCAAGGAAGGGATCCATTTTCAGCTTTCTACATGTGGCTAGCTGATTTTCCCAGCACCATTTATTAAATAGGGAATCCTTTCCCCATTTCTTGTTTTTGTCAGGTTTGTCAAAGATCAGATGGTTGTAGATGTGTGGTATTACTTCTGTTGGCTCTGTTCTGTTCCACTGGTCTATATCTCTGTTTTTGGTAGCAGTACCATGCTGTTTTGGTTACTGTAGCCTTGTAGTATAGTTTGAAGTCAGGTAGCGTGATGCCTCCAGCTTGGTTCTTTTGGCTTAGGATTGTCTTGGCAATGTGGGCTCTTTTTTGGTTCCATATGAACTTTAAATAGTTTTTTCCAATTCTGTGAAGAAAGTCATTGGTAGCTTGATGGGGATGGCATTGAACCTGTAAATTACCTTGGGCAGTACGGCCATTTTCATGACATTGATTCTTCCTATCCATGAGCATGGAATGTTCTTCCATTTGTTTGTATCCTCTTTTATTTCGTTGAGCAGTGGTTTGTCGTTCTCCTTGAAGAGGTCTTTCACATCCCTTGTAAGTTGGATTCCTAGGTATTTTATTCTCTTTGAAGCAATTGTGAATGGGAGTTCACTCATGATTTGGCTCTCTGTTTGTCTGTTATTGGTGTATAAGGATGCTTGTGATTTTTGCACATTGATTTTGTATCCTGAGACTTTGCTGAAGTTGCTTATCAGTTTAAGGAGATTTTGGGCTGAGATGATGGGGTTTTCTAAATATACAATCCTGTCATCTACAAACAGGGACAATTTGACTTCCTCTTTTCCGAATAGAATACCCTTTATTTCTTTATCCTGCTTGATTGCCCTGGCCAGAACTTCCAACACTATGTTGAATAAGAGTGGTGACAGAGGGCATCCCTGTCTTGTGCCAGTTTTCAAAGGGAATGCTACCAGTTTCTGCCCATTCAGTATGATATTAGCTGTGGATTTGTCATAAATAGCTTATAAGTTTGAGATGTGTCCCATTAATACCGAAATTATTCAGGGTTTTTAGCATGAAGGGCTGTTGAATTTTGTCAAAGGCTTTTTCTGCATCTATTGAGAGAATCATGTGGTTTTTGTCTTTGGTTCTGTTTACATGCTGGATTATGTTTATTGATTTTCGTATGTTTAACCAGCCTTGCATCCCAGGGATGAAGCCCACTTGGTCTGAGAGACAGTTTGTTATAATTTCTGTTCTTTTACATTTGCTGAGGAGTGCTTTACTTCCAACTATGTGGTCAGTTTTGGAATAAGTGTGATGAGGTGCTGAGAAGAATGTATATTCTGTTGATTTGGGGTGGAGAGTTCTGTAGATGTCTATTAGGTCCAGTTGGTGCAGAGCTGAGTTCAATTCATGGATATCCTTGTTAACTTTCTGTCTCGTTGATCTGTCTAATGTTGACAGTGGGGTGTTAAAGTCTCCCGTTATTATTGTGTGGGAGTCTAAGTCTATTTGTAAGTCTCTAAGGACTTGCTTTGTGAATCTGGGTGCTCCTGTATTGGGTGCATATATAGTTAGGATAGTTAGCTCTTCTTGTTGAATTGATCCCTTTACCCTTATGTAATGGCTTCTTCGCCTCTTTTGATCTTTGTTGGTTTAAAGTCTGTTTTATCAGAGACTAGGATTGCAACCCCTGCCTTTTTTTGTTTTCCATTTACTTGGTAGATCTTCCTCCATCCTTTTATTTTGAGCCTATATGTGTCTCTGCACGTGAGATGGGTTTCCTGAATACAGCACACTGATGGGTCTTGACTCTTTATCCAATTTGCCAGTCTGTGTCTTTTAATTGGAGCATTTAGTCCACTTACATTTAAAGTTAATATTGTTATGTGTGAATTTGATCCTGTCATTATGATGTTAGCTGGTTATTTTTCTCTTTAGTTGATGCAGATTCTTCCTGGCATCGATGGAATTTACAATTCGTCATGTTTTGCAGTGGCTGGTATCAGTTGTTCCTTTCTATGTTTATAGTGCTTCCTTCAGGAGCTCTTTTAGGGCAGGCCTGGTGGTGACAAAATCTCCGAGCATTTGCTTTTCTGTAAAGGATTTTATTTCTCCTTCACTTATGAAGCTTAGTTTGGCTGGATATGAAATTCTTGTTTGAAAATTCTTTTCTTTAAGAATGCTGAATATTGGCCCCCACTCTCTTCTGGCTTGTAGAGTTTCTGCCAAGAGATCAGCTGTTAGTCTGATGGGCTTCCCTTTGTGGGTAACCCGACCTTTCTCTCTGGCTGCCCTTAACATTTTTTCCTTCATTTCAACTTTGGTGAATCTGATAATTATGTGTCTTGGAGTTGCTCTTCTCGAGGAGTATTTTTGTGGCATTCTCTGTATTTCCCAAATTTGAATGTCTGCCTGCCTTGCTAGATTGGGGAAGTTCTCCTGGATAATATCCTGCAAAGTGTTTTCCAGCTTGGTTCCATTCTCCCCATCACTTTCAGGTGCACCAATCAGACGTAGATTTGGTCTTTTCACATAGTCCCATATTTCTTGGAGGTTTTGTTCATTTCTTTTTACTCTTTTTTCTTTAAATTTCTCTACTTGCTTCATTTCATTCATTTGATCTTCCATCACTGATACCCTTTCTTCCAGTTGATTGAATCAGTTACTGAAGCTTGTGCATTTGTCAGGTAGTTCTTGTGCCATGGTTTTCAGCTCCATCAAGTCATTTAAGGAGTTGTCTACACTGATTATTCTAGTTAGCCTTTCATCTAATCTTTTTTCAAGGTTTTTAGCTTCTTTGCAATGGGTTCAAACTTCCTTCTTTAGCTCAGAGAAGTTTGATTGTCTGAATCCTTCTTCTCTCAACTCATCAAAGTCATTCTCTGTCCAGCTTTGTTCTGATGCTGGCAAGGAGCTGAGTTCCTTTGGAGGGGGAGAGGTGCTCTGATTTTTAGATTTTTCAGCTTTCCTTCTCTGTTTTTTCCCCATCTTTGTTGTTTTATCTACCTTTGGTCTTTGATGATGGTGACATACAGATGGGGTTTTGGCGTGGACGTCCTTTCTGTTTGTTATTTTTCCTTCTAACAGTCAGGACCCTCAGCTGCAGATATGTTGGAGGTTGCTAGAGGTCCACTGAAGACCCTGTTTGCCTGGGTATCAGCAACAGAGTCTGTCGAACAGCGATTATTGTTGAACAGCAAATGTTGCTGCCTGATCGTTCCTCTGGAATCTTCATCTCAGAGGGGTACCTGGCTGTGTGAGGTGTCAGTCTGCCCCTACTGGGGTGTCCCTCCCAGTTAGGCTACTCGGGGGTCAGGGACCCACTTGAGGAGGCAGTCTGTCCGTTCTCAGATCTCAAACTCCATGTTGGGAGAACCTCTACTCTCTTCAAAACCATGAGACAGGGCACATTTAAGTCTGCAGAGGTTTCTGCTGCCTTTTGTTCAGCTATACTCTGCCCCCAGAGGTTGAGTCTACAGAGGCAGCATGGCCTCGTTGAGCTGTGGTGGGCTCCACCCAGTTTGAGCTTCCTGGCTGCTTTGTTTACCTACTCAAGCCTCACAATGGTGGGCACACCTCCCCCAGCCTCACTGCCACCTTGCAGTTAGATCTCAGATTGCTGTGCTAGCAATGAGTGAGGCTCCATGTGTGTGGGACCCTCTGAGCCATGCACGGGATATAATCTCCTGGTATGCCATTTCCTAAGACCATTGGAAAAGTGCAGTATTAGGGTGGGAGTGTCCCAATTTTCCAGGTGTTGTCTCTCATGGCTTTCCATGGCTAGGAAAGGGAATTCCCTGACCCCTTTTGCTTCCTGGGTGAGGTGATGCCTTGCCCTGCTTCGGCTCTCACTCCGTGGGCTGCCCCCACTGTCCTGCACCCACTGTCCAACATGGCCCAGTGAGATGAACGCGGTAACTCAGATGGAAATGCAGAAACCACCCGTCTTCTACATCACTCATGCTGGGAGCTGTATACTGGAGCTGTTCCAATTCAGCCATCTTGGAACTGCCCCCTTGGCTGTGGGTTTTTGAAAGATGGCATTTATTACCTTAACGTATGTCCCCTCTATACCAATTTTGCTGAGGGTTTTAATTATGGAAAGATGCTGCATTTTGTCAAATGCTTTTTTGTGTGTCTATTGAGATCATCATGTGAATTTTGTTTTCAATTCTCTTTATGTGGTGTATCACGTTTATTGACTTACATATGTCAAACCAACCCTGCATCACTGGTATAAAACCCACTTGATCATGGTGGATTTTTTTTTGATATACTGTTGTAATCAGTTCACTAGTATTTAATTGAAAATTTTTGCATTTATGTTTATTAGAGATATTGGTCTGCAGTTGTCTTTTTTTATTATGTCCTTTTCTGGTTTTGGCCGTAGGGTAATATTGGCTTCATAGAATGATTTGGGAAGGATTTCCTATCTCTAAATCATGTGGAACAGTGTCACTGAGATTGGTACCAATTTTTCTTTGAACGTCTGACGGATTTCGACTTTGAACCCTTCTGGTCCTAAACTTTATTTTTGTTGTTGACAGTTTTCTAAAAACAATTCAATTTGCTGCTTGTTCATAAGTTTATATCTTCCTGGTTTAATCTGGAAGGGTTGTATATTTCCTGAAATTCATCCATCCTCTCTAGGTTTTCTAATTTGTGTGCATAAATGTGTTTATAGTAGCCTTGAGTAATCTTTTGTGTTTCTGTGGTGTCAGTTGTATTATCTCCTATTTTATTTCTAATTTAGCTTATTTGGATCTGCTCTCTACTTTTCTTTGTTTATCTCACTAATGGTCTATCAATTTCATTTATCTTTTCAAAGAACCAGCTTTTTGTTTCATTTATTTTTTTGTGGATTTTTTGGTTTCAATTTCATTTTATTCTGCTGTAATCTTGGTTTTTTTTTTCTTTTCCACTGGATTTGTGTTTCGTTTATTCTTGTTTTGCCAGCTCTGTAAGGGGTGACCTTAGATCGTCTGTTTCTGCTCTTTCAGACATTTTGATGTAGGTGTTTAAGGTTATGAACTTTCCACTTAACATTGCTTTTGCTGTATCCCAGAGGTTTTAATAAATTGTGCCACTATTATCATTTAGTTTAAAGATTTTTAAAATTTTCATCTTGATTTCATTGTTGACCTAATGATTATTCATACACAGGTTATTAAATTTTCAAGTATTTGCATGGTTTTTAGGGTTCCTTTTGGAGTTTTTTTTTTTTTTTTTTTGAGACAGAGTCTCACTGTGTCACCCAGGCTGGAGTGCAGTGGTGCGATCTCAGCTCACTGGAAGCACCCTGAACCTCCCAGGTTCACGCCATTCTCCTGCCTCAGCCTACCAAGTAGCTGGGAATACAGGCACCTGCCACCACGCCCAGCTAATTTTTTTTGTATTTTTTAGTAGAGACGGGGTTTCACCATGTTAGCCAGGATGGTCTCGATCTGCTGACCTTGTGATCTGCCCGCCTCACCCTCCCAACGTGCTGGGATTACAGGCATGAGCCACCACGCCCAGCCTGGAGTTGATTTTTAATTTTATTTGACTGTGGTCTGAGAGAGTATTTGTTATATTTTTGATTTTTTAAATTTCTCTCTGACATAGTCTACCCAAATGAGAAGGAACCATTTATATAGTCTATTTTGGAGAATATTGCATGTGCTGAGGGATAAAATGTATATTCTGCAATTTCTTGGTAGAATGTTTTGTAAATATCTGTTAAGGCCCTTGTTCTAGAAAATAGTTTAAGTCCATTGTTTCTTTTTTTACTTTCTCTCTTTATGACATAGCTAGTGCTGTCAGTGGAGTATTAAAGCTCCTCACTATTATTGTGCTGCCCAAGTTTCATTTCTTAGGTCTAGTAGTAAGTGTTTTGTAAATTTGTGAGCTCCTGTGTTAGATGCGTATATATTTAGAATTGTGATATATTTTCCTGTTGGACAAGTCTTTTTGTCGTTATATAATGTCCCTCTTTGTCTGTTTTTTGACTGCTGTAGCTTTAAAGGTTGTTTCATCTGATAAAAGAATAGCTACTCCTGCTCACTTTTGGTGTCCATTTGCATAGAATATCTTGTTCTACCTATTTACCTTTAGTTTATATGAGTCATTTTGTGTTATACGAGTCTCTTGAAAACAGCAGAAACTTGGTTGGTGAATTATTATCCATTCTTCCATTTTGTATCATTAAGTGGAGCATTTAGGCCATTTACATTCAATGTTAGTATTGAGATGTGAGGTAATATTCTATTCATTATGCTATTTTTCTGTGTTATTGTTATAAGTCCTGTGAGATTTGTAATTTAAGGAGATTCTATTTTGGTTTATTTTGAGGATTTGTTTAAAAGTTTAGAGCTCCTTTTAGCAGTTTTGTAGTGCTGGCTTGGTAGTGGTGAATGCTGTCAGCATTTGTTTTTCTTAAAAAAACTATATTTTTCTTTCATTTATGAAGCTTAGTTTTGCTGGATACTATATTCTGGGCTGATAATTGTTTTGTTGAGGAGGCTAAAAGTAGGACTCCAATTCCTTCTACTTGTAAGTTTTCTGCTGAGAAATCTGTGTTAATCTGATTGGTTTTCTTTTATAGGCTACCTGATGCTTTTGCCTCTTAAGATTTTTTTCTTGGTTTTGACTTTAGATAACCTGGTGACTATGTGCCTAGTTGATGATCTTCCTATAATGAATTCCCCAGGTGTTCTCTGAGCTTCTTGTGTTAGGATGTCTAGATCTCTAGCAAGATGGCAGAAGTTTTATTTTTTTATTATTCCCCCAATATAGTTTTAAAATTTTAGATTTTTCTTCTTCCTTGGGAACAAAAATTATTCTTAGGTTTTAACATAGCCCAAAAGTTCTTGGAGGCTTTGCTCATTTTTGTACTTTTTTTTGTCTTTGTCAGATTGAGTTAATTTGAAAGCCTTGTCTTTGAGCTCCAAGGTTTTTCTTTTGCTTGTTCAATTCTATTGCTGAGAATTACCAGTGCATTTGGCATTTTTTGTGTGTTCCTGATTTTCAGAAGTTTTGATGACTTTTTATTTATGATCTATGTTTCACTAAGAATTTTCTTTTTATATCCTGTATCATGTCTTTTGATTTCTTTAAGTTGGACTTCACCTTTGTCTGGCCCCTCCTTTATTAGCTTAATAATTGACCATCTCTATTCATTTCCTGGCAATTCAGTTATTTTATCGTGGATTGGATCTATTACTGGTGAGCTTGTATAATCTTTTGGAGGTGTTAAAAAACCTTGTTTTGTAATATTACCAGTACTATTTTCCTGGTTCCTTCTCATTTGGGTAGACTATGTCAAAGAGAAGATTTAGGATTCAGGCCCTGCTGTTCAGATTCTTTTGTGCTCCCTTGATTTGGTGTTCTTCCCCTTCCCCTAGAAATGGGGTTTCCTGAGAGCCATACTGCAGGGATTGTTTTTGCCCTTCTGGGTCTAGACAACCAGCAGAGCTACTGGGCTCCAGGCTGATAATATGGAGTGTCTGCAAAGAGTCCTGTGATGTGATCTGTCTTCAGGTCTTGCAGCTGTGAATACCAGCATCTACTCCAGTGGACTTCTCAGGGAAATGAAGTGGACTCTGTGAGGGTCATTGGTTGTGATTTTGTTTATTGTACCGGTTTTGTGTTGGTTGGCCTCCAGCCAAAAAGTGGCACTTTCAAGAGTGCATTAGTGGGGAGAGCTGGCAAGATGGCCGAATAGGAACAGCTCCAGTCTGCAGCTCCCAGTGAGACGAATGAAAGAGTATGACTTCTGCATGTCCAACTGAGGTACCCGATTCATCTCATTGGGACTGGTTAGACAGTGGGTGCAGCCCAAGGAGGGTGAGCAGAAACTGGGTGGGGTGTTGCCTCACCTGGGAAGTGCAAGGGGATGGGAAACTCCCTCCCCTAGTCAAGGAAAGCTGTGAGAGACTGTGCCATGAGGGATTGTGCTATCTGGCCCAGATACTATGCTTTTCTCACAGTTTTTGCAACCCCTAGACCAGGAGATTCCCTTGTGTGCCTACATCACCAGGGCCCTGAGTTTAGAACACAAAACTGGGCAGCTGTTTGGGCAGACACTGAGCTAGCTGCAGGCTTTTTTTTTTTTTTTTTTTTTTTGCCCTGTGGCACCTGGGAAACCGTGAGACAGATCTGTCCACTCCCCTGGAAAGGGGACTGAAGCCAGGGAGCCAAGTGGTCTTGCACAAAGAGTCCCGCTCCCACAGAGCCCAACAAGCTAAGAACCACTGGCTTGAATTTCTTGCTGCCAGCACAGCAGTCTGAAGTCAACCTCTGACAATCGAGCTCAGTGAGGGAGGGGTGTCCACAATTACTGAGGCTTGAGTAGCTGGTTTTTCCCTTGCAGTGTTAACAGACTGTGCAGAACTCACCACAGCATGGCAAAGTGCATGGAGCCAGACTGCCTCTCTAGATACCTCCTCACTGGGCAGGGCATCTCTGAAAGAAAAGCAGCAGCCACAGTCAGGGGCTTATAGATAAAACTCCCATCTCCCTGAGACAGAGCACCTTGGGGAAGGGGCAGATGTGGGTGCAGCTTCAATAGACTTAAATGTTCCCGTCTGCTGCCACTGAAGATAGCAGCAGATCTCTCAGCACAGCACTTGAGCTCTGCTAAAGAACAGACTGCCTCCTCAAGTGGGCCCCTGTCGCATATGACTCCTAACTGGAAGTCACCTCCCAGCAGAGGTCAACAGACACCTCATACAGGAGAGCTCCAACTGGCATCAGCCAGGTGCCCCCTGGGATGAGCTTCCAGAGACAGGAGCAGGCAGCAATCTTTGCTGTTCTGCAGCATCCACTGGTGATACCCAGGAAAACAGCGTCTGGAGTGGACCTGCAGCAAACTTCAGCAGAAGAGGGGCCTGACTGTTAGAAAGGAAAGTAACAAACAGAAAGCAGTAACATCAACATCAACAAAAACAATGACAACAGAAAAGCCCCATCCAACAGGTCATCAGACTCAAAGATCAAAGATAGGTAAATCCATGAAGATGAGAAAAAACAGTGCAAAAATCCTGAAATTCCAAATATTAGAATGCCCCTTCTCCTCCAAATGATTGCAACTCCTCTCCAGCAAGGGCACAAAACTGAACAGAGAATGAGTTTGATGAATTGACAGAAGTAGGCTTCAAAAGGTGGGTAATAACCAACTCCTCTGAGCTAAAGGAGCATGTCCTAACCCAATGCAAGGAAGCTAAGAATGTTGATAAAATGTTACAGGAACTGCTATCTAGAAAAAACCATTTTAGAGAACGTAATTGACCCAATGGAGCTGAAAAACACAGCACAAGAACTTCGTGAAGCATACACAAGTAGCAATAGTGGAATCAATCAAGCAGAAGAAAGAATATCTGAGATTGAAGATCAACTTAATGAAATAAAGTGTGAAGACAAGATTAGGAAAAAAAAGATGAAAAGGAACAAACCCTCCAGGAAATATGGGACTATGTGAAAGACCAAACCTACGATTCATTGGTGTACCTGAAAGTGACAGGGAGAATGGAACCAAGTTGAAAAACACACTTTGGGATATTATCCAGGAGAATTTTCCCAACCTAGCAAGACAGACCAACATTCAAATAGAGGAAATACAGAGAAAACCACTAAGATACTCCTCAAGAAGATGAAGCCCAAGACACATAATTGTCAGATTCTCCAAGGTTGAAATGAAGGAAAAAAAATGTTAAGGGCAGCCAGAGAGAAAGATCGGGTTGCCAACAAACAGAAGCACATCATACTAACAGTGGATCTCTCTGCAGAAATCCTACAGGCCAGAAAAGAGTGGGGGTAAATATTTAACATTCTTCAAGAAAAGGATGTTCAGTCCAGAATTTCACATCCAGCCAAACTAACCTTCATAAGCAAAGGAGAAATAAAATCCTTTCCAGACAAGCAAATGCTGAGATATTTTGTCACCACCAGGCCTGCCTTACGAGATCGCCTTAAGGAAGCACTAAATAAGGGAAGGGAAAACGAGTAACAGCCACTGCAAAAACATACCAAAATATAAAGATCAACGAGACTATGAAGAAACAGCATCAACTAGTGTGCAAAATAAACAGCTAGCATCATGATTACAACATCAAATTCACACATAACAATATTAAACTTAAATGCAAATAGGCTAAGTGCCCCAATTAAAAGACATAGACTGGCAAATTGGATAAAGAGTCAGGACCCATTGGTGTGCTGTATTTGAGACCCATCTCATGTGCAAAGACACACATAGGCTCAAAATAAAGGGATGGAGGAATATTTACCAAGGAAATGGAAAGCAAAAAGAAGCAAGGATTGCAATCCTACTCTCTGATAAAAACAGACTTTAAAATGACAGAGATCAAAGAAGAGAAAGAGAGGCATTACATAATGGTAAAGGGATCAATGCAATAAGAAAAGCTAATTATCCTAAATATATATGCACTCAATACAGGAGCACCCAGATTAATAAAGCGAGGTCTCAGAGACCTACAATGAGACTTAGACTCCCACACAAAAATTGTGGGAGACTATAAAACCCCACTGTCAATATTAGACAAAAAAATTTAAAAGGATATTCAGGACTTGAAATCAGCTCTGGGCCAAGCAGACCTAATAGACATCTACAGAGCTCTCCACTTCAAATCAACAGAATATACATTGTTCTCAATATCACGTAGCACTTAATCTAAAGTTGACCACATAATTGAAAGTAAAACACTCCTCAGCAAATACAAAAGAACGGAAATCATAACAAACAGTCTCTCAGAACACAGTTCAATCAAATTAGAACTCAGGATTAAGAAACTCACTCAAAACTGCACAACTACATGGAAACTGAAAAACCTGCTCCTGAACGAGTACTGGGTAAATAATGAAATTAAGGCAGAAATAAATAAGTTCTCTAAAACTAATGAGAACAAAGACACAACATACCAGAATCTCCGGGACACAACTAAAGCAGTGTTAAGAGGGAAATTTATAGCACTAAATACTCACCTTAGAAAGTGGGAAAGATCTAAAATTGACACCCTAACATCACAATTAAAAGAACTAGGCAAGCAAAAGCAAACAAATTCAAAAGCTAGCAGAAGACAAGAAATAACTAACATCTGAGCAGAACTGAAGGAGATATAGAAACAAAAACTTCAAAAAATGAATGAATCCAGGAGCTGGTTTTTTGAAGAGATTAACAAAATAGACAGATCCCTAACCAGACTAATAAAGAAGAAAAGACAGAGGAATCAAATAGACACAATAAAAAATGATAAATGAGTTATCATCACTGATCCCACAGAAATATAAACTACCCTCAAACAATACTATAAACACCTGCATGCAAATAAACTAGAAAATCTAGATGAAATGGTTAATTCCTGGACACATACACTCTTACAAGACTAAACCAGGAAGACGTTGAATCCCTGAATAGAATAATAACAAGTTCTGAAATTGAGGCAGGAATCAGTAGCTTAACAACCAAAAAAAGCCCAGGACCAGATAGATTCACAGCCGAATTCTACCAGAGGTACAAAGAGAAGTTTGTACCATTCCTTCTGAATCTATTCCAAACAACAGAAAGAGAGGGACTTGTCCCCAACTCATTTTAAGAGGCCACCATTATCCTGATACCAAAATGTGGCAGAGACATAACAACAACAAAAAACTTTAGGCCAATTGCCCTGATGAACATCGATGCAAAAATCCTCAATAAAATACAGACAAACTGAATCCAGTAGCATATCAAAAAAGCTTATCCACCAGGATCAAGTCAGCTTCATCCCTGAAATGCAAGGCTGCTTCAACATATGGAAATCAATAAACATAATCCATCACATTAACAAAACCAATGACAAATAACACATGATTATCTCAGTAGATGCAGAAATGGCCTTCAATAAAATTCAACACCCCTTCATGCTAAAAACACTGAATAAACTAGGTATTGGTGGAACATATCTCATAATAATAAGAGCTATTTATGACAAGCCCATAGCCAATGTCATATTGAATGGGTAAAAGCTGGAAGCACTTTCATTGAAAACTGTCACAAGACAAGGATGCCCTCTCTCATCACTCCTTTTCAACATATTACTGGAAGTTATGGCCGGGAAAATCAGGAAAGAAAAATAAATAAAGCATATTCAAATAGGAAGAGAGGAAGTCAAATTATCTGTTTACAGATGACCTGATTGTATATTTAGAAAACCCCATTGTCTCTGCCCCAAAACTCCTTAACCTGATAAACAACTTCAACAAAGTCTCAGGATACAAAACAAAGTGCAAAAATCACAATAATTCCTATACTTTAATAATAGACAAACAGTGAGCCAAATCGTGAGTGAACTCCCATTCGCAATTGCTACAAAGAAAACAAAATACCTAGGAATACAACTTACACTGGACATGAAGGACCTCTTCAAAGATAACTACAACCCACTGCTCAAGGAAAAAATAGGATACAAACAAACAGAAAAACATTCCGCGCTCATGGATTGAAAAAAGCAATATCGTGTAAATGGCCATACCACCCAAAGTAATTTATAGATTCAACACTATTCCCATCAAGCTACTATTGACTTTCTTAACAGAACTAGAAAAAACTACTTTAAATTTTATATGGAACCAAAAAAGAGCCTGTATAGTCAAGACAATACTAAGCAAAAAGAACAAAGCAGGAGGCGTCACCCTACCTGACTTCAAACTATACTACAAGACTACAGTAACCAAAACAGCATGGTAATGATACCAAAACAGATACATGGACCAATTGTACAGAATGGACACTGCAGAAATAACATCACACATCTACAACCATCTGATCTTTGACAAACCTGAAAAAAACAAGCAGTGGGAAATCATTCCCTATTTAATAAATGGTGCTGGGTAACTGGCTAACTATATGCAGAAAACTGAAACTTGACCCCTTCCTTACACCTTATACAAAAATTAAAATGGATTAATGACTTAAATGTAAAACCTAGACCCATGAAAACCCTAGAAGAAAACCTAGGCAATACCATTCAGGACATAGGCATGGGAAAAGACTTCATGACTAAAACACCAAAAGCAATGGCAACAAAAGCCAAAATTGACAAATGGGATCTAATTAAACTAAGGAGCTTCTGCACAGCAAAAGAAACTATCATCAGAGTGAACAGGCAACCTACAGAATGGGAGAAACTTTTTACAATCTATCCATCTGACAAATGTCTAATATCCAGAATCCACAAGGAACTTAAACTAATGTACAAGAAACAAACAACCCCATCAAAAAATGGACAAAGGATATGAACCGACATTTCTCAAAATTAGACGTTTATGCGGGCAAAAAAAACACATGAAAAAAAGCTGGTTACCACTGGTCATTAGAGAAATGCCAATCAAAACCACAATGAGATACTATCTCACACCAATTAGAATGGTGATCATTAAAAAAATCAGGAGACAATAGATTCTGGAGAGAGCATGAAGAAATAGGAACCCTTTTACACAATTAGTGGTTGTGTAAATTAGTTCAGCCATTTTGGAAGACAGTGTGGTGATTCCTCAAGGATCTAGAACCAGAAATAACATTTCACCCATCAATCCCATTACTGGGTATATACCCAAAGGAATATAAATTATTCTAATATAAAGACACATGCACACGTATCCTTATTGCAGTGCTATTCATAGTAGCAGAGACTTGGAACCATCTCAAATGCTCATTAATGACAGACTGGATAAAGAAAATGTGGCACATATACACTATGGAATACTATGCAGCCATAAAAAGGAATGAATTCATGTCCTTTGCAGTAATATGGATGAAGCTGGAAACCATCATTCTCAGCAAACTAACACAGGAACAGAAAATCAAACATCGCATATTCTCACTCATAAGTGGGAGTTGAACAATGGGAACACATGGACACAAGGAGGGGAACATCACACACCAGGGCCTTCCGGGTTGTGGGGGGCAAGGGGAGGGAGAGCATTATGACAAATACCTAATGCATGTGGGGCTTAAAATCTAGATAATGGGTTGATGGGTGCAGCAAACCACCGTGGCACCTGTATACCTATGTAACAAACCTGCATGTTCTGCACATGTTTTCCAGAACTTAAAGTTTAATAAAAAAGAAAAAAGAGTGCATTAGCTGCTATAGTACTATAGGGGGATGCAACCTTTTCCTAGGGACACCTAGTTAAGTATTCAGGTTTCTCAGAAGGTGGACAACCCCTTAGAGCTCCCAAAAGATTGTGACCTTTGTCTTTGGCTACCAGGGTGAATAGAGAAAGACCATCAGGTGGGGCCAGGGATAGGCATGTCTACCCTTAGCCTTTCCTTGGGTGGGGCTTGCTGTGCTTGCTGTGGCGGATGAGGGTGTGGTTCTCAGTCCAATGGATTTTTTATTTTATGAATTATTCGGGAACAGTTGTTATTAGGTTACACATGTAAGTTCTTTAGTGGTGATTTGTGAGACTTTGGTTCACCCATAATCCAAGCAGCATACACTGCACCATATTTATAGTCTATCATCCCTCCCCCCAACTATTCTTCCCAAGTCTCCAAAGTTCATTGTATTATTCTTATGCCTTTGCATCCTCATAGCTTAGCTCCCACATATCAATGAGAACATACAATATTTCCTATTCCATTCCTGAGTTACTTCACTTAGAATAATAGCCTCCAATCTCATCCAGGTCACTGCACATGCTGCTAATTCATTCCTTTTTATGGCTGAGTAGTATTCATATATATATATATACATACCACAGTTACTTTATCCACTTGTTGATTGATGGGCATTTGAGTTGTTTCCACGATTTTGCAATTATAAATGGTGTTGCTATAAACATGTATGTGCAAGTTTCTTTTTCGAATAATGACTTCTTTTCGTATGGGCAAATATGCAGTAGTGGGATTGCTGGATCAAATTGATCCAGATCAAATAGAAAGTAGAGTGGAGTTCGTTAAGGAATCTCCACTCTGCTTTCTATAGTGACTGTGCTAGTTTACACTCACACCAGCAGTGTAGAAGCATTCCCTGATCACAGCATTCACGCCAACCTCTACTGGTTTTTGCTTTTTGATTATGGCCATTCTTGCAGGAGTAACGTGATATCACGTTGTGGTTTTGATTTGCATTTTTCTGATCATTACTGGTGTTGAGCATTTTTTCATATGTTTGTTGGCCATTTGTTTATCTTCCTTTGAGAATTTTCTATTCATGTTCTTAGCTCACTTTTTGATGGGATTGTTTATTTCCTTCTTACAGATTCATTTGAGTTTGTTGTTGATTGTTGATATTAGTCCTTTGCCAGATCTATAGATTGTGAAAATTTTTCTCCCACTCCGTGGGTTGTCTGTTTACTGACTGTTCCTTTTGCTGTGTGAAAGCTTTTTAGTTTAATTAGATCTTTACTATTTATCTTTGTTTTATTGCATTTGTTTTTGAGTTCTTGGTAATGAATTGCCTAAGCCAATGTCTAGAAGGGTTTTTTTCCATGTAATTTTCTAGGATTTTTATAGTTTCAGTTCTTAGGTTAAGTCCTTAATCCATCTTGAGTTGATTTTTTTTTTTTTTGAGACGGTGTTTTGCTCTTGTCACCCAGGCTGGAGGGCAATGGCACAATCTTGGATCACTGCAACCTCCACCTTCCGGGTTCAAGCTATTCTCCTGCCTCAGCCTCCTGAGTAGCTGGGATTACAGGCACCCACCACCAAGTCCAGCTAATTATTTTGTATTATTAGTAGAGATGGGGTTTCACCATGTTGGCAAAGCTGGTCCTGAACTCCTGACCTCAGGTGATCCACCGGCCTTGACCTCCCAAACTGTTGGGATTACAGGCATGAGCCACAGTGCCAGGCTGAGTTGATTTTTGTATAAGGTGAGAGATGAGGATCCACTTTCATTGTCCTACAGGCGGCTAGCCAATTATCTCAGCACCATTTATTGAAAAGGGTGTCCTTTCCCCCCACTTTATGTTTTTGTTTGCTTTGTCAAAGATCAGTTGGCTTTAAGTATTTGGTTTTATTTCTGGGTTTGCGCTTCTGTTCCATTGGTATAAATGCCTATTTTGATACCAGTACCGTGCTGTTTTGGTGACGATGGCCTTATAGTATAGTTTGAAATCAGGTAGTGTGATACCTCCAGATTTGTTCCTTTTGCTTATTCTTGCTTTAGTTTTGCAGGCTATTTTTTGGTTCCATATGAATTTTAGAATTTTTTTTTTTTCTAATTCTGTGAAGAATAATGGTGGTATTTTGATGGGGATTTTGTTAAATTTGCGGATTACTTTTTGCAGTATGGCCATTTTCACAGTACTGATTTTACCTATGCATGAGCATGGGATGTGTTTCTATTTGTTTGTGTCATCTCTGATTTATTTCAGCAATGTTTTGTAGTTTTCCTTGTAGAGATTTTTTGACTCCTTCGTTAGGTGTATTCCTAAGTATTTTATTTTTTTGCAGCTATTTTAAAAGGGGTTGAGTTCTTGATTTGATTCTCTGCTTGGTTACTGTTTTGGTATAGAAGAGCTACTGATTTGTGTACATTAATCTTGTATCTTAAAACTTTGCTGAAATTTTTTATCAGTTGTAGGAGCTTTCTGGAGGAGTCTTTAGGGTTTTCAAAATAAACGATCATATCATCAGCAAACAGTGCCAATTTGAGTTTCTCTTTACCAATTTCAATGCCTTTTCTTTCTTTCTCCTGTCTGATTGCTCTGGCTAGGACTTCAAGTACTATGTTAAAGAGAAGTGGTTACAGTGGGCATCCTTTTCTTCCAGTTCTCAGAGAAAATGCTTTCAACTTTTCCCCATTCAGTACTATGTTGCCTGTTGGTTTGTCATAGATGGCTTTTATTACATTGAGGTACGTCCCATGTATGCTGATTTTACTGAGAGTTTTAATTATAAAGCAATGCTGAATTTTGTCAAATGATTTTTCTGCATCTATCCAGATGATCATGTGATACGTGTTTTTAATTCTGTTTATGTGGTGTGTCACATTTATTGACTTGTATATGTTAAACCTCCCTGCATCCCTGGTATGAAATCCACTTGATCATGGTGGATTATCTTTGTGATATATTTTTGGATTTGGTTAGCTAGTATTTGGTTAAGGATCTTAGCGTCTCTGTTTATGAGAGATATTTGTTTGTAGTTGTCTTTTTTGGTTATGTCTTTCCCTGGTTTTGGTATTAGGGGGTGCTGGTTTCATAGAATAATTTAAGGAGGGTTCCTCCTTTCTCTATATTGTGGAATAGTGTCAAAAGGATTGGTACCTTTTTTTAATATCTGGTTAAATTCTGCTGTGAATTCTTCTGATCCTGACCTTATTTTTGTGGGTAATTTTTGTTCATGTCTTTGCAGGGACATGGATGAAGCTGGAAATCATCATTCTCAGCAAACTAACACAGGAACAGAAAGCCAAACACCACATGTTCTCACTCATAAGTGGGAGTTGAACAGTGAGAACACATGGACACAAGGAAGGGAACATTGCACACTGGGGACTGTCAGGGTGTGGGGGTCTTCAGGAGGGATAACATTAGGACAAATACCTAATGTAGATGATGGGTTGATGGGTGCAGCAAATCACCATGGCACGTGTATACCTATATAACAAGCCTCAACATTCTTCACATGTATCCCGGAACTTAAAGTATAGTAATAAAAAAATAAACAAAGGACAATCAAGAGCTTGGGAATAACCCCATGCCTTAATTACTTGTACTTTCAGAAATTCAAAGTCCAAACAAACAAGAAAAATTACCATTTTAATCTTGCTATTTGTTATTGGTCTGCTCAGGGTATCTAATTCTTCCTGATTTAAGCTAGGAGGGTTGTATTTTTCCTAAATTTATCCAACTTTTCTAGGTTTTCCAGTTTATGTGTGTAAAGGTGTTCATGGTAGCCTTGAATGATCATTTGTATTTCAGTGGAGTCAGTCGTACTATCTCCTGTTTCATTTCTTAATGAGGTTGTTTGAATTTTCTCTCTTGTTTTCTTGGTTTATCTTGCTAATGATTTATCAATTTTATCTTTTTTAAAAAGCAGATTTTTGTTTCATTTATCTTTCATATTGTTTTCTTTGTTTCAATTTTATTTAGTTCTGCTGTAATCTTGGTTATTTCCTTTCATCTGCTGGGTTTCGGTTTGGTTTGTTCTTGTTTCTCTAGTTACTTGAGGTGTGACCCTAGCTTCTCTCTTTGTGCTCCTTCAGTCTTTTTGATGTAGGCATTTAGGACTATGAACTTTCCTCTTAGCACCGCCTTTTGCTGTATACCAGAGGTTTTGCTATGTTGTGTCATCATTGTCATTCAGTTCAAATATTTTTTTAATTTTCATCTTGATTTAATTTTTTATCTTGGATCATTCAGAAAAAGATTATTTAATTTCCATGTATTTGCATGGTTTTGAAAGTTCGTTTTGGAGTTGATTTCCACTTTTATTCCACTGTGGTCTGAGAGAGTGTTTGATATAATTTCAATTATCTTAAATGTATTGAGTCTCATTTAATGGCCTATCATATGGTCTATCTTGGAGAAAGTTCCATGTACTGTTGAATAGACTGTGTATTCTGTTGTTGTTGGATAAAATGTTGTGTATATATCTGTTAAGTCCATTTTCAAGGTATAGTTCAAATCCATTGTTTCTTTGTTGACTTTCTGTCTTGATGACCTGCCTAGTGCTGTCAGTGGAATATTGAAGTCCCCCACTATTATTGTGTTGCTATCTCATTTATTAGGTCTATTAGCAATTGTTTTATAAATTTGGGAGCTCCAGTGTTAGGTGCACATATATTTAGGATTGTGATATTTTTCTGCTGGGCAAGGCCTTTTACCATTATGTAATGTCCCTCTTTGTCTCTTTTAACTGCTGTTTCTTTAAAGTTTGTTTTGTCTCATATAAGAATAGCTACTCCTGCTTGCTTTTGGTGTCCATTTGCATGAAATGCCTTTTTCCACCCCTCTACTCTAAGTTTATGTGAGTCCCTATGTGTTAGGTGAGTCTCCTGCAGACAGCAGATACTTGATTGGTGAGTTTTTATCTATTCTGTGGTTCTGTATCTTTTAAGTGGAACATTTATGCCATTTACATTCAATGTCTGTACTGAGATGTGAGGTGCCATTGCATTCATGATGCTATTTGGTGCCTGTGTACTTTGGCTTTTTTGGTTTTTGTTTTTGCTTTTTAACTTGTATTTTTGTCTTATAGGTCCTGTGTTATTTATGTTTTCAAGAGGTTTTGTTTTGATGTGTTTCCAGGATTTGTTTCAAGATTTAGAGCTCCTTTTAGCAGTTCTTGTAGTTGTGGCTTCATACTGATGAATTTTCTTAGCATTTGTTTGTCTGAAAAAGACTGTATCTTTTCTTCATAAATGATGCTTAATTTTGCTGGATACAAAATTGTTGGCTGATAATTGTTATGTTTGAGTAATCTGAAGATAGGGCCCCTATCCCTTTTAGCTTGTAGGGTTTCTTCTGATAAATTTGCTGTTAATCGGATATGTTTTCCTTTATAGGTTACCTAATGCTTTTGCCTCACATCTCTTATGATTTTCTCCTTCATCTTAACTTTGGATAAACTGATGACAGTGTGCCTAGGCGATGATCTTTTTGTAATGAATTTCCCAGGTGTTCCTTGAGCTTCTTGTATTTGAATGTCTATGTCTCTAGCAAGGCTGGGGAAGTTGTCCTCAATTATTCCCCCAAATATGTTTTTGAAGCTTTTAGAATTCTCTTCTTCCTCAGGAACACCAATTATTCTTAGGTTTGGTCATTTAACATAATCCCAGACTTCCTGGAGGCTTTGTTTATAATTTTTTTCTTTTTCCTTTGTCTCTGTTGGATTGGGTTAATTTGACCTTGTCTTCGAGCTCTAATTTTTTTTCTTTTACTTGTTCAATTCTATTGCTGAGAATTTCTAGAGCATTTTGCATTTCTGTAAGTGTGTCCAATGTTTCCTGAAGTTTTGTTTTTTTTTCTTTCAGCTATCTATTTCCTTGAATATTTCTCCCTTCACTTCTTTTATCTTTTTTTTTATTTTCTTTTATTGGGCTTCACCTTTCTCTGGTGCCTCCCTGATTAGCTTAATGACTAACCTCCTGAATTATTTTTCAGGCATCAGGGATTTCTTCTTGGTTTGAATCCATTGCTGGTGAACTAGTGTGATTTTTGGGGGGAGTTAAAGGCCTTGTTTTGTCATATTACCTACCAGAGTTGGTTTTCTGGTTTCTTCTCATTTGGGTAAGCTCTGTCAGAGGGAAGGTCTAAGGCTCAAGACTGTTGTTCAGATTCTTTGAGTCCCATGGGGTGTTACCTATAGTATGCTCTCCCTTTCCCTATGGATTTGGCTTCCTGTTAGGTGAACTGGAGTGATTTTTCTCTCTTTTCTGGGTTTAGCCACCCAGCAAGTCTACCCAGCTCTGGGCTCTTACTGGGGGTTGTCTGCACAGAGTTCTGTGATGTGAACCTTCTATGGGTTTCTCAGCCATGGATAGCAGCATTTGTTCCAGTGGAGGTGGTGGTGGAGTGCAATGGACTCCATGAGAGTTCTTAGCTTTGGTGGTTTAATGCTCTATTTTTGTGCTGGTTGGCCTCTTGCCAGGAGGTGGCACTTCAGAGAGCATCAGCTGTGGTAGTATTAAAAGGATCCCACAGTGAGTGGGGCCCTTGAACTCCCAAGATTATGTGTCCTTTGTCTTCTGCTACCAAGGTGGGTAGGGAAGGACCATTGGTTGGGGCCAAGGCTAGGCATGTCTGTGCTCAGGCTCTCCTTTGGTGGGTCTTGCTGTAGCTGCTGTGGAAGATGTGGCTGAGATTCCCAGATCACTGGAGTTCTGTAGCTAGGAGGATTATGGCTGCCTCTGCTGAGTCATGCAGGTTGTCAGGGTAGTGGGGGAAAGCCAGCAGTCACAGGCCTCACCCAGCTCCCACACATACCAAAGAGCCAGTCTCACTCCTACCATGCGCCCCCAACAGCTCTGAGTCTGATCCCAGGCAGTGGGCAACCTGGGCTTGAAAATTTGCCCCACTTACCTGCCTCCCAGCTGCAAAGGAAAAGGGCTTGGTTCTTCCCTGACCAGTGGAGTTTTCACGTCAGATTCACACACTCCCCTGAGTTCTAGCAAGGAGGCTTCTCTCCCCATTCAAACTGTTACAAAGTTGAGCTGGAGATTTTCTTCTCCCTATGGAGTTGCCCCCAACCCCCACCCACCCCCCCCCCCCCCCGGCTCCTCTGGCCGGTCTCCCAGTGGATCCCTCTGGTACTAGGCAGGAATTTACTGCTTGGGGACCCAGTGAGCTCCCAGGACCTTTCTGCTGCTCCCTCTACTCCTGTATTTTTCTCAGATCTCTAAATTGATTTAGCTCCAGATAAGGTCAGAAACTTCTCCTGCAAACAGACTTTCAGTTTCTCCAGTGTGGGAGTGTCTTCAGGAGAGGAGGCTCTCCCTTTCCCAGTACTGCTGTTGGGGCACTCACAGTATTTGGGGTGTCTCCCAGATCCTGTAGAAGCAGTCCACTTCCTTCATAGGGTCTGTGGGTCCTCTTGTGATTGCTGGTTTGTCTTGCAGTCAATCTGAAGCTAGAGTTCTTAACGTGAGCCTCTGAATGCTGCTCTGTCCATCTGAGTCATAGCTGCAATCTAGTCCTGCCTCCCGTCCGCCATGATGATCCCTCTTTCTCCCCAGTCCAATGGAGTTATTTTCCCAGGGGAATTATAGGAGCCTCTGCTGAGTCAGACAGACTGCCAAGAAAGTGGAAGAAAGCCAACAGTCACAGGCCTCATCCCTCCCCCATGGAGCTCATAGTCCTAAAGGCCAGTGTCACTTCCACTGTGCCCCTTCGAACAGAACCAAGTCTATTTTCTGGCAGCCAGTAACCAGGGCTGATCCCTTGCCCCAAACCACGAGCATCCCCCTTGAGAAAGCAAGCAGATTCACAGTTTTTCAGCATCTCAGGGAGTCTGAAGTGGTGATCCAATTTCTTCAAAGGGTCTGTGGTTTTTCTCAGCTTTCCTAGTATGTTCCTTTGGTAGTTCTTGAAAAAAAAAGTTCACAATATGCATCTCCACGCACTCCTCTGTCTGTTTGAGTGAGAGCTGCAAGCTAGTTCTTCCTCCTATTGCCATTTTAACCTTCACCTTTTCCTGGCTTATTTTAATACTGGTAGATGTTTTTCTGTGTATGAGCATTGAAGAGTTAGGTTTTTATTGTACTCTTTACAATCTGGGCTTATTTGTACTTGTCCTCTTTGGGGAGGCTTTCCAAATATTCAGAAAGATTTAGGTGTGCTGATCTAGGCTGTATATGCTTTAGGGGAGAGTGCAAGCTCAGTAGTGCTGTGATTCTTGCAGACCTATAGAGGTACTGTCTTTATGGTCTTGGACAAGATCCAGAAGAATTCTCTAAATTACCAGGCAAAAAATGTTGTTCTGTTTTCTTATTTTCTCTCAAAATCACAGAGTTTCTCTCATTGCTCTGAGCCATGTAGAAATTGGGATGGATTGACACAAGCACCCCAGTGGCCACTACCCCTTAAACTGCACTGGGTCAGACCTGAAGCCAACATTGTATTGGAACTCACTCAAGGCCTGCTGTAACCACTCCCTGGCTACTTTGTATGTTCGCTCAACACCCTGGGGCTTTACAATCAGTAGGCAGACAAACCAGCAAGGTATGTGTCCTTCCTTTCAGGGTGGCCAGTATCCCCAGGCCCCAGTTAGGCCCAGAGGTATTGTCTGGGAGCCAGTGATGAGAGTCAAAAACCTTAGAAGTCTACCTGGTGTCCTACTGCTGACATTTTAAGTCCCACAGACTCTTCAGTCAGGTTGTAGTAAATGCTGGCTGGCCTGGGACTCACCCTTCATGCGAATGGGCTCCCCTCTCACCCAGGATAGGTCCAGAAATGCCATCAAATATTCAAGCTCAGGAATTGAAGACTTTAAGAACCTGTTTGATTCTCTACCATCTGTGGCCAAGCTGGTACCTATGGTGCAAGACAAAGTCCTCTTTACTTTTCCCTCTGCTTTTCTCAAGCAGTAGTAGACTCACCCCATAGCCACTACAGCTGGGAATGTGCTAAGTCTTCCCTGAAGCTAGCAAGTCTAAGAAGCTAACTCAAGGCTCTTGATGTATTACCTGGGTATCACTGTTGACTATTCAGGATCCAAGGGCTTTTCAGTTAGCAGGTGATAAATGCTGCCAGGACTGGCTCCTTTTCTTCAAGGCTGCAGGTTCTCTTTGGCTCGGAATGTATCTGGAAATGTTCAGCAGTTGAAAAGGGGTCTGATGACTCTGACTGGTGCCCTGTCTTACTGTGGTTGAGCTGGTATCCAAGATGCAAGACAAAGTACGTCCCACTTTTCTGTCTTCTCTCCTCACGTGAAAGGAAGGGGTCTTTTTGGGAGCCATGAGCTGTGCAGCCTGGAGTTAAGAGAGTGGTGATGTCAGCTATCCCTTAGCCTTCCTGACTGATGTCTCAGGTCACATGCCCTCCCAGTCCATTGTCTCTTGGCCCAGTTCAGCCCTAGGACTCACCTAGGTGTGACAGTCCTTGTGGCCTAGACTGCCTTTCAAGTATATTTGAGGACCCAGAGCACGTTAGCCCATGGTGGTGAGGCTTGTGGGAATACAAATTCTGACCACTAGGATTGGTGATTCTTCTCTGGCTAGGGCTAGTTTAAATGCACTCTCTGTGGCAGACATCAACTGAGTTTGGTCTTGTTTTGATTTCTTTTATGACAAGAATAGCACCGAGTTCAATGTCTCACAATTGCTAGTTTCCCCCCTACTCTCCAGCAAAAGAAGCACTCTCCACATCATTCTGCCTCTGCAAGGAAATAAAAAGAGGCAGTGTCCGCGATTCAAAACTATTTTTCTACCATTTTAGTACCTCTTTCAATGATATAAAGTAAAAATCAAGTACTGAGCATAATTACTTGATTTGTGGTTTTTACAAAGGTCTTTTTTTTGTCTGTAGATAGTTGCTAAATTGGTGTCCTTGCATGGGGAAAAATAGATAGATTGTGTCTTTGTTTTCATTAGTTTCAAAGAACTTCTTGATTTCTGCCTTAATTCTATTACTTACCCAAAATTTGTTCAGAAGCCGGTTGTTTAATTTTCATGTAATTGTATGGTTTTTAGCAATTTTCTTAGTCTTCAATTCTATTATTATTGTGCTGTGGTCCAATAGAGTGGGTGGTATAATTTTTTTTTTTTTGCATTTGCTGAGAATTGTTTTAGGCCCATTCATGTAGTTGATTTTAGAGTATGTGCCATGTGCAGATGAGGACAATGTATGTTCTATTGTTCTGGGGAAGAGAGTTCTGTAGATGTCTATCAGATCCATTCGGTCCGGTGTTAAGTTCAGATTCTGAATGTCTTTGTTAATTTTCTGCCTTGGTGATAAGTCTCATACAGTCAGTGGCGTGTTGAAGTCTCCCATTATTATTGTGTGAAAGTTTGTGTCTCTTTGAAGATCTTTAGGAACTTGCTTTATGAATCTGCATGCTCCTGTGTTGGATGCATATACATTTAGGATAGTTAGGTGTTCTTTTTGAATTGAAACTTTTACCATTATGTAATGCCCTTGTTTGTCTTTTAAAATTTTTGTTGGTTTAATATCTGTTTTGTCTAAAATTAGAATTTCAACCTCTGCTTTTTTTCTGTTTTCCATTTGCTTAATAAATTTTTCTTCATTCCTTTATTTTTAGCCTATGGGTGTCATTGGATGTGAGATTCGTCTCTTGAACACTGTACTACTGGTTCTTGCTTTTTTACTCAGCTTGTCATTCTGTGTCTTTCAATTGGGGCATTCAAGGCTAGTGTTGATATGTGTGAATTTGTTTCTGTCATCATGTTATTAGTTGTTTATTATGCTGACTTGTTTGTGTGGTTTCTTTATAGTGTTACTGGTCTGTGCACTTAAGTGTGTTTTTTTAGTAGCAATATTTTCTTTTCATATGTAGTGCTTTATGCGAGGTATTTTGCAAGGATTTTCTGAATTTTCTGAATTTTTATGTGGGTTAAACTAGAAAAGTTTACACAAAAGATATCCTGAACTATTTTTCCAAGTTTATTCCATTATCTCCATTTCTTTCAGATATACCAAGGAGTAGTAGATTGGGTCTTACTCCATAATCCCATATTTCTCAAAAATTTTATTTGTTCCTTTTAATTCTTTTTTAGTTATTCTTTTCTGACTATCCTATTTCAGAAAGCCAGTCTTCAATCTCAGATTACATCCTCAGCTTGGCCTATTCTGCTATTAATACTTCTGCTTGTACTGTGTGTTCTCACTTATAAGTGGGAGCTGAATGATGAGGACACATGGACACATGATGGGGCCTACAACACATATTGGGGCCTGTCAGAGATTGAGGTGTAGGAGGAGGGAGAGCATCAGGAAGATGCTGGGCTTAATACCAAATAGATTCTGGGTCTAACACCTGGGTGATGGGGTAATCTGTGCAGCAAACCATCATGACACATTTATCTATGGAACAAACCTGCACATCCTGCAAATGTACCCCTGAACTTAAAATGAAAGATGGAAATAAAAGAAAAAGTACTACCAATTGTATTATAAAATTCTTTTGGAGTAGTTTTCAGCTTGGTCTGATCAGTTACATTCTTTCTATACTGGCTATTTTTTCAGCTCTTCTACCATTTTATTGTGATTCTTAGCTTCTGTAGATTCTATTTCAATTTTCTCCTTAATCTTGATTATCTTTCCTATACATTTTCTGAATTCTATTTATGTCATTTAAGCTGTCTCAGCCCAGTTAAGAACTGTTTCTGGAAAATTAGTGTGGTCATTTGGAAGAAATAAGACACTTTGGCTTTTTGAATTGACATTTCTTATACTGGTTCTTCTCATCTTTTGGGGCTGATGTTCCTTCAGTCTTTGAAGTTTCTGTCTTTTGCATAACACAAAAGAAAGCTATAGACCAATATTCCTGATGAACATAAATGCAAAAATTCTCAATAAAATACTAGCTAACAAAATCCAAGAGTATATCAAAAAGGGAATACATCATAAACAAGTGAGTTTCATCCTAGGGATGCAGGGATGCTTTAACATACAGGTCAGTATATATGATACATCACAAAAACAGAATTAAAAACAAAAATCATTTGATCATCTAAATAGATATGGAAAAATCATATGATAAAATTCATCATCACTTTATGATTAAAACCCCAACAAAATAAGCATAGAAGAGACTTACCTGAAAGTAACAAAAGCCATATATTACAAACCCACAGCCAACATTATACTAAATGGGGAAAAGTGGAAATTATTCTTCCTGAGAAATGGAACAAGACAAGAATGATAACTTTCACCATTTTTATTAAACATAGTACTGGAAATCCTTTTCAGAGCAATCAGACAAGAGAAAGAAATGAAGGGAATCAAAATTAGAAAATAGAAAATCAAACTATCGCTGTTCACAGTTGAAATGATTGTATACCTAGAAAATCCTAAAGACTCCACCAACGGACAATTAGATTTGATTAACAAATTCAGTAGAGTCTCAGGTTACAAAATCAGTGTACACAAATCAGTAGCACTGCTATACACCAACAAAGACTAAGCCAAAAATCAAATCAAGAACTCAATCCATTTACAACAGCTACAAAAAATACCTAGGGATATAACTTAACCAAGGAGGTGACAGATCTCTGCAAGGAAAACTACAAAACACTGCTAAAAAATTTTATAGATGACAAAAGCAAATGGAAACACATTCCATGCTCATGGATGGAAAGAATCAATATTGTGAAAATAACCATATTGCCCAAAGCAATCTACAGAGTCAATGCAATTCTTATCAGAATACTATCATCATTCTTCACAGAACTAGAAAAAAAATCTTAAAATTCATATGTATCCAAAAAAGGAACCCATATAGCTAAACTAAGACTAAGCAAACAGAAAAATCTGGAGGTATCCCATTACTTTACTTGAAATTATACTAGATGGCTATGGTTACCAAAACAGCATGATACTGGTATAAAAATAGTCACTTAGGTTAATTAAGCAGAATAGAGAATCCAGAAATAAAGCCAAATACTTACAGTCAACTGATCTTTGACACAGCATACAAAAATATAAATTGAGGAAAGAACACGCCATTCAATAAATGGTGCTGGGAATACTGGTAAGCCACATGTAGTAGAATAAAACTGGATTCTCATCTGTGGTGGTTAATATTGAGTGTCAACTTCATTGGATTGAAGGATGCGAAGTATTATTCTTGGGCATGTCCGTGAGGGTGTTGTGAAAGTAGATTAACGTTTGAGTTAGTGGACTAAAAATGGCATACCCACCCTCAATGTGGGTGGGCACAATCTAATCATCTGCCAATGCAGCCAGCATAAAAGCAGGCAGAAGAATGTGGAAAGACGAGACTGGTTTAGTCTTCTGGACTGCATTTTTCTCCCATGCTGGATGCTTCCTGCCCTTGAACATCACATTCCAAGTTAGCTTTGGGGCTTGGACTGGCTTCATTGCTCTTCAACTTGCAGACAGCCTATTGTGGGACCTTACCTTATCATTTTGTGAATTAATACTTCTTACTAATCTTCCCTTTATATATACATCTATCCTATTAGTTATGTTCCTCTAGAAAACCCTGACTAATACAGATTTTCATAACAGGAGTGGTTCTAGAGAAACAAAATATTAAGGATGGAGTTATTTAGTCAGTTTTGGGGTTTCTGGATTTGGCTACTTAATATGATTAGACCCCAAAATGCTAAGGGCTCTACTTCTAATAGTTTGGAGAACACTGATAATCCATGGTATGAACTATTTAGACAGTTGTGCAAAATAAATCCATTTGCTAATCTTGATAAACTGCTCTTGAGAGGCAAGGAGTTTAGTGACTCTATACATAATACCTTTGACCATATGTGGAGATCCAAGGAATATAATGAAGTTGGTTGGTTGCTCCTAAGTTCCCTGGACAAAGTGATGAGAGCAAATAATGAATTCAGAAATTCTAACTCCTGGTTTTAGAAGCAGATACTGAGCCTCTAATCTTCTAAGATTGCCCTGAGTGAGAGTCTTATCACCTGTAGAGAAATAGCTGAAATTGTGGAAAATCAGACACAAGTTCTTATCATGTGAGTGGCTGACCTACAACAAAAGTGCACGCACAGCTTCGCCAGGTGTCCATTGTAAAAATGAGGGCATTGATTGGAAAAAGAATGGGACCCTCCAACTTTGAATGGGGATGTGTGGGAGGACCTTAATAAAGCTGGGGACACTGAGCTTGTGAACTTTGATGAGCCTTTTTTGCCAGAAGAAACAGCTTTTCCATACTCTGTAGTGGAAACATCCTCCCCCCAAGACACGTTGCCATCAGCCTTTATTCCTTTGTCTGAAGAGATAAATTCTGTGCTGTTTGAGGCAAGAGTGATGGCCTCCCCTAAGTCAGTTGCCAGGCAAGACAATGTTGATTCTTCTCAGGAGCCACTCCCAACCCTCCTGTTTGCTCCTAGACCTATTACTAGACTCAAGTCCCTGCAGGCCCCTAGAGGGGAGGTTCAGAGTGTGACCCATGAGGAGGTGTGCCATACTCCAAGAGAACTGCTTGAGTTTTCTAATTTATATAAGCAAAAATCTGGATAACAGGCATGGAAATGGATGTTAAGGATATGGGATAATGGTGGAAGAAACACAGAGTTGGATCAGTCTGAATTTACTCATTTGAGCCTACTAAGCAAGGATTCTGCATTTAATCTTGCAGCTCAGGGAGTTACAAAAGATTCTAATAGTTTATATGCTTGGTTAGCAGAAATATGGATTAAAATATGGCCCACTGTGAGCAATCTGGAAATGCCTGATCTCCTTTATTTTAATGTAGAGGAAGGGATCCAAAAGCATAGGGAGATTGGATGCTGGAGTGAATTAGTCACTTTAGACCTACTCATCCCAGCTGTGAGGGTTCAGAAGATATATCCTTGATGAATACTTTGCAAAATAAGTTTGTGAGGGCAGCACCTGCATCCTTGAAGAGCTCTGTTATTGCTCTTCTCTGTGTATCAGATATTACAGTAGGAACTGCAGCCACTCAATTATGAAATTTAAATGCAATGGGCATAATTGGATCCCAAGGTGGCAGGGGCAAAGTGGCAGCACTCACCCATCAAAGGCAATATGGGTTAAGTTACCATAACAGACAGCAGATACAAAGCAGCAATCAGAATAGTCTGACTCATGTAGAGCTCTGACATTGACTAATTAACCACGAAGTCCCTAGAAGTGAAATTGATAGGAAGCCTACTGCATTCTTAATTTATATAACCAGAAAACTTCCAGGTCGAGTGGACAAAAACCTAATTTGAATTGTAAACACAAAATCACGGTCCCTCAATCAATTTCCAGACTTGAGCCAGTTTGAACCCCTTGATTGAAGGGGAGGCTGGGTCCCTTTGAGGAAGAATCCCACTACACTACCAACAATGTAATGCTATTAATCTTTCTTCCATCCTTCCCCAAGGAGACCGTCAGCCTTTTACCAGGGTAACTGCATTGAGGAAAGGAAAATTATCAGAACCGTCAGGGACTACTAAACACTGACTCTCAGCTGCCATCAATGCCAGGGGACCCAAAATGTCACTGTGGTCCTCCAGTTAAAGTAGCGGCTTAAGGAAGTCAGGTAATTAATGATGTTTCAGCTCAAATCCCACTTACAGTGGGTCCAGTGGGTTTCCGGACTCATCCTGTGGTCATTTCCCCCGTGCCAGAATGCACAATTGGCATAGACATATTTAGCAGCTGGTGGAGCCCCCACTTTGGCTTCCTGACTGGTAGGATTAGGGATATCATGGTGGGAAAGGCCAAATGGAAGCAATTAGAGCTGCCTCTACCTAGAAAAAAAATAGTAAATAAAAAACAATATTGCATCCCTAGAGGGATTTCAGAGATTAGTGCCACCATAAAAGACTTGGAAGACTCAGAGGTGGTGATTCCCACCACATTCCTATTCAACTCTTCTATTATGCCTGTGCAGAAGACAGATGGATCTTGGAGAACGAAAGTGGATTATCATAAGCTTAACCAAATGGTGACTCAAATTGCAGCTGTACCAAAAATGGTTTCATTGCTTGAGCAAATTAACACATTTCCTGGAACCTGGTAAGCAGCTATTAATTTGGCAAATTCATTTTTCTCCATTTCTATCCATAAAGCCTACCAGAAGCAATTTGCCTTCAGCTGGCAAGGCTAGCAATATACCTTCATTGTCGTATCTCAGGGATATATCAACTCTCCAGCTTTGTGTCATAATCTTGTTCGGAGAAACCTTGATCACTTTTTCCTTTCACAAGACATCACAATGGTCCATTACATTGGTGACACTATGCTGATTGGATCCAGTGAGCAAGAAGTAGCAAACACATTGGACTTATTAGTGAAACATTTGCATGCCAGAGGATGGTAAATAAATGCAACTAAAGTTCAGGGACCTTCTATCTCAGTATAATTTCTAGGGGTTCAGTGGTGTGGGGACTGTTGAGATATTCTTTCTAAGGTGAAGAATAAGTTGATGCACTTGGCCTCTCCTACAGCCAAGAAAGAGACACAATGTCTAGTCAGGCTATTTGGATTTTGGAGGCAACACATTCCTCATCTGAGTGTGTTACTTTGGTCCATTTATTGAGTGACACAAAAGGCTGCCAGTTTTGAATGGGGTTCAGAACAGGAGAAGGCTCTGCGGTAGATCCAGGCTGCTGTGCAAGCTGCTCTGCCACTTGGGCCATATGAGCCGGCAGATTCAATGGTGCTTGAGGTGTCAGTGGCAGATGAAAATGCTGTTTGGAGCCTTTGGCAGGCCCATTGGTGAATCACAGTGGAGGCGTTTAGGATTTTGATGCAAGGCCCTGCCATCTTCTGCAGATAACTACTCTCCTTTTCAGAAACAGCTCTTGGCCTGTTACTGGGCTTTAGTAAAAACTGAACGTTTGACTATGGGTGATTAAGTCATCATGTGACCTGAACTGCCTATATGAACTGGGTTCTTTCTGACCCATCTAGCCATAACGTGGGCATGCACAGCCGCATTCCATTATCAAATGGAAGTGGTCTATATGTGATCGGGCTCAAGCAGGTCCTGAAGGCACAAGAAACTTACATGAGGAAGTGGCTCAAATGCCCATGGTTTCCACTCCTGCCACCCTGCCTTCTCTCCACCAGCCTGCACTGAAAGCCTCACGGGGAGTTCCCTATGATATGTTGATAGAGGAAGAGAAGACAAGGGCCTGGTTTTCAAATGGCTCTGTATGATATGCAGGCACCACCCAAAAGTGGACAGCTGCAGCACTACAGCCCCTTTCTAGGACATCCCTGAAAGACAGTGGTGAAAGAAATCTTCCCAGTGGGCATAACTTCGAGCAGTGCACCTTGTTGTGCACTTTGCTTGGAAGGAGAAATGTCCAGATGTGCGATTATATACTGATTCATAGGCTCTAGCCAGTGGTTTGGCCAGATGGTCAGGGACTTGGAAGAAGAATAATGAGAAAATTGGTGACACAGAAATTTAGGGAAGAGGTATGTCGATGGATCTCTCTGAGTGGTCAAAAACTGTGAAGATATTTGTATCTCATGTGAGTGCTCACCAAAGGGTGACTTCAGCAGAGGAGTATTTTAATAACCAAGTGGATAGGATGACTCATTCTGTGGACACAACTCAGCCTCTTTCCCCAGCTACCCCTGTCATCACTCAATGGCCCCATGAACAAAGAGGCCATGATGGTAGGGATGGAGATTATGCAAGGGCTCAGCAACATGAACTTCCACTCACCAAGGCTGACCTGGCTACTGCCACTGCTGTGTGCCCAATTTGCCAGCAGCAGAGACCAACACTGAGCCCTCGATATGGCACCATTCCTCACGGTGATCAGCCAGCTACTTGGTGGCAGGTTGATCATACTGGACTTCTTCCATCATGAAAAGGGCAGCGGTTTGTCCTCGCTGGAATAGATACTTACTCCAGGTACAGGTTTGCCTCTCCTGCACACAATACTTCTCCCAAGACTACCATCTGTGGACTCACGGAATGCCTCATCCACCGTCATGGCATTCCACATAGCATTGCTTCTTACTAAGGCACTTACTTTATGGCTAAAGAGGGGCAGCACTGGGCTCATGCTCATGCAATTCACTGGTCTTATTATATTCCCCATCATCCTGAAGCAGCTGGATTGATAGAACGGTACAATGGCCTTTTGAAGTCACAATTACAATGCCAACTAGGTGGACAATACTTTGCAGAGCTAGGGCAAAGCTTTCCAGAAGGCTGTGTATGCTCTGGATCAGCATCCAATATATGGTACTCTTCCTCTCGTAGCTAGGATTCATGGGTCCAGGAATCAAGGAGTGGAAGTGGATGTCACACCACTCACCATTACCCCTAGTGACCCACTAGAAAATTTTTGCTTCCTGTTCCCACAACATTATGTCCTGCTGGCCTAGATGTCTTAGTTACAGAGGGAGGAACACTGCCACCAGGAGACACAACAACAATTCCATTAAGCTGGAAGCTAAGACTGCCACCTGGCCACTTTGGGCCCCTCTTACCTCTAAGTCAAGAGACAGAGACTAAGAAGGGAGTTACAGTGTCACCTGGGGTGATTTACCTGGACTATCAAGATGAAATTAGTCTACTACTCCACTACAGAGGCAAGGGAGAGTATGCATATTATAGAGGAGATCTCTTAGGGCATTTCTTAGTATTACTATGCCCTGTGATCAAGGTCTATGGGAAACTACAACAGGCCAGTCCAGGCAATACTACAAATGGTCCAGACCCTTCAGGAATGAAGGTTTAGGTCACTACACTACAAAAAACAAACAAACAGAAAAACAAACAAACAAAAAAACGACCTGCTGAGGTGCTTGCTGAAGGCAAAGGTAATACAGAATGTGTAGTAGAAGAAGGCAGTCATCAATACCAGCTACAATCACGTGACCAGTTGCAGAAACGAGAACTAATTGTCATGAGTATTTCCTCCTCTTTTTGTTAAGAACATATTTGTGCATGTATGCACTTGTACTAAGAAAATATCATTTTATTTGCTTTCTTTTTTCTTTATCACATGACATGAGATTTATTGACTTCATATCAGCAATTGAGTGTTATTAACTTTATGTAATAGCGTTTGGGTTGGGGACTGGTGCATTTCCAGTTGTACAAAAATAGCTGTAGTATGTTAGCCGTAATTACAACCTTATTATTTTCTTTATTAGAAGATTATGTCTGATTTCAGGAGATGTGTATGGGTTCGAGTTGACAAAGGATGGACTTGTGATGGTTAATATTGAGTGTCTACTTGATTAGATTGAAGGATGCAAAGTATAGTTCTTGGGTGTGTCTCTGAGGGTGTTGCCAAAGGAGATTAACATTTGAGTCAGTGGACTGGGAAAGGAAGGCCCACCCTCAATGTGGGTGGGCACAGTCTAATCAGCTGCCAGCATAGCCAGAATAAAAGCAGACAGAAGAACGTGGAAAGACTAGACTGGTTTAGTCTTCTGGCCTACGTCTTTCTCCCGTGCTGGATGCTTTCTGCCCTGGAATATCACACTCCAATATTTCTGCTTTGGGACTTGGGCTGGCTTCCTTGCTCCTCAGCTTGTAGAAGGCCCATTGTGGAACCTCACCCTGTGATTGAGTGAGTCAATACTCCTTAATAAACTTCCCTTTATATATACATCTATCCTATTTGTTCTGTCCCTCTAGAGAACCCTGACTAATACACCATCTCTCACTTTATACAAAAATTGTCTCACGATGGATCAAAGACTTAAGCCTAAAACCTAAAATCATAAAAATTCTAGAACACAACATTAGAAAAACTCTTCTAGACATTAGCTTAGGCATAGAATTCATGACTAAGGCCCCGAAAACAAATGTAACAAAAACAAAAATAAATAAATGGTACCTAACTAAACTAAAAATCTTCTGCATAGTAAAAGAAATTATCAGCAGAGTAAAGAGACAACCCACAAGATATGAGAAAATATTCTCAACCTATGCATCCAACAAAAGATTAGTATCCAGAATCTACAAGAAACTCAAAAAAATCAGCAAACAACAAACCAGTCTTACCAAAAAGTGGACAAAAGAAATGAACAGGCATTTCCTCAAAGAAGATATACAAACAGCCAACAAACATACAAAAAAAAAAAATACTTCACAGCACTAATCATCAGGAAAATGCAAATTAAAATCACAAGGAGATACCATTTTACTCCTTAAGAATGACTGTAATTAAAGTCAACAAACAATAGATGTTGGCATGGATGTGCGGAAAAGGGAACACATATATACTGCTGGTAGAAATTTAAATTACTACATAGTAATTACCATTACTCTGGAAAACAGTATGGAGATTCCTTAAAGAACTAAAAGTAGACCTATTCGGTCCAGCAATCCCACTACTGGATATCTTCCCGAAGAAAAAGAAGTCATTATATGAAGAAAAAAAAAACACATGTTTAGAGCAGCAAAATTTACAAGAGCATAGATATGGAACCAACCAAATGCCCGTCAACCAGCAAGTAGATAAAAATAAATGTGGTATATATACACCATGGAATACTACTCAGTCGGGAAAAGGAATACAATAATGTCTTTTGCCACAAGTTGGGTGCTGCTGGAGGCCATTCTTAGTGGAGCATGGCCAAGGACGCCCATCCCCCTAGACTCAGTCAGAAAAAAGAACAAAATAATGTTTTTTGCAGCAACTTGGGTGCTGCTGGAGGCCATTATTCTGTAGTGGAGCACAACCAGGGATGACCATCCCCCAGGCTCAACTTGCTCCCATGGAAGACTTTAGCCCTAGGGGAACTATAGGGCCTGAACTCTGCAGGGTTGGCTTGACATGAGCACCCCTCGGTCTACTGGCTTCTCCTGGGGCCTGGCTGTGTCCACTGAGGTGAAGTAACTCGGGAATGGAAAACCAAATATTGTATGTTCTCACTTAGAAGTGGGAGCTAAGCTATAAGAACGCAAAGGCTAACAATGATATAATGTACTTAGAGGGTGGTGAAGGTCGGGAGAGGAGTGAGACGAAAGACTACATATTGGGTACAGAGTACGCTGCTTGAGTGACTGGTGCACTAAAATTTAAGAAATCACCACAGAAGAACTTATCCATGTAACCAAAAACCACCTGTACCCCAAAACCTATTAAAATAAGAAAAAAATATATTTTTAAAAATTTTATCTTATTTGATGTCCTTGGTGTTTTGATTGTGGTGTAAGTGGATTCAATTTACTGGCTTTTTTCCTGAAAGATTTTAGGAGACCAAGGCTCAGCTCAGGACTACTGGACTGTGTGTTCTAACTCTGGGGGACTGGTATCTGGTCCTGGCTTTGATCTGTCTTATCGAGGTTAGAAACATGCTGTGCTGGAGGGGCCAAGGTGCTCCAGGACCACTGGTCACAACACTGATGAGTGGTGCCAGCCAAAGCACTTCGTAGGCAGTGGCAGCAGGAATTGTCCTCGCTCGTACATGCCGGCAGCAGCAGCAGAAGCAGCGTTGCTGGGTGTACGCTCCTTGGCTGCAGCAGGATATTAGCGGGTGCTAGGGTGCGAACCTCTGTGTGAGCACTGGAAACGGTGGCCACGGCAGTACAGCTTGGGGGCTGGGAGGCTCCCCCTGGTGACTGTGCACGCGTTAATGCCGGTGGTGGTGTTAGCATGTGGACCGGGTTCTGTTGGGTGCAGGATTCGGTGAGCCCTCTGTGCACCCTCACGCTGGTGGTGGTCACTGCTCCCGCCTAGGGGCAGGTGTCCTGATTTCCAAGCCTAGTTTCCTGCCGGAGGCAGTGTTAGCAGAATGCTGGCGCGGGCAGATCTGGCGGCTCCATACCTGCCACTGCTCAAACGACAATGGTGGTGTGATGAGGGGAGTTGGCGGAGGTGCGCTCATGCCCATAGCAATGGGACGGCAGAGTGCATGCGCACACGCGTGCTAGCAGAGAAAGGAGGGCTTGGTGCCCCCATGCACACACGCACCAGCAAAGCGGTGTGGAGGGGTGGCCATGGGTGAGTGACTGCAGGCAAAGGAGTACAGGGGAGTTTGCAATGGGGGAGGACGCAGACTAGCTGGTGCATGTCGGCTGGGGCCACTATGCTGGAGCACTCTGCCAGTCAGGCATGGTCTGCAAGTGCGGGAGGTATAATGTGAGCCCCCAGGAGGCACCTAGGGGCTACACTGCAAGCAGACACAGCCATGCTGGGGCCCCAGGAGCAGCCAGTAGACCGAGGGTCACTCATGTCACAGTGATCCTTTCTCATGATCAAAACCGCCCTGCAGACTTCAGGCCCTATAGTCCCCCTAGGGCTAAAGCCTCCTATGGGAGCAAGTTGAGTCTAGGGGGATGGGTGTCTCTGACCGTGCCCCACTAAGATATTCCTGCACCAAACCCTTATGGGCTCCACACTGGCTGGAGTTCTGCAGCTACCACTTCTCTAAGCAGCTTTCTCTGACAACTTAAGTGTCTGTTGTAGTCGAGGGGTCTCCTCCTGATGAGGTTCCAGAGGACCCTGGCAAGAGCGAGTTGCCATGTTAAGGTTACCTTGCATGTTAAGGTTACCCCTTGCACAGGAGTCACTGGGAGCCAAGAATGATTCCAAGTGCTGTGTAAGTCCCAGTAGGCCTTCCATCTTCCTCCCGCTTCATCTCAGACACTCTTTCTTTCCTCCCTCTGCTCTCAATGCCTTCCCTCTGAAGATCTGCTAGGAATTATACAGTCTTCCCAATGTCATGGGAGATGTTACCCCTGGTTGCCTCTCATCAGCCATCTTGGGCAGAAATATTTAAGCTATTATAGACTATGGTCACCCTGTTGTCTTGAATTCTATTTTTGTCTTTATAGTAGAATGATTTATATTCCTTTGGGTATATACCCAGTAGTGGGATTGCTGGGTCAAATGGTATTTCTGGTTCTAGGTCCTTGAGGAATTGTCGCACTGTCACCCATAGTGTTTGAACCAATTTACATTCCCACCAACAGTGTAAAAGCATTCCTATTTCTCCACAGTCTCACCAGCATCTATTGTTTCCTGACATTTTAATAATCGCCATTCTGACAGCGTGAGATGGTATCTCATTGTGGTTTTGATTTGCATTTCTCTAATGATCAGTGATGATGAGATTTTTTGTCCTTTTTTTTATTATACTTTAAGTTCTAGGGTACATGTACACAATGAGCAGGTTTGTTACATAGGTATACATGTGCCATGTTGGTTTGCTGCACCCATCAACTCATCATTTACATTAGGTATTTATCCTAATGCTATCCCTCCCCCAGACCCCCAACCCCTAACAGGCCCCAGTGTGTGATGTTCCTCTCCCTGTGTCCACGTGTTCTCATTGTTCAACTCCCACTTATGAGTGAGAACATGTGGTGTTTGGTTTTCTGTTTCTCTGTTAGGTTGCTGAGAATGATGGTTTCCAGCTTCACCCACGTCCCTGAAAAGGACATAAACTCATTCTTTTCATGGCTGCATAGTATTCCATGGTGTATATGTGCCAAATTCTCTTTATCCAGTATTTCACTGATGGGCATTTGAGTTGGTTCCAAGTCTTTGCTATTGTGAATAGTGCTGAAATAAACATACGTGTGCATGTATTTTTATAGTAGCATGATTTATAATCTTTGGGCATATACACAGTAATGGGATTGTTGGGTCAAATTGTAGTTCTAGTTGTAGATCCTTAAGGGATCACCACACTGCCTTCCACAATGGTTGAACTAATTTACACTCCCACCAACAGTGTAAAAGCGTTCCTATTTCTCCACATCCTTTCCAGCATCTGTTGTTTCCTGACATTTTAATGATCGCCATTCTAACTGGTGTGAGATGGTATCTCATTGTGGTTTTCATTTGCATTTTTCTGATGACCAGTGATGATGAGCATTTTTTCATGTGTCTGTTGGCTGCATAAATGTCTTCTTTTGGGTAGTGTCTGTTTATATCCTTTGCCCACTTTTTGATGGGGTTGTTTATTTATTTATTTATTTGTAAATTTGTTTAAGTTCTTTGTAGATTCTGGATATTAGCCCTTTGTCAGATGGATAGATTGCAAAAATTTTCTCCCAATTTGTAGGTTGTGTGTTCACTCTGATGATAGTTTCTTTCTCCGTGCAGAAGCTCTTTAGTTTAATTAGATCCCATTTGTCAATTTTGGCTTCTGTTGCCATTGGTTTTGGTGTTTTAGTCATGAAGTCTTTGCCCATGCCTATGTCCTGAATGGTATTGCCTAGGTTTTCTTCTAGGGTTTTTATGGTTTTAGGACTTACATTTAAGTCTTTAATCCATCTTGAGTTAATTTTTGCATAAGGTGTAAAAAAGGGATCCAATTTCAGCTTTCTACATCTGGCTAGCCAGTTTTCCCAGCACCATTTATTAAATAGGGAATCCTTTCCCCATTTATCATTTTTGTCAAGTTTGTCAAAGACCAGATGGTTGTAGATGTGTGGTGTTATTTCTGAGGCCTCTGTTCTGTTCCATTGGTGTATATATCTGTCTTGTTACCAGTACCATGCTGTTTAGGTTACTGTAGTCTTGTAGTATAGTTTGAAGTCAGGTCGTGTGATGCTTCCAGCTTTGTTCTTTTTGCTTAGGATTGCCTTGGCTATGTGAGCTTCTTTTTGGTTCCATATGAACTTTAGTTTTTTCCAATTCTGTGAAGAAAGTCATTGGTAGCTTGATGGGGATGGCATTGAATCTATAAATTAACTTGGGCAGTATGGCCATTTTCAGGATATTAATTCTTCCTATCCATGAGCATGGAATATTCTTCCATTTTTTTTGTGTCCTCTTTTATTTTGTTGACAAGTGGTTTGTAGTTCTCCTTGAAGGGGTCCTTCACATCCCTTGTAGTTGGATTCCTAGGTATTTTATTGTCTTTGTAGTAATTGTGAATGGGAGTTCACCCATGATTTGGCTGTTTGTCTGTTCTTGGTGTATAGAAATGCATGATTTTTGCACATTGGTTTTGTATCCTGAGACTTTGCTGAAGTTACTTATCAGCTTAAGGAGATTTGGGGATGAGCTGATGGGATTTTTTAAGTACACAATCATGTCATCTGCAAAGAGTGGCAATTTTACTTTCTCTTTTCTTAATTGAATACCCTTTATTTATTTATCTTGTCTGATTGCCTTGGCCGAACTTCCAATACTGTGTTGAATAGGAGTGGTGAGAGAGAGCATCCTTGTCTTGTGCCAGTTTTCAAAGGAAATGCTTCCAGTTTTTGCCAATTCAGTATGACATTGGCTGTGGGTTTGTCATAAATAGCTCTTATTATTTTGAGATATGTTCCATCAATACCTAGTTTTTTGAGAGTGTTTAGCATAAAAGGCTGTTGAATTTTGTCAAAGGCCTTTTCTGCATCTGTTGAGATAATTATATGGTTGTTGTCATTGGTTCTGCTTATGTGATGGATTACATTTATTGATTTGGGTATGTTGAACCAGCCTCGCATCCCCAGGATGAAGCCAACTTGATCATGGTGGATAAGCTTTTTGATGTGCTGCTGTATTTGGTTTGCCAGTATTTTACTGAGGATTTTCCCATTGATTTTCATCAGGGATATTGGCCTACAATTCTCTTTTTTTTATTGTGTCTCTGCCAGAATATGGTATCAGGATGATGCTCCCCTCAGAAAATGTGTTAGAGAGAATTCCCTCTTTTTCTATTGATTGGAATAGTTTCAGAAGGAATGGTACCAGCCACTCTTTGTACCTCTGGTGCAATTCGGCTGTGTATCCATCTGGTCCTGGATTTTTTGCTTGGTAGGCTATTAATTATTTCCTCAATTTCAGAACCTGTTATTGGTCTATTCAAAGATTCAACTTCTTCCTGGTTTAGTCTTGGGAGGGTGTATGTGTCCAGGAATTTATCCATTTCTTCTAGATTTTCTAGTTTATTTGCATAGATGTGTTTATACAATTCTCTGATGGTAGCTTGTATTTCTATGGGATCGGTGGTGATATCCCTTTTATCATTTTCTGTTGTGTCTGTTTGATTCTTCTCTCTTTTCTTCTTCACTAGTCTGGCTAGCAGTCTATCTATTTTGTTGATCTTTTCAAAAAAACAGCTGCTGGATTCATGGATTTTTTTAAGAGTTTTTGTCTCTGTCTCCTTCAGTTCTGCTCTGATGTTAGTTATTTATTGTCTTCTGCTAGCTTTTGAATTTGTTTGCTCTTGCTTCTCTAGTTCTTTTAATTGTGATGTTATGGTTTCAATTTTAGATCTTTTCTGCTTTTTATTGTGGCCACTTAGTGCTATAAATTTCTCTCTACACACTTCTTTAAATATGTCCCAGAGATTCTGGTACGTTGTGCCTTTGTTCTTATAGGTTTCAAAGAACATCTTTATTTCTGCCTTCATTTCGTTATTTACTCAGTATTCGTTCAGGAGCAGGTTTTTCAGTTTTCATGTAGTTCTGTGGTTTTGAGTGAGTTTCTTAATGCTGAGTTCTAATTTGATTGCACTGTGGTCTGAGAGACAGTTTGTTGTGATTTCTGTTCTTTTACATTTGCTGAGGAGTGTTTCACTTCCAATTATTTGGTCAATTTTAGAATATGTGCAAAGTGGTGCTAAGAAGAATGTATATTTTATTGATTTGGGGTGGAGAGTTCTGTAGATGTCTATTAGGTAAACTTGGTGCAGAGCTGAGTTCAAGTCCTGGGTATCCTTGTTAATTTTCTGTCTTGTTGATCTGTCTAATATTGACAGTGGGGTGTTAAAGTCTCCCATTATTATAGTGTGGGAGTCTAAGTCTCTTTGTAGGTATCTAAAAACTTGCTTTATGTGTCTGGGTGCTCCTGTATTGGGTGCATATGTTTAGGATAGTTAGCTTTTCTTGTTGAATTGATCCGTTTACCATTATGTAGTGGCTTTCTTTGTCTCTTTTGATCTTTGTTGGTTTAAAGTCTGTTTTATCAGAGACCAGGATTACAACCCCTGCTTTTTTTTTTTTTTTTGCTTTCTATTTGCTTCGTAGATCTTCCTTCATACCTTTATTTTGAGCCTATATGTGTCTTTGCATGTGAGGTGGGTCTCTTGAATACAGCACACCAATGGGTCTTGACTCTTTATCCAATTTGCCAGTCTGTGTCTTTTAACTGGGGCATTTAGCCCACTTACATTTAAGGTTAATATTGTTATGTGTGAATTTGATTCTGTCGTTATGTTGCTAGCTGGTTATTTCGCCTGTTAATTGATGCAGTTTCTTCATAGCATCAATGGTCTTTACAATTTGGCATGTTTTTGCAGTGGCTGATACTGGTTGTTCCTTTCCATGTTCAGTGCTTCCTTCAGGAGCTCTTGTAAGGCAGGTCTGGTGGTGAAAAAATCTCTTAGCATTTGCTTGTCTGCAAAGGATTTTATTTCTCCTTCATTTATGAAGCTTAGTGTGGCTGGATATGAAATTCTGGGTTGAAAATTCTTTTTTTTAAAGGATGTTGAATACTGGCCCCCATTCTCTTCTGGCTTGTAGAGTTTCTGCAGAGAGATCTGCTGTTAGTCTTATCGGGTTCCCTTTGTGGGTGTCCCGACATTTCCCTATGGCTGCCCTTTATATTTTTTCCTTCATTTTGACCTTCATATATCTGACAATTATGTGTCTTGGGTGCTCTTCTCAAAGAGTATCTTTGTGGTGTTTTCTGTATTTCCTGAATTTGAATGTTGGCCTGTCTTGCTAGGTTGGGGACGTTCTCCTGGATAATATCCTGAACAGTGTTTTCCAAGTTAGTTCCATTCTCCCCGTCACTTTCAGGTACACCAATCAAACTTAGATTTGGTCTTTTAACATAGTCCCATATTTCTTGGAGGGTTTGTTCATTTCTTTTTACTCTTTTTTCTGTAATCTTGTCTTCTCACTTTATTTCATTAATTTGATCTTCAATCGCAGATATCCTTTCTTCTGCTTGATCAAATTGGTTATTGAAACTTGTGTATGCTTCACGAAGTTCTCGTAGTGTGTGTTTCAGCTCCATCCGGTCATTTAAGGTCTTCTCTACACTTGTTATTCTAGTTAGCCATTTGTCTAATCTTTCTTCAAGGTTTTTAGCTTCCTTGCAATGGGTTAGAAAATGCTCCTTTAACTCGGAGAAGTTTGTTGTTATCGACTTTCTGAAGCCTACTTTTGTCAACTTGTCAAACTCATTCTCCATCCAGTTTTGTTCCCTTGCTGGTGAGGAGTTGTTTTCTTTTGAGGGAGAAGAGTCATTCTGGTTTTTGGAATTTTCAGCCTTTCTGCTATGGTTTCTGTCCATCTTTGTGGTTTTATCTACCTTTGGTCTTTGATGTTGGTGACCCACGAATGGGGTTTTGGTGTGGATGTTTTTCTGTTGTTGTTGTTGATGTTGATGTTATTCCTTTCTGTTTGTTAGTTTTCCTTCTAACAGATAGGCCTCTCTGCTGCAGGTCTGTTGGAGTTTGCTGGAGGTCCACTCCAGACCCTATTTGCCTGAGTATCACCAGGAGAGGCTGCAGAACAGCAAATATTGCTGCCTAATCCTTCCTCTGGTAGCTTTGTACCAGAGGGGCACCTGCCTCTATGAGGTGTCTCCCAGTCAGGCTACACTGGGGTCAGGGACCCACTTGAGGAGGCAGTCTGTCCATTATCAGAGCTCGAATGCTGTGCTAGGAGAGCCACTGCTCTCTTCAGAGCTGTCAGGCAGGAATGATTATGTCTGCAGAAGCTGTTTACTGCCTTTTGTTCAGATATGCTCTGCCCCCAGAGGTGGAATCTAGAGAGGCAGTAGGCCTTGCTGAGCTGTAGTGGGCTCCACCCAGTTAGAGCATCCCTGCCACTTTGTTTGCATTGTGAGCATACAACTGCCTACTCAAGCCTCAGCAATGGCTGATGTCCCTCCCCACACCAAGCTCCAGCATCCCAGGTCAATCTCGGACAGCCATGCTAGGAATGAGCAAGGCTTTGTGGGTGTGAGACCTCCCGAGCCAGGCACAGCAGGGTATCTCCTGGTCTACCAGTTGCAAAGACCATGGGAAAGCACAGTATTTGGACAGAAGTGTACTGTATCTCCAGGTACAGTCACTCAAGTCTTCCCTTGGCTTGGAATGGGAAATCCCCTGACCACTTGCACTTCCCTGGTGGGGTGACATCTTGCCCTGCTTCAGCTCACCCTCTGTGGGCTGCACCCACTGTCAAACCAGTCCCAATGACATGAACCACGTATCTCAGTTGGAAATGCAGAATTCACCCATCTTCTGCATTGATCTTGCTGGGAGCTGTAGACCAGACCTGTCCCTATTTGGCCATCTTGGAAGTGACTCCAATTATGAGATTTTTTTCATATGTTTGTTGGCTGCATAATTGTCTTCATTTTTATTTCTAAAAAAAAAAACTAGGATACATGTGCAGGATGTGCAGGTTTCCTACATAGTTATACATGTGCCATGGTGGTTTGCTGCACCTATTGACCCATCCTCTAAGTTCCCTCCCCTCAACCCCACCCCCCAACAGGCCCTGGTGTGGGCTGTTCCCCTCTCTGTGTCCATGTGTTCTCAATGTTCAACTTCCACTTATGAGTGAGAACATGCTGTGTTTGGTTTTCTGTTCCTATGTTAGTTTGCTGAGGATGTTGCCTTCCAGCTTCATCCATGTCCCTGCAAAGGACATCATTTCATTCTTTTTTATGCCTGCATAGTATTTCATGGTGTATGTATACCACATTCTCTTTATCCAGTCTATCATTGATGAGTATTTGAGTTGGATCCATATCTTTGCTATTGTAAATAGTGCCGCAAGAAACATTTATGTGCATGTGTCTTTATAGTAGAATTATTTAATTCCTTTGAGTATATACCTATAATGGAATTGCTCAGCCAAATGTATTTCTGATTCTAGATCCTTGAGGAATCAGCACAATGTCTTCCACAATGGTTGAACTAATTTACATCCCCACCAATAGTGTAAAAATGTTCGTATTTCTCCACAGCTTCACCAGCATCTATTGTTTCCTGACTTTTTAATAATTGCCATCCTAACTGGCATGAGATGGCATCTCATTGTGGTTTTTTTTATTGAGATAATCATTGTGGTTTTGATTTGCATTTATCTGATGATCAGTGATGTTGAGCTTTTTTTTGTATGTTCATTGGCCATGTAAATGTCTTCTTTAGAGAAACATCTGTTCATATCCTTTGCCCATTTTTTGATGAGGTTGTTTGTTTTTTTCTTGTAAATATGTTTAAGTTTATTGTCCATTCTGGATATTGGACCTTTGTCAGATTGATAGATTGCAAAAACTTTCTCCCATTCTGTAGGTTGCCTGTTCACTCTGATGATAGTTTTTGTTTTGTTTTGTTTAGCTGTGCAGAAGCCCTTTAGTTTAATTAGATTCTATTTGTCAATTTTGGCTTTTGTTGCCATAGCTTTTGGTGTTTTAGTCATAAAGTCTTTGACCATGCCTATGTCCTGACTGGTATTGCCTAGGTTTTCTTCTAGGATTTTTATGGTCCTGGGGTTTACATTTAAGTCTTTACCCCATCTTGAGTTAATTTTTTGTAAGGTGTAAGGTAGGGGTCAAGTTTCAGTTTTCTGCATACTGCTAGCCAGTTTTTCCAGCACTATTCATTAAATAGAGAATGATTTCCCCATTGCTTGCTTTTTTCAGGTTTGTCAATAATCAGATGGTTGTAGATATGTGGCATTATTTCTGAGGCCTCTGGGATGCAAGGCTGATTCAACATATGCAAATCAGTAAACGTAATCCATCACATAAACAGAACCAGTGACAAAAACCACATGATTATCTCAATAGATGCAGAAGAGGCCTTAGACAAAATTCAACACCCCTTTATGCTAAACACTCTCAATAAACTGGGTATTGGTGGAACGTATCTCAAAATAATAAGAGCTATTTATGACAAACCCACAGCCAATATCCTACTGAATGGACAAAAACTGGAAGCATTTTCTTTGAAAACCGGCACAAGACAAGCATGCTCTCTCTCACTACTCCTATTCAATATGGTATTTGAAGTTGTTTGTTCTTTTTTTTAGTTCCTTTTTTTTTTTTTTTTTGAGACAGAGTTTCACTCTTTTCACCCAGGCTGTAGTGCGATGGCACAATCTCGGCTTACCGCAACCTTCACCTCCTGGTTTCAAGTGATTCTTCTGCTTCATCCTCCTGGGTAGCTGGGATTACAGGTGTGCACCACCATGCCTGGCTAAGTTTTTTATATTATTAGTTGAGATTGGGTTTCACTATGTTGGCCAGGCTTATCTCTAACTCCTGACCTCAGGTGATCCACCCACCGTGGCCTCCCAAAGTGCTGGGATTACAGGGGTGAGCCATCTTGCCAGTCCTATTTAGTTTTTTCAATTGTGATGTTAGAGTATCGATTTGAGATTTTTTTTTCTCGAGATGGAGTATTGCTCTGTCACCCAGGTTGGAGTGCAATGGCATGATCTCAGCTCACTGCAACCTCTGCCTCCTGGGTTCAAGCAATTCTTCTGCCTCAGCCTCCTGAGTAGCTGGGATTACAGGTATGCACCACCATGCCCGGCTCTTTTTTTTGTATTTTTAGTAGAGACGTGGTTTCACCATGTTGGCCAGGCTGGTCTTAAACTCCTGACCTCATGATCCACCCACCTCAGCCTCCCAAAGTGCTGGGATTACAGGTGTGAGCCACCATGCCCAGCTGATTTGAGATCTTTCCAGTTTCTGATGTGGGCATGTATTGCTATAAATTTTACTCTTAACACTGCTTTAGCAGTGTCCCAATGATTCTGGTATGTTGTTTCTTTGTTCTCATTGATTTCAAATAACTTCTTGATTTCTGCCTTAATTTCATTATTTACACAGGAGTCATTCAGGAGCAGGTTGTTCAGTTTCCATATAGTTGTACGGTTTTGAGTGAGTTTCTTAATCCTGAGTTCTAATTTGATTGCACTGTGGTTGAGGGACAGTTTGTTATGATTTCAGTTCTTTTGCATTTGCTGAGGAGGGTTTTACCTTCAATTATTTGGTCAATTTAGAATAAGTGCCACATAACACTTAGAAGTATGTATATTCTGTTGATTTGGGGTGGAGAGTTCTGTAGAAGTCTATTAGGTCCTCTTGATCCAGAGCTGAGTTTAAGTTCTGAATATTCTTGTTAATTTTCTGTCCCATTGATCTGTCTAATATTGACAGTGGGGTGTTAAAGTCTTCCATTATTATTGGGTGGGAGTCTAATTCTCTTTGTAGTTCTCTAAGAACTACACAAATCTGAGTTCTCCAATGTTGGGTGCATATATATTTAGGATTGCTAGCTCTTGTTGCTGTGTTGATCCCTTTACCATTATGTAATTCCCTAGTTTGTCTTTTTTGATCTTTGTTGGTTTAAAGTCTGTTTCATCAGAGACTAGAATTGCAACCCCTGCTTTTCGCTTTCCATTTGCTTCATAAATATTCCTCCATCCCTTTATTTTGTGTCTTTGCACGTGTGATGGGTCTCTTGAATACAGCACACTAATGGGTTTAGATTCTTTATCCAATTTGCCAATCTGTGCCTTTTAATTGGGACCTTTAGCCTATTTACATTTAAGGTTAATATTGTTATGTGTGAATTTGATACTGTCATTATGATGCTAGCTGGTTATTTTGCATATTATTTGATGCAGTTTCTTCATAGTGTCATTGGTTTTGATATTTTGATGTGTTTTTGCAGTGGCTGGTACTGGTTTTCTCTTTCCATATTTAGTGCTTCCTTCAGGTGCTGTGGCAGGGCAGGCTTGGTGGTAGCAAAATTTTTTAGCTGTGACTGCAGCCGCCTTTCCTCCCAGGAACTCTGTCCCAGGAAGATTAGCATTTTATCTGTAAGTCCCTGGCTGGGGCTGCTGCATTTCCTACAGAGATGCTCTGCCCAGTGAGGAGAAATCTAGAGAAGCTTTTCTGGAAAGGATTTTATTTTTTCTTTGCTTATGAAGCTTAATTTAGCTAAATATGAAATTCTGGGTTGAAAATTCTTTTTCTTTAAGAATGTTGCATATTGGTCCCCCACAATCTTCTGGCTTTTAGGATTTCTGCTAAGAGATACACTCTTATTCTGATGGACTTTTCTTTGTAGGTGACCCGACCTTTCTCTCTGGCTGCCCTTAATATTTTTCTCTTCATTTCATCCTTGGAGAATCTGATGATTATGTGTTGTGGAGTTGATATTCTTGTAGAGTATCTTAGTGGTGTTCTGTGTATTTTCTGAATTTGAATGTTGGTCTGTCTTGCTAGGTTGGGGAAGTTCTCTTGGATAATATCCTGAAATGTGTTATCCAACTTGATTCCATTCTCTCTGTTACTTTAATGTACACCAATCAATTGTAGGTTTGGTGTTTTCACATAGTCCCATATTTCTTGGAGGCTTTGTTCATTCCTTTTTTTCTCTAATCTTGTCTGCATGCCTTATTTCAGCAAGGTGGACTTCAATCTCTGATGTTATTTCTTCCACTTGCTCTATTTGCCTGTTTATACTTGTGTATGCTGCACAATGTTCTCATGCTGTGTTCTTGAACTCCATCACATTATTTATGTTCCCCTTTAAACTGGTTATTCTAATTAGCAGTTCCTGTAACCTTTTATCAAGGTTCTTAGCTTTCTTGCATTGGGTTGGAACATGCTCCTTTAGCTCAGAGGATTTTGCTATTCCCACCTTCTGAAGCCTGCGCCTGTCAATTCATCAATCTCATTATCCATCCAGTTTTGTGCCCTTGCTGAAGAGGTGTTGTGATTCTTTGGAGGAGAAGAAGCATTCTGACTTTTGGAATTTTCAACATTTTTCCTCATTTTTTTTTCTCATCTTCTTGGATTCATTTATCTTTGATCTTTGAGCCTTACTACCTTTGGATGGGTTTTTCTGGGTAGTCTTTTTGTTGATGTTGCTGTTGCTTTCTGTTTGTTAGTTTTTCTTCTAACAGTCAGACCTCTCTTCTGCACGTCTGCTGCAATTTGCTGGAGGTTTACTCCAGACCCTTTTCACCTGGGTATCACCAGTGGAGGCTACAGAGCAGCAAAGATTGCTGCCTGCTCCTTCCTCTGGAAGCTTCATCCTAGAGGGGCACCGTCCTGATGCCAGCTGGAGCTCTCCTGTATGAGGTGTCTGTCAACCCCTGTTGAGAGGTCTTTCCAAGTCAGGAGGCATGAGGTTCAGAAACCCACTTGAGAAGGAGTCTGTCCCTTAATAGACCTAGTGCACTGTGCTGGGAGAATTCCCCTTTTCAGGATCAGCTGCTCTCTTTAGAGCTGGCAGGCAGAAAAGATTAAGCTCACTGAATCTGTGACTGCAGCCACCTTTCCTCCCAGGTGTTCTGTCCCAAGAAGATTAGAGTTTTATCTGTAAGCCCCTGGCTGGTGCTGCTGTATTTCCTGCAGAGATGCCCTGTCCAGTGAGGAGGAATCTAGTGAAGCAGTCTCACCACAGCCGCTTTGCCGTGCTGTGGTGAATTCCACCCAGTCCAAACCTCCCAGTCTCCTTAGCACCGTCAGGGAGAAACTGCTTACTAAAGCCTCAGTAATGAGAGTCACCTCTCCCTGCACCAAGCTTCATTGTCCCAGATCAACTCCAGACTGCTGTGCTGGCAGTGAGAATTTCAGACCAGTGGTTCTTAGCTTGCTGGGCTCTGTGAGAGTGGAATCTGCTGAGCAGGACAGCTTGGCTCACTGGCTTCAGCCCACTTTACAGGGGAGTGGATGGTTCTCTTGTCTCACTGGAGTTCAAGGTGCTGCCGGAGTATAAAAGAACCCTGAAGCTTGGTGCCTGCCCAAACAGCTGCCCAGTTTTGTGCTTGAGACCCAGGGCCCTAGTGGTGTAGGCTCACAAGGGAAACTGACCTGCAGATTGCAAAAACCATGGAGAAAGTGTAGTGCCCGGGATGGGTAGAACAGTCCCTCATCACTTCCTTTGGCTGGGGGAGGGAAGTCCCCTCACTCCATGCCATTACTGGGTGAAGTGACGCCCCACCCTGCTTCTGCTCACTCTCCATGGGTTACATCCACTGCCTAACCAGTTTCAATGAGATGAACTGGGTATCTCAGTTGGAAATGCAGAATCACCCACTTTCTGCGTTGTTCTCACTGGGAGCTGCAGATCAGAGCTGTTTCTATTTGGCCATCTTGGCCCCTCCACCACGCCTTATCATTATATAGTAGTTTTTTTTGTTTGTTCTTACCATTTTTGTCTTGGATTCTACTTTGTCTGATATAAGTATAGCTACTCCTGCTCTTTTTTGGCGTCTATTTCCATGGAATATATTTTTACATCCATTTATTTTTAGTCTATGTGTGTCTTTATATGTGAAATGTGTTTCCTGTAGGCAAGGGGTCAATGGGTCTTGTTTTTTCATCCATTCAGTCACTATGTCTTTTGATTGTAGAGTTTAGTTCATTTACATTCAAAAATTGTATTGATAAGTAAAGACTTACTCCTGAAAATTTCATATTTGTTTTTTGTTGTTGCTGTTGTTTTGTGGTCTTCTCTTCTTTTTTTATTTCCTTCCTGTCTTCTTTTAGGGAAGGTAATTTTCTCTGGGGATGCAATTCAGTTTCTTGGGTTTTTTATTTTTTGTGGATCTATTCTATATATTTTTTTGTTTTAGGTTCCCATGAGGCTTGCAAATTATAACCCAGTGTTTTTAGCTGAAAACAACTTAACACATTTTACATAAACCAAACAACAAAAAGCAAAAAGAAACTTCCTAATAATGCTATGACTTAATTTTGTCCTCTTGCTTTTTAACTATTTCTAATTTCTACTTATATATTTTTGCCCTGTTGGTATCTTGAAATGTTGTTTTAGTTCTTATTTTTATTAGTTCATTATTTTCTATGTAGAATAACAGTTCTTTGCACACCACAGTTTAACACTGTTATAATATTCTGGGTTTTTCTGTGTACTTACTATTACCAGTGAGTTTTCCATGGTTAGGTGATTTCTTATTATTTTTTGGCATACTTTTCTTTCAGATCGAACTACTCCCTTTAACATTTTTTGTAGGACAGGTCTGGTGTTGATGAAATGCCTCGGTATTTGTTTGTTGGAAGGAGTCTTTATTTCTGCTCTGTGTTTGAAGAAAAATTTTGCTGGATGTACTATTCTAGCGTAAAAGATTTTTCTCTTCAGCATTTTAAACATGTAATGCCCATCTCTTCTGGTCTGTAATGTTTCCAGTGAAAAGTCAGCAACCAGACGTTCTGGAGCTTCATTATATCCTATTTGTTTCTTTTGTCTTGCTGCTTCCAGGATCTTCTCTTTATCCTTAACCTATGGGTGTTTGGTTATTAAATTCTCTGAGATAGTATTTTTGGGGGGATTAAATGTGCTTGGTGTTATAGAACCCTGTTGTACTTGGACATTGGTATCTTTCTCTGGATTTCGGAAGTTCTCTCTTATTATCCCTTTGAATAACCTTTCTATTCCTATCTTTTTTTCTATGATTTCTTTAATGTTAATAATTTTATTTAGTTTTTATTATACTTTAAGTTTTAGGGTACAGGTGCACAACGTGCAGGTTTGTTCCATATGTATACATGTGCCATGTTGGTGTGCTGCACCCATTAACTCGTCATTTACATTAGGTATATCTCCTAATGCTATCCATAACCCCTCCCCCCACCCCACAACAGGCCCCAGTGCGTGGTGTTCCCCTTCCTGTGTCCAAGTGTTCTCATTGTTCAATTCCCACCTATGAGTGAGAACATGCGGTGTTTGGTTTTCTGTCCTTGCCATAGTTTGCTGAGAATGATGGTTTCCAGCTTCATCCATGTCCCTACAAAGACAGGAACTCATCATTTTTTATGGCTGCATAATATTCCATGGTGTATATGTGCCACATTTTCTTAATCCAGTCTATCATTGCTGGACATTTGGGTTGGTTCCAAGTCTTTGCTATTGTGAATAGTGACGTAATAAACATACATGTGCATGTGTCTTTATAGCAGCATGATTTCTAATCCTTTGGGTATATACCTAGTAATGGCATGGCTGGGGCAAATGGTATTTCTAGTTCTAGATCCCTGAGGAATTGCCACACTGACTTCCATGGTGGTTGAACTAGTTTAGAGTCCCACCAACAGTGTAAAAGTGTTCCTATTTTTCTACATCCTCTCCAGCACCTGTTGCTTCCTGAGTTTTTAATCATCGCCATTCTAACTGGCATGAGATGGTATCTCATTGTGGTTTTGATTTGCATTTCTCTGATGGCCAGTGATGATGAGCATTTTTTCATGTGTCTTTTGTCTGCATGAATGTCTTCTTTTGAGAAGTGTCTGTTCATATCCTTTGCCCACTTGTTGATGGGGTTATTTGGTTTTTTTCTTGTAAATTTGTTTGAATTCTTTGTAGATTCTGGATATTATTCGTTTGTCAGATGAGTAGATTGCAAAATTTTTCTCCCATTCTGTAGGTTGCCTGTTCATTCTTATGGTAGTTTATTTTGCTGTGCAGAAGCTCTTTAGTTGAATTAGATCCCATTTGTTAATTTTCGCTTTTGTTGCCATTGCTTTTGGTGTTTTAGAGATGAAGTCCTTGCCCATGCCTATGTCACGAATGGCATTACCTAGGTTTTCTTGTAGGGTTTTTATGGTTTTAGGTCTAACATTTAAGTCTGTAATCCATCTTGAATTGATTTTTGTATAAGGTATAAAGAAGGGATCCAGTTTCAGCTTTCTACATATTGCTAGCCAGTTTTCCCAACACCATTTATTAAATAGGGAATCCTTTCCCCATTTCTTGTTTTTGTCAGGTTTGTCAAAGATCAGATAGTTGTAGATGTGTGGTATTATTTCTGAGGGCTCTGTTCTGTTCCATTGGTCTATATCTCTGTTTTGGTGCCAGTACCATGCTGTTTTGGTTACTGTAGCCTTGTAGTATAGTTTGAAGTCAGGTAGCATGATGCCTCCAGCTTTGTTCTTTTGGCTTAGGATTGACTTGGCAATGAGGGCTCTTTTTTGGTTCCATATGAATTTTAAAGTAGTTTTTTCCAATTCTGTGAAGAAAGTCATTGGTAGCTTGATGGGAATGTCATTGAATCTACAAATTACCTTGGGCAGTATGGCCATTTTCACGACATTGATTCTTCCTACCCATGAGCATGGAATGTTCTTCCATTTGTTTGTATCCTCTTTTATTTCGTTGAGCAGTGGTTTGTGGTTCTCCTTGAAGAGGTCCTTCACATCTGTTGTAAGTTGGATTCCTAGGTATTTTATTCTCTTTAAAGCAATTGTGAATGGGAGTTCACTCATGATTTGGCTCTCTGTTTTTCTGTTATTGGTGTATAAGAATGCTTGTGATTTTTACACATTGATTTTGTATCCTGAGATTTGCTGAAATTGCTTATCAGCTTAAGGAGATTTTGGCCTAAGATGATGGGGTTTTCTAGATATACAATCATGTCATCTGCAAACAGGCACAATTTGACTTCCTCTTTTCCTAATGGAATACCCTTTATTTCCTCCTCCTGCCTGATTGCCCTAGCTAGAACTTCCAACACTATGTTGAATAGGAGTGGTGAGAGAGGGCTTCCCTGTTTTGTGCTAGTTTTCAAAGGGAATGCTTCCAGTTTCTGCCCATTCAGTATGATATTGGCTGTGGGTTTGTCATAAATAGCTCTTCTTGTTTTGAGATACGTCCCATCAATACCTAATTTATTGAGAGTTTTTAGCATGAAGGGGTGTTGAATTTTGTCAAAGGCCTTTTCTGCATCTATTGAGACAATCATGCGGTTTTTGTCGTTGGTTCTGTTTATATGCTGGATTGTGTTTATTGATTTTCTTATGTTGAACCAGCCTTGCATCACAGGGATGAAGCCCACTTGATTATGGTGGATAAGCTTTTTGATGTGCTGCTGGATTCGGTTTGCCAGTATTTTATTGAGGGTTTTTGCATCGATGTTTATCAGGGATATTGGCCTAAAATTGTCTTTTTTTGTTGTGTCTCTGCCAGGCTTTGTTATCAGGATGATGCTGGCCTCACAAAATGAGATAGGGAGGATTCCCTCTTTTTCTATTGATTGTAGTAATTTTGGAAGGAATGGTACCAGCTCCTCCTTGTACCTCTGGTAGAATTTGGCTGTGAATCCGTCTAGTCCCACCCTTTTTTTGGTTGATAAGCTGTTAATTATTGCCTCAATTTCAGAGCCTGTTATTGGTCTATTCAGAGGTTCATCTTCTTCCTGGTTCAGTCTTGGGAGGGTGTATGTGTCAAGGAATTTATCCATTTCTTCTAGATTTTCTAGTTTATTTGTGTAGAGGTGTTTATAGTATTCTCTGATGGTAGTTTGTGTTTCTGTGGGATTGGTGGTGATATGCCCTTTATCATTTTTTATTGCATCTTGCATTTTTCAATTTTAGAATCTGTACTTAATTCTTTTTAATTTGTAAAATCTTTTTGTTAATCTGGTAGAATTCTGAATTTCTTTTATGTATTATCTTGAATTTCTTTGAGTTTCCTCAATACTGCTGTTTTGAATTCTATGTCTGAAAGTTCATATAGGTCTGTCTCCAGGATTGATCCCTGGTGCCTTATTTAGTTCATCTGGTGAACTTATGTTTCCTGGATGGTACTGATGAAGCAGCCTCGTTGTCTGGCATGACACCTGAAGTTCATTATCTCATGACCATGAAAATCAAGAATGTGGACATACAAAGAGTGAGGATAAGAGCAGAAATTTGATAGGCAAAAAAAAAAAAGATAGTAGCTCTCTGCTACAGAGGGGGATCCCAGAAAAATCTGTTGCCAATCAATAGTGAATTCAGTCATTTTTATACATGAGCTAGTGTCTGATCTACATAAGATATAAGAAACTGGTTAGGACCAGGTGTGCCATCTTCATAGGGTGCAAATCTCTGGAACCCCCATCCAAATGTTTTATTATGCAGGTCGGTTCTGTCCCTGAGCTTCTCCATGTTGCCTACTTCTTTCTAACTGTACACATGCTAAGAAAAATAGAAAGATGGAGCTTCCATGGAACATATCTGCTCCTCAAGTAGCCATTTTCTATTGGTGCAGCTGCTGGCATTCCCCCATGCAAGCTTCCAGCTTTCTTATCTATGTTTGCAGCTCACTCTTTCAGGCTGCTATTTGTTAGAAAATAAAACTATTTCTTGGTTCACTTTTTGGGAGAAGGGAAGTTCTGCCAAGGACTATTTTCCCTCACTATCTGCCTAAATAATTTCTTTCTATCTTCTATATCATTCCCACTCCCCTGGAGTGGAAATACTAATTGCTGTTGGCTGGGGGTGAGTGTTGGAAAACAACTCTTCTGGCTGCTTCTTGCTGGAGAGGGATGTCGTGTCAGGAACAGCAGCTAGGGCACCTCCTGGGGGCCAATCTAAGGGTCCTTGGAAAAAAGACATGTCTATGCGTGGTTCCATATGTAACACCATTTAGAGTTTAATAGCTTCCAGGTGAGAGAAAACAATTTGAGTTATAGTATTGAGTATACAAGTTCCAAATATTAGCTCAAAACACATGAGCAAACAATCTAATAAAGGAGCTAACCATTTTCATAAAGAAGATTGGAATTTATTAAGGAGGGATGGTAGCCACCTGGGACTGGAGCCCACATTTTCTCTTAACCTGTTAATGATTCTAATTTGATCTTTAAGCACCTGTAGCTTCTCTTCTATTTGACTAGAGATGCTGATCCAGAAGCAACATGTTTTATTTAAAAGTGCACAAGTACCCCTACTTCAGTCGTAAGGACATCTAGGGCTTGTCTATTTTGTGCTACTACTGAGGCTAAAGAGCCTATGAATTGTTCTGCTTCTATGGCTCCTATTGTTGCCTTCTACCCTCATTGCATCATAATGGAAATACTAAGTACTAATCTTTCAAGGAGAGGAATACTAGCAAACCAGAATAGGCCTCTGGATATAGAATCCCCTATCCATGTTTTTTCTAAGATAGAGTTGTCATGTTCATATCCTCTCCAGTCTTCTCTTTCAGTTAAATCTCCATACAAGGTCATGGAAATGGTAGATCTTTTTGTTTGGTTTATCCAAGATAGTGCAGTCTCTAGAAAAGAGCTTAGGTTAAGGATGTCTCCAGATAATGCTGCCATTTCAGTGAAATTTAAAAATAGTAGTTCGGGGACCACTGCTACTACAGTTCAGGATTCCTTCCAGTGCATATGGAGAATGAAGTGTATTTAGGAGCCACAGAGGAAATATAGCCCTGTTTTTTGAAAGGGCCGTTCTAAGTTGTGGCTTATGAAAGACACAGACAGATCTTTCTCATGTCTTAGAAGCTTTCTCTTTTTACACATAACAGGAGCATCTTTGGGATAGGGATATTCATATTCAGGATAGTCATTCGTGATGCTCTTTGGAATTTTACACACCAAATGAGAAGGGTCCATCTGTCAAATGAAGTTTTAAAAGATAGGGACACAATATGTCCTGGTCAATATCTTAGATAATCCTTGTGGCAAGAGCCATCGGTCCAGATGCCCCCTGTTTGCCCACAGATTTGCATGCCGCTACTATCAGCAAGCCTCATACAAGGATCTGGAATTTCATGAGGGGGCATATTTCGGAAGGCTTATGTGTTTTTTTTTTTTTTTTGATATCATAGTACCATGTGTCAAGGCAGTTACCTAGAGCCTGTAATTCCCACGGGGACGTCCAAGCAGGAGGAGAGGCCAGATTCTGGAAGCCCCTCTGCGTATGGCTTCCATTTTTTTTAGATCATCCCTATAGTGTTTTCTTTTCCATACCTCTGAGCTTTCAGCAAATACAAGTGTGATGTGTTACAATGTTTGAGATATCCCAAGTATGGTTCCTTTCCCCTGCTCCTAAAGCAGAGGGAGGCATTTGCTATTACTCGGTCAACTTTTCCTAATCTGAGGGTGTGACGGTTATTTTTGAGGAGATTGTTTTCTGGCACCGGGGGAGGAGTGTTTTCCTGTGAGGAGTTAGTTACCCAGTTGAAAGTGCCCCCATTACATGTTTCATTTATGCCTGAAAAGTATTTAATGGTTAAAGGTAAAGCTAACAAAAGGAATCCTAAGACAATAAGTTCTGGGTCATCAAGAGGTCCTTTGGTGTTATTGAACTGAGCAAACTGTTCAGGAAAAAGCCATCAATTAGTTTTACTGTATAAGTGGGCAATGGCTGATATTGTAGTAGCTAAACAATGTGACATATTACTACACTCAATAAATAGTCCTAGCAGACTCAATGATAGTAAAACTTTCGTCTTCACTTCTTTTCTTTAATTATTACCCATGCTATAAAGATAATAATTAAGCAAAATACTCTAGAGATTTTTTGTCCAATATTCCACTCTGGGAGTGCTACACTATATAGCCATACTGCAAATAGTGGAGCGAGTATAGCAATTCCCACAAGTGTGCAATAGTAAATAATTTCCATCTAAAATTTTACTCATCAAGATGTAGAATTTTCCTTTGGGGGTCTACGAGGTTACAAATGTAATTCCATGGACAATCAAAATCTCCCTGCAAGTATGTTTCTAAAAGAAGTTCTAATATCTGATGGCGCACCTTGAGAGGAAAGGTAGAAATGACCGAAAGTTCTGCTAAGGTAGAGGTGGGACTAAGTAGGATGAGTAACACTCACTCATTTACTTATCCTTTATAATTTTCAGCTTAAAATCCCCTATTTCTTTGCATAAATATTTGTGATGTTTCTGTAGGCTTTCAGGGGTTGCTCCCCTAGCTTTTCAGGCTTTGACTCAAGTGTGATGTATCCAGGTGTCGATTCCTGTAACTTTCACCACCAAGGCCTTCCCAGTCTGGGCTAGTACTAGATCTCCTGGGTTGAATAAAGATAGATTTGGGTTGAATAAAGATAGTCCTATTTCCTGGGATTGGGCTTCTGTTAGTTGTGTTAATTTCTGTTGGAAGTGAGCTAGGGCGGCTACATTCTTAACCAATTCAGAAGCCTCTTGGTCCAATAGAAAATCACTGGTAAGAAAATACCATCCATCAGCATTTCAAAAGGTCTCAGACCTAACTTTGAAGGGGGATTTCTGACCTGTAATAAAGCCATGGGAAGAAGAGTGACCCAAGGAAGGTGAGTTCCTAGGGACGGTTTTCTGAGGTGTCTTTTGATGATATTGTTTGTCTTCTCTACCTTTCGTGAGCACTGGGGTCTCCAAGAACAATAGATATACTGTATTTATAGTGCCTTGAGACCCCCTGTGTGATGGCTGCCTTAAATAAGGGGACGTTGTAACTTGGAGGTACTTAGGTAGACCAAAGTGGGGAGATATTTTATTAACTAATACTTGTATTACCTCAGAGGCCTTTTATATATGGCATGGAAATGCTTCTACCCAGTGGGTGAAAGTACCCATTACAGGAGGTACTGAGTGCCTTTGGTCTTTGGGATGTGGGTGAAGTCTATCTGCCAATTTTCCCCTAGATAGCTTTTCATTTTGGGAGTTTGAAAAGGAAGAAGCTATCTGTTTAGGGGATTATTGTTAAGACAGACTTCACAAGCATTAACAACCTGTTTGACTGTTTTTAACAAGTTCTCTCCTGAAAACAATCTTTGAGCACAGTGATAAGTTTATCCTTTTCCAAGTGAAAAGCTTGGTGAAGGATATTAAGGACTTTTCACTAACTCGAGGCTGGCAACCGGAGTTTGTCATCCCCTGACTGTAGCCATTCTGAGGGCTGGAAACTGTACCTTCAAGAGGTGGCCCATTATATTTCTGCAGGGGAGCACTGAGGCTTAATTTCTCTTATGGAGACTTCCTAGATTAGAAGGGCTTCAAGTGTGTTGAGGCCCTGAGGCTTTCTTGTCAATGACTTAGCTTTCTAATCAGCTAACTTGATTCCTTTGGCTATTTCATCTGTTCCCTTCTGATGTCCTTTTTTTTTCATTACACTATAAGTTCAATTCCGGGATACATGTGCAGAAATTTCAGGTTTGTTACATAGGTATACACATGCCATGGTGGTTTGCTACACCCATCAACTCGTCATCTACATTAGGTATTTCTTCTAATGCTGTCCCTCCCCTAGCCCCTCACTCCCTGAGAGGCAATAAAGTGTAACGTTCCCCTCCCTGTGTCCATGTGTTCCAATTGTTCAATTCCCACTTATGAGTAGGAACATGCAGTGTTTGTTTTTCTGTTCCTGTGTTAGTTTGCTGAGAATGATGGTTTCTAGTTTCATCCATGTCCCTGCAAAGGACATTAGCTTGTCCTTTTTTTTATGGCTGCATCGTATTGCATGGTGCATATGAGCCACATTTTCTTTATCCAGTCTATCATTGATGGGCATTTGGGTTGGTACCAAGTCTTTGATGTTGTAAACAGTGCTGCAATAAACATATGTGTGCATGTGTCTTTATAGTAGAATAATTTACAAACATTTGGGTATATACCCAGTAATTGGATTGCTGGGTCAAATGGTATTTCTGGTTCTAGATCCTTGAGGAATTGCCACACTGTCTTCCACAAAGGTTGAACTAATTTACACTCCCACCAACAGTGTTAAATTGTTCCTATTTCTCCAAATCTTCACCAGCATCTGTTGTTTCCTGATTTTTTTTTAATGATCACTATTCTAACTAGCGTGAGATGGTATCTCATTGTGGTTTTGATTTGCATTTCTCTAATGACCAGTGATAATGAGTCTTTTTTCATATGTTTGTTGGCCGCATAAATGTTTTCTTTTGAGAAGTGTCTGTTCATATCCTTTGCCCACTTTTTGATGGAGTTGTTTGTTTTCTTCTTGTAAATTTGTTTAAGTTCTTTGTAGATCCTGAATATTAGCCCTTTGTCATATAGATAGATTGCAAAAATTTTCTCCCATTCTGTAGGTTGCCTGTTCACTCTGATGATAGTTTTTATTATTTATTTATTTATTTATTTATTTATTTATTTATTTATTTTTGCAGAAGCTCTTTAGTTTAATTAGATTCCAATTGTCAATTTTGGCTTTTGTTACCATAGCTTCTAGTGTTTTAGTCATGAAGTCTTTGCCCATGCCTATATCCTGAATGGTATTGCCTAAGTTTTCTTCTAGGATTTTTATAGATTTATGTCTTACATTTAAGTCTTTAATCCATCTTGAGTTAATTATTGTATAAGGTGTAAGGAAGGGGTCCAGTTTTAGTTTTCTGCATATGGCAAGTAAGTTTTACCAACATCATTTATTAAATAGGGAATCCTTTCCTCATTGCTTGTTTTTGTCCGGTTTGTCAAAGATCAGATGGTTGTAGATGTGTGGCATTATTTCTGAGGCCTCTGTTCTGTTCTATTGATGTATATGTTTTGGTAGCAGTACCATGATGTTTTGGTTACTGTAGGCTTGTAGTATTGTTTGAAGTCAAGTAGCATGATGCCTCTAGCTTTGTTCTTTTTGCTTAGGATTGTCTTGGTTATACGGACTCTTTTTTGGTTCCATGTAAAATTTAAAGTAGTTTTTTTCTAATCCCTGTGAAGAAAATCAATGGTAGCTTGATGGGAATAGCATTGAATCCATAAATTACTTTTGGCAATATGGCCATTTTCACAACAGTGATTCTTGCTATCCATGAGCATGGAATGTTTTTCCATTTGTTTGTGTCCTCTCTTATTTCCTTGAGTAGTAATTTGTAGTTCTTTTTAAAGAGGTCCTTCATATCCCTTGTAAGTTTTATTCCTAGGTATTTTATTCTCTTCGTAGCAGTTGTGAATGGGAGTTCACTTATGATTTGGCCTTCTGTTTGTATATTATTGGTGTATAGGAATGCTTGTAATTTTTGCACATTGATTTTGTATCCTGAGACTTTGCTGAAGTTGCTGATAGGCTTAAGGAGATAGGGGGCAGAGGCAATTGGTTTTCTAAGTATACAATCATGTCATCTGCAAAAAGAGACAATTTTACTTTCTCTTTTTTTAAAGGAATACCCTTTATTTCTTTCTCTTGCCAGATTGCCCTAACCAGAACTTCCAATACTATGTTGAATAGGAGTGGTGAGAGAGGGAATCCTTGTCTGGTGCCGGTTTTTAAAGGGAATGCTTCCAGTTTTTGCCTATTCGGTATGATATTGGCTGCAGGCTTGTCATAAATAGCTCTTATTATTTTAAAATACATTCAATCGATATCTAATTTATTAAGAGTTTTTAGCATGAAGGGGTATTGAATTATATCGAGCGTCTTTTCTACATCTATTGAGATAATCATGTGCTATTTGTCATTGGTTCTGTTTATGTGATGGATTATGTTTATTGATTTGCATATGTTGAACCAGCCTTCATCCCAGGGATGAAGCTGACTTGATCATGGTGGATAAGCTTTTTGATGCGCTGCTGGACTCAGTTTGCCAGTATTTTTTTGAGGATGTTCGCATCAATGTTCATCAGGGATATTGGCCTGAAATTTTTGTTGCTGTTGTTGTGTCTTCCAGGTTTTGGTATCAGGATGATGCTGGCCTCATAAAATGAGTTAGGGAGGAGTCCCTCTTTTTTATTGTTTGGAATAGTTTCAGAAGGAATGGTACCAGCTCCTCTTTGTACCTCCGCTAGAATTCGGCTGTGAATCTGTCTGATCTTGGGCTTTGTTTCGTTGGTAGGCTATTAATTCCTGCCTCAATTTCAGAACTAGTTATTCAAGGATTCAACTTCTTCCTGGTTTAGTTTTGGGAGGGTATATGTGTCCAGGAATTTATCAACTTCTTCTAGATTTTCTAGTTTATTTGCATATAGGTGTTTATAGTCTTCTGTGGTGGTAGTTTGTATTTCTGTGGGATCAGTGTGGATATCCCCTTTATCATTTTCTGTTGTGTCTATTTGATCTTCTCTCTTTTCCTCTTTGTATTCTGGCTAGTGGTCGATCTATTTTGTTAATTTTCTCAAAAAACCAGCTCCTGAATTCATTGATTTTTTGAAGGATTTTGTGTCTCTATCTCCTTCAGTTATGCTCTGATCTTAGTTATTTCTTGTCTTTTGCTAGCTTTTGAATTTGTTTGCTCTTGCTTCTAGTTCTTTTAATCATGATGTTAGGTTGTTAATTTTAGATACTTTCTGCTTTCTTTGGGCATTTAGTGCTATAAATTTCCCTCTAAACATGCTTTCACTGTGTCCCAGAGATTCTGGTATGTTGTGTCTTTGTTCTCATTGGTTTAAAAGAACTTATTTGTTTCTGCCTTCATTTTGTTATTTACCAAGTAGTCCTTCAGGAGCAGGTTGTTCAGTTTCGATGTAGTTGTGCGGTTTTGAGAAAGTTTCTTAATCCTGAGTTATAAATTGATTGCACTGTGGTCTGAGAGACTGTTATGATTTTCATTCTTTTGCATTTGCTGAGGGCTGTTTTACTTCCAATTATGTGGTCAGTTTTACAATAAGTGTGATGTGGTGCTGAGAAGAATGTATATTCTGCTTATCTGGTGTGGAGAGTTTTGTAGATGTCTATTAGGTCTGCTTTGTCCAGAGCTGAGTTCATGTCCTAAATATTCTTGTTAATTTTCTGTCTCATTGATCTGTCTAATATTGACAGTGGGGTGTTAAACTCTTCCAGTATTATTGTGTGGGAGTCTAAGTCTTTTTGTAGGTCTCTAAGAACTTGCTTTATGAACCTGGGTGCTCTTGTATTGGGTACATATATATTTAGGATAGTTAGCTCTTCTTGTTGCATTGATCTTTAACATTATGTAATGCTCTTCTTTGTCTTTTTTGATCTAGTTGGCTTAAAGTCTGTTTTATCAGAGACTAGGATTGCAACCCCTGCTTTTTTTTTTTTTTTTTTTTTTTTTGCTTTCCATTTGCTTGTTATATATTCCTCCATCCTTCTATTTTGAGGCTATGGGTGTCTGTATCGAGATATTTGTCTCCTGAATACAGCGCACAGATGGCTCTTGACTCTTTAATCAATTTACCCTCTTTGTCTTTTAACTGGAACATTTAGCCAATTTACATTTAAAGTTAATATTGTTATGTGTAAATTTGATCCTGTCAATATGGTACTAGCTGGTTATATTTCCTGTTCGTTGATGCAGTTTCTTCGTAGTGTCAACAGTCTTTACAATTTGGTATGTTTTTGAAGTGACTGGTATTGATTTTTCCTTTCCATATTTAGTTCTTCCTTCAGGAGCTCTTGTAAGGCAGGCCTGGTGGTGACAAAATCTCTCAGCATTTGATTTTCTGTTAAGGATTTTATTTCTCCCTCACTTATAAAGCTTAGTTTGGCTGGATATGAAATTCTAGGTTGAAAATTCATTTCTTTAAGAATGTTGAATATTGGCCCCCACTCTCTTCTAGCTTGCAGGGTTTCTGCAGAGAGATCCACTGTTAGTATGATGAGTTTCTCTTTGTTGGTAACCCAACCTTTCTCTCTGACTGCCCTTAACATTTTCTCCTTCATTCAACCTTGGTGAATCTGATGATTATGTGTCTTGGGCTTGCTCTTCTAGAGTAGTATCTTTGTGGCATTCTTTGTATTTCCTGAATTTGAATGTTGGCCTGTCTTCCTAAGTTGGGGAAGTTCTCTTGGATAATATCCTGAAGAGTGTCTTCTAACTTGGTTCCGTTCTTCCTGTCACTTTAAGGTACTCCAATCAAACGTAGGTTTGGTCTTTTCACATAACCCCATAATTTTTGGAGGCTTTGTTCATTTCTTTTTATCCTTCTTTCTCTAATCTTCTGTTCACACTTTATTTCATTAAGTTGATCTTAAATCTCTGATAGCCTTTCTTTCACTTGTTCAATTTGGCATTTCTTATGTATGGCTCATGAATTTCTTGTGCTGTGTTTTTCAGCTCCATCAGGTCATTTATGCTCTTCTCTAAACTGGTTATTCTAGTTAGCAGTTCCTGTAACCTTTTATTAAGGTTTTAGCTTCCTTGCATTGGGTTAGAACATGCTCCTTGAGCTCGGAGGAGTTTGTTATTACTCACCTTCTGAAGCCTATTTCTTTCAATTTGTCAAACTCATTCTCTGTCCAGTTTTGTTCCCCTGCTGGCAAAGAGTTGTGATCCTTTGGAGAAGAGTTGTTCCGGTTTTTGGAATTTTCAAACTTTTTGCCCTTTTTTTTCATCTTCGTGGATTTATCTAATTTTTTTTGAAAGGAAATAATAACTTTATTATCAAATTTGAGGACCATTGAGACTATGATAAAATTTTCTTCCTGCTGCTGCCTCATAATATTTCAAGACACATATTCTTTTTTTATTATACTTTAAGTTTTAGGGTACATGTGCACATTGTGCAGGTTAGTTACATATGTATACATGTGCCATGCTGGTGCGCTGCACCCACTAACTCGTCATCTAGCATTAGGTATATTTCCCAATGCTATCCCTCCCCCCTCCCCTCAACCCACAACAGTCCACAACCCACAACAGTCCCCAGAGTGTGATGTTCCCCTTCCTGTGTCCATGTGATCTTATTGTTCAATTCCCACCTATAAGTGAAAATATGCAGTGTTTGGTTTTTTGTTCTTGTGATAGCTTACCGAGAGTGATGATTTCCAATTTCATCCATATCCCCACAAAGGACATGAACTCATCATTTTTTATGGCTGCATAGTATTCCATGGTGTATATGTGACACACTTTCTTAATCCAGTCTATCATTGTTGGACATTTGGGTTGGTTCCAAGTCTTTGCTATTGTGAATAATGCCGCAATAAACATACGTGTGCATGTGTCTTTATAGCAGCATGATTTATAGTTCTTTGGGTATATACCAGTAATGGGATGGCTGGGTCAAATGGTATTTCTAGTTCTAGGTCCCTGAGGAATCATCAAACTGACTTCCACAATGGTTGAACTAGTTTACAGTCCCAACAACAGTGTAAAAGTGTTCCTATTTCTCCACATCCTCTCCAGCACCTGTTGTTTCCTGACTTTTTAATGATTGCCATTCTAACTGGTGTGAAATGGTATCTCATTGTGGTTTTGATTTGCTTTTCTCTGATGGCCAGTGATAATGAGCATTTTTTCATGTGTTTTTTGGCTGCATAAATTAAAAGACACAGACTGGCAAATTGGATAAAGAGTCAAGACCCATCAGTGTGCTGTATTCAGGAAACCTATCTCACATGCAGAGACACACATAGGCTCAAAATAAAAGGATGGAGGAAGATCTACCAAGCAAGTGGAAAACAAAAAAAGGCAGGGGTTGCAATCCTAGTCTCTGATAAAACAGACTTTAAACCAACAAAGATCAAAAGAGACAAAGCAGCCCATTACATAATGGTAAAGTGATCAATTCAACAAGAAGAGCTAACTATCCTAAATATATATGCACCCAATACAGGAGCACCCAGATTCATAAAGCAGGTCCTGAGTGACCTACAAAGAGACTTAGACTCCCACACATTAATAATGGGAGACTTTAACACCCCACTGTCAACATCAGACAGATCAACGAGACAGAAAGTCAACAAGGATACCCAGGAATTGAACTCAGCTCTGCACCAAGCAGACCTAATAGACATATACAGAACTCTCCACCCGAAATCAACAGAATATACATTTTTTTCAGCACCACACCACACCTATTCCAAAATTGACCACATACTTGGAAGTAAAGCTCACCTCAGCAAATGCAAAAGAACAGAAATTATAACAAACTATCTCTCAGACCACAGTGCAATCAAACTAGAACTCAGGATTAAGAATCTCACTCAAAACTGCTCAACTACATGGAAACTGAGAAACCTGCTCCTGAATGACTACTGGGTACATAACGAAATGAAGGCAGAAATAAAGATGTTCTTTGAAACCAACGAGAACAAAGACACAACATACCAGAATCTTTGGGACGTATTCAAAGCAGTGTGTAGAGGGAAATTTATAGCACTAAATGCCCACAAGAGAAAGCAGGAAAGATCCAAAATTGACACCCTAACATCACAATTAAAAGAACTGGATTTATCTACTTTTGGTCTTTGATGTTGATGACCTTTGGATGGGGTTTCTGTGTGCCTGTCCTTTTTTTTTTTTTTTTAATTTTGATGCTATTTCTTTCTGTTTGTTAGTTTTCCTTCTAACAGTCAGGTGTCTCTGCTGCAGGTCTGCTGGAGTTTGCTGGAGGTCCACTCCAGACCCTGTTTGCCTGGGTATCACCAGCAGAGGCTGCAGAAGAGCAAATATTGCTGCCTGTTGCTTTCTCTGGAAGTTTCATCCCAGAGGGGCACCTGTGAAATGTCAGCCGGAGCTCTTCTGTATGAGGTGTCTGTCGACCCCTGCAGGGAGGTATCACCCAGTCAGGGGGCAAGTGGGCCAGGTACCCATTTGAGGAGGCTGTCTGTCTCTTACCAGAGCTCAAGCGCTATGCTGGGAGATCCACTGCTCTCTTCAGAGCCAGCAGGCAGGAATGTTTAAGTCTACTGAAGCTGTACCCTCAGCCTCCCGTTCCCCCAGGTGCTCCTTCCCAGGGAGTTGGGAGTTTTATCTATAAGCACCTAACTGGGGCTGCTGCCTTTCTTTCAGATATGCCCTGCCCAGAGAGGAGGGATCTAGAGAGGCAGTCTGGCTACAGCCTCTCTGCCGAGCTGTAGCGGGCTTCACCCTGTTTGAACTTCCTGGCTGCGTTGTTTACACTGTGAGGGGAAAACCACCTACTGAAGCCTCAGTAATGGCAGACTCTTCTCTCTCCACCAAGCTTGAGCATCCCAGCTTGACTTCAGACACCTGTGCTGGCATCAAGAATTTCAAGCCAGTGGATCTTAGCTTTCTGGGCTCTGTGTGTGTGGGATCTGCTGAGCAATATCACTTGGCTCCCTGGCTTCAGCCCCCTTTCTAGGCTGGTGTTTCACTCGCCACTGGGGTATGAAAAATAACTCCTGCAACTAGCTGGATGTCTGCCCAAATGTTTACCCAGTTTTGTGCTTGAAACCCAGGGTCCTGGTGGCATACACACCCAAGGGAATCTCCTGGTCTGAGGGTTGTAAAGACCATGGGAAAAGCATAGTATCAGGGCCGGAGTGCACCATTCCTCACAGCACAGTCCGTCAGGGCTTCCCTTGGCTAGGGCAGAGAGTTTCTCCACCCCTTGCACTTCCCAGGTGAGGTGATGCCCCACCCTGCTTCATCTCACCCTCTGTTTGCTGCACCCACTGTCTAGCCAGCTATCTCAGTTGGAAATGCAGTAATCACCCACCTTCTGCCTTGATCTCACTGGGAGGCACAGACTGGAGTTTTTCCTATTCTACCATTTTGCCCGCCACCAGCTGATGTCCTTTACAATGCATCACGGCTACCTCTCATGGAAGGAAAATTGAGGATACTAGCCTGTTAATTTCCTGATGGTATTTTATAGGGAATCCATTATTGGTAAGAAAGTGTCTTTCCTTCCAAATGGCAGCATGAGCATGAAGAACTAAGAAAGAATACTTGGAGTCACTGTAAATGTTAGCTACCTTTCCTGTACTTATTTTAAGTTTAGTTGTAAGAGCTACCAGTTCAGCTAGTTCAGCACTTGTACCTGAAAAGTGTGGTGCACTTTCAATAAAATTATTTAGAGTGCCTACTGCATATTCCACTTTATGGACTCCCTGCTGCACAAAGGAGCTCCCATCCATGAAGAGGGTTCAGTCTGGATTTTCTAGGGAAGTTTCCCTGGGATCTTCCCTGGCTGCATAGGTCTGTACTACAATTTATTCACAGTCATGTTCAGGGTTCCTAGTTTTCTTGGGGAGGAAAGTTTCTGGGTTTCAGTGAGAGCAAGTTTTTAATTGGATTGTAGATCCCTCTAACAGCACAGTCATATATATACACACACACACACATATATATATACACACATATATATATATACACACACACACATATATATGTGTGTATATATATATATATTTGAGATGGAGTCTCGCTCTGTCACCCAGGCTGGAGTGCAGTGGCATGATCTCAGCTCACTGCAACCTCCATCTCCTGGGTTCAAGCAGTTCTCTGCCTGAGCCTCTCGAGTAGCTAGAATTGCAGGTGCCTACCACCATGTCTGGCTAATTTTCTTTTCTTTCTTTCTTTTTTTTTTTTTTTTTTTTTGGTAGAGACGGGGTTTCACCATCTTGGCCAGACTGGTCTTGAACTCCTGACCTTGTGATCCATCAACCTCAGCCTCCCAAAGTGCTGAGATTACAGGCATGAGCCACTGTGCCAAGCCAAGCCTGATATTTAAGGAGCTGGCTGTCTGTTTCCCAAAGGCTTCTCCTAGAGGGCAGTAATTCTGCTACATTATGTGGAGTATAAACAGTTAAGCCATTTCCCAGGGTTAATTTGGTGGCCTCTGGTACCAGTAGGGCCACTCTTGCAACTGCTCAGTGGCATGCGAGCCATCTTTTAGCCACCAGATCAAGTTTCTTACTCAGGTAGTAACTTACTCAGCCTTACACTTGCTGTTGATCTGGTTCTCGGGCTTGAGTTAAAACTCCCAGGGCCATTTGCTTCCTTTCAGATACATAAAGATTGAAGGTCCTCCCTACAGGAAAGCTGAGTGCTTGAGTAAGCTTTAAGTGCCTTAAGTAAGCCTTGTTTTAACTGATTAAAGGCATTTTGAGTTTCAGGTTTCCAGGTTAGGAATTGAGATTTAGCCACTTGAGTTTCTTTCATGAGGTGATATAAGGGGCAAGGTATCTAACCGTACTCAGGTATCCATAGTCTGCAAAACCCTGTAATGCCCCAAAATTCTCTCAGTTGCTTGATGGTTTTAGGAAGGGGGAAAGAGAAAATGGGCTTAGTCTTTTATTTCCCCAATGCTCTGGTTCTTTCAGACAATACTAAACCCAAACACTGAGGTTTGGCAAAGCTGGGCCTTGGATTTTGAAACCTCATATCCTCTGTTAGTTAAGAAATTAAGAACTTCAGTGCCTTCCTGAGAAGCTTCTTCAGTTAGGGAACTGAACAGAACAGATGACAGAACAGGATGTCATCTACATATTGTAAACCCCTGACCTGAGGATGGGAACACTCAGAGAGATTATTTGACAGTGCCTGTCCAAAGAAGTGAGGACTATCTGGAAATCCCTGAGGCAGTTGTTCATGTTGTCTGGGCAGTTTGGCCAGAGGGATCTTCAAAAGCAAATGGGTATTGAGAGTCAGGATATAATGGTATACTGAAAAGGGCATCATTTAGATCTAGGACTGTGAACCATTTTCTTCCCTCAGGTATTTGAGTCAGCAAGGTATAGGAATTAAGAACCACCAGATGAATGGCCTCATTAATGAAACAAAGGTCCTGAACTAGTCTCCATTCCCCATTGGGTTTTGCACTCCTAATATTGTTGTGTTGCAGAAGCTGCTACAGGATTTAAGATGACTCTGCATTTTCAGGTTTTTCACAATGGTTTCTAGCCCCTTTCTAGCCTCTGGCATTAGGAAATATTGTCTCTGGTTATTAAAAGAAGTGGGATCCTTATGATGGATTTGGACTGGCCTAGTGTTTACAGCTCAACTTATTCTTCCTTGGGTTGCCCACACTTCTGGATTAATATTAGCTTCCACTGGGGGAGACAAAGAGTTTGTCCTGGGGCCATAAAGATGCTGGCCCCCATGCCAGCTAAAATGTCTCTACTTCATAAGGGAGTGGAACTTTCAAGCATGATTAAGAAGGCATGGTCCCCCCAACTATGACTAAGGTGTTGAGAAAAATATTGTGTTAAAATTTCTCCTGAGACACCCATCAGAGTCATGCTATGGAAAGATGGGGGGTCTGGATTGGAGAGAAGAGAGAGATTTGCTCATGTATCTAGAAGGGGGTCCACCCTCTTTTCTTCAATTTCCAGAGACCTGGGCGTCCTTAGCATTAATGGCAGTTTGAGCCATTGGAGCTAGGGGTTTGAGCCCTGGGACCCATCAGTCTTTCTGGACCATCTGTGAGACTGGTTCTGGACACAGTGACCTCCATCTCTGGAGGAAGTCTAATCTCCACTCGTCCCCACCACAGGCTGGACAGGGTCAAAGTGGCTTCTTCTTGCTTCCTAGGCACTACTTTTTAAAGTGTCCTGAGTTGCCACACCAGTAGCAATTAGCAGATGCACCTTGGGGATCCTGGACTTTGCTAGCCTGCAAAGCAACCATAGAGTGTCTGTCCCTCACTTGTGTTTCCTCTCCTTTTCTTGGGCCTCCTCCTGGTCCCTATTATAAAAGACTGAGGTGGTCACCCTCAAGAGATTTTCCAAGATGCTATCTGGTTGTATAGCCTGCTTATGCAGTTTCCTTCTAATATCAGGAGCTGCCTGTGTAATAAACTTGTTCTTAAATATTAGCTGTCACTTTACTGAATCAGGAGATAAAGAGGTGTGTTTCATTAGTGCCTCTCTAGCCTTTTTATAATGGCTGAGGGATTCTCAACTGGCTTTTGTTCTATCATAGACAGTTTAAAGTAATTAAAAAGTTTGCCCCTAGTTCTTCATAAGCCCTCTAATATGCACCTTAAAAAGTGTTTATTTTTTATTCATCTGTTGAGTCATTGAAATTTCAATCAGGGTTGTCAAGAGATACTGCCTCTCTTCCTACTGGGGATGATGGTTCCCATATTTTTTCACCTTTCCTATCTCCTCTTTTCCTTTTTGACCTGCTATAGGAGACATATTGCTCATCTCTGAACTTCTCTGCTGCCTGCAGAGCTGCCTGTTTTTCATCAGTGGTTAGGGATTGGCTTAGGAGCAGCATAACATCTCTCCATGTGAAGTCAAACACCTGAGTTAAATTTTGGAATCTATATATCTCTCAAGGTCATCAGAAAATCAGTCCAAGTCTCCTCCCTTATTTGCCTAAGGTGCTATAATGAGAAAGGATAATGAACCCTAGTGGCATAACTTTCTTTTTTTTTTCAGTTTTTTATTTTTGAGATGGAGTCTCACTCTGTTGCCCAGACTGGAGTGCAGTGGCACAATCTCAGCTCACTGTAACCTCTGCCTCCCTAGTTCAAGCAATTTTCCTACCTCAGCCTCCTGAGTAGCTGGGGTTACAGATGCCTGTCATCACACACAGCTAATTTTTGTATTTTTCGTAGAGATGGGGTTTCACTATGTTGGCCAGGCTGGTCTCAAACTCCTGACCTCAGGTGATCCACCTGCTTCAGCCTCAAAAGTGCTGGGATTACAGACATGAGCCATCATGCCCAGCCATTAGTGGCATAACTTTCATTGGGCATTACCTGTAGGGATAAGAGTGAAGCTAGGGGAATGGGGACTTTTGGAGGTGGTGGAACTGGAGAAGCTGATGGTGTAGTTTGAGAGTACCCTGAGTAAGGTGGATAAGAAAGCCAAGGCACTCGATAGCTTCCTCAGATGGTTGCCCTGAAATTTGTTTTTCTAGTTTTGGGGAATCATTCCATTTGGGCCTTCCTGGTATGATTTCTAAAAGAGTTGGGTCAATTGTGTAAGCTTGCAAAGGTCTGGGTTGTGTCACAGGACAAATAAAGCCTCTACATAGGGGACCTTGGATGATTTGCTGTCCTGTCTACAGAAAAGATCTAATTGTTGGATAGTATTAAAATCAAGGCTTCCCTCACTGGAACAGGTCTATTCAGCCCCAAGTTGATAAGAAGGCCATGTCCTTGTGCAAAAGGAAATAAGCTGCTTTGTCTTCAAAGTCTTGGGTTCAAAGGAGTTTCAGTGCTTCAGAACGCACTTGAGAGAAGTGCAGGCCAAAGATTGTCTGTTACTCATCTAGAAAAATAGAGAGGCAACCCTCTGCTCCTCCTTAACTTTGGAATAGCCCAAGGAGGAGGGAAAGACAGTGGGAGCATCTCCCCTGTTGATTTTCCTCTTTGGTTCCTTGGGCCCCAGCATCTATTAAAGGTGCCACTCATGGATGCAGGCATGACCCGCAAGTATGAATCTGGAAGAGCTGGGAGGTAGGATTAGTCATGCTTCCCCATTCAACTCTAGTCCTCCACTGGTGATTTCCCTTTGATTTCCTAGACTTGTGTGATCTGCATGGCTCCCTGATAGGTAGATTTTGAGAAAGACTACATAACAATTACATCTGGGCAAGACCCCTTAATGGAGGAAATGTATTGAGTTGAGCTCTATATTCTGCTATTATGTCCTGGATTTATTTAGTAAGGGAAATTTATGTCTGGTTAATTTCCAGACATAAAATCACCTTACTATGTGAGTACCATTTTAATTGGATGAAGAATAGGTGTCTTAAAAGAACGTAGGGACCAAATGGCTGTTTTCCTGCAGATGTAGACAGTATTGAGGATAAATGTGGTTATGGAGGACAATTTTCTTCTCGTTGTTGAGTTTCCCAATTCACAGAAGAGGCGTAAAGCCTGATCTCTAGTAGAGGGGCATAAAAAGGGAGAATTGGAAAACTAGAGGTTTTCAGCACTGACAAGATCCCTCATGGGCAGGATTCATATTCCACGAGGTGGCGCCGTAGACCTTAAAATACCAGGCAGTAGCTTTGTATCCATGTGCTCTCTAGACAAAAGAGAGAGAGAAAGAAATGTTCCTGGGGGTGTGGGGGCACTCTTTTCCTAGAAGATCACAAAAACGGCAATCACTTGAGCTGTGTTCCAAGTTACTATGGCATTTGTTGATCCTGTATAACAGAATTATTTCTCTGAACTGTAAAAATTCCCACAGCATTGCATACAGAGAGGGGATAGGAGACACAGTCACTGAAAGAAAAGAAGGAAATTGCAGTAGTAAAAGCTCAGAGATCTTGTTGTGAAGTTTGGAGATCCTGTTGCCAAAGCCCAATGAGCTGTGAGGAGCTCGAGTTAGTCCAGAAGCCTTCAGTTAACACTGGGGTGTGGCCCTGGCCAGAAACTGTCATTTGCCTCTAGACCTCTTCCAGACCTACCCAATGGCTAGGCTGTCTGTGAAGGAAAACTGGTTCAAAACAAAGCCAACATTCACAGCACCCTGAGGGTTCTGGGGAATTAGCTATGTTCTCCCCAGCAAGCCTGTCATCTATTTCTTTAGACCAACAGCTGCACTAACCACATCTAGGTGGCTGACTGATACCTGTTTTTTTGTTTTTTTGCTTTTTGTTTTCATTTTTTGCTTTATTTTAAAATTCAGGAGAGGAGACCCTGGAAGTAAAAGTAGAGAGTTGGGCCTGGCTCCTATACTCACTCTTTCAATGAATCTAAATTGGGTCCTTGGCAATCCCTCACAAGGAAGTTGCCTAATTATTTGGGGTGACATTTATAGACAAACCATGGCCCAGAGGGGATTTCATCTCTTTTCTGAGGTTCATTGTCTCATGGCCACAAGATCAAGGATGCAAACACACAAAGAGTGAGGTTAAGAACAGAAATTTAATAGGCAAAATAAAGATAATAGCTTTCTACTACAGAGAGGGGTCCTGGAAAAATGAGTTGCTGATCCACTGTTAAATGCAGGCTGTTTTATAGATGAGCCAGTGGGGTGGTGGTGTCTTATCTACATAGGGTGTGAAAAACTGGTCATGACCAGATGTGCCATCTGCATAGGGTGGGAATCTCTGGCAGTCCTCACGCCAATATTTTATTATGCAAGTGGGTTCTCTGCCTGAGCTTCTCCATGTTTCCCATTTCCTTCTTATTGTACATGTGCTAACAAAAAAAGGAAGGTGAAACTTCCATGGTGGACATGCCTGGCCTCCAGGTAGCCCTTTTCTAATCGCACAGCTGCCAGCATTTACTCATGTAAACTTCTAGCTTTCTTATATATGTTTGCAGCTCGATCTTTCAGGCTGTTCTTTGTTAGAAAAAAAAATTTCTGAGCTGCTTTTAGCTAGAAAGGAAGTTCTGCTGAATACTCATTTGCCCTCACTATCTGCCTAAATAATGTCTTTCTGTCTCCTGTATCAATGCTGCTAGTAGATGTTCTTTGGTGCCTGGCCACTGAAGAGTTAGGTATTTATAATAGTGTTTATGGCATGGGATTGTTTGTATCTGTCCTTTTTCAGATGACTTTTCAGATATTCAAAAGGACTAGAATATTGTGATCTAAGCTGTATCTGCTTTAGGGAGTAACCCAAGTCCAGTAACACTGTGGTTATACAGACTCATAGAGGTACCATCATGATGATTTGGGACAAGTTCCAGGAGAATTATTTGGATTACCAGGCAGAGATATTTGTTCTCTTCCCTTATTTTCTCCCCCCAAAATGTAGTCTTTCTCTCAGTTCTGAACCAATTTAAGCTGGGAGTAAAATGACATAAACATCCCTGTGGCCGCCACCACTATGACAATTTTGAGTTGGACCTTAAGCCAGCACAGCACTGTGTCTTGACCAAGGCATGCTGTTAACACTTGCTGACTACTCTCTATGTTTGCTCAAGGTCCTGGGCCTCTACAATCAGTAGGTGCCAAGGCCAACCAGGCCTATGTCTTTTCCTTCAGGGCAGTGAGTTCCCCCATTTCTTTAGTTGGTCCAGAGATGCTCTGTGGTAGTCAGGGTCTAGAGTGAAAAATATTAGAGTCCTATCTGATGATCTGTTTTACTTAACCTGAGCTGGCACTCAAAACACAAGATGCAATTCTTCCCATTCTTTCCTCTGTTTTCCAAAGGCAGAGAAGCTTCACTTCTTAGCTACCACCACCACAGGCCATGTGGAGTGCTGCCAGACAATGGCCAATGTTTTCTTAAGCCCCAAGGGCTTTTGATATCAGCTTGTGATGAATGCTGCTTTTCCTGGGACTCAGTTTTCAGAGCAATGTGTTCCCCTCTGGCCCAGGGCAGGTCCAGAAATGCCAGACAAGATCCAAATCCTGGAATCAGATACCCCAAGAGCCCACGTGGTGCTCTACCCCCTGTAGCCAAGCTGGTACCTAAGTTGTAAGACAAAGTTCCCTTTACTTTTTTCTCTACTTTTCTCAATTAGAAAGAGTTTTACCCTATGGTCACAGCAACTAAGAATCTACTAAGTCTCACTTAAAACCAGCAAGTCTAAGAGGCTCACTTAAGGTCCTCAACGCAGTACCCATGTATTGCTGCTAGTTTTTCAGGGTCCAAGTTCTCCTCAGTTAGCAAGTGATGAATGCTTCCAGAAATGGGGTTTTTCCTTCAAGGTTTCGGGTTTCCCTCTGGGCCACAATTTGTCTAGAAATGTAATCCAAGAACTAGGGCCTAGAACCTCACAACTCTGACCAGTGCACTATTGTGCTGTGGCTGATTGTATCCAAGATGTAAGACAAAGTCCTCCCCTACTCTTCCCTCTCCTCTCCTCAAGTGAAAAGAAGAGATCTCTTTTGAAGCCACAAGCTATGCAGTCTGGGGCTAGGGAAAGGGTACTTCCATCACTTTCTTAGCTGGTGCCCCACTAGGTTGTGTAACCCCTCTCCTTGTTCACTGTATCTGGGCTCAGTTCAACCCTGGAACTCACCTAAGAGTTGAAGTAACTATGGTCTAGACTGCCTTTCAGGTTTCTTAGAGACCCAGAGTATTTTATCCCTCGGTGGTGAGGCTTTCTGAAACTCAAGTTCTAACCACTGGATCTGGTAATTTCTCTCTAGTTAGGGCTTGTTTAAATGCTCCTTCTGTGGGTGGGTGTCAGCTGAGTTTGATCCTGTTTTCATTTTTGCTCTAACAGCACAGCACTGAGTTAAATGCTTCAAAATTGCTGATCTCTCTCTCCTAAAGTGTCCAGAAGTCCTTTCTACACCATGCCACTGCTGCTGGGGTTTGAGGGAGATGTGGCACTGGCAATTCAAGACTGTTTTGCTACGTCTTTAGTACCTCTTTCATTGATATGAAGTTAAAACTTAGTACTACGAAAGCTCACCTAATAACTTAGTTTTTATGAAGGTTGTGTGTGTGTATGTGTGTGTGTAGATAGTTGTTAAATTTGTTTCTTTGCAGTGAGGACATTCAGCACAGCCTTTTACTCCACCATTATGTTCAACAACCCTCGACATTGACAATTTTTGTATGTTGCACATTCCTTGCATCTTGGAGATAAATCCCAATATAGGAGGAGGTTCCAAGATGGCCGAATAGGAACAGCTCCAGTCTACAGCTCCCAGCAGGAGTGACGCAGAAGATGGGTGATTTCTGCATTTCCAATTGAGGTACCAGGTTCATCTCACTGAGGTTTGTTGGACAGTGGGTGCAGGACAGTGGGTGCAACCCAGTGAGCATAAGCCAAAGCAGGGTGAGGCATCACCTCACCCAGGAAATGCAAGGGGTCAGGGAGTTCCATTTCCTAGCCAAGGGAAGGTGTGACAGATGGCACCTGGAAAATTGGGTCACTCCCACCCTAATACTGCACTTTTCCAACAGTCTTAGCAAACGGCACACCAGGAGATTATATCCCATGCATGGCTTGGAGGGTCCCATGCCCACGGAGCCTCACTCATAGCTAGCACAGCAGTCTGAGATCAAACGGCAAGGTGGCAGTGAGGTTGGGGGAGGTGTGCATGCCATTGCTGAGGCTTGAGTAGGTAAATAAAGCTGCCAGGAAGCTTGAACAGGGTGGAGCCCACCGCAGCTCAAGGAGGCCTGCCTGCCTCTGTAGACTCCACCTCTGTGGGCAGGGCATAGCTGAACAAAAGGCAGCAGAAACCTCTGCAGACTTAAATCTCCCTGTCTGATAGCTTTGAAGAGAGTATTGGTTCTCCCAGCATGGAGTTTGAGATCTGAGAACGGACAGACTGCCTCCTTAAGTGGGTCCCTGAACCCCAAGTAGCCTAACTGGGAGGCACCCTGCAGTAGGGGCAGACAGACACCTCACATGGCCCAGTACCCCTCTGAGATGAAGCTTGCAGAGGAACGATCAGGCAGCAACATTTGCTGTTCAGCAATATTTGCTGTTCTGCAGCCTCTGCTACTGATACCGAGGCAAACAGTGTCTGGAGTGGACCTCCAGCAAACAGCAACAGACCTGCAGCTGAGGGTCCTGACTGTTAGAAGGAAAACTAACAAACAGAAAGGACATCCACACCAAAATCCCATCTGTATGTCACCATAATCAAAGACCAAAGGTAGATAAAACCACAAAGATGGGGAAAAAACAGAGCAGAAAAGCTGAAAATTCTAAAAATAAGAGTGCCTCTCCCCCTCAAAAGGAACACAGCTCCTCACCAGCAATGGAAAAATGCTGGACAGAGAATCACTTTGACAAGTTGAGAGAAGGCTTCAGATGATCACACTTCTCCAAGCTAAAGGATGAAGTTCAAATCCAAGCACAAAGAAGCTAAAAACCTTGAAAAAAGATTAGACAATCGGCTAACTAGAATAACCAGAGTAGAGAAGTCCTCAAATGACTAGATGGAGCTGAAAACCATGGCATGAGAACTACGTGATGAATGCACAAGCTTCAGTAACTGATTCGATCAACTGGAAGAAAAGGTATCAGTGATTGAAGATCAAATGAATGAAATGAAGTGAGAAGAGAAGTTTACAGAAAAAAAGAATAAAAAGAAATGAACAAAGCCGCCAAGAAATATGGGACTATGTGAAAACACCAAATCTATGTCTGATTGGTGTACCTGAAAGTGACAGGGAGAATGGAACCAAGTTGGAAAACACTCTGCAGGATATTATCCAGGAGAACTTCCCCAACCTAGCAAGGCAGGCCAACATTCAAATTCAGGAAATACAGAGAACACCACAAAGATACTCCTCAATAAGAGCAACTATAAGATACATAATTGTCAGATTCACCAAAGTTGAAATGAAGGAAAAAATGTTAAAGGCAGCCAGAGAGAAAGGTCGGGTTACCCACAAAGGGAAGCCCATCAGACTAACAGCGGATCTCTTGGCAGAAACTCTACAGGCCAGAAGAGAGTGGGGGTGAATATTCAACTTTCTTAAAGAAAAGAATTTTCAATCCAGTATTTCATATCCAGCCAAACTAAGCTTCATAAGTGAAGGAGAAATAAAATCCTTTACAGACAAGCAAAGGCTGAGAGATTTTGTCACCACCAGGCCTGCCCTACAGGAGCTCCTGAAGGAAGCACTAAACATGGAAAGGAACAACCAGTACCAGCCACTACAAAAACATGCCAAATCATAAAGACTATTGATGTTAGGAAAAAACTGCATCAACTAATTAGCAAAATAACCAGCCAACATCATAATGACAGGATCAAATTCACACATAACAATATTAACCTTAAATGTAAATGGGCTAAATTCTCCAATTAAAAGACACAGACTGCCAAATTAGATAAAGAGTCAAGACCCATAAGTGTGCTGTATTCAAGAGACCCATCTCACGTGCAGGGACACAGATAGGCTCAAAATAAAGGGATGGAGGAAGATCTACCAAGCAAATGGAAAACAAAAAAAGGCAGGGGTTGCAATCCTGCTCTATAATAAAACAGACTTTAAAGTTTAAAACAAACAAAGATCAAAACAGACAAAGAAGATCATTACATAATGGTAAAGGAATCAATTCAACAAGAAGAGCTAACTGTGCTAAATCTGTATGCACCCAATACAGGAACACCCAGTTTCATAAAGCAAGTCTTAGAGACATACAAAGAGACTTAGATTCCCACACAATAATAATAGAAGAATTTAACACCCCACTGTCAACATTAGAAAGATCAATGAGACAGAAAGGTAACAAGGATATCCAGGAATTGAACTCCGCTCTGCAACAAGTGGACCTAATGGACATCTACAGAACTCTCCACCTCAAATCAACAGAATATACATTCTTCTCAGCACCACAACACACTTATTCCAAAACTGACCATATAGTTGGAAGTAAAGCACTCCTCAGCAAATGTAAAAGAATAGAAATTATAAGAAACTGTCCCTCAGACCACAGTGCAGTCAAATTAGAACTCAGGATTAAGAAACTCACTCAAAACAGCTCAACTACATGGAAACTGAACAAGCTGCTCCTGATTGACTACTGGGTACGTAACGAAATGAAAGCAGAAATAAAGATGTTCTTTGAAACCAATGAGAAAAAAGACACAAGGTACCAGAATCTCTAGGACGCATTCAAAGCAGTGTGTAAATGGATATTTATAGCACTAAATGCCCACAAGAGAAAGAAGGAAAGATCTAAAATTGACACCCTAACATCATAATTAAAAGAACTAGAGAAGCAAGAGCAAACACATTCAAAAGCTAGCAGAAGGCAAGAAATAACTAATATCAGTGCAAAACTGAAGGAGATAGAGACACAAAAAACCCTTCAAAAAATCAATGAATCCAGGAGCTGGCTTTTTGAAAAGATCAACAAAATTGATAGACTGCTAGTAAGATTAATAAAGAAGAAAAGAGAGAAGAATCAAATAGATGTAAAAAAAATCATAAAGGGAACATCACCACCAATCCCACAGAAATACAAACTACCATCAGAGAATACTATAAACACCTCTACACAAATAAACTAGAAAATATAGAAGAAATGGATAAATTACCCGACACATACACCCTCCCAAGACTAAACCAGGAAGAAGTTGAATCCCTGAATAGACCAATAACAGGCTCTGAAATTGAGGCAACAATTAGTAGCCTATCAACCAAGGAAAGTCCAGGAGCAGATGGATTCACAGCTGAATTCTACCAGAGGTACAAGGTGGAGCTGGTACCATTCCTTCTGAAACTATTCCAATCAATAGGAAAAGAGGGAATCCTCCCTAACTCATTTTATGAGGCCAGCATTATCCTGATACCAAAGCCTGGCAGAGACACAGCAAAAAAAGAGAATTTTAGACTAATATCCCTGATGAACATCGAGGCAAAAATCCTCAATAAAACACTGGCAAACTGAATACAGCAGCACATCAAAAAGCTTATCCAGCATGATCAAGTGGGCTTCATCCCTGGGATGCAAGGCTGGTTCAACATATGCAAATCAATAAATGTAATTCAGCCTATAAACAGAACCAAAGACAAAAACCACATGATTATCTCAATACATGCAGAAAAGGCCTTTGACAACATTTAACAGCACTTCATGCTAAAAACTCCCAATTAATTAGGTATTGATGGGATGTATCTCAAACTAATAAGAGCTATTTATGACAAATCCACAGCCAATATCATACTGAATGGGCAAAAACTGGAAGCATTCCCTTTGAAAACTGGCACAAGACAGGGATGCCCTGTCTCTCCACTCCTATTCAACATAGTATTGGGAGTTCTGGCCAGGGCAATGAGGCAGGAGAAAGAAATAAAGAGTATTCAATTAGGAAAAGAGGAAGTCAAATTGTCCCTGTTAATAGATGGCATGATTGTGTATTTAGAAAGCCCCATCATCTCAGCCCAAAATCTCCTTAAGCTGATAAGACACTTCAGCAAAGTCTCAGGATACAAAATCAATGTGCAAAAATCACAAGCATTCCTACACACCAATAACAGACAAACGGAGAGCCGAATCATGAATGAACTCACATTCACAATTGCTTCGAAGGGAATAAAATACCTAGGAGTCCAACTTACAACAGATGTGAAGGACCTCTTCAAGGAGAACTGGAAACCACTGCTCAATGAAATAAAACAGGACACAAAGAAATGGAAGAGCATTCCATGCTCTTGGATAGGAAGAGTCAATATCATGAAAACAGCCATACTGCCCAAGGTAATTTATAGATTCAATGCCATACCCATCAAGCTGCCAATGATTTTCTTCACCGAATTGGAAAAAAACTACTTTAAAATTCATATGGAATCAAAAAAGAGCCTGCATTTCTAAGCCAATCCTAAGCCAAAAGAATAAAGCTGGAGGTATCACGCTACCTGACTTCAAACTATACTACAAGGCTACAGTAACCAAAACAGCATGGTACTGGTACCAAAACAGAGATATAGACCAATGGAACAGAATAGAGCCCTCAGAAATAACACCACACATCTATAACCATCTGATCTTTGACAAACCTGACAAAAACAAGCAATGGGGAAAGGATTCCCTATTTAATAAATGGTGCTGGGAAAACTGGCTAGCCATATGGAGAAAGCTGAAACTGGATCCCTTCCTTACACATTATACAAAAATTAATTCAAGATGGATTAAAGACTTAAACGTTAGACCTAAAACCATAAAAACCCTACAAGAAAACCTAGGCAATACCATTCAGGACATAGGCATGGGCAAGGACTTCATGTCTAAAACACCAAATGCAATGGCAGGAAAAGCCAAAATTAACAAATGGGATCTAATTCAACTAAAGAGCTTCTGCACAGCAAAAGAAACTACCAACAGAATGAACAGGCAACCCACAGAACGGGAGAAAATTTTTGCAATCTACTCATCTGACAAAGGGCTAATATCCAGAATCTACAATGAACTCAAACAAATTTACAAGAGAAAAACAAACAACCCCATCAACAAGTGGGCAAAGAAGATGAACAGACGCTTCTCAAAAGAAGACATTTATGAAGCCAACATACACATGAAAAAATGCTCATCATCACTGGCCATCAGAAAAATGCAAATCAAAAGCACAATGAGATACCATCTCACACCAGTTAGAATGGCGAGTATTAAAAAGTCAGGAAGCAACAGGTGCTGGAGAGGATGTAGAGAAATAGGAACACTTTTACACTGTTGGTGGGACTGTAAACTCGTTCAACCATCATGAAAGTCAGTGTGGTGATTCCTCAAGGATCTAGCACTAGAAATACCATTTGACCCAGCCATTCCTTTACTGGGCATATACCCAGAGGATTATAAATCATGCTGCTATAAAGACACATGCACATGTATGTTTATTGTGGCACTATTCACAATAGCAAAGACTTGGAACCAACCCAAATGTCCAGCAATGATAGACTGGATTAAGAAAATGTGGCACATATACACCATGGAATGCTATGTTGCCATAAAAAAAGGATGAATTCATGTCCTTTGCAGGAACATGGATGAAGCTGGAAACCATCATTCTCAGCAAACTATCGCAAGGACAAATACCAAACACTGCATGTTCTCACTCATAGGTGGGAATTGAACAATGAGAACACTTGGACACAGGAAGGGGAACATCACACACTGGGGCCTGTCTTGGGGTGGAGGGAGCGGGGATGGATAGCATTAGTAGATATACCTAATGTAAATGACGAGTTAATTGGTACAGCCCACCAACATGGCACATGCATACATATGTAACAAACCTGCACTTTGTGCACATGTACCCTGGAACTTAAAGTATATTTAAAAAGATCCCACCATATTTTGATATATCTTTTTAATGTGCTGTTGAATTTGGTTAGCTAATATTTTGTTGAAAAATTTTGCACTAAACTCAGCAGAGTTGTTTGTCTGTAGTGTTTTTTCTCATGGTGTCTTTGATTTTATTTGGCATTAGAGTGATGCTGGCCTTATGTGTTTGGAAGTCTTCCCTCCTTTTTCTTTTTCTTACAACAATTAAAAAGGATTGGTATTAATTCTTAATATTTGGTAAAATTGACCTGTGAATCCATCTGGCCCTGTATTTTTTGTTTGTGTGAGTATTTGATTACTGATTCAATTTCCATATTTGTTATTGGTCTCCCCAGGCTTTTTATTTCTTCTTCTTTTTTTTTAGCTTTTATTCTAATTTCAGGTTGTTACCTAGGTTAACTTGTGTCATGGGGGTTTGTTATACAGATTATTTCATCACCCAGGTATTAAGCCTAGTACCATTAGTTGTTTTTCCTAATCCTCTTTCTCCTCTTACTCTTCAGCCCCTGAAAATCCCAGTATGTGTTGTTCCTCTCTGTATATCTATATGTTATCATTATTTAGCTCCCACTTATAAGTGAAAACATGCAATATTTGGTTTTAAGCCTCTAGCTTCATCCATTTCCTTGCAAAGAACATGGAAGAATTTTTATTGTTGTGTGGTATTCCATGGTGTAGATGTACCACATTTTCTTTATCCAGTCTAACATTTATGGACATTTAGATTGATTCTGTGTTATTGTTATTGTGGATAGTGTTACAGTGAACATATGCTTGCATGGGTCTTTATAATAGAATAATTTATATTCCTTTGGGTATATACCCACTAGTACCATTGCTGGGTCAAATGGTATTTCTGTTTTTAGATATTTGAGGAAATGTCACACTGTCTTCCCCAATGGCTGGACAAATTTACACTCACCAACAGTGTGTAAGCATTCCTTTTTTACCACAACCTTGGCAGCATCTGTTATTTTATTACTTTTTTAGTAATAGCCATTCTGACTGGTGTTAGATGGTATATCATTTTGGTTTTGATTTGCATTTCTTTAATGATCAGTGATGTTGAGATTTTCTTCATATGACCTCTGGCCACATGTATGTCTCATTTGAAAAGTGTAATTTCATGATTCTGGGCCATTTTATAAGATTTTTTCCTTGTAAACTTAAGTTTCTTGTGGATGCTGTATATTAGACCTTTGTCAGATGAATAGTATACAACTTTTTTTTCCATTCTGTAGGTTGTCTTTTTACTCTGTTCATATATATATATATATATATATATATATATTTGCACAGAAGCTCTTTAATTAGATCCTATTTGCGAATTCTTGCTTTCATTGCAAATGATCTTGGCATCTTCATTAAATCCTTGCCCATGCCTTTGTCCTGAATGATACTACCTAGGTTGTCTTCAAGGGTATTTAGTTTTGGGTTTTACATTTAAGTCTTTAATCCATCTTGAGTTATTATTATTATTATTATTATTATTTGAGATGGAGTGCAGTGGTGCAATCTTGGCTCACTGCAACCTCCTCCTCCCACGTTCAAACAGTTCTCTTGCCTCAGCCTCCCAAGTAGCTGGGACTACAGGTGCATGCCACCATGCCCAGTTATTGAATTAATCTTTTGTATGTGGTGTAAGGAAGGGGTCCAGTTTCAATCTTTTGCATATAACAAGTCAGTTATCCCAGAAACATTTATTGAATAGAGAATCCTTTCCCATTGCTTGCTTTTGTCAGGTTTGTCAAAGATTAGATAGTTGTAAATGTGCAGACTTATTTCTGGGTTCTCTATTCTCTTCCATTAGTTCATGTTTCTGTTCTTTTACCAGTACTCTGCTGTTTTGTTTTTGTTTTTGTTTTATTTTTTGCTGTAGCCCTGTAGTATTGTTTGAATTCAGGTAGTGTAATGCCTCCAGCTTCGTTCTTTTTGCTTAGGACCACCTTGGCTATTTAGGCTCTTTCTTGGTTCCACATGAATTTTAAAATAGTATTTTATGATTCTATGAAGAATGTTGATTAGTTTAATGGGAATAGCATTGAATCTATAAATTACTTATGGCAGTATGGCAATTTTTATTTAAAAATGGTATTTTTTCTATCCGTGAACATAAAATGCTTTTCCGTTTCTTTGTGTCATCTCAGATTTTTTTAAGAAGGGGTTTTTAGTTCTCTTTGTAGACATCTTTTAGCTTCCTAGTTACCTGTATTCTTGGGTATTTTGTTCTTCTTGTGGCAATTGTGAATGGGAGTTTATTCCTTATTTGACTCTTGGCTTGACTGTTGTTGGTGTATAGAAATACTAGGTTTTTTGGTCCACACTTCCAAGATGGCTGAATACGAACAGCTCTGGTCTGCATCTCCCAGCGAGATCAGTGCAGAAGGTGGGTGATTTCTGCATTTCCAACTGAGATACCTGGTTCATCTCATTGGGACTTGTTGGACAGTGGGTTCAGCCCATGGAGGGTGAGCTGAAGCAGGGCAGGGCATCACCTCACCTGGGAAGCAGAAGGGGTTGGGGGATTTTCCTTTTCTAGCCAAGGGAAGCTGTGACAGACTGTACCTCAAGAAACGGTACACTCCTGACCAAATACTCTGCTTTTCCCATGGTCTCAGCAATGCAGCAGACCAGGAGATACCCTCTCGTGCCTGGCTTGGCAGGTCCCACGCCCAAGGAGACTTGCTCACTGTTAGCACAGCAGTCTAAGATCAAACTGAGATGCAGCAGCTTGATAGGGGGAGGGGCATCCTCCATTGCTGAGGCTTGAGTAGCTCACAGTATAAACAAAGCAGCCGGGAAGCATGAACTGGGTGGAGCCCACTGCAGCTCAGCAACGCCTACTTACTCTCTAGATTCCACCTCTGGGGGCAGGACATAGCAGAACAAAAGGCAGTAAACAGCTTCTGCAGACTTAAACGTCCCTGTCTGACAGCTCTGAAGAGAGCAGTTGTTCTCCCAGCACAGGGTTCGATCCCCAAGAATGGACAGACTGCCTCCTCAAATGGGTCCCTGACCCCCATGTAACCTGACTGGGAAACACCTCCCAGTAGGGGCAGACAGACACTTCAAACAGGTGGGTGACCCTCTTGGTCAAAGCTTCCAGAGGAAGGATCAGGCTGCAATATTTGCTGTTCTGCAGCCTCTGCTAGTGATGCCCAGGCAAACAGGGTCTGGAGTGGACCTCTAGCAAACTCCAGCAGACGTGCAGCTGAGGGGTATGACTGTTAGAAGAAAAACTAACAAACAGAAAGGAGTAGCATCAACATCAACAAAAAGAACATCCACACTAAAAGCTCATCTGTAGGTTACCAATGTCAAACACCAAAGTTAGATAAAACAACAAAGATGGGGAGAAACCAGAGCAGAAATGCTGAAAATTCCAAAAAACAGAGGGTCTCATCTCCTCCAAAGGATCACAGCTCCTCACCAGCAAGGGAACAAAACTGGACAGAGAATGAGTTTGACAAGTTGACAGAAGTAGGCTTCAGAAGGTCCATAATAACAAACTTCTCTGAGCTAAAGGAGCTTGTTCTAACCCATTGCAAAGAAGCTAAAATACTTGAAAAAATGTTAGACGAATGGCTAACTAGAATAAAGAGTGTATAAAAGACCTTAAGTGACCCAATGGAGCTGAAAACCTTGACACAAGAACTTCGTGTTGCATGCACAATTTTCAATAGCTGATTTGATCAAGTGGAGGAAAGGATATTAGTGATTGAAGATCAAATGAATGAAACAAAGGAAGAAGACAAGATTAGAGAAAAAAGAGTGAAAAGAAATGAACAAAGCCTCCAAGAAATATGGGACTATGTGAAAAAACTAAATCTAGGTTTGATTGGTGTACTGGAAAGTGACAGGGAGAATGGAACCAAGTTGGAAAATACTCTTCAGGATATTATCCAGGTGAACTTCCCTAACCTAGCAAGGCAGGCCAACATTCAAATTCAGGAAATACAGAGAACACCACAAATATACTCCTTGAGAAGAGCAACCCCAAGACATAATTATCAGATTCACCAAGGTTGAAATGAAGGAAAATATGTTAAGGGCAGCCAGAGAGAAAATCAGGTTACCCACAAGGAAAGCCCATCAGACTAACAGCGGATCTCTCGGCAGAAACCCTACAAGCCAGAAGAGAGTGGGGGCCAATATTCAACATTCTTAAAGAAAAGAATTTTTAAACCAGAATCTCACATCCAGCCAAAATAAGCTTCATAAGTGAAGGAGAAATAAAATCCTTACAGACAAGCAAATGCTGAGAAATTTTCTCACCACCAGGCCTGCCTTACAAGAGCTCCTGAAGGAAGCACTAAACATGGAAAGAAACTACTGGTACCAGCCACTGCAAAAACATGCCAAATTTTAAAGACCATCAACACTATGAAGAAACTTCATCAATTAATGGGCAAAATAACCAGCTAACATCATAATTACAAGATCAAATTCAAACATAACAATATTAACCCTAAATGTAAATGGGCTAAATGCCCCAATTAAAAGACACAGACGGGCAAATTGGATAAAGAGTCAAGACCCATTGGTGTGCTGTATTCAGGAGACCCATCTGACATTCAAAGATGCACATAGGCTCAAAATAAAGGGATGGAGGAAGACCTAAAAAGCAAATGGAAAGCATAAAAAGAGCAGGGGTTGCAATGCTGGTCTCCAATAGAACAGATATTAAACCAACACAGATCAAAAGAGACAAAGAAGATCACACATAATGGTAAAGAAATCAATTCCACAAGAAGAGCTAAGTATCCTAAATATACATGCAGCCAATACAGGAGCACCCAAATGCATAAAGCAAGTCCTTAGAGAATTACAAAGAGACTTAGACTCCCACACAATAATAATGGGAGACTTTAACAACCCAGTGTCAATATTAGTCAGATCAACAAGACAGAAGGTTAACAAGGATATCCAGGACTTGAACTCAGCTCAGGGTCAAGCAGACCTAATAGACATCTACAGAACTCTCCACCTCAAATCAACAGAATACACATTCTTTTCAGCACAACATCGCACATATTCTAAAATTGACCACATAATTGGAAGTAAAATACTTTTCAGCAAATGAAAAAGAACAGAAATCACAACAGTTTCTCAGACCACAGTGCAATCAAATTAGAACTCAGGATTAAGAAACTCACTCAAAACCACACAACTACATGGAAAGTGAACAACCTGCACCTGAATGAAGACTGGATAAATAATGAAATGAAGGCAGGAATAAAGATGTTCTTTGAAACCTCTGAGAAAAAAAACACAACATACCAGAACCTCTGGGACACAATTAAAGCAGTGTGTAGAGGGAAATTTATAGCACTGTATGTCCACCAAAGAAAGCCGTAAAGATCTAAAATTGACACCCTAACATCACAATTAAAAGAACTAGATAAGCAAGAACAAACAAATTCAAAAGAGAGCAGAAGACAAGAAAAAACTAAGATCAGATCAGAACTTAAGGAGATACACACAAACAACCCTTCAAAAGTCCATGAATCCAGGAGCTGGTTTTTTGAAAAGATGAACAAAGTAGATAGGCTGCTAGCAAGGCTTATAAAGAAGAAAAGAGAGAAGAATCGAATCAGTGCAATAAAAATGATAAAAGGGATATCACCACAAATTCCACAGTTTGTAAACTACCACCAGAGAATAGTATAAACACATCTATGCAAATAAACTAGAAAATCTAGAAGAAATGGATAAATTCCTGGACACATACACCCTCCCAAGACTAAATCCGGAAGAAGTTGAATCTCTGAATAGACCAATAATATGTTCTCGAATTGAGGCAATATTTAATAGCCTACCAAGCAAAAAAGTGCAGGACCAGACAGATTCACAGCCTAATTCTACCAGAGGTACAAAGAGGATCTGGTATCACTCCTTCTGAAACTGATTAAATCAGTAGAAAAAGAGGGAATCCTCCCTAATTCATTGTATGAGGCCAATATCATCCTGATGCCAAAGCCCGATAGTGACACAACAAAAAAACAGAAATTTAGGCCAATATCCCTGATGAACATCGACGTGAGAATTTTCAATAAAATACTGGCAAGCCAAATCCGGCAGCCCATCAAAAAGCTTATCTACCACGATCAAGTTGGCTTCATCCTTGGTATGCAAGACTGGTTCCACATACGCAAATCAATAAATGTAATCCATCACATAAACAGAATCAATGACAAAAACCACATGATTATCTCAATAGATGCAGTAAAGGTCTTTGACAAAGTTCAACAGCCCTTCATACTAAAAACTCTCAATAAACTCGGTATTGATGGAACATATCTCAAAATAATAAGAGCTATTTATGACAAATCCACAGCCAATATTATACTAAATGGGCAAAAACTGGAAGCATTCCCTTTGAAAACTGGCACAAGACAAGGATGCCCTCTCTCACCACTCCTATTCAACATAGTGTTGGAAGTTCTGGCTAGGGCAATCAGGCAAGAGAAAGAAATAAAGGGTGTTTAATTAGGAAAAGAGGAAGTCAAATTGTCTCTGTTTGCAGATAGCATCATTGTATATTTAGAATACGCCATTGTCTCAGCCCCAAATCTCCTTAAGCTGATAAAAAACTTCAGCAAATTCTCAGGATACAAAATCTATGTGCAAAAATCACAAGCATTCCTATACATCAATAATAGGCAAACAGAGAGCCAAATCATGAGTTAACTCCCATTCACAATTACTACAAAGAGGATAAAATACCTAGGAATCCAACTTACAAGGGATGTGAAGGACCTCTTCAAGGAGAACTACAAACTACTGCTCAACGAAACAGAAGAGGACACATACAAATGGAAGAACAGTCCATGCTCATGGGTAGGAAGAATCAATATTGGGAAAATGACCATACTGCCCAAGGTAATTTTTAGATTCAATGCTATCCCCATCAAGCTACCATGGACTTTCTTTACAGAATTGGAAAAAACTACTTTAAAGTTCATATGGAACCGAAAAAGAGCCCACATAGCCAAGACAATCGTAAGCAAAAAGAACAAAGCTAGAGGCATCACACTACCTGACTTCAAACAATATACTACAAACTATACTTTGGTTACTATACTGTAAGCCTACGGTAACCAAAACAGCATGGTACTTATAGCAAAACAGATACATAGACCAATGGAACAGAATGGATGCCTCAGAAATAAAACCACATATCTAAAACCATCTGATCTTTGACAAACCTGACAAAGACAACCAATGGGAAAAGATCTCCTATTTAATAAATGGTGCTGGGAAAACTGGCTAGCCATATGTGGAAAGCTGAAACTGCATCCCTTCCTTACATCATGTACAAAAATTAACTCAAGATGGATTAAAGACTTAAATGTAAGACCTAAAACCATAAAAATCCTAGAAGAAAACCTAGGCAATACCATTCAGGACATAGGCATGGGCAAATACTTCATGTCTAAAACTCCAAAACCAATGGTAACAAAAGCCAATATAGACAAATGTGATCTAATTAAACTAATGGGCTTCTGCACAGCAAAAGAAAATATCATCAGAGTGAACAGGCAACCTACAGAATGGGAGAAAATCTTTGCAATCTACCCATCTGACAAAGGGCTAATATCCAGAATCTACAAAGAACCCAAACAAATTTACAAGATAAAAACAACTCCATCAAAAAGTGGGTAAAGGATATGAACAGACACTTCTCAAAAGAAGACATCTATGCAGCCAACAGACATACGAAAAAATGCTCATCATCACTGGTCATCAGAGAAATGCAAATCAAAACCACAGTGAGGTGCCATCTCACGCCAGTTAGAATGGTGATGATTAAAAAGTCAGGAAACAACAGATGCTGGAGAGGATGTGGAGAAATAGGAACGCTTTTACACTGTTGGTGGGAGTTTAAATTAGTTCAACCATTGTGGAAGACAGTGTGGCGATTCCTCAAGGATCTAGAACTAAAAATACCACTTGACTCAGTGATCCCATTACTGGGTATATACCCAAAGATTATGAATTATACTAGTATAAAGTCACATGCACATGTATGTTTATTGCGGCACTATTCACAATAGCAAAGACTTGGAACCAACCCAAATGTCCATGAATAATAGACTGGATTAAGAAAATGTGGCACATATAAATCATGGAATACTATGCAGCTATAAAAAGGATGATTTCATGTCCTTTGCAGGGAAGCGGATGAAGCTGGAAACCATCATTCTAAGCAAACTACCACGAGGACAGAAAACCAAACATGGCATGTCTTCACTCATAGGTGGGAGTTGAACAATTAGAACACATGGACACAAGGTGGGGAACACCACACACTGGGGCCTGTTGTGCGGTTTGGGGCTGTGGGAGGGATAGCATTAGGAAAAATACCTAATGTAAATGACGAGTTGATGGGTGCAGCAAACCAACATGGCACATAAATAACTATATAACGAAACTGCATATTGTGCACACATACCCTAGAACTTAAAGTATAGTAAGAAAAAATAAACTAGTGTTTTTTGCCCATTGGTTTTGTATTCCAAGAATTTGCTGAAGTTGTTTGTCAGCTTAAGAAGCTTTTGCGTTGAGACTATGGGTTTTTCTAGATACAGGATTATGTCTTCTGCAAACAGGGATAGTTGGAATTTCTCTATTCATATTTGGATGCCTTTTATTTATTTCTTTTGCTTGATTTTCCTGACCAGAACTTTTAATACTATGTTGAATAGAAGTGGTGAGAGATGATATCTTTGTCTTCTGCCAGTTTTCTTATTATTTTTTCTTTTTTTATTATTATTATTTCACTTTAAGTTTTAGGGTACATGTGCACAATGTGCAGGATAGTTACATATGTATACATGTGCCATGCTGGTGTGCTGCACCCGTTAACTCGTCATTTAGCATAAGGTTTATCTCCTAATGCTATCCCTCCCTCATCCCCCCATGCCACAACAGTCCCCAGAGTGTGATGTTCCCCTTCCTGTGTCCATGTGTTCTCATTGTTCAATTCCCACTTATGAGTGAGAATATGTGGTGTTAGGTTTTTTGTTCTTATGATAGTTTACTGAGAATGATGATTTCCAGTTTCATCCATGTCCCTACAAAGGACATGAACTCATCCTTTTTTATGGCTGCATAGTATTCCATGGTGTATATGTGCCACATTTTCTTAATCCAGTCTATCATTGTTGGACATTTGGGTTGGTTCCAAGTCTTTGCTATTGTGAATAGTGCCACAATAAACATACGTGTGCATGTGTCTTTATAGCAGCATGATTTATAGTCCTTTGGGTATATACCCAGTAATGGGATGGCTGGGTCAAATGGTATTTCTACTTCTAGATCCCTGAGGAATCGCGACACTGACTTCCACAATGGTTGAACTGGTTTACAGTCCCACCAACAGTGTAAAAGTGTTCCTATTTCTCCACATCCTCTCCAGCACCTGTTGTTTCCTGACTTTTTAATGATTGCCATTCTAACTGGTGTGGGATAGTATCTCATTGTGGTTTTGATTTGCATTTCTCTGATGGCCACTGATGGTGAGCATTTTTTCATGTGTTTTTTGGCTGAATCAATGTCTTCTTTTGAGAAGTGTCTGTTCATATCCTTTGCCCACTTTTTGATGGGGTTGTTTGTTTTTTTCTTGTAAATTTGTTTGAGTTCATTGTAGATTCTGGATATTAGCCCTTTGTCAGAAGAGTAGGTTGTGAAAATTTTCTCCCATTTTGTAGGCTGCCTCTTCACTCTGATGGTAGTTTCTTATGCTGTGCAGAAGCTCTTTAGTTTAATTAGATCCCATTTGTCAATTTTGGCTTTCATTGCCTTTGCTTTTGGTGTTTTAGACATGAAGTCCTTGCCCATGCCTATGTCCTGAATGGTAATGCCTAGGTTTTCTTCTAGGGTTTTTATGGTTTTAGGTCTAACGTTGAAGTCTTTAATCCATCTTGAATTAATTTTTGTATAAGGTGTAAGGAAGGAATCCAGTTTCACCTTTCTCCATATGGCTAGCCAGTTTTCCCAGCACAATTTATTAAATAGGGAATACTTTCCACATTTCTTGTTTTTCTCAGGTTTGTCAAAGATCAGATAGTTGTAGATATGTGACATTATTTCTGAGGGCTCTGTTCTGTTCCATTGGTCTATATCTCTGTTTTGGTACCATTACCATCCTGTTTTGGTTACTGTAGCCTTGTACTATAGTTTGAATTCAGGTAGTGTGATGCCTCCAGCTTTGTTCTTTTGGCTTAGGATTGACTTGGCGATGCAGGCTCTTTTTTGGTTCCATATGAACTTTAAAGTAGTTTTTTCCAATTCTGTGAAGAAAGTCATTGGTTGCTCAATGGGGATGGCATTGAATCTATAAATAACCTTGGGCAGTATGGCCATTTTCACAATATTGATTCTTCCTACCCATGAGCATGGAATGTTCTTCCATTTGTTTGTATCCTCTTTGATTTCATTGAGCAGTGGTTTGTAGTTCTCCTTCAAGAGGTCCTTCACATCTGTTGTAAGTTAGATTCCAAGGTATTTTATTCTCTTTGAAGCAATTGTGAATGGGAGTTCACTCATGATTTGGCTCTCTCTTTGTCTGTTACTGGTGTATAAGAATGCTTGTGATTTTTGTACATTGATTTTGTATCCTGAGAGTTTGCTGAAGTTGCTTACCAGCTTAAGGAGATTTTGGGCTGAGACAATGGGGTTTTCTAGATATACAATCATGTCGTCTGCAAACAGGGACAATTTGATTTTCTCTTTTCCTAATTGAATACCCTTTATTTCCTTCTCCTGCCTAATTGCCCTGGCCAGAACTTCCAACACTATGTTGAATAGGAGTGGTGAGAGAGGGCATCCCTGTCTTGTGGCAGTTTTCAAAGGGAATGCTTCCAGTTTTTGCCCATTCAGTATGATATTGGCTGTGGGTTTGTCATAGATAGCTCTTATTATTTTGAGATACGTCCCATCAATACCTAATTTCTTGAGAGTTTTTAGCATGAAGTGCTGTTGAATTTTGTCAAAGGCCTTTTCTGCATCTATTGAGATAATCATGTGGTTTTTGTCTTTGGTTCTGTTTATATGCTGGATTACACTTATTGATTTGCGTATATTGAACCAGCCTTGCATCCCAGGGATGAAGCCCACTTGATCATGCTGGATAAGCTTTGTGATGTGCTGCTGGATTCGGTTTGTCAGTATTTTATTGAGGATTTCTGCATCAATGTTCATCAAGGATATTGGTCTAAAATTGTCTTTTTTGTTTGTGTCTCTACCCGGCTTTGGTATCAGGATGATGCTGGTCACATAAACTGAGTTAGGGAGGATACCCTCTTTTTCTATTGATTGGAATAGTTTCAAAAGGAGTGGTACCAGTTCCTCCTTGTACCTCTGGTAGAATTCGCCTCTGAATCCATCTGATCCTGGACTCTTTTTGGTTCGTAAGCTATTGATTGTTGCCACAATTTCAGAGCCTGTTATTTGTCTATTCAGAGATTCAACTTCTTCCTAGTTTAGTCTTGGGAGGGTGTATGTGTCGAGGAATTTATCCATTTCTTCTAGATTTTCTAATTTATTTGTGTAGAGGTGTTTGTAATATTCTGTGATGGTAGTTTGTATTTCTGTGGGATCAGTGGTGATATCCCCTTTATCATTTTTTATTGTGTCTATTTGATTCTTCTCTCTTTTCTTCCTTATTTGTCTTGCTAGCAGTCTATCAATTTTGTTGATCCTTTCAAAAAGCAGCTCCTGGATTCATTAATTTTTTGAAGGGTTTTTTGTGTCTCTATTTCCTTCAGTTCTACTCTGATTTTAGTTATTTCTTGCCTTCTGCTAGCTTTTGAATGTGTTTGCTCTTGCTTTTCTAGTTCTTTTAATTGTGATGTTAGGGTGTCAATTTTGGATCTTTCCTGCTTTCTCTTGTGGGCATTTAGTGCTATAAATTTCCCTCTACACACTGCTTTGAATGTGTCCCAGAGATTCTGGTATGTTGTGTCTTTGTTCTCTTTGGTTTCAAAGAACATCTTTATTTCTGTTTTCATTTCGTTATGTACCCAGTAGTCATTCAGGAGCAGGTTTCTCAGTTTCCATGTAGTTGAGTGGTTTTGAGTGAGATTCTTAATCCTGAGTTCTAGTTTGATTGCACTGTGGTCTGAGAGATAGTTTGTTATAATCTCTGTTCTTTTGCATTTGCTGAGGAGAGCTTTACTTCCAACTATGTGGTCAGTTTTGGAATAGGTGTGGTGTGGTGCTGAAAAAAATGTATATTCTGTTGATTTTGGGTAGAGAGTTCTGTAGATGTCTATTAGGTCCACTTGGTGCAGAGCTGAGTTCAATTCCTGTGTATCCTTGTTGGCTTTCTGTCTCGTTGATCTGTCTAATGTTGACAGTGGGGTGTTAAAGTCTCCCATTATTAATGTGTGGGAGTCTACGTCTCTCTGTAGGTCACTTCGGACTTGCTTTATGAATCTGGGTGCTCCCGTATTGGGTGCATATATATTTAGGATAGTTAGCTCTTCCTGTTGAATTGATCCCTTTACCATTATGTAATGGCCTTCTTTGTCTCTTTTGATCTTTGTTGGTTTAAAGTCTGTTTTATCAGAGACTAGCATTGGAACCCCTGCCTTTTTTTGTTTTCCATTTGCTTGGTAGATCTTCCTCCATCCTTTTATTTTGAGCCTATGTGTGTCTCTGCACGTGAGATGGGTTTCCTGAATACAGCACTCTGATGGGTCTTGACTCTTTATCCAATTTGTCAGTCTGTGTCTTTTAATTGGAGCATTTAGTCCAATTACATTTAAAGTTAATATTGCTATGTGTGAATGTGATCCTGTCATTATGGTGATAGCTGGTTGTTTTGCTCATTAGTTGATGCAGTTTCTTCCTCGTCTTGATGGTCTTTACATTTTGGCATGATTTTGCAGTGGCTGGTACCGGTTGTTCATTTCCATGTTTAGCGCTTCCTTCAGGAGCTCTTTTAGGGCAGGCCTGGTGGTGACAAAATCTCTCAGCATTTGCTTGTCTGTAAAGTATTTTATTTCTCCTTCACTTATGAAGCTTAGTTTGGCTGGATATGAAATTCTGGGTTGAAAATTCTTTTCTTTAAGAATGTTGAATATTGGCCCCCACTCTCTTCTGGCTTGTAGGGTTTCTGCTGAGAGATCAACTGTTAGTCTGATGGGCTTCCCTTTGAGGGTAACCCGACCTTTCTCTCTGGCTGCCCTTAACATTTTTTCCTTCATTTCAACTTTGGTGAATCTGACAATCATGTGTCTTGGAGTTGCTTTTCTCGAGGAGTATCTTTGTGGCGTTCTCTGTATTTCCTGAATCTGAATGTTGGCCTGCCTTGCTAGATTGTGGAAGTTCTCCTGGATAATATCCTGCAGAGTGTTTTCCAACTTGGTTCCATTCTCCCCATCACTCTCAGGTACACCAATCAGACGTAGATTTGGTCTTTTCACATAGTCCCATATTTCTTGGAGGCTTTGCTCATTTCTTTTTATTCTTTTTTCTCTAAACTTCCCTTCTCGCTTCATTTCATTCATTTCATCTTCCATCAGTGATACCCTTTCTTCCGGTTGATCGCATCTGCTCCTGAGGCTTCTGCATTCTTCATGTTGTTCTCGAGCCTTGGCTTTCAGCTCCATCAGCTCCTTTAAGCACTTCTCTGTATTGGTTATTCTAGTTATACTTTCGTCTAAATTTTTTTCAAAGTTTTCAACTTCTTAGCCTTTGGTTTGAATTTCCTCCTGTAGCTCAGATTAGTTTGATCGTGTGAAGCCTTCTTCTCTCAACTCGTCAAAGTCATTCTCCATCAACCTTTGTTCCATTGCTGGTGAGGAGCTGCGTTCCTTTGGAGGAGGAGAGGTGCTCTGCTTTTTAGAGTTTCCAGTTTTTCTGCTCTGTTTTTTACCCATCTTTGTGGTTTTATCTACTTTTGGTCTTTGATGATGGTGATGTACAGATGAGTTTTTGGTGTGGATATCCTTCCTGTTTGTTAGTTTTCCTTCTAATAGACAGGACCCTCAGCTGCAGGTCTGTTGGAGTTTGCTAGTGGTCGACTCCAGACCCTGTTTGCCTGGGTACCAGCAGCGGTGGTTGCAGAACAGCAGATTTTCATGAGCCACGAATGCTGTTGTCTGATGGTTCCTCTGGAAGTTTTGTCTCAGAGGAGTACCCGGCCATGTGATGTGTCAGTCTTCCCCTACTTGGGGGTGCCTCCCAGTTAGGGTGCTCAGGGGTCAGGGGTCAGGGACCCACTTGAGGAGGCAGTCTGCTCGTTCTGAGATCTCCAGCTGCATGCTGGGAGAACCACTGCTCTCTTCAAATCTGTCAGACAGGGACATTTAAGTCTGCAGAGGTTACTGCTGTCTTTTTGTTTGTCTGTGCCCTGCCCCCAGAGATGGAGCCTACAGAGGCAGGCAGGCCTCCTTGAGCTGTGGTGTGCTCCACCCAGTTCGAGCTTCCTGGCTGCTTTGTTTGCCTAAGCAAGCCTGGGCAATGGCGGTCGCCTCTCCCCCAGCCTTGCTGCCACCTTGCAGTTTGATCTCAGACTGCTGTGCTAGCAATCAGTGAGACTCCGTGCGTGTAGGACCCTCCAAGCCATGTGCGGGATATAATCTCCTGGTGCACCATTTTTTAAGCCAGGTGTCTCTTTTCATGCCTGTTGGGTAATGGGGGAGGGGTGGCATTGGTAATTCAAGACTGTCCTTTATACCTTCTTCAGTTCCTCTTCTGTAACAAGAAGCTAAATCCAGGTAGTGTGATAATTCACCTGGTTTTTGTTCTTATGAAGGTGCTTTTTTGTGTGGATAGTTATTCAGTTTGGTGTTTCTTTGGAGAGGATAATTGGTGAAGGCTTCTATTTAGTCATCTTGCTTTGCCTCCTTCAAAGTAGCATTTTAATCTCACCATCACCCATAACCTGACAAATAATGAATTCTAACACATCAGTCTGTATCCACTACTTTGTTTCCCTTTAGCTCATCTGTGCAACTACTCTCACTACTCTCCATTCACCCCAGATATACGTACACACCATTGACTCACTTATATTCTCCCTTTCCACTAAATTATTTTTGTATTTATTTCACTCTTCATCTACTTTATATTCCAGTCTATTATTGTAGTAATAACTTTTCTGGTACTCCTCACCTCGTTCTATTTTTTTATATTCCTTTGCCTCTTTTTATTTTTTTAAAAAACTAATATGTCTAAGCCAAAGCCTTGAATGATACACCCACTTATTATTTTTTTATCCCACCACTTGGGCAATCTAAGGTTGCTGAGAAAACCTTTCCAAATCGGGCAATTTAGTTATGTTAGAAATTTGTAATCACCAATGTCAGATAGAGGTCCTCAACTTTGTTCTGCAATGCTACTTTTTTCCTCTCATAACTACTATTGCAATCTTTCTCCTCTAATATTTGTGCTTCCCTTCTACACCACTTGCACTTGTCTGCATTTATGTATGTTCTAGTCTTCTGTTTTTCATGATACAATAGAGGAGCTGTTCCTCCTTCTTAAACTAACTCCTTACAACAATATAGTACTTTGACTTATTTCCCCTTTAGCCTTCTATTTCTTTTCACTTTGGCTTGGCTCTCTCATCTGAATATTCTCCCATTACCTGTTAAGTATGTTCAAATCTCTACCTTTAAACCAATTATAATTGAACCTTGCTTTTTAATTTTATTACTCTTATATTCTCTTAAAATGTTCTAACTGTCGTTTTTACTAACTGACACAATAATCTCAAGTCATACTAACTACTGTTTCCACCCTGAAGTCTTCTGTAACTGTGCTAGCACACAGTAGCTTTTGTTAATATTATCAGTAATCTCTAAGTCACTAAATTTAATGTTTTATACAGTATTTTTACTTGTATTTTTAGAATAATTATAGAATTTTGAATATTCTCTCCTTCCTAAGAAAATTATATTTTTTACTTCATGACACTTTTATCTCCTTATTCTTTTCTTTCACAACAGTAAACTCTTTGTACCACCCATTTTATTTTGAATCCTCAAGGATCAGTTCTTTTCTCATTCTATACTCTCTCTCTAAAGACGTTTACACATATTCTCTGCTTCAATCATCACTTAAACACAATAAATTACACATTTATATCTCCAGTCACCGGGAAACTCTTGTTCTCTGAGTCCAGAAATGTGTATTCAGCATCTTATTTGACATCCTTATCCCTGCTAGTTTCAGTTATCCATAAGCCAAATATTTGATTCTTTCTTACTCACAAAAAAATTTTACAATTGGATTCATTATTCCTCTGACATTTCTCCTTTTACAAATTTTTTACTGATATTTTTTCACATAGGTGATTCTTCTGTGACACTGTCTTTTTAACTGCTGAATCTCCTCTTCTCCAATACTGGTTCTTCCAACCTCTTTTAGCCATTCATTTCCATACTCACATCCTAGACTTTGTCATCACAATTGGAAGAAACCCATCCAGAATTTTCTGCATTTCATTTTAAATACCCCATCTGCTCTTTTTCCAGATTACTCTTCTCATATCTAAACTCATGCAATTAGTCACACCCTCTTGAGCTTATAATTGATAAAAATTTTCAATCAAAATCATCTCTCTTTATCCTCACCATTCTATCCAGATATTTTCTTCTTTTTCACTTCATAATATATTCGGTAAAATAACAACCCTATTTAAAAACAACACTTTCTGGCTGCTCCCAGCCTTCATCCACACAAATAAATGTGGTTCGAAAGAAAACACAGAATATGTCAACTTTTCTTACCCTCAATTTATAACAAATAACCCTATGTATGTCTACTCAATCTGGCCATAAATCATAATATATTTCTAATATCTAATTACTCTGCCTTTCTTAGACATTTTTTCCACATTTTCTTCTCTCTCCTCAGTCTGCCAACATCTCAGCTTCACTCCCACTTTTCCCTAATGTTTTTCTTCTTTTTCTTCGTATCTTTCCATTTCCACAAAAAATAGAATTAATAAGTGCCTCATTTCCACAAGCTTACAGTACCACATCTACCCATTTTCCATTACCTATACTCAAACATGGTCTCTTAAATTTCTAGAGATTAAGTGTTCATACACCTACATGAGGCAAATACCTCCATGTATGAACTAGATTCCATGTCTTATCATGGACTCAAAATTGTTGTTATAGGAATTTCTTTCCTTCTCTCAAAGGAAAGAATTTATGTACACTATTTTGTTCTATTTATCTATTTGTGTAGAGTCATGTTTTTATTTAGCCTATGTTTGAAAATAACTCTTGATTATAATTTATTTTCAATGAATATCCCATTTATATATTCTTTAAAGCAAAACTGTGAGAGTATAGAAATATGGAATAAAAGCCTACACCGTTTGTCTCCCATGCTGGAAAATTAAATCTTAACAACTATCTGACCACAAGAAAAGCACCATTACAAGAACCAAAAATTAGGTGAGTAATCACAGTACCTGGTTTTAACTTCATATTGCTAAAAAAGGCATGAAGGAGGACAGGAGAGACAGTCTTTAATTGCCAATGTCACCCCTCCTCCATCCCTCAGCAATGGCCATGTGGCACAGAAAGATAATCTGTGCATTTTGGAGAGAGAGAACATGGTGATGGGGGGGATCTTACATTGAACTCAGTGGTGCCTTGTCACAGTGAGGAAGACAGGCATGCTGGATTCAGTCACTTGTGCACAGAGGAAACTTTTGGACAAGACATAATCGGAGAAAAATTGCCCACACTAGTAGTCAGAGCTTAAGTTTCTCAGCAAGCTTAACCAATGCAGGCTGAAGTTCTCTGAGGTCCTAGTTAAACTTGAAAGGCAGTCTAGGACACATAGACTGTCATTCCTAGGCAACTCCTAGTCCTCGGCTGGGATTAGAGCTAGTGGATTAGGATGAAACATGACCTAGGGTCACACCAGCTGGCACAGCTAAGAAGGTGCTTGTGCCACCTCTCCCACAATCCCAGGCAGTGCATCTTGCAGCAGTAAAAGTGACTTCTTCCTTCTGCTTAAGGAGAGGAGAGTGAAGAGTAAAGATGACTATGTCTTGCATGTTAGATATCCGTTCAGGCACAGTTCATGGGCTTTGAGCTCTGAGATGTGCTGGCTTTAGGGGTGTTCCTACACATTCCCAACTGTGATAGTAATGGTAAAAGATGCCTTCCATGTGAGAAAAGCAGAGGAAAATGTAAAGAAAACTTCGTCTTGCACCTTAGATACCAGATAGACAACGGTAGGTAGAACAACAAGCAGCCTCAGGCCTGGACTCTTGGACAGCATTTATGGATTTTCCCTAAGTCAGAAGGCATTCCACTGCCCTGAAGGTGGGTCCTAGGCCTGGCAGTATTTATCACAAGCTGATGGAAAAGCCTTGAGCTTTAAGTGAGCACCAGTGAAGGCCTGGAAAAACCACATAAACCAGTGGTCATGGTGGCCACCAAGAGATTCTCATCTGGCTGTGGAAAAGGAAAGGAAAAGTGGGAAGAACTTTGTATTGTGGTGTGAGTGCCACCTTAGTCATCATAGAATAGAGCATCAGGTTAACTTGTAAAGTTTTTGACTCCAAGTCCTGGCTCCCAGAAAACATCTCTGAACATACGCAGGGCCAGAGAAAAATTACCACCCTGAAGGGAAAGACCATGGACAAGATCTAGTGCTGTGCTGGCTTCAAGTCTGACCTAGTGCAGTCCCACTGGTGATAGGGGTACTAAGGTGGTACTTTTATGATTCTGCAAAATACAAGAGCATTATTGGGTTTGAGGCCAAAGTCTCTAAATACATGAAAAAAATCTTTCTAAGAAAAACAAGCTCAGACTGAGCTCTACAAAAAAATACTTAACTATTCAATTCTCAGACACCAAGAAACATCTATAAGGATCAACACCATCCAGGAAAATATGGCCTCATCAAATGAACTATGTAAGACATCAGGGGCCAATCAAGGAGAAACAGAGATATAGTACCTTTCAGCCAGAAAATTCAAAACAGCTATTTTGTTGAAACCCAAAGAAATTCAACATAAAACAGAGGAATAATTTGCATTATAACAGATAAATCTAACAGAGAGATTAAAATAGTCAAAAAGAATCAAGCAGAAATTCTAGAGTTAAAAATGCAATTGACATAATGAAGAATGTATCAGTCTCTTCATAGCAGAATTGATAAAGCAGAGGAAAGAATTAGTGAACTTGATGTCAGAATATTTGAAAATACACAGTCAGAGGAGACAAAAAAAAGAATAAAAAACAGTTTTCTGCACCTAAAAGATGTAGAAAATAGCTTCCATAGGGTAAATCTTAGAGTTATTGGCCTTAATTAGGAGGTAGAGAGAGAGAGAAAGAAGTATAAAGTTTATTCAAAGAAATAAGGGAACTTCCCAAAACTGGAGAAAGATATCAACCTTCAACTATGAGAAGGTTATAGAAAACCAAGTGTATTTAACCCAAAGAAGGCTATCTCTAGGCATTTCATATTTAAACCTTATAGGTCAAGGATGAAGAAATAATCCTAAAAGCAGCAAGATAAAAGAAGCAACATAAAATGAAGCTTCAATACATCAGTGGAGCAGACATTTTAGTGGAAATTTTACAAGTCAGAATAGAGTGTTATGACATATTTAAAGTGCTGAAAATGTAAAGACATTTTACTCCATAATAGTGTATCTGGTGAAAATATCCTTCAAGCATTAAGAACACCTTCAAGCATTAATCAACACCTAACCTGTTCTACAAGAAATGCTAAAGAGAATTCTTCAAACAGAAAGAAAAGGATGTTAATGAGCAGGAAGAAATCATCAAAAGGGACCATACTCAGTGGTAACAGTAAGCACACAGGAAAATATAGCACTGTAGTGGTGCTGTGTAAACTAGTCTTGTCTTAAGTAGAAAGACTAAATGATGAACCTATCACAAATAATAACTAAAACAATGTTTTAATACATAAACAATAAAATAAGACATAAAAGAAACAACAAAAAAGTAAAACATGAAGAGAAAAAGATAAAGTGTCGACATTTTATCACCTTTTTTGCATGTTTGTTTGCTTGTATATGCAATCTGTATTAAGTTGCTATCAGTTTAAAATAATAAGTTATAAGATAGCATTTGCAAGCAGCATGGTAACCTCAAATTTAAAAACATGCAACAGACTCACAAAAATAAAAACCAATAAATTGAACCAAAACACCAGAAAAAATTACGTTCACTAAGAAGAAGATAATAAGGAAAAAAATCAGAAAGAGAAGACAGCAAAACAACCAGAAAACAAACTACAAAATTACAGGAATAGTTGCCTACTTATCAAAAATAACATTGAGGCTGGAGGCAATGGCTCATGCCTATAATCCCAGCACTTTGGGAGGCAGAGGCAGGCGAATCACCTGAGGTCAGGAGTTCAAGACCATCCTGGCGAACATGGTGAAACCCCGTCTCTGCAAAAATACAAAAATTAGCCGGGCATGATGGCATGATGGCAGGTGCCTGTAATCCCAGCTACTCGGGAGGCTGAACCCAGGAGACAGAGGTTGCAGTGAGCAATAATCACACCATTGCACTCCAGCCTGAGCAACAGAGTAAGACTCCGTCTCAAAAAAAAAAAAAAAAAGAAAGAAAAAAGTTGAATGTAAATAGATGAAATTCTCCAATAAAAAGACAGAGTGAAATAAAAGATGAAAAACCAAGACCCGGTGATCTCTCGCCTACCAGAAATACATACACCTATAAAGATACACATAAATAAGAAATAAAGGGATGAAAAAAGATACTCCATGTCAATGAAAATCAAAACAGAGCAGGAGTAGCTACACTTACATTAGACAAAATAGATTTCAAGAGGAAACTATAATAGAAAACAAAGAAAGTCCTTATATAATAATAAAGGTGACAAATTCAGCAAGAAAATATAATGACTGTAATTATATATGCACCTAATAATGGAGCACCCAGATATATAAAGAAAATTTTATTAGAGCTAAAAAGAAAGATAGACTCTAATACAATAATAGCTGAACACTTCAACACCACATTTTCTGCATTGAACAGATCTTCCAAATAGAAAATCAACAAGGAAACATTGGATTTAATCCACACTATAGACCAAATAGATCTAATAGACATGTACAGAAAAATTTATCTAGTGGCTCCAGAATACACATCCTTCTCAGCCCATGGAACATTTTCAAGGATAGATTCTATATTAGGTCACAAAACAAGTAATAAAACATTCAAAAATTGAAATAATGTCAAGCTATTTTATGACCACAATGGAAGAAAACCAGAAATCATTAACAATAAAATTTTGGAAACTATACAAACACAAGGACATTAAATAACATGCTCCTGAATGACCAGAGGGTTCACGACAGAATTAAAAACATAATTGAAAACTTCTTGAAGCAAATGCTGATTGAAACACAACGTATCAAATCCTAGATATACAGTAAAAGCAGTACAAGAGGGAAATGTATTGCTGTAAGTGCCCACATAAAAAAATGAAAAACTTCAAATTAATAAGCTATTGATGCATCTCGAATACTAGAAAAGAAAGAGAAAACAAACCTAAAATTAATAGAAGAAAAGAAAAAGAATCAGTGTATAAATAAATAGAATTGAAATAAAGGAACCAATACAAAAGATCAATGAAACAAACAGTTGGTTTTTTGAAAAGATAAAATTGACAAACCTTTAGCCAGAATAACTAAGAAAAAAGAGAAGACCAAAATAAACAAAATCGGAGATGGAAAAGGAAACATTGCAGGGGATACAAGCATAATTCGAATAGCTATTAGTGGTACTATGAGCAACTATATTTCAATAAATTGGAAAACATAAAAGAAATGTACAAATTCCCAGACACATACACCCTACAAAGATTGAATAAAAAAATTAAAACATAGACAGATCAATGACAAATAATAAAATCAAAGCCATAATAAAGTCTTTTAGAAAAGGAAGGACCAGGAACCAATGTCTTCAATGCTCAATTCTATCAGACATTTCAAGAAAAACTAATACCAATATTACTTAAACTATTCTGAAAAATAGAAAAAAAGGGAGTACTTTCAAACTAATTCTACAAGACTAGCGTAACTCTGACACTAACACCAGACAAAGACACATGAAGAAAAAAAATTACATGCCAATATATCTGATAAATATTGATGAAAAAATTCACAAGATTATACAAATTCAAATTCAACTACACATTAAACAACCATTCATCAAGACCAAGTGAGATTTATGCCTGGGATGCAAATATGGTTCAACATATGCAAATCAATTAGAGTGATACATCATATCAGCAGAATATGATAATTTAAATTAATGTTGAAGAAATATTTGATAAAGATCAACATCCCTTCATTTTAAAAAACCCTCAATAAAGTGGGTATAGAAGGAACATACCTCAACCTAATAAAGGCCATATATGACAGAACTACAGCTACTATCATACAGAATAAAATAAAAAAAAACCTGAAAGCATTTCCTTTTAGATCTGGAACATGACAAAAACTTTCACCACTGTTATTAAACATAGTACTGGAAGTCTTACTCAGAGAAATCAGACAAGAGAATAAAATAAAGGTTATCCAAATTGAAATGCAAGAAGTCAAATTATCCTTGCTTGCAGAAGATAAGACCTTATATTTCAAAAAATGTAGAGAATCCACCAAGAACCTATTAGAACTGATAAATTCAGGAAAGTTGTAAAACACAAAAAATCTATAGCATTTCTATATGCCAACAGTGAACAATCTGGAAAAGCAATAAAAAACATAATTTGATTTACAGTAACCACAAATAAAATTAAATACCTAGGAATTAACATAACCAAACAAGTGAAATTTCTCTACAATAAAAACTACAAAACATTGATAAAGAGAATTGAAGAAGACACAAAAAGGAAAGATATTCCATATTCATGGATTGAAAGAATGAATATTGGTAAAATGTCCATACTGCCCAAAGCAATATGCTGATTCAATGCAGTCTCTATCAAAATACCAATGACATTTTTCGCAGAAACAAAAAAAAAATTCTAAAATTTATCTGAAACCAAAGAAGACCCACAATAGCCAAAGTTATTCTAAGCAAAAAGAACAAAACTGGAGAAATCACATAACCTGACTTCAAATTATACTACAGTTCTATAGTAGCAAAAGAAGCATGGTTTTTATTGGCATAAAAACAGACACATAGTTCATATGAAACGAATAACAACCCAGAAACAAATCCACATACCCAAAGTGAAGTCATTTTTGACAAATAGGCCAAGAACATATACTGAGAAAAAGACAGTGCCTTCAATAAATTGTGCTGAAAAAACTGAAAGTCCGTATTCATAAGAATGAAAATAGATACTCATTTCTTGCCATGTACAAAAATGAAATCAAAATAAAGACTTAAATTTAAGACCTTAAACTGTGAAACTATTACAAGAAAACTTTGTGGAGGTACTCTCCAGGACATTGGTCTAGGCAAAAAATTCTTGATTAATACCCAACAAGTACAGGCAAACAAAGCAAAAATGGACAAATGGAATAATAAGAAGTTAAAAAACTTATGTATAACAAAGGAAACAGTCAACAAAGATGCAACAAACCGAATGAAAGAAAATATTTACAAACCACCTGTCTGACAAAAAGTTAATAACCAGAATACATAAGGAGCTCAAAAAACTCTATAGCAAATCTGACAATCTGATCAAAAAGTGGGTAAAATAATTGAATAGACATTTTCAAAAGAAGACATACAATGGCCAACAGGTACATAAAAAGGTGCTCAACATCATTAATCTTCAGACAAATGCAAATCAAAACTACAATGAGAAAACTTCTCACCCCTGTTGAAATGGCTTATAGTCAAATGACAAGCAACAGCAAATGCTTATGAAAATGTGGGAAAGAAAGAACCCTGAAACACTGTTGATGGGAAGGTAAATTAGTAAAATCACTACAAAGAACAGTGTGGAGGTTCCTCAAAATGAGAAAAATTGAGCGACCATATGATCAAACAATCCCATTGCTGGGTATATACCCAAAAGAAAGAATATTGGTATATCCAAGAGATATCTGTGTTCCCATGTTTGTTGTTGTAGCACTGTTCACAATAGCAAAGATTTGTAAGCAACTTAAGTGTTCATGAAGAGATAAATGGATAAACAAAATCGCATACATGTACATAATGGTGTACTATTTAGCCATAAAAAAGAGTGATGTTCTGTCATTTGCAACAACGTGGATGGAACTGGAGATCATTAAGTGAAATAAGCCACCACTGAAAGACAAAAATTGCATGTTCTCACTTATTTGTGGCATCTAAATATCATAACGATTTAAATCATCAACATAAAGAAAGGAAGGATAGTTACCAGAAGATGGAAAGGGTAAAGGGGAGGAAGACGGAGATGGAGATGGTTAATGGCTATAAAAAATAAAAATAGAATGAATGAATAAGACCTACTATTTGATAGCAGAACAGGGTGACTATAGTCAATAATAACTTAACTGTACATTTTAAAATAATGAAAAAGTATAATTGGATTGCTTGCAACACAAAGGATAAATACTTGAGAGGATGGATACCTCATTCTCCATGATATCATTATTTCACACTGCATGCCTGTATCAAAATAGCTCATGTACCCCATAAGTGTATACACCCACAAAAATAAAAATTAAAAAAATAAAGAAAAAAGTAGCATGTCTACACACTTACAAGAACCTATCCAGAAAAGAAATAAACAGGACATTCCCTCCAAGGAGATAAAAGAGCTGTATGATGAAAACAATAAAACATTAATGAAAGAAATGGAAGAAAACACAAGTAAATATGAAAATATCGTGTTCATTGTTTGAATGAATTAATATTGTTAAAAGTACATAATATCAACGTGATCTACAGAATCAGTGTAATTTCCATCAAACTTCAATTACAGTTTTCACAGAAATAGAAAACTAAATCCCAAATGTCATGTATAGCCAAAAAAGGCCCCAAATAGAGAAATCTAGATGGAGCAAATAGAACAAAGCTGGAGGTATCACATTGTCTTTTTTCAAACTCTAGGAGAAAACTATAATAATCAGAACAGCATAAATACAAACACATGTGCTAATGGAACAAGAGAACCCAGAAAAAAATTCATGCATTAAATGAAATTGGGCCTTTATTTTATATTATATATAAAATTTCACTCAAAACGAATTAAAAACTTAGATGGAAGATCTGAAACTGTGTTAATACTAGAAGGAAATACAGGAGAAAATCTCCATTATACAGCTCTGAACAATAACTTTTTGGATATGAGCCCAAAGCACAAGCAACAAAAAATACTATAAACACCTCTATGCAAATAAATTAGAAAATCTGGGAAAAATGAATAAAGTACTGGACACATACACCCTCCCAAGACTGAACCAGGAAGAATTCGAATCCATGAATAGACCAATAACAAGTTCTGAAACTGAAGAAGTGATTAATAGCCTACCAACCAAAAAAAAAGCCCAGGACCAGACAGCTTCACAGCCAACTTCTTCCAGAGATAAAAAGAGCAGCCAGCACCATTCCTTCTGGAACTCTTCCAAACAAATGAAAAGGAGAGACTCCTCTCTAACTCATCTTATGAGGCCAGCATCATCCTGATACCAAAACCTGGCAGAGACACAATAACAACAAAAACTTCAGTCCAATATTCCTGATGAACATAGATGAGAAAATCCTGAATAAAATACTGGCAAACCATATAGCATATCAAAAAGCTGATCCACCACGGTGAAGTCGGCTCCATCTCAGGGATATGAGGCTGGATTAACATATGCAAATCAATAAACGCAATCCATCACAAAAACAGAAGCAATGACAAAAACCACATGATTACCTCAGTAGATGCAGAAAATGCCTTTGATAAAATTTAACATCAATTCATGTTAAAAACTCTCAATAAACTAGGTATTGATGAAGCATACCTCATAATAATAAGAGCTATCTATGACAAACCCACAGCCAATATCATACTGAATGGGCAAAAGCTGAAAGCGTTCCCTCCAAAAACCGGCACAACGCAAGGATGTTCTCTCTAACCACTTCTATTCAACATAGTATTGAAGGTTCTGGGTAGGATAATCAGGCAAGAGAAAGAAATTAAGGGTATTCAAAGAGGAAGAGAGGAAATCAAATTGTCTCTGTTTGCAGATGACACAATTCTATATTTAGAAAGCCCCATCGTCCCAGCCCAAAATCTCCTTAAGCTGATAAGCAACATAAGCCAAATGTCAGGATACAAAATCAATGTGCAAAAGCCACAAGCATTCTTATACACCAACAACAGAAAAACAGAGAGCCAAATCATAAATGAACTCCTATTCACAATTGCTACAAAGAGAATAAAATACCTAGAAATACAGCTAACAAGGGATGTGAAGGACCTCTTCAAGGTTAACTACAAACCACTGCTCAAGTGAAAAAGAGAGGACGCAAACAAATAAGAAAACATTCCATCCTCATGAATAGGAAGAATCAATGTCATGAAAATGGCCCTACTGCTCAAAGTAATTTATAGATTCAATGCTATTCTCATCAAACTGTCATTGACATTCTTCATAGAATTAGAAAGAAAACTACTTTAAATTTCATATGGAACCAAAAAAGAGCCTGTAGAGCCAAGTTAATCCTAAGCAAAAAGAACAAAGCTGGAGGCATCACGCTACCTGACTTCAAACTGTACTACAAGTCTACAGTAACCAAAAGAGCATGGTACCAGTACCAAAACAGACATATAGGCCAATGGAACGGAACAGAGGCCTCAGAAATAACACCACACCTCTAAAATCACAGATTACAATTATTTGTATGGTTTTGACAAACCATACAAAAACAAGCAATGGGGAAAGAATTCCCTATTTAATAAATGGTGCTGGGAAAACTGGCTAGCCATATGCAGAAAACTGAAACTGGACCCCTTCCATAAACTTTATACAAAAATCAACTCAAGATAAATTAAAGACTTAAATATAAAACCCAAAACCACAGAAACCCTAGAAGAAAACCTAGGCAATACCATTCAGGGTATAGGCATGGGCAGACTTCATGAGGAAAACACCAAAAGCAATTGCAACAAAAGCCAAAATTGACAAATGGGATATAATTAAACTAAAGAGCTTCTGAACAGGAAAAAACAAACAAACTATAATCAGAGTGAACAGGCATCCTACAGAATGGGAGAAAATTTTTGCAATCTACCCATCTGGCAAAGGTCTAATATCCAGAATCTATAAGGAACTTAAACAAGTTTACAAGACAAAAACAAATAATTCCATCAAAAAGTGGGCAAGGGATATGAACAGAAACTTCTTAAAAGAAGACATTTATGTGCCCAACAAACATATCAAAAAAAAGCTTGACATCACTGATCATTACAGCAAATCAAAACCACAACGAGATACCATCTCATGCCACTCAGAATGACAATTATTTAAAAAGTAAAGAAACAAGAGACTCTGGCGAGACTGTGAAGAAATAGGAATGCTTTTACACTGTTGGTGAGAATGTAAATTAGTTCAACCACTGTGAAAGACAGTGTGGCAATTCCTCAAGGATCTAGAACCAGAAATACCATTTGAACCAGCAATCCCATTACTGGGTATATACCCAGAGGAATATAAATCGTTCTACTATAAAGACACATGCACATGTATGTTTATTGAAACACAAATTACAATAGTGAAGGCACTGAACCAACCCAAATGCCCATCAATGATAGACTGGTTAAAGAAAATCTGGTACATATACACCATGGAATACTATGCAGCCATAAAAAGAAATAATATTATGTCCTTTGCAAAAACATGGATGAAGCTGGAAGCCATCATTCTCAGCAAGCTAACACAGAAACAGAAAACCGAACACCATATGTTCTCACCTCACTCATAAGTGGGAGTTAAACAATGAGAACACACGGACACAGGGTGGAGAGCAACACACACTGGGGCCAGTGGAGAAATAGGGGGTGAGGGGAGGGAGAGTATTAGGACAAATAGCTAAAGCACACAGGGCTTAAAACCTAGATGACGGGTTGATAGGTGCAGTAAGCCACTATGGCATACCTATGTAACAAACCTACATGTTCTGCACTTGTGTCCCAGAACTTAAAGTAAAATTTAAAAAATAAAAAATAAATAATTGGTTTCGAGAAGAGTGGCCAAGATCGCCAACTATAAGTGGCTAGTGTGTGTGGCTTTCATGGAGAGGAACGGAAAGAGTGAGTAAATACATCACCTTCATCTGAGACATTCGGGTACTCACATTGGGACTAATCAAGGAAACAACTTGACCCACACAGAATGAAGAAAAGCAAGGCAAAACAACAGCCCATCCAGAAGCAACACAGGGCCAGGGGAACCTCCTCCACCCAGGGAAGCAGTGAGTAAATGTGCGGCTTCAGGAAACCATGCTTCTTCCATGGATCTTTCCAACTCTAGGGTCAGGATGTCTCTTTGTAAACCCACTCCACCCATGCCTTCAGTCTGGGAAACAGAGCTAAAAGGAGTCTCAGCAGAGCAGCCACTCATGCATGCATAGCTAGCCTAAGATACTTGGCCTTTCCAACAAATAAAGTTCCAGCAAAGTGGGAGGTTAGACACCCATACATACCCCTAAAAAAGAGGCTTACTCCTGGGGCCTGAGCAGTGACAGCCTGAAGGCCCCACTTCCATGGCATCTCACAAGATAAGACCCATTGACTTGAAATTCCAGCCAGCCACCAATGGCGACATTGCATCTCCCTAAGAAGGAGCTCTTGAAGCTAGGCACAGGCCTCCATCTTTACCGTTTGGGCACCCTAGCCCTTTCAGCCTTCAGGCTTTGGAGAGTCCGAGCCTACTGGGGATGTTAGGGATCCCCCAGTACAACACAGCTGCTCTATCAACATGTGACCAGACTGCTGCTTTAAGTGGGTACCAGATCCTGCTCCTCCTCACTGGACGGATGTCCCAAGCAGGGCTTCCAGCCACACTCGCCCATGTTCTCCAGTGAAAAAAGGGTAGAATTCTTCCTGGTAGAGTGCTCCCAGAGAGAGGGGTGAGCCACCATCTTTGCTATTTGGGTGACTTAGTCATTCCAGCCTTTGGGCTTTGGAGAGTCCAAGCCAACCAGAGGCAAAAGCGAGCTCCCAGCACAGTATAACTGCTCCACCAAAACGTGGCCAGATTGATTCTCCAAGTGGGTCCTTGATCCCATTCCTCCTAACTGGGTGGACCTGAAAACTGGGGCCTCCAGCCACCCCTGCCAGTGTTTTCTAGGCTACAGAGATTTGTAACCTCCCTACTATAAAGCTCCCGGAGAGATGAACAGGCCATCATTTTTGCTTTTTAGGTGACTTAGCTATTCTAGCCTTTGAGTTTTGGAGCGTCCGAATGGACCATGGGCTGAAGGACCCCCAGAAAAGCACAGCTGCTCTACCAAAACGTGGCCAGACTGCTTTTTTAAGCGGGTACCCAATCCAGTTCCTTCTCACGGGGTGAGACCTCCCAACCAGGGTCTGCAGCCACCTCCTAAAGGTGTCTTTGGGCTGGCAACAGGCCTGTACCTCCCTGTGATGTAGCTTTCAAAGGAATGGACAGGCTTCCATCTTCACTGTGTTGCAGTCTTCATTGGTGATACCTCCAGGTACTGCAAAATCCAAGGTGAGTAGAAACTGGAGCAGGCCCCCAGCATGCTGCAGCAGCCCTATGAAAAAGTTACGTGAGTGCCCACTCTCATATCTCCTCATCAGGTGCATCCTCCAAGCTTGGGACTTCAGCCAACCCATGCCAGACATACTGAGCCAGTAACAAGTTGGCAACTCCCTGGACAGAGCCTCCTCCAGGGGCAGCTGAAAACCTCTCTGCCACTGCCTCTGCAATGAAACTACCCTTGCCATCCCCAGACTAACTAAGGAGCAAAGATCCTTAGTCCTTTATCCACACCTCCAACAATCTGAAATTGACCCAAGGAGAGAAGAACAGTTCATCCCCCACGGGTCTAGCACACACTCCACTGCTCATCACCAGAGAGGGAAACCCTGGCTTGGGTCCATAACACAGACCCTCTGTCCTAGAATGATTGCACTGAGCAATTGCTGACCTGCACCTCTCTGGGGAGGAGCCCCCAAGAGACAAAAAGACCCTCAGCCACAATCACTACTAAGATCCTTTCCTCTGCTGCCCCCAAGTTAGGGAAAGAACATAAACACTGAGACCATCCTAGAGCTGCAGAGGGAAGCCCAGGAGTCCCAAGTCATAATCTATAGCCAACATTCAAGAAGGAGAGGAATCCACACTTTCAGAGCATTGAGAGGGAAAAAGGTTGCAACTGTAAGGAAACAGCGGAGTCAGACAACTGAGTAAGAGTCTACCAACTGGCTAATAAGCCTAAGTGCCACCTGCTGGATCACACCTCAGAGCTTCAACACCAAAACTACTTCACTCACATACCCCCCTATAAACCAGAGACAAGAAGTTAGTTTCAAATAAAGACCCTGCATAAAACCTTGGCCTGGTGAAAACATCCAGAAAAGAAGTCCATTGACTGTAATCAATCTACACTGCAGTTAAAGGAACACCCACATGCAGAGATGAATAAGGACCAATGCAAGAAGTCTGGTAACTGAAATGGCCTAAATGTCATATGTCCTCCAAATGACCACATCTGTTCTCCAACAGGAGTTCTTAACCAGGATGAACTGGATGGAATGACAGAAATATAATTCAGTATATGGTTAAGGACAAAGATCATTGAGATCCAGGAGGATGGCAAAACCCAACCCAAGGAAAATTAAAAAATAACAACAAAGCAATACGGGAGCTGAAGGACAAAATAGCTAGTATAAAAAAAGAAACTAACAGGTCCGAAACAGCTGAATAACACAATACAAAAATTTCACAATGCAATCACAAGTATTAAGTGGTTAATAAACCAAGCTGAGAAAAGAATCTCAGTAATTAAAGATCTGGTTCTTTCTGGTCAGAACTGGTTCTCTGAAATAAGAGGGTAAGACAGAAAAAAAGAATAAAGAATAAAAAAAATAAACAAAACCTCTGAGTAGTATGTGACTATGTAAAGAGGCCAAATCTATGAATCAATGATATGCCTGGAAGGGAGGGAAAGAAAGCAAACAACTTGGAAACAATATTTCAGAATGTCATCCATGAAAACTTACCCAATCTTGCTAGAGAGGCCAACAATAAAATTCGGGAGATGCAGACAATTCCTGCAAGAGTCTACACAAGAAGACCATCTGCAAGTCACATAATCATCAGATTTTTCCAAAGTCAAAATTTAAAAAAAAAATTTCTAAAGGCAGCTAGAAAGGAAAGACAGGTAACCTACAAAGGAAAACTCATCAGACCTAAAGGCAGACCTCTTAGCTGAAACCCTAAAACCCAGAAGAGATTGGGGGCCTATATTTAACACTCTTTAAGAAAAAATTTTTTTCAACCAAGAATTTCATATCCAGCCAAACTAAGTTTTCTAAGTGAAGGATAAATAATATAAGACCACTACCAACTAATACAAAACACACTTACATACACAGACCAGTGTCAGTATAAAGCAACCACACAAAGAAGCAAACATACAAATCAGCTAAGAGCCCAATGACAGAATCAAATATACATATATTAATACTAACTTGAATGTAAATGGTCTAAATACCCCACCTAAAAGGCACAGACTGACAAGCTGGATAACAAAGCAAGACTTAATGGTAAGCTGTCTTCAAGAGACCCACCTGACATGTAATGACACTCATAGGCTCAAAATAAGGGGAGGATAAAAATCTACCAATAAAATGGAAAACAGAAAAAAAGCAGGGGCTGCCATCCTAATTTCAGACAGAACAACAGACTTTAAAACAACAAAGATGAAAAAGACAAAGAAGGACATTACATAATGATAAAGGATTCAATTCAACAAGAAGACCTAACTATCCAAAATATATGTGCTCCCAATACAGAAACACCCAGATTCATAAAGCAAGTTCTTAGAGACCTTCAAAGACACATAGGCTCCTCCATTGACAGTATTAGACAGATCATCAAGGCAGAAAATTAAAAAAAATTCAGGACCTAAACTCAACATTGGACCAAATGGATCTCATAGACCTCTACAGAATTCTCCTTTAAAAAGCAGCAGAATATACATCCTTCTTAGTGCCGCATGGCACATTCTCTAAAATCGACCACATAATTGGACATAAAACAATCCTCAATAAATGTAAAACAAAATTATACCAAAACACTCTTGAATCACCGTGCAATAAAAATAGAAGTAAAGACTATCAAAATTGCTCAAAACCATGTAATTACATGGAAATTAAACAACATGCTCCTGAATGACTTGGATAAATAATGAAATTAAGGCAGAAATAAAGAAGTTCTTTGGAAATAATGAGAACAAAGATACAACATACTAGAATCTTTGGGACACTGCTGAGGCAGTGTTAAGAGGGAAATTCTTAACACCAAATACCCACATTAGAAAGTTAGAAAGATCTCAAATTAACAACCTAACTTCACAACCAAAAGAATTAGAGAAGCAAGATCAAATCATCCCCAAAGGTAGCAGAAGATGAGAAATAAAAATTTGAGCTACACTGACAAAAAGAGAGACACAAAAAACCATCCAAAAAGTCAATGACTCTGGAAGTTCGTTTTTTAAAATAAATTAATAAAATGGATAGGCCACTAGCTAGACTAATAGAGAAGAAAAGAGAGAAAGTCCAAATAAACACAATTAGAAATGACAGGAAATGTTACTACTGAACCCACAGAAATAATAACAACCATCAGAAAATATTACAAAAACCTCTGGTCACAAACTAGAAAACCTAGTAGAAATGGATACATTCATGGACACATACACTGTCTCAAGAATGAAGTAGGAAGGAACTTATTCCTTGAAGAGACCAATAAAGAGCTCTAAAATCTAATCAGCAATAAATAGCCTGCCAATCAAAACAACCCCAGAACCTGATAGATTCATAGCCTAATTCAACCAGACGTACAAGGAAGAGCTAATACTACTTCTGCAAAAACTATTCCAAAAAATTGAGGAGAAGGGACTTCTCCCAAACTCATTCTATGAGGCAAACATCATCTTGATACCAAAACCTTGCAAGGACACACACACACACACAAACACACTTCAGAAAAATATCCCTGATAAACATCAATGCAAAAATCCTCAACAAAATACTTGAAAACCGAATCCAGCAGCACATAAAAAGAAAAGAGAGAATTTACCAAGATCAAGTAGGGTTTACTCCCTAGATGCAACATTGGTTCAAAATATGCAAATCAATAAATGTGATTCACCACATAAACAGATTTAAAGACAAAAACCATATGATTATCTCAATAGATCCATTAAAGTATTTTGATAAAATTCAACATCTCTTCATGTTGAAGGGTCTCAACAAACTAGGTATTAAAGAAACATAGCTCAAAATAATAAGAGCCATCTATGACAAATCCACAGTGAGCATTATAATTAATGGGCAGAAATTTCCCTTGAAAACTGCCTAAGACAAGGATGCCCTCTCTCACCACTTCTATTCACCCTAGTATTGGAAGTTATAGTCACAGTAATAAGACAAAATAAAGAAATAAAGGCATCCAATTAGGAAGAAAGGAAGTCAAACTACCTCTGCTTGCAGACAACATAATTCTATATATAGAAAACCCCATAGTCTCAGCTCAAAAGCTCTTTCAGATGATAAATTCAGCAAAGTTGCAGGGTACATAATCAGTGTACAAAAATTACTAGCATTTCTCTCACCAACAACAGCCAAATGGAGAGCCAAATCAGAAATGTAATCTTATTCACAGTTGCCACAAAAAGAATAAAATGCCTAGGAATACAGCTAACCAGGGAGGTGAAAGATCTCTACAGTGAGAATTACAAAACACTGCTCAAAGAAATCAGAGAAACAAATGGAAAAACATTTCGTGTTTATGGGTAGAAAGAATCAATATCACTAAAATGGCTATACTGCCCATTGAAATTTACAGATTCAGTGCTATTCCTATCAAACAGCAAGTGACATTCTTCACAGAACTAGAAATAACTATTTTAAAATTTATATGGAACTGAAAAAGTGCCTTAATAGCCAAAGCAATCATAAGCAAAAAGAGCAGGACTGGAGATATGCTACCTAACTTCAAACTATACTACAAGACTACAGTAACCAAAACAGCACGGTACTGGTACAAAAACAGGTCAATAGACCCATTGAACACAATAGAGAGTCCAGAAATAAGGTGACAAATTGATGATGATCTGATCATCAACAAAGCTGACAAAAACAAGCAATGGGGAAACGACTCCCTACTCAATAAATGGTGCTGGGATGACTGGTTAGCCATATACAGAAAACTGAAGCAGGACAGCTTTTTTTTACACCATATACAAAAATCAACTCAGTATAAATTAAATACTTCATTGTAAAACCCAAAATTATACAAATCCTGGAAGACAACCTAGGCAATACCATCCTGGATATAGGAAAGGGCAAAGATTTCATGACAAAGACACCAAATGCATTTTCAATAAAAGCAGAACTTGACAAGTGGGATTAAATTATACTTAAGAGCTTCTGTGCAGAAAAAGAAGCTATCAACAGAGTAAACAGAAAACCTACAGAATGGGAAAAAATATTGGCAAACTATGCATCTGACAAGGGTCTAATATCCACCATCTTTAAAGAGCTTAAACACATTTAAAAGAGAAAAACAAACAACCCCATTAAAAAGTGTCAAAGGACATGAACAGACACTTTTCAAAAGAAGACAGTTTTACTATTCAATATATACCCAAAGGAAACAAAATAAGTTCATCAAAGAGATATCGGCCCTCTCATGTTCACTGCAGCACTATTCACAGTAGCCTAGATACAGAAACAGTGGAAGTGTTCATTAGTGGATTAATTGATAAAGAAGATCTGGTATCAATGCACGATATAATATGCTTTAGCTTTAAAGAAGGAAATCTTGTCCTTTGTGATGACATGGATACAAGTGGAGGACCTTATGCTAAATGAAATAAGAGCAGCACACATAACATATGGTCTCACTTATATGTGGAATATAAAAAAGTTGATCTTATAGAATCAGATAGTAAAATGGTGGTTACCATGGGCTTGGGGGAGAAGTGCCATTAGGGGAGATGATCAAAGGACAAAAATTTTCAGCTAGAGACAATACATTAATAACAATGCATTGTAGTCTTGAGAATTGCTGAGAGAGTAGATTTGAAGTGTTCTCACCACAAAAAAGTGATAATTATGTGAGATAACACATATGTTAATTAGCTTGATTTAGACATTCCATAATGTGTACATATTTCAAAACAAAATGTACACAATAAATACATACTTTTTTTCTTACAAATTTCTTTATTTCCACACATTTAACATAACCATAGCCATAAACCATACGTACTTCTATTTATTTTATTTTATATTAAGAGGGCACATATGCAGGTTCATTACTTGGTATAAGGTAGGTTAAATAGTGTGGTTATAGCCTTTCTTAAAGGTGAACATACTGGCTAAATAGATGGAGGGAAAAAAATCACCCAACAGTGCACAAACCACATCATGGGTTCTTGGTTAGAACATCCTGCAGCAAGGATGTAGAACAAAAGAGAACATCCTCAAATGTGCATAAGTGCAGAAACCCATGATTAGTGTCCTTGGGCTGATAAATGCTCATTATAATTGTAAAAAAAACACAGCACTATGTGGAAATTTAATATGCTAATGAGACATTAGCATATTAAACATTAAAATGGTCATACTGTCTGAAGCAATCTACATGTTCAACACTATTCCTAACAAATAATCAACATCATATATCACAGAATTAGAAAAAACCATTCTAAAATCATATGGAACCAAAAAAAAGAGCCAAACTAGCCAAAGCAATCTTAAGCAAAAAGAACAAAACCAGTGACATCACGCCCGACTTCAAACTACACTACACTGTTATAGTAACCACAACAACATGGACTCATAGAAAAATGGACATATAGACCAATGAAACAGAATAGAGACCCCTGAAATAAAACTGCACTCCTAAAACCAACTGATTTTTGACAAACTCAAGAAAAATAAGCAATGAAGAGAGGATGTCTTATTCAATAAATGGTGCTGGGAATACTGGCTAACTATATGAAGATAAAAAAATTGGACCCCTGTCTCTTACCATATGCAAAAATTTATTCTACATGGAATAAAGATTTAAGTGTAAGACTTCAAATTATAAAAATCCTAGAATTAAACCTAGGAAATACTCTTCTGGACATTGACTGTGTCAAAAAATTTATGATGAACTCCTCAAAAGCAAATCCAACAAAAATTAGAATTGATAAGTGGGACTTAATTAAACTAAGCAGCTTTTGTGCAGCAAATAAAGTATCAACAGAATAAACAGACAACCTACAGGATGAGAGAAAATATTTGCAAACTATACTTCCAACAAAGGTCATATAAAGAAATATATGAGATATTGGCAATATAATATATACCAATGGCCAACAAACATTAAAAAATGCTCAATTTTTTTTTATTTTTCAAGATGGCAGATAGAAGGCATTGCAAGCATGCCTCTTCCACTTGGAAGGAGAGAACAATGTGAAGATTCACACTGTGAACTTTTCTTTCAAGAACCACTGCAGGAACATACCCTGAAAACTGAAAGGATTTACAGATTATTTTTTAAAAAGTGGCATACCACGGCAAACTCCATGACAAAGGTGAAAAACTGTTTCCAGAGTGTGAGAAGGGGAGACCCTACCTCTTAACACAAATCTACACTGGGGAATATGAAAATCCAGACCATGGGGAAAGGCTTTAACCCTACCTAGAGCAAGAATAGATTTAGAAAGTTGCGTGAAGTATAAAAATAGAGTTGTAGGAAGAGTCTTCTGTGTATTCCTAGTCTTCAGCTTGAGCCAAGGGAAGTGGAAGCTATCACTGAGTATATCCTACAGAGAACCCGTGGGTAAGTCAGCCAGTGAACTCAGGGAAGTGTCACAGGGTGAAAGAAGCTTCCAACTGAATTTTGTGGTGTAATTTTGAGTGGCCATAAACTCACTTGAACAGAATCTGGGGGGCAAGCGAGAAGTACTGTAAATATGAGCACAGGAGCTGAGCATCCAGCATTGCAGGCAAATGGAAAGTTGTGTGGACTGAAAGCCATGCTTGCTTTCTCAACAGGGAAGAATATGGCTGGGGTCAGATCTGAGTTCTCTGCACAGGCTGCCTGATTCTAAACTCAGTGTTGTTAGTAGAGCACTGCAAGAGCAAGACCAGCCTCACCAACTTCGTGGGAGCTGGGTGAAGCCTATCACTACTGGCTATTTCTTACTTTTCTTGCAGAGGCAGTCATACTCCTCTCTGGAACACAACCCCATTGGCCTGAGAACCATACCCCACAATCCCCCACAGGGGCTGTGAAAAGCCCTGCCCAAGGAGTGTCTGAGCTCAGACCTGGCTAACCATTCCCAGACTTGATGGTATTGCTCTACCCACCCTGTTAGCTTAACATAAAAGGCATAAATTCTTGGGAGATTTATGCCCCTGCCAATCACCTGAGAAACCAGAATACTTCCCCTGACCAACAAAGGGCAAGCTCAAATTCCACTACTACTACCACAGCTGGTGCTGTCTTACAAGTGTCACTTCCTCACTGGAGGCCATTAAACTCAGGCTATTAAAGAAACTCGTGGCAGAATAACACTGCTCCCAAGAAGGAGAAAATAACAGCTGACACCACTGCATGCAACTCAGTGACTAATAAGACGTCCTGAGTCTGTCCACTTGACAACATCACTACTAGCAAAACCAGCATTTGAGAAAGCCAGCACAGTAAACCCATCTACAGCCAAGGAAAATCAGAATCTATATTACTCCCCTGCCATCTCATTATAGCAGGTACTGGTACCCATGGCTGGGAGACCTGAAGACTGGTCTCATTATTGGACTCTTTGCAGACATTCCCCAGCACCAGACTGGAGCCCAACAGCCCCACTGGGTGGCTACACCCAGAACAGCAATAACAATCACTGCAGTCTGGCTCTGAGGAAGCCCCATTCCTAGGGAAAGAGGGAGAGTACCACATCAAGGGATTACCTGGTAGGACAAAAGAATCTGAACAGCAGGCTTTGAGATCCAGACCTTTTCCTGGTGGAAAGTTTCTCACAGCAGAGACAATTTCAGTGCTGGGTGCAGTATAGAATGTCTGCACCTCGACCCCAACAGCCAGGCAGCCTCTCTGATCACGAAGGGCTTTGAAGAAGAGGTCCTTGTTCCCCTCCGGCACTCCACTGCAGACAGATCTGGGGCTCCCCGCTACAGAAATGCAGCATAGATGCACCTACAGACAGCCTTCTTAGAACAATCTAGGGTGAGTGCAGCCCCACAGAAGGAACATCCCCCAGATTCAAACCTGCATGACAGGCAAATGATATACACAAATCAGTAGCATGGCTATATGCCAACAATGACCAATCTGAGGATCAAATCAAGAACTCAACCCCTTTTATCACAACTGCAAAAAAAAAAAAAATAAAACATTTAGAAATACACTTAGCCAAGGACGTGAAAGATTTCAACATGGAAAAACTACAAAACCCTACTGAAAGAAATCATGGATGACACAAACAAATGAAAATACATTCCGTGCTCATGGATGGGTAGAATCAATACTGTAAAAATTACCTTACTGCCAAAAACAATCCACAGATTCAATGCAAATCTCATCAAAATATTATGATTATTACTTACAGAACTAGAAAAACATTTTAAAATTCATATGGAACCAAAAAAGAGTCCACATAGCCAAAACAATACTAAGCAAAAAGAACAAATCTGGAAGCATCACATTATCTGACTTCAAACTATGCAATAAAGCCATAGTCACCAAAACAGCATGCTGCTGGTATAAAAATAAGCATGTAGACCAATGGAACAGAATAGAGAACCCAGAAATAAAGTTAAATATTTAAAGGCAACTGATCTTTGACAAAGCACACAAAAACATAAATTGAAAAAAGGACACCCTATTCAACTGATGATGTTGGGTTAACTGGCAAGCCATATATAGAATAATGAAACTGAATCATCATCTCTTATCTTATAAAAAAACCAACTCAAGATGGATGAAGCACTTAAATCTAAGACCTAAAATCATAAAAGTTTTAGAAGATAACATCAGAGAAACCCTTCTAGACATTAGCTTAGGCAAATAATTTATGACAATGAACCCAAAAGCAAACGCAACAAAAACAAATTAAATAAATGAGACCTAATTAAACTAAAAAATTTCTGCACAGCAAAAGAAATAATTAACAGATTAAACTGACAAGAGTGGGAGAAAATCTCTGCAAACTATACATCTGACAAAAGACTAATATCCAGAATCTACAAGGAACTCTAACAAATCAGCAAGAAAAAAAAATCCCATCAAAAAGTGGGCAAAGGATATGAATAGACAACTCCCAAAATAAGATATACAGACAACCATCGAACATATAAAAAATGCTCAACATCACTAATTTCAGGGAAATGCAAATTAAACTCACAATGAGATATCCCCTTACTCTTGTAAGAGTGACCATAATTTAAAAATAATAAAAAAACAAATGTTGTCATGGATGTGGTGAAGAAGAAAAATGTTTACACTGCTGGTGGGAATGTAAACTAGTACAGCTACTATAGAAATCAGTATGGAGAATCCTTAAACACAAAGAGGAGAACTGCCGATTGATCTAGCAATTCCACTACTGGGTGTCTATCCAAAGAAAAATAAGTTATATGAACAAGACACATGCACACACATGTTTATAGAAGCACAATTCAAAATTGCAAAAATGTAAAACTAACCTAAATGCTCAAACACTAATGAGTGGATAAAATATGGTCTAGATACACCATGGAATATTAGTCATAAAAAGGAATGAGACAATATTATTTGTAGCAACTTGGATTGAGTTGGAGGCCGTTATTCTAAGTGAAGTAACTCAGGAGTGGAAAAGCAAATACTGTGTGTTCTTACTTATAACTAGGTGCTAAGCTATGAGAATGCAAAGGCATAAGAATAATAGAATGCACTTTAGGGACCCAGGAGGAATGATGAGAGTGGGGTGAGGTATAAAAAACTACATATTGGGTACAATGTACAATGCTAGGGTGATGGGTGCACCAAAATCTCAAAAATCACCACTAAAGAACTTGTCCATATAACAAAAAACCACCTGTTTCCCCAAAACTATTGAAATAAAAATTTTAAAATGCTCAAACTCACTAATAATCAGATAAATACAAATTAACACTACAAAGATATACTATCTTACCTTACTCAGAATGGCTATTACTACAAAGTCAAAAAGCAACAGATTTTAGTGAGGATGTGAAGAAATAGAATGCTTATACACTGTTGGTGGGATGTAAATTTGTAAAACCTGTATGGAAAACAGGTTGGAGAATTCTCAAAACAGTAAAAATAGAACTGTTATTCCACTCAGCAATCCAACCGTTGGATGCCTACCCAAAGAAAAAATGTTATATCAAAAAGACACCTACACTCATATGTTTATCACAGCACCATTACAGTCTCAAAAATATGTAACCAACCTCAGTGTCCATCAACAGTTGTTTGAATAACTATACACACACATGCACACACACACAGACACACAAACATGCCATTAAATACTATTCAGCCATTAAAAATAATAAAATTATGTGCTTTGCAACAAAATGTATGCTGCTGAAGGCCATTATTTTAAATAAGATAGCCCAGTAACATAAAGTCAAATATCACATTCTCTTGCTTATAATTGGGAGCTAAATAATCTGTACTCATGGAAATAGAGAGCAAAATCATAGGCACTGCAGACTCAGAGGGGTGGGAGAGTGAGAGGGGGTGATGGATGAAGAATTACCTAATAAGTACAATGTACACTATTCGAATGATGGTTACACTAAAAGCCCAGATTTCAGATTTCACCACTACATAATATATCCATGTAACAAAACTGCAAGCGTACCCTATACATCTAGAAAAAGAAAAAGCAAGTTTATGAGGAAAAAAGAAATAGTGGCTTAAATTTTCTCAAAGTTTATGGAAAACATTAATCTACACATCAAGAAGCTCAATAAACTCTACATACGATAAACTCAGAACTCAGAGATCCCCACCTAGACATGATAATCAAAATTTTGAGAAGCAAAGATGAATAGAGCATCTTGAAAACAGCAGAAGATAAGTTCCTCATTAATAAGTATTCTCAGTAAGATTTATAGATGATTTCTGACAGAAACCATAGAGCCTGTAAGCAATGGGATGACATCAAAGTGCTGAAAGACTGTTTCATACACAGAAACATTTTCAAGAATGAGAGAGAAATTAAGAAATTCTTATATAAGCAAGAACTAAGAAGAGAGTTTGTTGCTAGCAGCCACTTGCCCTACAGAAAATGCTAAAATGTGACCTTTAGGCTGAAATTCAAGCACTCTATGTAGTAACTAGAAACCACATGAATAAAAGCACTAGTAATTTTTTTCTATTTCAACAGATTCTGAATATAAATGGATACACGTTGTTTTTGATTACATGGATAAATTCTAAGGTTGTGGATTCTGATATTTTAGTATATGTGTATTCCAAGCAGTGTACACATACCAAATATGTAGTCTTATTCCTCACCCTTCCCCAGATCCCCCACTGAGCCTCCCAAGTTCAATATATTATTCTGTATGTCCTTGCATCCTCATAGCTTAGATTCCACTTATAAGTGAGAACATACAGCATTTGGTTTTCCATTCCTGGGTTAATTCACTTAGAATTATGGCCTCTAACTCTATCCAAGTTGCTGCAAAATACATTATTTCATTTCTTTTTATGGCTGAGTAGTATTTCAGATATATATATAGATAGATGATAGATAGATAGATAGATAGATAGATAGATAGATAGATAGATAGATAGATAGATAGACAGACCACATTTTTCTTATCCACTCATTGGTTGGTGGGCATTTAGGTTGGTTTTATACTTTTGCAATTGTAAATTGTGCTGCTACAAACATGTGTATGCATGTGTTTTTTGATATAACAACTTCTGTTTCTTTGGGTACATACCCAGTAGTGAGATAGATGTATTGAATGCTACTTCTCCTTTTAGTTCTTTAAGGAATCTCCATACTGTTTCCCATAGTGGTTTTACTAATCTACCTTCCCACCAGCAGTGTAAAATAGTTCCCTCTTCACCATCTCTATGCCAACATCTATTGTTTTTTGACTTTTTAATTATGGCCCTTCTTAGAAGAGTAGGTCGTATCTCATTGTGGTTTTAATTTGAATTTCCATGATGATTACAAAAGCACCAGTAATTGAAACATATAGATAATATAAAAGACATTATAAATATATTTATTGCTGGTACTGCCTTTTAATCTCTTATATGATTTAAAACACAACTTTACAAAGGAGTAATTTTTTATCATTGCTTATGGTCAAATAATGTATAAAGATCCAAGCCATGAAAATAATAGCATAAGAGAAGGGAAGAAAATGAAGCTATAAAAGAGTAACTTTTATTTTATTTTATTTTTTTTTTTAGATTTTCTGGTGATTTTTTATTATTATACTTTAAATTCTGGGATACGTGTGCAAAACATGCAGGTTTGTTACATAGATATACGTGTGACATGGTGGTTTGCTGCACCCATCAGCCCCTCATCTATGTTTTTTTTTTTGTTTGTTTGTTTGTTTTTTATTTTTTTATTATACTTTAAGTTTTAGGGTACATGTGCACATTGTGCAGGTTAGTTACATATGTATACATGTGCCATGCTGGTGCGCTGCACCCACTAACTCGTCATCTAGCATTAGGTATATCTCCCAGTGCTATCCCTCCCCCCTACCCCCACCCCACCACAGTGCCCAGAGTGTGATATTCCCCTTCCTGTGTCCATGTGATCTCGTTCAATTCCCACCTATGAGTGAGAATATGCGGTGTTTGGTTTTTTGTTCTTGCGATGGTTTACTGAGAATGATGGTTTCCAATTTCATCCATGTCCCTACAAAGGACATGAACTCATCATTTTTTATGGCTGCATAGTATTCCATGGTGTATATGTGCCACATTTTCTTAATCCAGTCTATCATTGTTGGACATTTGGGTTGGTTCCAAGTCTTTGCTATTGTGAATAATGCCACAATAAACATAAACCCTAGAAGAAAACCTAGGCATTACCATTCAGGACATAGGCGTGGGCAAGGACTTCATGTCCAAAACACCAAAAGCAATGGCAACAAAAGACAAAATTGACAAATGGGATCTAATTAAACTAAAGAGCTTCTGCACAGCAAAAGAAACTACCATCAGAGTGAACAGGCAACCTACAACATGGGAGAAAATTTTCGCAACCTACTCATCTGACAAAGGGCTAATATCCAGAATCTACAATGAACTCAAACAAATTTACAAGAAAAAAACAAACAACCCCATCAAAAAGTGGGCGAAGGATATGAACAGACACTTCTCAAAACAAGACATTTATGCAGCCAAAAAACACATGAAAAAATGCTCATCATCACTGGCCATCAGAGAAATGCAAATCAAAACCACTATGAGATATCATCTCACACCAGTTAGAATGGCAATCATTAAAAAGTCAGGAAACAACAGGTGCTGGAGAGGATGTGGAGAAATAGGAACACTTTTACACTGTTGTTGGGACTGTAAACTAGTTCAACCATTGTGGAAGTCAGTGTGGCGATTCCTCAGGGATCTAGAACTAGAAATACCATTTGACCCAGCCATCCCATTACTGGGTATATACCCAAAGGACTATAAATCAAAAGAGTAACTTTTAAATTTTTATTTACTTTATCTTTTTTAATTTCAATAGATTTTTGGGGAAAATGTGGTGTTTGATTACATGAATAAGTTATTTAGTGGTGATTTCTGAGATGTCAGTGCACTCATCACCTGAGCAGTGTACACTGTACCCAATGTGTAGTCTTTTATCTCTCACCCCCATCCCACCCTTTTCCCAGAGTACCCAAAGTCCATTTTATCATTCTTATGCCTTTGCATCTTCATAGCTTAGCTCCCACTTATAAGTAAGCACATAGGATGTTTGGTTTTCCATTCCTGAGTCACTTCACTTAGAATAATGGTCTCCAATTCCATCCAGGTTGCTGTGAAGACCATTGGGTTTTTTTATGGCTGAGTAGCATTCCATGATGTATATATATACACCACAATTTCTTTATCCATTCGTTGATTGATGAGCATTTGGGCTGGTTCCATATTTCTGCAATTACAAATTGTGCTGCTATAAACATGTGTGTGCAAATATCTTTTTTGTATGACTTCTTTTCCTCTGAGTAAATACCCAATGGTGGAAAGGCTGAATCAAATGGTAGTGCTACTTTTAGTTCTTTAAGGAATCCCCACACTGTTTTCTATAGTGATTGTACTAGCTTAAATTCCTATCAGTATTGTAAAACTGTTCCCTTTTCATGACATCCAGGCAAGCATATATATATTTTTTAGTTTTTATTATGGCCCTTCTTGCAGGAGTAAGTGGTATCACACTGTGGTTTTTATTTGTATTTCCCTGATCATTAGTGATGTTGAGCATTTTTTCCTATGTTTGTTGGCCGTTGTATATCTTTTTTTGAGAATTTTGTATTCATGTCTTTAGCCCACTTTTTGATGGGGATTTTTTTTTCTTTCTGATTTGTTAGAGTTCCTTGTAGATTCTTGATATTATATTTTGTTGAATGTACAGATTGTGAACATTTTATCCCACCCTGTGGGTTGTCAGTTTAATCTAGTGATTATTTCTTTTGTTGTGCAGAAGCTTTTTTGGTTAATTAAGTCTCATCTACTTATTTCTGTTTTTATTGCATTTGTTTTTGGGTTTTTGGTTATGAGGTCTTTGCCTAAGCCAATGTCTTGTAGGGTTTTCCGAAGTTATCTTCTAGAATCTTTACGGTTTCAGATCTTAGATTTCAGCCCTTGATCCATCTTGGGTTGATTGTTGCAAAAAGTAAGAGATGAGGATACAGTTTTATTCTTCTACATGTGGCTTGCCAATTATTCCAGCACCAGTTGTTGAATAGGGTGTTATTTCCCCACTTTATGTTTTTGTTTGCTTAGTCAAGGGTCAAGTAGGCTGTAAATAATTGGCTTAATTTCTGGATTCTCTGTTCTGTTCTATTTGTCAATGTGCCTATTTTTATACTAGTACCATACTGTTTTAGTAACTAGTGTCTTATAGTATCGTTTGAAGTCAGGTAATGCGATGCCTCCAGATTTGTTGTCTTTGCTTAATATTGCTTTGGTTGTGTGGGCTCTCTTTGGTTCCATGTGAATTTTAGGATTGTTTTTATCTAATTTTGTAAAGAATGATGATGGCATTTTCATGGGAATTGCACTGAATTTTTAGATTGCTTTTGGCCGTATGATCATTTTCACAATATTGATTCTACCCATCCATGGGGATGAGATGTGTTTTTATTTGTTTGTGACATCTATGATTTCTTTCAGCAGTGTTTTGTAGTTTTCCTTGTTGAGGTCTTTTACGTCCTTGGTTAGGTATACACCTAAGATTTTTTTTTCTGCAGTTATTGTAAAAGGGGTTGAATTCTAGATTTGATTCTCATTTTGGTCGCTATTAATGTATAGCAGAGCTACTAATTTGTGTACATTAATTTTGTATCCTGAAAATTTGCTGAATTCATTTACCAGTTCTAGAAGCTTTTAGGATGACTCTTTAGGATTTTATAGGTATACGATCATACTATCAGCAAACAACAACAGTTTGACTCCTCTTTAACAATTTGGATGTTCTTTATTTCTTTCTCTTGTCTGATTGCTCTGGCTAGAAATTTCACTACTATGTTGAATAGACATGGTGAGAGTAAGCATCCTTGTCTTGTTCCATTTCTCAAGGGGAGTGCTTTCAACTTTTCCCCATTCAGTATTATGCTGGCCATTGGTTTGCCATAGATGGCTTTTATTACTTTAAGGTATGTCCCTTCCACGCCAACTTTGCTGAGGGTTTTTTTCTTTGTAAGTAGACGTAAGTACTTTAATATTAGGGCAGTATAATTTTTAATTTATTTTTTTATTATACTTAAAGTTTTAGGGTACATGTGAACAACGTGCAAGTTTGTTACATATGTATACATGTGCCATGTTGGTGTGCTGCACCCATCAACTAGTTATTTATCATTAGGTATATCTCCTATGCTATCCCTCCCCGCTACCACCACCCCACAAAGGGCCTCAGTGTGTGATGTTCCCCTTCCTGTGTCCATGAGTTCTCATTGTTCAATTTCCACCTATGAGTGAGAACATGCGGTGTTTGTTTTTTTTTTGTCCTTGTGACAGTTTGCTGAGAATGATGGTTTCCAGCTTCATCCACGTCCCTACAAAGGACACGAACTCATCCATTTTTATGGCTGCATAGAATTCCATGGTATATATGTGCCGCATTTTCTTAATCCAGTCTATCATAGTTGGACATTTGGGTTGGTTCCAAGTCTTTGCTATTGTGAATAGTGCCGCAATAAATATACGTGTGCATGTGTCTTTATAGCAGCATGATTTATAACCCTTTGGGTATATACCCAGTAATGGGATGGCTGGGTCAAATGGCATTTCTAGTTCTAGATCCTTGAGGAATTGCCAAACTGACCTACACAATGGTTGAACTAGTTTACAGTCCCACCAAGAGTGTAAAAGTGTTGCTGTTTCTCCACATCCTCTCCAGCACCTGTTGTTTCCTGACTTTTTAATGATTGCCATTCTAACCGATGTGAGATGGTATCTCATTGTGGTTTTCATGTGCATTTGTCTGATGGCCAGCATTTTTTCATGTATCTTTTGGCTGCATAAATGTCTTGTTTTGAGAAGTGTCTGTTCATATCCTTCGTCCACTTGTTGATGGGGTTGTTTGTTTTTTTCTTGTAAATTTGTTTGAGTTCATTGTAGATTCTGGATATCAGACCATTGTCAGATGAGTAGATTGCAAAAATTTTCTCCCATGTTGTAGGTTGCCTGTTCACTCTGATGGTAGTTTCTTTTGCTGTGCAGAAGCTCTTTAGTTGAATTAGATCCCATTTGTCAATTTTGGCTTTTCTTGCCATTGCTTTTTGTGTTTTAGACATGAGGTCCTTGCCCATGTCTATGTCCTGAATGGTAATGCCTAGGTTTTCTTCTAGGGTTTTTATGGTTTTAGGTCTAACATTTAAGTCTTTAATCCATTTTGAATTAATTTTCATATAAAGTGTAAGGAAGGGTTTCAGGTTCAGCTTTCTACATATGGCTAGCCAGTTTTCTCAGCACAATTTATTAAATAGGGAATCGTTTCCCCATTTCTTGTTTTTGTCAGGTTTGTCAAAGATCAGATAGTTGTAGATATGTGGCATTATTTCTGAGGGCTCTGTTCTGTTCCATTGGTCTATATCTCTGTTTTGGTGCCAGTACCATGCTGTTTTGGTTATTGTAGCCTTGTAGTATAGTTTGAAGTTAGGTAGCGTGCTGCCTCCAGCTTTGTTCTTTTGGCTTAGGATTGACTTGGCAATGTGGGCTCTTTTTTGGTTCCATATGAACTTTAAAGTAGTTTTTTCCAATTCTGTGAAGAAAGTCATTGGTAGCTTGATGGGGATGGCATTGAATCTCTAAATTACCTTGGGCAGTATGGCCATTTTCACGATATTGATTCTTCCTATCCATGAGCATGGAGTGTTCTCCATTTGTATCCTCTTTTATTTCACTGAGCAGTGGTTTGTAGTTCTCCTTGAAGAGGTCCTTCACATCCCTTGTAAGTTGGATTTCTAGGTATTTTATTCTCTTTGAAGCAATTGTGAATGGGAGTTCACTCATGATTTGGCTGTTTGTCTGTTATTGGTGTATAAGAATGCTTGTGATTTTTGCACATTGATTTTGTATCCTGAGACTTTGCTGAAGTAGCCTATCAGCTTCAGGAGATTTTGGGCTGAGATGATGGGGTTTTCTAGGTATACAATGATATCATCTGCAAACAGGGACAATTTGACTTCCTCTTTTCCTAATTGAATACCCTTTATTTCCTTCTCCTGCCTGATTGTCCTGGTCAGAACTTCCAAAACTATGTTGAATAGGAGTGGAGAGAGGGGGCATCCCTGTCTTGTGCCAGTTTTCAAAAGGAATGTTTCCATCTTTTGTCCATTCAGTATGATATTGGCTGTGGGTTTGCCATAGATAGCTCTTACTATTTTGAGATACGTCCCATCAATACCTAATTTATTCAGTTTTTAGCATGGAGTGTTGTTGAATTTTGTCAAAGGCCTTTTCTGCATCTATTGAGATAATCTTATGGTTTTTGTCATTTGTTCTGTTTATATGCTGGATTACGTTTATTGGTTTGTGTATGGTGAACTAGCCTTGCATCCCAGGGTTGAAGCCCACTTGATCATGGTGGATAAGATTTTTGATGTGCTGCTGGTTTCAGTTTGCCAGTATTTTATTGAGGATTTTTACATCAATATTCATCAGGGTTATTGATCTAAAATTCTCTTTTTTGTTTTGTCTCTGCCAGGCTTTGGTATCAGGATGGTGCTGGCCTCATAAAATGAGTTAGGGAGGATTCCCTCTTTTTCTATTGATTGGAATAGTTTCAGAAGGAATGGTAGCAGTTCCTCCTTGTACCTCTAGGAAGATTCAGACTTTCTTTACAGCTATTCTCTTCTTCTGTGTTTTAACCAGAGTTGCCCTTAATTCTCCATTTGTAGTAATACAGGCTTATTCCAGCATTCATTTCAAAACTGTTCCATTCTCTACTCATTACCCAGTCCCAAAGCCACTTCCACATATTCAGGTATTTGATATAGCAACACTGCATTCTCTGGCATCATTTTTTGTCTCAGTCTATTTAGCACTACTGTAACAAAATATCATATGATAGGCAATTTATAATAAACAGAAATTTATTGGCTCACAGTTTTGGAGCCTGGAGCATCAAAGACTGAGACACTGGCATCTGGCTAGGACCTTTGTGCTGCGTCACATCATGGGAGAAGGAAGAAGGGAAAGACAGAGCAAGAGAAAGAGCAAGATGGAGGCAAGCCCACTTCTGCAATAGCAAACCCATTCCTGTGATAATGGCATTAGTACCTTCATGAGGGTAGAGCACTTATAACCTAAACACCTCTAAAGGTTCCACCTCTCAATATTGTCACAATTACAATTAAATTTCCATATGAATTTTGAAGGAAACAAGCATTGAAACTATAGCAAAAAGAAAATAGTAGTCGTGAACAACACTATAAGTCAACTAAACCTAACAGACATGTATAGAACACTTTAACCAATAACAGCAGACTACACATTCTTCTGAAATACTATGGAACATTCTCCAGGATAGATCATGTTCTAGGCCATAAAACAAGCCTCAAAAAATTAAAATGACTGAACTTATGCAAAGTAAATTGTCCAATTATAATGGAATGAAACTACAAATTGATTTAAAAAATGAGAAATCCAAAAATATGTAGAAATTAAAGAAAACTCTTAAAATTCAAAGGGGAAATAAAGAAATTACAAGGAAAATTAGAAAATATTTTGAGATAAAAATGAAAACAACGTATAAAATCTTTTGGGCTGCAGGTAAAGAAATGCTCAAAGAAAATTTGTAGTTTATATGTCTATATCTAAATAGGAAGATCTCACATCAATAATCTAAATTTGTACCTTAAGAAATTAAAATAAGAAAAACAATCTAAACCCAAAACACCTAACAAGAGAGCTCCAAAACATATAAAGAAAAACATTGACAGAGTTGAAGGGACAAATATACAGTTCTCTAATAACAGATGAATACTTATAATATCCCACTTACAATAATAGATTAAACAAGTACACGAAATTGCAAAATGGAAATAGAGGACATAAAAATACTAAAAAGCAATAAGATATAACAGAAATTCATAGACCAACCAACAGAACCACAAAAGAATACATGTTCTTCTCAAGTGCACATAAAACATTCTCTAGGATAAATGATATATTAGGCCTTAAAACACAGCTCAACATATTTTGGACGAATGAAATTATACAAAGTCAGTTCTCTGACCACAATGGAATAAAATTAGAAATAAATAACAAAAGAAATATTAGGAAATCCACAAATATGTAACATTGAAAAATTACACTTTTAAGTAATCAACATTTTGAAGAAGAAATCAGAAAGAAGATTAGAAAACACCAGGTGTTGTTATCAGGGTGAGGTTGGCCTTCTTTCTCTATTGCTTGGAATAGTTTCAGAAAAAAATGGTAACAGCCCCTCTTTGTACCTCTGGTAGAATTTGGTTGTGAATCCGTCTGGTCCTGGACTTTTTTTGGATGGTAGGTTATCAATTACTGCCTCGATTTCAGAACTTATTATTGGTCTATTGAGGGATTCGACTTATTCCTGGTTTAGTCTTTTTGTTGTTGTTTTCTTTTTTTATTATCATACTCTAAGTTTTAGGGTATGTGTTCACAATGTGCAGGTTAGTTACATATGTATACATGTGCCATGTTGGTGTGCTGCACCCATCAACTCGTCATTTACATTAGGTATATCTCCTAATGCTATCCCTCCCCCCTCCCCCCACCCCACAACAGGCCCCGGTGTGTGATGTTCCCTTTCCTGTGTCCATGTGTTCTCATTGGTCAATTCCCACCTATGACTGAGAACATGCAGTGTTTGTTTTTTTTGTCCTTGAGATAGTTTGCTGAGAATGTTGGTTTCCAACTTCATCCATGTCCCTACAAAGGACATGAACTCATCATTTTTTATGGCTGCATAGTATTCCATGGTGTATATGTGCCACATTTTCTTAATCCAGTGTATCATTGTTGGACATTTGGCTGGAGAGGATGTGGAGAAATAGGAACACTTTTACACGTTGGTGGGACTGTAAACTAGTTCAACCATTGTGGAAGTCAGTGTGGTGATTCCTCAGGGATCTTGAACTAGAAATACCATTTGACCCAGCCATCCCATTACTGGGTATATACCCAGAGGATTATAAATCCTGCTGCTATAAAGACACATGCACACATATGTTTATTGCGGCACTATTCACAATAGCAAAGACTTGGAACCTGGTTTAGTCTTGAGAGGGTGTGTGTGTCCAGGAATTTAGCCATTTCTTCTAGATTTTCTAGTCTATTTTTTATTTTATATATATATATATATTTATTACACTTTAAGTTCTAGGATACATGTGCACAACGTGCAGGTTTGTTACATATGTGTACATGTACCATGTTGGTGGGCTGCACCCCTTAACTCGTCATTTACATTAGGTATATCTCCTAATGCTATCCTTCCCCCTCCCCCCACCCCACAACAGGCCCCGGTGTGTGATGTTCCCCTTCCTGTGTCCAAGTGTTCTCATTGTTCAATTCCCACCTATGAGTGAGAACATGCGGTGTTTGGTTTTTCTGTCCTTGCGATAGTTTGCTGAGAAGATTTTCTAGTTTAATTGCATAGATTTGTTTATAGTATTCTCCGATGGCAGTTTGTATTTTTGTCAGATCAGTGGTGATCACCCCTTTTTCATTTTTTATTGTGTATATTTGATTCTTCTCTTCCTCTTTATGAATCTGGCTAGCAGTCTATCTATTTCATCAATCTTTTCAAACAACAAGCTCCTGGATTCGTTGATTTTCTGAAGGGGTTTTCATGTCTCTATCTCCTTCAGTTCTGCTACAATCTTAGTTATCTCTTGTCTTCTGCCAGCTTCTGAATTTGTTTGCTCTTGCTTCTCTAATTCTTTTATTGTGATGTTAGTGTGTCAAATGTAGATCTTTCCCGCTTTGTATAAAAATGAAGACACATCATACAAAAACTAATGAGATGCAACTAAAGCACTGCTCAGAAGAAAATCTATAATTTTAAATGTCTGTATTTATTTACTTATTTTTATCTGAACGCAACTTTGTTTTTTTATTATACTTTAAGTATTAGGGTACATGTGCACAACGTGCAGGTTTGTTACATATGTATGCATGTGCCATGTTGGTGTGCTGCACCCATTAATTCATCATTTAACATTAGGTATATCTCCTAATGCTATCCCTCCCAGTCTATCATAGATAGCCATTTGGGTTGGTTCCAAGTCTTTGCTATTGTGAATAATGCCGCAATAAATATGCGTGTGCATGTGTCTTCATAACAGCATATTTTATAATCCTTTGGGTATATACCCAGTAATGGGATGGCTGGGTCAAATGCTATTTCTAGTTCTAGATCCCTGAGGAAGTGCCACACTGACTTCCACGATGGTTGAACTAGTTTACAGTCCCACCAACAGTGTAAAAGTGTTCCTATTTCTCCACATCCTCTCCGGCACCTGTTGTTTCCTGAGTTTGTAATGATCGCCATTCTAACTGGTGTGAGATGGTATCTCATTGTGGTTTTGATTTGCATTTGTCCGTTGACCAGTGATGATGAGCATTTTTTTTCATGTGTTTTTTGGCTGCATAAATGTCTTCTTTTGAGAAGTGTCTCTTCATATCCTTCTCCCACTTGTTGATGGGGTTGTTTGTTTTTTTCTTGTAAATTTGTTTGAGTTCATTGTAGATTCTGGATATTAGCCTTTTGTCAGATGAGTATATTGCAACAATTTTATCCCATTCTGTAGTTTGTCTGTTCACTCTGATGGTGGGTTCTTTTGCTGTACAGAAGCTCTTTAGTTTAATTAGATCCCATTTGTCAATTTTGTCTTTTGTTGCCATTGCTTTTGGTGTTTTAGACATGAAGTCCTTGCCCATACCTATGTCCTGAATGGTATTGCCTCGGTTTTCTTCTAGGGTTTTTATGGTTTTAGGTCTAACATTTAAGTCTTTAATCCATTTTGAATTAATTTTTGTATAGGGTGTAAGGAAGGGATCCAGTTTCAGCTTTCTACATATAGCTAGCCAGTTTTCCCAGCACCATTTATTAAATAGGGAATCATTTCCCCATTTCCTGTTTTTGTCAGATTTGTCAAAGATCAGATAGTTGTAGATATGTGGCATTATTTCTGAGGGTTCTGTTCTGTTCCATTGGTCTATATCTCTGTTTTGGTACCAGTACCATGCTGTTTTGGTTACTGTAGCCTTGTAGTATAGTTTGAAGTCAGGTAGCCTGAAGCCTCCAGCTTTGTTCTTTTGGCTTAGGATTGACTTGGCAATACAGGCTCTTGTTTGGTTCCATATGAACTTTAAAGTAGTTTTTCCAATTCTGTGAAGAAAGTCATTGGTAGCTTGATGGGGATGGCATTGAATCTCTAAATTACCTTGGGCAGTATGGCCATTTTCATGATATTGATTCTTCCTACCCATGAGCATGGAATGTTCTTCCATTTGTTTGTATCCTCTTTGATTTCCTTGAGCAGTGGTTTGTAGTTCTCCTTGAAGAGGTCCTTCACATCCCTTGTAAGTTAGATTCCTAGGTATTTTATTCTCTTTGAAGCAATTGTGAATGGGAGTTCACTCCTGATTTGGCTCTCTGTTTGTCTGTTATTGGTGTATAAAAATGCTTGTGATTTTTGCACATTGATTTTGTATCCTGAGACTTTGCTGAGGTTGCCTATCAGCTTAAGGGGATTTTGGGCTGAGACAATGGGGTTTTCTAGATATACAATCATGTCATCTGTATACAGGGACAATTTGACTTCCTCTTTTCCCAGTTGAATACCCTTTATTTCCTTCTCCTGCCTGATTGCCCTGGCCAGAACTTCCAACACTATGTTGAATAGGAGTGAGGGCATCCCTCTCTTGTGCAAATGTCTATATTTAAAAAGAAGAAAGATTTTGAATGAATAACTTAACTGTACCCTTTGAAGACTAGAGAAAAGAGCAAGCTAAACCCAAATGAAATAGGAAGAAATAAATAAAAATTTTAGTGCAAATATTTAAAGCAAGGAATACAAAATCAACAAACGCTGTAGCTGTTTAATTGAAAATAGCCACAAAATTAATAAACTTTCAGCTAGGTTGATGAAAATATGGGAAGAAAAATTACTAAAATGTATAATCAATGAATATTATAAACAATTATAGACCAAAAGGCTAGTTGTCATACTAGATCACAAAGTTGATTCACTAAATAACAGAAACTTGATTGACTTATTAAATGGACACATTCCTAGAAAGGCATAAACTACAAAACTGACCCAAGATAAATAGAAATTCTAAATGAATCTATAACAAGTGAAAAGACTGAGCTAATAATAGTATTAAAAGAACTTCCAACAAGAAAAACCTATCAGACGATGGCTTCACTGGTTAATTCTATAAAATAACAACTGAATCTCAATCAATGCAATGCAGCATATTAATAGAACAAAGGGGGAAAGTCATGATCATTTTAAGAGATGCATGAAAAGCATTTGATAATATCATACACTATTTCATAATAGAAATATTCAACAAACTAGGATTGTTAAGAAAACTTTCTTAACCTGATTCCATGTGAATTTGGCTGGAGGACACAGCCTCCTCCTGTTGTTCTGGGATACAGCCAGACAGCAGGGCAGGTGACCCAGTGAACTCCCACCACTGGTAGCCAGGTAAGCAACACTTGCTAGAGCTTCTGGCCCAGTGATCCTGCTTCTGTGTAAACTCAGCTGGAGGGTGCACCATTCTATTACTATTACATTGGGTCTTAGTTTCCAACATATGAATTTGAGGGGAATACACACATTCAAACCATAACTATGATCACTTGCAAAGTTAAGTCTAACATACAAACAAGTGGGTCTATTATGGGTATGTGGGGAATGTATTTGCGCTTGGTGTGTGTGTGTGTGTCTGTGTGTGTTTATCTGTCAGGTTCTCAAGATAAAAGAAAGAATAGGGTCACAATTGATAAAGAAATTGTGTCCAAAATGTTGCAAGTGAGGCAGGAAAGCTAGAGAGAGTATAATGCAGTAAATCAGAGCTATAATATTAACTGGAGCTTCATTACCATTCCTGGGATTAGAGAAACAATTGAAAGAAGCATGTAACTTCTGTTATTTTCATAGATAATGCATTCATGAATTGCTTCTACACTAAGAAGTCAATGCTTAAATTTAAAAAAAAAAGCAATGTGAAAGGGCAGAAGCTTAAGGAAAACATCATCATTGAAGATGATAAATCTTGCATGCTCAAAAGTCAGTAATTAGCTAATATCTAAAATGGCTTAATTTTTCTAAAGAAAAATTAATTTGTGAATGAAGGATTGAAGAATAACTTGTTTAAAGAAAGCAGTAAAACAACTCCATTACACACTTCTTCAGATGCAGTTTTATTTATGATTAGGACCTCAGAACTTTGTGAAAGACAGAGGTGAGAGCAAATCCTTGTTCTTCCACTTGCTGTTTAGGTAACCATTGTGGTTTAGAGTTTCAGACCTTATAACAACATGTATGAACCTACTAAATTTACCTTAGGAAAGAAAGCGGCATGTTTTTAGTTTTTTTTTAAATAAATCTGATTTTTAGCTTTGAATAAAAGTAAAAGTATGCATTATGCTAATTTTTAAGAACCAACTGTGTGATTCAAGTAGTTTTCATAAGGGTCCCTGCAAAAATAACAACTGATGAAAATAAACCAACTCCTCAGTTCATAGAATTTTACCAGAGAAGTAAATGAGAAGAAGTCAGGTCAGTGTGTTGCATAAATGCAATTCTCCAGCCCCAATAATACAGAATGCCATTAGAAAAAGTCACGTTTTTTCCAAGGTAGCAAATGTCAGCAAGTTTAAGTAATAAAGGCCATCCTCGATTATATGAAGCACTGACATAGTTAACTGTTGACTGAGAGGGGAGGGGAAAATAACTAAACAAGATCATGTTGAAATCTTATCAAATAAACTATAGTAATTATTTAAATTAAATTATCAAAATATGTCTTATATTTTATATTTTCTCCCCTCCAAATACTAACCAGGCCTGACCCTGCTTAGCTTCTGAGATCAGACAAGATTGGGCATCTTCAGGGTTGTATGGCCGTAGACTAATATGTTATGTTTTCTATCACCGCTTCACTGAAACAGGAAGGGTCAAATGCTGTATGCATTTATGAAAAGCAGTTATAATCATTCTAAAAGGAAAAAAATCAAATGACCATCCGTAATAATATTAGCAAAGTTATAAAAATTAGGAAATAGACAATAAATTATATAAGGAATTAGAAAGTACTTCACATAACATGAAAATTATCAGATTTTTAAAAAATCAGCAAATGTTTAATTTTCAAAGGCACTCAAAATCTCAAAGGAAGTAAATTAAAATAATTAGCCTTTGTACTTGCTCTTAGTTGATCATTTTGCTGCTGACAAAAATATGAAAAGATTTTCTGTAAAACTTCCTAGAAAGCATAACTTCAGCTTTTCATTTTAACATTGGAAGGTATTACACAGACATTTGCAACATTATCATAGTCATATGTTTTCTGTAGTAATTTGTCTGTTAGCTGTATCCCAGAGACACTTTGCAGGCCTAGTTTTAAAAATAGTAGTGTTTAGGTAAAGCAGAGAGATGAACATGAAGGCAGCTTTCCAAGATACCTTCCTGAACTTCCATAACAATGAATAAAATCTGTATCACACATATTCAAAGTCAATTTCATTTTCCTATCACTGCAGTTTGTTGTTTTGCAGGTAATATGAAAAGGCTCTTCTAGTTACAGAATCTGGGATTATCTCCAAAGACAGCCTCATATTTTCATAACCTGGATACTCTCTTAAAAGTTGGATTGTCTGTAGCATTGCCATTTCACCTAGATTTCTTTTCCACACTATATCCAATTTTCCCATTTCTCTTAGTCCCTTAATGATACCAGCTTCCTCTGAATATTTCTGCTTGAGTTGAACATGGTCTAAGTACTGGCGTCCTTCCATTGACTGCAAAAATGTCGTTGTTCCAAATGTACATTCATTTTCTCCATCTTGGTTGACAGTATTTAATTCTTTTCCAGTGTGCATATCAGATTACACAAAGGAAATACTTTGTATAAACACAGTTGAAGATGAAGTATTCCGAATCTAGACTTCGAGAAATAAGTCGTTCTTCTCTGAATTGTAAAACTTGGTTTTATCATCCAATTGTGAGAGGAAAGAAAATAAGCACAGTTTCCTAAAAAAACATTTTTTCTCCACACTGAGCTGAATAGAGACTAAGCCCATAAGGACAACTCTTCCAATGCCTGTTACACGTCAGATGACATCATCAATACAACAATGGGGTACAAGTTCTGCCACTATAGCCATGGAGACCAAAACATGTAAGGGTTAAGTACTTGTTTGAATATCATCATTTTCAATATGATTTTTGCAACTTAATTGCTATCTTTGGAAATACTCATATAACCATAATTTTTTACCTCTCTCAAAAATATAGTTCTAAGGATTTATGTTCATTTCAATCTTTCCCTCAAGCATTCACATTTCTGGTGGAGGATCACCTCCGATTAGCTGATTAAACAAATTACCAGGTAAGTCATTCTCTTCATACGTGACTAGAAAATTAGTTAACAAACTATGCCTAGTAGACAGTATCACCCTAGTAGACGGTATCATTTGAGTGTCATAAAGATCTCCTGTCTGTGTGGATTATTTTCCATTTTAATGACAATTTTTTCCTATTGTTTTAAAATTTACCCAGGATTTGTCTTAATCAGGCATGGTAAGATGACAGACAGAGAAAACCACCTTGGCAAGAGGAATTTATTACTTACAATTCCCAAGAAAAGAGGGGACGACGCTCCTCACAGAGCCACATGAGGAAGCACGAGGGTCTATTAGGAGGCAGAAGCAGCCAGGGGAAAGCACAGGCACAGGACTATGTTGTGGCTTCCATGGCAAAGACAAGGCAGTTCAAGGGAAATGACTTAGGATTGAGTAGTTTAAACAATGTCAGTAGGCTCAGAGCTGTAGGTACTACCCCTGGTTGCCTGGTGCCTGGTCCTGGGATAATACTAAGACAGGAGGATAGTGACTCAATAAATTAGATAGTTAGCAGGCATGGGCTCTGGGTTGGTTTGTTTGCATATGACAGGTGTGCTCAGATGGCAGTTGTTTTATATCTCTAGGAATTAGCTAGCCCTGGGAAGGGAAGTCTCTCCTCATCCATCAAGGCCCCAAAAGGTCAAAGCATCATAAAATATAGGCAATTTTTGAAACCATGATTAATACACCTACTGGCTAAGGTCACTGGGGAAATGAGGGGGTGAAGGCAGGCCCAGAACAAAAAAAGGACAGTACACAGAGGAAAGGGTCTGGCTTCAGAATAACTCCTATATCAGTCAGTGTCCAGCCTGAGAAGTAGAACCAGTGAAAGATAGATACATAGTGATATGGTTTGTCTGTGTCCCTACCAAAATCTCATGTTGTATTGTGATCCCAATTGTTGGAGGTAGGGCATGGTGGGGGGGTGACTGAATCATGGGGCTGGTTTCTAATGGTTTAGCACCATCCCCCTAGTGCGGTCTCATGACAGAGTTCTCATGAGATCTGGTTGTTTGAAAGTGTGTAGCACTTCCCCTTCACTCACTGTCTCTCTCCTGTTGGCCTTGTGAAGACATGCCTTGCTTCTTCTTCACCTTCAGCTATGACTGTACATTTCCTGAGGCTTCCCCAGCCATGCCTTCTATACATCCTGTGGACCTATGAGTCAATTAAACCTCTTTTCTTTATAAATTATCCGGTCTTGTGTAGCACTTTATAGAGTGCAAGAAAGGACTAATATAGCTAGATAGATCAATAGATTGATAGATAGACAGACAGGTGAACGGATGGACGGATAAATACTTGTTACAGGGATTTGGCTTACACAGTTGCGGGGGCTACTCAAGCAGTCCATATAATGTCTCTACATCTGATTCAAGTGCTTGAAGTCCACAGCATAAGCAGTTAGAAAGGTAATATCATAAAAAAGGCTGGAACTCCAAGAGTAGAAGCTGGAAGCCCACAGAATGGACTGAAGCATATGTCTGCTCTAGAAGCCTGTGAGCTTGGTGATGATAGTATTCTGCAGAAGCTAAGGACCTTTGTCCTTGAGCTCTACACACACAACTGGCTCAACTGCTGCTTCATCCCAAGTTGAGTCAACAGATAAGCAATAATGTGTTTGTGTTATCAAATGGATTCTGCTTCCCTTCCAACTTCTGAAATCTTAGAAGAATCTCCTTTGCGGCCCATCCTAAATGGAAAAATACAATAAATGAAATTCCAGGAAATGTAGTTTAGCTCAGCAAAGTTGATACATTACAAATCCATCACTAACATCCATCCCTGCCAACATGTCAACTTTGTTCATGATTCCATTGGAAAATAAGAGGAGTTCTTTGTGATGAAGCCTGACTGATATCCACAGAATGTTTCATTTTATTTACCTGATTATTCAAATCCTCCTCTGCTCATGTCACTCTTTGTTGAGCATTCACAAGGGACACTAATATCTTCACATATTGTGGAGCATTCTATTTACGTATCTCTTTGCAAGACCCTGAATCCTGGACAGCACCTCTGAACCCATCTGAAGGCTGAGAGACCTCACCACCTTGAAGAGAATAAAACAGGTGTGACTTGCATTCCCACTTGCTGATTGTAAGCTCCAGGGCCTTGAGTAAACATAGGCAGCAGCCAAGGAGTGGTTACAGAAGGCCTTGAATTAGACCTAATGCTGTGTTTGCTTCAGGTCTCACCCAGTGCAGTCATAGTTGTGGCATCCGGCGGCTCAGAGCAGAGACAAAGACTCTGTTTGAGAGAAAGCAAAAGAAAGCAAAAGCAAAAACAAAGATCACTGCCTTATAATCCAGAGAACTTGCCCAGATCTTGTCCAAGACCATCAAGGGGGTAATCTCAGAGTCTGGAAGAACCACAGCATTACTGGGTTTGGATGTCCCCTAAAGCAGAAACAACTTAGATCACAGCACCCAAATTATTTTAAATATCTGGAAATCCTTCCCAAGAAAGAAAGGTACAATAAGTTCAGTCAGTGAAGACTACAATAAATACCTAACTCTTCAATGCCTGGACACTGAAGGACATCTACTAACAACACCAACCTGGAAAACATAACCTCACCAAATGAAATAAATAAGGCACAAGGGGCCAATCTTGGAGAAACAGAGATATGTTACATTTCAAAGAATTCCAAGTAGCTGTGTAGAGGAACCTCAAAGAAATTCAAGATAACACAGAAAAGGAATGCAGAATTCTATCAGATAAACTTAGTAAATAAATTGAAATAATTTAAAAGAATCAAGCAGAAATTCTGGAACTGAAAAAATGTAATTGGCATACTGAAGAATGCATCATAGTCCTTTATTAGCAGAATTCATCAAGCCAAAGAAAGAATTAGTGAGATTGAAGACAGGCTATTTAAGAATGCACAGTCAGAGGAACAAAAGAAAAAAGAATAAAAAACAATGAAGCATGCCTCGAGGATCTAGAAAATAGCTGCAAAAGGGTGATTCTAAGAGTTGCTAGAAGAGTTGCTAGTCTTAAAGAGGAGATAAAGAGATGGGAGTAGAAAGTTTATTCAAAAATATAATAACAGAGAATGTCCTAAACCTGGAGAAAGATATTGATATTCAAATATAAGAAGTTTATAGAACACCAAGCAGACTTAACCCAACGAAGACTGCCTCAAATCATTAATAATTGAACTACCAAAGGTCGAAAATAAAGACAGGATCCTGAAAGCAGGAAAACAGACATATAACATAAAATGGAACTCCAATACATCTGACCTAAGACTTTTCAGTGGAAACCTTTCGGGACAGGAGAGAGTGGCATGACATTTTTAAAGTGCTAAAGGGAAAAACCTTTTACCCTAGAATAGTATATCTAGCAAAAATATCCTTCAAACATGAAGGAGAAACAAAGACCTTCCCAGACAAACAAAGTCTAAGGGATCTTATCAACACCATACCTGGCTAACAGAAATGCCACAGGGAATACTTCAATCAGAAAGAAAAAAACATGAGTGAGCAATAAATTATCACCTGAGGGTACATAACTTGCTGCTAATAGTAAGTACACAGAAATTTAAAAAAAAACTCAAAATATAACACTGTAACTGTGTTGTGTAAACTACTCCTATCCTAACTAGAAAGATTAAATAATGAGCTAATCAAAAATAATAACTATAACAACATTTTTATTTTATTCTATTTTATTATTATTATACTTTAAGTTTTAGGGTACATTTGCACAATGTGCAGGTTAGTTACATATGTATACATGTGCCATGCTGGTGTGCTGCACCCATTAACTCATCAATTAGCATTAGGTATATCTCCTAATGCTATCCATCCCCCCACCACCCACCCCACAACAGTCCCCAGAGTGTGATGTTCCCCTTCCTGTGTCCATGTGTTCTCATTGTTCAATTCCCACCTATGAGTGAGAACATGCGATGTTTGGTTTTTTGTCCTTGCGATAGTTTATAGAGAATGCTGATTTCCAATTTCATCCATGTCCCTACAAAGATGAACTCATCATTTTTTATGACTGCATAGTATTCCATGGTGTTTATGTGCCACAATTTCTTAATCCAGTCTATTGTTGTTGGACATTTGGGTTGGTTCCAAGTCTTTGCTATTGTGAATAGTGCTGCAATAAACATACTGTGCATGTGTCTTTATAGCAGCATGATTTATAGTCCTTTGGGTATATACCCAGTAATGGGATCGCTGGGTCAAATGGTATTTCTAGTCCTAGATCCCTGAGGAATCACCACACTGACTTCCACAATGGTTGAACTAGTTTACAGTCCCACCAACAGTGTAAAAGTGTTCCTATTTCTCCACATCCTCTCTAGCACCCGTTGTTTCCTGACTTTGTAATGATCGCCATTCTAACTGGTGTGAGATGCTATCTCATTGTGGTTTTGATTTGCATTTCTCTGATGGCCAGAGATGATGAGCATTTTTTCATGTGTTTTTTGGCTGCATAAATGTCTTCTTTTGAGAAGTGTCTGTTCATCTCCTTCGCCCACTTTTTGATGGGGTTGTTTGTTTTTTTCTTGTAAATTTGTTTGAGTTCATTGTAGATTCTGGATATTAGCCCTTTGTGAGATGAGTAGGTTGCGAAAATTTTCTCCCATTTTGTAGGTTGCCTGTTCACTCTGAAGGTAGTTTCTTTTGCTGTGCAGAAGCTGTTTAGTTTAATTAGATCCCATTTGTCAAGTTTGGCTTTTGTTGCCATTGCTTTTGGTGTTTTAGACATGAAGTCCTTGCCCGTGCCTATGTCCTGAATGGTAATGCCTAGGTTTTATTCTAAGGTTTTTATGCTTTTATCTCTAATGTTTAAGTCTTTAATCCATCTTGAATTAATTTTGGTACAAGGAGTAAGAAAGGGATCCAGTTTCAGCTTTCTCCATATGGCTAGCCAGTTTTCCAAGTACCATTTATTAAATAGGGAATCTTGCCCCATTTCTTGTTTTTCTCAGGTTTGTCAAAGATCAGATCGTTGTAGATATGTAGCATTATTTCTGAGGGCTCTGTTCTGTTCCATTGATGTATATCTCTCTTTTGGTACCAGTACCATGCTGTTTTAGTTGCTGTAGCCTTGTATAGTTTGAAGTCAGGTAGCATGATGCCTCCAGCTTTGTTCTTTTGGCTTAGGATTGACTTGGCGATTCAGGCCCTTTTTTGGTTCCATGTGAACTTTAAAGTAGTTTCTTCCAATTCTGTGAAGAAAGTCATTGGTAGCTTCATGGGGATGGCATTGAATCTATAAATTACCTTGGGCAATATGGCCATTTTCATGATATTGATTCTTCCTACCCATGAGCATGGAATATTTTTCCATTTGTTTGTATCCTCTTTTATTTCCTTGAGCAGTGGTTTGTAGTTCTCCTTGAAGAGGTCATTCACGTCCCTTGTAAGTTGGATTCCTAGGTATTTTATTCTCTTTGAAGCAATGGTGAATGGGAGTTCACTCATGATTTGGCTCTCTGTTTGTCTGTTATTGGTGTATAAGAATGCTTGTGATATTTGTACATTGATTTTGTATCCTGAGACTTTGCTGAAGTTGCTTATCAGCTTAAGGAGATTTTGGGCTGAGACGATGGAGTTTTCTAGATATACTATCATGTCATCTGCAAACAGGGACAATTTGACTTCCTCTTTTCCTAATTGAATACCCTTTATTTCCTTCTCCTGCCTAATTGCCCTGGCCAGAACTTCCAACACTATGTTGAATAGGAGTGGTGAGAGAGGGCATCCCTGTCTTGTGCCAATTTTCAAAGGGAATGCTTCCAGTTTTTGCCCATTCAGTATGATATTGGCTGTGGGTTTGTCATAGATAGCTCTTATTTTGAGATACGTCCCATCAATACCTAATTTATAGACAGTTTTTAGCATGAAGGGTTGTTGAATTTTTTAAAGGCCTTTTCTTCATCTATTGAGATAATCATGTGGTTTTTGTCTTGGTTCTGTTTATATGCTGGATTACATTTATTGATTTGCGTATATTGAACCAGCCTTGGATCCCAGGAATGAAGCCCACTTGATCATGGTGGATAAGGTTTTTGACGTGCTGCTGGATTCAGTTTGCCACTATTTTATTGAGGATTTTTGCATCAGTGTTCATCAAGGATATTGGTCTAAAATTCTCTTTTTTGCTTGTGTCTCTACCCGGCTTTGGTATCAGGATGATGCTGGCCTCATAAAACGAGTTAGGGAGGATTCCCTCTTTTTCTACTGATTGGAATAGTTTCAGAAGGAATGGTAGCAGTTCCTCCTTGTACCTCTGGTAGAATTCTGCTGTGAATCTATCTGGTCCTGAACTCTTTTTGGTTGGTAAGCTATTGATCATTGTCACAATTTCAGAACCTGTTATTGGTCTATTCAGAGATTCAACTTCTTCCTGGTTTAGTCTTGGGAGGGTGTGTGCATCCAGGAATTTATCCATTTCTTCTAGACTTTCTAGTTTATTTACATAGAGGTGTTTGTAGTATTCTCTGATTGTAGTTTGTATTTCTGTGGGATTGGTGGTGATATCCCCTCTATCATTTTTTATTGTATCTATTTGATTCTTCTCTCTTTTCTTCTTTATTAGTCTTGTTAGCGGTCTATCAATTTTGTTGATCCTTTCAAAAAACGAGCTCCTGGATTCATTAATTTTTTGAAGGGTTTTTGTGTCTCTATTTCCTTCAGTTCTACTCTGATTTTAGTTATTTCTTGCCTTCTGCTTGCTTTTGAATATGTTTGCTCTTGCTTTTCTAGTTCTTTTAATTGTGATGTTAAGGTGTCAATTTTGGATCTTTCCTGCTTTCTCTTGTGGGCATTTAGTGCTGCAAATTTTCCTCTACACACTGTTTTGAATGTGTCCCAGAGATTCTGGTGTGTTGTGTCTTTGTTCTCATTGGTTTCAAAGAACATCTTTATTTCTGCCTTCATTTCCTTATGTACCCAGTAGTCATTGAGGAGCAGGTTGTTCGGTTTCCATGTAGTTGAGCGGTTTTGAGTGAGTTTCTTAATCCTGAGTTCTAGTTTGATTGCACTGTGGTCTGAGAGACAGTTTGTTATAATTTCTGTTCTTTTCCATTTGCTGAGGAGAGCTTTACTTCCAACTATGTGGTCAATTTTGGAATAGGAGTGGTGCGGTGCTGAAAAAAATGTATATTCTGTTGATTTGGGGTGGAGAGTTCTGTAGATGTCTATTAGGTCCGCTTGGTGCAGAGCTGAGTTCAATTCCTGGGTATTCTTGTTAACTTTCTGTCTTATTGATCTGTCTAATGTTGACAGTGGGGTGTTAAAGTCTCCCATTATTATTCTGTGGAAGTCTAAGTCTCTTTGTAGGTCACTGAGAACTTGCTTTATGAATCTGGGTGTTCCTGTATTGGGTGCATATATAGTTAGGATACTTAGCTCTTCTTATTGAATTGATCCCTTTACCATTATGTGATGGCCTTCTTTGTGTCTTTTGATCTTTGTTGGTTTAAAGTCTGTTTTATCAGAGACTAGGATTGCAACCCCTGCCTTTTTTTGTTTTCCATTTGCTTGGTAGATCTTCCTCCATCCCTTTATTTTGAGCCTATGTGTGTCTCTGCATGTGAGATGGGTTTCCTGAATACAGCACACTGATGGGTCTTGACTCTTTATCCAATTTGCCAGTCTGTGTCTTTTAATTGGAGCATTTAGTCCATTTACATTTAAAGTTAATATTGTTATGTGTGAATTTGATCCTGTCATTATGATGTTAGCCGGTTATTTTGCTCGTTAGTTGATGCAGTTTCTTCCTAGCCTCGATGGTCTTTACAATTTGGCATGATTTTGCAGTGGCTGCTGCCTGTTGTTCCTTTCCATGTTTAGTGCTTCCTTCAGGAGCTCTTTTAGGGCAGGCTTGGTGGTGACAAATCTCTCAGCATTTGCTTGTCTGTAAAGGATTTTATTTCTCATTCACTTATGAAGCTTAGTTTGGCTGGATATGAAATTCTGGGTTGAAAATTCTTTTCTTTAAGAATGTTGAATATGGGACCCCACTCTCTTCTGGCTTGTAGAGTTTCTACTGAGAGATCCGCTGTTAGTCTGATGGGCTTCCCTTTGTGGGTAACCCGACCTTTCTCTCTGGCTGCCCTTAACATTTTTTCCTTCATTTCAACTTTGGTGAATCTGACAATTATGTGTCTTGGAGTTGCTCTTCTCAAGGAGTATCTTTGTGGCGTTCTCTGTATTTCCTGAATCTGAATGTTGGCCTGCCTTGCTAGATTGGGGAGGTCCTCCTGGATAATATCCTGCAGAGTATTTTCCAACTTGGTTCCATTCTCCCCATCACTTTCAGGCACACCAATCAGACATAGATTTGGTCTTTTCACATAGTCCCATATTTCTTGGAGGCTTTGTTCATTTCTTTTTATTCTTTTTTCTCTAAACTTCCCTTCTCACTTCATTTCATTCATTTCATCTTCCATCACTGATACCCTTTCTTCTAGTTGATCGCATGTGCTCCTGAGGCTTCTGCATTCTTCACGTAATTCTCAAGCCTTGGTTTCGGCTCCATCAGCTCCTTTAAGCACTTCTCTGTATTGGTTATTCTAGTTATACTTTCGTCTAAATTTTTTTCAAAGTTTTCAACTTCTTTGCCTTTGGTTTGAATTTACTCCTGTAGCTCGGAGTAGTTTGATCGTCTGAAGCCTTTTTCTCTCAACTCATCAAAGTCATTCTCCATCCACCTTTGTTCCATTACTGGTGAGGAGCTGCGTTCCTTTGGAGGAGGAGAGGTGCTCTGCTTTTTAGAGTTTCCAGTTTTTCTGCTCTGTTTTTTCCCCATCTTTGTGGTTTTATCTACTTTTGTTCTTTGATGATCGTGATGTACAGATGGGTTTTTGATGTGGACGTCTTTTCTGTTTATTAGTTTTCCTTCTAACAGACAGGACCCTCAGCTGCAGGTCTTTTGGAGTTTGCTAGAGGTCCACTCCAGACCCTGTTTGCCTGGGTACCTGCAGCGGTGGCTGTAGAACTGCGGATTTTCATGAACCGCGAATGCTGCTGTCTGATCGTTCCTCTGGAAGTTTTGTCTCAGAGGAGTACCTGGCCGTGTGAGGTGTCAGTCTGCCCCTACTGGGGTGTGGCTTCCAGTTAGCCTGCTGGGGGATCAGGGTTCAGGGACCCACTTGAGGAGGCAGTCTGCCCGTTCTCAGATCTCCAGCTGCATGCTGGGAGAACCACTGCTCTCTTCAAATCTGTCAGACAGGGACATTAAAGTCTTCAGAGGTTACTGCTGTCTTTTTGTTTGTCTGTGCCCTGCCCCCAGAGGTGAAGCCTACAGAGGCAGGCATGCCTCCTTGAGCTGCGGTGGGCTCCACCCAGTTCGAGCTTCTGGGATGCTTTGTTTATGTAACCAAGCCTGGGCAATGGGGGCGCCCCTTCCCCAGCCTCACTGCCACCCTGCAGTTTGATCTCAGACTGCTGTGCTAGCAATCAGCAAGACTCCGTGGGCATAGGACCCTCCAAGCCAGGTGTGGGATATAATCTCCTGGTGCACTGTTTTGTAATCCCGTCAGAAAAGCACAGTATTGGGGTGGGAGTGACCCAGTTTTCCTGGTGCCGTCTCTCACCCCTTTCTTTGACTAGGAAAGAGAACTCCCTGACCACTTGCACTTCGTGAGTGAGGCATTGCCTCACCATTGTTTCAGCTCATGCACAGTGCACTGCACCCACTGTCCTGTGACCATTGTCTGGCACTCCCTAGTGAGATGAACCCGGTACCTCAGATGGAAATGCAGAAATCACCCATCTTCTGCGTCGCTCATGCTGGGAGCTGTAGACCGGAGCTGTTCCTATTCGGCCATCTTGGGGATGACAGTTTAACATAAGATTTTGAGGGGGCAAATATCCTAACCATATCTGCCACTGTTCTCCCACCCCAGATTTCATACTCTTCTCACATTGTGAAATACAATAATCCCTTCCTAATAGTTTACCAAAGTCTTAATTTGTTCCAGCATTAACTCAAAAGTCCAAAGTCTAATTTGAGGCTCAAGTCACACTTCTTCTACTTATGATCCTGTGAGATAAGAAACAAGTTATCTCTATCCAAGACACAATGGTGGCACAAGCATTGGGAAAACATTCCAATTCCTAAAGAGAGAAACTGGCCAAAAGAAAGGGGCAACAGGCTCCACAATATCTGAAACCCAGCAGGATGGACATTAAGCCTTAAAGCCTCAGCAAAATTTGTGATGCTAGATTCTGCATTCTGGGCACACTCATATACGAGGTGCAATCCCAAGGCCTTGGGCAGCCCTACCTCTGTGGTTTTGCAGGATGCAGCCCCTGGGACTACTCTCACAGGTTGGAGTTAAGTGCTTGCAGCTTTTCCAGGCTCAGGGTGTAAGTTTTTGGTGGCTCTACCATTCTGTGATCTGGATGGTGGTTGTCACTTTCTCATAGTCCTGTTAGGCAGTGACCCAATGGGGATTATTTGTGAGGCCTCCAACTCCACATTTCACCTCTACACTGACCTAATAGAGGCTCTGATCAATGGTTCCACTCCTGCTGCTGTCTGTGTTTCTTCCTGTGCACCCAGGCTTTCCAACACATCCTCTGAAATCTAGGTGAAATCTACCAAGCTTCCTTCACTCTTGCATACTGTACACCTTCAGGTTTAACACTACATGGAAACCACCAACGCTTGAATTTGCTCTTTCTGGAATGGTGGCCTGAGCTGTATCTGGGGTTCTTTGAGCCACAGATAGAGCCGAAGTGGCCTGGATGCACCAAGCAGTGTCATGAGGCTGTACAAGGCAGCCTCAGGGTGTTGGGCTTCGTGCCTGTATTATTCTTTAACTCTAGGCCTATTGGCCTGTGATGGGATGAGCTGTCTAAAAGTTTTCTAAAATGCCTTCAAGGTCTTTTATGCATAGTCTTGGCTATTAGCACTTTTATCCATTTTAGTCACATGAATCTCTCTAGAAAGTTATTGCTCCACAGCCCGTTTGTATTCCTCTCTTAAAAATGTTCTTTCTTGTGAGGAAACAACAGGTTCTGGAGAGGATGTGGAGAAATAGGAACACTTTTACACTGTTGGTGGGACTGTAAACTAGTTCAACCATTGTAGAAGTCAGTGTGGCGATTCCTCAGGGATCTAGAACTAGAAATACCATTTGACCCAGCCATCCCATTACTGGATATATACCCAAAGGACTATAAATCTTGCTGCTATAAAGACACATGCACACGTATGTTTATTGCAGCACTATTCACAGTAGCGAAGACTTGGAACCAACCCAAATGTCCAATAATGATAGACTGGATTAAGAAAATGTGACACATATACACCATGAAATACTATGCAGCCACAAAAAATGATGAGTTCATGTCCTTTGTAGGGACATGGATGAAATTGGAAATCATCACTCTCAGTAAACTATCGCAAGGACAAAAGACCAAACACCGCATGTTCTCACTCATAGATGAGAATTGAACAATGAGAACACATGGACACAGTAAGGGGAACATCACACTCTGGGGACTGTTGTGGGGTGGGGGGAGGGTGGAGGGATAGCATTAGGAATATACCTAATGCTAAATGAAGAGTTAATGGGTGCAGCACACCAGCATGGCACATGTATACATATGTAACTAACCTGCACATTGTGCAAATGTACCCTAAAACTTAAAGTATAATAATAATAATGATAATAAAAATAATAACAATAACAATAATAATAAAATGTTCTTTCTTTCTCAACTACATGGTCAGGCTGCAAATTTTCCAAACTTTGATGGTTTCTTTTTAATTTTCCGAGCTTTTATGTTTGCATTTTAATTATAAATTTCAACTTTAAGTCATTTATTTGCTCCTGGATCTGACTATAGGATGTTAGAAACAGCCAGACCACATCTTGAATGCTTTGCTGCTTAGAAATTTCTTTCACAAAATACCCTAGATTATCATTCTTAAGTTCCAACTTCCATTGATCCTTAGGGCATGAACACAATACAGCCATTGTTTGTTGTTGATGCTAAGGCATGCCATGGCTGACCTTTACTTTGGTTCACAAGAACCTCCTCATCTCCATCTGAGACCTCATCAACCTGGACTTCACTGTTCATGTTTTTATTAACATTTTTAATCACAACCCCTTAACCAGTCTCTAAGAAGCTCCAACATTCCCTCATCTCCCTGACTTCTTCTGAACCCTCCAACCTCTTCTGAACCCTGCCTGTTACCCAGTTCCAAAACTACTTTTACATTTTTAACTTTCTTTATAATAGCACAACACTTCTAAGTACCGATTTTCTTTGTTACTATGTTTTGTATTGCTACAAAGAAATACCTGAGGCTGGGCAATTTATTTACAAAAGAGGTTTATTTGGCTCACAGCTCTGCAGGCTCTCCAAGAAGAACAGTGCCTGCATCTGCTTCTGGTGAAGGCTTCAGGGAGCATACAATCAAAAGTCAAATTGGGAGCTGGCATGTCACACGGTTATACAGTAAGCATGGGGGAAAGGAGAAAGATTCAGAATCCTTTAAATGACCAGCTCTGAAGTGAACACATTCACTCACTACCATGAGCACAGCACCAAGACATTCATGAGAAATCCAGCCCCATGCCTGAAACACTTCTCACCAGGCCCCACCTCCAACACTGGGAGTTACATTTCAACATGAAATTTTGAGGATGCAAATATCCAAACCCTATCATTCATCACCAGCAAAAACCTTTGTTTTTTTCTTTTCCATGTGGATGCAATATTTTTAAAGCCAGTTTTTTAGCTACCACCCTGTGCTGTTGTTGACTGTGTCATTGACATGAACAAGGAGGCAACCAGCCCTATGCTAGTCAGCCTACAAGCCCAAGCTGACACCTCTACTATGCAAATGCACACATGGATGTCAGTGGCCCAGGCACCCACTCTGCACCACCCCTACTGCTAGCATGAATGTGCACATGAAGGACACGAGGTTCACACACACCAGTGCCTCTCTCATGCTGACACTGCCATAGATGTCAGCAACCATAATCCCTTGCCATGCCATCATTGCTACTGCTGCAAATGTCTGCACAGAGACTGTCCCACCATGCCCACCAGTACCCCAACCCAGCTGATGAGCATGCAGCCTGCCACACTGCTACTGCTACTGCAATATATCAATGAGCATGGATCCACCAGCTACTACCTGAGGGAACACTTTAGCCGGAACTATCCATCAGAGTATTGTAGCCAGTGGAAACTGGGAACACCTTGGCCCCTCCAGTACTGCAGTTTGCTAAATTCAAAGGGCCAAAGAACATCCAGGGACCTGATAACAGCCCCACAGAGTTGAAGTATGCAGCCAAAGAATGCAGAGGTAAGCCATGACCCTGTAAAATATTCCATAAATAAAGCCAGTTCACTTAGTTCCCCTCCTTTACACTGCAATTAAACACCCAATGGCATCAAAGAAGATAAAAGCAAAAAAAAAACTCTTACAAAGGAACACAACAACAAAGACTGAATAAACAGCAGCACACAAAAATGAGAAAGAATCAGTGCAAGAACTATGGCAATTTAAAAAGCCAGAGTGTTTTCTTACCACCAAATGATCACACAAATTCCCCAGCAATGTTTCTTAACCTGGCTGAAATAGGTGAAATGACAGAAGTAGAATTTAGAATATGTAAAGGAATTAAGGTCACCAAGACTCAAGAGAAAGTAGAAACCCAACTCAAGGATTCTAAGTAATACAATAAAATGATACAGAAAATGAAAAACAAAAGGGCCATTTTTAAAAAGAACCAAACTGATCTGATGGAGTTGAAAAATTCACTTTAAGAACTTCAAAATACAAACACAAGTGTTAACAGCAGAATCACCAGCTAATGTGATGACAAGAACAAATCTGCACATATCAATACTATCCTTAAGTGTAAACAGGTTAAATGATCCAATTAAAAGAAACAGAGTGGCAAGTTAGAAAAAGAAGCAAGACCCAATGGTATGCTATTTTCAAGAGATCTATCTCACATGCAATGACACCAAGTAAGGGGATGGAGAAAAATCTTCCAAGCAAGTGGAAAACAGAAAAAAGCAGGTGTTATCATTCTTATTTTAGAAAAAAACAGACTTTAAAATGATGAAGATCAAAAAAACACATTACATAAAAGTAAAGGGCTTGATTACTGGACAAGATGGCTGACTAGGAACAGCTCTGGTCTGAAGCTCTCAGTGAGATCAACACAGAAGGCAGATGATTTCTGCATTTCCAACTGAGGTACATGGGTCATCTCATTGGGACTAGTTAGACAGTGGGTGCAGCCCATGGAGGGTGAGCAGAAGCAGAGTGGGGCATCGACTCACGTGGGAAGAGGAAGGGATCAGAAAACTCTTTCCCCTAGACAAGGGAAGCCGTCAGGGATTGTACCCTGAAAAATGGTGCATTCTGGCCCAGATACTGTGGTTTTTCCATGGGCTTCTCAAGCCACAGACCAGGAGATTCCCTTGGGTACCTACTCATCCAGGGCCCTGGGTTTCAAGCACAAAACTGGGTGGCTGTTTGGGCAGAAACCCAGCTAGCTGAAGGAGATTATTTTTTATATAACCCAGTGGCACCAGGAACACCAGCAATACAAAACCATTCACTCTCCTGGAAAGGGAGCTGAAGCCAGGGAGCCAAGGGGTCTAGCTCAGCAGATCCCATGCCATGGAGCCCTTCAAGCTAAGATCCACTGGCTTGAAATCCTTGCTGCTAGCACAGCAGTCTGAAGTTGACCTGGGATGCTTGAGCTTGGTGGGGGGAGGGCCATCTGCCGTTACTGAGGTTTCAGTAGGCCGTTTTTCCCTCACAATATAAACAAAACCACCTGGAAGATTGAACAGGGCGGAGCCCACCACAGCTCTGCAAAGCCACTATAGCCACACTACCTCTCCAGATTCCTCCTCTCTGGGCAGGGCATCTCCAAAAGAAAGGCAGCAGCCCCAGTCAGGGGCTTATAGATAAAACTCCCACCTCCCTGGGACAGAGCACCTGCAGGAAGAGGCAGCTGTGGGCACAGCTTCAGTAGACTTAAACGTTCAGTAGACTTAAACGTTCTGAAGAGAGCAGTGGATCTCCCAGTACAGCCTTCAAGCTCTGCTAAGGGACAGACTACCTTCTCATGTTGGTCCCTGACCCCCATGCCTCCTCACTGGGAGACATCTCCCAGCAGGGATCAACAGACACCTCGAACAGAAGAGCACCAGCTGGCATCTGGCAGCTGCCCCTCTGGGATTAAGCATCCAGAGGAAGGGAGAGGCAGCAATCTTTGCTGTTCTACAGCCTCCTCTGGTGATACCCAGGAAAACAGGGTCTGGAGTGGGCCTACAGCAAACTGCAGCACACCAGCAGCAGAGGGGCCTAACTGTTAAAAGGAAAACTAACAAACAGAAAACAATAACATCAACATCAACAAAAAGGGAATCCACACATAAATCACTTCCAAAGGTCTCCAACATCAAAGACCAAAGGTAGATAAATCCAAGAGGACATGAAAAAACCAGCTCAAAAAGGCTGAACATTCCAAAAGACAGAATGCCTCTTCACCAAAGGATCACAACTCTTCACCAGCAAGGGAACAAAACTGGATGGAAAATGAGTTTGACGAATTGACAGAAGTAGGCTTCAGAGGTGGGTAATAACCAACTCCTCTGAGCTAAAGGAGCATGTACTAACCCAACGCAAGAAAGCAAAGGAACTTGAAAAAAGATTAGAGGAAATTGCTAACTAGAATAACCAGTTCAGAGAAGAACATAAATGACCTGATAAAGCTGAAAATCACAGCATGAGAACTTCATGAAGCATAACTGAAAGTAAAACACACTGCAGCAAATGCAAAAGAACAGAAATCATAACAGTCTCTCAGACACAGTGCAATCAAATTGGAACTCAGAATTAAGAAACTCTCAAAACGACACAACTACATGGAAACCAAACAACCTACTCCTGAATGACTACTGGGTAAATAATGAAATTAAGGCATAAATAAATAAGTTCTTTGAAACCAATGAGAAAAAACACGCAGTGTACTAGAATCTCTGGGACACAGCTAAAGCAGTGAAAAATTTATGGCACTAAAAGCCCACAGGAGAAAGTGGGAAAGATCTAAAATCAACACCCTAATAACACAATGAAAAGAACTAGAGAAACAAGAGAAAACAAATACAAAAGCTAGCAGAAGGCAAAAAATAACTAAGATCAGAGCAGAACTGAAGAACACAGAGACATGAAAAACCCTTCAAAAATCAATGAATCCAGGAGGTGGATTTTGAAAAGATTAACAAAATATATAGAACACTAGCCAGACTAATAAAGAAGAAAAGAGAGAAGAATCAAATAGACACAATAAAAATTGAAAAAGGAGCAGTCACCACTGATCCTACAGAAATACAAACCACCATCAGAGAACACTATAAACACCATTATGCAAATAAACTAGACAATCTAGAAGAAATGGATGAATTCCTGGACACATCCACCCTCCAAAGACTAAACCAGAAAGAAGGCAAATCCCTGAATAGACCAATAACAAGTTTGGAAATTGAGGCAATAATTAATAGCCTATGAACCAAAAAACACCCAGGACCAGATGGATTCACAGCCAAATTCTACCAGAGGTAAAAACAGGAGCTGGTACCATTTTTTCTGAAACTATTCCAAAAAATAGAAAAAGAGGGACTCCTCCCTAAATCATTTGATGAGACCAACATCATCCTGATACTAAAACCTGGAAGAGAAGCACACAAAAAAATTTCAAGCCAATATTCCTGATGAATAACGATGCGAAAATTCTCAAAAAAATACTGGCAAACTGAATTCAGCAGCACATCAAAAAGCTTATCCACCATGATCAAGTCGGCTTCATCCCTGGGCTGCAAAGCCATTTCAACATACATAAATCAATAGACATAAACCATCACATAAACAGAATCAATGACAAAATTCACATGATTATCTCAATAGATGCAGAAAAGACCTTCAATAAAATTCAACATTCCTTCACAATGAAAACTCTCAATAAACCAGGTATTGATGGAATGTATCTCAAAATAATAAGAACTATTTACAACAAACCTACAGCCAATATCATACTGAATGGGCAAACCTGGAAGTATTGATGGAATGTATCACAAAAAAATAAACTAGGTATTGATGGAACATACCTCAAAATAATAAGAGCTACTTATGACAAACCCACAGCCAATATCGTACTGAATGGGCAAAAGCTGGAATCAGTTTCTTTGAAAACAGGCACAAGACAAGCATGCCTTCTCTCATCACTCCTGTTGAACATAATATTGGAAATTCTGTTCAAGGCAATCAGGACAGACAAATAAAGGGTATTCACATAGGAAGAGAGAAAGTCAAATTGTCTCTGTTTGCAAATGACATGATTGTATATTTAGAAAACCCCAGCGTCTCAGCCCAAAATCTCCTTAAGCTGATAAGCAACTTCAGCAATCTCAGGATACAAAATCAACGTTTAAAAATCACAAGCATTCCTATACACCAATAATAGACAAACAAAGGGCCTAATCATGAGTGAACTCCCATTCACAATTGCTACAAAGAGAATAAAATACCTAGGTATACAACTTACAAGGGATGTGAATGACCTCTTCAAGGAGAACTACAAACCACTCCTCAAGGAAACAAGAGAGGACACAAAGAAATGGAAGAATATTCCGTGCTCATGGATAGAATCAATATCGTGAAAATGGCCATAATGTCCAAAGTAATTTATAGATTCAATGCTATCCCCATCAAGTTACCACTGACCTTCTTCACAGAATTAGAAAAAAAATATTTTAAATTTCATATGGAGGGGGGTGGAGCCAAGATAGCTAAATAGGAAAAGCTCCAGTCTACAGCTCCCAGCGTGAGCGACAGAAGACAGGTGATTTCTGCATTTCCAACTGAGGTACCAGGTTCATCTCACTGGGCAGTGTTGGAAAGTGGGTGCAGGACAGTGGGTGCAGTGCACCGAGTGTGAGCCAAAGCAGGGCGAGGCATTGCCTCACCTGGAAAGCACAAGGGATCAGGGAATTCCCTTTCCTAGTCGAAGAAAGCAGTGACAGATGGCACCTGGAACATCGGGTCACTCCCACCCTAATACTGCACTTTTCCAATGGTCTTAGCAAATGGCACACCAGGAGATTATATCCTGCGCATGGTTCAGAGGGTCCTACACCCATGGAACCTCGCTCATTGCTAGCACAGCAGCCGGAGATCAAACTGCAAGGTGGCAGCCAGACTGGGGGAGGGGCGCCCACCATTGCCGAGGCTTCAGTAGGTAAACAAAGCAGCCGGGAGGCTTGAACTTGGTGGAGCCCACTGCAACTCAAGGAGGCATGACTGCCTCTGTAGACTCCACCTCTGGGGGCAGGGCATTGCCAAACAAAAGGCAGCAGAAACCTCTGCAGACTTAAATGTCCCTGTCTGACAGCTCTGAAGAGAGTAGTGGTTCTCCCAGCATGCAGCTGGAGATCTGAGAATGGACAGATTGCCTCCTCAAGTGGGTCCCTGACTCCTGAGTACCCTAACTGGGAGACACCCCAAGCAGGGGCAGACTGACACCTCACATAGCCGGGTACTCCTCTGAGACAAAACTTCCAGAGGAACGATCAGGCAGCAACATTTGCAGTTCAACAATATCCACTGTTCTGCAGCCTCTGCTGCTGATACCCAGGCAAACAGGGTCTGGAGTGGACCTCCAGCAAACTCCAGCAGAGCTGCAGCTGTGGGTCCTAACTGTTAGAAGGAAAACTAACAAACAGAAAGGACATCCACACCAAAACCCCATCTGAACATCACCATCATCAACGACCAAAGGTAGATAAAACCACAAAGATGGGAAAAAACAGAGCAGAAAAACTGGAAACTCTAAAAATCAGAGTGCATCTCCTCCTCCAAAGGAACGCAGCTCCTCACCAGCAATGGAACAAAGCTGGACAGAGAATGACTTTGACGAGTTGAGAGAAGAAGGCTTCAGACGATCAAACTACTCTCAGCTAAAGGAGGAAGTTCGAACCCATGGCAAAGAAGCACATCAAAAAGCTTATCCACCATGATCAAGTGGGCTTCATCCTTGGGATGCAAGGCTGGTTCAACATATGTAAATCAGTAAACGTAATCCAGCATATAAACAGAACAAAAGACAAAAACCACATGATTATCTCAATACATGCAGAAAAGGCCTTTGACAAGATTCAACAGAACTTCATGCTAAAAACTCTCAATAAATTAGGAATTGATGGGACGTATTTCAAAATAATAAGAGCTATCTATTACAAACCCACAGACAATATCATACTGAATGGGCAAAAACTGGAAGCATTCCCTTTGAAAACTGCACAAGACAGGAAGCCCTCTCTCACCACTCCTATTCAACATAAAGTTGGAGGTTCTGGCCAGGGCAATCAGGCAGCAGAAGGAAATAAATTGTATTCAATTAGGAAAAGAGGAAGTCCAATTGTCCCTGTTTCCAGAAGACATGATTGTGTATCTAGAAAACCCCACTGTCTCAGCCCAAAATATCCTGAAGCTGATAGGCAACTTCAGCAAAGTCTCAGGACACAAAATCGATGTGCAAAAAGCACAAGCATTCTTATACACCAATAACAGACAAACAGAGAGCCAAATCATGAGGGAACTCCCATTCACAATTGCTTCAAAGAGAATAAAATACCTAGGAATCCAACTTACAAGGGACATGAAGGACCTCTTCAAGGAGAACTACAAACCACTGCTCAATGAAATCAAAGAGGATACAAACAAATGGAAGAACATTCCATGCTCAAGGGTAGGAAGAATCAATATTGTGAAAATGGCCATACTGCCCAAGGTAATTTATAGATTTAATGCCATCCCCATCAAGCTACCAATGACTTTCTTCACAGAATTGGAAAAAACTACTTAAAAGTTCATATGGAACCAAAAAAGAGCCTGCATTGCCAAGTAAATCCTAAGCCAAAAGAGCAAAGCTGGAGGCATCACGCTACCTGACTTCAAATTATACTACAAGGCTACAGTAACCAAAACAGCATGGTACTGGTTCCAAAACAAAGATATAGACCAATGGAACAGAACAGTGCCCTCAGAAATAGTGCCACATGTCTACAACCATCTGATCTTTGACAAACTTGACAAAAACAAGAAATGTGGAAAGGATTCCCTATTTAATAAATGGTGCTGAGAAAACTCACTACCCATATGTAGAAAGCTGAAACTGGATCCCTTCTTTACATCTTATACAAAAATTAATTCAAGATGGATTAAAGACTTAAATGTTAGACCTAAAACCATAAAAACCCTAGAAGAAAACCTAGGCAATACCATTCAGGACCTTGGCATGGGCAAGGATTTCATGTCTAAAACACCAAAAGCAATGGCAACAAAAGCCAAAATTGTCAAATGGGATCTAATTAAAGTAAAGAGCTTCTGCACAGCAAAAGAAACTACCATCAGAGTGAACAAGCAACCTACAGAATGGGAGAAAGTTTTTGCAATGTACTCATCTGACAAAGGGCTAATATCCAGAATCTACAAGGAACTCAAACAAATTTATAAGAACAAAACAACCCCACCAAAAAGTGGGCAAAGGATATGAACAGACACTTCTCAAAAGAAGACATTTATGCAGCCAAAAAACATGAAAAAATGCTCATCATCACTGGCCATCAGACAAATGCAAATCAAAACCTCAATGAGATACCATCTCACACCAGTTAGAATGGCGATCATTAAAAAGTCAGGAAACAACAGTTGCTGGAGAGGATTTGGAGAAATAGGAACACTTTTACACTGTTGGTGGGACTGTAAACTAGTTCAAGCATTGTGGAAGTCAGTGTGGTGATTCCTCAGGGATCTAGAACTAGAAATACCATTTGACCCAGCCATCTGATTACTGGTTATATACCCAAAGGATTATAAAACATGTTGCTGTAAAGACACATGCACACGTATGTTTATTTCAGCACTATTCACAATAGGAAAGACTTGGAACCAACCCAAGTGTGCAACAATGATAGACTGGATTAAGAAAATGTGGCACATACACACCATGGAATACTATGCAGCCATAAAAATGATGAGTTCGTGTCCTTTTTAGGGACATGGGTGAAGTTGGAAACCATCATTGCAAACTATTGCAAGGAGAAAAAATCAAACACTGTGTGTTCTCACTCACAGCTGGGAATTGAATAAGAGAACCCATGGACACAGGAAGGGGCACATCACACACTGGGGCCTGTTGTGGGGTGGGGAGGGGGGGATAGCGTTTGGAGATATACCTAATGTTAAATGATGAGTTACTGGGTGCAGCACAACAACATGGCACATGTATACATATGTAACTAACCTTTGCATTGTGCACATATACCCTAAAACTTAAATTATAATAAAAAATAAAATAAAAATAAATAAATAAATAAATTTCATGTGGAACAAAAAAAGAGCCCATATAGCCAAGGCAATCCTAAGCAAAAGGTACAAAGCTGGAGGCATCATGCTACCTGACTTCAGTCAATACTACAAGGCTACAGTAACCAAAACAGCATGGTACTAGTACCAAAACAGGTGTATAGACCAATGGAACAAAACAGAGGCCTCAGAAATAACGTCACACATCTACAACTAACTGATCTTTGACAAACCTGACAAAAACAAACAATGGGGAAATGATTCCCTATTTAATAAACAGTGTTGGAAAAACTGGCTAGCCATAGGAAGAAAACTAAAACTGGACCCATTGTTTAAACCTTATACAAAAATTAACTCAAAATTGATTAAAGATTTAAACATAAGACCTAAAACCATAAAAACCCTAGAAGAAAACCTAGGCAATACCTTTCAGGACATAGGCACGGGCAAAGACTTCATGACTAAAACAGAAAAAGCAATGGCAACAAAAGCTAAAATTGACAAAGGGATCTAATTAAACTGAAGAGCTTCTGCACAGAAAAAGAAACTATCATGAGATTGAACAGGCAACCTACAGAATCAGATTATAATTTTGCAATCTATCCATCTGACAAAGGGATAATATCCAGAATCTACAAGAAACTTAAACAAATTTACAAGAAAAAACAACCCCATCCAAAAGTGGGCAAATAATATGAACAGACACTTCTCAAAAGAAGATATTTATCTGGCCAAAAAACATGTAAAAAGAAGCTCATCATACTGTTCATTAGAGAAATGCAAAACAAAACCACAATTAGATACAATCTCATGCCAGTTACAATGGTGATCTTTAAAAAGTTGGAAAACTTCAGATGCTGGAGAGGATGTGGAGAACTAGGAAAGCTTTTACACTGTTGGTGGAAATGTAAATTAGTTCAACCACTGTGGGAGACAGTGTGGCAATTATTCAATTTTCTAGATCCAGAAATACCATTTGACCCAGGAATCCCATTACTGGGTATATACCTAAAGGATTATAAATCATTCTACTATAAAGACACATGCACATGTATGTTTACTGCAGCACTATTTACAATAGCAAAGACTTGGAATCAACCAAAATGCCCTTCAATGATAGACTAGATAAAGAAAATGTGGCTCATATACACCATGGCATACTATGCAGCCATCAAAAAGCATGAGTTCATGTCCTTTGCAGGGATATGAATGAAGCTGGCAACCATCATTCTAAGCAAACTAACACAAGAACAGCAAACCAAACACTGCGTGTTCTCACTTATAAGTGGGAGATGAACAATGAGAACACGTGGGCACAGAGAGGAGAACATCACACACAGTGGTCTGTTGGGGGGTGGTGGTCTAGGGGAGGGATAGCATTAGGAGAAATACATAATATAGATGACGGGTTGATGGGTGCAGCAAACCACCATGGCACATGTATACATATGTAAGAAACCTGCATGTTCTGCACATGTATCCCAGGACTTAAAGTATAATAATAATAAAGAAAGAATAAAAGACTAATTTCAACAAGAAGATCTAACTATCCTAAATATACATGTACCTAAACAAGAGCATCCAGACTCATAAAGCAAATTTTTAGACACCTGTGAAGAGACTTAGATAACTACACAATAATAGATGAAGACTTCAACACCTTTCAACAGCTTACTGACAGTATTAGATCATCAAGGCAGATAACTAAAGAAGATATTCAAGACCTTAACTGGACACTTGACTAAATGGACATAATAGACATCTACAGAACTCTCCATCCCAAAATAAGAGAATATACAGTCATCTCATCTGCACATGGCACATACTCTAAAATCAACCACACAATTGGACATAAAACAATCCTCTGGAAATTAAAAAAAAATAAACAAACCAGCCGTTGGTCACAGACCACAGTGTAATAAAAATATGAAATAATAAAAAATGAATCACTTAAAAACAAAATTACATTTAAATTAAACAACTTGCTTCTGAATGACTTTTGGGTAAACAATAAAATCCTGAAGTTCTTTGAAACTAGTGAGAACAAGTATACAAAATATTAGAATCTCTGGTATACAGCTAAAACAGTATTAAGAGAGAAGTTTATAGCTGTAAATGCACACATGAAAAAGCTAGAAAGATCTCAGTTAACAACCTAACATCATAACTAGAGGACCTAGAGTAACAATGGCAAACCAACCACAAAACTAGCAGAAGATGGGAAAGAAACAAAATTGAAGCTGAACTGAAGAGAATTAAGATGCAAAAAATAAATAAATAAAAAAGATTTTTAAAAATCCAGGAGTTGGACCTTTGAAAAATTGATGACAGACCGCCAGCTAGATGAATAGAGAAAAAAGAGAGAAAAGATCCAAATAAATACAGTTAGAAATGACAAAGGGACATTACAACTGACCCCACGAAAATACGACAACAACAACAAAAAAAACCTTCAGGGACTACTACAGACACGTCTATGCACACAAGCTAGAATATCTAGAAGAAATAGGTACATTTCTGGACACATACAACCTTCTAAGATTGAATCAGGAGAAGTGTATCCTTGAACAGACCAATAATGAGTTTCAAAATTGAATCAGTAATAAAAAGCCTACCAACAAGGAAAAGCACAGGACCAACCAAATGGATTCACAGCCAAATTCTACCAGAAGTCTAATGCTAGCAATTTCTCAAAAACTCACGTCAGAATTACCATTTGACCTAGCAGTCCCATTACAGGGTATATATCCAAATGAATAGAAACCACTTTACCATAAAAACACATGTACACGTATGTTTGTTGCAGCACTATCCACAATATTGAAGTCATGGAATCAACCTAAATGCTCAAAACCAACTGGATTTAAAAATGTGGTACATATTCAACATGGAATACTACACAGTCATAATAAAGAATGAGATCATGTCCTTTGCAGCAACATTGTTGGAGTTGGATGCCTTTATCCTAATCGAACATAGAGGAAGAGAAAATCACATGTTCTCACTTTTTAGTGGGAGATAAACATTGATGACTGTGGACACAAAAAAGGAAACAACAGAAACTGGACCTACTTGTACGTGGAAGAAGGGAGGAAGGTGAAGATAAAAAAAATCTACCTATTGGGTATTATCCTTATTACCTGTGTGGCAAAATAATATGTACACCAACCTCCCATGACATACAATTTACCTATATAACAAACCTGCACATTTACCCCTGAATGTAAAATAAAACCTACAAAATAAGTGAATAAAAAGTCAAAGCTTGTTATACTGGATATAAAAAATAAAAAAAATCAACAATATAAAAACATTTTTATCACCATTCAAAGGCATATTAGTAAAATTATACTCACATAAACTACCAACCCATTTTTATTTTGCTAACGAAAATTAAATTCAAATTTCCTGTGACGATGTGAATGTATTTTTTGTGAATCTGAACAATTGTATATCAAATATTTGTTGAAAACAGTGGTGAAGTTCTAATTTAAATAATATGCTTTCATTGTAAGAGTAGTCACTCTAGATTCCAAAACATAGGACAACAGTTGGAAAGAAGGAGGGATAAAAACACGGATTTTGATTTGGGGTAGTTCCTTGGAATGGAGATAGTGAGTTCTTGCCCATCTCTACTTGTGTTGCTTTGCTCTGTATACCAAGATGGGCTTCCTAAACAAGAACTCCCTTTGCTCACCTTAACTAGAACTATCTACAGTGTCTAATCCCTAACAGCTATGAGGATGTGATCTGAGAAATGATAGTGACAACAAACATGTTAAAACAAATTTTGGGGTTACTATAATCAGTGGTATTCTGAATGTGTTTTAAGCCATATATCTTTTGCTTGGAAAGTATAAGTCCTTGCCTTGCCCACATATACCCCTATGTGTATCATTTTTCCTACTTCACACTTAATTGCACATAATAATCCTCAAAACCAAAGTAGAAAAGAGAGAAAGGTAGTGTGCTGTATAAGCTCACACTCTCCTTTTTTCCACTTTCTCTTCAGTTGAAAATTCTACAGCAACTTTGATCTATGAGTGGAAACAGGGAAGGGCATATGAAGCCACCTATACCAGGAATCGGAATTTGTACATTAACTGCTTGCATGACCCTGGCAGCTCTTTTGCTTTCTCTGAGACCAAGAAAACCTTTTGTTTTGTTTTGTTTTGTTTTCTTGAAAGCAAGAAAATTAAAGATGTATTCTTTATGGCTAATTCTCTATTAGATATAATGTTTTATACACTTTACCTTCTCAAACAAGTTTGTTGGTATTCAAATACCCTATAGTTTTATTTTTTGTGTGCTTTTGATATGTCTATTTTGAAAAGAGATGTATTAAAGACTCCACTATGGAGAAATAGAAACGCTTTTACACTGTTGGTGGGAGTGTAAATTAGTTCAACCATTGTGGAAGACAGTGTAACAATTCCTCAAGGATCTAGACCCAGAAATACCATTTGACCCAGCAATCCCAATACTGGGTGTATACCCAAAGGATTATAAATCATTCTACTATAAAGACACATGCACATGTATGTTTATTGCAGCAAAATTCACAACAGCAAAGACTTGGAACCAACCCAAATGCCCATCAATGATAGACTGGATTAAGAAGATGTGGCACATATATACCATGGAATGCTATGCAGCCATAAAAAAGGATGAGTTCATGCCCTTTGCAGGGACATGGATGAAGCTGGAAACCATCATTCTCAGCAAACTAACACAGTAACAGAAAACTAGACACCACATATTCTCACTCATAAGTGGAAGTCGAACAATGAGAAAACATGGACAGAAGGAGAGGAACATCACACACCACGGCCTGTGTAGGGGTGGTGATCTAGGGGAGGGATAGCATTAGGAGAAATATCTAATGTAGATGATGGGTAGATGGGTGCAGCAAACCACCATATCATGTGTGTACCTATGTAGCAAGCCTGCCCGTTCTGCACATGTATCCCAGAATTTAAAGTATAATTTAAAAAATAAATACTCCACTATGATTGTAAATTTTCTGGTTCCACCTAACATTTCTTGCAGTTTTGTTTTTTACATTTTGAAATCATGTTGGGAGGATAGAGGATGGTAACTATTACCATATCTTCCTCCTGGACAATATAATGCATATCTATTTGGTTTTAAAATAGATTTAGATACAACTACAGTTTTTTTTTACATGGATATATGGCATAGTGGTGAAGTCTGGGCTTTTGGTGTAGTCATCACCCAAATTGTGTATATTGTACCCATTAAGCAATTTATCATTTCTCACCCACACCCATTTTTCCACCTTTTCAAGTTTCCAATGACTATTATTCCACTCTCTATGTCCATGTGTACAAATTATTTAGCTTCCACTTACACGTAAGAGCATGTGGTAGTTGACTTTCTGTTTCTGAGTTATTTTACTTAATGTAATAGTCCCCAGTACTACTCATGTTACTGCAAAGTAGATTATTTCATTATTTTTTATGGTTGAGTAGGGTTCCATGCCATATATATATATGATCATATATATGATCTATATGATCTATGTGATCTATGTGATCATATATATGATCTATGTGATCACATATATGATCTATATGATCTATGTGATCATATATATGATCTATGTGATCATATATATGATCTATGTGATCATATATATGATCTATGTGATCTATATCATCATATATATGATCTATATGATCTATATCATCATATATATGATCTATATGATCTATATGAGATCTATATATGATCTATATGATCTATATGATCAATATATTATCTATATATATAGGATATATATGATATATATATAGGATATATATGATATATATATAATATTTTTTATCCAATATTTTGTTGACGGACACTTAAGTTTTTTTCCATGTCCTTGATATTTTATATAGTGTTGTGGTAAACACATGAATCTAGCTATCTTTTTAATTTCTTTTCCTTTGGGTAAATACTGAGTAGTGAGATTAGTGGATCAAATGATAGTTGTGTTTTTAGTTCTTTGAGAAATATCTTTTCTGTTTTCCAAAGAGATTGTACCAATATAAATTCACACTAACAGTGTAAAAGGGTCTCCTTTTCTCCATATCCTTGCCAACATCTGTTATATATTGACTTTTTAATAATAGCCATTATGACTAGTGTAAGATGGTATCTCACTGTGGTTTTAATTTGCATTTCCCTGAAAATTAGTAATGTGGAGCATTTTTTCATATGCTTCTTGGCCATTTACATGTCTTTTTCAAAATGTCTATTAGTGTCTTTTACCTACTTTTTAGTGGGGCTTTTTGTTGTTGTTGATTTGCTTGAGTTCCTCATAGATTCCGGATGCCAGCTTTTCATCAGATGCATAGTTTAAAGATATTTTCTCCCATCCTGCAGATTTTCTCTTCATATTGTTGATTATTTCTCTTGCTATGCAAAAGCTTTTTAGTTTCATTGTCTCATTTTTCTATTTTTTGTCGCATTTGCTTTTGAGATCTTAGTCATGAATTTTTTGTCAGAGGCCATGTCCAGAAGAACTTTTCCCAGATTATTTTTGAGTATTATTATAGTTTCAAGTCTTATATTTAAGTCTTTAATCAATCTTGAGTTAATTTTTGTATATGGTGAGGAATGGTGGTCCAGTTTTATTCTTCTGCACATGGCAATCCAATTTTCCCAGCACCAATTATTGAAGAGGGTGTTCCCAGTGCATGTTTTTGTTGAATTTGTCAAACATCAGTTGGTTGTAGGTATGTCACTTTATTTCTTCATTATCTATCCTATTTTTTAAATCTATATCTTTATTTTTATACGAGTATCATGGTGTTTTCATTACTATAGTGTTGTAGTATAATTTGATGTCAGGTAATGTGATGCTTCCAGCTTTGTTCTTTTTGCTTAAGATTGTTTTGGCTATTCAGGTTTTTTGTTGTTGTTGTTCCATGTGAATTTTAGGATCATTTTTCAAATCATGTTAAAAATGATGTTGGTATTCTGATAGGAATTTTATTGAATCTGTAAATTGCTTTGAGCAGTATGGTAATCTTAGTGATTTTTTTCTCCAATCCATGAACATGGAAAGTATTCCATTTGTTTGTATCTTCTGCAATTTCTTTAATCAGTGTCTTATAGTTTTTGGCAGAGATCTTTTACTTCCTTTGTTAAATATATTCCTAGGTATCTTATTTTTTGTAGCCATTGTAAATGGTATTAACCTATTAATTTGGTTCTTGTATTGATCATTATTGTTGCATAGAAATGCTGCTGATTTCTGAACACAGATTTTGATTCCTGAAACTTTACTGAATTCAGTGATCAAATCTAGGAGTCTTTTAGTGAACTCTTTAGGGTATTCTAGGTATACAATTATATCATTGTTAAACAGGAATAATTTTACTTCCTTCTTTTCAATTTGGATACATTTTATTTCTGTCTTTTGCCTGATTGCTTTGTCTAAGGCTTCCAACACTATGTTGAATAGGAGTGGGGAAATTTGGCATTCTTGGGTTTTTTTTTCAGTTCTTAAGAGATATGATTTCAACTTTTCCCCATCCAATATGATATTGTCTCCAGGTTTTTTATATATGGCTTTTATTGTTTTGAGGTATGTTCCTTCTATGCCTAGTTTGTTGAGGGTTTTTATGATAAAGAAAGGCTGAATAAAATTATTTGTCTATACCTATTGACATGACCTTAGCCTTACTTGTTATTAATTTTGTTTATGTGGTAAATCACATTTATTTATTTGCATATGTTAAACCATCCTTGCATTCCTTGAATAAAATCCACTTGATCATGATGTATTATCTTTTTGATGTGCTATTGAATTTTGCTTGCTAGTATTTTGTAGAGAATTTTTGCATCTATGTTCATCATAAATATTGATCTGTAGTTTTCCTCTTTTTATTGTGTTCTCATCTTGCTTTGGTATCTAGATCATGCTGCTGTAGTAGATGAGCGAGGAAGGATGTCATCCTTCCCAATTTTTTGGAATGATTTCAGAACGATTGACATCAGTTCTTCTTTGCATGTCTGGTAGAATTTGACTGTGCATCTGTCTTGCCTGGGATTTTTTGTTTAGAGGTATTTTATTACTGGATAAATATCACTATTTGTTACTGGTCTGTTCAAAATTTCCACTTTTTCTTAGTTCAATCTTGGAAAGTTGTACATTTTCAGAGATTCATCTATTTCCTCTGGATTTTCTTTACATACATTTTTATTTCCAAAAGTTCTATTTTGTTTTTCTAAATATATATCCCTTTGGTAAATTTCTCATTCATATCCTAAATTAATTAATTAATTTTCTGATTACTTTGTATTTGTTTTCATATTTTTCTTGCATTTCACTGAGCTTCTTTAATATCAATATTTTGAATTCGTTTTCTGGTATTTAAAATTGCATTTTTGTTATGATCCACTGCTACAGAGCTATTTTGATCCTTTGGGGGTCTCACACAACTCTGTTATTTTATACTTCCAGAATTATTATTCTCATTCCTTCTCATCTGGAGAAATTGTCATGTCTTTTTATTTTTTAATATACTTTCATTTGGTCAGGACTTTTTAATATTTTCCTTTGAAATGTGACTATAATATATGTTGAGTGGGCTTGTTTGGCTTTAGTTCTGAATGGTCTCAGTGTCAAAGACTTTGTATAAATTCCTTTGTTACAGACTGCCTAGTGTGGTGGATTTCTCAAGTGCTGTTTGTACTAGTGGTATACTGGACATGTAAGCATGCTCATGGCATCCTGGAGAGCTGAGGTGGCAGAGGTCTGCATAAGCTCTTCTTGTTTCCAAGCTCTGTGCACTTACATTAGCAGATTTTGTATTAGATTGTGCAGTTTGACCCCATGGCAGTAAGTGGCACTGGCAGGCAATAGCTAGCTGTGGTGGTAGCAAGCAGTAGGGTTTATGCTTGACCTTTTTTTTTCCAGAAAGAAGCTCTCTAATGTCTCAAGCAGTGGGCTGTTCTGTAGAACACACAGTGGCCTGGGCTTTGTGCTCAGCTTCAGAAGGGGTCACAGCTGGGCAGAGCTGGGTTGGGCTGGCCTGCCCGCAGGTATGCTAATATCAGGCACAGACAACAGCCCTGGTGGGGGTGGCAGGGGACTTTCCTAGCCTCTCTATGATTTCCTCAATTGTACATAACTTAGTGTGGTGGCTTTCTCAAATGTTAGTTGTAGTAGTAATTTACCAGGTGGATAAGTAGGCTCAAGTCTTCCTGAGTATCTGGTGTGGTGTGGGCAATGATGATAGTAGAGGTTACAAAATGCCTGTTTCCTTTCTGATTACTGTGCAATTGTGTCAACAGATGTTGTAATGGGCTGTGTAGATGCTATAATGGGCTGTGTGATTAGCTGTGAGGTGGGGCTGGGCCAAGAAAGCCCAAATTCAGGCTTCTTGACATCAAGTGCAAACACTAGCCCTGACAGTAGTCAGAAGATAGTTCTCAGGCTGCCGGTGCTATGTTCGAGGGAGGACAGGTGCAACATCTGCAATGCAAAAGAGCCCACACAGGGAAAGAAGGGCAGCTCATGCTCCATAACCTAGCAGGCAACAGTGAAATCTGACTCATTCCCATACTATCAATCTTGTGGAGCCCCCTATTATGCCTTGCCACTGGCAGAAAGCTAAAACAGTTATCTAAGTTACAAGCAGTCTGTCTTCAGACCAGAGAAGTGCCCCAGTCCACAAAACTCCTTGCCCAGCACAAAATCCATGGCTCCCAAACCACACCCCTTTCAGTCCAGTCCTGTGAAGGGGGGTTGCCCAACTCCTGTGCCTGTGGCTCCATCTCATGCCACACTCACCTCTGAAGTCTGATTCTGGGGGTTCTTCCCCAACTCAAGACTAAATCTCAAATCTCAGTCCAGAGACTCTCCAAACCAATGACTGCTGCTTGTGCTGTCTGGGAGGTTCCCATGCAGCCCACTGTGAGTTAGAATCAGGAATGATCATGCTTTATTTGTGCTAGGGTCTGGAAACATGTGCAAAAGACTTCCCACTGCCACTCCTTCTCACAGTCTCCCCACTGCTCCTCAAGTCAGATTCAGTACTGGGTAGGGTCAAAGAGCTCCCTTGTGGCCTGGATTGCCTGGCTCTCCAGTGGAAATATGTGTCAGAGAGACATTTCCTACCCTTCTTGTGCATTGGGGAGTCACTCCCAGTTTTCTGCCAGACCCATGGCATGGTCTGCTGCCTGCCATGTTTTTCAAAGTATCTGAAGTTTCTTTTGTTTTTATGTTGAGCTCCTGTGTTTCTTCTTGGATAAAAGTCCACAGCATTAATCTCTACACACAATTTTGCTATTTCCAAGTAAATGAGATGCAACAACAAAGCCTCTAATCTGTCATCTTAGAAGGAAAAAAGCCACGTTAATCCATTTCTATCATCTAATAATTTTACCATGAATTCTATTTTGTCTAAAATTCAGGTTGCTACATACGCCTGGTATATACTTTTACATCCTTATTTTTTTCCAATTTATGTCATTTTGTTTTAGGTACATTTCTTATAAACAGCTATGTTTGGGGGTTTATATTTTGTTTGTTTGCTTTGCCCAATCTGACAGTGTCTGGCTTCCAATAGAGAAATTTATTTTATTTTATTTTATTTTTATCAAAGTAATATGTGTGTGTAACACACACACACACACACACACACACACAAATAATAAAATTCCATTGTTCACAAGGGCTCATAATAAACTATCCTGAATGCCTGTTTTCTCCTTTATTCCTCAACATTTAAACATGTCTGTTTCTATTCTTGGGATAGTAACTTCCTTAACTCTAAGTAATTTACTTATTTTGGAATTTCTTGGTTTATTAGCTTTAGATGTCACTTATTTACTCTTTTGCAAGAAAAGTGAGAATTTAAGTCACACTCACTCTTCAAAGTTTTAATTATATTATTTTAGTTCATCTTGTTCCATCTGTATTTAAAAGTATCTCTCATCTGCCCATTATGCATTTTGTTGAACAATATGAAACTCCTAATTTTAGTTGAAAAATGGTTGGATATCAGAAAATTCAGATTGTTCAGCTTAATAAAAAGAAGCTAACAGTATTCCTATATTTTCTTTCACTTTTCTCCACCAATTTCCTCCTATCACCTTCTGTCAGCTGTGTCTTTAATTTTATAGTTGTGTAATGCTCCAAAATCATAATAAAATATTCCTTGCTATGTGTATAGGTTGAAAAATCAATAAACAACATGATTTACACTAGTATTAAAGAAAAATTGGGGCTGGGTATGATGGCTCTCTCCTGTAATCCCAGCACTTTGGGAGGCCAAGGCAGGTGGATCACGAGGTCAGGAGTTTGAGACCAGCCTGGCCAATATGGTGAAACCCCATCTCTACTAAAAATACAAAAATTAGCTTGACGTGGTGACACATGCTTGTAGTCCCAGCTGCTTGGGAGGCTGAGGCAGGAGAATTGCTTGAACCTGGGAGGTGGAGTTTGCAGTGAGCCAAGATCATGCCACTGCCCTCCAGCCTGGGTGACAGAGTGAGACTCCATCAAAAAAGAAAAAGGAAAAAAAAGAAAAAGAAAAATTGGAAGATAAATATGAGGAAATCTAGAACAAAGAGGAAGATTGTGACAATAAATACATGAGATATTGAGAAACAATTCAAGATGCACAACATCCAACTTACAGGAGTTCAAGACAGGAGAGAAGAAAAGAATAAGGCAAAGAAAACTATCAAGAAATTATATAAGGTTATATAAGGTTATATATGGTTTCTCATTGCTGAAATTGTTCAAATTGAAATGGCCCTTAGAGTGGTGACTGGAGTAAATAGGAAAAGACCCCGCAACATCGTGCATCTCAACAAAATTTTAGAGCAAGAATAAGGAGAAACTGGTAAAAATAAAAATTCCAAAGTAGGGGACAGGGACAGATAACATGAGAGAAATGAAAATTAGACTATCATCATATCTGTTATTAGTAAGTAGCACAAGATTCTAGGAGATAAGTATGTGGGAGAGATTCTGCGAAGTAGAATTGTTGATGCATAGTCTTTGAATATTTAAAACTTTTATAGGTACTATCAAATTATTCTCCTAAAATGCTTAAACAATTTATACTCCTAAAACCAGTGCATAACAATGTTCATTTCCCTTCATTCTCACTCACACTAAACAGTTATCAATTAAAACATTTTTTTGCCTTAGCTTCAATATGACAGGTGATAATTATTTTAATTTGCATTTGTGTGATGAAATTCAGCTTTTAAAAAAGTATTGACAATTGTGTTCTTTTAATATTTTTCTATAGAGTTTATATAAATTGTATTATTGTTTAAAATACTTGGTATTCTTCTCAATGGGGATCCTCCCTAGAATAGGCTTATATTCTTGTCTCACAGACATCAGACTTGGCTATGTGACTACCATGGTCAACGGAATGCATTTGGACATGAAATATGGCACTTAGGAGAAAGGTTTAAGAAACCTTTTATAATTCACCAACTTTTCTCTGCCATAAGATTAGTAATGTCCTAGATAGAGGCTGTTTTCTCACCTAGAGTTTTAAAGTGAAGATGACAGACAGCAGGGCCACAGCTGATCTGATAGAGACATGTAACCTGAGATGTAAACAAACATTTGTGGTCGTAAACTACAGGTATTTTTAGGCATTTTTTTTTACTCTAGTACAATTTAATGTAAGCTAACTGATACAGGGATGTTCATCTGTTATTTAATTAATTAGCAATAGATATTTTATACTAGATATATTCACCACTGTTTGTTGTATATGTTACAATTTTCAGTGTTTTGTATACATTTTAATTTTGTTTATTATATGTTATAATTCTTGTTATTCATTATGGGCTTTTAAGAAGTTTTACAGTATTTATATAGGCAAATCTGTCAATCATTTTTACTACAGTTTGTGGCTTTTATGCCATATTCAGAAAAAAACCTTTCCCCAAACCATGATTTTTAAAATCCTTATCAATATTTATTTTTAATACCTCTGGAGTTTCATTTTGTACATTTAAAATATTTAACTATTTGGTAAATTAATGTATTTCCAGTGGCCAGCTCATTGTTTCAATATCAATAAATTGTTAGTCTATCCTTTACCTAATAATTTAAAATATTTCCTGTGTTATATATTAAATTACATAAACTTGGACCTGTTTTAAACCTGTTATATGGTTTGGCTCTTCTGTCCCCATCCAAATCTCATTTTGAATTGTAATCCCCATGTGTCAAGGGAGGGACCTGATGGAATGTAATTGGATCACGGGGGCAGTTTTCCCCATGCTGTTCTCATGATAGGGAGTTCTCATGAGATCTGATGGTTTTAAAGTGTGGCACTTCCCCTTAGCTCCCTCTCTCTCTCTCCTGCCACCTTGTGAAGAAGATGCATGCTTCTGCTTTGCCTTTTGCCATAATTGTAAGTTTCCTGAGGCCTCCACAGCCATGCCATACTGAGAGTCAATTAAAACTACTTGATTTGAAAATTATCCAGTCTCAGGTAGTATCTGTATAGCAGTGTGAAAATGAGCTAATGCACTCTGTCCCAGTGTTCTGTCAGACTATTTCTGTACTTATATTATTTTAATTACCATGGATTTATGTTTTAATATTTGGTAGGACTGTCCCTCATTATTTAAAATTTTTTCAGAATTGAACTACTATTTTTAAATGTTTCATTTATGCAGGTAGTATTTAGAAATATTTAATTACATAAAAATAGAACCTTTATCATGTCATTCCACGGTTTAAAATACTCAGGCCTTTCCTCTTTATTATACCTTTTATGACTTGTCACAACAACCTCAGGTGAGGATCAGAGTACATAGCGAAGTGAGCGTTGAATTCCCAGTGGTGCTATGGGAAGCACTAACGTCATAATTGGAACCCATCTTTTACTTCCAGAGTACCCCAAAACGTATAGTGTATTCCAAAAGGTGAATGAACCTAGGGACTTCCTGATTTAATCTAATTATGGGGAAAGGAGCAAGTGAAGCAGATGAATGCTCCAGTCCTAGTCCCATAAACCAAATTGAACTTCCCATTTGTTATGACCCTGTAAACATATAAAAATCAAGCAGAAAAAACTAGATGGCACTCTAGGCTACTGGTTTTGGTATTGCTTTATTCTTCAAACAAAGTTGCATGTACATATTCAATACACAAGAAAAGAGACACTATTTAAATACAGGAGTTTTCTGTGCCACTTTTGCTGAAACCCTAGCACTCCAGGAAATACAATTAGACAACTCAGTGTTCTGCAACCTCCCCAAGAGATCTTGATTCTAATCTGCTTGTTTAGCAAATCCCATCATCCCATCCCTTTAACATACGGACTTTTAATTTCTCTAGTGAGAACTCCCAGCCACTCAGAGATCTGCCTCCTTCCAACCTCTTAAATGGATCAAGACTTGACCAGCTATACCTATTTTATTAGTGACAACTAAGGGGTAAGACTGGTTCCTTTATGATCACTGATGAGTGACATCAGCTAAAGCAGAAAATCAGGTAGTCTATGTATGAAACCTCCCAATTTTCTACTCTTCTCTTGCTCTCTTTTTCTTTCTCTTGTCATGGAGATTTTTTCAATATTTTTCTTTTGGTGGCAGTATTGCTCCACTGATAGAGCCATCTCTTTCTCCCACCTTTTGTTTTTGAAAAACACCTACAGTTGAAACAAGTATATTTCACTTGATAAAAGTATTTTTCATCTGGGATTTGCATCTAAGGGAGATTTTCCAGAACTTACCACTAATAATTCTCTGTCCAGGCTTTCTTGATTACATAGGAAAAGAAGATCAGACAGATTCCATGATCTACTTTCTGTTTCTTTTCTTCATGATTTTTTCTTTTTAATAACTTTTCTATAGCTGTAAAATATACACCAATCATTATATAAAATTTGAAAAACAGAAAATGTTAAAGACAAAAATAACATCATCATTTATCCCATAAACAAGAGAGAGCACTACTGTTAAAAATCTAAAGCAATCTCTCCAGTGAGTTTTCTTTGTGTACATTTTGATATAATTGTGATCACATTGTACACATAATTTAATTATCTGATTTTGTATTGTTTATATCTCATAAGCATGTTTACATATTCTTCTAAACTTTTTAAAAAGATTTTATAATTTAAAATTTTAATTATATCATTTAATGCCTGTGGAATTATCTACCATATAAATGTATCATCAGTTAATTGGGATTGCTTACAAAACGTTGGTATTTTAAATAATACCAACATAGATTGCTTATAAAACATTATTATTTTAAATAATATATAAATAATATTTCTATAAACTAAGTAAACTGAGTGCTTCCTTACTTGAATTTCAGGCAAAATGCATCCCTGAAAAAAGAAAGACTGGTTGATCCAAGTATCCACCTAATTGGAGAATGCCAATCTGTGAGGTATTTTATCATTTAGTCTCCAAAACTCACCCATTTAAGAAAGAGAAGAAATTCCTGTAGAACTTTTCCTGAGCACAAAAGTTTTGATCATTTTTTCTCTCAATTATGATCTATTCTGAAACAAACTAGCTGTGAATTTTTGAAATTGATTTACCCAGGGCTGTGATAAAATTGTGCCTTTCTAAAATGGTCCAAATCCATGGAATTGGCAACCTTGCACATATTTTTAAACAAAATTACTCTTCTCCTAGCCAAGAAAATCTATCCTCCAGAATCAAAGAATTTTTGATGATGAGGGTCACCTTAAATAATGAGATACATGCATACATCATTTTATTGCTCTTCACTTTATTGCAATTCACAAATATTGCTTTCAGGTTTGTGGCAACCATGTACCAAGAAAGTCTATCATTGTCATTTTTACAACACCATGTATTCACTTATTGTTTCTTTGCTACAATTTGGTAATTCTCAAAATATTTCCAACTTTTTCATTATTATTGTGTCTGTTGTGGTAATCTGTAACCAGTGATCTTTGCTGTTACTGTCGTAATTTTTTTTTTTTTCTTTTCAGGCAGAGTCTTGTTCTCTCTCCCAGGCTGGAGTGCAGTTGCGTGATCTCAGCTGACTGCAAACTCTGCCTCCGGAGCTCAAGCAATTCTCCTGTCTCAGCTTCCTGAGTAGCTGGTATTACAGGTGACCCCCACCATGACTGGCTAATTTTTGTATTATTAGTAGAGATGAGGTTTCACCATGTTGGCTAGGCTGATCACAAAATCCTGACCTCAGATGATCCACCCTCCTTGGCCTCCCAAAGTGCTTGGATTACAGGTGTGAGTCACCATGCCCAGACTGTTGTAGTTGTTTTGAGGTGCTATGAACCACGCTCATATAAAATGGTGAACTTAATACATATTGTGTGTGTTCTGACTGCTCCACTGACCAGTCATTCCTCCATCTCTCTCTCTATTCCTCAGGCTTCTCTATTTGCTGAGACACAACAATATTTAAATTAAATCAGCTAGTAACCCTAAAATGGCCTCTAAGTGTTCATGTGAAAGAGTCATACCTTTATCATTTTAAATCAAAAGCTAGAAATAATTACATTTACTGAGACTAATCAGCTTACTGAAAGTAACCACATTGAAAGGTGAGAAAAGCCAGACTAGGCTTTTTGAGCCAAACAGTTAACCAAGGTGTGAATACAAAAGAAAAAGTCTTAAAATAAATTTAAAATGCTACTCCAGTGAACACAAGAATGATAAGAAAGTAAAACAGTCTTATTGCTAACAAGAATTAAGTTTTACTGGTCTGGATAGAAGATCAAACAAGTCACAACATTCCCTTAAAACAAAGCCTAAACCAGAGCAAGGCCCTAACTCTCTTCAACTCTATGAAGGTGGTGAGTGTTGAGAAAGCTGCAGAAGAAAACTTTGAAGCTAGCAGAGGTTGGTTTATTAGATTTAAAGGAAGAGGCCATCTCCGCAACATGAAAGTGAAAGGTGAAGCAACAAGTGCTGATGTGGAAGCTACAGCAAGGTATCCAGAATATCTAGCTAAGATCATTGAAGAAGGTGGATACACTAAACAACCTTGTCAATTTAAAGATAACTGCCTTCTATTGGAAGAAGATGCCAGGACATTCACAACTGGAGACAACTCAATTCCAGGCTTCAAAGCAGTAACAAAACAGGCTGACTCTTGTTAGGGGCTAAAGCAGCTGGTGACTTTAAATTGAAGCCAATGGTCATTTACTATTCCAAAAATCCTAGGGCTCTTAAGAAATATACTAATTTTACTCTACAAATTAGAAAACCTAGATGAAATGAATACATTCCTGGATACATATAATCTATCAAGATTAAACTATAAAGAAATAGAAAATGGAATAGACCAGTAATGAGTAATCCAATTGAAACAGTAAGAAAAAGTGTCTCAATAACAAGAGAAAACTATACTCAGGACTGACTTTAATGTTATATTCTACCAAACTTTGAAAAAAGAACTAACAGCTATTCTACTCAAACTATTTCAAAAACTTGAAGAGGAGGGAATTATTTGTAACTCAATCTATAAGGCTAGCATTATCCTGATATTAAAATTAGACAAGAGCACAATAAAAAAAGAAAACTACATATCCCTGATGAAAATAAATGCAAAGATTGTCAGCAAAATACTAGCAAATTGAATTCAACAACACATCAGAAAGATAATACAATATGATCAAGTATGATTTATTCCAGGAATGCAAGGATGGTTCAACATATACAAGTTAATGTGATACATCACATCAACAAAATTAAGGACAAAAATTATAAGATTATCTCAATAGACACCAAAAAAGTATTTGATAATACTCAACAATGGAGAAAGGGGGAGCTAGATGGTGGGATGAAAAGCTCCATTGATCGTCCCCCGATGGGATACAATTTTAACAACTATCTGCACAGAAAAAAGTAACTTCCCTAAGAAACAAAAATCAGGTGAGCCCTCACAGTACCCTGTTTTGTCTTTGTATCACTGAAAAAGGCACTAAAGGGATAGAAAAAAAGTGATAAGTTACAAATTCCACATCTCTCTCCCACACCCCATGCAGCAGTGGCTTGGTGCAGAGATCATCACTGGATGCTGAGGGAGGGAGAACACAGCAAGTGTGAGGCATTGAACTCAGTCCTGTCTTGTTAGAGGAGAAAACAAATCCAGACTAAACTTAGCTGATACCCACCCATGGAGACAGCATTTAAACCAACCCTAGCCAGAGGAGAATTACCAATCCCAGCAGACCAAACTCGAGTTTTCACAAACCTCATTATTATGGACTACAGTGCTCTGTGTCTCTAAATGAACTTGAAAGACAATCTAGGCTATAACGACTGCAACTCTTCGGTGAGTCATTTTGCTGAACTAGGCCTAGAGAAAGTGGACTGGAGGGACACATAACCTACTGAGACATCAGTTAATGTGGTTAAGAGAGTGCTGGTGTTACCCCTCCCCTAAATCCAGGGTGCACAGCTCACAGCTACAAAAAAGACCCCTTCCTTCCACTTGAGGAGAGGAGAGGGAAGAATGGGGTAATCTTTGCCTTCATCTTGGCTATCAGCTCAGCTGCAGCCAGATATGGCACAGATAAGAGAGTGCTGAGGCTCCTGTTTTAGTCCCCAGATCCCAGAAAACAATTCTAGATAAACACTGGGCCAGAAGGAAGCACACTTCTTTGGAGGAAATAACCCAGTCCTGGCAACATTCATCACCTGTTAACTGAAAAGTCCTTAGTTCCTGAATAACCAGCAGCAACATAGCCAGGTACTACGTCAAGGGCCTTCAGTAAGCCTCTGAGACTTGCTGGCTTCAAGTGACACTGAATGATTACCAGCTGTGGTGGCTACAGGGCAAAATTTCTGCTTGAGAAAAGTATAGGAAAAAGTAAAGGGGACTTTGTCTTGCGACTTAGGCTCTAGCAAGACCACAAGGTGGTAGAGCAACAAGCAACATCTTTGGATCCCCGGTTTTAGAACTTGGCCCTTGGACAGTATTTCTGGACGTGCCCTAGGCCAGAGGGGAGCCCTCTGCCTTGTGGGTGAGTCTCAAGTCAGTCAGCATTTACAACAAGGTGACTTAAGAGTCCTTGGGGATAAGGGAACATAAGCAGTAGTCTGGCAGTACTCTTCATGGCCTGTGGTGGTGGTAACTATGGGGTGAGGCATCTCTGCCTTTGGAAAGGGGAGGGAAGAGTGGGAAAGGCTGCATCCTGTGATTTGACTGACAGCTCAGCCACAGTACAATAGAACACAAAGTGGATTTCTAAGGTTTTTTACTCTAGTCCCTGAATCTTGGATAAAAGCTCTGAACCCACCTGGAGCTTGGGGGACCTCACAACTCTGGAGGGAAGAACACAAGCCTGGCTGGTTTTGCCATTGGTTGATTCTAGAGCCCCAGGGCCTAGAGAAAACATAGGCATTAGCAAGAAAGTGCTTACAGCAGGCCTTGGGTGAGACCCAGTGCTGTTCTGGCTTCAGGTCTGACCCAGTACAATCATAGTGATTGTGGTCACAGAGGGGCTTGTGTCACTTCACCCCAGATTTAGGTGGCTCAGAACAGAGACAGAAATTCTTTTGATTTGAAGAAAGTAAGAGAAAATAAGAGTCCTCGTCTGGTAATCCAGAGAAATCCCCTAGAGTTTTTCCAAGACCATCAAGGTGATACCTCTGGGAGTCTGCAAGAACCACAATGTTATTGGGCTTGGAGCACCCCCTAAAGCAGGTACTGCTTAGATCACAACACCCAAGTTCTTTGAAATATCTGGAAAGCCTTCTCAAGAAGGATGAGTACAAATAAGCCCAGACAGTGAAGGCTACAATAAATACCTAACTCTTCAATGCCTGGATACTGATGAGCATCTACTGACATCAACAACATCCAGGAAAACATTATCTCACCAAATGAATACTTAAAGCACCAGGGACTTATCCTGGAGAAAGAGATATGTGATTTTTCAAACAGGGAATACAAAATAGCTGTGTTGAGGAAAATCAAAGAAATTTAAGATATCAAAAACAAGGAATTTACAATTCTATCAGATAAATTTAACAGAGGTTGAAATAATTAAAGATAACCAAGCAGAAATTTTGGAGCTGGAAAATGCAAGTGGCATACTGAAAAATACACCAAAGTCCTTAAATAGCAGAATTGATCAAAGCAAAAGAAAGAAATAGGGAGTTGAACAATCAGAACACATGGACACAGGGAGGGGAACATCACACACCGGGGCCTGTCAGGGGTGGGGGGAGCTAGAGGAGGAATAGCATTAGAGGAAATACCTAATGTAGATGACAGGTTCATGGGTGCAAGAAACCACCATGGCATGTGTATACCTACATAACAAACCTGCACGTTCTGTACATGTATCCCAGAATTTAAGTATACAATGAGCTTGGAAACAAGCTACTTAAGGATACACACAAAAAAGAATAAATAAATAAAAAACAATGAAACATGACTACAGGATTTAGAATATAGCCTCAAAAGGGAAAATTTTTTGGCCTTAGAGTTATTGGCCTTAAAATGGAGGTAGAGAAAGACATAGGGGTAGAAAGTTTATTTAAAAGAATAATAACAAACAACTTTCCAAACCTGGAGAAAGATATCAATACTCAAGGAAAAAAAAAATGGTTACAGAACACCAAGCAGGTTTAACCCAAGAAAGACTCCCTCAGGGCTTTTAATAATCAATCTCTGAAAGGTCAAGGATAAAGAAAGAATTCTAAAAGCAGCAAGAGAAAAGAAACAAGTAACACACAATAGAGCTCCAATACATCTGTCATCAGAGAAAATCACCTCTACTAAAAGAAGATAAGAAAGAAAGAAAGAAAGAAGAAAGAGATGACCATAAAAAAAGAAAACAAATAACAAAATGGCAGGAGTAAATCCTTACTTAATAATAACATTGAATGTAAATGGGCTAACCACTCAAATTGAAAGATATTGATTAGCTGGAATAAAAAAAAAGACCCATTGATCTGTTGCCTACAAAAAAAAAAAACGGAACACATTTCACCTAGGAAGAAAAACAGACTGAAAATAAATAATGGAAAAAATATTCCAAGCCAATGGAAACCAAAAAAGAGCAGAAGTTGCTTTACTTATATCAGGGAAAATAGATGTTAAGACAAAAACTATAAGAAGAGACAGGAAGGTCAGTATATAATGATAAAGGTGTCAGTTCAGCAAAGGCATACAACAATTTTAAATATATAAGCACCTGACACCAGAGCTACAAGATGTTAAATCAGATTTAGCCTAAAGCCACCTCCTTACATAGTTAGGTTCAGCCTAAAGGTATTTTTGCACATTGTGAACTGTAACAAGTGAAGGTGTAAACAGACAGTAGTCTACACTTGTGCCAGTCAGCGAGTTTTGGCCAATCAATGTAGCCAACTGTTTGAACCTTGTTCAGATAAGGCAAAAGCCAAGCTGTAACCAATCTAGCTGTTTCTGTACCTCACTTTCATTTTCTGTATGTCACTTTCTTTTTTCTATCCATAAATCTTCTTCCATCATGTGGCTTCTCTGCAGTCTCTGAGCCTACTGTGGCTCAGAAGGCTGACCGATTTGTGAATCATCCATTGCTCAATTAAACTCCTTTACATTTAATTGAACTGAAGTATTTCTTTTATCAGAGATATATAAAGGAAATACTATTAGAGATAAAGAGAGAGAGAAACCCCAATACAATAATAGCTGGAGACTTCAACACCCAACTTTCAGCATTGGACACAACTTCCAGACAGAAAATCAATAAAGAAACATCAGACTTAGTCTTAACTATAAATTAAATGGACCTAATAGACATTTACAGAACATTTTATCCAACGGCTGCAAAATACACATTCTTTTTTTCAGCACATAAATTATTCTCAAGAATAGACTATATGTTAGATCACAAAACAAGTCTAAAAACATTCAAAAACTGAAATAATATCAAATATCTTCTCTTACTACAAGGAACTAAAACTAGATATTAATAACAAGAGACATTTTGGAAACTATACAAATACATGGAAATTAAACAATATGCTCCTGAATGACATGTGGATCAATGATGAAATTAAGACAGAAACTGAAAAATTTCTTGAAACATATGCTAATGGAAACACAAAATTCCAAAACTTATGAGATACACCAAAAGCAGTACTAAGATGGAAGTTTATAGCTATAAGTGCCTACAAGAAAAAAGAGGAAAACATTCAAATAAACAATTTAACAATGCATCTTAAAGAACTAGAAATGCAAAAGCAAATCAAAACCAAAATTAGTAGAAGAAAAGTAGTAATAAAGATCAGAGCTGAAAGTAATTAAATTGAAATGAAGACAACAATACAAAAGATCAATGAAATGAAAAGTTATTTTTTGGAAAGTTAAACAAAATTGACAAAATGTTACATAGACTGACTAATAAAAAAGGAGATAAAAATAAGTAAAATCAGAAAAGAAGAAGGAGACGTTACAACTGATACCACAGAAATTCAAAAAATTATTAGTAGCTACTGAGCAACTATGTTCTAATAAATTGGAAAATCTAGAAGAAATGGACAAATTTCTAGGCACATAAAACTTACCAAAGTTGAACCAGGGAGAAATTCAGAACCTTAACATATCAATAACAAGTAACAAGATCGAAGCCATGATAAAATTCCCCCAGTTAAGAAAAGCCCAGGACCCTAAAGCTTCACTGTTGAATTCTACCAAACACTTAAAGAAGAACTAATACCAACCCTACTCAACCTCTCCCAAAAGAATAGAGGAAGAAGGAATACTTCCAAACTCATTCCATGAGGCCATTGTTACCCAGATTCCAAAACCAGACAAAGATACATCAAAAAAAGAGAAAACAACAGGCCAATATCTCTAATCAATATTTATGCAAAAATCCTCAACAAAATACTAACAAATTGCATTCAACAATACTTAGAAAGGTCATCCATTATCCAAGTTGGGTTTATCCATGGGATGCAATGGTGGTTCAACATAGAAATAATGTGATACATCATATCAACAGAGTGAAGGATAAAAACCATATGATCATTTCAATTAATGCTGAAATAACATAACTTTTCTTCATGAGAAAAACCCTCAAAAAACTGGAGATAAAAGAAACATACCTCAGCATAACAGAACCCTATACAACAAACCCACAATTAGTATCATACTGAATAAGGAAAAACTGAAAGAAAGCCTTTCCTAAAAAATGACAAGGATGCCCACTGTCACCACTGTTATTCTGCATTGTACTGGAAGTCCTAGCTAGAGCAATTAGACAAGAGAAAGATATAAAAGACATCCAAATTGGAAAAAAAGAAGTCAAATTATCCTTGTTTGCAGATGATATAGCTCATATTTGGAGAAACCTTAAGACTACAAAAAAAAAAAACTATTAGAACCAATAAACAAATTCAGTAAAGTTGCAGGAAACAAAACCACCATATAAAAATCAGTACTTCTATATGCGAACAATGAACAATCTAAATAAGAAATTCAAAAAGTAATCCCAAATACAATAGCTACACATAAAATTAAATGCCTAGCAACTAACTAAAGAAGTGAAATACCTCTATAATAAAAACTATAAAACATTGATGACAGAAATTGAAGAAAATACCAAATATAGAAAAATAGTCCATGTTCACAGATTGAAAGAATCAATATTGTTAAAATGTCCATTCTACCCAAAGCAGCTTCCATATTCAGTGCAATCCCTATCAAAATACCAATGGCATTCTTCACAGAAATAGAAAAAGTAATTCTAAAATATATACGAAACCACAAAAGACCCAGAGTAGCCAAAGTTATCCTAATCAGAAAGAACAAAACTGGATGAATCACATTACCTGACTTCAAATTATGCTACACAGCTCTAGTAACCAAAATAGTACGATATTGGCATAAAAACAGACACATAGACCAAGGAAGAGAATAGAGAACCCAGAAATGAATCCACTCACGTACAGTGAACTCATTTTAAACAAAGGTGCAAATAACATACACTACAGACAGTCTCTTCAACAAATGATGCTGGGGAAACTGGATATCCACATGCAGATAAATGAAACTTGACCCCTCTCTTTCAGCACCATATACAAAAATCAAATCAAAGTCGTTTAAAGACTTAAATCTAAGACTTCAAACTATGAAACTACTTCAAGAAAACATTAGGAAAAACCTCCAGGACATTGGTCTGGGAAAAGATTTCTTGAGCTGTACCTCACAAACACAAGCAACCAAAGCAAAGATGGACAAATAGGATCACATCAAGTTCATCAATTTCTGCACAGGAAAGAATAGAAACAACAAAGTAAAAAGACAACCCACTGAATTAAAAAAAAACTATTTGCAAACTACCCATCTGGCAAGGGATTAATAACCAGAATATATAAAATGCTCAAACAACTTTATGGAAAAGAGTTTAATAATCTGATTTTTAAAAACGGGCGAGTGATTTGAGTATGTCTCAAAAGAAGACATATAAATGGAAACAAGCATATGAAAAGGTGCTCAGCATCATTGATTGTCAGAGAAATACAAATCAAAACTACGATGACATATTGTCTTACTCCAGTTAAAATGGCTTATATTCAACAGATAGGCCATAACAAGGGCTGGAAGAGATGTGGAGAAAAGGGAACACTTGCACACTGTCAGTGGAAATGTATATTAGTACAACCACTATATAGAACAGTTTATAGACTCCTCAAAAAATTACAAATTGAAATAACATATGACCCAGCAATTCTGATGCTGGGTCACACCCAAAATAAAGGACATTAGTGTATCAAAGAGATGTCTGCACTCCTATGTTTGTTGCAGCACTATGTACAATAACTAAAATTTGGAAGCAACTTAAGTGTCCATCAACAGGCAAATGGATAAAGAAAATATGGTGCATATACATGATGGAGTACAATTTAGCCATAAAAAAGTGACATACAGTTATTTGCAACAATATGGATGAAACTGGAGATCATTATGTTAAGTGAAATATGCCAGGAAGAGAAAGACGAACATCATATGTTCACACTTAGTTATGGAATCTAAATTTAAAAAAAAATGAATTAGTGGGCATAGAGAGTAGAAGAATGGTTACCAGAAGCTGGCAAGTGTAGTGGAGGGGCTGAGGAAAAGTGGGGATGGTTAATGGGTACAAAAAAGTTGGTTAGAATGAATCAATAAGACCTACTGTTTGATAGCACAACCGACTGACTATAGTAAATTATAACTTAATTGTACATTTAAAAAGAACTTAAAGATTACAATTGGATTGTTTGTAATTCAAAGGATAAATGATTGAGGTGATGGATACCCCATTCTCCATGATGCGCTTATTTCACATTGCATGCCTGTATCAAAACATCTTAAGTACCCCATCAATATATACACCTACTGTGTACCCACAAAAATTAAAAATAATAAAAAATAAAACTGAACAATGCTTCATGATAAAAACTCTTGTTAAATTAGATGTAGAAAGAGCATACATCATCACAATAATAACCATAACATACCTCATCACAATAATGACCATATATGATAAACACACAGCAAACATCATAATGAATGGGGAAAACCTGAATGTGTTTCCCCTAAGAACTGGGCAACTATGCTCACTTTCACTAGTCTTATTCTACATAGTACTGGAAGTCCTAGCCAAAGCAATTAGGTAAGAGAAGTAAATAAATGACATTCAAATTGGGAAAGAGAAAGTCAAAAGGTTTCTCTTTGAAGATGACTTGATCTTATAAATAGAAAAACCTAAAGACTCCACCCAAATTCCCTTAGAACTAATACACAAATTCACTGAAGTGGCAGGATAGAGAATCAACATACAAAAATCAGTAGTGCATTTACATAACAATAATAAATCAGCTGAAAAGATTTCATGAAACCAGTCCCTAAAAGGGACAGCTACAAAAATAATAAAATGCCTAGGAATAAGGTTAAAAAAAGGTGAAATATTTCTACAATAAAAATTTTAAAACATAGGTGAAATAAATTGAAGAGGACACAAACAAATGGAAAGTCATTCTATGTACATGAATTAGAAGAATTAATATTATTAACATGGCCATACTACCCAAAGTGATCTACAGATTGAATGCAATCCCTATGAAATCACCAAAGAAAATTTTCACATTAATAGAAAAACCATTCAAAAATTTGTATGGAACCACGAAAGACCCCAAATAGCCAAAGCAATGTTAAGCAAAAAGAAAAAAAGCTAGATGCATCACACTATCTCACTTCATAATATCTTACTACACAATAGTAAGCAAATAGCATGGTATTGATATAAAAGCAGACACATAGTTCAATGGAAAAGAATAGATAACCCAGAAATTAATCCACACATTTATGGCCAGCTCATTTTCAACAAAGGTGCCAAGAACATACATTGGGGAAAGAATACCCTCTTCAATAAATGGTGCTAGGAAAACTGGATATTCGTATGCACAGTAATGCAACTAGATCATTGTCTCCTACCAAAATCAACTTAAAATAGATAAAAGACTAAAATGTAAAACCCAAAACTATACAACTACTAGAAGAAACCTTTGAAGGAAGGCTTCTTGATGTTGGTCTAGGCAAATATTTTATGGGTAAGTTTTCAAAAGCACAGGCAACAAAAACAAAAATATGTAAATGAGACTATATCAAAATAAAAACCTTCTGTACAGCAAAGAGAACAATAAACAGAGTGAAGAGACAACCTGTAAAATGGGAGAAGATATTTACAAACTATTCATCCAACAGGGACCTAATAGCCAAGCTATACAAAAAACTCAAACAACTGAACAGCTAAAACATAAACAATGGCCAAAATATCTGAATATACATTTTTTCTTAAAAATATAAACAAATGGCCAAATGTATGAAAAATGATCAACATCACTAATCATCAGGAAAATGCAAATCAAAACTACAATGACATGTCATCTCATCCGACTTAGAATGACAATTATCAAAAGCACAAAAAAATTACAAATGCTGGGGAAGATGTATAAAAAAGAAAACTCATACACTGTTTGTGGTTGTATTAGACAATTATGGGTTGCTATGAAGGCATACCTGAGACTGGATAATTTATAAAGAAAATTATTTGGCTTATAGTTCTGCAGGTTGCACAAGCATGGAACCAGCATATGAAGCTTCTGGTGAGACCTCAGGGAGCTTTTAGTCATAGAAGAAGGTGGACAGGGAGCCAGCATGCCACACGGTGAAAAAGGGAGCAATACAAATGCCAGCCTTTTTTTTTTTTTTTGAGATGGAGTCTCTCTCTGTCACCAGGCTGGAGTGCAGTGGCATGATCCTGTCTCACTGCAATCTCCACCTCCCGGGTTCAAGCAATTCTCCTGCTTCAGCCTCCCAAGTGGCTGGGACTACAGGCATGCACCACCACGCCCAGCTAATTTTTTTGTATTTTAGTAGAGACAGGGTTTCACCATGTTGGCCCAGATGGTCTAGATCTCCTGACCTCGTGATCCGCCCCCCTGAGCCTCCCAAAGTGCTGGGATTACAAGCGTGAGCCACCGCGCCCGGCCATGCCAGCCTCCTTTAAACAACCAGCTGTCATGTCAACTGATAGAGTGAGAACCCACTCATTAGCATGAGGACAACACCAAGGCATTCATGAGGGATACACCCCCAAGACAAAATCACCTCCTGCCAGACCACATCTCCAACATTGGGGATCACATTTTAACATGAGATTTGGAGGGGATAAACATCCAAACTCTATCAGTGAGGATGTGACTTAATCCAGCTGTTGTGAAAAATAGTATAGAAGTTTTTCAAAAAACTAAAATATAAGTACCTTACAGCCCAGCAATTCCACTGCTGGGTATTTATTCATAGGAAAGGAAATCAGTATATGCTTATTGCAGTTTATTCACAATAGGCAAGATATAGGCTCAATATAAATATCTATTAAATGATGAATTGATAAAGAAAACATGGTATATATACACAATGAAATATTATTCACCCAGAAAAAGGATAAAATCCTGTCATTCAGAGCAACATACATAAATCTGTAAGACATTAAGTTAAATGATAATTATAAATGCCTATCAATGATGGACTAGATTAAAAAAAAGTGGTAGGTATACACCATGGAATATTATGCAGCCAAAAAAGAACAAGATCAATTCCTTTGCAGGGACATGGGTGGAACTGGAGGACATTATCCTCAGCAAACTAACACAGGAAGAGAAAACCAAATACTGCATGTTCTCACTTATAAGTGGGAACTAAATGGTGAGAACACATGGGCACATAAAGGAGAACAACACACACTGGAAGCTTTTGGAAGTTGGAGGGTGAGAGGAGGGAGATAATCAGAAAGAATAACTAATGGGTACTAGGCTTAATACCCAGGTAATGAAATAATCTGTACAACAAACCCCCATGACACAAGTTTACCTGTATAACAAACCTGCACTTGTATCCCTGAACTTAAAATAAAAGTTAAAAAAAGAATTATAAATACCACATATTCTCACTCATATGTGGAAGCTAAAAAGTATTGAGCTCATAGTAGAGAGTAGAATTGTTCTTAGAGCCCAGAAATAATCGAGAAAGGAAAGGATAGGGAGAGGTTGATTAACATATACAAAATTACAGCTAAATGGGAAGAATAAGTTGTAATGTTCTGTAGCACTGTGAGGTAAATATAGTTAACCAAAATTTAGTGTATGTTTTCAAAAAGCTAGAAGAGAGTATTTTCAATGTTCACAACAGAAAGAAATGATAAATATTCAAGGTGATGGATATGCTAATTATCCTGATTTGATCCTTAGACATCATATATTACACATGTATCAAAATCTCACTCTGTATCCCATAAATAGGCACTGTTATTAGATGTGAACTAAAAATAAAAGGAAAATATCGTGTGACATTGTATTGCTTTATTTGCTTTATTGCTTTGGTCTGGAACTGAACTCACAATTCTCAGAGGCATGTTTTTATCAGCTGCCAGGTGCTTGGCACCTGGGGCTGGCATAGCTAATCAGAAAATTCAATCCATTCTAGGTGAGCTGAGGGAGTTTGCTTGGGATATTTTCCCCCTGATTTAATACCCTAAAAGTTGTCAAAAAGTTACCAAACATTCTGTCTCCAACTCCACCAGTTATAATGATCCACCTGGTCTTCCATCACTCTTCAATGTCCAGGTCATGAATTTCCAATCATTTAGCCATACCCAGATAACCATCTCAGACAGAGATGGAAGAATAGCTATTAAAGGAAGTATAGGATGCCACTAGTGCCATAGCCAATTGTGACACCTGGGATGAGTTTAACCTAGAAGAGTAGCCATGGGACTCCAAATATCACTTAAATAGTGGCCCAGAATGCATCAGAGCATTCCAACATGCAAATGAATACCAAATCACTTCAGTCCCTGGTCCACTTCTCAGTTCCAGCTCTAACTCAGTCTTCTTGTGCTTTTAATTGCTGTAGAACCCATCACTCCTAGATCATAGCTGATATATATTCAGAGCTTCTGTTACTAAGTACAGGTTCTCCTTGACATATAATGGGTTTATGTCCTGCTAAACCCATTGTATATGCCCATTGTAAGCTAAAAGTATTATGTCAAAAAATCATTTGCTAAACCAAATCGATCAAATATCATAGCTTAGCCTAGCCTGTCTTAAATGTACTCAGAACACTTACATTAGCCTACACTTGGAGAAAATCATCCAAAACAAAATGTATTTTGAAACAAAGTGTTAAATATCTCATATAATTTATTGAATACTCTGCTGAAAGTAAGAAACAGAATGGTTATATGAGTACTCAAAGTACAGTTTCTACTGAATGTGTATCACTTTCATACTATTGTAAAGTAAAAAAAATCATAAATCAAATCACTGTAAGTCAGGGGCCATCTACATATTTTGGGAAAGTCTCTTCATTTCTTCATATCATACTTGCCTGAAAAGTAGGCCATTATTTATTAAACTCCTATCTTCCTTCCTATTATTCCTTCAAATAAGCTCACTGATTTCTTTGTGTTTTAGGTATATTAACCATTGACAAATAGATGAAGGAAACAAAAATAGCAAATATGGGCATTGAGAAAAGTTTAAGATTCTGACAAAATTACAAATATGCTAGTTTAGTCCTTCTGAATGCTTTTCTATCAATGCCATTTAAAACTTCATTGTACATTTATTTTTTCCCTCAAACCTTCACCCCATCTCAAATACTCATTTTCTCTCTAGATTATATAGACTATTTTTTCATGAAGATCCACCTTTCTAGACATTAAGTCTGAGGACACAGTAAAGTATAATGATTTAAAAGACATGTTTACAGACTGATCTCAAATTCCAGCTCAGTCATTTAATGTCTATGTGGATTTGCACAATACACTTCTCAATTTGTGTACCAGTAAAACACAGAGGGTAAACTATAATACTTTTGCATTTTTTTACATGTGTTAAATTCGGCGGTGTGAACTGGTATCATCAATAAAGTCTGAAATGTCAGAAATGGAGAGTGAAATAGTCCACAAAAGCCTAAAAAAAAGTTTTGGAGAAAATAAAAAACTTCATTACATTACTCATTTCATTGGACCTCTACAGCCTTCTTGATTTGCTTCTCCCATTATTATTCTATTTATTTCAAATGTATTTCTGAACAAATATGTAAATATAAGAATGCTAAAGGTAATCAATATAAAAACTGAGAGCTAGCACAGCCCCTATCATGGAAGGAAAGAACAGTGTTGCCGCAGATGAAGGCGGAAAAGAGTCTTCAAGTTTCAAAGTCTGGCTTCAGTTTCTCCAAGAATTTATAAATTATTTCTAGGCAAAGTTTTGAGTGAGTCCCAGGAAGCAGGCTCATCGAAGTGAGGATATATGCCAGAGCAGTAATGTGGGTCTGGTACTGGACATCTGACAAATATGATGGAGGGGTGGGCTAATCTATATTTTTTTCAGTCTAAAACCACCATGGTCAATCTACCTCTCTCAGGAGCAGATCAAAGCAAAACACTTTACTTGAGATGCGTTAGTCAGGGTAGACCAGTAACTGCAATAAACAAAATTTTGATAGTTTATCACAATAAAATTTTATTTTAAACACATCACAGTACAATGTGTGGAGGCAGGGTGAGCATTCTCTGCCACCATCCTTAGTTGATTTATAGAACATAAAAGGGAAAATAGGAACTTCATCAACACATGATCTAGGAAAACCAAGTACCTCAGAAGAATCTGAGCCAGACCCTCCAATGAATTTTGCCCTCAGATTATAAAAATAAATAATATCATCCCAGCAGGAATCTTGTTAATGTCTGTTCTGAACCACATTGTGCCAGTCTAAATTGGTTGCCTTCAATACTCAGTGCAAAGCAAAGATCTCCCTTTACCATTTTCCTGGGGATTCCTTCTGACTCTTTCATGCATTAGATTCTAGTTTCCTGCATCCTATGCTTTTCTATTTTATTATTTACTACCTAATTTTGGTAGAGTACAACTTCTATTTTCTACGTGAAAAATGGTACACAGTAGGTGAAGTTTTTAAAACTTCATGTATGAGTTTGCTAGGGCTGCCATAACAAAGTACCACAAACTGAGTGGCTTAAACAACATACATTTATTGTCTCACAGTTATAGAGGCTAGGAGTTCAAAATCAAGGTGTTGGCAGGTTTTGTTCCTTCTGAGGGTTGTGATGGAGAAACTGTTTGATAGCTCTCTTCTATCTTCTGGTGGGTTGCTTAAAATCCTTTGCATTCCTTGGCTTGTAGACACACCATTCCAGTCTCTACTTTTATCTTTGCATGGCGGTCTCAATATGTGTGTGTCTATATAAATTTTCCCTTTTAATAAGGATCCCAGTCATATTAGATTAAGGGTCCACCCTACTTCAGTATGACCTCATTTTAACTAACTACAGCTGCAACAACCCTACTTCCAAATAAGGTCATGTCCTAAGATACTGGGATTTAGGACTTCAACAGGTGAATTTTAGGGAGACACAATTCAATGCATAGCAAGTGAGATGTATGAAAATATTTTCATTCCAACCTAAAATTTGACTGGTCATAAAATTCAATATCAGAAATAAATTTTCTTCAGATTTGGAAAATATTGCCTCGTTGTCTAGCTTGCTTGCTCAGTAAGCTTCTTGCTTATTGAGAAATCTAATAATTTGGCACTCATGAGTGGTTTTCTCCAGCTCAAATTGTGGCAGATGGCAGAAGTCCAAAAGAGGTAAGGGTGTGGGTTCAAAAAGCAACTTGTCTGTCAATTTTTCTTCATATTCTTAGTGTTTCAAGTTCCAATAGAACAAGGTGAGTTTGGGTTGGGTGTGGGAGAAATGAGTGTGCAAGTTGGGTAAGGTGAAACTTCTGAGTAAAGATAGCAGATTGAACACATTCTAATTAGTGATTTTTAAATATGTAACCTGTTTATATCTTTCTGGAAGCTTTTATATATTTTCTCTGCTGTAAGCACTCTAAAGTCCTATAAGAATATTACTTGGTGTGGATCTATTTTTATCCATTTTCCTAGGCACTCTGTGGCTTTCTCAGTCTAGAAACTTATACCTTTTAGTCCTGAGTTTTTTTTAAGGTTTTTTGATAATTGAATCATTTCTCTGTTTTCATTTTCACAGTTTTTTTCCTCTGTAACTCCTATTATAAGAATGTTGTATCTTCTGAATTTTTCTTTAATTTTGCCCATCTTTTCTCTCCTGTATCCTATTTTCTGTTGTTTTCTTCCATTTCCTGGGAGATTTCTTCAACCATCTTCAAAAATTTGTATCAAGTTTTAAAATTTTTACTATGTTTTTAAGTTCCAAGAGTCTTTTTTGTTCTCTGAATATTCCATTTGTATAATGTCCTGTTCTTATCTGTTCATAATTCTCCCTACACAATCTCTGTTTGCTTTAAATTGCATTTTCCATTAGTCTCCTTGGTTGTCTTACAGTTTTTAGTTGACTGCTCTTACCTTTAAGCTAAGAATCTCTGAGTTTACATTAAGAACTTATTGACTGTGGACTTCATTTTAAGCTTACTGTTAGTATGATTATATCTTTCTTTTAAAGATGGTCAGATGGCACCCACATTACATTTCCAGCTTCCCAGCTGAAAGGCAAAGGCCTATGTGCTAGCTTTCTGGGAACCCAGAAGAGGAAGAAGACTTGAAGGAGGTAGTCTCAGATGTCTTCAACGTTCCTGTCCTTAACGATGCCTGTTTTCCTTCAGTCAAGTTACTTTTTGCTTTACCTTCTCCAGTAAATAAATGCTTAGATTTCTGCCAAGGTGGAAAAATAAGGTAGCCCAGCAACATGGATCTGTGGGTGCAGGAGGGAAGAATCTAGGATTCAAACCTGCTTGTTAAAAATCCTTCAACCAATAATTTTTATTTCAACCTCCTTTATGGTAGATATTAGGGCAATATAACAATAATCCAGTTTTTCTTATTCGAAGCATATGGTAGGATTTCACTTTTGCATTCCCTTTGGATGTTAAGTACACCATGTGACTTGTTTTGACTATTAAATGTGAGCAGATGACAAGTGACATTTCTAGGCAGAAGGTTTAAAAGTGAGTGTGTGATTTTCCATGTTATTTTTTCTCCACTATGGTAGTCACAGAAGTATGTTTTAATATGGATCCACCATAAGCCTGACTGTGTATGTTTTACATTAGATAACTAGTATGAGCAATAGATATATCTTTTTGTTTTAAGCCTGAGATTCTGGGATTGTTTGTTACTACAGTATAACTTAGCCTATTGTAAGTGACTCCCTTTAATCTTTACTTTTGATTTAACTATTGTCATATCACCATTCCTGAGCTTTTTGAGGGTGATTAAGTATAAAATGTGTTCTCAGCTCTTCTCTATTTCTAATACCCGTGTATTGTGTTTTCTTAGGCATATTTATTTGGTTGTTATGTATCCATCTGCACTCTGGCTGACAAAATTTAGTGACTTCTATTTTTATTCCTCCCCTGCTTGTAGGTTTTTTCCTTCAAAAGTATCACATTTCTCTAATATTTTTGAGGTTTCAAGAGATAATGAAATTAGATGTGTGTGTGTTCAACCTGCTATCTTTACTCAGAAGTTTCACCTTACCCAACTTGCACACTCGTTTCTCCCACACCCAACCCAAACTCCCCTTGTTCTATTGGAACTTGAAACACTAAGAATATGAAGAAAAATTGACAGACATGTTGCTTTTTGAACCCACACCTTTACCTCTGTTGGACTTCTGCCATCTGCCACAATTTGAGCTGGAGAAAACCACTCATGAGTGCCAAAGGTTACCACCCAAATCACTGTATACCTTTTGATTCAGACAAACAGAATTGTACTCTTGTTAGTGAATATAATTACACCAACAATAATAATCCTGTATTTTTCTATGTTACTCTACAACTTACCAAACAACTTTGTGTTCATTATCATAGTTGAAACTCAACACCTTTGTGATATTCTGATTCAAGTATTAAATTTATACTGGAGGAGGGAGACAAGAATGAACAAACTGAAAAAAAAGATGTACTTTTTGTGTTGTGGGAAATAATGACAAAAATACCAGGGTCTTCAAGATAACAATCAGATATTTGTTTAGTAGGCAGTGGCCAGGATCAGTGTTATAAATGATGGTATATACGTTTGTTTTGTTTTCTTATTCTCAAGAAAGATATAGTCTGGTAAGTGTCTGTGCTTAGCATGAAGGATCTAGGGCTTGAATGTACTTACCATACTCTAGTATCATTGAAATCCCCTCCTGAAAATACTTACCTTAGCTCTTGGGTCTGGCATCAACCTACAAAGAATAGAGCCAATTGAGTACTATGTGTCCTGTAGAGTTTTTGATTTCCTTGTGGCCACAGTTCTGGCACAGGCTTATGTTTTCCCCGAGATTCCTTAGGCCCTTTGTTAATACACATTGAGATTCTCCCACGTTTTGGCTCCTCAGGAAGTCAGGCAGTAGTTTTTAAGATATGGGGAAGGTATGAGGTCAGGAGAAATATTTGGCAGCTTTGGGGATCTGTGTTTCCACTACTAAGGTATAACCTGAAAGACAAGGGCTGTAGAAAATGCAGCTGAGGCTAACCTCTCTAAGGCCCTAAGGAGCTCTTGCCTGGGCTTCAGAAAATCTGAGTCCTAGACTATGCTTAGCTACTAACACCCTGTGTGACCTTGGACATACAACTTCACCTCCCCGAGCCTCTTGGTTCTAAAAGCCCTTCCGGCTCAATTATTCTGTAATTCATGAAAGCTTAATAGTACTGGGAATTGTCTTGCTCAGGGTGATAATGGTTTGAGCAAAGAAATGAATAGGCTGAGTAAAGTGCCACCTTCCCAGTGGATATAAAATGCTTTCTGAATTAAATGCATATCTCCTAAAGCAATTCTTTTTTATTATTATTATACTTTAAGTTTTAGGGTACATGTGCACAATGTGCAGGTTAGTTACATATGTATACATCTGCCATGCTGGTGTGCTGCACCCATAACTCATCATTTAACATTAGGTATATCTCCTAATGCTATCCCTCCCCCCTCCCCCCACCCCACAACAGGCCCCAGAGTGTGATGTTCCCCTTCCTGTGTCCATGTGTTCTCATTGTTCACTTCCCACCTATGAGTGAGAACATGCGGTGTTTGGTATTTTGTCCTTGAGATAGTTTGCTGAGAATGATGGTTTCCAGCTTCATCCATGTCCCTACAAAGGACATGAACTCATCATTTTTTATGGCTGCATAGTATTCCATGGTGTATATGTGCCATATTTTCTTACTCCAGTCTATCATTGTTGGACATTTGGGTTGGTTTCAAGTCTCTGCTATTGTGAATAGTGCCACCATAAACATACTTGTGCATGTGTCTTTATAACAGCATGATTTATAATCCTTTGGGTATATACCCAGTAATGGGATGGCTGGGTCAAATGGTATTTCTAGTTCAAGATCTAAAGCAATTCTTAATTAGCAGAGCTGGTGTGAGTAAGTCTTGTGGTGAGGCTGCATAGACAGGAATTCAGAATCCAGGGAGAAGGTGATAATAGGCTCAATCTGCTTCTTACCTCTCATAGCAAAGAATGAGTGTGGTTATAAAAGCTAGGCATCACATTTTAGGGGAAGAAAAAGAGGATAGAGAGGTTTCAGGGCTTTGACCAGGATGATGGGAGTACTCTGAATTATGCCACATAAGGAAGAGCAGACAGACATACGGGTGAGTAGTCAGAAGACCTCCAGAAAAGTCTTGGCCCCTGTTCTTAGCATCTCAAGGGTTCTTGTGGGAAATAGGAGTGACTTAAAATCTGAATAAAAAGGTATACTGTTGTTGGTAGGTAGATGTAACACAGGGACACATTTCAAGTTAATAGAAAGATACTACTAAGTATTAGAAGCATAGGATGTCTCAAGAATTAGTGAGTTTTGTTGAAAGTTTATATGGAAAGGCCAAAATACCATCTAATAGAAATAATATCGATAGGGTCAGAGATCAGGCAAGGAGTTGGATTAAATTCTTTAAGTTCCTTCTAAATTCCAAGGGTAAATAATTCCAGATTAGTGGTTAAGCTAGTGGAAAGGAGATTCTAATCACAGGGTCTGAAATTCCAAGCAGGGGAACACTTATATACCACCGATTATAAGATTTGTTCCCCACTGCACTGTCCACTGAATTAACATCTGATTGTGATCTTGAAGACCCAAGTACTTTTGTCATTGTTTCCAACAACTCAAATTGTACATCTTTTTTCAGTTTGTACATTCTTATTCTTATTGCTTCCTCAAGTGTAAATTGAGTATCTGAATCAGAATATCACAAAGTTGTTGAGTTTTACGTATGATAGTGAATACAAAGCTGTTTGGTAAGTTGTAAAGTGCCATAGAAAAATACAGGATTGGCCAGGTGCGGTGGCTCATGCCTGTAATCCCAGCACCTTGGGAGGCCGAGGTGGGCGGATCACAAGGTCAGGAGTTTGAGACCAGTCTGACCAACGTAATGAAACCCCGTCTCTACTAAAAATACAAAAAATTAGCCGGGTGTGGTGGTGTGTGCCTGTAATCCCAGCCTCTCAGGAGGCTGAGGCAGAATAATTCGCGTGAACCCAGGAGGCAGAGGTTGCAGTGAGGCAAGATCATGTCTCTGCACTCCAGCCTTGGTGACAGTGTGAGACTCCATCTCAGAAAAAATAAATACAGGATTATTGTTGTTAGTGTTATTATATTCACTGGCCTGAGTACAATTTTGTTTGGTTGGTTTTAGCTTTTTTATTATTTCTTATTCATACATAACAGTTGTACATATTTTGCGGCAAATGTGACAATACATTAATATAATATCAAATCAGAGTAATTGAGATATCCATTGATATAGCTTGGCTGTGTCCCCACCCAAATCTCATCTTGAATTCCCACGTGTTGTGGAAGGGACCCCGTGGGAGGTAATCAAATCATGGAGGTGGGTCTTTCCCATGCTGTTCTCATGGTAGCGAATAAGTCTCATGAGATCTGATGGTTTTATAAAGAGAAGTTCTTTCGTGCAACTTCTCTTCTCTCACCATGTAATATGTGCTTTCCACCTTCTGCCATGACTGTGAGGCCTCTCCAGCCATGTGGAACTGTGAGTCCACTAAATCTCTTTCTTTAGTAAATTTCCCAGTCTCAGGTATGTCTTTATTAGCAGTGTGAAAACTGATTAATACATCCATCAGCTTGAACATCTCTCTCTTTTCTTTATGCTAAAAGCATTTAAATGATTCCCTTCTAGCCATTTTGAAATGTACAGTAGATTAATGTTAACTAAAGTCATCCTACTGATTAATCAAATGCTAGGTTTTATTTCTTCTATCTAACTGTATGTCTTGGTACAATTTGATCTCTGATAGAGTTTAAATAAGGACAGATTCCTCAAGGTAGAAAAAAGCAGATGGTTTGCTGAGTGATTCTGTCTAGGGTTACTTGACTAATGATTTCCTTTATAATTTACTTTTCCCACTGGAGCCATGTGATGAGAAGCTGGAGAGAGATGGCTGGAGGCTATAGACAGTTGAGGGTACAAGGGTTTTGAGTAGAAATGTAACAGCTATAAAACATATTGGGAGAGGAGGAATGAGTACAGCAGAACCAGGAATCAAACATATAAAAGCCAAGGTAAGACAGTGAGTGTCTATGCAGATGTTTACAGTATTTTTCTTAAAAAAAAAACTTGTAGAAATTAGTTGTTCTTTTGTATAAAAGTATTTAGGTGGGGCCACCTCAAGACAGAGAGCATTGTTCAAAGCCTCGGGTCTCTGATGGAATACAAATGTCTCTACTTTGGCACATATCTGATGGGTGTGGAGTTTTGTATCTGCAAATTGGTTGCCTAAAGAACCGGTATGATGGAAAAAGGAAATTGGATCCCTGGAATAAACTTAGGGGCTGGCAAGAACAGATAATATTCCTCCTTACATTCTCAATTGTTTCTAGGAAACAAGACTTGTTTACCTCTTGAAGAACAGAAGAAAAAATGACATTTCTTTTGCTGGGGAGGATTAAAAAGATATTTCTGTTGATCATCTCTTGGTTTGGGCTTGTTTATTTATTAGCTGTTTCCTGAAGTCAAGTTCCAGGTCACAAGGCTTTTGTAACGAGTGGAGGTATCATGAGTGAACAGTGTATATTAGCAGCACTGTGCCTAGTGACACCTTGGTTAAACCCCTTCTCAGCTACTATTCTTTCTTCTTTTTCTTTTTGCCTTCTGCTTCACTCTACTCTTGTCTCATTTCTTCTCCTCTTCACTTTGCTTATCTTTTCTTTCCTGGTTCTTGTTTATTATTCCTGTCTTGCATTCCTTCTTTTTTCTCTCCTCCCTATGCATTTCTTTTGCTTCTTTTTATCCCCAGCTGAGTCAGACTCCAGGAAGATGTGCATCCAGAAGACTTTTCCATTCCCAGCTTAGAAAAAAAGACAGATGCAAAGCCTTTATTAGCTCATCGCCTTAGTCTCCTAGCCAGGGAAAGATTGCTCCTCAAAATAGATTTTACTTTGCTTTACTTTGATTCAAGGGCCTTCTATATCTTTCCTTGAGAAATATCATTCCATATTGTATACAACTTGCTTTCAAATATTCCCATTCCCTGGCATAATATTTATTTTATTTCAGTTCAGCACATTACTACTGGTTAGTTTATCTAGGACCTCCCTAAACCTTTCTGTTCTTTTTTTGGTGTTTATTGCTTTCTAGAGGTTACAAATGCTTATCACACTCTCAGAGAAATTCTTTTGGCCCCTGAAACATGGCCAATACTGTTCCATGGCCAATACTCCATGAGGCAGTTATTACTGCCATTTAAAAATATGAAATCTGAGATCTGAATGGATTAAGACACTTCCATATGATCACAGAGATATAACATAGTGGGCCTGAGATTCAAAACTAGATCTGTTTGATTTCAAAATTAATGGTCTTTCCACAGCATCAAAACAGGGCTCAGCATAGCTTGTGAGAAACCGCACAAAATACTTCTCTAGTTACTTGATCAATCCTTATGTCTAGCCCAAAGCTTATCTGAACAATTTGATATTGGACTACATGAGAGGTACTATGGTATATTAGAGGAGCTCCTGAACTACACACACAAACACACACACACAAATACATCTTTCCTTCATTTTGGCTGAAGAGTTTAGAAGATTCTCATATGTGTTCAGAGACTGGATTCAGCTCCATTTGTGAATTGTTTAAGTCCTGTGACATTGATGTCAGACATCGTATTAGAACTTTCACGAGTTATAGACCTTACTAAGAGTAATTTCCATTAGTCTGGTTACATTCCAATTATCATGGAGCCTTATGAAGAAAAAAGATAAGCCAGTTTTGAAAACTGGTGGCCATAATTTAATTTCATGACAACAAAATAAGTTGACATAGTAAATTTATGGCCTATCTGTATTTTACTTAATGGTATAATACCATGCCAGATAACTTACTTGAAACTTATCCCATAACCAAGTAATAGATGAACTTCTCTGGATTACTGCAATATGAATAATTTTATCTCTTGGACCATCAATCATGATAGGCCCAATATAACAAAACCAATGTTATGAGACCAAGAATAGGAAATGGGAAGCATCTTTTTTAAAAAAAATATGTATTTTAGGCCGGAAGGGGTGGCTCACGCCTGTAATCGCAGCGTTTTGGGAGGCCGAGGCAGGCAGATCACGAGGTCAGGAGATGGAGACCATCCTGGCTAACACGGTGAAGCCCCGTCTCTACTAAAAATACAAACAAACAAACAAACAAACAAACAAAAAAGAAAAACTAACCGGGCGTGGTGGCGGGTGCCTGTAGTCCCAGCTACTTGGGAGGCTGAGGCAGGAGAATGGTGTGAACCTGGGAGGCGGAGCTTGCAGTGAGCCAAGATCGCGCCACTGCACTCCAGCCTGGGCGACAGTGCAAGACTCTGTCCCAAAAAAAAAAAAATTATTTTAGTTTTAGGGGTACATGTGCAGGATTGTTTTATAGATAAACTCATCACAGTGTTTTCTTGTACAGATTACTACGTCACTAAGGTACTAAGCCTAGTGCCCAACAGTTGTTTCTTTCTTCTCCTTTTCCTTCTTCCAGCCTCCACCTTCAAGTAGACCCCAATGCCTGTTGTTCCCTCTTTTGTGTATGTCTATGAGTTCTCATCATTTAGCTCCCACTTATAAGTGAGAACATTCGGTATTTGATTTTCTGTTTCTGTGTTAGTTTGCTAAGGATAATGGCCTCCAGCTCCATCTGTGTTCTTGCAAAGACATGATCTCATTCTTTTTATAGCTGCATAGTATTCCATGGTGTATATGTAACACATTGTCTTTATCCAATCTGTCATTGATGGGCATTTGGGCTGATTCCATATCCTTGCTATTGTAAATAGTGCTACAATGAACATTCACATGCATGTGTCTTTGTGGTAGAATGATTTATAATTTTGTGGGTATATACCCAGTAATGGGATTGCTGGGTGGAATGGTAATTCTGATTTTAATTGTTTGAGAAAACCCCACACTGATTTCCACATTGTTTGAACTAATTTACACTCCAAACAACAGTGTTAAAGTGCTCCCCTTTGTCTGCAACCTCGCCAGCATCTGCTATTTTATGACATTTTAATAACAGCCATCTGACAGGTGTGAGATGGTATCTGATTGTGATTTTGCTTTGAATTTTCCTTTTTTTTAAATTTTAATTTTTAGTTATTTATTTTTTTATTATTATACTTTAAGTTTTAGGGTACATGTGCACATTGTGCAGGTTAGTTACATATGTATACATGTGTCATGCTGGTGTGCTGCACCCACAAACTCGTCACCTAGCATTAAGTATATCTCCCAACGCTATCCCTCCCCCTCCCCCAACCCCACAACAGTCCCCAGAGTGTGATGTTCCCCTTCCTGTGTCCATGTGATCTCATTGTTCAATTCCCACCTATGAGTGAGAATATGTGGTGTTGGTTTTTTGTTCTTGCAATAGTTTACTGAGAAAGATGATTTCCAATTTCATCCATGTCCTACAAAGGACATGAACTCATCATTTTTTATGGCTGCATAGTATTCCATGGTGTATATGTGCCACATTTTCTTAATCCAGTCTATCATTGTTGGACATTTGGATTGGTACCAAGTCTTTGCTATTGTGAACAATGCCGCAATAAACATACGTGTGCATGTGTCTTTATAGCAGCATGATTTATAGTCCTTTGGGTTTATACCCAGTGATGCGATGGCTGGGTCAAATGGTATTTCTAGTTCTAGATCCCTGAGGAATCGCCACACAGACTTCCACAATGGTTGAACTAGTTTCCAGTCCCACCAACAGTGTAAAAGTGTTCCTATTTCTCCACATCCTCTCCAGCACCTGTTGCTTCCTGACTTTTTAATGATTGCCATTGTAACTGGTGTGAGATGGTATCTCACTGTGGTTTTGATTTGCATTTCTCTGATGGCCAGTGATGATGAGCATTTTTTCATGTGTTTTTTGTCTGCATAAATGTCTTCTTTTGAGAAGTGTCTGTTCATGTCCTTTGCCCACTTTTTGATGGGGTTATTTGTTTTTTTCTTGTAAATTTGTTTGAGTTCATTGTAGATTCTGGATATTAGCCCTTTGTCAGATTAGTAGGTTGCGAAAATTTTCTCCCATTTTGTAGGTTGCCTGTTCACTCTGATGGTAGTTTCTTTTGCTGTGCAGAAGCTCTTTAGTTGAATTAGATTCCATTTGTCAATTTTGGCTTTTGTTGCCATTGCTTTTGGTGTTTTAGACATGAAGTCCTTGCCCATACCTATGTCCTGAATGGTATTGCCTCGGTTTTCTTCTAGGGTTTTTATGGTTTTAGGTCTAACGTTTAAGTCTTTACTCCATCTTGAATTGATTTTTGTATAAGGTGTAAGGAAGGGATCCAGTTTCAGCTTTCTACATCTGGCTAGCCAGTTTTCCCAGCACCATTTATTAAATAGGGAATCCTTTCCCCATTGCTTGTTTTTGTCAGGTTTGTCAAAGATCAGATAGTTGTAGATATGCAGCGTTATTTCTGAGGGCTCTGTTCTGTTCCATTGATCTATATCTCTGCTTTGGCACCAGTACCATGCTGTTTTGGTTACTGTAGCCTTGTACTATAGTTTGAAGTCAGGTAGTGTGATGCCTCCAGCTTTGCTCTTTTGGCTTAGGATTGACTTGGCGATGCGGGCTCTTTTTTGGTTCCATATGAACTTTAAAGTAGTTTTTTCCAATTCTGTGAAGAAAGTCATTGGTAGCTTGATGGGGATGGCATTGAATCTACAAATTACCTTGGGCAGTATGGTCATTTTCACGATATTGATTCTTCCTACCCATAAGCATGGAATGTTCTTCCATTTGTTTGTATCCTCTTTTATTTCCTTGAGCAGTGGTTTGTAGTTCTCCTTGAAGAGCTCCTTCACATCCCTTGTAAGTTGGATTCCTAGGTATTTTATTGTCTTTGAAGCAATTGTGAACAGGAGTTCCCTCATGATTTGGCTCTCTGTTTGTCTGTTGTTGGTGTATAAGAATGCTTGTGATTTTTGTACATTGATTTTGTATCCTGAGACTTTGCTGAAGTTGCTTATCAGCTTAAGGAGATTTTGGGCTGAGACAATGGGGTTTTCTAGATATACAATCATGTCATCTGCAAACAGGGACAATTTGACTTTCTCTTTTCCTAATTGAATACCCTTTATTTCCTTCTCCTGCCTAATTGCCCTGGCCAGAACTTCCAACTTTATGTTGAATAGGAGTGGTGAGAGAGGGCATCCCTGTCTTGTGCCAGTTTTCAAAGGGAATGCTTCCAGTTTTTGCCCATTCAGTATGATATTGGCTGTGGGTTTGTCATAGATAGCTCTTATTATTTTGAAATACGTCCCATCAATACCTAATTTATTGAGAGTTTTTAGCATGAAGGGATGTTGAATTTTGTCAAAGGCCTTTTCTGCATCTATTGAGATAATCATGTGGTTTTTGTCTTTGGATCTGTTTATTTGCTGGATTACATTTATTGATTTGCGTATATTGAACCAGCCTTGCATCCCAGGGATGAAGCCCACTTGATCATGGTGGATAAGGTTTTTTATGTGCTGCTGGATTCGGATTGCCAGTATTTTACTGAGGATTTTTACATCAATGTTCATCAAGGATATTGGTCTAAAATTCTCTTTTTTGCTTGTGTCTCTGCCCAGCTTTGGTATCAGCATGATGCTGGCCTCTTTAAATGAGTTAGGGAGGATTCCTCTTTTTCTATTTATTGGAATAGTTTCAGAAGGAATAATACCAGTTCCTTCTTTTACCTCTGGTAGAATTCGGCTGTGAATCAATCTGGTCCTGGACTCTTTTTGGTTGGTAAGCTATTGATTATTGCCACAATTTCAGAGCCTCTTATTAGTGAATTCAGAGATTCAACTTCTTCCTGGTTTAGTCTTGGGAGAATGTATGTGTCAAGGAATTTATCCATTTCTACTAGATTTTCTAGTTTATTTGCGTAGAGGTGTTTGTAGTATTCTCTGATGGTTGTTTGTATTTCTGTGGGATCGGTGGTGATATCCCCTTTATCATTTTTTATTGTGTCTATTTGATTCTTCTCTCTTTTTTTCTTTATTAGTCTTGCTAGGGGTCTATCAATTTTGTTGATCCTTTCAAAAAACCAGCTCCTGGATTCATTAATTTTTTGAAGGTTTTTGTGTCTCTATTTCCTTCAGTTCTGCTCTGATTTTAGTTATTTCTTGCCTTCTGCTAGCTTTTGAATGTGTTTGCTCTTGCTTTTCTAGTTCTTTTAATTGTGATGTTAGGGTGTCAATTTTGGATCTTTCCTGCTTTCTCTTGTGGATATTTAGTGTTATAAATTTCCCTCTACACACTGCTTTGAATGTGTCCCAGTGATTCTGGTACGTTGTGTCTTTGTTCTCGTTGGTTTCAAAGAACATCTTTATTTCTGTCTTCATTTCGTTATGTACCCAGTAGTCATTCAGGAGGAGGTTGTTCAGTTTCCATGTAGTTGAGCGGTTTTGAGTGAGATTCTTAATCCTGAGTTCTAGTTTGATTGCACTCTGGTCTGAGAGATTGTTATAATTTCTGTTCTTTTTCATTTGCTGAGGAGAGCTTTACTTCCAACTATGTGGTCAATTTTGGAATAGGTGTGGTGTGGTGCTGAAAAAAATGTATATTCTGTTGATTTGGGGTAGAGAGTTCTGTAGATGTCTATTAGGTCCACTTGGTGCAGAGCTGAGTTCAATTCCTGAGTATCCTTGTTGACTTTCTGTCTCATTTATCTGTCTAATGTTGACAGTGAGGTGTTAAAGTCTCCCATTATTAATGTGTGGGAGTCTAAGTCTCTTTGTAAGTCACTCAGGACTTGCTTTATGAATCTGGGTGCTCCTGTATTGGGTGCATATATATTTAGGATAGTTAGCTCTTCTTGTTGAATTGATCCCTTTACCATTATGTAATGGCCTTCTTTGTCTCTTTTGATCTTTGTTGGTTTAAAGTCTGTTTTGTCAGCGACTAGGATTGCAACCCCTGCCTTTTTTTGTTTTCCATTTGCTTGGTAGATCTTCCTCCATCCTTTTATTTTGAGCCTATGTGTGTCTCTGCACGTGAGATGGGTTTCCTGAATACAGCACACTGATGGGTCTTGACTCTTTATCCAATTTGCCAGTCTGTGTCTTTTAATTGGGGCATTTAGTCCTTTTACATTTAAAGTTAATATTATTATGTGTGAATTTGATCCTGTCATTATGATGTTAGCTGGTTATTTCGCTCGTTAGTTGATGCAGTTTCTTCCTAGTCTTGATGGTCTTTACATTTTGGCATGATTTTGAAGCAGCTGATATCCGTTGTTTCTTTCCATGTTTAGTGCTTCCTTCAGGAGCTCTTTTAGGGCAGGCCTGGTGGTGACAAAATCTCTCAGCATTTGCTTGTCTGTAAAGTATTTTATTTCTCCTTCACTTATGAAGCTTAGTTTGGCTGGATATGAAATTCTGGGTTGAATATTCTTTTCTTTAAGAATGTTGAATATTGGCCCCCACTCTCTTCTGGCTTGTAGGGTTTCTGCCAAGAGATCCGCTGTTAGTTTGATGGGCTTCCCTTTGAGTGTAACCCGACCTTTCTCTCTGGCTGCCCTTAACATTTTTTCCTTCATTTCAACTTTGGTGAATCTGACAATTATGTGTCTTGGAGTTGCTCTTCTCGAGGAGTATCTTTGTGGCTTTCTCTGTATTTCCTGAATCTGAATGTTGGCCTGCCTTGCTAGATTGGGGAAGTTCTCCTGGATAATATCCTGCAGAGTGTTTTCCAACTTGGTTCCATTCTCCCCATCACTTTCAGGTACACCAATCAGACATAGATTTGTTCTTTTCACATAGTCCCATATTTCTTGGGGGTTTTGCTCATTTCTTTTTGTTCTTTTTTCTCTAAACTTCCCTTCTTGCTTCATTTCATTCATTTCATTTTCCATTGCTGATACCCTTTCTTCTAGTTGATCGCATCGGCTCCTGAGGCTTCTGCATTCTTCACGTAGTTCTCGAGCCTTGGTTTTCAGCTGCATCAGCTCCTTTAAGCACTTCTCTGTATTGGATATTCTAGTTATACATTCTTCTAAATTATTTTCAAAGTTTTCAACTTCTTTGCCTTTCGTTTGAATGTCCTCCCGTAGCTCAGAGTATTTTGATCGTCTGAAGCCTTCTTATCTCAGCTCGTCAAAGTCATTCTCTGTCCAGCTTTGTTCCGTTGCTGGTGAGGAGCTGCGTTCCTTTGGAGGAGGAGAGGTGCTCTGCGTTTTAGAGTTTCCAGTTTTTCTGTTCTGTTTTTTCCCCATCTTTGTGGTTTTATCTACTTTTGGTCTTTGATGATGGGGATGTACAGGTGGGTTTTTGGTGTGGATGTCCTTTCTGTTTGTTAGTTTTCCTTCTAACAGACAGGACCCTCAGCTGCAAGTCTGTTGGAGTACCCTGCAGTGTGAGTTGTCTGTGTGCCCCTGCTGGGGGGTGCCTCCCAGTTAGGCTGCTTGGGGGTCAGGGGTCAGGGACCCACTTGAGGAGGCAGTCTGCCGGTTCTCAGATCTCCAGCTGCATACTGGGTGAAACACTGCTCTCTTCAAAGCTGTCAGACAGGGACATTTAAGTCTGCAGAGTTTACTGATGTCTTTTTGTTTGTCTGTGCCCTGCCCGAAGCCTACAGAGGCATGCAGCCCTCCTTGAGCTGTGGTTTGCTCCACCCAGTTCGAGCTTCCCGGCTGCTTTGTTTACCTAAGCAAGCCTGGGCAAAGGTGGGCGCCCCTCCCCCATCCTCACTACTGCCCTGCAGTTTGATCTCAGACTGCTGTGCTAGCAATAAGTGAGACTCCGTCGGTGTAGGACCCTCCGAGCTAGGTGCGCGATACAATCTCGTGGTGCGCCATTTTTTAAGCCCGTCGGAGAAGCACAGTATTTGGGTGGGAGTGACCCGATTTTCCAGGTGCCGTCTGTCACCCCTTTCTTTGATTAGGAAAGGGAACTCCCTGACCCCTTGCACTTCCCGAGTGAAGCAATGCCTCGCCCTGCTTCGGCTCACGCACGGTGCGCCCACCCACTGACCTGCGCCCACTGTCTGGCACTCCCTAGTGAGATGAACCCGGTACCTCAGATGGAAATGCAGAAATCACCCGTCTTCTGCATCGCTTAGGCTGGGAGCTGTAGACCGGAGGTGTTCCTATTTGGCCATCTTGGCTCCTCCATCCTGCTTTGAATTTTTCTAATGATCGGTGATATTGATGTTTTTTTCATACGCTTCTTGGCCACCTGTATGTCTTCTTTTGAAAAATGTCCGTTAATGTCCCTTGCCCAGTTTTTAATGGGGTTGTTTCTTTCTTGTAAGCTGCTGTAAGTTCTTTATATATGCTGGATGTTAAAATTTTTCAGCTGCATAGTTTGCAAATCATTTCTCCCATTCTGTGGGTTGTCTGTTAATCTGTTGATAGCTTCTATTGCTGTATAGAAGATCTATAGTTTAATTAGATCAAATTTGCCAATTTTTGCTTTTGTTGTGATTGCTTTTGGTGTCTTCATTGTGAAATCTTTGCCCATTCCTATGTCCAGAATGGAATGCATAGGTCTTTTTTCAGAGTTTTTACAGCTTTGGGTTTTACATTTAAATCTTTAATCTATCTTGACTTGGTTTTTGTATATGATACAAGAGAGCAGTCCAGCATCAATCATCTGCATATGGCTAGCCAGTTATCCCAGCACCATTTATTTAAAATGGAGTCTTTTCCTCATTGCTTGTTTTTGTCATCTTTGTCGAAGAACAGTTGATTGTAGGTGTGCAGCACTATTTCTGGTCTCACTATTCTTTTCCATTGGTCTATGTGTCTGCTTTTGTACTAGTACCATGCTGTTTTGTATATTGTAGCTGTGTAGTATACTTTGAAGTTGAGTAGTATGATGCCTCCAGTTTTGTTCTTTTTGCTTAGGATTGCCTTGATTATTCAGGGTTTTTTTGTTTTATATAAATTTTAAAATAGCTTTTTCTAGTTCTTTGAAGAATGTCATTGGTAGTTTGATAGAAATAGCTTGAATCTGTAAATAGCTTTGGGAAGTATGACCATTTTAATGATATTGATTCTATCTGTAAACATGAAATGTTTTTCTTTTTATTTGTGTCATCTCTGATTACTTTGAGCAGTATTTTGTAATTTTTATTGTAAAGATCTTTTATCTCCCTGGTTAGCTGTATTCCTAGGGACTTTATGTTTGTGTAGCAATTGTGAATAATATTACATTCCTGATTGGGCTCTCAACTTGGCTGCTGTTGGTGTATAGGAATCCTAGTGACTTTCGTACATGATTTTGTATCCTGAAACTGCTGAAGTTGTTTTTCAGCTTATATGGCTGTTGGGCTGAGACTATGTGGTTTTCTAGATATGGAATCATGTCATCTGCAAACAGGGATAGTTTGATTTCCTCTCTTCCTATTTGGATGCCCTTTATTTCTTTCTCTTGCCTGATTGCTCTAGCCAGGACTTCCAATACTATGTTGAAGATTATTGATGAGAAAAGGCATTCCTGTCTTTTGCCAGTTTTCAAGGGGGATGCTTCCAGCTTTTGTCCATTTGGTATCATGTTTGTTGTGGGTTTGTCATAGATGACTCTTATTATTTTAAGGTATGTTCCTTAAATATCTAGTTTATAAGGAGTTTTTAACAGATAGGGATGTTAAATTTTATAGAAAGTCTTTTCTGCATCTATTGAGATAATCATGTGGATTTTGTCTTTATGTTTACATGATTACTGTTACATATACTGATTTGTGTATGTTGAACTAATCTTGCATCTCGAGGATGAAGCCTACTTGATTCTGTTTGGTTAGCTTTTTGATTTGCTGCTGCATTGGGTTTGCAATTTTTTTGTTGAAGATTTTTGCATCAATGTTCATCAAAGACATTGCCCTGAAGTTTTCTTTTTCTGCTGTGTCTCTACCAGGTTTTGGTATCAGAATGATGCTGGCCTCATAGAATAAGTTGGGAAAAAGTCCCTTCCCCTAAACTTTGTGGAATAGTTTTAGTAGGAACGGCACCAGATCTTCTTTGTACATCTGGGAGAATTCAGCTATGAATCCATCTGGTCTTGGATTTGTTTTGGTTGACACTGTATTTATTACTGATTCAATTTTGGAGCTCATTCTTGGTCTGTTCAGGGAATCAATTTCTTCCTGGTTCAGTCTTGGAAGGGTGTTTGTGTCAAGAAATTTACTCATCTCTTCTAGATTTTATAGTTTGTGTGCATAGAGTTGTTTATAGCAGTTTTCTATAGTTATTTTTTCTCTGCAGTGTCAGTGGTAGCATTCTCTTTTTCATTTCTAATTATGTTTATTTGAATCTTCTATATTTTTTCTTTATTAGTCTAGCTAATGGTTTATCATTAATTTTTTCAAGAGAACAACTCCTAGATTTGTTTATTTTTTGAATGGTTTTTGTGTCTTGATTTCTTTCAGTTCAGCTCCGATTTTTATTTTTATTTTTTGTCTTCTGTTAGTTTTGGAGTTGGTTTGCTCTTGCTTCTCTAATTCTTTCAGTTATGATTTTAGGTTGTTCATTTAGAATCTTTCTATTGTTTTGATGTGGGCATTTAGTGCTATGAATTCCCCTCTTAACACTGGGCCTTAGCTGTGTCCAGATATTCCAGTAAGTTTTATCTTTGTTCTTGTTAGTTTCAAAAAACTTCTTGATTTCTGTCTTAATTTCATTATTTACTCAAGGTTTATTTGGCAGCATGTTGTTTAATTTCCATGCAACTGCATGGTTTTGAGCAATTTTTTTAAGTCTTGACTTCTATTTTTATTGTGCTGTGGTGCTAAAATGAGTTATAAATCTTGAAAAAAATTATTGAAATACATCAAAACAAAACTTCCTTAAAGCCTAAATCTCACAGGACCTATAAAATAGCAACACAATACATTTTTAAGAAACCAAGGTATTCAGGCAACAAATAGCATGATGAATAAAATGGTAGCTCACATCTCAATACTAACATTGAATGAAAATGGCCTAAATGCTCTACTTGAAAAATACAGAATGGCAGAATAAATAAGAATTTACCAACCAAGTGTCTGCTGTCTTCAAGAGACTCACCTACCACATAAGGACTTACATAAACTTAAGGCTAAGTAGGAGAAAAAGACATTCCATGCAAATGGAGACCAAAAGTGAGCTGGAGTAGCTATTCTTATATCACACAAAACAAACTTCATAGAAACAGTGGTTAGAAAAGACAAAGAGGGGCATTATATAATGATCAAAGTTCTTGTCCAACAGGAAAATATCAGAATTCTAAATATATATGCACCTAACACTGGAGCTCTCAAATTTATAAAACAATTACTACTAAACCTAAGAAATGGGATAAACAGCAACACAATAATAGTGGGGGACTTCAATACTCCACTGACAGAACTAGACAGGTTATAAAGATAAAAAGTTAACCAAGAAATAATGGACATAAGCTATAACCTAGAACAAATGGACTTAACAGATGTTTACGGAATATTCTACCCAACAACTGCAGAATATACATTCTATTCATCAGTGCATAGAATACTTTTTAAGACAGACCTTATGATAGATGACTGAACAAGTCTCAATAAACTTAAGAAAATTGATATTATATGAAGTACTCTCTCTGACCACAGTGGAATAAAATTCGAAATGAATTCCAAAGGGAACCTTCAAAAGTGTGCAAATAAATGGAAATTGAATAATTTACTCCTGAATGATCATTGAGTCAACAATGAAATCAAGATGGAAATTTAAAAATTATCTGAACTGAACAATAATCGTGACACAATCTATCAAAACCTCTGGGATATGGCAAAGGCAGTGCTAAGAGAAAAGTTCATAGCCTTAGATGCTTACATGAAAAAGTTTGAAAGAACATGATTGATGATCTAAGGTCACACCTCAAGCAACTAGAGAAACAAGAACAAACCACACCCAAGCCCAGCAGAAGAAAAAACAAAAACAAAAACAAAAAAGATCAGAACAGAACTAAATGAAATTGAAACAAAAAAAATCCACAAGACAAATGAAAGAAAACTCTAGTTCTTTGAAAAGATAAATAATATTGATAGACCACTAGCAAAATTAACCAAGAAAAGAACATAGAAGATCCAAATAAGCTCCATTAGAAGAGAAATGGGGGCCAAACACAGTGGCTCATGCCTGTAATCCCAGCACTTTGGGATGCCGAGGCAGGCAGATCACGAGGTCAGGAGTTCAAAACCAGTCTGGCCAACATAGTGAAACTTCGTCTCTAATAAAAAATTAGCTGGGCTTGGTGGCAGGCGCCTGTGATCCCAGCTACTCAGGAGGCTGAGGCAAGAGGTTGCAGTGAGCCGAGATTGCACCACTGCACTCCAGCCTGGGTGACAGTGCAAGACAAGACTCTGTCTCCAAAAAAAAAAAAAAAAAAAAAAGAAAAAGAAAGACAACAAATGGGAAATACTACAACCAACCAACACCACATAAATGCAAAAGATTATTCAAGGTTTCTATGAACAACTTTACAAGCATAAACTAGAAAACCTAGAGAAGATGGATACATTGCTCTAAATATGCAGCCCTCCTAGCTTAAACCAGGAAGAATTAGAAATCTTGAACCTACCAATAACAAGCAGTGAGATTGAAATAGTAATTTTGAGATTTCTAAAAATAAAAAAGTCCAGGACCAGAGAGATTCTCAGCTGAATTCTATCAACATTCAAAAACGAATTTGTACCAATCTATTTGATACTATTCCACAAGATAGAGAAAGAAGGAATCCTCCCTAAATCATTCTATGAATCCAGCATCACACTAATACCAAAACCAGGGAAGAACATAACAAAAAAAGAAAACTACAGACCAATATCTCTGATAAACATAGATGCAAAACTCCTTAACAAAATAATAGCTAACCTAATCTAACAGCGTATCAAAAAGATAATCCACCATGATCAAGTGTGTGTCATACCAGGGATGCAGGGATGGTTTAACATCAGCAAGTCAATAAATGTGATACACCACTTAAACAGAATTAAAAACAAAAATCACATGATTATCTCAACAGATGCAGAAAAAGCACTTGACAAAATCCAGCATCTCTTTATGATTAAAACCCTCAGCAAAATCGGCATAGAAGGACATACCTTAACGTAGTAAGAGCCATCTATGATAAACCCACAGACAACATAATACTGAATGGGAAAAAGCTGAAAGCATTCCCCCTGAGAACTGGAACAAGACAACAATGCCCACTATAACCACTTTCATTCAGTATGGTACTCGAAGTCTTATCCACAGCAATCAAACAAGAGAAAGCAATAAAGCGCATCCAAATCAGTCAAAAACAAACAAACAAACAAAGTCAAACTGTTGCTGTTTGCTGATGATATGATTGTATACCTAGAAAGCCCTAAAGATTCCTCCAAAAAGGTCCTAGAACTGATAAATGAATTCAGCAAAGTTTCAGGATACAAAATTAATGTGCACAATCAGTAGCTCTACCACACACCAACAGCAACTGAGCTGAGAATCAAATCAAGAACTCAACCCCTTTTACAATAGCTGCAAAAAGTCAAATATATACAAACCAAGGAGGTGAAAGACCTCTACAGGGAAAACTGCAAAACTACTGAAAGAAATCATAGATGAACTAAACAAATGGAAAAACATCCCATGCTCATGGATGGGTAGAATCAATATTGTGAAAATGACCATACTGCCAAAAGCAATCTAAAAATTCAAGGCAATTCTCATTAAAATACCACCATCATTCTTCACAGAACTAAAAAAAAAAAATCCTAAAATTCATATGGAACAAAAATGAGTCCACATAGCCAAAGCAAGACTAAGCAAAAAGAACAAATTTGGAGGCATCCCATTACTCAACTTTTAACTATACTATAAGGCCATAGTCACCAAAACAGTGTGGTACTGGTATAAAATTAAGCATGCAGACCAATGGAACAAAATAGAGAATCCGAAAATAAACCCAAATATTTAACGCCAATTTATTTTTGACAAAGCAAATAAAAACGTAAACTGAGGAAAATACATCCTATTTAACAAATGATGCTCAGATAATTGGCAAGTCACATGGAGAAGAATGAAACTGGATTCTCATCTCTCAACTTATACAAAAATCAACTCAAGCTGCATCAAAAACTTACATCTAAGACTTGAAATTATAAAAATTTTACAAGATAACATCATAAAAACGTTTCTAGACATTGGCTTAGGCAAAGACTTCATGACCAAGAACCTAAAAGCAAATGTAACAAAAACAAAGATAAATAGATGTGACTTAAATAAAACGCTCCTGCACAGCTAAAGAAATAATGAGCAGAGTAAACAGACAACCCACAGTGTTGGAGAAAATTGTCACAATCTGTACATCCTTCAGAGGACTAATATCCAGAATCTACAAGAAGCTCAAAGAAATTAGCAAGAAAAAAAAAGAGTGACATCAAAAAATTGGCTAAGGACATGAATAGACAATTCTTAAAGGAAGATGTACAAATAGCCAACAAGCATGTGAAAAAATGCTCAACATCATTAATGATCAAATAAATGCAAATCAAAACCACAGTGTGTTACCACCTTACTCCTGCAAGAATGGCCATAATGAAAAAATTAAAAAGAATAATTATAGATCTTGGCAGGGATGTTGTAAAAAGAGAACACTTTTACACTGTTGGTGGCAATGTGAAGTAGTACAACCACTGTGGAAAACAATGTGGAAATATCTTAAGGAACTAAAAGTAGAATTATCATTTGATACATCCATCCCACCACTGGGTGTCTACCCAGAGGAAAATAAGTCATTATACAAAAAAGATACTTGCACACACATGTTTATAGCAGCATAATTTACAGTTGCAAAATTATGAAATCAGCCTAAATGTCCATTGATCAATTAGTGGATAAAGAAATTGTGGTATACATATAAAATGGAATACTGTTCAGCCATGAAAAGGAAAAAATTAATGGCATTTGCAGCATCCTGAATGAAATTGAAGACCATTGTTTTAAGTGAAGTAACTCAGGAATGGAAAACCAAAAATCCTATGTTCTCACTCATAAGTGGGAGCTAAGCTATGAGGATGCAAAGGCATAGGAATGATACAATGGACGTTGGGGCCTTGGGGGAAAGGGTGGGAGGGGGTTGAGGAAGAAAAGACTACAAATTTGGTACAGTGTGTACTGCTAGGTTAATGGGTGCACTGAAATCTCAGAAATCACCACTAAAGTAGTTACTCATCTAATCAAATCCCACCTGTTTCCCAAAACCTATGGAAATAAAAATAAAATAAAATAAAAATTCAGCCTAATCACGTTTTTGTAGAGCATCTATGTGTGCTGGGGGTCCACTCCAGCCCCCAGTTGCTTTGGACTCTCCAAAGCACAAAGGCAAAAACAGCCAAGGCAGGCAAACAGCAAAGATGGTGGCCCACCCCTCCCCTTGGGAGCTGTGTCCCAGGGAGGTTTTAAACTGCTTTTGGTTGGAAAACACCAGCAGGGTTTACTGGACACCCTGGTTGAGAGATTCCACCCAGTGAACAGAAATGGGATTCAAGATCCATGTGACTAAGCAGCCTGATCACTTCTCCTTAGAGCACTAGGCTGTGCTGGGGGAGCTCTCCTGCCTACAGTTGCCTTGGACTCCCTGATCAGTCTTTGTTGTTGTAAGTATAGAAGAAGAATGACTAGACAGATAGCAAAGTGGATGTATAATACTTTGAGGGGCTTGCTAATCACCAGGATGATCTACTATCTTTTTATTTTATATCCATTCTATCATTGGATCTTCAAAATTACATATATATTTTTAATTTTCTTACTGAAGCCTCACTCTTTGTGGTTCTGCAAAACAAACAAACAAAAAAGAACTCTTTATCCTTTCTAAGTGAAAAAGAAATAGGAAGTTTCAATGCCTCTTTCCATTTTGTTATTCCTAAAGTAATATGGGAATTTTATGCTTACTCATAGAAAAGAAAATTATCTGAATTTTTTACCCACTCTTTCCTTTAAAAGTAGTTGCCTACCATAATGTATATTTTTAAAGTGCAAGGGAGGCACAAAGAAGAAAATGAAAGTGAAGATATAAGTGTAAGAATTTAGAAGACATTTCTCCTGGTTTCCTTAGACCATGTGAAATAGAATCTGTGAATCAGAAAATCTATGACAGATGAGAATGTCAGCCTTTTGTAAACTTGATCTTTTAATACTTAATTTTTCCTTTATTTGCTCTCTATATGTTTTCTTCTTATTTTTTTATTTGAGGCAGAGTCTCACTCTGTCACCCAGCCTGGAATGCAGTGGCATGATCTTGGCTCACTGCAACCTCTGCCTCCCAGGCTCAAGTGATCCTCCCACCTCAGCCTCCCAAGTAGCTGGGACTACACGCCTGGCTAATTTTTGTATTTCTTTTAAGGAAAGGGTTTCATCATGTAGCCTATGCTGGTCTTGAACTCCTGGACCCAAGTGATCTGCCCACCTCGGCATCTCAAAGTGCTGGGGTTTCAGGCATGAGCCACTGTCACTGGTCTACTTATTCTTTGTTTTTAGTAATGCTGTTTTGTTTTGCTTTTGTTTTTGTTTTTGTTTTACAAGTACAGTGTTTTGGAGTTGATAAAGTTAATAAGGCAAAGACATATTTTGGTGTCCAAAATTAATCTTAGTGGAATAGAGAAGTATCTTTTGATGTGATTTTTTTATTTTTTTAATTTTACTTTAAGTCCTGGAATACATATGCAGTGTGAATTTTTAAATAAATGTACAAGGGAGAAACTATTGTAAGCCATAGCCTACCATTTGGTGACTTATTTCCCAGAATTCTTCTCCATTCTAACTTTGGTAAATTTTGTTTCATATAACTAATGGGATTATTCCTTTAGCAAACGCACCCAAAACAGCAGCTGGACACCAAAAGATTAAACTATCTCTGCTTTCAATGACGGATATTACTCCACACTTTATTTTCAATGATACACTGCACAACCAATAAAATGTATAAATTACCTTATGTTTGATACTGAATTTTTGCCTCTCAGGCTTATCGTTATAGTTGATACTACTAACCATAAGAGAGAATATTGCTTCTCTTTAGTTAAAGTTCAGCTTGTAAAGAAGAGAAAAATTCAGAGAAAAAAAGAATTTTGTAAATTACTCTAAGACACAAATTTTGCCTGGAAAGTTTTAGGACATGCTAACTTAGAGGGATCCACATTTTATTCTTTCCCACCCCCAATACATATGAGACCATGAGTCCTCACATGTATGAGAAGGCTTAATTAAGTTTAGTTTGGCTAACATTTATACTTCTCAAAATGGAGTTAGTCTTATTAACACACAATACGTAACAATATCCAGAATCTTGGCCTACACGTATTCTACTCCTGAAAATTCTCACTTCTGTTCACTCTGACTGGGCTGAATACACAGTGAGGCAAGTGCTCAGTATTCCAGGTAAATGGGAAATGTGCCAGGTTGCAGATTCTGCCAAGAAGAAGACAGTCATAAAGTACACATTCACATTAATCCCAAAAATAGGCTAAAAACCTAAGCCATTAGATCTCTGGATCATTCGACTTGTTTACTTGGTCAGAAGCTAAGATTTTGCTTATTGTGTTATTTAGTACTTTGAAGCATTGAGTGGTATTGTTTCATAAGCACTAGGCCCAAAGTGTTTGGCAACCTTTTTTTATACCTATAATAATAAATGTTCTATGATTTGCACTTAAACCAAAATATGCCAAAATAATTTGTTCATATAAACATGTAATGTTAGAGCTGTATTATGAACATTTCAGGCCCACGTTTTTCACATAGCCTGTTGTGTTTCTTAGCAGCATCTCTTCAAAAAATCTACATATGATGCCTACTTCTTACCCAAATGAAAACAAAACAAATAATCAGGGATTAAGGGAGCATAAAATTGAATTGTTCAATAAATTTTGTTTTTATTGTCTTCCTTCTGGACATTGATCAACTGCAAATAGCTGCCACAAGTGGCCTAAGGGATGAACAAAGGATTTGGGAAAAACACACTTGAGTGCTCTAAACCACATTTGACTTGGTGACCCTTGGGAAAGTCACTTAACTAATTTGAGCCTTAATTATATTAACTGCAATATAGAAGAATAAAACTAATTTATAGAGATGTTGGGAGGATTGAATGAAGTAATTCGTAGGAATTTTGTAGCACAAGATAGATGCTTAATAATTAGTGGTTCTTCAAAAACTTGAATGAACCTTAAGGATGCTATTCCAAGTGAAATGAGGCAGTCCCAATAAAACAAATACTGAATGATTTCACTTATATGAGTTTCTAAAATAGTCAAATTTATAAAAAGAAGGAGTAGTCATTGCCAGGGTTGAAGGGAAGGGAAAAGGGGAGTTATTGTTTAATGAATGTGGAGATTCAGTTCTGCAACATAAAAAAGACATAGAAACATATGTCACCACCATGTGAATATAGTTAACACTTCTTAGCTGTAAACAAAAAATATATAGTTAAGATAATAAAATTTAACTTGGAGCCAACATGGCCAACTAGATACAGACAGGAAGAGCTTCTCCCACCAAGAGACCAGACCATCAAAGAGATTGGCACACTCTAAACAGATCTTCCGAAAGAGACATTGAGAGTGGGTGAAGAGAGGACACAGATCACAGGCTGAAAAGGGAGAAAGCTGGAAATGCTGCATGGGATTGCTGAAAACCATAACTCATTCTTAGCTCCAAGCAGCTCCTAAAGAGGGATGAGTGAAAGAGGCATGGAGTGGCCCACTCTCACTGTGGACCTCAAAAATTCTAGCTGTAGGAGAACCCACAACCCCTATGGACATCTGAGCTGGCAGGGAGAACTGCCAGAGAGATGGCAGAGACAGAACCCCAGCCTGCAAAGAGCCAAGAAAGTTTGATGCTCGAACAGCTGCAGTAGAGAATGGCCATGGGCATCCATCACTCGAGGCTTGTCATACACTTCTAGGTAGCTTTAGCCTTTTTTTGCTGTCAGACCTGCACACAACAGCATTATCTTGCCCATAGAACAGGGCCAATCTGATCTGAGTGACTCCTATCTGCTATTTCAGGTTCCCTGCCAGGCTGCACCGACTTTCAGTGCAGACTCAGCTGCCCAGCCAAAGCACTTGTAAGCGGCCACCACTATAGCTCTTTTGCTGGCAGAGTCCACCTAACAGCATATGTGGGCAGACCACCACCAATGCACACCGAACAACAACCCTGCCTCACTGGCACACACTTGCTCACGGCCTCCCATTGCCTTCACTGGAATACACTAGCCCACAATGGCCCCCGCTAATTCACCAGGGAGTGTTCACCCACAGCATCCCACTGCTGTTTGACTGGCATGTGCACACATGCTGACCCCACCACCATCTCATCCCACTACTGGCAAGCATGCATAGGCAAGAACCACCACCTACCACAGCCCTGGCTAAGTGCATTTGTCAGCAATTCCCTTATGAATGTTGTTACCAATGGACTGGCAATACTTTAGCCCCTCCAGTGAAGCAAGTGCTTAACCTCCAGTGGCCAGAGAAAAAAAGCTCTGCATGCCCCAGGGCTGGAGCATGCAGCCCAGATGTGCTGAGCTGAGCTTTGGACCCATAAAATCTTCCAGAAACAAACCAATTAACTAAACCGAATGGATAACACACTCAAACCATCAAGGGCATCAAACAATAAAAAAAGCAAAAAGCAGAAGCAGAGCTAGATGACAATCAACTGGTCACCCTGCAATGACACTAATTGATCAACTATCGACAAAAATAAAAATTACATTCATAAGAACCAAAAATCAGGTGAGCCCTCATAGTACCTGTATTTAACTTCGTATCACTGAAAGACACACTGAAAAGATAGAAAAAAAAAGCCTTGAATCACTGAAGCTTGCCCTCTCACACCCCCTGGCAGCAGCAGCATAGTTCAGGGAGCTTCTCTGGACTCTAGGGGAAACAGTGCCAGAAATTGTGAATCACTGAACTCAGTGCTGTCCTTCTGGAGCAGAAAGAAAAACCAGACCAAACTCAGCTGATGCCTGCCCACAGCAGGAGAATTAAAATCAGACCTAGCCAGAGAAAAATTGTAATCCCAGAAGTTAGAACGTGAGTTCCTGAAAACAACTCTAGGTGAGTTCTAGTGGTGAACTGGGCCCAGAGACAGTGGAATTGGGAGGACATACAATCTACTGAGACACAAGCTGGGGGTGGGAAAAGTAGTGCTCGCATCACTCCTCCCCCAACCACAGGCTGCACAGTTCATGACTCCTAAAAATATACCTTCCTTTCACTTGAGGAGAAGAGAAGAAAGAGTGGGAAGGACTTTGTCTTGCATCTTGGATACCAGCTCAGTCACAGCAGGATAGGGTACTAGTCAGAGTTGTGAGGTCCCCTATCCAGGCCCTAACTCCCAGACAGTATTTCTAGATGCACTCTGGGCCAGAAGTAAACCTGCTTGCCTTGAGAGAAAGGACCCAGTCCTGACAGCATTCATCACCTGCAGCTGAAGAGCCCTTAGGCCTTGAATAATCAGCAGTGATACCCAGGTTCTATGTTGAGGGACTTGGGTGAGCCCTTAAGACTTGTGAGCTTCAGGTGAAACTCAACACATTACCAGCTGTGGTGGCTATGATACAAATCATTTTCTGCTTGAGAAAAGGAGAGAGTAAAGTAAAAAGGACTTTGTCTTGCACCTTAGCTACGAGCATTGCCATCTGGGGCATGGGTAGTGTGCCAACAGGCCCTTGGGGTCCCTGATTCCAGGACTTGACTCTTGGATGACATTTCTGGACCCACCCTGGGCCACAGAGGAGCCTAATTCTCTGAAAAATGAGTCCCAGGCATGTTAGTATTCACCAAAAGCTGACTTAAGAATGCTTGTGCCTTAAGGGAACATCAGTGATAGTCTGGCAGTACTCCCCATGGTCTGCGGTGGCAGTGACTACGAGGTGAGGCTGTTCTGTCTTTGGAGAAAGGAGGGAACAATAGAAAGGTCTGCATCTTGTGGTTTGATTGCCAACTTAGGCATAGTACAATAGAACACCATGTAGATTTAAGGTTTTTCACTCTAGTCCCTGACTCCCAAAGGGCACCTCTGGATGAACCCAGGCTGGGGGAACTTGCCAACCTGAGGGGAATGACACAGGTCTGTCTGGATTTGCCAATTTTCAATTGTAGAGCGTCAGTGCCTTGAGTGATCATAGGCAGTAGCCAGGGAGTGGGTATCATCGCCCTTGGGTGAGACCCAGTGCTGTGTTGGCTTCAGGTCTGATCCAGTACAGTCCTAGTAGTGGTGGCCAAAGGGTTACTTGTGTCACTCCATCTCTAACTTTAGGTGGCTCAGAACAGAGAGAGAGAGATTCAATTTGTTTGGGAGAAAGTGAAAGGAAAGAACAAGAGTTCCTACCTGGTAATCAAGAGAATTTTACCAGATCTTGTCTAAGACCATCAAGGTCATAGTTCTATGAGTTCTCAAGAACCACAGCATTACTCTGCTTGGGATGTCCCTTAAAGCAGATATAGCTCAGATCACAACATCCAAGTCATTTCAAATATCTGGAAAGTCTTCCCAAGAAGGATGGGTAGAAACAAACCCAAACAGTGAAGACTGCAATAAATACCTAGTTCTTCACTTCCCAGACACCAAAGAACATCTACTAACATCAACACCACCCAGAAAAATGTGACCTCAAAAAATGAACCAAATAAGGTACAAGAATCCTATCCTGGGAATACAGAGATATGTGACCGTTTAGACAGAGAATTCAAAACAGCTGTGATGGGCAACCTGAAAAGAAAAGTCAAGATAACACAGAGAAGGAATTCAAAATTATATAAGATAAATTTAACAAAAAGGTTGAAATAATTAAACAGAATCAAGCAGAAATTCTAAAGTTAAAAATGCAATTGACATAGTGAAGAAAGTATCAGAGTCTTTTAACAGTAGAAATACTGAGCATGAAGTCAGGCTATTTGAAAATTTTTAGTCAGAGGAGACAAAAGAAAAAAGTTTTAAAAATAAAGCACACCTACGGGATCTGGAAAATAGCCTCAAGAAAGCAAATCTAAGGGTTGTTGGCATTAAAGAGAATATATAGAGAAAAAGAGAGGGCTAGAATGTTTATTCAAAAAGATAATGACAGAGAATTTCTCAAACCTAGAGAAAAATACCACAATTCAAGTACAAGAAGGTTATAGAACACTAGGAGAGTCCCTCCTGTGCCTGGCTCGGTGGGTCCCACACCCATGGAGCCTTGCTTGCTGCTAGTGCAGTAGTCTGAGATTGACCTGGAATGCTGGAGTTCTATGGCCCTGCCCACCACCTAAGAAACCTGAATGGTTTGGTCAAACCAGTTGACCCTAGTGCAAGTTTGCTTCCTACCTATAGTACAACAGCTGATGCACTTTTAAAAGTGTCACCTCCTGGCTGAAGGCCAATCAATAAAAAACAAGCCCACTAAACAAGAACACAATCGAGGACCCTCACAGAGTCTACTTCACTCCTCTTCTATCTCCATCAGAGCAGGTGCTGGTATACATGGCTGCAAGACCTGAAGACAGATCACATCACAGGACTCTTTGCAGACACTCTCCAGTTTCAGCCTAGAGCCTGGTAGCTCCACTGGGTGGCGAGACCCAGAAGAGCAAAAACAATCACTACAGTTTGGCTCTCAGGAATCCCCATTCCTAGGGGAATGGGGAGAACACCACATCAAGAGAGCACACAGTGGGACAAAAGAATTAGAACAGCAGCACTTAAATCCCAGATCTTCCCTCTGACATAGCCTCTTCAAATGAGAAGAAACCAGAAAAACAAGTCTGGTAATATGACAAAAGTTGGTTCCTTAACACCCTGAAAAGATTATACCAGCTCACCACCAATTGACCCAAATCAATACAAAATCTCTGAATTGCCATAAAAAGAATTAAGAAGGTCAATTATTAAGCTAATTAAGAAGGCACCAGAGAAAGGTGAAGTTGAACGTAAAGAAATAAAAAACATGATAAATGATACAAAAGGAAAATTCTTCAGTGAAATAGATAGCATAAATAAAAAACAATCACAATTTCGGGAAATCAAGGACACACTTTGATAAATGCAAAATGCACTGGAAACTCTCAGCAATGGAATAAAAAAATTAGAAAAAAGAACTTCAGAGTTTGAGGACAGGCTTTTGAATTAATCCAGTCCATCAAAGACAAAGAAAATATAATTAAAATGAAAATAAACATTCTCCAAGAAGTTTGGGACTATATTAAACATCCAAACCTAAGAATAATTGGTGTTTTTAAGAAAGAAGAGAAATCCAAAAGTTTGGAGAATATATTTGAGGGAATAATTGGGGAAAATTTCCCTAGCCTTGCTATAGGTCTAGACATCAAAATACAAGAAGTTGAAATAACACCTGGGAAATTCATTGCAAAAAGATTATTGCCTATGCACATAGTCAACAGGTTATCTAAAGTCAAGATGATGGAAAGAATATTAAGAGTTGTGAGACAAAGGCATCTGATAACCTACAAAGGAAAACCTATCAGATTAACAGCAGATTTCTCAGCAGAAACCCTACAAGTTAGAAGGGATTGTGCCCTTCTTAAAACAAATACCAGCCAAGAATTTTGTATCCTGCAAAACTAAGTTTCATAAATGCAGGAAAGATACACTCTTTTTAGACAAACAAATGCTGAGAGAATTCATCACTACCAAGCCAGCACTACAAGAAATGCTAAAAGGATCTCTAAATCTTGAAACAAATAATAAAAATAAACACAAATAGAACTTATTTAAGGCATAAATCACACAGTAGCTATATAACAATAATACACACACCAAAAAAACAGAAAAAAATAATAAAAACAAAAAACAAGGAATTCAGGCAACAAATAGCATGATGAATAAAATACTACCTCACATCTCAATACTAACATTGCATGTAAAAAGCCTACATGCTCCACTTGAAAGATACAGAATGGCAGAATGGATAAGTCACAGCCAAGTTTCTGCTGTCTTCAAGAGACTCACCTAACACATAAAGACTCAAACTTAAGGCAAAGGAATGAAAAAAGATATTCCATGCAAATGGACAATAAAAGCAAGCAGGATTAGCTATTTTTACATCAGACAAAACAAGCTTTAAAGAAACAGCAGTTAGAAACACAAGGAGGAAGATTATATAATGATGAAAGGACTAGTCCAACAGGAAAATATCACAATTTTAAATATATATACACCTATCACAGGAGCTCCAAAAATTAATATGACAATTACTAGTAGACCTAAGAAGTGAGATAGTGTGCAGCACAATAATAGAGGGGGGGTTTTAATACTTCACTGACAGCACTAGACAAGTCAACAAGACAGAAATTCAGCAAAGAAACAATGGATTTAAACTATACCATACAAAAATTGACTTAACAGATATTTACAGAACATTCTACCCAACAACTGCAGAATATGCATTCTATTCAAAGCACATGGAACATTCTCCAAGATAGACCATATGATAGACCACAAAACAAGTCTCAGTAAATTTAAGAAAATCAAAATCATATCAAGTACTCTCTCAGACCACAGTGGAATGAAATTAGGAATCAACTCCAAAAAGAACCCTCATAGCCATGCCGATATATGGAAATTTTAAAACCTGTGCTTGAATAATTGTTAGGTCAAAAATGAAATTAAGATAAAAATATAAAAAGTTCTTTGAAATTAATGATAACAGTGACACAACCAATCAAAACCTCTGGGCTACAGTAGAAGCAGTGCTAGGAGGAAAGTTTATAGCATTAAATGCCTACATCAAAAAACCCGAAAGAGCACAAATAGACAAACTAAGGTCACACCTCATGGACCTGGGGAAACAAGAACAAAGTCAACCTCAGCAGAAGAAAGAAAATAAGATCAGAGCAGAACTAAATGGAATTGAAAAAAACCCAACAAAATATAAACAAAACAAAAACCTGGTTCTTTGAAAAAACAAATAAATTTGAAAAATGATTAGCAAGATTAACCAAGAAAAGAAGAGAGCAGATGCAAATAAGCTCAATTAGAAATAAAACAAGGGATATTACAACTGATACCACAGAAATACAAAAGATCATTCAAGGCTACTATTAACACCTTTATGCAAATATACTAGAAAATCTAGAGGAGGTGGATAAATTCCTGGAAATATACAACCCTCTTAGATTAAACCAGGAAAACATAGAGTCTCTGAACAGACCAAAAACAAGCAGTGAGATTGAAATGGTAATTTAAAAGTTGCCAACAACAACAACAACAACAAAAATATCCAGGACCAGATGGATTCACAACTGAATTCTATAAGACGTTCAAAAAAGATTTGGTACCAATACCTATTGACACTATTCCAAAAGACAAAAAAAAAAGGGAATCCTCCCTAAATCATTCTATGAAGCCAGTATCACCCTAATACCAAAACCAGGGAAGGATATAAGAAAAAAGAAAACTACAGACCAATATCCCTGATGAATGTAGATGCAAATATCTTCAACAAAATACTAGCGAACTAAATCCAACAGCATATCAAAAAGATAATCCACCATGATCAAGTAGATTTTATACCAGGGTTGCAGGGATGGTTTAACATACACAAGTAAATAAATGTGATACACCACATAAACAGAATTAAAAACAAAAATCAAATGATTATCTCAATAGATGCAGAAAAAGCATATGACAAAATTCAGTATCTTTTATGATTAAAACCCTCAGCAAAATTGGCATGGAAGAGACATACGTTAAGGTAATAAAAGCCATCTACAATAAACCCACAGCCAGCATCATACTGAATGGGGAAACGTTTAAAGCATTACCTCTGAGAACTGGAAAAGGCAAGAATGTCCACTTTTAACTCTTCTGTTCAATATAGTACTGAAACTTCTAGCCAGAGCAATCAGACAACAGAAATAAAGGGCAACCAAATCAATAAAGAGGAAGTCAGACTGTCACTGTTTGCTGATGATATAATCATATGTCTATACAATTCTAGATTCCACCCAAACACTCTTCAATTTGATTAACAAATTCAGTTAAGTCTCAGGTTACAAAATCAGTGTACAGAAATCAGTAGTTCTGTTATACACCAACAGCGATCAAGCTGAGAATCAAATCAAGAACTCAACCACATTCACAATAGCAGCAAAGAAAATAAAATAATTAGAAAAATACCTAACCAAGGACGTGAAAGACTTGTACAAGGAAAACTGCAAAACACTGCTGAAAAAATAATAAATGACAAGAACAAATAAAAAAATTCTATGCTCATGGATAGGTAGAATCAATATTATGAAAATGACCACACTGCCAAAAGAAATCTACAAATTCAATGCAATTCCCATCAAAATACCACCATCATTCTTCATGGAACTAGGAAAAACAATTCTAAAATTCATATTGAACAAAAAATGAGCCTGCATAGCCAAAGGAAGACTAAGCAAATAGAACAAATTTGGAGGTATCACAATACTCGACTTCCAACTATACTATTAGGCCATAGTCACCAAAACAGCATGATACTGGTATAAAAATAAGAACACAGACCAATGGAACAGAATAGAAAACCCAGAAATAAACTCAAATACTTACAGACAACTGATCTTTGACAAAGCAATCTGAAACATAAAGTGGGGAAATGACACCCTATTCAACAAATGGTGCTGGGATAATTGGCAAGCCACATGGAGAAGAATGAACCTGGATCTTCATCTCTCACTTCATACAAAAATCAACTCAAGATGGATCAAAGACTTAAATATAAGACCTAGAACCATAAAGATTATAAAAGGTAACATCCGAAAAACCCTTCTAGACATTGGCTTAGGCCAGAACTTTATGACCAAGAACCCAAAAGTAAATGCAACAAAACCAAAGACAAATAGATGTGACTTAAACTAAAAAGTTCCTGCACAGCTAAAGAAATAATCAGCATAGCAAACAGACAACCCAGAGAGTGGGAGAAAATCTTTACAATCTATACATCTGACAAAGGATAATATCCAGAATCTACAAATAACTCAAACAAATTAGCAAGAAAAAAAAAATCACATCAGAAAGTCGGCTAAGGACATGAATAGACAACTTACAAAAGAAGGTATACAAAGGGCCTATAAGCATATGGAAAAATGCTCAACATCACTAATTACCAGGGAAATGCAAATCAAAACCACAATTCAGTAGATACCACATCACTCCTGCAAAAACGGCCATAATGAAAAAATAAAAAAAAATAGATGTTGATGTAGATGCAGTGAAATGGGGACACTTATACACTGTTGGTGGAAATGTAAACTAGCATAACCATCATGAAAATCTGTGTGGAGATTCCTTAAAGAATTAAAAGTAGATCTACCTTTTGATTTAAGAATTCCAATACTGGGTATCTACCGAAAGGAAAAGAAGTCATTATACGAAAAAAGATAATGGCACACACATGCTTGTAGCAGCACAATTTGCCATTGCAAAACTACAGAACCAGCCTAAATGCCCATCAATCAATGAGTGGACAAAGAAAATGTTATATCTTATATATATGAATATTACTGAGCCATAAAAAGAAATGAAATAATGGCATTCACAGAAACCTGGATAGAATTGGAGACCATTATTCTAAGTGAAGTAATTCAGGAATGGAAAACCAAACATCTTATGTTCTCACTCACATGTGGGAGCTAAGCTATAAGGATGCAAAGGCATAAAAATAATACATTTAACGTTGGGGACACTGGGGAAAGGGTAGGTAGAGTGTACACTGCTTAGGTAATGGGTACACCAAAATCTCAGAATTCACCACTGAAGAACTTATTCACGTAACCAAACACCACCTGCTCCCCAAAAACCTATTGAAATGAAAAATAAAAAATAAGAATAATAATGAACAATAGAAAATAATAACTACAAAAACATCTCAAGTCATAGACAGTACAATAAGATATGCAAATTGTAACAACAAGAAGTTTAAAAGTGAGAGTATAATGTTAAGACATAGAGTTTTAATTGGATTTACTCTTGCTTGTCTATGCAAACACTGTTGTTATCAGGTTAAAATAACAAATTATAAGATATTATCTGCAAGTCTCATGGTAACCTCAAAATTAAAAAAAATACAATGGAGATGCAAAAAAAATTAAAAATCCTAATTATATCACCAGAGAAAATTACATTTACTAAAGGAAGACAAGAAAGAGGGGAAGAAGGAAGAGATGAGAGTGAAACAACTATAAAACAACAAAATGACAAAAGCAAGTCTCTATTTATCAATAATAACAAGGAATGTAAGTGGACTAAACCGTCCTAATAAAAGACATAGACTGGCTGGATGAGTTTTTACAAAAGGATCATTGATCTAGTGACTAAAAGAAACACACTTTCCATATAAAATACTGAAAATAATGGGATAGAAAATAGTATTTTATGACAGTGAAAATCATAAAAGTCCAGAAGCAGCAATACACGTACCAAACAAAATAGATTTCAAGACAAAAACTAGAAGAAGAAACATAGAATGTCACTATATAATGATAATGAGGTCAATTTAATAAGAGACTATAATACTTGTAAATATGTATGCACCAACACTGAAAAATCCAAATACATAAAGCAAATATTATTACAGAGCAGTTGGGCTCTAATATATTAATATCTGGATGCTTTGAAACCCCGTTGTTAGCACTGGACAGAACTTTGAGACAGAAAATCAATAAAGCAGCATTGAATTTAATCTGTGCTATAGACCAAATGGATCTAATAAATATTTACAGAATATTTTATACAAGAGCTAGAGAATACCTATGGTTTTTCTTAACACATTGGTTATTCTCAAGGATAGACCATATGTTAGGTCACAAAACAATTCTTAAAACATTCAAAAAATTAAATAAATCTCAAGCATTTTCTATGACCACAATGAACAAAACCTAGAAATTAACAAGAGGAATTTTGGAAATTATACAAATATATGAAAATTAAAGAATATGCTCCTGCATGACCAGTGAGTCAAAGAAGAAATTAAGAAGGGAACTGAAAAAATCCTTGAAACAAATGATAATGGAAACTCAACATACCAAAACCTATGGGATACAGCTAAAGCAGTACTAAGAAGGAAGTTTATAGCTAAAATGTATCTAAAATTGACTACATCAAAAAAAAGAAAAACATCAGATAAACAACCAAATGATGAATCTTAAATAACTAGAAAAGCAATATCAAACAAAGCCCAAAATAAGTAGAAGAAAACAGAATAAAGATCAGAGCATGAAAAATAAAATTGAAATGAAGAAAACAATACAGAAGATCAATAAAACAAAAAGTTGGTTTTTGGAAAAGTTAAACAAAATTGACAAACTTTAAGCTGAATTATCAAAGAAAAAAGAGAGAAGATACAAATAAAATTAGAAATGAAAAAGAAGACATTACAACTGATGATACCACAGAAATTCAAAGGATCATTAGTAGCTACTATGAGAAACTACATGACAATAAATTAGAAAATCTAGATAAAATTGACAGATTTCTAGACACATGCAATCTACCAAGATTGAACCATGAAGAAATCCAAAACCTAAACAGAAAAATAACAAGTAACAAAACTAAAGCTGTAATAAAAAGTCTCCCAGTAAAGAAAGGTCTAAGACCCTAGGGCTTCATTGCTGTATTCTACCAAACTTTTAAAGAAAAAGTAACAGCAATCCAACTCAAATTATTCCAAAAAATAGAGGAGGAGGAAATACTACAAACTCATTCTATGAGGCCAGTAGTAACCTGATACCAAGACCAGACAAAGACACATCAAAAAAAGAAAATGACAGGCCAATATCTGTGATGAATATAAATGCAAACATTCTCAACAAATTACTAGCAAACTGAATTCAACAATATATTAGAAAGATCATTCATCATGACCAAGAGGGATTTATCCCTGGGGTGCAAGGATGGCTCAAGATATATAAATCAATCAATGTGATACATTCTATCAACAGAATGAAGGACAAAAACCATGTGATCATTTCAATTGATGCTGAAAAAGCATTTGATAAAATTCAACATCCCTTCATGAGAAAAATTCTCAAGTAACTGGGTATAAAAGAAACATACCACAACATAATAAAAGCCATTTATGACAGCCCACAGCTAGTATTATACTCAATGTGGAAAAACTAAAAGCCTTTCCTCAAAGATCTGAAAGATGAAGAGTGAACTCCCTCAAGCCTGAGAGCTGCCTGCTGGGGAACTGCTGATAGCAAACCCACCAACACCAACAGAAAAACCTCATGCTCTAACACTGGACCTGAGGTCAGGTTCTCCACACCCATTGCAATAGATTACCCTGCCTTGCCTACTATAGCCCACACCTCTGCAAAAAACCTGGGACCTGAGGTCAGACCCACCTGGCCTGGAACCACCCCCTGCAGTGGTTAAGCACACTGCCCGAGGACCCGGGGATCTCACCATCCATTCTACCACCTCTGGCATTTGTGCACTTATCACAGAAACCTGAATATTGGCCCACTCAGCCAGCCGCCAGTATTACAGACAACACCTACTCACACATAACACCTAGAAGCCTGGTAACTGCCTGTTGCAGCCACTGCCAAAACCAGCATCTACCACTTGGGACCCAGAGACTTGTCCTACAATTGTCACTGCCATCATCCATGCCACATCAACTTCCCAGGGTTTCAAGAACCTGTACACCTTCCCAGCTCACCACTATCATTACTGGCATCTAAGCAACAAACCTAGAAGCTCATGAATTGGCCCACCTGGACCCACTAGCACCAGGGCCAGTATACACCCCTCTGGGCTCAAAGACAGGCATTCTAAGCCCACTTCTGCCACCACTGGGGCCCACAGACTGGCCCACCTGCCATCCCTGTCCACAGCAAAACATCACTTCAGCCTCTGCTAATAATCACAACATAAGCCACCAAGGAAATCACGGACACCACTGATGTCTTCAGCCTAAGAAATCATACAGACAGTACACTACTTCAAGCCCTGAGAATAAAAGCCAAAATGCTGTACCCAATAAACACCACAGATATATCTTCAGGAGAAGCTCTTCCCTACAAAAGCCAATTCAAAAGATTAGAAGAAGCAACTATTACACCAGATGTGCAGAAAACAATGTAAGGACATGTAATACATGAAAAGTTTCCAAGTCTAGGAAGACATTTAGACATCCAGATAATACAGGAAGCTCTCCAAACACCAAAAAGATAAATACAGAAAGATCTTCTCCAAGGCACAACAAGTCTTTTGACACTCTAAAGTCAAAGACAGAGCAAATCCTAGAAACAGCAAGAGAAAACCATCTAGTCATCTATAAACAACTTTCACCACACTAACAGTGGACTTAGCAGCTATCTTACAAGCCAGGAGAGAATGAAATGATTTATTCAAAGCACTGGAAGAAAAACATAGCTACTTAAAATACTATATTCAGCAAAATTATTCTTCATGAATGAGGAATAAATACAGTATTTCAAAGACAAGCAACTACTAAAGGAATTCATCACCACTAGACTGGTCCTAGAAGAAAGGCTCAAAGGATTTCTAAACATGGAAGAGAGAGGACAACAGTTACCATCATGTAAGGACACAAAAGCCTAAAACTTACTGGCAAAGAAAATATAAAAATAAGGAAGAGAAAAGATTTAAATGGTAATATTACACAAAGCTACCAAACCACAAGGACAAACAATAAGAGAAAAAGAAAAGAATAAAGAATACATGACCAGGTGTGGTGGCTCACACATGTAATCCCAGCAATTTGGGAGGCTGAGATGGGTAGATCACCTGAGTTTGGGAGTTCGAGACCAGCCTGAGCAACATGGAGAAAACCTGTCTCTACTAAAAATACAAAATTAGCCAGGGGTGGTGGCACATGCCTAAAATCCCAGCTAGTCAGGATGCTGAGGCAAGATAATCACTTGAATCCAGAAGGCGGAAGTTGTGGTGAGCCGAGATTCCACCATTGGACTCCAGCCTGGGCAACAAGAGTAAAACTGCATCTCAAAAAAAAAAAAAAAAAAAAAAAAGGAAAAAGAAAAAATAATACACAAATTAGAAAACAAACAGAAATATGACAGGAAAAAAGCCTCACATATCAATAATAACCTTGACTGTAAATGGATTAAATTCTCTACTTAAAAAACCTAGATTGGCTAAAGAAATAAATAACATTATGCAACTATATACTGCCTACAAGAAAATCACCTCATATGTAAAGACACATATAGACTGAAAGTAAAGGGATGGAATAAGATATTTCATGCAAACATAAACCAAAAGTTAGCAGTTGTTAGACTCATTTCAGATGAAATAGACTTTAAGTCAAAAACAGAAAATTACGAAGAAGATCATTATATAATGATAAAGTGATCACTCCTGAAAGATAATACACCTATTCTAAATCCATATGTACACAATGCTGGAGCACCCAGAGTCATACAGCAAATATTACTAGATCTAGGGAGAAAGAGAGACACCAATACAATAATAGGGGGGAATTTCAACAAACCAATCTCAGCATTAGACAGATCATCTAGACAGAAAATTAACAAAGAAACATTGGATTCCAACTACAATTTAGACCAAATGAACCTAACATGTATTTACAAAACATGTTATCCAACAACTACAGAAAACACATTCTTCTCATCAGCACATGGAACATTCTCCAGGATGGACTATATAATAGGCCACATTACAACTGTGATCAAACTTATAAAAATCAAAATTATACCAATTGTTATCTCAGAACACAATGAAATAAAACTAGAAATCCATACAAAGAAGAACTCTGAAACTACAAAATAAATGAAAATTAAACATGTTCCATGGCCTAACAGTGTACCTCAAGGAAATAAAAAGCAAGAACAAATGAAAACTAAGTGAAACCCATCTGGACATTGATTTAGGGAAAGAACTCAACAAAATCCCCACAAATAACTCCGTTAAAAAGTGGACAAAGGATATGAATAAACACTTCTCAAAATAAGACATACGAGCAACCAAAAAACATGAAGAAAAAAGCTCAACATCACTAATTATCACATAAACACAAATGAAAACCACCATGATATACCATTTCACACCAGTCAGAATGGCTATTACAAAAAAGTAAAAAAAAAAAAAAAACAGATGTTGGCCAGGATGTAAAAAAAAAGGGAAATGTTATGCCCTGTTGGTGAGAGTGTAAATTAGTTCAGCCCTTGGGAAAAGCAGTATGGAGATTTCTCAAATAACTTAAAACAGAACTACCATTCCCACTACTGACTATCTGCCCAAAGAAAAATAAATCATCCTACCAAAAAGATACCTAGACTATTATGTCTATTGCACCACTATTCACAATAGCACAGCCATGGAATCAATGTAGGTCCCCATCAACAGCGGATTGGATTTTTAAAAAGTGATACATATACACTATAGAATACTATGCAGCCATAAAAGAGAATGAAATTATGTCCTCCACAGCAACATGGATGCAGCTGGGGTCATTATCCTAAATGAATTAGCACAGAAACAGAAAATCCAATACTGCATGTTCTCACTTATAAATGGGATCTAAACAATGGGTATATACATGGACATAAAGATGGAAACAATAAACACAGAGGATTCTAAAATGTGGAAGGGAGGAAAGGGCAAAAGTTGAACAACTACTTTTTTCATACTATTTTTATTATTTGCGTGATGGTTTCAACAGAAGCCCAAACTTCAGTATTATAGAATAAATACATGTAACAAAACTCCACAGGTACCCTTGAATCTAAAATGGATAAAAAACTGTTAATATAGTTCTGAGATTAGGAAACATCATAGTTATATTTAACACATGTTTCTGTTCTTTTCTAATAATAGCAAATTTCTAACCCTCAACAATTTATAAACAGCTCTACATAAAATATGTAACTTTTTAATTATTGAGAAAAAATAGGCCTGGCACAGTGGCTCACACCTGTAATCCTTGCACTTTGAGAGGCCAAGGTGGATGGATCACCTGAGATCAGGAGTTAGAGACCAGCCTGGCCAACATGGTGACACCCCGTCTCTACTAAAAATACAAAAAATTAGTCAGGTGTGCTGGCTGGCACCTGAAATCCCAGCTACTCAGGAGGCTGAGGCAGGAGAATCGCCTGAACCCAGAAGGCAGAGGTTGCAGTGAGCTGAGATCACACCACTGCACTCCAGTCTGGGAAACAAGAGTGAAACTAGGTCTCAAAAAAAAAAAATTAAAAAAAAATAGAGTTTATTTGTAATAAAATGAAGTAAAATGCAATAATTTTTTTTTGAAAAAGTAAGAACAAGCCAAATCCAAATTAGCAGTAGAAAATAAATAATAAAATCAGAACTTCTTAATAAAATCAAAACAGAAAAACAATACCAAAAAATCAACAAGACCGAATTTGATTTTCTAAAAAATTAACAAAATTTATCTATCACTAGCTAGAATAGCCAAAAAAGAGAGAGGACCCAAATAAGCAAAATCAGAAAAAAAAAATTGCAACTGATATCACAGAAACACAGAGGATCATCAGAGACTATTATGAACAACTATGTACTAACAAACTGAAAAACCTAGAGGAAATGGATAAATTCCTGGAAACATATAACCTACCAAGATTGAATCAGGAAGAAATAGAACACCTGAAGAGACCAATAATGAGTACTGAGTATACCTGGTGAAGATAGATGCAAAAATATTCAACAAAATAGGAGCAAGCTGAATTCAACAACAAGTCAAAAATATAATGTACCATAATCAACTGGGCCTTATACCATGGATTCAAGGAAGTTTCAACATACACAGATAAAAGAAAAAAGATACGAAGATGGCCGACTAGGAACAGCTCCGGTCTACAGCTCCCAGTGTAAGCAACACAGAAGACAGGTGATTTCTGCATTTCCATCTGAGGTACTGGATTCATCTCACTAGGGAGTGCCAGACAGTGGGTGCAGGAAAGTGGGTGCAGCACACTGTGTGCAAGCTGAAGCAGGGTGAGGCATTGCCTCACTTGGGAAGTGCAAGGGGTCAGGGAGTTCACTTTCCTAGTAAAAGAAAAGGGTGACAGATGGCACCTGGAAAATCGGGTCACTCCCACCCTAATACTGTGCTTTTCCAACAGGCTTAAAAAATGGCACACCAGGAGATTATATCCCGCACATGGCTTGGAGGGTCCTACACCCATGGAGTCTCACTGACTGCTAGCACAGCAGTCTGAGATCAAAGTGCAAGGTGGCAGCGAGGCTGGGGGAGGAGCGCCTGCTATTGCTCAGGCTTGATTAGGTAAACAAAGCTTCCTGGAAGCTCGAACTGAGTGGAACCCACCACAGCTCAAGGAGGCCTGCCTGCCTCTGTAGGCTCCAGCTCTGGGGGCAGGGCACAGACAAAGAAAAAGACAGCAGTAACCTCTGCAGACTTAAATGTCCCTGTCTGACAGCTTTGAAGAGGGTAGTGGTTCTCCCAGCACACAGCTTGAGATCTGAGAATGGGCAGACTGCCTCCTCAAGTGGCTCCTTGACCCCTGAGCAGCCTAACTGGGATGCACTCCCCAGTAGGGGCAGATGGACATCTCACATGGCCGGGTACTCCTCTGAGACAAAACTTCCAGAGGAACGATCAGGCAGCAGCATTTGTGGTTGACCAAGATCTGCTGTTCTGCAGCCACTGCTGCTGATACCCAGAAAAACAGGGTCTGGAGTTGACCTCTAGCAAACTCCAACAGACCTGCAGCTGAGGGTCCTGTCTGTTAGAAGGAAAACTAACAAACAGAAAGGACATCCACACCAAAAACCCTTCTGTACGTCACTGTCATCAAAGACCAAAAGTAGATAAAACTACAAAGATGGGAAAAAAACAGAGCAGAAAAACTGGAAACTCTAAAAAGCAGAGCACCTCCCCTCCTGCAAAGGAATGCAGCTCCTCACCAGCAACGGAACAAAGCTGGACATAGAATGACTTCGATGAGCTGAGAGAAGAAGGCTTCGGACGATCAAACTACTCTGAGCTAAAGGAGGAAATTCAAACCAATGGCAAAGAAGTTAAAAACTGGAAAAAAAATTAGATGAATATATAACTAGAAAAACAAATGCAGAGAAGTCCTTAAAGGAGCTGATGGAGCTGAAAGCCAAGGCTCGAGAACTATGTGAAGAATGCAGAAGCCTCAGGAGCAGATGCAATCAACTGGAAGAAAGGATATCAGTGACGGAAGATGAAATGAATGAAATGAAGAGAGAAGGGAAATTTAGAGAAAAAAGAATAAAAAGAAATGAACAAGGCCTCCAAGAAATGTGGGACTATGTGAAAAGACCAAATCTACGTCTGATTGGTGTACCTGAAAGTGATGGGGAGAATGGAACCAAGTTGGAAAACACTCTGCAGGATATTATCCAGGAGAACTTCCCCAATCAAGCAAGACAGGCCAACATTCAGTTTCAGGAAATACAGAGAATGCCACAAAGATATTCCTCAAGAAGAGCAACTCCAAGAAACATAACTGTCAGATTCACCAAAGTTGAAATGAAGGAAAAAATGTTAAGGGCAGCCAGAGAGAAAGGTCGGGTTACCCACAAAGGGAAGCCCATCAGACTAACAGCAGATCTCTTGGCAGAAACTCTACAAGCCAGAAGAGAGTGGGGGCCAATATTCAACATTCTTAAAGAAAAGAATTTTCAACCCAGAATTTCATATCCGGCCAAACCAATCTTCATAAATGAAGGAGAAATAAAATACTTTACAGACAAACAAATGCTGAGAGATTTTGTCACCACCAGACCTGCCCTAAAAGAACTGAAGGAAGCACTAAACATGGAAAGGAACAACCGGAACCAGCCACTGCCAAAACATGACAAAATGTAAAGACGATCAAGGCTAGAAAGAAACTGCATCAACTAACAAGCAAAATAACCAGCTAACATCATTATGACAGGTCCAAATACACACATAACAATATTAACTTTAAATGTAAATGGGCTAAATGCTCCAATTAAAAGACCCAGACTGGCAAACTGGATAAAGAGTCAAGAACCATCAGTGTGCTGTATTCAGGAAACCCATCTCACATGCGGAGACACACATAGGCTCAAAATAAAGGGATGGAGGAAGACCCACCAAGCAAATGGAAAACAAAAAAAGGCAGGGGTTGCAATCCTAGTCTCTGATAAAACAGACTTTAAACCAACAAAGATCAAAAGAGACAAAGAAGGCCATTACATAATGGTAAAGGGATCAATTCAACACAGAAGAGCTAACTATCCCAAATATATATGCACCCAATACAGGAGCAGCCAGATTCAAAAAGCAAGTCCTGAGTGACCTACAAAGAGACTTAGACTCCCACTCAATAATAATGGGAGACTTTAACACCACACTGTCAACATTAGACAGAACAACGAGGCAGAAAGTTAACAAGGATACACAGGAATTGAACTCAGCTCAGCACCAAGCGGACCTAATAGACATCTACAGAACTCTCCACCCCAAATCTACAGAATATACATTTTTTCAGCACCACACCACACCTATTCCAAAATTGACCAAATAGTTGGAAGTAAAGCACTCCTCAGCAAATGTAAAAGAAAAGAAATTATAACAAACTGTCTCTCAGACCACAGTGCAATCAAACTAGAACTCAGGATTAAGAAAGTGACTCAAAACTGCTCAACTACATGGAAACAGAACAACCTGCTCCTGAATGACTACTGGGTACATAATGATATGAAGGCAGAAATAAAGATGTTCTTTGAAACCAATAAGAACAAAGACACAACACACCAGAATCTCTGGGACACATTCAAAGCAGTGTGTAGAGGGAAATTTACAGCACTAAATGCCCACAAGAGAATGCAGGAAAGATCTAAAATTGACATGCTAATGTCACAATTAAAAGAACTAGAAAAGCAAGAGCAAACACATTCAAAAGCTAGAATAAGGCAAGAAATAACTAAAATCAGAGCAGAACTGAAGGAAATAGAGACACAAAAAACCCTTCAAAAAATTAATGAATCCAGGAGCTGGTTTTTTGAAAAGATCAACAAAATCGATAGACCACTAGCAAATCAAAACCACAATGAGATAACATCTCACACCAGTTACAATGGCAATCATTAAAAAGTCAGGAAACAACAGGTGCTGGAGAGGATGTAGAGAAACAGGAACACTTTTTCACTGTTGGTGGGATTGTAAACTAGTCCAACCATTGTGGAAGCCAGTGTGGCAATTCCTCAGGGATCTAGAACTAGAAATACCATTTGACCCAGCCATCCCATTACTGGGTATATACCCAAAGGACTATAAATCATTCTGCTATAAAGACACATGCACAGGTATGTTTATTGTGGCACTATTCACAATAGCCAAGACTTGGAACCAACCCAAATGTCCAACAATGATAGACTGGATTAAGAAAATGTGGCACATATACACCATGGAATACTATGCAGCCATAAAAAATGATGAGTTCATGTCCTTTGTAGGGACATGGATGAAATTGGAAATCATCATTCTCAGTAAACTATCGCAAGAAGAAAAAACCAAACAACGCATGTTCTCACTCACAGGTGGAAATTGAACAATAAGAACACATGGACACAGGAAGGGGAACATCACACTCTGGGGACTGCTGTGGGCTGGGTGAAGGGGGGAGGGATAGCATTAGGAGATATACCTAATGCTAAATGAGGAGTTAATGGGTGCAGCACACCAGCATGGCACAGGCATACATATGTAACTAACCTGCACATCGTGCACATGTACCCTAAAACTTAAAGTATAATAATAATAAAATAAAACAAAAAATAAAAAAGACTAATAAAGAAGAAAAGAGAGAAGAATCAAATAGATGCAAAAAATGATAATGGGGATATCACCACCAGTCCCACAGAAATACAAACTACCATCAGAGAATACTACAAACACCTCTATGCAAATAAACTAGAAAATCTAGAAGAAATGGATAAATTCCTCGACACATACACCCTCCCAAGACTAAACCAGGAAGAAGTTGAATCTCTGAATAGACCAATAACAGGCTCTGAAGTTGTGGTAATAATCAATAGCTTACCACCCTAAAACAGTCCAGGACCAGATGGATTCACAGCCAAATTCCACCAGAGGTAAAAGGAGGAGCTGATACCATTCCTTCTGAAACTATTCCAGTCAATAGAAAAAGAGGGAATCCTCCCTAACTCATTTTATGAGGCCAGCATCATCCTGATACCAAAGCCTGGTAGAGACACAACCAAAAAAGAGAATTTTAGACCAATATCCTTGATGAACATTGATGCAAAAATCCTCAATAAAATACTGGCAAAGAGAATCCAGCAACACATCAAAAAGCTTAACCAACATGATCAAGTGGGCTTCATCCCTGGGATGCAAGGCTGGTTCAACCTACACAAATCAATAAATGTAATCCAGCATATATACAGAACCAAAGACAAAAACCACATGATTATCTCAATAGATGTAGAAAAGGCCTTTCACAAAATTCAACAACTTCATGCTAAAAACTCTCAATAAATTAGATATTGATGGGCCGTATCTCAAAATAATAAGAGCTATCTATGACAAACCCACAGCCAAAATCATACTGAATGGGCAAAAACTGGAAGCATTCCCTTTGAAAACTGGCACAAGACAGGGATGGCTTCTCTCACCACTCCTATTCAACATAGTGTTGGAAGTTCTAGCCAGGGCAATTAGGCAGGAGAAGGAAATAAAGGGTATTCAATTAGGAAAAGAGGAAGTTAAATTGCCCCCGTTTGCAGACGACGTGATTGTATATCTAGAAAACCCCAGTGTCTCAGCCCAAAATCCCCTTAAGCTGATAAGCAACTTCAGCAAAGTCTCAGGATACAAAATCAATGTATAAAAATCACAAGCATTCTTATATACCAATAACAGACAAACAGAGAGCCAAATCATGAGTGAACTCCCATTCACAATTGCTTCAAAGAGAATAAAATACCTAGGAATCCAACTTACAAGAGATGTAAAGGACCTCTTCAAGGAGAACTACAAACCACTGCTCAATGAAATCAAAGAGGATACAAACAAATGGAAGAACATTCCATGCTCATGGGTAGAATCAATATCGTGAAAATGGCCATACTGCCCAAGGTAATTTAGAGATTCAATGCCATCCCCATCAAGCTACCAATGACTTTCTTCACAGAATTGGAAAAAACTACTTTAAAGTTCATATGGAACCAAAAAAGAGCCCACATCTCAAAGTCAATCCTAGGCCAAAAGAACAAAGTCGGAGGCATCAGGCTACTTGACTTCAAACTATACTACAAGGCTATAGTAACCAAAACAGCATGATACTGGTACCAAAACAGAAATATAGATCAATGGAACAGAACAGAGCCCTCAGAAATAATGCCACATATCTACAACCATCTGATCTTTGACAAACCTGACAAAAGCAAGCAATGGAGAAAGGATTCCCTATTTAATAAATGGTGCTGGGAAAACTGGCTAGCCATATGTAGAAAGCTGAAACTGGATCCCTTCCTTATACCTTATACAAAAATTAATTCAAGATGGATTAAAGACTTAAACGTTAGACCTAAAGCCATAAAATCCCTAGAAGAAAACTAGGCAATTCCATTCAGGACATAGGCATAGGCAAGGACTTCATGTCTAAAACACCAAAAGCAATGGCAACAAAAGACAAAATTGACAAATGGGATCTAATTAAACTAAAGAGCTTCTGCACAGGAAAAGAAACTACCATCAGAGTGAACAGGCAACCTACAAAATGGGAGAAAATTTTCACAACCTACTCATCTGACAAAGGGCTAATATCCAGAATCTACAATGAACACAAACAAATTTACAAGAAAAAAACAACCCCATCAAAAAGTGGGCAAAGGATATGAACAGACACCTCTCAAAAGAAGACGTTTATGCAGCCAAAAAACACATGAAAAAATGCTCATCATCACTGGCCATCAGAGAAATGCAAACCAAAACCACAATGAGATACCATCTCACACCAGTTAGAATGGTGATCATTAAAAAGTCAGGAAACAACAGGTGCTGGAGAGAATGTGGAGAAATAGGAACACTTTTACACTGTTGGTGGGACTGTAAACTAGTTCAACCATTGTGGAAGTCAGTGTGGCGATTCCTCAGGGATCTAGAACTAGAAATACCATTAGACCCAGCCATCCCATTACTGGGTATATACGCAAAGGATTACAAATCATGCTGCTATAAAGACACATGCACACGTAAGTTTATTGTGGCACTATTCACAATAGCAAAGACTTGGAACCAACCCAAATGTCCAACAATGATAGACTGGATTAAGAAAATGTGGCACATATACTCCATGGTACACTATGCAGCCATAAAAAACGAAGAGTTCATGTCCTTTATAGGGACATGGATGAAACTGGAAACCATCATTCTCAGCAGCAAACTATTGCAAGGACAAAAAACCAAACACTGCATGTTCTCACTCATAGGTGGGAATTGAACAATAAGAACACATGGACACAGGAAGGGGAACATCACACTCTGGGGACTGTTGTGGGGTTGGGGGAGGGGGGAGGGATAGTATTAGGAGATATACCTAATGCTAAATGACGAGTTAATGGGTGCAGCACACCAACATGGCACATGTATACATATGTAACAAACCTGCACATTGTGCACATGTACCCTAAAACTTAAAGTATAGTAATAATAAAATAAAATAAAATAAAATAAAATAAAAAAGATACATCACATCAACAGAATGAAGACCAAAAACCATACAACTATCTCAACAGATGCAGAAAATTCTTTTGATAAAATTTAACACCCCTTCATTATAAACCTCAAAGCAAATTAGTCGTAAAAGGAACATACTTCAAAACAACAAAAGCCATACATGACAAACACACAGCTAACATAATAATAAATGGGGAAAAGCTGAAGGTCCTTTCTTTAAAAACTAGAACAAGACAGTGATTCCCACTTTCTCTGCTCCTATTCCACATAATACTAGTCCTAGTCAGAGTAATCTGGCAAAAATAAATAAATAAAGAAAATGTATACAAATTAGAAAATGGGAAGGGAACAAATTGTTCCTCTGCAGATGACAAGATATCACATTTAGAAAAACATGAAGACTCTACCAAAAAAAAAAGAAAAAAACCTTAGAATAACTAAATGAATTCAGTAAAGTTACAGGATAGAAAATCAATATCCAAAAATTAGTAGCATTTATATAAACCAATAATGAAATGGCCAAAATAAATTAAGACTCCAATTCCTTTTACAATTTATACCAAAAATTAAAATTAAAATAACTAGAAATCAATTTAACAAGGGAGGTTACAGGTCTCTTCAAGGAAATCTACAAAACACTTATGAAAATAACTAAAGAGGACACAGGAAATGGAATGGCATACCATGGTCATGGATTGAAAGAATTAATATTTAAATGTCCATATTGCCCAAAGCTATCTACAGATTTAATGCAATCCCTATCAAAGTACCAATGTCATTTTTCAAATACATAGAAAAAATAATTCTACAATTCACATGAAACCAAGAAAAAGCCAGAATAGCCAATGCAATCTTAAGCAAAAAGAATAAAGGTGAAGGCATCACGCTATCTGACTTCAAAATATATTACAAGTCTGTAGTATGGTATAAAAATAGACCTACAGGCCAATAAAACAGTATAGAGAATGCAGAAATAAATCCGCATACCTAACCCAACTTATCTTTGACAAAGCCATCAGGAATATATATTGGGAAAAAGAAACACTCTTCAATAAATTGTGTAGGAAAACTTGATAACCATATGAAGAAGAATGAAACTGGACCCATATATATCACGGTATACAAAAGTCAACTCAAGAAGGATTAAAGACTTAAATGAGAGACCCAAAATTATAAAACTACTAAGAGAAAACTCTTCAGGACAGTTAGTCTAGGGAAGGATATTACAGATAAGACCTTAAAAGCACAGGCAACAGAAACAAAAATAGACAAATGGGACTACATTAAATTAAAAAGCTGCTGCAGAGCAAAAACATTGAGTGAAGAGACACCTTCTTGAATGGGAGGAAATATTTGCAAACTACTCATCCAACAGGGGACTAATAAGAATGTACAAGAAACTCAAGCAACTCAACAACAGAAAAAAAATCCTATTAAAATGGGCAAAGAACATGAATAAACATTTCTAAAATGAAGACATGTAAATGACAAATAGGTATATTAAAAATGCTCAACATGCCTAATCATCATGAAAATGCAAATGAGAGCCACAATGAGACATCATTTCACCCCAGTTAGAGTGGCTATTATTAAAAAGACAACAAATAACAGATGCTGGTGAGGATGTGAAGAAAAGGGAACCATACGCTGTTGGTGGGAACATAACTTAATACAACCACTTTTGACAACAGTATGAAATTTCTGAAAATACTACAAATAGAACTACCTTTGATCCAGCAGTTTCACTACTGTTTATGCAACAGAAATCAGCATATCAAAGGAATACCCACACTTGCCTGTTTATCAGAACACTATTCACAATAGCAAAGATATAGAATCAATTTAAGTGTCCATGAATGAATAAAAAAGTATGATATATATACATATATACACACAATGGAATAACATTCTGCCATAATAGTAATAAATAGATGACAAAATCAATGAAAGCACATTATGTGCAGCAACATGGATGGAACTGGAGATCATTATGTTAAGTGAATAAACCAGCCACAGAAATTCAAATACTGCATGTCCTCATTCATATGTAGGGGCTAAAAACCTTGATCCTGTGGGCCTGGGGAACACAATGACAGATACCAGAGAATGGAAAAGGTGAGTGGGTGGGGTAGGGTGGGGAATGAGAGAGCTTGGTTAATGGGTACAAACACAGATAGAAGAAATAAGTTCTTATGTTTGATAGCAGACTGAGGTGACTATACTTAAGAATATTTTGTATATTTTAAAATAACTAGAAGAGAGGACTTGAAATGATACCAACATAGAGAAATGATAAATATTCAAGGTGATGGATACCCCAAATACCCTGACTTGATTATTACACATTCTATACACATAACAAACACTCACATGTACTCCATAAATATGCAAAATATTATCTACAAATACAAGAATATACAAGAAAACACAGGAAAAAAGCTTCCTGACATTCATCTTAGCAATGATTTTGGGGATATGACCCAAAAAGCACGGGTAACAAATGCAAAAATAAACAAGTGGGACCACATCAAACTAAAAAGTTTCTACACAGCAAAGGAAAGAATCAACAAAATGAAAGAGTAACCTACAGAATAGGACAAAATATTTGCAAACTACAAAACCAAGATCTATAATAAGTTAATATCCAAAACATGTAAGGGAAACATACAATTTAATACCAAAAAGCAAATAATAGTATTAAAAGTAGGCAAAAGGCTTGTATAGACATTTATCAAAAGAAGACATAAAAATTATCAACAAGTATATGAAAAAATACTCAAAATCACTATTGATCACAGAACTACAAATCAAATACGCACTGAGATACCACCTCACACCTATTATTAGGAAGAGTATGATCAAAACATGAAAAGATAACAAGTGTTGTCATGGATGTGAAGAAAAGAGAACCTTTGTGCACTGTTGGTGGTAATGTAAATTATCAGATCCATCATGGAAAATAGTATTGACCTTCTTTAAAAAATTAAAAATAGAACCACCATATGATCCATCAATCCCATATCCCACCTCTTGATGTGTATCTGAAAGATATAAATTCAGAATCTCAAAGATATATCTGCACTCCCATGTTTATTGCAGCATTATTCAGAACAGTCAAAAGAATCAACTTAAGTATCCATGGATGGATGGATAAAAAAATGAATACACACACACACACACGCACAATGGAATATTATTCAGCCCTAAAAAGGAAAGAAAACCTGCTATTTGCAACAACATGGGTGAGCCCAGAAGACATTGTGCTAAGTGAGATAAGCCAGATACAGAAAGACAAATACTGCATGATCTCACTTATATGAGAAACCTAAAGAAGTTGAACTAGTAGAAACAGAATAGAATGGTGGTAACCAAGGACTGGTTGGGCGGCAGTAATGGAGAGGTGTTGTTGGAGAACAAACTTTCATTTATAGGTTTATAAGTTCTGGGGATCTAATATATATTATGGTGACTATAGTTAACAATGTATTGTATACTTGAAATGTGCTAAGGGAATATATCTTAAGTGTTCTCACCACAGAAACAAAGATAAAAACAAGAAATTACTTTGTGAGGTGATGGATATGTCTTGATTTTGGTAATTATTTCACATTGTGTACATATTACAGATAATCAGGTTGTACAACTTAAATACATACAATTTTTATTTGTCAATTATATCTCAGTAAAGGGGAAGGAAATAAGTCCTATGAAGTCAGCTTAAGTAGATGTCTTACGTCTAAGAGTACAAGTTGAAAACTCAAATATACAGAAATTAAGTAGATAATACAGATCAATAAGGAAAGCCAGGAAGAGGGCAAATACCCAGCCTAAAAGGAGTGGCTACTACTTAGTTCCAGCCAATTGCTACCATGTAGGAATAGAAGCCCAGGTTTGTCAAATCTTCTGGTTTTCAAAAGAAAGAAATGTTGATTTTTAAATGTTAAATTTGCCAATTAAATAAAAATATTGGCTGAATTTCAAACACTGTGTTAGCCAAACAAAACACATATTTAGCTTAAATTGACCCTTAGTTTGTGTTCACTATAGACAATGCCCAGTATCTGAGAGGTAAGCAAGAGGTCATTGCTTATCAGTGTAGCTGCTAAGAACAGAATGACTGGTACAGATTATCATGTCAGAGGAGGCTGCCACCATGAGCCAGTGATAGTGTTGAATATTAGCAAAAAGTATTGGAGAAGAGGTAGTGTAGTCTGAGTCTTGATGTCTAAGAAACATGTTGAGAAAAGAAAGAAACTTTTATCTGAGGAATGCAAGTTCTTTTTAATTATCAGGCCCAGAGAGAAATTAAAATGAGACTTCAATCATGCTCCATTTCCCATTTTGAGCTAAGAGCTTATATCTTCAAACTGTTTGTTTTTGCCTCAAGTAGCTATAAATTAACCTAATAATGTCACACCAGACACTATAACATATATCCTATAGCTTAACAATATATAACCAATCACTAATCAATATTATTTCTATAAACCAAAAAGAATTTCTGATGAGCAGCTTTGTCTCAGCTCACTCCCTGCCCCCCTTTTTTCTGGCTTTAAAAATCCACTTGTAACTGTTGTTAATTGAAGTGTATATTCAGGGCAACATGAATCTATGCTTCTAGGTTACAATCCTCAAGCTTGGCCCAAATAAACTTTCTACTTATATTAATTTTTTTCAGCTTCTTCCTTTTGGTTGACGATGTAGACAAATGGAGAGAAGATGACTAAGAGAAATTCAGGTCTGGCTGTGAATATAACATAAGTAGAAATTTGAAGGTAGGTGTGCACATGACATGTTTTGACAATGAGTAGAAAAGCTTACCTCAGTAGATGATTTATTATTGGAAATAGAGATTGCTTTACAAAAACTGGGACACAATTGTGAGTAACTTTGAATTCCAAAGTTATTCAGAATATGTTAACAAATAAACTCAATCTAGGACCAATATTACCAAATAAACTCTACTGACCTGCTCCCTTTAGCCTTTAGCTGAAACCATTGCCAATTTCAGTTTTCCAAGACTTTTTGTGCTATCTATACAAGCAACATTCTATATGTAAATCACTCTGTCAAGTATTTTGGAAAATATAAAAAATAAACAACTATGTAGCATGTGGTTTATGGAGACAATTATGAGGCTTCTGTCTTGTGCATATGGATGTGAAGAAACTACCAATTAAAAAGCTCTTTTGCCATAGTGAGTTGTGTTTTACTCCCTCCCTCACCAAACTCCATCTCCCCACCTTACCCTCCCCCATCACTTTTTCCCCTTTCCTCCTATATAATCAACAGGCTCAGCTTCTCCAGTGATATTTGTGTTTGTACTCTGAAATGATGTGAATACATATTTTGATTAACACTGTTTCCTTAGAGGAAAGAACACTTGTCTTACAAGCACATTGCAGTGCAAATGTTTAAAATCACTCCAAAGTGCCTAAGTGGGACTTACATCAATGTTTCTGCTTGACTTTTTCACAGAAGAAATGATATCTTCTGGAAAGCAAAAGCAAACAAAATTCTTTTGGAATAGAAATGAGTGAGGAATCATCTCCATTAAACAAAATGATAGAACTATTGCTGTTCAATTAAGGTCTTTATAATGAATCATAAAAATGCAAGATGTAAAGTATGTCTGTGTGGTTGAGCTCCAATTCTTAATGATAAATTGAGTTGATTTCTCCCCCAGTGAGTTTGGAGTATTTGGATTTTATCTTTTTTTATTCTGTCTTAATCATTAATTATAATTTCAAAAATAATATGAGTCACTGCTTCACAGCTTGGAAGCAAAGGCAGCATTCTGTTTTGGGGAAATGTTTTTATAGCAATTAACTTCTATTTATGTCTCTCTTCTGCCATATTTAGAAGTCACCACATTTCTAATAAAGTCTACTATGTGGCCTTGGATAGCAAACAAAATGTTACCACCTTTCTTTTAACTCTGGACATCAAATCTTGGATGAGCTCAAATTGTCCACCGGTGGTACCTCGAGGTAACCAGTGAAACACCCAGGGAGCTCTTCAAGGATAGGCATTACTTCCTTCTTTTGTAATATTGTTGAAGTTGACTTTAAGGTCTTCAGGCTGAACCCACTGATTTTTCCTAGTTTGCGTCTACTTCTGTGGCAGTTTCAGTAGTCTTGTTTTATTAGCCTCAAATGAAAGTCACCTTTCCCTGCTCTCCACTTCATGGGACTAAAATGGCTGTGGTGTGTTGGAAGAGGAAAAATAAAAATAAAGCACATCTATTACTCAAATCAGCTGTGGTTCTGGATTTCTGTCTCAGGGTATAATCCCTTTTTTTGCTTAGCTATTTCTTATAGAAACAGGGAGGTAAAGGAAGAAGAAATATTGAATCCTCAGCTGTGGATTAAAAGAAAGAGAAAATAAAGGCACCCCTAAATTGGTAAGGTACCTGCTCTAGATACCTGTGTGGTTGGAAGTGAACAAGATTTCAAATATGCCAGTACTCTCATGGAAGTGTAATATGTAATTTGAAGTCCCAAAAGCACCTATTAGAAGTATGAAGAAATTCAGGAAGGTACTCCAGAAAGGGAGTCTTGTTAAAGGGAGATTGGTTTAAAGTCTATCTAAGTCATGAAGCTATTCTATACAAAAGCAGAATAGGTATCTATCTATGATTATTTGAAGTTCACAGCTTCATACTTGCCTCCAAATATCTTTTTCCAGTATTACATCCTACTCTTTTCTCATACCAGTCTCAAATCCGTATACTTTAAATATTCTTCAGAGTCAAACAACAAAAAGCCTCCTTCCAGTTAAAAATGCAAAATGGTTTTTCTTCCCCAAGATGGTGGATTTGAGGCTTTGTTAGCACACCTTACCCTCTTGGAAAGAGCAAAACAGTGTGTAGAAACTTTCACACTGTGATTTTTTTTTTTTTAAGTTCTGGGACACATGTGCAGAACGTGCAGGTTTGTTACATAGGTATATATGTGCCATCGTGATTTGCTGCACCTTTCAACCCATCATCTAGGTTGTAAGCCCTGCATGCATTAGGTACTTGTCCTAATGCTCTCCCTCCCCTTGGCCTCCACCCGCTGACAGGCCCTGGTGTGTGATGTTAATTTTTTTTTTTTTTTGAGACGGAGTTTTGCTCTTGTCGCCCAGGCTGGAGTGCAATGGCATGATCTCAGCTCACTGCAACCTCCACCCCCTGTGTTCAAGCCATTCTCCTGCCTCAGCCTGCCAAGTAGCTGGGATTACAGGTATACACCACCATGCCCAGCTAATTTTTGTATTTTTAGTAGGGATGGGGTTTCACGATGTTGGTCAGGCTGGTCTTGACCTCCTGATCTCAGGTGATCCACCCGCCTTGGCCTCCCAAAGTGCTTGGATTACAGGCATGAGTCACAGCACCCAGCCCTCACACTGTGAACTTTTATCCAAGAAAGAACATGGGAGCTCAACAGAAAAAGTGAAAGAAAGTTTGGATACTTTGAAAGAAACTGTGGACAGCTGCCTGACCCAAGGTTCCAGCAGAAAACTGCAAATCTTGGTTGGGCACAGCATTTTGGGAGGCCAAGGTGGGTAGGATTGCTTGACTCAGGAGTTCAAGATCAGTCTGGGCACCATTGCAAGACCCCTGATCTTTACTAAGAAAACAACAACAACAACAACAAAAACAAGCATGGTGGTACGTGCTTGTAGTCCCAAGTATTCAGGAGGTGGAGGTGGAAGGATCACTTGAGCCCAGGAGTCAAAGCTACAGTGAGCTGAGATTGAGGTTGCAGTGTGCCATGATCATGCCACTGCACTCCACCTAGAAGACAGAGTAAAACCCCATTTAAGAAAGAAGAGAAAGAAAGAGAGAAAGAGAGGAAAGGAAAGGAAAGGAACGGAGAGGAGAGGGAGAGGGAGAAAGAAAGAGAGAGTGGGGAGGGAAGGAGAAAGGAGAAGGAAGAAAAAATGGAAGGAAAGAAGGAAGGAAACAAGGAAGGAAGGAAGGAAATAAGGAAGGAAGGGGAAACTGTAAGTCTTCACAGAGTGAAGTAGGAGAGACTATCTTGATGATGCACATTCCCACCGGGGAACTGGGCAATCCAGGCCACAGGAGAGTTCCTTGACCCTACCCAGCACTGGATCTTACTTGGTGAGAGAGGGGAGTCTTCAGAAAAAAAGTAGCATTTTGCAGAAAAAAAGTAGCATTTTGCATAACTCCTAGACCCCAGTGTCAACAGAAAAGAAAAAGCCATCTCTGATCCTAATTCCAGGGTACCTTGGGGAAATCTGCCAGCCAACTCAGGCAGTAGTCACATGCTGGGAGAGGCTGCCAACTGAGATTTGCAATGTAATCTAGAGTGAAGATAAACCCCCAAGGACAAAAAAAGTGTCAATAAATTTTAAAAAATTGAAATCATATCAAGTATCTTCTCAGACCACAGTAGAATAAAACTAGAAATGATTTCTGATGGGAACTCTCAAAACTATACAAATACATGGAAATTAAACCATCTGATTCTGAATGATCTTTGGATTCAATTATGAAATTAAGATGGAAAGCAAAAAGTTTGTAGAAATGAATGAAAATAGAGACACAACATACCCAAACCTCTGGGATGCAGAGAAAAAAGTTCTAAGAGGGGAGATTTTATCATTAAATACCTATGTAAAAAACATAAGAAGGTCACTAATTAATATCCTAACACTGCACCTCTAGAAACTAGAAAAACAAGAAAAAACCCAACCAATGCCAGCAAAAGAAGAGAGATAACAAAGATCAAATTAGATCTAAGTAAAAATGAGACAAAAATACAATACAATGGATTACCTAAATGAAAAGTTGGTTCTTTCAAAAGATAAACAAAACTGATAGCCCACTAGCTATAATAAACAAGAAAAGAAGATAGAAGATTCAAATAAGCACAGTGAGAAATGAAAAAGGAGACATTACAACTGATACCACATAAATACAGAAGGTAATCAAAAACTGCTATGAACATGTCTATGCTCACAAACTAGGAAACATAGAGAAAATGAGTAAATTCCTAAAAACATACAACCTACCAAGATTAAACCAGGAAGAAATATAAATCCTCAACTGATCAATAACAGGTAGTGAGTCAGTAATTAAAAACATATTTCTCCACCTGCCAAGAAAAAGCCCAGGACCAGATGGAATTGCAGCTGAATTCTTCAAGATATACAAGATAAAACTGGTACATATTCTCTTGAAAATGTTCCAAAATTAGAGGAGGACAAAATCCTTTCTAACTCAATCTACAAAGCCAATATCATTGTGATACCAAAGCCAGACAAGGAAACAACAAAAAAAGAAAGCTACAAACCAATATATCTGAAGAACATTGATGCAAAACTTCTCAACAAAATAGTAGCAAATTGAATCCAACAGCACATCAAAAAGATAATACACCACAATTAAGTGGGTTTTATTTCAGAAACGCAAGGATAGTACAACATATGCAAATCAGTAAATGTGATTCACCACATAAACAGAATTAAAAAACAGAAACCATATGATCCTCTCAATAGATGCAGAAAAAGCATTTGATAAAATTCAGCAATTTTTATAATAAAAACATTCAACAAACTAGGCATAGAAGGAACATACCTCAAAATAAGAAAGCCATACAGGGCAAATCGACAGTCAACATCATACCAAATGGGGAAAGTTGAAATATTTCCCATAAAAACTGAAACAAGACAAGAATGCCCACTTTCACCACTCCTATTCAACATAGTATGGAAGTTCTAGACAGAGCAATCAGGCAAAAGAAAGAAAAAAGCATCCAAATTTGGAAAGAGACAGTCAAATTATCTTTGTTTGCTGATTATATGATCTTTCACATAGAAAACTCTAAAGATTCTGCCAAAAGATTCCTAGTTTAATAAATGACTTCAATAAAGTTTGAGAATACAATATCTATGTACTTCAATAAAGTTTGAGAGTACAATATCAATGTACAAAAATCAGTAGCATTTCTATTCACCAATTAGGAGAAGCTGAGTACCAAATCAAAAACTCAATCCCATTTACAATAACTACATAAATATAAAATAGCTAGAAATACATTTAACCAATGTGATGAAGGCTCTCTACAAGGCTTTGTTTGTTTCTTTTCACTCTTTTTTCTCTAATCTTGTCTTCTCACTTTATTTCATTAATTTGATCTTCAATCACTGATATCCTTTCTTCTGCTTGATCGAATCGGCTATTGAAGCTTGTGTATGATTCATGAATTTCTCGTACTGTGGTTTTCAGCTCTATCAGGTCATTTAAGGTCTTCTCTATACAGTTACTCTAGTTAGACATTCATCTAACCTTTTTTCAAGGTTTTTAACTTCCTTGCTATGGGTTAGAACATGCTCCTTTAGCTTGGAGAAGTTTGTTATTACCAACCTTCTGAAGGTTGGTAAATAAACTGTAGAAGACAAAGATAAATGGTGAAATTTCCCAAGCTCATGGATTGGAAGAATCAATATCATTAAAATGAATACATGGCACAAAGCGATCTACAGACAATGCAGTGCTTATCAATATATTATTATTTTACACAGTTAGAAAAATAATCCAAAAATCGAAACATAACCAGAAAATAAAAGAGTCCAAATAGCCATCCTAAGCACAAATAGCACAACTGGAAGCATCATATTACCTTACTTTAAATTATACCACAAGATTATAGGAACCAAAACAACATGGTACTGAAATAAAAATAGACACATGAGATAAATAAAACAGAAGAGAGAACCCAGACATTAAGCCACATACCTGCAACCAACTGATTTTTATAAAGTTGACAATAAAACATACACTGTGGCAAGGACACCCTATTCAATAAATAGTGCTGTGAAAATTGGATAGCCATATGCAGAAGAATGACACTAAGCTCCTATGTCTCACCATGTATGAAAATTAACTCAAGATGGATTAAATACTTAAATTATAATACCTGTAACTATAAAAACTTTCTTTAAAGAAAGCTTTGGAAAAAGTTCTCTCGACATCAGCCTTGGCAAAGAGTTTATAACTAAGACCTCAAAAGCAAATGCAACAAAAACAAAAATAGGCTAATGGGACTCAATGAAACTAAAAAGCTTCTGCATGGCAAAAGATACAGAGAGAACAGACAGCATACAAAATGGAAGAAAGTATTTGCAAACTATGCATTTGACAAAGGAGTAAGATCCAGACACAAACAACTGAAGAGATAAAAGCAAATAACCCCATTAAAAAGTGGTCAAAAGACATTAGTAGACATTTTTCACAGGAAGATGTACAAATGGTCAACAAGCATGTTAAAAAAAAAAGTTTGACATAACTAATCATCAGAAAAAGCAAATTAAGACCACAATGAAATATCATCTTTTTTTTTTCTTGTTTTTTTATTTTTTTTAAATGTTTTTTCTTTTTTTTATTATACTTTAAGTTTTAGGGTACATGTGCACATTGTGCAGGTTAGTTACATATGTATACATGTGCCATGCTGGTGCGCTGCACCCACTAACTCGTCATCTAGCATTAGGTATATCTCCCAATGCTATCCCTCCCCCCTCCCCCCACCCCACAGCAGTCCCCAGAGTGTGATATTCCCCTTCCTGTGTCCATGTGATCTCATTGTTCAATTCCCACTTATGGGTTGAGTGGTAGTTTTATTTTTAGTTCTCTAAGAAATTAATTTAGCTTTATGAGAAATTATACTTTTTCCATGGGGACTCTACTAATAAACATTCCAAGCAGCAGTGTATAATTATTCACTTTTCTTTACATTTTTGCCAACATCTTTTTTTTTTGACATTTAATAGTAGCCATTGTTACTGGTATAAGATGATATTTCAAGACCACAATGAAATATCATCTTATACCAGTAACAAAGGCTACTATTAAATGTCAAAAAAAAAAGATGTTGGCAAAAATGTAAAGAAAAGTGAATAATTATACACTGCTGCTTGGAATGTTTATTAGTAGAGTCCCCATGGAAAAAGTATAATTTCTCATAAACTAAATTAATTTCTTAGAGAACTAAAAATAAAACTACTACTCAACCCAGAAATCTCACTACTGGATATCTATCCAAAAGAAAGGAAATCATTATATCAAAAAGATACCTGTTTATAATAGCACTATTCACAAAAGCAAAGATATATAATCATCCTAAGTGTCCGCCATCAACAGATGATTGGATAAAGAAAATGTCACACACACACACACACACACACACACACACACACACACGCACACACGGAATACAATTCAGCCATAAAAAAGAATAAAATCATGTCATTTGAAGCAACATGGATGGAACTTGGAACTGCAGGCCATTATATTAAGTGAAATAATTCAGAAACAGATAGTCAAATACCAGACGTTCTCACTTATAAGTGGGAGCTAAATAATGTATACATGTGGACACAGAGAGTGGAATAATATACATTGGAGACTTTGAGAGATGGGAGGGTGGAAGAATTTTGAGAGAAGAGAAATTACTAATGGGTAAAATATACACTATTCAGGTGATGATTACACTAAAAGCCCAAACTTCATCACTATGCAATATATCCATGTAACAAAATTGCAATTATACCCCCTAAATCTATGAAAACAAAATAAAATAAAGAAATAAAAGATATTCAGGAGACATGAAAACTAAATAAATAAATCTATAAAATAAATAAAAATGCAACCGTAGCTAGATAAACGAAACCTCTAGCCCTCTTTTATAAGCTCATCATGAGTATAAGTTTTTTTGACCAGTTGATAACCCTGACAATTCTGTCTCCTGAACTAGAAAGTATAAAATGACCAACAGTACAATAGGGACATTGGGTGTTTGGGAATTCTTCTTCTTATTATTATTATTATACCTTAAGTTCTAGGGTACATGTGCAGAGCATGCAGGTTTGTTATATAAGTATACATATGCCATGTTGGTTTGATGCACCCATCAACTCGTCATTTACATTAGCTATTTCTCCTAACTCTCTCCCTCCCCCAGCCCTCCACTCCCCAACAGGCCCCAGTGTGTGATGTTCCCCTCTCTGTGTCCATGTGTTCTCATTGTTCAATTCCCACCTATGAGTGACAACATGAGGTGTTTGGTTTTTTGTCCTTGTGATAGTTTGCTGAGAATGATGGTTTCCAGCTTCATCCATGTACCTGCAAAGGACATGAACTCATCCTTTTTTATGGTTGCATAGTATTCCATGGTGTATATGTGCCACATTTTCTTTATCCAGTCTATTATTGATGGACATTTGGGTGGGTTCCAAGTCTTTGCTATTGTGAATAGTGCCGCAGTAAACATACATGTGCATGTGTCTTTATACTAGCATGATTTATATTCCTTTGGGTATACATCAAACAATGGGATTGCTAGGTCAAATGGTATTTCTAGTTCTAGATCCGTGAGGAATTGCCACACTGTCTTCCACAATGGTTGAACTAATTTACACTCCAAAAACAGCATAAAAGCATTTCCGTTTCTCCACATCGTCTCCAACATCTGATGTTTCCTGACTTTCTAATGATCGCCATTCTAACTGGTGTGAGATGGTATCTCATTGTGGTTTTGATTTGCATTTTTCTGTTGACCAGTGATGATGAGCATTTTTTCATATGTCTGTTGGCTGCATAAATGTCTTCTTTTGAGAAGTGTCTGTTCATATCCTTTGCCCACTTTTTGATGGGGTTTTTTGTTTTTTTCTTGTAAATTTGTTTAAGTTCTATTAGCCCTTTGTCAGATGGATAGATTGCAAAAATTTTCTCCCATTCTGTAGGTTGCCTGTTCACTCTGATGGTAGTTTCTTTTGCTGTGCAAAATTAGATCCCACTTGTCTATTTTGGCTTTTGTTGCTATTGCTTTTGATGTTTTAGTCATGAAGTCTTTGCCCATGCCTATGTCCTGAATGGTATTGCCTAGGTTTTCTTCTAGGGTTTTTAAGGTTTTAGGTCTTACATTTAAGTCTTTAATTCATCTTGAGTTAATTTTTGTGTAAGGTGTAAGGAAGGGATCCAGTTTCAGCTTTCTACATATGGCTAGCCAGTTATCCCAGCACCATTTATTAAGTAGCGAATCCTTTCTCCATTGCTTGTTTTTGTTAGGTTTGTCAAAGATCAGATGGTTATAGATGTGCGGTGTTATTTCTGAGGCCTCTGTTCTGTTCCATTGGTCTATATCTCTGTTTTGGTACCAGTATCATGCTGTTTTGGTTACTGTAATCTTGCAGTATAGTTTGAAGTCTGGTAGTGTAATGCCTCCAGCTTTGTTCTTTTTGCTTAGGATTGTCTTGGCTATGCGGGCTCCTTTCTGGTTTCATATGACATTTATAGTAGTTTTTTCTGGTTTTCTGAAGAAAGTCATTGGTAGCTTGATGGGGATAGCATTGAATCTATAAATTACCTTGGGCAGTATGGCCATTTTCATGATATTGATTCTTCCTACCCATGAGCATGGAATGTTCTTCCATTTGCTTGTGTCCTCTTTTATTTCATTGAGCAGTGGTTTGTAGTTCTCCTTAAGGAGGTCCTTCACATCCCTTGTAAGTTGGATTCCTAGGTATTTTATTCTCTTAGGAGCAATTACGAATGGGAGTTCACTCATCGTGTGGCTGTCTGTTTGTCTGTTCTTGGTGTATAGGAATGATTGTGATTTTTGCACATTGATCTTGTATCATGAGATTTTGCTGAAGTTGCTTATCAGCTTAAGGAGATTTTGGGCTGAGATGATGGGGTTTTCTAAATATACAATCATGTCACCTGCAAACAGGGACAATTTGACTTCCTCTTTTCCTGTTTGAATATGCTTTATTGCTTTCTCTTGCCTCATTGCCCTGGCCAATGCTACATTGAACAGCAGTGGTGAGAGACGGCATCCCTGTCTTGTGCCAGTTTTCGAAGGGAATGCTTCCAATTTTTGCCTATTTAGTATGATATTGGCTGTGGGTTTGCTCTAAGTAGTTGTTATTATTTTGAGATATGTTCCATCAATACCTAGTTCATTGAGAGTTTTTAGCATGAAAAGCTGTGAATTTTGTCGAAGACCTTTTCTGCATCTAATGAGATAATCATATGATTTTTTCGTTGGTTCTGTTTATGAGACAGATTACATTTATTGATTTGCATATGTTGAACCAGCCTTGCATCCTAGGGATGAAGCCGACTCGTTTGTGGTGGATGAAGTTTTTGATGTGCTTCTGGAATCAGTTTGACAGTATTTTATTGAGGATTTTTGCATCAATCTTCATGTGGATATTGACCTAAAATTCTCTTTTTCTTATGTGTCTCTGCCAGGATTTGGTACTAGGATGATGCTGGCCTAATACAATGAGTTAGGGAGGACTCCTTCTGTTTCTATTGTTTGAAGCTGGAAACCATCATTCTAAGCAAACTATTGCAAGGACAAAAAACCAAACACCGCATGTTCTCACTCATAGGTGGGAATTGAACAATGAGAACACATGGACACAGGAAGGGGAACATCACAAAATGGGGCCTGTTGTGGGGTGGGGGGAGGGGGGAGGGATAGCATTAGGAGACATACCTAATGCTAGATGACGAGTTAGTGGGTGCAGCACACCAGCATGGCACATGTATACATATGTAACTAACCTGCACGTTGTGCACATGTACCCTAAAACTGAAAGTATAAAAAAAAAAAAGGAAATAGCTTCAGAAGAAATGGTACCAGTTCCTCTGTGTACCTCTGGTACAATTAAGCTGTGAATCTGTCTGCTCCTGGACTTTTTTTGGTTGGTAAGCTATTAATTATTGCCTCAATTTCACAACCTGTTATTGGTCTATTCAGAGATTCAACTTCTTCCTGGTTTAGTTTTGGGAGGGTGTATGTGTCCAGGAGTCTATCCATTTCTTCTAGATTTTCTAGTTTATTTGCGTAGAGTTGTTTATAGTATTCTCTGATGGTAGTTTGTATTTCTCTGAGATCGGTGGTGATATCCCCTTTATCATTCTTTATTGAGTCTATTTGATTCTTCTCTCTTTTCTTCTTTATTAGTCTGGGTAGTGGTCTATTTACTTTGTTGATCTTTTGAAAAAAACCGTTTCTGGATTCATCGATTTTTTGAAGGGTTTTTTGTTTCTCTATGTCCTTCAGTTCTGCTCTGATCTTAGTTATTTCTTGTTTTCTCCTAGCTTTTGAAGTGTTTCCTCTTGCTTCTCTAGTTCTTTAAATTGTGACATTAGGGTGTTGATTTTAGATCTTTCCTGCTTTCTCTTGTGGCCATTTAGTGCTATAGATTTCCCTCTACACACTGCTTTAAATGTATCCCAGAGATTATTGTACGTTGTGTCTTTGTTCTCATTGGTTTCAAAGAACATCTTTATTTCTGCGTTCATTTTGTTACTTACTCAGTAGTCATTCAGGAGGAGGTTATTCAGTTTCCATGTAGTTTTACGGTTTTCAGTGAGTTTCTTAATTCTGAGTTCTAATTTGATTGCTCTGTAGCCTGAGAGACAGTTTTTGTTATTTGTGATCTTTTACATTTTCTGAGGAGTGTTTTACTTCCATTTGTCTGGTCAACTTTAGAATAAGTTCAATGTGGTGCCGAGAAGAATGTATATTCTGTTGATTTGGGGTGGAAAGTTCTGTAGATGTCTATTAGGCCTGCTTGGTCCAGAGCTGAGTTCAATTCCTGGATATCTTTGCTAATTTTCTGTCTCATTGATCTGTCTAATATGGACAGTGGGGTGTTAAAGTCTCCCATTATTATTGTGTGGGAGTTTAAGTCTCTTCATGGGTCTCTAAGAACTAGCTCTATTAATCTGGGTGCTTCTGTATTGAGTGCATATATATTTAGGATAGTTATCTCTTCTTGTTGAAATGATCCCTTTACCATTATGTATTGCCCTTCTTTGTCTTTTTTTAATCTTTGTTGGTTTAAAGTCTGTTTTATCAGAGACCAGGATTGAAACTCTTGTTTTTTTTTTCTTTCCAATTGTTTGGTAGACCTGCTTCTATCCCTTTATTTTGAGCCTATGTGTGTCTTTGCATGTGAGATGGGTCTCCTGGATACAATACACCGATGGGTCTTGGCTCATTATCCAATTTGCCACTCTGTGTCTTTTAATTGGGGCATTTAGCCCATTTACATTTAAGGTTAATATTGTTATGTGTGAATTTGATTCTGTCATTATGTTGCTAGCTGGTTATTTCACCCACTAATTGATGCAGTTTCTTCATAGCATGGATGGTCTTTAGAATTTGGCATGTTTTTGCCGTGGCTGGTACTGGTTGTTCCTTTCCATGTTTAGTGCTTCCTTCAGGAATTCTTGTAAGACAGGCCTATTGGTGACAAAATCTCTCAGCATTTGCTTGTCTGTAAAGAATTTTATTTCTCCTTCACTTATGAAGCTTAGTTTGGCTGAATATGAAATTCTGGGTTGAAAATTCTTTTCTTTACGAATGTTGAATATTGGCCCCTACTCTCTTCTGGCTTGTAGGGTTTCTGCCGAGACATCTGCTATTAGTCTGATGGGCTTCCCTTTGTGGGTAGCCAGACCTTTCCCTCTGGCTGTTCTTAACATTTTATCCTTCATTCCAACCTTGGTGAATCTGACAAATATGTGTCTTGGGTTGATCATCTCGAGGAGTATCTTTGTGGTGTTCTCTGTATTTCCTCTGAATTTCAATGTTGGCCTGCCTTGCTAGGTTGGGGAATTTCTCCTATATAATATCCTGCAGAGTGTTTTCCAACTTGGTTCCATTCTCCCTGTCACTTTCAGGTACACCAATCAAACATAGATTTGGTCTTTTCATATAGTTCCATATTTCTTGGAGGCTTCGTTTGTTTCTTTTCACTCTTTTTCCTCTAATCTTGTCTTCTCACTTTATTTCATTAATTTGATCTTCAATCACTGATATCCTTTCTTCTGCTTGATCAAGTCAGCTATTGAAGCTTGTGTATGATTCATGAATTTCTCGTATTGTGGTTTTCAGCTCTATCAGGTCATTTAAGGTCTTCTCTATACAGTTATTCTAGTTAGCCATTCATCTAACCTTTCTTCAAGGTTTTTAGCTTCCTTGCTATGGGTTAGAACATGCTCCTTTAGCTTGGAGAAGTTTGTTATTACCAACCTTCTGAAGTCTACCTCTGTCAACTTGTCAAACTCATTCTCCATCCAGTTTTGTTCCCTTGCTGGTGAGGAGTTGTGTTCCTTTGGAGGGGAAGAGGCATTCTTGTTTTTGGAATTTTCAGCCTTTCTGCTCTGGTTTCTCCCCATCTTTGTGATTTTATCTATCTTTGGTCTTTGATGTTGGTGACCTATAGATGGGGTTTTGGTGCAGATGTCATTTTTGTTGATGTTAACGCTATCCCTTTCTGTTTGTTAGGTTTTCTTCTAACATACTGGCTCCTCAGCTGCAGGTCTGTTGGAGTTTGCCAGAGGTCCACTCCAGACCCTGTTTGCCTGGGTATCACCAGCACAGGCTGCAGAATAGCATATATTTCTGCCTGACCCTTCCTCTGGAAGCTTCATCTCAGAGGGGCCCTCGCCTTTATGAGGTGTCAGTCAGCCCCTACTGGGAGGTGTCTCCCAGTCAGACTATACGTGGATCAGGGACCCACTTGAGGAGGCATTCTGTCCCTTATTGGAGCTCAAACACTCTTCTGGGAGAACCACTGCTCTCTTCAGAGCTGTCAGGAAGGGACGTTTAAGTCTGCAGAAGCTGTCTGCTGTCTTTTGTTCAGATATGCCCTGCCCCCAGAGGTGGAATCTAGGGAGGCAGTAGGCCTTGCTGAGCTGTGGTGGTCTCTGCCCAGTTCTAGTTTCCCTGTCACTTTGTTTACACTGTAAGCATAGAACTGCCTACTCAAGCTTCATCAATGATAGATGTCCCTTCCCTCACCAAGCTTCTGCATTCCAGGTCAATCTCAGACTACTGCACTAGCAGCAAGCAAGGCTCCATGGGTGTGGGACCCACCGAGCCAGGCACAGGAGGGACTCTCCTGGTCTGCTGGTTGTGAAGACTGTGGGAAAAGACCAGCATTTGGGCAGCAGTGTACTGATCCTCCAGGTACAGTCACTCTCAGCTTACCTTGGCTAAAAAAGGGAAATCCCCCCACCCCTTGCACATCCCAGGTGGGGTGACACCCCACCCTGCTTCTGCTCACCATCTATGGGCTGCACCCACTGTCCAACCAGTCTCAATGAAATGAAGTAGGTACCTCAGTTGGAAATGCAGAAATCACCCACCTTCTGCATCGATCTCACTGGGAGTTGTAGACTGGAGCTGTTCCTATTCAGCCGTCTTGGAAGCAACCTGTTTGGGAATTCTTAATTCCAAAAAGCAGGATCAGCAGAAGCTAGGGAGGATGGTACATATAAAATAAGATGCTTGACATAAGGAGATCCCCAAAAGAGTATGAACAACCACAAACGCCAGAACATCAAAAAGGCAAGAGAACCCAATAGATAAAGTCACCTACTTCAACACTTTTGTTATAACACTGCAGGTCAAGTATCTTTTTAAAGGTCAAAATAGAGTCACATTCAACTTACAGTTTTAGATATCACTCATTTTTTTTCACTACCTCCCCTTTTTTGTAGCCTTGTGTAGACTCTAAGCATCCAGAGATTTCATTTGTACTGTAGAGAGACTAAACATACTAACAAAACATGACCAGACCGTATATAAACTTAGAACTCTGATTAACAACCTGCAGCAACGTGCCTAGGAAACCAGTCCATTTTCTACAGTGACCAACACAGGCAGCCAACTATCTATGTCAAACTTGTAGAAAGTCTGACTACCATTTCTCCTAAGTGGTCCAGAAAGCCAAATAATAACCCCTGGAATAATTGTTCCCAAATGGCCTGGGAATGATTGATAACTTATAGCCTCCCTAATCTTGGAGAAGTTTTAAATTTAGGGCCTGCTTTCAACTTAAGACCAAAAAGAGAAAGTCAAATATGCATCTCTAGCCAATCACCTACGATGCTCCACTTCCAGTTAACCTGCCTACAGCTTCTCCATGCCAACAGCCTCTAACAAGGACATATTTGAAGCCTTCCATTTTTTCACTATAAAACTTTCAAACTTCTCTGCCTGCCTTTGAGTCTCTGCCAAAATGCAAGTGATGATAGTTGACTCCCTTTCTATAGCAAATTCTGAATAAATAGACTTTTCTTGTTCTCATGCCATTGGTCTTTACTTATTTCCACACTGCTTTAGAGGTCTTGACTCCAACAGCCAGAGTGATCTTCTCAAAGCGTAAACATAATCACATCACTTTCATTATCCCATACCTACTTAAAATACACAAATGGCATCCCATGACATTTTTTGTTTGTTTGTTTGTTTTGAGATGGAGTCTGGTTCTGTCACCCAGGCTGAAGTGCAGTGGCACAATCTTGGCTCACTGCAACCTCTGCCTCCTGGGTCCAAGTGATTCTCCTGCCTCAGCCTCCCGAGTCACTGGAACTACAGTGTGCACCACCACACCCGGCTAATTTTTGGATTTTTCATAGTGATGGGGATTCGCCATGTTGGCTAGGCTGGTCTCAAACTCTTGAACTCAAGCGATCTGCCCACCTTGACCTCTCAAAGTGGTGGGATTACAGGTGTGAGCCACTGCACCCAACCCTGTGACATTTTTAATAAACTTTATTTTTAGAACAGTTTGATTTACAGAAAAAGTGAAGATAACACAGAGTTTCCATATGTTCAGCACCTATTTTCTCCCAATATGAACTTCTTATAGTAGCAAAAGAATGCCTTATTTTATTTCATTTACTTTATTGTCCTTTTCAGATATTTTGTTTTTTAAAATTGAAGTTTTGTGGCAACCTTGTATCAAGCAAGTCTTCCAGCACAATTTTTCCAAGAGCATGTGATCACATCATGTCTTCATGTCACATTTTGGTAATTCTCACAACATTTTAAACATTTTCACTAATATATCTGCTATGGCGATTTGTGATTAGTGATATTTGATGTTACTATTGTAATTGTTTGGGGGTGCCACAAACCACAGAAGATTGTGAGCTTAATGAATGTTGTGTGTGTTCTGACTGCTCCACCAAGAAGCTGTTTCCCATTTTTCTCCTTGTCCTAAGGCCCCATATTCCTGGAGACCTTGAGACACAATATTTAAATTAGGCCAAGTAATAACCTTACAATGGTCTCCAAGAGTTCCAGTGAAAGGAAGAGTCACACAACTTGTATTTAAAATCAAAAGCTAAAAAGGATTAAGCTTACTGAGGAAGGCATGTTGAAACTCAAGACAGGTTGAAAGCTAGGCCTCTTGAACCAAATAATTAACAAAGTTGAAAATGCAGAAGAGGGAGTTCACTCATGATTTGGCTCTCTGTTTGTCTGTTATTGGTGTATAAGAATGCTTGTGATTTTTGTACATTGATTTTGTATCCTGAGACTTTGCTGAAGTTGCTTATCAGCTTAAGGAGATTTTGGGCTGAGACAATGGGGTTTTCTAGATATACAATCATGTCATCTGCAAACAGGGACAATTTGACTTCCTCTTTTCCTAATTGAATACCCTTTATTTCCTTCTCCTGCCTAATTGCCCTGGCCAGAACTTCCAACACTATGTTGAATAGGAGTGGTGAGAGAGGGCATCCCTGTCTTGTGCCAGTATTCAAAGGGAATGCTTCCAGTTTTTGCCCATTCAGTATGATATTGGCTGTGGGTTTGTCATAGATAGCTCTTATTATTTTGAGATACATCCCATCAATACCTAATTTATTGAGAGTTTTTAGCATGAAGCGTTGTTGAATTTGGTGAAAGGCCTTTTCTACATCTATTGAGATAATCATGTGGTTTTTGCCTTTGGTTCTGTTTATATGCTGGATTATATTTATTGATTTGCGTATATTGAACCAGCATTGCATCCCAGGGATGAAGCCCACTTGGTCATGGTGGATAAGCTTTTTTATGTGCTGCTGGATTCGGTTTGCCAGTATTTTATTGAGGATTTTTGCATCAATGTTCATCAAGGATAAGGATATTGGTCTAAAATTTTCTTTTTTGGTTGTGTCTCTGCCCAGCTTTGGTATCAGGATGATGCTGGCCTCATGAAAAGAGTTAGGGAGGATTCCCTCTTTTCCTATTGATTGGAATAGTTTCAGAAGGAATGGTACCAGTTCCGAACTCCCATTCACAACTGCTTCAAAGAGAATAAAATACCTAGGAATCCAACTTACAAGGCACATGAAGGACCTCGTCAAGGAGAACTACAAACCACTGCTCAATGAAATAAAAGAGGATACAAACAAACGGAAGAACATTCCATGCTCATGGGTAGGAAGAATCAATATCATGAAAATGGCCATACTGCCCAAGGTAACTTATAGATTCAATGCCATCCCCATCAAGCTAGCAATGACTTTCTTCACAGAATTGGAAAAAAGTACTTTAAAGTTCATATGGAACCAAAAAAGAGCCCGCATTGCCAAGTCAATCCTAAGCCAATAGAACAAAGATGGAGGCATCACGCTACCAGACTTCAAACTATACTACAAGGCTATAGTATGTAGTACCAAAACAGCATGGTATTGCTACTAAAACAGAGATATAGATCAATGGAACAGAACAGAGCCCTCAGAAATAATGCCACATATCTACAACTATCTGATCTTTGACAAACCTGAGAAAAACAAGCAATGGGGAAAGGATTTCCTATTTAATAAGTGATGCTGGGAAAACTGGCTAGCCAGAGGTGGAAAGCTGAAACTGGATCCCTTCCTTACACCTTATACAAAAATTAATTCAAGATGGATTAAAGACTTAAACGTTAGACCTAAAACCATAAAAACCCTAGAAGAAAACCTAGGCATTACCATTCAGGACATAGACATGGGCAAGGACTTCATGTCTAAAACACCAAAAGCAATGGCAACAAAAGCCAAAGTTGACAAATGGGATCTAATTAAACTAAAGAGCTTCTGCACAGCAAAAGAAACTACCATCAGAGTGAACAGGCAACCTACAAAATGGGGGAAAATTTTCGCAACCTACTCATCTCACAAAGGGCTAATATCCAGAATCTACAATGAACTCAAACAAATTTACAAGAAAAAAACAAACAACCCCATCAAAAAGTGGGCAAAGGATATGAACAGACACTTCTCAAAAGAAGACATTTATGCAGCCAAAAAACACATGAAAAGATGCTCATCATCACTGGTCATCAGAGAAATGCAAATCAAACCCACCACGAGATACCATCTCACACCAGTTAGAATGGCAATCATTAAAAAGTCAGGAAACAACAGGTGCTGGAGAGAATGTGGAGAAATAGGAACACTTTTATACTGTTGGTGGGACTGTAAACTTGTTCAACCATTGTGGAAGTCAGTGTGGCGATTCCTCAGGGATCTAGAACTAGAAATACCATTTGACCCAGCCATCCCATTACTGGGTATATACCCAAAGGACTATAAATCATGCTGCTATGAAGACACATGCACACGTATGTTTATTGCGGTACTATTCACAATAGCAAAGACTTGGAACCAACCAAAATGTCCAATAATGATAGACTGGATTAAGAAAATGTGGCACATATACACCATGGAATACTATGCAGCCATAAAAAATGATGAGTTCATGTCCTTTGTAGGGACATGGATGAAATTGGAAATCATCATTCTCAGTAAACTATCGCAAGGACAAAAAACCAAACACCACATATTCTCACTCATAGGTGGGAATTGAACAAAGAGAACACATGGACACAGGAAGGGAAACATCACACTCTGGGGACTGTTGTGGGGTGGGGGGAGGGGGCAGGGATAGCATTAGGAGATATTCCTAATGCTAAATGACGAGTTAATGGGTGCAGCGCACCAGCATGGCACATGTATACATGTGTAACTAACCTGCACATTGCGCACACGTAACCTAAAACTTAAAGTATAATAATAATAAAATTAAATTAAAATTAAAATTAAAAAAAGAAAAAAAGAAAATGCAGAAGAAATGTTCTTGAAGGAAATTTAAAGTGCTACTTCAGTGAACACATTAATAAATAGAAATTAAATAGTTTTATTGCTGATATGAAGAGAGTTTTCATTGTCTGGATAGAAGATCAAATCAATCGTGACATTCCTTTAAACAAAAGCCCAACACAGAGAAAGACCCTAGCTCTCTTCAAATCTGTGAAAGCTTAGAGACGTGAGGATGCTACAGAAGAAAACTTTAAAGCCAGCAGGCATTGGTTCATGAGATTTAAGGGAAGGAGCCATTTTTATAACATAAAAGGCCAAGGTAGAGCAGCAAATACTGATGTAGAACATGAAACAAGTTATCCAGAAGATCTAGCTGAAATCATTGATGAAGGTGGATACACTAGAAAACAAATTTTCAATGTAAATGAAACAGCCTTCTATTGGAGGAAGATGCCATCTTGGACTTCTGTAGCTATAGAAATGTCAATGCTTGGCTTCAAAGTTTCAAATAATGGGCTGACTCTTATTAGGGATTATTCAGATGGTGACTTTAGGTTAAAACCAATGCTCATTTACCACTCAAAAAATCATAGGGCCCTGAAGAATTATGCTAAATCTATTCAACCTGTGCTTCCTAAATGCAACAACAAGCCCTGGATGACAGCAAACTGTTTACAGCATGGTTTACTAAATATTATAAGCCCACTGTTGAGACCTGTTGCTCAGAAAAGAAATATTCATTTAAAAACATTACTGATCATTGACAATGTTGCTTTTATGCCTACTAGCATGTCATCTATTCTGTAGCCCATGAATCAGGAGCAATTTTTATTTTCAAGTCTTCTTATATAAGAAATACATTTCATAAGGCAATAGATGCCATAGATAATGATTTTTTTTCTGTTGAATCTGGGTAAAGTAAATTAAAAACCTTCTGAAAAATTTGAACATTATAGATGCTATTAAGAACATTTGTGATGCATGGGAGGAAGTAAAAATATCAATATTAACAGGAGTTTGGAAGAAGTCGATTCCAACATTCGTGGTTGACTTTGAGAGCTTTAAATTTTTGGTGGAAGAAATAACTGCAGATGTGGTAGAAATAGCCAGAGAAGTCAAATCAGAAATAGAACCTGAACATCCAAATACGAAAAGAAGTCAAACTATCTCTCCTCACTGACTATATAATTCTGTACTTAGAAAACCTGAAAGACTCTTTCAAAAGGCTACTATAACTCATAAGTGATTTTAGCACGGTTTCAGGATACAAAATCAATCGACAGGAATGAGTAGTATTTCTATACACCAATAATACCCAGGCTGAGAGTCAAATGAAGAATACAATCCCATTTACAATAGCCATAAAGAAAATGAAATACCTAGGAATACAGCCACCCAAGGAGACGGAAATTCTCTACAAAAAGAACTATGAAATACTGCTGAAAGAAATCACAGACAACACAAATAAGTGGAAAAACATTCCATGCTCATGGATTGGAAAAATAAATATTAAAATGGCCATACTGCCCAAAGTAATTTACAGATTAAATGCTATTTCCATTAAACTACCATGTCATTCCTCACAGGATTAGAAATAAATCTACTCTAAAATTCATATGGAACCAAAAGACACCCCAAATAGTCAAAGCAATCATAAGAAAAAAAAAGCTGTAGGCATCACACTACCTGACTTAAACTATACAGTAATGCTAGAGTAATCAAAACAGCATGGTACTCCTCAAAAACAAACACATAAACCAATGGAACAGAATAGAAAACTCCAAAATAAAGCCACGTATGTGCTATCATCTGATCTTTGACAAGGCTGACAAAAGCAAGCAATGGGGAAAGGGTCTATTCGATAGATGGTGCTGAGATAACTGGCTAGCCGTAGGCAGAAGAATGAAGCTAAAGCCTTATCTTTCACCATATAGAAAAATTAACTCACAATGAATTAGAAATTTAAATGTAAGATCTCAAACTATAAAAATCCCAGAAGTCAACCTAGGGAATTCCCTTCTTGACATGAACCTTGACAAAGAATATGTGGCTAAGGCCCCAGAAACAATTGCAACAGAAACAAATATTGACAAGTGGATCCTAATTAAACTAAAGACCTTCTGCACAGCAAAAGAAACGATCAACAGAGTAAACAGAAAACCTGCGGAATGAGAGAAAATATTCTCAAAGTATGCATCCAACAATGGTCTAATATGAAGAATCTATGCAAAACTTAAACAAATCAACAAGCAAAAAGCAAAAGCTCCATTAAAAATTGGCAAAGGATATGAATAGACACTTCTCAAAAGAAGATATACATGCGACCAACAAGCATATGAAAAAAAATGGTCAGCAGCACTAACTATTAGAGAAATTCAAATAAAAACCACAAGGAGATACCATCTCTCACCAGTCAGAATGGCTGTTACTAAAAAGTCAAAAAACATAGATGCTGGTGAGGCTATGGAGTAAAGGAAATGCTTATACCCTTTTGGTGGGAATGTAAATTAGTACAGCTACTCTGGAAGGCAGTTTGGAGATTTTTCAAAAAACTTAAAACAGAACTTCCAACTGATTCAGCAATCCCATTGTTGCACATATATACGTAAAGAAAAAAAATTACTCTACCATAAAGACACACATATGCATATATTCATAGCAGCCGTGTTCACAACAGCAAAGACATAGAATCAAGCTAAATGTCCATTAATGGCAGATTGGGTAAAGAAAATGTGGTTCATATTACCCTAAGTGAATTAATGAAGGAGGATAAAACCAAATACGACATGTTCTCTTTTATAAGTGGTAGATAAACTTTGAGTACACATGGACACAAAGAAGATAACAATAGACACTAGCTACTTCTTGAAGGTGCAGGGTGGGAAGAGAGTGAGGGTCAAAAAACTGCCTATCAGGTACTATGCTCATTACCTGGGTGATAAAATAATCTTTACACCCAACACCTATGGCACACAATTTACCCATGTAGCAAACATGTGCATGTACTCCTTGAACCTAAAACAAAAGTTGGAATAAAAATTTAAAAAAAAGAAATTTGAATTGAAAAGTTTGAGGATTCCCCCTTGAAGGCCTCTGAAAAATGTGTTTCATAGAACAATATTTGGAAACTACTGTCCTCTTAATAATTGAGAGCCTATTTTATGCTTCCTGGCATTTTCATGTTTTCCTCTCCGTTGCCCTCCTGTTTACTCACTGCAGGTATGCTCTCCACAAAGGGAATCCTGCTTTACACCTCATGAACTTCCAGACTTAGCACAAGGCCTGGCACACAGCTTATCCTCAGCCAGTGGTTTGTTTTTGTTGTTGCTGTTGTTTCAACGAAATTAGGTTAAACACCTGTCGATTTGATCTGGTGAGTCCTCAGTACCTGTTCATGAGTTGTTTGGTGAAAAGTAAAAAGATATGCAATATTTATGTCATAGAGTTACAAATAACAGCTAAAACAAAAAAAAATTGCAAAAGAGGAAGTCAATTTATTTTGCAGATGACATAATCTTATATCCAAAAAAAAAAAAAAAGAAACCCTAGAGACTTCACAAAGAAAAACTCTAAGAACTGTCAATGAATTCAGTAAACTTTCAGGAGGACACTAAATCAACATAAAAAATCAGTAGCACTTCTATAATGCAATAATTAACTAGCTGTAAAAGAAATCAAGAAAGCAATCCCATTTACAATAACTATAAGAAAAAACCCCTAGGAATAAATTTTACTAAGGAGGTGAGAGACCATGCAGAGAAAACTGGTGGAATAAATTGAAAAGCACACAAATAAATAGAAAGACATCCCATGTTCATGAATCAAAAGCATTAATATTGTTAAAATAACCATATTACCCAAAGCAATGTACAGATTCAATGTAATGTTTGTCAAAATGCCAATGACATTCTTCACAGAAATAGAAAAACAATCCTAAAATTTGTGTGGAACTACAAGAGACCCCAAATAGATACAACAAATCTGAGCAAAAAGTATGAAGCTGGAGGCATCACACTATCTGACTTCAAAAATATACAACAAAGCTATAGTAACCAAAACAGCATAGTACTGGCATACCAACAAACACATAGACCAATGGAACAGAATAGAGAACCCAGAAATTAGTCCATACATTTACAGCCAACTGATTTTTGAGAAAGATACCAAGAACATACATTGGGGAAACAACACCCTTTACAATAAATGGTTTTAGGAAAACTGGATATCCATATGCAGAAGAATAAAACTAGGTCCCTATCTCTCACCATATACAAAAATCAACTCAAAATGGATTAAAGATTTAAACATAAGACCAGAAATGATAAAACTACTATAAGAAAACAATGGGGGGAATTTGCAGGACATTAGTCTGGACAACAATTTTATGGCTAAAACTTCAAAAGCACACATAGTAAAAACAAAAATAAACAAATGGGACTGTATTAGACTTAAAAGCTTCTGCACAGAAAAGGAAACATTCAACAGAGTGAAGAAATAACTTCTTGAATGGGAGAAAATATTGGCAAACTATTCATCTGACAGGGCACTAATATCCAGAAAATACAAGGAACTGAAATAACTCAAAGGCAAAACAATTAGAAAATAAACCCATTAAAGGGCCGGGTGCGGTGGCTCACCGCCTGTAATCCCAGCACTTTGGAAGGCTGAGGCGGGCGGATCAGGAAGTCAGGAGATCGAGACCATCCTGGCTAACACGGTGAAACCCCTTCTCTACTAAAAATACAAAAAAATTAGCCGGGTGTGGTGGTGGGTGCCTGTAGTCCCAGTTACTCGGGAGGCTGAGGCAGGAGAATGGCATGAACCCGGGAGGTGGAGCTTGCAGTGAGCTGAGATCGTGGCACTGCACTCCAGCCTAGGCAACAGAGTGAGACTGCGTCTCAAAAAAAAAAAAAAAAAAAAAAAAAGAAAAAAGAAAAAAGAAAAAGAAAGAAAATAAACCCCCATTAAAAAGTGGGCAAATTGGTTGGGCATGGTGGTTTGTGCCTGTGATCCCAGCATTTTGAAAGACTGAGGTGGGCAGATCACTTGAGGCCAGGAGTTCAAGATCAGCCTGGGCAACATGGTGAGTCCCCACATCTACAAAAAATACAAAAATGAGCCAGGTATGATCTCAAATACCTGTAATCTCAGCTACTCTAAGAGGAAGAGGCACGAGAATCGCTTGAACTTGGGAGGCGGATGTTGCAGTGAGCTGAGATCATGCCACCTCACTCCAGCCTGGGTGACAGAGTGATACTCTGTCTCAAAAAAAAAACTATTTTTTAAAAAGTTGGGCAAAGGATATGAATAGACATTTCTTTTTGTTTTGTTGTTGTCGTTGTTGTTTAGAGATGGAGTCTCACTCTGTTGCCCAGGTTGGAGTGCAGTGGCGCAATCTCGGCTCACTGTAACTTCTGCCTGCCGGGTTCAGGAGATGCTCCTGCCTCAGCCTCCCGAGTAGCTGAGACTACAGGTGCCTGCCACCATGCCTGGCTTTTTTTTTTTTTTTGTATTTTTGGTAAAGACAGGGCTTCACCATGTTAGCCAGGATGGTCTCGATCTCCTGACCTCGTGATCCACCCTCCTCGGCCTCCCAAAGTGCTGGGATTACAGGCATGAGCTATCGCACCCGGCCCCTGAATAGACATTTCTACACAGAAAACATACAAATGGGCAACAGGCATTTGAAAAAAATGGTCAACTTCACTAGTCATCAGAGAAATGAAAATTAAAACGACAATAAGGTTATCATCTCATTCCATTTAGAATGGCTATTATCAAAAAGACAATAGCAAGTGCTAGTGAGAATGTGGAATAAAAAGAAGCCATTCTCACTCTTAGTGGGAATTTAAATTATCCTATCCAGTATGAAAAACAGTATGGAGCTTCCTCAACAAACTAAAATTATAACTGCCATATGATCAAGCATTCTACTACTGGGTATTTATTTTAAAGAAAGGAAATCAATATATCAAAGAAATACCAGCACTTTCATGTGTATTGCAGCTCTATTCACAATAGCCAAAATATGAACTCAACCTAAGTGTCTCTCAATGAATGAATGGATAAAGAAAATATTGTATATACCCACATTGGAATACAATAAAAAATGAAATCGCATCATTTGCAGCCACTTGGATGGAACTGGATGTTCTCACTTAAGTGGGAGATTAAAAAGTTTGTCTCATGGAGATAGAGAGTAGAATGAAAGTTACCAGAGTCTGGGAAGCATCAGAGTGGGGAGGGGGACATGAAGAGATGGTTAATAGGTACAAACACACAGTTAGATAGAAAGAGTAAGTTCTAGTGTTTGACAGCACAGTAGGGTGACTATAGTTAGCAATAATTTATTGTGAATTTCAAAATAGCTAGAAGAAAAAGTTTGGAATATTCCCTAATGCTAGATGACGAGTTAGTGGGTGCAGCGCACCTGCATGGCACATGTATACATATGTAACTAACCTGCACAATGTGCACATGTACCCTAAAACTTAAAGTATAATAATAAAAAAAAGGAATATTCCCAACACAAAGAAACAATAAATGTTTGAAGCGATGGATATCTTAATTAACTTGATTTGATCATTACACATTGTACGTATCAAAAGATCACATTTACCCAATGGATATGTAAAATTATTATGTATCAATTAAAAAAAATCTAAAAGTTAAAATTAAAAGCAATAAAAAGTTTTGCCCCTTATTGATTATCTCCGGGGATGGGAATCTCCTTTTTTGTTGACACTGTCCATCTGAGTATTGGAAATTTCTCATCTATGAGTAAGATATCCAAACTTTGAGTAGGAGAGAGTCAAATACAATAAAAAAAAGCATACACCAGACTAACATTGATTCAGTAGCTAATGGTTTTAAATTTTGTTCAGTATGAATCCTTCTAATTAATATTACCAGAACTAAATTTCTCCATTTAATCTACAAAGATAATAATGTTTTTATAGGGAACAGTAGGACTTTTTAAAATATTCTATCACTCTCTAATATAAACTTGTTCTGCCAGCTAGGGCAAATTGGTTTATCCCTACTCCAACTTGAAATTAATCTTTTGTTAGAATATTTAAATGTATTTATTTTTTAATTTTAATTGACAGTTAAACTGCCCCCTAGCCCTTTCAAGCCTCTGGTAACTTTCACTCTACTCTCTACCTCCATGAGACAAACTTTTTAAGCTCCAACATAAGTGAGAATATCCAGATTCATCCATGTGGCTGAAAATGACACAATTTCATTTTTTGTGTTTACTATGAACAGCATGATGTTTTAAAACATATATAAATTGTGGCATTGTTAAATCTAGCTAATTAACACATGAATTACCTCACATAGTTATCACTTTGTGATGAGAATATTTCTCCACTCTTAGCATATTTCAATACAATCTAGCATCATTAACTATAGTTACTGTGCTGTATAGTATATCTTTTGAATTTATTCCTCCTATTTACTGTAATTTTTTATCTTTTTACCAACGTCTCCCCAGCTTCCCAAAACCACCCAACCTCTCTCCAAATCAGTTATTTTCATGTCAGTGCACTGAACCATCCTCCCTTTAAAAAAAAAAAAAAGTATTTTTTAAATTAAATCAACCCCTACCCCACTCCAACCTTTGCACTAGCCAAATTATATGGTTTACCCTACGTCAGACCCAGCTGTTCTAGTCTTAGCATTTACTCCATACCCTGGATACTGCAGTGAAAAAGGCATAGGATAAGGCGCCTCCTTTTCGAGATAATTAAGGACTGAAGTATACAAAAATCTTTGAGAATCTGGAAGAAAGAGAGAAGACTACAGACTGAAGTAACAAGAAACATTTTGTAGAAGAATACCATTCAATCTAGGCCTCAAAAGATGGCCCTGGAAAAATTTAGAAGTTGAAAATATCAGGATAAGCCACTTTAGTTAGAAGGAACAGCTAGAACTGTGGCATGGATATTTTTGGAAACAGGAAAGGATGTATGTGAGGAACTGCACCATTAGTCTTCTATGACCAGAACAAAAACTTATGAAAAGAGCAGTGAAAGGTGAAGCTAGAGACGTGTGCAAGGACCAAATAATGGAGGGCCTTGTATACCACTCTAAGGAGTTGAGACTTTTCTTTGTAGATAATAGGGAGCCATTGAAAAAATGTAGCACAATGACATGATCAGTTTAATTACTTAGCAAAGAGTAAGAAAACCAAAAATAATTCTTTAGAACTGTCATTTGACATGGTAGAAAAAGTAGTTTTGTCAGGGACCCTCATGGTTGCTACCACATTTTCAATATCTACTGACATCTTATAAATGAGTATGGCAATTCAGGGAAGAATCAATAAGAATAAGAATAAGCATAAGAATAATAAACTTACTGAAAACTTGTCATGTGCCAGACATAAATCTATCAGGTATATTGCTATTATTCCCATTTATAGATAATAAAACTGGGTTTCTTAGAGTTTAAAAAGTTTGCCCAGGGTCAGCTAAGTAGTAGAGCTTGGATTTGAACTTACACAGCTTGACACCAAATCTTATGCACTTAAGCACTTTACTACTTGATCCTTGATATTGGGTATCTACTAAATAAGAGCATTATAACTGAGAGGCCTTCTAAAGCAATTTGCTCAACTCTCTTACTGTCAAATGATGAAACTGAGGATCAGGATATCATGATGTCACAGAGTTTATTAGTAAAAGTGTCTGGGTAGAACATAGGCCTCCTGATTCCCAATTCAGTGTTCATTTTATTGTACTATGCTACTCTTCCAGCAAAAGTGAAGTCTGCCTCTCTCAATATTAGAACTGGAGTTTTTCAGGAAAGCTTATTCAAATGCAAAATCCCTAAAATCCAAATGACATAGCAAGTCGAAAATTTCACACTTAGGGCACCATTTTCTGTGTGTGTTTTATGTATGCTGGAACAGGCTACAGAGATGCAGGTGAAAGACCCAAAGTTTGGTAATAAAAGAATATCTCCAGACAGAGATTTCCCATCATCAATCCCAGCTGAATATCCTTCTTTCTTATCCACTGAGAATAAGGCTGTTCCAAACATATGACTTTCACCCTCTGCAAAGTCCGAAGCAGCTGCTTGTTTGCTGTGGATTATGACTCCAGGTGTTAAGCTCAATCAATTTCGAAGGCCATAAAATTTTTAGGCCAGAATTCATGGAACAGTGTTTATTCCAGTTCAATCTTCTGTGTGACCATTGCAAAACACAACCTTTTTTGGGGGGATAAATAGAAGACCAGGAATTATCTTACTTCTTTCATCTCCTCCTGCTAAAGCATAGGTGAGTAGTTACCTATCTTTCTTCTACAGCTGTCACTCTCTTGACTATTCAAGATTTGAAGGTAAATGGAGCCATCTCATAAAAGCCTTAGAAGAGAGAAAACTTTATCTCAAGAGTTTCTCACTGTGGTGATCCTTTTTAAACATTGATAAACACTGAATAATAGGCTGCTTGTGAAAAATTGAAATACTTTGGCTTCATCCTAAATATTCTGATTTAGTCAATCAGGGATTGGAGTCAGAAATCATTGTTCATAAGTATCATCTGTGATTCTATTATGCATCCAAGTTTAAAAACTACTGGTCTATGGTTTGCATGTTGAGGAGTATGCTGCAGAAATTCTGAAGGTATTGTGATTAGAGTTGTGATAGACATTGATGCATATATGTTGGATTTGGGAATGTCTTCTCTAAATTCACTGTTAAATGTCTCAGCTGCTTTCACTTGACTTGATTTGCACTGGATTGCCCCTCATTGGCTCAGCCAGGACAATCAGTTGGGCTCAGCATGGGTAGGTGCAAGCAGTAGGTTGCCAATATCTCTAACGTGCCACTTATTTCCATCTGTACCAGGGATATATAAAGATTGATTCAGCATTGAAGAAAACTTGCTGACCCCATTTTATTTTATTTTATTTTTTTTTTTTTTTGACTAAAAATTTTAATGGTATCCTTTTTTCCTAAGAAATGTTAGTAAAATAGTGGGTGCAAAGATGTGCTCTTCTATAATCATTTTTTTGGTACCTTTACCTCCCATATTTTATTAGATTTTCTTTCTTTCTTTCTTTCTTTCTTTTTTTTTTTTTTTATTTATTTATTTATTTATTTTTTTATTATACTTTAAGTTTTAGGGTACATGTGCTCATTGTGCAGGTTAGTTACATATGTATACATGTGCCATGCTGTTGCGCTGCACCCACTAACTCGTCATCTAGCATTAGGTATATCTCCCAATGCTATCCCTCCCCCCTCCCCCCACCCCACAACAGTCCCCAGAGTGTGATATTCCCCTTCCTGTGTCCATGTGTTCTCATTGTTCAATTCCCACCTATGAGTGAGAATATGCGGTGTTTGGTTTTTTGTTCTTGCGATAGTTTACTGAGAATGATGGTTTCCAATTTCATCCATGTCCCTACAAAGGACATGAACTCATCATTTTTTATGGCTGCATAGTATTCCATGGTGTATATGTGCCACATTTTCTTAATCCAGTCTATCATTGTTGGACATTTGGGTTGGTTCCAAGTCTTTGCTATTGTGAATAATGCCGCAATAAACATACGTGTGCATGTGTCTTTATAGCAGCATGATTTATAGTCCTTTGGGTATATACCCAGTAATGGGATGGCTGGGTCAAATGGTATTTCTAGTTCTAGATCCCTGAGGAATCGCCACACTGACTTCCACAATGGTTGAACTAGTTTACAGTCCCACCAACAGTGTAAAAGTGTTCCTATTTCTCCACATCCTCTCCAGCACCTGTTGTTTCCTGACTTTTTAATGCCAAAATCTCCTTAAGCTGATAAGCAACTTCAGCAAAGTCTCAGGATACAAAATCAATGTACAAAAATCACAAGCATTCTTATACACCAACAACAGACAAACAGAGAGCCAAATCATGAGTGAACTCCCATTCACAATTGCTTCAAAGAGAATAAAATACCTAGGAATCCAACTTACAAGGGATGTGAAGGACCTCTTCAAGGAGAACTACAAACCACTGCTCAAGGAAATAAAAGAGGACACAAACAAATGGAAGAACATTCCATGCTCATGGGTAGGAAGAATCAATATCGTGAAAATGGCCATACTGCCCAAGGTCATTTACAGATTCAATGCCATCCCCATCAAGCTACCAATGACTTTCTTCACAGAATTGGAAAAAACTACTTTAAAGTTCATATGGAACCAAAAAAGAGCCCGCATTGCCAAGTCAATCCTAAGCCAAAAGAACAAAGCTGGAGGCATCACACTACCTGACTTCAAACTATACTACAAGGCTACAGTAACCAAAACAGCATGGTACTGGTACCAAAACAGAGATATAGATCAATGGAACAGAACAGAGCCCTCAGAAATAACGCCGCATACCTACAACTATCTGATCTTTGACAAACCTGAGAAAAACAAGCAATGGGGAAAGGATTCCCTATTTAATAAATGGTGCTGGGAAAACTGGCTAGCCATATGTAGAAAGCTGAAACTGGATCCCTTCCTTACACCTTATACAAAAATCAATTCAAGATGGATTAAAGATTTAAACGTTAGACCTAAAACCATAAAAACCCTAGAAGAAAACCTAGGCATTACCATTCAGGACATAGGCGTGGGCAAGGACTTCATGTCCAAAACACCAAAAGCAATGGCAACAAAAGACAAAATTGACAAATGGGATCTAATTAAACTAAAGAGCTTCTGCACAGCAAAAGAAACTACCATCAGAGTGAACAGGCAACCTACAACATGGGAGAAAATTTTCGCAACCTACTCATCTGACAAAGGGCTAATATCCAGAATCTACAATGAACTCAAACAAATTTACAAGAAAAAAACAAACAACCCCATCAAAAAGTGGGCGAAGGATATGAACAGACACTTCTCAAAAGAAGACATTTATGCAGCCAAAAAACACATGAAAAAATGCTCATCATCACTGGCCATCAGAGAAATGCAAATCAAAACCACTATGAGATATCATCTCACACCAGTTAGAATGGCTGACCCCATTTTATACCTAAAGTAATCAAATCTTGCAGGAGGAAGATGAGAGAAGTCTGAAATATTGAGTTTTACCTGTTTCCTCTAAGGCTGTTATGCAGATAGATGCAAATATATGTGTAAACATGATAGAATAATACTTTCCATTAATTCAGAGTGAAGCTGAAAAGCCTCCAAGCTGGATTGTTTCTCATACTTTAATGTGCATATATATCATCTGGGGATCTAAGTCCCCATGCCAGATCTGCTAAAAGATAATCTGCAATTTAACTAAGATATCCAGGTCTGAACCAGTGGTTCTTAAAGTGTGGTCCCAAGAACAGCATTAGCATCACCTGAGTACATGTCAAAAACTCACTTTCTTGGGGTCCCACCTCAGAACTTATGAATGAAAAACTCTGGAGATGAAGCCCAGAAATCTGTGTTTTAAGAATCCATCCAGGGGATTCTGATGCCTACTCAAATGTGAGAACTGCTCTATGCCATTCCTCTGCCTTCAGACAATATTGGCTTCCACTCAGCCATAGAAGACCGCAGTAGGAGATGGGCAGGCTTTCAGAGATTCCACTATTCATTCAAGAAAGCTCTCCCTCTTTTTTTACTGAAAACTTTATGCTGCTTTCTCTGCACCCAGAGCCCTCATTCTCATTGGCAACCGTTTTCAAATCTTCTTTGCTACAGGAAAACCTTCAGCGATTTGGCAAGGACTTCTTAAAATCCCCTATAGAGTGCCTATTTTCTGAGACTCAGTGTCTTAGTCATAATCATCTGTAAGGAATGTGGCTGTGGTGCAGCCAGGCAGGCATAGGCTGAAGTAAACATCTTGCATGACTCAGCAGGATTGGAGCACAGGTGCACAATTCCATGCATTATATAATCAACAGCTATGTAGCCATAACATGGGAGGCTCATCATCTGGCTCTAAGCCACTATTGTTTGTGAGGCGTATAAATGCAATACTGACACTGAAAGAGCTGCTGAATAAAGCCATGTCTCATCTACCTGCTGTCTCTCAAGTGTTCTTCCAGCTAGCTGCCCCCCACCACCCACTCCCCTCAGACCTCAGCTGGGGACTGACCCTGACATTTGGTGTAGTCGTCAGGATGAGATGAGTGGGTTTTCAGCCCCTGAGACTCCCAGGTCAGCTACGTGGCTGCAGCATGGGCTGTGGTACCTGGTGGCAGAGGTACTGCTTGGATGGGCCCCAGTGGGAACATGGGAGGCAATGGAAGGGTCTCCCATGAGTGTGGGAAAGGCACTGAAGCAGCTGGAAGCACACAGCACCAAGAAGAAATGCACCTCTGCTGGCAGAGTCAAATGGGCATTTATGACTGCACTGCAGGAAGTACATGCTCAGTTCCTGTGGGACACTGCACAGGTAAGGGACCTCCAGGCACAAGCTGCATGCCTGGGCACCTAAATGCACAGGTTGGAGCAAAACTTGGGGGTGAAGGACCTCCAGGCACAAATAGGGCACTTATAGGCCCAGATAAACAGCCTGGAACAGGAGTTAGAAACAGCTGTCAGTGTAACCTTGAGCCTATCCTCCTGACCGGACACTCCCATTTGGTCTGATGCCAAGGAAGAGGAGGCTCCTCTGCTGAGAGCTCACCCCACAATCTGTCAGAAGGTAGAACATGAGCAGCCAATGGGACTCCAGGAGAGAGCCCAGGGAGCCCCCCACCCCACCATGGTGGAACACACTTCCCATAGTGTTTATACCCCCACGGAGTTGCCAGAGTTAGTCAAGCAGTACTGGCATCATGTGAGGGAGCCCTTTCCTGCCTGGTTACTTTGCCTTTGGGCTGAAGGAGCTGATAGCATTTTCTGCTCCACCTCCGAGATGGAGAAGCTGGCTTCTATCACAACTCACCTCTTCCTTCATTAGCAGCTGCAGCTATGCCAACAGTTAGCACAGAGGCAAGGTGATCACACTTTCATTGAGTGGCTGATGGCAGCCATATGGACGTGTGGAATGATGCTGGAGAAATACCAGAATCTGTGAGTAAATAGAAATCATATACTGAGTTGGTGCAGATATTCCAGTAGATGGATATGCAGCAGGCCATGTTTGATTTGAATACCCAGGGGCCAGATGATGAACGCTTTACCTCCCACATGAGGGATCTTGTGTTGGGCTCAGTGGCTCCCACTCAACGCGTTTGGCTTTCTGGCCACTGTCCCCACCCCGTATGTGGGGAACCACAGACATGAAGTGACTACTTCTATGGCAGTCCTCAGGGAGACAGAAAGCCATTGGTGGGACCAGGGAATCTGCACCATAAAGAAGGGGAAGCTGCCCCCTCCTCAGGTAACCACCCCATGAGATAAAAGAGGGTCCCAGCAGGTAACTTCCATGCAGAGGTGGTTTGATTTAATTGCAGCTGGGGTTCCAAGAAATAAAATTCACAAGCAATGCAACAGAATGCTGTTGGCTCCGTGGAAGCAATTATCCCCGGAGCAACAATTCCAGAAAATGCTCAAGAGGGGGCAAAACAATGTTGTTCAACCTCATCCTGCCCAGATGCTTCAGCTCAAGGACTATTTGCAGATAGGCAGCAATATGGGGCCTTTCCTGTTTAATTAGGGAACTGGCTGAGGTGCCTGTCTTTGAAGGATGCCAGCCAACCAGAGGCCACATGTGAAACTGGTGATCCACTGGTAACCCACTAATATATAGCAGGGTCCTTGTAGTGGTAGATACTGGTGCAGACTGCAGTCTAGCTTATAGGAATCCAGTTTATAGAGTAGCAATAAATTCCAGGATAAGTTTCCAGGAAAAGCTGCATTCATTGATGGTTATGGGGGTCAGTCAGTGAAGGTGAAACCTGTGTCTCTGCATCTTGGCCTTGGCTGCTTGGCTCCCTGCCTATATACTGTGTATGTCTCTCCCATACCTAAATATATTCTGGGGGTGGACATTTTGCATGGTCTGGACTAAAACACCATGGCCAGAGAATTCAGACTCTGAGTTCATGTAATAAAGCCAGTAATGCATGGATATACACACCACCAGCCCCAAGTTCTGCCACAACCCCAACGTGTTACCTCCACTCATCAATACCATTTGCCAGGGGGGCATACAGAGATAACTAAGACTATTAAGAAGTTAGAGGAGCTGCAAATAGTGAGTGGCACTCATAGCCCCTACCATTTCCCAGTATGGCCAGTCAGAAAGCCTGATGGGACTTGGCGCATGACAGTGGATTATCGGGAACTGAATGAAGCAACACCCCCTCTGCATGCAGCTGTACCTTCCATCATGGATTTTATGGAACACTTAACAACAGAACTGGGACAGTACCACTTTGTGGTGGACTTAGCTAATGCATTCTTCTCCAATCACATTGCTCCAGAGAGCCAGGAACAGTTCACCTTCACATGGGAAGGATCACAATGGACTTTCACCATGCTGCCTCAGGACTATGTGCATAGCCCCACCATTTGTCATGGTTTTGTTGCCATGGACTTAGCCGCCTGGAATTGTCCAAAAGGGGTCAGCCTGTTTCATTATATTGATGATATTATGATTCTCTTGCAGATCTAGAAGTTGCAGGGCCCCTCTTGCAGCAACAATTGGCAGCATGTGGGCGGACCATCAATGAATCCAAGGTCCAAGGACCTGGATTGTCTGCCAAATTGTTGGGAGTTATTTGGTTGGGTAAGACAAAGGCCATACCAGAGGCCATCACTGATAAAATACAGGCATACCCCTGACCCACCACGGTGAGGCAGCTGCAGACTTTTGTGGGCTTCTTGGGGTATTGGCAGGCATTAGTGTCCCATTTGGCTCAAATGATAAAACCATTGTACCAGTTAACAAAACAAGGGGCTACCTGGAATTGGGTTGATGAGGCTGAAATAGCCTTTCCGGCCACCAAGCAGGCTATTCATTAGACATGAGCCTTACAAGTGATTGATCGGGGTGCCCATTTGAATTTGATGTACATGTGGCTACAGATGGTTTTGGCTGGGGCCTATGGCAGTGCATGGAGCATTTTAGAATGCCAGTAGGCTTTTGTCCCACCTACGGAAGAGAGCTAAGCTATGGTAATAATTGTTAGAGAAGCAACTAGCTGCTGCATATGCTGCTCTTCAGGCCTGTGAGAACCTGACAGGATGGCCTACAGTTGTCAGGCAGATGACTTATCCAATAGCGGAGTGGGTAGGTTCATGGGTAATAACCCCTCAGACAGGGAGAGTGCAGACATCCATTTTAGCAAAGTGGGGTGCCTACTTAGAGCAGCAGAGTAAGCTGAATACAAGTCCCTTAGCAGCAGAGTTACCAGAAGTCTTGGGGCATGTAGTCCTAAGGCAGGGTAAGGCCATGGGGCCTGAGGCACCCCTAGACCCTGAGCCATCATCATTTAAGGAAGGGTGCCCTCTCATTCTTGATGGACATAGTATATAGATGGGTCCAGCCAAGTTGCTACTGCTGCCTGGACTGCTGTAGCAGTCCAGCCGAGAACTCACACCATATGGTTTTATACTGGATGTGGACAAAGCAGCCAATGGGCTGAACTCAGAGTGGTGTGGATGGTGATTACCAAGGAGGAGTCACCTATGGTAATCTGTACCAATAGCTGGGCAGTCTATTGAGGGTTAACCTGGTAGTTGACTACCTGGAAGTTATAGAATTGGCTTGTAGGCCATCAGCCCATTTGGGGCCAAACCATGTGGCAAGACATCTGGGAAATGGGTCATCAAGTGTCAGGCCATATGCCTTTGGCCACCCCCAGTAATGATGAGGCAAATGCATTGACCAAAGTTCAATGGTTAGAGTTGGCACCTACATGAGATGTGGCTTTGTGGCTACACAGAAAACTGAGACATGGGGGTGGGGGAGTAAACTTATGCAACAGGTCAGTGGGTGCTGAGGTTTGTCTTTTGGACATTTTGGAGGCCTGCCAGAAGTGCCCAGCATGCACTCAGGCATATCCCAGATATAGACAACTGCCCAGTGTGACACAACAAGTGATGGTAGGACAGATGCCATTGACCACATGGCAAATAGATTACACTGGGCCACTGCCAAAATTGCAGGGCTACACACATGCACTGATGGCTGTAGACATGGCCACTGGCTTGTTGTTCACCTACCCTTGCAGAGTGGCCGACCAGCAACACACTACTTAAACCTTGCAGCATGTATGTGCCTTATACAGCCATTCCCTGGCCATTGAAAGTGATAGGAGAACACATTTCACTGGACAGCAGGTACAACAATGGGCAGAGCAGATAGACATACAGTAGGGGTTTCATGTTTCTTATAACCCACAAATCACTGGCATGATTGAGCAATATAATGGATCCTGAAGAATGGGTTACATTTGCATGTTACTCACCCATCTTTGCGGGGCTGGAGTTCCAGGTTGGACTTGGTGCTCCAAATCTTGAATAAGTGGCCATGGAAAGGTGGTCCAGCCCCAGTGGAGGCACTGTTACACCAGGCCACTGCCCCTATCCAGCACAGATACAGACAAAGGATGACCTCCTCTGACCAGGTATGGGGACAAATGGTCATCTGTTGTTGCCTGCCCCAATGCCCCAGAAGGCAGGAGAACAGAAAACCTGGTGTTGACCATGGACCCTCCAAGCACACTATTGCAGATGGTTGGCTATCATAGCCCCTTGTGGGGAGGGCCTGCAGTGTGACTTACATGTTACTCCTTGGGTATTTACTGTGTGGCCTCCACAATTGACCATTCATAGGGGAACGGCCAGGGAAGGGACCCTCCCCTGGGGGACATAGGTATTGTCTGTGTGACCCAGCTCCCCTGTGACTTTAGCATGAGCACAAGACACAAAATAACCACGGAGAGCTGATAAGATGTGGTACCATCGCCTAGGGAAGAAGCCATTGGTGACTGCATAGTTATCCAGAAATAAAAAGTGGGCTCGTATTTTGCCTGAGGGACGTGATTTACCCCTGTTAGTACCTGTGCCTGCTTTGCCATTTTGGCCACAGGTTGACATGCTACAACAGCATCATGGACTAGGCCCACACCTATGCTGAGGTGATCAGTGTCTCCAACTGTTGGATCTGCACCACCTTTCCAGCAGCAGATGCAGATGGCTTGCCCTGGCACATACATCCAGCTTCTGTGCAGAACTGGACATGGCTAGAGACTTGGGGTCCCACAGACAATGGATGGGATGCAACACGGTGTGCTTTGGATAAGGGGTGTTGTAAAACCCATGGCAAGCCTCTCCCCTTGCTGACTCATAGTGTCCATGATGGATGATGCTGGCTAATGGGAGAAAACATGGTGCCCTCATTGCAGGCACCACAATATATAGAGCAACACTGGGGTAAAGTCAATGTCAGAAGGTTGCCCACCGAGGCCTGTGCAAACATAACACGTGTCACAACACCAAGGGTGTAGTGGAACAAGCAGTCTTACCAAGGCTGGTCCCCAATGGACGTTGTGCCCTCTGGGAGTTTATGGGTCTGTGGGGACATAGGATGGCCATATCTGCAAGCCAATTGGACCGAATGTTGTACCTGGGGGTGGCCTTATGTGCTTCCCACATTACCTAATCGCTCTCATAACTGGGAGGCATTGCATTCCCAGTTTTTGTGAGTGTGGCCGGGCCCCTGGTGGTTCTACTCTTTAGCAATAACTACGCTTGGAGCAGGTGTAATCACTGTAGAAATGCAGGTTACAGCCCTTACAGAGCACAGAGCTCAGAACCTGAATTGCACCCATGTTATCCTCCTTTTGTTTACTGATGGGGTTGATCACATTAGGAAGGCGGTGCTGCAAAACCGGATGTCCTTAGACATAGTCACCACTGCCCAAGGTGGCACTGTGCCTTTGTAGGGACACAATGTTGTACATTTATCCCTAACAACCACCAGAACATAACAGCAGCTTTACAGGGGGTGTCATGGTAAATTAAAGTGATTGAATGAATGCTTTACTGATGACCCCCTGTAGAGAGGGTGGGCATCCCTGAGCTCTGGCCTATGTTGGGCTGCCATAATCATAGGTAGCATAGTGGGAATATCAGTGGTACGTTGTTCCTCTCTGTATTATTGCTATGGCCTATGGGTTCAGGGTGCTGCCCTATGGGCACGGGTCACCACTAAGAGGACCCCTTCATCCTAGGGGATGTAGTGTAAGGAACATTGCTCTGCTGCAGCCAGGCAGGCATAGGCTGAGGTAAACATTCTTCATGACTCAGTGGGATTGGAGCTCAGTTGCATAATTCCATGCGTTATGTAATCACAGCTACATAACCATAACATGGGAGGCTCATCATCTGGCTCTAAGCCACTATTGTTTGTGAGGTGTATAAATGCAACATTGACACTGTGAAAGAGCTGCTGAATAAAGCCATGTCTCATCTCCCTGCTGTCTCTCAAGTGTTCTTCCAGCTCCCTGACTCCCATCCACCCACTCCCCTCGGACCTCAGCTGGGGCTTGAAGCTGACACTATCCAAAATAAAATTCCAAAATTTTCCACGTTGGAAAGTTACCATGAGTTTATAGTTTCATTAGTATGCTGAAGTGTCCTTTATTTAAAGATATCTTTACTCATTATCTCACTTCACCTTCTAAAGGAGTTCATTTTGTTATTCCCATTTTAATGAGAAACTGAAATGTAGGAAGGTTAGTAACTTCCCTGAAGCCACAAAGTTAGCAAGCAGCAGAGCCATGATTCAAATAGAGGTATAATTTCAAAGTCTATGCACTTAATCATAAAAGTATGCATGGCCCCCTTTCCTAACAGAGTAGTTGACTACTCCAAATATCATGTTGAGTTTCAATTCCAAATGCTGGAGGTGGGGCCTAATGGAAGATGTTTGAATCAGGCGGGGTGGATCCTTCAGGAATGACTTGGTGCCATTCTAATTATAATGAATGAATACTCACTCTATTAGTTTCCACAAGAACTGGTTGTTGAAAGGAGCCTGACACTCTCTACTCCCTCTCTCTTGCTTTCTCTATCACCATGTGATCTGCACATGCCAGCTCCTGTCTGCCTTCCACCATGACTGGAAGCAGCCTGAAATTCCCACCAGAAGTAGATGCTGGTGCCATGCTTCTTGTACAGCCTGCAGAACTGTGAACCAAATGAACCTCTTTTTTAAAACATAAATTATCCACTTTTAGTTGTTCCTTTATAGCAACATGAAAATAAACTAAGATACTATACTAGGGGCAAGAACACAAAAGGATAGGCCCTGGATAGTTAGACTTACTAGGCACAATAGGGAATAGGTGTAGTGGCAAGATAGGCTTCTGGGAAGGAGGTTAGCCACATTTTCAGAGTATGCACTAGGAAGAAAAAGCACAAACATGTCCTGATAGAGTGTGCTCCACTCAAACCAGGAGAACATGTACAAATGGGGCATTCAACAAGAGAGTCTGAGATAACTTACCAGAGACAAGTAAATTTCAAATCTGAACTGGTGTTAGAGGACTAGGGATGGTGAAAGTAAAGAGCAGTGGAAAACTTGGAGACAACTAGAATTAATTCCGGAGATAGTGGAGAAAAAGCAAGGAGACCACAACAGGGCTTTTATGAGTACCCAACATGTGTCCAAGTCATCTCATCACACATTATATTTTACTGTTAAATGTAATATTATATATGTAAAATGGTCCTCCAATAGAACTATAAACCTTTTGATGACAGCAATAATTACTCACACTTCTTCTATGTTCCCTCATAATACCCAACATTCACTAATTCATTTATTCTTTTATTGATTTCTCAGGCTCTACACTATGTACTGGGCATAAAGACACAAACAAGACATGATTCTCAGTCTCATGAAGGTCACAGTGTAAAATCGATTCTGAATTGGAATTAATAGATGGAATCCCAGCATGGCGCTGTCCATAGATCTGAGTAATAGGGGCTATGTGATCATGATGCATTTTTCTGTGGGAATCTGTAGTTTTTATCAGGCCCTCCAAATGGATTTAGAGCTTACAAGCAAGGGTGGGGGAGAATAGACATGTAGGTAAATAATTCAATGTAACTCCTCAGAGTTTGAGTGGGAGCAGGTCAAAAGCTTCACAGAAGAGGTGATATTCGACCACTTCAGCCAAGCAGGTGGAAAGAGCATTCCAGGGATAGGGATAGGATATGCAAAGGTATAAAAGGATAAAAGAGCATACTGCATTTGGGAAACTACAAATAGTTTGATATGGCAGGAACATGAGACCAGAGGCAGCATGCCAACTCCAGACTGACACCCTCCTGCATTCACTCCACTTCTGGAATATCACCAACTGCTTATAGATTCATCCACATTGTCCCCACACTGCAATAGCCGCTTAGAAGAGATGACTAGTAGGCAGATGTTCCCCACAGAACCTGGCCCTTATCTCAGAATTTTAAAGTGAGAAGCAATAAAAGAAGGTTTGAAAAAGTAGCTTTCTTCTCCTATCACATTTGGATTCCTAGTTTGGGCACTTAGGAAATCACCAGTGGTAAATGGAATGTCATCAGTTACTTCTCTTTATTTCTTTTTCATTTTATATCTAAAATAATTTTAAGGCCCAGAGCATAAGATGTGGAGCAGTGTGTCTGCTATCATGTAGACTTATCTAGTTGCTAACTTTCCAACTCATTCTATACTGCTGCTCTATACCTATGTCCAATATCCTAACCCATTACTGGCTACGTTTGTTTCTTTTCTCCCAGAACCAGTATCTTTGGCACTGTTTTATGCCCCTGCCTTTTTCTCCTTATTTCTCAAGCTGCTCCTGAATTTAAAAGTTTTTTAAAAAATATTTTACACATTCTTTATCCATTATCCCCTTGAAAGATATTTAGGATTGTTCTGCTGTTTAACTGTTTTGAATAAAGCTGCTCTAAATATTCATGCAAAAGTCTTTGTGTGGACATGTGTTTCCATTTCTCTTGGGAACATGCATTAAAAATAGAATAGCTGAATTATATGGAAGGTCCATATTTAACTTCATAACAAACTCCCAATACTTTATTTAAAGTGATTGAAACATTTTTCTTTTTTAGAGATGAGATTTTGGTCTCACTATGTATCATTTTACACTCTTACAGAAATGTATAATATTTCTCATCATTCCACATTTTCACTGATGCCAGTCATTTTAGCCATTCTAGTAGATGGGTACTGGTATACTATTATGCTTTAAATTTGCATTTCTCTAATAAAAATGGTGGTCAATATGCCTACTGGCCACTTATGTATCTTATTTTGTGAAATGTCTGTTCAAGGGTTTTGCCCACTTTGAGCAGGGAAAGAGGCTATTCTATTTATTATTGAATTTTGGGAGTTCTTTAAAATTCTGGATACAAGTTTTTTATCAGATATATTTTGTTAGTTAAAATCCTCCAAAAAATAGATACCAAGATGGAATTAGAAAGTAAGAGAATGATTGGGGAATATGCCCTTGAATGATAAAAAAGAAGGGGCACGAGTAGGCAGAGAGGGCTTCAGACTATAATCAGGTCTGACATCTGGCACAAGAGAAAGGAAAGGAAGGAGGATAGAAAGAGCCTCAGGCTGTACCATGGTCTGAGAGAATATCGACCAAGCTAATGGAAGCACTGGAACAAAGGTTGTCCACAAAAGGAATGTATGCCACGTTAGGCATGAATGTCCCAGCTCTGGTACCACCACCATGCTCAGTCATAGATTGGGAATACACTGGAAATACTTTGGCCATTACATAAATGCTGAATTGGACCCAGAAAGTGTAGCAGCTTTTGGTTTCCAGCTAACTACACTTGTCATAGCAGGTTCTATTTGAAAGAAGATCTGAGAGGAACATTCTCATGACTGTCAAAGTCCATCCTAGTGTCACACTAATATTTTCCATCCATGTCCCTGAAAGCAGTTTCTTCCATGGCTCCTATAGGAATCTACTTCTAAGGGAAAGTTTAAAAAGTGAAAGTGAGTGGGATTAATTATAACCTTCATTGCTATAGTTGGTCTTCAGACAACAATTGATACACATGTCCATCTTTTACTCTCCATTGTAAAGTTCCCTCATTCTAAACTATCACTTGTGCACATCTTGGTGATCCACCTCATTGCCTGACCTAAACCTTTATTCCTGAAGGGTGTGAGTTCCTGAACAAATTGTACACTTCTCAGGATGGAATTACTGTGCACATCCAGCATAGTTACACTTGCACAAGAGAGTAACAAGAGGGGCATTGCAATGCAAATGTAGTTTCATTTTAAAAAATAAATTAACATAATTTGTGATACTAATAGAATAAGAAAGAAAACACATATTGTCATCTCAACACGTATAAAAAAGCATACAAGAAAATTTGACACCCAATCATGAAAGCAAAAAAATTATGAATGAAAGGGAAGTTCATCAACTTGATAAAGGGTTATCTTTAAGAACATACTCAAACTATTCTGAAAAATGGAAGAGAGGGAAACACTTCCAAACATACTCTATGAGGCCAGTCTTACCGTAATACAAAAACCAGACAAAGACACATAAAAAAAACTACACACAATAACTTTGATGAATGTTGATGCAAAAATCCTCAACTAAAAACTAACAAAAAACACTTAAGACTCCATCAAAAAACTATTCAAACTGATAAACTAATTCAGTGAAGTTTCAAGATACAAACTCAACATACAAAAATCTGTAGCACTTTTATATGCCAACAGTGAACAAACTGAAAAGGAAATTAAAAAGTAATCCCCATTTACAATAGACACACATAAAATTGAATACCTAGGAATTGTCTTAACTGAAGAAGTGAAAGAGCTCTATAATGGAAACTATAAAACAGTAATTAGAGAAGTTGAACAGGACACCAAAAATTGGAAAATATTTTATGTTCATGGATTAGAAGAATCAATATTGTTAAAATGTCCATACTACCCAAAGCAATCTGCAGATCCAATGTAATTTCTATCAAAATACCAATGACATTCTTCACAAAAATAGAAGCAAAAAGAATTCTCAAATTTATATGGAATGACAAAAGACCCCAAATAGCCAAAACCATTCTAAGCAAAAGGAACAAAACTGGAAGAATCACATTACCTGACTTCAAATTATGTTACAGAGCTATAGTAACCAAAACAACATGGTACTGACATGAAAACAGACACATAGACCAATGGAACAAAACAGAGAGCTCAGAAACAAATCCACACACCTACAGTGAACTCATTTTTTGACAAAGGTGCCATAGGCTCTTCAATAAATAGTGCTGGGAAAACTGGATATCCATATGCAGAAAAATAAAACTAGACCGCATCTCTCAAATCAAAATAGATTAAAGACTTAAATCTAAGATTTCAGACCATGAAACTTATACAAGAAAACACTGGGGAAAATCTCCAGAACATGGGTCTGGGCAAAGACTTCTTGAGCAATGCCCCACAAGCACAGGCAACCAAAGCAAACATGAACAAATGGGATCACTTCAAGTTCATAGCTTCTGCACAGGAAAGAACAGAAACAACAAAGTGAAGAAACAACCCACACAATGGGAAAAAAATATTTGCAAATGACCTGGCAAGAGATTAATAACCAGAATGCACAAGGAGCTCAAACAACTCTAAAAAAAAACTAATAATCTGATCAAAATCTGAGCAAAAGATTAGAAAAACAAATGGCAAACAGGCATAATGAAAAGATGCTGAATATCATTGATCATCAGAGAAATGCAAATCAGAACTACAATGAGATATCATCTCACCCCAGTTTAAATGGCTTACATTCAACAGATAGGCAATAACAAATGCTGGCAAAGATGTGGAGAAAAGGGAATTCTTGTACACTGTTGGTGGGAATGTAATTTAGTACAATCACTATGGATAACAGTTTGGAGGTTTTTCAAAAAACTTAAAATTGAGCTACCATATGATCCAGCAAATTCACTGCTGGGTATATATCCAAAGAAAGGAAATCAGTGTATCAAAGAGATATCTGCACTCCTACGTTTGTTGCAGCAGTGTCTACAATAGCTAAGATTTAGAAGCAACCTAACTGTCCATCAACAGACAATTGGATAAAGAAAATGTGGTACAATTACACAATGGAGCACTATTTAGCCATTAAAAAAGAATGAGGACAAGTCATTTGCAACATCATAGATGAAACTGGAAGTCATTATGTTAAGTGAAACAAGCCAGGCTCAAAAAGACAAACATCACATGTTCTCTTTTATTTGTGGGACCTACAAATCAAAACAATTGAACTCATGGAGATACAGAGTAGAAGGATGGTTACCAGAGACTGGAAAGGGCAGTGGGATATTGACGGGGAGGTGAAGATGGTTAATGAGTAGAAAAGATAGTTAGAAAGAAGGAAGAAGACCTACTATTTGATAGCACAACAGGGTGACTTAAGTCAATAATACATTAATGGTACTTTTTAGAATAACTTGAAGAGTATAATGGGATTTGTTGAAACTCAATGGATAAATGCTTGAGGTGATGGATACCCCACTCTTCCTGATGTGCTTATTTCACATTGCATGCCTGTATCAAAACATTTATTGTACCCCATAAACATATACACCTACTATGTACTCACAAAAATTAAAAAATAATTTAAAAGATAGTATGTGTAAGTCTCATGATAACTTCAAAGCCAAGAATATGCAACAGATACACAAAAACACAGAAAGCAAGAAACTAAATTATATGCCAGACAAAATCACCTTCATTAAAAGGAAGAGAGAAAGGCAAGAAAGAAGAAAGAGAAAACCACAAACAAGCAAAAATCAAATAACAAAAGAGGAAAAGTGAGTTCTTACTCAGCAATAATATTGAATGTAAATGTACTAAACTTTTCTAACAAAAGACACAGAGTGGCTGAATGAATAAAATAAGAAGACTTAATGATCTGTTGCCTGCAAGAAACACACTTCACATATAAAGACACACATAGAGTGAAAATAAATGGATGGAGAAAGATATTCCATGTCATTGGAAATCAAAAAGAAGTTCAGGAGTAACTATACTTAGATAAAATAGGTTTCAAGTCAAAAACTATAAGAAAAGACAAAGAATGTCATGATGTAATAATAAAGGGGTCAATTCCACAAGAGGATATGACAATTTTAAATATATATGCACCCAATATTGGAGCACCCAAATATATGTAAGAAATATTATGACAGCTAAAGAAAGAGGGAGACTCCAATGCAATAATGGCTGGAGACCTCAACACCGCACTTTCAGCATTGGACAGATCTTCTGGACAGAAAGTCAGGAAAGAACATGTAATCCGCATTGTAGGCTAAAAGGACCTAATGGGTATTTACAGAACATTTCATCCAGTGCTACAGAATACATATTCTTTTACTCAGCACATGGATTATTCTCAATGATAGACTATATTTTAGATCACAAAGCAAGTTTTAAACATGCAAAATAATTTAAAATAATATGAAGCATTTTATCTGACCACAATGAAATAAAACAGAAATCAATAACAACAGGAATTTTGGAAACTATATGAATACATGGAAATTAAACATATGCTCCTGAATGACTAGTGGGTCAATGAAGAAATTAAAAAGGAAAGTGAAAAATTTTATGAAACAAATGATAATGGAAACACAACATAACAAAACCTATGGGATACAGTGAAAGCAGAACAAAAAGGGAATTTTATAGCCATAAGTGTCAACATCAAGAAAGAGAAAAAAGCTTTAAATAAACAATCTATCATCTTAAAAAACTAGAAAAGCAAAAGGAAACCAAACCCAAAATTAGTAGAAGAAATTAAATGCTAAATATCGGAGCAGAAATAAGTCAAATGGAAACAAAAAAAATAAAATATCAATAAAGCAAAAAATTGACTTTTTGCAAGGATAAACAAAACTGACAAACCTTAAGCCAGACTAATAAAAAAGAGAGAAGATCCAAAAATACAACCAGAGATGAAAAAGGAGACATTACAACTGATACTATGAAAATTTAAAGGATCATTAGTGACTACCATAACCAACTATATGTCAATAAATTGGAAAGTCTAGAAGAAACAAACAAAATCCTAGACACATGCAACCTACCAAGATTGAACCAGGAAGAAATCCAAAATCTGAATAGACCAATAGCAAGTAATGAGCTCAAAGCTGTCATAAAAAGTCTCTCAGTAAAAGAAAGCCCAGGGTGCCACGGCTTCACTGCTGAATTTTTACCAAATATTTAAGTGAAAACTAACACCAATCCTATCCAAAATATTGCAAGAAATACAGAAAAGCATACTTCGAAACTCATTCTGTGAGGCCAGTTTTACCTTGATACGAAAACCAGACAAAAACACATCAAAAATAGAAATCTACAGATCAATGCCTCTAATCATTATTGATGCAAAAATCCTCAACAAAATAATAGTAAATCAAACTCAGCAATACATTAAAAAGATCATTTTATCATGATCAAGTGGTATTTATCCCAAGAATACAAGAATGGTTCAATATGCACAAATCAACTAATGTAATACAAATAACATACCTCAACATAATAAAAGCCATGTATGACAGACCAACAACAAGTGTCATATTGAATGGGGAAAAACTAAAAGACTTTTCTATAAGATCTGGAACATGACAATGATTTCCACCACTGTTATTCAACATAGTACTGAATGTCTTAGCTCGAGCAACCAGAAAAGAGAAAGAAAGAAAGGGCATCCAGATTGGAAAGGATGATGTCAAATTATCCTTGTTTGCATCTGATATCATCTTACATCTTAAAGACTCCACCAAAAACCTATTCAAACTGATGAATTCAGTAAAGTTGCAGGATACAAAATTAACATACAGAAATTGGTGGCATTTATATTTGCCATTTCTGTATGCTAATATTGAACAATCTGAAAAAAGAAATCAAAAAAGTAATCTCATTTACAATAGCCACAAATAAAATTAAATATCTAGGAATTGACCAAAGAAGTGAAAAATATCTATAATAAAACTATAAAACATTGGTGAAAGAAATTGAAGAGGACAACAAAAAATGGAAAGATATTTCATGTTTAGGAATTTGAAGAATCAATATTGTTAAAATATAGTACCCAAACAAATCTGGAGTATAATGCAACCCCTATCAAAATACCAATGCCATCCTTCACACAAATAGAAAAAAAAAATCCCCAAATTTATACGGAACCACAAAAGACCCCTAATAGCCAAAGTTATCCTAAGCAAAAAGAACAAAACTGGAGAAATCACATTACCTGATTTCAAATTCTACTATAGACCTATAGAGCTACCTGATTTCAGATTTTACTATAGAGCTGTAAGCAAAACAACATTGTACTGGCATAAAAACAAACACATAGACCAATGGAACAGAATAGAGAATCCACAAACAAATCCACACACCTGTAGTGAAATCATTTCTGACAAAGGTGACAGAAACATAGACTGGGGAAAAAGTCTCTGCAATAAATGGTGCTATGAATCCATATGCTGAAGAATAAACCTAGACACCTATCTCTTGCCATATACAAAAATCAAACCAAAATGGATTAAAGCCTTAAATCTAATACCTCAAACTATTTAACCACTACAACAAAACATTGGAGAAAATCTTCAAGGCATTGGTCTTGGCAAAAATTTCTTAATATCCAACAAGCACAGGCAACCAAAGCAAAAATGGAAAAATGGGAGCACATTGAGTTATAAATTTTCTGCACAGCAAAGTAAACAATGAACAAAGTGAAGAAACAACCCACAGAATGAGAGAAAATATTTGCAAACTATCCATCTGACCAGGGATTAATAATCAGAATATATAAGGAGCTCAAACAACTCTACAGAAAAATAATCTAATAATCCAATATAAAAAATGAGCAAAAGATTTGAATAGATATTTCTCAAAAGAACACATCGCAAACAGGCATATGAATAGATAGATGTTCAATATCAATGATCATCAGTGAAATGCAAATCAAAACTACAATGAGATATCATCTCACCTCAGTTAAAATGGCTTATAAACACATGCAATAACAGATGCTGGCAAAGATGTGGAGAAAAGGGAACCCTTGTATATTGTTGGTGAGAGTGTAAGTTAGTACAACCACTATGAAGAACAGTTTGGAAGTTCCTCGAAATAACTAAAACTAGAGCTATCATACCATCCAGCATTCATCCCACTGCTGGGTATATATCCAAAAGAAAGGGAATCAATATATTGAAAAGACATTTGTGCCCCCATGTTTGTTGCAGCACTGTTTGCAATAGCCCAAATTTGGAAGCAACGTAAGTGTCCATCAACAGATGAATGGAAAAAGAAAGTTTTGTGCATATACACAATGAATTGCCATTCAGTCATAAAAAAGAATGAGATCCTGTCATTTGCCACAACATGGATGGAACTGGATGTCATTATGTTATGTGAAATAAGCCAGGCACAGAAAGAGAAATATCACATGTTCTTGCTTATTTGTGATACCTAAAGTTCAAAACAATTGAAATCAAAAATAAAAGGATGGTTACTAGAAGCTGGGAAGGGTAGTTACAGTAAGAAAAGAATCACTATTTCTAAGGGCAACTCCTCCACTTGTGCTGTAGATATCAATGCCTCAAACTTTCCCATAAGCTATACTCCTACAATTATCCTCCATTTCAGTTGCATCATCAATTTCTTCATCTCTACCATATCATTCTCATTATCATAAAATATCTTACATCTTTAGAAGACAATTATCCTCCATTTCAGTTGCATCATCAATTTCTTCATCTCTACCATATCATTCTCATTATCATAAAATATCTTACATCTTTAGAAGACATCTACTTTCTAGGCCAGGTGTGGTGGTTCACACCTGCAATCCCAGCAATTTGGGAAGGCAAGGTGGGCAGATCACTTGAGGTCAGGAGTTAGAGACCAGCCTGGCCAACATGGTGAAACCCCATCTCCACTAAAAATGCAAAAATTAGCCAGGTGTGGTGATGCATGCATGTAATCCCACCTACTCGGGAGGCTGAGGCAGGAGAATCGCTTGAATCCAAAAGGTGGAGGTTGCATTGAGCCAAGATTGCACCACTGCACTCCAGCCTGGGCAACATAGTGAGATTCTACCTCAAAAAGGAAAAAAACGACATCCACTTTCTTGTTCCCCCTACCTTCTCCTTCTGATCCCTATCTCACGCTCCAATTCAAAGTTTCTTGAATGGGTTGTTGTTACATACTGTCTATAATCTTCTCCCACTATCTCAAAATGACACCAATTAGGCTTTCAACCGCAACACTCCAGTGAAATTGCTCTTGTAAAGTTCTCTCTTTCATATGACCAAATTTAATTATCAAATTCTCCTCTTGCTCAACCTGCTAATGTAATTTAACACAGTTTTCCACTACCTTCTCATTAAATTACTCTCCTCTTAGCTTCTGTGACACCATACTCTCATGGATTTCCTTCTACACCACTAACTTTTCTTTCTCTGACTCATTTGCTACTTCTTCCTTCTCCACTCAACTTCTAAATATCAAGTAGCCCAGGCCCCTTCCTTGGCCCTCTTTTCCTCTCTGGCTATACTCTCCATCTAAGTAATCCAATCTACACCCATGGATTTAAACTAAACACCATCTCTCTGCAGATGACTCTCAAATTGAAATCTTTAACTAAGACCTTTCTCCTGAGCTCCAAACAGCCTCCCTGACATATCTTATTTGCAACTGAGTCCCATTCTATCATTCTCTCTTTATCTACAGTTAATTGACCAGATATACTCTGGGTTTTATACACATTCAACTTTCCCCTATACCATGGATGTCATTCTCCAAGTTATTTCTTCTACACATGCTATATCCCATGTGGAATGCCCTTCCCATCTATCTATCACTATAACAACTAGTGTTTCCCAAACCTGACTGCATCAGAATAACTGGAGAAGCTCCTGGGGTCACAGCCCTAGGAATTCTGAGTCAAAAGATTCAGCCCGGGTGCCAATAACTTCTCTCAGTAAGCATGTTCTGTGATTTTACTACACGTTCCAAGTGGAGAAAGCATGACCCGAGAAAAACCTTTACTGTGCACAAACGTTACCTCCTCTGTGAATACTTATCAGACTCCTGGAGACATGATTCAGTACTTCTTTCCCTATGCTCCAACAGCATTTTATACTTAATTCTCGTGTAGCTCGTATTGTGATTTTTAAATAATTGGCCCTTTTGTCTACCTCTCCCTACTCCACTCCATCAGCTCCTTGAGGACAGGGATTTTTTGATCTCTGCATATTAATAGACTAACACAACATCTGACACATACTCACTGACTGACTGATGAATAAATTATTTCAGGATCCAAGAGCACATCAAGGTTATGAAGACAGAGTTCTGAGAAATCTTCTCTAACTGGCAGTAGGTATGTCACACACTCAATTCTCTATATCTCTGCTGTTTTGTAGGCATCTCAATTTAACATGGCCTAAAGAGGACTCTAGAAGTTTTGCCATTGAACTTTATTCTCTCCAGTCTTTCCCATCTCCTTAAATGGCAGCTTCATAAGCCCATTTACTCCAAATAAAACTTAGTTCCTTTCTAAACCTAATTCACGTTCCCCCTCATTCAATTCATCAACTCTATTCATTCAAAATAACTTTATTCTCACTGAGATAAGTGATTCTATTGGAGTTGCAGCCCCTTTCACCAACATCCTTGACCTGGAAAGAAAGGCCGAGGGAGCACCTTTCAAAGACATTGGTTGGTTTTCCTTCATCAATCTAAATATAATATAAGAGAAAGAAAAGTACAAAGTAGAATCTTCTAGGCCCTAGGAAGTACAAAATAAAGGTAGACAGGTGAACAGGACCCATAATAGATCCAATCTCATCCTTCTCCAATTTTTTTATTTTATTAAGGTAAAATTCACATAATATAAAATTAACCATTTTAAAGTTTACCACGTGGTGGCATTTAGTTAATTCACAGCGTTGTGCAATCACCACTTATATCAAGTTTGAAAACATTTTGTCACCCCCAAAATATACTCCTGCACTCATTTAAGCAGGTATATCCAATTTCTTACTACTTGCACACCCCGATGACCACCAATCTTCTTTCTGTCTTTATAGATTTACCTATTGTGCATATTTTATATAAATAAAATAATACAACATGTGACTTTGCTCTTCTTTCACTTAGCATAATGCTTTCAAGGTTCATGCATGTTTTAGCCAGTATGAATAATTCAGTTCATTTTATAGCTAATATTATTTCATTATATGAATATACCACATTTATTTATTCATTTATCCATTAATAAACATTTGGGTCTTCTTTCACTTTTAACTGCTATGAACTAGTGTACAAGTATTTGAGTGCTTGTTTTTAATTCTTGTGGACATACACCTAGGAGTGAAATTGCTGAGTCATATGGTAATCATGTTTAAATTTTTGTGAAACCACCATGCTATTTTCCGCAGTAATTGAACCATTTGACATTGTTACCAGCAACGTATGAGTTCCAGTTTCTCCACATCCTCACCAGCACCTATTTTCCTTTTTCCAAATTATAGCCAACCAAGTTGGTGTGATGTAGCATCTCTTTGTGGTTTTGATTTGCATTTCCCTGATAAACAGTGATATGAAGCATCTTTTCATGTTCTTGTGGCCATTTACAGATCTTCTTTGGAGAAATATTTGGTCAAGTCCTTTGCCAATTTTAATTGGGTTGTTTATCTTTCTGTTGTTGAATGCTAAGAATTCTTAATATATCCTAAATACTAGATCCTTATCAGATATGTGATTTGAAAAATTTTCCTCCCTTTCTATGGGTTATCTTTTCATTGTGTTGAAAATATTCTTTGATGCACAGAAGTTTTAATTTTGAAGCAGTGCGATTTATTTATTTTTTGTTCTTTTTGCTTTTGGTGTCATACCTAATAATTCATTGCCAAATACAAGGTCATAAAGATTTACTTCCATATTTTCTTCTAAGAGATTGTGATGGTTAATTTTATGTGTCAACCTGGCTGGGCCACAGTGCCAGGATGTGTGGTAAAACATTATTTTTGATGTTTCTTTGTGAGTGTTTTTGGATGAAGTTACCATTTAAATTGATGGGCTTTAAGTAAAGAAGATTGCCCTCTATAATGTGAGTGGGCTCATGCTATGAGTTAAAAGACTGAGTAGAACTAAACTCTAACCTCTTCTGAGTAGGAGGAAATTCTGCAACAGACATACATTGGACTTGAACTGCAACACCGGCTCTTTCTTTAGTCTCCAGTCTGATGGCCTTTGGTGTTGAACTGAAACATTAGCTCTTCCCTGAGTATCCAGCTTGCCAGTCCGCCCTTCAAATTTTGGACTTGCTAGCCTCCATTATTACATGAGCCAATTTTTAAAAATAATTTTTTTCTGTATATGTACACATATTCTATTGGTTCTGTGTCTCTGGTATATCCTGACTAATACAAAGGTATATACAGAGGTTTGGCTCTTAAATTTAGATTGTTGATTTGTTTTTAGTTAATTTTGTTATGTAGTGTGAGTTAAGGCTTCAGCTTCATTCTTTTTTTATGTGGATAGCAAGTTATCCCAGCACCATTGGTTGAAGAGACATTTCTTTTTTTTTATTTTAAGCATTTTTAGTTTTCTTTTTTTAATTTTATTATTATTATACTTTAAGTTTTAGGGTACATGTGCACAATGTGCAGGTTAGTTACATATGTATATATGTGCCATGCTGGTGTGCTGCACCCATTAACTCATTTAGCGTTAGGTATATCTCCTAATGCTATCCCTACCCCCACCCCACAACAGTCTCCAGAGTGTGATGTTCCCCTTCCTGTGTCCATGTGTTCTCATTGTTCAATTCCCACCTACAAGTGAGAACATACGGTGTTTGGTTTTTGTCATTGTGATAGTTTACTGAGAATGATGATTTCCAATTTCATCCATGTCCCTACAAAGGACATGAACTCATCCTTTTTTATGGCTGCATAGTATTCCATGGTGTATATGTGCCACATTTTCTTAGTCCAGTCTATCATTGTTGGACATTTGTGTTGGTTCCAAGTCTTTGCTATTGTGAATAGTGCTGCAATAAACATATGTGTGCATGTGTCTTTATAGCAGCATGATTTATAGTCCTTTGGGTATATACCCAGTAGTGGGATGGCTGAGTTAAATGGTATTTCTAGTTCTAGATCCCTGAGGAATCGCCACACTGACTTCCACAATGGTTGAACTAGTTTACGGTCCAACCAACAGTGTAAAAGTGTTCCAATTTCTCCACATCCTCTCCAGCACCTGTTGTTTCCTGACTTTTTAATGATTGCCATTCTAACTGGTGTGAGATGATATCTCATTGTGGTTTTGATTTGCATTTCTCTGATGGCCAGTGATGGTGAGCATTTTTTCATGTGTTTTTTGGCTGCATAAATGTCTTCTTTTGAGAAGTGTCTGTTCATGTCCTTCACCCACTTTTTGATGGGGTTGTTTGTTTTTTTTCTTGTAAATTTGTTTGAGTTCATTGTAGAGTCCCCATTGAATGACCTTGGAATCTTTGTCAAAAATCATTTGGCCATTGATATATGGGCATATTTCTGCACTCTCAATTCTATTCCATTAGTCTATATGTCTGTCCATATGCCAATATGATACTCTTTTGATCATTGTAGCTTTTTAGTAAGTCTGAAAATCAGAAGTATGGGTCCTCCAACTTTATTCTTTTTTTTTTTTCCAATATTGTTTGGACTTGTTACAGCCACTGCAATTCCATATCAATTTGAGAATTGGCTTTTCCATTTCTGCAGAAAAACAAAAAGGATATTGGAATTTTAATAAGGATATCATTGAATCTTTAGATCACTTTCGGTGGTATTGCCAACCCAACAATGTTAAGTCTTCCAATACGTAAATACTGGATATATCTCCATTTATTTAGAATTTGTTAAATTCCTTTCAGCATTGTTTTGCAGTTTTTAGTTTACAAGTCTTTTATCAGCTTGGTGAAATTTATTCCTAGGTATTTTATTCTTTTGAATGCTATTATAAATTATTTTTTCCTTAATTTTATTTTAGAATTTCTCACTGTAAGTGTATAAAATACATCAAATTTTTGTGTGTTTATTGAATCCTACAACTTTATTGAATTTATTAGCTCTAATAACTTTTTTGTAGATTCTTCAAGATTTTCTATGTATAAGTTCATAACATCTGCAAACAAAATAGATTTATTTTTTCCTTTCCAATTTGAATGATGGTATTTTTCATTTGTGATTGATCTGGCTAGGTCTTCCAGGTACTTGAATTAAAATGGTAAAAATAGACATGCATGTATTGTTCCTAATTTTAGAGAGGAAGCTTTCAATCCTTCACATTGAGTGTGATGTTAGTTGTGAATTTCTCATAAAGACCCTTTATCTGGTTGAGGAAGTTCCCTTCTATTTCTAATTTGCTATGTGTTTTTATCATAAATAAGTAATGGATGTTGCCAAGAGTTTTTTCTCCATCAGTGGAGTTCATTATACGTGGCTTTTCCCATTAATTCTACTTACATACTGTATGACATTGATTTTTTTTTATATTATGAGCCACTCTTGAATTTCTGGGATAAATCCCCTTGATCATGATGTATATAATTCCTTTAATATGATGCTGAATTTGTTAAAATTTTGTTGAGGATATTTGCATCTACATTTATAAAATATTTCTCTGTGGTTTTCATGTGATATTTTTCTCTGGCTTTGATATCAGGGTCATGCTTGCCAAATGGAATTAGTTAAGGAGTGTTTTCTTCTCTTCTAATTGTTGAAAAAATTTAGAAGGATGGATCATAATTCCTCTTTAAATGATTGGTAGCATTCATAAGTGAAGTGATATGGTCCTGGGTTTTTTTTGTTGTTGTTAGGAGGCTCTTTACTTGTTATAAGTCTGTTCCAATTCCCTATTTCTTCTTGAATTAATTTTATATTTTGTGTGTTTCTCTAAATTTTTTCATTTCATCTATGCTATCTAGTTTGTTGGGACCCCACATTAAATTCTGGTTTTAATAACTTGAGTCTACTTAAGTTTTAGTTAATATAGCTCAAGATTTTTCAATTTATAGATTTTTTCAAATAACCAATTTTGATTTTATTAATTTTATCCATTGTTTTTCTGTTTGTTATTTCACTTATCTCTGCTGTAATCTTTATTTCCTTCCTTTCATTGCATTTCAGGTTTTTTCTTTTTTCTAGTACTTTACGGCATAAAGTTGTTTGAGTTTTGTTGATTAAGGTGATTTTTTAATTGACAAATAAAATGATATGTTTATTGTGTACAATATGATGTTTTGAAATATGTATATACCATAAAATGGCTAAATTGAGCTACTTAACATATGTGTTACCTCATATGCTTGTCATTTTTTGTGGGGTAAACACTTAAAATTATTTTAGCAATTTTCAGCAATACAATATATTGTTATTAACCATAGTCAACTTGTTGTACAATAAATATCTTGAACTTATTCTTCATATCTAAATAAAATTTTGTTTCTTGTGATCAACATCTCCCACACTTGCCAACCCTGGAATGTCAAAGCCCATGCTGACTACAATTTTTTTATTTTAAATTTTTATGGTTACATAATATGCGTACACATTTATAAAATATTTGTAATATTTTATATGTGCATACAATTTAATGATCAATTTAGTGTATTTAGGCTATCCATCACCTTGAATTTTTATCATTCCATGTTTTGGGAACATTTCAAGTCCTCTCTTCTACGTATTTTAAAATATACAATCCATTGTTGTTAACTATAGTCACCCTACTCTGCTATTGAACATTTGAACTTATTCTTTCTATCTAACTATATGTTTCTACCCATTAACCAACTTATCTTCATTCTTCTAACCCACACACACTTCTCAGATTCTAGTATCTATTTTTCCACTCCCTGCCTTTATTAGATCAACTTTTTCAGCTCCTACATATGAGTGAGAACATGCGATATTTGTCTTTTCGTGCCTGACCTACTTCACTTAACATAATGACCTAGAGTACCATCCATATTGCTGCAAATGACATGATTTTATTTTTCCCATTGTGTAAGTGTACCACTTTTTTATCCGTTCATTGATAGGTACTTAGGTTGATTCCATATTTTGGGTATTGTGAATAGTGATGCAATAAACATAAGAATGCAGATATCTCTTCAATACACTGATTTCCTTTCTTTTGGATGTTTGCCTGGTGGTGGGATTACTGACTCACACAGTAGTTCTTATAATATATATGTCATATGATAATTCTTTGTCCTTGATTTTTGACAGTTTGGTTTTAATATGTCTTGGGGTATTATTATTTGGGTTGGATCTGATTGGTGACTTCTTCCTTACCTGGGTATTTATGTCTTTCCCCCAGATTGGAGAGTTTTCTGCTATTACTTCTTTAAATAAGGCTTTTATCCCTTGTCTTTCCCTACTCCCTTTGGAAGCCCAATGACCTGAAGCCTGGGGCTCTGTGGGCAGACGCGGCTCTAGGGTGATCTGAAACCTGAGTTGGTCCTGGAGCCTGGAACCACAAGCTGGCCTGGCAATGGGTGTGCCTAAAGCCTGTGTCTGCAGGGGTCATCTTGAAAGCTAGTTCCATGTGTTCTGGCTGATACATAGAGATTTGGGTTGCATCCTGGTGCTGGTAAGGGCCTAAAGCCTGTTGCCATAAGTGTCAGCCCAGCACATGAGTGTAGTCCAGAACCCAGGGATGCTTGGCCCAGCCCGGCCCTGAGGCAGACCTGGAGTCTGTCTATGGAGCCTGGCCTGGCAAGAGGTCAGGCTTAAAGCCTAGGGCTACTGGTGCTAGCCCAGTGCCTTGGCCAGTCCAGAGCCTAGGGTTACTGGGGTTACCTTGGCCCTGGGGCAGCACAAAGTCCTAGCTCACCACACAGGTCTGGAGCCTAGGGCTAGAGAATCCCACCTGGTGCCATGGCAGGCCTAGAGAATAAGTCCTAGAGCACTGGTCTGGAGTGTAGGGTTGTAGGATCCTGCTAGGTGCTGAATTTTACTGGGATGGGCCTCTTAGTGGGGTCAAGGCAATGTTCTGTGCTCACTTCCTTGTCCTTTCCCCAAACAGAGGGTATCTCTGTCCACAATGTGCCACCTGGAACTGGTGGTGGGCTGATGCAGGTAATGTAAAACTGTCCTTCCTATTCTTTTCAATGCATCATTTCTTTTTCTTTTTCTTTTTTTTCTTTTTTAAAGGACTCTTGCTCTGCTTGGGGATGGGGGGATGCAGGTAATGCAAACTGTCCTTCCTATTCTTTTCAATGCATCATTTATTTTTCTATTTTTTTTGTTTTGTTTTTTGAAATGGAGTCTCATTCTTCTTGCCCAGGCTGGAGTGCAATGATGCGGTCTTGGCTCACTGCAATCTCCACCTCTTGGGTTCAAGCGATCCTCCTGCCCCAGCCTCCCAAGTAGCTAGGATTACAGGCACCAACAACGACACCCAGCTAATTTTTTTTATTTTTAGTAGAGACGAGGTTTTACCATGTTGGCCAGGCTTGTCTCTATTGAGGGATCTGGCCAGCAGCCCACAATGCAACGGGGCTCTCTCTCTGCTCCTAGGCAGATCGGCAGGATGAGAAATAATAGACACACAAAAGATAGTGAAAGCTGGGTCCAGGGGGGTCACTGCCTTCTGGTCCCATGGTGCCAACAATGCACTGGATATACCAGCATTTATTATTAAGCTTAGTGAGGGCGGCGGTAGGCTAGTGAGGGATTTAGGGTCATTTGATTATGAGGTGAGATGGTCACATGGGGATGAAGTAATTCTTTAACATAACATTTCTATGTAGAAGTACAGTACATTTGTATGTAGAAGTATAGTATACAGAGGTAAGAATTTACAATATAGTGTATGCATCAGTAATTTCTAACACAGCCTTAGAACAGAAACACAGTCTTTCCATAACCTATGATTAGCAAGATATTAATCAGCAGTAACAATTGCAACAAAATCTGGTTACAAACAATCCATGGAAACAGGACTTGAAGCTAGACAACTGGTTAGACCAGAAATTCTCAGAAGGGAGTATGCTTTAACCCTAAAGAGGCCTAGAAGAGCCATGGCAAGATGAGGGTGTTTATAGCCCTATCTTATCCGTATGGACAGGCGTCCCCCATGCATCCGTTTATAGGCTTTCCACAGGGGTCGCATTCCACTCCCAGAGCTATGAACATCTGCTTTTCTGGGATAGGAATCTTGGTGATGTGAAACCTCCCTGACTGCATGTCCATTCATAGGCTCTCTGCAGGGGGAAGCACATCACGCATTGTTGGCTCCTTCTGGCAGTCCAACCTGACATTGTCTTTACACAGTCCTGCATGCAATTTTGTATTTACAATAATCAGGAGCATTTCATGTTTTATTCCATAGAAATAGTTTCAGGGGGTCTCCCTACAGATCTTGAACTCCTGACCTCAGGTGATCCACCTGCCTCGGCCTCCCAAAGTGCTGGGATTACAGGAATGAGCCACTGCACCCCACCCATCTTTTCTTATTTCTCTGCTATATCCAGATACTATAATATTTCACCTAGTTTCCTTAGCTCTTGTGAAGGAAGGTTTTTTGTGTGTGTGTGTGCATGGATGATTTTGCAAATTGATGTTTCTGATAGGGGATGAGTGCCAGTAAGTCCTATTCTACCATCTTGCTGGCACAAAGTTTTTATTTCTTTTTTAATGTAAGCATCTACAACTATGAATTTTCCTCTAAGGACTGCTTTCACTGTATCCCATAAGTTTTTTTATGTTGAGGTTTTATTGTCATTTATCTCAAAGTATTTGTAATTTCCCTTACAATTTCTTCGTAGAACCATTGATTATTTGTGGGTGTGTTAACTTCTACATATTTGTGAATTTCGGAAATGTTCTTCCATTATTGATATCTAATTTCACTCCATTGTGGTTGGTGCTATTTCAATTTTTTAAATTCATTCAGATTTATTTTGTGACCTAACATATGATCTATCCAGAAGAATGTTACATGTGAAGTTGAGGAAGACATGTATTTCAGTATTGTTGAGGAGAATATCCTGTATGTGTCTGTTAGGTCTAGTTGGCTTACAGTGTTGTTCAAGTCCTCTATTTTTTTAATTATCTTTTGTGTAGTTATTCTGTTCATTATTGAAATTGGAATATTAAAGTCTCCAAATATTTTAGAAGTGTGTTTTTCACCCTCTAGTTCAATCAGTTTGCTTTATATATTTTAGTCCTTGATTTTTTGTGTGCATATGTTTATAATTATTGTATCTTCTTGGTGGATTGATCAATCTATCTATCCATCAATCTATATCTATCTATCTATCTATCTATCTATCTATCTATCTATCTATCTATATACCTATATGTTTTCTTTATCTCTTTTAACAGCTTTTGATCTGTCTATTTTTTCAGATATTAGTAAATCCATCCCAACTCTCACTTTGTTACTATTTATATGAAATATCATTTTGATTCTTTCACTTTTAATGTATTTGTGCCTTTGTATCTAAAATGAGTCCCTTAATTTATCACCATAAAAAATGGTAACTATAGGAGGTGATGGACATGCTTATTAGTTTGATATTGGTAATCATTTCACAATGTATACGTATATTAAAACATCAAATAGTACACCTCTTTCAGACCCTGTACGTCTCTTTGAGACTCTGCTTTCCATTTTTCTGAGTGTATATCCAAAAGTGGAACTGCTGAATCATATGGTAAAATTTTTAAATATTTTTTAAAAATCACCATACTGTTTCTCATACTGGTCACACCATTTTACATTCCAGTCTACAGTGCACAAGGGTTCCAATTTCTTCACATCCTCACCACCACTTGTTTTCTGCCTTGTTTTCAAGATAGTGGCTATATTATTCAGATAGATAGATATATACATACATACATACATAGATGATTGGTTCTGTTTCTCTGGAGAACCCTGAATTTTATATGTATATATAATTAAAATTCTATAAATTTTATATAATTCATATAATTCTATAAATTTTATATAATTTATATAATTCTATAAATTTTATATAATTTATATAATTATATAAACATACAATTATACAATATACAAAATTATATATATAATCATATGTATTATATATATGATTTATTTGTTTATTTGTATATGATTTATTATAAGATCATAAGGAATTGGCTCATGCAATTATGGATGGCCAGTCCTAAGATCTACAGGCTGCATTAGCAATCTGCAGACCCAGAACAGCCAATGGTTTAGTTCCAGTCTAAAGGCTGACAGACTCTAGACCCAGGAATATCCAGTGTTTTACTTGAATTCTGAAGAAGGAATAAAGTAATTGTCTCAGTTAGAAGTCCATCAGGCAGAAAGAATTCTCTCTTGCTCAGTGAAGAGTCAGCCTTTTTGTTCTATTTGGGTCTTCAATTAAGTGTATGAGCTTCCTCACATTATTGAGGGCAATCTTTTTTACTCAGTCTACTGGTTGAAATGCTACCTTAATCTAAAAACACCTTCCCAGAAACACAGAATACTGTTTGACCAAATATCTGGTTTCCCTGTTGCCCAGTTAAGTTGACATATATGGTTAACTATCGTAGTCGCCATCCTAATGGGTGTGATGTGGTATCCATTTACTTTTAAAGTAATTATTCATAAGGAAGGAATTCTGCCTATTTGTTATTGGTTTTCTATATGTCTTATATCTTTCTTGTTCCTTCATTTCCTCCATTACTGCCTCTCTTTGTATTTCATTGTAGAGTCCCATTTAATTACTTTCTCATTTACTTTAGTGCATATTTTAGTTATTTTCTTAACAATTGCCTTGGGGGTTACAATTATTTTTGTAGTATATATGTGTAATATATAACAAATAAATATACAATTAGATTTATAACAATATATTTTGAATTAATACCACCTTTGCTTTAATTGCATACAAAAACTCTGCTCCTGTAGAGCTCCATTCCTCTTCTTGCAATGTTGTCATAAAAAGTTTTTACCATTTTTACATTGGTTATCCGTTAACATATATTGATAATTATTATTTTATGCATTTCTTTTTAAAACCATTATGTGCCTGAAATCGCAGCACTTAGGGAGGCTGAAGCAGGGGATCACTTGAGCTCAGGAGTTTGAGAAAAGCCTGAGTAACATAGTAACATCCCATCTCTACAAGTTTTTTAAAAATAGCTGGGCATGATGATGTATGTCCATAGCCCCAGCTACTTGGGAAGCTGAGGTAGGAGCATCTCTTGATGGGTGACAGAGTAAGACTCTGTCTCAAAAAAATGTCATATGTGAGAAAAAGCAGCATTACAAACCAATAATGCAAATAATACTATATAATACAATAATACTTTTATGTTTACCTAGGTAGCTATAATAATTTTACCCAATTTCTTGTATGTCTTCAAGTTATTATCCAGTACCCTCTCATTTCAGCCAGAGGGACTCTCTTCAGCATTTCTTTTAGGGTGAGTGTACTACTGACAGATTCCATCAGCTTTTGTTTATCTGGGATGCTTCAATTTCTTCTTCATTTTTTGAAGGAAAGTTTTGCTGTAAATGAAATTCTTGGTTCACATGTTTTTGTTTTTCCTTCAGCACTATAATTATGCTATCCCATTTCCTTCTGTCCTCCATGGTTTTTCATGATATTGGTTGTTAATCTTATTGAGGATCCCTTTTATGTGGTAAGTTACTTCTCTCTTGCTGCTTTTAAGATTCAGTGTGTCAGCCAGGTATGGGAGCTCATGCCTGTAATCCCAGCACTTTGGGAGGCTGAGGTAGATGAATCATTTGAGCCCAGGAGTTTGAGACCAGCCTGAGCAACATAGGGCGACCCTGTCTCTACCAAAAAAAAAATACAAAAATTAACTAGGCATGGCTGTGCATGCCTGTAGTCCCAGCTATTTGGGAGGCTGAGGTAGGAGGATAATCTCATCCCAGAAAGGTGGAGGCTGCAGTTTACCATGATTGCAGCTACTGCACTCCAGCCTGTGCAAGAGAGTGATACTCTGTCTCAAAAAAAATTCAATGTGTCTTGGTGTATGTATATTAGTTTGCTGCAAAAGTAATTGTGGTTTTAGGTCATGAACTTTAAATTACTACAACCAGGCCCAAACGCATCTTTACTAATGAAAATAGGAACCATTACAATCAACACATTTTTGCCAATGAGAAATAAGTTTGTTTATTCCTGTAAAAATCCATGCTTCAGGATTTGATCAACTCTTGGGAAGAATTTTCTGCATCCTACAGGTTATGGAAGCATTTTTCCCTGCCAAAAGCTGTCGAGATGCTTGAAGAAGTGGTAGTCAGTTGGCAAGAGGTCAGGTGAATATGGTGGATGAGGCAGAATTTTGTAGACTAATTTGTTCGGCTTTTGAAAAGTTGGTTGTGTGACATGTGGTCAGGTGTTGTTGTGGAGAAATATTGGACCCTTTCTGTTGACCAATGCCAGCTGCAGGTGTTGCAGTTTTTGGTGCATCTCATTGAATTGCTGAGCATACTTCTCACACGTAATAGTTTTGCCAGAATTCAAGAAGCTATAGTAAATCAGACAGGCAGCATACCACCAAAGAGTGACTGTGACTTTTTTTGTGCAAGTTTGGCTTTGGGAAGGGGTTTGAAGCTTCTTCTCAGTCCAACCACTGAGCTGGTCATCACTGGTTGTTGTATAAAATCCACTTTTTGTCACACATCACAATCCGATTGAGAAATGGTTCATTGTTGCATAGAATAAGACAATACGACACTTTAAAAGGACCATTTTTTGGATTTTCGCTCAGCTCATAAGGCACCTGTTTACTGAGCTTTTTCACTATTCCTGTTTTCATCAAATGCCAAACCGCTGTAGAATGACCAACGTTGAGTTCTTCAGCAACTCGTCATGCAGTTGTAAGAGGATCAGCTTCGACAATTTTTCTCAGTTGGTCATTGTCAACTTCTGATAGACAGCCACTGAGCTCCTCAACTTCAGGTTTCTTGTCTCCTTGTAAAACTTCTTGAACCACCAATGTACTGAACATTTGTTAGAAGTTCCTGGGCCAAATCCATCGATGATGTTGCAAGTTGTCTCTGCTGCTTTACGACCCCATTTTGAATCCAAATAGTTAAATTACTCAAATTTGCTTTTTGTCTAACATCATTTACATTGTCTAAAATAAACATAAAATAAACAGCAATTATTGGCAAAAAAATAAAATGAGAAAAGCCCATTAAAATGATGTATAACATACCACATTTATTTAAGAATGTATTCAAATATCAAACAGCAAATTCCAACAATGCAAAAACCGCAATTACATTTGCACCAACCTAATATTTTTTAATGTATAATTCTTGGGATTCATTGAGTTTCTTGGAATAGTAGATTCATCACTACTTTTTAAATTTGGGAAGGCTTTGGTCATTATTTCTTAAAACATTTTTGCTTTCCCTTTCTCTTTCTCCTCTCCTGAAACTTCCATTGTGTGCTTATTGGCACACTTGATGATGTTCCACCGGTCTTTTAAACTCTGTTCATTTTTCTTCATTCTTTTTTCTTTCTGCTCCTCAGATTGGATAATTTTCAGTAATCCTATCTTCAAATTTGCTGTTTCTTTTTTTTGCATGGTCAGGTCTGCTGCTGAGCTTGTCTACTGATTTTTTTCATTTCATTTATTGTACTTTTCAGCTTCAGAACTTCTGTTCAGTTCCTTTTTATAATTTCTATTTCTTTATTGATAGTCTACATTTATTGAGACATCATTTTCCTGGTTTCTTTTAGCTCTTTGTGCGTATATAAAACAGTAGAGTTACTAATCTTTGTGGAATAAATCCAGTATGTCTGGACCTCCTCAGGGACATTTTAGTTAAAATGTTCTGTGCATAGGTTATACTTTCTTATTTGCATGACTCATAATTTTTGATAGCATCTCAACATTTTAAAGATTATAATATGGGAATTCTGAAAATTAGATATGTCCCTGCTTCGGGGTTTGTTTTTCTTGCTCACTGTGGGCTGTGGTTGTTTGTTTAGTGGCTTTTCTAAACTATTTTTGTAGTGTCTATGTGGTCTCTGAAGTCTCTTTCCTTATACCTTGTGGTCAGCTAGTGTTTTTCTTTTTTTTATTTTCTTAACAGAGATTTCCTTGAGTGCATGTATTTAAAGAAAAAGAAAGAAAAAAATCTCTCACGTATTGCAGATTTGCTTTGTGTTGGGGCACTCCTTCAACACTTAACCAAGCTGTTTGCAACTCTACCTTATCCTTACCCTGCTGTTTGTGCTGAGCCTAGAGATCAGCCAAAGGTGGAAAGCTTAGAGTCTTCTTAAGCTGTATTGTGAGCTGTGTCCTGCCTTTGGTATGTTTGTACCTTTCTAGCTTTCCAAATATATGTGCATGCTTTAGAATGCCCTAACTTCTCACGGAAACTCTCCCCATCTTTTCCTTACAAGCTTTCAACATGTCTATTGATTATTTTGACAAAGGTAAGAACTCTATCCTTTGATAAAATTTGAGTTGGGCTTCTCTGAGTCCTCTTTCTGACTATTCCCTAACCTTAGGCTCTGTCCTTAGTCTAGTGTCTTTGCCTGCTTAGCTCACAGCAAAAATACTGCTGGATCAGTTTAGCAAAAATTCCTCACCCTTGATGTGTTATCAAATTCATTATCCCTCATTCCCAATAACTTATCACTCTGACGTGGCTTCAGTAATAATCTTGTCAACTCAATATGGCCAAAATCTTCCTTACCCATAATGTTTCTTCTTAATAATATTCCATCCACTGATCTCCATCCTGCTTCTTGGCTATAAATCTCCACTTGTTGTATTGGGATTTGAGTTCAATCTCTCTCATCTACTACAATACCCCATTTTTGTGGTCCTCTTGAATAAAATATGCTTTACTGTGTTCAACAGGTATCATGAATTATTTTTCTTTAACAGTGTCCACTAATGTTTTGCCAGAGGTGGCAGCAGGTTGTTCATTTGACTTGCAATGCTTTTTAGAAATGTTCTCTGCATAGCCACGTTTCCTTATTGAGAAGGTTACTACATAGATGATGCAGAGATGAGTCCCTTGCATCAGTCCTTCAGATAGCCCCCAGGCAGGTCAAGACAGAAAAACACAATTATTTTAGAATAAGATCTGTTCTGCTTTCTCAGGAACCAGGAACAAGAAATGATACTGGAAATGAATATTGCTCACTCCAAGACTATAGCTTATCTGGGGAGGCATTAGGGTAAGGGCAATTAAAAATGCTGTAAAGTTTTTATCCAATTTATAAGTTGTCTTTTTCTTGATCCAGTTTTTCTTGGTTGCTGTTAAACTTTGATTATTTTCCTGAGCTCTTAAAAAGTTGGCTTTGACAGATTCTTGCTCAATTATTTTGCATTTCTTTTGAGGGATGGACCCTTGGTGTTACTTGTTTCACTATGTTTTCTTGTCCTGTAATATATGAACTCATTCTTATTCCTTCAGTGGCAGCTAGAGTAGCCATCTCTGAACCTGTTTTGCATCAGCCAACTCAGAAAACCATGAGAACCTTAGCCTGTGGCCTGGCTAGCATATTGAATGAGATGTCTCTAGTGAGTGTCAGCCCAATCCAAAATTATGTTTTGCTTCTCTTGGTAGAGAATCTTTAAAATCCATAGTCACACATTCCTTCTGGATATCTTCTAATATTCATTAGGAAATCCTGTAATTGTTTTCTGGAGTTCTATTTATTTTTACTCTGATTATTTATATTATTCTTTAGATATTTAGTATATATTTTTTGAGACAGAGTTTCACTCTTGTTGCCCAGGATGGAGTGCAATGGCACAATCTCAGCTCACTGCAACATCTCCCTCCCTGGTTCAAGTGATTCACCTGCCTCAGCCTCCTGAGTAGCTGGGATTATAGGCGCATGCCACCACGCCCAGCTAATTTTGTATTTTTAGTAGAGATGGGGTTTCTCCATGTTGGTCAAACTGGTCTCGAACTCCTGATGTCAGGTGATCCACCTGCTTTGGCAATCCCAAAGTGCTGGGATTACAGGCATGAGCCACCACTTCTGGCCTTAGGTATTTAGTTTTAATTATATTTATATGTAAGCCAGAATTACAGTGGAGAACATCAGGGAGAGCTAATACTTTATACTGTGGTAAGAAAAAAAATACTACCAAGAGTAATACTACTCCAGGTACTCCCATGTACCTTTCTTTATAATTGTCAGGTTACAAAAATCAGACATCAACTTTATCTTACTTAAGCAAAAAAATATAAATGTACAAAATTGGAGGTACCACAGAAGCTCTGGGACCTTAGCAATAGGAGTTGCTGAGTCTTCTTTCTAATACATTGCCATGAAAGTGATTCAGTTACCTACTTTTGGCCTCCCTATGTCTGAGTTCAAAATTACAACCTTACAAGAGACAGAATCTGATTGGCCCTTGTTTGAATTAGGTGTATCTATCTCTGAATCCATCAGTTATGCCTGGGAAGAATGGGAACAGGATTATATAATACTTGTTAAGTGGTAAAGACTATTTTATAGATAATAAATGTAGAGACATAGAGGTATTATAAATAATAATACATGTAAGATATATATTAAGAGGTTTGTTGTAAGGAATTGGCTTACATGACTGTGAGATCTGGCTGGTCAAATAAAACATCCAGAGCGCAGATACTCAGGAAGGATAGACGAAACATGTTGGGCACAAGGTGAGGCTGTTATCCACAGGCAAAATTTATTTTTCTTCAGGGAATCTTCCACTCTTTTCTTAGGGCCTTCTAACTAAGTAGATAAGAGTCTTCCAGATTACCTAGGATAGCCTCCCTTACTCAAAGTTAACTGACAGTGGACTTTAATCACATATACAAAACACCTTTACAGCAGCAATTGGTGTTTGATTGAATAATGGGGAACTGTAGCCCAGCCAACTTGACATATAAAAAATGACCATCACATTGAGTAAGGCCCATCTCTGTTGATTTGGGCTCAGCTTTGTAGATTAAAACAAGGTAGTAACCATAAAAGGAGACATTGCAGAGATCTGGGGAGATTAACCTATGGGTATCCCTGAAATGTCTACTCAACAGCTCTAAGTTTCACATGTGTAGCAGTATAATGTATTAAGTCATTAATTTTCAGGGTTTTCCTTCTCGATGTATTTTGTCCTACTCCATTTCAAAAACAGAGTCAAACTCTTTGTGCTCTATTGCCTCAGAGGAGTTAGAACCAAAACCAGTGGATAACTACAGAATATTTCATTTTCCAATTAAAAAAAACTTCTCACCCAAGGTTAACACAGAAACTACAGAGCCACCAGATTTCAAGTGTAATAAGCAGACATAGATAATGCTGATTTTATTGATAGCCCCATTATTTAAGCACCACATAAGGCTTTTATATACTTTTTCAGTATTTATTTATTTATTTTCTATAACCTCATATTAGAAGTGAAATTTTCACATTATTCTATGACTTATGGGAGACCCTCAAAAATGACTTGAATTTTATTGCATTTGGAATTTTTATTTCCTTAATTTTTAAATTTTATTTTAGATTCAGGGGTTACTTCTGCAGGTTTGTCACCTGGGTATATTGCAGAATGCTGAGGTTTGGGGTGCAGATGATCCCATCACCCCATTACTGAGCATAGTGCCCAGTAGACAGTTTTCCAACCCTGGCTTTCCCTCTCAGTCTCCCTTCTAGTAGTCCCAGTTTCTACTGTTGCCATTATTATGTTCATGAGTACCCAATATTTACTACCACTTATAATAGAGATCATGCAGTATTTGGTTTTCTGTTCGTGAGTTCATTTACTTAAAAAAAAAGCCACCAGCTCCACGCACCTTGCTCTAAAGGACATGATTTTATTCCTTTTAGGACTGAGTAGCACTACATGGTGCATATATAGATATATATGTGAGATGTGTGTGTATATATATATATAGATCTCTATATCTATATATATAGATCTCTATATCTATATATATAGATATATAGATATAGATCTCTATATCTATATATATAGATCTCTATATCTATATATATAGATATATAGATATAGATCTCTCTCTCTCTCTCTCTATATATATATATATACACATATTTCACATTTCTTTTTCCAATCCACCATTGATGGGCACCTAGGTTGATTCCATGTTTCTGCTGTTGTGACTAGTACTGCAATGAACATACAAATGCATGTGTCTTTCTTTGGGAGAATGGTTTGTTTTCTTTTGGATATACACAAAGTAATGGGATTGTTGGGTCAAATGGCAGTTCAGTTTTAAGTTCCTTGAGAAATCTCGAAACTGCTTTCCACAGTGGATGAACTGATTTACATTTCCACCAAAAGAGTATAAGCATTACCTTTTCTTTGCAGTCTCACCAACAGCTGTTGTTTCTTCATTTTTTAAATAATAATCATCCTGACTGGTGTGAAATGATATCTAATTGTGCTTTTGATTTGCATTTCTCTGATGATTAATGATACAGAGCATTTTGTCATATGTTTATTGGCCAATTGTATGTCATTATTTATTATTATTATTATTGGTTCATCAATTGTTTAAGTATCTTATGGATTCTGGATATTACCCCTTCGTCTTAAGCATAGTTTGTGAATATTTTTTCCATTCTGTGGGTTGTCTGTTTATTCTTTTGATAGTTTCTTTTGCTGTACAAAAGCTCTTTAGCTTAATCAGGTCTCACTTGTCAATTTTGTTTTTGTTGCAATCGCATTTGAGGATTTAGTCATAAATTCTCTCCCAAGGCTGATGTCCAGAATGGTGTTTCCTAAGTTTTCTTCTAGGATTCTTATAGTTTGAGGTCACACAGTTTAATCTTTAAACCATCTTGAGTTAGTTTTTGTATATGGTTAAAGTTAATGATCTGGTTTCATTGTTCTGCATGTGGCTATCTAGCACCATTTATTGAATAACGGGTCCTTTCATGATTACCTATATTGATCGACTTTGTGAAAGATCACATGAGTGGAAATGGTTGGCTTTATTTCTAGGTTCTGTATTCTGTTCCATTGGTCTATATGACTGTTTTTGTACCAGTACCATGCTGGTTTGGTTACTATAGCCTTATAGTAGAGTTTGAAGTCAGGTAATATGATGCCTCCAGCTTTGTTCCTTTTGCTTAGGATTGCTTTGGCTATTCAGGCTATTTATTGGTTCCATATGAATTTTAAAATACTTTTTCTAGTTCTGTGAAGAATGTTAATGGTATTTTTGTAGGAATAACATTAATCCGTACATTGCTTTGGGCAGTATGGCTAGTTCAATGATATTGATTCTTCCAATCCATGAGTATAGAATATGTTTCCATTTGTTTGTGTAATCTATGATTTCTTTTAGCAGTGTTTTTTAGTTATCCTTGTAGAGATGTTTTACTTCCTTGGTAACATGTATTTTTATGTATTTTACTTTTTTGTGGGACTGTAAATGGGATTGCATTCTGGATTTGGTTCTCAGCATGTACATTATGGGTGTATACAAATGTTACTGATTTTTATGCCTAGATTTTGTTTCCTGAAACTTTGATGAAGTTATTTATAAGTTCTAGGAGCTTTTGGGCAGAGACTACGGGCTTTTCTAGGTATGGAGTTACATTGTTCATGAAAAACAGTATTTTTACTTCTTCTTTTCCTATTCAGATACATTTTATTTCTTTCTCTTGCCTGACTGCTCTGGTAGGACTTCCAGTACCATGCTAAATAGGAGTATTGAGAGTGGGCACCCTTGTCTTGTTCCAGTTGTCAAAGTAAGGCTTCCAATTTTTGCCGATTCAGTACAATGTTGGCTGTGGGTTTGTCATAATTGATGCTTATTATTTTGAGGTATGTTCCTTTCATTCCTAGTTTGATGAGGGTTTTTCCCATGAATGGATGTTGGATTTTATCAAAAGCTTTTTCCAAGCCTATTGAGATGATCACATAGTCTTTGTTTTTAATTCTGTTTATATGATGAATCCCATTTATTGATTTGTGTATTTTGAAACAATTTCCTCGTATCACTGCAATAAAGCCTACTTGAACATGGTGAATTAACTTTTTGATGTGCTCCTGGATGTGGTTTGCTAGTATTTTGTTGAGGATTTTTGTGTCTATGTTCATCAGGAATAGTGGACTAGTTTTTTTCCCCCTTTTATGTTTTTGCCAGGTATTGGTATTAGAGTAATGCTGGCTTTATAGAATAAGTCAAGAAGGAGTCCCTCCTCCTTGATTTTTATGTATAGCTTAGGTAGACTTGGTGCCATCTCTTCTTTGTATGTCTGGTAGAATTCCACTCTGAAATCACCTGGTCTGGAGTTTTTCATTGTTGTTGTTGTTGTTTGGTTGGTTGGTATGTTTTTTATTTTTATTTTTACTGATTCAATTTTGGAACTCGATATTAGTCTCTTCAGGATGTCAATTTCTTCCTGATTCAATATTGGGAAACTTTGTTACCAGGAATTTATCCATTTCCTTTACATGTTCTAGTTTAGATACATAGAGGTGCCCATCATAGTTTCTAAGAATTTTCAGTATTTCTCTGGGATCTGTGGTAATATCACCTTTGTGATTTCTGATTGTGCTTATTTGACTCTTTTCTTTCTCTGTCAATCTAGGTAGTAGTCTATTCATCTTGTTTATTCTTTCAAAAAACCAACTTTTGGTTTTGTTGACCCTTTGTATGGATTTTTGGGTCTCAATTTTGTTCAGTTCTGCTCTGATTTTAGTTATTTCTTTGTTTCTACCTGCTTTGGGGTTAATTTGTTATTGTTTTTGTAGTTCTTCTAAGTTTTATGTTAGATTGGTAATTTGAGAAGCCTTTCTGAGGTAGGCGTTTATCGCTATACACTTTTCTCTTAACACTGCTTTTGTTGTATCCCACAGATTTTGGAATGTTGTCTCCGTTTTCATTAATTTCAAAGAATGTTTTAATTTCTGCCTTAATTTTGTTGTTTACCCAAAAGTCATTCAGGAGCAAGTTTTTAAAATTTCCATGTAATTCTATAGTTTCCAAGATCCTCTTGATATTGATTTCTATTTTTATTCTATTGTGGTCTTAGAGTATGGTTGGTTTCATTTTGTTTTTTTGTTTTTTTTTTCAATTAATTGAGACCTACTTTGTTGCTGAGCATGTGGTTGATTTTGGAGTATGTTCAGTGTGTGAATGACATGAATATATATTTTGTGGTTGATGGGTGGAGTATTCTGCAGATATCTATTAGGTCCAAGTGGCCAAGTGTTGAATTTAACTACAGAATTTATTTGTTAATTTTCTTCCTCAATGATCTCCCTAATGCTGTTAATGGGGGTGTTAAAGTCCCTCACTCTTATTGTGTGGCTACCTAAGTCTTTGGTAGGTCTAGAAGTACTTGGTTTATAAAACTGTGTGCTCCAAAGTTGGGTAGAGATATATTAAAACAGATAAAACTTCTTAGAGAATTGAACCTGTTACCATTATTTAATGCCCTTCTTTGTTCTTTTTTACTGTTGTTGGTTTAAAGCCTGTTTTATCTCATATAAGAATAACACTCCTGTGCTTATTTGTTTTCTGTTTGGCTGGTAAATCCTTCTCCAACCTTTTACTTTGAGCCTATGGTTGTTGCTAAGTGAGATGGGTCTCCTGAAGACAGCAGATAATTGGGTCACTTTTTAATGCAGTTTGCCACTCTGCGCCATTTACATGGGGCATTTAGACTGTTTACATTTAAGGTTAATATTCATATGTGATGTTTTGATTTTATCATAAAGTGGTTAGCTAGTTCCTTTGTAGTTTCTATTGTATAGTTGCTTTATAGAATCTGTGAGCTATGTACTTAAATATGGTTTTGTCATAGCAGGTATTGCTCTTTTATTTCCATGTTTAGAACTTCCTTAAGAATCTCCTGTATGGCTGGTTTAGTGTAATAAATTATTTTAGCAGTTGCTTGTCTGGAAAAGATTTTATTTCTCCTTCACTTATGAAGCTTAGTTTGGCAGGTTATAAAATTCCTGGTTTATTTTTTTCTAATAATACTAAAAGTAGGCCCCCAAATGTCTTCTGGCTTGTAAGGTTTCTGCTGAGAAGTTCACTGTTAGCCTGATGATGTTCCCTTTGTATGTGATCTGACCTTTTTCTCTAGCTGCCTTTAAGATTTTTCTTTTCTTTAGCATTGATCTTGGACAGTCTGGTGACTATATAGCTTGGTGATGTTCATTTTGTGTAGTATCTTGCAGGCGTTCTCCACCAGATGTTTTGTATCTGGATATCTATCTCTCTAGCAAGATGGAGAAATTTTTCTTAAATTGTTTCCTCAAACATGTTTTCCAAGTTGTTTACTTTTTCTCTGTCACTCTCAGGAGAGTCAATAATTTGTATCTTTGGTCATTTTACATAAGCACATGTTTCTCAAAAGCTTTGTTCATTTTTAAAATTTCTTTTTTCAAGAATGAGATTATGCCCTTTGCAGGAACATGGATGGAGCCCGGGTAATTATTCTTAACAAACAAATGCAGAAACATGAAACCAAATACCACATGTTCTCACTTATAAGTGAAAGCTACATGATGAGAATGCATGGACACATAGAGGAAAACAACACACACTGTGGCCTATCAAAGGGTGGAATCAGGAAAAAATCTAATGAGTACTAAACTTAATATCTGGACGATGAAATAATCTGTACAACAAACACATATGACGCAAATTTACCTATATAACAAACCCACACAACATGTACCCCTGAACTTAAAACAACAGTTAAATTTAAATGATAAAAGGAAAGCCTTTTTTTCTTTATTTCCATCTGACTTGGTTAGTCCAGAAGACTGTTTTTCAAACTGTAATATTCTTTCTTCTGCTTCATTCAGGCAAATGATAAAGCTTTCCAATGTATTTTTGAAATTTCCTAAATGAGTGCTTCAATTCCAGAAGCACTGGTTTACTTCTTTTAAAGATATTGATCTCTTCTTTATTTCCTGTATTGCTTTAGAAGTTTTTTTGTGTGTTGATTTTCAACTATGTCTAGAATTTCTTTGAGTTTCCTTGCCACCTGTATTAGCACATTTTTGCACTGCCATAAAGAAATACCCGAGATTGGGTAATTTATAAAGAAAAGAGGTTTAATTGGCCCATAATTCTGCAGGCTGTACATAAAGGACGGCTAGGGAGGCCTCAGAAACATACAATCATTGCAGAAGGTAAGGGAAAAGCAGGCACATCTTCACATGGCCAGCCAGGAGAAACAGAAGGGAGCAAGGTACTACACATATTTAAAACAACCAAATATTATGAGAACTCACTCACTGTCAGGAGAACAGCACTCAGGGTGATAGTGTTAAACCATTAGAAACCAACCCCATTGTATTAGTCCATTTTCACATTGCTATAAAGAGATACAAAAGACTGGGTGTATTAGTCCATTCTGATGCTGCTAATAAAGACATACCTGAAACTCAGTAATATATATAGAAAAAGAGATATAATTGACTCACAGTTCAGCATGGCTGGAGAGGTCTCAGGAAACTTAAAATCATAAGGAAAGGGAAAACAAACACATCCTTTTTCACATGGTGGCAGCAAAAGAATTGCTAAGCAAAAGGGGAAAAAGCCTTTTATAAAACCATCAGATCTCGTGAGAACTCACTCACTATCATGAGAACAGCATGAGGGTGGCCACCCCAATGATTAAATTATGTCCCACTGGGTCCCCTTTATGACATGTGGGGATTATCAGGACTACAATTTAGGATGAAATTGGGTTGGGGACACAAAGCCTAACTGTATAATTCTGCTCCTTGCCCCTCTCAATCTCATGTCTTCAATTTCAAAACCAATCATGCCTTCCCAATAGTCCCCCAAAGTCTTAACTCATTTCAGCATTAACTCAAAAATCTACATCCAAAGTCTCATCTGAGACAAGACAAGACCCTTTCATCTAGGAGCCTGTAAAATCAAAAGCAAGTTAGTTACTTCCAAGACACAATGGGGGTACAGGCATTGAATAAATGCTCCTATTTCAAAACAAAGAAATTTGCCAGAACAAAGGAGCTACAGTCCCCATGCAAGTCGGAAATCCAGTGAGGCAGTCACTAAATCTTAAAGCTCTGAAATCATCTCCTTTGACTCCATGTCTCACACCTAGGGCACGCTGATGCAAGAAGTGAAGTGCCACAGTCTTAAGCAGCTCCACCCCTGTGGCTTTGCAGGGTACAGCCCCCATCCCAGCTGCTTTAACAGCCTGTCATTGAGTATCTGTGGCTTTTACACATGCACGGTGAAAGCTGTCAGTGAATCTACCATTCTGAGGTATGGAGGACAGTGGCCCTCTTCTCACAGCTCCACTAGGCAGTGCCCCAGTGGAGACTCTGTGTGGGGGCTCCAAACTTCTTCCATATTGCCCTAGCAGAGGTTCTTCATGAGGGCTCCACTCCTGCAGCAAACTTCTGTACAGACATTCAGGCATTCCTTTGCATCCTCTGAAATCTATGCAGAGTTCCCTAAACCTCAATTCTTGATTTCTGTGCAACCACAGGACCAACATCACATGTAAGCTGCCAAGGCTTGGGGCTTGAACCCTCTGAAGCAAAGGCCTGAGCTGTACATTGGCCCTTATAGCCATGGCTGGAGCCGAAGCAACTGGTACACAGGGCACCAGGTCATGAGGCTACATAGAGAAGGGGCGCCCTGGGCCCAGTCTACAAAATGATTTTTTTCCTCCTAGGCATCTAGGCCTGTGATTGGAGAGGCTGCTCTGAAGGTCTCTGACATACCCTAGAGATATTTTCCTCATTGTCTTGGTGATTAACATTCAGCTTCTTGTTAATTATGCATATTTCTGCAACAGACTTGAATTTATTTCAAAAAAAATGGGTTTTTCTTGTCTATTGTATCATCAGGTTGCAAATTTTTCAAACTTTTATGCTCTGCTTCCACTTGAATGCTTTGCTGCTTAGATATTTCTTCCACCAGATACCCTAAATCATCTTTCTCAAGTTCAAAGTTCCACAGATCTCTAGGGCAGGGGAAAAATGCTGCCAGTCTCTCTGCTAAAGGATAACAAGAGTCACATTTACTCCAGTTTCCAACAAGTTTCTCATCTCCATCTGCGACTACCTCAGCCTGGACTTTATTGTCCATATCACTATCAGCATTTTGGTTAAAGCCATTCAACAAGTATCTAATAAGTTCCAAACTTTCCCACATCTTCCTGTCTTCTGAGCCCTCTAATTATCTAGGAAGTTCCAAACTTTCCCACCTTTTCCTGTCTTCTTGTGAGCCCTTCAAACCGTTCCAACCTTTGCCTGTTACCCAGTTCCAAAGTCACTTACACATTTTGGGTGTCCTTATAGCAGAGCCCCACTGTCTGTGGTAACAATTTACTGTATTAGTCCATTCTGATTCTGCTAATAAAAGGCATACCCGAGACTGGTTAATGTATAAAGAAAAGAGGTGTAATGGACTCAAGTTCAGCATAGCTTGGGAGGCCTCAGGAAACTTATAATCATGGAGGAAGGGGAAGCAAACACGTCCTTCTTCACTTGGCAGCAGCAAAAAGAAGTGTCAAGCAAAGGGAGAAAGCCCCTTATAAAACCATCAGCTTTCATGAAAACTCACTCACTGTCATGAGAACCACATGAGGGTAAAAACCCATGATGATTAAATTACTTCCCACCAGGCCCACCTCATGACATGTGGGTAATATGGGAACTACAATTCAAAATGAGATTTCGGGGGGACACAGCCAAACCATATCACTGGGTAATTTATTTTAGAAAAGGTTTAATTGCTTCACAGTTCTGCATGGCTGGGAAGGCCTCAGGAAACTTACAATCATGGCAGAAGGAGAAGAGGCATGTATTGCATGGCAACAGGTGAGAGAGAGTATGTGTGAGTAGATGGAACTGTCAACTCTTATAAAACCATCAGATCTTGTGAGAACTCACTCACTATCATAAGAACAACATGAGGGAAATTACCTCTATGATCCAATCAACTTCCACCATACCTCACCAACAACACTGAGGATTACAGTTGAAAATGAGATTCAGGTAGAGACACACATCCAAACCATATCATTCCACCCTGGGCCCCTCCAAAATCTCATGTTCTTCTCACATTGAAAAATACAATCATGAGTTAAATAGAAGATGGCTGAGTGGGATCAGCTCTGGTCTACAGCTCCCAGCGTGAGCGACGCAGAGGACGAGTGATTTCTGCATTTCCATCTGAGGTACCGGGTTCATCTCACTGGGGAGTGCCAGACAGTGGGCGCAGGCAAGTGGGTGCACGCACCGTGCTCGAGCGGAAGCAGGGCGAGGCATTGCCTCACTCGGGAAGCCCAAGGGGTCAGGGAGTTCCCTTTCCTAGTCAAAGAAAGGGGTGACAGACGGCACCTGGAAAATCGGATCACTCCCACCCGAATACTGCGCTTTTCCGACGAGCTTACAGAACTGCACCAGGAGATTGTGTCCCGCACCTGGCTGGGAGGGTCCTGCACCCACGGAGTCTCACTGATTGCTAGCACAGCAGTCTGAGATCAGGCTGCAAGGCGGCAGCGAGGCTGGGGGAGGGGCGCCCACCATTGCCCAGGCTTGCTTAGGTAAACAAAGCAGCCCAGACGCTTGAACAGGGTGGAGCCCACCACAGCTCAAGGAGGCCTGCCTGCCTCTGTAGGCTCCAGCTGTGGGGCAGGGCACAGACAAACAAAAAGACAGCAGTAACCTCTGCAGACTTAAATGTCCCTGTCTGACAGCTTTAAAGAGAGCAGTGGTTCTCCCAGCACGCAGCTGGAGATCTGAGAATGGGCAGACAGCCTCCTCAAGTGGGTCCCTGACCCCTGACACCTGAGCAGCCTAACTGGGAGGCACCCCACAGCAGGGGCAGACTGACACCTCACACGGCCTGGTACTCCAACAGACCTGCAACTGAGGGTCCTGTCTGTTAGAAGGAAAACTAACAAACAGAAAGGACATCCACACCAAAAACCCATCTGTTCATCACCATCATCAAAGACCAAAAGTAGATAAAACCACAAAGATGGGGAAAAAACAGAGCAGAAAAACTGGAAAGTCTAAAAAACAGAGCGCCTCTCCCCCTCCAAATGAACTCAGTTTCTCACCAGCAACAGAACAAAGCTGGACGGAGAATGACTTTGACGAGCTGAGAGAAGAAGGCTTCAGATGATCAAATTACTCCGAGCTACGGGAGGAAATTCAAACCAAAGGCAAAGAAGTTGAAAACTTTGAAAAAAGTTTAGAAGAATGTATAACTAGAATAACCAATACAGAGAAGTGCTTAAAGGAGCTGATGGAGCTGAAAACCAAGGCTCCAGAACTATGTGAAGGATGCAGAAGCCTCAGGAGCCAATGTAATCAACTGGAAGAAAGGGTGTCAGTGATGGAAGATGAAGTGAATGAAATGAAGCAAGAAGGGAAGTTTAGAGAAAAAAGAATAAAAAGAAACGAGCAAAGCCTCCAAGAAATATGGTACTATGTTGAAAGACCAAATCTACATCTGATTGGTGTACCTGAAAGTGACAGGGAGAATGGAAACAAGTTGGAAAACACTCTGCAGGACATTATCCAAGAGAACCTCCCCAATCTAGGAATGCAGGCCAACATTCAGATTCAGGAAATACAGAGAAAACCACAAAGATACTCCTTGAGAAGAGCAACTCCAAGACACATAATTGTCAGACTCACCAAAGTTGAAATGAAGGGAAAAAATGTTAAGGGCAGCCAGAGAGGAAGGTCGGGTTACCCTCAAAGGGAAGCCCATGAGACTAACAGTGGATCTCTGGGCAGAAACTCTACAAGCCAGAAGAGAGTGGGGGCCAATATTCAACATTCTTAAAGAAAAGAATTTTCAACCCAGAATTTCATATCCAGCCAAACTAAGCTTCATAAGTGAAGGAGAAATCAAATACTTTACAGACAAGCAAATGCTGAGAGATTTTGTCACCACCAGGCCTGGCCTAAAAGAGCTCCTGAAGGAAGTGCTAACCATGGAAAGGAACAACCGATACCAGCCGCTGCAAAATCATGCCAAAATGTAAAGACCATCGAGACTAGGAATAAACTGCATGAACTAACGAGCAAAATAACCAGCTAACATCATAATGACAGCATCGAATTCGCACATAACAATATTAACTTTAAATGTAAATGGACTAAATGCTCCAATTAAAAGACACAGACTGGCAAATTAGATAAAGGGTCAAGATCCATCAGTGTGCTGTATTCAGGAAACCCATCTCACGTGCACAGACACATATAGGCTCAAAATAAAAGGATGGAGGAAGATCTACCAAGCAAATGGAAAACAAAAAAAGGCAGGGGTTGCAATCCTAGTCTCAGATAAAACAGATTTTAAACCAACAAAGATCAAAATAGACAAAGAAGGCCATTACATAATGGTAAAGGGATCAATTCATCAAGAAGAGCTAACTATCCTAAATATATATGCACCCAATACAGCAGCACCTAGATTCATAAAGCAAGTCCTGAGCAACCTACAAAGAGACTTAGACTCCCACACATTAATAATGGGAGACTTTAACACCCCGATGTCAACATTAGACAGATCAATGAGACAGAAAGTCAACAAGGATACCCAGGAATTGAACTCAGCTCTGCACCAAGAGGACCTAATAGACATCTACATAACTCTCCACCCCAAATCAACAGAATATACATTTTTTTCAGCACCACACCACACCTCTTCCAAAATTGACCACATAGTTGGAAGTAAAGCTCTCCTCAGCAAATGTAAAAAACAGAAATCATAACAAACTATCTCTCAGACCACAGTGCAATCAAACTAGAACTCAGGATTAAGAATCTCAGTCAAAACTGCTCAACTCCATAGAAACTGAGCAACCTGCTCCTGAATGACTACTGGGTACATGTTGCAGGAAGTCAGGGACCCCAAACGGAGGGAGCGGCTGAAGCCATGGCAGAAGAACGTAGATTGTGAAGATTTTATCGACATTTATTAGTTCCCCAAATTAATACTTTTGTAATTTCTTATGCCTGTCTTTACTGCAATCTCTAAACATAAATTGTAAAGATTACGTGTACACTTATAACTTCCCTAATCAATACCCTTGTGATTTCCTATGCCTGTCTTTATTTTAATCTCTTAATCCTGTCAGCCGAGAAGGATGTATATTGTCTCAGGACCCTGTAATAATTGCGTTAACTACGCAAATTGTACAGCATGTGTGTTTGAGCAACATGAAATGTGGACACCCTGAAAAAAGAACAGGATAACACCAATTGTTCAGGGAATAAGAGAGATAACCTTAAACTCTGACCGCTGGTGAGCTGGACAGAACAGAGTCATATTTCTCTTCTTTCAAAAGCAAATGGGAGAAATATCGCTGAATTCCTTTTCTCAGCATAGAACGTCCCTGAGAAAGAGAATGAGCACCTAGGGGTAGGTCTCTGAACTGGACCCCCTGGGGCGTACCTGTCTCTTATGGTCGAGATTGCAGAGATGAAATAAACTCCAGTCTCCCATAGTGCTCCCAGGCTTATTAGGAGGAGGAAATTCCCGCCTAATAAACTTTGGTCAGACCAGTTGTTCTCAAAACCCTGTTTCCTGATAAGATGTTATAAATGACAATGGTGACAAAACTTCATAAGCAATTTTAATTTCACTTCGGTCCTGTGGTCCTGTGTTCTCGCCCTGTCTCCACTTGCCTTGTGATATTCTATTACACTGTTAAATACTTGATATCTGTCACCCACACCTATTCATATACTCCCTCCCCTTTTAAAACTCCCTAATAAAAACTTACTACTTTTTGTGGCTTGTGGGGCATCACGGATCCTACCAATGTGTGATGTCTCCACCGGAAACCCAGCTTTAAAATTTCTCTCTTTGTACTCTGTCCTTTTATTTCTCAAGCCAGTCGACGCTTAGGAAAACAGAAAAGAACCTATGTGGTAATCAGGGTAGGTCCCGCGATAGGTACACGACGAAAGGAAGGCAGAAATAAAGATGTTCTTTGAAAGCAATGAGAACAAAGACACAACATACCAGAATCTCTGGGACACATTCAAAGCAGTGTGTAGAGGGAAATTTGTAGCACTAAATGCCCACAAGAGAAAGCAGGAAAGATCCAAAATTGACACCCTAACATCACAATTAAAAGAACTAGAAAAGCAAGAGCAAACACAATCAAAAGCTAGCAGAAGGCAAGAAATAACTAAAATCAGAGCAGAATTGAAGGAAATAGAGACACAAAAAACCCTTCAAAAAATTAATGAATCCAGGAGCTGGTTTTTTGAAAGGATCAACAAAATTGATAGACCGCTAGCAAGACTAATAAAGAAAAAAAGAGAGAAGAATCAAATAAATGCAATAAAAAATGATAACCGGGATATCACCATGATCCCACAGAAATACACACTACCATCAGAGAATACTACAAACACCTCTATGTAAATAAACAAGAAAACTTAGAAGAAATGTATAAATTCCTCGACATATACACTCTCCCAAGACTAAACTGGGAAGAAGTTGAATCTCTGAACAGACCAATAACAGGAGCTGAAATTGTGGCAATAATCAATAGCTTACCAACCAAAAATAGTCCAGGACCAGATGGATTCACAGTCGAATTCTACCAGAGGTACAAGGAGGAACTGGTACCATTCTTTCTGAAACTATTCCAATCAATAGAAAACGAGGGAATCCTCCCTAACTCATTTTATGAGGCCAGCATCATCATGACACCAAAGCCGGGCAGAGACACAACAAAAAAAGAGAATTTTAGACCAATATCCTTGGTGAATATAGATGCAAAAATCCTCAATAAACTACTGGCAAACCGAATCCAGCACCACATCAAAAAGCTTATCCACCATGATCAAGTGGGCTTCATCCCTGGGATGAAAGGCTGGTTCAATATACGCAAATCAATAAATGTAATCCAGCATATAAGCAGAACCAAAGACAAAAACCACATGATTATCTCAATAGATGTAGAAAAGGCCTTTCACAAAATTCAACAACCCTTCATTCTAAAAACTCTCAATAAATTAGGTATTGATGTGACGTATCTCAAAATAATAACAGCTATCTATGACAAACCCACAGCCAATATCATACTGAATGGGCAAAAACTGGAAGCATTCCCTTTGAAAACTGGCACAAGACAGGGATGCCCTCTCTCACCACTCCTATTCAACATAGTGTTGGAAGTTCTGGTCAGGCCAATTAGGCAGGAGAAGGAAATAAAGGGTATTCAATTAGGAAAAGAGGAAGTCAAATTGTCCCTGTTTGCAGATAACATGATTGTATATCTAGAAAACCCCATTGTCTCAGCCCAAAATCTCCTTAAGCTGATAAGCAATTTCAGCAAAGTCTCAGGATACAAAATCAATGTGCAAAAATCACAAGCATTCTTATACACCAACAACAGACAAACAGAGAGCCAAATCATGAGTGAACTCCCATTCACAATTGCTTCAAAGAGAATAAAATACCTAGGAATCCAACTTACAAGGGAAGTGAAGGACCTCTTCAAGGAGAACTACACATCACTGCTCAAGGAAATAAAAGAGGATACAAACAAATGGAAGAACATTCCATGCTCATGGGTAGGAAGAATCAATATTGTGAAAATGGCCATACTGCCCAATGTAATTTACAGATTCAATGCCATCCCCATCAACCTACCAGTGACTTGCTTCACAGAATTGGAAAAAACTACTTTAAAGTTCTTATGGAACCAAAAAAGAGCCCGCATCGCCAAGTCAATCTTAAGCCAAAGAACAAAGCTGGAGGAATCACACTACCTGACTTCAAACTACACTACAAGGCTACAGTAACCAAAACAGCATGGTACTGGTACCAAAACAGAGATATAGATCAATGGAACAGACCAGAGCCCTCAGAAATAATGCCACATATCTACAACTATCTGATCTTTGACAAACCTGAGAAAAACAAGAAATGGGGAAAGGATTCCCTATTTAATAAATGGTGCTGGGAAAACTGGCTAGCCAGATGTAGAAAGCTGAAACTGGATCCCTTTCTTACACCTTATGCAAAAATCAATTCAAGATGGATTAAAGACTTAAATGTTAGACCTAAAACCGTAAAAACCCTAGAAGAAAACCTAGGCATTACCATTCAGGACATAGGCATGGGCAAGGACTTCATGTCTAAAACACCAAAAGCAATGGCAACAAAAGCTAAAATTGACAAATGGGATCTAATTAAACTAAAGAGCTTCTGGACAGCAAGAGAAACTACCATCAGAGTGAACAGGCAACTTACAAAATGGGAGAAAATTTTCGCAACCTACTCATCTCACAAAGGGCTAATATCCAGAATCTACAATGAACTCAAACAAATTTACAAGAAAAAAACAAACAACCCCATCAAAAAGTGGGTGAAGGACATGAACAGACACTTCTCAAAAGAAGACATTTATGCAGCCAAAAAACACATGAAAAAATGCTCACCATCACTGGCCATCAGAGAAATGCAAATCAAAACCACAATGAGATACCATCTCACACCAGTTAGAATGGCAATCATTTAAAAAGTCAGGAAACAGCAGGTGCTGGAGAGGATGTGGAGAAATAGGAACACTTTTACACTGTTGGTGGGACTGGAAACTAGTTCAACCGTTGTGGAAGTCAGTGTGGCGATTCTTCAGGGATCTGGAACTAGAAATACCATTTGACCCAGCCGTCCCATTACTGGGTATATACCCAAAGGACTATAAATCATGCTGCTATAAAGACACATGCACACGTATGTTTATTGTGGCATTATTCACAATAGCAAAGACTTGGAACCAAGCCAAATGTCCAACAATGATAGACTGGATTAAGAAAATGTGGCACATATACACCATGGAATACTATGCAGCTATAAAAAATGATGAGTTCACGGCCTTTGTAGGGACATGGATGAAATTGGAAATCATCATTCTCAGTAAACTATCGCAAGAACAAAAAACCAAACACCACATATTCTCACTCATAGGTGGGAATTGAACAATGAGAACACATGGGCACAGGAAGGGGAACATCACACTCTGGGGACGGTTGTGGGGTGTGGGAAGGGGGGAGGGATAGCATTGGGAGATATACCTAATGCTAGATGATGAGTTAGTGGGTGCAGCACACCAGCATGGCACATGTATACATATGTAACTAACCTGCACATTGTGCACATGTACCCTAAAACTTCAAGTATAATAATAATAAATTTAAAAAAAAATTAATAAAAAAAAAGAAAAATACAATCATGCCTTCCCCAAAGTCTTAACTCATTCCAGGATTAACTCAAAAGTCCACAGTCCAAAGTTTCATTTGGGGCAAAGAAAGTCTCTTCCACCTATGAACCTTTAAAATCAAACCCATGTTAGTCACTTCACAAATACATTGAGGATATAGGCATTGGTTGAGTGTTCCCATTCCAAAAGAAGGATATTGACCAAAAGGTAGGGGCTACAGGCCCCATGCAAGTCTGAAATCCAGCAGGGCAGTCATTAAGTCTTAAAGCTCCAAAATAATCTCCTTTGACTCTATGCTTCACATCCAGGGTACACTGATGCAAGAGGTGGGCTCCCAAGGCCTTGGGAATCTCCACCCCTGAGGCTTTGCAAGGTATAGGCACAACAGCTGCTTTCACAGGTTGGCACTGAGTGCCTACAGCTTTTCCAGGTACATGATGTAAGCTGTCAGTGGATCTACCATTCTGGGGTTTCCAAAATAGCGGCCCCCCTTCTCACAGCTTCACTAGGCACTACCCCAGTGGGGACTCTGTGTGCGGGCTCCAACCCCACATTTTTCCTTCACATTGCTTTAGTAGAGGTTCTCCATGGAGTTCCACCTCTGCAGCAGGCTTCTGCCTGGACATCCAGGCTTTTTCATACACCCTCTGAAATCTAGGCAGAGGTTCCCAAGCCTCGACTCTTGTGCTGTGTGTTCCTGGAAGCTTAACACCATGTGAAAGCTGCCAAGGCTTATGGCTTGCACCCTCTGAAGCAGTAGCCTAAGCTTTATCTAGGGCCATTTTAGCCATGGCTGGATCTGGATTGGCTAGGATGCAGACAGCTATGTCCTGAGGTTGTTCAGAGCAATGCAGAATGGTGCAGAACATTATTCTCTCCTAGGTTTCTGGGCCTGTGATGCAAGGGGTTGCCTCAAAGTCCTCTGAAATGCCTTCAAGGAATTTTTCCCATTGTCTCTAGGAAGTTCCAAATTTCCGTTTGTCTTCCTGTCTTCTTCTGAGCCTTCCACACTCTTCCAAACTCTGCCCATTACCCAGTTCCAAAGCCACTTTCACATTTTCAGGTAACTATAGCAAACTCCACTCTCAGTACCAATTTTCTGTATTAGTCCATTCTCACTCTGCTATAAAAAATACCTGACACTGGGGAATTTATAAAGAAAAGAAGGTTAATTGGCTCATAATTCTGCATGCTGTATAGAAAGCATGACTGGGGAGGCCTCAGGAAACTTACAATTATGGCAAAAGTTGAAAGAGAAGCAGGCACATCTTCACATGGCCAGAGCAGGAGGAACAGAGAGAGTGGGGAGGTGTTACACACTTTCAAACAACCAGATCTTGTGAAAAATCACTCACTATCATGAGAACAGCCCCCAGGGGGTGGTGTTAAACCACTAGAAACCACCCCCATGATCCAATCACTTCCCTCCAGGTCCAAGTTTCAACAGTGAGGAATACAATTGAACATAAGATTTGGGTGGGGACACAGATCCAAGCCATATCACAATCCATGCTTTGAATTATTTGTCTGTCATTTCTGAGCTTTCATTTTTACTAGGAGCCATAGCTAGAGAACTACGCAATCCTTTGTGTCACTACATTCAGATTTTTTATGGTGTCACAATTCTTGCGCTGGTTCCTTCTCATCTGGAGACCCTGGCACTTCTAATTTTTGTAATTATTTTCATAAGGGTAGGGTTTTTTCTTTTCTTTCTTTCCCTATAATATTATTGGGTTGTTCCTTACCTTTCCTTTCTCTTCCTCCCTAGGTGGTGTGACTATACAGAATGCTGGGTATGGTCATTTGGTTTGCTTCTATAGCCCTATGAACTTTTTTGGCAGGTTTTGTATTGAGCTGTGCAGATTGACCTACAAGCCAGTAGATGGCGCTTATAGGTATGAGCCAGCTACAGCCAGTGCGACTGGGTATATACTTGATCCTAATTTGCTGGGAGTAGCTCTCTGTTGCCTCAGAAAATGGGCTGATGCATGGAATGCATAGCGTTCTGAATTCCCTGCACAACCCATGGGGCAGAGCCATGCTGAGTGGGCCTGGGCCAGGTAGGTCTGCTTACAGATCCTCTGATGGTGGGCACAATTGCCAGCACTGAGGAAGAATCCAGTGGGAGACCACCTAGTGCCCTGAGGTGTGCCTAGGTGTGGAGCTGGGAAACCTCCTCAGCCCCAACTTCTCTGCATGGGGTTGGAGGGTGGCCTAAACTCCTCATCCAAGAGAGTGGGTGCTCTAGATGCCTAAAGAGTTGTGTGGGTGTGGAGCAGAGAGTTCCCCTGCACCAAGATCTCTGCACAATAGGAGTAGGGCAATTCAGTGCTGAAGCAGGCAAGCAAGTACTCTGAACACCTGGAGATCTGCCTGCATGTGGAGTGTAGAGAGCCCCACTGCACCATGATCTATGCTCAGGAAGGGTCTGGTGGCTCAGGCTGCTGAACCAAATGAGTGGTTGCTCTGAAAGCCTAGAGATCTTCCTGTACATGGATCTCAGAAGGCCCCCTGCACCAAGAACTCTGTGTAGGAGGGGTGGGGGTGACTCAGGCTGCTGAACCAGGCAAGCAGTTGCTCTGAATGCCTGTAGATCTGCCTGGGAATGTAGCAGAGAGAGCCCCCCTGCACCAGGATCTCTGCACAGAAAAGATGAGACAGCTCAAGCTGATCCAGGAAATCTGGTGGTCTGAATGCCTGGAGATCTGCCTGTGCATGAAGCAGACAGGGCCTCCCTGCACCAACATTTCTGCACAGGAAGGTGGGGTGGGACAGACTGTTGAATCAGATGAGGAAGTGCTCCAAATGCTTGAAGATCTGTCTGAGTATGGAGTGTAGGAAGCCTCACTGTATCGTCATGTATGCCCAGGAAAAGTGGGGTGGTTCAGGCTGCTGAACAAGGTAAATGGGTGCTCTGAATGCCTGGACATCTGCCTCAGCATGAATTGTAGAGGGTCACACTGCATCACAATCTCAGGGGAGCAGGTGGGGGCCCCCAGCAATTGCACATACAGACAAGTTCCAGGTTGCCAAGCTGGCCCTGACTGCAAGACTTGCCACCCAAGAAAAACCGCAGCTGTAGCAGCTCTCCTCCCACCTTAAGATTTTGATGGGGGAGAGCACAATTTCAGCACCCACTGATGAGGCACTGTCACCAGTTCTGGCTATGGAGGTCTCTATCCAACTCCAGAGCAGGCTTTCCAATCTCTGGCCTGAGACTAACATGCTTTTGCGGCCATGCTGCCAGGTCACCAGAAAAATGGCTGAGTTTTTATGTGCCTGGATTTTAAAATGGCATCCTTCTCTTGGTCCTAGGTCTGGGAAAATGTCTACAGCTTTTACCAGTGTCTTTCTCTCATACTATCTCCAAGCCTTTCTCCACATCCATTCCAAGGCTTGGGAGAAACAAGCTGTCTTCCCTCAGCCTGGGTTGCTTGGCTCTCCAGTGGAAAAATTAGTCTTAGAGAGAGACTCTCTGCCTCTCTCTTGTACTAGGTTTTCACTCACTTTTATCAGCTTGACACCATCACAGGGGCTGTTTGCTGGCATTCTACTCCTTAGGATCTGGGGAGTCCTTCATGATTCCATGGACTCCTATCTTCCTTCTTGAATTAAAACTCACAGAGTTGATCTTTATGCACTACTTTCCCATGTACAAGTGGCTGTAGCATGCTAAAAGCCTCTAATCCATCATCTTGGGGGGAAAAACTTGAGATTTTGTTAAATAAGTAGATTTCAGCTGCTTCTGTCACAAAAAGAAAACTATGTGAGATAACAGATAAGTTGTTTTACTATAGCAACCATTTTACTATCTATATGTTTCCCATAACATGTTGTAAACCTCCAATATACATAATAAAATTTATTTTTATGGAAATATCAGAATAGCAAAATAGATAACCCAGCTGGATTATCACTAAGAGTCATAGCAGCAATCATATTCTAGTATCTGGTTTAATATAAATGATCTGGTAATTAGTCTACAGGTGTTTGACAATAGACAGAAAGATGTTGATATGCAGGACTTTCACCAGCAAGATTTAAATATGCAGTAGAAACAAAGGATAAAAACTAGGCACAGAAGTCAAGGTGTGAGACCTGGGGATCCCATAATGGTGGACGACTTTCTTCATAAATGAAGTAGCCATGGTCTATGCTGTAAAGGAGATGAAAGAGTATACTTCCCATGAACATGGTAGCCATGGAGTTAGATGATTTGTTTTATACACAACATAACCATTAACAGGACAGAGAAAAAGATGGGAGACATTTTATAATCAATGCAGCCATAACTGACACAGATGCAGAAAAATGAAGCACAGATGCTTATTTCATGAAGAAAAGTAACCAAACTGAAACTTGAAGACTTCTTTTGTGAGCAAAGTGGCCATGGCCAATGCCAACAAAGAGATGATAGTCTTGTTCATGAGCAAAGTAGACACAGTTGCTGGAGAAGCAAGGTGAGGAGGAAAGTTTTTTCTAGAACAAAGTAGCCATGTAAGAAGTGCAAACAGGTTGATGGAAGATTTACTTTATGAAGCTATGGTTGGCACAATTTGGGAGATCAAAGATTTATTTTATGAACCAGGAGAAACAGCTACTGTGGACTAGAAAGCAAACATCTTTTGTTAATAAAGCATCACCAGTGGTGCTGACAAAGAGGTGAAAGACTTTTTTCCTAAGCAAGATAGCCATGGCCAATTCGAGGAACAACAGGGAAGATTTTTCATTAAAAAATGTATCCACGGACTGGGTGTGGTGGCTTATGCCTGTAATCCCAGCACTTTGGAAGTCAGAGTCAGGAGGATCATCTAAGGTCAGGAGTTCACGAGCAACCTGGCCAACACGGTGAAACTCCATCTCTACTAAAAATACAAAATTACCTGGGCGTGGTAGCACATGCCTGTAATCCCAACTATTTGGGAGCCTGAGGCAGGAGAATCGCTTGAACCTGGGAGGCAGAGGTTGCAGTGAGCTGAGATAGTGCCCTTGCACTCCAGCCTGGGTGACAGAGCAAGACCCTGTCTCAAAAATACATAAATAAGTAGATAAATAAATAAAAATAAAAATAAAAATGTACCCATGGTTATTGTAGTCATGGGAGGTTGAACAATTATTCATGAACAAAAGCACTTATAGCTTGAGCTCTTTATATATTTTCTTTCTCTTATTGATTCACATTAATATATAATATGCAAAAATAATACTAGATGACACTTCTAGCGTTTACTGTGCATTTTAGGTATTTTACATACATTAATGTATTTAACCTTGAAAATAACTCCATAAGTTAAATATTATTATTATTTTTATCCCTGTCTTTTTTTATGAATTAGAGGAAGCTATATTATGAATTAGAGGCAGCTATAACTTGGGAAGACATTGATATTGAAGGCTTCTTTTGTGACCAAAACAAATACAGCTGTAGAAGACATGTAATCGGAAGATTTTTATCTTGACTATTGTATTAGTCTGTTCTCATGCTGCTAATAAAGACATATCCGGCCAGGGGTGGTGGCTCACGCCTGTAATCCCAGCACTTTGGGAGGCCGAGGTGGGCAGATCACCTGAAGTCAGGAGTTCAAAACCAGCCTGGCCAACATGGTGTACTTGTCTCTACTAAAAACACACACACAAAAATCTAGCTGGGGGCTGTCGTGGGCACCTGTAATCCCAGCTACTTGGGAGGCTGAGGCAGGAGAATCACTTGAGCCTGAGAGGTGGAGGTTGTGGTGAGCCGAGATCATGCCACTGCACTCCAGCCTGGGTGACATAGTGAGACTCCATCGAAAAAAAAAAAAAAGGTATATCCGAGACTGGGTAATTTATAAAGGAAAGAGGTTTGATTGACTCACAATTCCACATAGCTGGGAAGGCCTCACAATCATAGCAGAAGGCAAAAGGCACATATTACATGGCAGCACACAAAAGAGAATGAAAGCCAAGCAAAAGGGGTTTCCCCTTCCAAAATCATGAGATCTCACGAGTTTTATTCACTACCACAAAAACAGTATGGGGGAAACCACCTCTATGATTCAATTATCTCTGACTGGGTCCCTCCCACAACATGTGGGAATTATGGGAGCTACAATTCAAGATGAGATTTGAATGAGGACACAACCAAAGCATATTATTTCACCCCGGTCACTCCAAAATCACATGTCCTCACATTTTAAATCCAATCATGCCTTCCCAACAGTCCTCAAAATCTTAACTCATTTCTGCATTAAATCAAAAGTTCACAGTCCAAAGTCTTATCCAAGACAAGGCAAGTCCCTTCTGACTGTGAGCCTGTAAAATCGAAAGCCAGTTAGTTACTTCCTAGATACAATGGAGGTATAGGCATTGGACAAATATGCCCATTCCAAATGGGAGAAATGACCCAAATGAAGGGGCTACAGTCCCCATGAAAGTCCAAAATCCACTGGGGCAGTCAAATCTTAAAGCTCAAAATGATCTCCTTTGACTCCATGTCTCACATCCAGGTCATGCTGATGCAAGAGGTGGGTTCCCATTTTCTTGGGCAGCTCTACCCCTGTGGCTTTGCAGGGTGTAGCCCAACTCTTGGCTGCTTTCAAGGGGTAGCATTGAGTGTCTGCAGTTTTTCCAGGTGCACAGTGAAAGCTGTTGGTTGATATACCATTCTGGGGTCTGGAGGATGGTGGCCCTCTTTTCACAGCTCCACTAGGCAGTGCCCCATTGGGGACTGTAGGAGGGGGACACTGACCCTGATTTCCCTTCTGCACTGCCCTAGCAGAGGATCTCCATAATAGCCCCACCACTTCAGCAAACTGCTGCCCAGACATACAGACATTTACATACATCCTCTGAAATCTAGGTGGAGGTTCCCAAACCTCAATTCTTGACTTCTGTGCACCCGCAGGCCCAACACCACATGTAAGCCACCAAGTCTTGGGGCTTGCACGTTCTGAAGTAATGGCCTAAGCTGTACACTGACCCATTTTAGCCAGTGCTGGAGCTGAAGCAGCTGGGATGCAGGGCACCATGTCCTGAGGTTGCATAGAGCAGTAAGGTCCTGGGCCCAGCCCACAAAACCATTTTTCCCTCCTAGGCCTCCAGGCCTGTGATAGGAGGGGCTGCTGTGAAGGTCTCTGACATACCCTGGAGACATTTTTCCCATTGTCTTGGTGATTAACATTTGGCTCCTCATTACTTACGCAAATTTTTGCAGCCAGCTTGAATTTCTCCCCAGAAAATGGGGTTTTCTTTTCTATCACATTGTTGGACTGCAAATTTTCCAAAATTTTATGCTCTGCTTCCTCTTGAACGCTTTGCTGCTTAGAGATTTCTTCTGCCAGATACCCTAAATTATCTCTGTCAAGTTCAAAGTTCTACAGATCTCTAGGATAGAAGAAAAATGGTGACGGTCTTTTTGCATAGCAAAAGTGACCTTTACTCCAGTTCCTAACAAGTTCCTCTTCTCCATCTGAGACCACTTCAGCCAGGATTTTATTGTCCATATCACTATTAGCATTTTGGTCAAAGCCATTCAACAAGTCTCTAGGAAGTTTCAAACTTTCCCACACCTTCCTGTCTTCTGAGCCCTCCAGGTCTTAGGAAGTTCCAAACTTTCCCACGTTTTTCTATCTTCTTCTGAGCCTTCCAAACTGCTTCAACCTCTACCTGTTACCCAGTTCCAAAGTGACTTCCAGATTTTTGGGTATCTCTACAGCAGTGCCCCACTCCTAGTGCCAATTTACTCCATTACTCTATTCTCACACTGCTAATAAAGACATACCTGAAACTGGGTAGTTTATAAAGGAAAGAGGTTTAATTGATTTACAATTCTTCATGGCTGGGGAGGCCTCACAGTCATGGTGGAAGGTGAAAGTCGAGTCTTACATGGCAGCAGACAGGAGAGAATGAGAGACAAGCAAAAGGGATTTCTGCTTCTAAAACCATCAGATCTCATGAGACTTATTCACCACCATGAGAACAGTATGGGAAAACCACCCCCATGGTTCAATTATCTCCCACCAGCTCCCTCCCACAACACATGGGAATTATGGGAGCTACAATTCAAGATGAGATTTGGGTGGAGACACAGCCAAACCATATCGACTACAATAAATAAAGATGATGAGAATATGAAAATAGTAAACTTCCTTCATAACCTATATAAGATTGCCTCTGTGGTAGAAGTGGAGTTGAAAGCTTTCTTTCTTGGGCAGAGCATAGATAGCTAGATAAAACCTGAATGTAGAAGACATTTTTTATGACAAAAGCAAAAATAGTTGGTAAGGAAAGAATGCAGAGGATATTATTCATGATTAGTGCAGTTCTGGCTGTGGAAAACATCTCATGGTAAGCCTTCTTCATTATGTTTGACAGCTGAAGCAAAATACAATAACATTGATATGCTTTTCAATAAATGTAGACTAACTAAGGCAATTAAATTATAAATGAGGGAGAGAAAAGTATATAAAAGGAGGTAAAATTTTTTATGTTTCACTAGTGTTTGTGAAATATAGACACCAGTAAACTGTGTTAAGTTGGGTATATATAATGTACTAAGAGCCACCACTAAAAAAGTCATTCAAAGGCATACATACAATAACACCAAAGAAAAGTAAAAATGGATTTCTAAAAATATTCATGTAACTCACAGTATGACAGAAAAATAAAATGGAGAAACAAAAAATGGTAAATATAAGCTCTTGCATTTTAATAATTATAGTAATGCAAATAGTCTAAATGCATTAGTTAAACAACAGAATGAGAATGATGTCAGCAAAATGGCAAGTAGGCAGCTCTGAACTCCCATCCCTCTACAGAAACAATGAGGAAAAACTCACAAACTAACTCTTAGAACTCTGGACAACAAAAGTTCATATCAACTAAGCAAATGCTGAGTCAAGAAAAAGGCAACTTAAAAATAATAGAAAAACTGTGTCATTTTTACTTGCTTTTTCTCTCACCTCTCAGCAGCTCTCTGCTGCCTTACCAAGATTGGCCACAGTCTTAAAGTTGAGTGCCCATATTCCCAGTGTGGGACCTTGGTCCCTGTTTCCAGAGGGAGCCAAGCAGACTTTTCCCAAAAATAATTGTTTCTCTATCCTAAACTGCCTAGAGAAATGCACAAGGCAACTGACTCTGTGTCACCTAACTGGGAACGCACTTGGAGCAGAAAAGGGGCAGGCATGCTCAAAAACATTGTAAGGCAATTGAAAAACTCAGAAAATCATAGAGCAAAAGATTACAGATGAGGAAAACAATATGTCACCCATAGCTGGGAGTAAAAGCCATGGAGAAAGTTTCTTTGGGAAATAAGGGTGTTAAAGAGCACTCATGGTATACTAAGGAATTTAGAAACCCCACACACTCACCCAGGATAGGAAACATGCTCAGAAAAGACCTCAAAAGACTCTAAGTTTTCACCACTGGCTTATCTATATGCTCAGGGAAGTAAGGAAGTGAAGGCTTAGGCAAAATTATAAATGTCCTGGCTAAGTATAAAAGAAGTGCCTGGAATAAAGTCAACCTGCAAAGACTGGGAAAGGCGGTTTTTTTGTTTGTTTCTTTGTTTGTTTTTCTAGACGGAGTCTCACATTGTTACCCTGTCTGGAGTGCAATGGTATGATCTTGGCTCACTGCAACCTCCATCTCCTGGGTTCAAGTGATTCTCCTGCCTCAGCCTCCCTAGTAGCTGGGATTACAGGTGCCCACCACCACACCCAGCTAATTTTTTGTATTTTTAGTTGAGATGGGGTTTCACCATGTTGGCCAGGCTGGTCTCGAACTCCTGACCTCATGATTCACCCACCTCAGCCTCCCAAAATGCTGGGATTACAGGCATAAGCCACCATGCCTGGCCTTCCCCCCCACCCCCATCCAAGCTACTGAAGTTCAAGGAAAACCCAGCCACAACACAGGTTGAACACAAGCTAAGCTTTCAACAACTGAAAACAACATACCCTAGGGAATAAGAAAAATCTGAATTCAAGAGTTACCAGATTATGACATTTGAATGCCCCATATTCAACACAAAACCACAAAGCATGCAAAGAAACAGGAAAGTATGGCCCATTCAAAGGAAAAAAATTAATTCAAAGAAACTGTTCCTGAGGAAGCCCAAGCATTGAACTTACTAGGAAAAGACTTTAAATTAATTGTCTTCAGTATACTCAAAGGCTAAAGGAAATCAGGGACAAAGAACTAAAGTAAACCAAAAATGTCATATATGAACAAAATGTGAATATGAATTAAAAAACTGAAATTATAAAAGGGAACCAACTAAACATTCTGAAGCTAAATGTACCATGACAGAAATTAAATAATTACTAGAAAGGACCCACAGCAGATTTTAATAAGGAGACAAAAATGATTAAGCTTGAAGATAAGACAATTGAAATTATCCAGTCTGAGGGACAGAAAGGAAAAAACAATGAAGTAAAGTTAACAGAACCTAAGGAACTTGTGGGAGTCCATCAAGCAGACCAACATACGTATTATATCAATAGTGAAAGGAGAAGAGAAAGCAATGCAGAAAGATTATTTGAAGAAATCATAGCAGTCATAGACAAAAAACTTCCAGATTTGATGAAAGATATGAAACAACACATCCAAGACACTCAAAAACACCAAGAAGGAAAAATTCAAATGGAGATCCATGAGACATATTCTAGTCGAATTGTCAAAAACCAAAGAAGAATCTTGAAAGCAGCAGGAGAGAAGTAATTCATCACATACAAGGGATACAAAATAAGATTAACAGCTTATTTCTCATCTGAAACTGGAGTCCTCAAGGCAGTTGGATTATATATTTAAAAAGCTGGGGGGAAAATTTAAAGCAGTATTATGGACTGGATTGTGTTCTCCCCAAATTTATATGTTGAAGCCCTAACCGCTGAAGTGACTTTATTTTGAGATATAAGGTCTTTAAGGAAGTAATTATGTTTAAATTAGATAATGAAGGAGCTAATCCAATAGGATTAATGCCCTCATAATAAGAGGAAGAAATACCAGCAATGTGCATGCAGAAAGAAAAGGCCATGTGCGAACACAGCAATAAGATGGCCATTTGTAATCCAAGAAAGAAGGCTTCAGGAGAAAGCACCATTACTGGCATAGTGATCTTGGACTTCCAGACTTTGAAGCTGTGAAAACAATACATTTCTGTTGTTTGAGGCACAGAAATAAACCATATATAAACAAAATGACAATATGAATAAAAAGACTAAAATTATACAAAGGAACCAAATAGACATTCTGAAGCTAAATGTCTTCATTAGTCTGCTTTGGCTGCCACAGCAAAAACTACCTTAAACATTTTTTTATGGCAGCCCAGATTATTGCAGATTAAGGTACAATGAATTGGGTACTGCTGTAACAAATACTAAAAATGGAGAAATGGCTTTGGAACTGGATAATGAGAAGAAGACGGAAGAATTTTGAAGCTTGTGTTAGAAAAAGCCTAGATTGTCATGGAGAAATTGTTGGTAGGAATCTGGATATTAAAAATTATTCTGGTGAGGTCACATGTGGAAATGAGAAACATGCTGTTGGACACAGAAGGAAAGGTGATCTTTACTATAAAGTGGCAGAGAACTCAGCTTCATTGTCTTCTAGTGTTTTGTGGAAGGTAGAATTCATGAAGGATGACCTTAAATATTTAACTGAGGAGATTTATAAGCAAACTGTTGAAGTTATGGTCTGATTTCTCCTTAATAATTATAGTAAAATGCAAGAGGTGAGAAATGAATTGAAGAAGAAATTGTTAAGCAAAAAGGGACAGAACCTAAAGACTTGAAAAATTATTGGCCAGTTTATATTGCAAGAAGTGAGAGATTATGTTCTGGAAAGAATACCTAGAGGGTGGCTGGACTATCACTGGATAAAGAGATTATGGGGTCATACTACCAGAAACACTGCTAAAGGGAACAGAGGCAGGACAAAATGAAGAAAGGCTGCTAGATTTCTTGAATTCTACAGAATGGATGAATACAGCTATTCAGGTGCAAGTGTTCATTATCCTTCAAGAAAAGGAAGAATGACTCCAAAGGTGATTCAGAAATCAGTAGGGCTGCCATTTTCTCCACAGGCCCGGAGAGCACAATTCCAGGAGTCAAGGGTGTCTCATCCTGTTTCAGAGGGTGGGGCCACATCCTCAGTTTCAGAGGATCACCTGCCTCAACCCAGGGTTTCAAGGACAAGGCTGCCACCCAGATTCTCAGCCCCAGCACACAAAGCTAAGGGGTCAGAGCAATTGCCTAAGGAAAAGAAAACACTGCCACCCCAGTGGGCCCAGAAGGCAGAGCATCAAGCCAAAGAGGATTTTTCTTAAGACCTAAATAAAATTTGTCTTACTAGGTATTAGACTTGCTTGGGACCAACATTTCTTTCCTTTTTTCTGATCTCTCCCTTTTGCAATTAGAATGTCTATTTTGTATTTGTCCTCCATTGTATTTTGGAAGCATATAACTTGTCTGGTTTCACAGGTCCACAGCTGGAGAGGCATTTTGCCTTAGGATAAATCATACCTTGAATTTCAACTATACCTGATTTAGATGATATGTAGATGAGATTTGGGACTTAGAATTGATGTTGGAATAACTTAAGACTTTTGGGGCTGTTGGAATAGGGTAAACATATTTTACATGTTAAAAGGACATAAATTTGAGGGACACAGAAGGCAGAATGTTATGGAATTAACTGTATCTCCTAAAATTTGTATGTTGAAGTCCTAACACCAATGTGAATGTACTTAGTGATAGGGTCTTTAAGGAAGTAATTAAAGTTAAATGGGTCATGGGGGACCCCAACCCAACACTACTGCTGTCCTTATAAGAAGAAGAAGAAACACCAGGAGTATGCACATACAGATAAAAGACCATGTGTGGGCACAATGAGAAAATGGCAATCTGCAAGCCAAAGAAAGGCCTTGGGAGAAACCAACCCTGCTGTCACCTTGATCATGGACTTCCAGCTTCCAGAACTATGAGAAAATATATTTCTATTGTTTAAGCCACTCAGTCTGTGGTAGTTTTTTATGGCAGCCCTGGCAGACTAACACAGCCAAGAACCTTATATCTGGAAAAATTACTTGCAAACTATATATCTGACAAAGGACTTGTACTTAAAATAGATTTAAAAAATTCATTAGGTTTCCAGAATTTGTCAAATTTGGGCAATGTTTAGTAATTTTTCTATGTTTGCAAGACATCCCTAAATTTTTTACCACCAGGCCTGTATGAATCTGACCTTTATATTTCAGACACTTAGTCTCGTTCTGATGCTTAATAATAACTGACTGAACCTCCAGATCTTCATACATCAGGTCTAAGCCATCTACCATGAATTTACACACACTTTTCTGCCCACAGACTGGCTTAAAAAAATTACCCACCTATAAAAAGGAATTAGTAGGACCTGACCTACCCACAAGAATAAGAAGACATTGTTGACAGAAGTGTATTTAAAGTACTAATAGCCTCATTTTACAGACTAGAGTAATGAGGACCTAAGAAATGCAGTGACTCAACTAAGACAGCAGAGCTGAAACTGAAACCTAGAGTTTATTCTTCCTGGTTGGGTGCTATTTCTCTAGACCACATAGTATATATCTCATATCATGTTTCCTCACAAATATCAGAATATCCTGGCACTTAAAAGAGATTTTTGTAAATTCTTATAGCTGATAGAATGTATAGTATATGACATTCAGTAATTCACTTATTCATCATCGCAATAAGCACATAACTTACAATGTTGCAGGCCCTGAAGTGGATAGTGTTGAAATATTTGAGGCATTCACAGAGGTATCACTACCGAATAATTCTTATTAAATAAATCTCTAGGAGCATTATTGGATATAAATGCCTAAATTTTTCTAAGAGACCTATAATTCTTCATTTGAAAGGGTTTTCAGAAGTCACACTATCCATTTCCTACCTCCAAGCAGAGCTGCATCCAACTTTGATGACTGCAATCATGTGTAGTATCACTGATCTAAGATTATATATAGAGTATAGTATCACTGATATATAGTATTGTATCACTGATCTAAGATTATATATATATATATATATATATATTTAGAGAGAGAGAGATTTAATCCACACCATAATTCTAACAGATAGATGTTATTATCTCTACTTTATAGATGAGGAAAATAAGGGGTAGGGAGATTAACTGACATCCATAATTAAAAAGGTAGTGAGTTGCTCAGCCAAGGTTTGAACTCAATTTATTTTGAGAATTTAGACTCTTAATCACTTTACTCTTGTTCCCACATCATTTACGGTTATTAAATAGTATTCCCAGGATGTCTCTACTAACCTAAAATGAAAGGCAGTAAGCAAAAAGTAAGGAAATAAAATTGGAGTCTAATTGGGGACTCTATATTTCCCTTAAACTCAGAGAAACTTATCCCACCATAGGAAGAAAAAGCAAAAGCCACAATTTTTTCATAAAGGAGAGATGGAGAGACTAAACTTGAATTTTTGTTAGATTTCTTCACAAGGTAGTACAATATAAAATGTTCTAGGGGAAGTTTCTTGGGATAATTTTAATTTTTTGGTCTCTTAAATACAGTCTCAACAAGATATAAAGTGGAAAAAATGTAACATTTCTACTGAGCTTTGAGCTTTATGCTCCAAAAGTGTTACTCATCCTACCTTCACCCCCTACTGTCACTGCCATCCCCAAAATTTAACAATCCAAGAAGTAGAACAATCTACCTTTTGGGAAAAGTGAGTCTTTGCAATCACTTCAAAACATAAGAACATACTATTTCTCCCATGATGATTTCCCACCTCAATTTCCCATCAATGTGTGTTTCCTAATGCCTAGGCTGTCAGCAGTATTTCTGCTAAGAAAAGCTGCTTCCCAATTCTACCTTGAAGGTAGAATTCAGTCTCAAGTGGATGGTAATGCTGCAAACCTCAATAACTCTGCCAGCAAATGAGACAGAGAGGCTACCTGGCCAATGAATTCTGTGGTAAGGTTTCTGTGGAAGATATCATCTTAAAAGAACGCATCGGTCAGATCTGTTTCACATCACATGGGATAAATGAGGGCAAAAAGTGTGAGTACTGGGGAGAGGATGGAAGAGAGTGAACAGTGCATGAACAGAGGGTATACATCTATTTCAAGAAGGGAGTGACAAAAGGAAGACAACATACAATCTAACACTTCTGTCCTGACCCAAATAATATAATGACAGGTTTGCAGAAAAGAATCTGACTTCTTGGATACATTCCACCAGAGGAATCACAAAGAAACTGATCCATCTGTCACAAAATTCTCAGGTGTATATCTTCCCTCCACCTGCCAATTAAGCATAGAGCACTAGAAAATAAAATACCTGCCATATGTACAAATGCTAACCTATTGCTAAAGGCTTCCAGAAGAAGGTTTTGTCCTCCCTTACTCATTCCATAACCAAGAAGTTCGTCCTCTGGTCAAACCCACATCTTTCTTCGATACCAACAAAACCCAATTTCCTTTAGATGGTCTGTCTGCCTGGGTTTAGGTTTGGGGTTCAGAAATACTTAATCACACTGTATTAGTTCCCCTCGACTCATCCTTCTGATGACCTCTTAGATGGGGTGAGCCTCTAGTAAGAGCTTGCAAAGGGTTGGCTCCAGGATGCTTATCCCTGATGACTCCTTAAGTAATTTACTTACCTCTTGGAGCCAAAGTTCCCATTAGTCTCTGCCTTATCTGGAATAACTGTCTCTGTTGTTCTTGGCGAAGAAGGTAATTACGGCAAACTCTTTCATGGTTTTGAGCAGGCTCAGCAGGGAAAAAAGCTGAAGGCTCATGGTAAACAGGTGCATAGAAACTGAAGGTAGGGGATTCCAGCTACTGTCTTTATTGCACAAACAGTAAATTTGAAGGCTAGAAGTGAAGGATGAGGTATGGAAAATAGGAAAAACAGATCAATAACTAACTTTTTAAAAAACCTTTTCACTAATTGCCTGTCAGAGAGACAGTGCAAGGAACTGCTTTACGTCTTGGAGCTTAATATTTGTGTCAAAAATTTCCACACAGTTCCCAAATGCTTGGAACATTAGAGATAGAGATAGAGATGGAGATAGAGAGAGATAGAGAGATGGAGAGAGATAGAGATAGAGATAGAGATAGCTCAGACAATGCATGTAGCTTTAAAAAAAGATAGTAGAAAGATAGAACTGGAAAGATACAACTTTGCAATAGCACAGACTTTTCAGACTAAGGCCCAGTTAGTTTTTTAAGTTCAGAATGAGTTAGCAGGCTGTCAAGAAAATTAGGTTACATTAACAGAAGCATAATATTCAGAATGAGGGAGATGATTGTTCCACTCTAATCTGAGTTGTTAAGACTATATTTGAGATCATTGTTTTTATTTCTGGATACCATACTTTAAACTTTATGACTGACAAAGATAAGTCAAGGTGGAATCCCAGACTATGCTGTCTGAAAACCAAAAAATAAAATAAAATACAATAAAATACAATAAAATAAAAAGATGCACAATAGCGTACAAAGTCCAGTTAGGAGAACCAAGAGAGAAAAAGTAGCCATGCCAGAACAGCAATGCCAATTAAGTTCTACCTTGCTAGCTATGTCATGGCTCCTTCAAAAACATAAGGCTTTTGAGAGGGTGACTCAAAATGACAACTGACTAAAATGGTCACTTCCCCCAAGTGTCTTGGGAATCTAAAGCTAGAGGACACCTTGGAGACCCGATGATCCATATTCTGTTTCAGAGCGAACTTGGAAACTCTGTTTTCTGCAGTGTTTAGTATACTTGTCCAGAACATGTTAATTTCAAATTCACAACCAAGCAAAGCACACAAACATCACACTTGAGCAACACTAGCTACAATAACTAGGTAGCCTTTCTCATTAGGGCAGAGGTCTTATACAGCATTGCAATGAACTTCATCTGAATACTACTTTGTATGCCAACTACAGGTCAAACTCCAGGGACTTCTTGCTCTCTGCCTCTTTCCACAACTTTCCCTATTGTGTGCAATTGTCTCAGGTACTCAGAGCAATGTAGGCTGACTTCCAATTAGTCCTCCAAAGTTTTAAGGACTTACATAAATGACTATATGGAAACAATACTCTCTAAGGAATCTTACTACCCTGGAAACAAGATATAGCCACCCAGTCAATTTCTATTCCTCATGTAAATTCCATAACCTTTTAGTTAAAACTATCACATATTCTCAAGATCTACTTTATATTGCACTGATCCTCAGCCAAAGTCAGTCCAACACTCTAGGCATTTTGATGTTGCCATTCTTTGAACAAGTAAAAGTATAAGAGGGATATATATATATATGACTTCCTATCCAGACAAGATAGCATAGAATCACATCTTTCTCCCTTTCCCCACTAGGTACATTGAGACTAGCAAGTGAAAACTAAGAAAAGTAGAACTTGTTAGGGAACCACAGGATTGTAGGAATAACACAGTGGCAGGGTGCCTTACATCACACCACTAAGAGAAAGTAATCCAGGCATGGCATTTTCTTATCCCCAACTTAACACCAGAAGGTGATGCAGATAGGTTAATTTCTCTCCCAGATCACATAGAATCCTGCCTGTAACACCGGGCAACAACAGCACCACAGGAAAAGTGGATTAATCTCTCCACTGATAGCAAGTGGCCAGGGAAAGTTGTCTTCTCTGAAGGGTCTGAAATTCCCAACATCACCAAGTGGACTGAGTGCCTGGGTGCTACTGACAAAAGGATCCAAGCACAAGAACCCTGAGTAGGAAGCACTCTCCATCCCCACAGTCCAGAAATTTTATTCTCCCATTTAGAAGCACCAGATAGACCTGCCTGGGGAAGCCTCTTCTGCCACTTCAAGCAGCACTGGCTGAGACCAGTGGGAGATCCAGCAGTATAAGGTAAACCAAGCAGATCAGAATAGGACTGGAAATGTTCAGGAAATTAGACTTCCATTAAAACCACAGCTTACAAAAGTAAGCAAGTAGGTCTTGTGTGCTAAACCTAAACAAGCTAACTACCTGCTAAAATAAAAAAATATATAAACAAGACACAGAATCTGCTAACATAATAGATTAAATGTCCAGCATGCAATAAAAAGCTACCTGTCTTACCAAGAAAAAGGAAAATTACAACTTGGATGAGAAAAGACAATCAACTGATATCAACACCAAAATGAATCAGATGTTGGAATCATCTGATAAAGATTTTGAAGGAATAAGGATTTAATATCATAAAATAGTTTAACAAGCACAATAAATTCTCTTGAGATACAAGAAGACACATAAAACCTCAGCAAATAAATAAAAATCATAATAAAAACCAAATGAAAATTATAGAACTGAAAATAGAAAAACAGAAAATATTTTAAAAACTCACTGGATAGGCTCAGTAATCAAGCATAGGTGTCAGAGGGTAGAATCACTAAACTTGAGAAAATATCAATAGAATTTAACCAACATGAACAAAAGAGAAGAAATAGACTGGGGGGGAAATGAATAGAGTCTTGGGGACTCGTGGGACAATAGTAAAAGATCAAACATTTATATCATTAGGTTCCAGAAGAAGAAGAGAAAGAGTAGAGTTTAAGATGTCTCATATTTATTGAAAGACCTAAATGCACAGATTTTAAAAGCTGAGCAAATCCCAAATAGAAAAACCCAAAGAAATGCATGTCAACAAACATTATAATTAAACTTCTGGAAAATCTAACGACAAAGAAAAATATCTTGAATGTAAATAAAGAAAATACATCAAGATTTAGTTATTTCTATATTTACACAATCATCATTGGTGGTTTCTTTACCTCAAGATCTGGAAAACATTCAACCCAAAGACAACATCTACCAATAATTTTACCCTTCACTTCATAGTTACCATTTGCCTCACATCAGTGCTATTTCCATAAAATCTAAAAGATTGAGGAGCAGATATGCTAAGGCTTCCTGAGTCCTGAAGTTCTAACTTTAAAAATACCCGTTCTGTCACCTGAGCTAGAACTCCTCAGGTTTATTCCCAACATACTTTTATGCTGTGCTTTATGTCCTTGGGCATGCGTCAAGTCCCAGATTATCTAACTTCTCCCAGGAAATGATAATACCATCATTAATTACTTCTGTTTGCTAAAATCTGTTCTAACTTGTCATTATATATTCTACCACCTCTTATTAATTTTATATTATTTGTCTTAATTTCTTCCCTGGTACCAGTCCAAAGAATTCTTCTCAATTTCTTATATTTGTGGGATATTATCATATTCCCCTCCTTCTTCTCAGACCTTAGTAGGCAGTAAGTCAATCTCCCTATCCCTAGAGCCCCAAGCTGCCTTCATCCATCAAGAAGTCCTAGATTCTATTTGTCTGATTCTGGTTATCATTCAATAACTGTTTTTAAATTTCTCCAATTTGATGACTTCTCTTTAAAGGCCTTCCATATGTTATCAGCTTAAAATAACATTATAAAATGGTATTTCCAAGCCTCATGGTAACCTCAAGTATAAGTCACAGAATGGATTTAAGAAACCAAGTAATTAAATTATTTCACCTGAGAAAATCACCTTCACTAAAGGAAGACAGGAATAAAGGAAAGAAAGACCACAAAACGACCAGAAAACAAATAAAAGAATGGTAGGAGTTAAGTCCTTACGTATCAAAAATAACATTGACTGTAAATGGACTAAGCCCTCAGAAAAAATACATAGATTGGCTGAACAGATAAAATAACAACACCCAATAATCTGTTGACTGTAAAAAACACACTCCACATACAAATACACAGATAGACTGAAAATAAAGGGATGAAAAAAAATTACATGCCGCTGGAAACCAAAAAAGCAAAAGAAGCTATACCTATACAAACTAGATTTCAAGACAAAAAATGCAGGAAGAGACAAAGAAGCACACTATATTATGATAAAGGCATAAATTCAGTAAGAGGATATAACAATTATAAATATATATGCACCCAACATTGGAGCACAAAGATATATAAAGCAAATATTATCAGAACTAAAGACAGAAATAGGCTCCAATAGAGTAATAGCTGGAGAGTTTAACACCCCATTTCAGCACTAAATAGATCTTCTAGACATGAAATTTAAGAAGAAACATTGAATTTAATCTTCACCAGAGACCAAATGAATCTAACAAATATTTACAGAACATTTTATCCAATAGCTACAGAATACACATTCTCTTTCTCAGCACATGAATTATTATCAAGAATAGATCATAGTTAGGTCACAAAACAAGTTACAAAACATTCAAAAGGTATGAAAATAATATCAAGCATCTTCTCTGACCACAGTGGAATAAAGCTAGAAAGCAATAACAAGAGGAATTTTGGAAACTATACAAAATAGATAAAAATTAAACAGTATACTTCTGAATAACCAGTGAGTCAATGAAGAAATTAAGAAAGAAATTGAAACATTTTGTGATACAAATGATAATGAAAACACAACATACAACCTATGGGACACAGCTAAAGTAGTACTAAGAGGGTAGTTTGTAGACGTAAGTGACTATGTGAAAAATTTAAATAAACAATCTAACTATGCATCTTAAAGAATTAGAAAAACAAATTCAAAAGCTAGCAGAAGACAAGAAATAACTAAGATCAGAGCAGAACTGAAGGAGATAGAGACAGCAAAGACCCTTCAAAAAATCAATCAATCCAGGAGCTGCTTTTTTGACAAAAAAAAAAATAACAAAATAGACAGATTGCTAGCTAGACTAATAAAGAAGAAAAGAGAGAAGAATCAATACACACAATAAAAATGATAAAAGGGATATTGCCATTGATCCCACAGAAACACAAACTACCATCAGAGAATACCATAAACACCTCTATGAAAATAAACTAGGAAATCTAAAATAAATGGATAAATTCCTGGACACATAACCCTTGTAAGAAATAACCAGAAAGAAGTTAAATTCCTGAATAGACCAACAAAAAGTTCTGAAATTGAGACAGTAATTAATAGCCTACCAACCAAAAAAAGCCCAGGACCAACGAATTCACAGCTGAATTCTACCAGAGGTATAAAGACGAAATGATGCCATTCCTTTTCAAACTATTCCAAACAACAGAAAAAGAGAGACTCCTCCCTAACTCATTTTATGAGGCCAGCATCTTCCTGATACCAAAACCTGGCAATGACACAACAAAGAAAAAAAAATTCAGGCCAATATCCCTAATGAACATTGATGCAAAAATCCTCAGTAAGATACTGGCAAACCAAATCCAGCAGCACAACAAAAAGCTTATTCACCACGATCAAGTCGGCTTCATCCCTGGGATGCAAGGCTGGTTCAACATATGCACATCAATAAATGTAATCCATAACATAAACAGAACCAAAGACAAAAATGATACGATTATCTCAATAGATGCAGAAAAGGCCTTTGATATAATTCAACATCCCTTCATACTAAAACTCTCAAAAACCTAGGTATTGATGCAATGTATCCCAAAATAATGAGAGCGATTTATGACAAACCCATAGCCAATATCATACTGAATGGGCAAAACTGGAAGCATTTCCTTTAAAACCAGCACAAGACAAAGATGCCCTTTCTCACCACTCCTATTCAACATAGTTTTGGAAGTTCTGGCCAGGGCAATCAGGCAAAAGAAAGAAACAAAGCGTATTTAAACAGGAAGAGAGGAAGTCAAATTGTCTCTGCAAAATATATGATTGTATTCTTAGAAAACCCCATCGCCTAAGCCCAAAAATTCCTTAAGGTAATAAGCAACTTCAGCAAAGTCTCAGGATACAAAATCAATGTACAAAAATCACAAGCATTCCTGTACACCAATAATAGACAAGCAAAGAGCCAAGTCATGAGTGAACTCCCATTCACAATTGCTACAAAGAGAATAAAAAATCTAGAATACAACTTACAAAGGATGTGAAGGATCTCTTCAAGGAGAACTACAAACCACTGCTCAAGGAAATAAAAGAGGACACAAACAAGTGGAAAAGCATTCCGTGCTCATGGATAGGAAGAATCAATAAAAATGGCCATATTGCCCAAAGTCAATTATAGATTCAATGCTGTTCCCTTCAAGCTATAATTGATTTTCTACACAGAATTAGAAAAAACTACTTTAAGTTTCATAGGGAACCAAAAAAGAGCCTGCATAGCCAAGACAATTCTAAGCAAAAACAAACAAACAAACAAAGCTGGAAGCATCATGCTACCTGACTTCAAACTATACTACAAGGCTACAGTAACCAAAACAGCATGGTACTGGTACCAAAACAGATATACAAACCAATGGAACAGAACAGAGACCTCAGAAATAACACCGCACATCTACCACCATCTGATCTTGGACAAACCAAACAAAAAGAAGCAATGGGGAAAGGATTCCATATTTAATAAAAGGTGCTAGGAAAACTGGCTGGCCAAATGCAGACAACTGAAACTGGACCCCTTCCTTACACCTTATAGAAAAATTAACTCAAGATGAATTAAAGACTTAAATGTAAGACCCAAAACTATAAAAACCCTAGAAGAAAACCTAGGCAATACCATTCAAGACAGGCATGGGTAAAGACTTCATTACTAAAACACCAAAAGCAATTGCATCAAAAGCAAAAATTGACAAATGGGATCTAATAAAACTAAAGAGCTTCTGCAAAGCAAAAGAAACTATCATTAGAGTGAACAGGCATCCTACAGAATGGGAGAAAATTTTTGCTATATACTCATCTGAAAAAGGTCTAATATCCAGAATCTACAAGGAACTTAAACAAATTTACAAGAAAAAAAATCAAACAAGCCCATCAAAAAGTGGGGAAAGGATATGAACAGACGCTTCTCAAAAGAAGACATTTATGTGGCCAATAAGCATATGAAAAAAAATCTCATCATCACTGCTTATTAGAGAAATGCAAATCAAAACCACAATGAGATACCATCTCATGCCAGTTAGAATTGTGACCATTAAGTCAAGAAACAACAGATGCTGGAGAGGCTATGTAAAAAGAGGAACACTTTTGCACTGTTGCCGGGAATGTCAATTAGTTCAACCATTGCGGAAGACAGTGTGGTGATTCCTCAAGGACCTAGAACCAGAAATACCATTTGACCCCGCAATCCCATTAGTGGGTATATACCCAAAGGATTATAAATCATTCTACTATAAAGACACATGTACATGTATGTTTATTGCAGCACTATTTACAATAGCAAAGACTTGGAACCAACCAAAATGCCCATCAATGGTAGACTGGATAAAGAAATGTGGCACATATATACCATGGAATACTATATAGCCATAAAAAGGAATGAGTCCATGTACTTTGCAGGAACATGTATGAACTTGGAAGCCATCATTCTCAGCACACTATCACAGGAACAGAGATGCAAATATCACATGTTCTCACTCATAAGTGGGAGTTGAACAGTGAAAATGCATGGACACAGGGAGGGAAACATCACACACCAGGGCCTGTCAGCAGATGGGAGGGCAAAGAACATTAGGACAAATACCTAATGCATGGAGGGCTTAAAACCTAGATGACGAGTTAATAGGTGCACCAAACAACCATGGTACATGTATACCTATGTAACAAACCTGCATGTTCTGCACATGTAACCCAGAACTTAAAGTAAAATAAATAAATAAGCAACTTAACAATGCATCTTAAAGAATTAGAAATGCAAGAGCAAACCAAACCAAAATGAGTAGAAGAAATGAAATAAAAATCAAAGCAGAAATAAATGAAATTGAAATGAAGAAAACAAAAAAATCAATGAAACAAAAAGTTGATTTTTGAAACTTTAAATAAAACTGACAAATCATTAGCCAGGCAAATAAAACAAGACAGCTGACCTAAATAAACAGAATTAAAGATGAAAAAGGACACATTACAACTGATACTGCAGCAATTCAAAGGATCATTAGTGGCTACTATGAACAACTATTTGTCAATAAACTAAAAGCTCTAGAAGGAATGCCTAAATTCCAAGACAAATACTACCTACCAAGATTGAACGAGGAAGAAATCGAAAGCCTGAAATGATCCATAACAAGTAACAAGATCAAAGCCGTAATAAAAAGTCTTCTGGCAAAGACTAAAGACCGACAGTTTTGCTTCTGAATTCTTCCAAACATTGAAAGAAGAACTAATAGCAATCCTACTCAAACTATTCTGAAAAATAAAAAAGGAAAGAATACTTCCAAACTCATTCTACAAGGCCAGTATTAACCTGATTTTAAAAAATCAGACAAAGACACATCAAAAAAAGAAAACTACAATATTGATCTCTGGTCAATATTGGTGCAAAAATCCTCAACAAAATACCAGCAAAACAAATTCAACAACACATTAAAAAGATCATTCATCATGACCAAGTAGGATTTATGCCAGGGAGGCAAGAATAGTTCAATATACACAAATCTATCAGTGTGATACATCATAGAAACAGAATGAAGGACAAAACCATATGATTATTTAAATTGATGCTGAAAAACCATTTGATGCAATTTCATATCCCTTCATGAAAAAAACCCTCATAAAATGTGATTGAAGGAACATACCTCAACATAATAAAAGCCATGTATGACAGTCGCAGTTAGTATCATACTGAATGGGGAAAAACTGAAATCCTTTCCTCTAAGATCTGGAACATGACAAGGATGCCCACTTTTGCTTCTGTTATTCAACATAATACTGGAAGACCTAACTAAAGCAATCAGAAAAAAGAAAGAAAAAAAGGATATCCAAATTGAAAAGGAAGAAGGTGCTGGCCAAGATGGCCAACTAGAAGCAGCTAGTGTGCACTGCTGTCATGAAGAGGAATGGAAGGGGTGAGTTAATAGACACCTTTAACTGAAACATTTAGGTCCACACAGTGGGACTAATCAAGAAAACAACCTGACCCATGGAGAATGGAGAAAAGAAAGAAAAACTGATGGCTCACCCAAGAGCAATGTGGAGCCAGGGGAAACTTTCCCACCTAGGGAGGTGGTACTGAAAAATCCGAGGTAACTAGGGACAGGATCAGACCGCCACCATATCACAGCAGTACTATGGAAAAGTAACCAAACTGTTATGTGGGTGCCCGTTCCCATGTCTCCTCACTGGACATGTCCTCCAGTCTAGGCCTCCAGTCACCCTGTGCCAGAGCTATCAAGCCAGTAGCAGCTCTGCAACTACCTAGACAGAGGTCCGAGGGGCAAGTGAAAGCCTCTCTGCCACTGCCTCTGCAGTGAAACTCCGTTGCTATTCCCAGACTAACAAAGGAGCAAAGGCCCGAAGTGCCTTATCCACACCACCAACAACCTGCAGTAGACACAAGAAGAAGCTAGTACATTTCCCACAGGTCCACCCACCTCTCCTCTACCTGCTTGCCACCACACAGGAAACACCCAGCTTGGGACCCACAGCACAGATCTTCCATCCTGGGCTGATTGTACTGGGAAATTGCTGACCTGCATCTTTCTGGGGTAGTGCCTCTGGGAGACAAGCAAAAGCCCTTGGCCACAATCACTACTAAGGTCCCTTCTGCTGCCTTGAAGTTGGGAGAAAAAACACATAAACCCTGAGATTGCCTTCGAGTTGCATTGGGCAGACCAGGCATGCCGAGCCATAATCTACAGCCAGCACTAAATGGGGAGAAGAACCCACAATTTCAGAGCATTGAGAGGGAAAACAGCTGCAGATCTTATGCAACATAGAAAAACTATACAACAGAGCAGAAGTCTACCAACTGACAAATATGCCTAGTACCACCTACTGGATCATACCCCAAAGCTTCAACACCAAAAATACCTCATTAATATACCCCCTCTGAAACCAAAGACAAAAAGTCAGCTTCAAATAAACATCTTGCACAAAGCCTCATACCTGTGAAAACATCCAAAAAAAGCAGTCTATTGACTGTACTCAATCTACACTGCAGTTGAAAGAACACTCACATGCAGAGATGAGAAACAACCAATGCAAGAACTCCAGTAACTCAAATGGCCAGAGTGTTGTGTGTCCTCCAAATGATTGCACCAGTTCTCCAACAAGAGCTGTTAACCAAGCTAAGCTTACTGAAATGACGGAAATTAAATTCAGAATATGGATAGGAAGAAAGATCATCAAGATTCAGTAGAATGGCAAAACCTAATTTAAGGAAACCAAGAATCCCAATAAAATGACACAGGAGCTGAAAAATGAAACAGTCAGTATATTAAAAAAAAAAACCTGATGGACCTGACAGAGCTGAATAATACAATACAAAATCTTTACAATGCTACCATAAATATTAGTAGCATAATAGACCAACTAGAGGAACTAATCTCAGAACTTGAAAACTGGCTCTCTGAAATAAAACAATCAGACAAAAAGAAAAAGAAAGAAACAAACAAAAACTCTGAGAAGTATGAGATTATGTAAATATGTCAAATCTATGAACTACTGGCATCTCTGAAAGGGAGGGGAAAATGCAAATAGCTTGGAAAACATATTTTAGAATATTGTCCATGAAAACTTTCCTAACCTTACTAGAGAGGCCAACAGTCCAATTAAGACAATGCAGAGAATTCCTGCAAGATTCTACAAAAGATCATCCCCAGACACATAATCATCCGATTTTCCAAGGTCAAAATGAAAATATGCTAAAGTCAGCAAGAGAAAAAGAGCAGGTCACCTACAAAGGGAACCCCACCAGGCTAACAGTGAAACACTCAACTGAATGAAACCCTACATGCCAGAGAAGATTGGGGTCCTATATTCAACATTCTTAAAGTCAAAAGTTTTCAACCAAGAATTTCATATGCAGCCAAACTAAGCTTGCTAAGCAAAGGAGAAATAAGATGCTTCTTAGATAAGCAAATATCGAGGAAGTTCATTACCACCATACCTGGCTTACAAGAGATATTGAACAAAGCACTAAACATAGAAAGAAGAGACTACCAGCTCATACAAAAACACACTTAAATAAAAGCAACCGCACAAGCAAGCCAGATAATTACCAGCTAACAACACGATGACAATATCAAATCCACACATATCAATACTAACCTTGTATATAAATGGGCTAAATGCCCCCAAGTAAAAGGCACAGAGTAGCAAGTTGCATAAAGAACCAAGACCACTGGTATGCTCTCTTCAAGAGACTCAACTCACATGTAATGAAATCCTAGGCTCAAAATAAAGGGATGAAGGAAAATCTACCAAGCAAATAGAAAACAGAAAAAAGCAAGAGTTGCAATCCTAATTTCAGATAAAACAGATTTTAAACCAACAAAGATCAAAAAAGACAAAAAGAGGCTTACATAATGGTAAAGAGTTCAATTCAGCAAGAAGATCTAACTATTCTAAATACATAGGTACCTAACACAGGAGTACTCAGCTACATAAAGCAAGTTCTTAGAGATTTACAAAAAGACATAGAGTCCCACACAAAAATAGTGGGAGACTTCAACACTCCACTGACAGTATTAGACAAATTAGTGAAGCAGATAATTAACAAATATATTCAGGACCTGAACTTAACATTGGATCAAGTGGATCTAATAGACCTTTACAGAACTCTCAAATCAAAAAAATAAAAAATACAATCTTCTCATAGCCACATGGCATATGCTGTAAAATCAACCACATAATTGGGAATAAAAAAAATCCTCAGCAAATACAAAAGAACCAAAATCATAATAAATGCACACTCAGAGCACAGCTCAATAAAAAAAGAAGTTGAGACTAAGAAAGTAACTCAAAACCATGAAATTACATGGAAATGAAATGACACGCTTCTGAATGATTTTTGGGTAAATAATAAAATTAAGGCAGAAATCAAAAAGTTCTTTGAAAGTAATGAGTATAAAGACAAAACATACCAGAATCTCTAGGACACAGCTAAGGCAGTGTTACGAGAAAAATTAATAGCACTAAATATCCACATCAAAAACTTAGAAAGATCTCAACTTAAATGACCTACCATCACAACTGAAAGCATTAGAGAAGCAAGAACAAATCAACCCCAAAGCTAGAAGAAGACAAGAAATCACCAAAATCAGAGCTAAACTGAAGGAGATGGAGAATGAAAAAACATTCAAAAAATCAATGAATACAGGAGTTTTTTTTTTAAAAACTCATAATATAGATGGGCTAGTAGCTAGACTAAGAAAGAAGATAAAACAGAAGATCATTTTCTCTATTAGTCTGTTTTCACGCTGCTATAAAGAGCTGCCTAAGACTGGGTAATTTATGAGGCAAAAAAAGGTATAATTGACTCAGTTCCACATGCTGGGGAGGCCTCAAGAAACAATCATGGTAGAAGGCGAAAGGGAAACAAGGACTTTTCACATGATGGCAGGATTGAAAGGGACTGCCAAACACACTTAAAGCATCAAATCTTGTGAGAACATACTCACTTTTATGAACACAGCATGGGGGAAACATCCCATCAGGTTTCTCCCTCAACATGTGGGGATTACAATTTGAGATAAAATTTGGGTGGGGACACAGAGCTAAAGCATATCATTTGGCCTCTGGCTCCTCCAAAATCTAATGTTCTTTTTACATTTTAAAACCAGTCATGCCTTTCCAACAGTCCTCAAAGGCCTAACTCATTCCAGTATTAACTCAAACACACAAGTGCAAAATCTTCATCTGAGACAAGGCATGTCCTTTCCACCCATGAGCCTGTAAAATAAAAAAACGAGTTAGTTACTTGCAAGACATAATGGGAGCACAAACATTGAGTAAATGCTCCCATTCCAAAAGGGAGAAATTTACCAAAGCAAAGGGGCAACAGGGCCCATGCAAGTCCAAAACCCAGAAGGGCAGACATTATATCTTAGCACTTTATAATAATCTCCTTTGACTCAATTTCTCAGATTCAGGGCATGCTGATGCAAGGGGTGTACACCCAAGGCATTGGGCAGCTCCAGCCCTGTGGATTTGCAAGGTACAGCCCCTGTGGCTGCTTTCATGGGAAGTGTTGAGTCCTGCATATTTTCCAGGTGCATGGTGCAAGCTGTCAGTGACTCTACCATTCTGTGGTCTGGAGGATGGTGGCCCTCTTCTCACAGCTCGATTAGGCAGTGCCCCAGTGGAAGTTGGGATTCTTTGTGGGAGCTGCAACCCCCATATGCCCTCTGCATTGCCCTAGCAAAGGTTCCTCATGAGGGCTCTGATCCTGCAATGGAATTCTGCCTGAACATTCAGGCATTTCCATACATCCTTTAAAATCTAGGCAGAGGATCCCAAGGCTCAATTCTTATCTTCTGCATACTCACAAGCCCAACACCACATGTAAACCAACAAGGCTTGGGGCTTGAACTCTCTGAAGAAACAACCTGAGCTGTACGTTGGCCCCTTTTACCAATGACTGGAGCTGGAGTGGCTGGCATGTAGAGCACCCTGTCCTGAGGCTGTACAGAGCAGTGGCACCCTGGGCCTGGGGCACAAAACCATTTCTTTATCCCAGGTCTCTGAGCCTGTATTGGAGGGGCTGCCATGATCTCTGAAATGATCTGGAAACATTTTCCCCATCGTCTTGGTGATTAACATTCAGCTCCTTGTTACTTATGAAAATTTTTGCAGCTGGCTTAAATTTCTCCCCAGAAAAATGGGTTTTCTTGTCTACCACATGGTCAGGCTTTCCATGTGGTAGCCTGGGAACTACCAAACCTTTATGCCCTGTTTCCTTTTTAAATAAAAGTTCCAATTTCAGATAATCTTTTGTGAATGCACAGCACTGTATGCTTTCAGAATTAGCCAGGCCACCTCTTGAATGCTTTGCAGATTAGAAATTTATTCCACCAGATACCCTAAATTATCTCTCCCAAGTTCAAAGTTCCACAAATCTCTATGGCAAAATGCTGCCAGTCTTTGCTAAAGTATAGAAGAGTTACCTTTGCTCCAATTCCCAATAAGTTTCTCATCTCAATCTGAGATGGCCTCAGCCTGAACTTTATTGTCCATATTACTAATAGCATTTTGATCAAAACCATTCAACAAGTCTCTAGGAAGTACTGATATTTCCCACATCTTCCAGTCTTTTGAGTCATCCAAAATGTTCCAACCTCCACCCATTTCTAAGTTCCAAAGTTACTTTTACATTTTGGGGTATCTTTATAGTAATACCCCACTCCTGGTACCAATTTTCTGTATTAGTCCATTTTCAAACTGCTATAAAGAACTGCCTGAGAAACTGGAGCCAAGATGGCCAAATAGGGACAGATGCAGTCTGCATTTCCCAGCATGATCAACATAGAAGAAGGGTGATTTCTGCATTTCCAACTGAGGCAACTGGTTTACCCTATTGGGACTGGTTGGACAGTGGATGCAGCCCATGGAGGGTGAGCCAAAGCAGGGCAAAGCATCGCCTCACCTGGGAAGCTCAAGGGATTGGGGAATTTCCCTTTCCTAGCCAAAGAAAGTCGTGACAGACTACATATGAAAAAACTGGACACTCCTGCCCAAATACTGTGTTATTCCCATGGTCTAGGCAACCAGCAGACAAGGAGGTTCTCCCGCATGCCTGGCTCAGTGGGTACCACGTCCATGGAGCCTTGCACACTGCTAGTGCAGCAGTCTCAGATTGACCTGCAAGGCAGAAGCCTGGCAGGGGGAAAGGGCGTCCGCAATTGCTGAGGCTTGAGTAGGTAAACAAAGCAGCCAGGGAGCTCAAACAGGGTGAAGCGACCACAGTTCATCAAAGCCTACTGCTTCTACAAACTACACCTCTGGGGGCAGGGCATAGCTGAACAAAAGGCAGCAGAAACTTCTGTAGACTTAAACATCCCTGTGTGACAGCTCTGAAGAGAGCAGTGGTTCTCCCAGCATGGGCTTCGAGCTCTGAGAGCAAACAGACTGCCTTCTCAAGTGGGTCCCTGACCCCAGTATAGCCTAACTGGGAGACATCTCCCAGTAGGGGCAAACAGACACTTCACACAGATGGGTGCACCTCTGAGACAAATCTTCCAGAGGAAGGATCAGGCAGCAATATTTGCTGTTCTGTAATATTTGCTGTTCTGCAGACTCTGCTGGTGGTTCCCAGGCAGAGTCTGAAGTGGACCTCCAGCAAATTTTAACAGACCTGCAGCTGAGGGACATGACTGTTAGAAGAAAAACTAAGAAACAGAAAGGAATAGCACCAACATCAACAAAAAAGACATCCACACCAAAACCCAATCTGTAGGTCACAAACATTAAAGACCAAAGGTAGATAAAACCACAAAGGTGGGGAGAAACCAGAGCTGAAAAGCTGAAAATTCTAAAAACCAGAGCACATCTTCTCCTCCAAAGGAGCACAGCTCCTTGCCATCAACGGAACAAAGATGGATGGAGAATGATTTTGACGAGTTGACAGAAGTAGGCTTCAGAAGATCGGTAATAACAAACTTCTCTGAGCTAAAGGAGGATGTCCAAACCCACCACAAGGAAGCTAAAAATCTTGAAAAAAGATTAGACGAATTGCTAACTAGAACAACCAGCACAGAGAAGACCTTAAATGACCTGATGGAGCTGAAAAGCATGGCATGAGAACTATGTGACACATGCACAAGATTCAGCAGCCAATTCAATCAAGTGGAAGAAAGAGTATTAGTGATTGAAGATCAAATGAATGAAATGAAACAAGAAGACAAGTTAAGAGAAAAAAGAGTAAAAAGAAATGAACAAAGACTCCAAGAAATAGGGAACTATGTGAAAAGACCAAATCTAAGTTTGATTGGTGAACCTGAAAGTGATGGGGAGAATGCAACAAACTTGGAAAACATTCTGCAGAATATTATCCAGGAGAACACCCCCAACCTAGAAAGGCAGGCTAACATTCAAATTCAGGAAATACAGAGAATACCACAAGGATACTCCTCGAGAAGAGCAACTCCAAGACACATAATTGTCAGATTCACCAAAGTTGAAATGAAGGAAAAAATTTTAAGGGCAGCCAGAGAGAAAGGTTGGGTTACCCACAAAGGGAAGCCCATGAGACTAACAGCAGATCTCTCGGCAGAAACTCTACAAGCCAGAAAAGAGTGGGAGCCAATATTCAACATTCTTAAAGAAAAGAATTTTCAACCAAGAATTTCATATCCAGACAAACTAAGCTTCATAAGTGAAGGAGAAATAAAATCCTTTACAGACAAGCAAATGCTGAGAGATTTTGTCACCTCCAGGCCTGCCCTACAAGAGCTCCTGAAGGAAGCACTAAACATGGTAAAAAAACAACTGGTACCAGCCACAGCAAAAACATGCCAAATTGTAATGACCATCGATGCTATGAAGAAACTGCATCAACTAACGAGAAAAATAACCAGCTAACATCATAATGACAGGATCAAATTCACACATAACAATATTAACCTTAAATGTAAATGGGCTAAATGCTCCAATTAAAAGACACAAACTCGGGTGGAGCCAAGATGGCCAAATAGGAAGAGCTCCGGTCTACAGCTCCCAGTGTGAGCAACACAGAAGGCCAGTGATTTCTGCATTTCCATCTGAGGTACCGGGTTCATCTCGCTAGGAAGTGCCAGACAGTGGGTGCAGGACAGTGGGTGCAGTGCACTGTGCATGAGCCAAAGCAGGGCAAGACACTGCCTCACTCTGGAAGTGCAAGGGGTCAGGGAGTTCCCTTTCCTAGTCAAAGAAAGGAGTGACAGATGGCACCTGGAAAATCGTGTCACTCCCACCCTATTACTCTGCTTTTCCAACAGGCTTAAAAAACGGTACTCCAGGAGATTATATCCCGCACATGGCTTGGAGGGTCCTATGCCCAAGAAGTCTTTCTGATTGCTAGCACAACAGTCTGAGATCAAACTGCAAGGCAGCAGTGAGGCTGGGGGAGGGGCACCTGCAATTGACCAGGGTTGATTAGGTAAACAAAGCAGCCAGGAAGCTCCAACTGGGTGGAGCCAACCACAGCTCAAGGAGGCCTGCCTGCCTCTGCAGGCTCCACCTCTGGGGGCAGGGCACAGACAAACAAAAAGACAGCAGTAACCTCTGCAGACTTAAATGTCCCTGTCTGACAGCTTTGAAGAGAGTAGTGGTTCACCCAGCATGCAGCTGGAGATCTGAGAAAGGGCAGACTGCCTCCTCAAGTGGGTCCTCAAACCCCAAGCAGCCTAACTGGGAGGCATCCCCCAGTAGGGGCAGATGGACACCTCACACGGCCAGGTAAACTTCTGAGACAAAAAACTTCCAGAGGAACGATCAGGCAGCAGCATTTGCGGGTCACAATATCCGCTGTTCTACAGCCACCGCTGATGATACACAGGCAAACAGGGTGTGGAGTGGACCTCTAGCAAACTCCAACAGACCTGCAGCTGAGGGTCCTCTCTGTTAGAAGGAAAACTAACAAACAGAAAGGACATCCACACCAAAAACCCATCTGTACGTCACACCATCAAAGACCAAAAGTAGATAAAACCACAAAGATGGGGAAAAAACAGAGCAGAAAAACTGGAAACTCTAAAAAGCAGAGCGACTCTCCTCCTCCAAAGGAATGCAGCTCCTCACCAGCAACGGAACAAAGCTGGACAGAGAATGACTTTGATGAGTTGAGAGAAGGCTTCAGACAATCCAACTACTCTGAGCTACAGGAGGAAATTCAAACCAATGGCAAAGAAGTTAAAAACTTTGAAAAAAAATAGACAAATGGATAACTAGAATGAACAATGCAGAGAAGTCCTTAAAGGAGCTGATGGAGCTGAAAGCCAAGGCTCAAGAACTACGTAAAGAATGCAGAAGCCTCAGGAGCCGATGTGATCAATTGGAAGAAAGAGTATCAGTGATGGAAGATGAAATGAATAAAATGAAGTGAGAAGGGAAGTTCAGAGAAAAAAGAATAAAAAGAAATGAACAAAGCCTCCAAGAAATATGGGACTATGTGAAAAGACCAAATCTACGTCTGATTGGTGCACCTGAAAGTCACAGGGAGAATGGATCCAAGTTGGAAAACACTCTGCAAGATATTATCCAGGAGAACTTCCCCAATCTAGCAAGGCAGCCAACATTTAGATTCAGGAAATACAGAGAACACCACAAAGATACTCTTCGAGAAGAGCAACTCCAAGACACATAATTGTCAGATTCACCAAAGTTGAAATGAAGGAAAAAATGTTAAGGGCAGCCAGAGAGAAAGGTCAGATTACCCACAAAGGGAAGCCCATCAGAGTAACCGCGGATCTCTTGGCAGAAACTCTACAAGCAGAAGAGAGTGGGGGCCAATATTCAACATTCTTAAAGAAAAGAATTTTCAACCCAGAATTTCATATCCAGACAAACTAAGCTTCATAAGTGAAGGAGAAATAAAATACTTTACAGACAAGCAAATGCTGAGAGATTTTGTCACCACCAGGCCTGCCCTAAAAGAGCTCTGGAAGGAAGCACTAAACATGGAAAAGAACAACTGGTACCAGCCAATGGGGAAACATGCCAAAATGTGAAGACCATCAAGGCTAGGAAGAAACTGCACCAACTAACGAGCAAAATAACCACCTAATATCATAATGACAGGACCAAATTCACACATAACAATATTAACTTTAAATGTAAAGTGGCTAAATGCTCCAATTAAAAGACACAGCCTGGCAAATTGGATAAAGAGTCAAGACGCATCAGTGTGCTGTATTCAGGAAACCCATCTCATGTGCAGAGACACACATAGACTGAAAACAAAGGTATGGAGGAATATCTACCAACCAAACGGAAAACAAAAAAAGCCAGGGGTTGCAATCCTAGTCTCTGATAAAAGAGACTTTAAACCAACAAAGTTCAAAAGAGACAAAGAAGGCCATTACATAATGGTAAAGGGATCTATTCAACAGGAAGAGCTAAATATCCTAAATATATATGCACTCAATATGGGAGCATCCAGATTCATAAAGCAAGTCCTCAGTGACCTACAAAGAGACTTAGACACCCACAAAATAATAATGGGAGACTTTAACACCCCACTGTCAACATTAGACAGAACAATGAGACAGAAAGTAAACAAGGATACCCAGGAATTGAACTCAGCTCTGCACCAAGTGGAACTAATAGACATCTACAGAACTTTCCACCCCAAATCAACAGAAAATACATTTTTTTCAGCACCAAACCACACCTATTCCAAAATTGACCACATCATTGGAAGTAAAGCACTCCTCAGCAAATGTAAAAGAACAGAAATTACAGCAAACTGTCTCTCAGACCACAGTGCAATCAAACTAGAACGCAGGATTAAGAAACTCACTTAAAACTGCTCAACTACATGGAAACTGAAGAACTTGCTCCTGAATGACTACTGGGTACATAACGAAATGAAGACAGAAATAAAGACGTTCTTTGAAACCAACGAGAACAAAGACACAACATACCAGAATCTCTGGGACACATTCAAAGCAGTGTGTAGAGGGAAATTTATAGCACTAAATGCCCACAAAAGAAAGCAAGAAAGATCCAAAATTGACACCCTAACATCACAATTAAAAGAACTAGAAAAGCAAGAACAAACACATTCAAAAGCTAGCAGAAGGCAAGAAATAACTAAAATCAGAGCAGAACTGAAGGAAATAGAGACACAAAAAACCCTTCAAAAAATTAATGAATCCAGGAGCTGGTTTTTTGAAAGGATCAACAAAATTGACAGACCGCTAGCAAGACTAATAAAGAAGAAAAGAGAGAAGAATCAAATAGATACAATAAAAAATGATAAAGGGAATATCACCACCAATCCCACAGAAATACAAACTACCATCAGAGAATACTATAAACATCTCTATGCAAATAGAGTAGAAAATCTAGAAGAAATGGATAAAGTCCTCAACACATACACCCTCCCAAGACTCAACCAGGAAGAAATTGAATCTCTGAATAGACCAATAACAGTCTCTGAAATTGTGGCAATAGTCAATAGCTTAACAACCAAAAAGAGTCCAGGACCACATGGATTCACAGCCGAATTCTACCAGAGGTACTAGGAGGAATTGGTACCATTCCTTCTGAAACTTCCAATCAATAGAAAAAGAGAGAATCCTCCCTAACTCATTTTATGAGGCCAGCATTATCCTGATACGAAAGCCTGGCAGAGAAAAACCAAAAAAGAGAATTTTAGACCAATATCCTTGATGAATATAGATGCAAAAATACTCAATAAAATACTGGCAAAACGAATCCAGCAGCACATCAAAAAGCATATCCACCACGATCAAGTGGGCTTCATTCCTGGGATCCAAGGCTGGTTCACCATATGCAAATCAATAAATGTAATCCAGCATATAAACAGAAACAAAGACAAAAACCACATGATTATCTCAATAGATGCACAAAAGGCCTTTGACAAAATTCAACAACTCTTCATGCTAAAAACTCTCAATAAATTAGGTATTGATGGGACATATCTCAAAATAATAACAGCTATCTATGACAAACCCACAGCCAATATCATACTGAATGGGCAAAAACTGGAAGCATTCCCTTTGAAAACTGGCACAACACAGGGATGCCCTCTCTCACCACTCCTATTCAACATAGTGTTGGAAGTTCTGGCCAGGGCAATTAGGCAGGAGAAGGAAAAAAAGGGTATTCAATTAGGAAAAGAGGAAGTTAAATTGTCCCTGTTTGCAGATGACATGCTTGTATATCTAGAAAACCCCATTGTCTCAGCCCAAAATCTCCTTAAGCTGATAAGCAATTTCAGCAAAGTCTCAGGATACAAAATCAATGTACAAAAATCAAAAGCATTCTTATACACCAATAAGAGACAATCAGAGACCCAAATCATGAGTGAACTCCCATTCACAATTGCTTCAAAGAGAATAAAATACCTAGGAATCCAACTTACAAGGGAAGTGAAGGACCTCTTCAAGGAGAACTACAAACCACTGCTCAAGGAAATAAAAGAGGATACAAGCAAATGGAAAAACATTCCATGCTCATGGGTAGGAAGAATCAATATCATGAAAATGGCCATACAGCCCAAAGTAATTTATAGATTCAATGCCATCCCCATCAAGCTACCAATGACTTTCTTCACAGAATTGGAAAAAAACTACTTTAAAGTTCTTATGGAACCAAAAAAGAGCCCACATTGCCAAGTCAATCCTAAGCCGAAGGAACAAAGCTGTAGGCATCACACTACCTGACTTCAAACTATGCTTCAAGGCTACAGTAACCAAAACAGCATGGTACTGCTACCAAAACAGAGATACAGATCAAAGGAACAGAACAGAGCCCTCAGAAATAATGCCACATATCTACAACTATCTGATCTTTGACAAACCTGACAAAAACAAGCAATGGGAAAAGGATTCCCTATTTAATAAATGGTGGTGGGAAAACTGGCTAAGATGTAGAAAGCTGAAACTGGATCCCTTCCTTACACCTTATACAAAAATTAATTCAAGACGGATTAAAGACTTACATGTTAGACCTAAAACCATAAAAACCCTAGAAGAAAACCTAGGTAATACCATTCAGGACTTAGGCATGTGCAACGACTTCATATCTAAAACACCAAAAGCGATGGCAACAAAAGCCAAAATTGACAAATGGGATCTAATTCAACTAAAGAGCTTCTGCACAGCAAAAGAAACCACCATCAGAGTGAACAGGCAACCTACAATATGGGAGAAAATTTTCGCAACCTACTCATCTGACAAAGGGCTAATATCCAGAAACTACAAAGAACTCAAACAAATTTACAAGAAAAAAACAAACAACCCCATGAAAAAGTGGGCAAAGGATATAAACAGACACTTCTCAAAAGAAGACATTTATGCAGCAAAAAAAAAAACGTGAAAAAATGCTCATCATCACTGGCCATCAGAGAAATGCAAATCAAAACCACAATGAGATACCATCTCACACCAGTTAGAATGGCAATCATTAAAAAGTCAGGAAACAACAGGTGCTGGAGAGGATGTGGAGAAATAGGAACACTTTTACACTGTTGGTGGGACTGTAAACTAGTTCAACCCTTGTGGAAGTCAGTGTGGGGATTCCTCAGGGATCTAGAACTAGAAATTCCATTTGACCCAGCCATTCCATTACTGGGTATATACCCAAAGGATTATGAATCATGCTGCTATAAAGATACATGCACATGTATATTTATTGTGGCACTATTCACAATAGCAAAGACTTGGAACCAACCCAAATGTCCAACAACGATAGACTGGATTAAGAAAATGTGGCACATATACACCATGGAATACTATGCAGTCATAGAAAATGATGAGTTCATGTCCTTTGTAGGGACATGGATGAAACTGGAAACCATCATTCTCTACAAACTATCGCAAGGACAAAAAACCAAACACCGCATGTTCCCACTCATCGATGGGAATTGAACAATGAGAACACATGGGCACAGGAAGGGGAACATCACACTCTGGGGACTGTGGTCGGGTGGGGGGAGGTGTAGGGATAGCATTAGGAGATATACCTAATGTTAAATGACGAGTTAATGGGTGCAGCACACCAACATGGCACATGTATACATAGGTAACAAACCTGCACATTGTGCACATGTACCCTAAAACTTAAAGTATAATAAAAAAAACAAAGACACAGACTGGCAAATTGCATAAAAAGTCGAGACCCATCAGTATGCTGTATTCAGGAGACCCCTCTCACATGCAGAGACACGTGTAGCCTCAAAATAAAGGGATGGAGGAAGATCTACCAAGCAAATGGAAAACAAAAAAAAGCAGGGGTTGCAATCCTACTCTCTAATCAAAGAGACTTTAAAGCAACAAAGATCAAAAGAGACAAAGAAGGCCACTACATAATGGTAAGGGATCAGTTTAACAAGAAGAGCTAACTATCCTAAATATATATATTCATCCAATACAGGAGCACCCAGATTCATAAAGCAGGTCCTTAGAAACCTAGAAAGAGACTTAGACTCCCACACAATAACAATGGGAGACTTTAACACCCCAGTGTCAATATTAGACAGATCAATGAGACAGAAGTTTAACAAGGATATCCAGGACTTGAATTCAGTTCTGCACCACGCTGACCTAATAGACATCTACAGAACTCTCCACCCCAAATCAAAGGTATATACATTGTTCTCAGCACCACATCACACGTATTCTAAAATTGACCACATTTTTGGAAATAAAGCACTCCTCAGGAAATGTAAAAGAACAGAAATAATAGCAAACTGCCTCTCAGAACACAGTGCAATCAAATTAGAACTCAGGATTAAGAAACTAATTCAAAACCACACAACTACATGAAACTGAACAACCTGCTCCTGAATGGCTAATGGGTACATAATGAAATTAAGGCAAAAATAAAGATGTTCTTTGAAACCAATGAGAAAAAAGACACAGTGTACCAGAACCTCTGGGACACATTTTAAGCAGTGTTTAGAGAGAAATTTATAGCACTAAATGCTCACAAGAGAAAGCAAGAAAGATCTAAACTTGACACTCTAACATCACAAAAGAACTAGAGAAGCAAGAGCACACACATTCAAAAGCTAGCAGAAGGGAAGAAAAAACTAAGATCACAGCAGAACTGAAGGAGATAGAGACACAAAAAAATTCAAAAAATCAATGAATCCTTGAGCTGCTTTTCTTTGAATAGATAAACGAAATTGATAGACCACCAGCAAGACAGATAAAGCAGAAAAGAGAGAAGAATCAAATAGACACAATAAAAAATGATAATGGGGACATCACCACTGATCCCACAGAAGCACAAACTACCATCAGAGAATACTATAAACACCTCTACACAAATAAACTAGAAAATCTAGAAGACATGGGTAACTTCCTAGACACACACATCCTCCCAAGACTAAACCAGCAAGAAGTTGAATCTCTGAATAGACCAATCATAAGCTGTGAAATTGAGGCAATACTTAATAGCCTACCAAACAAAAAAAGTACAGGACCAGACATATTCACAGTTGAATGCTACCAGAGGTAAAAAGAGGAGCTGATACCATTCCTTCTGAAACTATTCCAAACAACATAAAAAGAGAGAATCCTGCCTAACTCATTTTATGAGGCCAGCATCATCCTGACACCAAAGCCTGGCAGAGACACAACAAACAAGAGAATTTTAGACCAATATCCCTAATGAACATTGACGTGAAAATCCTCAATAAAATAACTGGAAAACTGAATTCAGCAGCACAACAAAAAGCTTATCCACCATGATCAAGTTTGCTTCAATCCTTGGATGCAAGGCTGGTTCAACATACACAAATCAATAAACGTAATCCATCACAAACCGAACCAACAACAACAAAAAAAACACACGATTATCTCAATAGATGCAGAAAAGGCCTTTGACAAAATTCAACATCGCTTCATGCTAAAAACTCTCAATAAACTAGGTATTGATGGAACACATCTCAAATAATAAGAGCTATTTATGACAAACCCACAGCCAATATCATACTGAATGGGCAAAAACTGGAAGCATTCCCTTTGAAAACTGGCACAAGACAAGGATGCCCTCTCTCACCACTCCTGTGCAACATAGTGCTGGAATTTCTGGGCAGGTTAATGAGGAAGGAGAAAGAAATAAACGGTATTCAAATGGGAAAAGAGGAATCAAATTGTCCATGTTTGCAGATGACATGATTGTATATTTAGAAAACCCCATCATCTCAGCCTAAAATCTCCTTAAGCTGATAAGCAACTTCAGCAAAGTCTCAGCATACAAAATCTATGTGCAAAACTCACAAGCATTCCTATACACCAATAATAGACAGACAGAGAGCCTAATCATGAGTGAACTCCCATTCACAATTGCTACAAAGAGAATAAAATACCTAGGAATCCAACTTACAAGGGATGTGAAGGACCTCTTCAAGGAGAACTACAAAGCATTGCTCAACAAAATAAAAGAGGACAAAAAAAATGGAAGAACATTGCATCCTCATGGATAGGAAGAATCAATATCGTGAAAATGGCCATACTGCCCAAAGTAATTTACAGATTCAATGCTATCCTCATCAAGCTAACGATGACTTTCTTCACAGAATTGGAAAGAACTACTTTAAAGTTCATATGGAACCAAAAAGAGCCTGCATAGCCAAGTCAATCCTAAGCCAGAAGAACAAAGCTGGAGGCATCACACTACCTGACTTTGAACTACACTACAAGGCTACAGTAAGCAAAACAGCATGGTAATGGTACCAAAACAGATATATAGACCAATGGAACAGAAAAGAGCCCTCAGAAATAACACCACACATCTACAACCATCTGATCATTGACAAACCTGACAAAAACAAGCAATGGGGAAACGATTCCCTATTTGATAAATGGTGCTGGGAAAACTGGCTAGCCATACATAGAAAACTGAAACTGGATCCCTTCCTTACACCTTATAAAAAAATTAACTCAAGATGCATTAAAAATTTAAATGTAAGACCTAAACTCGTAAAAACCCCAGCAGAAAATCTAGGCAATACCATTCAGTACATGGTCATGGAAAAAACTTCATGACTAAAACACCAAAAACAATGGCAACAAAAGCCAAAATTGACAAATGGGATGTAATTAAACTAAAGAGCTTTTACATGGCAAAAGAAACTACCATTAGAGTGAACAGGCAACCTACTGAGTGGGAGAAAATTTTTGCAATCTACCCATCTGACAAAGGACTAATATCCAGAATCTACAAAGAACATAGCAAATTTACAAAAAAACAAACAACCCCTTCAAAAATGGGCAAAAGATATGAACAGACACTTCTCAAAAGAAGATAATTATGCAGTCAGCAAACACATGAAAAAATGCTCATCATCACTGGTCATCAGAGAAATGCAAATCAAAACCACAATGAGATACCATCTCATGCCAGTTAGAATGGCGATCATTAAAAAGTCGGGAAAAAACAGATGCTGGAGAGGATGTGGAGAAATAGGAACACTTTTACACTGTTGGTGGGACAGTAAACTAGTTCAACTACTGTGGAAGACAGTGTGGTGATTCCTCAAGGATCTAGAACTAGAAATACCATTTGACCCAGCAATCTCATTACTGGGCATATACCCAAAGGATGATAAATCATGCGACACCTGCACACGCATGGTTATTGTGACACTATTCACAATAGCAAAGACTTGGAACCAACCCAAATGCCCATCAATGATAGACTGGATTAAGAAAATGTGGCACATATACACCATGGAATACTATGCAGCCATAAAAAATGATGAGTCCATGTCCTTTGCAGGGACATGGATAAATCTGGAAACCATCATTCTCAGCAAACTATCACAGAAACAGAAAACCAAACACTGCATATTCTCTCTCTTAGGTGGGTGGGAATTGAACAATGAAAACACTTGAACACAAGGCGGGGAACATCACACACAGGGGCCTGTCAGGGGTGGCGGTTGGGGGAGGCATTGCATTAGGAGAAATACCTTATGTAAATGACGAGTTGATGGGTGCAGTGAACCAACGTGGCCCACATATACCTATGTAACAAACCCGTATGTTGTGCACATGTACCCTAGAACTTAAAGTATAACAATTAAAAATTTTAAAAATAAAGAAACTGAAGAAAACTAAAGAGGAAGAGAAAATCTGAAAACCACAATAAAATCAACTTACTGGTAAAAAAAAAATCACGAAACAACAGATGCTGGAGAGGATGTGGAGAAATAGGAATACTTTTAAACTGTTGGTGGGAGTGTAAATTAGTTCAACCATTGTGGAAGACAGTGTGGTGTTTCCTCAAGGATGTAGAACTAACTAGAAATGCCATTTGACCCAGCAATCTCATTACTGGGTATATACCCAAAGGATTATAAATCATGCTAGTATAAAGACACATGCACACATATGTTTTTTGCAGCACTGTTCACAATAGCAAAGACTTGGATCCAACCCAAATGCCCATCAATGATACACTGGATAAAGATAATGTGGCACATATACACCATGGAATACTATGTAGCCATAAAAAAGGATGAGTTCATCTACTTTGCAGGGACATGGATGAAGCTGGAAACCATCATTCTCAGCAAACTATCACAAGGACAGACAACCAAACACCACATGTTCTCACTCATAGGCGGGAACTGAACAATGAGAACACTTGGACACAGGGCAGGGAACATCACACACTGGGGCCTGTTGGGGGGTCAGGGGCTGAGGGACGGATAGCATTAGGGGAAATACCTAATGTAAATGACAAGTAGATTAGTGCAGCAAACCAACATGGCACAGGTATATACATGTAACAAACCTGCACATTGTGAACATATACCCTAGATCTTAAAGTATAATAATAAAAAAAGAACTGCCTGAGACTTTGTAATTTATGAAGAAAAATTATTTAATTGAGTGACAGTTCCATTTATCTGGAGGAATTCAGGAAACTTGCAATTATGGCAAAAGGTGAAGGAGAAGCAATGACCTTCTTAACGTAGTGGCAGAAGATAGGGTAGGAAAGTGCCAAGCACTTTAAAGGCATCAGATCTCATGAGAACTCACTCTCTATTATGAGAACAGCATGGGAGAAACTGCCATTATGATCCAATCCCCTCCCACCAGGTCCTTCTCTTAACATGTGAGGATGACAATTCAAGATGAGATTTGGGTGGGAACACAGAACCAAACCATATAAAAAATTAACACAAAGAGAAACCACAAAGAGGATGTTGCCACTGATTCCACAAAAATAAAAATAACCATCTGCAAGTACCATGAACAATGCAATGCACACAAACTGGGAAACCTAGAAAAGATAAATAAATTCCTGGACACCTACATGCTTCCAAGATTGAAGCAGGAAAAAATTCATTTCCGGAACAGATCTATAATGAGCTCCAAAATTAAATCAGTAATAAATACTCTCCCAACCAAAAAAAAAAAAAAATCCCAGGACCTGATGGATTCACAGCCAAATTCTACTAGATGTACAAAGAGCTGGTACCATTCCTACTGAAACTATCCCCCCAAAATTGAGGAGTCCTCCCCAACTAGTTATATGAGTCCAGAATCTTCCTGATACCAAAACCTGGCAGAGACACTCACACACAAAAGAAAGCCCATCAAATATGCTTGAGGAACAGCAATGTAAACATCCTCAACCAAATATTGGCAAACCGAATTCATCAGCACATCAAAATCTAATCCGCCATGATCAAATAGGCTTCATCCCCAGGATGCAACTTTGGTTCAACATATGCAAATCAATAAATGTGATTCATTACATAAACAGAACTACCTGATTATCTCAATAGATGCAGAAAGGCTTTCTATAGAATTCAACATCCATTAACATTAAAAACTCTCAATAAATTAGGTATTGAAGGAACATCCTAAAAATAATAAGAGCTATCTATGTCAAAGTCATTGCCATCATCATACTGAATGGGCAAAAGATGGCAGTGTTCCCCTTGAAAACTGGCACAATACAAAGATGCTCTCTCACCACTCCTATTCAAGATAATATTGGAAGTCCTAGCCAGAGCAGTAAGGCAAGAGAAAGAAATAAAGGATATCCAAATAGAAAAAGAGGAAATCAAAATATCCGTGTTTCTAGATGACATAATTCTATATCAAGAAAACCCCATAGTCTTGGCTCAAAAGCTATTCAGCTGATAAACAACTTCAGCAAAATTTCAGGATACAAAGTCAATGTACAAAAATTACTAGGATTCCTATGCACCAATGACAGCCAAGATGAGAACCAAATCAGGAAGGCTATTCAATTCACAACTGCCACAAAAATAATAAAATATATAGAAATACAGCTAACCAGGGAGGTGAAAGATCTCTACAATGGGAATTTAAAACACAGCTAAAAAAAACAAAACAAAACAAAAACAAAAACACAAAAAACATAGAAGGCACAAACAAATGGAAAAGCATCCCAGGCTCACAGATACGAAGAATCAATACTAAAATGGCCATACTGCCCAAAGCAGTTGACGTATTCAATGCTATTCCTATCAAACTACCACTGACATTCTTCACAGAACTAGAAAAAAATATTTTAAAATTTACATGCAACCCAAAAAGAGACTGAATAGCCAAGGCAATCCTGAGCAAAAAGCACAAAGCTGGAGGCATCACACTACTTGACTTCAAACTATACAACAAGGCTACAGTAACTTCAACAGCATTGTACTTGTACAAAAGCAGGCACACAGACCAATGGAACAGAATAGAGAGCCCAGAAATAAGGCCACACACCTATGACCATCTGATCTTCGACAAAGCTGACAAAAACAAGCAATAGAGGACAGACTCCGTATTCAATAAATCGTGCTGGGATAACTGGCTAGCCATATGCAGAAAATTGAAGCTGGACCCCTTTCTTACACCATATACAAAAATCAACTCCAGATGTATTCAATACTCAAATGTAAAATCCAAAGCTATAAAAATCCTGGAAGATAACCTAGGCGATACCATCCTGGACATAAGAACAGGCAATGATTTCATGACAAAAACACCAAAAGCAATCTAAACAAAAGCAAAAATGGACAAATGGAATCTAATTAAACTTAAGAGATTCTGCACAGCAAAATAAACTCTCCACAGAGTAAACAGAAAACATACAGAATGGGAAAAATATTTGTAAACTATGCATCTGACAAAGGTCTAATATCCAGCATCTATAAGGAACTTAAACAAATTTACTGGAGAAAAATAAACAACCCCATTAAAAAGTAGGCAAACAACATGAACTGACACTTTTCAAAAGAAGTCATATATGTGGCCAACAACTATATTTTAAAAAGCTCAATATCACGGATCATTAGAGAAATGCAAATCAAAACCACAATAAGATAGCATCTCACACCTGTTACAATGGCTATTATTAAAAAGTTAAAAAAAAACAGATGTTGGTGAGGTTGTGGAGAAAAGTAACACTTATATACAGGTAGTGGGAGCATAAATTAGTTCAATCATCGTGGAAAGTAGTATAGTGATTCCTCAAAGAGCTAAATGCAGAACCACCATTCACCTCAGCGATTCCATTATTGGGTTTATATATTCAGAGGAATATAAATCATTCTACCATAAAGACACATGAACATGAATGTTTATTGCAGCACTATTCACAATAGTAAAGACATAAAATCAACCTAAATGTCCATCAATGACAGACTGGATAAAGAAAATGTGGTACATATACACCACGGAATACTCTTCAGCCATTAAAAAAAATGAGATCATGTCTTTTAGGGGAACATGAATGGAGCTGGAGGCTGTTATTCTTAGCAAACTAGAACAGGAACAGAAAAATAAATACTGCATGTTCTTATAAGTGGGAGCTAAATGATGAAAACTCACTAATACAAAGAAAGAAACAATGGACACCTGGGTTTACTTGCAGGTGGAGGGTAGAAGGAGGGAGAGGACAAGAAAAAATAACCATTGGGTACTAGGCTTAATACCTGGGTGATGAAATTATACTTATAACAAACGTCCATGACACGATTTTACCTGTATAACAAACATTCGGGGGGTGGAGCCAAGATGGCTGAATAGGAACAGCTCCAGTCTACAGCTCCCAGCATGAGCGACACAGAAGACAAATGATTTTTGCATTTCCAACTGAGGTACTGGGTTCATCTCACTGGGAATTGTTGGACAGTGGGTGCAGGACAGTGAGTGCAGTGCACCAAGCCTGAGCCAAAGCAGGGCAAGGCATCACCTCACCTGGGAAGCACAAGGGGTCAGGGAATTCCCTTTCCTAGCCAAGGACAGATGGCACCTGGAAAATGAGGTCACTCCCTTGCTAGAAAGCAGTCCAAGATCAAACTACAAGGCAGCAGTGAGGCTGGGGGAGGAGCGCAGGCCATTGCTGAGGCTTGAGGAGGTAAACAAAGTGGCTGGGAAGCTTGAACTGTGTGTACCCCATGCAGCTCAAGGAGGCCTGCCTGCCTCCATAGACTCCACCTCTGCAGGCAGGGCATAGCCAAACAAAAGGCAGTAGAAACCTCTGCAGACGTAAATGTCCCTGTCTGACAGCTTTGAAGATAGTAGCGGTTCCCCCAGCATACAGCCGGAAATCTGAGAATGGACAGACTGCCTCCTCAAGTGGGTCCCTAACCCCCAAGTAGCCTAAAAGGGAGGCACCCCCCAATAGGGGCAGACAGACACCCCACATGGCAGGGTACTCCTCTGAGATCAAACTTCCAGAGGACCGATCAGGAAGCAACATTTGCTGTTCACCAACATCTGCTGTTCTGCAGGCTCCGCTGCTGATACCCAGGCAAACAGGCTCTGGAGTGGACCTCCAGCGAACTCCAACAGGCCTGCAGCTGAAGGTCCTGACTGTTAGAAAGAAAACTAACAAGCAGAAAGGAGATCCAAACCAAAACCTCATCTGTATGTCACCATGATCAAAGACCAAAGGTAGATAAAACCATAAAGATGGGGAAAAAACAGAGCAGAAAAACTGAAAAGTCTAAAAATCAGAGTGCATCTCCTCCTCCAAAGGAACACAGCTCCTCACCAGCAATGGAACAAAGCTGGATGGAGAATGACTTTGACGAGTTGAGAGAAGGAGGTTTCAGACAATCAAACTACACCATGCTAAAGGAGGAAGCTCGAACCTATGGCAAAGAAGTTAAAAACCTTGAAAAAAGATTAGATGAATGGCTAACTAGAATAACCAATGCAGAGAAGTCCTTAAAGGACCTGATGGAGATGAAAACCAAGGCATGAGAACTACGTGACAAATGCACAAGCCTCAGTGGCTGATTCGATCAACTGGAAGAAAGGGTATCAGTGATGGAAGATCAAATGAAAGAAATGAAGCGAGAAGAGAAATTTAGAGAAAAAAGAATAGAAAGAAATGAACAAAGCCTTCAAGAAATATGGGACTATGTGAAAAGACCAAATGTACGTCTGATTGGTGTACCTGAAAGTGACGGGGAGAATGGAACTAAGTTGGATATAATAATCTGCCAGAGATTATTCAGGAGAATTTCCCCAATCTAGCAAGGCAGGCCAACATTCAAATTCAGGAAATACAGAGAATACCACAAAGACACTCCTCGAGAAGAGCAACTCCAAGACACATAATTGTCAGATTCACTAAAGTTGAAATGAAGGAAAAAATGTTAAGGGCAGCCAGAGAGAAAGGTCGAGTTACCCACAAAGGGAAGCCCATCAGACTAACAGCGGATCTCTTGGCAGAAATTCTACAAGCCAGAAGAGAGTGGGGGCCAATATTCAACATTCTTAAAGAAAAGAATTTTCAACCCAGAATTTCATATCCAGCCAAACTAAGCTTCATAAGTGAAGGAGAAATAAAATACTTTACAGAAAAGCAAATGCTAACAGATTTTGTCACCACCAGGCCTGCCCTAAAAGAGCTCCTGAAAGAAGCACTAAACATGGAAAGGAACAACTGGTACTGGCTACTGCAAAAACATGCCAAATTGTAAAGATCATCGAGGCTAGGAAGAAACTGCATCAACTAACAAGCAAAATAACCAGCTAACATCATAATGACAGGATCAAATTCACACATAACAATACTAACCTTAAATGTAAATGGGCTAAATGCTCCAATTAAAAGGCACAGAATGGTAAATTGGATAAAGAATCAAGACCCATCAGTGTGCTGTATTCAGGAAACCCATCTCACGTGCAGAGACACACATATGCTCAAAATAAAGGGACAGAGGAAGATCTACCAAGCAAATGGAAAACAGAAAAAGGCAGAGGTTGCAATCCTAGTCTCTGATAAAACAGGTTTTTTTTTTTAAATTCCTAATTGTTTTATTAAGAGTTTTATTTATTTTCCTCACACTAAAATCTACATGGAATGATCAAGTTTTTTCCAAAGTCATAGCTCACATAAAGCAACCCTACTTGATGAAGTCCAGAAATGCAGGCAGTTGGCTCAAGGAGGTAACTTGTCTTCTACCTTTAGGCCCTAAATGTAAAACAGGTTTTAAACCAAAAGAGATCAAAAGAGACAAAGAAGGACATTACATAATGGTAAAGGGATCAATTCAACAGGAAGAGCTAACTATCCTAAATATATATGCACCCAATACAGGAGCATCCAGATTCATAAAGCAAGTCCCTAGAGACCTAGAAAGAGACTTAGACTCCCAAACAATAATAATGGGAGACTTTAACACCCCACTGTCAATATTAGACAGATCAATGAGACAGAATAATCGGAGCTATTTGTGACAAACCCACAGCCAATATCATACTGAATGGGCAAAAACTGGAAGCATTCCCTTTGAAAACTGGCACAAGACAGGGATGCCCTCTCTCACCACTCCTATTCAACATAGTTTTGGAAGTTCTGGCCAGGACAATCAGGCAGGAGAAACAAACAAAGGGTATTCAGTTAAGAAAAGAGGCAGTCAAATTGTCCCTGTTTGCAGATGACATGATTGTATATATAGAAAACCCCATCGTCTCAGCCCAAAATCTCCTTAAGCTGATAAGCAATTTCAGCAAAGTCTCAGGATACAAAATCAATGTACAAAAATCACAAGCATTCTTATACACCAATAACAGACAAACAGAGAGCCAAATCACTAGCGAACTCCCATTCACAATTGCTTCAAAGAGAGTAAAATACCTAGGAATCCAACTTACAAGGGATGTGAAGGACCTCTTCAAGGAGAACTACAAACCACTGCTCAATGAAATCAAAGAGGACACAAAGAAATGGAAGAACATTCCATGCTCATGGGTAGGAAGAATCAATATCGTGAAAATGGCCATACTGCCCAAGGGAATTTACAGATTCAATGCCATCCCCATCAAGCTACCAATGACTTTCTTCACAGAATTGGAAAAAACTACTTTAAAGTTCATATGGAACCAAAAAAGAGCCCGCATCGCCAAGTCAATCCTAAGCCAAAGAACAAAGCTGGAGGCATCACAGTACCAGACTTCAAACTATACTACAAGGCTACAGTAACCAAAACAGCATGGTACTGGTACCAAAACAGAGATATAGACCAATGGAACAGAACAGAATCCTCAGAAATAATGCCACATATCTACAACTATCTGATCTTTGACAAACCTGAGAAAAACAAGAAATGGGGAAAGGATTCCCTATTTAATAAATGGTGCTGGGAAAACTGGCTAGCCAGATGTAGAAAGCTCAAACTGGATCCCTTTCTTACACCTTATACAAAAATTAATTCAAGATGGATTAAAGACTTAAACGTTAGACCTAAAACCATAAAAACCCTAGAAGAAAACATAGGCAATACCATTCAGGACATAGGCATGGGCAAGGACTTCATGTCTAAAACACCAAAAGCAATGACAACAAAAGCCAAAATTGACAAATGGGATCTAATTCAACTAAAGAGCTTCTGCACAGCAAAAGAAACCACCATCAGAGTGAACAGGCAACCTACAGAATGGGAGAACATTTTTGCAATCTACTCATCTGACCAAGGGCTAACATCCAGAATCTACAATGAACTCAAACAAATTTACAAGAAAAAAACAACACCATCAACAAGTGGGCAAAGGATATGAACAGACACTTCTCAAAAGAAGACATTTATGCAGCCAAAAGACACATGAAAAAATGCTCATCATCACTGTCCATCAGAGAAATGCAAATCAAAACTACAATGAGATACCATCTCACACAAGTTAGAATGGCGATCATTAAAAAGTCAGGAAACAACAGGTGCTGGAGAGGATGTGGAGAAATAGGAACACTTTTACACTGTTGGTGAGACTGTAAACTACTTCACCCTTTGTGGAAGACAGTGTGGCGATTCTTCAGGTATGTAGAACTAGAAATTCCATTTGACCCAGCCATCCCATTACTGGGTATATACGCAAAGGATTATAAATCATGCTGCTATAAAGACACGTGCACACGTATGTTTATTGTGGCTCTATTCACAATAGCAAAGACTTGGAATCAAGCCAAATGTCCAACACTGATAGACTGGATTAAGAAAATGTGGCACATGTACACCATGGAATACTATGCAGCCATAAAAAAGGATCAGTTCATGTCCTTTGTAGGGACATGGATGAAGCTGGAAACCATCATTCTCAGCAAACTATCTCAAGGACGAAAAACCAAACACCACATGTTCTCACTCATAGGTGGGAATTGAACAATGAGAACACATGGACAAAGGAAGGGGAACATCACACACTGGGGCCTGTTGTGGGGTGGGAGGAGGGGGAGGGATAGCATTAGGAGATATACCTAATGCTAAATGACGAGTTAATGGGTGCAGCACACCAACATGGCACATGTATGCATATGTAAGAAACCTGCACATTGTGCACATGTACCCTAAAACTTAAAGTATAATAAATAAAAAATGTGGCACTTCTACACCATGGAATACTACGCAGCCATAAAAAATGATGAGTTCATGCCCTTTGTATGGACATGGATGAAGGTGGAAACCATCATTCTCAGCAAACCATCGTAAGGACAAAAAACCAAACACCACATGTTCTCACTCATAGGTGGGAATGGAACAATGAGAACACATGGACACAGGAAGGGGAACATCACACACCGGGGCCTGTTGTGGGGTGGGGTAGAGGGGAGGGATAGCATTTAGCATTAGGAGATACACCTAATGTTAAATGATGAGTTAAGGGGTGCAGCACACCAACATGGCACATGTATACGTATGTAACTAACCTGCACGTTGTGCACATGTACCCTAAAACTTAAAGTATAATAAAAAAATTCACCTGTACCCCAAAAACTGAAACAAAAGTTTAAAAAAAGAAGTAAAAGAAAAAATTTGAATTACTTCTGTTTGCAGATAATATGATATTTTATTTGGAAAACCTAAAGACTCCACTAAAAAAGTATTAGAACTCATAAACAAATTCAGTAAAATGGCAGGTTACAATATAAACATACAACAATCAGTAGCATTTCTATATTCCAACAGTGAACAAACTGAGAAAATGTTAAAAAGTATTTCTATTTACAATAGTCACCAATAAGATTAAATACATAGAAATTAACTTAACCAAAGATGTGAATGATCTCTATAATAAAAACTGTAAACATTGTTCAAAAGGATTGAAGACAACACAAAAAAACTAAAAGATATTCCATGTTTATGGATTGGAAGAATTAATATTTTTTAAATGTGCATACCACACAAAGCAATCTATAGATTCAATGCAATTCCTATCAAAATACCAATGACATTCTTCACAGAAATGGAGAAAAATATCCTCAAATTTATATGGAACCACAATAGACTCAGAAAAGCTAAAGCTATTCTAAGCAAAAAGAACAAAACTGGAGGAATCACATTACCTGATTTCAAATTTTACTAGAGCTATAGCAAGCAAAACAGCATAGTACTAGCATAAAAACAGACACATGGTCCAATGGAGCAGAATAGAGAACCCAGAAATAAATCCATACATATACAGTGAACTCATTTTCAACAAATATTCTAAGAACATATATTGTGGAAAGAACAGTCTCTTCAATAAATGGTGCTGGGAAAACTTGATATCTGTGTGTGGAAGAATGAAACTACACCTTTATATCTTACCATATGCAAAAGTCAAATAAAAAAAGATTAAAGACTTAAATCTGAGACCTCAAACTATGAAACTACCACAAGAAAACACTGGGAAAGCTCTCTGAGACGTCGCAGTGAGCAATGATTTTCTGAGTAATACTCCACAGACACGGGTAACCAAAGTAAAAATGGACAAATGGGATCACATCAAGTCAAAAACTTCTGCCCATTAAAAGAAACAATCAGCAGTGTGAAGAGACAACACACAGAATGAGAGAAAGTATTTGGAAACTACTCATCTGACCAGGGATTTATAATCAGAATATATAAGGAGCGCAAACAACTCTATAGGAAAACATCTAATAATTCCATCAAAAATTTGGCAAAAGATCTGAATATACATTTCTCAATAGATAACATACAACTTGCCAACAGGTATATGAAAAGGTGCTCAGCATCATTGATCAACAGATAAATGCAAATCAGAACTACAATAAGATATCACCTCATCCCAGTTAAAATAGCCTTTATCCAAAAAACAGGCAATACCAAATTCTGGTGAGGATGTGGAGGAAAGGAAACCCTTCTACACTGTTGGTGGAAAGGTAAATCACTACAACCACTATGGGGAACAGTTTGGAGATTCCTCAAAAAACTAAAAGTAGAGCTACCATACCATCTAGCAATCCCACTTCCAAGTATCAACCTAAAAAAAAGAAAATCAGTATATCAAAGAGATATCTACACTCACCTGTTTATTGCAGCACTATTCACAATAGCCAAGATTTGGAGGCAACCTAAGTGTCCATCAACACACATATGGATAAAGAAAATGTGGTACTTATATACCACGGAGTAGTATTCAGCCATAAAAAGAATGAGATCCTGTCATTTGCGACAACATGGATAAAGCTGGAGATCATTATGTTAAGTGAAATAAACCATGTACAGAAAGACAAACATAGCATGTTCTTATTTATCTGTGAGAGCCAAAAATTAAAACAGTTGAACTCATGGGGGTAGAGAGTAGATGGACTGTTACCAGCAGCTGGGAATGGTATTTGGGTAGCAAAGTATTGGGGGTGGGCAGATGGTTAATGGGTACAGAAAATAGAAAGAATAAATAAGAAGTAGTACTTGCCAGCACAGCAGGGTGACTATAATAAAAATAACTTAATTTTGGGAGGCTGAGGCTGGTGGATTGCTTGAGTCCAGGAGTTCAAGACCAGCCTGGCCAACAGGGCAAAACCCCATTTCTACTAAAAATACCAAAATTAGACAGGCATGGTGGCTCACACCTATAATCCTTGCTACTTGGGTGGCTGAGGCATGAGAATTGCTTGAACTTGGGAGGCAGACGGTGTAGTGAGCTGAGTTTATGCCACTGCACTCTAGCCTGGGTGAAAGAGCAAGACTCTGTCCCAAAAAAAAAAAAAAAACTTAATTGTACATTTTTAAGTAACTAAAAAAGTATAATTGGAATTTTTGAGACACAAAAGATAAATACTTTAGGTGATGGATACTCTATTTACCCTGATGTTATTGTCATGCATTGCATGCTTGTATCAATTTATCTCAGTAATGCATAAATATATACACTTAACATTTATCCAAAAATTAAAAAAATAAAAATTTAAATAAAATAAAATAAAAAATGAAGGCCTCCCCTGAATACTTCTAGTACCGGCACAGTACTAGAATCTATAGAGTATTTTTGTGACAACAGAATTCAGAAACTGATGAAAATGCCACATTTCACCTCTTAAATCTAATCTTCCTGTGCCTATTCATTCCTTGGTTTCTCAGTGGGATATTATTCAGGATCAAAATCAGGATATTGGTCCAAGTTGTCTTTCATTCCCATTTTATCCTATATACTCACATGCTGCTGCTAATGCCTCCTGTTGCAGAAGAAATTGATCTGACAAATATATCATACATATATATAAAATATAACTATATTTAGATTGAAGCACAAAAGACTTAGGATGATATTCCTTCATGGATTATTGCATTTTAAAAGATGCTGGAAGAAGGCAATGACAAACACAAAACTAGAGAATGTAACTACATTGACAATTCTGGAAAGCAACTTTGGTCCATCACAAGAGACAATGTGATCAAAGTGGAAAACAGTTAGAATGAAAGTCTGCCACTGATTTACCCAGAAGGACTTAACACAAACAGTGCAAATGTGAAGAAGTTATTTTCCTTTCTATTTTGGAGACCATCCATTGCTATGAAAGGGTTTCAATCAGCTTACTTTAAGATTTCTTTCAGACTTAAATTTTATGAATTGCCAATGATGGAGACCTTCCAAACAGGCTTCAGGTTACACCACAAAGGCTATTTTGGCTGTTTATGAACAAAGCTGACTATGGATATAAGCTCTTCACTTCACCTAGGAACATTGAAAAAAACTTCAGAAAGGACAAGTAGGATTTTTCCAGGTAGCAAATGATAGAGAAGGACATTCCAGGTAAAGAGTAAAATATATAAAGTAATATACCAGTATGTAAGAATGTGCTGTATTGAACAAATAAGGAGTAGTTGGATGAGGCTAGAGGATCATTTATATGGTGGGAGTTCAACCTAAAGTAGTTTAGGTTCACACTGTGAAAGGCACTGAATGCTATTCCCAGTGTTAGAAATTAATCCTATAAGCAATGGATAACCACTGAGGATTTGTAAACTAGGGGGTGAAATGATCACATCTGTGCTTTAGGACAAGACCTCTGGCTACAATGTAAAGCATAGATTTTAGGAGAGCAGCCTAGAAGCAGAGAAGCTTTTTGGGAAGTTATTGCAGAAATCTAAACAGAAGGTGATGAAAGCCTGAATTTCTCCTCCAAGAAGAAAATGAGAATGGAATGAGAAAATAAGGAATGGGGCAGAGAAAGATGAGTGGTACTTTGCAGGAAAGCAATATCGAGATAACCACGTGGCTCTTCCTTAAGCCTTCCCAGGGCAAATACAAAGCCTTACACCTTTTTCTGTCTCCTATGATTTCCAGTTCTTTGCTGGGCTCACAAGAGGCATAGGACCCACTAAGCAATAATAGTTGAAGATTCAGGAAGTTCTTGGTTCTACTAAGGTTTCTAAGCTAGCTTTCACTTGAAGTAACACAAAATTGAGCATAAAGAAGTCCCCCAGAAATATTTCAAGTGAGTCAAAAAGTCTGATTTAAATAACATTAAGCTCTTGGTTTTTTGATAAAGGATTAATTTGTCATTCCCTACTAACAAGGCAGGACTAGGCTTTAGCAAAAGACTTGCAGGCCTTCCAGAGAGATTTTCATGAATCTTTCGATTAGAACTCTCATTTCATGGACCATATTTTCTGTTCTTGCTTCTATCATAAAGTACATCCTGTTTTTTTCCAAGAATGCCATATTAGAGTCTTTTAGAATGCCTCAGCCACTTGGAAATAGAAAAATAGTGCATAATGATAAACTCTGTGAGCTTTAATTCAAGAAGGAAAATGGGAATCTACCAAAATCATGAAGAACACACCACATCCCAGGAGGAGAATGTAGAGGAAAGCCCTTATGATGGCGTCCAGTTGATAAAAGTGAGTGAAACCCCAGTATGTGAGAGGGACAGAGAGGCTCCCTTCTGTGACTCACTTTTCCACTGCAGATATGAGAAACCAAGGCCAAGGGAGAACACTTTATTTCTCCCAAGCCCTGGAGCTAATATGGGGAGAGGCTTGGAGATGCTGACGGGGAAAGACACCAGGAAAAATGTCAGGCATTTTCCCAGACCTGGGATCAAGAGCAGGATGCCATTTTTAATCTGGGTACATAGTAAGTCAATCGATCATTGTTGACTCAGCAGCATGGCCATGCAGGCCGTTTAATTTTAGGCCAGAAATAGGAGCACTTTCTCTGGAGCAGGGTAGGGGTCTCCACAGACAAATCTGTAGAAAGTGCTTCAGCAGTCGGCACTGGAGTTATGCTATCCCCTACTATAGGCCTGGGGAGAGAGGAGAGCTGCTACAGCCATGTTTTCTCCTGGGTAATGAGTCTTTCAGCCAGAGCCAGCCTGGCAACCCAGAAAAGGTCTGTTTGTGTCATCTCTGGGTACCCCGGGCTGCTCTCCTGTGATTATTGTGCAATGGGGCACTCTCAACTCCATAACCAGGCAGAAATCCAGGACTTCAGAGCAACTGCTTACATGGACTAGCAGCCTGAGTCACCCCATCTTTCCTGTGCAAATGTTTGAGTGCAGCAGGTTCATTTCTACTTCATGCCCTGAAAGACCTTCAGGTTCTCACAGTACCTGTTCTCATGGACTAGCAGCCTGAGCCAGCCCACCCTTCCTGTGCATAGATCATGGTACAGTGGAGACCTCTCTGCTCCATGCCCAGGCAGATCTCCAGGAATTCAGAGCACCCACTCCTATAGAATAGCAGCCAGACCTGCCCCACCCTTTCAGTGCAGAAATCCTGGTACAATAAGACCCTCTCTGCTCCATGCCCAGGCAGATATACAGGCATGCAAAGCATCTGCTCACTTGAATTGGCAGACTGAGCTGCCCAAAATTTCATGTGCAGAGGTCCAGGTGCAGGGAGGCCCTCTCTGCTTTATGCCCAGCATATCTCCAGGCATTTGGAGTACTCATTCACCAAAATCATGAGCTTGAGCTGTCTCACCCTTCATATGCAGAGTCTGTGTTGAAGTGGGGCCCTTCTGTTCCGTGCCCAGGCAGGTCTCCAGGCATTCAGAGCACCCACTCACCTGGATCAGCAGCCTGAACCACCCAACCATTCCTGTGAAGAGTGTGATGTAGCAGAGCACTCTATGCTGCATGCCCAGTCATATCTCCAGACATCTGGAACACCCATTCTCCTGGATTAGGAGTTTAGGCCACCCTCCCCTTGCCAGAAAGAGAAATTGGGACCAATGAGATTTCCCAGATCCACACCTTGGCATACATTTGGGTGCATGGTGGCTACCCACGGGACCCTCCGTTGGTGCTGGTAGTTGTGCCTGCCACTGGGACACCTATAGGAGGGCCTTCCCAGTCCAGCCCTGCCCATCTTTGTCTACCCCTGTGGGGCTGAGCATGGATCCAAAACATTCCTGAAAAGAGAGATGTAAAAATCCTCAACAAAATATGAGCAAACTGAATCCAGCAGCACATCAATATGCTAATTCATCCCAATCAAGTAGGCTTTATTCCTTGAACGCAAGGTTGGTTTAACATATCAATAAATATGATTCACTACATAAACAAAATTAAAAACAAAAACCCTATAATCATCTCAATAGATGCAGAAAAGCTTTCGATAAAATCTAATATCCATTCATCATAAAAAGCCTCAACACGCCAGCATTAATGTACATATGCAGAGACATCTACCTCAACCTCAAGCCCACAGACACCACTTCCCTGCTGATGCACATGTCCCCTGCTACACTACTACAGCCATGGCTGGCATGGCCAAGTGCACAGATATCACTGCACTGCGACCTCCAGCATGCATGTACACTCTGCATCACCACTGCTCCTGCTGGCACACATATGTGCACATAAGTGTGACTGCCTCCCCTCCCCAGGTATCCCACTGCCACCAACATGCATGCATCATGCCATACCACCACTGCTTTTGGCACATACATGTGAATGTGAACTCTGCGGCCAATGCCCTGATTAAGTGCACTAACTGGAACTCCCCATCAAAGTGTTGTTACCACTGGACCAGAAACACCTCAGGCCCTCCTGTGCAGCAGTTTCTTAACCTCAAGGAGCCAGGGAACAAAGCTGTGGGCTTGGAACCAGCACCCCAGTGTTAGCGCATGCAGCCAAGGAGTGCTGAGATGAGCCTTGGCCCCCTGAAATCTTCCAGAAATTAAGCCAATCTATTTAACTCACCTAATACAATAATCAAACCCTCAAGGGCATCAAAGAATATAAAAGCAAAAAAACCATCCAAAGGACATTAATTTCAGATTAAAGGACTATCAGCCAACACAGATGAGAAAGAACCAGCACAAGAACACTGGCATGCAAAAAGCCAGAGTGTCTCTTTACTTCCAAATGACCACACTAGTTCCAAAGCAATGATGGTTAACCAGGCTGAAATGGCTAAAATAATATACATAGAATTCAGAATCTGGATAAGAATGAAGATTTTCAAGATTCAAGGGAAAGTCAAAACCAAATCCAAGGAATCTAAGGAGCCCCATAAAATGATTCACAAGCTTAAAGATAAAATAGTCATTTTAAGAAAGAACAAGACTGAACTGATAGAGCTAGTAAAAACCTACTATAAGAATTTTATAATATGATCAGAAGTATTAATAGAGGAATGGACCTAGCTGAGGAAATAATCTCAAGCTCAAAGACTGGTTCCTTCAATCAACTCAGTTATACAAAAAATAAAGAAAAAAATTTTTTTTAAAGAAAAGAATGAACAGAACCTCCGAGAAATACAAGATTATATGAAAAAAAACAAATCAGTGACTCATTGGCATCCATGAACAAGAAGGAGAAAGAACAAGAAACTTAGAAAATATATTTGAGGATATAGTCCCCAAAAATTTCCCCAACTTCACTACAGAGGTTAACATTCAAATTCAGGAAATACAAAGATCCCCTATGAGATACCCTACAAGATGACTATCCCCAAGACACATAGTCATCAGACTCTCGAAGGTCAACATGAAATAAAGAATATTAAAGGCAGCTAGAGAGAAGGGGCAGGTCACTTACAACGGGAATCACATCAGGCTAACAGCAGACCTTTCAGCAGAAACCCTACAAGCCAAAAGACATTGGGAGCCTACATTTACCATTCTTAAAGAAAAGAAATTCCAACCAAAAATTTCATATCCAGCTGAACTAAGCCTTATAAGTGAAGGAGAAATAAGGTCCTTTTCTGACAAGCAAATGCTAAGGAAACTCTTTACCATGAGATCTGCCTTACAAGAGGTCCTTAAGGAGTGCTAAACCTGAAAATGAAAGACGATTGCCAGCCAACAAAGAAGCACACTTAGTGTACACAGACCATTGACAATAGAAAGCAACTACACAATCAAGTTTACATAACAACCAGCTGAAAACATGATGACTGGATGAAAGCTGCACATACCAATATTCACCTTGAATGTAAATGGACTAAATGTCCACACTTAAAAGCAGATGACAAGCTGGATAAAGAAGCCAGACTTAACTGTATGTCGTCTTCAAGAGACCTATCTCTCATACAATGATACCCATAGGCTCAAAGTAAAGAGATGGAAAAAAAGTCTACCAAGGCCAGCTGCAGTGGCTAACACCTGTAATTCCAGCACTTTGGGAGGCTGAGGTGGGTGGATCACCTGAGGTCAAGAGTTCAAGACCAGCCTGGCCAAAATGGTGAAACCTCATCTCTACTAAAAATACAAAAATTAGCCAGGCATAGTGGCATGTGCCTGTAATCCCAGCTACTCAGGAGGCTGAGGCAGAATCTCTTGAACACAGGAGGTGGAGGTTGCAGTGAGCCGAGTTCATACCAATGCACTCCAGCCTGGGTGATAGAGTGAGACTTTGTCTCAAAAAAAAAAAAAAAGTCTATCAAGCAAATAGAAAACAAAAAGAGTGGGGATTGCTATTCTAATTTCAGGCAAAACAGACTTCAAACTAACAATAATCAAAAAAAGACAAGTAAGGGCATTACATAATTATAAAGGGTTCATTTCAACAAGAAGACTTCACTATCCTAAATATATATACCCCACTGACATTACTAGATGGATAATTAAGGCAGAAAATTAACAAAGATATTTAAAACCTAAACTTGACACTTGACCAAATGAGCCTAACAGACACCTACCAAACACTCTGCCCAACAACAACAGAATATATATATTTTCTCATATGCACATGGCACATACTCTAAAATTGACCACATTATTGGCCATAAAACAATTCTCAAAAAATTCAAAAAAACTAAAATCATACCAGCCATACTCTTAGACCACATCACAATAAAAACATAAATCAATACTAAGAAGGTGTCTCAAAACTATACGATGACATTGAAATTAAACAATCTGCTCCTGAATGACTTCTGGATAAACAATAAAATTAAAGCAGAAATCAAGAAATTCATTAAAACTAATGACAATGAAGACACAACATAACAAAATCTCTGGGATGCAGAAAAAGCAATATTAACAGGAAACTTTGTACTGTTAAATGCCCACATGAAAAAGTTAGAAAGATCTCTAATTAACAGCCTAAACTCATAAATAGAGGAACTAGAGTAACAAGGGAAAAGCAATTCAAACCTAACAGAAAAAAAATGACCAAAATCAGAGCTAAACTCAATGAAATTGAGACAAGAAAAACCATACAAAACATAAATGAAATCAAAAGTTGCTTCTGTGAAAGAACAAATAAGATTAATAGAGCAACTGCTAAACAAATCAAGAAGAGAGAGAGAATCCAAATAAACACAATCAGAAATGACAAATGGACATTACCACCAACCCCATAGAAGTATAAAAACCCTTAGAGATTTTTTTGTCTTTTTAAAATTTAATTTAATTTTAAGTTCCAGGATACATGTGCAGGATGTGCAGGTTTATTACATAGGTAAACATGTGCCATGGTGGTTTGCTACACCAATCAATTGCAGCAAACCCAGGTATTAAGCCATGCATGCATTAGCTATTTATCCTGATACTCTCTAACCCCCAACCCCACCCCCAGAGACCCCAATGTGTGTTGTTCCCCTCCCTGTGTCCATATGTACTCATTGTTCAGCTTCAACATACAAGTGAAAATATGTGGTGTTTGGTTTTCTGTCCCTGTGTTAGTTTGCTGAGGATAATGGCTTCAGGATCCATCCATGTCCCTGCAAAGAACATGATCTCATTCTTTTTTATGGCTGCATAGTATTCCATGGTATATGTGTACCACATTTTCTTTATCCTGTCTATCATTGGTGGGCATTTGGGTTGATTCCATGTCTTTGCTATTGTGAATAGTGCTGCAGTGAACAGAAGCATGCATGTCTCTTTATAATACAATGATTTTTATTCCTTTGGGTATATATGCAGTAATGGGATTGCTGGGTCAAATGGTATTTCTGCCTCTAGGTATTTGAGGAATTGCCACACTGTCTCCCACAATGGTTAAACTAATTAACATTCCCACCAACACTGTAAAAGCGTTCCTATTTCTTCACAGCTGTGCCAGCACCTGTTATTTCTTGACTTTTTAATAATTGCCATTCTGACTGGCATGAAATGGTATCTCATTGTGGCTCTGATTTCCATTTAATGATCAGTGATGTTGAGCTTTTTTTCATATGTTTGTTGGCAGCATAAATGTCTTGTTTTAAGAAGTGTGTGTTCCATGCACACATATGTTTATTGTGGCACTATTCACAATAGCAAAGACTTGGAACCAACCCAAATGTCCATCAATGATAGACTGGATTAAGAAAATGTGGCACATATACACCATGGAATACTATGCAGCCATAAAAAAGGATGAGTTCATGTATTTTGCAGGGTCATGGATGAATCTGGAAATCATCATTCTCAGCAAACTATCACAAGAACAGAAAATCAAACACCACATGTTTTCACTTATAGGTGGGAACCAAAATGGCACATGTATATCTATTTAACAAACCTGCATGTTGTGCACATGTACCCTAGAACTTAAAGTACAATAAAAAAAGAAGTGTCTGTTCATGTCCTTTGCCCCACTTTATAATGGGGTTGAAAAACCCTTAGACATTATTACAAACACCTCTATGCACACAAACTAGAAAATATGGAAAAAATAGATAAATTCTTGAAACTTACAACCTTCCAAGATTGAACCAGGAAGAAACTGAAACCCTGAACTGACCAATAATGAGTTCTAAAACTGAATCAGTAATAAAAAGCTTATCAACAAGAAAAAAAAACCCTGGACCAGATGGATTCACAGACAAATTCTAAGAAACATATAAAGAAGAGCTGGCACCAATCCTACTGAAATTATTCCAAAAAAAATTGAGGAGAAAAGACTTCTCCCTAACTCATTCTATGAGGCCATCATCATTCTGAAACTAAAATCTGGCAGACATAAAACAAAAAAAAGAAAACTTCAGGGCAATATCTCTAATGAATATAGGTGCAAAACTCCTCAACAATATATTATCAAACTGAATCCAGCAGCACATCAAGAACCTAATCCACCAAGATCAAGTAGGCCTTATTCTTGCAATACAAGGTTAGTTCAACATACACAGACCAATGAATATGATTCACCAAATAAAGAGAACTAAAAACATTGGCCAGGAGTGGTGGCTCATGCCTGTAATCCCAGCACTCTGGGAGGCCAAGGTGGGTGGATCATGAGGTCAAGAGATCGAGACCATCCTGGCCAACGTGGTGAAACCCTGTCTCTACTAAAAATACAAAAAAAAAAAGCCCTGGGCATTGTGGAGTGTGCCTGTAGTCCCAGCTACTTGGAAGGCTGAGGAAGGAGAATCACTTGAACCCGGGAGGTGGAGATCGCAGTGAGCCAAGATTGCACCACTGCACCCCAGCTTGGCAACAGAGCAACACTCTGTCTCAAAAAAAAAAAAACAAAAAAAACAACAAAAAAAACGTTTTTCAATAGATGCAGAAAAGGCTTTCAATAAAATTCAACATGTCATCATGTTAAAACCCCTCAAAAAACTAGGCATTGAAGGAACATACTTCAAAATAATAAGCGCCATCTATGACAAACCCACAGCCAATGTCATACTTAACAGGCAAAGCTAGAACTATTCCTTCTTGAGAAGTGGAACAAGACAAGGATGTCCCACTCTCACCAACCCTATTCAACATAGTACTGGAAGTTGTAGCCAGAGCAATCAGACAAGAAAAAGAAATCAAAGGCCTCCAGATAGGAAGAGAGGAAATCAAACTCTCTCTCTCTCTGCAGATAATATGATTTTCTATCTAGAAAACCCCATAGTCTTTGTTCAAGAGCTCCTAGATCTGATAACGAACTTCGGCAATGTTTCAGAATACAAAATCAATGTACAAAACTCAGTAGCATTCCCATACACCAATAATGTCAAAACTGAGAGCCAAATCAAGAATACAATACCATTCCTAATAGCCACGAAAAGATTAAAATATCTAGAAATACACCTAACCAGGAAGATGAAAGATCTCTACAATGAGAATTATGAAACATTGCTCAAAGTAATCATCAATGGCATGAAAAAATCGAAAATCATTTCATGCTCGTGTATTGGAAGAATCAATATCACTAAATTGCCATACCGCCCAAAGCAATTTAAAGATTCAACGCTATTTCTATCAAACTACCAATGTCATTTTTCACAGAATTAGAAAACATTATTCTAAAATGTATATGGAACCAAAAAAAGAGCCCAAGTAGTCAAAGCCATCCTAAGCAAAAAGAACAAAGCCAGTCACATCACATTAGCCGACTTCAAACTATAAGTAACCAAAACAGCATGGTACTGGTATGAAAATGGACACGTAAGCCAATGGAACAGAATTGAGAACCCAGAAGTAAAGCTGCACACCTGCAGCCATATGATCCTCGACAAAGTCAACAAAAACAAGCAATGAGGAAAGGATTTCTTATTCAATAAGTGGTTCTGGGATAGCTGGCTAGCCATATGCAGAAATTAAACATGGTTCCCTACCTTTCACCATATACAAAAATTAACTCAAACTAGATTAGAGGTTTAAATGTTAAACCTCAAGTTATAAGAATCTAGAAGAAAACCTAGGAACTACCATTCTAGGCATTGGTCTTGAGAAAGTGTCTGTGACTAGGTCCTCAATAGCAATTGCAAAGAAAACATAAATTGACAAGTGAGACCTAATTAAACTAAAGAGCTTCTGCACAACAATAGGAATCATCAATCGAGTGAACAGAAAATTTACCGAATGAGATAAAATATTTGCGAATTATGCATCCTGACAAGGGTCTGATATCCAGAATCTATAAAGAACTTAAACATTTCAACAACAACAATAATAACAAAGAAAAACAACCCTATTAAAAAGTAGGCAAAAGACATGAACAGACACTTCTCAAAAGAAGGCACACAAGCCACCAACAAACACACAAAAAAATGTTTTATATCACTAACCATCAGAGAAGTGCAAGTCTAAACCTCAATGAGATAGCATCTCACATGAATCAGAATGGCTATTACTGAAAAGTCAAAAAATAGCAGATGCCAGTGAGGCTGCAGAGAAAAGGAAACACTTATACACTATTGGTGGGAATTTAAATTAGTTCAGTCACTGTGGGAAGCAGTTTTGATATTTGCCAAATAACTTGAAACAGAACTATCATTTGACCCAGCAATCCCATTACTGGCTATATATCCATAGAAAAATAGATCATTATACCAAAAAGACACATGCAGTCATATGTTTATTGCCACACTATTCACAGTAGCAGAAACATAGGACCAACGTAGGTGCCCATCAGTGATGAACTGGTTAAAGAAAATATGGTACATATCTACCATGGAATACTATGAGGCTATTTTAAAAAGAAGGAAATAATGTCTTTTGCAGCAACATGAATGCACCTTTATCCTAAACAAATTAATGTAGGAACAGAGAACCTAACTCCCCATGGTCTCACTTATAAATGGGAGTGAAACATTGAGCACTCATGGACATAAAGATGGCAATGATAATTTCAAGAGGTGGAAGTGAGGGAGGTAGGGAAGAGCTGTAAAACTATCTACTGAATACTATGCTAAGTACCTGGGTGATGGGATCATTTGTGCCCCAACCCTTACAGTTTAATAACACTCTATTTATATGCTAATAGCAGTTAACAAACTGTTTAATAAATTTATTATTTTAGCAATAATTATGCAACTGTTAATATGTGCAGGGCACTATTGTGGCTGGGTAGGTGGAGGGGAAGGTAGATGAATGGGGATAGAGGATAAAATCAGATATAAACATTACTTTCAATGAGCTTAACATCTAGTGGACCAGATTACTGGTGAAAAATACAGGACAAACCATTGATGCCAAAGATCTTTTACCAAGCTAGGTATAATGAGAAGTATGGCTTACCCTCCTGAGAAAAAGGAATAAAACCAACTTTTCCAATAAATCTTAAATTTACCCAGTGGTTTGCTACATAACGAAAAGTGTTTCTCTCCTCCTTTCAGTTTTTGTTGGCATACCACCACCTACTCTGTGGCTGGCTTGCAGGCTGTCATAGTGAATGACGGCCTCCAAATGCCACCGTCCCGTGGGCCCATTAGTTATGAGCACTGTTCAGTAGAGAAAATAGATTTGAAAATGCTTTCCTAAGGACTCTGGTATTTGTTGATGATATCCAATCTAAAGAATATCTATAACCATTGCTCTCTCTCTGCTGGAACTTCAGAGCTCTCTAATTTCCCTGAATTGCCAAAAAAAATGTTATTAGCATTTGGCAGAAGGGTCAAAACAGTACTATGTAAATAAGTTTTTGTTTGTGACCTTTCAAAGTTCAGTCGACTTTGCTAGCAGGAATATACTATCTTGCCTTCCATCAACTGGACTGTTACTCTTAAAAAAAAACTCCTTCCTATGTTTGGAAATCATTTGTACCTTATAGTCCTCTTTCTCAATATGAAAACATCCAAGGTGTTGTGATGAGGTGTCCAATTTGATTAGAAACAATTTCTTGGAGTCCTATTTTTAAAAACCATGAAGTACACATGAACTGAGTACATGGAATGTAATCTAAATTTGCCTTAATGTTTCAAGGTTACTATTATAAAAATGAATCACTGTACTATGCTGTGCTACTCTTAAGGGTAATTAAGGTATGTAGGAAAGTTATCCCCTAAGCTGATTCCTGATTGCTGTTCTTTAATAATTTTCTCCACATTTATCTTACCCTCACTGCAAGACATGGGGGTGGGGGGAGGGGGGAGGGATAGCATTAGGAGATATACCTAATGCTAAATGATGAGTTAATGGGTGCAGCACACCAGCATGGCACATGTATACATATGTAACTAACCTGCACATTGTGCACATGTACCCTAAAACTTAAAGTATAATAATAAAAAAAGACATTTCTTCTTGTTGCTGTCATCAGAGCTGACTCTAAATAAAATGACTGCTTTCTTGTTTAAAATGGATTAACCAGTTACCTTCTTAACTAATTCAGCTAAAAGGTTAATGAATAAAAACAGTTTAATATCCTTGCCTTAAATAAACCTAAACTCTTCTCCTAAGCTATATTCTCAGCCTTTACCACTTCTCAAAATAACAAATTCCAAGTGCTCATCACCCCTTTCATTTTCCTAAATTTACTTGAAATTTTGGTATTCAGGAATATAGGTAGTCCAGTAAACAAATCCAAGTCCACCTGATCCACCCTTTTACAGACTTCAGTGATACCTCTTTTACTTTTGTCTTTCTGAGTAACAAGCACCCATCTTTTTAGACTATCCTTATATGATGTTTTATATGACATGTTTCTTACATAATATCTCTCACTACTAGTATTTTTGTTGCCATTATTCCCTTCCCACACCATATTTCTTTTCTTTTTCAGAATCAATGCATCATTCCTCAAGCATAGTAGCAACGTATTTGGTCAATGGTTCTCTGTACTAAAAAGTCCAAAGTATATTAGTGTCCTTCACTTGACACTTAGTAGATACCACCTTGCATCATTCTTTATCCTTGTATCATCAATAGCAGCCAATATTGAATATTTAGTAGGTGAGGCACACAGAGGGGAAGGAGCATCCATTTTCCAAGGCACTATTAATTTCAAATAGGCTACCTACATTTTCAGATAATGTATTCCAACTTTTAGTTTGGAAAATATGGTCACCATAGGTGAAAAAATCATACATGAAACTATCATACATAAAAATATATATACAGTGTATAATTAGATTGGCAAAACTCAGTGCTAGAGACAAAATGAACTTAAAGGGTTGGAGGAGTTTTTTGTTTTTTTTTTTTTTAAAGATAGGCCAGGCCAGCGCGGCGGCTCACGCCTGTAATCCCAGCACTTTGGGAGGCCAAGGCTGGCAGATCACGAGGTCAGGAGATCGAGACCATCCTGGCTAACACGGTGAAACCCCGTGTCTACTAAAAATACAAAAAATTAGCCGCGCATGGTGGCGGGCGTCTGTAGTCCCAGCTATTTGGGAGCCTGAGGCAGGAGAATGGCGTGAACCTGGGAGGCAGAGATCGTGCCATTGCACTCCAGCCTGGGTGACAGAATGAGACTCCGTCTCAAAAAAAAAAAAAAGAAAAAAGAAAAAAAATAAAAGATAGGCCAGTCTGACCCAAAGCAACTAGAGGAGTTTCACAGAGAAAAGACATCTGAGCTGGTCCCTGACAGTTGAGTCATCTCTGGATACAGTAGAGATGAAAATGGGAGTGAGGTTTCTCATCTGAGCAGGTTTAAGCACCCATTTATATGACTGTCAAATATTGCTCAACAGCATCTTACAACATCAGTCAATTCCTTGGCACCTATAATAGATTCTGATGTCAAATGTTAGAAGGCCCTGCCTAATAAATCAGAGGTTTACCCCTTGGTTCCACATCCCATGTTGCTAGCTCATTCCCTGGCCTCATTTTACTGGGCTTCCTGAGATGGTCCAGTTACATTAGTCAATCAGAAGTTAACCAAAATGGTTTAATTGTTGGAATGGACTGGAGATACTCCAGCCTGAGAGAGTAAAGAATTCCAGTCGGTGATGCAATATGATCTTAACTCTCAAAGGCTAAACTAATTCAACATTTTTCTTCTTCATCTCCAAATTGTCGGGGATGATTATATAGAGATAACCTATAACAGACAATGTTGACATAAACCAATGTGTAGATCATTTCAAAATAGTAAATGAAAATAAGATACATACAGATGGGAATCAAATATATAGATAAAACAATTACACCTTGTGCATACTCAGCAGGGAGGTGAGCAGGGAAAGACAAGGAAGTTTCATGTTGACACAGAGGAGGTTGGTACAATTTATTGGGTTTCTTTTGAGTAGCCTAAGAAAACTTGGAGGAGTTAGGATATTAAAAACTGCTTACATGGAGTCGAGTAAGGTAGGGAAAAGGAAAGGAAGCTTGAGCTAAAGCTTGTGAACAGAAATAAGAAAATTTGGATGGGGCTTTAGAGGATCTGATAAACAAGCTTCCCTTTATATCTGTTTGTTGGTTTCTTTTATTTCTAGTGCCTCTTAAAATGAGCGTGTTCAAAGCCCTGAATCACCAAACAGCTAGTAAAAATTCAGGAATTTGTGAGAGCTATAAAAATTAAGTAGCATTATTATTACTAGAATTATGATTAATATGTAGACATATAAACAGACAAATAAGTAGAATTGCTAAAACAAATGTTGCAATCCAAAGATGTCATAGAGATGGCCAGTTAGCATCTTGAAGGTTTCCTATGTATTTCAGGCATCTTGTTATTTGCATATATGTTACAGGCATTATGAACAATTTCTAGGAATGACTTATGAACATTATACATATTGTCTAGGAATTGTTTAAAATTCTTGATTTAACATTCTGCCTATAACATAAATACTAGTTAAAAGGCAAGGAATTTGATCATACACTGGCATCAAATCAGAAGGCACTATTTCTGCAGGCCTGACATATAACCAGATAATTGATTATCTATAAAAAATGTAATACAGCATAGGTAATAGCCAAATAAATATACTGTACTTTTTAAGACGCATGTGTAGAAGACTACATAAAGTAAATGAAAGAATGTAAGTGCAAAGAAAATTCTGATTCAGTCCTTTTTAAAGAAAGTTATAAAACTTCTTATTGAGTTGTACAACCATAAGTCCAAACATATGATACATATTTAAAAATCTAACATTTTAAAACGTGAAATACCAACATGATGGCTATATTGAAAGTAAGAACATGCTTCCTTCTGGCAATGAGCCCAAGATATCGCTGCTTGGCTGTTGTTAACAAAGATGATGATGATGGCTGGTGATGGCTATAGCATATCTCTGGATTAGGAGCTGATTAGATTAGCTTAGTGCCTTCAGAGACTAATATCATGTCCCTTGTGGACGAGTTTGCATATACCATGTTCCATTCACAGATTAAGACTCTGGTTTAGGCCAGCTAGCTTGCAAATACATGCCATAGGGTTTTATTTTCGAGTGTGGGAACTGAAACCCAGAGATCTACAGTGGCTTGAGCTAGGGCACATAGCAAACTAATGAAGGGAAGAAGAGCTTCGTTCTCAGATGAGGAAAACCAAATATCAGGTCCCTGCATGCTCTGGCATTTACCCTTTTCCAAGCTAAAATTGCAGTCCTGGAATCTTTCTCCATGGTCTGACCACCTTCTTCTTAGGCTAGAAAATCATGACCCTGAGGCCCTCTTCAACTCTCCATCTAATTTGGGATTAGCCCCCACTGCCTGCATTAGAAATAGCAGCAGCAACAGTACTACTACTACTACATAGCATGCAGTATGGTGACCCTTTATATGTGATATCTCTTTTAGTTCCTTTCACAAGCCCATCAAGTAAGCAATGTTATTATCTTAATTTTATAAATAAAGAAACTGAGGTTTGAAGAAGTTAAGACACCCAGTTAGTCAGGGATCTAAGCCTTTACCTGCCCAACTCTGAAGCCCAGACTCTGAAGTACAACAGTATGTTTCTTTCTCAGCATTGTGTACTGCTCTCTGCCACATCTTTCTCCTAACTCACAATAAGGCTGCAAGAAAAATCTGAAGAGCCATCATAATTCAAACTTTAAAGTGATTTGGTATCACTTACAGCACTCAATAATAATGGCTGAAAAGCAACACAATCCTAGAGAATGACCATCTGTTTTAAGAGCTTAAGTGAGTATGTTTTTCTGGAATATCCCCTTAGAAATGTTTTTTGAACATTTGTTCAAACAAGTTGAAGTCTGGACACCCTCTGATGCCTTTCTCAACTGGTTAAATGCCAAGTATGACATAATCTTTCTGCATGTGGTTTGAGTTAGGTGGAAGTATTGTACGTGCCTGAGACACTGGGCAAGCCCTCCAGAGATGCTTCTAGATCCAGCCAAGAAGGCCCACTGAGGAGATGGCAGCCCTAGAATGATGGGGCTGAGATCACTAATAGGCTGAGTAATCCTATAAGCCCCATTTAGGGGGCATCCTTCACCTGACAACTAGGACATTTGTGTTCTCCTAGTCTTTAGGATATTCTCTCATCTTTGGGACAGGTCCCAGAAATGCCCAATGGACTTTTCTTGCCTTATGACTTAAGAGTTTCAGGGGCTCTGACCTTAAACCACTAGGTCAGCATTGCTGTGGCCTTACATTCCTGCCACAAGTCACCTGAGCTCCACCTGCCGTACCATGAAATCATTAGGGAACTGATTAATGTCTTTAAAAGGTGTCTCCTAGTGCACATAACTGGAAGGTACTACAATCCCAGACAGTTTTACAGCTTTGGCAGGATGGAAATATTCTCTGTGGATAGATTGAATGTCACCTCTTGGCAAGGGTTTGTGGGAGATGGCTGCAGGGCCCTTCAGCAAAGCTGCCATGTGGCCAAGTCCATGTGATTGATGGGAACATGACTGTGGGAAGAGGCCAATGCTGGTAATGATGGGAGATACTTAAACCTAAGGGAAATCCCTGAATCCCCAACATCTGTGAGATGGATCAGATGAGGCTAGAGGACAAAAAGCAACAGAAAAACATTCAGCTGATATAAGTATCTAATAAAAGAAGCAAAGAAGATTAAATCTTATGGGGTTGTTGTCATAGGAAAATTATAGGTGTCAGGTCTGTTTTAACGTTCAAATTAGCAGGTAAAATATACAATGGGAGTGTTTCAAAGTTTGACACTAATGTAAGTACGGGAGAATCTTTCACTAGGCTACTTTGTACTTCTGAAATTGCCTCCAACTATTCCAGGAAATTGCACAAGTTGATGCTGTTCCTTGTAACTGAGAATGCTATTCTTTCTCTACCTCCCTCAATGCAAAATGCACCCATACCACTGAAAATTGACAATGTAATCTCCCCATACACTTGGTCTAATACTAAGGGTAGAAAAAGAAACTAAGCTAAAGGCTTCTATAGATTTTTATTGATTGAAGATGACAAGGTTTAAAGGGAATGGATGAGATATGTTAGTATAGTATTTAGAATGGGAAGTCATGAAGGCCTAAATGAGAGTGGTGGCAGTAAGTATGGAAAGGGGTTGCTGATTGTGAGAAAGATTATAAAGGAATATCCATAGAACTTGGCAACTGACTGGATTTAGCAGGGCAATTGAAGATTCAGAGATATTGCCAAGATTATTATTCTTAGTAATCAGGAAAAAATAGTGGTGCCAGTAACAGAAGGAAAGGGGTCTGGGAGGGAAGATAAATGAGTTTGAGGTGTCAAATCGAGAGATAGAACAGGCACTGTGAAATTCTGAGGATAGAGATTTTGGCTAAAGATAAAATTTCAGGCAGGCATCACTTGCCCAATCCTTCACCTAAGTCCAAACCTGCTAATTTCCAATCCCTACAAGTGAAGACCACATACAAAGGCTATTTGAAACTTCCAGCTTCTCCCTGTTTGTTGCTAGTCCTCCCCACTTCCCAAATTTTTCTGCCTCTAATTATCTTCAGAACCTTACAGTGGAGAAACCTAGTTGGCCTCTTTGTCTACTCCAAGCATTTATTGTAAATGTGTAATTTTAAGACTGGTTCTTCATATTCCCAAGCACATGTCATTTATGAGTAATAAGTGATCCATGCTGATTACATTGATCAAAGTTTCAATTGCTTTGAAAATTATTTATACTGATAAAGAAATTGATATACATGAGGAAAACCTAGAAAGAAAAGATCAGATAAATGCTACAGAATTATGGCGACTCTAGTTTCTGAAGCAAAAATTGTTCATTGACTCCTGTTGAAAAAAAAACTTTGATATTCTGAAGTCCTTTTTGATTGAATGGGGCAATTTTGGAGATGTAATTGGAATGGTGAAACATTGCAATTTTCGGGATATTTGGATTGTTTCTAGGGACAAAAGGACAGAGTATTTATCCTGGAAACTCTGCGAAGTGCATAGAGTAGAAAACTAGTAACACAAAGCATACCTCTTTATTTTTTCTTCCTTAGACGGAATCTCACTCTGTCGCCCAGGCTGCAGTGCAGTGGCACCATGTCTGTTCACTGCAAGTTCCACCTCCCAGCTTCATGCCATTGTCCTGTCTCAGCCTCCTGAGTAGCTGGGACTACAGGCACCCGCCACCACACCTGGCTAATTTTTTTTGTATTTTTAGTAGAGACGGGGTTTCACCATGTTAACCAGGATGGTCTCGATCTCCTGACCTAGTGATTAGCCCACCTCGGCCTCCCAAAGTGCTGGGATTACAGGTGTGAGCCACTGCACCCGGCCACATACCTGATGTTTTTGTACTCTAAAATTGTTTATTAAAATTATTCTATGTTATATAACTTCCAGGTTATGATGCCTAACAGTCTTGATATTTGCTTCCTCTCTAAAGAACTTGAGGACACAAAAGTATCGAAGGTCAGAGTGAGTCAGAACCTTGGAGATCAATAAATTGAACCACTTTTTTCCATATAAAGAAACTGAGGACCAGACCTAAGAAATGGCTTGCCAAAGGTTACACAGCAAGTCAATGGCACAACTAGGACTAGAATCCAGGTATCCTGATCTCTAAACTTCCATTTGGGCAACAGCCCCTCCACTCCTTCTTCACATCTCCTTCCTGCCCTTGGCCTTGGAAATCCCTAGAGAAATGGGGCTCGCCATTAAGAGGACACAGTGCAAAAGTATGGAACCCCCAATGCCCATCATCTCAAATTTCTGTGCTATACAGCAGCATCACTCCCTCCCCTCACCCAAGTATCTTTTCCTCTTCTCAGCTGAAACATCTACACCTCTGTTACAGCAAGTGTCTTAGCGTCAAATGGGACATCAAGGGGAAACACAAGTGAAACCTGGCTACCTGTTATTCCCAGAATTTCATTCTCAGATGCCTAAAACTTAAGACCTTTGCACACATCCATCCTGCTGAAATGTCAGCACACTTCCTGCTTTCCATGTTTTCCTGCTTTCCATGATTTTTTTTTAATTGTTGAAAAGACCAAACCTCCTGCTCAGGGGCAGAAATTCACTACTGGGAGAAAAGTTATTGATGGTCATATCTCATTCCTTAAAGTTTGTTAAACTCCTTCCCTATGGTTAGGAAAGAAAATAATATTACATTTGTATATGCTACAAGAAGTGACTTGATCAAAATCAATACAACAGAAGACTTAGAACCCAAAATTTGCACTTCCCATGAAAAAGATCCATTTTCTGTTTTGTACTGCCTCCCAAGGCTGTTAGAGAAATCAGTGGTCAGAAATGGAGCAGGGGTGGACCCCATTCCCTCATGTACAGTTTCTTTATGTGGAGCAAGCTACTATAGTTCTATTCATCATGCATGACACTTTAAAATTTTCCCCTCTGAGACTATTAGCTTGTGAGCTGCTTAAAGAAGGACCTGTAGGCTGGCAGCCAAGATTGCTGAATAGGAACAGCTCTGGTCTACAGCTCACAGCATGAGCGATGCAGAAGACGGGTGATTTCTGCATTTCCATCTGAGGTACCGGGTTCATCTCACTAGGGAGTGCCAGACAGTGGGCGCAGGACAGTGGGTGCAGTGCACCGTGCATGAGCTGAAGCATGGTGAGACATTGCCTCACTTGGGAAGTGCAAGGGGTCACGGAGTTCCCTTTCCTATTCAAAGAAAGGGGTGACAGATGGCACCTGGGAAATTGGGTCACTCCCACCCAAATACTGCACTTTTCCAATGGGCTTAAAAAACGGCCCACCAGGAGATTATATCATGCACCTGGCTCAGAGAGTCCTACACTCATGGAGTCTCGCTGATTGCTAGCACAGCAGTCTGAGATCAAACTGCAAGGCGGTAGCGAGGTTGGGGGAGGGGTGCCCGCCATTGCCAAGGCTTGCTTAGGTAAACAAAGCAGCCAGGAAGCTTAAACTGGGTGGAGCCCACCACAGCTCAAGGAGATCTGCCTGCCTCTGTAGGCTCCACCACTGGGGGCAGGGCACAGACAAACAAAAAGACAGCAGTAACCTCTACAGACTTAAATGTCCCTCTCTGACAGCTTTGAAGAGAGCAGTGGTTCTCCCAGCATGCAGCTGGAGATCTGAGAATGGGCAGACAGCCTTGTCAAGTGGGTCCCTGACCCCTGACCCCCGAGCAGCCTAACTGGGAGGCACCCCCCAGTAGGGGCAGACTGACACCTCATACGGCCGGGTACTCCTCTGAGACAAAACTTCCAGACGAATGATCAGACAGCAGCATTCGCAGTTCACAAAAATTTGCTGTTCTGCAGCCACCGCTGCTGATACCCAGGCAAACAGCATCTGGAGTGGACCTCTAGCAAACTCCAACAGACTTGCAGCTGAGGGTCCTGTCTGTTAGAAGGAAAATTAACAAAAAGAAAGGACATCCACACCAAAAACACATCTGTACATCACCATCATCAAAGACCAAAAGTAGATAAAACCACAAAGATGGGGAAAAAGCAGAGCAGAAAAACTGGAAACTCTAAAAAGCAGAGCACCTCTCCTCCTCCAAAGGAACACAGCTCCTCACCAGCAATGGAACAAAGCTGGATGGAGAATGACTGACGAGTTGAGAGAAGAAGGCTTCAGACGATCAAACGACTCTGAGCCACAGGATGAAATTCAAACCAAAGGCAAAGAAGTTAGAAACTTTGAAAAAAATTAAGACGACTGTATAACTAGAATAACCAATACAGAGAAGTGCTTAAAGGAGCTGATGGAGCTGAAAGCCAAGGCTCGAGAACTACGTGAAGAATGCAGAAGCCTCAGGAGCCGATGGGATCAACTGGAAGAAAGGGTATCAGTGATGGAAGATGAAATGAATGAAATGAAGTGAGAAGGGAACTTTAGAGAAAAAACAATAAAAAGAAATGAACAAAGCCTCCAAGAAATATGGGATTATGTGAAAAGACCAAATCTATGTCTGATTGGTGTACCTGAAAGTGACGGGGAGAATGGAACCAAGTTGGAAAACACTCTGCAGGATATTATTCAGGAGAACTTCCCCAATCTAGCAAGGCAGGCCAACATTCAGATTCAGGAAATACAGAGAATGCCACAAAGATACCCCTCGAGAAGGGCAACTCCAAGACACAAAATTGTCAGATTCACCAAAGTTGAAATGAAGGAAAAAATGTTAAGGGCAGCCAGAGAGAAAGGTCGAGTTACCCACAAAGGGAAGTCCATCAGACTAACAGCAGATCTCTTGGCAGAAACTCTACAAGCCAGAAGAGAGTGGGGGCCAATATTCAGCATTCTTAAAGAAAAGAATTTTCAACCCAGAATTTCATATCCAGCCAAACTAAGCTTCATAAGTGAAGGAGAAATAAAATACTTTACAGACAAGCAAATGCTGAGAGATTTTGTCACCACCAGGCCTGCCCTAAAAGACCTCCTGAAGGAAGCACTAAACATGGAAAGGAACAACCGGTACCAGCCACTGCAAAATCATGACAAATTGTAAAGACCATCAAGGCTAGGAAGAAACTGCATCAACTAACGAGCAAAATAACCAGCTAACATCATAATGACAGCATCAAATTCACACATAACAATATTAACTTTAAATGGAAATGGACTAAATGCTCCAATTAAAAGACACAGACTGGCAAATTGGATGAGGAGTCAAGACTCATCAGTGTGCTCTATTCAGGAAACCCATCTCACGTGCAGAGACACATATAGGCTCAAAATAAAAGGATGGTGGAAGATCTACCAAGCAAAAGGAAAACAAAAAAAAACAGGGGTTGCAATCCTAGTCTCTGATAAAACAGACTTTAAACCAACAAAGATCAAAAGAGACAAAGAAGGCCATTACATAATGGTAAAGGCATCAATTCGACAAGAAGAGCTAACTATCCTAAATATATATGCACCCAATACAGGAGCACCCAGATTCATAAAGCAAGTCCTGAGTGACCTACAAAGAGACTTAGATGCCCACACAATAATGAGGGAGACTTTAACACCCCACTGTCAATATTAGACAGATCAATGAGACAGAAAGTTAACAAGGATATCCACGAATTGAACTCAGCTCTGCACCAAGTGGAACTAATAGACATCTACAGAACTCTCCACCCCAAATCAACAGAATATACATTTTTTTCAGCACCACACCACACCTATTCCAAAATTGACCACATAGTTGGAAGTAAAGCTCTCCTCAGCAAATGTAAAAGAACAGAAATTATAACAAACTGTCAGACCACAGTGCAATCAAACTAGAACTCAGGATTAAGAAACTCACTCAAAACCATTCAACTACATGGAAACTGAACAACCTACTCCTGAATGACTATTGGGTACATACTGAAATGATGGCAGAAATAAAGATGTTCTTTAAAACCAACGAGAACAAAGACACAACATACCAGAATCTCTGGGACACATTCAAAGCAGTGTGTAGAGGGAAATTTATAGCACTAAATGCCCACAAGAGAAAGCAAGAAAGATCCAAAATTGAAACGCTAACATCACCATTAAAACAACTAGAAAAGCAAGAGCAAACACATTCAAAAGCTAGCAGAAGGCAAGAAATAACTAAAATCAGAGCAGAACTGAAGGAAATAGAGACACAAAAAACCCTTCAAAAAATTAATGAATCCAGGAGCTGGTTTTCTGAAAGGGTCAAAAAAATTGATAGACCATTAGCAAGACTAATAAAGAAGAAAAGAGAGAAGAATCAAATAGATGCAATAAAAAATGATGAAGGGGATATCACCACCGATCCCACAAAAATACAAACTACCATCAGAGGATACTACAAACACCTCTATGCTAATAAACTAGAAAACCTAGAAGAAATGGATAAATTCCTTGACACATACACCCCCCGAAGACTAAACCAGGAAGAAGTTGAATCTCTGAATAGACCAATAACAGGCTCTGAAATTGTGGTAATAATCAATAGCTTACCAAGAAAAAGAGTCCAGGACCAGATGGATTCACAGCCGAATTCTACAAGAGATACAAGGAGGAGCTGGTACCATTCCTTCTGAAATTTTTCCAACCAACAGAAAAAGAGGGAATCCTCCCTAATTCATTTTATGAGGCCAGCATCATCCTGATACCAAAGCTGGGCAGAGACACAACAGAAAAAGAGAATTTTAGACCACTATCCTTGATGAACATTGATGCAAAAATCCTCAATAAAATACTGGCAAACCGTATTCAGCTGCACATCAAATAGCTTATCCACCATGATCAAGTGGGCTTCATCCCTGGGATGCAAGGCTGGTTCAACATACATCAATCAATAAATGTAATCCAGCATATAAAGAGAACTAAAGACAAAAACCACATGATTATCTCAATACATGCAGAAAAGGCCTTTGAAAAAATTCAACAACTCTTCATGCTAAAAACTCTCAATAAATTAGGTATTGACGGGTCATATCTCAAAATAATAAGAGCTATCCATGACAAACCCACAGCCAATATCATACTGAATGGGCAAAAACTGGAAGCATTCCCTTTGAAAACTGGCACAAGACAGGGATGCCCTTTCTCACCACTCCTATTCAACATAGTGTTGGAAGTTCTGGCCAGGGCAATCAGGCAGGAGAAGGAAATAAAGGGTATTCAATTAGGAAAAGAGGAAGTCAAATTGATCTTGTTTGCAGATGACATGATTGTATATCTAGAAAACCCCATTGTCTCAGCCCAAAATCTCCAGAAGCTGATGGGAAACTTCAGCAAAGTCTCAGGATACAAAATCAATGTACAAAAATCACAAGCATTCTTATACACCAATAACAGACAAACAGAGAGCCAAATCATGAGGGAACTCCCATTCACCATTGCTTCAAAGACAATAAAATACCTAGGAATCCAACTTACAAGGGATGTGAAGGACCTCTTCAAGGAGAACTACAAACCACTGCTCAATGAAATAAAAGAGGATACAAACAAATGGAAGAACATTCCATGCTCATGGGTAGGAAGAATCAATATCGTGAAAATGGCCATACTGCCCAAGGTTATTTATAGATTCAATGCCATCCCCATCAAGCTACCAATGACTTTCTTCATAAACTTGGAAAAAACTACTTTAACGTTCAAATGGAACCAAAAAAGAGCCCGCATCGCCAAGTCAATCCTAAGCCAAAAAACAAAGCTGGAGGCATCACACTACCTGACTTCAAACTATACTACAAGACTACAGTAACCAAAACAGCATGATACTGGTACCAAAACAGAGATATAGACCAATGGAACAGAACAGAGCCCTCAGAAACAATGCTGCATATCTACAACTATCTGATCTTTGACAAACCTGAGAAAAACAAGAAATGGGGAAAGGATTCCCTATTTAATAAATGGTGCTGGGAAAACTGGTTAGCCAGATGTAGAAAGCTGAAACTGGATCCCTTCCTTACACCTTATACAAAAATCAATTCAAGATGGATTAAAGACTTAAACGTTAGGCCTAAAACCATAAAAACCCTAGAAGAAAACTTAGGCATTACCATTCAGGACATAGGCATGGGCAAGGACTTCATGTCTAAAACACCAAAAGCAATGGCAACAAAAGCCAAAATTGACAAATGAGATCTAATTAAACTAAAGAGCTTCTACACAGCAAAAGAAACTACCATCAGAGTGAACAGGCAACCTACAAAATGGGAGAAAATTTTGGCAATCTACTCATCTGACAAAGGGCTAATATCCAGAATCTACAATGAACTCAAACAAATTTACAAGAAAAAAACAAACAACCCCATCAAAAAGTGGGCAAAGGACATGAGCAGACACTTCTCAAAAGAAGACATTGATGCAGCCAAAAAACACATGAAAAAACGCTCATCATCACCGGCCATCAGAGAAGTGCAAATCAAAACGACAGTGAGATACCATCTTACACCAGTTAGAATGGCGATGATTAAAAAATCACGAAACAACAGGTGTGGAGAGGATGTGGGAAATAGTAACACTTTTACACTGTTGGTGGGACTGTAAACTAGTTGAACCATTGTGGAAGTCAGTGTGGCGATTCCTCAGGGATCTAGAACTTGAAATACCATTTGACCCAGCCATCCCATTACTGGGTATATACCCAAAGGATTATAAATCATGCTGCTATAAAGACACATGCACACATATGTTTAGTGCGGCACTATTCACAATAGCAAAGACTTGGAACCAACTCAAGTGTCCAAAAATGATAGACTGGATTAAGAAAATGTGGCACATATACACCATGGAGTACCATGCAGCCATAAAAAGTGATGAGTTCATGTCCTTTGTAGGGACATGGACGAAATTGGAAATCATCATTCTCAGCAAACTATAGCAAGGACAAAAAACCAAACACTGCATGTTCTCACTCATAGGTGGGAATTGAACAATGAGAACACATGGACACAGGAAGGGGAACATCACACTCTGGGGACTGTTGTGGGGTGGGGGGACGGGGGAGGGATAGCATTAGGAGATATACCTAATGCTAAATGACGAGTTAATGGGTGTAGCACACCAGCATGGCAGATGTATACATATGTAACTACCCTGCACATTTTGCACATGTACCGTAAAACTTAAAGTAGAATAATAATAAAATTAAAAAATAAAAAAAAGAGAAGGAACTGTAGAGCCAGACATGGTGGTACATGCCTGTATTCCTAGCTACTCAGGAGGATGAGGCAGGAGGATCTCTTGAGCCCAGAAGTTCAAGGTTGCAGTGTACTGCTATAGTGCCTGTGAATAGCCACTGAACTATAGCCTGGAAAGCAATAGAGAGACTTACATTCCCAAAATTTTGAAAAAAGAGAAAGGCCTGTATAGATTCATCTGTCTATCCCTGGGGCCTAGCACGTGGCCATCAAATACGATGCAATCACTCAAATACATGTATATGACACTCTACTAAAAGAGTGATAAAAGAGTGAATGCAATAGAAGATTAGAATGGAATAGGAAGCCAGAGCAAGAATATTGAGGGCTTGAAATGAAGCTCCTCGAATCTATAATTTCTGACATAGGCTATGACTCTACACCTTTGTGTGCCATGCAAAACCGAACAACTTCAACATTGGAGTAACTCCCCAAAATGTAGAAACTTTGAAAACCGTTCCTCCTTTAGTTCAGTGCCTGTACATTAAGTATTCAGCCTTTCTTAAAAAATATATTTGAGGAACTCATCGTTCCCAGGCACTCACTCCAATATGTTGCAAGCAATTTGATTGAAGTATTGCATATATCTTGGGCTTCAGACCAAGTGTGAGGAATTATACTCCATCAGAAAAATAATTGAGGCAGCTTAAAGTAATGGAAACTGGTGCTTTGGATTAAACCTGTCTCTTTCCATCTCTGTTTTTGGTGCCTGGATAATGCCTCTTGGGGGGAAAAAAGCACAGAGTATATAGTTTGAATACCTTGGAGTTAAAGAGGGAAGAATGGCAAAATGGAGAGGAGGTTGAACAAAATATGTTCTAGTCTTTAATTCGGGTCCTAAATGAGACCTAAAGAGCAACATACAAATAAAATCTTCAAACCAGGGGCACCCCACATGTCAGTATATTCCACTGCCACCGCCCAAGCTTAGAAGATCTGCCCTTTAGACTGTAATACAACTCAGGTTGAGCAAAATACCACGTACTCGATGGCTTAAACAACAAATACCTGTTTTCTCATGGTTCTGGAGTCTAGAAGTCCAAGGTCAAGATGTCAGGGTTGATTTTGCATAAGGGCTATCTTCCTGGCTTATAAATATCACCTTCTTACTGTGTTCTCACACGGCCTTTCCTCTGTGCACGCACGAAGAGAAAGAGAGCAACCTCTGGTTTCTCTTCCTCTTCTTATAATGACACCAGTTCTATTGCATTAGGGCCCCACCATTATGACCTCATTTAACCTTAATTATATCCCTAAAGGTTCTATCTCCAAATACAGTCACACTGAGGTTACAGCTTCAACATATGAATTTGGGGATTGAGGAGATATAATTCAGTTCATAACAGTATTATTAACCATACTTTGCTGATTAAAAAATAAACTGAATCTCAAAGAGGTTTAGTGATTTTCACATACTAGTAAGTAATAGAAGTCAAGACTAGAACTCAGAACTGTTAGCCCCTGGTCTTGCGTTCTTTGTATTATATTATGTTGCCTTATAAAATGAGTTAAGAATTGCTCCTTCTGTTTCTATTTTTTATTTGGGAGAATTTGTAGATAATTGGTTAAAAAAATACTTAAGGGTTTGGCAGAATTCACCAGTGAACCTATCTGGGTCTGATACTTTCTGTTTGGGAAGGTTATTAATTATTAATTCAATTTATTTAATAGACACATGCCTATTAAGATTATCTATTTCTCCTTGTGTGAGTTTTGGTAGATTTTTGTCTTTCAATGAATTGTCCCATTTCAAATAGATTATCAAATTTGTGGTCATAAAGCTGTTCATAATATTCCTTGGTTACCCTATTAATATTTATGGAATTAATAGTAATGGTACCTGTTTCATTTTAGATATTTTCTCTCTTTCTCTCTCTCTCTCTTTTTTTTTTTTTTTTTTGAGATGGAGTCTCACTCTGTCACCCAGGCTGGAGTACAGTGGCACGATCTTGGCTCACTGCAACTTCCACCTCCCGGGTTCAAGAGATTCTCCTGCCTCAGCCTCCTGAGTAGCTGGGATTACAGGCGTGCATCACCAAACCTGGCTAATTTGTAAATTTTTAGTAGAGACAGGGTTTCACCATGTTGATCAGGCTGGTCTCGAACCCCTGACCTCGTGATCCACCCACCTCAGCCTCCCAAAGTGCTGGGATTGCAGGCGTGAGCCACTGAACCCGGCCTTCTCTCTTTTTTCTCAGCTAACCTCACTAGAGGTTTATCAATTTTGTTAATCTTTTCAAAGAAACATTTAGCTTTATTGATATTCTCTGTTGATTTCTACTCTTTTATTATTTTATTGCTTATGCTTCTTTGGACTAAACCTAATCATTTTATAGTCTTTTAAGGTGGAAGCTCAGATGACTAATTTTAGATCATTATTTTCTAATATACACATTAAGTGCCATACATTTCCCTCTAATGACTGCTTTGGCTGTATGCAACAAAACTTGATGTGCTATATTTTCATCTTAATCTGATGCGAAATATTTTTAAATTTCTCAGAGCTCCTATTCTCCAGAGCTCTTATTCAACCTATGTGTTATTTAGAAGTGTTTTGTTCTATATCCTTGAGGAATCACCACACTGTCTTCCACAATGGTTGAACTAATTTACACTCCCACCAACAATGTAAAAGCATTCCTATTTCTCCACATCCACTCCAGCATCTGTTGTTTCATGACTTTTACCCAAAGGATTACAAATCATTCTATTATAAAGACACATGCACACGTGTGTTTATTGCAGGACTATTCACAAGAGCAAAGAGTTGGAACCAACCCCAAAGCCCATCAATGATAGACTGGATAAAGAAAATGTGGCACATATTCACCATGGAATACTATGCAGCCATAAAAAAGGATGAGTTCATGTCCCTTGCAGGGACATGGATGAACCCAGAAACCATCATTCTCAGCACATTAACACAGGATCAGAAAATCAAACACATGTTATCACTCATAAGTGGGAGCTGAACAATGAGAACACATGGACACAAGGAGGGGAACATCACACACTGGGGCATGTTGGGGGGTGGGGGTCTAGGGGAGGGATAACATTAGGAGAAATACCTAACGTAGATGATGGGTTGATGGGTGCAACAAACCACCATGGCATGTGTATACCTATGTAACAAACCTGCATGTTCTGCACATGTATCTCAGAACTTAAAGTATAATAACAAATAGAAGTGAGTTGTTTAATCTCTAAGTATTTTGAAGTTTTCTATCATTCTGTTATTTATTTCTAGTTTGATTCTATTAATATCTAAGAGAAGACATTGTATAATTTATATATTTTTTAAGTTTGTTATGGTTCCTTTTATGTCTGAAGTGTGACCAAATGTGAGCTAGAGAAGAAAGTATATTCAAGGTGGCTGGCAAGATGACTGAATAGGAACAGCTTTGGTCTGCAGCACCCAGTGAGATCAACTCAGAAGGCAGGTGATTTCTGCACTTCCAACTGAGGTATCTGGCTCATCTCATTGGGACTGGTTAGACAGTGGGTGCAGCCCACGGATGGCAAGCTGAAGCAGGGTTGGGTGTTGCCTTACCCAGGAAGTGCAAGGGGTTGTGGAACTCTCTCCCCTTGCCAAGGGAAGCTGTGAGAGACTGTGCCAGGAGGAACAGTGCATTCTGGCCCAGATACTATGCATTTCCCATGGTTTTCACAACCTGTAGACCAGGAGATTACCTCAGGTGCCTATGCCACCAGGGTCCTGGGTTTCAAGCATAAAACTGGGTGGCCTTTTGGGAAGACACTGAGCTAGCTGCAGGAGTTTGTTTCATAACCCAATGGCCCCTTGAATGCCAGTGAAACAGAACTGTTCACTCCCCTGGAAAGGGAGCTGAAGCCAGGGAACCAAGTGGTCTAGCTCAGCGGATCACACCCCCACAGAGCCCACCAAGCTAAGATCCACTGGCTTGAAATTCTCGCTGCCAGCACAACAGTCTGAAGTCAACTTGGGACACTCAAGGTTGGTGTGGGAAGGGGCATCTGCCATTACTGAGGCTTGAGTAGGCTGTTTTCCCCTCACAGTGTACACAAAGCCACCAGGAGTTTTGAACTGGGCAGAGCCCACTGCAGCTCCACAAAGCCACTGTAGCCAGACTACCTCTCCAGATTCCTCCTCTCTGGGCAGGGCATCTCTGAAAGAAAGGCAGCAGCCCCTGTCAGGGGCTTATAAATGAAACTCCCATCTCGCTGGGACAGATCACCTGTGTGAAGGGTCGGCTATGGGTGCAGCTTCAGCAGACTTAAATGTTCCTGCCAGCTGGCTCTGAGGAGAGCAGCAGATCTCCCAGCACAGCATTTGAGCTCTGCTAAGGGACAGACTGCCTCCTCAAGTGGGCCCCTGACCCTTGTGCCTCATGACTGGGAGACACCTCCCAGCAGGGGTTGACAGACACTTCATACAGGAGAGCTCTAGCTGGCAACTGGTGGGTGCCCCTCTGGGACAAAACTTCCAGAGGAAGAAACAGGCAGGAATCTTTGCTGTTCTGCGGCATCTGCTGGTGATACCAAAGTAAACAGGGTCTGGAGTACACTTCCAGCAAACTCCAGCAGACCTAGAGCAGAGAGTCCTGACTGTTAGAAGGAAAACTAACAAACAGAAAAGAATAGCATCAACATCAACAAAAAGGACGTTCATACAGAAACCCCATCCGAAGGTCACCAACATCAAAGACCAGAGGTAGATAAATCCACAAAGATGATGAAAAACCAGTGCAAAAGACTGAAAATCCCAAAAATCAGAATGCCTCTTCTCCTCCAAAAGATCAAAACTCCTCTCTAGCAAGGACATAAAACTGAACAGAGAATGAGTTTGATGAATTGACAGAAGTAGGCTTCAGAAGGTAGGTAATGAGAAACTCCTCTGAGCTAAAGGAGCATGTTCTAAAAAAATGCAAGGAAGCTAAAAACCTTGAAAAAAGGTTAAAGGAATTGCTAACTGGAACAACAGTTTATTGAACATAAATGACCTGATGAAGCTGAAAAACACAGCACTAGAACTTTCTGAAGCATACACAAGTATCCATAACCGAATTGATCAAGCAGACCAAAAGATATCAGAGATGGAAGATCAACTTAATGAAATAAAGTGTGAAGACAAGATTAGAGAAAAAAAGAATGAAGAGGAATGAACCAAGCCTCCAGGAAATATGAGACTATGTGAAAAGACCAAATCTACATTTGATTGGTTATACCTGAAAGTGGCAGGGAGGATGGAACCAAGTTGGAAAATACTCTTCAGGATAACATCCAGGAGAACTTCCCCAACCTAGCAAGACAGACCAACATTCGAATTCAAAAAATACAGAGAACACCACAAAGATACTCCTTGAGAAGAACAACCCTAAGACACATAATTTTCAGATTCACCAAGGTTGAAATGAAGGAAAAAATGTTAAGGGCAGCCAGGGAAAAAGGACAGGTTACCCACAAAGGGAAGTCCATCAGATTAACAGTGGATTTCTCTGCAGAAACCCTACAAGCCAGAAAAGAGTAATGGCCAATATTCAACATTCTTAAAAGAATTTTCAACCCAGAATATCATATCCTGGCAAACTAAGCTTCATAAGCGAAGGAGAAATAAAATCCTTTACAGAGAAGCAAATGCTGAGAGATTTTTGTCACCACCAGGCCCACCTTACAAGAGGTCCAGAAGAGAGCATTAAATTTGAATAGGAAAAACTGGTACCAGCCACTGCAAAAACACACCAAATTGTAAAGACCCTTGACACTATAAAGAAACTGCATCAACTAATGAGCAAAATAACCAGCTAGTATCATAATGACAGGATCAAATTCACATATAACAATATTAAACTTAAATATAAACGTGCTAAATGCCCCAGTTAGAAGACACATACTGGCAAATTGGATTAAGAGTCAAGACCCATTGGTGTGCTTTGTTGAGGAGACCTATCTCACGTGCAAACACACGTAGGCTAAAACCAAAGAAATGGAGGAATATTTACCAAGCAAATGGAAAGCGAAAAAAAAAAAAAGCAAGGACTGCAATCCTAGTCTCTGATAAAACAGACTTCAAACCAACAAAGATAACAAAGACAAAGAAGAGCATTACATAATGGTAAAGCAATCAGCACAATAAGAAGAGCTAACTATCTTAAATATATATGCACCCAATACAGGAGCACCCAGATTCATAAAGCAAGTCCTTAGAGACCTAGAAAGAGACTTAGACTCCCACATAATAATACTGGGAGATTTTAACACCCCACTGTTAATATTAGACAGATCAACAAGACAGAAAATTAGCAAGGATATTAAGGACTTCAACTCAGCTCTGGACCAAACAGTCCTAATAGACATCTACAGAACTCTCCACCCCAAATCAATGTAATATACATTGTTCTCAACACCACATTGCACTTATTTTAAAATTGACCACATAATTGGAAGTAAAACACTCCTCAGCAAATGCAAAAGAACAGAAATCATAACAGACAGTCTCTCAGACCACAGTGCAATCAAATTAGAACCCAGGATTAAGAAACCCACTCAAAACCATACAATTATGTGGAAACTGAACAATCTGCTCTCGAATGACTACTGGGTAAATAAAGAAATTACCGCAGAAATTAAGTTTCTTGAAATCAATGAGAACAAAGACACAACATACCAGAATCTCTGGAACATATCTATAGCACCGTTTAGAGGGAAATTTACAGCTCTAAATGCTCACATGAGAAAGCACGAAAGATCTAAAATCAACACCCTAACATCACAAATAAAAGAACTAGAGAAGCAAAAGCAACCAAATTCAAAATCTAGCAGAAGACAAGAAATAACTAAGATCAGAGCAGAAATGAAGGCGATAGAGACACCAAAATAACTTCAAAAAGTAAATGAATCCAGGAGCTGTTTTGATGAAGGATTAACAAAATAGATATACCCCTAGCCAGGCTAATAAAGCGGAAGAGAGAGAATAATCAAATAGACAAAATAAAAATTGATAACGGGGTGATCACCACTGATTTCACAGAAATAAAAACTACCATCAGAGAATACTATAAACACCTCAGGCAAATAAACTAGAAAATCTAGAAGAATTGGATACCTTCCTGAACACATACACCCTCCCAAGACTAAACTAGGAAAAAGTCGAATTCCTGAATAGACCAATAACAAGTTCTGAAATTGAGGTAGTAATTAACAACCTACCAACCAGAAAAAGGCCAGGAGCAGACGGATTCACAGCCGAATTCTACCAGAGGTACAAAGAGGAGCTGGTACCATTTCCTTTTCTATTTTTTTTATTATACTTTAAGTTTTAGGGTACACGTGCACAACGTGCAGGTTAGTTACATATGTATACATGTGCCATGTTGGTGTGCTGCACCCATTAACTCGTCATTTAACATTAGGTATATCTCCTAATGCTATCCCTCCCCCCTCCCCCCACCCCATAACAGGCCCCAGTGTGTGATGTTCCCCTTCCTGTGTCCATGTGTTCTTATTGTTCAATTCCCACCTATGAGTGAGAACATGCGGTGTTTGGTTTTTCGCCCTTGTGATAGCTTCCTGAGAATGAAGGTTTCCAGCTTCATCCATGTTCCTACAAAGGACATGAACTCTTCATTTTTTATGGCTGCATAACATTCCATGGTCTATATGTGTCACATTTTCTTAATCCAGTCTACCATTGTTGGACATCTGGCTTGGTTCCAAGTCTTTGCTATTGTGAATAATGCCACAATAAACATACGTGTGCATGTGCCTTTATAGCAGCATGGTTTATAATCCTTTGGGTATATACCCAGTAATGGGATGGCTGGGTGAAATGGTATTTCAAGTTCTAGATCCCTGAGGAATCGCCACACTGACTTCCACAATGGTTGAACTAGTTTACAGTCCCACCAACAATGTAAAAGTGTTCCTATTTCTCCACATCCTCTCCAGCACCTTTTGTTTCCTGACTTTTTAATGATCGCCATTCTAACTGGGGTGAGATGGTATCTCATTGTGGTTTTGATATGCATTTCTCTGATGGCCAGTGACGATGAGCATTTTTCATGTGTCTTTTGGCTGCATAAATGTCTTCTTTTAAGAAGTGTCTGCTCATATCCTTCGCCCACTTGTTGATGGGGTTGTTTGTTTTTTTCTTGTAAATTTGTTGGAGTTCATTGCAGATTGTGGATATTAGCCCTTGGTCAGATGAGTAGATTGCCAAAATTGTCTCCCATTCTGTAGGTTGCCTGTTCACTCTGATGGTAGTTTCTTTTGCTGTGTAGAAGCTCTTTAGTTTAATTAGATCCCATTTGTCAGTTTTGGCTTTTGTTGCCATTGATTTTGGTGTTTTAGACATGAAGTCCTTGTCCATGCCTATGTCCTGAATGGTATTGCCTAGGTTTTCTTCTAGGGTTTTTACGGTTTCAGGTCTAACATTTAAGTCTTTAATCCATGTTGAATTAATTTTTGTATAAGGTGTAATGAAGAGATACAGTTTGAGCTTTCTACATCTGGCTAGCCAGTTTTGCCAGCACCATTTATTAAATAGGAAATCATTTCCCCATTTCTTGTTTTTGTCAGGTTTGTCAAAGATCAGATGTTTATAGATATGCGGCGTTATTTCTGAGGGCTCTGTTCTGTTCCATTGGTCTATATCTCTGTTTTAGTACCAGTACCATGCTGTTTTGATTACTTGTAGTATAGTTTGAAGTCAGGTAGCATCATGCCTCCAGCGTTGTTCTTTTGGCTTAGGATTGACTTGGCGATGCAGGCTCTTTTATGGTTCCATATGAACTTTAAAGTAGTTTTTTCCAACTCTGTGAAGAAAGTCATTGGTAGCTTGATGGGGATGGCATTGAATCTGTAAATTACCTTGGGCAGTATGGCCATTTTCACGATATTGATTCTTCCTACCCATGAGCATGGAATGTTCTTCCATTTGTTTGTATCCTCTTTTATTTCATTGAGGAGTGGTTTGTAGTTCTCCATGAAGAGGTCCTTCACATCCCTTGTAAGTTGGATTCCTAGGTATTTTATTCTCTTTGAAGCAATTGTGAATGGGAGTTCACTCATGATTTGGCTCTCTGTTTGCCTGTTATTGGTGTATAAGAATCCTTGTGATTTTTGTACATTGATTTTGTATCCTGAGACTTTGCTGAAGTTGCCTATCAGCTTAAAGAGATTTTGGGCTGAGATGATAGGGTTTTTTAGATATGCAAACATGTCATCTGCAAACAGGGACAATTTGACTTCCTCTTTTCCTAATTGAATGCCCTTTATTTCCTTCTCCTGCCTGATTGCCCTGGCCAGAACTTCCAACACTATGTTGAATAGGAGTGGTGAGAGAGGGCATCCCTGTCTTGTGCCAGTTTTCAAAGAGAATCCTTCCAGTTTTTGAACATTCAGTATGATATTGGCTGTGGGATTGTCATAGATAGCTCTTATTATTTTGAGATATGTCCCATCAGTACCTAATTTATTGAGAGTTTTTAGCATGAAGAGTTGTTGAATTTTGCCAAATGCCTTTTCTGCATCTATTGAGATAAATCATATGTTTTCTTCTGTAAAACCTATTCCAAAAAATGGAAAAAGAAGGACTCATCTCTAACTCATTTTATGAAGCCAGCATCATCCTGATACCAAAACCTGGCAGAGACACAATAAAAAAAGAAAATTTTAGGCCAATATCCCTGATGAACATCAATGAGAAAATCTTCAATAAAATACTGGCAAACCAAATCCAGCAGCACATCAAAAAACTTATCCACCACTATCAAGTCGGCTTCATGCCTTGGATGCAAGGCTGATTCAACATACACAAATCAATAAACGTCATCCATCACATAAAGAGAACCAATGGAAAAAAACACGTGATCATCTCAATATATGTAGAAGAAACCTTCGATAAAATTCAACACCCCTTCATACTAAAAACTCTCAATAAACTAGGTTCTGATGAAACATATCTCAAAGTAATAAGAACTATTTATGACAAACCCACAGCCAATATCATACTGAATGGGCAAAACGGGAAGCATTGCCTGTGAAAACTGGCACAACACAAAGATACCCTCTCTCACCACTCCTATTCAACATAGTATTGGAAGTTCTGGCCAAGGCAATCAGGCAAGAGAAAGAAATAAAATTTATTCAAATAGGAAGAGAGAAAGTCAAATTGTCTCTGTTTTCAGATGACATGATTGTATATTTAGAAAACCCCATTACCTCAGCCCAAAAACTCCTTAAGCTGATAAGCAACTTCAGCAAAGTCTCAGGATACAAAATCAATGTGCGAAAATCGCAAGGATCCTTGTACACCAATAACAGACAAACAGAGAGCCAAATCATGAGTGAACTCCATTCACAATTGCTACAAAGAGCATAAAATACCTAGGAATACAACTTACAAGGGATGTGAAGAACTTCTTCAAAGAGAACTACAAACCACTGCTCAAGGAAATGAGAGGACACAAGCAAATGAAAAAATATTTCATGTTCATGGATATGAAGAATCAATATAGTAAATATGGCCATACTGCCCAAAGTACTTTATCGATTCAATGCTACCTCCATCAAGCTGCCATTGACTTTCTTCACAGAATTAGAAAAAACTACTTTAAATTTCATACACAACCAATAAGAGCCCATATAGCCAAGACAATCCTAAGCATAAAGAACAAAGCTGGAGGCATCAGGTTACTTGACTTCAAACTACGCTACAAGGCTACAGTAACCAAAACAGCATGGTAATAGTACCAAAACAGATATATAGACCAATAGAACAGAACAGAGGCCTCAGAAATAATGCCACAAATCTACAACCATCTGATCTTTGGCAAACTATACAAAAACAAGCAATGGGGAAATGATTCCCTAGTTAATAAATGGTGCTGGGAAACTAGCTAGCCATATGCAGAAAACTGAAACTGGACCCCTTCCTCACACCTTTTACAAAAATTAACTCAAGATGGACTAAACACTTAAATGTAAGGCCTAAAACCATAAAAAGTCTAGAAGAAAACTTAGGTAGTCCGTTTAGAACATAGGCATGGGCAAAGACTTAATGACTAAAACACCAAAAGCAATTGCAACAAAAGCCAAAATAAACAATATGAGATCTAATTAAACTATAGAGCTTCTGCACAGTGAAAGAAACTATTATTAGAGTGAACAGGCAACCTACACAGTGGGAGAAAATTTTTGAAATCGACAAAGGGCTAATATCCAGAATCTACAAGGAACTTAAACAAATTTACAATTAAGAAAATCCCTTCAAAAAGTGGGCAAAGAATATGAACAGGCACTTCTAAAAATAAGACATTTATATGGCCAATAAACATATGAAAAAAAGCTCATCATCACTGTCATTAGAAAAATGCAAATCAAAACCACAATGAGATATTATCTCACACCAATTAGAATGGTGATCATTAAAAATTCAGGAAACAACAGATGCTGGAGAGGATGTGGAGAAATAGTAATTCTTTCACACTGTTGCTGGGAATAGAAATTAGTTCAACCATTGTGGAAGACAGTGTGGCAATTCCTCAAGGATATAGAATCAGAAATACCTTTTGAGCCAGCAATCCCATTACTGGGCATATATACAAAGGATTATAAATTAATCTACTATAAAGACACATGCAAATGTATTTATTGCAGCACTATTTACAATGGCAAAGACTTGGAACAAACCCAAATGCCCATCAATGATAGATTGGAAAAAGAAAATGTGGCACATATACACCATGGAATACTATGCACCCATAAAAAAGAATGAGTTCATGTCCTTTGCAGGGACATGAATGAAGCTGGAAACCATCATTCTCAGCAAACTAAAAGAGGAACAGAAAACCAAATGCCTCATGTTCTCACTCATAAGTGGGAGTTGAACAATGAGAACACATGGACACAGAAAGGGGAACATCACACACCAGGACTTGTCAGAAGGGTGGAGGGCAGGGGGAGGATAGCATTAGAATAGATGGGCTGATGGGTGCGGCAAACCACCATGGCACTTGTATACCTAGGCACATTCTGCACATGTAACCCAGTACTTAAAGTATCATTAAAAAAAAAAAGAAAGTATATTTTACTGTTGTTGAATGAAGTATTCTATAGATGTCAACTGGATCCAATTGACTGATGGAGCTATTCAGCCCACTGATCTTCGTGCTGATTTTCTGCCTTATAGATCTGTCAAGAACTAATACACAGGGGTTGAAATCTGCCAATATAACAGTGGGCTTCTCAATTTTTCCTTGCAGTGCTATAAGTGTTTGCCTCACGTTCTTTGTTTTTATGCATATACGTAAGGATTTTTATGTCTTTATGAAGAAGTGAACCCTGGTAATGTTATATTATTAATGCCTCTCCTTATCATTATTAATTTTCCTTGTTCTGAATCTGCTTATTCTGAAATTAATGTTGCTACTCTAAGTGTCTTTATTTTTACTTACTTTTTTTAACTTTTATTTTAGATTTAGGGGAACATGTGCAAGTTTGTTATATAGGTAAATCGCATATCACAGGGCTTTGTTTGATATACATATTATTTTATTACCTAGGTAATAAGCATAATAGCCCATAGCCAGTTTTTCGGTTTTCACCTTCATCCCCCCTCCATGCTCAAGTAGGCCCAGTGTCTGTTCCTTTCTTTGTGTCCATATGCACTCAATGTTTATCTACCACTTATAAGTGAGAACATAAAGTATTTTATTTTCTGTTCCTGTGTAATATGTCAGTTCGCTTAGGATAATGGCCTACAGCTCCATCTTCGTTGCTACAAAGAACATGATCTAATTCTTGTATATGACTGTGTAGTATTCCATGATATATTTGTACCACATTTTAAAAATCCAGTCTAGCATTGATGAGCATTTAGGTTGATTTCATGTCTTTGCTTTTGTGAATAGTGTTTCAATGAAAATATGCATGCATGTGTCTTTATGGTAGAACAATTTATATTCCTTTTGGTATATACCCAATAATAGGTCGAATGGTAATTCTTCTGTGAGTACTTTGAGAAATCACCAAACTGCTTTCCACAATGGCTGAACAAATTTACATTCCCACCAGCAGTCTATAAGCATTCCTTTTTCTCCACAACCTTGCAAACAACTGTTATTTTTGACTTTGCAATAACAGCCATTCTGACTGATGTGAGATGATATCTCATCGTGGTTTTGAATTGCATTTATCTAATGGTTAGTGATGTTGAGTATTTTTTCATGTTTATTGGCTGCATGTCTGTCTTCTTTTGAGAAGTGTCTGTTCATGTCCTTTGCCCACTTTTTAAAGGGATTGTTTGGTTTCTACTTGTTAATTTGTTTTCGTTCTTTATAGATTGTGGATATTAGACCTTTGTTGGATGCATAGTTTGCAAATATTTCCTCCTGTTCTCTATGTTATCTGCTTACTCTGTTGATAGTTTCTATTGCTCTGCAGAGGCTCTTTCAGTAAATTACGTCCCATTTGTCAAATTCTGGTTTGTTGCAGTTGCTTCTGGCATCTTTATCATGAAATCTTTGCTAGGTCCTATATCCCAAATGGTATTTCTCAGATTATCCTTCAGGATTTTTATAGTTTTAGGTTTTACACTAAAGTCATTTTGAGTTATTTTTTGTATATGGTATGAATAAGGGGTCCAGTTTCTGTATTCTTCATATGTCTAGCCAGTTATCCCAGCAACATTTATTGAACATGGAGTTATTTCCCCATTGCTTATTTTTTTTTTGTCAAAGATTACTTTATTTTAAGTGTGTGGCATTATTTCTGGGCCCTCCCTCTATTCTATTCCTTTGCTCTATGTGTCTGTTTTTGACCAGTACCATACTGTTTTGGTTATCAAAGCATTGTAGTATAGTTTGAAGTCAGGTAATGTGATGTGGCTGGCATTGTATTTTTTGCTTAGGATTACATTGGACTTTTGAGCACTTTTTTTGGTTTCTTATGAATTTTAAAATAGAATTTTCTAGTTTTGTGAAGAATGTCTTTGATAGTTTGATGAGAATAGCATTGCATCTGTAAATTGCTTTGGGAAGTGAGGCCATTTTAAAAATATTGATTCCTGCAATCCATGAACATGTACTGTTTTTTCATTTGTTTCTGACATCTCTGATTTCTTTGAACAATGTTTTGTAATTCTCATTGTAGAGATCTTTCACCTCTCTGGTCAGATGTATTCCTAGGTATTTTATTCTTTTTGTGGTTTTTGTGAATGACACTGCATTCTTTTTTTTTCTTTTATTATTATACTTTAAGTTTAGTGTACATGTGCACATTTTGCAGGTTAGTACCATATGTATACATGTGCCATGCCGCTGCGCTGCACCCACTAACTCATCATCTAGCATTAGGTATATCTCCAAATGCTATCCCTCCCCCCTTCCCCCACTCCAGAACAGTCCCCAGAGTGTGATGTTCCCCTTCCTGTGTCCATGTGATCTCATTGTTCAATTGCCACCTATGAGTGAGAATATGCGCTGTTTGTTTTTTTGTTCTTGCGATAGTTTACTGAGAATGATGATTTCCAATTTCATCCATGTCCCTACAAAGGACATGAACTCATCATTTTTTATGGCTGCATAGTATTCCATGGTGTATATGTGCCACATTTTCTTAATCCAGTCTATCATTGTTGGATATTTGGGTTGGTTCCAAGTCTTTGCTATTGTGAATAGTGCCGCAATAAACATATGTGTGCATGTGTCTTTATAGCAGCATGATTTACAGTCCTTTGGGTATATACCCAGTAATGGGACGGCTGCATCAAATGGTATTTCTAGCTCTAGATCCCTGAGGAATCGCCACACTGACTTCCACAATGGTTCAACTAGTTTACAGTCCCACCAACAGTGTAAAAGTGTTCCTATTTCTCCACATCCTCTCCAGCACCTGTTGTTTCCTGACTTTTTAATGATTGCCATTCTAACTGGTGTGAGATGGTATCTCATTGTGATTTTGATTTGCATTTCTCTGATGGCCAGTGATGATGAGCATTTTTTCATGTGCTTTTTGTCTGCATAAATGTCTTCTTTTGAGAAGTGTCTGCTCATGTCCCTTGCCCACTTTTTGATGGGGTTGTTTGTTTTTTTCTTGTAAATTTGTTTGAGTTCATTGTAGATTCTGGATATTAGCCCTTTGTCAGATGAGTAGGTTGCAAAAATTTTCTCCCATTTTGTAGGTTGCCTGTTCACTCTGATGGTAGTTTCTCTTGCTGTCCAGAAGCTCTTTAGTTTAATTAGATCCCATTTGTCAATTTTGTCTTTTGCTATCATTGCTTTTGGTGTTTTAGACATGAAGACCTTGCCCATGCCTATGTCCTGAATGGTATTGCCTAGGTTTTCTTCTAGGGTTTTTATGGTTTTAGGTCTAAGTGCAATCAAACTAGAACTCAGGATTAAGAATCTCACTCAAAACCACTCAACTACATGGAAACTGAAAAACCTGCTCCTGAATGACTACTGGGTACATAATGAAATGAAGGCAGAAATAAAGGTGTTCTTTGAAACCAATGAGAACAAAGACACAACATACCAGAATCTCTGGGATGCATTCAAAGCAGTGTGTAGAGGGAAATTTATAGCACTAAATGCCCACAAGAGAAAGCAGGAAAGATCCAAAATTGACACCCTATCATCACAATCAAAAGAACTAGAAAAGCAAGAGCAAACACATTCAAAAGCTAGCAGAAGGCAAGAAATAACTAAAATCAGAGCAGAACTGAAGGAAATAGAGACACAAAAAACCCTTCAAAAAATTAATGAATCCAGGAGCTGGTTTTTTGAAAGGATCAACAAAATAGATAGACCACTAGCAAGACTAATAAAGAAAAAAAGAGAGAAGAATCAAATAGACGCAATAAAAAATGATAAAAGGGATATCACCACCGATCCCACAGAAATACAAACTACCATCAGAGAATACCAAAACAGCTCTACACAAATAAACTAGAAAATCTAGAAGAAATGGATAAATTCCTCAACACATACACTCTCCCAAGACTAAACCAGGAAGAATTTGAATCTCTGAATAGACCAATAACAGGATCTGAAATTGTGGCAATAATCAATAGTTTACCAACGAAAAAGAGTCCAGGACCAGATGGATTCACAGTCGAATTCTACCAGAGGTACAAGGAGGAACTGGTATCATTCTTTCTGAAACTATCCCAATCAATAGAAAAAGACAGAATCCTCCCTGAATCATTTTATGAGGCCAGCATCATTCTGATACCAAAGCCTGGCAAAGACACAACCAAAAAAGAGAATTTTAGACCAATATCCTTGATGAATATTGATGCAAAAATCCTCAATAAAATACTGGCAAAACGAATCCAGCAGCACATCAAAAAGCTTATCCACCATGATCAAGTGGGCTTCATCCCTGGGATGCAAGGCTGGTTCAATATACACAAATCAATAAATGTAATCCAGCATATAAACAGAACCAAAGACAGAAACCACATGATTATCTCAATAGATGCAGAAAAGGCCTTTGACAAAATTCAACAATGCTTCATGTTAAAAACTCTCAATAAATTAGGAATTGATGGGATGTATCTCAAAATAATAAGAGCTATCTATGACAAACCCACAGCCAATATCATACTGAATGGGAAAAAATGGAAGCATTCCCTTTGAAAACTGGCACAAGACAGGGATGCCCTCTCTCACCACTCCTATTCAACATAGTGTTGGAAGGTCTGGCCAGGGCAATTAGGCAGGAGAAGGAAATAAAGGGTATTCAATTAGGAAAAGAGGAAGTCAAATTGTCCCTGTTTGCAGATGACATGATTGTATATCTAGAAAACCCCATTGTCTCAGCCCAAAATCTCCTTAAGCTGATAAGCAACTTCAGCAAAGTCTCAGGATACAAAATCAATGTACAAAAATCACAAGCATTCTTATACACCAACAACAGACAAACAGAGAGCCAAATCATGACTGAACTCCCATTCACAATTGCTTCAAAGAGAATAAAATACCTAGGAATCCAACTTACAAGGGATGTGAAGGACCTCTTCAAGGAGAACTACAAACCACTCCTCAATGAAATAAAAGAGGATACAAACAAATGGAAGAACATTCCATGCTCATGGGTAGGAGGAATCAATATTGTGAAAATGGCCATACTGCCCAAGGTAATTTACAGATTCAATGCCATCCCCATCAAGCTACCAACGCCTTTCTTCACAGAATTGGAAAAAAACTACTTTAAAGTTCATATGGAACCAACAAAGAGCCTGCATCACCAAGTCAATCCTGAGCCAAAAGAACAAAGCTGGAGGCATCACACTACCTGACTTCAAACTATACTACAAGGCTACAGTAACCAAAACAGCATGGTACTGGTACCAGCATTGATCCAGATATAGATCAATGGAACAGAACAGAGCCCTCAGAAATAATGCCGCATATCTACAACTATTTGATCTTTGACAAACCTGAGAAAAACAAGCAATGGGGAAAGGATTCCCTATTTAATAAATGGTGCTGGGAAAACTGGCTAGCCATATGTAGAAAGCTGAAACTGGATCCCTTCCTTACACCTTATACAAAAATCAATTCAAGATGGATTAAAGACTTAGACATTGCATTCTTAATTTGACTCAACTTGAATATTGTTGGTGTATAGAAATGCTAATGATTTTTGTATACTGATTTTGTATTCTGAAACTTAGCTGAAATTGGTTATCATACCAAGGATCTTTTGGGCAGAGACTATATCAAGGATCATACCAAGGATCTTTGGGCAGAGATTTCTAGGTATAGAATCATATTATATGCAAACTGGGACCGTCTGACTTCCTCTCTTTCTATTCGGATGCTTTTTACTTCTTTCTCTTGTCTGATTGTACTGGCCAGGACTTTCCGTACTATATTGAATAGTATTGGTGAGAGTGGGCATATTTGTGTTGTTCTGGGTTTCAAGCAGAATGTTTCAAGATTTTTCTCATTCAGTATGGTATTGGCTGTGGGTTTAGTGTAGATGGCTCTTGTTATGTTGAAGTATATTCCTCCTTCAATGCCTAGTTTGTTGAGGGATTTTCAACATGAAGTGATGTTAAATTTTATCAGGAGATTATTTTGCATCTGTTGAGATAATCATTTGTTTTTTGTTTTTAATTCTCTTTATGTGACAAATCATATTTATTGATTTGCATATGTTGAATCAGTCTTGGATCACAGCGATAGCCTAGTTGATTATGATGGATTACCTTTTAGATGCATTGATGGATTCAGCTTGCTATTACTTTGTTGAGGATTTTTGCACGTACATTCATCAGAGATATTGGCCAGAATTTTTCTCTCTCTGTGTGTGTGTGTGTGTGTGTGTGTGTGTGTGTGTGTGTCTGTGTCTGTGTCTGTGTCTGCTAGGTTTTAGTATCAGGATGATGCTGGCCTCATAGAATGAGTTAGGAATGAATCCCTCCTCTTCCATTATTTGAAATAGTTTTGATAGAAATGCTACAAGCTCTTCTTTATAAATCTGGTAGAATTCAGCTGTGAATCTCTCTAGCATTGGGCTTTTTCTGGTTGGTAAGCTACTTTATACTGATTCAATTTCGGAACTCATTATTGTTCTGTTCAGGGATTCAATTTCTTCTTGGTTCAATCTTGGAAAGTTGTATGTTCCCAGGAATTTATTCATTTCTTCTAGATTTTCTAGCTTGTGTACATAGAGGTTTATGTAGAGGTCTCTGAGGGTTTTTTTTTTCTTTTGTACTTATGTGGGGTTAGTGGTAACATCTTCTCTTTCATTTTTAATTATGTTTATTTAGATATTTTCTTTTTTCTTTATTAGTCTAGCTAGTGGTCTATCTATCTTATTATTTGGATCTTCTCTAATTTTTTCTTTATTAGTCTAGCTACTGATCTACCTATCTTATTAATTCTTTCAAAAAACCAACTCCTGAATTTGTTTATCTTTTATATATATATATATTTTTTTACATCTCAATTTCCTTCAGTTCAGCTCTGATTTTCATTTATTGTCTTCTATCTTTGGGATTGATTTCCTTTTGTTTCTCTACCTCCACTAGGTGTTATGTTAGGTTTTTAATTTGACATATTACTAACTTTTCGATTTGGGTGTTTAGTGCTATAAACTGTCCTCTTAACAGTGCCATAGCTGTGTCCCAGAGATTCTGGTATGCTTTATTTTTGTGAGTTTTTGACTCTGATTATGTTTCTAATACTGTCAGTGGAGAGGTGAAATCTAACACTATGATCATGTGGTTATCTGAATCTCTTCCTAGGTCTCTAGGAACTTACTTATTAATATAGGTTGTCCTGTATTGGATGCATATATATTTAGGCTAGCTAATTCTTCTTGTTGAAATGAGCCCTTTACCATTACGTAATGCCTTTCTTTGTCTTTTTTGATCTTTCTTGGTTTAAACTCTGTTTTGTCTAAAATTAAAATAGCAAGCCCTACTGTTTTCTGTGTTCTGTTTGCTTGGTAGATTTTTTTTTCCATCCGTTTACTTTGAGCCTATGGGTGTCAATGCATGTGAGACAGCATACCATTGGGTCTTGCTTCTTTTTTCAACTTATCACTCTTTGCCTTTTAAGTGGGGTGTTTTCCCTGTTTGCATTCAAGGTTAGCATTGATATTTGCAAATTTGACCTTGTCATCATGCTGTTAGCTGGTGATTATGCAGACCTGTTTGTGTGGTTGTTTTATAGTGTCACTGGTCTATATATTTCAGTGTGATTTTGTAGTGGCCAGTAACCGTCTTTCTTTTCGGTATTTAACACTCCCTTCAGGACCTCTCGTAAGGCAAGTCTGGTGGTAATAAGTTCCCCCAAAATTTGTTTATCTTAAAAACATCTTATTTCTTCTTCATTTATGAAGTTTAGTTTGGCTGGATATGAAATTCTTGGTTGAAATTCATTTTATTTAATAGTGTTGAGGTGGGGAGGTTCCAAGATGGCTGAATAGGAACAGCTCCAGTCTACAGCTCCCAGCATGAGTGATGTAGAAGACAGGTGATTTCTGCATTTCAAACTGAGGTAGTGGGTTCATCTCACTGGGGCTTGTCAGACAGTGGGTGCAGCCCATGGAGCAGCACAGGGAATTGCCTGACCAAGAAGTGCAAGGGGTCAGGGAATTCCCTTTCCTAGCCAAGGGTAGCTGTGACAGACGGTACCTGGAAAATCGGGACACTCCCACCCTAATACTGTGCTTTTCCAATAGTCTTAGCAAATGGCACACCAGGAGATTATATCCTGAGCATGGCTCAGAGGGACCCACACCCATGGAGCCTCACTCACTGCTAGCACAGCAGTCTGAGATCGAACTGCAAGGTGCAGCAAGGCTGGTGGAGGGGAGTCCACCACTGCTGAGGCTTAAGTAGGTAAACAAAGAGGCCGGGAAGCTTGAACCGGGTGGAGCCCACTGCAGCTCAAGGAGGCCTGCCTGCCTCTGCAGACTCCACCTCGGGGCCAGGGCATAGCTGAACAAAAGGTAGCAGAAACTTCTGCAGACTTAAACGTCCCTGTCTGACAGCTCTGCAGAAGGTAGTAGTTCTCCCAGCATGGAGTCTGGGATCTGAGAATGGACAGACTGCCTACTCAAGTGGGTCCATGACCCCCATGTAGCCTAACTGGGAAACACCTCCCAATAGGGGCTGACTTGACACCTCATACAGCTGGATGCCCCTCTGAGACAAAGCTTCCAGAGGAAGGATCAGGCAGCAATATTTGCTTTTCTGCAATATTTGCTGTTCTCCAGCCCCTGCTGGTGCAACTCAGGCAAATGGGATCTGGAGGGGACTTCCAGCAACAGACATGCAGCTGAGGGTCGTGACTGTTAGAAGGGAAACTAACAAACAGAAAGGACATCCACACCAAAACCCCATCTGTACGTCACCATCATCAAGGACCAAGGTAGATAAAACCACAAAGATGGGGAGAAAACAGAGCAGAAAAGCTGAAAATTCTAAAAACAAGAGTGCCTCTTCTCCTCAAAAGTAGTGCAGCTCCTCGCCAGTAACGGAACAAAGCTGGATGGAGAAGGACTTTGACGAGTTGAGAGAAGAAGGCTTCAGATGATCGGTAATAACAAACTTCTCTGAGCTAAAGGAGGATGTTTGAACCCATCGCAAAGAAGCTAAAAACCTTGAAAAAAGATTAGATGAATGGCTGACTAGAATAAACAGCATAGAGAAGACTTTAAATGACTTGATGGAGCTGAAAACCATGGCACGGGAACTACGTGACACATGCATGAGCTTCAGTAGCTGATTTGATCAAGTGGAAGAAAGTGTATCAGTGCTTGAAGATCAAATGAATGGAATGAAGCAAGAAGAGAAGTTTAGAGAAAAAAAGAGTAAAAAGAATGAACAAAGCCTCCAAGAAATATGGGACTATGTGAAAAGACCAAATCTATGTCTGATTGGTGTACCTGAAAGTGATCGGGAGAATGGAAACAAGTTGGAAAACACTCTTCAGGATACTATCCAGGAGAACATCCCCAACCTGCAAGGCAGGCCAACATTGAAATTCAGAAAATACAGAGAACCCCACAAAGATACTCCTCAAGAAGAGCAACTCCAAGACACATAATTGTCAGATTCAACAAAGTTGAAATGAAAGAAAAAATGTTAAGGGCAGCCAGAGAGAAAGGTCAGGTTACCCACAAAGGGAAGCCCATCAGACTAACAGCCCAACAGACTAACTAAACATGGAAAGGAACAACTGATACCAGCCACTGCAAAACATGCCAAATTGTAAAGTCCATCAATGCTAGGAAGAAACTGCAGGCACTAATAAGCAAAATCACCAGCTAAAATCATAATGACAGGACCAAATTCACACATAACAATATTAACCTTAAATGTAAATGGGCTAAATGCTCCAATTAAAAGACAGAGACTGGAAAACTGGATAAAGAGTCAAGACCCATCAGTGTGCTGTATTCAGGAAACCCATCCCATGTGCAGAGACACACATAGGCTCAAAATAAAGGGATGGAGGAAGATCTACCAAGCAAATGGAAAACAAAAAAAAAGCAGGGTGGCAATCCTAGTCTCCGATAAAACAGACTTTAAACCAACAAAGATCAAAAGAGACAAAGAAGGCCATTACATAATGGTAAAGGGATCTATTCAACAAGAAGAGCTAACTATCCTAAATATATATGCACCCAATACAGGAGCACCCAGATTCAAAAAGCAAGCCCTTAGAGACCTACAAAGAGACTTAGAGTCCCACACAACAATGGAAGACTTTAACACCCCACTGTCAACATTAGACAGATCAATGAGGCAGAAAGTTAACAAGGATATCCAGGAATTGAACCCAGCTCTGCATCAAGAAGACCTAATAGACATCTACAGAACTCTCCACCCCAAATCAACAAAATATACATTCTTCTCAGCACCACATCACACTTATTCCAAAATTGACCACATAGTTGGAAGTAAAGCAGTCCTCAGCAAATGTAAAAGAACAGAAATTATAACAAACTGTCTTCAGACCACACTGCAATCAAACTAGAACTCAAGATTAAGAAACACACTCAAAACTGCTCAACTACATGGAAACTGAACAACATGCTCCTGGATGACTATTGGGTACACAACGAAATGAAGGCAGAAATAAAGATGTTATTTGAAACGAATGAGAAAAAAGACACAACATACCATAATTTCTGGGACACATTTAAAGCAGTGTGTAGAGGGAAATTTATAGAACTAAATGCCCACAAGAGAAAGTAGGAAAGATCTAAAATTGACACCCTAACATCACAATTAAAATAACTAGAAAAGCAAGAGGAAACACATTCAAAAGCTGGCAGAAGGCAAGAAATAACTAAGATCAGAGCAGAAATGAAGGAGATAGAGACACAAAAAAACCCTTCAAAAAATCAATGAACCCAGGAGCTGGTTTCTTGAAAATATAACAAAATTGATAGGCCACTAGCAAGACCAATAAAGAAGAAAAGAGAGAAGAATGAAATAGACCCAATAAAAAATGATAAAGGGGATATCACTACCTATCCCACAGAAATAAAACTACCATCAGAGAATACTATAAACACCTCTATGCAAATAAACTAGAAAATCTAGAAGAATTGGATAAATTCCTGGACACATACTCCCTCTCAAGACTAAAACAGAAAGAATTTGAATCCCTTAATAGAACAATAACAGGCTCTGAAATTGAGGCAATAATTAATAGCCTACCAACCAAAGAAAGCCCAGGACCAGACAGAATCACAGCTGAATATTACCAGAGGTAAAAAGAGGAGCTGGTAGCATTCCTTCTGAAACTATTCCAATCAATAGAAAAAGAGGGAATCCTCCCTATCTCATTTTATGAGGCCAGCATCATCCTGATACCAAAGCCTGGTGGAGACACACACACAAAAAAGAGAATTTTAGACCAATATACCAGATGCACATCAATGCAAAAATCCTCAATAAAATACGGGCAAACCAAATCCAGCAGCACATCAAAAGCTTATCTACAACGATCAGGTTAGCTTCATCCCTGGGATGCAAGGCTGGTTCAACATACACAAATCAATAAATGCAATCCATCATATAAGCAGAACCAAAGACCTGATTATCTCAATAGATGCAGAAAAGGCCTTTGACAAAATTCAGCAGCCCTTCATGCTAAAAACTCTCAATAAACTAGGTATTGATGTGATGTATCTCAAAATAATAAGAGCTATTTATGACAAACCCACAGCCAATATCATACTGAATGGGCAAAAACTGGAAGCATTCCCTTTGAAAACTGGCACAAGACAGGGATGCCCTCTCTCACCACTCCTATTCAACATAGTGTTGGAAATTCTGGCCCGGGCAATCAGGCAGGAGAAAAAAAAAAGGGTATTCATTTAGGAAAAGAGGAAGTCAAATTGTCCCTGTTTACAGATGACATGATTGTATATCTAGAAAACCCCATTGTCTCAGCCCAAAATCTCCTTAAGCTGATAAGCAACTTCAGCAAAGTCTCAGGATACAAAATCAATGTGCAAAAATCACAAGGATTCATTTACACCAATAACAGACAAACAAAGAGCCAAATCATGAGTGAACTCCCATTCACAATTGCTTCAAAGAGAATAAAATACCTAGGAATCCAACTTACAAGGGATGTGAAGGACCTCTTCAAAGAGAACTACAAACCACTGCTCAATGAAATAAAAGAGGGCACAAACAAATGGAAGAATATTCCATGCTCATGGATAGGAAGAAACAATATCGTGAAAATGGCTATACTGCCCAAGGTAATTTATAGATTCAATGCCATCCCCATCAAGCTACCAATGACTTTCTTCACAGAATTGGAAAAAACTACTTTAAAGTTCATATGGAATCAAAAAAGATCCTGCATTGTCAAGACAATCCTAAGCCAAAAGAACAAAGCTGGAGGCATCATGCTACCTGACTTCAAACTATACTACAAGGCTACAGTAACCAAAACAGCATGGTACTGGTACCAAAGCAGAGATGTAGACCAATGGAACAGAACAGAGCCCTCAGAAATAACACCACACATCTACAACCATCTGATCTTTGAGAAACCTGACAAAAACAAGAAATGGGGAAAGGATTCCCTATTTAATAAATGGTGTTGGGAAAACTGGCTAGCCAGATGTAGAAAGCTCAAACTGGATCCCTTCCTTATACCTTATACAACAATTAATTCAAGATGGATTAAAGACTTACATGTTAGACCTAAAACCATAAAAACCCTAGAAGAAAACCTAGGCAATACCATTCACGACATAGGCATGGGCAAGGACTTCATATCTAAAACACCAAAATCAATGGCAACAAAAGCCAAAATTGACAAATGGGATTTAATTAAACTAAAGAGCTTCTGCACAGCAAAAGAAACTACCATCAGAGTGAACAGGCAACCTAGAGAATGGGAGAAAATTTTTACAATCTGCCCGTCTGACAAAGGGCTAATATCCAGAATCTACAAAGAAATTAAACAAATTTACAAGAAAAAATCAAACAACCCCATCAAAAAGTGGGCAAAGGATATGAACAGACACTTCTTAAAAGAAGACAATTTATGCAGCCAAAAGACACATGAAAAAATGCTCATCATCAGTGGCCATCAGACAAATGCAAATCAAAACCACAACGAGATACCATCTCACACCAGTTAGAATGGCTATCATTAAAAAGTCAGGAAACAGCAGGTGCTGGAGTGGATGTGGAGAAATAGGAATACCTTTACACTGTTGGTGGGACTGTAAACTAGTTCAACCATTGTGGAAGACTGTGTGGTGATTCCTCAAGGATCTAGAACTAGAAATACCATTTGAGCCAGCCATCCCATTACTGGGTATATACCCAAAGGATTATAAATCATGCTACTGTAAAGACACATGCACACGTATGTTTATTGTGGCACTATTCACAATAGCAAAGACTTGGAACGAACCCAAATGTCCATCAATTATAGACTGGATTAAGAAAATGTGGCACATCATGGAATACTATGCGGCCTTTAAAAAGATGAGTTCTTGTTTTTGTAGGGACATGAATGAAGCTGGAAACCATCATTCTGAGCAAACTATGGCAAGGACAGAAAACCAAACACCAGATGTTCTCATTCATAGGTGGGAATTTAACAATGAGAACACCTGGACACAGGATGAGGAACATCACACACTGGGGCCTGCCATGGTGTGGAGGAGGGTGGAGCAATAGCATTAGGAGATATACCTAATGTAAATGACGACTTAACGGGTGCAGCACACCAACATGGCACACGTATACATATGTAACAAACCTGCACATTGTGCACATGTGCCCTAGAATTTAAAATATAATTTAAAAACCCATTTACAAATAAATAAATAAATAAGAGTGTTGAACATAGTCCCCCAATATCTTCTGGTTTGTATGGTTTCTGCTGAAAGGCATGCTGTTAGCCTGAAGGGGTTCCCTTTGTAAGTGCCTTGCCCCTTCTCTCTAACTGCCTTTTACGTTTTTACCTTGGAGAATTTGATGACTACGTGTCTTGCAGATGGCTGTCTTGTGAAGTATTTTGCAGAGGGTCTCTGCATTTTCTGAATTTGAAGCTGGCCTCTCTAGACAGGTTGGCTAAATTTTCATGGACGATATTCTAATACATGTTTTCCAAGTTGCTTACTTTTTCTCACTCTATTTTAGGGATGTTTCAGAGGTTTTCTTCATTCTTATTTAAGTCTTTTTTCTTCATTTTTTTCTGACAGTTATTTCAGAGAACTGGTCTTCAAGCTCTGAGATTCATTTCTCACCTTGCTTAATCCTGTTGCTAATGCTTTTGATTGCATTCTGAAACTCTTCAAGTGAGTTTTTCAGTTCTGTTAGATAAATTTGGTTACTTCTTAAGATGACCATTTTATCTTTCATTTTCTGTATCATTTTATTTTATTCCTTAGAACCCTTGGATTGGGTTTCTACTTTTTCCTGAATGATCTTTGTTCCTATACACATTCTGAATCCTATTTCTGTCATTCCAGATATTTCAGCCTGGTTAAGAAACATTGCTGGGGAACTAGTGTGGTCATTTTGAGGTAAGAAGACTCTGTGGATTTTAGAATTGCCAGAATTTTGCACTGGTTCTTTCTCATCTGTGTAGGCTGATGTTCCTTTCATCTTTCAATTTGCTGTCTTTTTTATTTTTTGTATCTTCTTTTATGTTCTTGGGGTTTCTATTGTGTTATAACATGGATTCCATTGAGTGGCTTCATTTCTGAAAGATTTTAGGGGGCCAAGGCTCAGTTCAGCACACCTGGGCTGTGTGATCTCACTCTAGGGGGCTGCTTTTAGGCCCACCATTTTGTTCTCTGGCCCCTTGAAATTAGAAACCTGCTGTTCTTGGGGGGTGGCCATGGTGGTCTCCAACTGCTGGCCACAAGACTCTAATGGGTGCTGCCAGCCAAAGTGCTTCATCAGATGCTGGCTGTGATCTTTCACACATGCCAGCAGTAGAAACACAGTGGGGTCCACACTCATCAGGTGGAGCAGGTTGTTGGTGAACACAGTGCTGCCAGATTCTGTGATGTTCACAGTGACAACAGTGGTGGCATGGGGGGCCAAGGCCACTGATGGCTGCTGTTCACACATTCACACAGGCAGTATTGGTGTCATGGTATGGGTGGTGGGACTGTTGGTGGTCTCTGTGCATGCATTCACCCAAGTAGCAGCATCAGCACTGGGACAGGGTGCTAGTGAGTGCAGGGCTGGCAGCCTCTATGCATGCCTTCATGCCATTGGCTTTGGCAACATGGGACTAGCCTTCATACATGGGTTCACATTGGCAGCAGTGGTGGCACAGGTTTGGGGGGCACTGGCCTTTCTGTGTGCATTCAGGTTCACAATGCCAGTGCAGCAGGGGGTGGTGTGCTGCCCTCACACCATCAGCAGTTGTGTGCTGGGGTGCATGTGCAAACATGCACCATCCAGGGAAGAGTAGTGAGGTCCATGTGCTCATGCACCAGTAAATTAATGAGGGGTGGCCATGCGTGAATGTGTGTTGGCAAAGTGGTACAGGGGAGGCTTCAGTAGGGGGAGGGTACAGGTGAGCTGCTATGCATTGATGGCAGTCACTCTGCTGGAGCTCTCTGAAGGTCAGGCGTGGTTTGCCAGTACAGGATCTATGTTGAGGGCCCCTAGGAAGCACTGACATTGGGCATCTGAGACTGCATTGCAAGTAGGCATGGCTTGGCTGAGGCCCTGGAAAATAACAGCAGACGGGGGTGCTGATGTTGGACTGACCCCATCTTACAGGTAAGATTGTCCTGTTCTGTTCAAGTCCAATCATTTCCCTAAGGCTAAAGTCTCCTAGGGGAGCATGGTGAGCCTTTGGAAGTGGGCATCCCAGGCCATGCTCCACTGCAAATGTTCTCACAACAAACCCCCTGAGCTCTTCACAGGTTAGAGTCCTGTCCCTCTCATCTCTCTAAGCAGCTTTGCCTGCCAGCTCGAGTATCCATTGGGTCATGGGATTTCCTGCTGCCAGGATTCCAGAGATCTGTGGAGACAGGATATCTCTCCTTGCCTGTTCAACTTACCCCTTTCCCAGGAGACGTTGAGAGCTAGGAATGAGTCCTGGTGTGCAGTAGCCCCGTGAAAGGTTTTTAGCTTCCTCTCCCTTTAACCCAGCATCTGTGTCCTCCCTCTGTCCACTCTCAATGCCTTGCCTCCAAAGATCAAGTTGGAGTGCCCCAGTCCTGATATCCTGGTTCCTCAGTGGCAGATGTTCCTCCTGGCTGCATCTAGTCAGCCATCTTGCCCACTCTCCATTCAGCTTTCTTTTGATTAGTGGTAACATGGTATCTTTCTCTATCCCTTTACTTTTTATCTATCTGTGTATTTATAAATAAAGTGGGTTTCCTGTAGATAACATATAGTTGGAGTCTTCTTCTGTTATCCACTCTGACAGTCTCTGACTTTTATTTGGGATAGTTAGACCATTGACATTCAAAGTCACTATTTATATTGTTGGTTTAATATCGACCACATTTTTTACTGTTTTTCTATTTTTTGCCTTTATTTTTTTCCACTTTTTTACTGCTCTTTCTGGTTTTAAATGAGCACTTTATATGATTCCTTTCTATCTCTTTTCCTAGCATATAAGTTATACTTATTTTTTCACTGTTTTTATTGGTTGCCCTAGAATTCACAATATACATTTACAACTAATCTAAGTATACTTTTAAATAACACTGTACCATTTCATGGGTAGTACAAATATCGCATAACAGAGCTTAAACAATTTATTTATTTTAATTTAATTTTTTTTGAGACAGAGTCTCGCTCTGTTGCCCAGGCTGGAGTGCAATGGCACAATCTCGGCTCACTGCAACCTCCACCTCCCAGGTTCAAGTGATACTCCTGCCCCAGCCTCCTGAGTAGCTGGGATTACAGGCACATGCCACCATGCCTGGCTAATTTTTGTAATTTTTTTAGTAGAGACAGGGTTTCACCATGTTGGTCAGTCTGGTCTTAAACTCCTGACCTTGTGATCCACCCGCCTCAGCCTACCAAAGTGCTGGGATTATAGGCGTGAGCAACTGTGCTTGGCCCATAATATATAATCTTCAATTACAATGTTGCTATTTATTTATTAGCTAAACTAAGAATACAAAAATAAATCTTATTTTACCTTCATTTATTCTTTTATTAATGTTCTTCCTATCTTTATGTAGATCCAAGTTTCTGACCTGTATTATTTTCCCTCTTTCTGAAGAACTTATTTAACATTTCTCACACTCACAAGGCAGGTTAACTGGTGACAAATTCCCTTCATTTTTGTTTGTCCAAGAAAGTACTTTTTCAGTTTTGAAGTGTAATGTCACTGGGTGCAGAATTCTATGTCCATGGGGTTTTTTTTCTTTCAATACTTTAAATATTTCATTATTTCAAGATTTTTCCTTTGACTTTGATTTTTTGTAGTTTGATTCCGATCTGCCTAAAAAAAAGATTTTTTTTTTTTTTTTTATCCTGCTTCGTATTCACTGAGCTCCCTACATCTGTGGTTTGGTGACTTTCATTAGTTTTGGAAAGTCCCCAGCCATTGTTACTTGAAATATTTTTTCTGTTTCTCTCTTATCCTTCTGATATTTGCATTATGTAAATGTTGCACATTTTGTAATTGTCCCACAGTTCTTGTGTATTCCATTCTGCCTCTTTTGTTTTTAATTTTCTCTTCATTTCAGTTTTGGCCATCTCTCTTGACATTTGTTCAAGCTCATTATTTTTTTTCTTTGCTCTGTCCTATTAATGAGTCTATCTATATTTCTTCATTTCTGTTATAGTGGTTTTGATTTCTACCACTTCCTTTTTATTATTTCCAAGAGTTTCCACCTCTCTGCTTATATTACCTATCTGTTCTTCCATGTTATCCACTTTTTCCATTAAATTCCTTAGCATATTCTATTTCATTTAAATTCCCAGCCCTATAATCTCAACATCTTTGTTACATCTAAGTTTGAATCTGGTGTTTACCCTGTCTCTTCAATCTGTGTTTTTTGTCATTTTGTATGCTTCTGTAGTTTTTTGTTTTTGTTAGTTAGACATGATGTAGTTGGTAAAAGGAACTGAGGTAGATAAGCCTTTAGTGTGAGATTTTATGTTTATCTGGCTAGGGATTAGACTGTGTTTACTGTTTTCAATAGCTGTAGATGTTGAAGGTTAAAATTATTCCTCTTAGTTGCCTTTGGGTTTTCCTACAGACTTCTCAAATAAGATCTGAGACATGCAGTTATTTCAGTTATACTCCCCTGTTGTTATACAGGAACCTTACAGATATGGTGGGAAGTATTCTATAGTCTTATAATTAGGCTTTAGCCTTTAATGAGCCTGTACCCCAGGACTGTGACCTTCACAAGCACTTCTCAGCTTTTTTCTTCTTCAGGCAAGACAGGAAGGATAAAGGGGACTGGAGTTGGGTATTTTCCTTCCCCCAGGTCAGCTAGACTCTCATAGAACTCCAACCATTTAGTCTCTGGTAGAATAGCTTCCTTTGCAGGCAGACCTTTTCACAGAGAGAAGAATGCTCCAGGTGCATTTCAAGATAGCTACTTTCCCCATCCACTTGCAGAAAGAACAAGAAGACTATTCTCAGATCTTCACTATAGAACGTAGTAGGGCTCCTGGAGATAAAATTCATGAAAATGTGAGGGCTCCTCTAAAACTGCCCTCTTCTGGAGTTTTTACTATCAAGCTTGTCCACACCATGCCTCCAGCAATTTTTCAATTACAGTTTGTTTTTCTACCCTGATACTGGCTCCAGTGGTAATTTCTGCTCCTGAGCTTCTGCTTCAGTAAGCTGTGGTTCTCTTTAGCTGCCTATGTGCTCAATTTAGGGAATCGTGGTTTTCCCTGTGACCTCAGCTCTCTGATTCATCTGAGAAGAGTTGCTGATTTTTCATTTCTTCTTCTTTCCTCATTATGAGGATGGGAATGATAAATTCCAAATGCTTTACATGCTGGAGTAGACACAGAAGTATCAGTTGCCTTAACATACAAGGTCTTGTTTTTTCCATTTCCATCTGTTTTCACCTCTGTGCCCTTTAGCTTCCTCTTAGAATCCCTAGTCCTAGCAAGTCTTCAAGTCTGTCCTGCTTTGTTTTGAATCCCCTTCACTCCACACTTTACCTAGTCTCAGGTCAAAACCGCCCATGCTTCACCATCAACATCTACCTCTTTGTTGAAGCTACAATTAAAACATTTATGCTGCTCCATTATTATGGTTTTGACTCAAGTCCAAATAAGTAGCTATGCCCATGTATATGTTGCAAGACTCTGTTGACAGTTTTATATTTTCCCATAGAATCTCACATATAGTAGGTATGCCATAAATGGGGAATTTCTTTAAAAGTTTTTTTTTTCCTAAAGATTAAAGCAAATGCTGTAATGTGTATGATCAATTCCACAGGTTTGGAGAGAGCATCATGTTTTAGAATGACCAAGAAAGGCTTCATAATCAAGCCAAAATTGAATCCTGCCCTGAAGGATGAATAGGATTTTTATTAATTGAGAGGAGAATAAAATGGCATTCCAAATTTGAGGTACAACATGAGTAAAAGTGGTGAGACAGAATAAGAAGAAAAATATCTGCTTCTAAGGGCTCCGGTCAGCCAACTAAACTTCCTTTTATAATTATGTATGAGAAATGGAAACTACTTCTCCTCAATTAAATATAAATTAATTCAGAAAAGACCAACCACAATTTGACCACTTGAGGCTCCCCAGCTAACAGTGGGCCTTAAAATAATATTTTTTTATATTTTTAAAATTTCATTAGCTTTAGGGGTACAAGTGGTTTTTGGTTACACGGATAAATTGTACAGTGATGAAATCTGGAATTTTAGTAACCCCATCACCTGAATGGTGTACATTGTACCCAACAAGTTTTTCATCACTCACCCTCCTCTCACCTTCTCTCCTTCTGTGTCTCCAGTGTCCATTATACCAGTCTGTATGCCTTTGCATACTCATAGCTTATCTCCTACTTATAAGTAAGAACATGAGGTATTTAGTTTTCTATTCCTGAGTTACTTCACTTAGGATAATGTCCTCCAATTCCATCCAAGTTGCTGCAAAATACACTATTAGATTATTTTTTATGGATGAGTAGTATTCCATGCTGTATATATACCATATTTTCTTTATCCACTCTTCAGTTGATGGAAACTTCGGTTGATTCCATATCTTTCCAATTGTGAATTGTGCTGCAATAAAAATATGTGTGCAGGTGTCTTTTTTATATAAAGACTTTCTTTTTTCTTTTGAGTAGATATCCAGTAGTGGGGTTGTTAAATCAAAAGGTAGACTTACTTTTAGTTTTTTGAAAATTATCCATACTGTTTTCCATAAACAGTATGTACTAATTTCTATTCCCACTAGCAGTTTATAAGCATTCCCTCATTACCACATTCATGCCAACATTTATTGTTTTTGGGTGTTTAGTAATGGCCATTCTGGCTCAGGTAAGGTGGTTTTATCATTGTGGTTTTAATTTGTATTTCCCTGATGATTAGTTATATTGAGTATTTTTTCATATGTCTGTTGGCCATTTGTATATCTTCTTGTGAGGAATGTCTGTTCATGTCATTTGCCTGTTTTTTAATGGGATTGATTTCTCTTGCTGCTTTGTTTGAGATTCTGCATATTAATCCTCTTTCAGATGCATAGTTTGCAGATATTTTCTCCCATTTTGTAGGTTGTCTGTTTACCTGCTTTTTATTTCTTTTGCTGTGCAGAAGCTTTTTGGTTTAATTAGGTCCCATTTATTTATTATTGTTTTTCTTGCATTTGCTTTTGGGGACTTCGTTATAAATTCTTTGCCTGTGGCAATGTCCAGAAGTCTTTTTTCTAGATTTTCTTCTAGAATTTCTGTGGTTTAAAGTTTAAGTCTTTAATCCATCTTGGGTTAATTTCTACATGTAGTGAGAGATGGATTGAAAGAGTCAATATCATGAAAATGACCATAATGATCAAAGCAATCTACAGATTCAATACAATTTCCATCAAAATACCAACACTGTTTTTCACAGAATTAGAAAAAAAAGACCCTAAAATTCAGAGAGAGTGAAAAAAGAGCCCAAATTGCCAAACTAATCCTAAGTAAAAAGAACAAATCTGGAGGCATTAAAATTACCTGACTTCAAATTATACTACCAAGCTATAGTAACCAAAACAGCATGTTACTAGTATAAATGTAGACATATAGACCAATGAAACAGAATAGAGAACCCAGAAAGTCAAATACTTATTGCCAACTGATCTTCAACAATGCAGACAAAAACATGCACTGGGGAGAAGATACTTTATTCAACAAATGGTGCTGGGGAAATCAGATAGCCACATGTAGAAGAAAAATAGTATTTTAAAAAATAGCAAACTTGACCTCTGCCATAGATGTTCAACTCCTACTGCATTTTTACCAACCTCATTATCTTGCAAGGAAACCCAGGATATGACAAAATGTTCATATCTGAACGTTTGAAAAATATATTTAAGGTCAGTCATCACTATTTGGCCATAAATTAAAGGCAAGCTGGAGTCACAAGTTACAGCCCTATTGTGAATGCCTGTGAACCAGTGGAAAACAAAAGCAGTTGTCCATAACCAACAGTCTTTTTCCAGTACAAGATGTGACTGAAAAGCTTCCAGCATAAATTTTGAGCAGATTTCTTTGAAGTCTAAGTCCTCCAAAGACTTCCCAAAGGGCTAGTACTAAATCAGTGAATTTAGTTCTCTCTGTGTCCAGCTGCAATTCCTCTACTGGATATCATCTTGATATTACAAAAAAGGAACTTGACTCTCAAAGCCTGTTCTTTTGGGTATCAATGGTTCTGAGTTTATGTAGCATGAAATCCTGTCTAGCAAGGCTTTCAAAACCAAAAAAAAAAAAAAGGCATAAATTTGGGTATCTAAAGTAGGGTCTTATCTAATGTGTTACTGAATATTTCCAATTACTACGCATATTGCAGTAGGAAGAGGAGGGTGATCCATAAAAGAGGAGGGTGATCCATAACTTTACCAAGAGGTGAAAAGAGTTGACTAAGATGAGAAGGAAGCGTAACAGACCTAAGCCCTGAGCTGCCACTATAGGGCTCACTGTTGGTGGAAATACTAGACCCTGAATAACAACAACAATAACAACACATTTTTATTGAGCTTTAGCTGTGAATCTACGCTGTTTTCAATGGATACAGGAAATCAAAAGACACAGTCATGTTTCCTCAAGGAGCTCTTACAATTCAATAACCCTACTGACACTCCAATTTGTGCTTTCCTAACACTGTGTTTATAGGACAACTAAACATTTCAGAGGTTGTATTGTCAAATGTATGTCTATAATGAATGCCCCTCGAGGTGTGTTGTGGGATCTTTGAGGGCAGTTCTTTACATTTATATTTCCATTATACCTAACAAATATAGTGGATACCCAATGAAATGTTTGAAGGAATCAAAAAATTAGCAAATAGAAGACATATATGAACTACATAAAACAAAATAAAAAATTAGTCAAGGTTGAAAGCTTCTAATCTCATCTTTTTCCAATTTACTCTCTATACTTCTATCAGAGTAAACTTTCCCACAAATATAATCAGATTACTGCCCTAGTTAAATAGGTCCGCATAGCTTTGGGGACAAAATCCTGAATCTCTTAAGCATAGTATACAGTCATCCATGACTTGCTTTCTGCCTGCCTCATCTCTCACCATATCATGGGTTATACTATTATAACCATGGTTAACTCTCTGACTACACCATAAGTTTTTTTAGGATAAAGATTTTGTCTAATTTATCTGTATGGCATCGGTTCCCCAAACAGCGTGTCCTAATACTTACAAAATATTATCTATGTACCAGACCACTCCAATGACACTGGAATGCTACTACACATTTAATTATTTTCATCCCTTATAAAAATTTGTCAAATAAACAATTCCATATGTCTCTTTATGAGTTAGTAAACTCAGGTTCTTTTCCTGGGAGTCCTGCTATTTATTTGAATGTATATATGCCTGTGTCTTTATTCATAAAAGAAAAATAATATCACCTGTACTTTATACCTGACATAGTGTTCTAAGCTGATATACTTTCTGGAATAAGATAGGGCAGTGGTCCCCAACCTTTTTGGCACCAAGGACCAGTTTCGTGGAAGACAATTTTTCCAGGGACAAGGGAGTGGGGAATGGGTTCAGGATGAAATTGTTCCACCTCAGATCATCAAGTATTAGTTAGATTCTCATAAGGAGCACACAACCCAGATCCCTTGCATGTGCAGTTCACAATAGGGTTCACACTCGTGTGAGAATCTAATGCCGCTGATCTGACAGGAGGCAGAGCTCAGATGGTAATGCTTGCTCGCTCACCACTCACCTCCTCCTGTGCAGCCCAGTTCCTAACAGGCCACGAACCGGTACCGGTTTAGTTCATGGCCCAGAGGTTAGGGACCTCTGAGATAGGGTGTATATAAATACCCATGTGCACAAGTGTTATAATAAGCAAATGTTATCAATGTAAAGTGGTAGTTATAATAATAATTTCTATGAATTGTACTAAGTCTAGAGTCAGGTTGGCTGGATTTAAATCTTGACTCAGCCACTTGCGATCAGGCACTATCTTTTCCTCACTTTCTTTATCTGTAAAGTAGAGATAATAATTGTACTTATTTCTTTGGGTTGTGTTGAAGAAGAAATGAGTAAATTTATGTAAAATAATTAGAATATTACCTGGCACTTAGTAGATACTCAACAAATGTTAGGCATTTTATTCCAGTTATCTGTAACTTGATTGTGGCAGTGACTGTCAAATTATCCATCAAGTAAAGATATCAGCTATACATATCTGATGGCTGCCCAAGCCCTAAGAGCTAAACCCTAGAATGCTCAGAGATGGACTTGCCTCTAAATTCTATCCTCAACCCTAAAATGTAATATATATGGCCAACTCTTGAGAACTTTCCAAACACTTAAGGTATGCCACCTGGTACTCAAGATTGAATACATTTTTATTTATTTGGAAGCTGTGAATTTGCTCCAGTAACCAGGGACAGTTCCAAGTTTATATATTTCCATGAAAAATGTGAGAGCCAACTCCCCCCAAGTAGGCGTGATAAAGGGGTTCCCCAAAACCTGTTTCCAAGTAAATCCATACTGAACTTCTCTGGCCCCACTGGCCTCCTGCCTGATGGGAAAACCAATTGTTAGAGCCCTCTTGAATCATAACAGCTCCAAAGAATGAAAGGGTGGGGAGAACTTTCACATACTTTTTATGTTTATTGCTTCTTAGACTTGTAAATAGAGTAGCCCAGCTCCCTTGAGCCAGCTCAGTGAGGAGTATATCATGAAAGTTTCCCAAGTCCAGTTAAGAAGATATCATAGAGAATTTGATTTGGAAAGGAAGTCAAGAAGAGAGGGGAAGGGATGTACACAGAAAGTAAATGTGTTTGACTTTACACATTTGAATTTACAGGGTAGGTTGAATCAGTAACCCTTATTGATCATAAAGCCACGGACTCACAGGGATACAAGATTTTTGCCATGTCTCAAAATAAAAGAGAACTTAAAAAGGTAAATTGAAGGCAGGGTGGGAGCTAGGGGTGATTTTAAACAGATGAAAGAAATTTAAGTCCTATTTTAAATGCTGGAAGAATAAACCTGGAAAGGGAAAGGGATACATCAAACGGCTTCCTCTGCCAAAACTAATCCAAAGATGAGATCCAAAGATGAGAGTTCACTCTGCCAGCATAATTCTGATTGCCTCATCCCCATACCAGTCACTCATCTCCCAGCAGATAGGATAGCATCATCTTGATTTCCAGCAGTCTGTTAAAGTAGAATTTATGATGCTTACAGAAAATTCTAAGTGTATTTTTAGTATGTGTTTTCTCTACCCTCCTCTGACACATTTATTTCTAATGTTATTTTTTAAATGAGTGATTTCAGTTGCTTCTTCAGATCACACACAATTCCCAATAACTAATTCTGAATTTTTCATCTGATTCCAGGAATGAGCCAGTGCCCAACAGAGAACTCATATTGCTCTTGGAAAACTGCAATCTCCCAAAAGAGGAGTGTAGCATGAAACTCCAATTCATCAGTCCAATGGACCTCCCTAGGAAGAGTTAATAGGCCTAGATAGAAAATATGAGGCATACTGCAAGCCGAAAACTCAGACTTTCAATTCAGAATCATTCCTTTTGAACTTCTACAGTCCCAGAAGATGAATACGTCCAATTCTGCAACTCTTTTCAACTTTGCTTATGGTTAACATGGGCCATCAAATAAACCATTTTAATTAAGCAAATTAGATGTCTCTAGCAACGAGAGAGTTGATTTAGTTATACAAACAGTTGAATTAATTTTTCAAGTCGATCTAACAAAATTAAGTCAATTTGGTCAAGGAAACGTTCTGCTAGCCAATGCAAAATACTAGTTCATTCAAATAGATAATTCAGTCTACTAGGTCAGTTCTGCCTCACAACTAATTAATTCAGTATAACTACTTGTCAGTTCTATCAATTTATTTAATCTATCAAGCAAGCATATTTAACAGATTATATTCACTCCATTAAATAAACTAATAAGAATAGACAGAAATACTTGGGGGAGGGGGCACAGAGCTCCTGAAAGATTCTCACATGTAACATAAGAATTTGCCCTTTTTTCTGGTATATGTTAAATGTGCCAAGCCAAAGCAAACTCAGAGAAACCCCTGAATTAAGAGATAATTTATGGAAAATAAAATCGCAAATAGTAACTTACTGTTAACATGATATACTCAAGATGGACCATGGGAACATTTTTAGATGTGTTATTCACACCTTAAAATACTGATACAGATTTTTCCACTTCACTGTGAGAAAGACTTTAATCAGTTTTCATTCTTAATATACCATTCCATAAATCACTATCTGCATAATCAGTAGCACCAAAAAGCATTTAGTAAGAAACTTACCACACAGGGGTATTGGACCAAAATTTACATAGGCTTAGTCATGCTCACTGGTAGCTCATAGTCTAAGTTGAGCCAAATATATAGTTATAGGAAAATATATATATATATATATATATATATATATATATATATATATATACACAAACGAGATCAAAACATTAAATGAAAGATGTGAACAACCACTAAGATATATGCATTCGGGTCATACTCTTTACCATAGCAGTAAGATAGAACTAGTAGAAATATTTTTCTGTTTCAATAATGTGATACCAAGGGAGTCTTCACCTCTCCTCTCATTAACTCCAGAAGACTTCATAAAGGTGGAGACCCAACTTGACTTAATCAGATTATCTTACACACTCACTTCCCCTTCCTCCTACCATACACATACCACATATCTACCTGGTACAGTCACTGGAACATTTAAAGATTCTCTAGAACATGTTCTTTGTTGACTCTAACCTACCTCCCATTCCAGTGTATTCTGATTTCCAGTTAAGATTTAAATAATAAGATTTCACACTAAATGCTTTAAATTTAGGGCATATGCAGGCACCCAAAAGAAATGTAGTAGCTGTGAAGAAATGTAGTAGCTGTGAAGAAACTTCTGTATTTCAAAAGTGTTTATTTGAAATGATTAAAAAAGAAAAATGGCATGTTCTTCAGAAGGACACAGGAATTAGAAAAATGGAAACTTCCTTATACAATTATCTTTTTCTATTCTAAGCAAAAATAATAGAAGAATCCAGAAAAATGTAGTAGTTCAATATGTCTTAAGCTCCCACTATGTCAAACTCTAGGCTCTTTGAGGGCAAGAATTATGTATTTTCATCTTAAGATCCCAGCACCAGAATATCTGGCATAAATATGCATTTAATAATATTTGATAACCAAATGAATTAATTAATAAAAGGTACTTTGTAGCCAGCAATGATGACTAAGACACTAAGACATAGTTAATGCTCTCAAAAAGCTTATGAAATAATAAGAAGAATCAGTTGTACATACAGTGTACTGAAATATAAAATAAGTGCTGTAATGCAGTATCAGAATAAGGACTATGAGAGTAGAAGGAGAGCAGTTAATTGTGACTCGGGATATCTTGGAAAGTCCCCTGAAAGAGACAGCACTTGAGCTGAGCATCAATTCAGATTGTTATACAATCATTTTGATACCAAGAACTTTTTGACCTAGTTACCTTAACCCAGTCATTTTGATGAGGCCTAAAAAAAAATGTCATTACACTTTCAGCTGTTTTATAAATTACCAATAATGTGTAAAACACCTTACCTTACCCCACTCCCAAGACTCACCATAATGCTAGTCTTTATAAGAAGGAGAGGTTCAGGGATAGAGTGGGGATTTGGCATATTTATACTTTTCATTTACCAAGAATTGTGTGTTGACCACCCTTGGTCACCTCATAAGTGGCCAACAATCATACTCAGTAAACTATCTTCTCATTCTGAGAATTTACATGTATCTTAATATACCCTTCAAATATTCTGATTTTTCCCTAAACATCAGAGATGTTGGAGAGATAAGATATTCGAGCCACATTATAATATCCTATTCTGAGATCCAGACTGTACAGGAAATCTTCAGTTAAATATCTCACAGTAATCTCGGGCATCTCAGTAAAATACATATATTTGCTATCATACTGCTCCTTTAATTGAGGGTTTTCAAAAGCTTAATTGATAACTCCTTAGAAGTTAGCCTAGTTGTCTCAATAGATATGTATTTCAAATTTTCTTTTTTCCTAATTATAAAAGACATGTCAATTTTTTTAAAGCAAGAAATTAATACAGGAGAAAGTGAAAAACTCCACTAAATAGTATTGGAGTTAGATAGAGTTGTGTGCTACACACAAAAACTGAGAGGTTTAAAACAATAGTAACTGCTCCTAGTTGGAACAGTTTCATTGAAATGACAAAGTCAAAATGTCTTGCTTTAGATTTTTGATAGTAGGAGATGGTGGCTGAACTGGAAAACATGGGATTCCAGAATAAAAGAGATTGATTAACTAGTAATAACTAAGAACATCATCAGAATGTAAACTGTCATCAAATGAGACTCCACTAATGTCAACAGCTACATAAAGATGCACAGTGACTTTATAAAAGGGAGAAGTGGATACAAGCCTTTCAATACTGCATGGAAGCAAGAGATAAAGCAATGAAGACAGGATTAAATAGCAACAAAAATAGATAAGAAAGTTTTAAATGTGTACATATGTGTTTATATTTCTTTAACCCTTACTCTACATAATATACTACAGCATATCTAAGAAAGAATAAAGATTAGCATTATGCTTTTATTTTACTTAACGAATAAAATGCTAACTAATCTCCACACTCAACTATCATAAACTACAGCATGTCTTGCTAATGGGTCTACATGACAAATACATAAGATTTCACCATTCTCCTGTCACTCGATACTTAAAAACCTGGAGGAAATAACTGGATCAAAGCCTGTAAATCTGAATCTGTGTAGCAGTGGTTCTTAACTTTTTGAGGATTTCACATCCTTAGAGAATCTGATCAAAGCTAAGGACTCCAGAAAAATGCACATATGCATATACACAGAAAAATTTTTTTGCTTATGATTTCTAGGGTTTCATAGACTTGAAGTTAAGGGCCTCTGTCTTGGTTCTTTTGGCCCTGAGCTTGCTTTCCTGGCTAAATATATAACATTATTAGCTGGATATTAGCAGAGTCACTTCCAGAGACATGTTTCTTACTTTCTCTCTTCTTCAGATACTATGCTGATGAAGTATGGATAGTGACACAGCTCAACTTCATTTGCGGTCCTTAGGAGACTGGCATGTTGCCACAGCTGCTAATCCTGTCATGGAGGCTAATGTGCCAGCTCAGGTATAATAATAACATAGTAAAAATGACACAACAGGAACTCCCCAAACCTTTTTTTTAACCCAGCATATTTACAGGCATGCAAAACTCGACTGGAGATGTAATATTTTTTGCCTTCTTTCTACATTAATTTTTCTTCCTGATTTCAATTAGCCAAACTTGAATGGAGACATTACAGACAGCTCAACCCCACCTCAGAGCTGTGCAGACAGCTCTTGCTGCCAAGTTGTCTATCACCAAGACAACTAGGCCAATGTGCTTTGCTCTGGGTAAATACCTCATCAGGGCCAGTTGCAGAAGGAGCCTCTTTGCAATGACCTCCCATCAGATAAAAATCCTTACTCTTAGCAATCCAAAATATGTTTTGAAAGTACATGGGTATAAATAGTAACCATTAATATTTTAAATAGTTATTTATGCTGATGAAAGGAGGCTTATTTCCAGAGATGGTCTCATATGCAGGCAAGTTGCTGAGGGGTCTAGAAAAGCTCTAGTCACCCCAGTATGTCTGAAGTTCCTGTTTGTGAGTCATTATTCTTTTTTCCTTTGAATTCATCATAACTTTCTTCAAACACTTTCTTTTAAGCTAAAAATTAACCTGAAGTGGTCATTAGCAATATAGCAATCTTTCTACCTGTAGCCTCTTTAAAATATTTTGAATAAGAGATGATAAAAGGTGAGATGGTTAGCATTCTCACCCTAAATGAAAAATGGAAGACATGGGTTAACTCTTTGGACACAGTGGCATTTTAGAAAGTGAAACTTTTATAAGTTCAGTATATGTGAATGAGTCAAAAACAGAAAACGCTCCTTTCAACAGATTCAAAGAAAGATTTTTTAAATCTCAGCAAAATGTGCTGAGTTTTTGTGTCCTTCAGGATCAGGCAGAGGTGTCACATCATTTTACTCCTCCCATCCAGGCTCTGTTAATGCTGATCAGGAGCAGCCCCTCACAGCTTTATTGTTTGCTGGTCTCCTTGGTGGCAGGTGTCTGCTAATCAAAGGCTTAAGAAGCTTGGAGTTTAGGAGTCGGCCCTGACTGGAAGGAAAACTTTCCATTCAGCCTTGGGCAACAATATTGGAGCTTTTTTTGGATGTTGTAACAAACTCTGTGCCAAGTGGGGGCCCAACCTCCCCCTACACAGCCCCAGGAATGCAAAGAAAGAAGTGTTTTCAATTCTCTTTCAGGACCTCTGATCTCCTAAACTGAGACCAAATAAAAACAGTCTGGGCTAATTATGTCTCTCCTACCCCCATCTATTGTGGAGTCCGCCTGGGAGAAAATCAGGAAAGCTGGTCTTAAGCCAGTATTGGTCTTCCTTGGAGGCAGAAAAATTCTCTCACCTTCCCTCCATGGACTATCCTGGACAGTAAAGAGCTCCCACCTCAGATATCTTATGGGGAGGGGGGCTGTGGGAGGCAGGGCAGGGCCTAAGATGATGTAGCTGAAATATCAAGGCCTAAAAAGTTCTAACACCTGTGTTGGTATTTTCTGTGTTCTTACTATTTTGTCAGTTAGCATTTCTCTTATCAAGTAGAATGGGAGGAAGAGTGGAAAGAGTTGCTTGGGAGTTCAAGTGGCCAGGGAATGACTCTAGCACCATTGATTACTATTAATAACTATAACATTAGACAACATATTCCACAGATCAAGGCTCTCATCCCAGTTCTCTCACTTGCAAGCTATGTGACCTTGGCGAAATTCCTACTCCAACCTTGGTTTCCTCATCATAAAAATGGGGAGGTTTAACTAGAAGATATCTAACAGCCTAGGAGATTAAGTAACTTCTGGGATTCTGAATCTGGAAAACACTCAAATGGGATTAGATACTCGGAAAGTTATTGTCCACCCCATTCCCAACCTCCATCCATCTCAACAGGGTTTGGCCATAGCTTCCCCAAGCCATTTCTCTTGGGGATCTCCTAGCCCTGGAAAGGAGAAAGAAGAGTAGGCAATTCAAGACTACGCCCACAACAAAAATCCAGGTAGTCATGCTCAAAGCAAGAACAACTCAAAACTGCAGGTTTCCAAGCCATAAATGCCAGTTTATGAGCTGATAATAAGGTAAGCTTTTCCCTAAGAATTTTACAAAGCAAACCTTACCATATGAACAGGAGGTATCCCAGAGAACACAGCTCAAGACCACCACAGCCAGTGCTCAGAGCTCAGGTAATGCATCCAACCATGTTAAGAGAACAGCAAATGATCTAATGGAAGGGAATCATGGAACATGAGGCTGGGAAAGTTCTTGAGGACAGATAGAAGGAAACACCTCTAAAACCCTAACAGTAGGACACAAGGACAGAAAGCTCTTTCATGCTGTGGGGTTATCAACTATGATCCAGAAGAGATGATGCAAAAGATCTAGATAAACTACAAACAAAGATTAAAATGAAGAGTCTTGAAAATCAAAACTCCTTTAGGTACCTGAAAGAACAAAAGGTTAAAATGCTATTTGTAAAATTTCAGGTACTGTCATAGTTTAGTAGGGAAAACAATTGGGAGAGTAGAATAAGATAGTGACCTACTAAAGAATCCATATAACTCTTTTTTTTTTCCTTAATATAGAATCATCACCACTGAAAACTGTTGGGGGTAGAAATAGGAGGGGGAATATAGTGAAAACGTAAACAATATGATCCTTACAATAAAAATACAGGCTATCTCCATACTCAAAATATATTCTATTATGAATTTAGTAAAATAAACCCAAATAAATAAAACTATATCAAAAAAAGAACAAGGCTAAACTCAAACTTTATGTTTTTGTGTTCATGACACTAAAGAAATAGATTCTAGTGAATTATCCATTTTTAACTAGCTGGTTGGTATTGTATAGATGCAGCCAGCATCTAATCTGCTCTCAATTGTGCCCTCAGCCCTCAGGACCCTGGGGGTCTGAAATCTCAGCCAACTTTGCAATTTAATCCAAAACCCAAAGCAGTTCAGATTCCAAGTAACCTGTTACCCTCTGCTAGCAAAACATCATTCGTGGTTTGAAAAATACCATTTTTAATAACCTCTTTTCAGTTCTTTGGCAGGTCCCCAGCTTTTCTTCAAAGTTGATTTTCCCCAGTGAGAGTACAGCTGGAAGAATCCAGAAGTACAGTGTGCCACACTCCCTCTACCCCAGGCTGTGAAGGCCCAGTGCTAGGGCAATGAAGAAGGCTGGAGTGGGAAGGCAAGCAGGGGAATGGGCAAGCTGTGGATCACATGGAAATGGCCTCATCTCAAGCCTTCCCAGAAACAAAACAATGTATCATCCTTAACAGTCAACAACTGGAGGAACTAAATTCAAAATTGGATTTTGGGTTGTATCACTTATTTTAAAATAAATTCAATTTTTAAAAGCACTATAATTTGGGCTACTTCATGAATACCATGTTTATTTTTTCTTTACAGTGAACCACTCTTCAGATATCACATAAACAGATGCCAAGAAAACAATCTATGAAGAGAGACACTGGAGGCAGAACTGGAGGCAAGGAAGCAGAACTTCATCTTTGGAGATTTAGGGCCTCTTAAGACAAGTGTAGAATGAACTCTTCTTTAACTTCAAGACAGTAGCCTTAAAGTCCTGAATTTACTCTTGCATTTTTTGCCCAGGACTAATGAAGCTGGGGTTGCCAATAAAATGACCACTTTGCTCAAAATGTCTCATTTAAACTCCAATTCTTCTTAAAACAGCAGGGTAGGATTTTGGCCAGAACATGCTTTCTAGTACAAACACTAGTGCACTTTTACAAGGCAGGTAAAGACCAAAATTATGTTGCTAATTAATTTTAAATTTCCTCTAGCTACCTAGAACTAACTGAAGCCCAGCATTGCCCAATTGAGATTTTGCCAAGAATTTAGATAATGCCATTTATGGACCATGCCAACAGCTGAGGTCACGCTTTCTGTCTAAAGGGAAAAAAAGAAAGAAAAAATAAATAGGGAAGGATTCATGGAAAGTGCATATTAGGGGATTGGGGCAGACGGGAGAGGAAAGAGACAAGAAGTAAAAATCTTTCTATAGCAACCAAGCCCAAACAGACACACACACACACCAGAGGAGGGCCTGGAGGTTTTGGGTTTGTATGATTTTGGAGTAAACATGAAGTAAAACAGTAAAAGAAATGATCATAGGGAATGTTAGAGAAGTGACAACTTGATCTCCAAGAAGTAACTCTCCCTCACAAAATGTAAAGAATATAAAAAGGAAAAAGCCTGATGTCTTGCATCATGGCAGATACAAATGCTGTCTGTAATGTGCATGCCAGGAATGTGAATCACCTGCTACTTGATTTGGGGTCTGTAATTATAAGTAAAGTCTCTTTTTTTCCAGCACAAATTCAGATTCCAAGGACTAAAAAAAACCTCTAAAAGTCACAGTATCCTGAACACTAGAGCTGGAAAAAAAAAAAAAAAAAAACCTTTAAATCTCCTTTAACCTAATTGTCCCATTGTAGAGATGAGAAAAATGAGGCCCCAAATTAGGAAGAAACATGGCCAAAACATGTTACACAGTAAGTTAGTGGCAGAGTGAAGAATAGAACCCAAATCTAGTTGGGTGGTTCCTAAATATCAATTTATAATGAAATTTTCACTGGTCCAAATGAAAAATGAGCAAAACAAGAACTATGTGGTGATTGCTTTAAAAAGTTAAAAACTTTTGACTATTTTTAATTTTGAGACTATGTCTTTTCTTATTTCTTGAGGTGAAAATACTTCTTCTCTTTTGAAATGATGAAAATCACAGAGAGTAGCTGTTGCTTTATAATGTCCTTAATTAGCAAAATAATAAATTAGCAGCCCTATATGACACCTTGATATTTTTTGGAAAATATTTGGCATGTGAAAACCATAAGTCTTGTATCACTAGTCTAGTCCAATCTCCTGCCATTAGGCAGAATATCACCACTCAACCCAATTTCTCTTCTGACCTTAAGAGTTTTTGTACCCACTGAATATGCCACTTAAAAGTGTTACATGGTGAACAATGCACTAGAAAAAGACTGGTTTGAGCCAGGTGTGATTGTGTGCATTTGTAGTCCCAGCTACTTGGGAGGCTGAGGCGGGAGCATCACTTGAGCCCATAGGTTCGAGAAACACACTGGTTTAGCTGGGATGTGGGCTGGAGGATAAACCAAAAAAAGAAAAGAAGCACATGACAGAACATGGAGAAACAAACTGGCTTGTGATCAATACCTATTTTTTGTTATAGTAACTTCAAATTATTGTAGTACCCTAATTTAATAAGCAATAGCTCTTCCATTACCTATTTATATTTATCCTTTGTGGCTTAATTCAAATTTTCATCGTGAGGAAAAAAGCCATAGACAACCAATTTCTGTGAGGTAAGTACATTGTATAAAAGAAGCTTAGAGAGGTTAAGTGACTTGCCCAAGATCACATAGTACAAAGGGGATTGAGCCAGGAATAAATCCTAGAACTTCATTCTAGATCTCATAATCCTTCGTTGAGTCCACATGTTTACTCTGTATGCATGTTAACTCAGTTTCTGGGTATGACCCATCAGCTGGGCAATGATATTGTGGTATGTGCTATCTGTCTAGATGCTAGTGTGCAGCATCACAATTCTAGCTGCCAGGCCAAAGAAACATCAGGCTCCAGGACCAAGAGGATTACAAGATTACTGGGAGTATAAATGTCTCTGGCTCCTGGCCACCCACTGATGTGATTTGTGGGAGATAAGTGCCCCAACAGTCCTATTGCTGTAGCTATCTGTTGCTACCACTTCTAGTTAGACGAACGCCAGAGGAGTGTACTTGTGTATCAAAATGCATGCCCAGGTATCATCATTATCATAAAACTTTCAATGGTCTTCATTGAAACTACTTTGCTTATGGATTATCTGAGACACATATTTCATCCTAGTCACCACCACCTTCCACCACTCAATCAAGACTCAATCTGATTATCTAAAAGGATTTTAGCATCATCCTAAACTGAACAGAATTTTAAAGTTAAAGCAAATAATACTAACCAAAAACACCACATAATATGTTATAAAGCCAAACCCAAAAGCTTTTGAGATTCCTGCTATTTGGAACTTTCATTATTTGGGATTGCTGCTATTTGGGATTCTGACTGTTTGGGATAATCTCCATTTCTGTACCCCTTTAGGTGGGCAGGAATCATTTAAAAGCAGATGGCAAAGATAGCCTCCTGGCTCCTGGTTAGTTGGTGGTTAGCAACTGTCAGGGTCCTGACTCAGCAGAGTATAGGAAGGAAATGCATAGTCACTTAGCTGTGGACCAACTAGAAAACTGCCTTTATTCATAACAATAACGTTTGAAAAATAAACCAGTATCTCTATCTGAACAGGCACAAGCCCAATACAGATCTCGGATCTCGCACATCAGTAGATGTCTATCTCTCAGACCCTCAAATAATAAAACAGAGCTCAGGGTCTCAGGGGAAAACAATCAGCTTCCTGGACTCACATAGGAAAAAGCTAATATGGTGGTAATAAACCACTTAAATGTCTGTCTGCCTATGTTACAATAACATGCTCTTTGCATTCCTTCCAACAGCTCCCAAAGGCCATGTGCTGTGGACAGTCACACTTTGTGGGTACCTCTATCCCACTCCATACACCTACCCAAAGAAAGCAGATCATTTTTAATCTCTCCCAAACTTTAAAACAATGTATTGAATTTTTCCCTTTCCTTTGCTTTTTCTTTTTCTTCTTCTTTTTTTCTTTCTCTTCTGCTTTTAGTCTATTGGATTTTTCTTCTTATTATCCTTTTTAGTGTTGGGGTATTTTTTTTCTTTGTTATTGTTGTTGATGATGATGCTTTTGCCTTTCCTTCCTCTCATTTCTCCATTTTTTCTTTTGTTGTTGTTTTTGTGTCTTTAGGACAGTTCCCTTTTCTGTTTTCAGGGATTTGTTTTAAATTTTTGTGATTTGGGATTTGGCAGTTTGGGATTCTCTTTTTGCTTTGTTGTTTTGTGTGTTGCATGAGTTTTGTGTTTCTTTTGTTTCTTTTTTGTTTGGCGCTTTTATTTTATATTTTCCATTTTTAAAATTCTTCCTCTTGTTTGCTTGTTTTTTTTTTTCTTTTCTGTATTTTTTATTATCCATGCTTTCTTTCTTTATTTGGGTTTCAATTGTTTTTCTTGTTTTTTAGGGTTTTTGTTTGGAGTTTTTAGATTTTTTTTAGAATTTAAGACTTTAAGATTCCTGAGCCAAGATGGCCGAAGACGAACAGCTCTGGTCTACAGCTCACAGCATGAGCGACAGAGAAGACAGGTGATTTCTGCATTTCCATCTGAGGTACCAGGTTCATCTCACTAGGGAGTGCCAGACAGTGGGCAAAGGACAGTGGGTGCAGTGCACCATGTGTGAGCTGAAGCAGGGTGAGGCATTGCCTCACTTGGGAAGTGCAAGAGGTCAGGTAGTTCCCTTTCCTAGTCAAAGAAAAGGGTGGCAGACGGCACCTGGAAAATTGGGTCACTCCCACCGTAATACTGTACTTTTCGGACGGGCTTAAAAAACGGTTCACCAGGAGATTATATCCCGCACATGCCTTGGAGGGTCCTATGCCCATGGAGTCTCGCTGATTGCTAGCACAGCAGTCTGAGGTCAAACTGCAAGGTGGCAGCCAGGCTAGGGGAGGGGCGCCCACCATTGCCCAGGCTTGCTTAGGTAAACAATGCAGCCGGGAAGCTCAAACTGGGTGGAGCCCACCACAGCTCAAGGAGGCCTGCCTGCCTCTGTAGGCTCCACCTCTGGGGGCAGGGCACAGACAAACAAAAAGACAGCAGTAACCTCTGCAGACTTAAATGTCCCTGTCTGACAGCTTTGAAGAGAGCAGTGGTTCTCCCAGCACACAGCTGGAGATCTGAGAACGGGCAGACTGCCTCCTCAAGCTGGTCCCTGACTCCTGACCACTGAGCAGCCTAACTGGGAGGCACCCCCCAGTAGCAGCAGACTGGCACCTCACAAGGCCGGGTACTCCTCTGAGACAAAACTTCCAGAGGAACGATCAGACAGCACCATTCACTGTACACGAAAATCCACTGTTGTGCAGCCACTGCTGCTGATACCCAGGCAAACAGGGTCTGGAGTGGACCTCTAGCAAACTCCAACAGACCTGCAGCTGAGAGTCCTGTCTGTTAGAAGGAAAACTAACAAACAGAAAGGACATCCACACCAAAAACACATCTGTACATCACCATCATCAAAGACCAAAAGTACATAAAATCACAAAGATGGGGAAAAAACAGAGCAGAAAAACTGGAAACTCTAAAAAGCAGAGTGCCTCTCCTCCTCCAAAGGAATGCAGTTCCTCATCAGCAATGGAACAAAGCTGGATGGAGAATGACTTTGACAAGTTGAGAGAAGAAGGCTTCAGATGATCAAACTACTCCAAGCTACAGGAGGAAATTCAAACCAAAGGCAAGAAGTTAAAACTTTGAAAAAAATTTAGACGAATGTATAACTAGAATAACCAATACAGAGAAGTGCTTAAAGGAGCTGATGGAGCTGAAAGCCAAGGCTCAAGAACTACGTGAAGAATGCAGAAGCCTCAGGAGCTAATGCGACCAACTGGAAGAAAGGGTATCAGCGATGGAAGAAGAAATGAATGAAATGAAGTGAGAAGGGAACTTTAGAGAAAAAACAATAAAAAGAAACGAACAAAGCCTCCAAGAAATATGGGACTATGTGAAAAGACCAAATATGCGTCTGATTGGTGTACCTGAAAGTGACAGGGAGAATGGAACCAAGTTGGAAAACACTCTGCAGGATATTATCCAGGAGCAATTCCCCAATCTAGTAAGGCAGGCCAACATTCAGATTCAGGAAATACAGAGAACACCACAAAGATACCCCTCAAGAAGAGCAACTCCAAGACACATAATTGTCAGATTCACCAAAGTTGAAATGAAGGAAAAAATGTTAAAAGCAGCCAGAGAGAAAGGTCGGGTTACCCTCAAAGGGAAGCCCATCAGACTAACAGCAGATCTCTTGGCAGAAACTCTACAAGCCAGAAGAGAGTGGGGGCCAATATTCAACATTCTTAAAGAAAAGAATTTTCAACCCAGAATTGCATATCCAGCCAAACTAAGCTTCATAAGTGAAGGAGAAATAAAATACTTTACAGACAAGCAAATGCTGAGAGATTTTGTCACCACCAGGCCTGTCCTAAAAGAGTTCCTGAAGGAAGCACTAAACATGGAAAGGAACAACCGGTACCAGCCACTGCAAAATCATGCAAAATTGTAAAGACCATCAAGGCTAGGAAGAAACTGCATCAACTAACGACCAAAATAACCAGCTAACATCACAATGATACGATCAAATTCACACATAACAATATTAATTTTAAATGGAAATGGACTAAATGCTCCAATTAAAAGACACAATCTGGCAAATTGGATAAAGAGTTAAGACCCATCACTGTGCTGTATTCAGGAAACCCATATCACATGCAGAGACACATATGGGCTGAAAATAAAAGGATGGAGGAAGATCTACCAAGCAAATGGAAAACAAAAAAGGCAGGGGTTGCAATCCTACTCTCTGATAAAACAGACTTTAAACTAACAAAGATCAAAAGAGACAAAGAAGACCATTACATAATGGTAAAGGAATCAATTCAACAAGAAGAGATAACTATCCTAAATATACATGCACCCAATACAGGAGCACCCAGATTCATAAAGCAAGTACTCAGTGTCCTACAAAGAGACTTAGACTCCCACACAATAATAGTGGGAGACTTTAACACTCCACTGTCAACATTAGACAGATCAATGAGACAGAAAGTTAACAAGGATACACAGGAATTGAACTCAGCTCTGCACCAAGGGAACCTAATAGACATCTACAGAACTCTCCACCCCAAATCAACAGAATATAGATTTATTTCAGCACAATACCACACCTATTCCAAAACTGACCACATAGTTGGAAGTAAAGCTCTCCTCCGCAAATGTAAAAGAAAAGAAATTATAACAAACTGTCTCTCAGACCACAGTGCAATCAAACTAGAACTCAGGATTAAGAAACTCACTCAAAATCACTCAGCTACATGGAAACTGAACAACCTGCTCCTGAATGACTACTGGGTACATAACGAAATGAAGGCAGAAATAAAGATGTTCTTTGAAACCAACGAGAACAAAGACAAAACATACCAGAATATCTGGGACACATTCAAAGCAGTGTGTAGAGGGAAATTTACAGCACTAAATGCCCATAAGAGAAAGCAGGAAAGATCCAAAATTGACACCCTAACATCACAATTAAAAGAACTAGAAAAGCAAGAGCAAACACATTCAAAAGCTAGCAGAAGGCAAGAAATAACTAAAATCAGAGCAGAACTGAAGGAAATAGAGACAAAAAAAAACCCTTCAAAAAATTAATGAATCCAGGAGCTCGTTTTTTGAAAGGATCAACAAAATTGATAGACCGCTAGCAAGTCTAATAAAGAAAAAAAGAGAGAAGAATCAAATAGACGCAATAAAAAATGATAAAGGGGATATCACCACTGATCTCACAGAAATACAAACTACCGTCAGAGAATACTACAAACAGCTCTATGCAAATAAACAAGAAAATCTAGAAGAAATGGATAAATTCCACGACACATACACCCTCCCAAGACTAAACCAGGAAGAAGTTGAATCTCTGAATAGACCAATAACAGGCTCTGAAATTGTGACAATAATCAATAGCTTACCAACCAAAAAGAGTCCAGGACCAGATGGATTCACAGCTGAATTCTACCAGAGGTACAAGGAGGAACTGGTACCATTCCTTCTGAAACTATTCCAATCAATAGAAAAAGAGGGAATCCTCCCTAACTCATTTTAAGAGGCCAGCATCATGCTGATACCAAAGCTGGGCAGAGACACACCAAAAAAGAGAATTTTAGACCAATATCCTTGATGAACATTGATGCAAAAATCCTCAATAAAATACAGGCAAACCAAATCCAGCAGCAAATCAAAAAGCTTATCCACCATGATCAAGTAGGCTTCATCCCTGGGATGCAAGGCTGGTTCAATATACGCAAATCAATAAATGTAATCCAGCATATAAACAGAACCAAACACAAAAACCACACGATTATCTCAACAGATGCAGAAAAGGCCTTTGACAAAATTCAACAACTCTTCATGCTAAAAACTCTCAATAAATTAGGAATTGATTGGACATATCTCAAAATAATAAGAGCTATCAATGACAAGCCCACAGCCAATATCATACTGAATGGGCAGAAACTGGAAGCATTCTCTTTGAAAACTGGCACAAGACAGGGATGCCCTCTCTCACCACTCCTATTCAACATAGTGTTGGAAGTTCTGGCCAGGGCAATCAGGCAGGAGAAGGAAATAAAGAGTATTCAATCAGGAAAAGAGGAAGTCAAATCGTCCCTGTTTGCAGATGACATGATTGTATATCTAGAAAACCCCATTGTCTCAGCCCAAAATCTCTTTAAGCTGATAGGCAACTTCAGCAAAGTCTCAGGATACAAAATCAACGTGCAAAAATCACAAGCATTCCTATACACCAATAACAGACAAACAGATAGCCAAATCGTGAGTGAACTCCCATTCACAATTGCTTCAAAGAGAATAAAATACCTAGGAATCCAACTTACAAGGGACGTGAATGAACTCTTCAAGGACAACTACAAACCACTGCTCAATGAAATCAAAGAGGATACAAACAAATGGAAGAACATTCCATGCTCATGGGTAGGAAGAATCAATATCGTGAAAATGGCCATACTGCCCAAGGGAATTTATGGATTCAATGCCATCCCCGTCAAGCTACCAATGACTTTCTTCACAGAATTGGAAAAAACTACTTTAAAGTTCATATGGAACCAAAAAAGAGCCCGAATTGCCAAGTCAATCCTAAGCCAAAAGAACAAAGCTGGAGGCATCACGCTACCTGACTTCAAACTATACTACAAGTCTACAGTAACTGAAACAGCATGGTACTGGTACCAAAACAGAGATATAGATCAATGGAACAGAACAGAGCCCTCAGAAGTAACACTGCATATCTACAACTATCTGATCTTTGACAAACCTGAGAAAAACAAGCAATGGGGAAAGGATTCCCTATTTAATAAATGGTGCTGTGAAAACTGGCTAGCCATATGTAGAAAGCTGAGACTGGATCCCTTCCTTACACCTTATACAAAAATTAATTCAAGATGGATTAAAGACTTAAACGTCAGACCTAAAACCATAGAAATCCTAGAAGGAAACCTAAGCATTACCATTCAGGACATAGGCATGGGCAAGGACTTCATGTCTAAAACACCAAAAACAATGGCAGCAAAAGCCAAAATTGACAAATGGGATCTAATTAAACTAAAGAGCTTCTGCACAGCAAAAGAAACTACCATCAGAGTGAACAGGCAACTTACAAAATGGGAGAAAATTTTCACAACCTACTCATCTGACAAAGGGCTAATATCCAGAATCTACAATGAACTGAAACAAATTTACAAGAAAAAAACGAACAACCCCATCAAAAAGTGGGCGAAGGACATGAACAGACACTTCTCAAAAGAAGACATTTATGCAGCCAAAAAACACATGAAAAAATGCTCACCATCACTGGCCATCAGGGAAATGCAAATCAAAACCACAATGAGATACCATCTCACACCAGTTAGAATGGCAATCATTTAAAAGTCAGGAAACAACAGGTGCTGGAGAGAATGTGGAGAAATAGGGACACTTTTACACTGTTGGTGGGACTGTAAACTAGTTCAACCATCGTGGAAGTCAGTGTGGCGATTCCTCAGGGATCTAGAACTAGAAATACCATTTGACCCAGCCATCCCATTACTGGGTATATACCCAAAGGACTATAAATCATGCTGCTATAAAGACACATGCACACATATGTTTATTGCGGCATTATTCACAATAGCAAAGACTTGGAACCAACCCAAATGTCCAACAATGATAGACTGGATTAAGAAAATGTGGCACATATACACCATGGAATACTATGCAGCCATAAAAAATGATGAGTTCATGTCCTTTGTAGGGACATGGATGAAATTGGAAATCATCATTCTCAGTAAACTATCACAAGAACAAAAAACCAAACACTGCATATTCTCACTCGTAGGTGGGAATTGAACAATGAGATCACATGGACACAGGAAGGGGAACATCACACTCTGGGGACTGTTGTGGGGTGGGGGAATGGGGGAGGGATAGCATTTGGAGATATACCTAATGCTAGATGACGAGTTAGTGGGTGCAGCGCACCAGCAAGGCACATGTATACATATGTAACTAACCTGCACATTGTGCACATGTACCCTAAAATTTAAAGTATAATAATAAAAAATAAATAAATAAATAAATAAATAAATAAATAAGTAAAATTTAAAAATCCCAAGATAAATGATAATTGGAAACAAAGTGAGGTCATTACATAGTGAATAGAGTTATTTCACTGACTATCCTTCATCAACACTTTCAAAGCACAAGTAGTGATGCAAAGCAATCTTAAATTTTGTTTGAAAGTCTTATTACATTTTAAAAGTCTTATATAAAAAAATAAGCAAGTTCATTAATTATGTGCATATCACTAAGGTGTCAGAATTTTAGTGTAAAAAGAGAGATACCATTATAAAACCAAAGAAATAAAATAAAATCCATATACAGGTAAGTTTGAACTGGGAATGTCAGTACGATCTCCTGATATCTTTGTGTTTTGAATAAATTCAGGTGCTGCTGGTGCTCACTAAAAAAAAAAGAAAAGAAAAGAAAATGTGGCACATATACACCATGGAATACTGTGCAGCCATAAAAAATGATGAGTTCATGTCCTTTGTAGGGACATGGATGAAATTGGAAATCATCATTCTCAGTAAACTATCGCAACGACGAAAAACCAAACACCGCATGTTCTCACTGATAGGTGGGAATTGAACAATGAGAACACATGGACACAGGAAGGGGAACATCATACTCTGGGGACTGTTGTGGGGTGGGGAAAGGGGGGAGGGATAGCATTAGGAGACATACCTAATGCTAAATGACGAGTTAATGGGTGCAGCACACCAGCATGTCACATGTATACATATGTAGCAAACCTGCACATTGTGCATATGTACCCTAGAACTTAAAGTATAATAATAATCAAATGAAATTTTAAAAAAGTTTTCCCTTTTTCTATGCTATTTTTTTAATTTTTAAAATCCTTTTGTCTCTTCTTATTTGTCTGTCATTTTTCACTTTTTGTCTTTTCAAATAGTATTTTTATTTTAGAATAGTTTTAAATTTACAGAAAAGATGCAAAGACAGTACAGTGGGTTCCCATATATTCAACACCCAGTTTCCCTTATTATTAACATCTTACATTAGTATGGTTAGTATGAGATTACTTTAATGTATTTGTTACAATTAATGAACCAACTTTGATACACAATTTTTAATTAAAGTCTATATTTTATTCTTTTTTTGTTTTTGTTTTTAACTAATTTTTTTTCTGTTCCAGGATCTCATATAGGATACCATATTACATTTAGTTGTCATGTTTCCTTAGACTGCTCTTGGTTTGGAGAGCTTCTCAGACTTTCCTTGTTTTTGATGACCTTAACAGTTTTGAGGCGTACTAGTCAAGTGTTTTATAGAATGTCCTTACAATGGGATTTTTCCAATGGTTATCTCATAATTATACTGAGGTAATGTGTTTTGGAGAGGAAAACTACAGAGGTGAAGTGCTCTTCTCATCACATTAAAACAAGAGTACATACTATCGACATGATTTATCACTATTGATGTTAATCTTATCACCAGGCTAAGGTGTGTTTGCCAAGTTTCTTTACTATAAAGTTACTTTTCCCCCTTTGCATAATGTACTTTTTGGATCAAGTTACTAAGTCTGCTCCGTGCTTAGGATGACTGAGATTAAGATCCATCTTTTGGGAGAGTATCTATAAAAATGATTTAGAATCCAGTACCACATTATTTATTTTGCTGCTCCAACTGGTCCAGCTTTGAGATTGGGATTCCATTCAGGTCAGCTCCTGTGTTCCCTTGACATGCCCCCTTCCTTATATTTTTTCAACTCCTCTAACTTTTGAAAAGTATTTCTTTCTCTTCTTTTACATTTGTTTGTTTCCTTACTTGTTTCCATTTTTCTTCTATTTTCCCCCCTCTTCCTCTTTTCTCTCCTGTTTGCTTTTAATATTTTCTCATTTCCTTTTTCTTATCCTTTTACTTTTCCACCTATGTTTTTAAAATAATTTTCTCCTTACCAACATTCTTTTTATATTTTTTCTTTTTACATAACATTTTCCTTGTGACAATTTTAAAATATATTCTGCATAACTGGTATATTCTGCATACCTAGTGAAACAAAGTAAACATCCAAAAATAAAAATATACCCTCATTCCCCACCTCTCAGCATGACTGCCAATATTGTTGGTCACCTACTGGATTTCATAGCACTCCTGTAAAGCTCTGTATTTCCTCCCAGGAATGATCAAAGGACCTTATGTGGTAACTTCTGAGGGTCTTCTACCTTCCTTGACAACTCTGTTCTACCAGTAGCCATAGACATTACACTGAAAATTGGCTGGAATGCCAAAGCAGTAATCAGACATTTAATACCCTGCTTACATAGAAACATCCCATTAAAATTACCTCCTCCATCGGGCCAATATGTCTGACTAGAAGCAGCCGCTTTCAGAGGCTCCCTTCAAAACAAACCATAATAAGCATGTGAATCCTTCACCAGCAACCAAGGCATCCAGGTTCTCTCATCAAAGTTGACTAGAAGGCTGATGTGACTCATGGAGAGAAGGCAGAACAGTGTGGTGTGGTGGCCCACCTGAGAGCCACACAGGGAAGGGGAACCCCTTCCCCACAGTCAAGGGAGGCAGTGAGTGAGCGTGCTACCAAGCCAGGAAAACTGTGTTTTTTCCATGAAACTGTGCAACCCATGGATCAGAACAACCCACTCGCAAAACCATGCCACCAGGGCCTAACGTCCCAACCCCAGAACGTGCAGATTCTTATAACCTCCCAGCTGGAATCTGCTAAAACCTATTGAACTCCCAGGGGGAGGGGTTACCATCACCAACTGTGGCTGCCTGCTGTCTAAGTTATTTGAGTTCCTTGGGGGAGGGGCAGCGGCCAGCACTGGGACTCACAACTGCCTAACACACTAAGCTCCCTGGGAGTGGGGAAGGGCAGTACCCATTTCTATAGCTCCAGGCTGCGCTTCTCCCCTGCTGGAGCCAGAGAGGCTGGAGTGCTTGGTCCCAAGACTTGTCCCTACAGCTCAACACACTGATTGTGCAGTCTGCAGCCAGAGTGCCTCTTCAGGCCTAAATCTGACCTATCCTTCCTCATTGGGTGGGGCTTCCCTGCAGTATCTCTAATAACTCCAGCCAGAGGCTCAGGGACAGAATTTGGATCTCCCTGGGCCTGAGCCCCTAGTGGGAGAGGTGGCTGCAGTCTCTGCAGACCAGCAGACAGCCTCTCCTCCTGGTAGTTCTGAGGAATCCAGGCAGCCCAGATGAATGGGTTACTCCCCAGTGAAGCGCACACTCTCCACCAAGGGACAAAGTGCTTTGTTAAATGGGTCCTGCTCCCCATGCCATCAAACTGGCTGAGATCTTCCAACAGGGGTTGTAGACACTCTACACATGAGCAATCCTACTGGCATAAGGTTGGTGCCTCTCGAGGTCAGAGGTCCCAGAAGAAGGAGCAGGCACCCATCTTTGCTGTTCTCCAGCCTCCTTGAGTGACATCTCCAGGCACAGGAGCAAATCAGATGAATAGGGCCTGAAGTGAAGCCCCAGCAAACTGCAGCAGCCCTATAGAAGAGGGACCTGACTATTGCAAGAAAAAACAAACAAGCAGAAAGCTACAGTAACAGCATCATCAACAACAGCAAAAAAGGCCCCAACAAAAACCTCATCCAAGCGTCAGCCTCAAAGACCAAAAATAAAAAAAAACTCAGGAAGATGAGAAATAATCAACGAAAAAAATGCTGAAAATCCAAAAGAACAAAGTGTCTCTTCTCTCCAAATTATCACAATGTCTTTCCATCAGGGGCGCAGAACTAGATGGAGAATCAGATGGACAAATTGGCAGAAGTAGGCTTCAGAAGGTGAGCAATAAAAAATTACACTGACCTAAAGGAGCATGTTCTAACCCAATGCAAATAAGCTAAGAACCTTGATAAAAGGTTAAAGGAATTGCTAACTAGAATAACCAGTTTAGAGAGGAATATAAATGACCTCATGGAGCTGAAAAACATAGCACAAGAACTTTGTGAAGCATACACAAGTATCAACAGCTGAACTGACCAAGTGGAAGAAAGGATATCAGAGTTTGAAGACCACCTTACTGAAATAAGACATGCAGACAAGAATAGAGAAAAAAGAATGAAAAGGAATGAACAAAGCCTCCAAAAGATACGGAAATTCATAAAACGACCAGACCTATGATTGATCAGAGTACCAGAAAGAGATGGGGACAATGGAAACAAGCTGGAAGACATACTTCAGGATATCGTCCAGGATATCTTCCCCAGCCTAGCCAGACAGGCCAACATACAAATTCAGGAAATATAGAGAACACCATTAAGATACTCCATGAGAAGTTCAACCCCGAGACACATAATCATCAGATTTTCTAAGGTCAAAATGAAGGAAAAACTGTTAAGGGTAGCCAGGCAGAAAGGCCAGGTTACCTACAAAGGGAAGCCCATTAGATTAACAGTGGACTTATCAGCAGAAACTCTACAATCCAGAAGAGATTGGGGGCCAATATTCAACATTCTTAAAGAAAAGAATTTTCAACCCAGAAGTTTATATCCAGCCAAACTAAGCTTCATAGGTGAAGGATAAATAAAATGCTTTCCAGACAAGCAAAGACTGAGGAATTTTGTTACAACCAGGCCTACCCTGCAAGAGCCCCTAAATATGGAGAGGAAAAACCAATACATCCCCTGCAAAAACACACCAAAATATAAAGACCAATGACACTATGAAGAAATTGCATCAACTAGTGTGCAAAATAAATAAATAGCATCATGACGACAGGAAAAAATTCACACATAACAGTACTAACCTTAAATAAATGGGATAAATGCCCCAATTTAAAAACACAGACTGGCAATTTGGATAAGGAGTCAAGATCCATTGGTGTGCTGAACTCAGGAGACCCATCTCACATACAAAGACACACACAGGCTCAAAATAAAGAGACGGAGGAAAATTTACCAAGCAAATGGAAACATGAAAAAGCAGGGGTTGCAAACCTAGTCTCTGATAAAACAGACTTTAAGCCAACAAAGAACAAAAAAGAGAAAAAAAAGAATTACATAATGGTAAAGGGAACAATTCAGCAAGAAGAGCTAATTATTCTAAATATATATGCACCCAAAAAAGGTGCACCCAGACTCATAAAACAAGTTCTTGGAGGCCTACAAAGAGACTTAGACTCCCACACAATAATAGCCAGAGATGTTAACACCCCACTCTCAGTGTTGGACAGATCAACAAGACAGAAAATTAACAAGTACATTCAGGACTTGAACTCAGCTCTGGATCAACTGGAACTAGAAGATGTTTACAGAACTCTCTACCCCAAATCGACAGAATATACATTTTTCTCAGTGCCACATGGCACTTATTATAAAATCCAACACATAACTGGAGGTAAAATGCTCCTTGGCAAATGCAAAAGAACTGAAATAATAGCAAACAATCTCTCGGACCACAGTACAATCAAATTAGAACTTGGGATTAAGAAACTCACTCAAAACCACACAATTTAATGGAAATTGAACAACCTGCTCCTGAATGACTCCTGGGTAAATAACGAAATTAAGGCAGAAATCAAGAAGTTATTTGAAACCAATGAGAACAAAGAGACAACCTACCAGAATCTCTGGGACACAGCTAAAGCAGTGTTAAGAGGAAAATTTATAGCACTAAATGCCCACATCAGAAGGGAGATCTCAAATCGACACCCTAACATCACAAATAAAAGAGCTAGAGAGGCAAGGGCAAACTAATCCAAAAGCTAGCAGAAGACAAGAAATAACTAAGATCATAGAAGAATTGAAGGAGATAAAGACATGAAAAACCCTTCAAAAATCAATGGATCTAGGTGCTGGTTTTTTGAAAAGTTAACAAAATAGATCACTAGATAGACTAATAAAGAAGAAGAAGAGAGAAGAATCAAACAGAGACAATAAAAAATGATAAAGCAGATATCACCACTGACCCCACAGAAATACAAACGACCATCTGAGAATACTATAAATACCTCTAAACAAATAAAATGGAAAATCCAGAAGAAATGGATAAATTCCTGGATGCATACAACCTACCAAGACTAAACCAGGAAAAAGTAGAATCCCTTCATAGACGAATAACAATTCTGAAATTCAGGCAGTAATTAGTAGCCTACCAACCAAAAAAAGCCCAGAACCAGACAGATTCACATCTGAATTCTACCAGAAATACAAAGAGGAGCTGGTACCATTCCATCTGAAACTATCCCAAAAAAATTGAAAAGGAGAGACTCCTTAATTCATTTTATGAAGCCACCATCATCCTGATAACAAAACCGGGAAGAGACACAACAAAAAAAGGCCAATATCCTTGATGAACATCAATGTGAAATCCTCAGTAAAATACTGGCAAACTGAATCCAGCAGCACATCAAAAAAACTATCCATCAGGATCAAATTGGCTTCATTCCTGGGATGAAAGGATGGTTCAACATATTGAAATCAATAAACGCAATCCATCACATAAACAGAACCAAAGACAAAAACCACATGATTATCTCTATAGGTGCAGAAAAGGGCCTTCAATCAAATTCAACATTCCTTCATGTTAAAAATTCTCGGCTGGGGGCGGTGGCTCACGCCTGTAATCCCAGCACTTTGGGAAGCCAAGGCAGGTGGATCACGAGGTCAGGAGATCAAGACCATCTTGGCTAACATGGTGAAACCCCATCTCTACTAAAAAATACAAAAAATTAGCCAGGCATGGTGGCGGGTGCCTCTAGTCCCAGCTACTTGGGAGGCTGAGGCAGGAGAATGGCAGGAACCCAGGAGAAGGAGCTTGCAGTGAGCCAAGATCACACCACTGCACTCCAGCCTGGGCAACAGAGCGAGACTCCGTCTAAAAAAAAAAAAAACTCAATGAACTAAGTATTAATGAAACATATCTCAAAATAATAAGAGCTATTTACGACAAACACACAGCCAATATCACATTGAATGGATAAAAGCTGGACGCATTCCTTTTGAAAACTGGTACAAGACAATGATGTCTTCTCTCAATACTCATATTCAATATAGGATTGGAAGTTCTCGCCGGGGCAGTCAGGCAAGAGAAAGAAATAAAGGTATTCAAATAGGAACAGAGGAATTCAAGTTGTCTCTGTTTGCAGATGACATTATTTTATATTTAGAAAACCCCATCATCTTAGTCCAAAACTTATTGAACTGATAAGCAACTTCAGCAAAGTCTCAGGATACAAAACCAATGTGCAAAAATCACAAGGATTCCTTTACACCACCAATAGACAAGGAGAGAGCCAAATCATGAATGAACTCCAATTCACAATAGCTACAAAGAGACTAAAATACTTAGGAACACAGCTAACAAGGGATGTGAAGGGCCTCTTCAAGGAGAACTACAAACCACCACTCAAGGAAATAAGAGAGGACACAAACGAATGGAAAAATATTCCATCCTCATGCAATATTTTGACCATACTGCCCAAAGTAATTTATAGATTAAATGCTATTCCCATCAAACTACCATTGACATTCTTCACAGAATTAGAAAAGACTATTTTAAATTTCTATTTTTTTAATTTTAAGTTCTGGGATACATATGCAGAACGTACAGGTTTGTTACATAGGTATACATGTGCCATGGTGGTTTGCTACACCCATCAACCTGTCATCTAGGTTTTAAGCTCCGTATGCATTAGTTATTTGTCCTAATGCTCTCCCTCCCCTTGGCCCCCACCCCCTGACAGGCCCTGGTGTGTGATGTTCAACTGCTTGTGTCCGTTTGTTCTCATTGTTCCACTCTCACTTATGAGTGAGAACAGGCAGTGTTTGGTTTTCTGTCCCTGTGTTAGTTTGCTGAGAATGATGGTTTCCAGCTTCATCCATGTCCCTGCAAAGGACATGAACTCATTCTTTTTATGACTGTATAGTATTCCATGGTGTATATGTGACAAATTTTCTTTATCCAGTCTATCATCGATGGTCATTTGGGTTGGTTCCAAGTCTTTGCTATTGTAAATAGTGCTGCAGTAAACATACATATGTATGTGTCTTTATAGTAGAATGATTTATAATTTATTGAGTATGTACCCAGTAAAGAGATTGCTGGGTCAAATGGTATTTCTGGTTCTAGATCCTTAAGGAATCACCACACTGTCTACCACAATGGTTAAACTAATTTACACTTTCACCAACAGAGTAAAAGAGTTCCTATTTCTCCAAATTTTCTCCAGCATCCATTGTTTCCTGACTTTGTAATGATCGCCATTTTAATAGGCATGAGATGGTATCCAATTGTGGTTTTGATTTGCATTTCTCTAATGATCAGTAATGATGAGCTTTTTTCATACGTTTACTGGCCGCATAAATGCCTTCTTTTGAGAAGTGTCTGTTCATATCCTTCACCCACTTTTTGATGAGGTTGTCTTTTTCTTGTACATTTGTTGAAGTTCCTTGTAGATTCTGGATAGTACACCATTGTCAGATGGATTGCAAAAGTATTCTCCCATTCTGTAGGTTGCCAATTGACTCTGACGATAGTTTCTTTTGCTGTGCAGAAGCTCTTCAGTTTAATTAAATCCCATTTGTAAATTTTGGCTTTTGTTGCAATTGCTTTTGAAGTTTTAATCATGAAGTCTTTTCCCATGCCTATGTCCTGAATGGTATTGCCTAGGTTTTCCTCCAGGGTATTTATGGCTCTAGGTTTTATGTTTAAGTCTTTAATCCATCTTGAGTTCATTTTTGTATAATGTGTAAGGAAGGGGCCAGTTTCTGTTTCGCATATGGCTAGCCAGTTTTCCCAGCACCATTTATTAAATAGGTAACCCTTTCCCCATTGCTTGTTTTTGTCAGGTTTGTCAAATATCAAATGGTTGTAGATGTGTGGTGTTATTTCTGAGGCCTCTGCTCTGCTCCATTAGTCTTTATATCTAATTAGTGCCAGTACCATGCCTTTTCGGTTATTGTAGTCTGGTAGTATTGTTTGAAATCAGGTAGCATGATGCCTCCAGCTTTGTTAATTTTGCTTAGAATTGTCTTGGCTATACGGGCTCTTTTTTTGGTTCCATATGAAATTTAAAATAGTTTTCCTAATTGTGTGAAGAAAGTCAACAGTAGATTCATGGGAATAGCATTGAATCTATAAATTACTTTGGGTGGCATGGCCATTTTCACATTATCCGTTCTTCCTATCCATGAGCGTGGAATGTTTTTTCATTTGTTTGTGTCCTCTCTTATTTCCTTGTTCAGTGGTTTGTAGTTTTCTTTGAACAGGTCCTTCACTTTTTTTGTAAGTTGTATTCCCAGGTACTTTATTCTCTTTGTAGCAATTGTGAATGGGAGCTCACTCGTGATTTGGCCCTCTGTTTGTCTAATATTGATGTATAGGAATGCTCGTGATTTTTGCACATTGGTTTTGTATCCTGAGACTTTGCTGAAGTTGCTTATCAGCTTAAGAAGTTTTTGGAGTGAGATGGTGGGGTTTTCTAAATATACAATCATGTCATTTGCAAACAGAGATAATTTGACTTCTCTCTTTCTATTTCAATATGCTTTATTTCTTTATCTTGCCTAATTGCCCTGGACAGTACTTCCAATACTATGTTGAACAGGAATGGTGAGAGAGGGCATCGTTGTCTTGTGCCAGATTTCACAGGGAATGCTTCCAGGTTTTGCCCACTCAGTATGATATTGGCTATGCGTTTGTCATAAATAGCTTCCATTTTCTGCTACCTTTTGAATTTGGTTGCTCTTGAATCTCTAGTTCTTTTCATTGTGTTGCTAGGTTGTTGAATTTAGATTTTTCTAGCTTTCTGTTGTGAGCATGAAGTGCTACAAATTTCCTTATTAACACTGCTTTAGCTGTGTCCCAGAGATTCTGGCATGTTGTCTCTTGGTTCTCATTGGTTTCAAAGAAGTTCTTTATTTCTGTTTTAATTTCGTTAGTTACTGAGTAGTCATTCAGGAGCACGTTGTTCAATTTCCATGTAGTTGTGCAGTTTTGAGTGAGTTTCTTAATCTTGAGTTCTAATTTGATTGCACTGTGGTCTCAGAAACCGTTTGTTATGATTTCCGTTCTTTTGCATTTGCTGAGGAGTGTTTTACTTCCAATTATGTGGTCAATTTTAGAATAAGTGTGATGTGGTGCTTAGAAGAATGTATATTCTGTTGATTTGGGGTGGCAAGTTCTGTAGATCTCTATTAGGTCCGCTTGGTCCAGAGCTGAGTTAAAGACCTGAATATCTTTGCTAATTTTCTGTTTCATTGATCTGTCTAATATTGACAGTAGAGTGTTAAAGTCTCCAACAATTATTGTTTGGGAATCTAAATCTCTTTGTAGGTCTCTAAGAACTTTTTTTATGAATCTGGGTGCTCCTGTATTAGGTGCATATATATGTAGAATAGTTAGCTCTTCTTATTGCATTGATTCTTTAACCATCATGTAATGCCCTTCTTTGTCTTCTTTTATCTTTGTTGGTTTAAAATGTTTTGTCAGAGATTAGGATTGCAACCCCTGCTTTTTTCTGCTTTCCATTTGCTCGGTAAATATTCTTCAATCCCTTTCTTTTGAGCCTATGTACGTGAGATTGGTCTCCTGAATACAGTACACCGATGGGTCTTGACTCTTTATCAATTTGCCAGTCTGTATCGTTTAATTGGGGCATTTAGCTCATTTACATTTAAGGTTAATATTGTTATGTGTGAATTTTCTCCTGTCTTCATGATAATAACAGGTTATTTTGCATATTAGTTGATGTAGTCTCTTCATAGTGTCATTGGTCTTTTTATTTTGGTGTGTTTTTGCAGTTGCTGGTACTGGTTTTTCCTTTCCATATTTAGTGCTTCCTTCAGGAGCTCTTGTAAGGCAGGCCTGATGGTGACAAAATCCCTCAGCGTTTGATTGTCTGTAGAGGATTTTATTTCTCCTTCTCTTATTGTGTCCGGAATTGGTGGGTTCTTGGTCTCACTGACATCAAGTATGAAGCCATGGACCATTGCGGTGAGTGTTACAGGTCTTAAAGGCAGCATGTCTGGAGTTTGTTCCTTCTGATGTTCGGATGTGTTCAGAGTTTCTTCCTTCTGGTGGGGTTCGTGGTCTCACCGGCTCAGGAGTGAAGCTGCGGACCTTCCCGTTGAGTGTTACAGCTCTTAAGGTGGTGCATCTGGAGCTGTTCTTTCCTCCTGGTGGGTTCGTGGTCTCACTGGCTTTAGGAGTGAAGTTGCAGACCTTCGCGGTGAGTGTTACAGCTCATAAAGGCAGTGTGGGCCCAAAGAGTGAGCAGCAGCAAGATTTATTGCAAACAGAGAAAGAACAAAGCTTCCACAGTGTGGAAGGGGACCCGAGCAGGTTGCCACTGCTGGCTCGGGCAGCCTGCTTTTATTCTCTTATCTGGCCCCACCCACATCCTGCTGATTGGTAGAGCCGAGTGGTCTGTTTTGACAGGGTGCTGATTGGTGCATTTACAATCCCTGAGCTAGACATAAAGGTTCTCCAACTCCCCACCAGATTAGCTAGATACAGAGTGTCGACAAAAAGGTTCTCCAAGGCCCCACCAGAGTAGCTAGATACAGAGTGTCGATCGGTGCATTCACAAACCCTGAGCTAGACACAGGGTGCTGATTGGTGTGTTTACAAACCTTGAGCTAGATACAGAGTGCTGATTGGTGTATTTACAATCCCTGAGCTAGACATAAGTGTTCTCCATGTCATCACCAGAGTAGCTAGATACAGAGTGTCAATTGGTGCATTCACAAACCCTGAGCTAGACACAGGGTGCTGATTGGTGTGTTTACAAACCTTGAGCTAGATACAGAGTGCCGATTGGTGTATTTACAATCCCTGAGCTAGACATAAAGGTTCTCCACGTCCCCACCAGACTCAGGAGCCCAGCTGGCTTCACCCAGTGGATCCCACACTGGGGCTGCAGGTGGGAGCTGCCTGCCAGTCTTGCGCCATGCGGCCGCACTCCTCAGCCCTTGGGTGGTGGATGGGACTGGGCGCTGTGGAGCAGTGCCAGTGGGCTGGCGCTGTGGAGCAGTGCCAGTGGGCTGGCACTGCTGGAGGACCCAGTACACCCTCTGAAGCCACTGGCCTGGGTGCTAAGCCCCTCATTGCCTGGGGCTGCTCCAAGTGTGGGGTCTACCAAGCCCACGCCCACCCAGAACTCCAGCTGGCCCACAATCACCATGCGCTGCCCCAGTTCCCGCTCATGCCTCTCCCTCCACACCTCCCTGCAAGCTGAGGGAGCCGGCTCTGGCCTTGGCCAGCCCAGAAAGGGGCTCCCACAGTGCAGTGGTGGGCTGAAGGGCTCCTCAAGTGCCACCAAAGTTGGAGCCCAGGCAGAGGAGGTGCCAAGAGTGAGCGAGGGCTGTGAGGACTGCCAGCACGCTGTCACCGCTCATTATGAAGCTTAGTTTGGCTGGATATGAAATCTTGGTTGAAAATTCTTTTCCTTAAGAATGTTGAATATTGGCTCCCACTCTCTTCTAGCTTGTAGGGTTTCTGCAGAGAGATCTGCTGTTAGTCTGTTGCGCTTCCCTTTGTAGATAATCTGACCTTTCTCTCTGGCTGCCCTTAACATTTTTTCCTTTGTTTTAGCCTTGGAGAATCTGACTATTATGTGTCTTGGGGTTGCTATTCTTGAAAAGTATCTTAGTGGTGTTCTCTGTATTTCCTGAATTTGACTGTTTGCCTGTCTTGCTAAGTTGGGGAACTTCTGTTGGATAATATCCTGAAGTATATTTTCCAACTTGGTTTCATTCTCCCTGTCACTTTCAGGTACACCAATCAATTGTTAGTTTGGTCTTTTCACACCATCTCATATTTCTTGAAGGCTTTGTTCATTCCATTTCATTCTTTTTTCTCTAATCTTGTCTTCACACTTTAAATTGTTAAGTTGATCTTCAATCTCTGATATCCTTTCTTCCACTTGATTGATTCAGCTATTGATATTTGTGTATGCTTCATGAAGTTCTCATGCTGTTTTTCAGCTCCATCAGGTCATTTATGTTCTTCTCTAAACTGGTTATTCTAGCCAGCAGTTCCTACAGGAACCTTTTTCTCAAAAAGGTTACAAGAACCTTTTTCTCAAGGTTCTTACCTTCCTTGAATTGTGTTAAAACATGCTACTTTAGCTCAGAGGAGTTTGTTATTACCCACCTTCTGAAGCCTACTTCTGTCAATTCATCAAACTCATTCTCCATCCAGTTTTGTGTCCTTGCTGGAGAGGAGTTGCAATCATTTGAAGGAGAAGAGGCATTCTAGTTTGGGGAATTTTCAGCATTTTTGTGCTGGTTTTTCCTCAGCTTCATGAGTGTATCTACCTTTGATCTTTGATGCTAATGTTCCCTGGATGGGGTTTTTGCATGGCGGTCCTTTTTGTTGATGTTGATGTTATTGCTTTCTGTTTGTTAGTTTTCCTTCTAACAGTCAGGCCCCTATTCTGCTGGAGTTTGCTGGAGGTCCACTCCAGACCCTGTTTGCTTGGGTATCACCAGCAGGGGCTGCAGAACAGCAAAGATTACTGCCTCCTCCTTCTTCTAGAAGCTTCCTCCCAGACAAGCACCTGCCCAATGCCAGCCAGAGCTCTTCTGTATGAGGTGTCTGTCAACTCTTGCTGGGAGATGTCTTCCAGTCAGGAGGCACAGGGGTCAGGGATCCACTTGAGGAGGGAGTCTATCCCTTAGCAGAGGTCAAGCGTTGCACTGAGAGATCCACTGTTCTCTTCAGAGCCAGCAGGCAGGAATGTTTAAGTCTGCTGAAGCTGTGTCCACAGCCGCACCTTCCCCTAGTTACTCTGTCCCAGGGAGATGGGAGTTTTATCTATAAGCCCCTGACTGGGGCTGTTGCCTTTCTTTCAGAGATGCCTTGCCCAGTGAGGAGGACTCTAGAGAGGCCGTCTGTCCATGGCCCCTTTGCTGCACTGTGGTGAGATCCACCTGGTCCGAACTTCCCAGCCTTCTTAACACTGTTGGGGGATAATCGCCTACTCAAGCCTCAGTAATGGTGGACGCCCCTCCCTCCACCAAGCGTGATTACCCCAGGTCAAGTTCAGACTGCTGTGCTGGCAGAGAGAATTTCAAGTCAGTGGTTCTTAGCTTGCTAGGCTCTGTGGGAATGGGACCTCCTGAGCAAGACCACTTGGCTCCCTGGTTTCAGCCCCCTTTCCAGGGGAGTTAATGGTTCTGTCTCACTGGGGTTCTAAGTGCCACTGGGGGAAAAACAAAACAAAAAAAACTCCTGCAGCTAGCTCAGTGTCTGCCCAAACAGTCACCCAGTTTTGTGCTTGAAACCCAGGGCCCTGGTGGTGTAGGCACATGAGGGGATCTTCTGGTCTGTGGGTTGCAAAAACCATGGGAAAAGTATAGTATCTCAACCAGACAGCACAGTCCCTCACACTTCCCTTGGCTTGGGGAGTGAGGTCCATGGACCCTTGAATTTCCCAGGTGAAATAATGCCCCACCCTACTTCTGCTTACCCTGTGTGGACTGCACCCACTACCTAACCAGTTCCAGTGAGATGAACCGGGTACCTCAGTTGGAGATACAGAAATCACCTCCTTCTGCATTGGTCTCACTGGGAGCTGCAGACTGGAGTTGTCCTATTTGGCCATCTTGCCAGATCTCCCTTAAATTTCATATGGAATCTAAGAAGTCCCCATAGAGCCAAGACAATCCTAAGAAGAACAAAAAAACAAAGCTGGAGGCATCACACTACCTGACTTCAAACTATACTATAAGACTACAGTAACCAAAACAGCATGGTACTGGTACCAAAACAGACATATAGACCAATGGAACAGAACAGAAATCCCAGAAATAACACCACACTTCTAAAGCCATCTGATCTTTGACAAACATGACAAAAACAAGCAATGAGGAAAGAATCTCCTATTCAGTAAATGGTGCTGGGAAAACTGGCTAGCCATATTCAGAAAACAGAAACTGGACCCCTTCCTTACACCTTATAGAAAAATTAACTCAAGATGAATTAAAGACTTAAATGTAAAACCCAAAACCATAAAAACCCTAGAAGAAAATCTAGGCAATACCATACAGGGCATGCCAAAAGCAATGGCAACAAAAGTCAAAATTGAAAAATGGGACAAATGGGATCTAATTAAAGAGCTTCTGCATAGCAAAAGAAACTAGCATCACAGCCGAAAAACATGAACAAAAAAGCTTAACATCACTGATCATCAGAGAAATGCAAATCAAAATCACAATGATATACCATCTCACGCTAGTTAGAATGGCGATTATTAAAAAGTTAGGAAACGAGATGCTGGCGAGGCTGTGGAGAAAAAGGAACACTTTTACACTGTTGGTGGGAATGTAAACTAGTTCAACTATTGTGGAAGACAGTGGGGCAATTCCTCAAGGATCTAGAACCAGAAATATTATTTGACCCAGCAATCCCATTACTGGGCATATACCCAAAGGAATGTAAATCATTCTACTATAAAGACACATAGACATGTATGTATATTGCAGCACTATTTACAATAGCAAAGACATGGAACCAACCCAAATGCCCATCAATGTTAGAACGGATAAAGAAAATGTGGTACATACACACCATGGAATACTATGCAGCCATAAAAAAGAATGAGATAATGCCCTTTGCAGGAACATGGATCATGCTGGAAGCCATCACCCTTAGCAAACTAACACAGGAAAAGAAAACCAAATAATGCATGTTCTCACTCATAAATGGGAGTTGAACATGGAGAACACATGGTCACAGAGAGGGGAATAACACACACCAGGGCCTGTTAGGAGGTGGGGGGCGAGGGGAGGGATCTTAGAGGATGGGTCAATAGGTGCAGCAAACCGCCGTGGCATACATATACCTATTTAATAAACCTGCACATTCTGCATATGTATCCCAATTTTTAGAAGAATTTTTTTTTTAAATTACTTTCTCTGGTTATGACTGAAGAAGTGTCCTACAAAGTGGACATATGTGTGTGCACTCATCCACAAGCTTTTTGCCTCAAAGCTCAGAGATCTACTGAGAACCATGAGTAAGAAGTGATTGGGGGCCCAGAGACCTTGGGGAGGGAGACTTTGTCAGAAGTGAAATTTTCATATAGATAGAAAGCAGCAGGGAGACACCAGAAGCTTCACAACTTGGATGGCTTATTTGAAGGCCCCATTCTGTCCTCGCTCTCTTCTTGTTTTCTCTCTGTCCATGTATGTTTTCTGGAAAGTTGACATTCCAAGCCTAATCCCATGTGCAGCCAGGCTGGCAAGTAAAGCTGAGTTGCCAATTACTTTGCTTTTTTTGTACTCCACTTTCCCTGAGTGGCAATGAAAATAATAATCCTACAGCCTTTCCTGACAAGTTCTGCAGGTAAGAGCTTGTTTTAGGTATAATCCTTCATGGGAGCTAAGGGCAGAGGAAAGAAGAATGGGGTCAATTAAATAACCTCTAGAGCATCTTTCTGATTATGTGACTCAGTCATCTGTGGGCTTTTGCCATTGCTGTCAATTAAGGTTGACACCAAGGCCAAGCAGACTTTATGAGCTAGGACATAGCTGGATCACCCTTAGGACTAAGAAGAGGAGAAAACGTCATTCCAGATCCTACCAGAGCCCTCTACTTCTCCCTTTTGTTGTCATGCCATCTGTTTAGAAGAGAAGCCTGAGACAATTTTATGTGGGGGGTGGGGTCAGGGGGAGGGTGCACGTGCATGCGTGTGTGTGTTCCAACTTTCCAAGCAAGGGATCTCTTCTAACCTAGCCTAAGTTGGAATAGTGCTACAGGTCCAGGACCTCAGCCTTAGAGAGCAGAGCTATTCTTCCTGTCTCTTACTTCCCACTATGTAGCACTCAGTGTTTGGTATTGGTACCGGAGACCATGTGACTTTATCTTCCTTAAATATGGTATTAATTTTCACCCAGAAAAATAAAGCGATTAATGGAAATCGGGCACTTAAGATAATAAAAGGGAGTGTTTTGCCTTAGGGCAAAGCATAAGGATTTAATTTTCCCAGAATTCTCAATCTGATTCTGAGGCCAGCAACAACTAGTTTTGGGGCAGTACAAATACATAAGATGAAATCCCCAACCAGGGACCTGGAGCCAGAAGAACCCACAAGAGCACAGTGGCTTCAAATGGCCCAGGTGTTGGAGGCCTTTTTTACAATGTGGCTGTAATCTACACAGTAACCAGACCAAGCAAGCCTGCTTTAGCAGATAACCTCAAAAGTGCAAAGATAGTATTGAGATGTGGAGGAATATCAAGGGAGGCTCCACAAGAACGATGGAGTTTTGTTTTGTTGATCTATTCCTTACTTAGGGCAGGGGAAGAACAGCTGTTTACAAGGGTGGATGGATGTGAGGGACACTATGAAGGCTTCCACCTGAACATCAGCCTCTTTGAGACTAGACATTTCACTGTTAATGTTAACAATCCATTTCTTTGGTTTAAGGTGTGTGAATTCCCTGGGCTGCCCCTGGAAAAAGAAGTATATTCAACCCTTGACAATAAATCATAAGGAAGGTAGAGGAGGAGGACCAATAGAGGGAGGTTTGCCTTTGGAATGTGAAATAGTTCCTTCAAGTGAACCAGAGACTTATAGAGCAGGAGGTGACCTTAGAGATTTTTTAATTCACCTTGAAACTTAACTATAATAAACGGTTCCCTCAGACAAACAGAAATGAGAGGAAGAGTTTGAGCTGGGAATAGAGAGAGGCTCTGGACTGTGTGGGAAAGTTGAACCAGGAAAATAATTTCACTGTTAGGAGGACTGGCACATGACCTTGAAGGGAAGATGCAAGATGGTATTGGCAAAGATGAAGGAGCACAGGCAAAACTAAGCCAGTGCATGTAGCATAAGTGTGTCTAATATTAAAACAGAATTTGCAACGAATTCCAAGGGTACAGAAAATTCTTTTGAAAGGCCAGACTTCTACTTGATGGTTTTCTTTGCTTTAAGTCGCTCGGGCTAATTGGAATGGAATGTTTCAGTTAAGCAAACACTCACTAGAATTCAAACCTGGTTATAAATTCCATTCAAATAAAAATAGATAGAAATGGTTGCAAAAGTCTCTCTGTTTCTCTATTTGGAATATAAAGTATAGAATGTGCACTATTGAGGTTTGTTATGGACATATTCACGATGTTTTACTATTTGGAATATAAAATTGAGAATGTACACTTTTGAGGTTTGTTATGGGCTTATTTGGAATGTTACAGGATGCAATATGACTTCCCAGAAAACATGGCAAAAATTGCAGCAGCAAGCTTCGCTCCTGCTAAGTTTCTTTCCTCTATCCAAAGTCCTGTCATAAGTATAGGAGTGAGACAGGGGAAAATGGGAAGATGAGGAAATGGAGTTTTCAAAAGATTATTTGGAAATTTATTCTTTTTTAACATTTGTTTGGAGGTTTTTGTTTTGTTTTAGATTTTGAAAGGGAAATGCATGCACATGGTAAACAATTCTAACATATTCAAAAGGCTATATACAGTTTGAAAGTCAGTTAACTTTGCTAGAAAAAAACACTGTTAAAAGTTCCTTGTGTTACCTTGTGATACCAGAGATAATCTACATTTAGAAACACACACACACCATAATTATAATTTTGGATCTTATAAAACCTTTGTGAAGGCTTCTCTGTCTGTCAGGTTTGCTTCAGAACAACACCAGATTCCCGTGGCATGGTCTTTACCATGTGACCAAAATCATCTTCAAAGATTCAGCCAGGCCACCGGTCTCTACCTCTATGTTACATACTCAGAAGCCAAGCCATAGTAGGTAGGGGTAAGTAGGAGGGGATCCTGGGAATTGTAACAAAGTGTCGTTCTCTTAGGAAAATTAGGATATTAGTACCCACCTCACAGGATTATTTTAAGCACTGAAAGAAATAATATGAATAAAGTGCTTAAAACAGTGCCTGGCATAGAGTAAGTGCTACATAAGTGTCAGCTGTTGTCATCATCACTATTATTGTTGCTATTGTGAAAGAGGACAGCTTAGGGCTTCCTGAAGCTATTCCCTATTTTCTCTGGGTTTTCTTCACAGGTACCTCCAAAGATGGGAATTGCTGTCACTACTCTTCTTCTAGAATATTTTCCCCACCAAGATCTAAACTGTGGAGCCAGTTGGTAACCAAAATTGTACCTCAAAAGCTCTCCTAGACACATGGAAAACTTGGCTTCTCTGCCTGATGTTCATCTCAAAGCATCAGTGATAAACTGTTTCATATGTTATTACTCACTACTATTCTTGTAAAGACCATGGAAATACATGGACAGACCGCCAGCTCACCACACTTTCTGGAGAATTACTCAGCCCAGACATGTTGTTTTCATCTCCTTTGTGTGATTCAGTTCCTCTTCATTCCTACACCTCTCACCACTTTTGAGGAGTTACATGTTTCCTGCTAGCCGCAGACATTGAACTGCCTTATCTTGCTGGCTACATCTGCATGCAGCTGGTGCCACTAGGACAGGCTGAACTACACATTCACAGATTAAACTCCCTAAGCAGCCTGAGTCTGCCATCTCATTCCCTTTGAAGCTCTTAGAGAAGGGGAAGCCAAGTTCTCAGATATGCAGCACACCTTCTCTCACCTGTCTCTTTATTTGGGAGGGTGGGTGAATGACAACTAAGACAACTAGCATTTCACTACCAAAGAGTCTCATCACTGACATCTCTTTACTTCCTGGTTTCTCACAAACATAAATTGAACATTTGACTTCTGGTACAAATCTTTGTACCATCACAGAGGGGCTTCCATGGGGATTAACCGTAAAGCCTCACTTGCTTGACTCAATTCCAGTGACTTTTTCTACACTTCATTTATCCACATCCATGGCCCATGCAGGGTCTTTTCATCATCCAGAACAGCTCTACTTCTGAAATCTTAAATTCGTATACCCTACTCTTCAGCTACTTTTATTTTCCAGTAAGGGCTTTTACTTCCTTGCCCATACTACTCCTACTCTATGGGCTACTGGTTTCTGTCAGTTTATCAGTCCATCCTAATTATTTTTTCTGACTTGCCTGGGCTCTGTAATCTATTATTGCAACCATTTTCTTTTCTCTAGTTTTAACCACATTTTGACCTGGTACCACCTGAAAATTTATGGTTTCCTGCTTCAGGAGAGTTATTGGCACCACATGATAACTTCTTCGGGAGTTCCTGGCCAACTTTCTCTTCCATCTCTTCCTATATATTCAGACATCTCTTTTCATCAATCACTGTCCTAACTTCGAATCTTCACTCCTTCTCTCTCCAATGGTTCTTTGTCCTCTGCACAGCAATATGCTGAAACCTCCCATCATTTAAGAAACAGTCCCTCCACCTTATCTCTTTCTCTGTTTGTTGCCCTGTCTCTCCTTTTCTTTCTAACCAAGCTTTTTAAAAGCAGTTTAAGAACAGTTTAAAAACTTTTAAAGAACCATTTACATTCACCGTCTTCACTTACTTTTTTCCTTTTCACCCCTCAACACACTGAAATCTGGTTCTGTTTCTGGGGCAGATCCTCTCCTACCCGTTTGTACCTTTGTCAAAATATTAATCACTCTACTGTAACCACCACTAGGCCTAAGTACCTCAAAATGTAGGATGTTGAATAACTTATCTATGTAGTCCCAGAGCCTAGCACAGTGCTTGATTGATAGGAGGTCCTCAATAAACAAATTATGTCACAAACACTTACTGGACACCTACTAGGAACCAAGCACTGTATTGGTTCTGTGGACTTGAATCCATCACAAAACCTATATTTAAGCAACTTTTTCTCACAGAACCTTTCTTTCCTTTGTGAATGTCAAGTCAGTATATTTAATTAAGTCATACAATCCCTGTCCCGTGCCGTGCCTTTACTCATAATCGTCATTCAACATTTGTTGAATGATTGCTTGATAGAACTCAACAGACCCAAAAGGACTAATTGTGAAGAGTTGCTGTAGGAAAGGGCCAGAGAGAGGCCTGTTCTGAAATCTGGCTCCTTACAGAGAGCTTTTCAGGCTTTCAGAACCATTTCTGAGCAGTTCTCTAGAAATACATTCATTTGCAACTCTATCCCAACATGGCTGATAGGTTTTGGTAAACCCGTTTACAACCTCTCCATTTCCTTTGTCTTCAACTTCTCTCCCCTCTCTCCAGTCTTTCCCCCTACACCTATTAGACAGGTGCAAATGTCTCTCCTAGTCACAATAAGGAAAGACCTAAATTAGAAAACCTCCCTGGACTCCAAGGTTTCACATTACCTAATATCCTTCCTTTCTCCACTAATTTTCTGCAAGAATAGTCTGAACTTTCTAGTCCCATTTCCTTCTTCCCATTCATTCCCACACCAAATAGTCAGAAAGGCTAGGATATGAATTAGAATGGTCAGGGAAGGGTTTCATGGACAAGTAAGGGCACAGGACGCAGAAGAATTTTGTGATTAAAGTGCAGAATATGGAAATGTATTGGAGAGGTATTAGGTTTTTCTATTTTATTTTTCATCTGTTTTATAATATTCTTTTTTTTAAGTAGGTAACACATGTATATGATACATAGTTCAAAAAATGCAAAGTGAAAGTAAGGGTTCTTCCCAATCCCACCAAGTTCCCTTTTCTAGAGGCAATCACTGTTAAAAGTTTCTTATGTATCCTCCCAAAGATGCATTTGTAAATATTCACATATATGGAGTGCCTATACAATATGGTAGAGCACAATAAGAAGGGCAGTGTGAACTGAAAAGCACAGAAGAGGCTTTGAAGAATTAGGGAATATCATCTTCCCTCCAACATACTCTTCCTCTTAAGTCCCCACCTCCATTAATAGCCTTTCCATCCTCCCAAGATGACCCAGGCTCAAAGCCTCTGAACATTGGCAGGAAACCTGTTACTAACCAGAGTTTAGTTTTCTAAACTGGTTAGAAACCATTTCTAAAATGGTTTTCTGTACATCACAATTAAGCCAATTAACATTCCCTCCATACCTGCCACTGCCATTTTCAATTTTGTTTTGAAAATATAAGTCACATACATCTACTCCTCACCACCTTCACTACCCCAGCCTCCATTAGGCCCTCGTGACTTCTTATCTTCAAAATTGGAGTAACTGCCTTCTTCATATGGTTGTTAGGTACATTTGGTAAAATTAAATAAGCATGGTAACAATTAGCAGGCTCAACAAATATTTGTTCCTTTCTCTTCTCCCCAATACCTCCCAGCCACTATACCACCCCACCACCCCATCAACCTTAATCCACTCCCCGTATTACATACTTGGTTTATCAAAACAATGTCGAATTCTTGAAATTTTTCTATATCTGTCCTATATTGATCCCAAGATCAGAGCTTCAGAATATGAAAACTTACCTGAACTCTGAGGAAAGGCACTAGAAAATTCCAAATACAGCTGTCCCAAAGGAAAACCACTCTTAGTACCTCTCAAAGGCATTGCCTTTATAGTCTAGGGTAGTATCATTGACATTTAGCAACTAAAAAGGTTATGATCTAACCTATATTTTTCCCCTAGAAAAACCTTACCTATTCTTCAGGACTCCGTTTGAATTCCACCTTCTTCTTGAAGTCTTCCAGGATTCTGCCCATGTTAACTCTTTTCACCCAAGTCTTAATGAATCTTACCTTTCTCTGCATTACAAAATGTGGAGGGAAGGGAGGGAGGAGAGGGGAGATAAAGGAAGACATGGGATGGGGAGTGAGAGAGTGACACCCAAATCCTCGTTCTGACAAAACCCATTGTCCCACCTCCTAAAATATGCCTAACTGAGTAAGGTTAAAGTGATGGTTACCAAACAGCAGGTAAGGGTATCCCCTAGACCCCCTAGTTTCTGGTTAACAATTAAGGACATATAAAATAAAATATACTTTAATCTTGAATAAACTTATTTATTTTCAGGTTAATTTACTTTTGTATAAATGATTTTGGCATATTTTAATTTTTATTATCTATATCATAATCTGATTCATTTCAATTAAATCATGAACATTTTCCCATGTCATTAACTTTTCTTTAAAATATTTTTTAATAGTTTTGTAAGTCTCTCATCTTGTTTCCATCCGTAATATATTTGTTTCCCTATTTTGGGGCATTTTTCTTTTTATTCCCATTTTTGTTTTTACAAATAATGTTATTTGAAGGTATGTAAATCTTTATCTGAATCTCTATTTATCTGAATCTTTATGTTTAGACATGTTGATAGATAACATCAAACTACTTCCAAAAATGATGTACCAATCTAATCCACTGGCACTGTACAAGAATGACCACCTCATTGCACTCTCACCAGCATAGACTATTATCTTTTCTATTTGTTTCTAATTTGATAGGTGACAAAAATGACATGCCATTATTAGTTTTTCTTTTCCTTTTTTTTTTTTTTTTTTTTTTTTTGAGATGGTGTCTCACTCTGTCACCCAGGCTGGAGTGCAATGGCACGACCTCGGCTCACTGCAACCCCCGCCTCCTGGGTCCAAGCTATTCTCCTGTCTCAGCCTTCTGAGGAGCTGGGATTACAGGAGCCCACCACCATGTCCGGTTAATTTTTTTATTTTTAGTAGAGACAGCTTTTCACCATGTTGGCCAGGGTGGTCTGGAACCTCTGACCTCAGGCGATCCGCCCGCCTCGGCCTCCCAAAGTGCTGGGATTACAGGCATGAGACTCCACGCCTGGACAAGAGTTTTTCAATAATGTTAATATACATGGTTTGTTTTTCCTGTTCTGTTAATTACTTATACATCTCCTTTGCCCATTTTTATTGAGATCTTCTGTTTTTCTTACTAGTTATATGTATTTTGATATAATCAACATGTTAGATTATAATTATTATATGCAGTTGATTCTTATTATTCACAGTTGCTATGTTTTATAAAGCCACTACAAACACTGAATTAATGAATACTGAACCACTGCTCCTGGAGAAATACATAGTTAGGCTCCTGTGAGCCTCTGGTCACATTTCCATCAACCCATCAAAACACAATCTTTGTTTATGTGTGTTTCTGTTTAAAGACACCTTATTTAAGCCACACAAAAACACAAATATTACATGTTCTCACTCATATGTGGAGGCTAAAAAAAAGAACTCATGGAGATACAGAGTAGAATGACAGTTACCAGAGGCTGGAAAGAGTAGTAGGAAGTCAGGGGATAGAGATGGGTTGGTTAATGGATACAAAGATATAGTTAGGTAGAAGGAATAAGAGCTAGTGTTCAGTAGCACAATAGGGTGCCTATGGTTAACAATAATTTATTGTATATTTCAAAATAACTAAAACAGTGAAATTGGAATGTTCCTAACACAAAGAAATAATAAATTATTGAAGATATGGATTCCCTAATTACCCTGATTTGATCATTATATATCATATGCTTGTATAAAAACATCACATGTACCCCATAAATATGTACAACTATTATGTAATCTATGCTCATGGTTTTATATAATTCCTCCTTGGCTATTGGTTCTCAAATCTATGTATCCAGATGGGATCATTCTCTGGAGTTTCAGCCTTCCCTAGATCTCTCCAAGTGGATTTTCCACAGGAACCTCAAACTCTACTTGACTGAAATAAAACTATTCTTCCCATTTTCACAAATGAAGAATCTGAGGCTCAACGAAGTTGAAGAATTTCCCCTGGGTCCCAGTAAAGAAATTAAACCAAATCTGTCTGACTCTGAAGCTTATGCTCTTTCCATTTTTGTTATACTGCCTTTTATAATATTAGGGAGAAAAAAAACCCAGAACATTACATATATATCTTGTAGCTCTGAAACAGAGTAACAAGTTTCACTGGGGAATTGATCCTTCCTGCTCTAAGAAGCTTGAATTCTAAATTTTCTGGATTACTTTTTAAAAAATAAATCCCTGGAAATAAATCCCAGGGGCAAAATTATTAAGTGGAAGAAGCTGGAGAAGTCCCTTCCACTCTTTGGATCACATTTTCCCTAATATTTAAAAAAGATCTCTACATTCTCTTACAGCTGTGCCATTATGAGAGTCTATGGAAGACAGAGTTCTGTATAAGGTACAGACATTATGAATAAATGCTCATGCCATTCAGCCTGTGTAATAGCTCAGCTGCATTCCAACACCATTCTCCAGGACCCGCTGGACTAAAGGCTGATCATATATCTTCATGATATTCTCATCTACTCCAGGCACCCAGCCCAGCATGACGCACTTGTCCACACAGCCCTGACTCACCTCTGGCAATACCAGCTCTTTATTCAACTGGAGAAGTAATCAGGTAAAAGTGGAAATTCTATGACATATTTCCCCACAGAGGGTTCTGATATGTGCCCCACAAAGTCACTTACTAGCTGCATGACCTTGGACATGTCACTTAATCTCTCTGACCCTTAGTTTTCTCATCTGCAAAAGAGAGATTAATAAAACGTAATTCACCTGATTATTGCAAAAATTAAGAAATAATGTGTGGAAGAGCACCAGGCATATACTAGGTACTTAATAAATGTTTTCTTCCTTCATTGTCATCCTTCAATGGGCCATGCCAGTGTTTCCTTGGATTCACTAGTTATTATCAAGGTCTAATCTATACATTTTTTGATCATCGCCCCCCGTATCAACCAAAGAACATTTAGCCAGGTGTGGTGGCATGTGCCTGTAGTCCCAGCTACTCAGGAGGCTGAGGCAGGATGATAGCTCGAGCCCAGGAGTTCAAGGCTGCACTGAGCTATAATTACGCCACCACTGCACTCCAGCCTGGGCAATGGAGCAAGATAAAAAAAAAAAAAAACCTGAAGAAATGCCACTCATGGTGATTCTTAATTTACTTAACTGTAGCAATTCAGGCTGCATTTGAGTTCTTATAGCAAACTTAAAGTCATAACATGTAGTCAGCAAGCATCTGCTTAAATGCTTCCTGTGACAGGGAACTCAGTCCCTTTTAACACAGCCCATTTCATCTTCAATCAGCTCTGTTGTAACTTCCACCCAATAATCTTAATTCTGTCTCTTGGAGTCAAACTTTACAAATAAAATTCTCTTTCTCATGACAACCCTGTAGAAACTGGAAGACAGTAAGCCTGCCCCCACTCCACCCTCAAGGCTTCTCTTCTTAATCTCTATTTTGTCTGTGTTCCTTTTTAAAAGATAACTGCCATATCTGAGCAAAATACTTGAGGTATGGTTCTACAAACTCAGCAACAAAGGAAATAATCACCTCCTGCATTCTAGATACTATACTACTATTAATGCAGCCTCAATTTCCGTTAACTTTTTCGGCAGCCATATTAAACATAGACCCATCCTGTAGAGTTGCTATTTTTTTAATTTTTAATTTGTTTTATGAAACTGGTGCAAGATACCACATTTTTTCTTATCAAATTTATTTTGTTATTTTTGGACCATCTTTGCAATTTAGTACATTCTTGGATTCCTGGTTCTATCACCCATCATATATATTTACCCTCCCTTTTACAGTTCTCTCTTAACACTCAATGAGTATACTGTTCTTGCATCTCCATCCAAGCCATTAATTAAAATGTTGAAACCAAGACGAAGTCAGGTACAGAGCCCTACAGCTCACCACCAAGGACTTCTCTTTGCAATAGTGAAGCACAATTTTCTCCTACCTCAGTATACCTGACAGACCTTTCCACCATCGATTTACATTAATCACAATAGCTCACAAAACACCAGCAATACCCAAGGAGGGGCAGGACTCCTTAGAGGAAAACTAAAATGAGGGGAAAAGCCTGTGTGGCTTGGAGAAACCTTTATCCAAGTGACTCTGATAAATCTCTCAGAGAATGTGCCCTCATCTCTTGCCCTTTTTAAGAATTCCTACCCCAGGGAAACATAGAATAAATAATTAGCAACTTTTGTAAATGGTTTCTTCATCTGTATGTTGGAGCTAATAATATACAACTCCTAGGGCTGTTATGAGGACTAAATGACTAACACATATAAAGTACTTAGCACAATGCCTGGTATGTAATAAGTGCTCAATATAAGTAGTACTTAAAAAAAACCTTTCAGACTCCAACTAAAGGAATAATGTTCTAGCTTATGTTTCCTCCATCTTGTTCACCAGGGTGTCATAAAAATAAACATTTTTGTCATGTTCCTTTCTGCAACGTAAGAAAACTATAGTCATTACCTACCTGCATCTATTCGTTAAAAGACCATATCCAAAAAGGCCACGTTTCCCAGCCCACAAATCTGAGTACAGGACACAGCCCCTGAGGGACTGTTATAGCCACAAATATATTAAAATTTAATTTTTTCAAGCTGAGGCTCTACTGTATTGTCTGACTCCCATTCACCCCCTATCGCCCCAACTATGAATGGCAGAATCAAGACCTCCACATTCTTGAAGGCCCACATCATTTCCCTTCCTGTTGCAACGTTACCTGATCCTGCTGTTTTCAGTAATGGTGACAGAATCCAGGTAAGGTAATCCAGATTTGCCTTGCAATAAGATAATTCCAAGATGTCTATGGCTGCAGGACAGATTGTGATACTCCACCCTGTTCATACCCATAGCTCTCTGTTCACACTCATATCATGATATCCCTATCTCCCAAACCCCACCTTGGGTCACTGTGATTTGTATGTCATATCTCAGGACTTCTGGTGGCCAAAAGCGGAAGCTGAAGTAGGACAAGAACTGAATCTGGAACCAGAGAAATCTATAAGTCTGTAACATTGGAAAACATTGTATGCTATGGCTTTTCTAAGTGACACGTTAATAGTAATCGACATATTATTATAAAAACAAAAATTTCCCACATCTATATTGTGCTTTGTGGTTTATAAAATACTTCAATGATCCCCAGTGTGTGATGTTCCCCTTCCTGTGTCCATGTGTTCTCATTGTTCAATTCCCACCTATGAGTGAGAACATGCGGTGTTATAATAATAATAAAATTTAATAATAATAATAAATACTTCAATGAGCACTTTCTCCTTTGTTTATCAGAACAGTTAAGTAGCTTCATTTGAGGGAAACACTGCTGGAAAATTAAAAATTAATTATCTTCATCAAACTTAATTATGTATTATTCCTCCACACGTATACAATAATTATCTGTGTCACACAATCTAGTTTGATCAAAAAAAGTTAAATAACAGCTATTTTGCACCACAAGGCATGAAACGCTAGGCTTCTTATCTTTTAGGACAGATAATATTAACTTTATTTTACAGGTAAGGAAAGCAAGTCTCTGTGAGGTTAATTTGCTCAAAGTCCACATATCAAATAGTAGAACTAGGAGTCAAAGCCTCTCTACTCTGACTCCAAATCATCTGCTCTGTTTTCTACCTCAGCATTTTGAAGTGCCATTCAACTGCCTTGATTAAAATGCCTGACATCCTCCCTGTCAAGAAACAGGCAGTGGCTAACTGAAGCCATCTTCCTAAAAGACATCTTTCAACTCACAAGTTCCTAACCCAAGTTATCTCACAAAAGAGTAAGTTTCCTTTCCAGGCAGCCAAGTTTCTATGCCATGCTGAAGAACCTTTCTTTTTAATCTTTCAGGTATGCAGCCATAGAGCCTCATCCATCTGCAGAAAAGATGCTGACATATATTGCACCAAACAGAGCTCCAACCCCACCTTCAATCTTGGAGCATTATGTCAGTCATTATCAAAGCATCTGGCCCAGTGTCTCACTGCAGAGATTGTGCACAAATTAGAAATGCTGCAATCTATGAAAATTCATTCTTCATTCTCCATGTTTGTCAGCCCCTACCCTTCACATTGCAGTCCCAACAAAGGACAGAAAGGCAACCACATGGGAGAAATCCAGATAACGCAGACCAATTTCTACCTCAGCCCACAAACAACAAGGAACTAGATAGCCAGTCTTGCACATGAGAGATTAGATACTGTTCTAAGCCTACCATTTTCTCTTACACAGCTCTCTAAAACATCGCAAGGTATACTCCTCAACTCAATTCTAATTAGCTGACTCATTCACTTCATGCCTTACCTATTATAATTAGCTCTTTTCTTCAAGATTTACCAATCCCTCCTTCTACCCTAAATAGCATCCCTAAACAGCTACACAGCATTATGACCGTCTACAGTTAAAAAGATGGAAAAGTTTTCATTCACGGTTTGGTATTCCGTTAACTTTGGCCTGAGGTGAGACCAGACACAAAGAATGCCTTCAGGAGCTGGCATGCAGAGCCAGGAATCACTGGGGCCACATACAACCTAGTCTCAGCTCCAGCCAGATGAAATTACTGGATGCTGTGAGGTCACATACTGCTTCCCAGACAAACCAAGGCAGAGCCCAAAACTCTGCATTACCTCCTCAAAATGGCCTCTCATATCTCACAAAAAAAAAAAAAAAGCCCAACTTTGGGTGCAACTAGCAACTAGCCTCTTTTGAATCTCCCCTCAACAAACCGTGGCCCCTGTATTTTCCTGTCTTCTTATTTGATCTGTTTTCTATCCTGGTTCTCAGCTGAGTATCAACTTCTGTTAAGTACCTGATTCCTTGCTTTGGCTTGAATCAGCATAGTCTTCAGCCATCTTCCTGCGTTTACCGACCGCAGGCTCGAGTTCTGCAGAATTGGTTTAAACTGGTCAAAATAGATTTGAACTGACCAGAACTGATTTTCTTTGTCAAAAAATATTTGAACTGATCAAGATCAACTTCTGACAATTTTAAACCCTTTTGGGCCAGTTTTACATTACTAATGCAGGAGCAAGCCACTGAGGGAATCAGGATGAACCAGGAATGAGATGAAGCTCCTTCAATCTGCTTAGAAGACCAGCAAGGAGGGGACAAAAAGGACCTGATGCTAAGGATCATACCATTTGTGGTGGTGGTGCTGGAGGGGGGATAAGAAAGGACCTAATAGTCCAAGAGGTAGGATCAAACTACTGTGGACCCCGGGGGAGGGACTAAAATAAACTGATGCTCAATAACGCGGGATCAAATCACTGGTGTGAGACAGGAGGAGGAAAGATGCTGATGCTCGCCAGACAGGATCAAACCACTGAGATGCATATGGAGCTGAATGGGGATGCTTTTCGATAAGGAGCCATCAAACCACTCTGGGAGAGGGAAGGAAAAGAAGAGGAAGAGTGAGATTGTAAAGGGTCTAGTAGTGTGTAAGACAGAGTCAGACCCCTGTGGAGGATTGATGACTAAGGGATGCTGTTCTAAGTAGCAGGACCAAACCACTGTGAAAGAGAGGGGAGCAAAAAGAAGCTGAAATTTCTTAAAGCAAACATAAATTCTTTATAGGAAAAGTAAACAAGAATATGGTGTTCTGTAAGACAGCATCAAATCCTGCTTTTATATTTAATAAAGCGTATTTATATATATTATTATTATTACCATTTGTTCTTTACTCTGCCCTCTGATGGTTGGGTCAGACCATGTTCCCACAAAGGCTTGTGCAGTAATTCTCAGCTGCCCCTAATGGTTGCTAGGCAACAGTGCGGCAGCTGCTGGATGAACCTTCCCCTTTTGACATTAACCCCTGGGTTTCTGGAAGGGAAATAAGATGTACATAAATGAAAAAAGTGGGGAACAAAGTGAGATGATGACATCAAATGCTAGGTGGGGAGAAGTAGAAGACAAATTCATAGACCTTCGAAAATAAAAGGGAGACAGTAAAGTAATTGGCGAATGATGGCTATGTGGAAGAAGCAACAGTTTGACAAAAGTACAGTCCTATAAACTTAGAAAACATCAAGCCCAGTTCTACATAAGACTTCTGAGTCCTCCTATGACATCCCTAACCAGTGGTGCTTGAATACTTTACGTGAAAAAGTAGTAGTTGGAAAAAGTAGTAGTTCCTGGACAACCTATTCCATTTTCCTATAACTCTAGTCATTTTTAAAAATTGTGAGCCCCAAATTTCTTCCCTATGGATTTCACCCAGAAGTCTGAATCCTGTCTTCTAGAGCAGGGGTTGGCAAACTAGGGCTTACAGGCCATACCCAACTCACTGCCTATTTTTGTAAAGAGCATGAGCTAAGAATGGTTTTTACATTTTTAAATAGTTGAAAAAAATAAAAAAAGAATAACATTTTGTGACATAAAAAATTTTATGAAATTGAAATTTCAGTCCATGAATAAGGTTTTGTTGGAATACAGCCATGCTCGTTCATTTACATATTATCTATGGCTGCTTTCTTGCTACCATAGCAGAGTTTGGTAGTAGTAGTTGAGTGGTAGTAGACATTATGGCTCTCAAAGCCCAAAGTATTTTACTATGTGGCCCTTTCCAGAGTAAGTTTGCTGACCACAGATCTAAAGCAACAAAATAGCAGTTTTCAACAGGACTCTGCTTAAGTAAGAATGTAATGGGGATAGTAGATATATGACAGAGAGTTAAGAGACCTCACAGAGAATCCCAAATCCTCAAAGGGAGGAAGGAGACGTGTGCCAAGGTCCTCCAAGACCTTGAATAACTTCAAGTCATTTCCCATGGACTCCAAGGGATAAGGAAGAGATTTAGCTTGTGTGGAGAGAGGGAGTCTCTAAGAATAAAGAACAGCTGGAAGTGAAGGTTTGGGTCAGACTGTTAAAGACCTTGAGCACAAAATACATTTTCTTGGCCATCCTGAAAGCAAGAGAAGAGCCACTATTGAGTTTCAGGTTGTGATAGGGTCGATTGACAGGGAAAAAGCAGGACCTGATGAGGATGATTCATGCTTCTAGATATCATTCTAGTTCTATCTTGGTTCTATACAAGTTGCACTGGTTTGAGAAGTTCAGGTCATTCTGGTCACTCAGGTTCAAAACCATCTCAATACAGCTACCCTAGTCTGAACGCAATCTGGTTGGAGGTCAGGCTCCTACAGTAAATGAAAGATGTATATTGGGTCAATTTCAAAGGATTTCTGCTTTAGAAGGCATAAGAGATGTGATAAGAACATCTTGTCACATCTTCCTCTGATTCCTACTCATTTTCAGGACCCAATTCAACCACACCTCCCCCAGGGTTCTTGCCCTCCTCTGAACTCCTTCAGGACTTCTTTGTACCACTCACATGGTCCTAACTTATACCCTTACTAATATTGAAAGTATCTCTTTGTGAAAATGGCCTGTTTCCCCAGAAAAACCTTGAAACCCCAGAGGAGAAGAATTATAACTGAGACTTTTCTGTGTTCCCATGGGATCTGGCTAGTTGGGAAGGATATTGATCCAATGATTTAGTGGTCTCTCAGTGTAGGGTGGCCCCACTTAGGGAACCTCAGGCACTTTGGGAGTTGTGTCTGCTCTCGTTACACACTCACCTTTCTCAACTAAGTAGGCTGTGAAGAGGTGAGGTCTAGTGATGTATCCCAGCCAGGCCTGGGCTACAATGACTACACAAAGAGCATATAGCTCTTTCTGGCCCTAATGCCACAAAGTCCCTGGCTCCCCATCATTCCTGCTTTCATAGGCTCAGGGATGAATGTCGTGGTCAGAAAGACAAAGCCCACAGTTCTGATTGCCAGGTATCCAGTCCCATTTTCCATGGCCTCTGTTGATGTTGGACCCAGCCTTCAGGCTGGACTCAACAGACTCAGGATGAAAATAGGCCCTTGGCTGGGAAGGCTGGCTTTCCACAAAGTGCTCTTTCCCCACAATGGCCAAAGCAAATGCCGCCGGCCAGAGCTGAAAGCCAGCCAGCTGCTCCCAACCTTTGCCGGGCAGCACCAAGGAGGCCCAGAGTCAACAGTGCATGGACAGGTTTGCTATTTTATTCCTTCTCATTCCTCAGACATCAGATTTCCCTTTGGTGAGTCTAAACAACCAAAGAGAACTGAAGTCACCTCTAGCCTCTAGGAAAAAGTCAAAGATCTTTTGGCCTCAATTGCTAAGAGTTAGAGATTCAGCACATCCCCCACCTCCACTCCCCTCAGCCTCTCAAGGGTGCCAAAGACAACAGGCCACCTTCTGGAGTCACTGCTGAAATTGCTTCTCTCTGTTCCCTTAGGAGAAAGGAAGGAGGTGTGCAGGAATGAACTATCAGTACCCACTGTTCTTGCTGGTTCACAGGCCAAGGTAAGACTCAAAACAGAGTCCAATGAATTATTCTTCTTGAATTAAGTAGCCAGCCTCCCTTCATCATGAGGGGTCAGGGGCCAGGTTTCAGAAACTGACTGAGAGGAACATGGAGAGAGGAAGAGAAGGATGGGTAAAGAAAAGCACAGTGGGAAAGACCAGGCAGAGACAAAGGGAAGAATTTTTTATTGAACATACAGAAGTTTCTTCTGAAAGAGCAACTTTAGGCTAATGAGTGCAATTAGGAAGGTGGGAAAATTTTGATGGTGGCAAAGCTAGAAAATGGTACTGCCTTGGGAATGAAATTGTCTTGTCTGTATCCATAGAAAATATTCCCCTCTCCCAAACTGGGACGAGTTGTTACTGACTTAGAAGATACCTGGGACTAGAAAGGATTACTATCAAACAGAAAGACATTCTTCATCAGAGATAGTCAACATCTGATTCAAACTATAAGCTATCTCTTCAGTACACAGGTCCCCTCTAATAATAATCATAGACATTTCACAATAATAGTAATAAATACCTCATAATTAACCCCACCTACATGCCTGGCAATGTTCTATTCCCAAACTTGTCACCAAGGCACCCCAGCGTGCCATAAGCAATTTACAGAGGTACTGCAAGATATTTTAAATTTTTGAGGGAAACATATTAACATCTGTTGGATGCCTGTGAACTACTACTATTAAGCTTCTTCCACCTAATTACTCAATAAACAGAGCTGTTGTATATTTCTATATTTCTTTTGGCTTAGGGATGCTGTGAAAAAAATACGAAAACACTAAGGGCACGGTGAACCAAGAAACTTTGGGAATATTTGCCGTATGGATTACATGGATTACTCATGTAATTCTCCAACATTATGAGGTAGGTCTTAATATTGTTTGCATTTTGTAGATAAAGAAACTAAAGCTCCAAAAGATAAAGTAATTTGTCCAATGTACACATCTAAATGATGGCAAAGCAGAGATGAAAACATAGATATGGCAGACTCCAGGGACTGTACTCCTAAAACATTCATAATACTGCTTTCCCATAATTAGCTTTGCACACCATGCTCATTGCATACGCAGGCTGTAAAGAATGCCTTGATAGGACAAGTGATGTTTGTGTTACGGAAATAGTATTACTAGTCTAGAAATCCAAAATTTATTTGTCTCTTAATCAATACATATACTATAAAAGGTATATAAAAGGGATGCCATTTAAAACTAAGAATTAAATAAATATGAAACAGGAGCTGAAATTGGGATTCCCACCAAGCTATTTCAACTGTTCAACTGCTTTTGAACTAATTCCTGGGAGATCCCCCATGGTTAGTATAATTTTACTCTAAATTTTAGTTTTTCTGTATCACCAAGGTTCACTTTTATTTTCTGGTGTGATAAGCAGTGTCTTTTATCTCACTGAATATAAAAGAGAAAGTATCAGCCCCAATTGCCACTGGTTTCTCTCTTATTACCCTGAGGGAATTCAGCCTGAGAACGAGGACAACATACGAAGCAGGGCAGAATCAAGAGAATCACAGAGGAAAGGTGCCAGAGTCATGACTGAACCATACTCGAAACCTGTCCAACCGCTGGACTTTTCTGTTACATGAGCCAATATTCCTCTGTTTTGTTCTGATCAGTTTGAGTTTTCTGTAATTTGCAACCAAAGCAACCTGAATAAGCTACTTTCCTAAAGCACCTAGCACCATGCTTGGTATACTCAGCCATAAGAGCCCTGTTCCAATGCTGATTCCCCACTGAAGCATGTTCTAAACCCCAAACACAATTTATTGCTCCATTATTTGGGTATCATAGCTCATTATATATATCTTTACTGTATGGTATATCACTGTGGGTTATTTATTTACAGATACTTCTTTACCTAATGTTTCTCCCACTATAAGGTAAAACTGTGGTGCCTTATAAAATGCCTAACACACAGGAAACCATCCATAAGTGTGTGTTGCTCTGAACTAAAATGAAAAATTAAACATTCAATCAACGTTAGTTCAGTTCTCTTTCCTCTGGCAGGCAGAATGATGCTAGATAGGTCCCATTCTTACTATAAATTCTGACAGCCCAGAGACTTGTCCCACTTTAGCCCTAGGCATGGGCAGAACAACTACAAATGGCAATACTCAGTCTGCTGTTCCAGCATCCAACACCCTGTACCAGACCTGGCAGAAATCAATGCAGAGTTTGCTGAGACAAACCATGGGCCCCACTGAACCCAGCCCAGACAGAGAGTAGCAGTACAATCATGGCCACCACAAAGCTGGCAACCAATCAGAGTAGTACAAGGGTATTTTAAGGAAGGCCCCAAAAACATACCCATTCCATTCTCTCCTTTGTGTCCCATCTGCAAGCCTACAATTCTATCACAGGAATTTAATTGTGTTAACTGAGGGCTTTGGCCTTCTTCAAAGCAAGTTTCTTTCTGTACACTAATTTCCTCTTCTTCTGAACTTTCACGGTACTTAGCACATTCTTCTATTAGCATTTCTTATATTGGCTTGTGATTATTTCTATATGTGTCTAGTGTTGCCCACTAGACTGTGAGCCCTTGAGGACAAGAATTTTGTTTTCTCAGTCTCTGCATTCTATGGGCCTACCATATACCGAAAACAGAATAAATGCTCATAAAGTGTTTCTTGAAATTAATTATTGTCAAGTCTCCCTTAAAATAGTGAGGTAGATTTGATGCCAATTGATACTTGATACCTCCTCCTGCAATAGAAACATGTGGGATTTGGAGATGGTGGTAGAATACGTTGATTTGAGCCTATCTTAGTGAATTACTTGCCAATTGTCGTTTCTCAAAGCCTGTAACCTCTTTGAAGCTTAGTTTCTTCACCCTCACAATAAAAACAATTATAAATATACTTTGTGAATGTAATGTCTTGTGAAAAAGTGTATTTATAACATAACTTAATTGAAGGAGGGTTTTTTTCATAATTATTTTTGCCTAGTGATAAGTGGGGATTCCTTCAGAGCTTTGCAGAGATTGCCATTTCACATGCTGGATGTTCCCTGTGGAGTTTTTTTGTGGCAATAAACCTATTCTGCTTCCTCCATTAAATAATAAACAACTTTTATCCTTCCTTAGTCCACCTCCTTCAGCAGTGTTCAAGGTGGGCAAATGGCAGTAGGAACAACCCAGAACTGCACAGAAACCAAAAGCCTCTTAGAATCAACTCTAGAACGGTGTTCTTGCAGATGAGAGCCACACTTTAGTTAATATTAACACCAATTTATGTTTCCTGAGCACCTGCAAGCTGGATAGTGAAAGAAGTCATCTAGGAACAGAGATGATGATAGCAAAAAAGTCACCTTTGAATGCCAAACCAAGCCTGCCAAATTGAACTACTCATTGCTCTTCATACATGCCTTATGATTTTTCTACCTTTAGATCATTCCTCTTGCTGGTACAGAGGTCTTAAATGGCCTTCTACACTTTTCCTAATGTCAAGTGCTAACTATCTTTCAAGGCCTGGCTCAAATTCTACCTTTATAAATTTTTCCTTATACACCAAATTCCTTCTTTCACCTACAAATTGTTTCTCCTTCTTTCATGTTCTTCTCAAAGTGCTTGGCTTCTGGCAATTACTACTTTTCTATCATCTCTCTCAGTTAATGTCTCTCCAATTTATCTTCTCCTCCTAGGTACCTGTCATCTCTTGCCTGAAACATTATAGTTACATACTAAGCAGTTTCACTGCCACCGGTCTTTCATTCCTCCAGTCTATACTCCACGTTATTGCCAAGTACAGCTTTCTAACATACTTACCCTACCCTGATTTAACATTTCTGGTCGTAGGAGAAAAATCTAAATTCAGCAACATGATACACCATAGTAGCTACAAAATACAGGCCCATGAACTCACTACATCAGAATCATGGTCAAGGGGGTGGGGATAGTTTGTTAAAGACATAGATTCTCAACCAGATTCTATTTCCTGAAAATCTGTAACTTTAAAGTCATTGCAGATCAGCCAAGGATGGTAAATATGTTTCATCTTATGGATCAATTCAAATTGACTACAAATAGCCATTTGCGGTTCTCTGTTTTGAATGATTCTAAGTCATATCCAGGCTTATTGGGAAGAAAGATCATGCTTGATTAGCAATTTCTGATGGGCATGGGAGGAACTGATAGTGGTGATCATGCAGGCATTTTTTATTCCTGCTTCAGGCACAGAACAACTAGCAATTTCCCAGGCAGGTAGGCAATTCCCACCTTTGTGTACTGTTTCATTCATCTAGAATGCCTCCCTCTGCCCACACCCTCAACTCCTGAGTTTCTAGAAAATTTCTAATTATCATCTAAGTTCAATTTAAATATCACCTAGTCTGAGAAGCTTTCTTTGACTCTCTGCATCATTCCGTCTCTCATCTGGGTTCTGATAACAATTTTTTCTCATAAGCAGAACTTGCTGTATTTGCCACTTTAAATCCATTTTTAAATAAAGATGAATATAAATAAACTAATTTTCCTAAAAATACTAAATTATGTTGTAAACCTCTGTGTATATCTGTCCTATTAGACTCTGACCTACTCGAAATAAATGACCATACCTTATTCATCTTGTTTTCTTTAAATTCCAAGCCCCTTGCTCAGTTCCTAGTATCCACGGGGTGCTCAGTAAACATGTATTGAACTGAGCGTAGATCTCATTGTGGGGTGTGGGGAAGAGAAAGGAAGAGACCTGGTAACTGCGTCAAATGCATCACCCTTCCCTAGAGAACCATGGAGATAGGGTCAGGTCCATGGATGCAAATGAACACTTCTGAATGAAAGAAGACAAAAAGCACTGACAGGAATACCCTGTGAAATAGGTGCAAAGATGTCTCCTTTCCCACATAATGTCTTCTGGTACTTTGTCAGCCTCTTATGGTTTCCCACTCTTCTCAACAGTGTTTATTGTCTGTATCTCACAATTTGGTATATGCTTGTTTCAGGCTGGTGAGACTTACCTCCATTGTTAGATTGCTCCTACAGACCAAGAAACAGGGCTGAACATCTTCAGAGCTTCCTAGGCAAGTAGCACAGGTTTAGGCACATGTTAGGCACTTAAAAAGACTTGTTAATTGATTTATTGAGTGATGATGTTTTTTATGGTTTAAGAGGTCAAGTGTTTGTGTGATACTTATTACAGTTGTTATGGCACTCCAAAACCAGAGAAAATGTTCAGAGAAACTCTTGTTTGTGGGAAAGCAAAAACCTCCCACCTCCACATTAATTTTCCCAGTGCTTACTTCTCCAGATTAACAATGCCTTACCTGTGCCCTGTAGTTGGTAAATAAGACTAATTTGTGAGTCTAGCATGGCATAGAAAAAGTTGTGGAGCTAGAGTTAGATGATTTGGATTCTTATTCTGACTCTGCCAACAACTTTCTGTATGACCCTGGGCAATACGCTTCCATCCAGCTTTACTATCTATTAACTGAGGAAGGCAGACTCCAAGGTCTCTAAGGGCTCTTTCTGTTTTAAGTTCCATTGTTTGATTAAGTGTGTTTAGCATGAGGAACATGAATAGGGGGCGTTGAACAGTGCTTGTCCTCAAGTATTTTATGGAGTTGTTTATTTTTCCAACAGAATTTCTGAATGTCTACTATATGCCAAACACTGTTCTGGAGACTCAAAATGTAACCTTGAACAAAACAAAGTCCTTATTCTCAAGGGCTTATGTTCTAGTAAGGAAAGGTAGACTATAATCAAATAAACAAGCAAAATCATAATATGTCAGTGAATGCAATGGAAAACAAAAAAAGCAGAGTGAATTAGTCCATTCTCACATTGCTAATAAAGACATGCTTGAGACTGGGTAATTTATAAAGGAAAGAGGTTTAATTGACTCACAGTTCAGCATGGCTATGGAGGCTTCAGGAAACTTACGATTGTAGTGGAAGGGGAAGCAAACATGTCCTTCACATGGTGGCAGCAAGGAGAAGAACCAAGCTAAAGGGGGAAAAGCCCTTTATTTAACCATCAGATCTCATGAGAACTCACTCACTATCATGAGAACAGCAGCATGGGGATAATGGCCACATGATTCAATTACCTCCCACTGGGTCCCTCCCACGACACATAGGAATTATGGGAACTACAATTCATGATGACATTTGGGTGTGGACACAGCCAAACTATATCATTCCACTCCAGCCCCTCCCAAATCTCATGTCCTCATATTTCAAAACACAATCATGCCTTCCCAACAGTCCCCCAAGGCCTTAACTCATTCTGGCATTAACTCAAAAGCCAGACTCCAAAGTCCCACCTGAGACAAGGCAAGTCTCTTCTGTCTATGAGCCTAGGGCTGATGAGATCAAAAGCAAGTTAAAATCAAAGATGTAAAATCAAAAGCAAGTTAGTGACTTCCTAGATAGAGTGGGAGTACAAACATTGGGCAAATACGCCCATTCTAAATGGAATAAAATTGGCCAAAACAAAGGAGATAAAGGCCTCATGCAAGTCCAAAATCCAGCAGGGAAGTCAAATCTTGAAGCTCTCAAATGATTTCCCTTGAATCCATGTCTCACATCCAGGTCATGCTGATGTGAGAGATGGGCTCCCACAGCCTTGGGCCATACCACCCCTGTGGCTTTGCAGAGTAAATCCCCCCTCCTGGCTGCCTTCACAGGCTGGCATTGAGTGTCTTTGGCCTTTCTAGATGCACAATGCAAGTTGTCAGTGGATTTACCATTCTGGAGTCTGGAGGATGGTGGCCCTCTTCTCATAGCTCTACTAGGCAGTGCCCCAGTGGGGACTCTGTGTGGAGTCTCCAATCCCACATTTCCCTTCTGCACTGCCCTAGCAGACGTCCTCCATAGGAGTTCACCCTGTAGCAAACTTCTGCTTGGAGATCCAGGCATTTCTGTACATCCTCTGAAACTGGGGCAGAGGTTCCCAAACCTCACTTCTTGACTTCTGTGCACTCACAGGCCCAACACCACATGTAAGCCACCAAGGCTTGTGGCTTGCACCCTCTGAAGCAACAGCCTGAGCTGTACATTGGCCCCTTTTAGCCACAGCTGGAGCTGAAGCAGCTGGGATGCAGAACATCATGTCCTAAGGCTGTATAGAGCAGGGTTGTCCTGGGCCTGGCCCATTAAACCATTTTTTCCTCCTAGGCCACAGGGCCTGTGATGGGAGGAGCTGACATGAAGGTCTCTGACATGCCCTGGAGACATTTTCCCCATTGTCTTGGTCATTAACATTTGGCTCCTCATTACTTATGCAAATTTCTGCAACTGGCTTGAATTTCTACCCAGAAAATGGGTTTTTCTTTTCTATTGTATCACCAGGCTGCAAATTTTCCAAACTTTTCTTCTCTTCTTCCTCTTGAATGCTTTGCCACTTAGAAATTTCTTCTGCCAGATACCCTAAATCATCTCTCTCAAGTTCCAAGTTTCACAGATCTCTGAGGCAGGGGGAAAATGCCACCAGTCTGTTTGCATAGCAAGAGTGATCTTTACTCCAGTTCCCAACAAATTCCTCATCTCCATCTGAACCACCTCAGCCTGGATTTTATTATCCATATCACTATCAGCATTTTGGTTAAAGCCATTTAAGTCTCTAGGAAGTTCCAAACTTTCCCACATCTTCCTGTCTTCTGAGCCCTCCAAGTCTCTAGGAAGTTCCAAACTTTCCCACATTTTTCTATCTTCTTATGAGCCCTCCAAATTATTCCAATCTCTGCCTGCTACTCAGTTCCAAAGTCACTTTCACATTTTCAGGTATCTTTACAGCAGCACCCCACTGCTGGTGTCAATTTAATGTATTATTCCATCCTCGTGCTACTAGTAAAGACATATCTGAGACTGGGTAATTGATACAGAAAAGATGTTTAATTGAATCATACTTCAGCATGGCTGGGGAGGCCTCAGGAAACCTGCAATCATGGTCAAAGGATAAGCAAACAGGTCCTTCTTCACATGGCAGCAGCTAGGAGAAGTGCCCAGCAAAAGGGGGGAAAGCCCTTTATAAAACCATCAGATATTAGAGAACTCACTATCATGAGAACAGCAGCATGGGGATAACTGCCCTCATGATTCAATTACCTCTAACCAGGTACATCCCTTGACACATGGGGATTATCGGAACTACAATCCATGATGAAATTTTAGTGGAGACACAGCCAAACCATATCACAGAGCAAGAAGAAAAGGGAGTGCTAAGGTATATCTAACTATCTTACATACAGTAATAAAGAAAGACACCTTTTATAAAGTTAGATTGATTAGAGACATAAGAGAAGTGAGAGAGCCAGCCCTGTAGATATTGGGGAAAGATAATTTAAGCAGAAGGAACAGAAAGTACAGAAGCCTTGAGAAAGAATGTACTAGATGTATTCCAGAAAAAACAAAGAGGCTAATGTAGTTGGAGCAGAGCAAGCAAGGGGAGTAATAAGAGAGGAAGTCAGACAGATACCAGTCAGGCTAAAGAACATGAAAAGGCCCTGTAAGCCACTGTTAAGACTTCAGATTTTATTCTGAGTGAGATTGGGAACTATTACAAGGTTTAGCTCACAGGAAGTGACATCATCTGACTTGTTTCTCAAAGAAGCAAACTAGTTTCTGTCTTCAAAATAGACTGTAGTAGGGAGGGCAATAAGAGCTGGAGCAAGGAAACCAGTTACGGAGCTATGTTAGAGATGATGATGGCTTTAAAAAAGCCATCATAGGTACACAAATATCTACAATAGAGTCTAACAAAATAATAAGTGGCTACACACAGAATATAGAGTTTAAGTACTGTGGTTGGTGAGCAGTGACAGGATCAAGTATGTGGATGAAATTATCATAAAGGAGGTGAAGCTTGAGCCAAACATTACAGGATAAAGAGATAGAGTCTTTATCTCTCACATGAGAGTAAAAATCCAAGCCCTATAAACCCCACAGGATTCTTGTGAAACTCAGCTGAGAGCCTGGATTAAAGAACACTATGTAAGACACAATGTAGAATACAGAGGTAAGGAATTATTATTCCTGATTCTTGACATACCTATCCCCTATTTTTCACAAGCAACTAGAGAAAAGGAACTGGTAACAGTTTAAGACAGCTTGGCATGATAAAATCACACTGATGAATTGACTGTCAACTCAAAAGACCATTATATGTGGTAGCCCATATGTGTTGCTCTATTCCTATGGATAGATAGGGCAGCCCTGACATGCTAACTAAAGCCTGATAGTTCTGCAACATTTAAGCCTGCAAGCCAAGACTAAACAAGTGGAAAATATTAGCAATATTTGAGATTGGCCCAATTGGAAAGGACCAATGTTCAATAATCAGCACAGCAGAAGTTGCTCCAACCCAACCTCCAAGCCTGAGGAGTCATCATTCGCACTCTGTAATGTCACTAAGAGAAAACTCCCAATGCCACAGGCTACAAATCTCTCCCTTTAATTTTTACTCATCCTTGTGACACCCATATCACTCAAGGAACCACCAAAAATTCTTCAAAAGACTATAAAGAAAGGTGAGCAGAGTTCCCCAGTGCTGTCGCCAGGCAAGCAGAGTCACAAAGGATCTGAAATGGCAGACACCCAAATACCATGTAGTTTTCTGATTGATTTAGATAAAACAGTGGAGTAGTCAATAGACCTGGCTGTTTTTCCTCCCTGCATCTCTACCTCAATAGCCCCTGACAGCGTTTTCCATAGCTCAGTGTGCCACAGAGCATCTACTCAACCAAGTATTATTTGTCCAAATGAGTATTCTCATTCTTAGATAAGAATACTGGGACAAAGAGAGAGAAAAAGTTGCCCAGTAACAAACCAAGTTCGTGGTCCAACTCCAGGTGTCCTAATTATCCTCTCCATCCTTTTCTGCTGTAATCAAGCTGCCTTGTTTCATCTAGGTTTGCACACTCTTTTCTCTCATAGGTTCATCATTTTCACCTATGGATCCTATATGTTTCCACAGCTCAAAGACATCATTTGTATCATGTCATCATTTTTTAGCCTTGGACACATTTAAAAGACGGTTTGTATGCTAGGAGGCGATGTGGTCTAAAACACTCAAGTTACTTTATTATCTTTGGTAGATGAATCACCAATTTGCCAGGCTCAAAACCCTGAAGTTTTTTCTGCCTCTTCCTTTTTTTGAGACAGGATCCCCTCTGTCACTCAAGCTGAATGACAGTGGTGCAACCATGGCTCACTGCAGCTTCAACATCCTGAACCTCTTATTATTTTGAGATATGTGCATCCATACCTAGTTTATTGAGTGTTTTTAGCATGAAGGGTGTTGAATTTTATCGAAGGTTTTTTCTACATCTATTGAGATAATCATGTGATTTTTGTCATTGGTTCTGGGTTTATGATGGATTATGTTTATTGATTTGCATATATTAAACCAACCTTGCATCCCACGGATGAAGCTGACTTGATCTTGGGGGATAAGTTTTTGATATGCTGCTAGATGTGGTTTGCCAGTATTTTATTGAGGATATTCACTTCGATGTTCATCAGGGGGTACTGGCCTGAAATTTTCTTTTTTTGTTGTGTCTTTTCCAGGTTTTAATATCAGGATAATGCTGGCCTCATAAATTGAGTTAAGGAGGAGTCTCTCTTTTTCTATTGTTTGGAATAGTTTCAGAAAGAATGGTACCAGCTCCTCTTTGTACCTCTGGTAGAATTCGTCTGTGACTCCATCTGGTCCTGGGCGTTTTTGGTTGGTAGGCTATCAATTACTGCCTCAGTTGCAGAACTTGTAATTGGTCTATTCGGGGATTCGAATTCCTCCTGGATTAGTCTTGGGAGGTTGTATGTGTCCATGAATTTATCCATTTCTTCGAGATTTTCTAGTTTATTTATGTAAAGGTGTTTATAGTATTCTCTGATAGAAGATTTTATTTACATGGGATCAGTTTTTATTTTTATCATTTTTTATTTTGTCTATTTGATTCTTCTCTCTTTTCCTTTTTATTAGTCTGGCTAGCAGTCTACGTATTTTGTTAATCTTTTAAAAAAAAACAAATATTCATTGAAGTTTGGAATAGTTTTTCGTGTCTCCAGCACTTTCAGTTTGCTTTGATCTTAGTTATATTTTGTCTTCTGCCAGCTTTTGAATGTGTTTGCTCTTGCTTCTCTAGTTCTTTTGTGATATTAAGTTGTTGATTTTATATCTTTCCCACTTTCTCATGTGGGCATTTAGTGCCCTAAATTTCCCTCTAAACACTGCTTTAGCTATGTTGCAGAGATTCTGGTACATTATGTCTTTGTTCTCATTGGTTTCAAAGAACTTATTTATTTCTGCCTTAATTTTTGTGTGGTGTGTGTGTTGTGTGGTTTTGATGGAGTTTCTTAATCCTGAGTTCTAATTTGATTGCACTGTGGTCTGAGAGACTGTCTCTTTTGATTTCCATTATTTTACATTTGCTGGGGAGAGTTTTACTTCCAATTATGTGGTCAATTTTAGAATAAGTGCTACGTGGCGCTGACAAGAATGTATATTCTGTTGTTTTGGGATGGAGAGTGTTGTAGATGTCTATTAGGTCCACTTGGTCCAGAGCTGAGTTCAAGTCCTGAATATTGCTGTTAATTTTCTAGGCTGGGTGCAGTGGCTCATGCCTGTAAACCCAGCACTTTGGAAGGCTGAGGCTGGTGGATCATGAGGTCAGGTGTTCGAGGCCAGCCTGACCAACATGGTGAAACCTTGTATCTACTGAAAATACAAAAATTAGCCTGGTGTGGTGGTACACACCTGTAATCCAAGCTACTCAGGAGGCTGAAGCAGGAAAATCACTTGAACCCAGGAGGCAGAGGTTGCAGTGAGCTGAGATCGCACCACTGCACTCCAACCTGGGTGACAGAGCAAGACTCCATCTCAAAAAAAAAAAAAATTCTGTCTCGTTGATCTGTCTAATATTAACAGTGAGGTGTTAAATTCTCACACTATTATTGTGTGGGAGTCTTAAGTATCTTTGTAGGTTTCTAAGAACTTGCTTTATGAATCTTGGTGCTGCTGTATTGGGTGCATATATATTTAGGATGGTTAGCTCTTCTTGTTACATTGATCCCTTTACCATTATGTAATGCCCTTCTTTGTCCTTTTTGACCTTTGCTTGTTTTATCAGAGACTAGGATTGCAACCCCTGCTTCTTTTTTCTTTCTATTTGCTTGGTAAATATTCCTCCATCCCTTTGTTTTGAGCCTATGTGTGTCTTTGCATGTGAGATGGGTCTCCTGAATATAGCACAACAATGGGTCTTGACTCTTTATCCAATTAACCAGTCTCTGTCTTTAATTGGGGCATTTAGCCCATTTACATTTAAAGTTAATATTGTTATGGGTGAATTTGATCCTGTCATCATGATGCTAGCTGATTATTCTGCACATTAGTTGATGCGGTTGTTTCATGGTGTCATTGGTCTTTATATTTTGGTGTGTTTTTTGCAGTTGCTGGTACTGGTTTTTGGTTTGTTTGTTTGTTTGTTTTTATATTTAATGTTTCCCTCAGGAGCTCTTTTAGGGCAGGCCTGGTGGAGACAAAATCCCTCAGTATTTGCTTGTCTGTAAACGATTTTATTTCTCCTTCACTTATGAAGCTTAGTTTGGCTGGATATGAAATTCTGGGTTGAAAATTCTTTTCTTTAAGAATGTTGAATATTGGCCCCCACTAACTTCTGATTTGTGGGGTTTCAGCAGAGACATTCACTATTAGTCCGATGGGCTTCCCTTTGTGGGTAACCTGAACTTTTCTCTGGCTTCCCTCAACATTTTTCCTTCACTTCAACTTTGATGAATCTGACAATTATGTGCCTTAGGGTTGCTCTTTTTGAGGAGTATATTAGTTGTGTTCTCTATTTCCTGAATTTGAATGTTGGCCTGCCTTGCTAGGTTGGGGAAGTTCTCCTGGATAATATTTTGAACTGTGTTTTCCAACTTGGTTCCATTCTCCCCATCACTTTCAGGTACACCAGTCAATCATAGGTTTGGTCTTTTCATGTAATCTCATATTTCTTGGAGGCTTTGTTCGTTCCTTTTCATTCTTTTTTCTCTAATCTTGTCTTCATGCTTTATTTCATTAAGTTGATCTTCAATATCTGATATTCTTTCTTCTGCTTGATCAATTTGGCTATTGATACTTGTGTATGCTTCACAAAGTTCTTGTGCTCTGTTTTTGCCACATCAGGTCATTTATATTCTTTTTAAACTGCTTATTCTAGTTGCCAGTTCCTGTAACCTTTTATCAAAGTTCTTAGCTTCCTTGTATTGGGTTAGAACATGCTTCTTTAGCTCGGAGTTTTTTGTTATTCACCTTCTGAAGCCTAATTATTTCAGTTCATCAAACACATTCTCCATCCAGTTTTGTTCCATTGCTGGTGAGGAGTTGTGATCCTTAGGGGGAGAAGAGGCATTCTGGTTTTTGGAATTTTCAACATTTTTGTGCTTTTTTTTTTCTCATCTTCATGGATTTATCTCACTTTGATCTTTGATGCTGGTGACCTTTGGATGGAGTTTTTGTGTGGGCATCCTCATTGTTGATGTTGATATTATTGCTTTCTGTTTGTTAGTTTTTCTTCCAACAGTCAGGCCCCTCTTCTGCAGGTCTGCTGGAGTTTGTTGGAGGTCCACTCCAGACCCCGTTTTCCTGGGTATCACCAGCAGATGCTGCAGAACAGCAAAGATTCCTGCCTGCTTCTTCCTCTGGAAGCTTTGTCCCACAGGGGCACCCACCAGATGCCAGCTGGAGCTCTTCTGTATGAGGTGTCTGTCCACACCTGCTGGGAGGTGTCTCCCAGTCAGGAGGCATGGGAGTCAGGGACCCACCTGAGGAGACACTACATCCCTTAGCAGAGCTGAAGTGCTGTTCTGGGAGATCCACTGCTCTTTTCAGATTCAGCAGGCAGGGACGCTTGAGTCTGGAAGCTGCGCTCACAGCCATCCCTTTCCTTAGGTGCTCTGTCCCAGGGAGATGGGAGTTTTATCTATAAGTGCTTGACCGGGTTGCTGCTTTTCTTTCAGAGATGCCCTGACCAGAGAGGAGGAATCTAGAGAGGCAGTCTGGCTACAGTGACTATGCCACCCTGCAGTGGGCTCTGCGCAGCCTAAACTTCCAGGTGGCTTTGTTTGCACTGTGAAAGGAAAACTGCCTACTCATGCTTCAGTAATGGCAGATGCCCCTCCCTCCACCAGTGCCCTGGTGGTGTAGCCACCCAAGGGAATCTCCTGGTCTGCTGGTTGCAAAAACTGGGAAAAGTGTAGTATCTGGGCTGGATAGCACTGTCCCTCATGGCAGAGTCCCTCATGGCTTCCCTTGGCTAGGGGTGGGAGTTCCCCAACCCCTTGCACTTCCCAGGTGAGGTGACACCCCATCCTGCTTCTGCTCATCCTCCATGGGCTGCACCCACTGTCTAACCAATCCCAGTGAGATGAACCAGGTATTTCAGTTAGAAATGCAGAAATCATCTACCTTCTGTGTTCATCTCACTGGAAGCTACAGACCAGAGCTGTTCCTATTCACCATCTTAAAGACAGAATTTTAAAAGCAGCAAGAAGAAAGTGTCAATTGACATATAGGGAAATCCTTATTAGATTCTAAGCAAATTTCTCAGCAGAAATCCTTATAGGCCAAGAGAGAATAAAATGATAAATTCAAAGTCATGAAAGATAAACTGACAGCCAAAAATACTATACCCAGCAAAGCTGTTATTCCAAAATAAAGGAGAAATATCCTTTCCCAGACAAGCAAAAGTTGAGAGAATTCATCACCACTAGGCCTTCTTTACAAGAAATGTGGCAGGAAGTTCTTAAACTGGAAACAAAAGGACACTAATTACTAACATGAAAGCACAAAACTATAACATTCACTGATAAAGGTAAATATATAGTCAAATCTGGAATACTCCAATACTGTTAGGGTGCTCTGTACATCAGATAAATCTCTAGTGTAAAGGTTAAAAGTCAAAACAGTCAAATGTGATAGCTACAATAACTTCTTAAGAAATACATAATACAAGGAGGAGAGGTCAAGATGGCAGACTATAAGCAGCTCATGTATGCCGCTCTCACAGAGAGGAAACAAAATGGCTAAATAACACTGATCCTGCCAGCCAATCATCTGAGAAACCACATCAGAATCCATCAAGGCAGCAGTAGGACAAAGAGAGCAGAGAGGAGTGAAGCTGGTCTCCAGCCTCTCTGGGCTCAGCACAGAGCCAGGAGAACCTCTCCAGCATGGGAAAGGGTGAGTGAGTGAGAGTCCCCTAGGGGATTCACACTCTTCAGAGGGACCAGTACAAGACTAGGAATGGGAGAATCCCTCTGGACCCCTGCACACTCCCCACTGCATTTCTAGACTGAGGCAGAGAGCCACCTGGACGTTTTGCAGAGGCAACTTTCAAGTGCAAGGGGATCTCTATAAGTCTTGGGCCCCAGAGCAGACCAGTACCAGCACCATAGTCCCAATAGAGGCTACAATCACAGTACTTGGAGTAGTAAGATTGCTCCACCCACCCCCCCACCCCCGCCAGTCAGGCCTTCAGCACCAACTTCCAGCCCAGTGGTCCAGCTTCTGCTGAATTCAGCTGGCAGTCACAGCCTCCTGTTGTCCTGAGAAGTACACAGACAACAGGACAAGCAACTCTACCCACCTGCATCACTGGTAGTCAGGTGAGTAACACCTGCTAGAAGTTACAGCCCAGTGTTTCCACTTCTGTGTGAACTAAGCAGGAGGGCACAGCCTCCTGTTGTCCCAGAGAACACCCTGATGGCAAGATGAGTGACCCCACCCATCCTTAGCACTGCTAGCCAGGCAGCAATACCTGCTAGAGCTTCCAGTCCAACAGTCTCACTTCTGTGTGGACTCAGTCAGCAGATGCAGCCTCTTGTGATACCAGGAAGCACTTGGACAGCAAAGCAGGTGACCCCCCCCCCATTGCCACAACTGGTAGCCAGGTGGGCAACACCTTCTAGAGCTTCCAGCCCAGTGATTGAGCTTCTTTGTGAACTCAGCAAGAGGGTTCAGCCTCATATTGTACCAGGAAACACCAAGAAGGCAGGGTGGGCAACATTACCCACCCCCACCACTGATAACAAGGCAATGATGCCTTCTAGATTTTCCATTCCAGTGGACCCACTTCTGTGTAGACTCAGTTGGTGGTCACAGTCTCCTGTTTTCCTGGGAAGCACTTAGATGTCAGGACAGGAAACCCCACCTACCCATGCCCCTGGTAGCCAGTAAGACAATATCTGCTACAGCTTCCAGCCCAGCAATCCCACTTCTGTGTAAACTCAGCCAGAGAGCTCAGCCTCCTGCTTTCCCAGGAAACACCCAGACAGCAGAGCAGGAGTCCCCACTGATCCCTGCCCCAGGTAGCCAGGCAAACAACAACTACTAGAGCTTCCAGCCCAGTAGGCCTGCTTCTGTGTGAACTCAGCCAGACGGTGGAGACTCTTGTTGTCCCAGGAAATACCTAGATGGCAAGGTTGTTGACCCCACCCACCCCTGCCACTGGTAGCCAGGTGAGCAATGCCTGCTAGAGCTTCCAGACCGGTGGTCCCATCTCCATGTGAACTCAGGCAGACAGCATGGCCTCCTGTTGTCCAGGGAAGCACCTGGATGGCAGGGCAGGTGACCCCACCCACTGCCAACACTGGTAGCCAGGTGAGCAATGCCTGGTAGAGCTTCTGGCCCAGCGGTTCCAGTTCTGTGTCAACTGAGCCAGAAGCACAGCCTCCTGTTGTCCCAGGAAACTTATCCTCATCACCGCTAGCCAAGTGGGCAAAGCCTGCTAGAGCTTCTGGCTCAGTGGTCCTATTTCTGTGTAAACTCAGCCAGAAGGTGCAGCTTACTGTTCTCCCAAGAAGCACCCAAATGGTAGGGTGGGTGACCCCCATCACCTCCATCTATCATAAAAAGATAAGCCATTCCTGCTAGAGGTTCCAGGCCAGTGGTCACTCTTCTTCCTGAATTTGATGAGGAGTGCAGATTTATATTGCCATGAAAACACCCAGGAGGCAGGGCAGGTAACCACTCACCCCTGCCTCTGGTAGCCCAATGGGCCCAAAGCACTAGAGCATCCAACCCAAGTATACCACTCCTGTCTAAATTCTGCAGGCAGGTGCAACCCCATGTTCTTTTGGGAAGCATGTAGACAGCAGATTAGGGCTGAATCATCAAATATATATGGCCTGTTTGCCAATTGTAACCACTGCCTGAGGGAGCTCTGTGGCCCAAAATATCCAAAAAAAGAAAAATGGGCATGGAGACATTAATAGAAAGACACTAATAGGAAGGGTTTCCTCCAAGACCCAGTACCAAATTAAAATCAAAGCCTGTTGAGCGAATCCACCTTATACCATGATCAAAATCCAAAGGATATCAAAGATTATAAAAGCAAAAAAAAATTCACCAAAAGAATACCAACTGCAATGATTGAAAAAACATCAGCCCACACAGATGAGGAAAAAACAGTGCAAGAACTGCAGCAACTCAAAAAGTCAGAGTGTGGCCTTACCTGCAAATGACAGCACTAGTTCCCCAGCAATAGTTCTTAAGGATGGCATGGCTGAAATATCAGAAATAGAATTCACAACATGAATACGAATGAAGATCATCAAACTTCAGGAGAAAGTCAAAACAAATTCCAAAAATTCTAAGGAATTCAATAAAAAGATGGAGATAAAAGACAAAAGGACCATTATAAGAAAGAACCAAACTGATCTGAAAGAGCTGAAAATCTCATTTCAACCAAGTTGAGGAAAGAATCTCAGAGGTCAAAGACTGGTTCTCCAAAATAAATCAGCCAGACAAAAATAAAGAGAAAAACAGGCCAAGCCTGGTGGTTCAAGCCTGTAATCCCAGCACTTTGGGAGGCTGAGGTGGGCAGATCACAAGGTCAGGAGTTTGAGACCATCCTGACCAACATGGTGAAATGCTGTCTCTACTGAAAATACAAAGATTAGCCAGGCATTGTAGTGTGCACCTGTAATCCCAGCTACTCATGAGGTTGAGGCAGGTGAATTGCTTGAATCCGGGAGGTGGAGCTTGCAGAGAGCTGAGATCATGCCACTGCACTCTAGCCTGTGTGACAGAGCAAGACTCTGTCAAAAAAAAAAAAGAGAGAAAGAAAGAAAGAAAGAAAAAAAGTAAAAATAAATAAGAATGAAGAAAACTTCTGAGAAGTTTGGGATTATGTAAAGAGACCAAATCTACGACTCATTGACATCCCAGAAAGAGACAGAGAGAAAGCAAGCAACTTGGAAAGCATATTTTGGGATATAATGTATGAAAACTTCCCCAACCTCACTAGAGGCCAACATGGAAATTCAGGAAATGCAGATAACTGCCAGGAAATACTATACAAGACCAGCATTAGCATCCCCAATATTAGGGGAACCCACCCCCAATATTTCAATGTAGGCTCTTTCTATTTTCCATGTGTCGGCTGGCTGAGAAATAAAGAGAGACAGTACAAAGAGAGGAATTTTACAGCTGGGCTGCAGGGGGTGACATCACATATTGGTAGGACTGTGATGCCCGCCTAAGTCTCAGGCCAGCAAGTTTTTATTAAGGGTTTCAAAACAGGAGGGTGTGTAAGAACAGGGAGTAGGTACAAAGATCACATGCTTCAAAGGGCAAAAGCAGAGCCACTGATAAGGGTCTATGTTCAGCGGTGCATGTATTGTCTTGATAAACATCTTAAACAACAGAAAACAGGATTCAAGAGCAGAGAACTGGTCTGACCACAAATTTACCAGGGTGGAGTTTTTCCCCACCCTAGTAAGCCTGAGGGTTCTGCAGGAGACCAGGGCATATCTCAGTCCTTATCTCAACTGCATAAGACAGACATTCCCAGAGTGGCCGTTTATAGACCTCCCCCAAGAATGCATTCCTTTCCCAGGATATTAATATTAATATTCCTTGCTAGGAAAATAATTTAGTGATATTTTTCCTACTTGCACATACTTTTATAGGCTCTCTGCAAGAATAAAAACATGGCTTTTTTGCCCGACCCCGAAGTCAGTCAGAGCTTATGGTTGTCTTCCCTTGTTCCCTAAAAATCGCTGTTATTCTGTTCTCTTTCAAGGTGCACTGATTTCATATTGTTCAAACACACGTTTTGCAATCAATTTATTTGTACAGTTAACACAATTATCACAATGGTACTGAGGTGATGTACATCCTAAGCTTACAAAGATAACAGGATTAAGAGATTAAAGTAAAGATAGACATAAGAAATTATAAAAGTATTATTTGGGAACTCATTAACATCCATTTAAGATGAAATCTTCACAATTTATGTTCTTCTGCCATGGCTCCAGCCAGTCTCTCCAATCAGGGTCCCTGACTTCCTGCAACACTGAAGACACATAGTCATCAGATTCTCCAAGGAAGAAATAAAAGGAAAAATGTTAAATGCAGCTAGTGAGAAGGCGCAGGTTATGTACAAAGGGTGCTTCATCAGGCTAACAGCAGAACTTTTAGCAGAAATGTGAAAAGCCAGAAGAGACAGGGGTCCTATATTCAGCATTTTTGAAGAAAAAAAATTTCAACTAAGAATTTCATATCCAGCCAAGCTAAGCTTCATAAGCAAAAGAGAAATAAAATCCTTTTCGGATAAGCAAATGCTAAGAGAATTGGTTACCACCAGACCTGTCTTACAAGAGGCCCTGAAGGGAGTGCTAAATATGGAAAGGAAAGGCCATTACTGGTCACTAGAAATCAAACTTAGGTACATAGGTAATTGTCTATGGTATATTGACAATGTTCTATGTACCCTAATGTGTTTTTGCAGTGCACATCTTAAGCAACCATACAAACAAGTCTGCATAATAACAAGCTAACAACATGATGACAGAATCAAACTTGCACATATTAATATGAACCTTGAATGTAAATGGGCTGGATACTTTAAATTAAAAGTCACAGAGTGCAAGTTGGTTAAAGAATCAAGATCCAACTGTTTAGAAAAGACCCATCTTGTATGTAATGACATGCATAGGCTTAAATTAAAGGAACAGAGAAAAATCTACCAAGTAAACAGAAAGCAGAAAGCAGGAAAAGGCAGGTGTTGCTATTCTAATTTCAGGACAAACAGACTTTAAACCAACAATGATCAAAAAAGACAAGGAAGGGCATTACATAATGGTAAAAATTTCAATTCAACAAGAAAACCTAACTATCCTAAATATGTATGCACCCAACACAGGAGGACCCATATTCATAAAGCAAGTTATTATAGACATACAAACAGACTTAGATAATCACACAGTAATAGTGGGGGACTTCAACTCCTCACTAACAGTATTAGAAAGATAATCGAGGAGAAATCCAACAAAAATATTCGGGGCCAGAAATCAACATTAGACCAAATGGGCTTAACAGACATCTACAGAACTATCCATGCAAACATAACAGAAATTACAATATTTGCATATGCACATGGCACAAACTCTAAAATTGACCACATCATAAGCCATAAAACAACCTTCAGCAAATTCAAAAATAGCAAAATTATATGACACTCACACACAGAGTACAGCACAATAAAAATAGAAATTAATACTAAGAAAATCACTCAGAAGCATACAATTACATGGGAATTAAACAATCTGCTCCCGAGTGATTTTTGGATAAGCAATGAACTTAGAGCAGAAATCAAGAAATTCTTTGAAACTGACAAGAACAACGATTCAACATACCAGAATTTCTGCAACTCAACTAAAGCAGTGTGAAGAGGGAAATTTATAGCACTAAGCGCCAACATCAAAAAGTTAGAAAGATCACAAATTAGAAACCTAACTTCACACTAAAAGGAACTAGAGAAGCAAGTGCAAACTAATCCCAAAGCTAGCAGAAGACAAGAAATATCCAAACTCAGAGCTCAACTAAAAGAAACTGAGAGGCAAAAAAACAAAAATAAAAACAAAAAAAATACAGAAGGTCAACAAATCCAACCCTTCATGATAAAAACTCTCAATAAATTAGGTATTGATGGGACATATCTCAAAATAATAAGAGCTATCTATGACAAACCCACAGCCAATATCATACTGAATGGGCAAAAACTGGAAGCATTCACTTTGAAAATGGGCACAAGACAGGGATGCCCTCTCTCACCACTCCTATTCAACATAGTGTTGGAAGTTCTGGCCAGGGCAATCAGGCAGGAGAAGGAAATAAAGGGTATTCAATTAGGAAAAAAGAAAGTCAAACTGTCCCTGTTTGCAGTGACATGATTGTATATCTAGAAAACCCCATCGTCTCAGCCCAAAATCTCCTTAAGCTGATAGCAACTTCAGCAAAGTCTCAGGATACAAAATCAATGTGCAAAAATCACAAGCATTCTTATACACCAATAACAGACAAACAGAGAGCCAAATCATGAGTGAACTCCTATTCACAATTGCTTCAAAGAGAATAAAATACCTAGGAATCCAACTTACAAGGGATGTGAAGGACCTCTTCAAGAACTACAAACCACTGCTCAATGAAATAAAAGAGGATACAAACAAACAGAAAACCATTCCATGCTCCTGGGTAGGAAGAATCAATATCGTGAAAATGGTGATACAGCCCAAGGTAATTTACAGATTCAATGTCATCCGCATCAAGCTACCAATGACTTTCTTCACAGAATTGGAAAAAACTACTTTAAAGTTCATATGGAACCAAAAAAGAGCCCACATTATCAAGTCAATCCTAAGCCAAAAGAACAAAGCTGCAGGCATCACGCCACCTGACTTCAAAGTATGCTACAAGGCTACAGTAACCAACACAGCATGGTACTGGTACCAAAACAGAGATATAGACCAATGGAACAGAACAGAGCCCTCAGAAATAATGCCGTATGTCTACAACCATCTGATCTTTGACAAACCTGACAAAAACAAGAAATGGGGAAAGGATACCCTATTTAATAAATGTTGCTGGGAAAACTCGCTAGCCAGATGTAGAAAGCTGAAACTGGATCCCTTCCTCACACCTTATACAAAAATTAATTCAAGATGGATTAAAAACTTAAATGTTAGACCTAAAACCATAAAAACCCTAGAAGAAAACGTAGGCAATACCATTCAGGACATAGGCATGGGCAAGGACTTCATGTCTAAAACACCAAAAGCAATGGCAACAAAAGACAAAATTGACAAATGGGATCTAATTAAACTAAAGAGCATCTGCACAGCAAAAGAAACTACCAGCAGAGTGAACAGGCAACCTACAGAATGGGAGAAAATTTTTGCAATCTACTCATCTGACAAAGGGCTAATATCCAGAATCTGCAATGAACTCCAACAAATTTACAAGAAAAAAACAAAAAACCCCATCAAAAAGTGAGTGAAGGATATGAACAGACACTTCTCAAAAGAAGACATTTATGCAGCCAAAAGAAACATGAAAAACTGCTCATCATCAGTGGCCATCAGACAAATGCAAATCAAAACCACAATGAGATACCGTCTCACACCAGTTAGAATGGCGATCATTAAAAAGTCAGGAAACAACAGGTGCTGGAGAAGATGTGGAGAAGTAGGAACACTTTTACACTGTTGGTGGGACTGTAAACTAGTTCAACCATTGTGGAAGTCAGTGTGGCAATTCCTCAGGGATCTAGAACTAGAAATACCATTTGACCCAGCCATCCCATTACTGGGTATATACTCAAAAGATTATAAATCATGCTGCTATAAAGACACATGCACACACATGTTTATTGTGGCACTATTTACAATAGCAAAGACTTGGAACCAACCCAAATGTCCATCAATGATAGACTGGATTAAGAAAATGTGGCACATATACACCATGGAATACTATGCAGCCATAAAAAATGATGAGTTCATGTCCTTTGTAGGGACATGGATGAAGCTGGAAACCATCATTCTCAGCAAACTATCACAAGGACAAAAAGCCAGACACCGCATGTTCTCACTCTTAGGTGGGAATTGAACAGTGAGAACACATGGACACAGGAACAGGAACATCACACACAGGGGCCTGTTGTGGGGTGGGGGGAGGGGGGAGGGATAGAATTAGGAGATATACATAATGTTAAATGACGAGTTAATGGGTGCAGCACACTAACATGGCACATGTATACATATGTAAGAAACCTGCACATTGTGCACATGTACCCTAAAGCTTAAAGTATAATAAAAAAAAGGTCAACAAATCCAAGAACTAGTATTCTGAAAGAATACATAAGATTGATAGGTTGTTAGCTAGAATAATAAGGAAAAACAAAAGAAGATCCAAATAAACACAATCACAAATGACAAAGTGTTTCTGATCACACAGAAATACAAAAAAAACAAACTCCTAAGAAGTAGTGTGAATAGCTTTATGCACACAAACTAGAAAACCTTAAAATGGACACATTTCTTAAAACATATAATTTTCCATAATAAAACCAAGGGGAAATTGAATCCCTGGACAGACCAATATCAAGGTCCAAAACTGAATCAATAATAAAAAGCCTACCAACCAGGAAAAGCTCAATACCAGATGGGTTCACAGCCAAATCCTACCAGACATGTAAAGAAAAACTGAAACAATTCCTACCAAAACTCTTTCATAAAATTGAAGAGAGACTCCTCCCTTACTCATTCTATGAGGCCAGCAGAATCCTGATACCAAAACCTGGCAGAGGCACAACAAAACAAGTTTAGGCCAATATTACTGATGAACATAGGTGCAAAAATACTCAATAAAATATTAGCAAAACAACTCCAGCAAAACATGAAAAAATCTAAGCCTCCAAGATCAGGAAGGCTTTATCCTTGGGATGTAAGTTTCGTTCAACATACACAAATAAATAGATGTAACTCACCACATAAACTGAACTAAAAATATAAACATGATTATCTCAATAGATATAGAAAAGGATTTCAATGAAATTCAACATGTATTCATTTTAAAAGCCATCAACAAACTAGGCATTGAAGAAACATATCTCAAAATAATAAGAGCCATGTATGACAAACCCATAGTCGACATCATACTGAATGAGCAAAACACTGGAAGCATTCCCCTTGAGACCTGTAATAAGACAAGGATGCCCATTCTCACAACTGTTATTCAACATAGTACTGGAAGCCCTTGCCAGAGCGATCAGACAAGGGAAAGAAATAAAAGGTACCCAAATAGGAAGAGAGGAAGTCAAACTATCTCTTTTTGCAGACAACATGATTCTACACCAGGTAAACCTCACAGTCTTCACTCAAAAGCTCCTAGATCTGATAACCAATTCCAGCAAAGTTCCAGGCTACAAAATGAATATACAAAACTCCATAGCATTTCTTTCAACGAACAACCTCTAAGCTGACAGCCAAATCAAAAATGCAATCCAATTAATAATCATGATAAAATGAATAAAATACCTAGAAATATAGCTAACCAGGGAGGTGAAAGATCTCTACAATGAGAATTACAAAACAGTGCTCAAAGAAATCAGAGATGACACAAACAAATGGAAAAACATTCTATATTTATGGATTGGAAGAATCAATGTTGTTAAAATGGCCATACTGACCAGAGCAATCTATGGATTTGACACTGTTCCTATCAAACTACCAATGTCATTTTTAGCAATTGAAAAAACTATTTTAAAATTCATATGGAACTAAAAAAAGAGCCTGAATAGCCCAAGAAATCCTAAGCAAAAAGAACAAAGCTGAAAGTATAACATTACCTGACTTCAAACTATATTACAAGGCTAAATTAACCAAAATAGCATGGTACCAGTGCACAAACAGACACACAGAATAATGGAACAGAATAGAGATCCCAGAAATAAAGCTACACACATAAAACCATCTGAACTTTCATAAAGTTTATATAAACAAGCAATGGGGAAAGGGCTCACTATTCAATGAATTGTACTGGGATAACGGGCTAGCCACAGGCAGAAGATTAAAGCTGGTCTCCTTCATTACATCATATATAAAAATCAACTCAAATGGGTTTAAGACTTAAATGTAAAACCTACAAATATAGAAACCCTGAAAGATAACCTAAGCAATACCATTCTAGACATAGGACCTGGCAAAGATTTTATGATGGGTTGCCAAAAGTAATTTCAACAAAACAAAAATTGACAAAAGGGATCTAACTAAACTAAAAAAATTTTCCTCACAACAAAATAAGCTATCAACATAGTAAGTAGACAACATACAGAATGGGAGAAAATATTTGCAAACTACAAGTCTGACAAAGGTCTGACATCCAGAATCTATAAGATACTTAAATAAATTAACAAGCAAAAAACAAACAATCCCACTAAAAAGTGGGCAAAGGATGTGAGCAGACACTTTTCAAAAGAAGAGATACATGTGGCCAACAAGCATATGAAAAAAATGCTTAACATCACTAATCATTAGGGAAGTGCAATTCAAAACCACAATTAGATGGTATCTCATACCAGTCAGAATGACTACTATTAAAAGTCAAAAAATAGCAGATGCTGGTGAGGCTGTAGAAACATAGGTAGGCTTATACACTGCTGGTGAGAATGTAAATTAATTCAACCATTGTGGATAGCAGGATGTTGGTTTCTCAGAGACGTAAAAACAGAAGTACCATTGACCCAGCAATCCCATTATTGGGTATATATCCAAAGGAATAAAAATCTTTTTACCATAAAAATCCTTCTGCCATAAAGACTCATGTTCATTGCAGCACTATTCACAATAACAAAGTCGTGGAATCAACCTAACTGCCCATTACCGGTGGTCTGGATAAAGAAAATGTGCTATATTTCTTTATCCAGCCATAAGAAAGAATAATGAGATCATGTCCTTTGCAGCAACATAGATGGAGCTAAAGGCCATTGCCCTAAGCAAACCTATGCAGAAACAGAAAACCAAATACCACATGTTCTCACTTTTAAGTGGGAGCTAAACATTGAGTACACATGGACACAAAGAAGGAAAAAACAGACACCAGGGCTTACTTGAGGCTGGAATGTGGGGGGAGGAAGTGGATTGAAAAGCTACCTATTGGGTACTATAATTAATACCTGGGTGATGAAATAATCTGCACACCAAACCTTTATGAAATTCAATTTAGTGATATAAGAAACCTGCGTATGTAGCCCTGAGCCTAAAATAGAAATTAAAAAATTAAAATAATAAGATAAAATTTTAAAAAAGAAATATATAATACAAAAACATATAAACTCTGGCACCAAAATGACAAATTATCAGGTGGAAGGTAACATTCTAGAATTTTTGTATGCTACTGAAGTTAAGTTGTTATTACTGTAAAATATTCTATTATAACTATAAGATATTTTATGTAAGCCTCGTGGTAACCATAAAGCAAAAACTATAGCATATACACAAAAAATTTAATGAAAGGAATCAAAACAGCACTACAGAAAATAACCAAATCACAAAGATAAACAACAGAGGAAGAAACAAAGGTTCTACAAAACAAGCAGAAAATAGTTAACAAAATGACAGTAGTAAGTCCTTACATGTCAATTACTCTGAATGTCAATGAGTTAAATTCTCCAATCAAAAGATATAGAGTGGCTGAATGGACTTAAAGAAACAAGACACAACTAACTATATGCTGCCCACAAGAGATCTACGTTAGCCTTAAGGACATAGGCTGAAAGTGAAGGGATGGAAAAAGATATTCCATGACAATGATAATCAAATGAGGGTAGAAGTGGCTATAGTAAAATAGACTTCAATTCAAAAACTGTCAAAAAAAAAGATGGTCATTATTTAATGATACAGGGCTCAATTCATCAAGAAAATATAACAAATGTACATGTAGATCCACTCAACATTAGAACACCTAAGTATATAAAGCAAACATTAATAAACATAAAGAAAAAAATAGATAGCAATACAATAATATTGGGGGGCTTTAATACCCCACTTTCAACAATGAACAGATTAACCAGACATAAAATTAATAAGGAACTGCTGAAAGTAAACTGCGCTTTAGACAAAATGGACCTAAAGGATATATACAAAACCTTCTATCCAAATGCAGCAGAATACATATTCTTCTCTAGTGTATATGTTACATTCTCCTTGAAAGACCGTATAGTATGTCACAAAACAAGTCTTAACAAATTTAAGAAGATCAAAATTGTATCACATACTGTTTCCCACCACAATGACAGAAAACTAGAAATCAGTAACAATTTTGGAAAATTCACTAATGCGTAAAAATTTAAAAACATGCTCCTGATTAACAAATGTGTCAAGAAGGAAATCAAAAGGGAAATTTTTAAAACCTTGAGAAAAATGACAATGGAAACATAACATGCCAAAACCTATAGATGCAGCAAAAGCAGTTCTAGGAGGGAAATTTATAGTGATAAATGTCTTCATTTAAAAAAGAGAAGATCTCAACTAAATAGCCAAATCTTATGTCTCATAGAAATAGAAAAACAAGAACAAACTAACAGAAAGTGGAGAAATTACAACAAACAAATTAGAAATATAAAGGGTCATATGGTCCTTCTGATCTCAGCTGGGCAAATGAAAAAGGGTTATATGAAACTATCATAAACAATTACATGCCAAAAAAATCTGATAACCTACAGAAAATGTATAAATTTCTAGAAAAAATACAACCTATCAAGGTTGAATCAGGAAGAAACAGAAAGCCTGAATAAACCACTAGTAAAGAGATTGTAATATTAATTGTAAACCTCCCGTCAAAGAGAAGCCCTGGACCAGATGGTTTTACAGCTGAAATCCACCAACAATTCAGAGAAGAATTAATACTAATATTTCTTAAACTCCTCAAAAAAGTAGTGTTGGAGAGAATGCTTCCCAACACATCTTATAAGGCCAGCATAACATTGAAACCTAAGCCAGACAAAGACAACACAATGAAAGAAAATTAAAGGCCAATATTTCTTATAAACATCGATGCAGAAATCCTTAATACAATGTTAGCATACTGAATTAAACAGCACATCAAAAAGATTATACATCATGATCAAGTGGGATTTACCCTGGTATGCACAGCTGGTTTAATACATGCAAATCAATCAATGTGTTGCATCACATCAACAGACTGAAAGACAAAAACAGCATAATCATCAATTGACATAAAAAGTATTCAACAAAGTTTAATATTCTTTACTGACAAAGACCCTTAACAGTTTAGATATGGAAGGAAAGTTCCTCAGCATAATAAAGGCCATTTATGAAAAACCCCCAGCTAACATCATAATCAATGGGGAGAAACTAAAAGCCTTTCTTTCGTCTGCTACCTGATGCAAAACAAGGATGGCCACTTTTGCCACTTCTATTCAGCATAGTAGTGGGAGTGCTATCAAGAGCAAATAGACAAAAATAAGACCTAAAAAAACAAATCAGAAAGAAAGAAGGAAAATTATCTCCATTTGCAGATGACATGATCATATATGTAGAAACCCCCAAAGACACCACCAAAAAACTATTAGATCTAATAAACAAATTCAGCAAAGTTGCAGGATATAAAATCAACATACAAAAATCTGTGGCATTTGTATACACATAAGGAATTAACTGAAAAGAAAATCAAAAAACCAATCCCATTTACAATAACATCAAAGAAAATAGAATACTTACAAGTAAATTTATCCAAGGAGGTAAAAGACCTGTACACTGAAAACTACAAAACATTAATAAAATAGGGGGAGGAGCCAAGATGGCCAAATAGGAACAGCTCCGGTCTACAGCTCCCAGCATGAGCAACGCAGAAGACCGGTGATTTCTGCATTTCCATCTGAGGTACCGGGTTCATCTCACTAGGGAGTGCCAGGCAGTGGGTGCAGGTCAGTGGATGCGCGCACCGTGCGCAAGCCGAAGCAGGGCAAGGCATTCCCTCACTCCGGAAGCCCAAGGGGTCAGGGAGTTCCCTTTCCTAGTCAAAGAAAGTGGTGACAGATGGCACCTGGAAAATCGGGTCACTCCCACCCGAATATTGCGCTTTTCCGACAGGCTTAAAACATGGCACACCACGAGATTATATCCGGCACCTGGCTCGAAGGGTGCTATGCCCTCGCAGTCTCGCTGATTACTAGCACAGCAGTATGAGATCAAACTGCAAGGCGGCAGCCAGGCTGGGGGAGGGGCGCCCGCCATTGCCCAGGCTTGCTTAGGTAAACAAAGCAGCCGGGAAGCTCCAACTGGGTGGAGCCCACCACAGCTCAAGGAGGCCTGCCTGCCTCTGTAGGCTCCACCTCTGGGGGCAGGGTACAGACAAACAAAAAGACAGCAGTAACCTCTGCAGACTTAAATGTCCCTGTCTGACAGCTTTGAAGAAAGCAGTGGTTCTTCCAGCATGCAGCTGGAGATCTGAGAATGGGCAGACTGCCTCCTCAAGTGGGTCCCTGACCCCTGACCCCCGAGCAGCCTAACTGGGAGGCACCCCACAGCAGGGTGGGTACCTCACACAGCCCGGTTCTCCAACAGACCTGCAGCTGAGGGTCCTGTGTGTTAGAAGGAAAACTAACAAACAGAAAGGACATCCACACCAAAAACACATCTGTACATCACCATCATCAAAGACCAAAAGTAGATAAAACCACAAAGATGGGGGAAAAACAGAGCAGGAAAAACTGGAAACTCTAAAAAGCAGAGCACCTCTCCTCCTCCAAAGGAACGCAGCTCCTCACTAGCAACAGAACAAAGCTGGACAGAGAATGACTTTGACGAGCTGAGAGAAGAAGGCTTCAGACGATCAAATTACTCCGAGCTACGGGAGGACATTCAAAACAAAGGCAAAGAGGTTGAAAACTCTGAAAAAAATTTTGAAGAATGTATAACTAGAATAACCAAAACAGAGGAGTGCTTAAAGTAGCTGATGGAGCTGAAAACCAAGGCTCGAGAACTACATGAAGAATGCAGATGCCTCAGGAGCCGATGTGATCAACTGGAAGAAAGGGTTTCAGCGATGGAAGAAGAAATGAATGAAATGAAGTGAGAAGGGAAGTATAGAGAAAAAAGAATAAAAAGAAATGATCAAAGCCTCCAAGAAATATGGGACTATGTGAAAAGACCAAATCAACCACTGATTGGTGTACCTGAAAGTGACAGGGAGAATGGAACCAAGTTGGAAAACACTCTGCAGGATATTATCCAGGAGAACTTCCCCAATCTAGCAAGGCAGGCCAACGTTCAGATTCAGGAAATACAGAGAACGCCACAAAGATACTCCTCGAGAAGAGCAACTCCAAGACACAAAATTGTCAGATTCACCAAAGTTGAAATGAAGGAAAAAATGTTAAGGGCAGCCAGAGAGAAAGGTCGGGTTACCCACAAAGGGAAGCCCATCAGACTAATAGCGGATCTCTTGGCAGAAAATCTACAAACCAGAAGAGAGTGGGGGCCTGTATTCAACATTCTTAAAGAAAAGAATTTTCAACCCAGAATTTCATATCCAGCCAAACTAAGCTTCATAAGTGAAGGAGAAATAAAATACTTTACAGACAAGCAAATGCTGAGAGATTTTGTCACCACCAGGCCTGCCCTAAAAGAGCTCCTGAAGGAAGTGCTAAACATGGAAAGGAACAACCGGTACCAGCCACTGCAAAATCATGCCAAAATGGAAAGACCATTGAGACTAGGAAGAAACTGCATCAACTAATGAGCAAACTAACAAGCTAACATCATAATGACAGGATCAAATTCACACATAACAATATTAACTTTAAATGGAAATGGACAAAATGCTCCAATTAAAAGACACAGACTGGCAAATTGGATAAAGAATCAAGACCCATCAGTGTGCTGTATTCAGGAAACCCATCTCATGTGCAGAGACACACATAGGCTCAAAATAAAAGGATGGAGGATGATCTACCAAGCAAATGGAAAACAAAAAAAGGCAGGGGTTGCAATCCTAGTCTCTGATAAAACAGACTTTAAACCAACAAAGATCTAAAGAGACAAAGAAGGCCATTACTTAATGGTAAAGGGATCAATTCAACAAGAAGAGCTGACTATCCTAAATATATATGCACCCAATACAGGAGCACCCAGATGCATAAAGCAAGTCCTGAGTGACCTACAAAGAGACTTAGACTCCCACACAGTAATAATGGGAGACTTTAACACCCCACTGTCAACATTAGACAGATCAACGAGACAGAAAGTCAACAAGGATACACAGGAATTGAACTCAGCTCTGCACCAAGCGGACCTAAAAGACATCTACAGAACTCTCCACCCCAAATCAACAGAATATGCATTTTTTTCAGCACCACACCACACCTATTCCAAAACTGACCACATACTTGGAAGTAAAGCTCTCTTTAGCAAATGTAAAAGAACAGAAATTATAACAAACTATCTCTCAGACCAGAGTGCAATCAAACTAGAACACAGGATTAAGAATCTCACTCAAAACTGCTCAACTACATGAAAACTGAACAACCTGCTCCTGAATGACTACTGGGTACATAACGAAATGAAGGCAGAAATAAAGATGTTCTTTGAAACCAACGAGAACAAAGACACAACATACCAGAATATCTAGGACACATTCAAAGCAGTGTGTAGAGGGAAATTTATAGCACTAAATGCCCACAAGAGAAAGCAGGAAAGATCCAAAATTGACAACCTATCATCACAATTAAAAGAACTAGAAAAGCAAGAGCAAACACATTCAAAAGCTAGCAGAAGGCAAGAAATAACTAAAATCAGAGCAGAACTGAAGGAAATAGAGACACAAAAAACCCTTCCAAAAATTAATGAATCCAGGAGCCGGTTTTTTGAAAGGATCAACAAAATTGATAGACCGCTAGCAAGACAAATAAAGAAAAAAAGAGAGAAGAATCAAATAGACGCAATAAAAAATGATAAAGGGGATATCATCACCAATCCTACAGAAATACAAACTACCATCAGAGAATACTACAAACACCTCTACGCAAATAAACTAGAAAATCTAGAAGAAATGGATAGAAGAAATGGATAAATTCCTCGACACATACACTCTCCCAAGACTAAACCAGGAAAAAGTTGAATCTCTGAATAAACCAATAACAGGATCTGAAATTATGGCAATAATCAATAGCTTACCAACCAAAAAGAGTCCAGGACCAGATGGATTCACAGCCGAATTCTACCAGAGGTACAGGGAGGAACTGGTACCTTTCCTTCTGAAACTATTCCAATCAATAGAAAAAGAGGGAATCCTCCCTAACTCATTTTATGAGGCCAGGATCAGACTGATACCAAAGCCAGGCAGAGACACAACCAAAAAAGAGAATTTTAGACCAATATCCTTGATGAACATTGATGCAAAAATCCTCAATAAAATACTGGCAAAACGAATCCAGCAGCACATCAAAAAGCTTATCCACCATGATCAAGTGGGCTTCATCCCTGGGATGCAAGGCTGGTTCAATATACACAAATCAATAAATGTAATCCAGCATATAAACAGAACCAAAGACAAAAACCACATGATTATCTCAATAGATGCAGAAAAGGCCTTTGACAAAATTCAACAATGCTTCATGTTAAAAACTCTCAATAAATTAGGAATTGATGGGATGTATCTCAAAATAATAAGAGCTATCTATGGCAAATGCACAGCCAATATCATACTGAATGGGCAGAAACTGGAAGCATTCCCTTTGAAAACTGGCACAAGACAGGGATGCCCTCTCTCACCACTCCTATTCAACATAGTGTTGGAAGGTCTGGCCAGGGCAATTAGGCAGGAGAAGGAAATAAAGGGTAATCAATTAGGAAAAGAGGAAGTCAAATTGTCCCTGTTTGCAGATGACATGATTGTATATATAGAAAACCCCATTGTCTCAGCCCAAAATCTCCTTAAGCTGATAAGCAACTTCAGCAAAGTCTCAGGATACAAAATCAATGTACAAAAATCACAAGCTTTCTTATACACTAACAACAGACAAACAGAGAGCCAAATCATGAGGGAACTCCCATTCACAATTGCTTCAAAGAGAATAAAATACCTTGAAATCCAACTTACAAGGATGTGAAGGACCTCTTCAAGGAGAACTACAAACCACTGCTCAAGGAAATAAAAGAGGATACAAATAAATGGAAGAATATTCCATGCTCATGGGTAGGAAGAATCAATATTGTGAAAATGGCCATACTGCCCAAGGTAATTTACAGATTCAATGCCATCCCCATCAAGCTACCAATGACTTTCTACAGAATTGGAAAAAACTACTTTAAGTTCATATGGAACCATAAAAGAGCCCACATCACCAAGTCAATCCTAAGCCAAAAGAACAAAGCTGGAGGCATCACACTACCTGACTTCAAACTATACTATAAGGCTACAGTAACCAAAACAGCATGGTACTGGTACCAAAACAGAGATATAGATCAATGGAACAGAACAGAGCCCTGAGAAATAGCGCCACATATCTACAACTATCTGACCTTTGACAAACCTGACAAAAACAAGCAATGGGGAAGGGATTCCCTATTTAATAAATGATGCTGGGAAAACTGGGTAGTCATATGTAGAAAGCTGAAACTGGATCCCTTCCTTATACCTTATACAAAAATCAATTCAAGTTGGATTAAAGACTTAAATGTTAGACCTAAAACCATAAAAACCCTAGAAGAAAACCTAGGCATTACCATTCAGGACATAGGCATGGGAAAGGACTTCATGTCTAAAACACCAAAAGTAATGGCAACAAAAGACAAAGTTGACAAATGGAATCTAATTAAACTAAAGAGCTTCTGCACAGCAAAAGAAACTACCATCAGAGTAAACAGGCAACCTACAAAATGGGAGAAAATTTTTGCAACCTACTCATCTGACAATGGGCTAATATCCAGAATCTACAATGAACTCAAACAAATTTACAAGAAAAAAAAACAAACAACCCCATCAAAAAGTGGGCGAAGGACACGAACAGACACTTCTCAAAAGAAGACATGTATGCAGCCAAAAAACACATGAAAAAATGCTCATCATCACTGGCCATCAGAGAAATGCAAATCAAAACCACAATGAGATACCGTCTCACACCAGTTAGAATGGCAATCATTAAAAAGTCAGGAAACAACAGGTGCTGGAGAGGATGTGGAGAAATAGGAACACTTTTACATTGTTGGTGGGACTGTAAACTAGTTCAACCATTGTGGAAGTCAGTGTGGCGATTCCTCAGGGATCTAGAACTAGAAATACCATTTGACCCAGCCGTCCCATTACTGGGTATATACCCAAAGGACTATAAATCATGCTGCTATAAAGACACATGCACACGTATGTTTATTGCGGCATTATTCACAATAGCAAAGACTTGGAACCAACCCAAATGTCCATCAATGATAGACTGGATTAAGAAAATGTGACACATATACACCATGGAATACTATGCAGCCATAAAAAATGATGAGTTCATGTCCTTTGTAGGGACATGGATGAAACTGGAAATCATCATTCTCAGTAAACTATCACAAGAACAAAAAACCAAACACTGCATATTCTCACTCATAGGTGGGAATTGAACAATGAGAACACATGGACACAGGAAGGGGAACATCACACTCTGGGGACTGTTGTGGGGTGAGGGGAGGGGGAGGGATAGCATTGGGAGAGATACCTAATGCTAGATGACGACTTAGTGGGTGCAGCACACCAGCATGGCACATGTATACATATGTAACTAACCTGCACATAGTGCCCATGTACCCTAAAACTTAAAGTATAATAATAATAAATAAAATAAAGAAAAACAAACATTAATAAAATAAATTTAACAGGATACAATTAGATGTAATTATATTCCATACTCAGTGATCAAAAGAAGAAATATTGTTAAAATGTTTATACTACCTAAAGCAATATAAAAATTCAATGCAATCTGTATCAACATTCCAATGGCATTCCTCACAGAAATAGAAAAAGCAATCCTAAAATTCTAATGGAGCCACAACACAAAAGACTTCAAATAGCCAAAAGAATTTTAAAAGAAAAAACGAAGTTGGAGGCATCACACTTCCTGATTTCAAGTTATATTACAAAATTGTAATAATCAAAACAATGTGGTACTTGTATAAAAACAGACACATAGATCAGTGGAATAAAATAGAGAGACCAGAAATAAATTTTAAAAAATCATCAACTAATTTCAACAAGGGCACCCAAAAGACACAGTGAGAAAAGGGTAGTCTCTACAATAAATGGTGCTGAGAAAACTGGATTTCCATACACAAAAATAATGAAATTAAACCTTTATCACTCACCATATGCAAAAGTTAATTCAAAATGGATAAAAGACCTAAATGTGAGACCTGAAACCATAAAATTCTTAGAAGAAAACATAGGAGAAAATCTCCTTGACATTGGTCTTGGCAACAATTTCTTGGATATCACACCAAAATCTCAAGCTACAAAACAAAAATAAATAAATAGGACTATATCAAACTAAGCTTCTGCATAGCATCAAAAACAGCCAAAAAAATGAAAGGGAAACCTATATATTGGAAGAAAAATATTTGTAAACCATAAATAAAATGAGGTTAATAGTCATGATTTATAAAGAACACATGCAACTCAATAGACAATATATAACCAAATTTTAAAATGGGGAAAGAACTTAAATAGACATTTTTCCAAAGATGACATAGAAATGGCCAACAGGTACATGAAAAGGTGCTCACCATTATTCATTATCAAGGAAATGCAAATCAAATCCACACACCCATAAGGATAGCTATTATCAAAAAGACAAGCAATAACAAGTGTTGGTGAGGATATGGAGAAACGGGAACTCTTGTATACCACTGGTGGGAATGTAAATTGGTGCAGCTATTAAGGAAAATAGTATGGAGGTTCCCAAATAAATAAAAGTAGAACTGCCGTATGACTCAGCAATCCTTATTCTGGGTACATACCAAAAGGAAGTGAAATCACAACTTCATAAAGATGTCTGCACTTTCATGTTCATTGCAGCATTATTCACAATAGCCAAGATATAAAAACAACCTAGGTATCCATCAGCAGACAAATGAATAAAGAAACTGTGGTATACAGTTATGCATTGCATAATGGCCTTTTGATCAACAATGAACTGTATATACAATGGTGGTCCCATAAGACTTTAATACCTTACTTTTACTGTACTTTTCTATGTTTAGATACACAAACACTATTGTGTAACAATTGCCTACAGTACTCAGCACACTGCCAGGCTGTACATGTGTATGGCCTAGGAACAATAAGTTATACAATATAGCTTAAGTGTATAGTAGATTACACCATCTAGGTTTGTGAAAGTACACTCTGTGATGTCCCCACAATGATGAAATCACCTAACAACACATTTATCAGAATGTATTCCCATCATTAAGTAATACATGGCTGTACATATACAATGGAGTATCATTCAGCCTTAATAAAGGAGAAGATCCTGCCATTTCCCACAACATGGATGGACCTGGAGGACATTATGCTAAGTAAAATAAGCCAGACACAGAAAGAAGAATACTGCATAATCTCATTTATATGTGGGATTAAAAAAATAGGTCAAGTATATAGAGATATGGAATAAAACAGTGGTTACCAGGGTGAGAGAGAAGTAGGAAATAGGGAGATGTAGATCAAAGGATACAAAGTAGCAAATATGTAGGATGAATAATTTGAAAGATCTAATGTACAACATGAGGACTATAATTAATAATAGTGTATTTTATTCAGTACTTTAGCTAAATGAATAGATTATAGCTGTTCTTACCAGGGGTAGAGGGGGAAATGAGTAACTATGTTAGATGATGGATAGGTTAATTTGTTCCACTATAGTAACCATGTATCTTATTACATCATGTTGTATATCTAAAATAAAAACAATAAATTTATTTTTTAAAAAAAGAGGAAGTAAAGAAAGGCAATGCAAAAGTTGTAAACATCACTGGCACTGGCCAGAACCTAGTCAAATGGTAACACCTAGCTGCAACAGAGGCTTGGAAACACAGTCCTGGGCTGGGCTGCCTTGCATTCGGTTAAAATTTTCATTACTACAGAATAGATGAACTAATATTGAGCAAGTAGCAGACTATACCTCACACAGCAAAGAAAGTAAAAAACTCATGCTTGGTTTACAAGCAGTCTACAGCCTGACTCTTCCACTACTTGTCTTCTAACACACATATAGCTGTGAGAAACAGCCCAGACTCTCTTCCCAGCAAATTATTATAAGCCCAATAAAATTCAGTCCTTCCATTTGTGTAGTCTTTTTTAGAGTTGAGAAACCTATAAATCCCAGTTTTGTATTACCTTAACCAAGCGACACGGTGTCTTTGAGCCTGTTTCTTCACCCATCAAATGAAGTTCTAAGTTTCAAATACAATAAGAGATATAAAAATTATCTGTAAACTGTATTTCCTTATACAACTGAGAGTCATTATTATAATAAGAGAAAATCTCAGTCGGATCCTTATAGCCAAGCTCTGAGAAAGGCAGCCCCATCCTTTCCTCTGCAGCTGCCCCCTAAGATAGGGTTCAAACATGGAATTTCCATTATACTAGCCTTTTTTTCTGTACTGGCCTCTATTACAAATTTCTATTTCAGCTGCCAGGAGAAGGGACTAAGATAAGGCAGTGCATAGAAATTTGTTCCATTCTGCAAATCTATGAACTGCTGAAAAGCTATTGCCTTAATGAGTCATTGATAACATCATTATTTAAGTGTTAATCTTTTGTTGGGTATCCTATAATGCAGAGAATAGGGAAACAGATCTTGTTCTCAAGTAACCATGGTCTGGGTTAGTTCAATACAGCAGGTATGTTTTAGAATCACCCAAGGTTAGATTCAAATCCCAGCTTCTGAGCTTTACCACTTAAATCCCAGCTTTACCACTTAAATCCCAGCTTTACCACTTAATGGTTGTGTGGTCTTTGGCAAATGACTTAGCCTCTCTGATCTTCAGTTTCCTAATCCATAAAATAAGGATAATCATAGTTTCCACTGGCATAGGGTAGGTACTAAAGATTTAACTGGTGAATGAATGCATTGTATGTGGATAGTTTAGGGGTGTGCCTGGCACACAACAGATGCCAGGCCCCTTCCTCCAAGATTAAGGCCCTATTACTAGTAAACGTGCCCTAAATATTCACTGAGAATGATAACCAGAAGGCTAAATGACTATCTTTTTATTCCAATATGTTGCTTCCAAGTAGAAAAAACACTAGGGTGCAGGGTGGGTGACATGGTATTCATCATTCATTTATTCTCACATTTCTTCATGCACTCATTCATCTAATTAATCAAGAAATACCTATAAGCATCCATTTTGCACCACGCCCTATGCTAGCTGCTGGAGAAATTGTTGACAGTTAAAATTGACATGGCTCTTGATCTTATGGTACTCACAATCTACTGGAAAATACATATCAATGGATGATTATAATATGGTATAATAACAGCTATATTAATAAGAAGTTCTGGGTATCATGGAAGTTCAGAGAAGGGACACTTAACTCAGCTTGGGTAGAAACAAATTTCAGTGAAAATTTCCCTGAGAAGGCAATGCTGGAGATAGGTCTTGAAGGACAAGTAAAAGGTTGCCAAGTGAAGAGGAGTGGGGAATAGAGTATGGTATGCAGAGGGAACAGGAAGTGCACAGATTGGAGTCAGAAGAAAGCCAAGAATCTTCAAAAACCTTAAAAATGTCAAAGTTATTGAACAGAAGAATGCAAAGGAGGGATGGAAAGAGATAGGGGTGGAGAGCTAAGCTAGTAATACCATGTGGAGATGTATAGGCTGGGTTCAAGAGATTGTTCTTTATCCTAAGAGCAACTGGAAATGTAATAAATAGGAGAGTGTCATGACCAGCTTTACATATTAGAAAGACTACTCTGATTGCTGCATGGAAAATAGATTGAAGGGTGGATTGAAGGGCTTGGGACACAGTGACGATGATGGAGAAAAGTAGGCTGATTAAGACAAGGTAGGTACACAGTCAGAATAGCTATTATTAAAAAGCCAAAAAACATCAGATGTTGACAAAGATGCAGAGAAAAGGGAACATTTATACACTGTTGGGGGAAATGTAAATTAGCACAACCTCTATGGAAAACTATATGGGGATTTCTCAAAGAACTAAAAATAGAACTACCATTTCATCCAGCAATCCCACTACTGGGTATCTACTAAAAGGAAAACAAATTATTATATCAAAAAGATATCTGCACTCACATGTTTATCACAGCACTATTCACAATAGCAAAGATATGAAATCAAACTAAGTGTCCAATGGAGGATTAGATAAAGAAAATGTAGTATATGTATACCATGAAATACTACTCAGTCATAAAAAAGAATAAAATAATGTTTTTTGCAGAAACACAGATGGAACTAGTGGCCATTATTTTAAGTGAACAACTTAGAAACAGAAAGTCAGATACCACATTTTTTCACTTATAATCAGGGGCTATATAGGTTGGTGCAAATGTAAGTGCAGTTTTTGCCATTAATAGATAATGTGCACACATGGACATAGAGTGTGGAATAGTAGACATTGGAGACTTGGAAGGGTGAGAGGTGTTGAGGGATAAGAAATTACTAACTGGTTATAATGTACACTATTCATGTGATGGTTACACTAAAAGCCTAGAGGTCACCACTAACAGTATATCCCTATATCAAAACTGCATTATACTCCCTAAATTTATACAAAAAGAAAAGCAGAACAACAGAGGAAGGGGAGTCATCCAGACTTGACAGTAGACTGGAAATAGCGGGAAAGGAGGACAGCATGTTGTCCAAATTTGTTCAATTATCAGCCTGACGTTATCATTTAATAACTAGGGGCTCTTCCCCATCACTTTATCTTGCTAAGCATCAGTATCTTTATGTGTCAAATAAATATGATAAATCTGGTCCTATTTCTCTCCACAATATTAGACAACTCAAGTGAAAGAAGGGCTATGAATGCTCTTTCCAACGTACAAAGGGCTATGAACCAGGAGATCAGAAGATAACCCATGGGCTTACCGTCACTGCAAAAGTAAGCATGTGCTCAGCAGAAAACATGAAACCTAGTCCAATCAGACTCTCCCAGGTTTTCTTTTCTTTCTTGTTTTTTTTTTAAACAAAGATTCATAAAAGAGTTCTTGTAAAGAATAAGCACCTTACTCTACTCCTGGGAGGATATGAGCTCTCAGATCTCACAGAAAAGCTGTACTTTCTTAAGCCATCTGCTATAGTTTGAATATTTGACCAACCAAAGCTCACGTTAAAATTTGATTCCCAATTTTGGAAGTGGTGCCTAATGGGAGATGTTTGGGTCATGGGGGAAGATCTCTCATGAATGGCTTGGTGCTGTCCTTGCAGTAATGAGTAACTTTCTGTTCTATTCATTCCCATGAAAATTGGTTGTTAAAAAGAGCCTGGAATGTCTCATCTCTCTTTCTCTTGCTTGTTTTTCACTATGTGATCCCTGAACATGCTGGCTCCCCTTATCCTTCTGCTATGATTGGAAGCAGCCTGAAGCTCTCACCAGAAGCAGATGATGGTACCATGTTTTTTGTACAACCTGCAGAACCATGAGCCAAATAAACCTGTTTTTTTAATAAATCGCACAGCTTCAGGTATTTCTTTACAACAACACAGACTAAGAGAGAAAATTGGTACCAAGAGTGGGGTATTACTATAAAGATACCTGAAAATGGGCAAATAGCTTTGGAACTGGGTAATGGACACAGGTTGAAAGAGTTTGGAGGACTCAGAATAAGACAGGAAGACCAGGAACTTCTTTTAGATTGGTTGTGTAGTCGTGACCAAAATGCTAATGGAAATACAGATAGTAAAGGCCATGCTGACAAAGTCTCAGATGGAAACCAGGAACTTATTTGGAACTAGAGCAAAGGTTATCCATGCTACACCTTAGCAAATAACTTGGCTGCATTGTGTCCATGCCCTAGGGCTTTGCGGAAGGACAAACAAGAGTAATGACCTAGGAGATCTGTCAAAAGATATTTTTAAGCATCCAAGTGTTCCAGAAATGGTATGGTTGCTTTTAGCAGCTTACAGTCATATATAGAAGCAAGAGGATAATCTAAAATTGGAATTTATAATTAAAATGGAAGCAGAATCTCAAAAATTAAAAAAATTGCAGGCTGGCCATTTAGTAGAGATGGAAAGAGCATTTTCTTTCTTTCTTTTTCTTTTTCTTTCTTTTTTCTTTTGAGATGGAGTTTCACTCTTTCACGCAGGCTGTAGTTAAGTGGTGCAATCTCAGCTCACTGCAACCTCTGCCTTCAGGGTTCAAGTGATTCTCCTGTCTCAGCTTCCCAAGTAGCTGGGATTACAGGCACCCACCACCACACCAGTCTAATTTTTTGTATTTTTAGTAGAGATTGGGTTTTACCATGTTGACCAGACTGGTCTTAAACTCCCGACCTGAAATGATCCACCTGTCTCAGCCTCCCAAAATGTTAAGATTACAGGCATGAGCACTGTGTCTGGCCAGAAAGAAGAGCATTTTCAAGAGACAAATCCAAAGGTGCTGCTGAGTAACCACTTACTATAAGATTATCATAGATAAAAGGGAGCCAGATGCTGATAGTTAAGACAATAGGGGAAAGGTCCAAAAGGCATTTCAGAGGTCTTCAAAGCCACTGCTCCCATCACAGACCCAGAGACCATAGAGGACAGAATGGCTTCAGGAGAACAGCCTGGGACACTACTGACCTGTACCACCTTGGGACACTCCTCCCCAAATCCCAATCACTGGGTCTTTAATCACGGCTTAAATGTTCTCAGGTACTGCTTGGGCCACTGCTCCAGAGGGCACATAGAGTAAGTCTTGGTGCCATCCACATGGTGCTAAGTCTTTAAGTGCTCAGAATGCAAGAGTGGTGGGAGCTTGGCAGCACTTTCCACCTTCATGGCACCCTAGCTTTCACCTCTAATTCCAATATCTAGTTTCTCATTATCACAGGACTTTGTTTCCAGCTGGCTGTAATCATTTCCCTAATAAGATTTTAGGGTATCCTCACTTTCATTCCAGGTTATGTTACCACTTTTACAACCATTTTTCCCCTTGCCTTCTGACCATCTAAATCCCTGGAGAGTTTCCCATACCCTGCTGTCTTAGTTGACTTTTCATTGCTGTAAAGGAATACTTGAGACTGGGTAATTTATTTTTAAAAAGAGTTTTATGTGTCTCACACTTCAGCAGGCTGTACAAGAAGAATGGCACCAGCATCTGCTTCTGGTGAGGGCCTCAGGAATCCTCCACTTATATTGAGGGAGGGGCCCTGGACTGGAAATAAAGAGAAATGTGGTCTCCTGGCTTTGTCCTTTCATACCTCAACCTGGGCCATGTCTGAAACCTGAAGGAAAAGAAGAGAGAAGCCAGCATGTTACATGGTGACAGGAAGGAAGAGAAAGAGGAGGGAGGTGCCAGGCTCTTTTTAACAATCAGTTCTTGCAGGAACTAACAAAGAACTCATTTATTAGTGCAAGGATGGCACAAAGCCCTTCATAAAGGATCTATCCCTACGACTCAAATACTTCCCACTAGGCTCCACCTCCAACATTGGGGATCAAATTTCAACATGAGATTTGGAGGGGAAAAATATCTAAACTATATCACCTGATATTCTGCCAACACCATGGGACAGTGTGAAAGGAAAGAAGTACAACTAGTTTAGTTCCCTGGGTCAGGAAGAGAGGTAAGAATACATTCCTAATATTCCTTCATTTCCTCTAGCACATTCATCAATGTCCCTCACACCCTGTTCTTACTCCATATATGTGAACGGCAGGTATTAGTAGTTCCACTTTAAAGGGAAGAAGCTGAAATACAGAGAGGTGATGGCTGACTTGCCTAAAGCCAAAATGCAAGTTAATGGCAGATCCAGGACCTAAACCCACTTCTCCTGCAACCTAACCAGCTAGAGTCTCTGTCCAAGGAAATCTGCTTCTTCATCAGAAGATGACTTCTTCCTATTGGAAGCCAATCAACTAAAGAAATACAACCAGCTGCAAGCAGGGATCCACCCAGCAGGGTCCTGTTCCATGAGCCCCTCTTCCCTACCTCTGACCCCAACCACAGAGATCCAATTCAAGGCCTGAAAAATGTAAGCACCACCCAGGCTTGGAGAGGGTGGCAGTACAGAATCTGGTCCTCTCCTCCTTTTTCCCTCCAAATCCCTGGAGCTTGAGCCTTGGAATAACCATGCACTGCAGGGAGGGGGCCGCCCTGTGACAGCTGCAAGCAGGTTATTCCAGAGAATGTTGAGATGGCAGGAATATTTTCCAGTTGAAATCAACTCAATTCCCTTTGCATTTGAGTCTTGGGAACATTCATGATGAAAATCTAGACAGCATGACATTGTATGAACTCTGAAAGGCAGGCTGATGCTACTCTGGTTGGTGTTGCCTTTGGCTCACACTGAAGACACAGTCAGAGTCCTAGAAAAGACCAGCCAAAGCAGCTTAAGCCAAAGACCCTGTGCCATCCATATTTTAAAAGCTGTCTGTGTGTAGTGCTGACCTGGTCTCTGAGTTAATGATTGACTTTTTATACTGCCCAAGGAAGATCTGGGATTGTGAGCCTCGCCACTTAGAGTAGCCCAGGGAAGGGGGGCCCCTTGGCTGCACCCTTGCTCCAGAGACCCAACACAAAGGGGAAAATTGTAAAAAGGAAACTGCACACTAAGGTGACACATTCTCACCTAGAGTATCACTGGCATCAGACAGGGGGAGGGCACAGGGATGTGGGCAGGCAGGGCCAAGGGTTTTTTCACCAAGGTCAAGGGAGGCAATATGATATTGAGGCAAAGGACCTGGACTGGAAATAAAGAGAAATCTTGCCTCCTGACTTTTTCCTTCCATGCCCTGTCAGAAATCTGAGACAACTTTTGGTATGCTCATAAAAATGACCACCACAACCCCAACAACACAAAAGGGTGCATGGGATATTGCCTGGAAGGCAGAAGTGAGCTGTGCCACTCACTGGGCTGCATGATAGTTTACTTAGCTGACCCTGGTATTCAGTTTCATTCCATTAAATTATGAGTATAAGTCTTGCCCACCTCACAATGCTGTTGTGAAAACCAAATGAGATTATAAGTGAGCCTTAGAAGCTGTAAACTATAAGGCCCTTTGCTGTAGCTAGGGTCTCTTGGAGCAGACTAGGTGATGAAACTGGCATGATGACATGTACAAGCAGTCTCCCAGGGCCTGGGGCTTTGTGAGAGAAGTAAAGGGCAGAGCTCGGTACTCCCTAAACTTTGGCCACTGGACTCATATCCCATAGAAACTTAAGTGCAAAATGAAACCAGAGAGCAGCACTGAGCTTTAGCAAGGGCTCGTCTGAGTGTAGTCCAGGGAGGAGACATCCACAGCATTATGTTCCAGGGCAGGAAGGCTCCAGCTCCCAAATATCCCCATCACTAATGACTGAAATCCCAGAAGAAAAGCTGGATTTTTCAGCTAAATCATTTCTTCCGTTAAAAATATAAATGCACACATGGCATGGAAAAGGGGAGCAGGTCTGTGTCATTTCCACTCACATCTGGGGCTACTTATTAGTTGCTTTACTCTCTCCAAGTACTTTCCCACTCCAGTCTGTCAGGTACTGCTGCCTACCTCCATTAGAGTAATCTTCCTAAATTGTAGATGGTGCCACACCTCAGCTGCAGAATCTTCAACAGCATCTCATTACCTACAGGAAATAATTCAAAAGCTTCAGCTTGGCATTCCAAGTTCTCTATAGTCATGCCTTAGTCTCCTTCCAGCTGTACCTTTGTATTTTCACCAAACTGCTTCATTCCAGAAGCCTCAGGGCAAATACAGATTACAAGGGAAACATACTAGACCAGAAGTCAGAAGAACTGGGTTTCAGTCCCAGCTCATTCATTGACTTTCTCTATGACCTTATATAAGTAATTTATTCAACTATAATTTGGGGAGTATTTGGATTACTTAGGAAGTGTGTCAAAATCAATTTGTTACTAAATTAAAGTATAAATGTTTTTTGAGTGACTTCTAGTCTAGATTCTCCATATAATGTCAACCATATTCACTTTTAAAAAAATATGTTTTCCAGAGTGGAAAAAAAATGACTGGAGTTACAGCCAACACCCACATAATCACCCAGAATTTTTGATAAATGTAAGGCTCCTTCCATATTTAAGACTATAGTATGCTGAGGTCACATGCTTTTTTCTGCCACTGTGCCTTCTCCTTTACATTCACTTCTTCTAACATTCTCTTGCCTTCCTGAAAAGTGTTTAAATCTTCCCCATACTTCAAGACCTAACTCAAGACCCTACCACCACCACTAATACTAGGAATTCTTTCAAATGCCACAACTCCCCAGCCCACAGTGAGATTTCACTTCCATTTAATCTCTAACACTAGCTGTGTCTATTTACTGGCTGTTAAAGAGTCATCTTGTGACTTCCTCTCTGTCAACCATCTGGAAGAGCTTGCCTTATCTAGCTTACCTATTCATACCATGTATAAGCTCCTGAGGATATCTATCTTATAGGCTTTGAGAGAAACTCCATAGGGGATGAGGAATGAAGGGAGCTGCCCCACCCAGCTGGCAGTGATGGAGTGCAGTGCCATGACAGGTGGGCAGGGTAGGCATAGAGTAGGAACCTGGCTGCTAAGGTATGGCACAGTCAACAGGAACATCATTTTATCATCCTCATCATCACCACCATCATCCCTGAAATATTTAGAGTGTGATTTAAAATGTATTTGTACATTTGTTATCTTGCACATTCAGATAATCAAAGCTACAAAGGCATTAGATGATTTCAGTCCAGTGGCTCACCTTGCCTGGAGCATTTGTTAAAACATACATTTCTGGACCCCACTCCCAGAGCAGCTGATTCACTTGGTATGGGATAAAGCTTGAGAATTGGCATTTCTAAAAAGTTTGCAGGAGACTCTGCTGCTGTTGCTCTGAGGATCACACATTGAGAACCACTGATCTGATCCAATCTTATTATCTTACTTTACTGGTCCATGTTACCAGTGAGTCACAGAAAGAGGAAGAGGGTTCTCCAAGGTTACCTCACAAGTCAGTGACCAAGCTGTGACTCCTGACTCTTAAGCCAGAGGTCCTTTTTCACTACCACAGCTAAACCTCCTCCTTTTCTTTCTTCCCTCCCAGTGGTGCTGTGAAGACAAATTACATGCTGTCTGGAAAAGCTCTTTGTATTCTGCAAAACTAAGATACTCATAACCAGGTGGCAGTGTTATTGCTCTGTGGAGACATCTGATAGCAATTAGGTCTCCTCTCTTCTTTGCCTGAACTCTGATATTTGTATGATCCCATTTGCCCCTCCCTTCTCCCAGCTGTGTGGAAAACCAAGAGCCACTTCCTGGCCCCAAGACAGTTTGGGCCACTGTAAATAGCTGTGCCTTCCCTAAGACTATGTGCCCATGAAATGGCCCAGCTCAGCCAAGGAGATTGTGGGGGAGGGGCATTAGGTTGCTTCAAGCATAGTCCCAGAGGGGCCTGAGGCTCAGAGTCCACCAGTGAACTGCACCTACTCCATCTCCAGGCCCAGCCAAGAGTAGCTTGGAAACTACAGGCTATACACAGGTCCTATTGGGGATCGAGGATGGTCTACACTCTCCCCACTGTGCACCTGGTCATGTGTACAGGGGTCTTAGTGCTTGGGTCACACCATAGATTATCTAGGAATTGACAACTTATGGCCCACAGGTTGAATTTTGTCTAAGTCCTTGTTTTGTAATGCCTATGAGCTAAGAATGGTTATTTACACTTTTAGTGGAATTTTAGGAGGTGGAGGAGGAGGAGTAGAATGGGTGGAGGAAGACAAGGCAGCAGCAGTGATGAGAGACACATAATGGCCCACAAAGCTCATATATTTACCATACTGCCCTTTGCAGAAAATATTTGCTGACCCCCTGGATCAGCAAACTGATCAGCAAATTGGATCAATAAACTGATGCCAAGGGAACCCTCAAACTACAGAATATCAGACCTAAAGGAGCTAGAGAACCAAGTTGAGAATCAAACTGCATTCCTTGGTGTCATGGGGTTCTAGAACTGATTCAGAGGATGCCTCTGAGGTGGCCTGAACTTCCACCCCCTCCCCCATCTACTCAATCTGCTTTTCCAACCAGAGAAACTAAATGAACTTCATTTTTTAATGGGTTTCTCCACTTTTAAAAATATTGAAAGTCACTGGCAGAAAGCAAAGTCCCTCACTTTATAGATGTGAAAACTGAGGACCAAAGAAGATAAAGGTCAGATTCAAGGTGGCATATCAACTCAGAGCCAGAGCCAGGAGAGGAACGTAGATGTGCTGACTCCCCAGTCAGTGCTCTTTACACATCAATATCCCACAAATAAAGTAGGACATAACCATAGCAATGGCAGTGCTATACCATTCGCATAGGATTTGTCTGAGAAGTTTTGCAGAACTCTCTTTTCTGTATACACTTAGTCCCTAATTTATCTCATCTGTTCTGACAGCATAAAATGCCATCTATTTGCCAAACACTCCAAAATTATATCTCCAGCCAAAACTGTTTCCAGATTCTAGATTCATATATGCAATTTCCGATTCAATATTTCCATTTAGATGTTGAATAGACTTCAAATTCAACATGTCCAAAACTAAACTCCTGATCCCTTCCACCTTCCAAAAAGAGCACCTGCTCCACCCACAGGGAAGAAACACCATTAACTTGGAGGCCACTTGAACCAACCCAAAGAATAAAAGTTGTTGGTAAGTACAATGACAATGGGAGGTTGACGATATGGTATAAGCTAAGTTCTTTTTTTTTCTTTATTTTTATTATACTTTAAGTTTTAGGGTACATGTGCACAATGTGCAGGTTAGTTACACATGTATACACGTGCCGTGTTGTTGTGCTGCACCCATTAACTCGTCATTTAGCATTAGGTATATCTCCTAATGCTATCCCTCCCCCCTCCCCCCACCCCACAACAGTCCCCGGTGTGTGATGTTCCCCTTCCTGTGTCCATGTGTTCTCATTGTTCAATTCCCACCTATGAGTAAGAACATGCAGTGCTTGGTTTTTTGTCCTTGTGATAGTTTGCTGAGAATGATGGTTTCCAGCTTCATCCATGTCCCTACAAAGGACATGAACTCATCCTTTTTTATGGCTGTATAGTATTCCATGGTGAATATGTGCCACATTTTCTTAATCCAGTCTATCATTGTTGGACATTTGGGTTGGTTCCAAGTCTTTGCTATTGTGAATAGTGCCGCAATAAACATAACTGTGCATGTGTCTTTATAGCAGCATGATTTATAATCCTTTGGATATATACCCACTGGGTGAAATTCCTCAGGGATCCAAAACTAGAAGCTAAGTTATTTTCCAAAAAAGAAGCTGGCCTTTAGTTGTCTCCTTTCTCCACCAGAGCATTCTGGGAGAGCACAAAATCAATTAATTTCAAACAGCATGAAATAAAAGCAAATGCAAAAGTGGTTTGTGAGATGCTTTGCTCCTTTTAAAGTAACTATGGTCGCCCGCCCACCCCATCTGGGAAGTGAGGAGTGCCTCTGCCTGGCCGCCCCATCTGGGATGTGAGGAGCACCTCTGCCCGGCCGCCACCCTGTCTGGGAAGTGAGGAGCACCTCTGCCTGGCTGCTGTGCAATCTTCCAAGTGTGAAGTGACAGCTTTTCTGCAGGTGTACCCAACAGCTCTGAAGAGACAGCGACCATAGAGAAAGGGCCATGAAGACAATGGCTGTTTTGTCAAAAAGAAAAGGGGGAAATGTAGGGAAAAGAAAGAGAGATCAGATTGTTACTGTGTCTGTGTAGAAAGAAGTAGACATAGGAGACTCCATTTTGTTCTGTACTAAGAAAAATTCTTCTGCCTTGGGATGCTGTTAATCTATAACCTTACCCCCAACCCCATGCTCTCTGAAACATGTGCTGTGTCAACTCAGGGTTAAATGGATTAAGGGTGGTGCAAGATGTTCTTTTTTAAACAGATGCTTGAAGGCAGCATGCTCCGTTAAGGCCGCAGGGATCTCTGCCTGGGAAAACCAGAGACCTTTATTCACGTATTTATCTGCTGACCTTCTGTCCACTATTATCCTATGACCCTGCCACATCCCCCTCTCTGAAAAACACCCAAGAATGATCAATAAATACTAAAAAAAAATACAAAATAAAAAATAAAGTAACTATGGTCTATGGCCGTACTACCCTGGATGTGCCCAATCTTGTCTGATATCTGAAACCAAGCAGGGTCAGGTCTGCTTAGTACTTGGATGAGAGACCTCCTGGGAATACTGGGTGTTGTAGGCTTTTTAAATAAATAAATAAGAAGTGACTATGAGGGATGTTAATAAAAAACAGGTAAACCAGCCCAGAGATTGATGATATCTGACAGTAGAAGGAGGTGGGCTAGGAATGGAGGCAGTTATGAGAGGAGAGACAGTATGATCAGGAAGCAACTAGAATGGAAGAAAGTGAGAATAAAGAGTCCCTGAGCCCCCACACATCTTGGGGCTTAGGCTCAAGGAAATCTCCAAAAGACTCAGATGGGATGTGTGGAGAAAACTGCAACCCCCTTCCCTCAAAGCTCTAAACCCTCCTCCCTCATAATGGCCATCTGCAAACACTCTGGCCTATCTTAAAACTGTACTCTATTTGTAACAGATTCCTGAGCTTTTAATCCTTTTGGAACTGCTCTCAACAGGACATACCCAGCTCAGTGAAGCAGTATGGGTGCATGGAAAGTACTGGGCTTAGAGTCAGAAGACCTAGGTTCTAGACCCAAAGCCTCACTAACATTCCGTGAGAATTACTCCCACTCCCAGCTCAGGCCTCAGTTTCATCACATTAAAAATAAGATGGTTGCACTGGGAGTATGTATCTGTTCCTAAGCCAGTAGGAAGCCTTCAGAGTCTCAGTGGCCACTATGTTTTTTCACCACTTTCTAGCAGGATAGTTCAGATCCCTGTACTTCACTACAACAAATGTACAAACAAGTGAAGCTACTATGAAAACTAGTGGCTCTGTGCTCCTCTTGATAACGCTTATATATAAAAATCTATTAGTTAACTCCCGCTCATTTTAGATGGAGAAACTAAGAACTAAGGTCCAGAGAAGAAATGTAATTTTCCTAAAGTCACACAGAGAATGGCAATAATCACACACCTAGTGGTAATAAATATTGTTGTCTAGAATCAAAAGGGAACCACTGTGAGTGAATTGAGGTTCGTGGGATTCCTCACAGGAGATAAAAGGGGCAATTGGGACGTGCGAAGGCCACAAAGCAGCCTAGTAAAAAGGTCACTGGAATGAGAGTTCAAGAGTCTGTCTACTTCTGCTACTAACTAGCTGTGTGGCCTTGGACAGTTCCCTTCACCTTTTAGGGTTTCAGATTCCTCATCAGTAATATAAATGATCTAGACATTTGCTAAAAGAAATAATGTATACAGTGATCCATTTCCAAGACAAAGTGCCTTGAATTGGCTTAGGTCAGCAAACTACAGAAGAAACAGGATATACTACACCCCTGCTTGGATAGCCAATGCCTGCTTGCCGACCTCCCCATTCCCTCCACCTTAGTTGCCTTCACCTGAACCAAAGAAGTTTAGTCTAAGATGGAAGTTTACTGGCCTGCAAAATAGTTCATTTGTTCTGTCCTTATCAGCCTGCCCAGCTACTTAGGTCACAAGCCAAATACTTGAAGAGCCCCTGAGCTAGCTAGGATTGCAATGCATTGTGGGCTGCAACAAAATGCAGCTAGACAACATCCCCCCCCCAAAAAAAAACACCTGAAGCCCCTACCCAACAATCAATAGACGACATCTGGGAAGATTGTGACCCCATAGTACTCAGCCTATGAGGAACCGGGAGAGAGACCTGCACACTAGGAGATAAATTGCTTGTTGAAACTGTGCTGGGTCTACCTGCTCATCAGACACCCAATCTTGCAAGATAATCATTAAAAGTCTCGCTTTCACTGTTCTCGGAGTCTCTCTGAGTCCTTTCTTTGGGTTTGGATGGATGAGTTTGTTTCTCACAACCTGGTGGGCCATATGGGGATCTCTCTGCCTTTGTGGAGTGAGACTCCGACTGAGAGGGGAGATGCATCCCACCCAATTTAGGTGGCCCACTCTGCCCAGGTGTTCCAGCCCCCCATAGAAGCCATAGAAAAAGCCAAGGCTGTTATTCAGGACGTAACGAAAGTGACACCTGGAGAAAAGCAGGTGCCATGGCAACCAGGCAACCTCGTGCATGAGCCAAGGTAGGAAAATTGGACTATAAGTACTGCCTTGGTGGTTAGGCATTCTTGGAGGTTTCAGGGTGTGCAAGAAACCTCCAGTAATGGGGGTTGAGTACACAGGGGTGTGCAAGAAACCTCCAGTTAGGGGGGCTGATTACACAGGGAAAGACTCAGACACAGAGACTAACAAAAAATTGGGAAACAGGAATTCTAGGCCTAAGGGAACAAAGGAAAGAGGGAACTAAAAAGACCCCCTCTGACATTCTCCCAGATAGTCCATTGAGGAGAATGTTGCAGATTCGAAGGGATAATCCTCAAACCAGGGACAAGAAAAAGCAAAAGATGATAAAATATTGCTGTTTTATCTGGCCCAAAAAGCCCATTCATCAGCCCTTGGTCTTTTGACCTGAGTTTGGCTCAGATGAGGATTGGGTGTGCCAAGCTTTAATTCTCTATGTGAATAATAAAACCCCATCCTCACAAGAGGAGATGAGTTATGCTCTTTGCTGGATTAGTGAATTAACCCTCATGTTCCCCCTTAAAAAGAAAGAAAAAGAGCATAGTAAAAAGCCCTCACCCAATATAAAGCCCTGGAGTCTCCAACACACTTGCTCCCTCCCCCCATACATCTCACAAAGTAGAGGACAGGGAGATCGGAGGGCATCAGAAAGGTCAGAGAAACAGGAATCTGGGGGTCATGAAGGAGCTAAACCCAATGCTTTCTTAAATTCTTTTCCAAACTTGAGGAAAGAATTAGAACAATATAAGAAGGACATTACAAATTTCCCTATTCCTTCTAAACAGCAGGTATCTAACATGTACCCTCAGAGAAGGCCCTATGGGACAGGGAGAAGTTGGATTTTTGAGTAACAAGTAGTGAGGTTAGGAACTTGAAAAAAGGAAGTGAGGCCACTCTTGGAAAATTCCCTCAGTTTAGCAGAGCAGATAAATCAGTTTTTAGGACCCAATTTTTATACTTGGAATGAGATGATGTCAATCATGAATATTCTGTTTACTGGGGAAGAGAGGGGAATGATTAGAAGGACAACCATAACCATTTGGGAGAGGCAGCATCCTCTGAGGCAAGGAGTCCTGCCAGCTAAGTAGAAATTCCCAAATGTGAATCCCAGATGGGATAACAATAACCCCAGAGATCGGGCCCAAATGCAGAACCTAAGGAAACCAATGATTTAAAAGATTAAAAAGTCCACTCCTAGAACACAAAATGTCTCAAAAGCATTTGAGATCCAACAAGAAAAAGAGGAGACTCCCTCTGCATTTCTGCAGAGGCTCAGAGATCAAATGAGAAAATATTCAGGATTAGATGCAGAGGACCAAGTAAGGCAAGGCCTTTTAAAGGTTAATTTTGTGACTGAAAGCTGGTCTAATGTTACTAAGAAACTGCAAAAGATTGATTGATTGAATGAAAAACCGATTAAGAAATTACTGAGGGAAATCCAAAAGGTTTTTGTAAGAAGAAAGAAAAGAGAAACTGAGAAAGAAAGAAAAAGAAAAAGTAAAAAAAGGATATTGGAAAGAGAAAGAGGAGGAAACGGCAAACACAGAGGACAGAGAGAGAAAGAGGTAAGCTGCTGACCCTGAAAGCAGCGGAGAGCTGGCCATGCAGCTGCAGGCATGGGGCTGGCAGAAGCTTCAGAGCTGGACCAGACAGTTGAGATAAAAGTGGACAGTGTGAGAAAGCTGTTAATAAAAGCTGCTGCTGAACCTTTGTCATTTCGGCAGAGCTGTCTGTCTTTGCAGACAGATGGGAGGAGCCAGGTGCCCAGAGACAAAAAGAGGAAGAAGCTAACTGTAAGGGAGAAAGAAAACAGGGGTTGACAGAGAGAGATAGAAAAAGAAAATGAGCAAGAGAGAGACTGGGAAAGACAGAGATCAAAGAGAGACACAGAAGGTGAGACGGGGGAGAGAGATAATGTAAAAGGAAGAAAGAGTACAAGAGGAAGTGAGAGGATGCAGAGAGGCTGGCAGGGCTGAGAAAAGGATCTAGAGGCTCAAGCAACAAGGAGGTGCAGGGAAAGGGTGGAGCATGGACACTGAGGAGAGACAGAGCCAGAGAACTGGAGGATGCAAGTGAGAAAGGGATGTGGAGGAGAGTGTAGAACCAGGCTGCTTGAGGAATAGTAGGCTGCCTACAGCAAAGACTAGATGGCTGTATGTCAGGAGGTAAATAGAGAGGATTCAGGTTTTGAAAGGGTAAACCGATAAGATGACGGTTAAGGTTTTGTTGTTTTACTGAGAGGCTGTAAATCCACCAGGGGAAGCTGTCACTAAGGCTGCAGAGGGGCTGGGGAGCTACACAGGGAAGATCAGAACTACTGTTGTAAACAAGTGAGTATAGAGCCGGCAAATGATGAGGAGGGCTGCAGGGCTGTGTGGGGACTGTGGTTAACTGAAGAGGGCACACCCTGAAGAGGGGCCATGGCTGCTCAGCTGTTTCTACAGTAATGGCCCTGTGTTATCAAATTGCATGCTTTGTCAGAGGCCAGAGTTCTGATGTTTTATGTGAAATTGGATTTTTTTCTTTATTTCTTCTAAAAAAAAAAGTGGCAGTTACACATGCAGCATGTGCAGGTTTGTTACGTAGGTATACATGTGCCATGCTGGTTTGCTGCACCTAATGACCAATCCTCTAAGTTTCCACCCCTCATCCCCATCCCCCAACTAGCCCTGGTGTGTGTTGTGCCCCTCTCTGTGTCCATGTGTTCTCAATGTTCAACTCCCACTTATGAGTGAGAACATGTGGTGTTTGGTTTTCTGTTCCTGTGTTAGTTTGCTAAGGATAATGGCTTCCAGCTTCATCCATGTTCCTGCAAAAAAATATAATCTCATTCCTTTTTATTTCTACACAGTATCTCATGGTGTATATGGACCACATTTTAATTATCCAGTCTATCACTGATGGGCATGTGGGTTGGTTCCATGTCTTTGCTATTGTAAATAGTACTGCAGTAAACATACATGTCCATGTTTCTTTATAGTAGAATGATTTATATTCCTTTGGATATATACCTAGTAATGGAATTGCTGGGTCAAATGGTATTTCTGGTTCTAGATCCTTGAGGAATCACCGCACTGTCTTCCACAATGGTTGAACTAATTTACATTCCAACCAACAGTGTAAAAGTGATCCTATTTCTACACAGCCTCTCCAGCATCTATTGTGTCCTAAATTTTTAATAATCGCTATTCTGACCAATGTGAGATGGCATCTCATTGTGGTTTTTATTTGCATTTCTCTGATGATCAGTGATGTTGAGCTTTTGTTCATATGATCGGTGGCCACGTGTTTTCTTTTGAGAAGTATCAATTCATATCCTTTGCCCACTTGTTGATGGAGTTGTTTTTTTTTCTTGTAAACATGTTTAAGTTCCTTGTAAATACCGGATATTAGACCTTTGTCAGATAGGTAGATTGCAAAAGTTTTCTCCCACTCTGTAGTTTGCCTGTTCACTCTGATGCTAGTTTCTTTTGCTGTACAGAAGCTTTTTATTTAATTAGAACCCATTTGTCAATTTTGACTTTTGTTGCAATGACTTTGGTGTTTTTGTAATTAAGTCTTTGCCCATGCCTATGTCCTGAATGGTATTGCCTAGGTTTTCTTCTAGCTTTTTTTATGGTTTTGTGTTTTACATTTATGTCTTTAATCCATCTTGAGATAATTTTTGTATAAGGTGTAAGGAAGGGGTCCAGTTTCTGCTTTCTGCATATGGCTAGCAAGTGTTCCCAGCACCATTTATTGAATAGTGGATCCTTTTCCCATTTCTTTTTTTTTGTCAGGTTAGTTGAAGATCAGATGATTGTAGATGTGTGGTGCTATTTCTGAGGTCTCCATTCTGCTCCACTGGTCTATACATCTGTTTTGGTACCAGTACCATGCTGTTTTGGTTACTGTAGTCTTGTAGTATAGTTTGAATTCAGGTAGTGTGATGCCTCCTGCTTTGTTCCTTTTGCTTAGGATTGTCTTGGCTATATGGGGCCTTCTTTGATTCTGTATATAATTTAAAGTAATTTTTTCTAATTCTGTGAACAATGTCAGTGGTAGTTTGATGGGAATAGTATTGAATTTATAAATTATTTTGAGCAATATGGCCATTTTCACAATATTGATTCTATTTATGAGGATGGAATGTTTTTCCATTTGTTAGTGTCCTCCCTTATTTCCTTGAGCAGTGGGCTGTAGTTCTCCATGAAGAAGTCCTTTACATCCCTTGTTAGCTGTATTTCTAGATATTTTATTATCTTTGTAGTGATTGTAAAGGGGAGTTCATTAATGATTTGGCTCTCTACTTGCCTATTGTGGGTGTAAAGTAATTCTTGTGATTTTGGCACATTGATTTCATATCCTGAAACTTTGATGAAGTTGTTTATCAGTTCAAGAAGTTTTTGGGCTGAGAAGATACAATTTCCTAAATATAAAAGTATGTCATCTGCAGAGACAACTTAACTTCCCCTCTTCCTATTTGAATACCTTTTATTTCTTTCTCTTCCCTGATTGCCCTGGGCAGAACTTCCAATACTATGTTGAATAGGAGTGGTGAGAGAGGGCATACTTGTCTTGTACCAGTTTTCAAAGGGAATGTTTCCAGCTTTTGCCCATTCAATATAATATTGACAAGGTGGGTTTGTCATAAATAGCTCTTACTATTTTGAGATACATTCCATCAGTACCTAGTTTATTGAGAGTTTTTAACATGAAGGGATATTGAATTTTATCGAAGGTTTTTTCTGCATCTCTTGAGATAATTATGTGGTTTTTGTCTTTGGTTCTGTTTATGTAATGGATTATGTTTATTGATTTGCATATGTTGAACAAGTCTTGTATCCCAGAGATGAAGCTGACTTGATCATGGTGGATAAGTTTTTGATGTGCTGCTGGATTCAGTTTGCCAGTATTTTATTGAGGATTTTTGCATCAGTGTTCAACAGGGATATTGGCCTGAAATTTTTTTGTTGTGTCTGTGTCAGGCTTTGGTATCAGGATGATGCTGGCCTCATAAAATGAGTTAGGGAGGAGTCCTTTCTGTTCAATTGTTTGTAATAGTTTCAGAAGGAAAGGTACCAACTTCTCTTTGTATTTCTGGTAGAATTCAGCTGTGAATCCATCTGGTTGTGGGTGTTTTTATTTTGTGTGGTAGGCTATTAATTACTGCCTCAATTTCAGAGCTTGTTATTGGTTTATTCAAGGATTCAACTTCTTCTTCCTGGTTTAGTCTTGGAAGGGTGTATGAGTCCAGGAGTTTATCCATTTCTTATTCATTTTCTGGCTTATTTGCATAGAGGTGTTTATAGTATTCTCTGATGGTAATTTGTATTTTTGTGCAGTCAGTGGTGATATCCCCTTTATCAATGTTTACTGTGTATATTTGATTCTTCTCTCCCTTCTTCTTTACTAATCTAGCCAGCAGTCTATCTATTTTGTTAATTTAAAAAACTAGCTCCTGAATTCATTGATTTTTTTAGAGTTTTTTATGTCTCTATCTCCTTCAATTCTTTTCTGATCTTGGTTATTTCTTGTCTTCTGCTAGCTTTTGGATTAGTTTGCTTTTGCCTCTCTAGCACTTTTAATTGTGATGTTAGGGTGTCAATTTGAGATCTTTCTAGCTTTCTGATTGAACATTTAGTGGTATAAATTTCCCTCTTAACACTGCTTTAGTTGTGTCCCAGATATAGGGGTATGTTGTCTCTTTGTTCTCATTGGTTTCAAAGAACTCCTTGATTTCTGCCTTAATTTCATTATTTGTCCATGAGTCAAACAAGAGCAGGTTTTTCAATTTTCATTAAATTGTGTGGTTTTGAGTGAGTTTTTAAATACTGAGTTCTAATTTGATTGCACTGTGGTCTGAGAGACTGTTATAACTTCAGTTTTTTGCATTTACTGAGGAGTGTTTTACTTCAAATTATGTGGTCGATTTTAGAATAAGTGCCATGTAGTACCGAGAAGAATATGTTCTGCTGATTTGGGGTTCAGAGTTCTGTAGATATCTCTCACTATTATTGTGTAGGAGACTGAGTCTCTTTGTAGGTCTCTAAGAACTTGTTTTGTGAATCTGGGTGTTCCTGTATTGGGTGCTTATACATATTTAAAACAGTCAGCTTTTCTTGTCAAATTCTTCCCTTTACCATTATATAATGCCTTCCTTTTTTTTATCTTTGTTGTTTTAAAGTGTGTTTCATCAGGGCCTAGGATTGGAACCACTGCTGTTTTTTTGCTTTTCATTTGCTTGGTAAATATTCTTCCATCCCTTTATTTTGAGCCTGTGTGTGTCTCTGCATGTAAAATGGGTCTCCTGAATACAACAAACTGATGGGTCTTGACTCTTTATCCAGTTTGCCACTCTGTGTCTTTTAATTATGGCATTTACCCCATTTACATTTAAGGTTAGTATTGTTATGTGTGAATTTGAAGCCATCATCCTGCTGCTATTTGGTTATTTTGCACACTATTTGATGCAGTTTCTTCATAGTGTCATTGGTCTTTATATTTTGGTGTGTTTTTGCAGAGGCTGGTACAGGTTTTTTCTTTCCACAATTAGTGCTTCTTTCAGGAGCTCTTGCGGGGCAGGCCTGGTGGTAACAAAATACCTCAGCATTTGCTTGTCTGAAAAGGATTTTATTTCTCCTTTGTTTATGAAGCTTAGTTTGGCTGGATATGAAATTCTAGGTTGGAAATTAATTTCTTTAATTGTTGAATATTAGCCCCCAATCTCTTCTGGCTTGTAGTTTCTTCAGAGAAGTCCACCGTTAGTCTGATGGGCTTCCCTTTGTAGGTGACTTGGCCTTTCTCTCTAGCTGCCCTTAACAGTTTTTATTTGATTTCAACCTTGGAGAATCTGATGATTATGTGTCTTGGGGTGGATCATCTCATGGAGTATCTTAATGGTGTTCTCTGTATTTCCTGAATTTGCATGTTGGTCTGTCTGGCTAGGCTGGGGAAGTTCTCCTGGATAACATCCTGAAGTGTGTTTTCCAGCTTGTTTACATTCTCCCCATCTCCTTCTGTTACTCCAATCAATCGTAAGTTCAGTCTTTTTATGAAGTCCCATATTTCTTGGAGGCTTTGTCCAATTTTTTTCACTCTTTTTTTCTCTATTACTCTCTGCACGTCTTACTTCAGTAAGGTGGTCTTCAAACTCTGATATCCTTTCTTCTACTAGGTTGATGTGGCTGTTGATTCTTGTGTATGCTTCACAAAGTTATCATGCTGTGTTTTTCAGCTCCATTAAGTCATGTATGTACCTCTCTAAACTGGTTATTCTAGTTAGCAATTCCACTAACCTTTTATCAATGTTCTTAGCTTATTTGCATTGGGTTAGAACATGCTCCTTTAGTTCATCATAGCTTTTTTATTACCCATCTTCTGAAGCCTACTTCTGTCCGTTCATCCATCTGATTTTCCACCCAGTTCTGTGCCCCTGATGGAGGGATGTTGCAATCATTAAGAGGACAACAGGCATTCTGGCCTTTTGTGTTTTCAGAATTTTCTCATTGATTCTTTCTCATACTCATGAGTTCGTCTAGTTTTGGTCTTTGAGGTTACTGTCCCTTGGATGGAATTTTTGTGGGAGTCTTTTTGTTGTTGTTGTTCTTGTTGTTGATGTTGTTTTTGTCACTTTCTGCTTGTTTGTTTTTCTTTCAGTAGTTAGGTCCCTCTTCTGTAGGGCTGCTGCAGTTTGCTGGGGGTTCACCTCAGGCTCTGTTCATCTGATTCACGCTCATGCTTGGAGATGTCACTCAAGGAGGCTGGAGAGAAGCAATGATGGATATCTCCTCCTTCTTGTGAAACCTCTGACCTTGAGGGGCACCAAACTGATGCCAGTAGGATTTCTTCTATATAGGTTTTCTGACAACCCCTGTTAAAGAGTGTAACCCCATTGGGTGGCACAAGGAGCAGGACCCATTTAATGAAGCATTTTTTCCCTCAGTGGAAAGGATCTGTTTCTCTATGGGGAAACTCACTCATCTGGACTGTCTAGATTTCTCAGAACTACCAGGAAGATAGGCTAAGTCTGCTGGTCTGCACAGACTGCAGCCACCCATCCCTCTAGGGGCTCAGGCCCATTGAGATCCAAATTCTGTCCCTGAGCCTCTGGCTGGAGTTATTGAAGATTCTGCCAGGAAGCCTCACCCATTGAGGAAGGATGGGTCAGGGTTGGGCCTGAAGAGTCACTCTGGTCACAGACTGCCACAGCCTGTTTGCTGGGCTGTGGGGACAAGCCTTAGGGCCAAGCAATCCAGCCTCCTTGGCTCTAGCAGGGGAAAAGCACAGCCTGGAGTTATAGAAGTGGGTGCCACCCTTCCCCCACCCAGTGAGCCTAACGTTTTAGGCAGTTGCTAGTCCCAGTGCTGGCTGCTGCCCCTCCCCCAAGGAGCTCAAAGGGCTTAGACAACTGGCAGCTGCAGCCTGTGCTGTTCACAGGCTAGGGTCCCTCCTCACAGGAGTTTGGTATGTTTTAGCAGATTCCAGCTGAGAGGCTGTAAGAATGTGTGCATTCTTACACAGATTGGGACAATAGGCCACGGGACACTAGACCATGGTGGCATGGGTTCATGGGTGGGATCTTCCAATCCATGGGTTGCACAGTTCTGTGGAAAAAGCAATTTTCCTGACTGGGTAGTGCACTCACTCACCACCTCCCTTGGCTGGGGGGAGGGGGTTCCCCTTCCCCATGTGGCTCTCAAGTGAGCCACCACACCACAATGCTCTTCCTTCTCTCCATGTGTCATGCCAGCTTTCTAGTCAATTTTGATGAGAGAACCTAGATACTTTGGTTGCCAGTGAAACATTCACATGCTTATTAAGGTTTTTTTTGATGGGAGTCTCTGAACACTGCAGCTTCTGGTTGGCCATCTTGGCCCCACCCATGACCAAGTGAGGTTCATTCCAGAGATGGATGTTGGGAACAGGTCCCCCAAAATCTGGCCATAAACTGGCCCCAAAACTGGCCATAAACAAAATTTCTGCAGCACTGTCACACATTCATGATGGCCATAATGCCCACACTGGAAGGTTGTGGGTTTACCAGAATGAGGGCAAGGAACACCTGGCCCACCCAGGGCGGAAAACTGCTTAAAGGCATTCTTAAGCCACAAACAATAGCATGAGCAATCTGCTCCTGCTGCAGTTAACTAGCCCAACCTATTCCTTTAATTTGGCCCATCCCTTCATTTTCCATAAGGGATACTTTTAGTTAACCAAATATCTATAGAAACAATGCTAATGACAGGCTTGCTGTTAATAAATACGTGGGTAAATCTCTGTTCAGGGCTCTCAGCTCTGAAGGCTGTGAGGGCCCTGATTTCCCACTTCACACCTCTATATTTCTGTGTGTGTGTCTTTAATTCCTCTAGTGCCGCTGGGTTAGGGTCTCCCCGACTGAGCTGGTCTCGGCAAAAGGCATCCATCATGGGGGCTCAAATCCAGGTCAAAGGTTTGCCAGAGGGATGGTTGGAGAACATGGAACTAGCTAGAGGACACCTGAGTACTCTTAAAGCAATCCCTGTGGTGAGTAAGAAGGGGAGTTTGGCACTTTGGGAGGCTGAGGTGGGCAGATCACGAGGTCAGGAGATCAAGACCATCCTGGCTAACACGGTGAAACCCCATCTCTACTAAAAATACAAAAAATTAGCCAGGCGTGGTGGCAGGCACCTGTAATCCCAGCTACTTGGGAGGCTGAGGCAGGAGAATGTCGTGAACCCAGGAGGCGGAGCTTGCAGTGAGCCAAGATTGCACCACTGCACTCCAGCCTGGGTGACAGAGCAAGACACCATCTCGAAAAAAAAAAAAAAAAAAGAACGGGAGCTCAGAAGCATCAGGGTAACAATGAGACAAGTGTGGGCTGTGGTTGGTTCCACCTTGGAACTTTTTCACACTGATTATGAGGAGGAAGGAGAGTATAATGAAGTAACAGAAGAGGTTACAGACCAGGTTTATTTGCCAGCTAAAGCTAAAGTGGCAAAGGAGGGAGAGGTTCATCCCTACACTTCTGCACCCCCTCATTATTATTTTGAAGAAAAAGAGTGGCCTGACCCTCCAGGTCTTTCTTTTCCAGAGGACACTGGGCCAAAAGTAGTTGCCCCAGTGACTGTTCAAGCAGTGCCTAGAGCAACCGCTTTTCATTCTATTCAGGCAAGAATTCAGCAAGCTAGACGAGAGGGTGATTTAGAGCATGGCAATTCCCTGTTAGAATACACTCCCCAGATCAACAGGGAAATATTATAGCTACATTTGAGGCTTTTCCTTTTAAATTACTCAAAGAATTCAAACAAGCTATTCATACTAAAAAAGAATGTGGGAAAAATCAGTGAGTCAGGCCACCAGATAGGGGAAAAATGAAAACTGCTGAGCCTGAAATATGTCCAAAATGTGAAAAAGAAAAACATTGGGCTAATCAGTGTCACTCTAAGTTTGATAAAGAAGGGAACCTGATTTCAGGAAACGTCATGAGGGGCCCGTCCTGTGCCCTGTTCCAAACTGGGGCATTTCCAGCTGAGGCCATTCCCTCACCCCTGTACGATGTCTGTCCCCCGCCTCAGCCAGTAGTGCCACAGTAGATTTATGCTGCACAAAAGCTGTGAGTCTTCTGCCTGGGGAACCCCTGAAAAAGGTCCCAACAGGAGTCTGTGGACCCTTGCCAGTGGGAACAATAGGATTACTTCTAGGCAGGTCTAGTTTAAGTTTAAAAGGGGTAAAAATACATACAGGAGTCATTGATTCAGATTATAATGGGGAAATTCAAATTGTTATATCTACTTCTGTTCCCTGGAAAACAGAGCCAGGAAAGTGCATAGCACAGCTCCTGATTGTGCCATATGTGGGAATGGGAAAAGTGAAATTAAATGAGCAGGAGGATTTGGAATCACAAATAAACAAGGCAAAGCAGCTTACTGGGTACATCAAATTATTGATAAATGTCCTGCCTGTGAAATAACTATTCAGGGAAAGAAATTTAAAGGTTTGGTAGATACGGGAGTGGACATTTCAATCATTTCTCTACAGCACTGGCTGTCTGTGTGGCCAATTCAACCACTCAATTTAACATAGTTGGAGTTGGTAAAGCCCCTGAAGTGTATCAAAGTAGTTATATTTTGCATTGTGAAGGGCCTAACAGACCACCTGGGACTATTCAACCAATCATAACTTCTGTAACTATAAATTTATGGGGGAGATATTTATCACAACAATGGAGAGCACAAGCCAAGCTCTAGCTACATTTTTCTGTATGTCAAATATTAAACACATTACTGGTATCCCATACAATTCTCAAGGACAAGCCATAGTGGGAAGAATGAATATCTCCCTAAAACAGCAGTTGCAAAAGCAGAAAGGAGGAAATAGAGAATATGGAACCCCACAGATGCAACTGAATCTAGCATAATTAACTTTATATTTTTTGAGCCTGCCCAAAAGCCAGATGCTATCAGCAGCTGAACAGCATCTACAGAAACCAGCTGCAAAGACAGAAACAGAACAACTGATTTGGTGGAGAGATCCAATAACAAAAAGTTGGAAAATAGGTAAAATCATAACTTGGGGTAGAGATTATGCTTGTGTTTCTCCAGGCCAAAATCAACAGCCAATTTGGATACCATCAAGACAAATGAAACCTTATCATGAGCCAGATTCTGGGAGGATCCCGAGGACCCCTCAGTTGAAGCCATGTCAAGACTGACACTGAGGAGGACCCCAACTTTCATGAGCAACACCCGTTTAACACAGCCACCCACCTGGGGAGAGATCACGAAGCTGTCACAGATTGTGGAAGAAAACCTGAGGAAAGCAGGACAACCAGTCACAATGAGTAATTTAATGGTAGCTATGATAGCAGTTATCACCCTGCCATGAGTATTCCTTCAACAAGGGCTGACACAGAGAACAATTATACTTACTGGGCATATATATCAATCCTGGATGGTAATAATGCCTGGATATAATCACTCTATGACACAGTTACGCATGCTTTCTGATCTCAGTATTTACCATAATAAATTTGCTCCTATAATTGAGGCATACCACCTTAAAAAACCTATTTGTAAACAAAATAGAACCTGGCCAGAAATAATGAATGTACTTGTTTAGGAAGATTGCTTTACAGAACAGGCAGAGAGGCTGCATAACGATTCCTATGGAATCTTTATTGATTGGTCCCCTAAAGGGATGTTTAACCTAAATTGCACCTCTCAGTCTGCATGCCATGGCCACACTATGTTCAGCTGATCTAAACAAAATGGTCAGATGGTAGAAATGATAAGAAGTATGGCAAAAGTTCCTATTATCTGAAACCATGGCAGTATAGTGGCACCTCAACCTCAAATGATATGGCTTACTGTAGGAGCTAAACATTAAGGATTTGTGGAAACTATTAATAGCTCTTAATAAGATCAAAATTTGGGAAAGAATAAAAAGGTATCTAGAAGGACACTCTACAAACTTGGTTTTGGATATGGAAAAATTAAAAGAACAAATATTTAAAGCATCCCAAGCACACATGGCCTTAATGCCAGGAACTGGAGTGCTTAAAGGAGCTGCAGACAGATTAGCAGCTAGTAACCCATTAAAATGGATAAAAACACTTGGAAGCTCTGTAATTTCAATGATGATTGTGCTTTTAATCTGTGTTGTTTGTCTTTGTATAGTCTGCAGATGTGGATCCTGACTCCTGTGAGAAGTAGCTCACCATGACAAAGCTGCTTTTGCTTTTATCGCTTTGCAAATCAAAGAAGGGGGACATGTTGGGAACAGGCCCCCCCCCCAAAATCTGGCCATAAACTGGCCGCAAAACTGGCCATAAACAAAATCTCTGCAGCACTGTATCATGTTCATGATGGCCATAACGCCCACACTGGAAGGTTGTGGGTTTACCAGAATGAGGGCAAGGAACACCTGGCCCGCCCAGGGTGGAAAACCACTTAAAGGCATTTTTAAGCCACAAACAAAAGCATGAGTGATCTGTGCCTTAAGGACATGCTTCTATTGCAGTTAACTAGCCCAACCTATTACTTTAATTTGGCCCATCCCTTCGTTTCCCATAAGGGATACTTTTAGTTAATTTAATATCTATAGAAACAATGCTAATGACTAGCTTGCCGTTAATAAATATGTGGGTAAATCTTTGTTCAGGGCTCTCAGCTCTGAAGGCTGTGAGGGCCCTGATTTCCCACTTCACACCTCTATATTTCTGTGTGTGTCTTTAATTCCTCTAGCACCCCTGGGTTAGGGTCTCCCCAACTGAGCTGATCTTTGCAGATGGAAGGTTGGATCAATATTTAAAAATCAATCAACAGAAATCATGACATAAGGCAAAAAGGATGCAGGCATGTCTTACATGGCTGAAGCAAGAGGAAGAGCAGGAAATTGGATTTTTAAATGCTGGTAATCAGTTCAAAAACCTTTAAAACCCAACACAGACAAATGACGATGTCAGTTTGCCATCCCTGAAGTAGAGAGGGCCTGTGTTGGGGAGATGTCAGCCAAAATGCCTTAAGTGGGATCTATGAAAGTTCTGTTTCCCAGAGCCTGGCTGGGCTGGGGGAGGATCCTTGCAGCTGAGGAGGAGGAAAAGTCACTGAGTCCCCTCCCAGAGTGGGACAAACTGGAGACCCTTTGCAGTTGCTGGGTCACCATCAGGGGTGGCATGGAATATTAACAGTGCAGCTCTCAGTCTGCCAGAAAGACGGATGGTGGCTTCAAAGCAAAAAAAAAGGAAGGGCAGGCAGAGCCAGGGATGCCTTTGCTGATAAGAGTGCCTGTCAGGGAAGTCACCACGGGCTGGTAGCTCTTCAAACCAGCAGCTCTTGGCTCAGAGCCAGACCCAGCAGGGTCTGGTCAAAGGCACCCTGGGATGCCAGCTGGTCAGTCCCTTGCCTCCCCAAGTTCCTCCTGGAGTCAGTGGGCCCTGGGGAGGTTCCTAACCTAAATCCAGCTGGTTTCTTATGGAAAGAAGAGGAGGATAAGAAGGTATCAAAACATAATTGTTTAAATGTCATAGAACATCAAACTAAAATTAAAACAGACCTTAAAGAAACTCCACTATGTAATGGGATGAGGCTGCTTGTGAATGTGTCATCCCAAGTAATACATGGTAAAATACACAATAGCTATGTTGTCATTAATAAAGACAAACAATCCTTATGTGAAAAAAGTAAATTACCCAATAACTGGTCAGCCCAAACCTGTGAATTACATGTTCTTAACAAGGCCCCAAAGCTCCTAAAAGGCCAAGAAGGTACTATATATACTAATTTCAAATATGCCTATGTAGTAGTACACACCTTTGGAAAGATCTGGACAAAACAGGGCGTACATAAGTAGCAGGGAAAAGAATTGGTACGTGTGGAGCTGGTCAAACAAGTTTTAGAAAGCCTCCTGCTTCCAGCGTAGATAGCCATAGTTCATGTAAATGGCCATCAGAAAGGAAACACTATAGAAGCTGTGGGAACAGGCTTGAAGATGAAGCTGTCAAGCCAGCCTCCCTGGAGGAAGAAGTTAGACTGTTTAGCCTAATCCCAGATATCCCTAAGGTGGTATTAAAACCCCAATTTTCTAAAGAGGAGGAGGAACAGCTGGGCAAGATAGGGGCCATTCAACCTGAAGATGGGAGGTGAATGCTCCCTGACGGGAGAGGAATGATAAGAAAAGCCATAATGACAGAACTGATGTCCATACTGCATAAGGGAAGTCATTGAGGTCCCCAGGCCATGTGTAATGCAATACTCAAGAATTATGGCTGTAGAGGGATTTATACCCTTGCTAAACAAGTGTGTGGGGGTTGTGGGACCTGCCAGAAAATAAACAAAAAGGTAGTTAGAAAACAGACTACTGGAGGGAGACCTCCTGGGTTAAGGCCATTTCAAAGCATTTAAGTAGATTTTACAGAAATGTCCAAAATAGGGAGACTAAAGTATCTACTGGTAATGATACACCACCTCTCTGGCTTGGTGGAGGTCCTCCCCCTCCTAACTGCCACCACCAGGAATGTGGTCAAAATAATCTTAGAACAAATTATACCCAGATTTGGCCTGGTAGAAAATATTGATTCAGACAATGGGAGCCATTTTGCCTCAAGTGTGCTAAGGGGAATTATGGAAAGTTTACACATTAGATGGAATTACCACTCCCCTTGGCATCTCCCTTCCTCTGGAAAAGTCAAAAGAATAAATCAAACTCTCAAAAAGCATATTACTAAACTAATCTTAGAAACTAAAATGCCTTAGACCAAATGTCTCCCAATAGCACTCTTTAGGATTAGGACATCCCCAAGGAAAGACAAGAGGATTGTTCCCTTACAAGTTATTATATGAACTCCCATATTTAGGTAGGACTACTGACCTTCCTACTATGGAAACAAAAGATCACTTTTTAAGACATTATATACTGGCCATATCCTCCACCCTGTCATTTCTTAGCTTAAAAGAACTTCTAAGACCAGGCACGGTGGCTCATGCCTGTAATCCCAGCACTTTGGGAGGCCAAGGCAGGTGAATCATCTGTGGTCAGGAGTTCGAGACCAGCCTGACCAACATGATGAAATCCCGTCTCTACCAAAAATACAAAAATTAGGTGGGTGTGGTGGTGGGTACCTGTAACCCCAACTACTTGGGAGGCAGAGGCAGGCAAAGCACTTGAATCCGGGAGGCAGATGTTGCAGTGAGCCGAGATTGCACCACTGCACTCCAGCCTGGATGACAGAGAGAGACTGTCTCAAAAAAAAAAAAAAAAAAAAAAAAGGACTTCTAACTCAAACCCCGCCCCTTCAGTTCACAGTACACCATTTCCAGCCTGGTGACTCGGTGCTAATTAAAACTTAGAAAGAAGATATGCTCCACCCAAGCTGGGAAGGTCCCTATCAAGTGCATCTAATCACTGAGACAGCCGTACAAACAGCTGAATGGGGGTGAACATATTACCTTCGGGTCAAAAACCTGGTAAAAGAACCCCTGGAAGAAAGGGAAAAGGGTGAATGTGGAGTGTATAAATCACCTAAGAAACACTTAAAGCTAGCTCTAAGAAAAACCTAAAAAGAAGCTATAAGCAGGGTCCATCATTGGGGGTGGATATGGTTAGGATTAATCCTAACACAAGGGGTAAAAGAAAACCTAAGTATTGAATAGAGCCCAGTACTAGGGGTAGAAAGTAAGGAATATACAATCAAACTAATAGTCAACATAACTAAGACCTCTACTCCGCCCCCAAACTATATAATTTAATGCTTGCCAAGTCTTACTTTGTGGGAATTTAGGGAACCAAAGGCAGCTGTCACAAGCAAACAAATATCTATGTCCTGAAATTTGTCACTATTGGGGAAAGACCTGTCCTAGTTGGGATGAGGTCTGGTGGACCACCCAATTTTGAGGCTGGGTAAGTCATTCTTCCAAAAACAAACCCTTAAAGAACAAAATACATTTGTATAAGGGCCCTATGCTACATAACTGTAGTAATTTAAAATGCAATCATATGTTAATTACCATAAACAACCCAGCTACTCTAGACCAGGAACCTTGAAGGTATAGATTAGGAACAGATATCTCAGGAAAGGATCCCGTAGGATGGTTAGCTCTTAGGCTAGTCACCAACTCCACCCCAAGCCCACCCAGGATTATTATAACTCCCGGTCCCTCTACTTCCTTTAATCCACCAGACAATGACCCTAAGAGAGTAAATATGATTAAGATAACTGACTTGAAGCAGACTTTAGAAATTGAGACTGGATATGGGGATGTAAACGCCTGGATTAAATGGGTCAAATTTTCAGTACTAGCTCTTAATAAGAGCAACTGTTATGCATGCTCTTTTGGGCGGCCTCAGGTACAGGTAGTTCCGTTTCCCCTAGGAAGGGATACCAATCCCAGAGGAATGTGTGGCATGTTGGCTGTACACCAGGACAGGGATGCACGGGGAAATGGGACTTGCACATTTTATTATTGTTGTTTCCTGCCTTACTGAAGTCAGATCCTAGAGCAATCCCCTCATTCTCCATAGAGAATGTGAACCATTCTTCTTTCCTATCTAGGCAGGGGCAGAGTTCAATAAGCCCATGGGAAAATTCTCAACTTGGACCCACATTCTAAATGTTACTGGTGAGTAAAACAAAGGCAACTACTCGGCTTTTCATATACCCCAAGCTAACGTCTGGTGGCATTGTGGGAAGAGGAACCTCCATGACCTGTTACCACCCAATTGGACTGGGACTTGTGCCTTAGTTCCATTTCATTCACCTTGGCATTCTATAAAACCCCTGAGAATCCACATGGCCACTGAAGTTGGAGAGACCTAACAAATTCTTTCAATCCCAACATTTATATTAACTCAATAGGAGTCCCTAAAGGAGTAACTAATAAATTTAAAAATGAAAGAACACAAAAATAAGTGTGGAAATAGAACCAATAGGAGTAAAAAGAAAAACAGGAGGAAATTCAAGGAAATAATGTATACGGTGTTCCGTTTCCAAGACAAAATGCCTTGAATTGGCTTAGGTCAGCAAACTACAGAAGAAACAGGATATGCTAGGCCCCTGCTTGGATAGCTGATGCCTGCTCATCGGCCTCCCCCTTCTTCCCCCCACTTAGTTGCCTTCACCCAAACCGAAGAAGTTTAGTCTAAGATGAAAGTTTACTAGCCTGCAAAATAGTTCATTTTGTCTGTTCTTATCAACCTGCCCAGCTACTTGGGTCATAAGTCAAATATTTGAAGAGCCCCAGAGCTAACTAGATTGCAACGCATTGTGGGCTGCAACAAAATGCAGCAAGACAACCCTAAAAAAATCACATGAAACCCCTTGCCCTACAATCAATAGACAACGTCCGGGAAGATTGTAACACCATGGTACTCGGTCTATAAGGAACCAGAGGAGGGACTTGCACACTAGGAGATAAATTGCTTGTTGAAACTGTGCTGGGTGTCATGAGACACCCAATCTTGCAAGATCATCATTAAAAATCTCGCTTTTGCTGTTCTCCAGTTATCTAAGTCCATTTTTTGGGATTGGACAGGTGAGTTTGTCTCTCACATTATCTACTTGTTCCTTACTGAAGATGCTCTATGAGATGTTATTTTGAGCTACACTCCTTTCTCTGAGCATGAGCTCCTGGTGTGGTCAGCCCCATGCAAACTTATGGCAGAATGCAGGGATAATGAGGCTACAAGAAAAGCTCTAGTCACCATCCCCCAAGACAAGGATCAGGGCCCTGCTCAGAAAATTACTCAGAAAATTACTCTTCCCCTCCTCAATGGACCATGTTTTTCTGATAGACAACTTTTGAACCTTTAAGACCCAGCTTTAAGCATCATATCATTTGTGAAGTCTTCTCTGACTCCCCAGAAAAAAAACTGATTACATCTTCCTTTAGGCCATCTCTATGCTTGTTATAAATGCCTCTATTATAGCACTAATAATTCTGAATTAGCTTTTCATTTCTGAAATGAACAAATGGCTATAAATAAGGTAAAGGATGTGTTAGAAACAGTAGGAGATAAAAGTTAGAGTCAAATCTTGGAGGGTCTTAAACACTTAGCAGAGAGGCCTGAACTGAATGAGGGCACTATTGGGGGACAACAATTACTTTTGTACAAGGGACATAGCAAAACAAGTGTTCATTATCGTTGGAGTAAAGGCATAGAGGTGGGAATTATCCTAAATTTCATGAGACAGCCTATATGTTGAGGAGGTGGGGGAACTAGTGAGAACCCAGGCACGACCCTGTGGGACCCAGACTGAACTGCCAGCCAATTTCATGATACAAAGGCGTCTTTCTTTTATGACAAATGGATCCAAGTAAAGTCCTGAAGACCATAACAAGCAGCTACTAAAGGGTCTCTGGGCAGCTCCATATAGGAGCATGAAGACTGGGCTGGGTAAGAGATGAACGGATAGGGATACGAACTACTCACAGATGGCATTGGGACCTGTAGCCCATTTTGCTTTGGACCATTTAGGATGTAAGAGAGAATGAGAACAACTAGGTCCAAATCTCAATCCACACTGTGCTGTGGTCTACCTAAGGAGTCAGCTCAGGAACGGCCCTTACATACACATACATCACTGGCAGCCCTTAGTGTTTCCACACAGCAGGGGAAAAGCAACCTTCCCAGCAGCCTGTGCAAAGGCCAAGCAGCTTAGAGGGCCCTGGAGAAAAGATTCAGAAGGTATAAAATGGCATAGGGTGTGGTTGAGCGCAATGACCAGAAAATATTTTAGACTTCTGCTTCAAAGTGGGCTTGACCTGTACTGACAAACAAGGCAGAAAGAGCCCCAGCTTGGTTTTGGCCTGACTTCAGAGGGGGATAAAAAGTGCCCACAAACAGCCAGTCATGAAACAATATTTGCTCCCTCTGGAAAATCATGGCCTTTAGCACATTCCCCAGAATTACGTCAACCAGGGAACAGTGCCAAAAATGTGACTTTCATGTTTCTGCAGCAACAGATGATTTCCTCTCTCCACTTGGCTTTTTTTCTTGTATGTATAAATAAAAGAGCCAGTCAATCGCTCAAAAAATATGAACATCTTAAGCATTTCCAGGCTTTACAAGTAGTAATTATTAATAGAAGCAAGTGACCATGCATGCTAGAAATGGTATTTCATATATTCCTTTTCTGATTTCTTAAAGGAGATTTATATATGTGGCCAGGCTGAACTGAAATAATAAGAGTTGACACAATGACCACATGAAAATGGATTTTTCCTCACTTGATTTATGTCACCAAACTTGCATATAAATGTTCCATTTTGTCTGCTCGAAGATTCTTAAGCCTGGGGACAGAGGACAGGAGGTCACCCAGCCCACAGAGCCTGAGAAGAGAATCCACCAGGAAAAAAAAAAAAAAAGATAATGGAAACATCAGGGAAGCTCAGCTGTGTAACTGGACCACTGTTTTTTGGACTTAGCCAGGGGCCATTGTAAAATCCAACAATGGGTGAAAAGCAATATTCATTGCTCATTTCTTGCCTTCAACTTCTATCCCTTCATACTTAATCCTTGTCTAATCTGTCTTTCACCCTGATCAATAACATTTCTTATAATTCTGGAAGCAAAATGTCTTACTGCTTGACTACCTTGACTGATCTCTTTCCTTTCTCTCCACCAACTATTTGTCGCATCAGCACTCCCAATATGACAGAGGCATAGAGAATTTTCCCAGCTACATAGCTTAGCTCTAGTTACACTATATCTAACAGCCTTTCAGTCTGAGTTATACCTGGAGCTATAAAGGGAACGAGGGCCTAAAAATGTTTCCATCTGCTTAGGTGAAGAATTCTTTCTGATTAACGTATAACTGAATGGGCTACTTACTTGTCCATAACTTATGTGAATAGCCTGCTCTACCACTAAAAGGACTTTGCCCTCTAGCTTCTAGTTATCTAGCTATCTAACTGAGGGAGGGCTTCCCCCTTCCAGGAGGTGGAAATAGAGAAGCCAAAATATACATCTCTGTGGTAAAACACTGGAGTGAATTTTTACTTAGAAACATGCTACAGTCAGGTGTCAAACAGCCAAGGAATGCCAGCTAAATTTGCATCAAGAATTGATACTAAGCAAAAAGCAATTAAAATAAAGCTGGAGCCAGTTCTTTACCTTCCCAGACTTCAGGAAACAACTTAAAAGACCAGTTTTCGGGGGTGGAACCAAGATGGCTGAATAGGAACAGCTCCAGTCTACAGCTCCCAGCATGAGTGACGCAGACGGTGGGAGATTTCCGCATTTCCAATGGAGGTACCGGGTTCATCTCACTGAGGAGTGTCAGAAAGTGGGTGAAGGACAGTGGGGCCAGTGTGCCGAGCATGAGCCAAAGCAGGGCGAGGCATTGCCTCACCTGGGAAGTGCACGGGATCAGGGAATTCCCTTTCCTAGTCAAAGAAAGGGGTGACAGATGGCACCTGGAAAATCGGGTCACTCCCACCCTAATACTGCACTTTTTCAATGGTCTCAGCAAACGGCATACCAGGAGATTACATCCCATGCCTGGCTCGGAGGGTCCTATGCCCACAGAGCTTCACTCATTGCTAGCACAGCAGTTTGAGATCAAACTGCAAGGCAGCAGCGAGGATGGGGGAAGGGCCACTGACATAGCTCAGGCTTGAGTAGGTAAACAAAGTGGCCTGAAAGCTCGAACTGGGTAGAGCCCACAGCAGCTCAAGAAGGCCTGCCCGCCTCTATAGACTCAACCTCTGGGTCAGGGCATAGCCAAACAAAAGGCAGCAGAAACCCCTGCAAACTTAAACGCCCCTGTCTGACAGCTTTGAGGAGAGTAGTGGTTCTCCCGGCATGCAGCTGGAGATCTGAGAATCGACAGACTGCCTCCTCAAGTGGGTCCCTGACCCCCGAAGAGCCTAACTGGGAGGCACCCTCCATTAAGGGCAGACTGACACCTCACACAGCTAGGTACTCCTCTGAGACAAAACTTCCAGAGGAACGATCAGGCAGCAACATTTGCTGTTCACCAATATCTGCTGTTCTGCAGCCTCTGCTGCTGATAGCCAGGCAAACAGGGTCTGGAGTGGACCTCCGGCAAACTCCAACAGACCTACAGCTGGGGGTCTTGACTGTTAGAAGGAAAACAAACAAACAAAAAGAACATCCACACCAAAACCCCATCTGTACAGCACCATCTTCAAAGACAAAAGGTAGATAAAACCACAAAGATGGGGAAAAAACAGAGCAGAAAAACTGGAAACTAAAAATCAGAGCATCTCTCCTCCTCCAAAGGAACACAGCTCCTCACCAGCAATGGAACAAAGCTGGACTGAGAATGACTTTGACGAGTTGAGAGAAGAAGGCTTCAGGTGATCAAACTTCTCTGAGCTAAAGGAGGAAATTCGAACCCATGGCAAGGAAGTTGAAAACCTTGAAAAAAAAATTAGATGAATGGCTAACTAGAATAACCAATGCAGAGAAGTCCTTAAGGGACCTGATGGAGCTGAAAACCATGGCACGAGAACTACATGACAAATGCACAAGCCTCAGTAGCCAATTCGATCAACCGGAAGAAAGGTTATCAGTGATGGAAGATCAAATGAATGAAATGAAGCAAGAAGAGAAGATTAGAGAAAAAAGAATAAAAAGAAACAAACAAAGCCTCCAAAAAATATGGGTCTATGTGAAAAGACCAAATCTACGTCTGATTGGTGTACCTGAAAGGAACAGAGAGAATGGAACCAAGTTGGAAAACACTCTGCAGGATATTATCCAGGACAACTTCCCCAATCTAGCAAGTCAGGCCAACATTCAAATTGAGGAAATAGAGAGAATGCCACAAAGATACTCTTCAAAAAGAGCAACTCCAAGACACATAATTGTCAGATTCACCAAAGTTGAAATGAAGGAAAAAATGTTAAGGGCAGCCAGAGGGAAAGGTCGGGTTACCCACAAAGGGAAGCCCATCAGATTAATAGCGGATCTCTTGGCAGAAACTCTACAAGCCAGAAGACAGTGGGGTCCCATATTCAACATTCTTAAAGAAAAGAATTTTCAACCCAGAATTTCATATCCAGCCAAACTAAGCTTCATAAGTGAAGGAGAAATAAAATACTTTACAGACAAGCAAATGCTGAGAGATTTTGTCACCACCAGGCCTGCCCTAAAAGAGCTCCTGAAGGAAGCATTAAACATGGAAAGGAACAACCAGTATCAGCCGTTGCAAAATCATGCCAAATTGCAAGACCATCGAGGCTAGGAAGAAACTGCATCAACTAACGAGCAAAACAACCAGCTAACATCATAATGACAGGATCAACTTCACACATAACAATATTAACCTTAAATGACAATGGGCTAAATGCTCCAATTAAAAGACACAGACTGGCAAATTGGATAAAGAGTCAAGACCCATCAGTGTGCTGTATTCAGGAAACCCATCTCACATGCAGAGACACACATAGGCTCAAAATAAAGGGATGGAGGAAGATCTACCAAACAAATGGAAAACAAAAAAGGCAGGGGTTGCAATCCTAGTCTCTGATAAAACAGACTTTAAGCCTACAAAGATCAAAAGAGACAAAGAAGGCCATTACATAATGGTAAAGGGATCAATTCAACAAGAAGAGCTAACTATCCTAAATATATATGCATCCAATACAGGAGCACCAAGATTCATAAAGCAAGTCCTTAGAGACATACAAAGAGACTTAGACTCCCACACAATAATAAGGGCAGAATTTACCACTCCACTATCAACATTAGACAGATTAATGAGATAGAAAGTTAACAAGGATATCCAGGAACTGAAATCAGCTCTGCCCCAAGCAGACCTAATAGACATCTACAGAACTTTCCAGCCCAAATCAACAAAATATACATTCTTCTCAGCACTACACCACACCTATTCCAAAATTGACCACATAGTTGAAGTAAAGCACTCCTCAACAAATCTAAAACAACAGAAATTATAACAAACTGTTTCTCAGACCACAGTGAAATCAAACTAGGAGTCAGCATTAAGTAACTCACTCAAAACTGCTCAACTACATGGAAACTGAACAACCTGCTCTTGAATGACTACTGGGTACATAATAAAACGAATGCAGAAGGAAAGATGTTCTTTGAAACCAAGGAGAACAAAGACACAACATACCAGAATATGTGGGACACATTCAAAGCAGTGTGTAGAGGGAAATTTGTAGCACTAAATGCCCACAAGAGAAAGCAGGAAAGATCTAAAATTGACACAGTAACATCACAATTAAAAGAACTAGAGAAGCAAGAGCAAACACATTCAAAAGCTAGTAGAACGCAAGAAATAACTAAGATCAGAGCAGTACTGAAGGAAATAGAGACACAAAAAACCCTTCAAAAAATCAATGAATCCAGGAGCTGGTTTTGTGAAAAGATCAACAAAATTGATAGACCACTAGCAAAACTAATAAAGAAGAAAAGAGAGAAGAATCAAATAGACACAATAAAAAATGATAAAGAGGATATCACCACTGATCCCACAGAAATACAAACTACAATCAGAGAATACTATAAACACCTCCACCCAAATAAACTAGAAAATCTAGAGGAAATGGATAAATTCCTTGACACATACACCCTCTCAAGACTAAAATAGGAAGAAGTTGAACCTCTGAATAGACTAATAACAGGCTCTGAAATTAGGGCAATAATAAATAGCTTACCAACCAAAAAAAGTCCAGGACCAGATGGATTCACAGCCGAATTCTACCAGAGGTACAAGGATGAGCTGATACCATTCCTTCTGAAACTATTCCAATCAATAGAAAAAGAGGGAATTCTCCCTAACTCATTTTATGAGGCCAGCATCATCTTGATAACAAAGCCTGGCAGGGACACAACAAAAAAAAAGAGAATTTCAGACCAATATCCCTGATGAACATAGATGCAAAAATCCTCAATAAAATACTGGCTAACTGCATCCAGCAGCACATCAAAAAGCTTATCCACCATGATCAAGTGGGCTTCATCCCTGGGATGCAAAGCTGGTTCAACATATGCAAATCAATAAATGTAATCCAGCACACAAACAGAACCAAAGACAAAAACCACATGATTATCTCAATAGATGTAGAAAAGGCCTTTGACAAAATTTAACAACCCTTCATGCTAAAATCTCTCAATAAATTAGGTATTGATGGGACGTATCTCAAAAGAACAAGAGCTATCTATGACAAACCCACAGCCAATATCATACTGAATGGACAAAAACTGGAAACATTGCCTTTGAAAACTGGCACAAGACAGGGATGCCCTCTCTCACCACTCCTATTCAACATAGTGTTGGAAGTTCTGGCCAGGGCAATCAGGCAGGAGAAGGAAATAAAGGGTATTCAATTAGGAAAAGAGGAAGTCAAATTGTCCCTGTTTCCAGATGACATGATTGTATATTTAGAAAACCCCATCGTCTCAGCCCAAAATCTCCTTAAGCTAATAGGCAACTTCAGCAAAGTCTCAGGATACAAAATCAATGTACAAAAATCAGAAGCTTTCTTATACACCAACAACAAACAGACAGCCAAATCATGAGTGAATTCCCATTCACAATTGCTTCAAAGAGAATAAAATACCTAGGAATCCAACTTACATGGGATGTGAAGGACCTCTTCAAGGAGAACTACAAACCACTCCTCAATGAAATAAAAGAGGATACAAACAAATGGAAGAGTATTTCATGCTCATGGGTAGGAAGAATCAATATCGTGAAAATGGCCATACTGCCCAAGGTAATTTACAGATTCAATGCCATCCCCATCAAGCTACCAATGACTTTCTTCACAGAATTGGAAAAAACTACTTTAAAGTTCATATGGAACCAAAAAAGAGCCCACATTGCCAAGTCAATCCTAAGCCATAAGAACAAACCTGGAGGCATCACGCTACCTGACTTCAAACTATGCTACAGGCTACGTAACCAAAACAGCATGGTACTGGTACCAAAACAGAGATATAGACCAATAGAACAGAACAGAGCCCTCAGAAATAATGCTGCATATCTACAACTATCTCATCTTTGACAAACCTGACAAAAACAAGAAATGGGGAAACGATTCCCTATTTAGTAAATGTTGCTGGGAAAACTGGCTAGCCATAGGTAGAAAGCTGAAACTGGATCCCTTCCTTACACCTTATACGAAAATTAATTCAAGATGGATTAAAGACTTACATGTTAGACCTAAAACCATAAAAATCCTAGAAGAAAACCTAGGCAATACCATTCAGGACGTAGGTATGGACAAAGACTTCATATCTAAAACACCAAAAGCAATGGCAACAAAAGCCAAAATTGACAAATGGGATCTAACTAAACTAAAGAGCTTCTGCACAGCAAAAGAAACTTCCATCAGAGTGAACTGGCAATCTACAGAATGGCAGAAAATTTTTGCAATCTACTCACCTGACAAAGGGCTAATATCCAGAATCTACAATGAACTCAAACAAATTTACAAGAAAAAAACAACCCCATCAAAAAGTGGGAGAAGGATATGAACAGATACTTCTCAAAAGAAGACTTTTATACAGCCAAAAGACACATGAAAAATGCTCATCATTACTGGCCATCAGAGAAATGCAAATCAAAACCACAATGAGATACCATCTCACACCAGTTAGAATGGCGATCATTAAAATGTCAGGAAACAACAGGTGCTGGAGAGGATGTGGAGAAATAGGAACACTTTTACACTGTTGGTGGGACTGTAAACTAGTTCGACCATTGTGGATGTCAGTGTGGCGATTCCTCAGGGATCTAGAACTGGAAATACCATTTGACCCAGCCGTCCCATTACTCGGTATATACCCAAAGGATTATAAATCATGCTACTATAAAGACACATGCACACATATGTTTATTGTGGCACTATTCACAATAGCAAAGACTTGGAACCAACCCAGATGTCCAACAATGATAGACTGGATTAAGATAATGTGGCACATATGCACCATGGAATACTATGCAGCAATAAAAAACGATGAGTTCATGTCCTTTGTAGGGACATGGATGATGCTGGAAACCATCATTCTCAGCAAACTATCACAAGGACAAAAAGCTAAACACCACATGTTCTCACTCATAGGTGGGAATTGAACAATGAGAACACATGGACACACGAAGGGGAACATCACACACCAGGGCCTGTTGTGGGGTGGGGGAAGGGGGGAGGGATATCATTAGGAGATATACCTAATGTTAAATGACGAGTTAATGGGTGCAGCACACCAACATGGCACATGTATACATATGTAACTAACCTGCACATTGTGCACATGTACCCTAAAACTTAAAGTATGATTAAAAAAATAAGAAATATTCCAGATGGAGACTGCTCTTTCAGCCTGGGTCATGAGATAAAGTCCACGAAGACACAGTTTACCTGCAGTGAACACAAAGGTGAGTGAGCAAGAAATAAACTTTTTTGCTTTAAAGCAGAAAAAAAAAGACCAGTTGTCTATAACATTTTCATAAGGATTTTGTTAGTCATATCGAAGAACTATAAGGTGATTTTTCCAAAATCTTATGAGACTCCAAAGAAATGTTCGAACTCTTGGGGTTTAGTGACATATGAAGCTCTAATATGTATTAATTTGTTGGGAGCCCATCACGATAATCTAGGGGGAGATAGTCTGTACCAAAAACATAACAATGGCCTGATCAAATTTGCATTTTACAAATTTAGTTAAGGATTTGAATTGCCATGAGTGTGTTGAGCCTAGTCAGTCCCTCAGAATAAATAAAGGAAGATATTTCAGCAATTAAGTACATAAATTTCATAGCCAAACCGAAAAGTTTTCTTGTATTATACTGTGTAAGGTGTGGCACACTAAGCTGAGGTATATACCAGTTTTCTGATTTGTAAAATGGAAACAATAATAGTACTGATATTATATGACAGAGAAATGGTTTTGTACAACCTCAGGACTCAGTGCCCTGAGTCACAGCCACTCCAGCTACAGTTATGGCTGAAAGGGACCAAGGTACAGCTCAGCCCATTGCTTCAGAGCACGCAAGCCCCAAGCCTTGGCAACCACCATTTGGTGTTGTGCCTGCAGGTGCACAGAAGACAAGAGTTGAGCTTTGGGAGCCTCTGCCTAGATTTCAGAGGATGTATGGAAATGCCCAGATGTCCAGGCAGAAGTCTGCTGCAAGGGGAGAACCCTCATGGAGAACCTCTGCTAGGACAGTGTGGAAGGGAAATGTGGAGTTGGAGAGACTCCACAGGTAGGACACTGCCTAGTGGAGCTGTGAGAAGAGGGCTGGAAAAGTAGATCCACTGACAGCTTTCACCATGCTCCTGGAAAAGCTGCAGGTACTCAACACCAGCCCATGAAAGCAGCCACAGGGGCTATACCCTGCAGAGCCATAGAAGCAGAGCTGCCCAAGGCTATAAGAGCCCACTCCTTGCATCAACATACCCTGGATGTGAGACATGGAATCAAAGGAGATTTTGGAGCTTTAAGATTTAATGCCTGCCCAGCCAGGTTTCAGACTTGCAAGGGGCGTATGGCCCCTTTGTTTTGGCCAATTTTTCCCATTTGCAATGGGAACATTTACCCAATGCCTGTACCTTTATTGTATTTTGGAAGTAACTAACTTGTTTTTGATTTTGCATGCTCATAGGTGGAAGGAACTTGCCTTGTCTTAGATGAGACTTTGAACTTGAACTTTAGAGTTAATGCTGGAATTTGTTAAGATTTTGGGGAACGTTGAGAACCCATGATTGATTTTGAAATGTGAAAAAGACTTGAGATTTGGGAGTGGCTAGGGGCAGAATGACATAGTTTGGCTCTGTGTCCCCACCCAAAGCTCATCTCGAATTTTAATCCCCATGTGTCAAGGAAAGAACCTGGTGGGATGTGATTAGATCATGGAGATGATTTCCCCTATGCTGTTCTTATGATAGTGAGTTCTCACGAGATCTGAGGATTTAAAATGGGCACTTTTCCCTTCGTTCTCTCTCTCTCCTGCCACCTCGTAAGGATGCCTTGCTTCTTCTTTGCCTTCTGCCCTGATTGTAAGATTTATGAGGCCTTCCCAGCCACGTAGAACTGTGAGTCAAGCCTCTTTTGTTTATAAATTACCAGTATCAGTTTGTATCTTTATAGCAGTGTGAAAATGGACTAATATAAGTATCAATGTATTAAATTTGTTGTAGGGATATATATATATATATCCATATATATATATTAAATTTGTTGTAGATATATATATATATATATATATGATGCATATATAACTCAACATAGTTTCTGGCACATGGTAACCACCCAATAAATGGTAACTAGTATTATTATCATTTAAATGACTATCTCTTTATTAGGTCACAAAATATGTAAGGCTTAAATGCACATGTAGAACATTATAGAGACCACATGTCATAAATCTATATCGACAGTGCCTGTATCTGATTTAGGACACCCTTTTAAAAGTCCACAGATAACACTGTTAGCCCCAAAAGGACCCACTTTGTAGAGTTTGCAGTACTAAAAAGTTGGTTGAGCAAGTCAAAAGCAGTGATTATACTTCAGGCCTTGTAGAAATTACGGAGCAGGACTGCCGTGTTCTTTATTATGAAAATTAGAGGTGCTGAGGTAAAAGGAGTAGAATAATGAAAGAAATCATGGCATGGGCTGAATACAGGGAAACCCCAAAGGATTTTTTAATGGTTTATCTGAAGTCCTCAAGTTTTTTTCTAGCTTAAGATCTTCTGTAATCTGAGCTTTCTCTCCTGCATAACCAATTTATTCCTCCCTAGTGGTTCATTCCCACCAGTACACAAACAAGAAAAAAAAATGAACCCTCTCAAGACCCAGCACACTTTCTGTTACTGCCCAAATTTTCTGCTCATTATCACAGGAAAATTTCTTCAAAGTATTATCTAAAGTCACTGTCTCCTACTTTCTTACTTCTGTTTCTAAACTTAACCCACTCGAACTGGGCTTATGTTTCTAAAATTCTACTAAAATTACTCAAAATCACTAATGGCATCCATAGTACTAATGGGTAGAAACCTCTGGTCTTCTATCTGGTTAATCTCTATTCTTTTTCCTGAAGTATTTTGTTCTCATCTTCTTGGCACCATGTTCACCTGGTCTTCTCCTAATTCACTTGCATCTCCTTTTCATTTTTCTTTACTAGTTTCTCTTTCTTTGCTCCATGTCTAAATGTTGGTATGTCCTCAGGTATGGTCCCAGGATACTTCTCTTGTTTATTCACATTCTCTCCCCAGAAAACCTTATCCAATCCTTTGGTTTTATGTAGATCAACTATATAAGGATGAGTTGTATATTTTAACTATACTTCTAAACACAGACTGGTATATCCAACTACTTAATTGACCTCACCACTTGCACCTTCAATAGCCATCTCAAACTCAATGTTTCCAACACAGAACTCTTGTTCCCCCCACCAAATACACAAAACTTGCCCCTCCTCAAGTTTTACCCATGTCAGGAAATAAGGCAAAAAAGGAGTCATCCTTGATTCTTTACTTTTCATATGGGTTACATCTGATTCATAAGATTTTGCTATAAATTAATCCTTGAAGACATATCCCAAATCCAACTACTTCCCTCTATATCCACTGCGAACACTTTACAAAGATTATTTCTCTTACCTAGATTACCACAACAGCCTTCTCATATGTCTCCCTGCATATATTCTTGCCCCACTATTCTCCAAGAGCTGTCAGTCATTCTTTTAAAATATAACTTGGATCATTTAATTTTTTATTTAAAGATGTCCAATAGCTTAATACTATTCTCAGAATAACATTAAACATTTTAATACAATTAACTAGACCCTACATAATCTGTCCCTACCCATTTCATCTCATGTCACTCTCTCTTTATCACTATGCTTCTGCCATACTGGCCTCTCTGTCCCACTTACATGTGACGCTCACTCTAGTTGCTCCCTCTGTCTGTAAAGGTACCTCCGCTAGATTTCACTTAGCTCAGTTTTCTTGTCATTTGGATCTCAGCTTAATGTCAACTAGGTACTCTATATCATATCATCTTGTTTTCTTTAACCTTAACGTTGATCATTAACATTTTTTCCTTGTTTATTATCAGTGTGCTCCCATAACAAACTAGAATTTACACTATGCAAGAATAAGGACTGTGTAAATCTTGTTCAACATTGTATTCCCTACCACTAGAACAGTGTCTAGCACTTAGTAAGTGCTATAAAGGCATAATTTTGATATCTTTATTATTATGTCTCCATGGCCTAGAATGGTGCCTGGCATATGTAAGTATTCAATAACTGTTTCTTTGGAAAATAAATACATAGTAGGAATGCAATAAATATTTGTTGAATGGATCCCTACCTACCTAGGTTAAGTTCTCATTCAGACCAATTATTTGTCTAGGGAACAACAATGCACAAAGTACAAGCATTACAAATGTTCATAAGGTCCGAAGAGAAAGTAATCCACTGGACTTCATTCATTCTTTGCTTTTATTATTTGTCCTCTGCTGGTTAGAAACACAGGTTGTATTATCTTTCTAGTAATGCTAGAAGCAAGCCTTGTCATTCAGCTATTACCAGCTGAGGTATACAAAACATCTTCACCCCATTCCCAGACACTATCATTGACCATTTCAAAAGAATAAGTTTATGTTTTTCCTGGAAGTATTAATAATTACAGAACGTGCCCAGTGCTAAAGAGAATACCACTTCCCATCAACATGCTTATAAATATACCACTTTTCCCTTCTGGGTAAAGATGAAGGAGTAAATACATTTACCTTCATCTCCTTCCAAAAATCCAGTTAAATAATAGAATGAGACATTTTTCATAAGACAGGAGATTTTGAGAGATTTATGTGGAGAATTTGACTCATCCATAAAGAAAGATGTTAGGTACTGACATTGGGTATTTCCTTTTTTTTTTCTTTTTTTTTCAGTTTACTTTTACTTTTTTTTTTTATTATACTTTAAGTTTTAGGGTACATGTGCACAACGTGCAGGTTTGTTACACATGTATACCTGTGCCATGTTGGTGTGCTGCACCCATTAACTCGTCATTTAGCATTAGGTATATCTCCTAATGATATCCCGCCCCCCTTCCCCCACTCCACAACAGGCCCCGGTGTGTGATGTTCCCCTTCCTGTGTCCATGTGTTCTCATTGTTCAATTCCCACCTATGAGTGAGAACATGCGGTGTTTGGTTTTTTGTCCTTCGATAGTTTGCTGAGAATGATGGTTTCCAGCTTCATCCATGTCCCTACAAAGGACATGAACTCATCGTTTTTTATGGCTACATAGTATTCCATGGTGTATATGTGCCACATTATCTTAATCCAGTCTATCATTGTTGGACATTTGGGTTGGTTCCAAGTCTTTGCTATTGTGAATAGTGCCACAATAAACATATGTGTGCATGTGTCTTTATAGCAGCATGATTTATAGTCCTTTGAGTATATACCCAGTAATAAGATGGCTGGGTCAAATGGTATTTCTAGTTCTAGATCCCTGAGGAATCCCCACACTGACTTCCACAATGGTTGAACTAGTTTACAGTCCCAACAGTGTAAAAGTGTTCCTGTTTCTCCACATCCTCTCCGGCACCTGTTGCTTCCTGACTTTTTAATGATCACCATTCTAACTGGTGTGAGATGGTATCTCATTGTGGTTTTGATTTGCATTTCTCTGATGGTCAGTAATGATGAGCATTTTTTCACGTGTCTTTTGGCTGCATAAAAGTCTTCTTTTGAGAAGTATCTGTTCATATCCTTTGCCACTTTTTGATGGGGTTCTTTGTTTTTTCTTGTAAATTTGTTTGAGTTCATTGTAGATTCTGGATATTAGCCCTTTGTCAGATGAGTAGATTGCAAAAATTTTCTCCCATTCTGTAGGTTGCCTGTTCACTCTGTTGGTAGTTTCTTTTGCTGTGCAGAAGCTCTTTAGTTTAATTAGATCCCATTTGTCAATTTTGGCTTTTGTTGCCATTGCTTTTGGTGTTTTAGACATGAAGTCTTTGTCCATGCCTACGTCCTGAATGGTATTGCTTAGGTTTTCTTCTAGGATTTTTATGGTTTTAGGTCTAACATGTAAGTCTTTAATCCATCTTGAATTAATTTTCGTATAAGGTGTAAGGAAGGGATCTGGTTTCATCTTTCTACATATGGCTAGCCAGTTTTCCCAGCACCATTTATTAAATAGCAAATTATTTCCCCATTTCTTGTTTTTGTCAGGTTTGTCAAAGATCAGATAGTTGTAGATATTTAGCCCATTTACATTTAAGGTTAACATTGTTATGTGTGAATTTGATCCTGTCATTATGATGTTAGCTGATTATTTTGCTCATTAGTTGATGCAGTTTCTTCCTAGCCTTGATGGTCTTTACAATTTAGCATGTTTTTGCAGTGGCTGATACTGGTTGTTCCCTTCTGTGTTTAGTGCTTCCTTCAGGAGCTCTTTTAGGGCAGGCCTGGTGGTGGCAAAATCTCTCAGCATTTGTTTGTCTGTAAAGTATTTTATTTCTCCTTCACTTATGAAGCTTAGTTTGGCTGGATATGCAATTCTGGGTTGAAAATTCTTTTCTTTAAGAATGTTGAATATGGGACCCCACTGTCTTCTGGCTTGTAGAGTTTCTGCTGAGACATCAGCTGTTAGTCTGATGGGCTTCCCTTTGTGGGTAACCCGACCTTTCTCTCTGGCTGCCCTTAACATTTTTTCCTTCATTTCAACTTTGGTGAATCTGACAATTATGTGTCTTGGAGTTGCTCTTCTCGAGGAGCATCTTTGTGGCATTCTCTGTATTTCCTGAATCTGAGTTGGCCTGCCTTGCTAGATTGGGGAAGTTGTCCTGGATAATATCCTGCAGAGTGTTTTCCAACTTGGTTCCATTCTCCCTGTCACTTTCAGGTACACCAATCAGACGCAGATTTGGTCTTTTCACATAGTCCCATATTTCTTGGAGGCTTTGTTCATTTCTTTTTATTCTTTTTTCTCTAAACTTCTCTTGTTGCTTCATTTCATTGATTTGATCTTCCGTCACTGATACCCTTTCTTCCAGTTGATCAAATTGGCTACTGAGGCTTGTGCATTTTTCTCGTAGTTCTAGTGCCTTGGTTTTCAGCTCCATCAGGTCCTTTATGACTTCTCTGCGTTGGTTATTCTAGTTAGCCATTCATCTATTGTTTTTTGAAGGTTTTTAACTTCTCTGCCATTGGTTCATACTTCCTCCTTTAGCTCAGAGGAGTTTGATCATCTGAAGCCTTCTTTTCTCAACTCATCAAAGTCATTCTCTTTCCAGCTTTGTTCTGTTGCTGGTGAGGAGCTGCGTTCCTTTGGAGGGGGACAGGTGCTCTGATTTTTAGAGTTTCCAGTTTTTCTGCTCTGTTTTTTCCCCATCTTTGTGGTTTTTATCTACCTTTGGTCTTTCAAGGTGGTGCTGTACAGATGGGGTTTTAGTGTGGATTTCTTGTTTGTTAGTTTTCCTTCTAACAGTCAAGACCCTCAGCTGTAGGTCTGTTGGAGTTTGCCAGAGGTCCACTCCAGACCCTGTTTGCCTGGCTATCAGCAGTGGAGGCTGTTGAACAGCAGATACTGGTGAACAGCAAATGTTGCTGCCTGATCGTTCCTCTGGAAGTTTTGTCTCAGAGGAGTACCTGGCCCTGTGAGGTGTCAGTCTGCCCCTACTGGGGGATGCCTCCCAGTTAGGCTACTCAGGGCTCAGGGACCCAGTTGAGGAGGCAATCTGTCCATTCTCAGACCTGTTGCCTTTTGTTTGGCTATGCCCTGCCCCTAGAGGTGGAGTCTACAGAGGCAGGCAGGCCTCCTTGAGCTGCAGTGGACTCCACCCAGTTCAAGCTTCCAGTCCTCTCTTCACCTCCTCAAGCCTCGGCAATGACAGGTGCCCCTCCCCCAGCCTCGCTGCCATCTTGCAGTTTGATCTCAGACAGCTGTGCTAGTAATGAGTGAGGCTCCTTGGGAGGAGGACCCTTGAGCCAGACACGGGATATAATCTCCTGGTGTGCTGTTTGCTAAGACCATTGGAAAAGTGCAGTATTAGGGTGGGAGTGACCCTATTTTCTGGGTGCCATCTGTCACCTCTTTCTTTGACTAGGAAAGGGAATTCCCTGACCCCTTATGCTTCCTGGGTGAGGCAATGCCTCACCCTGCTTTGGCTCATGCTCAGTGCACTGCACCCACTGTCCTGCACCCACTGTCCGACACTCCCCAGTGAGACGAACCCAGTACCTCAGTTGGAAATGCAGAAATCACCCGTCTTCTGTGTCACTCATGCTGGGAGCTGTAGACTGGAGCTGTTTCTCTTTGGCCATCTTGGCTCCACCTCCGAGTGTCAGCATTGGGTATTTCTTAAGGAAAAGTTCAAGTTAGATTATTCTATGATGAAGCCCACAGAGTTCAAGCCTCAAAAAACTGCACAAAGAAAAAATCTTTCCACAGAAAGAATCTGTAAACCCAAAGATAGGTCATTTGAAATTATCCAATAAGAAGAGGAATGAAAAAGAAAGGAGGCCTATAGAAATGATGGGCACCATCAAGAGAACTAATTTTTAGATTATAGGAGTGATTGACAGAAAAGATAGGGAAAGAGGCAAAAGCTTATTGAAAGAAATAATGGCTAAAAACTTCCCAAATCTGAGAAGTGACATCCAGGTACATACATGAATCTGAAAGAGTATAAATAAGTGCAACCCAAAGAGGACTTTGTTGAGACACATTATTATCAAATTATAATAAAAGAAACATATTATTCTGTTTTGTTTTTGTCTTTCCATGTTTTAGCTTAGGTTCAGGGGGTTCATGTGCAGGTTTGTTGCATAGGTAAACTGCCTGTCATGGGGGTTTGATGTACAGATTATTCTGTCATCCAGGTAATGGGCATAGTACCTGATTGGTAGTTTTTTGATCCTCACCCTCCTTCCACCCTCCATCCCTAAGTATGTACTGGTGTCTATTGTTTCCTTTCTTGTGTCCCTGTGTACCCAATGGTTAGCTCCCAATGTCTCTCTCTTACAAGTAAGAACATGCAGTATTTGGTTTTTCATTCCTACATTAATTCACTTTGGATAATGACTTCCAGCTGCATTCATGTTGCTGCAAATGACATTATTTCATTCTTTTTATGTTTGCATAATATTCTGTGGTGTAAATGTATCACGTTTTCTTTGTTGAGCCTACTATGAATGGGAATCCAGGTTGATTCCATGTCTTTCTTATCGTTAATAGTGCTGCAGTGAACATATGTGTTCATGTGTCTTTATGATAAAATGATTTCTATTCTTTAGAGTACATAACCAGTAATGGGATTTCTGAGTCAAATGGTACTTCTAAATTCTTTTAGAACTCACCAAACTGTTTTCCACAGTGGTTGGACTAATTTACATTCCAAGCAGCAGTGCATATGCATTCAAAGTGAATATTTTGAAAGGAGCAAGAGAAAAGACACTAGTCACATACAAGAAAATCACTGTAAGACTACTAGAAAATTTCTCAGCAGAAACACTACAGATCAGGAGGGAGTAGAATAATAATATGTTAAAAGTGTTGAAAGAGAAAAAAAAGCTTGCAAACCAATAATACATAACCTGTTAAATCTGCCCTACAAAATGAGGGAGATATAAAAACTTTCCCAGACAAACAAAACCTGAGGGGGTTCATCACCAGTAGAGCTGCCTTACATAATATGCTAAAAAGAGTTATTCAAGCTAAATTGAAAGAACACCAACTAGTTATATAAAAACATATGATAGTATGAAACACACTGATAAAGGAAAGTATACACTCAAATTCAGAATTCCCTATACCTAATGGTGGTGTGAAAATCACTGTCAATGCTACTACATAGGTTAAATGACAAAAGTATTAAAAATAATTATATTTACAATAACTTGACAAAGGATGCATAATATGAAAAGTGTAAACTCCTGATGTAACATTGTTACTGATGTTGAATGTTATGTTATTTATGATATCAATAACATAAAATGTGAAGGGAGACACAAAAGTATTGAGTTTTTGTATGTGATAAAAATTAAGCTGTTAAAATCCTCAGCAGGCCATCAAAAAGCAAAATAAATAAGTTAAGCTGTTATCAGCATAAAATAGATTGTTACAACTATAAGATCCTTTATGTAAGCTTCATGGTAACCAATATTCATAAACCTATAGTGATACATAAAAGATAAATAAGTCAATGTATAGCAGCACAATAAAAGGTATCAAATCACAAAGGAAGACAGCAAGAGAGGGGAAAAAACTATAAAACAACAAAATAGCAATAGTAAGTCCTTACCTATCAATAAGCACTTCAAATGTATATAAATTAAGTTCTCCAATATAAATATATATAGTGGCTTGAAAGATATTTAAAAGCAAAAAACAGGACCCAACTCTATGCTGACTACAAGAGACTTGCTTCACTTGTAAGAATACAAATAGGCTGAAATTTAAGAGATGGAAAAGGATATGCTATGCAAATGGTAATCAAAGAGAGGAGAGATAGCTATACCTCCATCAGACTAAATAGACTTTAAGACAAAAATTGTCACAAGAGGCAAATATGCACCTAACATCAGAGCACTGAAATATATTAAGCAAACATCAATAGATCTGAAGGGGGAGATGGACTGCAGTACAATAATAGTAGGAGGCTTCAATACTTCACTTTTAGCAATGAACAGATCTTCAAGAAAAAAAATCAATGAGGAAACAGTAAAATTGAACATTGTAGACCAAATACACCCAACATATAGAAAATATTCCATCCAACAACAACAGAAGACATATTATTTGTGGCACACACAGAACATTCTCAGGATTGATTATATGTTGGGACACAAAACAAGTCCTAACAAATCTAAAGAGACTGAAATTATATCAAGTATCCTTTATGACTAAAATGATATAAAACTAAAAATCGATGAGAAGCAAAAAAATCACAAAAATGTAAAAATTCAACATGTTCCTGAACAACCAATGAGTCAAATAAATCAAAAGGAGAATTAAAACATATCCTGAGACAAACAAAAATAGAAACATACCAAATCAAAACTTATGGGATGTAGCATAAGCAGTTATAAGATGAAAGTTTATAGAAATACATGCTGACATTAAGAAAAATAAAGAACTCAAAAATAACTTACTCCTCAAGGAGCTAAAAAGAGAACAAACTAGGCCCAAACATAACAAAATGAAGAAAACAACAAAGATCAGAACAGAAGCAAGTTAAAATAATAACTAGAGAAACAATAGAAAAGGTCAATAAACTAAGAGTTGGTTTCTGGAAAACATAAAATTAGCAAACTTTAGCTACAGTAAAAAAAGAGATAAGACTCAACATAAAATTAAAAAACTTTAGCTAGAATTTAAAAAGAGATAAGACTCAAATAAATAAAATGAAAAATGAAGAGGAGATATTATAATTGATACCACAAAAATAAAAAGAAACATTAGAGTCTAGTATGACTAATTATATGCCAATATATCAAAGAACCTAGAAGAAATGGATAAATTACTAGAAACAGACAATTCACCAAGACTGAATCATGAAGAATTAAATAATCTGAAAAAACAAATGACAGGTAAGAAGATTAAAACAGTACTCAAAAATATCCCAACAAAGTAAACCCAAGACAAAATCACTTCACTGGTTAATTCTACCAAACATTTAAGGAATACCTAATACTAATTTCTCTCAAACTCTCCCAAATAAAGTGAAGAGGTAGAAACACTTCCAAACTCATCTTACAAGGCCAATATTACCTCCATACCAAAAACAGAAAATAACACTATAAAAAAGAGCAAGCCAATATCCCTGACAAACATAAACATAAAAGTCCTTAAAAAAACGTAGCAAATGACAGCAGCATATTAAAAGGATTATACAACATACTCAAGTAAGATTCGTTCCTGGGATTCAAGATGACTTGACAGATTCAAATTTATAAATGTGATACACCATATTAACAGAATAAGGATAAAAATTAGGCTGGGCACAGTGGCTGACACTTGTAATATCAGCATTTTCAGAGGCTGAGGTGGGTGGATTGCTTAAGTTCAGGGGTTCAAGACCACCATGGGAAACATGGTGAAACCTCATCTCTACTAAAAATACAAAAATTAGCCAGGCTTGGTGGCATGTACCTGTAGTTGAAACTACTTAGGAGGCTGAGATGGGAGAATTGCTTGAGCCCAGGAGGCAGAGGTTACAGAAAGCCAAGATCACACAGCTGCACTCCAACCTCAGCAACAGAGTGAGACTCCATCTCAAAAACAAACAAACAAAAAAGAATAAGGGTAAAAGTCACATAATCATCTCAATAAATGCAGAAAAAAATGACAAAATAAGACATCCTTTCATAATAAAACAAAACTCAACAAAATAGGTATAGAAGCAATATACCTCAGTAGATAAAGGCCATATATCAAAGCCCAAAGGTAAAATTATACTTGAAAATTTAAAACTGAAATAATTTCCTCTAAGATCGGGGCAAGATAAAGAGGCCTACTCTGGTCACTTGTATTCAACACAATATTAAAAGTGCTGTCCAGCGCAATTAGTCAAGAAAAATAAATAAATGGCATCCAAAACTGACAGAAAGAAGTAAAGGTGTCTGTTTGTAGATGCTGTGATATTACATATAGAAAGTGCAACAGACTCCACCAAAAAGACACTGTTAGAACTAATAAATAAACTCAGTAAAGTTGTGGGATACAAAATTAACATACAAAAGTAAGGTGTGTTCATATACACTAACAAGCATCCAAAAAAGAAATTAAGAAAATAATCTTATTTCCAAAAACATCCAAAATAATAAAATATTTAGAAATAAACCAAGGAAGTAAAAGACCTGTACAATGAAAACTATAATTGATAAAATTGAAGGCACAAATGAATAAAAAGATATCTCATGTTCATAGTTCAGAAAAATCAATAGTACCAAAAATCCATACTTCCCAAAGCACACTACAGATTCAATGCAATTCCTATCAAAATTCCGATGGCAATTATTACAGAAGCAGAAAAAACAATCCTAAAATTTGTATGGAATTATGATCGCTACCAAGTAGCTAAAGCAATCTTGAGCAAGAAGGAAAAAGGCTGGAGGCATCATAGTTCTGATTTCAAACTATATTACAAAGTTATAGTAATTGAAACAGTATGGTAGTGGTTAAAAGCACACATGCAGATCAGTGAAACAGAGTAGGAAGACCAGAAATAAATTGACTCATATGTAGTCAAATAATCTTTGAAAAAGATGCCAAAAATATAGAGTGGATAAAAGATAGTCTCTTCAATAAATTGTGCTGAGAAAACTGAATATCCACTTGCAATAGAATAAAACTGGACATTTATCTTACTCTATACACAAAAATTAACTCAAACTGGATTAAAAGTTTAAACCTAAGACCTAAAACTGTAAAAGCTCCTTGAAAAAAAACATAGGGAAAAATCTCCTTGACATTGCTCTTAGAAATAATTTTTTTAATATAACATCAGAAGCAAAACCAACAAAAGTAAAAATAGACAAGTGAAACTACATCAAACCAAAAAGTTTCTGCTCAACAAAAGAAACAACCAACAAAATGAAAAAGGCAACCTATGGAATGAAAGAAAATATTTGCAAGCCGTATATACAGTAAGGAGTTAATATTCAAAATACGTCAGGAACTCAGGCAATTAAATAGCATAATAAATAAATAACCCAATTTTAAAATAAGCAAAAGACCCAAACAAGCATTTTTCCAAAATAGTCATAAATATGACCAACAGGTATAAGAAAAGATGCTCAGCATCATTAATCATCAGGGAATTGCAAATCAAAATCCACAATGAGATATCACTTCTTAACCTGTTAGAATGGCTATTATCAAAAAAATGTCCAAGGATAACAGTTGGCAAGAATGTAGAGAAAAGGGGACCCTTATGCACTGTTGATGAGCGTGTAAAGAGGTACAGCCATTATGGAAAGCAGTACAGAGCTTCCCCAAAAAATTATAAATAGAATTACCTTATAATCCAGGAATCCCACTTTCAGGTATACATTAAAAGGAAATAAGATCACTATCTTGGAGAGATGTCTGCACTCCCATGTTTATTGCAGGATTATTTACAATAACCAAGATGTGAAAGAACCTATGTGTCTGTCAACAGATAAACAGATAAAGAAAATGTGTTATATAAATACAATAGGATATTATTCAGCCTTTAAAAAGAATGAAATTCTGCTATTTGCAACAAAAAATTGAAACTGGAGACATTTATGCTAAGTGAAATAAGCCAGATACAGAAACATACATACTGCATGGTCTCACTTACATGTGAAATCTAATGAAAATCAAATATATGAAAGCAGAGGGTAGGATGGTGGTTGTCAGCAGGTAGGAGTGAGGTTGGGTGATGAGGAGATGTTGCTTAAACGGTGCAAAGTTTCAGTTAGGATGAATAAGTTCAGGTGGTCTTTATTACAGCATGGGGACTATAGTTAATAATAATGCATTGTACACTTGATAATTGTTAAGAGAGTAGATCTTAAATGTTACTACAACAAAAAATAAAGATGTGAGGTGATAAAAATGTTAATTAGTTTCATGTAGCAATTTCACAATGTATACATACATAAGAACATCACATTTTACACCATAAATATGTACAATTTTTATTTGTCAGCTATACTTTAAGTTTTAAAATGTAAAAATTAATGATTTTTTAAAATGATAACTTATCGAGGTGATGGATAATTTAATTAGATTAATGTGATTATTTCATACAATATATGCATATTAAAAATTATTTCATACATCTTAAATATATAATATCCATGTCACTCATACCTCAATACAGCTGGAAAAATATATGAATGAAAATAAATAAATGAAATGAAGATATATAAATACATTTTACAATGTGATGGACAAAATGGGGGGCATTATATAGTGCTGGCATTTTATGGCTTAGGCTATATTGATGCTATTATATTGTGTATGTTGAATAACTAATTAGCAAGTTTGGTTGAATAAATATGTATAATACAATACACTAAATGTCACTTTCTGACTAAGTATACAAGGTAGCTTTGAAGTAAGTGTAATTGAAGAAATATTCTTTTTGGTACCCAGTAGGTGTATATATTTATGGGGTATATCAGATATTTTGATACAGATATACAAAGTGTTATAATCACATGAAGGTAAATGAGGTACTTATCATCTTAAGCATTTATTTTTTGTGTTATGAACAATCTAATTTCACTCTTTTATTTATTTTAAAATATACAGGAATAAAGAAGTGGACAGTGGCCCAGATGGCTGACTAGAAGAATCTTAGGCTTGTGGCTCTCACAGAAAGGAATGAAAAGGGAAAGTAAACACAGCTCCTTCAACAGAAACATCCAGGTACTTGCATTGGTACTAATCAAGGACACAACTCGACCCATAGAGAACAGAGAAAGGCAAGGCAGAATGACAGCCCACCCAGGAGCGACATGGAGCCAAGGGAAGCTCTCCCATCCCGGGAAGTGGTGAGTGAATGTGCAACCTGGGAAACCACTCTTATCCCATGGATATTTGCAACCCTTGAGTCAGGAGGTTCCCTCGTGAACAAACATCTCCAGGACCTTCAGTCTGACACACAGAACTACATGGAGTATCAACAGAGCATCCGCTCAGGCACACATGAAAACTCCAGAGCTTTAGATATTCTGGCCCTGGACTTCCAGGAAAAGGAACTGCAACACCAGCAAAGAGGGAAGTTAGACTCCTTTACACAACCCTAGGAAAGAGGCTGAATTCAAGGGGTTGAGTGCAGCAACGGTCTGTGGTACCCACTTCCATGGCACCTCACAAGATAAGACCCACTGGCTTGGAATTCCAGCCAGCCACCAGTAGCAGTGTTGCATCTTCCTGGTACAGAGCTCCCAGGGGAATGGGTGAGCCATTATCTTTATTGTTTGAGTAACTTATCCATTCCAGGCTGCAGGCTTTGGAGAGCCCAAGCTGAACAGGGGTGAAAAAGATCCCCCAGTACAGCACAACTACTCTAACAAAACGTGGCAAGACTGCTTCTTTAATCAGGTCCCCAATCTATGCCTCCTCACCAGGCAGGACCTTCCAACTGGGGCCTCAAGTTAACCCTGCCAGTGTTCTCCAGCTGACAGAGATTTCAAAATCCCTGGGACAGAGTTTCCAGAGGGAGGGGTGGGCCACCCTCTTTGCCATTTGGGTGACTTAGCAATTCCAACCTGCAGGCTTTGGAGAGCCAAAGTCAATTGGGGCAGAAGTGATACCCCAGCACAGCACAGCTGCTCTATGAAAGTGTGGTCACACTGCTTCTTTAAGCAGATCCCTGAACCAGCTCCTCCTCACTGGGCAGAACCTCCCAACCAGGACCTCCAGCCACCCCTGCCGGTGTCATCTGGCATACAGAAATTCAAAAACTCCCTGAGACAGAACTCCCAGTGGGAGGGGCAAGCTGCCATCTTTGGTGTTTGGGTGAGATAGCAGTTTCAGCCTTTGGGTTTTGGAGAGCCCAAATCAAACAGGCATGGAAGCAGTACCCCAGAACAGTACAGTGGCCCCATGAAAACATGGCCAGATTGCCTTTTAAGCAGATTCCTGACACCATTCCTCTTCACTGATTGGAGCCTCCAAATGAGGGTCTCTGACTACCTCCACTGGTGTTCTCCAGCTAACAGAGGTTTCAGGCCTCCCTGGGATGGAGCTCCCAAGAGAAGAGGCAGACCATCATCTTTGCTTTTGGTTGACTTAGCTGGCCCAGCCATTGGGCTTCAGAGTGTCTGTGGTGACCAGGGGCTAAAGAGGAACCCCAGCACAGCACAGCTGCTCTATGAAAATGTGATCAGACTACATTTTTAACCAAGTCCTGACTGGGTGAGACCTTACATCCGGGGTCTCCAGCCACCTCCCACCAGTGCATTCTGGCTAGCAAAAGATTTGTAACTCCCTGGACAAAACTCCCAGAGGAAGGGTAAAGTTGCCATCTTTGTTGTTTCACAGCCTTCACTGGTGATACTTCCAGGTACTGAAAAATCTGACGCAACTAGAGACTGGAGTGGACTCCAGCATACTGCAGCAACCATATGAAAAAAGGGCCAGACTGTTAAAATTAAAAAAAAAAAATCCAAAGATCAGCAACCTCAAAGGCTGAAGGTAGATAAGCCCACAAAGATGAGAAAGAGTCAGCGCAGAGTGTCTTCTTTCCTCCAAATGACATTATCTGTCCAGCAAAAGATCATAACTGGGCTGAGGCTGAGATGGCTAAAATAACAGAAGTAGAATTCAGAATGTAGATAGGGATGAAGTTCATTGAGCTACAGGACTACGTTGTAACCCAAAGCAAGGAAGCTAAAAATCATGATAAAACATTGCAGGAGCTGACAGACAAAATAGCCGGTATAGAGAAGAATGTAACTGACCTGATAGAGCTGAAAATACACTAAAAGAATTACATAATGAAATCACAAATATTAACAGCAGAATAGATCAAGTGGAGGAAGAAACCTCAGAAAGTGTAGATTGAATTTCTGAAATAAGACAGGCAGATAAAAATACATAAAAAAGTATGAAAATGAATGAACAAAACCTCCAAGAAATACAGGATTATGTAAAGATACTGAATCTATGACTGATTGATGTACTTGAAAGAGATGGGGAGCATGAAAACTACTTGAAAAATATATTTTAGGATAACATCCATGACAACTTCCTCAACCTAGTTAGTGAGGCCAACACTCAAATTCAGAAAATGCAGAGAATCCCAGTAAAATACTCCACGAGAAGATCCTCCTCAAGACACATAATCATCAGATACTCCAAGATCAAAATGAAATAAAAGTGTTAACGAAAGACAGAGAGGAAGGCCAGGTAACCTACAAAGGGAGGCTTATCAGACTAACAGTGGACCTCTCAGATGAATCCCTGTAAGCCAGAAGAGATAGGGGGCCAATAGTCAACATCCTTAGAGAAAATAAATTCCAACCCAAAATTTTATATCTGGCCAAACTCAGCTTCATAAGTGAAGGATAAATAAAATTCCTTTCAGAAAAGCAAAAGCTGAGAGAACGTGTTACCATCAGACCTGACTTACAAGAGCTCCTGAAGTAAGCACTAAATATGGAAACAAAAGACTGTTAGCAGCCACTGCAAAAACACAATGAAGTACACAAGACCAGTGACACTGTAAATCTATCACATAAACAAGCGTGCAAAATGACCAGCTAACATCATGATAAGATCAAATCCCCACATATCAATACTAACCTTAAATTTAAATGGGCTAAGAGACCCAGGGAAAGACAGAGTGGAAAGCTGGATTAAAAAAAAAACAAGACCCATTGGTATACTGTCTTCCAGAGACTCATCTCACATGCAATGACATACATAGGCTCAAAATAAAAGGATGGAGAAAAATCTACCAAGCAAGTGGAAAACAGAAAAAAGCAGGAGTTGCAATCCTAGTTTCTGGCAAAACAGACTTTAAACAAACAAAGATGAAAAGATACAAAGAAAGGCATTAAATAATGGTAAAGTGTTCAATTCAACAAGAAGAGCTAACTATACTAATATATATCCACCCAACAGGGGAGCACTGAGATTCATAAAGCAAGTTTTTAGAGAACTTCAAAGAGACTTAGGCTCCGACATAACACTAGTGAGAGACTTTAACATCCCACTGACAATATTAGACAGATCATCAAGACAGAAAATTAACAAAGATATTCAGGACCTGAACTCAGCACTGGATCAAATGGACCTGAGAGATATCTACAGAACACTCCACACAAAAATAACACAATATACATTCTTCTCATCACCACATGGTCCTTACTCTAAAATAGATCCCGTGATTGGAAGTAAAGCACTCCTTAGCAAATGCAAAATAACTGAAATCATAACAGTCTCTCAGACCACAGTACAATCAAATTAGAAAAAAAGATTTTGAATTTCTCTCTGGGTTATCTTGCACTTCTTTGAGTTTCCTCAAAACAGCTATTTTGAATTATGTCTGAAACATCACATATCTCTATCTTTCTGGGATTGGTCCCTGATGCCTTATTTAGTTCTTTTGGTGAGGTCACATTTTTTTGGACGGCCTTAATGCTAATGGATGTTCATCAATGTCTGGATACTGAAGAATTAGGTATTTATTGTAGTCTTCACAGACTGGGCTTATTTGTATCCATCCTTATTGGGAAGGCTTTTCAGGTATTTGAAGGTACCTGGGTGTTGTGATCTAAGCTGTATCTGCTTTAGAGGGCATGCCAATCCCAGTAACACTGTGATTCTTTCAGACTCATAGAGGTGTTGCCTTGATGATCTTGCAAAAATCCATAAGAATTCTCTGGATTACCAGGAAGAAACTCTTGTTCTCTTCTCTTGCTTTCTCCCAAATGAATAGAGTCTCTCTCTGTGCTGAGCTTCCTGGAGCTGGGGAAATTGTGTCACAGCACCCCTGTTGCCACCACCACTGAAACTGCACTGTGACAAACCTGAAGCCAGCACAGCACTGAGTCTCACCCAAAGCCCACTGTGTTCACTGAGGTACCCAAGGCCCTACTATCAGCAGGTAATGAAGCCAGCCAGTCTTGTGGCCTTTCCTTCAGGGTAGCGAGGTCCTCCAGGAGAAACTGGGGAATACATGTTGTCTGGGAACCAGGGCCTGGAGTCAGAAACCTTAGACATCTACCTGGTGCTGTATTCTACTGCAGCTGAGCTGGCGGCAAAACCACAAGAGAAAGTTTTTCCCACTCTTCCCTCCCCTTTTCCCAGGCAGAGGAGTCTCTCCCCATGTCCACCACCACCACAGGCCTACAGGGAGTACTGACAGTGTACTGTTGATGTTCACCTAAGGCCAAGTGGCTCTTTAGTCAGCTTGTGGTGAATGCAACCTGGCCAGAGACTCATCCTTCAAAGCAGTGGGCTCTCCTGTGGTCCAGGGTAGATCCAAAAATGTCATCTGAGAGCCAAGACCTGGAGTCAGGGACCCCAAGAGCCTGCTTGATGCCCTTCCTAACTATGGTTGAGCTAATACCTAAGGTATAAGACAAAGTACCCTTTATTCTTCCCTCTCCTTTTCTCAAGCAGAAGGAGTCTCTTATAGCCACCACAGTTGTGAATATACAGGGTCACACCTGAAACCAGCACATCTCAGGATCTCCCTCAAGGCCCAGGGCATGTGCTACCTGGTTATCACTGCTGATTATTCAGGGTTCAAGGGCTCTTTAGTCAGCAGGTGATGAAACCTTCCAGCACTAGGTCCTTTCCTTCAGGCAGTGAGTTCTCTTCTGGCACAAGGTGTGTCTAGCAATGCCATCCAGGAGCTAGGGCCTGAAATGAGGGCCTCATAACTCTGCCTGGCGCCCTATCCTTCACTGTGGCTGTGTTGATATCCAAGTTTCAAAACAAAGTCTTCTTTACTCTTTTCTCTCCTTTCCTCAAGTGGAAGGAAGGAGTCTCTTTTGGAGTTCCAAGCTGTGCTGCCTGGGGTTGGGGAAGGAGTGGTGAAAGCACTTCCTTACCCACCCCAGCTGGTGTCTCACTAGGTCATGTGCCCCCTAAGTCCGCTGGCTCCAAGATGAACACAGCACTCACTAGGACTTGGCAAGGAATTGCAGTCCTTGTGGCCTACACTGCCATTCAAATTTATTTAGAACCTCAGGGTACTTTAGTTCAAGGTGGCAAGGCTGGCTCAAACTCAAGCTCTGACAACTAGGATGAGCATTTTCCTCTGACTAGGGCTGGTCTAAATGCTACCTCCGTGACCATCAGCTGAGTTATGCCTAGGGTTGGCAGCACTGAGTTCCTATGCAAAATTCCACAATTAGTACACTCTCCCTCCCCCAAGTACACAGATTCTCTCCCCTGCCACATAATTGCTCCTGGGAGATTAACTCAAGCTCCTACCAATGGGATGAACATTTTTCCACTGGCTAGAGCTGGTCTAAATGCTACCTCCATGAACATCAGCTGAGTTCTGCCTGGTGTTGGTAGCATTGAGTTCCTATGGAAAATCCCACAATTGCTGCACTCTCCCTCCCCCAAGTGCACAGATTTTCCTGCCATATAGATGCTCCTGGGGGGTGTGGGATGGGTGGTGTTGGCAATTCAAGACTGTCTTTTCCACTCCTTTCAGTGCCTGTTTCAATGATATGAAGTTAAAACCAGGTACTATGATCACTCACTCCATTTTTAGTTATTATAAAGGTGGCTTTTTGTTTAGATAGTTGTCAAATTTGTTGTTTCATTGGTGGAGGCTTCTATTCAGCCATCTTGCTCCACCTCCTCAGGACTATTCTTATACAGTGTCTTCTGAAGCCCAACATTAAAGAATATGTTAGTAAAATGCCTTAAAGGACTGTCTTACAGATCCCATTGGTCCCAGGTGGATTGACAAAGCATAACTGAGGAATAGAAAGTAGTCTCATGAGCTAAAAGAAAGATTTTCCTGAGATAATGCTGATCACTTCCCTCAATGGGACAGCAACAAATTTGGCTGATCGCAGACCTAGCTGAAAGCCATTTGAATTAACAGCGAATAAATAAAACGTAGCGAATGATTGGCCCCACATTCCAATCTTTATTTGAGAACCAACCATCATTCTTTCCAATATCCAGAAGAAAAACAGCTCTGATGTGGGTCAAGGAGACCTTGTTAGTAGCGATTGTAGCTTTCCATTGTAGGGGCATGAAGATTCAAAATTCTGTCTTCCTTAGGATATTATTAAGTTGGATTCTTTCGCTTTCTTCCCTCTCATATGATTTTTACAATAAAATTGGTCCAGGGTTGCTTAGAAAAAGCCCCATCAACACCACCACCTTTGAATAACCTAGCAGGACCAGAGAGAAAGGAGGCCTAGGACAGGCAGTTAAGGGAGAAGGCTTCTCATTTGATGTTTCAATCCATGCCTCACAGTACTGACAATGGTTAAATATAGAGAAGTCTATAGTATGTTCCTGAGAAAAAGAGATGAATGAGCAAGCCACTCCACCTTTTTTATAGCCTAGGCCCATGGTTCTCAATGTTGGTTACCCAAGCTAATATAATCAGTGTCACCTGAGAACTTTGGAGATACAAATCCTCAGTCACTGCCAGACCTACTGAATCAGAACTCTGGAGGTGGCACCCAGAAATCTGTGTTTTAGCGAACTCCTCAGATAATTCTGATGCATACTCAAGTTTGAGAACCACTAGCCCAGGTAAACAGTCTTTAAAGCTCAAACAGAGTCTAGCTCAGTTCCCCAGAGTAGAACAATACATCATGATTTAGAGAGTCAAAGCACTAGTTACCACTGACACGTGCATTTGACTGGAGTGTTCCCTCTGTATCTACCCCTCAGTTATTCTGCAGGATAGGATTCAAGGTTTGAGAAATTCCAATACTGGACATCTTAATTAGTGGGATTGTGGACAGTGCTATAGGCCTTATTGAAATGGGAATTTTCTCAAGCACTAATATGCAGCGTTGTATAATTATTTTAGCAGCATGCCGTTTTGGTTCCAGACACTTCTAATGGTCACTCATGGACAAGTAGGTCATTGAGTACCTAAAAGCAATTCCTCAGATTCTCTCAAAGCAGAGGTACATAGTCCCTATATTTTAGATGAAAGAATACTCCTAAGCTCACTTCTAGTGTCTGAATGTTGATGTCTCCCAAAATTCACATGTTGAAACCTAATGCTTGAGGTGATAGTATTAACAAGTGGAGCTTCGGGGAAGTAAGTCATGAGGTCTTCATCCCCATAAATGGGATTAGTGCTCTTATAAAAGAGGCTGGAGCAAACTACCTTGACCCTTCGTTCTGTCATGTGAGAACACACCAAAAAGTGCTATCTTCGGTGCAGAGAGCAAGCCTTCAACAAACGGAATCTGCTGATGCCTTGATCTTGGACCTCCCAGCCTCCCGAACTGTGAGCAATAAATTTCTGTTGTCTATAAATTATCAAGTCAAAGGTATTTTGTTATAGTATCCCTAGCAGACTAAGACACACACCTATACCAAGCAGAATTATGTACCCAATTTAGGGAAAGAACACGCAGAAAAACAAAACAAGACCCTTAGAGTTACGGTGAAAGAAAGTGACCATCGACATGGCCAGAGCCTAGATTTGCAGCTGAATATGCGCTCCTCATTAAAGAATCAAGGGCAGAGAGTTTTCAACCTATATCATCAACTTAGATAGAGGAGGTTTTAATCAACTAAAAAAGAAGCGACCAAGTTCCATGCAGCTCTTCAGTTTAAGGAGGTGAAGATAAAGGTAAGGCTTTGGCAAACAATTAAACGATCTTCCCTTTGTAGCTAAGAAACGTGATTCATTCCCTCCCACATCTCCCTGTTCTCATCAGGAACCAACATCAATGGCTCAACATTTTAGTTCATACTGAATCACTGTCTTTTGCTCAGACCCCAAAGACACTAACCTCAAAGCCTTTTCCATTTGGAGTATACTGTTCCTCCTATGTACCCATCTCTGTCTTGCTTTCATGAAGAAATTACACCTCCATCTCTATGATTAACCATGAAACCCTGCTCTCACAAACTCTGGTCTCTGTGTTGGCTGCATAAGAATTATCTAGTGGGCTTGTTAATAATACAGATGCCAAATCTGACTCTCAGAGATTCTGTTTCACTATGTTTGGAAAGTCCCTCAGATTTTGACAGACAGCAATGTTTGGAAATAACTCACCTAAGAAGTGACATCATCTGCTCAGACTCCCTAGCCAGACTGTCGCAGACCAAAGTCTCCACTTTTAACAGAGCCACTCCTCAACCCTCCAAAGGAAAGGTCTACTTACCCTCTACACACGGGAACTAGACAGACATTTGATAACATATTTTCACTCTTTGGTATCTCTGAATATTCCAAATGATGTGGACTGTATGTGCAGGCTAGCTACATAGTGTGTACTCAGTAAAGACCTGGGAGCTTGACTGGCATTTCACAGAAAAGGTAAGCACATCTACTAAATTCCTCGATTAAGGCCAAATCACTAGAAAAGCTTCAAGAGGAATAGGCAGTAAAGTCAGTTAGAGATTTTTACAAGTTCACGTGTGTATGAACCAGTTTTGGGAGACAAAAAAGGAGATTGTGATAACCATTGGTCATTCATGCCCTCTTATGCACAGATGGAAATATTAATAATTATAAACTGCAAATTACTGAGCATTGACTATACCAGAGTAACAATCCCTGTAACGTGGTCAATTATATTCATATTATATACAAGTAAAATGATATCAGAGAAGGTAAGTTATTTTTTTAAGTCACACAGCTAATAAGGAATATTCCTTACTATCTGAGTCAGTCTTCCAACAAAATTGGTCTCTTTCTAAAGCCCAGGACATATTACTACTGCAATGACAGGAGAGTCCTTTAGAAATGCAAACCTTTTTCTTCATCTGTTGATTGGCTTACTATGCAACAGACTCGTTTCTTCTAGAAGAAGGTATTCATCAGATCAGCGTATCTACAGAGTAAAACTAGAGTTTTGCCTGTGGAATGGCACCCTGGGAAAAGGTAGAGCCTAAGAATCTCCAACTAGAAGCAAAGCATGATAAAAATGCACAGCCATTTTTATCTACTCAAGGGATTCTTCTTTGCTAACAAGACTTTGGACTATTGGACTAAATGGTGCTATTTTAAGCCCTTCCGGGAAGCCTGGGTGTGTGTGTGTGTGTATGTGCGTGTGTGCGTGTGTGTGTGTGTATGTTTTAGGGGTGAGAGGTAGGGAAGATGAGATCTGGGAATAGGAACACAGTCCCTTAGACTATCACAAATTCATCTTGTCAAAGAACAAAGGTATTTCTTACAACACACTTCCCAGCCTCAGTCTTCTTTCCCCCACATTTACATAATCTCTTTCACTTTCCAGTGTAATTCAAAGAGGGAGTCAGGATAGGTAAGAATAACAGCTACAAAACATTGCTTTTCAGGGATTGCAAATAGAACTACCTTCAAAGAACAACAGGCAGTATTTTGTCTCATTGTTCCTACAGTGGGGAACCTCAAACTCACTAACATGGCCCAGAACTTATCTAAATATCATCTACTCCAATAGCCTCTTAATAATAAACACCCAAGGCATAGGAGTATAACACAACTATAAATATCTTTAGCAATGCTATCTTAAAGAATACAAAAGACATAATACCATAGAAATATATGGTCCTTTCTTTGTGAAAGGGAATAGCACCTTTCAATTGCACCCCCACATTTCAGAGAAGAAAATAAGGGCTTTTCATCAAGAATAATGAACAACAGAAAAGATTTCAAGAATACATGTAGTTCTAGTCCTCAGGTTGAAAATAGAACGTATTTTTTTTTAAATCTAGAAACATTTACCTTGCTTTAAAAATCCAGATTGGCTCTTTAAAAATTCTTCTTCTTAAAAAAATTGATAGGAAAAATAATATACCCTTTGACTTGGCAAAAGCAGATGTTATATTTTCACTACCATGACATGTTTATTAAATAAAATTTTATGCTCCTGGTCTCTAGCTTGAAAAATGAACGAGTTGCATGCTTTAGATATTTTGTTTTGCTTTTAGTAGTAAAAACTAGGTTACTTTTCACTAATACTGAATTTTATTGATTTTTTTGTTGAGTCCATGTTTTTTCCATGTCAACAGCCCTTGACATGAATGGTTCTCCACTTCTGCTCTAGATGGACCAAAGCCCACACAGTGGGTTTGCTACTGATTTGTCATAAGCACAAATGAAGTGAGAGAAAAATGTCTGGAGGAAAAAAAAAGCAAGTATCTCAGTTGGTATTCTGCTGAGAAAATATTGGAGGCAGCACTGTAGTAGAAAGAATATGGCACAAAGAGTCTGGTGACATGGCTTCTAGTCCCAGTTCTTCCACTCACTGGATGTATCATCTAATATGCAGTACTTTCTTTCCTTCTATGTGGTTTATTTTCCTCATCTTTAAAATTGAGGTGAGGGTGAGCCAAGAAAGTGGAAGGAAAGGAAAAGCAAGGAAAGGTGATTAGACCAGGAGGTCTCTAAAGTCAAGCTCTAACATACCTTGAGGACTTAGAGTTTAAGATCAAGAAGAAAAAAAAGAGGAAGAAAGCTCAGCCTAAACACTCTAGCTGCACTCTAGGCAAAGAAGAAATAGCTCCTAACCTCCATTTGCGGGTCCCAAAAAATATCTCACAGCCCTATAGCTATTCGTTTTCTTAAAGTAACCAGACTTCAACATGCCACCCAGCCAAGCTTGACAAGGACAGGAGGGACCTGATAGTGACATTTTCTAATCTCTGCTACCTATATGTTTTCTATTGGATAATTCTCTGCCAAATCCAACTGGAATGGCCTGCAGTATAGCAAAGTGTGCTGGCCAGGATTCCTCAAAATAAATTAGCACATTATCTCCTTTGCAGTAAGTCTGCCAAGATTCTTCTCTCAGCTCTGTAGTTCAACAGTTCCTGTGTCAGTTCCTGCCCAAAACTGGGTGTCCCACATGTCAATCAGCATGAGCTTTTTACTGGCCCTGCCATCTTTCTCCTGTGGTGGATGTTTCCTGCCCTCAAACATCAGACTCCAGGTTCTTCAGTTTTGAGACTTGTACTGGCTCTCCTTGCTCCTCAAGCTTGCAAACAGTCTATTGTGACACCTTGTGATCATGTAAGCTAAAACTTTATAAACTCATATATGTGTATATATATATATACACTACACACACACACACACACACACACACATATATATATATATATACATATATATATATATATATATGCCTTTGACACTCCTGATTCACCACTCAGGAGAGGCAAAATGTTTAGTGACTCTATTCATAATACCTTTGACTATATGTGGAGAACCAAGGAACATAATGAAGCTGGTTGGTTGCTCCGGTGGACAAAGTGATGAAAGAAAATGATGAACTCAGAGATTCTGTCTCCCAGCTTCAGAAGCAGATCCTGAGCCTCAAATCTGCTAAGATTGCTCTCAGTGAGAGTCATCACCTGAAGAGACAGAGCTGAAATTGTGGAAAAACAAACACAAGCTCTCATCATGCGAGTGGCTGACCTGTAATGAAAGGTGTATGCACAGCCTTGCCACGTGTCTACTGTTAAAGTGAGGGCATTGATTGGAAAAGAATGGGACCCTGCAACTTGGAATGGGGACGTGTGGGAGGACCGTGATGAAGATGGAGACACTGAGTTTGTAAACTCTGAAGGAACTTTTTTGCCAGAAGGAATATCTTCCCCATCCCCAGTAATGACAACATCCCCTCCCTAACCCGTGCTGCCATCAGCCTTTCCACCTTTATCTGAGGAGATAAATCCATCGCTGCCTGAGGCAACAGTGATGGCCTCTCCTGAGGCAGCTGCCACGCAAAATAATGTCGATTCTCTTCAGAAGCCACCCCCAACATCCCTGTTTGCTTCTAGACTTATAACTAGACTAAAGTCCTTGCAAGACCCTAGAGGTGAGGTTGAGAATGTGACCCATGAGGAGGTGCACTACACTTGAAAATAACTGTTTGAGTTCTCTAATTTATATAAACAGAAATCCAGAGAACAAGAATGGGAATGGATATTAAGGGTGTGGGATAATGGTAGAAGAAACATAGAGTTGAATCAGGCTGAATTTATTGATTTCGTCCCACTAAGTAGAGACTCTGCATTTAATGTTGCAGCTTGTGGAGTTAAAAAAAGGTTCTAATAGTTGATTTGCTTGGTTAGCTGAAATATGGATTAAAAGATGGCCCACTGTGAGTGAGTTGATAATGATAATGCCTGGTCTCCCTTGGTTTAATGTAGAGAAGGGGATCAAAAGGCTTAGGGAGATTGGGATGGTGGAGTGGACTAGTCACTTTAGACATAGTCATCTCAGCTGGGAGGGTCCAGAAGATATGCCCTTGTCCAATGCCTTGTGAAATATATTTGTGAGAGCAACACTTGCATCTTTGAAGGGCCCTTTAATTACTCTTCTCTGAATGTCAGATCTAACGGTGGGAACCACAGTCAACTATAAAATTTAAGTACAATGGGAATAATTGGATCCTGAGGTGGCAGGAACCAAGTGGCAGCAGTCAATCATCAAATGCAAGGTGGCCATAGGTACTGTAATGGACAGCAGAGACAAAGCGGCAATCAGAATACTCTGACTCCTATAGAGCTCTGGCATTGGCTAATTAATCACGGTGTCCCTAGAAGTGAAACTGATAGGAAGCCTACTGCATTCCTAGTTAATTTATATAAGCAGCAAACTTCTAGGTCAAATGGACAAAAGACTAATTTGAATTATAAAAATAGAAAATCACGGTCCCTCAATCTATTTCGACTTGAGCCAGTTTACAGAGGCAGAATCCTTTGAATGAAGGGGAGGCTGGGTCCCTTTGAGGAAGGACCCAACTACATTACCGACAATTTATGCAGTGAATCTTTCTCCCATTCTTCCCCAAGAACACCTCCAGCCTTTTACCTGGATAACTGTGCACTGGGGAAAGGGAAATAATCAGACATTTCAGGAACTGCTGGACACAGGCTCTGAGCTGACATTGATTCTGGGGGACCCAAAACATCATTGTGGTCCTCCAGTTAAAACAGGGGCTTATGTATCCCATTACTGGGTATATACCCAAAGGATTATAAGTCATGCTGCTATAAAGACACATGCACACGTATGTTTATTGTGGCACTATTCACAATAGCAAAGACTTCGAACCAACCAAAATGTCCAACAACGATAGACTGGATTAAGAAAATGTGGCACATATACACCATGGAATACTATGCAGCCATAAAAAGGATGAGTTCATGTCCTTTGTAGGGACATGGATGAAGCTGGAAACCATCATTCTAGAAAACTATCGCAAGGACAAAAAACCAAACACCGCATGTTCTCACTCATAGGTGGGAACTGAACAATGAGAACACTTGGACACAGGAAGGGGAACATCACACACCAGGGCCTGTTGTGGGGTGGGGGGAGGGGGGAGGGATAGCATTAGGAGGTATACCTAATGTAAATGATGAGTTAACGGGTGCAGCACACCAACATGGCACATGTATACATATGTAACAAACCTGCAGGTTGTGCACATGTACCCTAGAACTTAAAGCATAATAAATATATGCATATATATATATAAAAGAGTTGGTACCAAGAAAAAAATTAAAATAAAATAAAATAGGGGTTATGGAGGTCAGGTAATTAATGGAGTTTTAGGTCAGATCTGACATACAGTGAATCCAGTGGGTACCCGGACTCATCCTGCAGTCATTTCCCCAATGCCAGAATGTATAATTGGCACAGACATACTTAGCAGCTGGTAGAACCCCCATATTGGCTCCCTGACTGGCGAGGGCTACTATGATGGGAAAGGCCAAAGGGAAGCAATTAGAGCTGCCTCTACCTAGAGAAATAATAAATTAAAAACAATATTCCATCCCTGGAGGGATTGCAGAAATTAGTGCCACCATCAAAGACTTGAAAGAGGCAGGGGTGGTGATTCCCACCACATGCCAATTCAACACTCCCATCTGGCCGGTGCAGAAGACAGATAAATCTTGGAGAATGACAGCGGATTATCATAACCTTAACCAAGTTGTGACTCCAATTGAAGCTGCTGTAACAGATGTGGCTTCATTGCTTGAGTAAATTAACACATCTCCTGGTAACTGGTATGCAGCCATTGACTTGGCAAATGACTTTTTCTCCATTATTGTCCATAAGTCCCACCAGAATCAATTTGCCTTCAGCTGGCAAGGCCAGCAATATACCTTTACTGTCCCACCTCAGGGGTACATCCACTCTCCTGCTTTGTGTCATAATCTTGTTAGGAGGGACCTTGATCGCTTTTTGCTTCTGCAAGATATCACACTGGTCCATTACACTGATGACATACTGATTGGATCCAGTGAGCAAGAAGTAGCAAACACACTGGACTTATTGGTGAGACATTTGCATGACAGATGTGGGGGAAAAAATCTGACTAAAATTCAGGGACCTTCTACCTCAGTAAAATTTCTATGGGTCCAGTGGTGTGGGGCCTGTTGAGATATTCCTTCTAAGATGAAGGATAAGTTACTGCATTTGGCCCCTCCTCCATACAAGAAAGAGGTACAACACCTAGTGGGCCTATTTGGATTTTGGAGACAACACATTCCTCAGTTGAGTGTGTTACTCTGACCCATTTATCGAGTGACCCAAAAGGCTGCCAGTTTTGAGTGGGGTCAGGAATAGGAGAAGACTGTGCAACAGGTCCAGGCTGCTGTGCAAGCTGCTCTGCCACTTGGGCCATATTACCCAGCAGATCCAATGGTGTTTGAGGTGTTGGTGGCAGATAGAGATGCTGTTTGGAGCCTTTGGCAGGCTCCCATAAGTGAATCACAGCAGAGACCTGTAGGATTTTGAAGCAAGGCCCTGCCATCTTCTGCAGAAAACTACTCTCCTTTTGAGAGACAGCTCTTGGTCTGTTACTGGGCTTTGATGGAAACTGAACATTTGACTATGGATCATCAAGTCACCTTGTGAACTGAACTGCCTATCATGAACTGAGTGCTTACTGAACCATCTAGCCACAAGTTGGCTGTGCACAGTAACATTCCATCATCAAATGGAAGTGGTATATACGTGATTGGGCTCCAGCAGGTCCTGAAAGCCCAAGTAAGTTACATGAGGAAGTGGCTCAAATGCCCCTGGTCTCCACTCCTGCCACCCTTCCTTCTCTCCCCCAGCCTGCACCAGTGACCTTTTGGGGAGTTCCCTATGATCAGTTGACAGAGGAAGAGAAGACTAGGGTCTGGTTCACAGATGGTTCTGCACCATATGCAGACACCACCTGAAAGTGGACAGCTGCAGCACTAGAGTCTCTTTCTAGGACATCCCTGAAGGGCAGCAGTGAAGGGAAATCTTCCCACTGGGCAGAACTTCGAGCAGTGTACCTGGTTGTGCACTTTGCATGGAAGCAGAAATGGCCAGATGTGCTATTATATATTGATTCATGGGCTGTAGCCAATGGTTTGGCTGGTTGATAAGGGACTTGGAGGAAGCATGATTGGAAAATCGGTGACAAAGAAATTTGGGGAAAGGCATGTGGATGAACCTCTCTGAGTGGTCAAAAACTGTAAAGATATTCATATCCCATATGAGTGCTCACCAACAGGTGATCTCAGCAGAGGAGGATTTTAATAATCAAGTGGATAGGATGACTCGTTCTGTGGACACCACTCAGCCTCTTTCCCCAGCCACCCCTGTCATCACCCAATGGGCCCATAAACAAAGTGGCCATGGTGGCAGGAATGGAAGTTATGCATGGGCTCAGCAACACGGACATTCACTCACCAAGGCTAACCTAGCTATGGCCACTGCTGAGTGCCCAATTTGCCAGCATCGGAGACCAATACTGAGCCTTTGATATGGCACCATTCCTCCGGGTGATCAGCCAGCTACCTGGTGGCAGGTTGATTATACTGGACCTCTTCCATTATGGAAAGAGCAGAGGTTTGTCCTCACTGGAATAGACACTTACTCCAAATATGGGTTTGCCTATATTGCATGCAATGCTTCTGCCAAGACCACCATCCATGGACCCACGGAATGTCTTATCCACCATCATGGTATTCCACACAGCATTGCCTCTGACCAAGGCACTGACTTTATGGCTAAACAAGGGAGGCAGTGGGCTCCTGCTCATGGAATTCACTGTTCTTGCCATGTTCCCCATCATCCTGAAGCAGCTGAATTGATAGAATGGTGGAATGGCCTTTTGAAATCACAAGTACAATGCCAACTAGGTGACTTTGCGGGGCTGGGGCAAAGCTCTCCAGAAGACCATGTATGCTCCAAATCAGCGTTCAATATACGTTACTGTTTCTCCCATAGCCAGGATTCACAGATCCAGGAATCAAGGGGTGGGCGTGGAAGTGGAACCACTCACCGTTACCCCTAGTGATCCACTAGCAAAATGTTTGCTTCCTGTTCCCGCGACATTACATTCTGCTGGCCTAGTGGTCTTCTTTCCAGAGAGAAGAATGCTGCCACCAGAAGACACAACAGCGATTCCAGTAAACTGTAAATTAAGTTTACCACCTGGCCACTTTGGGCTCCTTCTACCTTTAAGTCAATAGGCTAAGAAGGGAGTTACAGTGTTGGTTGAGGTTATTGACTGAGACCACCAAGATAAAATCAGTCTACTACTCCACAATGGAGGTAAGGAGGAGTATGCATGGAATACAGGATATCCATTAGGACATCTCTTAGTATTACCATGCCCTGTGATTAAGGTCAATGGGAAACTACAACAGCCCAATCCAGGCAGGACTGCAAATGGTCCAGACCCCTCAGGAATAAAGGTTTGGGTCACTTCAATAGGAAAAAACCCAGGACCTGCTGAGGTGCTTGCTGAAGGCAAAGGGAATTGCAGAATGGGTAGTAGAAGAAGGTAGTCATCAAGTCCAGCTATGATCACGTGACCAGATGCAGAAACGAGGACTGTAACTGTCATGACTATTTCCTTCTTTTGTTAAAAACATGTTTGTGCATGTATACACTTGTACTAAGAAAATATCTTGATTTTATTTCCTATTCCTTTATCATGTGACGTAAGATTTATTGACTTCATATCAGCATTTAAGTATTGTTAACTTTATGTAATAGTATCTGGGTTGGAGAATGATGCATTACTGGTTGTGCGAAGGATAGTTGTGTTATGTTAGGGGTAACTAAGGCCTTATTATTGTCTTTATTTGAAGATTACGTATAATCTCAGGAAATGTGTATGGGTTCAAGTTGACAAGAGGTGGACATGTGATTGTTAATACTGAGTGTCAACTTGATTGGATTGAAGGATACAAAGTATTAGTCCCCTGGGTGTGTCTGTGAGGGTGTTGCCAAAGCACATTAACATTTGAGTCAGTGGGCTGGGGATGGCAGACCCACCTTTAACCTGGTGGGCACAATCTCATCAGCTGCCAGCAAATTTAAAGCAGGCAGAAAAATAAAGGGAAGGAGGAAGACTGGCCTAGCCTCCCAGCCCACATCTTTCTCCCATGCTGGATGTTTCCTGCCTTTGAACATCAGACTCCAAGTTCTTCAGTTTTAAGACTCGGACTGGTTCTTCTTGCTCCTCAAGCTTGCAGACAGCCTATTGTGGGAACTTGTGATCATGTAAGTTAATACTTAATAAACTAATAAGATATATATATTATATGTATATACATATATATCTCCTATTAGTGCTGTCCCTCTAGAAACCCTGACTAATGCAACATATTTAATACAATCTTTATCAAAAACCAGCAAAATTTTGTATTGGTGTATGGAGACTTATTCGTGAACACTATGGAAAGGCAAAGGAACTAGAATACCTAAACTGATTTTCAAAAAGAAGAAAAAAGTGGAAAGAATTATTACCTGATTTTAACACTTATTATATAGTTATAATAATCAACACTAAGTGCATTGGTGGAATAGTAGACCCATGGATCAATGGAACAGAATAGAGAACCAGAAATAGATCAACACAAGTATAGCCAACTGATATTTCACAAAGTGATAGGGTTTGGCTGTGTCCCCACCCAAATCTTATCTTGAGCTGTAGTTCTCATAATCCCCACTTGTGGGAAGGAACAAATGGGAGGTAAATTAATCATGAGAGGTGGTTACCCTCATGTTGTTCTCATGATAGTGAGTGAGTTCTCACAAGATCTGATGGTTTTATAAAGGGCTTTTCCCCTTTTTGCTTGGCATTTCTTGCTGCCGCCCTGTGAAGAAGGATGTGTTTGCTTCCTCTTTCACCATGATTGTAAGTTGCCTGAGGTCTTCCCAGCCCTGTGGAACTGTGAGATGATTAAACCTCTTTCCTTTGTAAATCACCCAGTCTTGGGTACTTCTTCATAGCAGCATGAGAAGGAAGTAATACATACAGGTATGAAAAGAATTCAATAGTGAAAGAAAAGTCTTTTTACAAATTGTGCTGGAGCAATTGCATATGCATAGACAAAAAAAAAACTTTCACCTGAACCTCATACCATATTTAAAAATTAACTCAAAATAAGTCATGTACAATATAAAACTCTAAAACTTTTACAATAAAACATAGGAGAACATCTCAGGACCTAGGGCTTAGTGAAGAGTTCTTAGACTTGGATACCTCTCCCCAACAAAACTGGGCCCCTGAAGTTTTTGAGCTCATTCACACTGAACTTTCATAAATTTACTAATGATAATTTAAATGTTTCCATCAGTACTGGTTCCAGTCAGGCTCTACTTCTGGGCTTCTGCTCCAGTGGACTGGAGATGCCAAGATGTCTGATTAAATGCAGACAGAAAGAGCTTCACCCACTGACAGACCAGACCATCAAGAATACCAGCACACTCCAAGCAGATCTTAGGAATTAAGGCTTTGAGAGTGGATGGCAGGAGGATGCAGACCTTGGACTGAAAAGGGAGGAAGCTGGGAACCATGGACTGGGTTTTTAAGCACCAGGACTCATTCCTGGCATCAACAACAGTTTTCACAGAATTAGAAAAAAACTATTTTAAAATTTATATGAAACCAAAAAAGAGCCTGAATAGCCAAATCAATCATAAGCAAAAAGAACAAAGCTGGAGGCATCACACCCGCTTCAAACTATACTACAAAGCTACAGTAGCCAAAACAGCATAGTTCTGGTACAAAAGCAAGCACATACACCAAAGGAACAGGTTAGAGAACCCAAAAATAAAGCCACACAAATAAAGGGATCTGACCTTTGCCAAAGTTGACAATAACAAGCAATGGGAACAAGGGCTCCCTATTCAATAAATGTTGGTGGGATAACTGCCCAGCCATATGCAGAAGATTGAAACTGGACCCATTTCTTACACCATATACAAAAATCAACTCAAGATGGATTAAAGATTGAAGTGTAAATACCAAAACTATAAAAACCCTGGAAGACAACCCAGGCAATACCATTCAGAACATAGGCAACGGCAAAGATTTCATTATGAAGGAACCAAAGGCAATTGCAGCAAAAACAAAAATTGACAAATGGGATGTAATTAAACGTAAAGCTTCTGCACAGCAAAATAAACTATCAACAGAGTAAACAGACAACCTACAGAATGAAAGAAAATATTTGCAAACTATGCATCTGGCAAAGTTCTAATATCCAAAATCTATAAGAAACAAACAAATCAACAAGCAAAAAACAAATAACCTCATTTAAAAATGGGCAAAGCAAATTACCATCATTCAATGAGTGGATAAAGAAAATGTGATGTATCTATATATGTAATATATACATATATATTATATAACATATATAATATATACATATATAATATATACATATATTATATAACATATATAATATATACATATATAATATATACATATATTATATAACATATATAATATATACATATATAATATATACATATATTATATAACATATATATTATATATAATATATACATATATTATATATCATATATATTATATATAATATATACATATATTATATAACATATATATTATATATAATATATACATATATTATATAACATATATATTATATATAATATATACATATATTATATAACATATATATTATATATAATATATACATATATTATATAACATATATATTATATATAATATATACATATATTATATAACATATATAATATATAATATATACATATATTATATAACATATATATTATATATAATATATACATATATTATATAACATATATATTATATATTATATATATATTATATATTTTATATATATATATATATATACACCATGGAATACTACTTAGCCATAAAAGGAAGGAAATAATGGCATTTACAGCAACCTGACTGGAATTGGAGACCATTATTCTAAGTGAAGTAACTCAGGAATGGAAAACCAAATATAGTATGTTCTCACATATAAGTAGAAGCTAAGGTATGCGGACACAAAGGCATAAGAATGATGCAATATACTTTGGGTGAAAGGGAGGTGAGGGATAAAAGACTACACATTGGGTAGAGTGTGCAATGCTTGGGTGACAGGTGCACCAAAATCTCAGAAATCACCATTAAAGAACTTATTCATGTAACCAAACACCAAATGTTTCCCAAAAACCTAATGAAATGATAAAATAAAATGTATGATTCTTACAGAGAAGATAAACATAATGTACACATTTTTTAAAAATAAAAACTGGGCAAAGGACATGGAAAAACACTTCTCAAAAGAAGACATACACGCCACCAGCAAGCGTGTAAAAAATGTGCAACATCGCTAACTGCTAGAGAAATATAGATCAAAACCACAATGAGATACCATCTCACAACCCTCAGAATGGCTATTAATAAAAAGTAAAAAATAAGAGATGTCAGTGAGGTTGCAGAAAAAAAAGGAACACACATTACTGCTAGTGAGAACATAAATGAGTTCAGCCACTGTGGAAAGCAGTTTGTACATATCTTGAAGAACTTATAACAGAAGTACCATTCAACCCAGCAATCCCATTATTGGGTATATACCCAAAGCAATATGAATTGTTCTGCCTTAAAGGCACATACATGCATATGTTCATTGTAGCACCTTTCGCAATACCAAAGACATGGAATCAACCTAGATGTCCATCAACAGTGGACTAGATGAAGAAAATGTGGTATATATACAACATGAAATACTACCCAGCCAAAGAAAAAAAAGGAGATTATGTCCTCTGAGGCTATGTGGATGCAGCTGGAGGCCATTATCCTACATGAATTAACAAAGGAAAAGAAAATCAAATACTGCAGATTCTCACTTATAAGTGGGAGCTAAACATTGGGTACATATGGACACAAAGAAGGGAACAATAGACATCAAGTGTCACTTGATGGTGTAGGGTGGGAGGAGGGTGAGGAATGAAAAACAATCAACCAGGTAGGATGCTCACTACCTGGGTGACAAAATTATTTGTACACCAAACCCCAGTGATATACAATCTACCCATGTAACAAGAATACACATGTACCCACTGAACCTAAAGTAAAAGTTGAAAGAAAAAAGTTCTTTTTTTATTTTATTTTTAATTTTATTATACTTGAAGTTTTAGGGTACATGCACACAAGATGCATGTTAGTTACATATGTATACATGTGCCATGTTGGTGTGCTGCACACAGTAACTCGTCATTTAACATTAGGTATATCTCCAAATGCTATCCCTCCCGCCTCCCCCACCCCATGACAGGCTCCGGTGTGTGATGTTCCCCTTCCTGTGTCCATGTGTTCTCATTGTTCAATTCCCACTTATGACTGAGAACATGTGGTGTTTGGTTTTTTGTCCTTGTGATAGTTTGCTGAGAATGATGGTTTCCAGCTTCATCCATGTCCCTACAAAGGACATGAACTCATCATTTTTTATGGCTGCATAGTATTCCATGGTGTATATGTGCCACATTTTCTTAATCCAGTCTACCACTGTTGGACATTTTGGTTGGTTCCAAGTCTTTGCTATTGTTAATAGTGCCGCAATAAACATACGTGTGCATGTGTCTTTATAGAAGCATGTTTTATAATCTTTTGGGTATATACCCAGCAATGGGATGGCTGTGTCAAATGGTATTTCTAGCTCTAGATCCCTGAGGAATCGCCACACTGACTTCCACAATGGTTGAACTAGTTTACAGTCCCACCAACAGTGTAAAAGTGTTCCTATTTCTCCACATCCTCTCCAGCACCTGTTGTTTCCCGACTTTTTCATGATCACCATTCTAACTGGTGTGAGATGGTATCTCATTGTGGTTTTGATTTGCATTTCTCTGATGGCCAGTGATGATGAGCATTTTTTCATGTGTCTTTTGGCTACATAAATGTCTTCTTTTCAGAAGTGTCTGTTCATATCCTTTGCCCACTTTTTGATGGAGTTGTTTGTTTTTTTCTTGCAAATTTGTTTGAGTTCATTGCAGATTCTGGATATTAGCCCTTTGTCAGATAAGCAGGTTGTGAAAATTTTCTCCCATTCTGTAGGTTGCCTGTTCACTCTGATGTTAGTTTCTTTTGCTGTGCAGAAGCTCTTTCATTGAATTAGGTCACATTTGTCGATTTTGACTTTTGTTGCCATTGCTTTTGGTGTTTCAGACATGCCGTCCTTGCCCATGCCTATGTCCTGAATGGCATTGTCTAGGTTCTCTTCTAGGGTTTTTATGTTTTTAAGTCTGACATTTAAGTCTTTAATCCATCTTGAATTAATTTTTGTATAAGGTGTAAGGAAGGGATCCAGTTTCAGCTTTCTACATATAGCTAACCAGTTTTCCCACCACAATTTATTAAATACAGAATCCTTTCCCCATTTCTTGTTTTTGTCAGGTTTGTCAAAGATCAGGTGGTTGTAGACATGCAGCATTATTTCTGAGGACTCTGTTCTGTTTCATTGGTCTATATCTCTGTTGTGGTACCAGTACCATGCTGTTTTGGTTACTGGAGCCTTGTAGTATAGTTTGAAGTCTGGTAGCGTGATGCCTCCAGCTTTGTTTTTTTGGCTTAGGATTGACTTGGCAATGTGGGCTCTTTGTTGGTTCCATATGAACTTTAAAGTAGTTTTTTCCAATTCTGTGAAGAAAGTCATTGGTAGCTTGATGCGGATGGCATTGAATCTATAAATTACCTTGGGCAGTATGGGCATTTTCACAATATTGATTCTTCCTATCCATGAGCATGGAATATTCTTCCATTTGTATCCTCTTTTATTTCACTGAGCACTGGTCTGTAGTTCTCCTTGAAGAGATCCTTCACATCTCTTATAAATTGGATTCCTAGGTATTTTATTCTCTTTGAAGCAATTGTGAATGGGAGTTCACTCATGATTTTGCTCTCTCTTTGTCTGTTATTGGTGTATAAGAATGCTAGTGATTTTTGCACATTGATTTTGCATCCTGAGACTTTGCTGAAGTTGCTTATCAGCTTAAGGAGATTTTGGGCTGAGACAATGGGATTTTCTAGATATGCAATCATGTCATCTGCAAACAGGGACAATTTGACTTCCTGTTTTCCTAATTGAATACCCTTTATTTCCTTCTCCTGCCTGATTGCCCTGGCCAGAACTTCCAACACTATGTTGAATAGGAGTGGTGAGAGAGGGCATCCCTGACTTGTGCCAGTTTTCAAAGTGAATGCTTCCAGTTTTTGCCTACTCAGTATGATCTTGGTTGTGGGTTTGTCATAGATAGCTCTTATTATTTTGAGATACATCCAATCAATACCTAATTTATTGAGAGTTTTTAGCATGAAGTGTTGTTGAATTTCGTCAAAGGCCTTTTCTGCATCTGTTGAGATAATCATGTGGTTTTTGTCTTTGGTTCTGTTTATATGCTGGATTACGTTTATTGATTTGCATATGTTGAACCAGCCTTGCATCCCAGGGATGAAGCCCACTTGATCATGGTGGATAAGTTTTTTGATGTGCTGCTAGATTCGGTTTGCCAGTATTTTATTGAGGATTTTTGCATCGATGTTCATCAAGGATATTGGTCTAATATTCTCTTTTTTTGTTGTGTCTCTGCCAGGCTTTGGTATCAGGATGATGCTGGCCTCATGAAATAAGTTAGGGAGGATTCCCTCTATTTCTATTGATTGGAATAGTTTCAGAAGGAATGGTACTAGCTCCTCCTTGTACCTCTGGTAGAATTCGGCTGTGAATCCATCTGGTCCTGGACTTTTTTTGGTTGGTAAGCTATTAATTAATGCCTCAATTTCAGTGCCTGTTATTGGTCTATTCAGAGATTCAACTTCTTCCTGGTTTAGTCTTCAGAGGGTGTATGTGTCCAGGAATTTATCCATTTCTTCTAGCTTTTCTAGTTTATTTGCGTAGAGGTGTTTATAGCATTCTCTGATGGTAGTTTGTATTTCTGTGGGATCGGTGGTGATGTCCCCTTTATCATATTTTATTGCATCTATGTGATTCTTCTCTCTTTTCTTCTTTATTAGTCTTGCTAGCGGTCTATCAATTTTGTTGATCCTTTCAAAAAACAGCTCCTGGATTCATTAATTTTTTGAAGGGTTTTTGTGTCTCTATTTCCTTCAGTTCTGCTCTGATCTTAGTTATTTCTTGCATTCTGCTAGCTTTTGAATGTGTTTGCTCTTACTTTTCTATTTCTTTTAATTTTGATGTTAGGGTGTCAATTTTGGATTTTCCTCCTTTCTCTTGTGGGCATTTAGTGCTATAAATTTCCCTCTGCATACTGCTTTGAATGTGCCCCAGAGATTCTGGTATGTTGTGTCTTTGTTCTCTTTGGTTTCAAAGAACATCTTTATTTCTGCCTTCATTTCGTTATGTACCCAGTAGTCATTCAGGATCAGGTTGTTCAGTTTCCATGTAGTTGAGTGGTTTTGAGTGAGTTTCTTAATCCTGAGTTGTAGTTTGATTGCACTGTGGTCTGATAGACAGTTTGTTATAATTTCTGTTCTTTTACATTTGCTAAGAGAGCTTTACTTCCAACTATGTGGTCAATTTTGGAATAGGTGTGGTGTGGTGCTGAAAAAAATGTATATTCTGTTGATTTGGGGTGGAGAGTTCTGTAGATGTCTATTAGGTCCACTTGGTGTAGAGCTGAGTTCAATTCCTGGGTATCCTTCTTAAACTTCTGTCTCGTTGATCTGTCTAATGTTGACACTGGAGTGTTAGAGTCTCCCAATATTAATGTGTGGGAGTCTAAGTCTCTTTGTGGATCACTCAGGACTTGCTTTATGAATCTGGGTGCTCCTGTGTTGGGTGCATATATAATTAGGATAGTTAGCTCTTCTTGTTGAACTGATCCCTTTACCATTATGCAATGACCTTCTTTGTCTCTTTTGATCTTTGTTGGTTTAAAGTCTGTTTTATCCCAGACTAGGATTGCAACCCCTGCCTTTTTTTGTTTTCCATTTGCTTCATAGATCTGCCTCCATCCTTTCATTTTTTTTTTTTTTTTGAGACGGAGTCTTGCTTTGTCGCCCAGGCTGGAGTGCAGTGGCGCGATCTCAGCTCACTGCAAGCTCCACCTCCCGGGTTCACGCCATTCTCCTGCCTCAGCCTCCCTAGTAGCTGGGACTACAGGCGCCCACTACCACGCCCGGCTAATTTTTTGTATTTTTAGTAGAGACGGGGTTTCACCGTGTTAGCCAGGATGGTCTCGATCTCCTGACCTCGTGATCCGCTCGCCTCGGCCTCCCAAAGTGCTGGGATTACAGGCGTGAGCCACTGCGCCCGGCCTCCATCCTTTCATTTTGAGCCTATGTGTGTGTCTGCACGTGAGATGGGTTTCCTGAATACAGCACACTGATGGGTCTTGACTCTTTATCCAGTTTGCCAGTCTGTGTCTTTTAATTGGAGCATTTAGTCCATTTACATTTAAAGTTAATATTGTTACATGTGAATTTGATCCTGTCATTATGATGTTAGCTGGTTATTTTGCTCCTTAGTTGATGCAGTTTCTTCCTAGTCTCAATGGTCTTTACATTTTGGCATGATTTTGCAGCAGCTGGTACCAGTTGTTCCTTTCCATGTTTAGTGCTTCCTTCAGGAGCTCTTTTAGGGCAGGCCTGATGGTGGCAAAATCTCTCAGCATTTGCTTGTCTGTAAAGTATTTTATTTCTCCTTCACTTATGAAGCTTAGTTGGGCTGGATATGAAATTCTGGGTTGAAAATTCTTTTCTTTAAGAATGTTGAATATAGGCCCCCACTCTTTTCTGGCTTATAGAGTTTCTGCCAAGAGATCCGCTATTTGTCTGATGGGCTTCCCCTTGTGGGTAAACCGACGTTTCTCTCTGGCTGCCCTTAACATTTTTTCCTTCATTTCAACTTTGGTGAATCTGACAATTATGTGTCTTGGAGTTGCTCTTCTCGAGGAGCATCTTTGTGGCATTCTCTGTATTTCCTGAATCTGAACGTTGGCCTGCCTTGCTAGATTGGGGAAGTTGTCCTGGATAATATCCTGCAGAGTGTTTTCCAACTTGGTTCCATTCTCCCTGTCACTTTCAGGTACACCAATCAGACGCAGATTTGGTCTTTTCACATAGTCCCATATTTCTTGGAGGGTTTGTTCATTTCTTTTTATTCTTTTTTCTCTAAACTTCCCTTCTCGCTTCATTTCACTCATTTCATCTTCCATCACTGATACCCTTTCTTCCAGTTGATCGCATCGGCTCCTGAGTCTTCTGCATTTTTCACGTAGTTCTTGAGCCTTGGCTTTCAGCTCCATCAGCTCCTTTAAGCACTTCTCTGTATTGGTTATTCTAGTTATACATTCGTCTAAATTTTTTTGAAAGTTTTCAACTTCTTTGCCTTTGGTTTCAGTTTCCTCCTGTAGCTCAGAGTAGTTTGATCATCTGAAGCCTTTTTCTCTCAACTCGTCAAAGTCATTCTCTGTCCAGCTTTGTTACATTGCTGGTGAGGAACTGCATTCCTTTGGAGGAGGAGAGGTGCTCTGCTTTTTAGAGTTTCCAGTTTTTCTGCTCTGTTTTTCCCCATCTTTGTGATTTTATCTACTTTTGGTCCTTGATGATGGTGATGTACAGATGGGTTTTTGGTGTGGATGTCCTTTCTGTTTGTTAGTTTTCCTTCTAACAGACAGGACCCTCAGCTGCAGGTCTGTTGGAGTTTGCTAGAGGTCCACTCCAGACCCTGTTTGCTTGGGTATCAGCAGTGGTGTCTGCAGAACCATGGATTTTCATGAACTGCAAATGCTGCTGTCTGATCGTTCCTCTGGAAGTTTTGTCTCAGAGGAGTACCCAGCCGTGTGAGGTGTCATTCTGCCCTTACTGGGGGATGCCTCCCAGTTAGGCTGCTCAGGGGTTACAGGTCAGGGACCCACTTGAGGAGGCAGTCTGCCCATTCTGAGATCTCCAGCTACGTGCTGGGAGAGCCACTGCTCTCTTCAATGCAGTCAGACAGGGACATTTAAGTCTGCAGAAGTTACTGCTGTCTTTTTGTTTGTCTGTGCCCTGCCCCCCAGAGGTGGAGCCTGCAGAGGCAGGCAGGCCTCCTTGAGCTGTGGTGGGCTCCACCCAGTTCGAGCTTCCCAGCTGCTTTGTTTACCTAAGCGAGCCTGGGCAATGGTAGGCACCCTTCCCCCAGCCTCACTGCCACCTTGCATTTTGATCTCAGACTGCTGTGCTAGCAATCAGCGAGACTCTGTGGGCATAGGACCCTCTGAGCCATGTGCGGGATATAATCTCCTGGTGCGCCGTTTCCTAAGCCCATCGGAAAAGCACAGTATTTGGGTGGGAGTGGCCCGATTTTCCAGGTGCGGTCTGTCACCCCTTTCCTTGACCAGGAAAGGGAACTCCCTGACCCCTTGGGCTTCCCACGTGAGGCAATGCCTCGCCCTGCTTTGGCTCACGCACGGTGTGCTGCACCCACTGTCCTGCGCCCACTGTCTGGCACTCCCTAGTGAGATGAACCTGGTACCTCAGATGGAAATGCAGAAATCACCCGTCTTCTGCGTCACTCATGCTGGGAGTTGCATACTGGAGCTGTTCCTATTCAGCCATCTTGGCTCCTCTGACTCAACTCACTTTTCTATATGCTGATTTCTAACGGATTCTTCAAATCACTTTTCCCAAAAACCCATGCCAACAGACTTCCAGGTAGGTTCTGCCAAATGGAGGCAACCAGAGGTAGATTTGAAAATAGAAAGAGGGAAAAGGGACTTTCTTTTTTTCCATTTCCTATTAACATATCCAGTGCCTTCTTTCTCCACTCCTAGTACCAGCCTCACTGCGTCACCTAAAAGCAGCTGCTGAGTCATCTTCCCTGGATAATCAGAGTATAAGCTCCCTCATCAGTTGAGCTGTATCCCCTAGACCACCTTAATACTCATTGAGCCACAACCCCTTCAGTGGTCCTGGCATCCTTTAACTTGCATTACCCTCCTCAGAGGTTCAAGCACCTACCATGCCATGTCTCCTTCTCAAAAGTCCAAGCACCAGTTGTTCAAAACTTCCCTCCATAGATCTTTTTATTCCCCCCGTCCTAGCTATTTCCTGCAGCCATTAATATCTAGGTTACTCTGGTTACCTCACTTGTGCTCTTTCAGCCTTCCAACACTTGTATAACCAACTCCCACCTGCCTGAAATACATAATACAGCTTTTCTGTTTTCCTGACAAGACCCTATAATTTTCATAGCACTTTTTCTGTCCTTCTACTATTGCACTCATGATATTCTTGTACTGTACATCTGTATCTCTCTCTTTTACATATAATGTGTGATTGGGGTATATTTTTTGAAAGAATGATAAGTAAATAATCAAATAAAAGAGATTTTGTAACCAGTCTTTCTAGAGTAATCTTGTGCTGAGAAAGAATAAGACTCTAGTTAGAGGTATGAAGGGAGAAGATAACACTAAAGATAGATAAATGAAAGCATTAATGTAAATGTTAATTTTCTAATATTATTTCCTATGAAATACAATACCACCTGTATTTAAGCCCAGTTGCTTGCTATAATTTTTTTCTGACAAGAAATAAAGCAAAAAAAGTAGGCAGAGAATAAACAATATTATTCATCTCTTGAGGGGAAAAAATATTTACAAAGTGGCCCACTATTACATAATGGCAGCCAACAAATACATAAATACTGTATATCAATCACTCCTCTGGGCATAGGGAAAATTTGCTTAAATGTAGAGATGGTCATTTTCCTTAAGGAGCTTATTTATGTAGCTGAAGAGCTAGTAGAAGGAGAATCAGGTTGGGGGTCCAAAGACATGACTTTGGCCAAATCATCTCTCCCCTCTGAATGTCAGTTTCTTGATTGATTACACAAAAGGGGGTAGACTAGGAGCTCCAAATGACCTCGCTAGCTCAAATAGACTGTGGTTTTACCTTTGCATGAGGAAAAGGGGATATGGTCATTAATTAGTTTTGAAATAGGGATCTCACACAGTTCAAAACACAAGAAAAATCATGTTCATTCTCTACCTATAAACTAGACAGTATCAGATACAAGCTAGCAACTCAAGACTGAATGATGGTGTGGACAGTTGAGTGGGGAGAGAGCCCCCATCTTTCCTAGATGGGTGTGTAGGTGAATGTCTAATTTTCCCATGGAGATGACACTCCCGTTTGAGATCTGAAATTTTCCCATTCTCCTCCCCATGCCACAGCATAATTTCCCAAGCACAACTAAAGAATCAGGTAAAATATTTGCTCTCTGTGAGCTACTCACCAAGCCACGTGATGGGAATCTAGTCTTCCACTCCATTTGTAAGACAACTGGCTTCCCAGAAGGTCCTTCTTTACTACCTCATGGGTTGCCTGGGTCAGTAGTCAAATAGACCTGTTGCAGTCTAACGTAGTGGGTGAAGCCAAGACTTATGCATGGAAGTAACTAGTAAACAAGCTTAACATATTTTCATTAATTCACCCAACGTGTGTTTATTGAGCACCTACTATGTGAATAAGAAAGTCACTGTCCCTGCTCTCATAGATGTGATTTTGGGTGACTAATTTAAAAAAGTAACCAAATATATAAATAAAATATTTATAAATAATAAGGTCTATGAAGCAAATAAGGTATAAGAACATAATATGAAAGCTACATTAAATAGTAATAATCAAGGAAAGAGTCTCTGAAGAAGTGACAGTTGTTCTAAAATTCAAAGTATGAGAGTCAGCCATAATTAAAATGGTTGACTAGTCTGGGCAGAAAAAAAAATCATATGCAAAGGCCTTGTAGTAGAAAGTAGCTTGATAGTTTGAGAGAAAGGCAGCATGGCTGAAACATAGCAGATCACAAGGAGAGTGGTGGGTCATGAAGTTAGTGAGATAAGCAGGAACCAGAATATGTAGGGGCTTTTTTGTTTGCTCTTCTTGTTGTTTAGTTTTTTTAATTTTTAATTTTTGTGGGTAGATAGTAGGTGATATTGATGGGGTACATGAGATGTTTTGAAAGAGGCATGCAATGTGTAATAATGACATCATAGAAAATGGATTATCCATTCCTTTAAGCACTTATCCTTTGTGCTACAAACAATCTAATTATACTCTTTTAGTTATTTTTAAATGTACAATTAAATTATTATTCACTATAGTCACTGATATGGTGTGGCTCTCTGTCCCAACCCAGATCTCATTTCAAATTGTAATCCCCACATGTCAAGAGAGGAACTTATAATCCTCGCTTGTTGAGGAAGGGAAGTGATTGAATTATGGGGGTGGTTTCTCTCATGCCGTTCTCATGATAGTGAGTGAATTCTCATGAGATCTGATGGTTTTATAAATAATAGCTTATCCTGCACTCTCATATGTTCTCTCTTTTTCTCACCTGCTGCCACATAAGATGTGCCTGCTTCCTCTTCTGCCATGATTGTAAGTTTTCTGATGCCTCCCCAGGCACTGTGGAACTGTGAGTTAATTAAACCTTTCTTTATAAATTACCCAGTCTCATTAAAAAAATGTGGAACATATACACCATGGAATACTATGCAGTCATAAAAAAGGAAGAGTTCATGTCCTTTGTAGGGACATGGATGAAGCTGGAAACCATCATTCTCAGCAAACTATCGCAAGGACAAAAAACCAAACACCGCATGTTCTCACTCATAGGTGGTAACTGAACAATGAGAACACATGGGCACAGGAAGGGGAACATCACACACAGGGACTGTTGTGGAGTGGGGGGAGGGGGGAGGGATAGCAGTAGGAGATATACCTAATGCTAAATGATGAGTTAATGGGTGCAGCACACCAACATGGCACATGTATACATATGTAACAAACCTGCACGTTGTGCACATGTACCCTAAAACTTAAAGTATAATAATTATTAAAGAAAAAGAAAAAAAAAAGAATCGTCCAAAAGATTAAAATAATTTTGAAAGGGGCTTAAGGCATAAAAAGAGGTGTGGAAAATCAGCCCCAGTAGGAGCCAATTAATTACTAATACACAGTGGAAACCATGCTCCACATTTTTTTTTTAATCTGAAGACATGGTAAGCTATGGGTAGATTTTTAAACATTACATATGAACTGATAACTAGATTATGAAATGTAATAAAGTGCCAGAATACCCAAAAAAATAAACAAATATATAAATTACCCAGTCTCAGAGAAGTTATTTATAGCAATGTGAAAATGGACTAATATCATCACCCTATTGTGATATCAAATACTAGGACCTATTCATTCTTACTTTTTTTTTTACCCATTAAACATCCTCCCCCCCCAAAGCACTCCAACTATTCTTCCCAATCTTTGATAGCAATCCTTCTACTCTCTATCTCCATGAGTTCAATTGTTTTGATTTTATCTCCCACAAATAAGTGAGAACATGTAATGTTCGCTATTCTGTGACTGGCTTACTTCACTTAAAATAATGACCTCCAGTCTTACCCACGTTGTTGCAAATGACAGAATCTCATTCTTTTTATGACTGAATAGTATTCCATTGTTTATAAGTACCATATTTTCTTTATCCATATGTCTGTTGATGGACACGTTGGTTGCTTCAAAACCCAGCTTTTGGGAACACTGCTGCAACAAACATGGGAGTGCAGATATCTTTTCAACATATTGATTTCCTTTCTTTTGGGTACATAACAAGCAATGGGATTGCTGGATCATATAATGGCTCAATTTTTAAGTTTATAAGGAATCTCTAAACTGTTCTTCATAGTGGTTATACTAATTACATTCCCACCACAGTGTACAAGGTTTCCCTTTTCTCTGCATCCACACCAGCATTTGTTATTGCTGTTTCTTGGGTGTAAGCCATTTTAAGTGGGGGAAAATATCTCACTATAATCTTGATTTGTATTATCTGAGGGCCAATGATGTTGAGCACCTTTTCATATGCCTGTTTGTCATTTGTAAGTCTTCTTTTGAGAAGTGTCTGTTAAAATCTTTTGCACATCTTTAATCAGATTATTAGATTTTTTCCTATAGCGTTGTTTTAGTTCCTTATATGTTATGGTTATTAATCCCTTGTCAGATGCAGATAGGTACTTTGCAAATATTTTCTTCCATTCTGTGGGTTGGATCTTCACTTTGTTGATTGTTCCTTTGCTGTGCAGAAGCTTTTTACTTAACATGATCCCATTTGTCCATTTTTGCTTTGAATGCTTGTGCTTGCGGGGTTTTACTCGAGAAAATTTTGTCCAGAAAAATATCCTGAAGAGTTTCCCCAATGTGTTTTTGTAGCAGTTTTATAGTTGGAAGTCTTCCATTTAAGCCTTTAATCCATTTTGATTTGATTTTTGTATATGGGCTATTAGTCCATTCTCATGCTGCTATGAAGAAACACCCAAGACTGAGTAATTTATAAAGAAAAGAGGTTTAATTGACTCATATTTCCACAGGGCTGCAAACTCCTCAGAAAACTTACAATCATGGCAGAGGGCACTTCTTCACAGAGTGTCGGAAGAGAGAATGAGTGCCAGCAGGGGAAATGCCAGACACTTATAAAACCATCAGATCTCATGAGACTCACTCACTATCATTACAACGCATGGGGGAGCTCAGAGAGGGGTCAAGATGGCTGGATAGAAACAACTCCAGTCTGCAGCTCCCAGCGAGACCAACACAAAAGGTGGGTGATTTCTGCATTTCCAACTGAGGTACCCAGTTCATCTCATTGGGACTGGTTAGGCAGTGGGTGCAACCCACAGAGAGTGAGCAGAAGCAGGCTAGGGTGTTGCTTCACCCGGGAAGTGCAAGGAGCCGGGAGACCTCCTTCCCCTAGCAAAGGGAAGTGGTGAGGAACTGTGCTATGCACTCTGGGTACTACACTTTTCCCACAGATATTTCCAGTCTTCAGATCAGGAGATTCCTTCGTGAGCCTACACCACCAGGGCCCTGGGTTTCAAGCACCAAACTGGGCAGCTGCTTGGGCAGGCACTGAGCTAGCTGCAGGATTTTTTTTTGTACTCCAGCAGCACCTGGAACCCCAGCAAGTTGGGAGAACCAACCACTCCCTTGGAAAGGAGGCTGAAGCAAGGGAGCCAAGGGGTCTCACTAAGCAGGTTCCACTTCCATGGATCCCAGCAAGCTAAGAACCATTGCCTTAAAATTTTCACTGCCAGTACAGCAGTCGGGAGTCAACCTGGGTTGATTGAATTTGGTGGGGGGAGTGGCAACTGCCATTGCTGAGATTTTAGTAGGCAGTTTTCTCCCTTGACAGTGCTAAGGAGGCTGTCAGGTTTAGACTGCACAGAATTCACCACAGAATGGCAAAGTGGCTGTGGCCAGACTCATTCTCTAGACTCCTGCTCACTGGAGAGGGAATCTCTGCAGGAAATGTAGCAGCCCCAGTCAGAGGTTTACAGATAAAACTCTCATCTCCGTGGGACGGAGCATCTGGGGAGGGGCGGCTGCAGTTGCAGCTTCAGCAGACTTAATCTTTCCTGCTTGCAGGCTCTGAAAAAAGCAACTGATCCTGGCAAAGGGGATTCTCCCAGCACAGTGCACCAGGCCCACTAAGGAACAGACTACCTCCTCAGGTGGGTCCCTGAACCCATGCTTCGTGACTGGGAGAGACCTCCCAATAAGGGTCGACGGACACCTCACACAGGGGAGCTCTGGCTGGCATCAGGCCGGTGCCCCTTTGAGATGAATCTCCCAGAGGAAGGAGCAGGCAGCAATCTTGGCTGTTCTGCAGCCTCCACTGGTGATACCCAGGAGAACAGTGTCTGGAGTGGACCTCAGCAAACTGCAGCAGATTTGGAGAAGAGGGGTTTGACTGTTATAGGACAAACTAACAAACATAAAGCAAAAACAACAACAACAACAACAACAAAAAGACCCCACACACACACACAAAAAAAAAGCCTTCCAAAGGTCATCAGCCTCAAAGATGAAAGGTAGATAAACCCACAAAGATGAGGAAAAACCAGCACAAAGAAGCTAAAAATTCCAAAAGCCAGAATGCCTCTTCTCCTCCAAATGATTGCAACACCTCTCCAGCAAGGGCACAAAACTGGAGGAAGAATGAGATTGATGGATTGACAGAAGTAGGCTTCAGAAGGTGGGTAATAACAAACTCCTCTGAGATAAAGGAGCAGGTTCTAACCCAATGCAAGAAAGCTAAGAACCTTGATAAAAAGTTACAGGAACTGCTAACTAGAATAGCCAGTTTAAAGAGGAACATAAATGACCTGATGGAGCTGAAAAACACAGCATGAGAAGTTTATGAAGCATACACAAGTATCAATAGGCAAGTAGACCTAGTAGAAGAAAGGACATCAGAGACTGAAGACCACCTTGTTGAAATAAGGCATGCAGAAAAGCTTAGAGGGAAACGAATAAAAAGGAAAAAACAAAGCCTCCATGAAATATGGGACTATGTAAAAGACAATACCTGTGATTGATTGGTGTACCTGAAAGTGATGGAGAGGATGAATCCAAGTTGAAAAACACAGTTTAGGATATCACCCAGGAGAACTTCCCCAACCTAGCAAGGTAGGCCAACAAGAAATTCAGGAAATACAGAGAATACCACTAAGATACTCCACAAGAAGATCAACAGCAAGATACATAATCATCAGATTCTGCAAGGCTGAAATGAAGGAAAAATGTTAAGGGCAACCAAAGAGAACTTTCAGGTCGCCTGCACAGGGAAGCCCATCAGACTAACAATAGAATTCTCAGCAGAAATCCCACAAGCCAGAAGAGAGTGGGGGCCAATATTCAACATTCTTAAAGAAAAGAATTTTCAAACCAGAATTTCATATCCAACCAAACTAAGCTTCATAAGCAAAGGAGAAACAAAATCCTTTCCAGACAAGCAAATGCTAAGGGATTTTGTCTCCACCAGGCCTGACTTGAATCCGCTCCTGAAGGAAGCACTAAATATGGAAAGAAAAAACTGGTACCAGCTACTGCAAAAACACACCAAAATATAAAGCCTAATGATACTATGAAGAAACTACATCAACTAATGTGCAAAATAACCAGATAGCCTCATGATGGCAGGATCAAATTCACACATAAAAATATTAACCTTAGATGTAAATAAGCTGAATGCCCCAATTAAAAGACACAGACTGGAAAATTAGATGAAGAGTCAAGACCCATAGTCGTGTTGTATTCAGGAGATACATTTTACGTGCAAAGACACACGTAGTCTCAAAATAAAGCTACGGAGGAATATTTACCAAACAAATGGAAAGTTCAAAAAAACACCAGTGGCTGCAATCCTAGTCTCTGATAAAACAGAATTTAAACCAACAAAAGTCAAAAAAGACAAAGAAGGGCATTACATAATGGTAAGGGGATCAATGCAACAAGAAGAGCTAACTATCCTAAATATATATGCACCCAATACAGGAGAACCCAGATTCATAAAACAAGTTCTTAGGGACCTACACAGAGATTTAGACTCCAACACAATAATAGTGGGAGACTTTCACACCCCACTGTCAGTATTAAACAGATCAATGAGAAATAAAATTAACAAGGATATTAAGGACTTGAACTCAGCTCTAGATCAAGTGGACCTAAAAGACATCTACAAAACTCTCCATCCCAAATCAACAGAATACACATTCTTCTCTGTGTCATGGCACTTATTTTCAAATCAACCACATAAATGAGAGTAAAACACTCCTCAGCAAATGTAAAAGGACGGAAATCATAACAGTCTCTCACACCACAGTGCAATCAAATTAGAACTCAGGATTAAGAAACTCACTCAAAACCAAACAACAACATGGAAATTGAACAACCTGCTCCTGGATGACTCCTGGATAAATAATGAAATGAAGGCAGAAATCAAGATGTTCTTTGAAATCAATGAGAACAAAGACACAACGTACCAGAATCTCTGGGACACATTTAAAGCAGTCTGTAGAAGGAAATTTGTAGTACTAAATGCCCACATTGGAAAGCTAGAAAGATATAAAATGGACACCCTAACATCACCATTAAAAGAGCTATAGAGGCAAAAGCAAACTAATCCAAAAGCTAGCAGAAGACAAGAAATAAGTAAGATCAGAGCAGAACTGAAGAAGATGGAGATGCGAAAAATCCTTCAAAAAAATCAATGAATCCAGCAGCTGTTATTTTTCAATTAACAAAATAGGTAGAACACTGGCTAGATTAATAAAAAAAAAGAAGAGAAGAATAACATAGACACATTAAATAAATGATAAAGGGGATATCACCACTGATTCCACAGAAAACCAAATACCACCAGAGAATACTAGAAATACCTCTACACAAATAAAGCAGAAAATCTAGGAGAAATTGATAAATTCCAGGACCCATACACCCTCCCAATATTAGACTAAGAAAAAGTCAAATCCCCAAATAGACCAATAATAATTCTGAAATTGAGGCAGTAATTAATATCCTGCTAACCAAAAAAAAGCCCATGACCAGGCAGATTCAAAACTGAATTCTGCCAGAGGTACAAAGAGAAGCTGGTACTATTCCTTCTGAAACTATTCCAAACAACAGAAAAAGAGGGACTCCTCCCTAACTCATTCTATGAGGCCAGCATCATCCTGATACCAAAACCTGGCAGAGACACAGCAAAAAAAGAAAATTTCAGGCCAATATTCCTGACCAATATCTATGTGAAAATCCTCAATAAAATACTGCCAAACCAAATACAGCACCACATCAAAAAGCGTATCCACCACCATCAAGGCGGCTCTGTCCCTGGAATGCAAGACTGGTTCAACATACACAAATGAAAAAATTTGCATATTCAATCATAGAAACAGAACCAATGACAAAAACCACGTGATTATCTCAATAGATGTAGAAAAGGCCTTCAATATAATTCAACATTGCTCCATGTTGAAAACCTTGATAAACTAGTTATTGATGGAACATATTTCAAATTAGTTAGAAGTATTTACGACAAACCCATAGCCAACATCATACTGAATGGGCAAAATCTGGAAGCATTTCCTTTGAAAACTGGCATGAGACAAAGAAGCCCTCTCTCACCACTCCTATTCAACATACTATTGGAAATTTTGGCCAGGCCAATCAGGAAAGAGAAAGATATAAAGGGTATTCACATACAAAGAGAGGAAGTCAAATTGTCTGTTTGCAGATGACATGATTCTATATTGAGAAAACCCCATTGTCTCAGCCCAAAGACTCCTTAAGCTGATAAGCAACTTCAGAAAGTCTCAGGATACAAAATCAATGTGCAAAACTCACAAGCATTGCTATACACCAACAATAGGCAAGCAGAGAGCCAAATCATGAATGAACTCCCATTCACAATTGCTACAAAGAGAATAAAATACCTAGGAAAACAGATTACTAGACACGTGAAGGACCTTTTCAAGGAGAACTACAAACCACTGCTCAATGAAATAAAAGAGGACAAAAACAAATGGGAAAAACTCCATGTTCAAGGATAGGAAGAATCAATATCGTCAAAATGACCACACAGCCCAAAGTAATTTAGAGATTCAATGCTATTGCCATCAAGCTACCATTGACTTTCATCACAGAACTAGGAAAAACTACTTTAAATTTCATATGAAACCAAAAAAAGAGCCTGCATAGGCAAGACAATCCTAAGCAAAAAGAGCAAAGCTGAAGACATCATGCTATCTGACTTCAAATTATACTACAAGGCTACAGTAACTAAAACAGCATGATACAGATACCAAAACAGATATATAGACCAATGGAACAGAACACAGACCTCAGAAATAACACCACACATCTACAACCATTTGATCTTGGACAAATCTGACAAAAACAAGCAATGGGAGAAGGATACCCTATTTAATAAATGGTGCTGGGAAAACTGGTTAGCCATATGCAGACAAGCAAAACTGGATCCCTTCCTTACACCTTATACAAAAAATAACTCAACATGGATTAAAGACTAAAATGTAAAACCCAAAACCATAAAAACCCTAGAGGAAAACCTAGGCAAAACCATTCAGGACATTGGCATTGACAAAGACTTCATGACTAAAACACCAAAAGCAATTGCAACAAAAGTGAAAATTGACAAATGGGATCCAATCAAACTAAAGACCTTCTGCACAGCAAAAGAAACTACCATCAGAGTGAACAGGCAACCTACAGAATGGGAGAAAATTTTTGCAATCTACCCATCTGATGAAAGTCTAATATCCAGAATCTACAAGAAACTTAAACAAATTTACAAGAAAAAAATAAACAACCCCTGTAAAAAGTGGGTGAAGTATATGAACAGACACTTCTCAAAACAAGACATTTATGCAGCCAACAGACATATGAAAAAAAGCTCGTCATCACTGGTCATTAGATAAATGCAAATCAAACCAAAATGAGATACCATCTCATGCCAGTTAGAATGGCGATTATTAAAAAGTCAGGAAACAACAGAGGCTGGCAATGCTATGGGGAAATACAAATGCTTTTACACTGTTGCTGGGAGTGTAAATTAGTTCAACCATTGTGGAAAACAGTGTGGCAATTCCCCAAGGATTTAGAACAAGAAATACCATTTGACCCAGCAATCCCATTACTGGGTATATACTCAAAGGATTATAAATCATTCTACTATAAAGACACATGCACACGTATGTTTACTGCAGCACTATTTAAAATAGCAAAGACTTGGAACTATCCCAAATGGCAGTCAATGATAGACCAGATAAAGAAAATGTGGCACATATACACCATGGAATACTATGCAGCCATAAAAAAGAATGAATTCATGACCTTTGCAGGGACATGGATGAAGCTGGAAACCATCATTCTCAGAAAACTAACACAGGAACAGAAAAAGAAACATTGCATGTTCTCACTCATAAGAGTGAGTTGAAAAATGAGAACACATGGACAGAGGGAGGGAATATCACACACTGGGGCCTGTTGGGGGATGGGGAACAAGGAGAGGGAGAGCATTAAGAAAAATACCTAATGCATGCAGGGCTTAAAACCTAGATGACAGGTTGATAGGTACAGCAAACCACCACAGCACATGTATACCTATGTAACAAACCTGTACTTTCTGCATCTGTATCCTAGAACTGAAGTAAATTTTTTTAACTGCAAAAAAAAAAGAAACTTTAGCACACAATTCTCCCTGAGGCAGCCAATTTAACCAAAAGAAATAACAAGAATTCACCATAGTCCTCAATAAGAGGCCACAATTCTTTTTTGTTTGTTTGATTGTTTCATTCTGTTTTTTTCACTGAGTTCCTTTTGAGCTGATTCATACCTGCTCACTCCTAGGCCTCTCCATTATCACATCTTTTATGTCTAGAACTTGAGTTTCTCTCGGTCTTACCTACCTATAGGGAGTCACCTAATGATAATAACCCATGGTACATCAGCTCTTGTCCATACCTGTGTAATGCAAGACCTCAGACCCCTGAAAACTAATTCGAAGTATTTCTGGGAGTCCATGGGGCGTCTCACATGTGTTTACCACCAATGTTCACACAGTTTGGGTATCTAATTCTGTAATTAGGGTCATTTTATCTTTGCCAGCTTTGAAATGTTTTTTAAAAAACAATGTAGAAATATATGTTTAAGTATGCAAACTTCAATCATTGTTACTTTTAATATTCATTAAATTTAATATTTTAATATTACATTTGAAAGCAATTTGTGGGTTGTACTTTCTCATTTCATAAGAATTGCCAAGTGCATATGATGATTACCTAGAAATCACAGCCAATTGCAAATTAAAGGAGTTATAGCCAAATAATTTCAAAAGCAACATTTTTTAAATTTTTTGTAATTTTTTGCAGCAAGAAAAGTTCTATTTTGTAGGTACTGTGGGTATATTTTATTATGTTAAATATGAGGATAAGTGGGGCCTTCAAAAGCCTAAGGTCTATGAAGGTTTATAAGTATCCCTACCCACCAGTAACACCCATTGCTCTTAAAGCCACTTGCCAGAAGCACCTCCCCACTGTTGCCAGTGCTATCTGTAAGAGAGCTGTTTACAGGTGGCCCCAAAGCTGTAAGCTCTCTATGTCCCAAAGCGTTTTTGGATTCCCTTGTGTTGTCAGGGCACCAAAATCATGCTTTTTGGAATATGGGTGTGGTGACAAAATCTCTTCTCATTGCTCTGAATCATCTTTACTTGTGCTCCAGATTCTTTCAGACTCCCTTGATTAAGCTGTTCCTTCTACCTTCATAGAGGCACGGGGCCTAATGCTGAGAAAAGTAAACAAAAAGTATTTATATAGTCCACGGTTTAGCTGGCTTTCTTCTCAATGCTAGATACCAGCATATACCTATTTTCTCATTCTCCTTCACTAAAAAACACAAACAAAATTAGGGGATTTTAAGATAAATTAAGACAAATCACCTGAAGGCCTGGCACACTAGTTCATCAGAGAAGCCGAACCCTGCATGAATAACAATTTAGGCTGAAGATGGCTACCACCACAGGTCTTTCAGAGGACAAAGTATTGCTTTCGATGCATACCAGTCTTTGTTTTTCTCCTGCCACTGGATTTCTGAAGAGGTGTTAGAGACCTCAATATATGATATAGATTACTTCTATTCTATAAGTGAAAGGTCACTCTGGGTTAGGGTCAGCTTCATAGAGGCACTGGGCCTAAGCCTGAGAAAAGTAAATAAACAGTATTTGTACAGCCCATTATTGTCTACAAGGAACTTTCACATACATTATCTCATTTGATCATCATAATAACCCTACACAGTAGGTATTGCCATTATTCCCTTTTAACAAAAGAAGAAACAGAAACTCAAAAGAGATAAAATGACAGTCCAAGTTTTCTCAACTGATATAGGAAAAAGATGGAATTTGAATATAGGTCCTCTGACTCCAAAGCCCTTGAGTTATTTTCATGACATGCTTTGTGTTGGTATAAAAGCATCATTATTGTTTATTAACCTCTAGTTAGTTCCATAGTTTTCAAATCTAAGTGTGCATTAGAATCATGTAAATAACTTTAATAAGTGTTATAAAAAACAGATTTCTGGGCACCAGCTGGAGCTATTAATTGAGTAGGTACATGTGGGGCCTAAGAATTTGCATTTTCAGCAAGTTCCCAGGTGATGGTGATGCTCCTTGTCTGGGGACTACGCTTTGAAAACCACTGATCTAAGCCCAGGGGCTCTGAATGCAGTATCTATTGCTTTCCACACCACAGAAAAATGAATATCAACCCAAAGACAAGATAAGCAGGGCAGGACTGTTCAGATAGTAAATATATTTTGCTCCACCATTTTAATGAATTCTTAAACATCAGAGTTCAAAATTAGCCTTTAAGATTATTATGAAGGAAGATTGTTGTGAATAATAAAAGAATATTTAATAGACCAGAGACAAACACATTCAGATATACTACAATACAATACGCCTGCTGCCAAGTACTAAGGGAATGCAAAAAGAATAGACTAACTCCAGGTGGTGGCTGGAAGGCTTCAAGGAGAAGATAACTTCTAAACTGGACCAATAGAATGGACAAGAAAATAAACACTTGAAAAAGCTTTGCATGTAAACATATTTATCTTAGTATTAACTATAATAGGCAGAAATTGAAGAATATATGAACGTATAATAATAGAATATTAGTGTATAGCTGCTAAATGAGTTATTATACAACCATTAAAAAGAATAATTGTAAAGGCTGTAGCAAAACAAAAGATGCATTCATATGATGTTAAGAGCTGATGATATAGAATATAGTAGAAAGATTACTCAACAAAAAATAGCATCTCCTCAATTATCCATGCATAAATTGTCCATGGCATATTGTTGAATTGCAAGCTGGCTTCCAACATATTTTCTGGGATATCTCACCTTATTATCAATCAACACATGAAAACAAACATGCAGCAGGAGGTACAAAAGTTTTTGATCAGGCCAGAGTTGTGAGGGGAACACAGAAAGGAGGAACATAAGTCTTTCCTTTGAAAAGTTTATAGTCAAGTTAGGGGTCTAATATAAATCAACGGGTAAAAATGTGCCAATCACCAATGAAATAGTAAAGGCCATAAGTACTAAAGAGACAGTAAGGACGCTGACATGATCTGGAGATGATCTAGAGAAGGCTAAGTCTAAAGGGTGGGTGAGATTTACATTAGAGAAATGGTGGAACAGTGTGAGCAAAGATACACTGGAATCTTCAGGGACAAGTAAAGAGAATGTTCTGACTAAAGACACATGAGAAATAAAGCTGGAAATGAAGGCAGGGACCAGACTACAGAGAATCTTGAGTTCCAGGCTTACAATTCCAAGACTTTGTCTATACATATTAGGAAGGTATGAGTGGCCTTTGAGAAGAAGGTGCCAGGATGAAAGCTTTTTTTCAGAAAAATTTTAACTTACAAAATGTACAAGATAGGTTACAGGGTATAAAAATGGAGGTAGGGAGATCAGGAAGAAAGTCTTTGCAATAACCTAAGTGTGACCAGTAGGAGAATTTCTTTAATCAAACTTCCACATTGATAAATACTTTATTCGGCACTATTCACAATAGCAAAGACTTGGAACGAACCCAAATGTCCAACAATGATAGACCGGATTAAGAAAATGTGGTATATATACACCATGGAATACTATGCAGCCATAAAAAAGAATGAGTTCATGTCCTTTGTAGGGACATGGATGAAGCTAGAAACCATCATTCTCAGCAAACTATCGCAAGGATAAAAAACCAAACACTGCATGTTCTCACTCATAGGTGAGAATTGAACAATGAGAACACTTGGACACAGGAAGGGGAACATCACACCACGGGAACTGTTGTGGGGTGAGGGGAGGGGGGAGGGATAGCATTAGGAGATATACCTAATGTAAATGACGAGTTACTGTGTGCAGCACACCAACATGGCACACGTATACATAAGTAACAAACCTGCACGTTGTGCACATGTACCCTAAAACTTAAAGCATAACAACAAAAAAAGATTTAAAAAAGATTAGAAAACAAAGATAAGAAGCTGTTTTTTTGTGGCTTTCTGACTATCTCTGTTTCCAAAACTACTATTTTCTTACTGCATTTATAGTAGACATGGGTTCCATTTTCCAGTGGGTAAACAGATCATGTTTCTTTGCCTCTCCCATGTCTGGTGCTCAAATTCATTGTGTAACCAACATTTGTAGCTATTCAGGAGAAAGGGAATTCTGACCTCATCAAGACCCAAGAGATCAAACCCCCACAAACACATCAATAGGTCATCTAGAACAACAAAGAGTGCCAAAGGGAAGCCCATCAGACTAATAGCGGATCTCTTGGCAGAAACTCTACAAGCCAGAAGAGAGTGGGGGCCTGTATTCAACATACTTAAAGAAAAGAATTTTCAACCCAGAATTTCATATCCAGCCAAACTAAGCTTCATAAGTGAAGGAGAAATAAAATACTTTACAGACAAGCAAATGCTGAGAGATTTTGTCACCACTAGGCCTACCCTAAAAGAGCTCCTAAAGGAAGCACTAAACATGGAAAGGAAAAACTGGTAGCAGCCAATGCAAAATCATGCCAAAATGTAAAGACCATCGAGACTAGGAAGAAACTGCATCCACTACTGAGCAAAATAACCAGCTAACATCATAATGACAGGATCAAATTCACAGGTAACAATATTAACTTTAAATGTAAATGGACTAAATGCTCCAATTAAAAGACACAGACTGGCAAATTGGATAAAGAGTCAAGACCCATCAGTGTGCTGTATTCAGGAAACCCATCTGACATGCAGAGACACACAGAGGCTCAAAATAAAAGGATGGAGGAAGATCTACCAAGCAAATGGAAAACAAAAAAAGGCAGGGGTTGCAATCCTAGTCTGGGATAAAACATACTTTAAACAAACAAAGATCAAAAGAGACAAAGAAGGCCATTACATAATGGTAAAGGGATCAATACAACAAGAAGAACTAACTGTCCTAAATATCTATGCACCCAATACAGGAGCACCCAGATTCATAAAGCAAGTCATGAGTAACCTACAAAGAGACTTAGACTCCCACACAATAATATTGGGGGACTTTAACACCACGCTGTCAACATTAGACAGATCAACGAGACAGAAAGTTAACAAGGATACCCAGGAATTGAACTCAGCTCTACACCAAGCGGACCTAATAGACATCTACAGAACTCTCCACCCCAAATCAACAGAATATACATTTTTTCAGCACCACACCGCACCTATTGCAAAATTGACCACATAGTTGGAAGTAAAGCTCTCCTCAGCAAATGGAAAAGAACAGAAATTATAACAAACTGTCTTTCAGACCACAGTGCAATCAAACTACAACACAGGACTAAGAAACTCACTCAAAACCACTCAACTACATGGAAACTGAACAACCTGATCCTGAATGACTACTGGGTACATAACAAAATGAAGGCAGAAATAAAGATGTTCTTTCAAACCAACGAGAACAAAGACACAACATACCAGAATCTCTGGGACACATTCAAAGCAGTGTGTAGAGGGAAATTTATAGCACTAAATGCCCACAAGAGAAAGCAGGAAAGATCTAAAATTGACACCCTAACATCAAAATTAAAAGAACTAGAAAAGTAAGAGCAAACACATTCAAAAGCTAGCAGAAGGCAAGAAATAACTAAAATCAGAGTAGAACTGAAGGAAATAGAGACACAAAAAACCCTTCAAAAAAATAATGAATCCAGGAGCTGGTTTTTTGAAAGGATCAATAAAATTGTTAGACCACTAGCAAGACTAATAAGAAAAGAGAGAAGAATCAAATAGATGCAATAAAAAATGATAAAGGGGATATCACCACTGATCCCACAGAAATACAAACTACCATCAGAGAATACTACAAACATCTCTACACAAATAAACTAGAAAATCTAGAAGAAACGGATAAATTCCTCAACACATACACCCTCCCAAGACTAAACCAAGAAGAAGTTGAATTGCTGAATAGACCAATAACAGGATCTGAAATTGTGGCAATAATCAATAGCTTACAAACCAAAAAGATTCCAGGACCAGATGGATTCACAGTCGAATTCTACCAGAGGTACAAGGAGGAACTGGTACCATTCCTTATGAAACTAATCCAATCAATAGGAAAAGAGGGAATGCTCCCTAACTCATTTTATGAGGCCAGCATCATCCTGATACCAAAGCCTGGCAGAGACACAACCATAAAAGAGAATTTTAGACCAATATCCTTGATGAACATTGATGCAAAAATCCTCAATAAAATACTGGCAAACCAAATCCAGCAGCACATCAAAAGCTTATCCACCATGATCAAGTGGGCTTCATCCCTGGGATGCAAGGCTGCTTCAATATATGCAAATCAATAAATGCAATCCAGCTTATAAACAGAGCCAAAGACAAAAAGCACATGACTATCTCAGTAGATGCAGAAAACGCCTTTGACGAAATTTAGCAGCCCTTCATGCTAAAAACTCTCGGTAAATTAGTTATTGATGGGACGTATCTCAAAATAATAAGAGTTATCTATGACAAACCCACAGCCAATATCATACTGAATGGGCAAAAACTGGAAGCATTCCCTTTGAAAACTGGCACAAAACAGGGATGCCCTCTCTCACCACTCCTATTCAACATAGTGTTGGAAGTTCTGCCAAGGGCAATCAGGCAGGAGAAGGAAATAAAGAGTATTCAATTAGGAAAAGAGGAAGTCAAATTGTCCCTGTTTGCAGATGACATGATTGTGTATCTAGAAAACCCCATCGTCTCAGCCCAAAATCTCCTTAAGCTGATAAGCAACTTCAGCAAATCTCAGGATACAAAATCAATGCACAAAAATCACAAGCATTCTTATACACCAATAACAGACAAACAGAGAGCCAAATCATGAGTGAACTCCCATTCACCATTGCTTCAAAGAGAATAAAATACCTAGGAATCCAACTTACAAGGGACGTGAAGGACCTCTTCAAGGAGAATGACAAACCACTGCTCAATGAAATAAAAGAGGATACAAACAAATGGAAGAACATTCCATGCTCATGGGTTGGAAGAATCAATGTCGTGAAAATGGCCATATTGCCCAAGGTAATTTATAGATTCAATGCCATCCCCATCAAGCTACCAATGACTTTCTTCACAGAATTGGAAAAAACTACTTTAAAGTTCATATGTAACCAAAAAAGAGCCCATATTGCCAAGTCAATCCTAAGCCAAAAGAACAAAGCCGGAGGCATCATGCTACCTGACTTCAAACTATACTACAAAGCTACAGTAATCAAAACAGCATGGTATTGGTACCAAAACAGAGATATAGACCAATGGAACAGAACAGAACCCTCAGAAATAATGCCACATATCTACAACTATCTGATCTTTGACAAACCTGACAAAAACAAGCAGTGGGGAAAGGATTCCCTATTTAATAAATGGTGCTGGGAAAACTGGCTAACCATATGTAGAAAGCTGAAACTGGATCCCTTCCTTGCCCTTTACACAAAAATTAATTCAAGATGGACTAAAGACTTAAATATTTGACCTAAAACCAAAAAATCCCTAGAAGAAAACCTAGGCAATACCATTCAGGACATATGCATGGGCAAGGACTTCATGTCTAAAACACCAAAAGCAATGGCAACAAAAGACAAAATTGACAAATGGGATCTAATTAAACTAAAGAGCTTCTGCACAGCAAAACAAACTACCATCAGAGTGAACAGGCAACCTATAAAATGGGAGAAAATTTTTGCAACCTACTCATCTGACAAAGGGCTAATATCCAGAATCTACAATGAACTCAAACAAATTTACAAGAAAAAAACAAGCAACCCCATCAAAAAGTGGGCAAAGGACATGAACAGACACTTCTCAAAAGAAGACATTTATGCAGCCAAAAAACACATGAAAAAATGCTCACCATCACTGGCCATCAGAGAAATGCAAATCAAAACCACAATGAGATAGCATCTCACACCAGTTAGAATGGCGATCATCAAAAAGTCATGAAACAACAGGTGCTGGAGAGGATGTGGAGAAATAGGAACACTTTTACACTGTTGATGGGAGTGTGAACTAGTTCAACCATTGTGGAAGTCAGTGTGATGATTCCTCAGGGATCTAGAACTAGAAATACCATTTGACCCAGCCATCCCATTACTCGGTATATACCCAAAGGATTATAAATCATGCTTCTATAAAGACACATGCACAGTTATGTTTATTGCAGCACTATTCACAATAGCAAAGACTTGGAACCAACCCAAATGTCCAACAATGATAGACTGGGTTAAGAAAAATGTGGCACATATACACCGTGGAATACTATGCAGCCATAAAAAATGATGAGTTCATGTCCTTTCTAGGGACATGGATGAAACTGGAAATCATCATTCTCAGAAAACTATCACAAGGACAAAAAACCAAACACCGCATGTTCTCACTCATAGGTGGGAACTGAACAATGAGAACACATGGACACAGGAAGGTGAACATCACACTCCGGGGACAGTTGTGGGGTGGGGGGAGGGGGGAGGGATAGCATTAGGAGATATACCTAATGCTAAATGACGTGTTAATGGGTGCAGTACACCAACATGGCACATGTATACGTATGTAACAAACCTGCACGTTGTGCACATGTACCCTAAAACTTAAAGTATAATAATAATCAAAGAAAAAAAAGAAAGAAAAGAAAAGACAATGGGAACTTCATTACCTACTCAAAAGCTACTGTCCTCAGAAAGGAAACTCATATAATGTTGATGAGAATGTAAATTAGCTCAATCAGTGTGGAAATCAGTATGGAGATTTTTCAAAATAATTACAAATAGGATTGCCATATGATCCAGTAATCCCACTATGAGGTATATGTCCAAAAAGAGCAAATCAGTATATCAAAGGGGTACCTGTATCACCATGTTTATTACAGCATTATTCACAATAGCCATGGTGTGGAATCAACCTAAGTGTCCATCAGTGGATTACATGAATAAAGAATATGTGTTATATGTACACAATGGAATACTATTCAGCCACAAAAAAGAATATAATCATGTCATTTTCATCAACACGAATGAAACTGAAAGTCATTATGTTAAGTGAAATAAGCCGGGTACAGAAATACAAATATTGTATCTTCTCACTCATATGTGGGAGCTAAAAAAGTTGATTTCATGGAGATAGAGAGTAGAATGCTTGTTGCTAGAGGCTGGGAAGGCTCAGTAGGAGATGAAGAGACATTGGTTAATAGGTACAAACATACTATTAGATAGAAGGAATAAGTTCTGTTTGATAGCACAGTAGCATGACTATAGTTAATAATTTGTTGTGTATTTCAAAATAGCTAAAAGAGAAGATTTAAAATGTTCCAAATACAAAGAAATGATAAACACTTGAAGTGATGGATATTATAATACCCCAATTTGATAATTACACATTGTATATATGTGTCAAAATATTACATGCACCCCCAAAATATGTACAATTATTTTGTATCATTTTTTAATTATGAAAAAATTTAAGCTACTGTCTTCTTTTTTCTTGCTTAAGGTACCTCACTTTGTCTGGAATGGCAATATATCCCTGCCTCAGAGACAACCATGATTAGTTGAAGCCATTCAAAGTACTTCCATATCTTTTTGGCCAAATTCTTACCTTCCCAGACTCTCTTGCAACTAGAAGTGTTCATATGATAAAATTTTGTCCAAAGAAATGTAATGTGGATTTTTTGGAAGGCTTTTATGGAAGATATTTTTAAGCTTTCTCCACCCTAATGAGAAGAAAACCTTATATCTGCAGCCCTTTTTTGCATAAGTATGAGAATGCCATGCTGACAGCTGCTGCAATTATCTTGCAACAATGAAGCAACAAGAATGAAGACAAAAAGCCATATACTGAAAGGATGGAGCAAAAGAATAGAAAGTTAGGTCTTTCATGACATCATTGAGCCATTGATGTAACCCTGGAACCACCACCTCCAGACTTCCTGATAAGTAAACAAAAATTGCATTATGGTTTGAGCCACTGTTAATCAGGTTTTCTGCTACTTGCAGATAATAAAATTTACATGTATTGGGCACCTATTATCTGCCAGGCAAAAAATGGTGTTTAACATATTTTATCTCATTTAATTGAATCCAACAAATCCATGGGATAGGTATTACCATCAGTCTTTTTCCAATAAAGCTTAAAAAGGGATCAGTGTGTTGTCCAAGGCCACAAAACTACTGAGTGATAGAACCAAGATTAAAACTTGTATATGTCCGTCTCCAAAACTCTTCCCACTAAAAATATATTCATAACTATAATACATCATAGAAAGCTGTGCACTGAGAAATAGGTACAACTTATCTATTTAAAAGGGGGAAGAAGGCAGGAGAACAGTCTAAACCAGCAATTACTACCTTTTGCTGTTGTTTTAAGCCACAAGCCTCAAACCCCTCAAAGTCATTCATGAGAGTTGGAATCAACTTCCTCTAAACTTTAGTTAATGTTGACATTTTGACCTCCTCCCATGAATCACAAATCTTCTTAATGACATCTAGAATGGTGAATCCTTTTCAGAAGGTTTTCAATTGACTTTTTCTAGATCCATCAAAGGAAACACTATCTATTTCAGCTATAACCTTATGAAAAGTATTTCTTAAATAATAAGACTTGAAAGTTGGAATTACTTCTTGATCCATGGGTTCCAAAATGGATGTTGTGTTAGCAGGCATGAAAACATTAATCTCCTCATTCATCTCCATCAGAGATCTTTGGTAAGCAGGTGTATTATCAACAAGCAGCACTATTTTAAAAAGAATCTTTTTTCTGTGCAGTAGGTCTTAACAATGGGCTTAAAATATTCATTAGATCATACAGTAAACAGATATGGTGTTATCTAGGCTTTGTTGCTCCATATATACAGCAAAGTCACAGTAGATTTAGCATAATTATTCAGGGCCACAGGAGATTCAGAATAGTAAATGAGTATTGCCTTCAACCTAAAGTCACCAGCAGCATTAGCCCCAGCAAGACAGTCATTCTGTTCTTCAAAGTTTGGAAACCAGGCACTGACTTTTCTCTCTACCTAAAGAAGTCCTAAATGTCACCCTTTTCCAATAGAAGACTGTTTTGTCTACATTGAATATCTGTTGTTTAGTGTAGCCACCTTCATCAATTAGCTAGATCTTCTGTTTAACTTGATGCAGCTTCTACATTAGCACTTGCTCCTTCACCTTGTGCTTTTATGTTATAGAGATGGCTTCTTTCCTTAAGAACCAATGCCTGCTACTTTCAAACTTTTCTTCTGCAACTTCCTCACCTCTTTCAGCCTTGACATAATTAAAAACAGAAGGGCTTTGCTCAGGATTAGGCTTTGACTTAAGGGAAAGTTGTGGCTGGTTTGATCTATCCAGACCACTACTAAGTTCTCAATATCAGCAATAAGGTTATTTCACATTCTTATTTTTAGCAAGTTCACTGGAGTAATGCTTTGAATTTCCTTTAAGAACTTTTTCTTTGCACTAACTTGACTGTTCGGCACAAGAGACCTGGCTATCACTAAGTGTAATTATATCTAGCTTTTGACTTAAAGTGAGAGATGTGCAACTCTTTCTTTCACTTGAACATGTAGAGGCCATTGTAGTGTTATTAACTGGATTAATTTCAATATTTTCGTGTCTCAAGGAATAGGGATACCCAAATATAGAGAGAGGGATAGGCAAATGGCCAGTTAGTGGAGCCATCAGAACACATGCAACATGTATCAATTAAGTTTACTGTCTTATATGGGTGTGGTTCTTGGTGCCCAAAACAATTATGAAATTACATCAAAGAAAACTGATCACAGATTATTATAACAGATATAAAAATAATGAAAAAGTTTGAAGTATTGTGAAAATTGCCAAAATGTGATGCAGAAACACTAAGCGAGCACATGCTGGTGGAAAAATAGTACCAATAGATATGTTCAGTGCAGGGTTGCTACAAATCTTCAATTTGTAAAAATGCAATATCTGCAAAGTACAATAAAATAAGGTATGCTTGTATTTGCAATGCTTGGTTGCCAGTTAAAATAATTTGTATGCTATTCTATGTGCAACAGAGAGTATTAAAGATTTTTAGATATACGAGTAATATGATCAAAGGCATATATGATTTACTAGTAAATTTTTAAACAGTTTTCAGTCTAACATACTGCAACATATTCAGGGAGCACTTCTCACACCTGCCAAGGCAAAATTCCATTCCAGTTTATATGACAATGGGTCTTATGCAAAATCATATTCAAGGGCATAGCTTCAAAATGACAGATAGTATCATTCATTTTTAACATATCATTTATCATAAAATAAAGAATTCTTTTGAGAAAAAAAGATACATTCTATTTCTCCTGATGGTTCTTTTGCTACCCAACTTGGAATAACCTATTTATAAAAATTAAAAAAGACTTAATTCAAAACACACTTATTTAATATAATAAAAAGTTTTCTTAAAGTAAATGGTATGTTAAAATCACTGTATTTTTGTGTTTCTAAAGACATTTGCCTCAGCTTTATTAATCATCAAACCCTAAAACAAGATTTATTTGCACTTAGCCAGCTCCTATTTGCCAATAAGCACATATGCCATTTTGGAAATATATGGTGTAAATATTTCTTAATTTCAATTATTATAGTACTGACAACTCTACCCTCCTAGTCAAAATACAGCAGAAGAGGTGACATTAGTGAAAGTGGTAGAGTACACCATTCCAAAGGCCCATTCCACTACAGGAAAAAAAAAAAGAAAAAGAAAAAAGAAAAAAACAGAAAAATAAGTAAAGATTGTCAGTATCAACATTTTCAGAACTCTGAAAAATATTCAAAGATTTACAGCAACAAATTGAACACTGAGTTAAGTAAAAGTGACTAAAACAAGCTAGGAGGAGAGTTTTGAAGCTGTTAATTCAAATTTTCTCTGCACTCACCCCACTAAAGTGACAGTCTTGAAGACAGCAGCCCATGTTCAGGTGTAGATACCTGGTTTCTGGAGGAACAAAGTGGACCTTTTTCTAAAGTAATTTTGTTCAAGTTTGACCTCTCTTGGGGTTTACTGATGAATTAATGCTAGGTGTTTGAAAATCGAGAACATTTTCAGGGAAGAAAAGTATTTGTGTGGAAGGTATTTTTTAAAAGCATTGAAAGGCAAATGAACAATCTGTTGCCACCTGAGGCAAAATATTACAATTGGAGAACAACATAATAAAACTGATAAAGCCAAAAAGCACAATGCTTAATGAAATAAAAGAGGACGCAAACAGATGGAAGAACATTTCATGCTCATGGATAGAAAGAATCAATATTGTGAAAATGGCCACACTGTCCAAGGTAACTTACAGATTCAGTGCTATCCCCATCAAGCTACCACTGACTTTTGTCACAGAAATGGAAAAAAACTACTTTAAATTTCATATGGAACCAAAAAAGAGCACAAATAGCCAAGACAATCCTAAGCAAAAAGAACAAAGCTGGAGGCATCACGCTACCTGAACTACCTAACTTCAAACCATACTACAAGGCTACAGTAACCAAAACAGCATGGCACTGGTATCAAAACAGAGATATAGACCAATGGAACAGAACAGAGCCCCCAGAAATAACACCAAACATCTACAACCATCTGATCTTTGACAAATCTGAGAAAAACAAGAAATGGGGAAAGGATTCCCTATTTAATAAATGGTGCTGGGAAAACTGGCTAGTCATATGTAGAAAGCTGAAACTGGATCCCTTCCTTTCACCTTATACAAAAATTAACTCAACATGGATTAAAGACTTAAATGTAAGACCTAAAACCATAAAAACCATAGAACAAAACCGGGCAATACCATTCAGTAAATAGGCATGGGCAAAAACTTCATGACTAAAACACCAAAAGCAATGGCAACAAAAGCCAAAATAGACAAGTGGGATCTAATTAAAGTAAAGAGCTTCTGCATGGCAAAAGAAACCACCATCAGAGTGAACAGGCAACCTACAGAATGGGAGAAAATGTTAGCAATCTATCCATCTGACAAAGGGCTAATATCCCGAATCTACAAGGAACTTAAACAAATCTACAAGAAAAAAAACAACCCCAACAAAACGTGGGCCAAGGATATGAACAGACACTTCTCAAAACAAGACTCATATGCAGCCAACAGACATACGAAAAAAATGCTCATCATCACTGGCCATCAGACAAATGCAAATCAAAATCACAATGAGATACCATCTCACGCCAGTTAGAATGGTGATCATTAATAAGTCAGGAAACAGACGCTGGAGAGGATGTGGAGAAATAGGAACACTTTTACACTGTTCATGGGAGTGTAAATTAGTTCAACCATTGTGGAAGACAGAGGGCGATTCCCCAAGGATCTAGAACCAGAAATACCATTTGACCCAGCAATTCCATTACTGGGTATATACCCAAAGGATTATAAATCATGCTGCTATAAAGACACATGCACATGTATGTTTATTGTGGCACTATTCACAATAGCAAAGACTTGGAACCAACCCAAATGTCAATCAATAATAGACTGGATAAAGAAAATGTGGCACATATACACCATGGAATACTGTGCAGCCATAAAAAAGGATGAGTTCATGTCCTTTGCAGGGACATGGATGAAGCTGGAGACCATCATTCTCAGCAAAATATCACAAGGACAGAAAATCAAACACAGCATGTTCTCACTCATAAGTGGGAGTTGAACAATGAGAACACATGGACACAGGGAGGGGATCATCACACACCAGGGCCTGTTGTGGGGTGGGGGGCTAGGGGAGGGATAGAGTTAGGATAAATCCCTAATGTAAATGACTAGTTGATGGGTGCAGCAAACCAACATGGCACATGTATACATAACAAACCTGCACCTTGTGCACGTGTACCCTAGAACTTAAAATATAATTTAAAAAAGGAAAAAAAAGAGTTTCAAGACAGCTACCACACAGCATTAAACCAAATGTGAGCTTTTCTGAGAGGGGGGCCTTTGTGACTTCACAGTTTACCTGCCATGAAGCCCTCCCTTGGAGACAAGCATCATGAATGATCAGCAGTCGGATAGAGCTTGTCTCTCTGAATCCGCACCTCGGCTCAAAGAGGTAATCAGTGTAACCTTTAGCGACCACAGCATGTTTTCTAAGAGCTGAAGGCGGTATCCCAGAAAAGAATAGAACACATGTAAGTGTATTCTTCCAAATTTGATGTTGATATTAAGAAAAACCTAGGACATGTTTTTCGGTACAGGCTGCACAAAGCATTTCTTGGTGAAAGCTTCCTAAAACTCTCAGCAAGCCCCAAACAGAGCTGCGGTGTGGGGAGTTCTGGATCAAAGCCTGCCTGCTGAATGTAGAAAGTAGTGAGTTTCTACTAATGAGGCCCATTCAGCGTCTAGTCAAATCTTTCTCTATTCTGTGCCTGGCGAACACGGCAAGTTGTTATCAACCCACAGAGGGAGATGCAGATAAATGCTCTCTGATCCTGTCCTTGGTAAAAACTGTAATTTACAGGCTATCTTAGGGGATAACTGTAATTGGAACTTTTATGTTATGTTTTACTTTCAGTTGTGATTACCCACAACTACATTTGCTTAGATACATCTAAAGGGCACCTGTATTTGGGTCTGGTTATGACCTTGTACCTGGTGTGTGTGGGTGTGAGTGTATGTGAGTGTATGTTCAAGTTCATGTCTTTTGCAGTGACAGGGATGAAGCTGGAAGCCATCATTCTCAGCAAACTAACACAGGAACCAAAAAACAAACACCACATGTTCTCACTCATAAGTGGGAGTTGAACAATGAGAATACATGGACACAGGGAGGGAAACATCACATATTGGGGCCTGTTGGGGGTGGGGGAAAAGGAGAGGGAGAGCATCAGGACAAATACCTAATGCATGTGGGGCTTAAAACCTAGATGACGGCTTGGTAGGTGGAGCAAACCACCATGGCACATGTATATCTATGTAACAAACCTGCATGTTCTGCACACGTAATACAGAACTTAAAGTAAAATAAAAAATATATATGTTGGTTTGAAAAAAGCACAATACAAGAATTGCATAATGCAATCACAAGTATTAACAGCAGAATAGACCAACCTGAGGAAAGAATCTCAGAGCTGGAAGACTGTCTTTCTGAAATGAGATAAACACACAAGAATAGAGAAAAACATATGGAATCGTGTAAAGAGACCAAATCTATGACTGATTGGTATACCTGAAGTAGATGGGGAAAATGGAACCAATTTGGAAAGCATATTTCAGCATATTATCCATGACAACTTCTCTAACCTAGCTAAGCAAGCCAACATTCAGATTCAGGTAATGCAGAGAACCCCGGTAAAATACTCCATGAGAAGGTAACCCTGAAACATATAATTATCAGATTCTCCTAAGTCAAAATGAAAGAAAAAATATTGAAGGCAGCTAGAGAGGAAGGCCGGATCACCAACAATAGGAAGCCCATCACACTAACAGCAGACTTCTCAGCTGAAACCTTACAAGCCAAAAGTGACTGGGGCCTACACACAGCAGTTGCAAAAAAAAAAAAAAAAAAAAAAAAGAAAAAGAAGAAAAAGAAAAGAAGGGAGGAAGGAAGGAAAGAAAGAAAGAAAGAAAGAAAGAAAGAAAGAAAGAAAGAAAGAGAAAGAAAGAAAGAAAGAAAGAAAGAAAGAAAGAAAGAAAGAAAGAAAGAAAGAAAGAAAGGGAGAGAGAGAGAAAGAAAGAGAAAAAAGAAATTCCAACACAAAATTCCATATCTGGCCAAACTAAGTTTCATAAGAGAATAAGAAATAAGATCCTTTACAGACAAGCAAATGCTGAAGAAATTTGTTAAAACCAGGCCTGACTCACAAGAGCTCCTGAAGGAAGCACTAAATATGGAAATGTAATACCATTACTAGCCACTAATAAACACATTGAAGTACACAGAACAGTGACACTATAAAGCCACCACATAAACAAGTTCATAAAATAACCAGCTAGCATTATGATGACAGGATCAAATCCACACATATAGATACTAATCTTAAATATAAATGAGCTAAATGCCCCCAAGTAAAAGATACAGAGTGGCAAGCTGAAAGTACCAAGACCCATTGGTATACTGTCTTCAAGAGACCATCTCATATGCAAAGACACACATAGGCTCAAAATAAAGGGATGAAGGAAATTTTACCAAGCAAATGGAAAGCAGAAAAAAGCAGGGGTTGCAATCCAAGTTTCTGACAAAACAGACTTTTAGCCAACAAATATTATTAGAGACAAAGAAGGGCATTAAATAATGGTAAAGGGCTCAATTCAACAAGAAAAGCTAACTATCCTAAATATATATGCTCCCAATACAGGAGCACCTAGATTCATAAAACAAGTTCTTAAAGACCTACAAAAAAACTTAGACTCCCACATAATAATAGTGTGAGATTTTAGCATCCAACTGACAATATTAGACAGATCATCAACACAGAAAATTAACAAAGACATTCGGGACCTAAAATCAATACTGGATCAAATGGACATGGAGGTATCTACAGAAATCTCCACCCAAAAACAACAAAATATACATTTTTTATTGCCACATGGCACTCACTCTAAAATCAGTCACATAATCAGAAATAAAACACTCCTAAACAAACGCAAAAGAACTGAAATCATAACAAACAGTATCTTGGTACAATCAAATTAGAAATCTACCAAGAAATCTACTCAAAACTATATAATTACGTAGACATTTAATAACCTGCTCCTGAGTGACTTGGGTAAATAATAAAATTAAGACAGAAATCAAGAAGTTCTTTGAAACTATTAAGAACAAATATACAGTGTACCACAATCTCTGGGACACAGCTAAGGCATTGTTAAGAGAGAAACTTATAGCAATACATGCCCACAACCAAAGGAAGAAAAATATCAAGTTAACAACCTTACAGCACAACTAATAAAACTAGAGAACCAAGAGAAAACAAATTCCAAAGCTAGCAGAAGACAATAAATAACCAAAATCAGAGCTGAACTGAAGGAGATAGAGTCATAAAAAGCCGTTCAAAAGATCAACGAATCCAGGAGCTGGTTTAGTGAAAAATAATGATAAAATAGACCACTAGCTAGACTAACAAAGAAGAAAACAGAGATGATTCAAACAAATACAATAAGAAATGATAAAAAAAAGAAAGAAATGATAAGGCAGATGTCACCACTGACCCCACAGAAATACAAACAACCATCAGATAACACTATAAACAGCTATATGCACATAAACTAGAGAATCTAGAAGAAATCGATAAATTTCTGTCCACATACTACTTCCGAAGACTGACCCAGGAAGAAATTGAATCCCTGAAAAGATCAATAATGAGTTCTGAAATTGAGGCCATTCATCTGAAAAAGGTGTAATATCCAGAATTTACAAGGAATTTAAGCAAATTTACAAGAAAGAAACAAATAGCCCCATCAAAAAGTGGACAAACGGCATGAACAGACATTTCTCAAAAGAAGACATACACGTGGCCAACAAACATGAAAAGAAGCTCAACATCATTGATCACTAGAGAAATGCAAATCAAAATCACAATGAGATACCATCACATAAGAGTTAAAGTGGTGATTATTAAAAAGTCAAAAAGCAACAGATTGTTGGCAAGGTTGCAGAGAAATAGGAAAGTTTTACACTGTTGATGGAAATGTAAATTAGTTCAACCATTGTGGAATACTGTTGGCAATTCCTCAGAGACTTAGAACTGGAAATGCCATTTGAACCAGCAATCCCATTACTGAATATACCCAAATGAATATTAATCGTTCTATTATAAAGATACATCCGTGTGTATGTTAATTGCAGCACTATTTACAATAGCAAAGGCATGGAATCAACCCAAATGCTCATCAGTGATAGATTGGATAAAGAAGATGTGGTACATATACACCATGGAATACTATGCAACCACAAAAAAAAGAAGGAGATCATATCCTTTGCAGGGACATGAATGAAGCTGGAAGCCATTGTACCCAGCAAACTAATGCAGGAATGGAAAATAAAACACTGCATTTTCTCACTTATAACTGGGAGCTGAGCAATGAAGACACATGGACACAGGGAAGAAAACAACACACATTGGGGCCTGTCATGGGAGGGCAGTGGGGAGAGCACATCAGGAAAATAAATAATGCATACCAGGCTTAATACCTAGGTGATGGGTTGATAGGTGCAGCAAACCACCATGGCACACTTTTACCTATGGAACAAACCTGCACATTCTGCACAAATACCCCAGAACTTTAAAATAAAATAAAAATAAATTGGAGAAAAGTTAATAGAAATTATCCAAACTAAAAGATAAAAAGTAAGAGCCACACACCTGCCCAAGATAGGGTACATGTTCAGAAAATACCTCAAAAGAACTTACTTCTCATCTCTGGCTGATCTTTACGCTCTGTGAAAGCAGGAAGTGAAGGCTAAGACAGAGTGTTAACTGGACCACCTTAATCTTAAAGGAGTGGCCCAAAACAAAGACAGTCTGCAAAGAATGGAACAGTTTTGTGTCTTTTTCAGTCCAACTGTTTAAGAAAAATCTGTCAAATTGCTAGCTGACCATCAACTAAAGAAACAGAAATTTCAGAGACCATACACAACCAATAATAAGGTCTTTTAAAATTACATAAAAATTAGATTTAAAAGCAGTCAATAGACAAACAGTTACAACTCACAGCAAGCAACAACAACTCCTGCTATGGGAGGTGGTGAATCTATTTTCCGAGCTACCACATTATCATTGCCAAAAGGCTCATTTTAACAAAAAAAATATGAAGCATGCAAAGGAACAAAAACTATGTCTCATTTTCTTAAGAAAGTAACAGAAATTGTTTCTAAGGAAACACAGATCATGGTACTTACTGCTCAAAAAATATTCAGTTAACTGTCTTAAATATGCTCAAAGAGCTAAATGAAACCATGGACAAAGAACTAAAGGAAGCCATAAGGAAAACATTCTAAGAAATAGAGAATATCAATAAAGAAAAAATGTATTTTTCAAAAAAAATTCTACAGCTGAAAACTAAAATAATTCAAAAACAAAATTCACTAGAGGATTTCAACAGCAGATTTGAGCAAGCAGAAAATAATTAGTGAACTGGAAGACAGGAAATTGAAATTATCCAGTCTGAGAAACAGAAAAAAAGAAGAAAAATGAACAGAGTCTAAGAGGCCTGTGGGAAACCATCAAGTGTACCAACATAGAATGTGACAATAGGAGTTCCAGAAATAGAGGAAAGAGAAAAAAGCAATGTAAGAATGTATAAAAAATGGTTTAAAAGTCCCAAATTTGATTAAAAAAAACATGATCTAAACATACAGGAAGCTCAATGAACTACAAGTTATTTAAACAAACAGTTATACTCCAATACATAATCAAACTGACCAAAAAAAATCTTGAAAGCAGCAAAAGATAAGCTACTTGACACATGCAAGAAACAGTCATCAACATTGGCAGCTATTTTCTCACCAGAAACTATGAATGCCCTAAAAAGTAGGGCGACATATTTAAAGTATTGAAAGAAAAAACTTTCAACCAAGTATTTAATATCCAGCAAAACTATCATTTAAAAAGAAGGAGAATTAGGATTCAGGCAACATAGCTGAATACACACAGCCAGATGGAACACCTGCCACTAAGGGATCAGGACAACTGGCACACTCTTAACAGATCATCAGAGGGAAGGCACTGAGAGCAAATGGATGGAAGACACAGAAGCTGGGCTGAAGATGGAGAAAGCTGGGAACCTTCCACCGGTCTACTACCCTGTGGCCACAATACAGGGGATCATTCCTGGCCACCAACGACTTCAGGGGAATGGGTGAGTCAAACTGGCAGAGAGCAACCCGCTTTTGCCATGGACCTCTGGAATCCTGTCAGGAGGAGACCTCTCAACCACCAGACTCTTATGTTTGCAGGAAGAGCTGTTTAGAGAAGTGGTAGGGGCAGCCAGTGTCAAGCCCAGAGGGTTTGGTGTGGGAGTGTCTGTGGCAGAACATGGCTAAGGACTCCCATCCTCCTAGGCTCAACTTGCTTCCATAGAAAACTTTAGCCCTAAGGGAACTTCTACACCTGAAATCTGCAGGGTGGTCTTGCCCTTCAAATGGGGTCAGTCTGACCTGAGCACCTCTTGGTCTGCTGGCCTCTACCGGGACCCCATCCTGGCCACACCTACTTGCAGTGCAGCCTTAAGTTCCCTGAGGACCCACATCATACCTCTTGCACTAAAAGACCATGCCTAACTGACAGAAAGCTCCAGTAGGTTGATCTCCATGCCACTGACCAGCCCATCTGCTCTCTCCCATCACTGCAGCTTTCCCTAGGCCCATGGCAATCCCCCCACATCACTTTGCCAGTGTGTATATGCATGGAGAAATTTTGCCATACTTATCCCACCAGCACATGTGTGCATGTGCACCATGCCCTATAACTTCTGCCAGCAGAAATGCACTCTGATCCCCCCACCCACCCACTGTACCTCCATTGCCTTTGGAGCCCTGGTAGGCACAGAGCCTCTCAGCCCTGCCCTAACCAGCCTCTTGCCCCAGTGACAACATGGGTGCTAGAGTGAAACTAGGCATGAACAGCAGACCTTCCCCTACTATGAGCAGCCACAGAGTGCACACATAAACCTGTGCCCACCAGTGCCTTGTCCCCATGCTAACACCACCACCAGAGCAATGGCATGCACAGTGGCCAGCAGGGGGCGCCTCTCCGCCTGAGCCATGCTGCCTCCACCTCTGCTATGAATGAATGCACAAAGACAGGCACCCCAGCACCCACTAGCATTCTTCCTCAGCCAATGAGTGTGCACTCTGCCATGCTGGCTGCTGCCCCTGGCATATGCAAGGATGGATCCTGCTGCCACCACCCTATAAAATGTTTTAACTGGCACCACTGATCAAAGTGTAGTAACCAGCAGTCCAAGAGCACATTGCCTTCACAGAGCAGTGAGTTGCTCACATAGAGGAGCCAAAGAACAAAGCCAAGGTGCAATACAAGTCCCCCAGAGATAGAGTAGGCAGTCCAGAAATTGGGAGCTGAAACTTGGACCCTAAAATTTTCCAGAAATGAAGCCAGTCAACTGAACCCACCTTATACTATAATAAAATGCTCAAGATTATCAGATAGGATAAAAGAAAAAATCCAAAAAACAGCAATTTCAAAGACTGAAGTAACACCAGCACAGAAAGATGAGAAAGAACCAGAACTAGAAATCTGACAGCTCAAAAAGCCAGAGTGCCTTCTTTACTCCAAACAATCACACTAGCTTTAAAACTGGGGTTCTGAGCTGGGCTGAGATGGCTAAAATGACAGAAATAGAATTCAGAATATAAATAGGAATTAAGATAATTGAGATTCAGGGTAAGTTCAAAGCCAATACAAGGAAGAAAATCAATAAAATAATACAGAAGCTGAGAGACAAAATAGCCAGTATAGTAAAAAACATAATCAACCTGACAGAGCTGTAAAGCACACTGCAATAATTTTATAATTTAATCATAAATATTAAGAACAGAATAAACAAAGCTTAGGAAAGAATCTCAGAGCTTGAAGACTGGCTTTCTGAAATAAGACAGTCAGACAATAATAGAGAAAAAAGGATGAAAAGAAATAAACAAAATCTCTGAAAAATATGGAACTGTGTAAGGAGATCAAAACTATGACCCATTGCTGTCTCTGAAATAGATGGGGAGAATGGAAGAAACTCAGAAAACATATTCTGGGATATCATTCATGACAACTTCCTCAACCTAGCTAGACAGGCCAATAGGCAAATTCAGAAAATGCAGAGAAACTCAGTAAGATACTTCCCAAGAAGATCATCCCCAAGACACATAATCATCAGATTCTCCAATGTCAAAATGTAAGAAAACAATGTTAAAGGCAGCTAGAGAGAAAGGCCAAGTAACCTACAAAGAGAAGTCCATCAAGCTAACAGCACACATCTCAGCAGCAACACTATAAAGAAGAAGAGATTTGGGGCCAATATTCAACATCATTAAAGAAATTCCAAGCCAAAATAAGCTTTATAAGCAAAGAAGAAATAAGATACTTTTCAAACAAGCAAATGCTGAAGGAATTCATTACCATCAGACCTGCCTTACAAGAGCTCCTGAAGAAAGCACTAAATATAAAAAACAAGACCATTACCAGCCACAACAAAAACACACTGAAGTATACAAATCAGTGACACTATAAAGCAACCACATAAACAAGTCCGTAAAATAACCAGCTAATGTTATAATGACAGAATCAAATCCATACATATCAATACTAACCTTGAATTTAAATGGGCTAAATGCCCCAATTAAAGACACAGAGTGACAAGCTGGATAACAAACCAATACCCATTAGTATGCTGTCTTCAAGAGACCAATTTCACATGAAATGCCACTCATAGACTCAAAATAAAAAGATGAAGAGAAATTTACCAAGCAAAAGGAAAACAGAAAAAAGCAGAGGTTACAAACCTAATTTCAGACAAAACAGTCTTTAAACCTAAAAAGATTTTTAAAAGACAAAAAGGGCATTACATAATGGTAAAGGGTTCAATTCAATGAGAAAAGCTAACTATCCTAAGTATATATGCACCCAAGACAGGAGCACCCAGATTTATGAATTTATAAAGATTTTAAAAGCAAGTTCTTACAGACCTTGAAAAAGATGTGAACTCCCACACTGGAAATTTGAACACCCTACTGACAGTTTTATATCATAGAGGCACAAAGTTAACAAAGATATTCAGGACCTAAACTCAGCACTAGATCAAATGGACCCAATAGACATCTGCAGAACTCTCCTCTCAAAAACAACAAATATACATTCTTCTTATTGCTACATGGCACATACTCTAAAATTAGTCACATAATTGATCATAAAAAAAACTTCTCACAAATGTAAAAAAAAACTCACACACCTACAGTGAGCTCATTTTGGACAAAGGTACCGAGAACATACACTGGAGAAAAGACAGTCTTTTCAATAAATGGTGCTGGAAAAACTGGATATTCGTATGCAGAAGAATGAAACCAGACCCTATCTCTCAAATCAAAATGGAATAAAGTCTTAAATCTAAGATCTCAAACTATTAAACTACTACAAGAAAACATTGGGAAAACTCTCCTGGACATTGGTCTGGACAAAGACTTATTGAGTAATACCCCACATGCACAGGCCACCAAAGCAAACATGGACAAATGAGACCACATCAAGATAGAAAGCTTTTGCTCAGCAAAGCAAACAATCAACAAAGTGAAGGCACAACCCACAGAATGGAAGAAAATATTTGCAAACTACCAATCTGACAAGGAATTATTAATGGTAATATATGAGAAGCTTGAACAACTCTACAGAAAAAAATTCTAATAATATGATTTAAATATGGGTGAAAGATATGAATAGACATTTCTCAAAAGAAGACCTACAAATGGAAAACAGGGATATGAATTGGTACTCAATGCCTTTGTTCATCAGAGAAATGAAAACCAAAACTGTAATGAGATATAATCCCACCCCAATTAAAATGGCTCATATCCAAAAGACAGGCAATAACAAATGTTGGTGAGGATATGGAGAAAAGGGAACACACATACACTCTTGGTGGGAGTGTGTATTAGTAAAACTACTAGGAAGAACAACTTGGACAGCTCTATTTTATAACACTAGAGCTATCATATGTTCCAACAATCTCATTGCTGGGTATAGACCCAAAAGAAAAAAAAATAGTATGTTGAAGATATATCTGCACTCTCATGTTTGTTGCAGCTGTCTTCACAATTGCCAAGATTTGGAAGCAACCTAAGTGTTCATCTACATATGAATGAATAAAGAAAATGTACTTACACACTACTATTCAGCCATAAAAAAGAATGAGATTTAGTCATTTGCAACATTATGAATGAAACTGGAGCTCATTATGTTAAATGAAATAAGCCAGGCACAAAAGGACAAACCACATGTTTACACTTACTTGTGGGATTTAAAAATTAAACAATTGACCTCATGGAGATAGAGAGTAGAAAGGTGGTTACCAGAGGCTAGGAAAGGTAGTGGTTGGGCAGGAGAGATGTGGGGATTGTTAATGTGTACAAAAAGGTAACTAGAGTAAATGAATAAGACCTATTATTTGATAGCACAACCACTTAAATATAGTCAATAATTTAGTTGTACATTTAAAAATAACTGAAAGAGTATAATTAGATTGTTTGTAATGCAAAAGATAAATGCTTGAGGGGATGGGTATCTCACTTTTTATGATGTGATTATTTTACACTGCATGCCTGTGTCAAAATACCTTATGAACCCCATAAATACATACACTTACTATGTACTCATAAAACTTAAAAATAAAGAAGTATTTAAATAAATAAATGGACAAAGGGCCTGAATGGATATTTATCACTAATGATCAGGAAAATGCAAATCAAAACCACACACAGATATCACCTCACTCCTGTTAGGGTGTTACTACAACAAGTCAAATAACATATGTTGACAAGAATTTGTAGAAAAGGGAACACTTGTACATCATAGGTGGGAATGTAAATTGGTACAACCATTATGTAAACAGTATGGAGCTTTCCCCAAACAATAAATACAGGCCATATGACCTGGGAAACCCATTTCTGGATATATACACAAAGAAAATAAAATGACTGTCCTGAAAAGACATTTACCTTCCCACGTTCACTGCAGTTTCATTTACAATAGCCAGGTATGGAAACAACTTATGTGTTCGTCAACAGATGAATGAATAGAGAAAATGTGTATATACACAATAAAATACTATTCAGCCTTTTAAAAAGGAGGAAATCTTGCCATTTTCAACTACATGGATGAACCTGAAAGACATTATGCTCAGTAAAATAAGCCAGACACAGAAAGACAAGTACTGTATGATTTTACTTATATGGGGAATCTAAAAAAGTTGGACTTATAGAAGCTGAGAGTGGAATGATGGCTGTCAGGTCTGGAGCAGTGGAGAAAAATAGGTTAGTCAAAGGATGCAGACTTTCAGTTAAAAAGTGAAAAGTTATGGAGATATAATGTATATCATGGTGAATATTGTTAATAGTAATGTATACTTGAAATTTGCTAGGAAAATAGATCTTCAGCATTCTCATCGAAGAAGGGGCAAATATGTGAGGTGGTTAATAGGTTAATTAGCTTAATTGGAGGAATTGTTTCACAACGTATTTTTCATTATTTTTAAATTTTTAATTTTTGTGTGTACGTAGTATGTGTATACATTTATGGGGTACATGAGATGTTCTGATACAGACATGCAATGCATATCATGGATAATGGGATATTTATCTCCTCAAACGTTTATCCTTTGTGTTACAATCTGTACTTTTTTAAGTTATTTCATAATGTACAATTAAATTATTATTTACTATATTCACCCTGTTGTGTTATCAAATATTAGGTCTTATTCGTTATTTTCTACTTTGTACATATCAACCATCCCCACCTTTCCCCATCAACCCCACCCCACTAACCTTCCCAGCATCTTATGACCATGCTTCTACTCTTTATGTCCATTAGATCAATTGTTTTGATTTTTACATCCCACAAGTAAGGGAGAATATGCAAAGTTTGTCTTTCTGTCTCTGGCTTATTTCTCTAAACATAATGATGTCCAGTACCATCCATGTAGTTGCAAATGACAAGATCTCATTCTTTTTTATGGCTGAATAGTACTCCATTATGTGTATATGTATCACATTTTCTTTATCCACCCATTAGTCAATGGGCACTTAAGTTGGTTCTTTTTAAATTTTTAAAAATATATATATTTCATTTACATAGCTTTTGGGGTACAAGTGGTTTTTTGTTACATGGATGAATTATATAGTGGCTAATTGTGAGATTTTGGTGCACCCATCACCCAGGTAGTGTACATTGTACTTAATGTTTTTTTATCCCTACACCCCTCCTAACCTCTCCCTTCTGAGTCTCTAAGTCCATTACATCACTCTGTATGCCTTTGTGTACTAGTAGCTTAGCTCTGACTTATAAGTGAGAATATATGGTTTTTGGTTAAGTCCTGTGTTATTTCACTTAAAATAATGGCTTTCTGCTCCAATCAAGTTGCTGCAAAGACATTATTTTGTTCCTTTTCATGGCTGAGTAGTATTCCATGGTGTATTTATACTATATTTTCTTCATCCACTCATTAGTTGATGGGCACTTAAGTTGGTTCCACATCTTTGCAATTGTGAATTGTGTTGCAATGCGTGTCTTTTTCACATAATGACTCTTCTTCCTTTGTGTGAATACACAGTAGTGGGACTGCTGGATCGAATGATAGATCTACTTTTCGCTCTGTAAGGAATCTTCAATACTGTTTTTCACAGAAGTTTTACTAATTTATATTCAGCCAGGAGGATATAAGTGTTCTCTTTTCCTCACATCCACATCAATATTTATTGTTGTTTGAATTTTTAATAATGGTTATTCTTGCAGGAGTAAAGGTCTATCTCATTGTGGTTTTAATTGGCATTTTTCTGATGATTAGAAATGTTGAGCATTTTTCCATATGACTGTTGGCCAGTTGTATATCTTCTTTTTAGAAATGTCTATTCATGGGAGGGAGAGCCAAGATGGCCGAATAGGAACAGCTCCGGTCTACAGCTCCCAGCGTGAGCGACGCAGAAGACGGGTGATTTCTGCATTTCCATCTGAGGTACTGGGTTCATCTCACTAGGGAGTGCCAGACAGTGGGCGCAGGCCAGTGGGTGCAGCGCACCGTGCGCGAGCCAAAGCAGGGCGAGGCATTGCCTCACCTGGGAAGCGCAAGGGGTCAGGGAGTTCCCTTTCTGAGTCAAAGAAAGGGGTGACGGACGCACCTGGAAAATCGGGTCACTCCCACCCGATTATTGCGCTTTTCAGACTGGCTTAAAAAACGGCGCACCACGAGACTATATCCCACACCTGACTCGGAGGGTCCTACGCCCACGGAATCTCGCTGATTGCTAGCACAGCAGTCTGAGATCAAACTGCAAGGCGGCAGCGAGGCTGGGGGAGGGGCGCCCGCCATTGCCCAGGCTTGATTAGGTAAACAAAGCAGCCGGGAAGCTCGAACTGGGTGGAGCCCACCACAGCTCAAGGAGGCTTGCCTGCCTCTGTAGGCTCCACCTCTGGGGGCAGGGCACAGACAAACAAAAAGACAGCAGTAACCTCTGCAGACTTAAATGTCCCTGTCTGACAGCTTTGAAGAGAGCAGTGGTTCTCCCAGCACGCAGCTGGAGATCTGAGAACAGGCAGACTGCCTCCTCAAGTGGGTCCCTGACCCCTGACCCCCGAGCAGCCTAACTGGGAGGCACCCCCCAGCAGGGGCACACTGACACCTCACACGGCAGGGTATTCCAACAGACCTGCAGCTGAGGGTCCTGTCTGTTAGAAGGAAAACTAACAAACAGAAAGGACATCCACACTGAAAACCCATCTGTACATCACCATCATCAAAGACCAAAAGTAGATAAAACCACAAAGATGGGGAAAAAACAGAACAGAAAAACTGGAAACTCTAAAACGCAGAGCACCTCTCCTCCTCCAAAGGAACGCAGTCCCTCACCAGCAACGGAACAAAGCTGGATGGAGAATGATTTTGACGAGCTGAGAGAAGAAGGCTTCAGACGATCAAATTACTCTGAGCTACGGGAGGACATTCAAACCAAAGGCAAAGAAGTTGAAAACTTTGAAAAAAATTTAGAAGAATGTATAACTAGAATAACCAATACAGAGAAGTGCTTAAAGGAGCTGATGGAGCTGAAAACCAAGGCTCGAGAACTACGTGAAGAATGCAGAAGCCTCAGGAGCCGATGCGATCAACTGGAAGAAAGGGTATCAGCAATGGAAGATGAAATGAATGAAACGAAGTGAGAAGGGAAGTCTAGAGAAAAAAGAATAAAAAGAAATGAGCAAAGCCTCCAAGAAATATGGGACTATGTGAAAAGACCAAATCTACGTCTGATTGGTGTACCTGAAAGTGATGCGGAGAATGGAACCAAGTTGGAAAACACTCTGCAGGATATTATCCAGGAGAACTTCCCCAATCTAGCAAGGCAGGCCAACATTCAGATTCAGGAAATACAGAGAACACCACAAAGATACTCCTCGAGAAGAGCAACTCCAAGACACATAATTGTCAGATTCACCAAAGTTGAAATGAAGGAAAAAATGTTAAGGGCAGCCAGAGAGAAAGGTCGGGTTACCCTCAAAGGGAAGCCCATCAGACTAACAGCGGATTTCTCGGCAGAAACCCTACAAGCCAGAAGAGAGTGGGGGCCAATATTCAACATTCTTAAAGAAAAGAATTTTCAACCCAGAATTTCATATCCAGCCAAACTAAGCTTCATAAGTGAAGGAGGAATAAAATACTTTACAGACAAGCAAATGCTGAGAGATTTTGTCACCACCAGGCCTGCCCTAAAAGAGCTCCTGAAGGAAGCGCTAAACATGGAAAGGAACAACCGGTACCAGCCGCTGCAAAATCATGCCGAAATGTAAAGACCATGGAGACTAGGAAGAAACTGCATCAACTAATGAGCAAAATCACCAGATAACATCATAATGACAGGATCAAATTCACACATAACAATATTAACTTTAAATGTAAATGGACTAAATTCTCCAATTAAAAGACACAGACTGGCAAGTTGGATAAAGAGTCAAGACCCATCAGTATGCTGTATTCAGGAAACCCATCTCACGTGCAGAGACACACATAGGCTCAAAATAAAAGGATGGAGGAAGATCTACCAAGCAAATGGAAAACAAAAAAAGGCAGGGGTTGCAATCCTAGTCTCTGACAAAACAGACTTTAAACCAACAAAGATCAAAAGAGACAAAGAAGGTCATTACATAATGGTAAAGGGATCAATTCAACAAGAGGAGCTAACTATCCTAAATATATATGCACCCAATACAGGAGCACCCAGATTCATAAAGCAAGTCCTGAGTGACCTACAAAGAGACTTAGACTCCCACACATTAATAATGGGAGACTTTAACACCCCACTGTCAACATTAGACAGATCAACGAGACAGAAAGTCAACAAGGATACCCAGGAATTGAACTCAGCTCTGCACCAAGTGGACCTAATAGACATCTACAGAACTCTCCACCCCAAATCAACAGAATATACATTTTTTTCAGCACCACACCACACCTATTCCAAAATTGACCACATAGTTGGAAGTAAAGCTCTCCTCAGCAAATGTAAAAGAACAGAAATTATAACAAACTATCTCTCAGACCACAGTGCAATCAAACTAGAACTCAGGATTAAAAATCTCACTCAAAGCCGCTCAACTACATGGAAACTGAACAACCTGCTCCTGAATGACTACTGGGTACATAACGAAATGAAGGCAGAAATAAAGATGTTCTTTGAAACCAACGAGAACAAAGACACAACATACCAGAATCTCTGGGATGCATTCAAAGCAGTGTGTAGAGGGAAATTTATAGCACTAAATGCCCACAAGAGAAAGCAGGAAAGATCCAAAATTGACACCCTAACATCACAATTAAAAGAACTAGAAAAGCAAGAGCAAACACATTCAAAAGCTAGCAGAAGGCAAGAAATAACTAAAATCAGAGCAGAACTGAAGGAAATAGAGACACAAAAAACCCTTCAAAAAATCAATGAATCCAGGAGCTGGTTTTTTGAAAGGATCAACAAAATTGATAGACCGCTAGCAAGACTAATAAAGAAAAAAAGAGAGAAGAATCAAATAGACACAATAAAAAATGATAATGGGGATATCACCACCGATCCCACAGAAATACAAACTACCATCAGAGAATACTACAAACACCTCTACGCAAATAAACTAGAAAATCTAGAAGAAATGGATACATTCCTTGACACATACACTCTCCCAAGACTAAACCAGGAAGAAGTTGAATCTCTGAATAGACCAATAACAGGAGCTGAAATTGTGGCAATAATCAATAGTTTACCAACCAAAAAGAGTCCAGGACCAGATGGATTCACAGCCGAATTCTACCAGAGGTACAAGGAGGAACTGGTACCATTCCTTCTGAAACTATTCCAATCAATAGAAAAAGAGGGAATCCTCCCTAACTCATTTTATGAGGCCAGCATCATTCTGATACCAAAGCCGGGCAGAGACACAACCAAAAAAGAGAATTTTAGACCAATATCCTTGATGAACATTGATGCAAAAATCCTCAATAAAATACTGGCAAACCGAATCCAGCAGCACATCAAAAAGCTTATCCACCATGATCAAGTGGGCTTCATCCCTGGGATGCAAGGCTGGTTCAATATACGCAAATCAATAAATGTAATCCAGCATATAAACAGAGCCAAAGACAAAAACCACATGATTATCTCAATAGATGCAGAAAAAGCCTTTGACAAAATTCAACAACCCTTCATGCTAAAAACTCTCAATAAATTAGGTATTGATGGGACGTATTTCAAAATAATAAGAGCTATCTATGACAAACCCACAGCCAATATCATACTGAATGGGCAAAAACTGGAAGCATTCCCTTTGAAAACTGGCACAAGACAGGGATGCCCTCTCTCACCGCTCCTATTCAACATAGTGTTGGAAGTTCTGGCCAGGGCAATTAGGCAGGAGAAGGAAATAAAGGGTATTCAATTAGGAAAAGAGGAAGTCAAATTGTCCCTGTTTGCAGACGACATGATTGTTTATCTAGAAAACCCCATTGTCTCAGCCCAAAATCTCCTTAAGCTGATAAGCAACTTCAGCAAAGTCTCAGGATACAAAATCAATGTACAAAAATCACAAGCATTCTTATACACCAACAACAGACAAACAGAGAGCCAAATCATGAGTGAACTCCCATTCACAATTGCTTCAAAGAGAATAAAATACCTAGGAATCCAACTTACAAGGGATGTGAAGGACCTCTTCAAGGAGAACTACAAACCACTGCTCAAGGAAATAAAAGAGGATACAAACAAATGGAAGAACATTCCATGCTTATGGGTAGGAAGAATCAATATCGTGAAAATGGCCATACTGCCCAAGGTAATTTACAGATTCAATGCCATCCCCATCAAGCTACCAATGACTTTCTTCACAGAATTGGAAAAAACTACTTTAAAGTTCATATGGAACCAAAAAAGAGCCCGCATTGCCAAGTCAATCCTAAGCCAAAAGAACAAAGCTGGAGGCATCACACTACCTGACTTCAAACTATACTACAAGGCTACAGTAACAAAAACAGCATGGTACTGGTACCAAAACAGAGATATAGATCAATGGAACAGAACAGAGCCCTCAGAAATAACGCCGCATACCTACAACTATCTGATCTTTGACAAACCTGAGAAAAACAAACAATGGGGAAAGGATTCCCTATTTAATAAATGGTGCTGGGAAAACTGGCTAGCCATATGTAGAAAGCTGAAACTGGATCCCTTCCTTACACCTTATACAAAAATCAATTCAAGATGGATTAAAGATTTAAACGTTAGACCTAAAACCATAAAAACCCTAGAAGAAAACCTAGGCATTACCATTCAGGACATAGGCGTGGGCAAGGACTTCATGTCCAAAACACCAAAAGCAATGGCAACAAAAGCCAAAATTGACAAATGGGATCTAATTAAACTAAAGAGCTTCTGCACAGCAAAAGAAACTACCATCAGAGTGAACAGGCAACCTACAACATGGGAGAAAATTTTCGCAACCTACTCATCTGACAAAGGGCTAATATCCAGAATCTACAATGAACTCAAACAAATTTACAAGAAAAAAACAAACAACCCCATCAAAAAGTGGGCGAAGGACATGAACAGACACTTCTCAAAAGAAGACATTTATGCAGCCAAAAAACACATGAAAAAATGCTCATCATCACTGGCCATCAGAGAAATGCAAATCAAAACCACTATGAGATATCATCTCACACCAGTTAGAATGGCAATCATTAAAAAGTCAGGAAACAACAGGTGCTGGAGAGGATGTGGAGAAATAGGAACACTTTTACACTGTTGGTGGGACTGTAAACTAGTTCAACCATTGTGGAAGTCAGTGTGGCGATTCCTCAGGGATCTAGAACTAGAAATACCATTTGACCCAGCCATCCCATTACTGGGTATATACCCAAAGGACTATAAATCATGCTGCTATAAAGACACATGCACACGTATGTTTATTGCAGCATTATTCACAATAGCAAAGACTTGGAACCAACCCAAATGTCCAACAATGATAGACTGGATTAAGAAAATGTGGCACATATACACCATGGAATACTATGCAGCCATAAAAAATGATGAGTTCATGTCCTTTGTAGGGACATGGATGAAATTGGAAACCATCATTCTCAGTAAACTATCGCAAGAACAAAAAACCAAACACCGCATATTCTCACTCATAGGTGGGAATTGAACAATGAGATCACATGGACACAGGAAGGGGAATATCACACTCTGGGGACTGTTGTGGGGTGGGGGGAGGGGGGAGGGATAGCATTGGGAGATATACCACCAGCATGGCACATGTATACATATGTAACTAACCTGCACAATGTGCACATGTACCCTAAAACTTAAAGTATAATAAAAAAAAAAAAAAAAAAAAAAAAAAAAAAGAAATGTCTATTCATGTCATTTGCCCACTTTTTGATGGGATTATTTGGGTTTTATTCTTGTCAATTTCTTTGGGTTCCTTGTAGAGTCTAGATATTAGTCCTTTGCTGGATGCATAGATTGCAAATATTTTCTCCCATTCTGTGGGTTGTCTGTTTACTCTGGTATTATTATTTTTTAACTGTGCAGAAACCTTTTTAGTTTAATTAGGTCCCATTTATTTATTTTTGTTTTGTTGCACTTGCTTTGAGGATCTTAGTCCTGAATTATTTGTGTAAGCTTATGTCTAGAAGAGTTTTTCCAATGTTGTGTTGTAGAATTGTTATGGTTTCATGTATTATATTTAAGTCTTTGAACCATCTTGCATTGATTTTTGTATAAGGTGAGAGATAAAATCCAGTTTCATTCTTCTACATGTGGCTTTCCAGTTTTCCCAGCACCATTTATTAAATAGGGTATCCATTCTCCAATTATATTTTGTATGCCTTGCCAATGATCAGTTGGTTGCACATATTTGGTTTACTTCTGGATTCTCTATTCTGGTCCATTTGGTCTATATACCTACTTTTATAACAGTACCATGCTGTTTTTGTGACTATAGCCTTGTTGTATAATTTTAAGTGTGGCAATGCAATGTTCCCTGAATTGTTCTTTTTGCCTAGGATTACTTTGGCTATTTGGGCCCTTTTTATTCCATATAAATTTCAGAATTGCTTTTTCTAATTCAGTAAAAAATGATATTCATATTTTGATGGGAATTGCATTAAATCTGTAAATTACTTTCAGCCATCTGGTCATTTTCACAATATTGATTCTTCCAATCCATGAACATGTAATATGCTTCCATTTGTTTGTGTTATCTATAATTTCTTTCAGCAGTGTTTTGTAGTTCCTTTTGTAGATATCTGTCACCTCCTTGGTTAAGTATATTCCTAGGGTTTTCTTGCAGCCACTGTAAAAGGGATTGAGTTCTTGATTTAATTCTCAGCATGACTGTTGTTAGTGTATAGCAGTGCTACTCATTTGTGTACATTGATTTTGTAACCTGATACTTTGAATTTTTTAAATCAAATCTAAGACTCTTTTGGAGGAGTCTTTAGGATTTTCTAGGTATATAATCATATCATTTGCAATCAGTGATAGTTTGACTTCCTCTTTTTCAATTTTGATGCCCTTCATTTTTTTCCCTTGCCTAATTGCTCTGGCTAGGACTTCCAGAATTATGTTGTATAGGAGTGGTAAAAGTGGGAAAACTTGCCTTGTTCCTGTTCTCAGGGGGAATACTTTCAACTTTTCCCCATTCAGTACGATGTTGACTCTGTGTTTGTCTTACATAACTTATTATTTTGAGGTAGGTTCTTTCGATGCCTAGTTTGTTGAGTGTTTTTATCATAAAGGAAAGCTGAATTTTATGGAATGCTTTTTCTCCATCTGTTGAGATAATGATATGGTTTTTGTGTTTAATTCTGTTCATGCGATGTATCACATTTATTGATTTGTGTATGTTAAACCATCCCTGAATCTCTGGGATAAAACTCACTTTATCATGATGTGTTCTTTTTGATGTGTTGTTGGATCAGTTAGTATTTTGCTGAGGATTTTTTTAGTCCCTCAGCAGTGGGTAGCAGCACCAGATCTAATAAGAGTGGAAGGGAAATGACATAGACTCTGTGGTATTCCTGGGTTATGAGAGTCTTAGCATGTTGGCTTTCTCAAATGGCAGCTATTGCAGTAATGAACTGGTCATGTGGACAGACTCAGGACCTCCTGGTTAGCCAGAGTGGTGCAGGCAGTGGTAATAGCTGAGGTCACACAGCTATTTTCTCTTTCCTGGGCACAGTGTTATTCTATCAAGAGATGTTGTAATAAATTGTGTTGGTTGGCCTCCAGCCAGGAAATGGTGCTTGCAAAAGAGCACCAGGCACAATAGTAGCAGTGGGATTTTTCTTCCCTTATGTTGCCCAGGGTGGGTACTCTGGTTTTTCAGACAATGGGGAGAGCCTTATAGCTCCCCAAAGTTTCTGTCTTTTGTGTTAAGCTACCAGGGCTGGTGGTGGGGCAAAGTAAGGTGGGGACTGGGTCAGGTGGGTTTGTGGTCTCACTCTCCATGTGCAGTGCAAGCAGCAGCCCCTGTGGGTGTTGGGGGGTGGGGGGGTTCTAAAGCTTCTGGGTTGATGATCCGGAGCAGAATGATGCTGCCTCGGCTGCACAGAAAAGTTCACACAGGGAGTGGGGAGTATCAGGTGGCAGTAAGACCCACACAGATCCCACACACTTGGTGAGGCAGATCCATTCCCACAGTATTCCACTGGCAACAGAAAACTAAGTTCCAGGCAGCCTGCACTCAGAAATTGCAACTGCCACAGGTTATAAACTTTCCCTGCAGAGACAGCAATTATGGGTTTCCAGCCATACCCTTTCTCTTCACCCACAAAACCACGTGCCTGGTTCCTGCACTCGTGGATGCAGCTTGCTTCTCACTGGCCCCCCCAGCCCTGGCAAACGGAATTCATCCCCACGTGAGGTTACATTATGAAACCCAACTGGGGACTTCTTTCAACCTACAACCACTGTCTGAACTATTTGGCTGACTTCCACATGGTCCCCTGTGAGGAATAATAAAGAATGGTTTCCTTTGGTGTGCACCCGTGATTGGAAGTGCATGCAAGGGTCTTCCCACCACTGCTCCTACTTTTATATTCCATGACTCTTCCCAAGTTGGTTCCTGCACTGGGTAGGGTTAAGGCCTTCCCCCATAGCATGAACTGTCAAGCTCCCTAGTGAGGTTGTAGATCTCAGAGTCAGTCTTTCCCTCTCACACTTTGGGGACTCACAGCCTTTCACCTGACTCACAGTGTAGTCTGCAGCCTGCCAGCTCCTTCAAAAGGTCTGTGGATTCCTTCAGTTTTACTGTTTAGTTCCCATGTCACTTCTTGGAAATAAATAACATTTACAGTGTGAATCTCTACACACTATTTTGTTCTTCTAAGTGAGACAAGTAAGCTAGCAATGCCTCTAATCTGCCATCTTGAAAAAAACTTTTATACCTTAAATGGATGCATTTTTTATCACTCATACTGCCATAAAAAAGTGGGCAAATGTTCATGACTTTAGATTTAGAGATGAATTCTTAGCTATGACAGCAAAAGCACAAAAAAAAACAAAAGAAAAATAGATCAATTGGATCTCTACAAAATTAAAAAATATATACACATAAAAGAACACTGTTACAAAGTGAAAAGGCAATCCACAGAATGAGAAAAATTATTTGCAAACCATATTTCTGATAAAGGTCTAGTACCCAAAATATTTAAAGAATGTTTACAATTCAATAACAAGAAGACAAAGAAACCCAATGATACAAATAAGCAAATGACTTAAACATATATTTCTCTAAAGAGATATACAAAGAACCAATAAACACATGAAATGGTGCTCAACATTATTAGCCAATAGGAAAATGCAAATCAAAACCACATTGTGATACTACTTCACATCCACTGAATATGAAGTGTTGGTGAGAATGTAGAATAATTAGAACCCTCATACATTGCTACTCAAAATCTAAAATATCGTAGTTGCTATGGAAAGCATTGTGGCATTTCCTCAAACTGTTAAACATAGAACTACCATGTGACTCAGCAATTCTGCTTGTAGATATATTTCCAAAAGAATTGATAATAGGTATTCAACCAAGAACTTGTACAGAACTTGTACTGTAGTGTTGTGTTTTATGGCAGCACTATTCACAATAGTTCAAAGTTGAAAACAAAACAAATATGTCCACCAATGATAAATGGATGATAATCCAAATGTGGTATATCCATATAATAAAATATGATTCAGCCAAAAAAGGAATGACATACTGATACATGCCATAACATAAATGAACTTGGAAAAATTATGTTAAATAAAAGAAATCATACAAAAAAGGTCACATATTGTATGATTACATTTATATTAAATATTCAGAATAGGTAAATCCGTAGAGACAGAAGGAAAAAGTCATCACAAGTGGTTAGGAGAAGAGCACGAATGGGGAGTGATTGGTTAATGTGAATGGAATTTCCTTTTAGGGTGATAAAGATGTTTTAGAACTAGATAGAGGTGATAGTTGCACACTGTTACAAATGTACTAAATTGTACACATTGAAGTGGTTAATTTTATGTTATGTGAGTTTCACTTTAAAAGAGAAAGAAACAAAGGTCATTTAAATTGTAAAGAAGGAAGTAAAATTGTTCCTGTGTGCAGACATGATGTTTTAAATAGAAAAACATAAAGATTTCACCAAAAAAACGTTTAGAACTTATAAACAAATTTAGTAATAAGGTTGCAGGATACAAAATCAATCTACAAATTCAGCAGGATTTCTACACATATACAAAAAAGTAGCGGAAAAGTAAATCAAGAAACAAATCCCATTTACAAATAGCTACCAAAAAATAAAATACCTAAGTATAAATTTAACCAATGAGGTGAAAGATCTCTATAAGAAAAACTATAAAACACTGATGAAAAAAATTAAAGAGGATATAAACAAATGGAAAGACATCCCGTGTTCATGGATCACAAGAATTATATTTTTAAAATGACCATACTACTCAAAGAAATCTAGATTCAAGGTAATCGCTATCAAAATACTAATGACATTCTTCACAGAAATAGGAAAAAAAATCCTAAAAATTTTTGTGGAACCACAAAAGACCCAGAATAGCCAAAGTCATCCTGAGCAAAAAGAACAAGCTGGAGCTATCACACTACCATGTTTCAAAATGTACTGCAAAGCTATAGTAACAAGCACAGCATGGTACTGGCATAAAAATAGACACACAGACCAATGAAAGAGATGAAATAACCCAGAAATTAATATAAGAATCTACAGCCAACTTGTGTTTTAGAAAAGTGCCAAGAACATTCATTGGGGAAAGAATAGTCTCTTCAATAAATGGTGCTTTCAAACTAGGTATCCATGTGTAGAAATATAAGACTAGACCCACACCTCTCATCCTATAGAAAAATCAACTCAAAATGAATCAAAGACCTAAATGTAAGACCCAAAACTACAAAACTACTAGAAGAAAACCTAGGGGAAACAGTCTAGGATATTGGTCTGGAAAAATACTTTTTGAATAAGACCACGAAAGCACAGACAACTAAAGTAAAAATAAACAAATGGGATTATATCAAACTGCAAAGCTCCTTCATAGCAAAAGAAACAATCAACAGAGTGAAAATACAACCTACAGAATGGGAGAAAACATTTGCAAACTACTCATCTGGCAGGGGATCAATACCCAGAATATAAAAGACATTCAAATATCTCAACAGCAAAAAAAAACAAAAAATCTGATTTTAAAATGAGAAAATTATCTGAACATACATTTCTCAAAAGAAGACATACAAGTGGCCTAGAAACATATTTTAAAAATTGATGATCGTTATTACTAATGATTACTAACAGTGATGATAATAATATCACTAATCATTACAGAAATGCAAATCAAATCCACAATGAGGTACTGTTACATCCCAGTTAGAATCACTATTATCAAAAATACAAAAAATAACAAGTGCTGCCAAAGATGCAGAGAAAAAAACATTTGATTGACTCGACTCTTGGTGGGAATGTAAGCTAGTACAGCCACTATGGAGAACAATACGAAGCTTCCTCACAAAACTACACATAGAACTACCATATGATTCAGCAATCCCACTACAGAATATTTATCCAAAAGAAAGGAAATGGATATTTTGAGGAGATATCTGCTGCCCTACCCTTGTTTATTGCAGCACTATTTACAATAGACAAGACATGGAATCTAACTAGATGTCCAACAACAGATGAATGGATAAAGAAAATCTGTTTATATACAGTGGAATAATATTTTGCCATAAAAAGAATGAAATCCTGTCATTCATGCAACATGAATGGAATTAGAGGGCATTATGTTAAGTAAAATAAGCCAGGAAAAGAAAATTAAGCACTGCATGTTTTCACACATATGTGAAAGCTTAAAAAAAAAAACAGGTTGATCTCAGAGAAGTTAAAAAGTAGATCAAAGGATGCTAGAGGTTAGGAAGAGTAGGGGGAAGGAATGCATAGGGAGAGGTTTTGTTAGGAGAAATAAGTTACTGTAATCTATACCACCATAGGATGGCTACAGGTAACAGTTTTATATATATGATAAATGTTTAAGATGATGGATACACTAATTATTCTTTTCTCATCACCATACATTATATGTATTGAAACATCATTATGTGTCCTGTGAATATGTACAATTGTTACATGTCAACTAAAAATAAAATTAAATAATTTTTTAAATGTTTTAAGTCAGCAGATAAACAAAGTATAAGAGAAACCCAGTCATCCTAAGGATCTCCCTTGAAACCCAAATGTTTCAAGACCATGATTTGGAAAAAGTGGGAGGCAGGAGAAAGACCCTTGGGATGAGTTTATAAATCAAAATTTACACTCCATTATTAATTAGTTGCATGAGCTGAGGCAAGTTATGTAACATCTTTGAGGGTCAGTTTTTGCATTTTCAAAATGGGGAATATCAAATTTGCTGTCCTTACCAGAAAAAGTTTCAGAAAAGTAACCCACAATAAGTGTTCTATAAAAGCAGCATATGCATTAATGTCCCCAAAAACCAACTCCATGGACTTGTTGTGAGAGAAAAATGAGTCAATGAGTGAAAAATTACTTGATGTCAAAGGGCTAGCTGAATAGTCAAATATATACCTGCTCCTTTCATTCTCTCAGAAAGCAATCATTGAGCACTTACTATATGCCAAACAGTGTGCTAGGATAGAGATAAGTTACACACTGTCTCTTCAAGAGCAGTATAATCTAGTGGGCAACACAGGTGAACAGATAATTATAATAGGGTGTGAAAATGAGATATGATATGGAATGTGATGGGATGCTATGAGATCACACAAGGGTGCCACCTCACTCAGTCTGGAAAGACTTCTGGGGTTAAGTAATAAAAGGTTAGCCAGACAAAATAATAAGTAGGGAAGACCCAATTCAAGAAGGCAACACAAACAGTTACACAAACAAAACAGTGTCTGTGGGGTACTTCAAAGAGATCAGTGTTGCTAGAGCATAAAGAGCAATCCAAGGGGTGGCAAAAAACAAGGCTTCTGAAATAAGTAGGGGTAGAATCATATAAGTCTTTGTGGGCCCTGAAAGGAATTTGAGATTTATTTTAAAGGCAATGGGCAGCTGTATTAGTCTGTTTTCACACTGCTATAAAGAACTACCTAAGACTTGGTAATTTATAAAGAAAAGAGGTTTGACTTACAGTTCTGTAAGGCTGGGGAGGCCTCAGGAAATTTACAAACATGGCAGAAGGGGAAGCAAGGCACGTCTTACATGGAAGCAGGAGAGAGAGCAAGGGGGAAGTGCCAAACTTTTAAACCATCAGATCTCATGAGAACTCACTTGCTATCATGAGAACAGCATGGGGGAAATCCACCCTCATGATCCAATCTCCTTCCACCAGGTCCCTCCCCTGACACATGGGGATTACAATTCAACAATTGTGGGTTGGGGACACAGAGCCAAATCATATCAGTAGCCATTGTAGGGCCTTAAGCACCTCGAGTACCATAATCAGATTTATATTTTAAAATTATTTTGGCAGTGTGGAGGATGAAGTGGAAGGGACCCAGATTGGAGACAGGGACATCAGGAAGCAGTTGTTTGGATATGAAGTAATGAGGGCTTGAATTAAGGCAGTAGAAACAACATTAAGTGGACAGATTTGAAATATATTTAGGAGATAAAAATCAGTAGGACTTGATGATGGATTTGGGTCTAACAGGAAAGGAAAGAAGGTGATTCAAGGATGACTCCATAGTTTCTAGGTTAGGTCACTGGTAAGTAATGGTGCCACCAAGTAAAACTGAAACTCAGGAGTAGAATGATGTTGAAGGGGTAAGATGGTAAGTTCCACCTTGGTCATGTTAGGTTTATGGTACCTGTGATACATCTGAGTGGCAGACAACTTGATATTAATTTGTAACTTGGGCATGAGGATGGGATATAGAATCAAGGGTCATCAGAGTACAAATGGTAGCTGAAAGAGAGTTGGTGCCTCAAAAGGATATATTACATATTCTTTGGAGAATCTGCCAGCTTCAAAATTAAGAATCCTTCATGGTTATTCTTTTATTGTCTTTCATTTAGATTAAATCTTCTGTGAAAGTGAAAGTGATAAGTTTTCAGGAAACAACTGAATAGAGTAAAAAAGACAGCACAACAGATAATAAATAGAAGACTGTTCTAGATAGGAAGGGAATATAGGCAAGAAAAAATAAGTTTAAGATCTTCTGGTAAAGCAGATTGCAAAGTCAGTCAGCTATTGAAATAGATATACAAGCTCCAACTAAGCCATCTACATTTTGGTGTTTGTCAAGATACCACTGTTGCTACCACTGTCTTGGCATTGCAAGTTGGCACCCGATGGTGGTACCTAGAGGCTCACGACTGGGACTACCAGTGCAGTGGCCTGGGAACTATGTTTGGAAATCCCTATGCATGACTTCTCTGCTCTGCCTCCAAATGGAGGAAATTCACTTGGCTGATTTTCAGAAACTCTCTAGGAGGAATGTGAAGCAGCTTTCTAATCTTGCTCTGCTTAGACATAAATTAAGATCTTGTTTGTTCAGAATGACTACTACCCAATCCTGCCAGAAACTCCACTGTGCTCTCTGGGGAGCAAAACCTCTATTTATTAGGTTATATTTTTGGCCAGGAGTTCACACTGTGCTTTGTTCTCATTGCTCTGCCACTCCCATGGACTGGCTGCCGAGCAAACCAGACACTGACCCCTGATTCACTCTTCCATCAATTCTATTCATATCTCTTCATTGTCTTTGCATGATGTGACCAAGCACCTCAAAGCAAATGCTGAGAGCCTTTTGTATTACTCCAGAGTGACAAGCTCCTCCCAGGCCCTGGAGACACAGAGGCAATCCAGCTGCAAGGCTTATCTTCCTGGCCCCACCCAACAATGGTACTACAGTTGAAGATACAGAGCTCTGAAATTCTAGCTCTCCTAGAATTCTTTAAGTATCAGCAAGGCTGGCCCGGTTTAAAAGAAGTGCATGCAACTGCCTACCAGGAATTTTGAGCAGAACCAAAAGGCCTCTCTATCCTAAAACATATTCACTCACTCATCTACACTCCTTTTGGTTAAGGAAAATGTGCCTGCAAAAATGCCCCAGAGGCAAATTTATATATGGGAAAGGGCCTACAAGTAGGCATTAAGTTACCTAGCTTCTAGCCCCAACTAAGATGCATGATCTTGGGAAAGTCCCTTCCCATTTCTGAGTTTCAGTTTCCTCAATATACTGTAGAAGGAGGGAACTAGATAAGTTCATCTCAAAGGCCCCTTATGACTAAAACATTCTACATTATTATGACCCAAGTACAAGCTCAAATGTTACTTTGCAGGACTACAAGTATTCATTTATTCACTTGTTAGAATTGACCAGACATGTCCCTGGAAAAGTAGAAATCCAGAGACATGGATTGATTACAAAGATATCCCAGAGGCATAGAAACTCTTCATGGAAACAAATCCTGACAGGACAATCAGAGATTAGAGAGCTACTGTTCTCCTTTCTGCCATGACTGTCTTATCTCCGCCCCAAAACTGACCATGTCAGCTGGAGAAGGTAAAAGCTAGCTAGAAGGTAGAGAAGCACATATGGGAAGATGAACAGACCTTCCAAGTTGGAGAAACAAGACCAAATCCTAGAATAGCTGTTTTCTAAAGAGGTCCAGTTTGAGGACTCATATACAGTAGCCCCAGAGTACTATACCATGGGTGAGCAGAAGCTGACCTTCTCCAAAGGTAGTTGAGGTATGTGTCAGGAGGTCTAGGAAGTCAACCATTAGGCAGTCTTTTTTCTCAGAGAGAAGGTAAAGGCTATATCCTGAAATCCCAGATACTGTAACCTGGTTTCCTCAGGATAACCCAGGGAAGGGTCCTATAAAAAATAATATTACCTAATATTTATTAGCACTTACTATGTGTCAGGTAATATTCTAAGGGCTTCAGGTAAATTGAAACAATTAATCCTCATTAAAATCCTATAAGGCAAGTACTGTTACTATTCCCATTTTACAGTTGAAGATAGTGAAGCATAGAGAGGTTAGTTTGTTTAAGGTCACTCAGTCAGGAAAGGGTAAGTCCAAGACATAAACCCAGGCAGCCTGGCTCCAGACTTCATGATCTTAACCCAACTAAAGGAGGGTAAGTATCCTCCCAAGTGTTACAAATTAGAGCTGGGAAGATCCTTAGGGACCATCAAGGGCCATCTCTTCATTTTATACATGAGGGAACTGAAACTCTGAGAGAGAAAATAATCTGCCAAAGGCTATACAGTGAACAAGTAAGAGAATAATAGAGCCAGAACCAGAGCCTCAGCCTGCTGACTCCCAATCCAGTGCTCTTTCCACTATTGCTTCTGATCGTTTGTTGAGTCTCTTCCTTAAATTGCCTTCCCATCACCTCACTCTGCTGACTTTGCCAGTTTGATCACTCCCAAACTCCGTCCAACAAGATTGCAGAAGAGCAGCCATCTGAGGTACAGGTCATTATCCTCACTTTCCAAAATGTAAATGAGACTAGAACTGGCTACAGTCAAGCATTTTCCAAATGATTAGATCCCTAAATCCCAATATCACCTCTGTGAGGGTTACTGATAGAATGCAAAACCAACATTTTCCATCCATAAACACATCAACACTCAACCATGCCAAGGCCTGAACCTTCTGAGATGAGTATTCAATGATGTATGAGGCCCGCCTCCTGCTCAGACAGATCTGTGGACTCAAATCTGAACTTTTTAAGGGTCATTTGGGGAAACCAACACCGAGCCCACATGGAAAAATTCTGCCTGATTCATTGAGAAATGATGAGTAGAGCCTATGAAAGTGGAAAGTAGGGCTGGACAGTGGGCTCTGGAGGGAGTGAACCTAGCCTGGTTTATAATGCCACCAATGTGTGCTGGCCAGTGGCAAGGAAACAGACATCCCAGGTCCTACAAAGGCCCAGGCTACTTTTCTGTCGGTATTTATGGCTCACTGCCTCAAGATGTTGGATTTCACAAAGCCATCCTCCTGACTCCACATCCTACTCCACCCTTCCAGCGGGTGTGGGAAACAAAAGGCTCAAGTATAGATGGGAAGTTTTAATGGCCTCTTGTGGGGCTGAGCCTTCAACCCACATGAGGAACCCTGGCCATTTTCCCAATTCCCTTATGGGCCTCTGAGCTGGGCACACACCCCTGAGCATAGTGAGGCAGGGCAGACCTATCTCTCCCTGAGGACGGGAGCTGTGAATCCAAGGACCTTAGGCAGGAGGTTGGAAAAAGAGAAAAATCTTTCCTAGGCAATATAAAGAGAGTGGTCTCAAAAGGCTAGCTGATGTCTCAGGGCGGTATCAGCCACCCCTTCTATCATGTTTGGACTTTCTACAGCATAGGCTTGGCACATTTCATTTTACAATGAAAGAGGAGCAAATGGTTGATTCTGAAGCCACTGTGTGGTAAAATACAAATAATAGTCACCACATTCACTCACTTCTTTATTTATTTATCCACACAACAGTTATTGTGTACCTACTATGTGCAAAATTTCATAGAGAGTAGAAATATACAAAGCAGGAGGTTCATTTTGCAAAAACTCACATCCATAAAAGGACATGACCTTTACACATAACCAATGTCACTCAGCTGTAGATGGAAAAGGTCTTTAAATGATATAAATGAGAGAATCACAGTGTCCCAATTTGAAGGAACTTAAGAAAAGACCATCTCATCCAACCTCTTCATTGTACAAGTAAAGACACAAACCTGGAGAGAGATAAAGCATTCTCAATAGTTACACAGCCAGGTAATAACAAAGCTGACCTTTCTACTAATCACTAAAAGGCTTAAAAATTAGTGGTTTGATATGAAATGTCAAGAAAAAACTTCATAGGGTATTGTGTGTGAATTTAAAGAACAGGTAAGACATTCCCCAAAAGTATATTATGAAAAATGTCAAACATACAGCCAGAGACAGCTACATAATTTGTGGGGCCTAGTGCAAAATGAAAATGTGGGACCTCTCATTGAAAAAGCAGGGAGAAAGTACTGTTAACATAAAAAGTGTTTTCATTCTTTGGTGCATTCACATGCTCTGTCTCTCTTACATATATATCTTTCTCTTTCTCTCTCTCTCTCATCATGGTATCTTCTACTTGCTATTTAATGTTGTTCTATATAAGGAAAAATTAAAAAATGAAATTATTAGTATGAACTTTACTGTTCATTTTTATATTATGCAATGTTGGATTTAACTGCAAATATAAGAGCATTTAGGCCAGGCACAGTGGCTCATACCTGTAATCTCAACACTTTGAGAGACCAAGGCAGGAGGATCACTTGAGCCCAGGGGTTTGAGACCAGACTGGGCAACATTAAAAGACCCTGTCTCTACAAAATATATATAAATAAAAATCAGCCAGGTGTGGTGGTGCACACTTCTGGACCCAGCTACTCAGGAGGCTTAGGTAGAAGAATCACTTTTGCCTCGGAGGTCAAGGCCTCAGTGAGCCATGATTGCACCACTGCACTCCAGCCTGGGGGATAGAGCAAGATCCTATCTCAAAAAGGATTTAACTCATATTCACAGTCACCAAAATTACACAATTTGTATTTCATAGCTTATACATGCATATGTATTTTCTGCTTACCAGAAGAGTGGAAATGCTGCACAAAGCTAATTCAAGTATTTTCTATTTCACTTTTTGATATGTCCACATTCTACTAACAGTCTCTATTTTCAGTTCACTGATGAAAGGACTGAAAGGAGTAACTACTACGGGTTGCCCTATCTTTCCCTTTCCTTTTAAATCATCATATTTAGCAATAGTAGTTGGCTAATATAGGCAAGTAGCATGAGGAAAATAGAATACGATAGAGTTCCTTGGTCATTCGTGTTTCTTAGAACATAATTGCCTTTTTTGCATTCAAATCAAGTTCTGATTTAAAAGGAAAGTATAGCCTCTTAGGGTTGTCAGTACTCCCACTTGGTTATACACATAAATCACTTACCTTGCACTCAGTTTGAGCCTTGCTGAACTCCCACACATTGTAGGTGTACTGGAATTTCTCACTCATGGAGCATTACAAATGCTATATATACCTGGGGTGGCAAGGAATAGTAGATACATATTATGTGTATTTACTCTGCTTATGTGCATACTCCATTGTCCTATTGGATTTTTAACACAAGTTCAAAGATGAAATTATTAAGAACTTCAAAAACGTGACAACAGAGCATTAAACCAAGCACAATGCCCTTCTGTGCATGGGGCCCTGCATGACTCCACAGGTCACAAACCCTTGAAGATTATCCTGCATATAGCAAAATATAAAGAATTATATAGTGAACACCAGTATACCCACCACCTAGATAATTTTTTTATCTTTCTGAGATGGAGTCTCACTGTGTCACCCAGGCTGGAATGCAGTGGCATGATCTTGGCTTACTGCAACCTCTGCCTCCTGGGTTCAAGCAAGTCTCCCTGCCTCAGCCTCCTGAGCAGCTGGGATTACAGGTGCCTGCCACCATGCCCAGCTAATTTTTGTATTTTTTACTAGAGATGGGGTTTTGCCATGTTGGCCAGGCTGGTCTGGAGCTCCTGCCCTCAGGTGATCTGCCCACCTCAGACTACAAAAGTGCTGGGATTACAGATATAAGCTACAGTGCCCGGCCTACCCACCATCTAGATTCTACTACATTTGCTTCATCATATATCTATCCATTTCTCTATCCATTCTTTAAGCTATTTTATTTTCTGTTGCACTTCAAAGAAAGTAACAAACATTAGTACACTTCACCAACAAACACTTCTCCATGCATATCATTAACTAAAATTTAATGTACATGTACAGTTTTTTTTAGGTAAATGTACATACATTTATATCACAAACATTAAGGGAACATTTGCTAAACTCTGACAAATGCATTTACCTATGTACCCAAACACCTATCAAAACATAGAACCTTATCATCATCACAGAAATCTCCCCTTTCCAGTCAGTCCTGACTGGTCCATCACCCTCAGAGGCAACCACAAAAACAGATAGCAATTTGATCAGTGAAGATTATGACAGAGTTAAAGGGAAAGAAAAAAACGGCTTTTGAGGCTAGCAGATGGAAAAGCTTGTTGGAAGTAAACATTTTGTACAATAATTTTAGGAGGTAACATTTGTTGAACAGTGTTTCTCAGGCACTGATATGATTTGGATCTGCATCCCTACCAAATCTCATGTCAAGTTGTAATCCCCAATATTGGAGGTGGGGACTGGGTATTGGATCATTGGGGATGGTTTCTCATGAATAGTTTAGCACTATCTCCCTTGGTACAGTCCTGGTGAGATCTGGTCATTTAAAAGTGTGTAACACCTCCCCCCTCTATCTTATTCGTTCCTAATCCAGTCATGTGACATGCATTCACACCCTTTACCTTCCACCATAATAGTAAACTTCTGATGCCTCCCCAGAAGCCAAGCAGATGCTAGCATCATGCTTCCTGTACAGTCTGCAGAACCATGAACAAATTAAGCCTCTTTTCTCTATAAATTACCCAGTCTCACGTATTTCTTTATAGCAGTGTAACAACAGACTAATACAGAAAATTGGTATGAAGGAGTAGGACATTGCTATAAAGATACCTGAAAATGTGAAAGCAACTTTGGAACTAGGTAACAAGCAGAGGTTGGAAGAGAATAGAGGGCTCAGAAGAAAGCAGAAAGATGAGGAAAAGTTTGGAACTTCCTACAGACTAGTTGAATAGTTGTTACCAAAATGCTGATAGTGATATGGACAGAGAAGGCCAGGCTAAAAATAAAAAGGACTCAGATGAACATGAGGAATGTATTGTGATCTGGAGCAAGTGTCACTTTTGTTATGCCTTAGCAAATTACTTGACTGAATTGTGCCTCTGCCCTAGGGATAAGTAGAACTTAGAACTTGAGAGTGATGATTTAGGGTATCTGGATGAAGAAATTTCTAAGCAACAAAAAGTTCAAGATGTGGCCTGGCTGCTTCTCACAGCCTATCTCATATGTATGAGCAAAGAAATGACCTAAAGTCAAATATACAGTTAAAGGGGAAGTAGAGCATAAAACCTTGGAAAATTTGCAGCCTAGCCACGTAGTAGAAAATAAAAGCCCATTTTCAGGGGAGGAATTCAAGCAGGCTCCAGAAATTTGTATAAGTAAATAAGAGCCACGTGCCAATAGACAATACAATGGGGAAAAGGCCTCAAAGGCATTTAAGAGACCATTGTGGCAGCCCTTCCCATCACAGGCCCAGAGGCCTAGGACAATTGAATGGTTTCTTAGGCCAGGCCCAGAGCCTGTCTCAAGACACTGCTCCCTGTATCCCAGCTGCTCCAACTCTAGTTGTGGCTCAAAGGGAGCCAGATACAGCTCATGCCACTGCTCCAGAGGGTGCAAGTTATAAGCCTTGGTAGCTTTCACGTGGTGTTAAGCCTGCAGGTACAAGGAATGCAAGAGTGGAGGCTTGGAATCCTCCACCTAGGTTTCAGAGGATGTATGAAAAATCCCTATTGTCCAGGCAGAAGCCTGCTACAGGGGCAGAGCCATTATGGAGAACCTCTACTAGGGAAGTGCAGAGGGGTTGAAGCCCCCACACAGAGTTCCCACTGGGACACTGCATAGTGAAGCTATGAGAAGAGGGCCGCCATCCTCCAGACTCCAAAACAGTAGATCCACTGACAACTTCCACTCTGCTCCTGGAAAAGCCACAGGCACTCAATTCCAGCTCATGAGAGCAATGGTGGGGGCTGAATCCTGCAAAGCCTCAAGATCTTGGGAGCCCACCCCTTCCATCAGTGTGCTCTGGATGTGTGACATTGTGTCAAAGGTTATTGTTTTGGAGTGTTAAGATTTAATGACTGCCCTGTTGGGTTTCAGCCTTGCATAGGGCCTGTAGCCCCATTCTTTTGGCGGATTTCTCCATTTTGGAATGGAAGTATTTACCCAATACCTGTAACCCCATTGTATCTTGGAAGTAACTAACTGTTTTTTTTTTTTTTTGCTTGTTTTGTTTTGTTTTTCATGCTCATAGTTGGAAGGGACTAGCCTTGTCTCAGATGAGACTTTGGACTTTGAACTTTTGAGTTAATGCTGAAATAAGTTAAGATTTTGGGGGACTGTTGAGAAGGGATAATTATATTTTGCAATATGAGAAGGACACAAGATTTGAGTGGGGCAGTGGTGAAATAATATAGTTTGAATCTGTGTCCTCAGCAAATTTCATGTCAAGTTGTAGGCTCAAATATCAGAGATGAAACCTGGTGGGACATAATTGGATCACAGGGGTGAGCTTCTCATGAATGGTTTAGCATCATCTCTCAGTACTGTACTCACAACAGTGAGTGAGTTTTTGTGAGATCTGATTATTTAAAAGTGTGTAGCACTTCCACCCTCTCTCTTTCTTGCTCCTACTCTGGCTATGTGATATGTGTGCTTCCCTATTACCCTCTGCCATGATTGTAACTGACCCAGAAGCTGAGCAGATGCCAGTATCAGGTTCCTGTACAGTCTGAGTAACCATGAGCCAATTATACCTCTTCTCTTTATAAACTATCCAATTTTAGGTATTGATAGCAGTGTAAGAATGGACTAATACAGGCACAATGCTGCTTATAAAAATTAACTCAATTTTTTATCTTTATTACAACACTATTAAATAGACACTATTAGTATCACATTTGACAAATGAGAAACTGAGTCACCACGAGGCAGTACCAGGATTTGAATGCAGGTCGTATGGAAAATGAGAAAGAAACGTGAGCCCTGATTGGTGAGGATCATGAATAACAGAGTAAGGAATTTTGACTCTATCCTTAAGGTCATTGGAAATAGTCAAAGATTTTTCAAATATAGAACACTGTAAAAAAGCAGTATTCTTAAGCGAAAAAAAATGAACTTCATTCTAAACTTCATACCTTATACAAAAAATAAACTCAAACTGGATCACACACTTAAATGTAAAATATGGAACTATAAAACCTTTAGGAGATAACACTAGAGAAAGTATTCAGGACCTAGGGCTTTACAAAGTGTTCTTGGACATGACTTCAAAAGCATAATCATTAAATATACTGATAAACTATCTCATCAAAATTTAAAACTTCTGTGAATGATCCTATTAAGAAAATGAGAAGAAAAACAATACACTGGAGAAAATATTTGCAAATCACGGATCTGGCAAAGCACTTGCATATATAAAGAACATTCAAAACTCAACAGTAAAAAGTAATAATAATTCTTTTTTCAATATTAACCTTAAATGTAAATGGGCTAAATGCTCCAATTAAAAGACACAGAATGGCAAATTGGATAAAGAGTCAAGACCCATCAGTGAGCTGTATTCAGGAAACCCATCTCATGTGCAGATACACACACATAGGATCAAAATAAAGGGATAGAGGAAGATCTATCAAGCAAATGGAAAACAAAAAAAGGCAGGGGTTGCAATCCTAGTCTCTGATAACACAGACTTCAAACCAACAAAGATCAAAAGAGACAAAGAAGGTCATTACATAATGGTAAAGGGATCAATTCAACAAGAAGAGCTAACTGTCCTAAATATATATGCACCCAATACAGGAGCACCCAGATTCATAAAGCAAGTCCTTAGAGACCTACAAAGAGACTTAGACTCCCACACAATAATAATGTGAGACTTTAACATCACACTATCAACATTAGACAGATCTACAAGACAGACAGTTAACAAGGATATCTAGGAATTGAACTCAGCTCTGCACTAAGCAGACCTCATAGACATCTACAGAACTCTCCACCCCAAATCAACAGAATATACATTCTTTTCAGCACCACACTTATTCCAAAATTGACCACATAGTGGGAAGTAAAGCACTCCTCAGCAAATGTAAAAGAACAGAAATTATAACAAACTGTCTCTCAGACCACAGTGCAATCAAACTAGAACTCAGGGTTAAGAAACTCACTCAAAATCGCTCAAATGGGGTGGGGCCAACATGGCCAAATAGGAACAGCTCAAGTCTACAGCTCCCTGTGTGAGCGACACAGAAGATGGTTGATTTCTACATTTTCAACTGAGGTACTGGGTTCATCTCACTGGGGAGTGCTGCACAGTGGGTGCAGTGCACTGTGCATGAGCCAAAGGAGGGGGAAACATTGCCTCACCCAGGAAGCACAAAGGGTCAGGGAATTCCCTTTCCTAGTCAAAGAAAGGGGTGACAGATGGCACCTAGAAAATCAGGTCACTCCCACCCTAATATTGTGCTCTTCCAAAGGGCTTAACAAACGGCACACCAGGAGATTATATCCTGCACCTGGCTCGGAGGGTACTATGCCCACAGAGCCTCGCTCGTTGCTAGCACAGCAGTCTGAGATTAAACTGCAAGGCGGCAGCGAGGGTGGGGGAGGGGCACCCACAATTTCTCAGGCTTGAGTAGGTAAACAAAGCTGCTGGGAAACTCGAACTGGGTGGAGCCCACCACAGCTCAAGGAGGCCTGCCTGCCTCTGTAGGCTCCACCTCTGGGGGCAGGGCACAGGCAAACAAAAGACAACAAAAACCTCTGCAGACTTAAAAGTCCCTGTCTGACAGATTTGAAGACAGTAGTGGTTCTCCCAGCATGCAGCTTGAGATCTGAGAATGGGCAGACTGCCTCCTCAAGGGGGTCCCTGGCTCCTGAGTAGCCTAACTGGGAGGCACCCCCAAGTAGGGGCGGACTGACACCTCACACGGCCGGGTACTCCTCTCAGAAAAAACTTCCAGAGGAAGAATCAGGCAGCAGCATTTGCGGTTCACCAATATCCGTTGTTCTGCAGCCACTGCTGCTGATTCCCAGGCAAACAGGGTCTCTAGTGGACCTCCAGCAAACTCCAACAGACCTGCAGCTGAGGATGCAGACTGTTAGAAGGAAAACCAACAAACAGAAAGGACATCAAAACAAAACACCCATCTGTACATCACCAAAATCAAAGACCAAAGGTAGATATAACCATAAAGATGGGGAAAAAACACAGCAGAAAAACCAGAAACTCTAAAAATCAGAGCACCTCTCCTCTTTCAAAGGAACGCAGCTCCTCACAAGCAATGGAATGAAGCTGGATGGAGAATGACTTTGATGAGTTAAGAGAGGAAGGCTTCAGAAGATCAAACTACTCCGAGCTAAAGGAGGAAGTTTAAACCAATGGCAAAGAACTTAAAAACTTTGAAAAAAATTTAGACGAATGGATAACTAGGATGACCAATGCAGAGAAGTCCTTAAAGGACCTGATGGAGCTGAAAACCACAGCATAAGAACTACGTGACAAACGCACAAGACTCAGTAACCGATGCAATCAACTGGAAGAAAGGGTACCAGTGATGCAAGACAAAATGAATGAAATGAAGCGTGAAGACAAGTTTAGAGAAAAAAGAATAAAAAGAAATGAACAAAGCCTCCAAGAAATATGGGACTATGTGAAAAGACCAAATCTACATCTCATTGCTGTACTGGAAAGTGACAGGGAGAATGGAACCAAGTTGGAAAACACTCTGCAGGATATTATCCAGGACAACTTCCCCAATCTAGGAAGGCAGGACAACATTCAAGTTCAGGAAATACAGAGAATGCCACAAAGATGCTCCACGAGAAGAGCAACTCCAAGACACATAATTGTCAGATTCATCAAAGTTGAAATGAAGGAAAAAATGTTAAGTGCAGCCAGAGAGAAAGGTCGGGTTACCCACAAAGAGAAACCCATCAGAGTAACAGCGGATCTCTTGGCAGAAGCTCTACAAGCCAGAAGAGAGTGGGGGACAATATTAAACATTCTTAAAGAAAAGAATTTTCAACCCAGAATTTCATATCCAGCCAAAATAAGCTTCATAAGTGAAGGAGAAATAAAATACTTTACAGACAAGCAAATGCTGAGAGATTTTGTCACCACCAGGCCTGCCCTAAAAGAGCTCCTGAAGGAAGCACTAAACATGGAAAGGAAAAACCGGTGCCAGCCACTGCAAAAACATACCAAATTGTAAAGATGATCAAGGCTAGGAAGAAATTACATCAACTAATGAGCAAAATAACCAGCTAACATCATAATGACAGGATCAAATTCACACATAACAATATTAAACTTAAATGTAAATGGGCTAAATGCTCCAATTAAAAGACACAGACTGGCAAATTGGATAAAGAGTCAAGACCCATCAGTGAGCTGTATTCAGGAAACCCATCTGATGTGCAGATACACACACATAGGCTCAAAAAAAAGGGATGAAGGAAGATCTACCAAGCAAATGGAAAACAAAAAGAGGCAGGGATTGAAATCCCAGTCTCTGATAAAACAGACTTTAAACCAACAAAGATCAAAAGAGACAAAGAAAGCCATTACATAATGGTAAAGGGATCATTTCAACAAGAAGAACTAACTATCCTAAATATACAGGCACCCTATACAGGAGCACCCAGATTCATAATGCAAGTCCTTAGTGACATACAAAGAGACTTAGACTCCCACACAATAATGATGGGAGAATTTAACACACCACTGTCAACATTAGACAGATCAATGATACAGAAAGTTAACAAGGATATCCAGGAATTGAACTCAGCTCTGCACCAAGTGGACCTAATAGACATCTACAGACCTCTCCACCCCAAATCAACAGAATATGCATTCTTTTCAGCACCACACCACACCTATTCCAAAATTGACCATAGTTGGAAGCAAAGAACTCCTCAGCAAATGTAAAAGAACAGAAATTATAACAAACTGTCTCTCAGACCACAGTGCAGTCAAACTAGAACTCAGGGTTAAGAAACTCACCAAAACCGCTCAACTACATGGAAACTGAACAATCAGCTCCTGAATGACTACTGGGTACATAACGAAATGAGGGCAGAAATAAAGAAGTTCTTTGAAACAAACGAGAACAAATACACAACATACCAGAATCTCTGATACATATTCAAAGCAGTGTGTAGACGGAAATTTCTAGCACTAAATGCCCACAAGAGAAAACAGGAAAGATCTAAAATTGACCCAGACATCACAATTAAAACAACTAGAGAAGCAAGAGCAAACACATTAAAAAGCTAGTAGAACACAAGAAATAATTAAGATCAGAGCAGAATTGAAGGAAATAGAGACACAAAAAACCCTTCAAAAAATTAATGAATCCTGGAGCTGCTTTTTTGCAAACATCAACAAAACTGACAGACCGCTAGCAAGACTAATAAAGAAGAAAACAGAGAAGAATCAAATAGACACAATAAAAAATGACAAAGGGGATATCACCACCGATCCCACAGAAATACAAACTACCATCAGAGAACACTATAAATACCTCTATGCAAATAAACTAGAAAATCTAGAAGAAATGGATAAATTCCTCGACACATACACTCTCCCAAGACTAAACCAGGAAGAAGTTGGATATCTGAATAGACCAATAACAGGCTCTGAAATTGAGGCAATAATTAATAGCTTACCAAGCAAAGAAAGTCCAGGACCAGATGGATACACAGCCGAAATCTACAAGAGGTACAAGGAGGAGCTGGTACCATTCCTTCTGAAATTATTCCAATCAATAGAAAAAGAGGGAATCCTCCCTAACTCATTTTATAAGGCCAGAATCATCCTCATACCAAAGCCTGGCAGAGACACAACAAAAATAGAGAATTTTAGACCAATAGTCCAGATGAACATCAGTGGAAAAATCCTCAATAAAATACTGGCAAACCAAATCCAGCTGCACATCCAAAAGCTTATCCACCATGATCAAGTGGGCTTCATCCCTGGGATGCAAGGCTGGTTCAAAATATGCAAATCAATAAACGTAATCCAGCATATAAACAGAACCAAAGACAAAAACCACATGATTATCTCAATAGATGCAGAAAAGGCCTTTGACAAAATTCAACACCCCTTCATGCTAAAAACCCTCAATAAATTAGGTATTGATGGGACGTATCTCAAAATAATAAGAGCTGTCTATGACAAACCCACAGCCAATATCATACTGAATGGGCAAAAACTGGAAGCATTCCCCTTGAAAAATGGCATAAGACAGGGAAGCCCTCTCTCACCACTCCTATTCAACATAGTGTTGGAAGTTCTGGCCAGGGCAATCAGGCAGGAGAAGGAAATAAAGGGTATTCAGTTAGGAAAAGAGGAAGTCAAATTGTCCCTGTTTGCAGATGACGTGATTGTATATCTAGAAAACCCCATTGTCTCAGCCCAAAATCTCCTTAAGCTGATAGGCAACTTCAGGAAAGTCTCAGTATACAAAATCAATGTGCAAAAATCACAAGCATTCTTATTCACCAATAACACACAAATAGAGAGCCAAATCATATGTGAACTCCCATTCACAGTTGCTTCAAAGAGAATAAAATACCTAGGAATTCAACTTACAAGGGACGTGAAGGACCTCTTCAAGGAGAACTACAAACCACTGCTCAATGAAATCAAAGAAGATACAAACAAATGGAAGAACATTCCATGCTACTGGGTAGAAAGAGTCAATATCGTGAAAATGGCCATACTGTCCAAGGTAATTTATAGATTCAATGCCATCCCCATCATGCTGCCAATGACTTTCTTCACAGAATTGGAAAAAAACTACTTTAAAGTTCATATGGAACCAACAAAGAGCCCGCATCGCCAAGTCAATCCTAAGCCAAAAGAACAAAGCTGGTGGCATCACGCTACCTGACTTCAAACTTTATACTACAAGGCTACAGTAAGCAAAACAGCATGGTACTGGTACCAAAACAGATATAGACCAATGGAAGAGAACAGAGCACTCAGAAATAACACCACACATCTACAACCATCTGATCTTGACAAACCTGACAAAAACAAGAAATGGGGAAAAGATTCCCTATTTAATAAATGGTGCTGGGAAAACTGGCTAGCCATATGGAGAAAGCTGAAACCGGATCCCTTCCTTACACCTTATACAAAAATTAATTCAAGATGGATTAAAGACTGAAATGTTAGACCTAAAACCATAAAATCCCCAGAAGAAAACCTAGGCAATACCATTCAGGACATAGGCATGGACAAGGACTTCATGTCTAAAACACCAAAAGCAATGGCAACAAAAGCCAAAATTGACAAATGGGATCTAATTAAACTAAAGAGCTTCTGCACAGCAAAAGAAACTACCATCAGAGTGAACAGGCAACCTACAGAATGGGAGAAAATTTTTGCAATCTACTCATTTGACAAAGGGCTAATATGCAGAATCTACAATGAACTCAAACAAATTTACAAGAAAAAAACAAACAACCCCATCAAAAAGTGGGTGAAGGATATGAACAGACACTTCTCAAAAGAAGACATTTACACAGCCAAAAGACACATGAAAAAATGCCCCTTATCACTGGCCATCAGAGAAATGTAAATCAAAACCACAATGAGATACCATCTCACACCATTTAGATTGACGATCATTGAAAAGTCAGGAAACAACAGGTGCTGGAGAGGATGTGGAGAAATAGGAACACTTTTACACTGTTGGTGAGACTGTAAACTAGTTCAACCATTGTGGAAGTCAGTGTGGCGATTCCTCAGGGATCTAGAACTAGAAATACCATTTGACCCAGCCATCCCATTACTGGGTATATACCCAAAGGTTTATAAATCATGCTGCTATAAAGACACATGCACACGTATGTTTATTGTGGCACTATTCACAATAGCAAAGACTTGGAACCAACCCAAATGTCCAACAATGATAGACTGGATTAAGAAAATGTGGCACATATACACCATGGAATACTATACAACCACAAAAAATGATGAGTTCATGTCCTTTGTATGGACATGGATGAAGCTGGAAACCATCATTCTCAGCAAACTATCGCAAGGACAAAAAACCAGACACCACATGTTCTCACTCATAGGTGGGAATTGAACAATGAGAACACATGGACACAGGGAGGGGAACATCACACACAGGGGCCTGTTGTGGGGTGGGGGGAGGGGGGAGGGATAGCATTAGGAGATATACTTAGTGTTAAATGACGAGTTAATGGGAGCAGCACACCAACATGGCACATGTATACATATGTAACAAACCTGCATGTTGTGCACATGTACCCTAAAACTTAAAGTATAATAAAAAAATGAACAAATTAATACATGCAACCACTTGGATGGATCCCAAAGGCATAATACTGAGTGAAAAAAAAAGGAAATCTCAAAACGTCATATACTGTAGGATTACTTTTGCATAACATTCTTTTTCAAAAAAATTATATTCAGGGGGTACATGTGCATGCTTGCTAAGGGTACATGGTGTGAAGCTGATGTTTGGGCTTCTAATGATCCCATCACTCATACAGTGAAAATAGTACCCGGTAGAAAGTGTTTTAGCCTCTCCCCTCCTCATTGAATCCCTTCCCCCTTTTGGAACACCTAGTGCCTATTGTTTCCATCATTATGTCCAGGTGTGCCCAATGTTTACCTCCCACTTTGAAGTGAGAATATTTGATATTTGATATTCTCTTTATGCAATAATTCACTTAGAATGATGGCCTCCACCTACATCCATGTTGCTGCAAAGGATATAACTTCATTCCTTTTTATGGCTGCACAGTATTCCATGGTGTATATGTACCACATTTACTTTATCCAATATGGCATTGAGGAACACCTAGGTTGATTCCATAGTTTTGCTACTGCAAACTGTGCTGTAATAAACATAAGAGTGCAGGTATCTTTTAATATTTTCCTTTCAATATATACACAGTAATAGGATTGCTGGGTCAGATGGTGGTTCTATTTTTCAGTCTTTGATAAATCTTCAAACTGCTTTCCACAGTGGCTGTATTAATTTATGTTTCCAAAAACAGTGTATAAGTCTTCTATTTTCTCTGCAGCCTCATAAGCATCTGTCATGCTTTGACTTTTTAATAATAGTCATTCGACTAGTATGAGAAAGTATCTTATTGTGGTTTTGATTTGCATTTCTCTAATGATAAGTGATATTGAGTTTTTTAAAATTTTTTTCTACTATGCTTTAAGTTCTGGGGTACATGTATAGAATATGGAGGTTTGCTACATAGGTATACACGTGACAAGGTGGTTTGCTGGTTGCATCAACCTGTCATCTATGTGACGTATTTCTCCTAATGCTATCTGTCCCCTAGCCTCCCATTCCCTGAAAAGCCCCAGTGTGTGACATTCTCCTCCATGTGCCCACGCATTCTCACTGTTCAACTCCCAACTCACACTTATGAGTGAGAACATGTGCTGTTTGGTTTTCTGTTCCTGTGTTAGTTTGCTGAGAATGATGGTTTCCAGCTTCATCCATGTCCCTGCAAAGGACATGAACTCATCGTTTTTTATGGCTGCATAGTATTCCATGGTGTATATGTGCCACATTTTCTTTATCCAGTCTATCATTGATGGGCATTTGAGTTGGTTCCAAGTCTTTGCTATTGTGAATAGTGCCACAATAAACATACGTGTGCATGTGTCTTTATAGTAGAATGATTTATAATCCTTTGGGTATATACCCAGTAATGGGATTGCTGGATCAAATGGTATTTCTACTTCTAGATCCCTTAGGAATTGCCACACTGTCTTCCACAATGGTTGAACTAATTTACACTCCCACCAACAGTGTAAAAGCGTTCCTATTTCTCCACATCCTCTCCAGCATCTGTTGTTTCCTGACTTTTCAATGATCATCATTCTAATTGGTGTGAGTTGGTATCTCATTGTGGTTTTGTTTTGCATTTCTCTCATGACCAGTGATGATAAGCATTTTTTCATATGTCTGTTGGCTGCATAAATGTCTTCTTTTGAGAACTGCCTGTTCATATCCTTCACCCACTTTTCAATGAAGATGTTTGGTTTCTCTGGTAAATTTGTTTACATTTTTATAGATTCTGCATATTAGCCCTTTGTCAGATGAGTAGATTGCAAAATTTTTCTCCCATTCTGTAGGTTGCCTGTTCACTCTCATGATAGTTTATTTTGCTGTTCAGAAGCTCCTTAGTTTAATTAGATCCCATTTGTCTATTGTGGCTTTTGTTGCCATTGTGTTTGGTGTTTTATTCATGAAGTCTTTGTCCATTCCTATGTCCTGAATCGTATTGCCTAAGTTTTCTTCTAGGATTTTTATGGTTTTAGGTCTTACGCCTAAGTCTTTAATTTATCTTGAGTTAACTTTTGTATAAGGTGTAAGGAAGGGGTCCAGTTTCAGTTGTCTGCATATGGCTAGCCAGTTTTCCCAACAATATTTATTAAATAGGGAATCTTTTCCCCATTTCTTGTCTTTGTCAGGTTTGTCAAGATCAGATGGTTGTAGATGTGTGGTGTGATTTCTGAGGCCTCTGTTCTGTTCCATCATTCTATATATCTGTTTTAGTAGCAGTACCATGCTGTTTTGCTTACTGGAGCCTTGTAGTGTAGTTTGAAGTCAGGTAGTGTGATGCCTCCAGATTTGTTCTTTTTGCTTAGGATTGTCTTGGCTATGTGGACTCTTTTTTGGTTATATATGAAATTTAAAGTAGTTTTTTCTAATTCCATAAAAAAAGACAAAGGTGGCTAAATGGGGATACCATTGAATCTATAAATTACTTTGGGCCATATGGCCATTTTCACGATATTGATTCTTCCTATCCATGAGCACGGAATCTTTTTCCAATTATTTTTGCCCTCTCATTTCCTTACATAGTGGTTTCTAGTTCTCCATGAAGAGTTCCTTCACATACCTTGTAAGTTGTATTCCTAGGTATTTTATACTCTTTGTACCAATTATGAATGGGAGTTCACTCATGATTTGGCTCTGTTTATCTATTATTGATGTATAGGAATCCTTGTGATTTTTGCACATTGATTTTGTATCCTGAGACTTAGCTGAAGTTGCTTATCTGTTTAAGGAGATTTGGTGCTGAGATGATAAGGTTTTCTCAATATAGAATCATGTCATCTGCAAACAGACAATTTGACTTCCCTTTTCCTATTTGAATACGCTTTATTTCTTTCTCTTTCCTGATTGGCCTGGCCAGAACTTCCAATACTATGTTGAATAGCAGTGGTCAGAGAGGGCATCCTTGTCTTGTGCCAGTTTTCAAAGGGAATGCTTCCAGCTTTTGCCCATTCAGAATGATATTGGCTGTAGGTCTGTCATAAATAGCTCTTATTATTTTGAGATACTTTCCATCAATACCTAATTTTTGAGACTTTCTGTCATGAAGGTTGTTGAATTTTGTCAGAGGCCTTTTCTTCATCTATTGAGATAATCATGTGGTTTTGTCATTGGTTCTATTTAAGTAATGGATTACATTTATTGATTTATGTATGTTCAATCAGCCTTGCATACCATGATTGAAGCCGAGTTGATCATGGTGGATAAGCTTTTTTGATGTGCTGCTGGATTCCGTTTGCCAGTATTGTATTGAGGATTTTTGCATTGATGTTCATCAGGGATTTCAGGGATATTGGCCTGAAATTTCTTTTTTGTGTGTCTCTGCCAGGTTTTGGTATCAGGATGATGATGGCCTCATAAAATGAGTTAAGAAGGATTTCCTCTTTTTCTGTTGTTTGAAATAATTTCAGAAGCAGTGGTACTAGCTCCTCTTTGTACCTCTGCTAAAATTCCACTGTGAATCTGTCTGGTCCTGGACATTTTTTGGATGGTAGGATATTAATTACCGCCTCAATTGCAAAACTTGTTATTGGTCTATTGAGGGATTCTACTTCTTTCTTGTTTAGACTTCAGAGAGTGTGTGTGTCCAGGAATTTATCCATTTCTTCTTAATTTTCTAGTTTATTTAAGTAGAGGTGTTCATAGTATTCTCTGATGGTAGTTTTTATTTCTGTGGGATCAGCGGTGATTACTCCTTTATCATTTTTTATTGCAACTATTTGATTCTTCTCTCTTTTCTTCTTTGTTAGTCTGGCTACTGGTCTATGTATTTTGTTGAAGTTTTCAAAAAACCAGCTCCTGGATTCGTTTATTTTTTGAAGGTTTTTTTCATGTCTCTATCTTCATTTCTGCTCTGATCTTAGTTATTTGTTGTCTTCTAGCTTTTGAATTTGTTTGTTCTTCCTTCTCTAGTTCTTTTAATTGCGATGTTAGAGTGTCAATTTTAGATCTTTCCTGCTTTCTCTTGTGGGCATTTAGTGCAATAAATTTCCCTTTAAACACTGCTTTAAGTATGTCCCAGAGATTCTGGTACGTTGTGTCTTTGTTCTCATTAATTTCAAAGAACATCTTTATTTCTGCCTTAATTTTGTTATTTATCCAGTAGTCAGGAGCAGGTTGTTCAGTTTCCATGTAGTTGTGTGGTTTTGAGTGAATTTCTTAAACCTGAGTTCTAATTTGATTGCACTGTGGTCTGAGAGACTGTTTTTTATAATTTCCATTATATCGCATTTGCCAGGAGTGTTTTACTTACAATTAAATGGTCAATTTTACAATAAGTGCGATGTGGTGCTGAGAAGAAAGTATATTCTGTTGATTTGAGGTGGAGAGTTTTGTAGATGTCTGTTAGGTTTACTTGGTCCAGAACTGAGTTCAAGTCCTGAACATCCTTGTAAATTTTCTGTCTCACTGATTTTTCTAATATTAACAGTGGGGTGTTAAACTATCCCACTCTTATTGTATGGGAGTCTAAGTCTCTTTGTAGGTCTCTAAGGACTCACTTTATGAATCTGGGTGCTCCCGTATTGGGTGCATATTTGTTTAGAATAGTTAGTTCTACTTGTTGCATTGATCTTTTTACAATTATGTAATGGCCTTCTTTGTATTTTTTTTATCTTTGTTGGTTTAAAGTCTGTTTTATCAGAGACTAGGATTGCAATCCCTGCTTTTATTGCTTTCCATTTACTTGGTAAATATTCCTCCATCCATTTATTTTGGGCTTATGTGTGTCTTTGCACACGAGATGCATCTCCTGAATACAGCACACTGATGGATCTTGACTCTTCATCCAATTTGCCAGTCTTTTAATTGGGGCATTTAGCCCATTTACATTTAAGGTTAATATTGATATGTGTGAATTAGATGCTGTCATTATGATGATAGCTGGTTATTTTGCCTGTTAGTTGATGCTGTTTCTTCATAGTGTCAATCATCTTTAAAATTTGGTGTGTTTTTGCAGTGGCTGGTACCAATTTTTCCTTTCCATTTTTAGTGCTTCCTTCAGGAGCTCTGGTAAGGCAAGCCTGCTGGTGACAAAATCTTTCAGCATTTGCTTGTCTGAAAAGGATTTTATTTCTTCTTCACTTATGAAGCTTAGTTTGGCTGAATACGAAATTCTGGGTTTAAATTTCTTTTCTTTACAAATGTTAAATATTAGCCCCCACTCTCTTCTGGCTTGTAGGGATTCTGCAGAGAGATCCGCTGTTATTCTGAGGGCTTCCAATTGTCAGCAACCCGACCTTTCTCTCTGGCTGCCCTTAACATTTTTTCCTTCATTTCAACCTTGGTGAATCTGATGATTATATGTCTTGAGATTGCTCTTCTCGAGGAATATCTTCATGGTGTTCTCTGTTTTTCCTGAATTTGGATGTTGAACTATCTTGCTAGGTTGAGGAAGTTCTCCTGGATTATATTCTGAAGTGTTTTCCAACATGGTTCCATTTTCCTTGTCACTTTCAGGTACCCCAATCAAACATGGATTTGATCTTTTCACATACTCCCATATTTCTTGGAAGCTTTGTTCATTCCTTTTCTTTCTTTTTTTCTCTAATCTTGTCTTCTCACTTTATTTCATTAAGTTGAACTTCAATCTCTGATATCCTTTCTTCTGCCTGATCAATTTGGCTTTGGATACTTGTGTATGCTTCACGAAGTTCTTGTGCTGTGTTTTACAGCTCCTTCAGGTCATTTATGTTCTTCTCTAAACTGGTTATTCTAGTTAGCATTTTGTCTAACCTTTTTTCAAGGTTCTTAGCTTTCTTGCATTGGGTTAGAACATGCTCCTTTAGCTTGGAGGAGTTTATTACCCACCTTCTGAATCCAACTTCTGTCAATTCATCAAACTCATTCTCCATCCAGTTTTGTTCCCTTGCTGGCAATAAGTTGTAATCCTTTAGAGGAGAAGAGGCATTCTGGTTTTTTGAATTTTTAGCTTTTTTGCGCTTGTTTCTCCCCATCTTTGTGGATTTATCTACCTTTGGTGTTTGATGTTGGTGACCTTCAGATGCGGTTTCTTAGTGTATGTCCTTTTATTGATGTTGATGATATTCCTTTCTGTTTGCTAGTTTTCTTTCTAACAGGCCCCTCTTCTGCAGGTCTGCTGGAGTTTCCTGGAGGTCCACTCCAGACCCTTTTTCCTGGATATCACCAGCGGAGGCTGCAGAACAGCAAAGATTGCTGCCTGTTCCTTCCTCTGGAAGCTTTGTCCCAGAAGGGCACCTGCCAGATGCCAGCCAGAGCTCTCCTGTATGAGGTGTCTGTCAGCACATACTGGGAGGTGTCCCCCAGTCAGGAGACACCGGGGTCAGGGACTCACTTGAGGAGACAGTCTGACCCTTAGCAGAGCTCGAACGCTGTGCTAGGAAATCTGCTGCTCTCTTCAGAGCTGTCAGGTAGGGATGATTAAGTCTGCTGAAGCTTCACCCACAGCCGCCCCTTCCCCCAGGTGCTTTGTCCTAGGAAGTTGGGGGTTTTATCTATTAGCCCATGATTGGGGCTGCTTTCTTTCTTTTCAGAGATGCCCTGCCCAGGGAGGAGAAATCAAGTGAGGTAGTCTGGCCACAGTGACCTTGCTGAGCTGTGGTGGGCTCCGCCCAGTTTGAACTTCCCAGCAGCTTTGTTTACACTGTGAAGGTAAAACGGCCTACTCAAACCTCAGTAATGCTGGACGCTCCTCCCCTCACCAAGCTTGAGCGTCCCAGGTCGACCTCAGATTGCTGTACTGACAGCAAGAATTTCAAGCCAGTGGATCTTAGCTTGCTGGGCTCTGTGGTGATGGGAACTGCCGAGCCAGACCACTTGGCTCCCTGGCTTCAGCCCCCTTTCCATTTTTTATATTAGCCACTTCTATAACATCTTTTCAGAAGGATCTTTTTTTGTCCTTTGACCCAGTTTTTAATGGCATTTTTTGTTTTTTCTTGTTGATTTGTGTAAGTATTTTATAGATTCTGAGTATTAGTCGTTTTTTTCGATGCATAGGTGGCAAATATTTTCTCCCATTCTGTAGGTTGTCTGTTTGCTCTGCTGATAGTTCCTTTTGCTGTGCAGAAGTTCTTTCAGTTAATTTGGTTGCAGAAGATCTTTAGGTAAATTAGGTTCAACTTGTCAATTTTTGTTTTTGTTGTATTGCTTTTGGGGACTTAGCCAAAAAAAATTCTGGCCAAGGCTGATTTCAAGAAGAATATTTACAGGCAAGGTGCAGTGGCTCATGACTGTAATTCCGGCAATTTAGGAGGCTGAGGCCGGTGGATTACCTGAGCCCAGAAGTTCAAGCCCAGGCTAGGCAACATTGTGAGACCCAGTGTCTATAAAAAAAAAAAGTAAGAAATAAATAAAAAGAAGGTTATTTCATAGGTTTACTTCTAGGATTTTTATAGTTTGAGGGTTTACTGTTAAGTCTTTAATCCATGTAGAGTTAATTTTTCTATATGGAAGAAACGTAGAAATTGTTTCATTATTCTGCTTATGGTTAGCTACTTTTCTCAGAAACATTTATTACATAAGAAATCCTTCCTTGATTGTTTATTTTTGTGTAGTTTGTTGAAGATCAGTTTATTTCTGGTTCTCTACTCTATTCCATTGTTCCATCTGCTTATTTTGGTACCAGTACCATGCTGTTTTGGTTACTGTAGTCTTATAGTATAGTTTGAAGTCAGGTAATGTGATGCCTCCAATTTTGTTCTTTTAAAATTGCTTTGGCTATTTGTATTCTTTTCTGGTTTCATATAAGTTTTAGAATAGTTTTCTCTAATTCTGTGAATAAAAACCATGTGGTAATTTGATAGAAATAGCACTGAGTCTGTAGATTGCTTTGGCTTGTAGAAACATTTTTATGATATTGTATCTTCCAATGCATGACCATGAAATGCTTATTTGTTTGTGTAAGCTATGACTTTTTTCTTCAGTGTTTTGTAGTTCTCCTCATAGAGATCTTTCTTTCTTGGTTAGATGTATTCCTAGGTATTTTGTGTGTGTGTGACTATTATAAAGGAAATAGCATTTTTTATTTGGCCCTCAGCTTGAACATTATTGGTGTATAGAATTAATACTGATTTTTGTACATTGGTTCTGTATCCTAAAATTTTATTTAAGTGGCTTATCATATCTAGGATCCTTTTGGTGGAAACTTTAGGGTTTTCTAGGTATAAAATCATATCATCTGCAAAAAGAGATAATTTAACTTCTTTTCCAATTTGGATACCCTTTATTTTTTCTTCTTGCCTGATTCCTGTAAGACTTTCAGTACCATGTTGAATAGCACTGGTGAGAGTGAAAATTCTTACCTTGTTCTAGTTCTTAGAGGTATGATTCTACTTTTTGCCCATTCAGTATGATATTGGCTGTGGGTTTCTTACAGATGGCTCTTATTATTTTGAGGTATGTTCCTTTGATGCCTAAAATGTTCATGGTTTTTATCATAAAGGGATATTTGATTTTATTTAATGCTTTTTCTGCATCTATTAAAATGAAGTCAGGTAACGTGATTCTTCCAGCTTTGTTCTTTTTGCTTTGGATTGCCTTGGCTATTCAGGTGATTTATTAATTCCATATAAATTTTAAAACAATTTTTCTAGGTCTGTAAAGAATGTCATTGGTAGTTTGATAGGAATAGCATTGAATCTGTACATTGCTTTAGGTAGTGTAGCCATTTTTTTATTATACTTTAAGTTTTAGAATACATGTGCACAACGTGCAGGTTTGATACATACGTATACATGTGCCATGTTGGTGTGCTGCACCCATTAAGTCGTCATTTAACATTAGGCCTATCTCTTAATGCTATCCCTCCCCCCCACCCCACAACAGGCCCCGGTGTGTGATGTTCCCCTTCCTGTGTCCATGTGTTCTCATTGTTCAATTCCCCCACCTATGAGTTAGAACATGCGGTGTTTGGTTTTTTGTCCTTGTGATAGTTTACTGAGAATGATGGTTTCCAGCTTCATCCATGTCCATACAAAGGACATGAACTCTTCATTTTTTATGGCTGCATAGTATTCCACGGTGTATATGTGCCACATTTTCTTAATCCAGTCTATCATTGTTGGACATTTTGGTTGATTCCAAGTCTCTGCTATTGTGAATAGTGCCACAATAAACATACGTGTGCATGTGTCTTTATAGCAGCATGTTTTATAATCCTTTGGGTATATACTCAGTAATGGGATGGCTGGGTCAAATGGTATTTCTAGTTCTAGATCCCTGAGGAATCACCCAGTGTAGTCATTTTAATAATTTTTATTCTTCCTATCCATGATCATGGGATGTTTTTCCATTTGTTTGTGTCTTCTCTAATTTCTTTGACCAGTGTTTTGTAATTCTCATTATAGAGATCTTTGACTTCCCCAGTTAGCTTTATTCCAAGGTATTTTATTCCATTTGTGGCAATTTTGAATGGGATTGCCTTTCTGATTTGGATCTCAGTTTAGCTGTTTCTGGGGTATGGGAATGCTGCTGATGTTTGTACAAGAATTTTTTATCCTGCAACTTTGCCGAAGTTGTTCATCAGCTGAAGGATCTTTGGGGCCAAGACTATGGGGTCATCTAGCTATAGAATTATATCATCTGTAAACAAAGATAGTTTGACTTCCTCTCTTCCTATTTGGATGCCCTTTATTTCTATCTCTTGCCTGATTGTTCTGGCTAAGCCTATCAATACTATGTTGAATACATGTGGTGAGAGAGGGCATCCTTGTCTTGAGCTGGTTTTCAAGGGAAATAATTTCAGCTTCTGCCCACTCATGATAACGTTGGCTATGCGTTTGTCAAAATAGTAAGATGACTCTATTTGTGCTGCTATAATATAAATTTACAGTAGTAATATAAATATATTTGTGCTGCTATTATAGTAGTAATATAAATTTAAATTTATTAAATTTGTTTATTGTTTATTATTCCTTTTATATTTATATTATTTTTATTTATATTTATTATTTACCAGATTTATTAAATAAATTTAATACATAATTTATTAAATAGTTTAAATATATTACATTTATTAAATAACTTTAATTATATAACTAAAATAGTAAAATGACTATTTCGTGCTGCTGAATTGGGTGTGTCAGTATTTTGTTGAGGATTTTTGCATCAATGTTCATCAAGGATATTGGCCTGAAGTTTCCTTGTCATAGTGTCTCTGCCAGATTTTAAAATAAAGATAATGCTGGCCCCATATAATGAGTTTAAGAGAAGTCCTTCCTTCTCAATTTTTGGGAATAGTTTCTGTAGAAATGGTATGAGCTCTTCTTTAACATCTGGTAGAGTTTGGCTGGGAATCCACTGGGTACTGGACTTTTCTCAGATGGTAAGCTATTTATTGCTGATTCAATTTTGAAGCTCACTACTGGTCAGTTCAGGGAATCAATTTCTTCCTGATTCAGTCTTGGGAGGGTGTATGTGTACATGAATTTATCCATCTCTTCTATGTTTTCTAGTTTGTGTGCATAGAGGTGTTCATAGTAGTTTCTGATGATGGTTTTACTTCTGTGGAGTCAGTGGTAACATTCCCTTCATCATTTCTGATTGTATTTATTTGGATCTTCTCTCTTTTCTTCTTAATTAGTCTGGCTAATAGCCTACTTTCTTAATAAATAAACAACGAATTCCTTTATTCATTCATCTTTTCACTGGTTTTCTGTGTCTCAATTTTCTTCAGTTCAGCTTTAATTTTTGTTATTTCTCATATTCTGCTAAAATTGGGGTTGATTTGTTCTAGCTGCTCTGATTATTTTACTTCTGAAGTAAGCTTGTTAATTTGAGATCTTTGTAACTTTGGGGCATGGGCATTTAGTACCATAAATTTCCCTCTTAACACTGTCCTTGCTGTGTCCTAGAGATTGTGGTACATTTTATCTTTGTTTTTACTACTTTCTAAGAACTTCTTGGGTTCTGCCTTAACTTTATTATTTACACAAAAGTCATTCAGAAGAAGGTTGTTCAATTTACATGGAACTGTATGGTTTTGAGCAATTTTCTTAGTCCTGATTTCCAATTTTATTGTTCTGTTGTCAAACAGAGTAGTTGTTATGACTTCATGATTTTTGTTGATGTTGTTTTTATACTTTAAGTTCTAGGTTACATGTGCAGAACATACAGTTTTGTTACATAGGTATGCAGATGCCATGGTGGTTTGCTGCACCCATCAACCCGTCACCTACATTAGGTATTTCTCCTAATGTTATCTCTCCCCTAGCTCACCACCCACTGACAGGCTCCAGTGTGTGATGATCCCTTCCCTTTGTCCATGTGTTCTTATTATTCAACTCCCACTTATGAGTGAGAACACTTGCTGTTTGGTTTTCTGCTCTTGTGATAGTTTTCTGAGAATGATGGTTTCCAGCTTCATCCATGTCCCTGCAAAAGACATGAACTCATCCTTTTTTATGGCTACATAGTATTCCATGGTGTATATATGCCACATTTTCTTTATCCAGTCTATCATTGATGGACATTTGGGTTGGTTCCAAGTCTTTGCTATTGTGAATAGTGCCACAATAAACAAACATGTGCATGTGTCTTTATTGTAAAATGATTTATAATCTTTTGAATATATGCCCAGTAATGGGATTGCTGGGTCAAATGATATTTCTACTTCTAGATCCTTGAGGAATTACCACACTGTCTTCCACAATGGTTGAACTAATTTACACTCCCACCAACAGTGTAAAAGCGTTCCTATTTCTCCACATCCTCTCCAGCATTTGTTGTTTCCTGACTTTTTGAAGATCACCACTCTAACTGGTGTGAGATGGTATCTCATTGTGGTTTTGATTTGCATTTCTCTAATGACCAATGATGATGAGCATTTTTTCATATGTCTGTTGGCTGCATGAAAGTCTTCTTTTGAAAAATGTCTGTTCATATCCTTTGCCCACTTTTTGATGGGGTTGTTTGATTTGTTATTTTTTGTTTTTTTGTTTTGTTTTTTTGTAAATTTGTTTAAGATTTTTGTAGATTCTGGATATTACCCCTTTGTCAAATGGGTAGATTGCAAAATTTTTCTCCCATTGTGTAGGTTGTCTGTTCACTCTCATGGTAGTTTCTTTTGCTATGCAGATGCTCTTCAGTTTAATTAGATCCCAATTGTCTATTTTGGATTTTGTTGCCATTGCTTTTGGTGTTTTTTTTTTTTCATGAAGTCCTCTCACATGCCTATGTCCTGAATGGTATTGCCTAGGTTTTCTTCTAGGGTTTTTATGGTTTCAGGTCTGACATTTAAGTCTTTAATCCATCTTGAATTAATTTTTGTACAAGGTGTATGGAATGGATCCAGTTTCAGCTTTCTACATATGGCTAGCCAGTTTTCCCAGCACCATTTATTAAATAGGAAATCCTTTCCCCATTTCTTGTTTTTGTCAGGTTTGTCAAAGATCAGATGGTTGTAGATGTGTGGTGTTATTTCTGAGGCCTCTGTTCTGTTCCATTGGTCGATATATCTGTTTTGGTACCAGTACCATGCTGTTTTGCTTACTGTAGCCTTGTAGTATAGTTTGAAGTCAGGTAGCATAATGCCTCCAGATTTGTTCTTTTGCCCAGGATTGTCTTGGCAGAGCAGGCTCTTTTTTGGCTCCATATGAACTTTAAAGTATTTTTTTCCAATTCTGTGAAGAAAGTCATTGGTAGCTTGATGGGGATGGCATTGAATCTATAAATTACTTTGGGCAGTATGGCCATTTCACTATATTGATTCTTCCTGTCCGTGAGCATGGAATGTTCTTCCATCTGTATCCTCTTTTATTTCCTTGAGTGGTTTGTAGTTCTCCTTGAAGAGGTCCTTCACATCCCTTGGAAGTTGGATTCCTAGGTATCCTATTCTCTTTGAAGCAATTGTGAATGGGAGTTCTCTCATGGTTTGGCTCTCTGTTTGTCTGTTATTTGTATATAGGAATGCTTGTTATTTTTGCACATTAATTTTGTATCCTGAGACTTTGCTGAAGTTGCTTATCAGCTAAAGGAAAATATGGGCTGAGATGATGGTGTTTTCTAAATTTACAATCATGTCATCTGCAAACAGAAACACTTTGACTTCCTGTCTTCCTATTTGGATGCCATTTATTGCTTTCTCTTGCCTGATTGCCCTGGCCAGAGCTTCCAATATTATGTTGAATATCAGTGGTCAGAGAGGGCATAACTGTCTTGTGCTGGGTTTCAGAGGGAATGCTTCTGGTTTTCACCCATTCAATATGATATTGGTTGTGGGTTTGTCATCCATAGCTCTTATTATGTTGAGATACGTTCTATCGATACCTCGTTTATTGAGAGTTTTTAGCATGAAAGGCTGTTGAGTGTTGTTGAAGGCCTTTTCTGCATCTATTGAGAAAATCATGTGGTTTTTGTCATTGGTTCTGTTTATGTGATTGATTACGTTTATCAATTTGCATATGTTGAACCAGGCTTGCATCCCAGGGATGAAGCCCACTTGATCGTGGTGGATAAGCTTTTTGATGTGCTGCTGGATTCAGTTTGCCAGTACTTTATTCAGGATTTTTGCATCAATATTCATCAGGGATATTGGCCTAAAATTCTCTTTTTTTGTTGTGTCTCTGCCAGACTTTGGTATCAGGATGATGCTGGCCTCATAAAACGAGTTAGGGAGGATTCCCTCTTTTTCTATTGATTGGAATAGTTTCAGAAGGAATGGTACCAGCTCCTCCTAGTACCTCTTGTAGAATTCGGCTGTGATTCCATCTGGTCCTGGACTTTTTTTGGTTGGTAAGCTATTAATTATTGCCTCAATTTCAGATCCTGTTATTGGTCTATTCAGAGATTCACCTTCTTCCTGGTTTAGTCTTGGGAGGGTGTACGTGTCCAAGAATTTATCCATTTCTTCTAGGTTTTCTAGTTTATTTAAGTAGAGGTGTTTGTAGTATTCTCTGATGGTAGTTTGTATTTCTGTGGGATCTGTGGTGATATCCCCTTTATCATTCTTTATTGCATCTATCTGATTTTTCTCTCTTTTCTTCTTTATTAGTCTTGCTAGCAGTCTATCAATTTTGTAGATCTTTTCAAAAAACCAGCTTCTGGATTCATTGACTTTTTGAAGGGTTTTTTTGTGTCTCTATCTCTTTCAGTTCTTCTCTGCTCTTAGTTATTTCTTCTCTTCTGCTAGCTTTTGAATTTGTCTCCTCTTGTTTCTCTAGTTCTTTTCATTGTGATGTTAGGGTGTCGATTTTAGATCTCCCCTGCTTTCTCTTGTGGGCATTTAGTGCTATAAATTTCCCATTAGACACTGCTTCAAATGTGTCCCAGAGATTCTGGTATGTTGTGTCTTTGTTCTCATTGTTTTCAAAGAACATCTTTATATCTTATATATATATTTATATATTATTTCATTTATTACTCACTATTCATTCAGGAGCAGGTTGTTCATTTTCCATGTAGTTGTGTGGTTTTGAGTGAGATTCTTAATCCCGAGCTCTAATTTCATTGCACTGTGGTCTGGGAGACAGTTTGTTGTGATTTCTGTTCTTTTACATTTGCTCAGGAGTGTTTTACTTCCAATTATATGGTCAATTTTAGAATAAGTGTGATGTGGTGTTAAGAAGAACGTATATTCCGTTGATTTGGGGTGGAGAGTTCTGCAGATGTCCATTAGTTCCACTTGGTCCAGAACTGAGTTCAACTCCTGGATATCCTTGTTAATTTTCTGTCTCATTAATCTAATATTGACAATGAGGTGTTAACATCTCCCATTATTATTGTGTAGGAGTCTAAGTCTCCTGGTAGGTCTCTAAGAACTTGCTTTATGAATCTGGGTGCTACTGTATTGGGTGCATATTTGTTTAGCATAGTTAGTTCTTCTTGTTGAATTTATCCCTTTACCATTATGTAGTGGCCTTCTTTGTCGCTTTTGATCTTTGTTGGTTTAAAGTCTGCTTTATCATAGACCAAGATTGCAACCCCTGCTTTTTTTTCCATTTGCTTGGTAGATCTTCCTCCATCCCTTTATTTGGAGCCTATGTGTGTCTTTGCACGTGAGATGGGTCTCCTGAATATAGCACACCGATGGTCTTGACTCTTTATCCAATTTGCCAGTCTTTATGTTTTAATTGGGGCATTTAGCCTATTTACCTTTAAGGTTAATATTTTTAAGTGTGAATTTGATCCTGTCACTATAATGCTAGCTGGTTATTTTGCCCATTAATTGATGCAGTTTCTTCATAGCGTCAATGGTCTTTACAATTTGGCATGTTTTTGCAGCGGCTGATACCGGTTGTTCCTTTCCATGTTTAGTGCTTCCTTCAAGAGCTCTTGTAGGGCAGGCCTGGTGGTGACAAAATCTCTCAGCATTTTCTTGTCTGTAAAGGATTTTATTTTCCTTCACTTATGAAGTTTAGTTTGGCTGGATATGAAATTCTGGGTTGAAATTCTTTTCTTTAAGAATGTTGAATATTGGCCCTCAATCTCTTCTGGCTTGTAGGGTTTCTGCCGAGAGATCAGCTGTTAGTCTGATGGGCTTCCCTTTGTGGGTAACCCGACCTTTCACTCAAACTTCCCTTAACATATTTTCCTTCACTTCAACCTTTGTAATTCTGACAATTATGTGTCTTGAGGTTGCTCTTCTTGAGGAGTATCTTTGTGGTGTTCTCAGTATTTCCTGAATTTGAATGTTGGCCTGCCCTGTTAGGTTGGGGTCGTTTTCCTGGATAATATCCTGAAGAGTGTTTTCTAACTTGGTTCCATTCTCCCCATCACTTTCAGGTACACCAGTCAAATGTAGATTTTGTCTTCTCACATATCCCACATTTCTTGGAGGCTTTATTCATTTCTTTTCACTCTTTTTTCTCTTATCTTGTCTCAGTTTTTTGGTTTTTTTTTTTTTTTACATTTTCTGAGGTGTTTTCTTATGATCACTTATGTGATCGATTTTAGAGTATGTGCCATGTGGCAATAAAAAGAATGTATATTTTGTTGTTTTTGAGTTGAGAGTTCTGCAGATGTCTATCAGGTCCATTTTATCTAGTGCTGAGTTTAGGTCCTGAATGTCTTTGTTAATTTTGCACCTCTGTGACATAATACTGTCAGTGGTGTGCTGAAGTCTCCAATGTAGGAGTGTCTCTTGTAAGGTCTGTAAGAACTTGCTTTATAAGTCTGGGTGCTCCTGTGTTAGGTGCATATACATTTAGAATAGTTAGCTTTTCTCATTGAATTGAACCTTTTACTATTATGTAATGCCATTTTTGTCTGTTAAAAATCTTTTTAGATTTAAAGTGTGTTTTGTCTGAAATTATGTTTGCCACCCCTGCTTTTTTTCTGTTTTCCTTTTTCTTGGTAGATTTTTCTCCATCTCTTTGAGTCTCTGTCTGCCATTGCATGTGAGGTGGGTGTCTTGAAGACAGCATACTAATGGGTCTTAGTTTTTTATCTAGCTTGTCACTCTATGTCTTTAATTGGGGCATTTAGCTGACTTACACTCAAAGTTAGTCTTGAAGTGTGTTGATTTGATCCTATTATTGTGCTATTAGCTGGTTATTATGTTGGCTTGTTTGTGTTGTTGCTTTACAGTGACATTGGCCTGTGTTTTTAATTGTGTTTTTGTATTAACTGGTATTGGTTGGTCTTTTGTTTCTATATTTAGTGCTTCTTTCAAGATCTCTTGTAAGGCACATCTGGCGATAATGAAGTCTCTCAACATTTGCTTATCTGAAAATAAACTTAGTTATCTTTCATTTAGGAAGCTCAATTTAGCTGGATATAGAATTATTGGTTGAAGATTTTTTCTTTAAGAATGTTGAATATGGGTCCCCAATTTCTTCTGACTTGCAAGGTTTCAGCTGAGGGGTCTGCTATGAGCCTGATAGAAATCCCTTTGTAGGTGACCTGCCCTTTCTTTCTAGCTGCCTTTAACATTCTTTCTTTCATTTCAACCTTGGAAAATCCAACAGTTATGTTTCTTGGGGATAATCTTCTTGTGTAGAATCTTGCAGGAGTTATCTGTATTTCCTGAATTTGACTGTAGGCCTCTATGTCAAGGATGGGAAAGTTTTCACACATGATATTCTGAAATATATTTTCCAAGTTTGCTTTACCCTTCTTCCATTCAGGGATGCCAATGATTCATAGCTTTCGTCTCCTTACATAATCCCACACTTCTTGGAGGTTTTGTTCACTCCTTTTTTTTTTTTTTTTTTTTTTTTTTTTTTTTTTTTTTTTGTCTAACTATACTATTCAGATAACCAGTCTTCAAGTTTTGAGTTTCTTTCCTCTGCTTGGTTTTATTCTTCTGTTACTACTTGTGACTGCATTGTGAATTCTTGTGTTATTCAACTCTGTCAGACCCATTAGATTCTTTTTTACTGGCTATTTTATCCTTCAGCTCCTGTATCACTTTATTGTGACTCTTATTTTCCTTGGATTGGGTTTTGCCATCCTCCTGAATCTCAATGACCTTTCTTCCTGTCCATATTTTGAATTATATTTCTGTCATTCCAGCCAGTTTGGCCTGATTAGGAACTCTTGTTGAAGAATGGTGCAGTCATTTGAAGGACATACGACACTCTAGCCATTTGAATTACCAAAGTTCTTGCATTGGTTCTCTATTATCTCTGTGTGAGTGTTCCTTTAACTACAATGTAAATTGAGTACAGTCAATAGAGTTCTTTTCTGGATGTTTTCACTGGGCTGAAGCTTTTTGTAGGGTATTTATTTGAAGCTGACTTTTTATCTCTGGTTTCAGTGGAGGGGGTATGCTAATGAAGTATTTTTGGTGTTGAAGCTTTGGGGTGTAATCCAGCAGATAACACTTAGGCTTATTGGTCAGTTGGTAGACTCTTGCTTGGTTGTTTGGCTCCCCTATGTTTACTAACAGTTGTAGTCATGTTCCTTTTCAGTGCTCTGGAAGTGTGGGTTCCTCTCCCCCTTGAGTGCTGGCTGTAGTTCATGACTTGTCACTCCTAGGCTGCACATTGCAGCCCTGGGGCAATCTCAGTGTTTATGTTTCTTCCCCATCTTAAAGACAGCAGAGGAAGATATCTTTGTACTGGTTGTGGCCAAGGATCATTTGCTTTACTCCTGGGGATTCTACTCTAGAGAGATGTAGGTCAGCCTGCTGCTCCCTCTGAGAGTTCCATCATAGAGAGGTACAGACCTGTTGTTAACCCAGACCCATGTGTAGAAGGTGGCTGGAGATGCCTTGCCTAAACCACTGTGGTGAATGCCTAGAGGGAGGCAGGTACATCTGCATCTGCTAGCACTCTGCTGAAGCTGCTGCACTTCATAACCCAAGCACAGTGGACTCCCAATGTTGAGGAGCCAGAGAACAACGTCAGAACCCAACACAAGGCCCCCCACAGTTACAGCATGCAGTCAAGTAGTTGGGAGTTGAGCATTGGCCCCCTAAAATCTCCCAGAAACAAAGCCAGTCATCTGAATCACTTTTATGCCACAAGCAAACACTCAAGGTTATCAAATAGGATAAGGGGGGGAAGCCATTGAATGGTCAGCAACCTCAAAGACTGAAGGTAGATAAGCCCACAAAGATGAGAATGAATCCGCACAATAACATTGAAAACTCAAAAAGCCAGAATGTCTTCTTTCCTCCAAATGATGGCATCATCTCTCCAGCAAGGGTTTGGAACCAGGCTGAGGCTGAGATGGCTGAAATTACAGAAGTAAAATTCAGAATGTGGATAGAAATGAAGTTCATTGAGCTACAGGAGTACATTGTAACCCGGTGCAAGGAAGCTGAAAATTATGATAAAACATTGCAGGAGCTGACCGACAAAATAGCCAGTGTAAAGAAGAACATATCTGACCTCATAGAGCTTAAAAACACACTACAAGAACTTTATAATCCAACCAAAAGTATTAATAGCAGAATAGACCAAGCAGGGGAAAGAATCTCAGAGCTCGAAGAATGGCTTTCTGAATAAAGATAGGCAGACAAGAATAGAGAGAAAAGAATGAAAAGGAATGAACAAAACCTGTGAGAAGTATGGAATTATGTAAAGAAACCAAACCTTTACAGAATAGAGTGTGGAGCCCCTGCTAGAAACTGTGTGTGCTGTTGCACTGGAGGTAGTGTTGGCTTGGGGTGGGGTGCTGGCCTGTGCAGGTCTGGTTCCCTTCTCTGCCTCACAAGCAAAAATAATTGCTCAGTATGTGGAAGGATCCCGTGTTCTCTGTGCAGCATCAGCGCAAGGACAGGGTGCTGGCAGGGGTGGGCTTGATGGCTCTGTGCCTGCCAAAGCTCTGTCAGCAATGGTGGTCAGTGAGGGTGTTGGGTCATACTGCACTCCCACATGCTGGTGAGGCAAGCAAAACAAAACCCGCATGTGCAGAAACACCCTCAAGGTGAGGTGGGGTGTTTTTGTGGGCCCAGAGGAAGCTTCAGTATGGGGAAGAAACGTGTGAGCTGATGCACATCCATAGGGGCCACCTTGCTGTAGCTCTCCATTTGTCAGGCATAGTCTGCCAGCACAGAAGCCATGGCGTAGGCCTCTAGGGCACCTGAGACTGCCCTGTAAGCAGGCATGGCCAGGCTGCAGCCTTGGGAGAGGCCAACAAATTGAGCATCAGCCCCATCTGATGTGCAAAGCCGCCCTGCAGAGATCAGGTCTGACAGTTCCCCTAGGGCTAAAGTATCTTATGGAAGCAAGTAGAGCCTAGAAGGACAGCCATCCCTGGCCATGCTTCACTAAAGATACTCTTGTATCAAAACCTCTGGGTTTCACATCAGCTGGCTTGCTGCCCCACCACTTTGCTTGTCTCCCAGGGGCTCCACCACAAAGAGATGTGGGTCAGCAATTGCTCAGTGCAATCAGCCCAGGATAAAAAGTCTGTGATGCAAGCTCGAGCCAGGGTTTCCCTGTCTGGTGATGAACAGTGGGGGCTGTGTGGGTCCCATATGAGATGAACTGGCCTCCTTTCCTTGGGTAGACTGCAGCTTGTTGGACATTGCAGATAAAGCACTTAGGGTCTTTGCTCTGTCATTAGCCTGAGGGTAACAAGGACAGTTCCACTGCAGATGCAGTGGCAGAGAGGCTTTCAGTTGCCCCTGGAGGCTCTGTCCAGGGAGTTGCAGAGTTACTACTGGAGCCTAGGCCTGAAGGACCTTTTTAGTGAGGAGATATGGAAATAGGCACCCACATAACACTCTGGTCACTTGTCCGTAAGGCTTCTGTGGTATGCTGGGGATCTGCTCCCGTCCCTAGTCACCAGTGAAGGCTGTGAAAGAGCGAAGATGGCAGCCTGCCCCTCCCTCTGAGAGCTTCATCTCATGGAGGTGCAGACCTGCTGCCAGCTCAAACACACCTGTAAGAGGTGGTTGGAGACCCTGTTTGGGAGGTCTCACCCAGTGAGAAGAAATGGGATTGAAGGCGCACTTTAAAAAGCAGTCTGGCCAGGTTTTCATAGAGCAGCTATGCTGTGCTGGGGGTCTGCTTCAGCCTCCAGTCACCTCAGACACTCCAAAGCCCAAAAGCTGGAATGGTTAAGTCACCCAAATAGCAAAGATGGTGGCAGAACCCTCTCTCTAGGAGCTCCATCACAGGGAGGTTTCAAAACTCTGTTCGCCAGGGAGCACCGGCAGGGGTGATTGGAGGCCCCAGTTGGGAGGGTCTCACTCAGTGAGTAGGAATGGGATTGGGAACTCACTTTATAAAACAGCCTGGTCACATTTTCACAGAGTAGCTATGCTGGCTGAGAAGACCACCTCTGCCCCCAGTTGGCCTGGACTCTCCAAAGCCTGAAGGCTGCAATGGCTAAATAGCCCAAACAGCAAAGATGGCTGCCCATCCCCCATGCTGGGATCTCTCTCAGGGAGGCGTAACATTGCTATCTGTGGCTGTCTGGAAATCCAATCCAGTGGGCCTTATTCTGTGAGGTGCCATGGAAGTGGGGCCTGCAGATTGTTCTTCTCAGCCCCCTGGATTCAGCCTCTCTCCTAGGGTTATGCTGCACATGAGTCTAACCTCCTGCTTTGCCAGAGTTGCAGCTAATTTTGCTGGGAAGCCCAGAAAGCCTGAATATCTAAGGCTCCCATGTCTACACACGTACCTGATTGGCTGCTCTGCCAAGACTCCACATAGTTCCGTGTGTCATACTGAAGGCCCTGGTGGAGTGGGTTCATAAGGGAATCTCCCAAGGATTGCAAACATCTGTGGGAGATGTTGGGTTTCTAGGGTGGCACATTCACTCACCGCTTACCTGGGTGGGGGAGATTCCCTTGTCTCCATGTCACTCCAGTATGGGCTGTCATTCTGCCTTGCTTTTCTGCATTCTCTGGGCGTCAAGTTGTTTCCTTGATTAGTCCCAATGCGAGTACCTGGATGTTTCAGTTGAAGGTGCTGTATTTACTCACCCTTTCTATTCCTCTTCATAAGTCACACACACTAGCTGTTTCTAGTCGGCCATCTTGGTCACCTCTGAATGTATGTTGTTTAAGCCATCTAGCCTGTGGCATTTTGTTTATGGCAGCTCCAGAAAACTAATATAGGACTTCATGCCAAAAAAGAAATTCATACATTAAAAACTGGTTGACTACATTACACAACATATGCATGTAAGAAATCCACACTTCTACTCTCTGAATATATAAAAAAAATTTAATAATAATAATAATAGCTAGTGAAGTAGAATGAGATTGGATTAGTCTACTCAGGCTACCATAACAAAATACCACAAATACGGTCACTTAAACAGCAGACATTTATTTTCTCATGGCTCTGGAGGCTAGAAGTCCAAGATAAAGATGCCAGGGTTGGTTTCTTATAAGGCCCCTCTTTCTAGATTGTAAATGGCCACCTTTTCTCTATATCCTCACTTGGCCTTTCTTCTGTACTTGTGGAGAGGAAGTGGGTGTCTCTTCTTCTCATATGGACACCAGTTCTTTCTGATTAGGACCCCACTCATATTACCTTGTTTAGCTTTAATCACCTTAAAGTCCCTTTCCTCAAATACAGTTGCACTGGGGGTTATGTTTTCAAATATAAATTGTGGAGGGTACAAGTCAGTCCATAATAGAGGTATATTGTTTAGTTAATAATATTGTTCTAATGTAGGTTTCCTGGTTTTGAAAATGAACCATGGCTTTGTAAGATGTTATCACTGAGGGAAGCTTGGTGAAGAATACTCTCCGTACAATTTCTGCAATTTTTGTGAGCCTAAAATTATGTCAAAATAAAATGTTTAAAACAAAAATCAAAACAAACAAAATAAAGAAAGCAGTATTATAAGAATTCCTGCAGTGTACAATAGTTTGTGCCTTAACTCTTTCTATAATTGTATGGAAATACTATGCAATAATGATATACATAATGGTATGAAGGGTTAAAACACAAATTCTCTTATACTACAGGACCTCTTATAATACAGTTTTCTTAAAGGAACTAATTAAGGAAGCAACTTGACCCACAGAGAATGGAGGAAAGCAAGGCAGAATAAGGAACCAAAACATGTCAGATTCTGAAACCACAACTTACTGGCTCTATCTGTAACCTTCATCAGTTTACCTAAGCTTTCTGAACCTCAGAGTCTGTATCTTTAAAATCATGGTATGAAGGGCAGAGAACTTTTCAGGCTATCAAAAAGCTCTGGATCTTTGCCCCATATTTTTGTCTTCCATTAACTTTAGGTGATTTTTGATGCATTATTTCCTCTCTTTTAGTAAAATAAGGATAATCTCTAACCTGCCCTTCCTCTCAAGGCTGTGGTGAGGATCTAGTAGGTAATACCAGGTATCTGGCTTATTGACATCTTAATCTTGCTTTTAGCATATTCTTCCCCAAGTAGCAAAAATAGAAGACAAGAGACAAGAGGGGGATGCATTAGGTAACATGTAGGAAGGAGAAGGGGGTAAAGCTGCATGCCAGATGTTTTTTGAGAAATGAAGAAAGTAAGCATTTGACAAGAATGTTCAGGAAGAAGATTAATCACCTTTTCAGTGTTCCGTGTCCAAAGTGACTGTGTCTGCTTATTTGGCTGGGTCTGATTTCAGAACTAGAGAAACCAGCTTTTTCATTAAGGCAGACTGAATGGGAAGGACACACTAGAGCTCCTTGAAGGTTGGCCACTAATAGAGGAAAGATAGAAACGACTGGAATGCCCTTAAAGCAAAAAGCAGCTGAGGAAAAAACTGTTAAAAGGGAGTATATAAACAGTTTGACCACAAACTACCAGGTTCTGACTTGCTGATAGGGGTGTAAAAATAACTTGTCGGCTTTGTTTTAAGTGCCAAACCGTGAGTGCTGAAGTGACAAGATGACCAGTCAATAGGCACTGTCAGTGCCACTCCTCAAAACCTTTACACGGCTCTCCATTGCCCACCAGAAAAGGTAAAAATTACCTTGTGCTGAATGTGAGGCCCTCAGTAAGTTGGCCCAAACTTGTTTTCCAGCCTTCTTTTCCACTGTGTCTCAGATCCATGAAATCAGATTAATCTATTGACTGCCCCTTCAAAAACCACATTCGACTGAAAGTCAGGAGACCTAGATTCTACTCCTGCATTCTCATTAACTGCCCACATAACATTGGAAAAAATAATTTAACCTCTCTAAACCTTGCTTTCTTCCTCTGTTAAATCAGGATAGAAATCGCCACTCTGATGACATCGTGCGCTTTTTTGAGGAGTCCAACAACAGATACAAAAGCTCCTAGGAGATCCCAACAGGTTTTAAGCACCAAGTTTCTGTCAACCAAGGCTGTAGCATTCTCATCCTTGAGGGCAGTAAATCTCTCCTACTTATGAAAGAATCCATCTGGGACCAATTATTTCATTATCTGAGCTCTTTGCCTCTTTACCCAGATGTTCTAAGAGAGTGTGTTTACATTTCTTTTGACCAACCACCCAGACAGATTTAATCTCTACCTTCTTTTTCTATGTATCTTCCACAATATTTTATGGCTTCCACTAGCCACCGTATATTAATTACCTGTTCATGGGTCCGTCTACCCCTCTAGAGTATGGGATGCTCAATGTCAGAAAGTGTAACATATTGAATTTAATACACCCAACACACACTATGCAGTATGTCTCAATAAAGTTTACATTACTGGACTATTGAATTGAATCTCTTCAATATGATGAGACCCTATTTAAACTAATATGGAGATATAAATACTTATTATTATAACATCCATTATACTTAATTGATTTCAACAAATATTTGATTAGAACAAACTACACACAAGGCACAAAGCTAGGTACTAGTTATCCAGCTATAACTAAGACAGAGTTTGGCTTGAACACTGGCTCTCACTCCTGGCTGCACATTGAAATCACTTAGAAAATCATTTCTTAAATACTAATGTCTAAGCCCCCACCCCAGGAATTATTATTTAACTCATCTGGGATACAGACTGACATTAAAATTTTAGTGTTCAGCCTAGACTGAGAATCACTAGTCTTATGGTGGAAATAGGCATGACACAAGGAAATATAATGAGTATTTTGAAAGAGGAGGAATGCTACAGGAATTTATTATCTAGTCTTGGGAGTGTTGAATTCTATATCCAGAAAAAATATCCTTCCAGAAAGAAGTGGAAATGGAAACATCCTCAGGTGAAGAAAAATAAATAATTTGTCTTCAGTAGAGCTACCCTAAAAGAAGGATGAAAGGAAGTTCTCTAAATAGAAAGAAAATGATGAAAAAAAGAAAGAAATCTTGGAGCATTATGAAAGAAAAAGAGACATCAAGAGGGTAAGCACTCTGTCTCCTCAGGAGTTTTTTAAATTACATTTGATGGTTGAAACATAATTGTAGCTCTCTCTGAGTGGTTCTCAATGTATGCAGAAAAAATATTTAAGACAGTTACAAACAAGGGAGGGTGACCCCAGGGTACTTATGCCATAAAAATAAGAATTTATTTCTACAAAAATACCTACACATGATTGTTCATATCAGCTTTATTCTTAATAGCTAAAAACTTAAAACTAACAAAATGTCCTGCACTAGGTAAAGTATTAGGCAAACAGTGGTGCTGTATGCATAACATAGAATAATCCATAACAATAAAAAACAACTATTGATAAATGCAGCAACTTGAATAGATCTGAAGGGCATTATGCTAAGTAAAAAGAGCCAATCCCAAAATGTCACATATAATATGATTCCACTTATATAACATCCTCAAAATGGCAAAACTATAGAGATACAGAACACAGATTAATAGTTTATGGAGTCAGAAATGGAGAATGGGAGAGGCGGCTGTGGTTATCAAAAGGCAACACAAAGACTATTTGTGGGGGTCAAGATGGCTGACTAGAAACAGTGGTGACCAGAGGCTCCTATCGAAAAGAACCATAATTACCATGTGAATACTTCACCAGCAACCAAGGCATCCGGGTTCTCTTATCAGAACTGACTAAACAGGTGGCATGATCCATGGAGAGAAAGGAAGAGCAGTGTGGTGTGGTGGCCCACCTGAGAGCCACATGGTACAGGGGAGCCCCCACCCTCCAGCCAAAGGATGCAGTGAATCAGTGTGCTACCCAGCTGGGGAAACAATGCTTTTTACAAGGAAATGTGCAACCCATGGATTGGAAGATCTCATCACAACCTCACGTCACTGGGGCCCAGGGTCCCAACCCTGGAGCCATGGAGATTCTAAACAGCCTCTCAACTGGAATCTGCTTAAGCCTGCCAATCTCCCAGGGAGAGGGACAACCATCACCCTAGCTGTGGCTGCCTGCTGCATAAGCCGTCTGAGCTCCTTGGGTGAGGGGCAGCAGCCAGCACTGGGACTCATAACTACCTAACACACTAAGCTCCCTGGATGGGGGAGAGGGGGGCATCCATCTCTATAGCGCCAGGTCCTGCTTCTCCCATGCTGGAGCCAGGGAGGCCAGACGGCTTGGTCCCAAGAGGTATCCCCCACAACCCAACACACCAGCTGTGGCACACTCCAGCCAAAGCACATCTTCAAGCCTGACCCTGAACCATCCATCCTCACTGGGTGGGGCTTCCCTGCAGAAACCAATAACTCCAGTCAGAGGCTCAGAGGGAGAACCCAGATCTCCCTGGGCGTGAGCCCCTAGGGAGAGTGGTGGCCACAGTCTCTGCAGACCAGCAAACTTAGCCTTTCTTCGTGGTAGTTCTGAGGAATCCAGGGCAGCCCAGATGAGTGGACTTCCCCCCAGCCAACCATACACCCTCCACCAAGGGACAGTCAAAGTGTCTTGTTAAATGGGTCCTGCTCCCCATGCCACCCAACTTGGTGAGATCCTCGAACAGGGTTTTTCAGACATTCTATACAGAAGTGATCCTACTGGCATAAGGTTGGTGCCTCTCAAGGTCAGAGATCCCACAAAAAGGAGCAGGAACCCATCTTTGCTGTTGTCCAGCCTTTTTGAGAGACATCTCCAAGCATGGGAGAAGACCAGATGAATAGGGCATGAAGTAAACCCCCAACAAATCACAGCAGCACAACAGAAGAGGTACCTGACCATTGAAAGAAAAATAGACAAAAAAAGATCAACAGTGAGAGCATCAACAATAAAAAAGTCCCCACAAAAACCCCATTCAAGGGTCTGCAATCTCAAAGATTGAAACTAGACAAACTCACAAAGATGAGAAAGAATCAACAAAATAATGCTGAAAACCAAAAAAGACCAGAGTGTCTCTTCTCCTCCAAGTGGCCACAATGCCTCTCCAGCAAGGGAGCAGGACTGGAAAAAAGACGAGATGGATGAATTGACAGAAGAAGGCTTCAGGAGATGGGTAATAAAAAACTCTACTGAGCTAAAGGAGCATGTTCTAACCCAATGCAAATAAGCTAAGAATCTCGATTAAAAGTTAGAGGAGCTGCTAACTAGAATAACCAGTTTAGAGAGGAACATAAATAATCTGATGGAGCTGAAAAACACAGCATGAGAACTTTATGAAGCATACACAAATGTCAATAGCTGAATCAACCAAGCAGAAGAAAGAATATCAGAGTTTGAAGACCACCTTGCTGAAATAAGGCATGCAGACAAGATTAGAGAAAAAAGAATGAAAAGGGATGATCTAAGCCTCCAAGAAATATGGGATATAATAAAAAGACTGAAACTATGATTGACTGGAAATGATTGAAGGAGATGGGGAGAATGGAAACAAGCTGGAAAACACACTTCAGGATATTATCCAGGAGAACTCCCCCAACCTAACAAGGCAGGCCAACATGCAAATTCAAGAAATACAGAGAACACCATTAGATACTCCACGAGAAGATCAACCACAAGACACATAATCATCAGACTGTCCAAGGTTTAAATGAAGGAAAAAATATTAAGGGCAACCAGAGAGAAAGGCCAGGTAACCTACAAAGCGAATCCCATCAGACTAACAGCAGACCTCTCAGCAGAAAATCTACAAGCCAGAAGAGACTGGGGGCCAATATTAAACATTCTTAAATAAAATAATTTTCAACCCAGAATTTCATATTCAGCCAATGTAAGCCTCATAAGCAAAGGAGAAATAAAATCCTTTCCAGACAAGCAAATGCTGAGGGATTTTGTTAGTACCAAACCTGCCTTGCTGAAAGAAGCACTAAATATGGAAAGGAAAAATCAGTTCCAGCCAATGCAAAAACACACCAAAATATAAGGACCAATAACACTATGAAGAAACTGCATCAACTAGTGTGCAAAATAACCAGATAGCATCATGATGACAGAATCAAATTTACACATAAAAATACTAAGCTTAAATGCAAATAGATTAAATGCCCCAATTAAAAGACAGAGACTGGCAAATTGGATAAAGAGTCAAGACCAATCGATGTGCTGTATTCAGAAGACCCATCTCATGTGCAAAGACACACATAGGCTCAAAATAAAGGGAACGAGGAAAATTTACCAAGCAAATGGAAATCAAAAAAACAGCAGAGGTTGCAATCCTATTCTCTGACAAAACAGACTTTAAACCAACAAAGATCAAAAAAGACAAAAAAGGGCTTACATAATGGTAAAGGGCACAACTCAGCAAGAAGAGCTAACTGTCCTAAATATATATATATGCACCCATACAGGAGCACCCAGATTCACAAAACAAGCTTTTAGAGACCTACAAAGAGACTTAGACTCCCACACAATAATAGTGGGAGAGTTTAACACCCCACTGTCAATATTAGACAGCTCAGTGAGACAGAAAGTAAACAAGGATATTCAGAACTTGAACTCAGCTCTGGATAAAGTGGACCTAATATACATCTACAGAACCCTCTACCCCAAATCAACAAAAAATACATTCTTCTCAGTGACACATGGTACTTATTCTAAAATCAGGAGAGTGATCATGGCAGATGGGAGGCAGAACTAGATTGTGGCTCCAGACAGAGCAGCATGTGGCGGCTTGCACTGAGAATTTTAGCTCTAGATTGACTGCAAGAACAAACCAACAATCTTGAGAGGACCAACAGACCCTCTGAAGGAAGCAGATTGCTCCTGCAGGACCTGGGAGACACCTGAAATACTGTGTGTGCCCCAACTACGGAACTGGGAAAGGGAGACCCTCCTCTCTTGAATACACACCCCCAGTGGAGAAGCTGAAGATCTGTTTGCAGGAGAAGTTTCTGACTTTACCTGGAGCTCAGTCAAGTTAGAGAACCAAGCAAAATACAAGAGTAGAGGAAGCAGCAGAAAGGCCCTGGGAGCTCGCTGGGTCTCCAAGCAGGCCATTCCTGCCTGGCACCACAAGGATCCATCGGGTGGGTGACCAGAGAAGCAAGGGGTAAAACTCCACAGGGAGAAGGAATTCTCTAGCTGAACTTTGTAAAAATTTGAATAGGGTGAGAAGCCTCCCGCCAGCACTCACAGGAGGGCGCAAATTAGGTGTGCAAACTTCACAGGTCGGGGAAGAACTAAAGCCCTTTTTTTTTCACAGCTGGGAAGCAGATAGCCTCAGGCAAGTTTTCAAGCCTGTCTCACCCTCCGTCTGGACACAGACTCAGGGCTGCTGTGGGGAGCACTGAGGGAGTGAGACTGGCCCTTCGGTTTGTGGTTTGTGAAGAAGCTCGGTGAGGACAGTGACTGCCAGCTTTTCCCCACTTTCCTGACAACCTGTATGACAGCAGATGAGCCGTAATCCTCCTATGTACACGGGAATAACACCCCTATCCCCCACAGCATCAACAAGACACGCCCAAGGAGAGTCTAAGCTCAGACACGCCTAGCCCCAGTAGCACCTGATGGTCCTTCCCTATCCACCCAGGTAGTGAAAGACAAAGGGTATATAATCTTTGAAGTTTTAGAGCCCAGTCCCCCACCAGTCCCTCTCCAACTACTATAGCTGATGCATTCTGGAAATTGCCACCTCATGACAAGAAACCAACCAGCACAAAAATAGAACATTAAACCACCAAAGCTAAGGGTCCTCATGGAATCCACTGCACCCTCTGCCACCTCCACCAGAAAACGTGCTGGTATTTATGGCTGAGAGATCCAGAGACAGTTCACATCACAGGACTCTGTGCAGACAACCCCCAGTACCAGCCCAGAGCTGGGTAGACTCACTGGGTGGCTAGACCCAGAAGAGAGACAATAACTGCAGTTCAGCTCACAGAAAGTCACACCTATGGGAAATAAAAAAGGAGAGTATTACATCAAGGGACCCCATGGGACAAAAGAATTTGAACACCCAACCTTCAGCCCTAGACCTTCCCTCTGACAGAGCCTACCCAAGTAAGAACAGAAAACCAACCCTAGTAATATGACAAATAAAGGCTAATCAACACCCCCCAAAAATCACACTAGTTTACCAGCGATGGATCCAAGCCAAGAAGAAATCCCTGATTTACCTGAAAAAGAACTCAGGAGGTTAGTTATTAAGCTAATCAGGGAGGGGCTGGCAAAAGGCAAAGCCCAATGCAAGGAAATCCAAAACAAGATACAAGAAATGAAGGGAGAAATATTTATGGAAATAGATAGCTTAAAGAAAAAAGTCAAAATTACAGGAAACTTTGGAAATACTTTTAGGAATGTGAAATGCTCTGGAAAGTCTCAGCAATAGAATTGAACAAGTGGAAGAAATAAATTCAGAGCTCAAAGACAAAATCTTCAAATTAACCCAATCCAACTAAGACAAAGAAAATATGAACTAAGCCTCCAAGAAGTCTGGGATTATGTTAAACAACCAAACCTAAGAATAATCAGTGTACCTGAGGAAGAAGAGAATTCTAAAAACTTGGAAAACATATTTTGAGGACTAATTGAGGAAAAATTCACTGGCCTTGCAAGAGACCTAGACATCCAAATACAAGAGGCACAACGAATATCTGAGAAATTCATCACAAAGAGATATTTGCTTAGGCACATTGTCATCTCATGCTATCTAAAGTTAAGATGGAGGAAATAATCTTAAAACTGTAAGACAGAAGCACCAGGTAACCTATAAAGGAAAATCAGATTTACAGCAGATTTCCTAGCAAAAACCCTACCAGCTACAAGGAATTGGGGCCCTATCTTCAGCCTCCTGAAACAAAACAACTATCAACCAAGAAGTTTGTATCCAGGGAAACTAAGCATCATATATGAAGCAAAGATACAGTTATTTTCAGACAAACAAATGCTAAGAGAATTTGCCATTACCAAGCTACCACTACAAGAACTGCTAAAAGTAGCTCTAAATATTAAAACAAATCTTGGAAGCACATCAAAACAGAACCTCTTTAAAGTATAAATCACACAAGACCCATAAAATAAAAGTACAAGTTAAAAAGCAAAAACAAAAAAGAAAAAAACAAAATATGCAGGCAACAAAGAGCAGGATTAAAGCAACAGTACCTCACATTTTAATATCAACATTAAATGTAAATGGCCTAAACGTTCCACTTAAAAGATACAGAACCACAGAAGGGATAAGAACTCACAAATCAACTATCTGTTGCTTTCAGAAAATTTACCTAACACATAAAGATGCACATATACTTAAGGTAAAGGAGTGGAAAAAGTCATTTCAGGCAAATGGACACCAAAGCGACCAGGGACAGCTATTCTTATATCAGACAAAACAAACTTTAAGCAACAGCAGTTAAAAGAGACAAAAAGGAACAGCATATAATGGTAAAAGACCTTGTCCAACAAGAAAATATCACAATCCTAAACATACTTGCACCTAACACTGGAGCTCCCAAATTTATAAAACAATTACTAACAGACCGAAGAAAAAAGATAGGAAGCAACACAATAATACTGGGGGACTTCAGTACTCTACTGACAGCTCTAGACAGGTCATCAAGACTGAAAGTCAACAAAGAAACAACGGATTTAAACCTTATCTTCGAACAAATGGACTTAACAGACATATACAGAACATTTCATCCAACAACCGCAGAATGCATATTCTATTCAACAGCGCATGGATATTTCTCCAAGATAGACCGTAAGATAGGCCATAAAATGGGGCTCAAAGGATTTATGAAAATTGTAATTATATCAAGCACTCTCTCAGACCATAGTGAAATAAAACTGAAAATCAACCCCAAAAGGAATCTCCAAAACCATCCAAATACATGGAAATTAAATAACCTGCTCCTGAATGAGCATTGGGTCAAAAACAAAATCAAGATGAAAATTTAAAAATTCCTTGAACTGAATGACAATATTGACACAACCTATAAAAACCTCTGGGATACAGCAAAGGTGGTGCTAAGAGGAAAGTTTATAGCCCTAAATGCCAACATCAAAAAGTCCGAAAGAGCACACAAAAAAATATAAGGTCACACCACAAGGAACTAGAGAAACAAGAACAAACTGAAACCAAACCCAGCAGAAGAAAGGAAAAAACCAAGATCAGGGCAGAACTAAATGAAATTGAAACAAGAAAACAATACAAAAAAAAAAAAAAAGACTCCGCAAAAAAAAAAAAAAAAAAAAAAAAAAAGATAAATAGCTGGGACCTAAATAAACTAAAGAGCTTTTGCGCAGAAAAGGGAACAGTCAGGAGGATAAAGAGACCAACCCACACAATGGGAGAAAATCTTCACAATCTATAAATCTCACAAAGAATTAATATCCAGAATCTACAGTGAACTCAAACAAATCAGTAAGAAAAAAACAAACAATCCCATCAAAAAGTGGGCTAAGGCCATGAGTAGAAAATTCTCAAAAGAAGATATACAAATCGCCAACAAACATATGAAAAAATGTTCAACATCATTAATGATCAGGGAAATGCAAATCAAAACCACAATGCAATACCGCCTTACTCCTGCAAAAATGGCCATAATCAAAAAACGGTAGATATTACCATGGATGCGGTAATCAGGTAACACTTCTACACTGCTGGTGGGAATGTAGTCTAGTACAACCTCTATGGAAAACAGTGTGGAGATTGCTTTAAAAACTAATAGTAGAACTACCATTTGATCCAGCAATTCTGCTACTGGGTATCTACCCAGAGGAAAAGAAGTTATTGTTCAAAAAAGATTCTTGCACACACATGTTTATAGCAGCACAATTCACAATTGTAGAATCGTGGAAACAACTCAAATGCCCATCAGTCAATGACAAGATAAAGAAACTGTGGTGTATATGTATATATATATATATATGATGGAATAACACTCAGCCATAAAAGGGAATGAATTCACAGCATTTTCAGTGACTTGGATGAGATTGGAGACTATTACTCTAAGTGATGTAACTCAGGAATGGAAAACCAAGCATCATATGTTCTCACTGATATGTGGGAGCTAAGTTATAAGGACACAAAGGCATAAAAATGATACGATGGACTTTGGGGACTTGAGGGTAAGAGTGGGAGTGGGACGAGAGATAAAAAACTGCAAATATGGTGCAGTGTATACTGCTCAGGTAATGGGTGCACCAAAATCTCACAAATCACCACTGAAGAACTTACTCATGTAACCAAATACCACTTGTAATCCAATAACTTATGGAAAAATAAAATAAATAAATAAAAATGAAAATGAAAAAAATTTAAAAAGAAAAGTAAATTGGAAATAAAATAAAATAAACCACAAAACTGAAAGTAAAACACTCTTCAGCGAATGCAAAAGAACTGAAATCATAACAAACAGTCTCTCAGAGCACAGTGCAATCAATTAGATCTCAGGATTAAAAAACTCGCTCAAAACCACACAACTACATGGAAATTGAACAACCTGTTTTTGAATGACTCCTGGGTAAATAATGAAATTAAGGCAGACATCAAGAAGTTCTTTGAAACCAGTAAAACAAAGAGACAATGTACCAGAATCTCTGGGACACAGATAAAGCAGTGTTAACAGGGAAATTTATAGCATTAAAATGCCCACATTAGAAAGCTAGAAAGATCTCAAATTGACATCCTAACATCACAATTAAAACAGCTAGAGATGCAAAAGCAAACTAATCTAAAAGCTAGCAGAAGGCAAGAAATAACTAAGATCAGAAAAGAATTGAAGGAAATAGAGACATGAAAAACCCTCCAAAATATCAATGAATCCAGGAGCTGGCCTTTTGAAGAAACTAACAAAATAGATAGACTACTAGCTAGAGTAATAAAGAAGAAGAGAGAGAAGAGTCAAATAGACATAATAAAAAATTATAAAGGGGATATTATCACTGACTCCACAGAAATAAAAAACTACCATTAGAGAATACTATGTAGAGGTCTATGCAAATTAACTAGAAAGTCTACAATAAATGGATAAATTCCTGGACACATACACCCTACCAAGACTAAACCAGGAAGAAGTGGAATCGGTGAATAGACAAAAGAAATTCTCAAATTGAGCCAGTAATTATTAGCCTACTAATCAAAAAAAGCCCAGGACACACAGATTCACAGCTGAATTCTACCAGAGGTACAAAGAGGAGTTGGTACGATTCTGTCTAAAACTATTCCAAACAACTGAAAAGGAGGGACTCTTCCCTAACTCATTTTATGATGCCAGCACTATCCTGATACCAAAACCGAGCAGAGACAAAAAAAAAAAAAAACCGAAAACTTAAAATGAATATCCCTGATGAACATTGATTCAAAAATCCTCAAACAAATACTGGCAAAGTGAACGCAGCACCACATCAAATAACTTATCCATGATGATCAAGTTGGCTTCATCCCCAGGATGCATGGCTGGTTCAACATACACAAATCAATAAACATAATCCATCACATAAACAGAACCAATGACAAATAAAACATGATTATCTCAATAGATGCAGAAGCAGTCCCTTATAAGATTCAATATCTTTTCATGTTTAAAAGTCTCAATAAACTGGGTATTGATGGAACATATCTCAAAATAATAAGAGCTATTTATGGCAAACCCACAGCCAATATCACATTGAATGGGTAAAAGCTGGAACCACTCCCTTTGAAAACCAGTACAAGAAAAGGATGCCCTCTCATCACTTCTATTTAACAGAGTATTGGAAATTCTGGCCAGAGCAATCAGGCAAGAGAAAGAAATAAAGGGTATTCAAATAGGAAGACAGGAAGTCAAGTTGTCTCTGTTTGCAGATGACATAATTTTATATTTAGAAAACTGTTGGAAACAAGCCCCCCAAAATCTGGCCATAAACTGGCCCCAAAACTGGCCATAAACAAAACCTCTGCAGCATTGTGACATGTTCATGATGGCCATAGCGCCCATGCTGGAAGGTTGTGTGTTTACCAGAATGAGGACAAGGAAAACCTGGCCTGCCCAAGGCAGAAAACCTCTTAAAGGCATTCTTAAGCCACAAACAATATCATGAGTGATCTGTGCCTTAAGGACACGCTCCTGCTGCAGTTAACTAGCCCAACTAGTTAATTTGGCCCACCCCTTCGTTTTCCATAAGGGATACTTTTAGTTAATTTAATATCTATAGAAACAATGTTAATGACTGGCTTGCCGTTAATAAATACATGGGTAAATCTCGGCTCGGGGCTCTCAGCTCTGAAGGCTGTGAGACCCCTGATTTCCCACTTCACACCTCTATATTTCTGTGTGTGTGTCTTTAATTCCTCTAGCGCTGCTGGGTTAGGGTCTCCCTGACTGGGCTGGTCTCAGCAGAAAACCCCATCATCTCAGCCCAGAAACTTCTTGAACTATAAGCAACTTCAGCAAAGTCTCAGGATATAAAATCAATGTGCAAAAATCACAAGCATTTGTTACACCAACAATAGGCAAGCAGAGAGCCAAATCATGAATGATCTCCCATTCACAATTGCTACAAAGAGAATAAAAAACCTAGGAATACAACTAACAAAGGATGTAAAGAACCTCTTCAAGGAGAACTACAAACCACTGCTCAAGGAAATAAGAGAGATCACAAGCAAATGGAAAAACATTCCATGCTCATGGATAGGAAGAAGCAATATCGTGAAAAAGGCCATACAGCCCAAAATAATTTATAGATCCAGTTCTATTCCCATCAAACTATCATTGACACACTTCACAGAATTAGAAAAATCTTCTTTAAATTTTATATGGAATCTTAGGTGACCCCATAGAGCAAAGACAATCCTAAGCAAAAAGAACAAAGCTGGAGGCATCATGCTACCTGACTTCAAACTATACTACAAGGCTACAGTAACCAAAACAGCATGGTACTGGTACCAAAACAGACATACAGACCAATTGAACAGAACAGAGACCTCAGAAGTAACACCACACATTTACAACCATCTGATCTTTGACAAACCTGACAAAAACAAGCAATGGGGAAAGGATCTTCTATTAAATTAGTGGTGCTGGGAACACTGGCTAGCCATATGCAGAAAACTGAAACTGGACCTTTTCCTTACACCTTATACAAAAATTAACTCAAGATGGATTAAAGACTTAAATGTAAAACCCAAAACCATAAAAACTATAGAAGAAAACTTAGCCAATACCATTCTGGACATAGGCATGGGCAAAGACTTCCTGATGAAAATGCCAAAAGCAATTGCAACAAAAGCCAAAATTGACAAATGGTATCTTATTAAACTAAAGAGCTTCTACACAGCAAAAGAAACTGTCATCAGAGTGAACAGGCAACTTACAGAATGGGAGAAAAATTTTGCAATCTACCCATCTGATGAAGGGCTAATATCCAGAATTTACAAGGAACATTAACAAATTTACAAGGAAACAAACAAGCAACACCATCAAAAAGGGGGCAAAGAATATGAACAGACACTTATCAAAAGAAGACCTTTTTGCAGCCAACAAATATATGACAAAAGCTCAACATCACTGGTCATTAGAGGAAGGCAAATCAAAACCACACTTTTCAAAAGAAGACATTTACATGGTCAACAAACATATGAATAAAAGCTCAACATCACTGATCATCAGAGAAATGCAAATAAATACCACAATGAGATACCGTCTCATGCCAGTCAGAATGGCAATTATTAAAAATCAAGAAACAATAGATGCTGGTGAGGCTGTGGAAAAATAGGAATGCTTCTACACTGTTGGTAAAAATGTGAAGTAGTTCAACCATTGTGGAAGACAGAATGGCAATCCCTCAAGGATGTAGAACCAGAAATACCATTTGACCCAGCAATCCCATTACTGGGTATATACCCAAAGGAATATAAATCATTCTACCATAAAGTCACATGCATACATATGTTTATTACAGCACTATTTACAATAGCAAAGACATGGAACCAACCCAAATGCCCATCGATGATAGACTGGATAAAGAAAATGTGGTACATATACACCATGGAATAGTACGCAGCCATAAAAAAAGAATGATATCATGTCTTTTACAGGGACATGGATGAAGCTGGGAGGCATCATCCTCAGCAAACTAGCACAGGAACAGAAAACCAACCACCACATGTTCTAACTCATAAGTGGGAGTTGAACAATGAGAACACATGGGTACAGAAAGGGAAGCAACACATACCTGGGCCTGTTGGGGGGTAAGAGGCAAGGGGAGAAATCTTAGAGTATGGGTCAATAGGTGCAGCAAACCAACATGGCACACGTATACCTATGTAACAAACTGCATGTCCTGCACATGTGTCCCTGAACTTAAAGTAAAATAAATATTTTTAAAAGAATATTTGTGATGGAAATATTCTGTATCTTGATAGCAGTGGTGGCTGTATGCATCTACATTTGTGATAAAAAAGATATGGGACGAAACACACATATTGAACTAATGTCAAGTTTCTACTTTAGATATTGTATTATAAATAAGATGTAATCATTGCAGAAAATTTAATGGAGGGTACAAGAGATCCTTCTACACTATTGTTGTAACGTCTTGTAAATCTATACCTGTTTCAAAATAAAAAGTTAGGTGTCACTCTAAAATCACTGTAACTACAATAATTTATTATTGGATAAACAATATTTGAAATAAAATATTTTGTAACATCAATGAGCTAAAATTTGAAATCGCAGAAGTAAAACTATAAAGTGTTTGTATGTGATCAAATATAGTTGTATCTTAAAATAGGATATCATAAATATAAGATATTTTATGTAAGTCTCATGGTAAAGACAAAGGAAAAACCTTTGTTTTACCATAGTAGTTAAACAAAAGATTAATACAAGACATCAAAGCACACCGCAACAGTTATCAAATCAAAAAGAAGACAATAAGAAAAGAAGAAAGGAACAGAAAAACTACAAGAGTCAGAGGACAATAAAAAATGACAATAGTAAGTCCTCACCTATCTATATAACTTTGTATATAAATGGTTTAAATCCTCTAATTAGAAGACATACAGTGCTGAATATATTTGTGAAAAAAAGAGCTAACTATATACTGCCTACAAGAGACTTTACCTTTAACAACACACATAGGCAGAAAGTGAAGGAATAGAAAAAGACACCTCAGGAAAATGATAACCCAAAGAGAACAGGAGTGGCTATACTTATACAAGAAAATATAGACTCTAAGTCAAAAGCTCTCACACGTACCAAGAAGGTTATTATATCTTGATAAAGAAGTCATTTTATCAAAAAGACATACATAGCAGATGCTTAAAAAGGGAAGAGATGGAACAAGATGATGGAATAGAAGGCTCTACTGATTGTCCCCTGGCAAGGACACCAATTTAACAACTATTTACACAAAAAAGCACCTTCATAAAAAACAAAAACAGGTTAGCATTCACATTATTTAGTGTTAATTTCTCATCACAGAAAGAGGCACAGAAGAGGAACAAAAAAATCTTAAATCACTGACGCCACCCCTGCTCCATCACCTGGCAGTGGCAGAATGCTACAGAGTGCAGCTGCTGTGCACTGGTGGAGGGGGAACATAGCAATTGTGAGGCATTGAACTCAGTGCTATCCTATAATAACAGAAAGCAAAACCCGACCAAACTCAGCTGATGCTCACCCATGAAGAAAGCATTTAAACCAACCCTAGCCAAAGAGAAGTCAATTCCATGGTTGGAAGTTGACTTTCTGCAAGCTTTGCCACAGCAAGCAAAAGTGCTCTTGGCCTCTAAATAAACCTGAAAAGAATTCTAGGCCACATGGGCTGCAACTCCTAGACGAGGCTTAGTGCTGAACTGGGCCCAAAGACAATGAACTTTGTGAGCGGAGGGTGGTACACGACATACTGAGAAACTAGCTGAGGCAGCTGAGGGAGTGCTGGCATCACCCCTCCCCTAACCCCAGGCTGCACAGCTTATGGCTGCAAAACAGACCCTTTCTTTCCACTTGAGAAGGAGAGAAAAAACAATGGAGAGGACTTTGTCTTGCATTTTAGACACCAGCTCAGCCACACCAGAATGGGGCGTGGCTTAGACTCATGAGACCCCATTTCCAGTCCTAGATCCTAGAAAAGATTTCTAGATACACCCTAGGCCAGAAGGAGAACTGCTGCCTTGAAAGGAAGAACACAGTCCTGGCAGCATTCATCACCTGCTAACTGAAGAGCCCTTCAGCCCTGAATAATCAGCAGTGATACCCAGGTACTACATTGAGGGCCTTAGATAAGACCCTAAGACATGCTGACTTCAGGTGAGAGTCAGCACTTTACCAGCTGTGGTAATTATGAGGCAAGACTCCTTCTGTTTGAGAAAATTAGGGGAAAAGTAAAGAGGACTTTGTCTTGTACCTTAGGTACCAGCTCAGCCAGAGGGGTAGAGCAACAAGTGGGCTCTTGGGGTCTCTGACTCCATGACTTGGCACTTGGATAGCATTTCTGGACCTGTCCTCGGACAGAGTGGAGCCCATTGCCCTGAAAGGTGAGTCCCAGGCCAGGAAGCACTCACCACGATCTGACTAAAGGGTCCTTGGGCTTTAAGGGAACACTGGCTGTAGTTCGGCAGTATTTCCTGTGGGTATGTGGTGTCAGGGGCAATGGGATGGGCTGCTGTGCCTTTAAAAAGAGGAGGGAATAGTGGGAAGGACTGTATCTTGTGGTTTAAGTGCCAGCTCAGCTGCAATATATTAGAATGCCAGGTAAACTTCTAAGGTTTTTTTTAATTTAGTCCATTGATACCAGAAGGCACCCCTGAACACCTCTGAGGCCTGTGGAAACTCAAATCTCTGAAAAGAAGGGCATAGACCTGGATGGCTTTGCTACCTGCTGATTGTAGAGTGCCAGGTCCTTGCATAAGCATAGACATCAGCCTGGGAATGGGTACAGCAAGCCATGGTCAAGACCCAGTGCTGTGCTGGCTTAAGGTCTGACCCAGTGCAATCATAGTGGTGATGGACAAAGTGGTGCTTGTATGACTCCAGCCCCATCTTCGGGTAGCCCAGAACAGAGAAAAATACTCCATTTGTTTTGCAGAAAGGAGAGAAAGAGAACAAGAATCTCTACCTGGAAATCCAGAAAATTCTTAATCTTCTCCAAGGCCATCAAGGTGGTACTTCTATGAGTGTGCAAGAAGCATAGCATTATTGGGCTTGGGGTGCCCCTAAAGCCAATAGCTTAGATCACAACACCCAAGAATATCTGGAAATGCTTCAGAAGGACAGCAGGTACAAAAAAGCCCACACTGCAAAGACTATCATAAATAACGCACTCTTCAATGCCCAGACACAGACAAACATTTACAAGTATGAAGACAATCAAGAAAAATATAATCTCACTAAATGAACTAAGTAAGGCACCAGGACCCTTTCCTTACACTATATACAAAAATTAACTCAAGATGGATTAAAGACTTAAATGTAAATCTCAAAAATATAAAAACCCTAGAAGAAAAACTAGGCAGTACCACTCAGGACATAAGCATGGGCAAAGATTTTATGACAAAAATGCCAAAAGTGAATGCAACAAAAGCAAGAATTGACAAATGAGATCCAATTAAAATAAAGAGCTTCTGCATAGCAAAAAAAAAAAAGTCATTATTCTTAGAGTTAACAGATAACCTACAGAATGGGAGAAAAATTTTGCAATGTATCCACCTGACAGAAATCTAATATGCAGAGTCTAGAAAGAATTTAAGCAAATTTACAAGAAAAAAACATTAAAAAGGGGGCAAAGGACATGAACAGACACTTCTCAAAAGAAGACACACATGCGGCCAAGAATCATATGGAAAATAGCTCAACATCACTGATCATTAGAGAAATGAAAATCAAAACCTCAATGAGATATGATCTTGTAGCAGTCAGAATGGTGATTATTGAAAAGCCAAAAATAACAGATGCTGGCAAGGTGGCAGAGAAAAAGGAACACTTCTACACTGTTAATGGAAGCATAAATTAGTTTAACCGTTATGGAAGACAGTGTGGCAATTCCTCAAAGACCTAGAACCAGAAATACCACCTGACCCAGCAATCCCATTACTGGGTATGTACCAAAAGGAATAGGAATCATTCTATTATAAAAATACATGAATGCATATGTTTATTGCAGCACTATTCACAATAGCAAAGACATGGAATCAACCGAAATGCCCATCAGTGATAGGCTAGATAAAGAAAATGTGGTACAAATACACCATAGAATACTATGCAGCCATAAAAAGGAATAAGATTATGTCCTTTGCAGGGACATGGATGGAGTTGGGAGCCATTATTCTCAGCAAACTAATGCAGAAACAACAAAACACAACATATTCTCATTTACAAATGAGAGCTAAATCATGAGAACACATGGACACATGGGTGGAACAACACACACCAAGGCCTGTTGCAGGAGTTGGGGAAAGAAAAACACATGGACATATAAGAAGGAGCAACACACACTGGGGACTGACAGGACTTAGGGGGAGGGAGAGCATCAGGAGGAATAGCTAATGGATGCTGAGCTTAACACCTAGGTTTTGGGATGATCTGTGCAGCAAACCATCATGGCATGTTTAGCTATGTAACAAACATGCACATTCTGCACATGTACCCCTGAAGTTAAAATAAAAGTTGAAGAAAAAAATAAATTATATATATGTATATAGCACTACGGACAAATCCTAGAGAAATAGAGATGTGTGACCTCTAAGATAGAGAATTCAAACAAACCATTTTGAGGAAACTCAAAGAAATTCAAGAAAACAATGAGAAGGAATTCAGAATTATATCAAATGAATTTCACAAAGAGATTGAAATGATAAAAAAATCAATCAGAAACTCTGGAGCTAAAGAATACAATTGGAATACTAAAGAATTGACCAGTCTTTCTGTTTTTTTTTTTTTTTTTGATATGGAGTCTCGCTTTGTCCCCCAGACTGGAGTGCAATGGCATGATCTTGGCTTACTGCAGCCTCCGCCTGCTGGGTTCAAGCAATTCTCCTGCCTCAGCCTCCCAAGTAGCTGGGATTACAGGTGCTCACCACCACACGCGGTTAATTTTTGTATTTTTAGTACAGATTCGGTTCCACCATGTTGGCCAAACTGGTCTGAAACTCCTGACCTCAGGTGATCTGCTCACCTTGGCATCCCAAAGTGCTGAGATTACAGGCATGAGCCACCAAAACTGGCCTTGGACAGAGCCTTTTAATAGCAGAATTAATCAAGCAAAAGAAAGAATCAGTGAGCTTGAAGCCAGGTGATCTGAAAATACACAGTGAGAGAAAATGAAAGAAAATAAAACAATGAAGCACACCTACAGGATCTGGAAAATATCCTCAAAAGGGCAAATTTAAGAGCTATTTGGCTTAAAGAGGAGGTAGAGATGAAGATAGGAGTAGAAAGTTTATCCAAAGGAATAATAACAGAGAACTTCCCAAACATAGAGAAAGATATCAATATCCAAGTACAAGAAGGTTATAGACCACCAAGCAGATTTAACCCAAAGAAAACTACCTTAAGTCACTTAATAATCAAACTCCCAAAGGTCAAGGATAAAGAAAGGATCCTAAAAACAGCTATAGATAAAAAATAAAATAACATAAAATGGAACTCCAATACATCTGGCAGCAGACATTTTAGTGGAAAACTCACAAGCATAGAGAGAGTGGCATGGCATATGTAAAGTACTGAAGGAAAAAAAGCTTACCTTTAATAGTATATCTGGCAAAAGTATACATCAAACATGAATAAGAAATAAAGTATTTCCCAGAAAAACAAAAGTTGAAGGATTTCATCTACACCAGTCTTATCCTAAAAGAAATGCTAAAGGGAGTACTTCAATCAGGAAAGGACATTAATGAGCACTAAGTAATCACCTGAGTGTAAAAAACTCACAGATAATAGTAAGTACACACAAAAACAAAAAATATTATAACACTGTAACTGTGGTGTGTAACCTACTCTTATCCTAAATAGAAAGGCTAAATGAGAAACCAATCACAAAGAAAACATAACTACAACTTTTTTGGACATAGTACAATAAGATATAAATAGAAACAACAGCTGGGTGCAGTGGCTCATGCCTGTAATCCTAGCACTTTGGGAGGCCAAGGCAGGCAGATCATGAGGTCAGAAGTTCAAGACCAGCCTGGCCAACATGGTGAAACCCCGTATCTACTAAAAATACAAAAAGTAGCCAAGAGAGGTGGCACATGCCTGTTATCCCAGCTACTCAGGAGGCTAAGGCAGGAGAATAGCTTGAACCTGGGAAGTGGAGGTTGCAGTGAGCTGAGATCACACCACTGCACTCCAGCCTGGGACAGAGCTTGACTATGTCACACAAAAAAAGAAAAAAAGAAAAAAAAAGAAACAACAAAAAGTTTAAAAGAAGGAGGGCAAAGTTAAGGCATAGAGTTTTTATTGTTTTGGTCTTTCTTATTTGTTTATGGAAACAGTGTTAAGTTGTTATCAGTTTAAAATAATGGATTGTAAGTATTTGCAAGTTTTATGGTAACTCAAAACAAAAAACATAGAACAGATACACAAAAAATAAAAAGCAAAAACTAAATCATATCACCAAAGAAAATTATCTTTAATAAAAGGAAGACACGAAGGAAAGAAGGAAGAGAAGGCCACAAAAGAGCAAGAAAACAAATAACAAAACGGCAGGAGTATGTCCTCACTTATCAATAATAACATTGATTGTAAATTGACTAAACTCTCCAATAAAAGGACATAAACTGGCTGAATGGATTAAAGAAAAAAGACCCATTGATATGTTGCCAACAAGAAACACACTTCACCTATTAAGACACATATAGACTAAAGATAAAAGGATTGAAAATGATAGCCCATGCCAATAGAAACTAGAAAGGAGTAGGAGCAGCCACACTAACATAAGAAAAAATAGATTTCAAGACAAAAACTATAAGAAGAAACAAAGAAAGTCACTATATAATGGTAATAAGGTCAATTCACCAAGAGGATATAACAACTTTAAATATATATGCACCCAACATATATCAACTTATATATGTGGAGTACCCAGATATATACAGTTAATATTATTAGAGGTAAAGAGAGAGATAGAACTTAATATAATAATAGCTGAGAATTCAACACCTCACCTTCAGCATTGGAAAGATTATCCAGACAGAAAGTCAACAAAGAAACATCAGAAACATTAACGTGCACTAGAGACCAAATGAATTTATTATTTACAGAACATTTTATTCAATGGCTACAGAACACACATTCTTTACCTCAGCACATGGATAATTCTCAAAAATAGACCGTATACTAGGTCACAAAAGAAGTCTTAAAACACTCACAAAATGGAAATAATATCAAGCATCCTCTCAGACCACAATGGAATAAAACCAGAAATCCATAACAAAAAGAATTTTGGAAACTATGCCAATATATGGAAAAGAACAATATGCTCCTGAATATCCAGTGAGTCAGTGAAGAAATTAAGAAGGAATTTGAAAAATTTATTGAAACAAAAGATAATGAAAGTACAACATCCCAAAACATATGGAATACAGAAAAAAACAATAGTAAGAGGGAAGTTTATAGTTATAAGTGTGAAAACTGACCAGGCATGGTGTCTCATGCCCATAATCTCAACACCTTGGGAGGCTGAGGCAGCCTGATTGCTTGAGCACAGAAGTGCAAGACCAACCTGTATGACATGGCAAAACTCTACCTCTACCAAAAATACATAATAATAATAATAATAATAATAAGATAAAACTTAGCTTGGCATGGTGGTGTGTACCTGTGCTCTTAAATGCTCAGGAGGCTGAGGTGGGAGGATATCTTGAGGCTGGGAGGTGAAGGTTGCAGTGAGGCAACATCATACCACTGCACTAAAGCCCAGGTGAAAGAGTGAGAGCCCATCTCCAAAAAATTAAAATTAAAAATAAAAAGAATAAAAACTTCAGATAAACAACTTAATGATGCACCATAAGGAACTAGAAATGCAAGAGCAAAGGAAACCCCAAATTAGTAAAGAAAAAGAGATAAAATAAAGATCAGAGCAGAAATAAATAAAATTTGAAATAAAGAATACTACACAAAACGTTATTGAAACAAAAAGTCAGTATTTAGGAAAGTTAAACATAATTGACAAACCTTTAACCAGACTAAGAAAGAGAGAAGATCCAAATAAAGAAAATCAGCGATAAAAAGGAGATATTACAACTGATACCACAGAAACTGAATGGATCATAAATGCCTACTATGAGCAACTATACCCCAATAAATCAGAAATTTAGAAGAAATGAACAAATTCCTAGATACAACCTACAAAGAGTGAACAAGGAAGAAAACTAAAACCTGAACAGACCAATAACCAGTAATAAGATCAAAGCTGTAATAAAAAATCTCTCAGTAAAGTCCAAGACCTGATGGCTTCACCACTGAATTCTATGAAATATTCTTTTAAAATGCGACAAATTCCAAACTATTCCAAAACATAGTGAAGATGGGAATACCTGCAAACTCATTCTACAAGGCCAGTATGATGCTGAAACCAAAACCAGATTAAAAAAAAAAAACATAAAAAAGAAAGAAAACTATAGGCCAATATCACTGATGAATACTGATGCAAAAATCCTCAACAAAATAGTAGCAAATCGAATTCAACAATACATTAAGAAGACCATCATGCCCAAGTGAAATTTATTTCTGGGACGCAAGGATGGTTCAACATATGCAAATCAATCAATATGACACATCAAACAAACAGAAGGAAGAACAAAAATCCTATGAGGCCAGGCTTGGTGGCTCACACCTTTAATCCCACCACTTTTGGAGGCCAAGGCAGGAGGATCACTTGAGGCCAGAAGTTCAAAACCAGTCTGGCCAACATGGCAAAACTCCATCTCTACTAAAAAATACAAAAATTATCCAAGCATAGTGGTACACACCTGTAATCTTAGCTACTCAGGAGGCTGAGGCATGAGAATTGCTTGAGCCTGGAAGGCAGAGGTTTCAGTGAGCCAAGATTGTGCCATTGCACTCCAGCCTGGGCAACAGAGGGAGATCATCTTTCCCCCAACCCCCACCCACAAAAAAAGATAATTTAAATTGATGCTGAAAAAGCGTTTGATAATTTTCAACATCCATTCATGACCAAAAATCCCTCAAAAAACAGAGGATAAAAGAAACATACCTCAACATTATAAAAGCCATATATGACAGGTAGTATCATACTGAATGGGAAAAAAACTGAAAGCCTTTCTTCTAAGAACTGGAACATGACAAGAATGCCTATTTCCATGAATGTTCGTCAACATAATACTGGATGTCCTAGCTAGAGCAGTCAGACAAAAGAAAGAAATAAAGTGCATTCATATTGGAAAAGAAGAAGTCAAATTATCCTTGTTTGCACACAATATGATCCCATATTTGGAAAATCCTAAAGATTTCACATGAAAAAACTATTAGAACAAATTCAGTAAAGTTGCAAAATACAAAATCAATATACAAAAACCAGTAACATATCTATATGCAGAGAACAATTTTAAAAGAGTTTAGAAACATAATTCCATTTACAATAGCCACACATAAAATACCTAGAAATTAACCAGAGAAGTGAATGATATCTATAATAAAAATGATAAAATACTGATGGAAGAAATTGAAGAGTTCACTAAAAAGATAATATATTCCATGCTCACATATTGGAAAAAAATCAATAGTGTTAAGATGTTTATACCACCCAAAGCAATCTACAGATTTCATACAATGCCTATCAAAATACCAAGGTCATTCTTCATAAAAACATTAATAGAAAAAACAATTCTAAGATTGATATGGAACCACGAAAACCCCAGAGTCACCAAAGTTATCCTAAGTGAACAGAACAAACCTGGAAAAATCACATTATCTGACTTCAAACTATACTACAAAGCTACAGTAACCAAGACAGCATGGTACTGGCATAAAAATAGACATGTAGACCAATGGAACAGAATGGAGAACCCAAAAACAAACCTACAGACCTGCAGTGAACTGATTTTGTACAAAGGTGCCAAGAACATACACTGGGGAAAAGACAGTCTTTTCAATAAGTGATGCTGAAAAAAACTGTATATTCATATGCAGAAGAATGAAACCAGACACCTGTCTCTCACCATATATAAAAATCAAATCCAGGGGGGAGGGATAGCATTGGGAGATATACCACCAGCATGGCACATGTATACATATGTAACTAACCTGCACAATGTGCACATGTACCCTAAAACTTAAAGTATAATAAAAAAAAAAAAAAAAAAAAAAAAAAAATCAAATCCAAAATGGATTGATGACTGAAATATAAAATCTCAAACTGTGAAACTACTACAAGAAAGCATTGGGAAACTTCTCCAGAACATTGGTCTGGTCCAAAAATTTTTTTAGTAATCACCCACAATTTAAGTAAAAATGGACAAATGGAATCACATTGAGTTAAAAATCTTCTGTACAGCAAATAATACAATCAACGATGTGAAGAGACAACCAACAGAATGGGAGAAAATATTTGCAAACTACCTATCTGACAAGGGATTAATAACTGGAATATATCAGCAGCTCAAACAGCTGTAGAGAAAACTCTTTAATAATCCAATCAAAAAAATTGGCTAAAATTTTGAATAGACAGTTTTCAAAAGAAGACGTAAAATGGTAAACAGGCATATGAAAAGCTGCTCAACATCACTGATCATCAGAGAAATGAAAATCAAAACTACAATAAGATATCATGTCACCTCTGTTAAAATGGCTTATACCCAAAAGATTGGCAATAACAAATGTTGGTGAGGATGTGGAGAGAAGCGATCCCTCATACACTCCTGGTGGGAATGTAATTTAGTACAACCATTATGGAAAACAGTTTGGAGATTCCTCAAAAAACTAAAAATTTGGCTGTCATATGATCCAGCAATCTCATTGCTGGGTATATACTCTAAAGAAGGAAATCAGTATATTGAAGAGATATTTCCACTTCCATGTTTGTTGAAGCATTATTCTCAATAGCTATGATTTGGAAATAACCTTAGTACCCATCAACAAATTAGTGGATAAAGAAAATATGGTACATATACACAATGGGGTATATACAGACATAAAAAAGAATGAGATCCTGTCATTTGCAACAACATGGATGCATGGATGGAATTGGAGATCATTTCGTTAAGTGAAATAAGCCAACCACCTAAGGGCAAACTTTGCATGTTCTCACTTATTTGTGGGATATAAAGTCAAAACAATTGAACTCATGGAGATAGAAAGCAGAAGGATGATTACCAGAAGCTGTGAATGATAGTGGGAGGGTGCACAAGAGATGGGGATGGTTACTGGATATGAAAAATAAATAGTTGGAAAGAATAAAAAAGACCTGTTTGATAGCACAACTGGGTGACTACAGTCAATAATAAGGTAATTGTACATTTTAAAATAACTAAAATTACAAGTGTAATTGAATTGTTTGTAACCCAAAGGATAAATGCTTGAGGGGATTAACACGCCATTTTTATGTTGCCATTATTACCCATTTCATGCCTGTATTAAAACATCTCATGTATCCCATAAATATATACACCTACTATGTATAAAGAAATTAAAAACAAAATTTTCAAAACAGGCTTAGAAATTGAACTATCAAAAAAGAAGATATTAAAATGATAAATATTTATACACCAAACACTACAGCACATAAATATATAGAGCAAAAACCAACCGAATTAAAGGAGAAACAAACAGAAATATAATAATAGTAGGGGATTTTAATACCCCATTCTCAACAATTGGCAGGTTAACTATGAAGAAAATTAATAAAGAAACAGCAGGTTAGACAACACTATGGATCAAATAGACTGAAAAGGCATATATATAACACTCTACGCAATATCAATGAAACATACATTCTTCTCATGCACACACAGAACATTCATCTGTATACAACATATGTAAGGCCACAAAGCAAGTCTTAACAAATTCAAGAAGACTGAAATCATATCAAGTATCTTTTCCAACTACTAGGCTATGATGCTACAAATCAGTAACAAAAAGAAAACTGAAAATTTCACTAATATATGGAAATTAAACAACAAACTACTGAACAACCAATGGGTCAAAGAAGAAATCAAAATGGAAATACAAAATATCTTGATACAAATAAACAATGGAAACACAACATGCCAAACCTTATAGGATACAGCAAAAACAGTTCTAGGAGGAAAATGTGAATAAAAAACATCTACATTATGAAACTAAAAGGTCTCAAAAAAAACTAACCTTACACCTCAAAAAACTAGAAAAGCATAGCAAACTAAGCTAAAAGATTGCAGAAGAGTGGAAATAATAAAGATTAGATCAGAAATAAATGAAACAGGGAATAAAATAATAAAGAGCAATAAAACTAAGAGTTGGGTTTTTGAAAAGATAAGCAAAATTGGCAAACCTTTGTCTAGACTAAGAAACAAAGAGGAAATAAATACATAAAACCATAAACGAAAGAGAAAGAAAGAGGAGATATTACAACTGATACCACAGAAATACAAAGGATCACAAGAGACTATTACGAATAATTGTACACCAACAAATCACATAACTTAAAAGATATGAATAAATTTCTAGAAACATATAATCTACCAAGACTGAATGATGAACAAAGAAAAATAAAACAGACCAATACTAAGTACAGAAATTGAATCAATAATCAAAAATCTTCCAACAAAGAAAAGCCAAGGACTTGATGACTATGTGGCTGAGTTCTACCAACATTTAAAGGACTAATACAAATCCATCTCAAACTCTTTCAGAAAAATGATGATGAGGAAACACTTCTAAATCATTTGATAAAGCCAGCATTACCCTAATACCAAAGACAGATAAAGACACTACAAGAAAACAAAACAACAGGCCAATATCTTTCATGAACATACATGCAATACTCCTCAATAAAACACTAGTAAACCAAATTTTACAGTACATTAAAACAATCATACACCATGATAGTGTGGAATTTATCCCTGGGGTGCAAGATTTTCTTCTAAGGTCAGGAGGGAGACAAGTATGACCACTCTTGCCACTTCTAATCAATGTAGTACCGGTAGTCTTAGCTAGAGCAATTGGGTAAGAAAAAGTAATAACAAGCATTTAAATAGGAAAGGAATAAGTAACATTATCTCTGCTTGCAGATGAGATGCTCTTATATTTAGAAAAACATAAAGACTCCATAAAAAGGCTATTAAATCTTATCAACAAATTCATTACAGTTGTAATAGATGAAGTCAACAAATATCAGCTACATTTCTACACACTAACAGTTAACTATGTGAAAAAGAAATAAACAATTCCAAAGAAACTGTTCCTGGGGGAGGAGCCAAGATGGCCAAATGGAAAGAGCTCCAGTCTACAGCTCCCAGCGTCAGTGACGCAGAAGACGGGTGATTTCTGCATTTCCATCTGAGGTACCAGGTTCATCTCACTAGGGAGTGCCAGACAGTGGGTGCAGGTCAGTGGGTGCGCGCACTGTGTGTGAGCTGAAGCAGGGTGAGGCATTGCCTCACTCGGGAAGTGCAAGGGGTCAGGGAGTTCCCTTTCCTAGTCAAAGAAAGGGGTGACAGATGGCACCTGGAAAATCGGGTCACTCCCACCCCAATATTGCACTTTTCCGACAGGCTTAAAAAATGGCACACCACGAGATTATATCCCGCACCTTGCTCACAGGGTCCTACGCCCATGGAGTCTCACTGATTGCTAGCACAGCAGTCTGAGATCAAACTGCAAGGTGGCAGCGAGGCTGGGGGAGGGGCGCCCACAATTGCCCAGGCTTGCTTAGTAAACAAAGCAGCCGGAAAGCTCCAACTGGGTGGAGCCCACCACAGCTCAAGGAGGCCTGCCTGCCTCTGTAGGATCCACCTCTGGGGGCAGGACACAGACAAACAAAAAGACAGCAGTAACCTCTGCAGACTTAAATGTCCCTGTCTGATAGCTTTGAAGAGAGCAGTAGTTCTCCCAGCACACAGCTGGAGATCTAAGAATAGGAAGACTGCCTCCTCAAGTGGGTCCCTGACACCTGACCCCCAAGCAGCCTAACTGGGAGGCACCCCACAGCAGGGGCAGACTTACATCTCACACAGCCGGGTACTCCAACAGACCTGCAGCTGAGGGTCCTGTCTGTTAGAAGGAAAACTAACAAACAGAAAGGACATCTACACCAAAAACCCATCTGTACATCACCAACATCAAAGACCAAAAGTAGATAAAACCACAAAGATGGGGAAAAAACAGAGCAGAAACACTGGAAACGCTAAAAAGCAGAGCACCTCTCCTCCTCCAAAGGAACGCAGCTCCTCACCAGCAACGGAACAAAGCTGGACGGAGAATGACTTTGACGAGCTGAGAGAAGAAGGCTTCAGATGATCAAATTACTCTGAGCTACGGGAGGACATTCAAACCAAAGGCAAAGTAGTTGAAAACTTTGAAAAAATTTTGAAGAATGTATAACTAGAATAACCAATACAGAGAAGTGCTTAAAGGAGCTGATGGAGCTGAAAACTAAGGCTTGAGAACTACATGAAGAATGCAGAAGCCTCAGGAGCCGATGTGATCAACTGGAAGAAAGGGTATCAGTGATGGAAGATAAAATGAATGAAATGAAGTGAGAAGGGAAGTTTAGAGAAAAAAGAATAAAAAGAAACGAACAAAGCCTCCAAGAAATATGGGACTATGTGAAAAGACCAAATCTACGTCTCATTGGTGTACCTGAAAGTGACAGGGAAAATGGAACCAAGTTGGAAAACACTCTGCAGGATATTATCCAGGAGAACTTCACAATCAAGGCAGGGCAACATTCAAATTCAGGAAATACAGAGAATGCCACAAAGATACTTCTCGAGAAGAACAACTCCAAGACACATAATTGACAGATTCACCAAAGTTGAAATGAAGGAAAAAATGTTAAGGACAGCCACAGAGAAAGGTCAGGTTACCTTCAAAGGGAAACCCATCAGACTAACAGTGGATCTCTCAGCAGAAACTCTACAAGCCAGAAGATAGTGGGGGCCTGTATTCAACATACTTAAAGAAAAGAATTTTCAACCCAGAATTTCATATCCAGCAAAACTAACCTTCATAAGTGAAGGAGAAATAAAATACTTTACAGACAAGCAAATGCTGAGAGATTTTGTCACCACAAGGCCTGCCCTAAAAGAGCTCCTGAAGGAAGCACTAAACATGGAAAGGAACAACCAGTACCAGCCATTGGAAAAGCATGCCAAATTGTAAACACCATTGACGCTAGGAAGAAACTGCATCAACTAACGAGCAAAATAACCAGCTAACATCATAATGACAGGATCAAATTCACACATAACAATATTAACCTTAAATATAAATAGGCTAAATGCTCCAATTAAAGGACACAGACTGGCAAATTGGATAGAGTCAAGACACGTCAGTGTGCTGTATTCAGGAAAAACATCTCACACGCAGAGAAACACATAGGCTCAAACTAAAGGGATGGAGGAAGATCTACCAAGCAAACGGAAAACAAAAAAAGGCAGGGGTTGCAATCCTAGTCTCTGATAAAACAGACTTTAAACCAACAAAGATCAAAAGAGACAAAGAAGACCATTACATAATGGTAAAGAGATCATTCAACAAGAAGAGCTAACTATCCTTAACATATATGCATCCAATATGGGAGCACACAGATTCATAAAGCAAGTCCTTAGTGACCTACAAAGAGACTTAGACTCCCACACAATAATAATGGGGAGACATTAACACCCCATTGTCAACATTAGACAGATCGACGAGACACAAAGTTAACAAGGATATCCTGGAATTGAACTCAGCTGTGCACCAAGCAGACCTAGTAGACATCTACAGAACTCTCCAACACAAACCAACACAATATACATTCTTTTCAGCACCTCATCGCACTTATTCCAAAATTGACCACATAGTTGGAAGTAAAGCACTCCTCAGCAAATATAGAAGAACAGAAGTTATAACAAACTGTCTCTCAGACCACAGTGCAATCAAACTAAAACTCAGGATTAAGAAACTCACTCAAAACTGCTCAACTACATGGAAACTGAACAACCTGCTCCTGAATGACTACTGGGTACATAAAAAAACGAAGACAGAAATAAAGATGTCCTTTGAAACGAATGAGAACAAAGACACAATATACCAGAATCTCTGGGATACAATCAAAGCAGTGTGTAGGGGGAAATTTATAGCACTAAATGCCCACAGGAGAAAGCAGGAAAGATCTAAAATTGACACCCTAATATCACAAATAAAAGAACTAGAGAAGCAAGAGCAAACACATTCAAAAGCTGGCAGAAGGCAAGAAATAACTGAGATCAGAGCAGAACTGAAGGAGAAAGAAACACAAAAAACCCTTCAAAAAATCAGTGAATCCAGGAGCTGGTTTTTTGAAAAGATCAACAAAATTGATAGACTGCTACCAAGACTAATAAAGAAGAAAAAAGAGGAGAATCAAATAGATGCAATAAAAAGTGATAAAGGGGATATCACCACTGATCCCACAGAAATACAAACTACCATTGGAGAATACCATAAACACCTCTATGCAAATAAACTAGAAAATCTAGAAGAAATGGATAAATTCCACGACACATACATCCTCCCAAGACTAAACCAGGAAGAAGTTGAATCTCTGAATAGACCAATAACAGGCTCTGAAATTGAGGCAATAATTCATAGCTTACCAACCAAAAGAAGTCCAGGACGAGACGGATTCATTTGAAATGAAAGGACTCCTCCCTAACACATTTTATGAGGCCAGCATCATCCCGATACCAAAGCCTGACAGAGACACAAAAAAGAGAATTTTAGACCAATATCCCTGATGAACATCGATGCAAAAATCCTCAATAAAATACTGGCAAACAGAATGCAGCACATCAAAAAGCTTATCCACCATGATCAAGTGGGCTTCATCCCTGGGATGCAAGGCTGGTTCAACATATGCAAATCAATAAACATAATCCAGCATATAAACAGAACCAAAGACAAAAACCACATGATTATCTCAATAGATGCAGAAAAGGCCTTTGACAAAATTCAACAGCCCTTCATGCTAAAAACCCTCAATAAATTAGGTGTTGATGGGACATACCTCAAAATAAAAAGAGCTATTTATGACAAACCCACAGCCAATATCATACTGAATGAGCAAAAACTAGAAGCATTCCCTTTGAAAACTGGCACAAGACAGGGATGCCCTCTCTCACCACTCCTATTCAACATAGTGTTGGAAATTCTGGCCAGAGCAATCAGGCAGGAGAAAGAAATAAAGGGTATTCAATTAGGAAAAGAGGAAGTCAAATTTTCCCTGTTTGCAGATGACATGATTGAAAATTTAGAAAACCCCATCATCTCAGCCCAACATCTCCTTAAGCTGATAAGCAACTTCAGCAAAGTCTCAGGATACAAAATCAATGTACAAAAATCACAGGCATTCTTATTCACCAATAACAGAGAGCCAAATAATGAGTGAACTCCCATTCACAATTGCTTCAAAGAGAATAAAATACCTAGGAATCCAACTTACAAGGGACGTGAAGGACCTCTTCAGTGAGAACTACAAACCACTGCTCAACGAAATAAAAGAGGACAGAAACAAATGGAAGAACATTCCATGCTCATGGGTAGGAAGAATCAATATCGTGAAAATGGCCATACTACCCAAAGTAATTTATAGATTCAATGCCTTCCCCATCAAGCTACCAATGACTTTCTTCACAGAATTGGAAAAAAATTCTTTGAAGTTCATATGGAACCAAAAAAGGGCACAAATTGCCAAGACAATCCTAAGCCAAAAGAACAAAGCTGGAGGCATCACGCTACCTGACTTCAATCTATACTACAAGGCTATAGTAACCAAAACAGCATGGTACTGGTACCAAAACAGAGATATAGACCAATGGAACAGAACAGAGCCCTCAGAAATGACATCACACATCTACAACCATCTTATCTTTGACAAACCTGACAAAAAAAAGAAATGGGGAAACGATTCCCTATTTAATAAATGGTGCTGGGAAAACTGGCTAGCCACAGGTAGGAAGCTGAAACTGGATCCCTTCCTTACAACTTATACAAAAATTAATTCAAGATGGACTAAAAACTTAAACGTTAGACCTAAAACCATAAAAACCCTAGAAGAAAACCTAGACAATACCATTCAGGACATAGGCATGGGCAAGGACTTCATGTTTAAAACACCAAAAGCAATGGCAACAAAAGCCAAAATTGACAAATGGGATCTAATTAAACTAAAGAGCTTCTGCACAGCAAAAGAAACTACCATCAGAGTGAACAGGCAACCTACAGAATGGGAGAAAATTTTTGCAATCTACTCATCTGACAAAGGGCTAATATCCAGAATCTACAATGAACTCAAATTTACAAGAAAAAAACAAACAACCCCATCAATAAGTGGGTGAAGGATATGAACAGACATTTCTCAAAAGAAGACGTTTATGCAGCCAACAGACACATGAAAAAATGCTCAACCTTCCTGGCCATCAGAGAAATGCAAATCAAAACCACAATGAGATACCATCTCACACCAGTTAGAATGGCGATCATTAAAAAGTCAGGAAAAAACAGGTGCTGGAGAGGATGTGGAGAAATAGGAACACTTTTACACTGTTGGTGGGAGTGTAAACTAGTTCAACCATTGTGGAAGATAGTGTGCTGATTCCTCAAGGATCTAGAACTAGAAATACCATTTGACCCAGCCATCCCATTACTGGGTATATACCCAAAGGAATATAAATCATGCTGCTATAAAGACACATGCACATGTATGTTTGTTGTGGCACTATTCACAATAGCAAAGACTTGGAACCAACCCAAATGTCCATCTATGATAGACTTGATTAAGAAAATGCAGCACATATACACCATGGAATACTATGCAGCCATAAAAAAGAATGAGTTCATGTCCTTTGTAGGGACATGGATGAAGCTGGAAACCATCATTCTCAGCAAGCTATTGCAAGGACAAAAAACCAAACACCGCATGTTCTCAATCATAGGTGGGAATTGAACAATGAGAACACGTGGACACAGGAAGGGGAACATCACACACCAGGGCCAATCATGGGATGGGGGTGGGGGGAGGGATAGCATTAGGAGATACACCTAATGTTACATGACGAGTTAATGGGTGTAATGAAAAAAAAAGCTATGAAATATTATTCTTGACATTGGCCTTAGCAAAGAATTTGTCACTAAATCCCCAAAAGCAACCGCAACAAAAATAAAAATTAACAAGTTAGACCTAATTAAACTAAAGTGCTTCTGCACAGCAAAAGATACTATCAAGGAGTACCAAGAGGGCTGATTAGAAGTAGCTAGTGTGCACCACTCACAGAGAGGAGAATGAGTGGAAAATGCACACTAGCTCTTCAACTGGATCATCCAGGTGGAAACGTTGAGGTTCATCAGGGAAGCAACACGACTCACAGAGGACAGAGAAAAGTGAGACAGGACAGATGCCCAACCAGGTTTGGCATGGAGCCAAGAGAGGATCCCTACTGTGGGGTAACAGTGAGTGAGTGAGAGCCCTCAGGGACCCACACTGCTGCCATGGGCCTTCCCAACTCTGAGCCCAGGAGATTTCCTCCCCCCCCCAACCAGGTTATCCAGATGACATGGAGAGCTGTGTGCAGTCTGGGCAGAGCTGCCACTCAAGCCCACGTGAAATCCCAGAGGCATTGGACCCCTGGGCACCCTGGCACAAGCAGTTGCAGTTCTGACAATGGGGGAGGCGAGGGTCCCTGGTAAACCCCCAGGATATGGGCTGAATCCATAGGGCTGAGAAGCACACAGACTGCAGGTCTCAACACCACTGCACCTTGCCAGACAAGGCCTACTGTTCTTGGTCCCTAGCACGGCCACCTCAGCCCTGCCTGAGGTCTCGGGACAGTAGCAGCCCCACACTTCCCTGAGATGGAGCTCCAAGTGGTAGCAGGTAGGCCTGCCAGTTTTACTGCTCCCCACTCCTGCTGCCCTCAGGCTCGGGAGGGAGCAAAGAGATAATGTATTAAGGAGAGTACATCAGTCAGCACAGTATATCTGCCTTATGAGAAAATGGCCAGACTATTTTCCATAGTCCCTTCTACTCCTCACTGGGCAGGGTCTCCCAATCTTGGACCCCAGCCAACACACTCCCATCTTGGCCTTCCGATTGATAGGAGCTATGCACTTCCCTGGCATGGAGTTCCCAGTAGTAGCAGGTAGGCCTGGCAGTTGCTGCTCGGCAGCTCCTGTGCCTGCTGCCCTGAGGCTCAGGATGAAGCAAAAAGACTAAAGACTCATGTAAGCCTCCACCACAACTCAGGAACCTTATGGAAAAGTGGCCAGTTTTTCACGCATTTCCCTGCACCCGTTACTCCTCACTGGGCAGGGCCTCTCAACCTGGGGCACCAGCACAACCACCCTGCCACTACCCAAACACTTCAGTTGCTGGTGGTTCTGTGTTTCTCTGGGGAGGAAATCCCAGAGACAACCCACAGCCCCTCTTCCGTTGCAACTGCAGTGTTACCACCCTTATTGTCCTCAAGCTGGTGGAGGAACACACTGGCCGGTGATGTCACTGGCACCTCCAGCACACCACAGCCACTATAAGGGGAGGAGCCCAGACTATCTTTCTTATGAGTCACTGCTCTCTACCCTTCACCAGGCAGGGCCCCCAGCTGAGGACCACAGAGCAGCTGTCCCACCCCAGACTAAGCATTCCCACTGGCAGTGAATTTGTGTTTCCCTGGGATGAAGATCCCTGTGGCAAATGACAGCCCCACCACCACCACTGCCACAGCAGCAGTTTTGCCCTTGCCGCCCTTAGACTGGGGAAAGAAGGAAGAGCCTAAGGGTTTTACTCCTGTCTCCAGCACACAACCATCACCATACAGACAGGAGCCCAGTCTCTCTTTCCTATGAGCCTCTAGACTCCTGCTTTTCACGAAGTAGAGCCCATGGCTCATGCCTACAGTGTAGTTACTCCACCCCCTTGCTGAACATTCCTATTGGCAGAGGCTCTGCATTTCTCTAAGGTGGAGCTCCCAGAGACAACTGAAAGCCCCTTTGCCACTGGCACTGCCACTCCAGGGGTACCACCTGTATTAGTCCATGCTCACACTGCTATAAAGAACTACCTGAGACTGGGTCATCTATAAACAAAAGAGGGCTACTTGACTCACAGTCTCACAGGCTTAACAGGAAATATGACTGGGAGGCTTCAGGAAACTTACAGTCATGGTGGAAGGTGAAGGGGAAGCAAGCACATCTTACCATGGTGGAACAGAAGAAAGAGAGAGAACTAAAGCGGAAGTGCCACACACTTTCAAACAATCAGATCTCATGAGAACTCACTCACCGTCATGAGAACAGCAAGAGGGAAGTCCATCCTCACGATTAAATTATTTCCCTCCAGGACCCTCCCTTGACATGTGGGAATTACAATTTGAGATGAAATTTGAGTGGGAACACACAGCCAATTAATATCATTGCCCTTGCTGTTCTCAGACTGGGGGAAAAAAAAACAAAAATCTGAGTGCTTTACTCACACCTCCAGCACCCCAGAGCCACCTAAAAAGAAGATGCCAGTCTGTCTTCCCAATGAGCCTCTGCCCCTGCTGTTTGTCACCAGGCAAGGGTTCTGCATTGGGCCCACAGTGCAGCCACCTCATTCTGAGCCAATCACTACAGTTGGCAGTGACTCTGCATTTCTCTAAGACAGATCCCCAAGAGACAAGTAAAAGGCCTTCTGTCATTGCTACTGCCAAGGTCCCTGTGTCTGCTGCTCTCAAGTTGAGGAGGAAAGACAAAATCTGAGCTTGCCCCAGGGCTCTGGTGTGCAGCCTGGGAGTGCAAAGCTAAAATCTGTAGCCAGTACTCAAGTGGCAAAGGAGCCTACACTCTCAGATCACTGTCAGGAAGCACAGCTACAAATGCAAAGAAATACAGGGGAGACACATGGTTAAGCAAGAGCCTTCCTACTGGCCATTACATTTAACCACCACCTACTGGTTAACAGCCCAAACTGCAACACCAAAAATATTTTGCTAATATACACCCTGTGAAACCAAGGACAAGTATTCAGGTAAAAAAACAGACCCTGCACAAAGCCTCAGCCCTTAGAAAACATGCAGAAATGAAGCCAATTGACTACACTCAAGTTACATCACAGTAAAAGAACACCAACCCATCCAGGTAACAAAGAACCAGTGCAAGGACTCTGGTAACTCAAAAAGCCAGATTCTCTTCTTACATTCAGATGACTGCACTAGTTCCCCAGCAATGATTCTTAACCAGTCTGAAATGGCTGAAATGACAGATATAGAAGTTAGAAAATGGATAGAAATGAAGATCATCAACATTCAGGAGAGAATTGAAGCCCAATCCAAGGAATCCAATGAAAAAAAAAAGATTCAGGAGATAGAAGACAAAATGGCAATTTTTAGAAGGAACAAAACAGATCTGATCAAGCTGAAAAACTTACTTCAAGAATTCCATGATACTATCCCAAATATTAACTGCCAAATTGACTAAGTTGAGGAAAGAATCTCAGAGCTTGAAAACTGGTTCTCTGAAATAAATCAGTATGACAAAAATAAAGAAAAAAACAGTAAAGAAGAATAAAGAAATCTCTGAGAAACATGGGATTATGTAAAGACACCAAATCTGTGACTCATTAGTGTCCCCGAAAGAGAAGGATAAAAAGCAAGCAACTTGGAAAACGTATCTGAGGATATTATCCACAAAAACTTTCTCAATCTCACCAGAGAGGTCAACACTCAAATTCAGAAAATGCATGGAATCCCCACAAGATACAATCCAACATGATCATCCCTGAGACAGAGAGCCATCAGATTTTCCAAGGTCAAAATGAAAGAAAAAAATATTAAAGGCAGCTATAGAGAAGGGACAGGTCACCTACAAAGGGAATCCCATTAAGCTAACAGTGGACCATTCAGCAGAAACTCTACAAGTCAGAAGAAATTGGGAAACCTATATTCAACATTCTTAAAAGAAAGAAATTCCAACTAAGAATTTCATATGCAGTCAAACTAAGTTTCATAAGTGAAGGAGAAATAAGATTATTTTTAGAAATGCAAATGCTAAAGGAATGTATTACCACAAGATCTGCCTTACAAGAGGTCCCGAAGGGAGTGCTAAATATGGACAGGAAAGACCATTACCAGCTACCACAAAACCATACTTAACTACACAGACCTTTGACACAGTAAAGCAATAACACAATCAAGTCTACATAATAACCAGCTAACAACAAAACGACAGCAGCAAACCCACAAATATCAATACTAACTTAGAAAATAAACCAGCTATATGCCTCAATTAAATGGAACAGAGTGGCAACTGTATGCTGTCTTCCAAAGACCCATCTCACATGCAATGATACCCATAGGCCTAAAGTAAAAGTATGGGGAAAAATCAACCATGCAAATGGAAAACAGAAAAAGCAAAGGTCACTGTTATAATTTCAGACAAACCAGACATGAAACCAAAAAAGATGAAAAAAGACAAAGAAGGGCTTTACATAATGATAAAAGTTTCAATTAATCAAGAAGGCATAACTATTCTAAGTATATGTGTACCAAACACAAACACAGGAACATCCAGATTCATAAAATAAATTCTTAGAGACCTACGAAGAGATTTAGATAACTATACAATAATAGGGGGGGCATCAACACCCCACTGACTGCAATAGATCATCAAGGCACTAAACTAACAAGGATATCAGGAACTTGAGGATGGCATTTGACCAAATGGGCTAAGAAACATCTACAGAACTGTTACCCCCAAACAATGGGATGTACATTTATCTCATCAGCACATGGCACATACTGTAAAATTGACCACACAATCAGCTATAAAACAATCTTCAGCAAATTTGAAAGAAACAGAAATTATGCCAAACACAATCTTGGACTACAGTTTAATAAAAATAAAAATCAATACTAAGGAAATTGCTCAAAATCATACAATGACATAAAAATAAAACAACCTACTCCTGAACGATTTTGGGGTAAAACAAAATTAAAGCAGAAATCAATAAATTCATTGAAACTAATGAGAAAAAAAGATACAACATACCAGAATCTTTGGGACACAACTAAAGCAGTGCAAAGAGGATTGTTTACAGCACTAAACACCCACATCAAAAAGTGAGAAAGATCTCAAATTTACAACCTAACATCACACCTAGAAGAACAAGAAACAAGAGCAAACCAATCCCAGAGGTAGCAGAATGAGAAATAACCAAAATCAGAGCTGAACTGAATAAATTTGAAATGTAAAACAACATAGGAAATATCAATAAATCCTTGAATTGGATATTTGAAAGAATAAATAAGATTGATAGACCTCTAGTGGGCCTGCAGGTGCACAGAAGTCAACAACTGAGGTTTGGTAACTTCTGTTTAGATTTCAGAGAATGTATGAAAAGCCTGGATGTCCATGCAGAAGTCTGCTGTAGTGGCAGAGCCCTCATGGAGAACCTCTGCTTGGTCAGTGCAAAAGGAAAATGTGAGGTTGAAGCCCCCACAAGGTCAACACTGGGGTACTGCCTAGTGGAGCTCTTAGAAAAGGGCTACCGTCCTCCAGACCCCAGAATGGTAGATCCATCAATAACTTTCACCATGCACCTGGAAAAGCTGCAGGCACTCACCAGACCATTAGAGCAGCCACAGGGGCTGAACCCTGCAAAGCCACAGAGTTGTCCAAAGCCTTGGGAACCCACCCTTTGCATCAGCATGCACTGGATGTGAGATATGAAGTCAAAGGAGTTTTTTTGGAGCTTTAAGGTTGATTGACTCCCCTGCTGGATTTCAGATTGCATGGGGCCTGTGGCACCTTTGTTTGGCCAATTTATTCCATTTGAAATGGAAAAATTTACCCAATGTCTGTACCTGTATTGTATTTTGGAAGTAACTAACTCGTTTTTGACTATACAGACTCCTAGGCAAAAGATACTTGCATTGTCTCAGATAGGACTTTGAATTTAAACTTTTGGGTTAATGCTGGAATGAGCTAAAACTTTGGGGGACTGTTGAGAAGAAGACATGATTGTGTTTTGAAATGTGAGAAAGACATGAGATTTGGGAGTGGCCAGGGGCAGAATAATATGGCTTGGTTTTGTCCCCACCCAAATTTCATCTCTAATTGTAATCTGAATTATACTCCACCACATGTTGGAAGAGAGACCTGGTGGGAGTTGATCGGATCATGGGGGTGGTTCCCCCCATGTTGTTCTCATGACAGTGAGTGAGTTATCACAAGATCTGGTTTTACAAGTGGTGGATTCCCCTGTGTGCTCTCTCTCTCTCTCTCACCTGCCACCATGTAAGACATGCCTGCTTCATCTTTTGTCACGATTGTAAGTTTCCTGAGGCCTCTCCAGCCCTTTAGAACTGTGAGTCAATTAAACCTCTTTTCTTTACAAATTACCCAGTCTTGGGCAATTCTTTATAGCAGTGTGAAAATAGACTAATACACTTCCCAAAGAAATCTACAGATTCAATGCCATTCCTATCAAATTAGCAATGACATTATTCCCAGAATTAGAAAGAAACTATAATTTATATAAAACCAAAAAATAAAAGGAATATCACCACTCACTTCACAGAAATACAACCTACCATGCAGCAAATACTGCAAACACCTCTGTGCAGATAAACCAGAAAATCTAGAAGAAATGGAGAAATTCCTGGTTGGGTACACCCTACCAAGGCTAAACCAGGAAAAAGTCAAATCCCTGAATAGACCAATACAAAGGTCTAAAACTGAAGCAGTAATTAATAGCCTACCAGACCAAAAAAGTCCAGGAACAAAGATGGCCAAATAGGAACAGCTCCAGTCGACAGCTCCCAGCAAGATCAATGCAGAAGGTGAGTGATTTCTGCATTTCCAAAGGAAGTACCCAGCTCATCTCATTGGGACTGATTGGATAGTGGGTTCAGCCCATGGAGGGTGAGCCAAAGCAGGGTGGAACATCACCTCACCCAGCAAGCACAAGAGGTAGGGGAATTCCCTCCACTACCCAAGGGAAGCCATGAGGTACTGTGCAGTGAGGAATGGTGCACTCCAGCCCAGACACCGTGCTTTTCCAAAAGTCTTTGCAACCTGCACACCAGGAGATTCCCTAAGGTGTCTACATCACCAGGGCCCTGGGTTTCAAGCAAAAAACTGTGTGGCCGTTTGGTCAGACACTGAGCTAGCTCCATGAGTCTTTTTTCCATACCCCAGTGGCACCAGAAACGCCAGCGAGACAGAACCATTCACTCCTCTGGAAAAAGAGCTGAAGCCAGGGATCCAAGTGGTCTGCCTCAGCAAGACCCACCCACACAGAGCACAGCAATCTAAGATCCACTGGCTTGAAATTCTCACTGCCAGCACAGCAGACTGAGGCGAACCTGGGACACTTGAGCTTGGTGGGAAGAGAGGCATCTGCCATTGCTCAGGCTAGAGTGGGTGGTTTTCTGCTTACGGTGTAAAGAAAGCTGCTGGGAAGTTCAAACTGGTTGAAGCACACCACAGCTCAGCAAGGCCACTGTGGCCAGATTGCCTTTCTAGATTGCTCCTCTCTGGACACGGCACCTCTGAAAGAAAGGCAGGAGCCCCAGTCAGGGGCTTACAGATAAAACCCTATCTCTCTGGGACAGAGCACCTGGGGGAAGGGGCAGCTGTGGGCGCAGTTTCAACAGACATAAACGTCCCTGCCTGACAGCTCTGAAGAGAGGAGCAGATGTCCCAGCACAGCTTTCGAACTCTGCTAAGGGTCAGACTGCCTGCTCAAGTGGGTCCCTGACTCCCGTGTATCCTGAATGGGAGACAACTACCAGTAGGGGCTGAAAGACACCTCATTCAGGGGAGCTCTGGCTGGCATCTGGAGGGTGCCCCTCTGGGACGAAGCATCCAAAGGAAAAAACAGGCAGCAATCTTTGCTGCTCTCCGCTTCTGATACTCAGGCAAACTGTCTAAAGTAAATCTCTAGCAAATTCCAACAGACCTTCAAGAGAGGGGCCTGGCTATTGGAAGGAAAACAAAGAAACGGAAAGGGATGGCAACAACATCAATAAAAAGGACAGCCATACAGAGGCCCCATCCAAAGGTCAGCAACATCAAACACCAAAGGCAGATAAATCCAGGAAGACGGGGAGAACCAGTGCAAAAAGTTGAAAATTTGGAGGAGCCAAGATGGCCGAATAGGAACAGCTCCGGTCTACAGCTCCCAGCGTGAGTGACGCAGAAGACGGGTGATTTCTGCATTTCCATCTGAGGTACCGGGTTCATCTCACTAGGGAGTGCCAGACAGTGGGCGCAGGTCAGTGGGTGCGTGCACCGTGCGCGAGCTGAAGCAGGGCAAGGCATTGCCTCACTTGGGAGGTGCAAGGGGACAGGGAGTTCCCTTTCTGAGTCAAAGAAAGGGGTGATGGACGGCACTTGGAAAATCGGGTCACTCCCACCCGAATACTGCGCTTTTCCGACGGGCTTAAAAAACGGTGCACCACGAGATTATATCCCACACCTGGCTCGGAGGGTCCTACGCCCAGGGAGTCTCGCTGATTGCTAGCACAGCAGTCTGAGATCAAACTGCAAGGCGGCAGCGAGGCTGGGGGAGGGGCGCCCGCCATTGCCCGGGCTTGATTAGGTAAACAAAGCAGCCGGAAAGCTGGAACTGGGTGGAGCCCACCACAGCTCAAGGAGGCCTTCCTGCCTCTGTAGGCTCCACCTCTGGGGGCAGGGCACAGACAAACAAAAAGACAGCAGTAACCTCTGCAGACTTAAATGTCCCTCTCTGACAGCTTTGAAGAGAGCAGTGGTTCTCTCAGCACGCAGCTGGAGATCTGAGAACGGGCAGACTGCCTCCTGAAGTGGGTCCCTGACACCTGACTCCCGGGCAGCCTAACTGGGAGGCACCCCCCACCAGGGGCACACTGACACCTCACACGGCAGGGTATTCCAACAGACCTGCAGCTGAGGGTCCTCTCTGTTAGAAGAAAAACTAACAAACGGAAAGGACATCCACACCAAAAACCCATCTGTACATCACCATCATCAAAGACCAAAAGTAGATAAAACCACAAGGATGGGGAAAAAACAGAACACAAAAACTGGAAACTCTAAAAAGCAGAGCGCCTCTCCTCCTCCAAAGGAACACAGCTCCTCACCAGCAACGGAACAAAGCTGGATGGAGAACGACTTTGAAGAGCTGAGAGAAGAAGGCTTCAGACGACCAAATTACTCTGAGCTACGGGAGGACATTCAAACCAAAGGCAAAGAAGTTGAAAACTTTGAAAAAAATTTAGAAGAATGTATAACTAGAATAACCAATACAGAGAAGTGCTTAAAGGAGCTGATGGAGCTGAAAACCAAGGCTCGAGAACTACATGAAGAATGCAGAAGCCTCAGGAGCTGATGCGATCAACTGGAAGAAAGGGTATGGATGGAAGAAGAAATGAATGAAATGAAGCGAGAAGGGAAGTTTAGACAAAAAAGAATAAAAAGAAATGAACAAAGCCTCCAAGAAATATGGGACTATGTGAAAAGACCAAATCTACCTCTGATTGGCGTACCTGAAAGTGATGGAGAGAATGGAACCAAGTTGGAAAACACTCTGCAGGATATTATCCAGGAGAACTTCCCCAATCTAGCAAGGCAGGCCAACGTTCAGATTCAGGAAATACAGAGAACGCCACAAAGATACTCCTCGAGAAGAGCAACTCCAAGACACATAATTGTCAGATTCACCAAAGTTGAAATGAAGGAAAAAATGTTAAGGGCAGCCAGAGAGAAAGGTCGGGTTACACTCAAAGGGAAGCCCAGCAGACGAACAGCAGATCTCTCGGCAGAAACCCTACAAGCCAGAAGAGAGTGGGGGCCAATATTCAACATTCTTAAAGAAAAGAATTTTCAACCCAGAATTTCATATCCAGCCAAACTAAGCTTCATAAGTGAAGGAGAAATAAAATCTTTTACAGACAAGCAAATGCTGAGAGATTTTGTCACCACCAGGCCTGCCTTACAAGAGCTCCTGAAGGAAGCACTAAACATGGAAAGGAACAACCGGTACCAGCCACTGCAAAAACATGCCAATATGTAAAGACCATCGAACTAGGAAGAAACTGCATCAACTAATGAGCAAAATAACCAGCTAACATCATAATGACAGGATCAAATTCACACATAACAATATTAACTTTAAAAGTAAACAGACTAAATGCTCCAATTAAAAGACATAGACTGGCAAATTGGATAAAGAGTCAAGACCCATCAGTGTGCTGTATTCAGGAAACCCATCTCACATGCAGAGACACACATAGGTTCAAAATAAAAGGACGGAGGAAGATCTACCAAGCAAATGGAAAACAAAAAAAGGCAGGGGTTGCAATCCTAGTCTCTGATAAAACAGACTTTAAACCAACAGAGATCAAAAGAGACAAAGAAGGCCATTACATAATGGTAAAGGGAAATTCAACAAGAAGAGCTAACTATCCTAAATATATATGCACCCAATAGAGGAGCACTAAGATTCATAAAGCAAGTCCTGAGTGACCTACAAAGAGACTTAGACTCCCACACATTAAAAATGGGAGATTTTAACACCCCACTGTCAACATTAGACAGATCAACGAGACATAAAGTCAACAAGGATACACAGGAATTGAACTCAGCTCTGCACCAAGCGAACCTAATAGACATCTACAGAACTCTCCACCCCAAATCAACAGAATATACATCTTTTTCAGCACCACACCACACCTATTCCAAAATTGACCACATAGTTGGAAGTAAAGCTCTCCTCAGCAAATGTAAAACAACAGAAATTATAACAAACTATCTCTCAGACCACAGTGCAATCAAACTAGAACTCAGGATTAAGAATCTCACTCAAAACCGCTCAACTACATGGAAACTGAACAACCTGCTCCTGAATGACTACTGGGTACATAACAAAATGAAGGCAGAAAAAAAGATGTTCTTTGAAACCAACGAGAACAAAGACACAACATACCAGAATCTCTGGGACGCATTCAAAGCAGTGTGTAGAGGAAAATTTATAGCACTAAATGCCAACAAGAGAAAGAAGGAAAGATCTAAAATTGACACCCTAACATCACAATTAAAAGAACTAGAGAAGCAAGAGAAAACACATTCAAAAGCTAGCAGAAGGCAAGAAATAACTAAAATCAGAGCAGAACTGAAGGAAATAGAGACACAAAAAACCCTTCAAAAAATTAATGAATCCAGGAGCTGGATTTTTTAAAGGATCAACAAAATTGACAGACCGCTAGCAAAACTAATAAAGAAAAAAAAGAGAGAAGAATCAAATAGATGCAATAAAAAATGATAAAGGGGATATCACCACCAATCCCAAAGAAATACAAACTACTATCAGAGAATACTACAAACACCTCTACACAAATAAACCAGAAAATCTAGAAGAAATGGATAAATTCCTCGACATATACACTCTCCCAAGACTAAACCAGGAAGAAGTTGAATCTCTGAATAGACCAATAACAGGAGCTGAAATTGTGGCAATAATCAATATCTTACCAACGAAAAAGAGTCCAGGACCAGATGGATTCACAACCGAATTCTACCAGAGGTACAAGCAGGAACTGGTACCATTCCTTCTGAAACTATTCCAATCAATAGAAAAAGAGGGAATCCTCCCTAACTCATTTTATGAGGCCAGCATCATTCTGATACCAAAGCCAGGAAAAGACACAACAAAAAAAGAGAATTTTAGACCAATATCCTTGATGAACATTGATGCAAAAATCCTCAATAAAATACTGGCAAAACGAATCCAGCAGCACATCAAAAAGCTTATCCACCATGATCAAGTGGGCTTCATCCCTGGGATGCAAGGCTGCTTCAATATACGCAAATCAATAAATGTAATCCAGCATATAAACAGAGCCAAAGACAAAAACCACATGATTATCTCAATAGATGCAGAAAAAGCCTTTGACAAAACACAACAACCCAACATGCTAAAAACTTTCAATAAATTAGGTATTGATGGGATGTATTTCAAAATAATAAGAGCTATCTATGACAAACCCACAGCCAATATCATACTGAATGGAGAAAAACTGGAAGCATTCTCTTTGAAAACTGGCAGAAGACAGGGATGCCCTCTCTCACCACTCCTATTCAACATAGTGTTGGAAGTTCTGGCAAGGGCAATTAGGCAGGAGAAGGAAATAAAGGGTATTCAATTAGGAAAAGAGGAAGTCAAATTGTCCCTGTTTGCAGATGACATGATTGTATATCTAGAAAACCCATTTGTCTCAGCCCAAAATCTCCTTAAGCTGATAAGCAACTTCAGCAAAGTCTCAGGATACAAAATCAATGTGCGAAAATCACAAGCATTCTTATACACCAATAACAGACAAACAGAGAGCCAAATCATGAGTGAACTCCCATTCACAATTGCTTCAAAGAGAATAAAATACCTAGGAATCCAACTTACAAGGGATGTGAAGGACCTCTTCAAGGAGAACTACAAACCACTGCTCAAGGAAATCAAAGAGGATACAAACAAATGGAAGAACATTCCATGCTCATGGGTAGGAAGAATCAATATCATGAAAATGGCCATACTGCCCAAGGTAATTTACAGATTCAATGCCATCCCCATCAAGCTACCAATGACTTTCTTCACAGAATTGGAAAAAACTACTTTAAAGTTCATATGGAACCGAAAAAGAGCCCGCATCACCAGGTCAATCCTAAGCCAAAAGAACAAAGCTGGAGGCATCACACTACCTGACTTCAAACTATACTACAAGGCTACAGTCACCAAAACAGCATGGTACTGGTACCAAAACAGAGATATAGATCAGTGGAACAGAACAGAGCCCTCAGAAATAACGCTGCATATCTACAACTATCTGATCTTTGACAAACCTGAGAAAAACAAGAAATGGGGAAAGGATTCCCTATTTAATAAATGGTGCTGGGAAAACTGGCTAGCCATATGTAGAAAGATGAAACTGGATCCCTTCCTTACACCTTATACAAAAATCAATTCAAGATGGGTTAAAGACTTAAACATTAGACCTAAAACCATAAAACTCCCAGAAGAACACCTAGGCATCACCATTCAGGACATAGGCATGGGCAAGGACTTCATGTCTAAAACACCAAAAGCAATCGCAACAAAAGACAAAATTGACAAATGCGATCTAATTAAACTAAAGAGCTTCTGCACAGCAAAAGAAACTACCATCAGAGTGAACAGGCAACCTATAAAATGGGAGAAAATTTTTGCAATCTACTCATTTGACAAAGGGCTAATATCCAGAATCTACAGTGAACTCAAACAAATTTACAAGAAAAAGACAAACAACCCCATCAAAAAGTGGGCGAAGGACATGAACAGACACTTCTCAAAAGAAGACATTTATGCAGCCAAAAAACACATGAAAAAATGCTCATCATCACTGGCCATCAGAAAAATGCAAATCAAAACCACAATGAGACACCATCTCACACCAGTTAGAATGGCAATCATTAAAAAGTCAGGAAACAACAGGTGCTGGAGAGGATGTGGAGAAATAGGAACACTTTTACACTGTTGGTGGAACTGTAAACTAGTTCAACCATTGTGGAAGTCAGTGTGGTGATTCCTCAGGGATCTAGAACTGGAAATACCATTTGACCCAGCCATCCCATTACTGGGTATATACCCAAAGGACTATAAATCATGCTGCTATAAAGACACATGCACACGTATGTTTATTGTGGCATTATTCACAATAGCAAAGACTTGGAACCAACCCAAATGTCCAACAATGATAGACTGGATCAAGAAAATGTGGCACATATACACCATGGAATACTATGCAGCCATAAAAAATGATGAGTTCATGTCCTTTGTAGGGACATGGATGAAATTGGAAATCATCATTCTCAGTAAACTATCACAAGAACAAAAAACCACACACCGCATATTCTCACTCATAGGTGGGAATTGAACAATGAGATCACATGGACACAGGAAGGGGAATATCACACTCTGGGGACTGTTGTGGGGTGGGGGGAGGGGGGAGGGATAGCATTGGGAGATATACCTAATGCTAGATGACGAGTTAGTGGGTGCAGCACACCAGCAGGGCACATGTGTACATATGTAACTAACCTGCACAATGTGCACATGTACCCTAAAACTTAATTAAAAAAAAAAAGTTGAAAATTCCAAAAATCAGAACGCATCTTCTCCTTCAAAGGATCCCAACTCCTCGCCAGCAAGGGAACAAAACTGGATGGAGAATGAGTTTGACGAATTGACAGAAGTAGGCTTCAAAAGGTGGGTAGTAACAAACTCCTCCAAGCTCAAGGAGCATGAGAGCATGATCTAACTCAATGCAAAGAAGCTAAGAACCTTGAGAAAAGGTTAGACGAATTGCTAACTAGAGTAACCAGTTTAGAGAAGAAGATAAATGAACTGATGGAGCTGAAAACCACAGCACAAGAACTTTGTGAAGAATATACAACTATCAATAACCAAATCAATCAAGCAGAAGAAAAGATAACAGAGATTGAAGATCAACTTAATGAAATAAAGTGAGAAAACAAGATTAGAGAAAAAGGAACGAAAAGAAATGAAGAAAGCCTCCAAAAAATATGGGATTCTGTGAAAAGACCAAATCTACGTTTCATTGGTGTACCTGAAAGTGATGGGGAGAATGGAACCAAGTTTGAAAACACTCTTCAGGATATTATCCAGGGGAACTTCCTCAACCTAGTAAGACCAACCAACATTCAAATTCAGGAAATATGGAGAACACCACAAAGATAATCCTAGAGAAGAGCATAATCATCAGATTCACCAAGGTTAAACCGAAAAAAAAAAAATGTTAAGGGCAGCCAAAGAGAAAGGTCAGGTTACCCACAAAGAGAAGCCCATCAGACTAACAGTGGATCTCTCTGCAGAAACCTGACAAGCCAGAAGAGAGTGAGGGACAATATTCAACATTCTTAAAGAAAAAATTTTCAACACAGAATTTTATATCCACTGAAACTAAGTTTCACAAGCGAAGGAGAAATAAAATCCTTTACAGACAAGCAACTGATGAAACATTTTGTCGTCTACCAGGCCAGCCTTACAAGAGCTCCTGAAGGAAGCACTAAACATGGAAGAAAAACACCGGTACTGGCCACTGCAAAAACATAACAAATTGTGAAGACCATCAACACTATCAAGAAACTGCATCAACTAATGAGCAAAATAACCAGCTAGCATCATAATGACAGGATCAAATTCACACATAACAATATTAACTTTCAAGGTAAACAGGGTAAATGCCCCAGTTAAAAGACGCAGACTGACAAATTGGATAAAGAGTCAAGACCCATTGGTGTGCTATATTCAGGAGAACCATCTCACGTGCAAAGGCACACATACGCTCAAAACAAAGGGATGGAGGAATATTTACCAAGCAAATGGAAAGCCAAAAACAGCAGGGGTTGCAATTTTAGTCTCTGCTAAAAAAGACTTTAAAACAACAAAGATCAAAAGACACAAAGAAGGGCATTACATAATGGTAAAGGGATAAATGCAACAGAAAGAGCTAAATATATGAGAACTATCCTATATATACATATATATGCACCCAAGACAGGAGCACCCAGATTCATAAAGCAAGTTCTTAGAGACCTAAAAAGAGATGTAAACAAAGATACTTAGGACTTGAACTCAGCTCTGGACCAAGTCGACTTAATAGACATCTACAAAACTCTCCACCTCCAAATTAACAAAATATATATTCGTCTCAGCACCTCATCACACTTATTCTAAAATTGACCACATAGTTGAAAGTAAAACACTCCTCAGCAAATGTAAAAGAATGGAAATCATAACAAACAGTCTCTCAGACCACAGTGCCATCAAATTAGAACGCAAAATTAAGAAACTCACTGAAAACCGAACAACTACATGAAAACTGAACACCCTGCTCCTGAATTACCACTGGGTAAGTTACTAAATTAAGGCATAAATAAAGATGTTCTTTGAAACCAATGATAACAAAGACACAACGTACCAAAATCTCTGGGACACATTTAAAGCAGTGTTTAGATGGAAACTTATCACACTAAATGCCCACATCAGAAAGCAGGAAAGATCTAAAATCGATACCCTAACATCAAAATTAAAAGAACTAGAGAAGCAGTAGAAAACAAATTCAAAAGTTACCAGAAGACAGGAAATAACTAAGATCAGAGAAGAACAGGAGATAGAGACATGAAAAACTCTTCAAAAAATCAATGAATTAAGGAGCTGTTTTTTTAATGATCAACAAAATAGACCACTAGCCAGAATAATGAAGAAGAAAAGAGAGAAGAATCAAATAGACATAATAAAAAATGATAAAGGGGATATCGCCACTGATCACACAGAAATACAAACTACCATCAGAGAATACTATAAACACCTCTATGCAAATAAACTAGAAAACCTAGAATAAATGGATAAATTCCTGGACACATATATCCTCCCAAGACAAAACCAGGAAGAAGTCAAATCCCTGAATAGACTAATAACAAGTTCTGAAAGTGAGGCAGTAATTAAAAGCCTACCAACCAAAAGAAGTCCAGGACAAGAAAGATTCACAGCTACATTATACCAGAGGTGCAAAGAGGAGCTGGCACCATTTCTTTTGAAACTATTCCAAACCATAGAAAAAGAGGTACTCCTCCCTAACTCATTCTATGAGGCCAGCATTACCCTGATACCAAAACCTGACAGACACAACAAAAAAAGAAAATTTCAGGCCAATATCCCAGATGAACATCGATTCAAAAATTCTCAATAAAATACTAGCAAACTGAATCCAGCAGCACATCAAAAGCTTATCCACCATGATCAAGTCAGCTTCATCCCTATGATGCAAGACTGGTTCAACATATGCAAATCAACAAACATAATCCATCACGTAAACAGAACCAAAGACAAAAACCACATGATTATCTCAATAGATGCAGAAAAGACCTTTGATAAAATTCAACATCCCTTTTATGTTAAAAACTCTCAATAAACTAGCTATTCTTGGAACATACCTCAAAATAATAGGAGCTATTTATGACAAACCCACAGCCAATATCATATTGAATGAACAAAAGCTGGAAGCATTCCCTATGGGAACCGGCACATGACAAGGATACCCTCCTTCACCACTCCTATTCAACACAGTATTGGAAGTTCTGGCCTGGGCAGTCAGGCAAGAGAAAGAAATAAAGGGTATTCACATAGAAAAAAGGAAGTCAAATTGTCTCTGTTTGCAGATGACATGACTGTATATTTAGAAAACACCATCATCTCAGCCCAAAAACTTCTTAAGCTAATTAAGAAACTTCAGCAAAATCTCAGCATACAAAATTAATGTGCAAAAATCACAAGCATACTTTTACAACAACAATAGGCAAGCAGAGAACCAAATCATGAATGAACTCCCATTCACAATTACTATAAAAAGAATAAAATGCCTAGGAATACAGCTAACAAGGGATGTGAAGGACTTCTTCAAGAACAACAAACTACTGCTCAAGGAAATAGGAGACAAACAAATGGAAAAACATTCCATCCTCATCGACAGGAAAAATCAATGTCATGAAAATAGCCATACTGCCCAAAGTAATTCATAGATTCAAGGCTATTCCCATCAAACTACCACTGACATTCTTCACAGAATTAGAAACAATTTAAATTTCATATGGATCAAAGAAAAATTTAAATTTCATATGGATCAAAGAAAATCTCGTATAGCCAAGACAATCCTGACCAAAAGAACAAAGCTGGAGGCATCACGCTACATGACTTCAAACTATATTACAAGGCTACACATAGATCAATGGAATAAAATAGAGACCTCAGAAAAAACACCACACATCTACACCATCTGATCTTTGACAAACATGACAAAAACAAGCAGTGGGGAAGGATCTCCTGTTCAACAAATGGTGCTGGTAAAACTGGCTAGCCATATGCAGAAAACTGAAACTGGACCCCTTCCTTACATCTTATACAAAAATTAACTCAAGATGGATTAAAGACTTAAATATACACCCCAAAACCATAAAACCCTAAAAGAAAACCTAGGCAATACCATTCAGGACATAGGCATGAGAAAAGACTTCATGACTAAAACACCAAAAGCGATGGCAACAGAAGCCAAAGTTGACAAATGGGATCTAACTAAACTAAAGAGCTTCTGGACAGTAAAAGAAACTGTCATCAGAGTGAACATGCAACCTACAGAATGGGAGAAAATTTTTGCAAGCTACCCATCTAACAAAGGTCTAATATCCAGAATTTACAAGGAACATAAACATATTTACAAGGAAAAAACAAACAACCCCATCAAAAAGTGGGCAAAGGATATGAACAGACACTTATCAAAAGAAGACATTTAGATGGTCAACAAACATATGAAAAAAAGATCAACATCACTGATCATCAGAGAAATGAAAATAAAAACCACAATGAGCTACCATCTCACACCAGTCAAAATGGTGATTATTAAAAAGTCAGGAAACAATAGATGCTGGTGACGCTGTGGAGAAATAGGAACATTTTTACACTGTTGGTGGGAATGTAAATTAGTTCAACCATTGTGGAAGACTGTGTGGCAATTCCTCAAGGATCTAGAACAGAAATAACATTCGACCCAGCAATTCCATTAACGTATGTTTATTCCAATAAACTTATGTTTATTGCAGCACTATTTACAATAGCAAAGACATGGAACCAACCCAAATGCCCACCAATAATAGACTGGATTTTTTAAAAATGCGGTACATATACACCATGGAATACTATGCAGCGATAGTATGAGAAAGAAAAAGAATGAGATTATGTCCTTTGCAGGGACATAGATGAAGCTGGAAATCATCATCCTCAGGAAGCTAACACAGGAACAGGAAACTAAACAGCGCATGGTCTCACTCATAAGTGGGAGTTGAACATTGAGAACTCATGAACAGAGAAACGGGAACAACACACACCAGAGTCTGTTGGGAGGTGGAGGGTGAGGGGACAGAACTTAGAGGATGGGTCAGTAGGTGTAGCAAACCACCATGGCATATGTATACCTATGTAACAAACCTGCACGTTTTGCATCTGTGTCCAGTTTTTTCTTTAGAAGAAATTAAGAAAAAAAAAGAAAAATATATATATATGTCCAGAATAAACATCTCACCTGAATTTTGCACCTAAAAAAACATTAAGCAAAGGACATGAGCAGGCACTTTTATTATTATTATTATTATTATTATTATTATTATTATTATACTTTAAGTCTTAGGGTACATGTGCAAAACGTGCAGGTTTGTGACATATGTATACATGTGCCATGCTGGTGTGCTGCACCCACCAACTCGTCATTTAGCATTAGGTATATCACCAAATTCTATCCCTCCACCCTCCTGCCACCCCATAACAGTCCCCAGTGTGTGATGTTCCCCTTCCTGTGTCCATATGTTCTCATTGTTCAATTCCCACCTATGATTGAGAACATGCGGTGTTTGGTTTTTTGTCCTTGCAATAGTTTGCTGAGAATGATGGTTTCCAGCATCATCCATGTTCCTACAAAAGACATGAACTCATCCTTTTATATGGCTGCATAGTATTCCATGGTGTATATGTGCCACATTTTCTTAATCCAGTCTATCATTGTTGGACATTTGGGTTGGTTCCAAGTCTTTGCTATTGTGAATAGTGCTGCAATAAACATACGTGTACATGTGTCTTTATAGCAGCATGATTTATAATCCTTTGGGTATATACCCAGTAATGGGGTGGCTGGGTCAAATGATATTTCTAGTTCTAGATCCCTGAGGAATCGCCACACTGACTTCCACAATGGTTGAACTAGTTTACAGTCCCACCAACAGTGTAAAAGTGTTCCTATTTCTCCACATTTTCTCCAGCACCTGTTGTTTCCTGACTTTTTAATGATCGCCATTCTAACTGGTGTGAGATGGTATCTAATTGTGGTTTTGATTTGCATTTCTCTGATGGCCAGTGATGATGAGCATTTTTTCATGTGTTTTTTGGCTGCATAAATGGCTTCTTTTGAGAAGCGTCTGTTCACATTCTTCACCTACTTTTTGATGGGGTTGTTTGTTTTTTTCTTGTAAATTTGTTTGAGTTCATTGTAGATTCTGGATATTAGCCCTTTGTCACATGAGTAGGCTGCAAGAATTTTCTCCCATTCTGTAGGTTGCCTCTTCACTCTGATGGAAGTTTCTTTTGCTGTGCAGAAGCTTTTTAGTTAAATTAGATCCCATTTGTCAATTTTGTCTTTTGTTGCCATTGCTTTTGGTGTTTTAGACATGAAGTCCTTGCACATGCCTATGTCCTGAATGGTATTGCCTAGGTTTTCTTCTAGAAATTTTATGGTTTAGGTCTAACATGTAAGTCCTTAATCCATCTTGAATTAATTTTTGTATAAGGTGTAAGGAAGGGATCCAGTTTCATCTTTCTACATATGGCTAGCCAGTTTTCTCAGCACCATTTATTAAATAGGGAATCCTTTCCCCATTTCCTGTTTTTGTCAGATTTGTCAAAGATCAGATAGTTGTAGATATGTGGCATTATTTCTGAGGGCTCTGTTCTGTTCCATTGGTCTATATCTCTGTTTTGGTACGAGTATCATGCTGTTTTGCTTACTGTAGGCTTGTAGTATAGTTTGAAGTCAGGTAGCATGATGCCTCCAGCTTTGTTCTTTCGGCTTAGGATTGACTTGGCAATGTGGGCTCTTTTTTGGTTCCATAAGAACTTTAAAGTAGTTTTTTCCAATTCTGTGAAGAAAGTCATTGGTAGCTTGATGGGGATGGCATTAAATCTATAAATTACCTTGGGCAGTACAGCCATTTTCATGATATTGATTCTTCCTACCCATGAGCATGGGATGTTCTTCCATTTGTTTGTATCCTCTTTGATTTCATTGAGCAGTGGTTTGTAGTTCTCCTTGAAGAGGTCCTTCACATCCCTTGTAAGTTGGAATCCTAGGTATTTTATTCTCTTTGAAGCAATTGTAAATGTGAGTGCACTCATGATTTGGCTCTCTGTTTGTCTGTTATTGGTGTATAAGAATGCTTGTGATTTTTGCACATTGATTTTGTATCCTGAGACTTTGCTGAAGTTGCTTATCACTTTAAGGAGTTTTTGGGCTGAGACGATGGGGTTTTCTGGATACACAATCATGTCATCTGCAAACAGGCACAACTTGACTTCCTCTTTTCCTAACTGAATGCCCTTTATTTCCTTCTTCTGCCTGATTGCCCTGGCCAGAACTTCCAACACTATGTTGAATAGGAGTGGTGAGAGAGGGCATCCCTGTCTTGTGCCAGTTTTCAAAGGGAATGCTTCCAGTTTTTTTCCATTCAGTATGATATTGGCTGTGGGTTTGTCATAGATAGCTCTTATTATTTTGAGATACTTCCCATCAATACCTAATTTATTGAGAGTTTTTAGCATGAAGGGTTGTTTAATTTTGTCAAAGGCCTTTTCTGCATCTATTGAAATAATCATGTGGTTTTTGTTTTTGGTTCTGTTTATATGCTGGATTACATTTATTGATTTGTGTATATTGAAGCAGCCTTGCATCCCAGGGATGAAGCCCACTTGATCATGGTGGATAAGCTTTTTGATGTGTTGCTGGATTCAGTTTGCCAATATTTTATTGAGGATTTTTGCATCAATGTTCATCAAGGATATTGGTCTAAAATTCTCTTTTTTTGTTGTATCTCTGTCAGGCTTTGGTATCAGGATGATGCTAGCCTCATAAAACGAGTTAGGGAGGATTCCCTCTTTTTCTATTATTTGGAATAGTTTCAGAAGGAATGGTACTAGCTCCTCCTTGTACCTCTGGTAGAATTCGGCTGTGAATCCATCTAGTCCTGGCCTCTTTTTGGTTGGTAAGCTATTAATTATTGCCTCAAATTCAGAGCCTGTTATTGGTCTATTCAGAGATTCAGCTTCTTCCTGGTTTAGTCTTCAGAGGGTGTATGTGTCCAGGAATTTATCCATTTCTTCTAGATTTTCTAGTTTATTTGCGTACAGGTGTTCATAGTATTCTCTGATGGTAGTTTGTATTTCTGTGGGATCGGTGGTGATATCCCCTTTGTCATTTTTTATCGTGTCTATTTGATTCTTCTTTCTTTTCTTCTTTATTAGTCTTGGTAGCAGTCTATTAATTTTGTTGATCTTTTCAAAAAACCAGCTCCTGGATTCATTGATTTTTTGAAGGGTTTTTCGTGTCTCTACTTCCTTCAGTTCTGCTCTGATCTCAGTTATTTTTTGCCTTCTGCTAGCTTTTGAATGTGTTTGTTCTTGCTTCTCTAGTTCTTTTAATTGTGATGTTAGGGTGTCAATTTTAGATCTTTCCTTCTTTCTCTTGTGGGTATTTAGTGCTACAAATTTCCCTCTACACACTGCTTTGAATGTGTCCCAGAGACTGTGGTATGTTGTGTCTTTGTTCTCATTGGTTTCAAAGAACATCTTTATTTCTGCCTTCATTTTGTTATGTAGCCAGTAGTCATTCAGGAGCAGGTTGTTCAGTTTCCATGTAGTTGAGTGGTTTTGAGTGAGTTTCTTAATCCTGAGTTCTAGTTTAATTGCATTGTGGTCTGCGAGGCAGTTGTTATAATTTCTGTTCTTTTACGTTTGCTGAGGACTGCTTTACTTCCAACTATGTGGTCGGTTTTGGAATAGGAGTGGTGTGGTTCTGAAACGAATGTATATTCTGTTGTTTTGGGGTGGAGAGTTCTGTAGATGTCTATTAGGTCTGCTTGGTGCACAGCTGGGTTAAATTCCTGGATGTACTTGTCAACTTTCCAACAGACACTTTTTAAAAGAAGGCATACATGTGGCCAAAAAGCCTATGAAAATAATGCTGAACATCATTCATAGTTAAGGAAATGCAAATCAAAATGACAATGACATACCATCTCAAACCAGTCAAGATAGCTATTATTAAAAATTCAAAAAATAACAGATGCCAGCAAGGTTGCTGAGAAAAGAGAGTGCTTATACACTGCTGGTGGGAATGTAAATTTGTTCAGCCATTGTGAAAAGCAGTGTGGTGATTTCTCAGAAAACTTAAAACACAATTCCCATTTGACCCAGCAATCCTCTTATTGGGTTTATACCCAAAGGAATACAAACCATTCTACCATAAGGACACATATATGCATATGTTCGTTGCAGCACTATTCACAATAACAAATACATGGAATCAACCTAAAAGTCCATCAGTGGTAGACTGGATTAAAAAAATACTTATGGTACACATACACCATGGAATACTACACAGCAATAAAAATAAATGAAATCATGTCATTTGCAGTAACATAGATAGAGCTGGAGGCCATTATCCTAAGCAAACTAATGCATGAACAGAGTACCAAATACCACATGTTCTCACCTGCAAGAGGGAGCTAAGCATTGAGCACACATGATCAACAAAGTAAACATACAACCTATAGGATGGGAGAAAATATTCACACACTATGCATCTGACAAAGGTGTAACATCCAGAATCTATGAGCAACTTAACCAATTTAACAAGCAAAAACCAAACACCACATTAGAAAATTGGCAGATAATATGAACAGCCACTTTTCAAAAGAAGACATACATGTGAACAACAAATATATGGAAAAATGTTCAACATTACTAATCACTAGAGAAATGCAAATCAAAACAACAATGAGATACTGTCTCATACCAGTCAGGGTGGCTATTGTTAAAAAGTCAAAAAATAACAGGTGTTGGTGAGGTTACAGGGAAAAGGAAATGCTTATATTGAGAGAGGAGATCACTCCTCATATTGTCTTATACTTAATTTTTTGTTTACTGAAAAAGTAAAAGTTTAAAAAATAGGCAGAAGTGAAAATCATAGTCAGACAACCAAGTGCCACATTTTGGGCCTGGTAGTTAAAATTCAACCCCTGACCTCACCACTTGTGGTATCTATAGATTCGAGACATTGTATGAAAAAGCATTATGAAACTCCCTGTTCTGTTCTGTTTCATTCTGATTACTGGTGCATGCAGCCCCCAGTCACGTACCCCTCGCTTGCTCATTCAATCATGACCTCCCCCTCACACAGCCCCTTTAGAGTTGTGAGCCCTTAAAAGGGACAGGAATTACTTATTTGGGGAGCTCGGTTTATATGATGTGAGTCTGCCAATGCTCCCAGCTGAATAAAGCTGTTTCCTTCCACAATCTGGTGTCTGAGGGATTTTGTCTATGACTCTTGCTGCTACATTTCTTGGTTCCCTGACTGGGAAGTGAGGTAATTGGCAGAGGGTTGAGGCAGCCCCTTAGGTTGCTTTGGCCTGTCCTGTGGAAAATTCCTGTGGGGGACACTGACCAGCCTGAGCGACGCAGACCCAGAGTGCTCCTGGGTAGGCAATTACCCCAGTGGAATGCCTCACCAGAGCAGCATTTGGCAGGCCCCCAGAGGACCCATGCAGTGACCGAACACCAGGAAGGAACTGGCACGTGGGGTCCAGATGTCTGAAACTTGGTAAGACTAGTCTTTGGAATTTGCCCACTCCATTTGAGTGCAAGTGTGGCCTGATCACCCACGATGTGCCCATGTCAGTACTTTGGTTTTGGTTTTAACTTAAATTGCTTGGTATTTGGTTCTGGTTTTGGTTTTGACTTGGCTCAGATTTCTTGATGCTCAGATTTTGGTTTTAATTATTAGTTGTGTGTATGTACCCTCTTTCTTGTTCTTTGTTGTGTGAGGTGTGTGTGTGGTGAGAGTGTGAGGAAAAAAACATGGGTCAGGCACAAAGTAAGCCCACTCCATTAGGAACTATGCTAAAGAATTTCAAAAAGGGATTTAAAGGAGATTGTAGAGTCACTATGACACTAGGGAAATTTGAAACTTTGTGTGAGACAGACTGGCCAGCCTTAGAGGTGAGTTGGCCATCAGAAGGGAGCCTGGACAGGTCCCTTAACTCGAAGGTATGGCACAAGGTAACCCGTAAGCCAGGTCACCCAGACCAGTTCCCCTATATAGATTCCTAATTACAGCTAGTTTTAGACCCCCCTCAGTGGTTAAGAGGGCAGGTGGCAGCAGTACTAGTAGCAAAGGGATGGTCAGTTAAGGAAGGTTCTCACTCCACCTGCCAAGGGAAGTCGGTACATAAAGTCCTATCTGATCCAATGCCTGATGACTCCTGGCAGGACATGGCACTGACAGTCCCCCCTTACCAAGGAGAAAGACTCCCCACTCATGAGCCCACAGCACCTACACCCTTGCAAGACATCCACACCCCTAGACCACCCAGAGTAGACAAAAAGGAAAGAGAAGCTACAGGAGAAACTCCTCCCTTGGCAGCCCACTTATGACCTAAGACTGGAATCCAAATACCCCTGAGGGGGCAGCAATATACTGGGGTAGATGAGGACAGGCACAAGGTGGAAAGACGTGCCTTTGTGTATCAGCCTTTCACTTCTGCCAATCTCCCAACTTGGAAAAACAATACACCCTCTTATACTGAGAAACCCCAGGCCTTAATTGATCTGCTCCAAATCATTATACAGACTCACAATCCCACTTGGGCTGATTGTCACCAGCTGCTCATGTACCTCTTTAATACTGATGAGAGGTGAAGGGTACTCCAGGCAGCAACCAAGTGGCTGGAAAAACATGTACCAGCCGATTTCCAAAACCCTCAAAAATATGTAAAAATTCAGCTTCCAGGAACAGACCCCCGGTGGGACCTGAATGATGGGCCAGATATGCAAAGGTTAAAGTGGTACAGAGCGGCATTATTAGAAGGCCTAAAGAAAGGGGCTCAAAAGGCTATAAACGTGAATAAAGTTTCTAAAGGTATCCAGGGAAAAGAGAAAAGTCTGGGACAATTCTATGAGAGACTGTGTGAGACTTACCGTATGTACACCCCCTTTGACCCAGCCAGCCCTGAAAATCAGTGTATGATTAACAAAGCCCTAGTTACCCAAAGTGCAGAAGATATTAGGAGAAAATTACAGAAACAAGCTGGATTTGTGGATATGAATACATCACAGTTACTGGAAATAGCTAATCAAGTGTTTGTGAACAGAGATGCAACCAGCCACAGGAGAAGCCGTAAAAAGGCAAATGCCAGTCCCGGTGAAACACCAACTTGCTAGCCACAGCCATTAGAGGAATCCCGCCAAAAAGGCAGGAAAAGGGGGGTTCTGGGAAGAACACCCAGCCCAACCGCCCACAGTTAAAACATAACCAGTGTGCCTATTTTAAGAAAATAGGGCATTGGAAAGATAAGTGCCCCCAGTTAAAAAAACAAAAAAGCAAGGAGGTTTGGAGCAAAAAGCCTCAGATAAGGATGAAGGAGCCTTGTTCAATTTAGCTGAAGGGTTGCTGGATTTAAGGGGACCGGGCTCAAGTGCCCCCAAGGAGTCCATGGTCAGAATGACAGTGGGGGGCAAGGATATTAAGTTTCTGGTCGATACCGAGCACTCAGTGGTAACCATCCTGGTCGCCTCTTTATCCAAGAAAACTATTGATATCTTTGGAGCAACAGGAGTCTCCACCAAGCAGGCTTTCTGTCTGCTGCGAACCTGCTCAGTGGGAGGACATAAAATAATTAACCAGATGGCCGAATAGGAACAGCTCCGGTCTACAGCTCCCAGTATGAGCGATGCAGAAGATGAGTGATTTCTGCATTTCCATCTGAGGTACCAGGTTCATCTCACTAGGGAGTGCCAGACAGTGGGCGCAGGCCAGTGGGTGCGCGCACCGTGCGCGAGCCGAAGCAGGGCGAGGCATTGCCTCACCTGGGAAGCGCAAGGGGTCAGGGAGTTCCCTTTCCGAGTCAAAGAAAGGGGTGACGGACGCACCTGGAAAATCGGGTCACTCCCACCCGAATATTGCGCTTTTCAGACGGGCTTAAAAAACGGCGCACCACGAGATTATATCCCACACCTGGCTCGGAGGGTCCTACGCCCAGGGAGTCTCGCTGATTGCTAGCACAGCAGTCTGAGATCAAACTGCAAGGCGGCAGCGAGGCTGGGGGAGGGGCGCCCGCCATTGCCCGGGCTTGCTTAGGTAAACAAAGCAGCCGGGAAGCTCGAACTGGGTGGAGCCCACCACAGCTCAAGGAGGCTTGCCTGCCTCTCTAGGCTCCACCTCTGGGGGCAGGGCACAGACAAACAAAAAGATAGCAGTAACCTCTGCAGACTTAAATGTCTGACAGCTTTGAGGAGAGCAGTGGTTCTCCCAGCACGCAGCTGGAGATCTGAGAACAGGCAGACTGCCTCCTCAAGTGGGTCCCTGACCCCTGACCCCTGAGCAGCCTAACTGGGAGTCACCCCCCTGCAGGGGCACACTGACATCTCACACGGCAGGGTATTCCAACAGACCTGCAGCAGCTGAGGGTCCTGTCTGTTAGAAGGAAAACTAACAAACAGAAAGGACATCCACACCAAAAACACATCTGTACATCACCATCATCAAAGACCAAAAGTAGATAAAACCACAAAGATGGGGAAAAAACAGAACAGAAAAACTGGAAACTCTAAAACGCAGAGTGCCTCTCCTCCTCCAAAGGAACGCAGTTCCTCACCAGCAACGGAACAAAGCTGGATGGAGAATGATTTTGACGAGCTGAGAGAAGAAGGCTTCAGATGATCAAATTACTCTGAGCTATGGGAGGACATTCAAACCAAAGGCAAAGAAGTTGAAAACTTTGAAAAAAATTTAGAAGAATGTATAACTAGAATAACCAATACAGAGAAGTGCTTAACGGAGCTGATGGAGCTGAAAACCAAGGCTCGAGAACTATGTGAAGAATGCAGAAGCCTCAGGAGCTGATGCGATCAACTGGAAGAAAGGGTATCAGCAATGGAAGATGAAATGAATGAAATGAAGCGAGAAGGGAAGTCTAGAGAAAAAAGAATAAAAAGAAATGAGCAAAGCCTCCAAGAAATATGGGACTATGTGAAAAGACCAAATCTACATCTGATTGGTGTACCTGAAAGTGAGGCAGATAATGGAACCAAGTTGGAAAACACTCTGCAGGATATTATCCAGGAGAACTTCCCCAATCTAGCAAGGCAGGCCAACATTCAGATTCAGGAAATACAGAGAACACCACAAAGATACTCCTCGAGAAGAGCAACTCCAAGACACATAATTGTCAGATTCACCAAAGTTGAAATGAAGGAAAAAATCTTAAGGGCAGCCAGAGAGAAAGGTTGGGTTACCCTCAAAGGGAAGCCCATCAGACTAACAGCGGATTTCTCGGCAGAAACCCTACAAGCCAGAAGAGAGTGGGGGCCAATATTCAACATTCTCAAAGAAAAGAATTTTCAACCCAGAATTTCATATCCAGCCAAACTAAGCTTCATAAGTGAAGGAGGAATAAAATACTTTACAGACAAGCAAATGCTGAGAGATTTTGTCACCACCAGGCCTGCCCTAAAAGAGCTCCTGAAGGAAGCGCTAAACATGGAAAGGAACAACCGGTACCAGCCACTGCAAAATCATGCCAAAATGTAAAGACCATCGAGACTAGGAAGAAACTGCATCAACTAATGAGCAAAATAACCAGCTAACATCATAATGACAGGATCAAATTCACACATAACAATATTAACTTTAAATGTAAATGGACTAAATGCTCCAATTAAAAGACACAGACTGGCAAGTTGGATAAAGAGTCAAGACCCATCAGTGTGCTGTATTCAGGAAACCCATCTCACATGCAGAGACACACATAGGCTCAAAATAAAAGGATGGAGGAAGATCTACCAAGCAAATGGAAAACAAAAAAAGGCAGGGGTTGCAATCCTAGTCTCTGATAAAACAGACTTTAAACCAACAGAGATCAAAAGAGACAAAGAAGGCCATTACATAATGGTAAAGGGATCAATTCAACAAGAGGAGCTAACTATCCTAAATATATATGCACCCAATACAGGAGCACCCAGATTCATAAAGCAAGTCCTGAGTGACCTACAAAGAGACTTAGACTCCCACACATTAATAATGGGAGACATTAACACCCCACTGTCAACATTAGACAGATCAACGAGACAGAAAGTCAACAAGGATACCCAGGAATTGAACTCAGCTCTGCACCAAGCGGACCTAATAGACATCTACAGAACTCTCCACCCCAAATCAACAGAATATACATTTTTTTCAGCACCACACCACACCTATTCCAAAATTGACCACATAGTTGGAAGTAAAGCTCTCCTCAGCAAATGGAAAGGAACAGAAATTATAACAAACTATCTCTCAGACCACAGTGCAATCAAACTAGAACTCAGGATTAAAAATCTCACTCAAAGCCGCTCAACTACATGGAAACTGAACAACCTGCTCCTGAATGACTACTGGGTACATAACGAAATGAAGGCAGAAATAAAGATGTTCTTTGAAACCAACAAGAACAAAGACACAACATACCAGAATCTCTGGGACACATTCAAAGCAGTGTGTAGAGGGAAATTTATAGCACTAAATGCCCACAAGAGAAAGCAGGAAAGATCCAAAATTGACACCCTAACATCACAATTAAAAGAACTAAAAAAGCAAGAGCAAACACATTCAAAAGCTAGCAGAAGGCAAGAAATAACTAAAATCAGAGCAGAACTGAAGGAAATAGAGACAAAAAAAACCCTTCAAAAAATCAATGAATCCAGGAGCTGGTTTTTTGAAAGGATCAACAAAATTGATAGACCGCTAGCAAGACTAATAAAGAAAAAAAGAGAGAAGAATCAAATAGACACAATAAAAAATGATAAAGGGGATATCACCACCGATCCCACAGAAATACAAACTACCATCAGAGAATACTACAAACACCTCTATGCAAATAAACCAGAAAATCTAGAAGAAATGGATACATTCCTCGACACATACACTCTCCCAAGACTAAACCAGGAAGAAGTTGAATCTCTGAATAGACCAATAACAGGATCTGAAATTGTGGCAATAATCAATAGTTTACCAACCAAAAAGAGTCCAGGACCAGATGGATTCACAGCCGAATTCTACCAGAGGTACAAGGAGGAACTGGTACCATTCCTTCTGAAACTATTCCAATCAATAGAAAAAGAGGGAATCCTCCCTAACTCATTTTATGAGGCCAGCATCATTCTGATACCAAAGCCGGGCAGAGACACAACCAAAAAAGAGAATTTTAGACCAATATCCTTGATGAACATTGATGCAAAAATCCTCAATAAAATACTGGCAAACCGAATCCAGCAGCACATCAAAAAGCTTATCCAACATGATCAAGTGGGCTCCATCCCTGGGATGCAAGGCTGGTTCAATATACGCAAATCAATAAATGTAATCCAGCATATAAACAAAGCCAAAGACAAAAACCACATGATTATCTCAATAGATGCAGAAAAAGCCTTTGACAAAATTCAACAACCCTTCATGCTAAAAACTCTCAATAAATTAGGTATTGATGGGATGTATTTCAAAATAATAAGAGCTATCTATGACAAACCCACAGCCAATATCATACTGAATGGGCAAAAACTGGAAGCATTCCCTTTGAAAACTGGCACAAGACAGGGATGCCCTCTCTCACCGCTCCTATTCAACATAGTGTTGGAAGTTCTGGCAAGGGCAATCAGGCAGGAGAAGGAAATAAAGGGTATTCAATTAGGAAAAGAGGAAGTCAAATTGTCCCTGTTTGCAGACGACATGATTGTTTATCTAGAAAACCCCATTGTCTCAGCCCAAAATCTCCTTAAGCTGATAAGCAACTTCAGCAAAGTCTCAGGATACAAAATCAATGTACAAAAATCACAAGCATTCTTATACACCAACAACAGACAAACAGAGAGCCAAATCATGAGTGAACTCCCATTCACAATTGCTTCAAAGAGAATAAAATACCTAGGAATCCAACTTACAAGGGATGTGAAGGACCTCTTCAAGGAGAACTACAAACCACTGCTCAAGGAAATAAAAGAGGATACAAACAAATGGAAGAACATTCCATGCTCATGGGTAGGAAGAATCAATATGGTGAAAATGGCCATACTGCCCAAGGTAATTTACAGATTCAATGCCATCCCCATCAAGCTACCAATGACTTTCTTCACAGAATTGGAAAAAACTACTTTAAAGTTCATATGGAACCCAAAAAGAGCCCGCATCGCCAAGTCAATCCTAAGCCAAAAGAACAAAGCTGGAGGCATCACACTACCTGACTTCAAACTACACTACAAGGCTACAGTCACCAAAACAGCATGGTACTGGTACCAAAACAGAGATATAGATCAATGGAACAGAACAGAGCCCTCAGAAATAATGCCGCTTACCTACAACTATCTGATCTTTGACAAACCTGAGAAAAACAAGAAATGGGGAAAGGATTCCCTATTTAATAAATGGTGCTGGGAAAACTGGCTAGCCATATGTAGAAAGATGAAACTGGATCCCTTCCTTACACCTTATAAAAAATCAATTCAAGATGGATTAAAGATTTAAACGTTAGACCTAAAACCATAAAAACCCTAGAAGAAAACCTAGGCATTACCATTCAGGACATAGGCGTGGGCAAGGACTTCATGTCCAAAACACCAAAAGCAATGGCAACAAAAGACAAAATTGACAAATGGGATCTAATTAAACTAAAGAGCTTCTGCACAGCAAAACAAACTACCATCAGAGTGAACAGGCAACCTACAACATGGGAGAAAATTTTCGCAACCTACTCATCTGACAAAGGGCTAATATCCAGAATCTACAATGAACTCAAACAAATTTACGAGAAGAAAACAAACAACCCCATCAAAAAGTGGGCGAAGGACATGAACAGACACTTCTCAAAAGAAGACATTTATGCAGCCAAAAAACACCTGAAAAAATGCTCATCATCACTGGCCATCAGAGAAATGCAAATCAAAGCCACTATGAGATATCATCTCACACCAGTTAGAATGGCAATCATTAAAAAGTCAGGAAACAACAGGTGCTGGAGAGGATGTGGAGAAATAGGAACACTTTTACACTGTTGGTGGGACTGTAAACTAGTTCAACCATTGTGGAAGTCAGTGTGGCGATTCCTCAGGGATCTAGAACTAGAAATACCATTTGACCCAGCCATCCCATTACTGGGTATATACCCAAAGGACTATAAATCATGCTGCTATAAAGACACATGCACACGTATGTTTATTGCAGCATTATTCACAATAGCAAAGACTTGGAACCAACCCAAATGTCCAACAATGATAGACTGGATTAAGAAAATGTGGCACATATACACCATGGAATACTATGCAGCCATAAAAAATGATGAGTTCATGTCCTTTGTAGGGACATGGATGAAATTGGAAACCATCATTCTCAGTAAACTATCGCAAGAACAAAAAACCAAACACCGCATATTCTCACTCATAGGTGGGAATTGAACAATGAGATCACATGGACACAGGAAGGGGAATATCACACTCTGGGGACTGTTGTGGGGTGGGGGGAGGGGGGAGGGATGGCATTGGGAGATATACCTAATGCTAGATGACGAGTTGGTGGGTGCAGCACACCAGCATGGCACATGTATACATATGTAACTAACCTGCACAATGTGCACATGTACCCTAAAACTTAAAGTATAATAAAAAAAAACAAAAAAATAATAATAATTAACCAGTTTCTGTATATGCCTGATTGCCCCTTGCCTTTGCTGAGAAGAGACTTGTTCAGTAAGCTAACAGCCACTATTTCCTTTACAAAGAGGGGTTCTTTACAGCTAGAGTTGCCGGAAACAGGAGTTATCATCCCCTTTACTGTCCCCCAAGAAGAAAAATGGAGACTTTTTCTAACTGAGCCAGGCAAGGAAATAGGGCTGGCTTTAGCTCAACGGTGGCCAAAAGTCTGGGCAGAAAACAATACTCCCAGACTGGCAATCAATCAAGCCCCAGTATTCATGGAAGTTAAGCCAGGGGCCCATCCAGTCATACAGAAGCAGTATCCAGTCCCTAGAAAAGCTCTGGAAGGTATCCAGGTCCATCTCAAGTGCCTAAAGACTTTTAAAATTATAGTGCCTTGTCAGTCTCCATGGAACACCCTCCTCCTGCCTGTCCCTAAGCCAGGGATTAGGAATTACCGGCCAGTACAGAACATGTGCTTGGTCAACCAAGCCACAGTGACTCTGCATCCAGCAGTTCCTAACCTTTACACATTGGTAGGGTTGCTGCCAGCTGAGGACAGCTGGTTTACCTGCCTGGACTTAAAAGATGCCTTTTTAGCATCTGACTAGCTCCTGAGAGCCAGAAGTTGTTTGCCTTTCAATGGGAAGATCTGGGATCAGGTGTCATTACTCAGTACACTTGGACCTGGCTTCCCCAGGGATTCAAGAACTCCCCCACAATCTTCAGGAAAGCATTGGCTCGAGACCGTCAAAAGCTTCCTGCTAAAGGCCTAGGCTACGTCTTGCTCCAGTATGTGGAGGACCTTCTGCTGGGACACCCCATGGCAGCCAGGTGCACAAAATAAATGGATGCCCTGCTTCAGCACCTGGAGGACTGTGGGTATAAGGTGTCCAAGAAGAAGGCCCAGATCTGCAGACAGCAGGTATGCTACCTGGGATTCACTATTTGACAGGGGGAGCACAGCCTAGGGCCAGAAAGAAAGCAGGTTATCTGCAGCCTACCAGAGCCCAAAACTAGAAGACAGGTAAGGGAATTCTTGGGGGCTATAGGGGTCTGCACACTATGGATCTCCAACTTTGCAGTACTGGCCAAACCTCTATACCAAGTTACAAAGTGGGGGGACACAGAGACTTTTGAATGGGGGACACAGCAGCAGCAAGCCTTCTATAAGTTAAATAAAAAGCTTTTGTCGGCCCCGGCATTAGGGCTACCTGATCTAACAAAACCTTTCACACTCTATGTATCGAAAAAAAGAAAATGGCAGAAAATTAGCTCAGACTGTGGGGCCCTGGCCAAGGCCAGTGACCTATCCCTTAAAACAACTAGGTGGGGTTTCCAAAGGCTGGCCGCCATGTCTATGGGCCTTGGTAGCAACTGCTGTGTTAGCATGAGAGGCAGATAAACTAACACTAGGACAAAACCTGAACATAAAGGCCCCTCATACTGTGGTAACCTTAATAAACACCAAGGGACATCACTGGCTAACAAATGCAAGATTGACTAAGTACCGAAGCTTGCTCTGTGAAAATCCCCACATAACCATTAAAGTTTGTAACAATCTGAATCCAGCCACCTTGCTCCCAGCACCAGAAAGCTCTGTTGAGCATAACTGTATAAAAGTGTTAGACTCGGTTTATTCTAGCAGACCTGATCTCCAGGACCAGCCGTGGACATCGGCAGACTGGGAGTTATATGTGAACAGGAACAGCTACATAAACCCACAAGAAAAAAGGCAAGCAGGGTACGCACTGGTAACCCTGGACACGGTCATTGAAGCCAGGCCTCTGCCACAAGGCACCTCAGCACAAAAAGCTGAGCTCATTGCTCTAATCTGAGCTTTAGAGCTCAGTAAAGATAACACTGTGAACATTTACACTGACTCACGATACACCTTCCTAACCCTCCAAGTGCATGGAGCACTCTACAAAGAAAATGGCTTATTAAACTCTGAGGAAAAGGGCATAAAGTATCAACAAGAAATTTTACAACTATTAGAGACAGCATAAAAACCCCAGAGGGTGACAGTCATACACTGCAGAGGACACCAGCAATCCTCCACCACGGTCGCTTTAGGAAATTCCCAAGCTGACTCAAAGGCTAAGAAAGCAGCATCCACACCTTACCGGGCATCAATTACAGCCCCCTTACTCCCTCAAGTACCTGACCTAGTTTCTACTTATTCCAGGGGAGAAAAAGCCTTTTTCCATGCAGAAGGGGGACAAAAAATAAAAGAGGGATGGATCAGGTTACCAGATGGGAAGGTGGCTGTGCCACAGATGCTGGGAGCTGCAGTTGTGCTGGCTGTTCATGACTCCACTCATTTAGGTCAAGAGTCGCTTGAAAAGTTGTTAGGCTGGTACTTCTACATCTCACACTTGCCAGACCTTGCCAAAGTGGTAACGCAACTGTGTGTTTCCTGCTGACAACATAATGTGAGGCAAAGCCCCACTGTTCTGCCTGGCACACAAGCCTATGGAGAGGCCCCCTTCGAAGATCTTCAGGTAGACTTCACAGAAATGCCCAAATGTGGAAGTAAAAAGTATTTGTTGGTTCTTGTGTGTACTTACTCTGGGTAGGTAAAAGCTTATCCAACACAAACTAAAAAGGCTCGTGAAGTAACCCATGTGCTCCTTCGAGATCTCATTCCTAGGTTTGGACTGCCCTTATGGATCGGCTTGGACAATGGGCCAGCGTTTGTGGCTGACTTGGTGAAGAAAACAGCAAAGATATTGGGGATCACATGGAAACCGCATGCCACCTACTGACCACAGAGTTTCAGAAAGGTGAAGCAAATACATCGGACTATCAAAAATAGTTCAGAAAAAATATGTCAGAAAACAGGATTAAAGTGGATACAGGCCCTCCCCTTGGTACTGTTCAAAATTAAATATACCCCTTCAAGGAAAACAGGATATTCTCCTTATAAAATATTATATCATAGGCCTCCTCCCATACTCCAGGGACTCCCAGGCACCCCCCTCCCCACTCCGAGAGTTAGGTGAAATTAAGTTACAGTGACAGCTATGGGCCTTAGAAAAAGTTACATAGACAATTTCAGCAGGGTAAATAAAAAGTGCCCCATCAGCTTATTCTCCCCAGTTCACCCTTTCTCTCCAGGTGATCGTGTGTGGATCAAGGACTGGAATATAGCCCCTTTACAGCCATGGTGTAAGGGACCCCAGACCATCATCCTAACCACTCCTACTGCCGTAAAGGTAGAGGGAATCCCAGCTTAGATCCAACAGAGCCGTGTAAAACCTGTGGCCGCTGAGACCTGGGAGACAAAACCGAGCCTGGACAATCCCTGCAAAGTAACTGAGGAGGACGACAGGCCCTGCTCCAGTCACACCCAGAAGCTGACTGGTCTACGTATGGCTGAAGCATGAGGAAACTCATCGTGGGACTCATTTTTCTAAAAATTTGAACTTGTATAATAAAATCCTCAATTGATTTTCCCCAAATGGAAAATTGCTCCCAGTGCCTCCATCAAGTTACAGAGGTAGGGCAAAAAACTAAAACTATCTTTCTGTTCTATAGTTATTATAAATGCTTGGGAACCTTAAAAGGAACATGTTTGCATAACAACACTGAGTACAAATTGTGTAGCCCAGGAAATGAACAGCCAGAAGTGTGCTATAACCCCTCTGAGCCTCCCAAGACCACAGTTTTTAAAATAAGGTTAAGAACTGGTCCCTTCCTAAGAGATACAAGTAAAGTACTAACTAAAGTGAAAAAAGAGAAGTTCCCAAAAAGATTATTTTAAAGTTTGATGCTTGTGCAGTCATTACTAACAATAGGCTAAGAATGTGGATGTGGATCCCTCAATTAGAAAAAAAAAAAAAAGCTATACATCAGAAAATAAGTATATATGTCATGAACTAAAAAATTGTGGATGTTGCTTCTACTGATCTTACATCATTTGGGCTACTTGGAAAAAAAATGACAAAGACCCTGTCAGTCTCCAGAAAGGAAAAAGTAACTCTTCTTGCACTAGTCGAAATTACAACCCATTAGAACTGATAATTACTAACCCACCAGATCCCTGCTGAAAAACAGGAAAATATGTAACCCTAGGAATTGATGGGACCAGTCCTGATCCTGGAGTCCATATCTTAATACAAGGAGAAGTCCAAAAACGCTCTCCCCAACCAGTATTTCAAACTTTCTATGATGAACTAAATGTGCCGGTACCAGAAATTCCAGGGAAAACTAGGAATTTGTTTTTGCAATTAGCCAAGCATGTAGCTCAGTCTGTTAATGTCATTTCATGTAATGTTTGTAAAGGAACTGTGACGGGAGATCAGTGGCCATGGGAATCCTGAGAGTTAGTGCCTACAGACCCAGTTCCCAATGAATTCCTGGCCCAAAAGAATCATCTCGACAACTTCTGGGTCCTAAAAGCCTCAATTATTGGGCAGTATTACATAGCTAAAAAAAGAAAAAAATTACCCACCCTGTAGAATGGCTCAGCTGTCTTGGACAGAAGCTATATAATAGTACTACCAAAACAGCCATTTGGTGGAGTTCAAACTACACTAAAAAAAAAATCCATTTGGTAAATTTCCGAAGTTGCCGACTGTGTGGACCCACCTGGAATCCCATCGGGATTGGACGGCTCCCACTAGAGTATACTGGATATGTGGGCATAGAGCCTATGCTAAGCTGCCTGACCAATGGACAGGTAGTTGTGTTATTGGTACTACTAAATCATCTTTCTTCCTACTGCCCATAAAAAGAGATGAACTTCTAGGCTTCCCTGTCTACACTTCCTGCGAAAGAAAAAACATAGCCATAGGTAATTTAAAAGACAATAAATGACCCCCTAAAAAATTATACAGTACTAGGGGCCTGCTACTTGGACACAAGATGGCTCATGGCGATACGAGACCCCCATTTACATGCTCAACCAAATCATACGGTTGCAAGTTGTCTTAAAAATCATCATTAATAAAATAGGCCAACCCTTGACTTTACTGGCCCAACAAAAAACTCAGATGAAAAATGCTATCTACCAAAATAAATTGGCTCTTGATGACTTGCTGGCAGCTGAAGAAGGAGTCTGTAAAAAATTCAGCCTTACCAATTGCTGCCTATACATAGATGATTAAGGGCAAGTAGTCAAAGACATAGTTAGAGACATAACAAAGCAGGCACATGTGCCCATGCAAGTGTGGCAAGGATTCAATCCTGGGACTATGTTTGAAAAACGGTTCCCAGCAATAAGAGAATTTAAAACTCTTATAATAAAAATTATAGTAGTAATAAAAACCTGCCTACTACTCCCTTGTTTGCTACTGTACTTCTTCAAATGATAAAAAGCTCTGTTGCTACCTTAGTTCACCAAAATGCTTCAACACAAGTATACTATATGAATCGCTATTGATCTGTCTTGCAGGAAAACATAGGTAGTAAAAGTCTTGCAGGAAAACATAGGTAGTAAAAATAAAAGTAAGAACTCCCACTATAGAGTGAGGTTCTCAAAGAGGGGAGAGAGAGAGGAGACCACTCTTCATATTGTCTTATACTTAATTTCTTGTTTACTGGAAAAGTAAAAGTTAAAAAAAATAGGCAGAAGTGAAAACCATAGTCAGACAACCAGGTGCCACATTTCGGGCCTGGTAGTTAAAATTCAACCCCTGACCTCACCGCTTGTGGTATCTATAGATTCCAAACATTGTATGAAAAAGCATTATGAAACTCCCTGTTCTGTTCTGTTTCGTTCTGATTACTGGTGCATGCAGCCCCCAGTCACATACCCCTCACTTGCTCAATCGATCATGATCCCCCAACACACAGCCACTTTAGAGTAGTGAGCCCTTAAAAGGGACAGAAATTACTTATTCGAGGAGCTTAGTTTCTAGGACGTAAGTCTGCCAATGCTCCCTTCTAAATAAAACTCTTTCCTTCCAAAATCCAGTGTCTGAGGGATTTTGTCTATGATTCCTCCTGCTACAATATGCAGCTGGTGAGAGTGTAAATTAGTTCAGCCACTATGGAAAGCAGTTTCAAGATGTGTGAAAGCACATATAACTATGTAACAAACCTGCACATTCTACACATGTATTCCAGAACTTAAGTATAATGAAAAAAAAAGCGATGTGTGAAAGAACCTATACCACTACTGGGTATATACTCAAAGGAAAATACATCATTCTACCAAAAAGACACATGCATTCATATGTTCATCACAACACTATTCACAATGGAAAAGACATGGAATCAACTTAGATGCCCATCAGTCGTGAATTGTGTAAGGAAAATGTGGGGCATACACACCATGGAATACCACACAGTCATAAAAAATGAACAAAATGATATCTTTTGCAGCAACATGGATGCAGCTGAAAGCCATTATCCTAAGCAAATTAATGCAGGTAAAGAAAACCAAATTCTGCATGAGGTCATTTATAAGTGCTAGCTAAACATTGGGTGCACATGGATGTAATAATGGCAACAATAGACAATGGAGACTACTAGATGGAGGAGGGTGGGATAGCAGAATGGGCTGAAAAACTACTTATTGGGCACTATGCTCACTATATGGATGATGGGATCATTTATATGCCAAACCTCAGTGACATACAATCTACCCATGTAACAAACCTGTACATGTACCCCTGAACCTAAAAGTCAAAATAGAAAGCAATAAAAAAATTAAAAATAAATAAATAAAATACAAGATTGTCAAATGAGGATCAGAAAGATGCAATTATATGTTCTCTATAAGGAACCCACTCTAAATATAAAGACAAATACAATGTAAAAAAGTGAGGTTGTTATCCAGGGCCCTAGGAAATGAACCACTCCACCTACCATTACTGGCACCCACAAACACCAACAGGAGGCCTGAGGAGAGGCCCACCCCACCTGCCACCACCAACACCAGTGATCATGTATGTCATCTAGGGTCCTAGGGATTTACTTGCCCCACCCATTTCCCTGGTGCCCATGCACACCATTGAGGAGCCTGAGGACAGCCCTGTCCCACGTGATGCTGCTGCTGGTGCTCACACATGTCCAGAGGCCTGGACCACCACCAACAAAGCCTATGTGTGCCATCCAGGGGATGAACAACAGGCCCACCCTGCCCCCCACCACCACCAATACAGGTGCCCACGTAAGTTGTCTAGTGAACTGAGGAAATATTCTCCTCATCAACTGCCACTCTCAAGGGGCCCAAGTGTACCATTTGGAGGCTTAGGGATTGATCTGCCCCACCGGTCATCACTGGCACCCATGCACAACTTCAGGGACCTAAGGACAGGCCCACTCTGCCTGCCACTGTCATTACTGGTATGCAAGGACTGGCCTGCCTGGTGTCTCCATCCACAGCAAAGCATTGCCACAGAACCTAGTTGTTAAGCCACTGAGGAGCTCACAGACACCATTCACACTGTTTACAGCAGGAGAAATCCTATGGGGCCTATAATACTGTGCTCACCTTGGATCAAAACCAAAGTACTCTATGCAACTAACACTACAGCTATATCTACAGGAAAAAGCCTTTCCCTACAAAAGCCAATCCAAAAACCTAGAAGAAGCAACTGTCACACCAAATACACAGATACCAACTTAAGAACATAAGAAACATGAGAAAACAAGGAAACATGGCATTTCTAAAGGAGCACAATAACTCTCAAGTAACAGATCCAAAAAACATTTATAAAATGTCTGAAAGAAATTCAAAATAATAATATTAAAGAAACTCAATGAGATATAAGAGAACACAGATAAACTACACAAAGAAATAAGGAAAACAAATCAGGATTTGAATGAGAAATTCCACAAAGAGATAGATGTAAAGAAACCAAAGAGAAATCAAGGAAGTGAAGAAGTCAAAGAAAGAAATAAAAAATACAATTGAGGGCTTTCACAGTAGACTAGATCATGCAGAAGAAATAATTTCTGAACATAACAGATCTTTTCAAATAACTCTATCAAACAAAAAATAAAAAATAATAAAAATAATGAAGAAATCCTATTTGAAAGATAGGACACCATAAAATGGCCAAATATTTGAATTATGGGAATTTCAAAATGAAAAGAGCAAATGAAAATGAATTGTTTAATAAAATAATAACTGGAGTCCTGGGGCAGTTCCAAGATAGCTGAATAGGAATAGCTCCAGTCTACAGCTCCCAACATGAGTGACACAGAAGATGGATGATTTCTGCATTTCCAACTGAGGTACCGGGTTCATCGCACTGGGGCTTGTCGGACAGTGGGTGCAGCCCACCGAGTGAGAGCCGAAGGAGGGTGAGGCATCGCCTCACCCGGGAAGCGCAAGGAGTCAGGGGATTCCCTTTCCTAGCCAAGGGAAGCGGTGACAGACAGCACCTGGAAAATCAGGTCACTCCCACCCTAATACTGGGCTTTTCCAATGGTCTTAGCAAATGGCACACCAGGAGATTTATATCCCTCTGCATATTTAAATGTCCCTCTCTGACAGTTTGGAAGACAGTAGTAGTTCTCCCAGCATGGAGTTTGAGATCTGACAACGGACAGACTGCCTCCTCAAGTGGGTCCCTGATGCCTGAGATGCCTAACTGGGAGGCACCCAGAAGTAGGGGCAGAATGACACCTCAAACGGCCAGGCACCCCTCTGAGCTGAAGTTTCCAGAGGAACGATCAGGCAGCAACATTTGCTGTTCAGCAATATTTGATGTACCGCAGCTCTGCTGCAGATACCCAGCCAAACAGGGTCTGGAGTGGACCTCCAGCAAACTCCAACAGACCTGCAGCTGAGGGTACTGACTGTTAGAAGGAAAACTAACAAACAGAAAGGAAATCCACACCAAAACCCCATATGTACGTCACAATCATCAAAGACCAAAGGTAGATAAAACCATAAAGATGGGGAAAAAACAGAGCAGGAAAGCTGAAAATTCTAAAAATCAGAGTGCCTCTCCCCCTCCAAAGGAACGCAGCCCCCACCACCTATGGAACAAAGCTGGATGGAGAATGACTTTGATGAGTTGAGAGAAGAAGGTTTCAGATAATCAAACCTCTCCGAGCTAAAGGAAGAAGTTTGGACCCAACGCAAAGAAGCTAAAAACCTTGAAAAAAGATTAGACGAATTGCTAACTAGAATAACCAGTGTAGAGAAGTCCTTAAACGACCTGATGGAGCTGAAAACCATGGCACGAGAACTACATAATGAATGCACAAGCTTCAGTAGCTGATTTGATCAACTGGAAGAAAGAGGATCAGTGATTGAAGATCAAATGAATGAAAAGAAGTGAGAAGTTTACAGAAAAAAGAGTAAAAAGAAATGAACAAAGCTCCAAGAAATATGAGACTATGTGAAAAGACCAAATCTATGTCTGATTGGTGTACCTGAAAGTGACAGGGAGAATGGAACAAGTTGGAAACTACTCTGCAGGATATTATCCAGGAGAACTTCCCTTATCTAGCAAGGCAGGCCAACATTCAAATTCAGGAAATACAGAGAACACCACAAAGATACTCCTTGAGAAGAGCAACTCCAAGACACATAACAGTCAGATTCACAAAAGTTGAAATGAAGGAAAAAATGTTTAGAGGAGCCAGAGAGAAAGGTCGGGTTACCCACAAAAGGAAGCCCATTAGACTAACAGTGGATCTCTCAGCAGAAATTCCACAAGCCAGAAGAGAGAGGGGGCCAATATTCAACATTCTTAAAGAAAAGAATTTTCAACCCAGAATTTCATATCCACCCAAAATAAGGTTCATAAGTGAAGGAGAAATAAAATACTTTACAGACACACAAATTCTGAGAGATTTTGTCACCACCAGGCCTGCCCTAAAAGAGCTCCTGAAGGAAGCACTAAACATGGAAAGGAACAACCGGTACCAGCCACTGCAAAAACATGCCAAATTGTAAAGACCATCGATGCTAGGAAGGAACAGCATCAACCAATAGGCAAAATGACCAGCTAACATCATAATGACAGGATCAAATTCACACATAACAATATTAACCTTAAATGTAAATGGGCTAAATGCTCCAATTAAAAGACACAGACTGGCAAATTGGATAGAGTCAAGACCCGTCAGGGTGCTGTATTCAGGAGACCCATCTCATGTGCAGAGACACATAGGATCAAAATAAAGGGATAGAGGGAGACCTACCAAGCAAATGGAAAACAAAAAAAGGCAGGGTTGCAATCCTAGTCTCGGATAAAACAGACTTTAAACCAACAAAGATCAAAAGAGACAAAGACAGCCATTACATGATGGTAAAGGGATCAATTCAACAAGAAGAGCTAACTATCCTAAATATATATGCACCCAATACAGGAGCACCCAGATTCATAAAGCAAGTCCTTAGAGACCTACAAAGAGACTTAGACTCCCACACAATAATAATGGGAGACTTTAACACCCCACTGTCAACATTAGACAGGTCAATGAGACAGAAAGTTAACAAGGATATCCAGGAACTGAACTCAGCTTTGCAACAAGCAGACCTAATAGACATCTACAGAACTCTCCAGCCCAAATCAACACAATATACATTCTTCTCAGCACCTCATCACACTTATTCCAAAATTGACCACATAGTTGGAAGTAAAGCACTCCTCAGCAAAGGTAAAAGAACAGAAATTATAACAAACTGTCTCGCAGACCACAGTGCAATCAAACTAGAACTCAGGATTAAGAAACTTACTCAAAACTGCACAACTACATGGAAACTGAACAACCTGCTCCGGAATTACCACTGGGTACATAATAAAATGAAGGCAGAAATAAAGATGTTCTTTGAACCCAATGAGAACAAAGACACAACATACCAGAATCACTGGGAAACATTTAAAGCAGTGTGTAGAGGGAAATTTATAGCACTAAATGCCCACAAGAGAAAGCAGGAAAGATTGAAAATTGACACCGTAACATCACAATTAAAAGAACTAGAGAAGCAAGAACAAACACATTCAAAAGCTGGCAGAGAGCAAGAAATAACTAAGATCAGAGCAGAAGTGGAGGAGATAGAGACACAAAAAATCCTTCAAAAAATCAATGAATCCAGGAGCTGGTTTTCTGAAAAGATCAACAAAATTGATAGACTGCTAACAAGACGAATAAAGAAGAAAAGAGAGAAGAACCAAATAGACGCAACAAAAAATGACAAAGGGGATATCACCACTGATCCCACAGAAATAAACTACCATCAGAGAATACCATAAAAACCTCTACGCAAATAAACTAGAAAATCTAGAAGAAATGGATAAATTCCTCGACACATACATCCTCCCAAGACTAAACCAGGAAGAAGTTGAATCTCTGAATAAACCAATAACAGGCTCTGAAATTGAGGCAATAATTAAATAGCTTACCAACCAAAAGAAGTCCAGGATGAGACGGATTCACAGCCGAATTCTACCAGAGGTATAAGGTGCTGGTACCATTCCTTCTGAAACTATTCCAATCAATAGAAAAAGAGGGAATCCTCCGTATCTCGTATTACGAGAACAGCATCATCCTGATACCAAAGCCTGACAAAGACAAACCAAAAAAACGAATTTTAGACCAATATCCCTGATGAACATTAATCCAAAAATCCTCAGTAAAATACTGGAAAACCGAATGCAGCCGCACATCAAAAAGCTTATCCACCATGATCAAGTGGGCTTCATCCCTGGGATGCAAGGCTGGTTCAACATATGCAAATCAATAAACATAATCCAGCATATAAACAGAACCAAAGACAAAAACCACATGAGTATCTCAATAGATGCAGAAAAGGCCTTTAACAAAATTCAACAGCCCTTCATGCTAAAAACTCTCAGTAAATTAGGTATTGATGGGATGCATCTCAAATAACAGCTATTTATGAAAACCCACAGCCAATATTATACTGAATGGACAAAAACTGGAAGCATTCCCTTTGAAAACTGGCACAAGACAGGGATGCCCTCTCTCACCCCTCCTATTCAACATAGTGTTGGAAGTTCTGGCAAGGGCAATCAGGCAGGAGAAAGAAATAAAGGTATCCAATTAGGGAAAAAGGAAGTCAAATTGTCCCTGTTTGCAGATGACATGATTGTATAGTTAGAAAACCCCATTGTCTCAGCCCAAAATCTCCTTAAGCTAATAAGCAACTTCAGCAAAGTCTCAGGATACAAAATCAATGTGCAAAAATCACAAGCATTTTTATACACCAACAACAGACAAGCAGAGCCAAATCATGAGTGCACTCACATTTACAATTGCTTCAAAGAGAATAAAATACCTAGGAATCCAACTTACAAGGGATGTGAAGGACCTCTTCAAGGAGAACTACAAACCACTGCTCAAGGAAATAAAAGAGGATAGAAACAAATGGAAGAACATTCCATGCTCATGGGTAGGAAGAATCAATATCATGAAAATGGCCATACTGCCCAAGGTAATTTATACATTCAATGTCATCCCCATCAAGCTGCCAATGACTTTCTTCATAGAATTGGAAAAAACTACTTTAAAGTTCATATGGAACCAAAAAAGAGCCCACATTTCCAAGACAGTCCTAAGCCAAAAAAACAAAGCTGGAGGCATCATGCTACCTGATTTCAAACTATACTACAAGCTGCAATAACCAAAACAGCATGGTACTGTTACCAAAACAGAGATATAGACCAATGGAACAGAACAGAGCCCTCAGAAGTAACACTGCACATCTACAACCATCTGATCTTTGACAAACCTGACAAAAACAAGCAATGGGAAAAGGATTCCCTATTTAATAAATAGTGCTGGGAAAACTGGCTAGCCACATGTAGGAAGATGAAACTGGATCCCTTCCTTACACCTTACACAAAAATTAATTCAAGATGGATTAAAGACTTAAATGTTAGACCTAAAACCATAAAAACCCTAGAAGAAAACTTAGGCAATACCATTCAGGAAATAGGCATGGTCAAGGACTTCACGTCTAGAACACCAAAAGCAATAGCAACAAAAGCCAAAATTGACAAATGGGATCTAATTAAACTAAACAGCTTCTGCACAACAAAAGAAACTACCATCAGAGTGAACAGGAAACCTACAGAATGGGAGAAAATTTTTGCAACCTACTCATCTGACAAAGGGCTAATATCCAGAATCTACAAAGAACTCAAACAAATTTACGAGAAAAAAACAAACAACCCCATCAAAAAGTAGGTGAATGATATGAACAGACACTTCTCAAAAGAAGACATTTATGTAGCCAAGAGACACATGAAAAAATGCTCATCATCACTGGCCATCAGAGAAATGCAAATCAAAACCACAATTAGATACCATCTCATGCCAGTTAGAATGGAAATCATTAAAAAGTCAGGAAACAACAGGTGCTGGAGAGGATGTGGAGAAATAGGAACACTTTTACACTGTTGGTGGGACTGTAAACTAGTTCAACCATTGTGGAAGTCAGTGTGGTGATTCCTCAGGGATCTAGAACTAGAAATATCATTTGACCCAGCCATCCCATTACTGGGTGTATACCCAAAGGATTATAAATCATGCTGCTATAAAGACACATGTACACGTATGTTTATTGCAGCACTATTCACAATAGCAAAGAATTGGAACCAACCCAAAGGTCCAACAATGATAGACTGGATTAAGAAAATGTGGCACAAATACACCATGGAATACCATGCAGCCATAAAAAAGGACGAGTTCATGTCTTTTGTAGGGACATGGATGAAGCTGGAAACCATCATTCTCAGCAAACTATCGAAGGACAAAAAACCAAGCATGGTATGTTCTCACTTACAGGTGGGAATTGAACAATGAGAACCCTTGGACACAGGAAGGGGAACATCACACACTGGGGCCTGTCGTGGGTTGGGGGATGAGGGAGGGAAAGCATTAGGAGATATACCTAATGCTAAATGACGAGTTAATGGGTGCAGCACACCAGCATGGCACATGTATACATATGTAACAAATCTGCACGTTGTGCACACGTACCCTAGAACTTAAAGTATAAATAAAATAATTAACTAATTAATTAAAAAATAAAAATAAAATAAAATAATAGCTAACAACTTCAAAGTCTTGCAAGAGACACAGGTCTCCAGATACAGGAAGCTCAAAAATCCCCAAATAGATTAAACTTAAAAAATGTTTTCATCAAAGTACAATATATCCAAACTATCAAAAGTCAAAGACAAAGAGAGAATTCCAAAAAAATAAAAGAGAAAACCATCAGGTCACATATAATCCCCATCAGGGCCAGGCATGGTGGCTCATGCCTATAATCCCAGTACTTTAGGAGGCCAAGGCAGGCAGATCACTTGAGGTCTGGAGATCAAGACGAGCCTTGCCAACATAGTGAAACCCCATCTCTACAAAAGTGCAAAAATTAGCTTGGTGTGGTGGTGGGCACCTGTGATCCCAGCTACTCAGGAGGCTGAGGCAGGAGAATCACTTGAACCCAGGAGGCAGAGGTTGCAGTGAGCCAACATTGTGCCAGTGCACTCCAGGCTGGGCAACAGAATGAAACTCCATCCAAAAAAAAAAAGAGAGAGAGAGAGAGAATCCTCATCAGACTAACTAGGTTTCTTTGCAGAAACCCTATAGGCCAGGGGATAATGGTATGGTATATTGAAAGTGCTAAAAGGAAAAAAACTGCCAGCCAGGAATACATAGCAATGTTACCCTTCAATAATGAAGGAGAGATAAAGTCTTTCCCAGAAAAGCAAAAACTAAGGAAATTCATCAACATTAGATTAATCCTACAAAAAATGCTTAAGGGAGGCCTACACCTAGAAGTGAAAGGATGCCATCTGCCATCATTAAAATTCATTAAACTATAAAACTCATTGACAAAGCAGATACAAACATAAGAAAGAGAAAGGAGTCAAATTTCATTACAAAGAAAACACCAAATTATAAGGTAACCAATAAAGGAGAAGAAAGGAACAAATGATGAAATAATCAACTAAATTACAAGAGTAAGTCCTCACCTATCAATAACAACTTTGAATATAAATGATTTAAATTCTCCAGTTTAAAGATATATACTAGCTGAATGAATTTCTTTTAGAAAGAACCAATTTTATGCCTCCTACAAGGAACTCACTTTACATGTAAAGACACACATAGACTGAAAATGAAGCAATGGGGGAAAAAATTCCATGCCAACAGAAACCAAAAGCATGAAGAAGTAGCTATAACTATATCAGGTAAAATAGACTTTAAGTTTTAAAAAACATAAAAAGAGACAAAGAAGATTACTATATCATGATAAAGGGACCAATTATGCAAGAGGATAAGACAACTGTAAATATATATGCACCCAATATCAGAGCACTCAGGAATAAAAAGTAAATATTATTAGAGCTAAAGAGAGAAATAGACCCTAATACAGTAATAGTTGGGGATTTAAACATCCCACTTTCAGCATTGGACAGATCATCTACACAGAAAATCAATAAAGAAACATGATATTTCATCTGCAATATAGAACAAATGGACCTAATAGATATGTACAGAACATTTTGAAATTACATCAACTTCTTCTTAGACAACAATGGAATAAAATTAGAAAAACAAGAGGGAGGCTGGATGCGGTGGCTCATGTCTGTAATCCCAGAACTTTGGGAGGCCAAGACAAGCAGATCACCTGAGGTCAGGAGTTCGAGACCAGCCTGACCAACATGAAGAAACACTGTCTCTACTAAAAATACAAAATTAGCCAGGCGTGGTGGCACATGCCTGTAATCCCAGCTACTCGGGAGGCTGAGGCAGGAGAATCACATGAACCCAGGAGGCAGAGGTTGCAGTGAGCTGAGATCATGCCATTGCACTCTAGCCTGGGCAACAGGAGTGAAACTCCAGCTCAAAAAAGAAAAAAAAAAGGAAAGTAAAACAAGAGGAACTTTGGAAACTAAAAATACATGAAAATTAAACAACATGTTCTTAAATGACCATTGGTTGAATGAAAAATTTAAGAAAATAAATTTAAAAATTTTTTGAAACAAGGAAAATAAAAATGCAACACACAAAAATCTACAGAATACAGCAAAAGTAGTGCTAAGAGAAAAGTTTATTGCAATAAGCACCTACATCAGGCTGGGCACAGTGGCTCACATTTATAATCCCAGCACTTTGGGAGGCCAAGGCAGGAGGATCGTTTGAACTCAGAAGTTAAAAACCAGCCTGGGCAACATAGCAAGACCCTGTCTCTAAAAAAAAAAAAAAAAAAATTAATAAGCCAGGTGTGGTGACATGTGCCTGTAGTCCCAGCTACTCGGGAGGCTGAGGTGGCAGAATGGCTTGAGCCTGGGTGACTGAGACTGCAGTGAGCCACGATAGCACCACTGCACTCTAGCCTGGGAGACAGAGCAGGATCCTATCTCAAAAAATAAAAAATAAAAATAAACAAATGCCTGCATCAAAAAAGTAGACAAATTTCAAATAAAAAACAAAGATGTATATCAAAAAATTAGAAAAACAAGAACAAACTAAACCCAAAATTAGTAGAAAAAAATAATGAAGATCAGGGAAGAACTACAAGAAATGGAGACTATAAATCAATAAAAGGATCAATGAACTAAGCTGCTTTTTTGAAGAGATAAACAAAATAGATTAAAAATTAGATAGATTAACCAAGCAAAAAAAGACCCAAATAAATAAAATCAGAAATGAAAAAGGAGATATTACAGCTGATACCACAGAAATAGAATAAAAAAATCATTAGACTAATATAAACTATACACTAATAAGTCGGAGAAACTAAAGAAAATGGATAAATTCTTAGACACACACAACTTACCAAGATTAATTCAGGAATAAATAGAAAACCTGAAAAAAACAATAATGAGTGATGGGATTGAATCAGGAATAAAAAGGCTTCCAAAAATCAAAAGGCTAGGCCTGGATGGCTTTACTACTAAATTTTACCAAACTTATGAAGGAGAATTAATATCAATTCTTCTCAAACTATCCCAAAAAATTGAAAAAGAGAGATTTCTTCCTAACTCATTCTATAAGGTTATCATTATCATGATGTCAAAACAAACAAGGACACAACAACAGAAGGAAAACTGAAAACTGCAGGCCAATATCCCTGACGAACATCAATGCAAACATTCTCCACAAAATACTAGGAAAGGAAATTTACAACACATCAAAAATATAATAGACAATGAGGAAGTGGGATTTATCTAAGAGATACAGGAATGGTTCAACATATACAAATCAATAAATATGATACATCACATTTACAGAATCAAGTACAAAAACGGAATGATAATCTCAATATACACAGAAATTTATTTGATAAAATTCAACATCACTTCATTATTAAAACTCTCAACAAATTAGGCATGGGAGGAATATACCTCACATAACGAAGGCCATATATAACAAAGCCACCATCACATATAACATCATAATGAATGGGGGGAAAGCTGAAAGCCTTTTCTGAGAACTAAAATAAGATAAGGATGCCACTCTCACTGCTCTTATTCAATACAGTACTACAGGTACTAGCCAGAGGAATCAGGCAAGAGAAAACAATGAAAAGCATTTAAATTGTTCCTCCTTGCAGATGACATGACCTTATATAGAGAAAAACCAAAAGACTCCACCAAAAAACTACTAGAAATAATAAACTAATTTGGTAACACTGCAAGAGACAAAATAAATATATAAAAATCAACAGCATTTATATACTAATAACAAAGTTGCTGAAAAAGAAATCAAGAAAGCAATCCCATTTACCATTGTTACAAAAGATAAGACACCTAGGAATAAATTCAACCAAGGAAGTGAAAGACCTTTACAATAAAAACTACAAAACACTTATAAAAGAAATTATAGAAAGATGGCCAAATAGGAACACTCCAGTCTGCAGCTCCCAGCAAGACCAACGCAGAAGGTGAGTGATTTCTGCATCTCCAACTGAGGTACCCTTTTCATCTCACTGGGACTGGTTAGGCAGTGGGTGCAGCTCATGGAGGGAAAGCAGAAGCAGCTTGTCACCTCACCAAGGAAGTGCAAGGAGTAAGGAGCCTCCCTTTCCCAGCCAAGGGAAGCCATGAGGGACTGTGCTATCCAGCCCAGATACTACGCTTTTCTCAGTTTTTGCAATCTGCAGACCAGGAGATTCCCTCGTGAGCCTACACCACCAGGGCCCTGGGTTTCAAGCACAAAACTGGGCAGCTGTTCGGGCAGACACCGAGCTAGCTGCCAGAGATTTTTTTCATACCCCAGTGGAGCCTGGAACCCCAGCGAGACAGAACCGGTCACTCCCCGGGAAAGGGGGCTGAAGCCAGGGAGCAAAATGGTCTCACTCAGAGGGTCCCACACTCACGGAGCCCAGCAAGTTAGGAACCACTGGCTTGAAATTCTCGATGCTAGCACAGCAGTCTGAAGTAGACCTGGGACTATAGAGCTTGGTTGGGGGAGGGTCATCCACCATTACCAAGGCTTGAGTAGGCGGTATTCCCCTGAAAGCATGAAGGAGGCCTGGAAGTTTCGACTGGGCAGAACCCAACACAGTGCGGCAAAGTGACTGTGGCCACACTGCCTCTCTAGGTTCCTCTTCACTGAGCAGTGTATCTCTGAAAGAAAGGCATCAGCCCTGTCAGGGGCTTATAGATAAAACTCCCATCTCCCTGGGACAGAGAACTTGGGGGAAGGGGTGGCTGTGGGCTCTGCTTCAGTGGACTTAAATGTTCCTGCCTGTCAGCTCTGAATAGAGCAGAGGTTGCTGACAAGGTTCTCCCAGCACAGCACTCAAACTCTGATAAGGGACAGACTGCCTCCTCAAGTGGGTTCCTGACCCAGTGTCTATTGACTGGGAAAGAATTCCCAACAGGGGTTGACAGACGCCTCATACAGGAGAGCTCTGGCAGGCATCAGTCCAGTGCCCCTCTAGGATAAAACTTCCAGAGGAAGGAGCAGACAGCAATATTTGCTGTTCTGCAGCCACCGCTGGTAATACCAGGCAAATAGGGTCTGAAACCAATGAGAACAAAGAGAAAAAGCACCAGAATTGCTGGGACACAGCTAAAGCAGCTTTTAGAGGGAAATTTATAGCACTAAACGCCCATATCAGAAAGCAGGAAAGATCTAAAGTTGACACCCTAATATCACAATTAAAAGAACTAGAGAAGCAAGAGTAAACAAATTCAAAAGCTAGCAGGAGACAAAAAAATAACTAAGATCAGAGCAGAACTGAAGGAGATAGAGACACAAAACATCCTTCAAACAAATCAATGAATCCAGGAGCTGGTTTTTTGAAAAGATCAACAAAATAGATAGACTGCTAACCAGACTAATAAAGAAGAAAAGAGAGAAGAATCAAATAGACACAATAAAAAATGATAAAGGGGATATCATTACTAATCTCACAGAAATACAAACTACCATCAGAGAATGCCATAAAAACCTCTCTGTAAATAAACTAAAAAATCTAGAAGAAATGGATAAATTCCTGAACATATACACCCTCCCAAGACTAAACCAGGAAAAAGTCGAATCCCTGAAGACACCAATGACAAGTTCTGAAATTGAAGCAGTAATTAATAGCCTGCCAACCAAAAAAGCCCAGGAACAGGCCAATTCACAGCCAAATTCTACCAGAGGTACAAAGAGGAGCTGGTACCATTCCTTCTGAAACTATTCCAAACAATAGAAAAAGAGGAGTATCTGTGTGAAAATCCTCAATAAAATACTGCCAAACGGAATCCAGCACCACATCAAAAAGCTTATTCACCATAATCAATGCCACTCCATCCCTGGGATGCAAGGCTGGTTCAACATAGGCAAAGCAATAAAGGTAATCCATCAGGACCAATGACAAAAAAAAAAACCACATGTTTATCTCACTAGATGCAGAAAAGACCTTTGATAAAATTCAACATCCCTTCATGCTAGAAACTCTCAATAAACTAGGTATTGATAGAACATATCTCAAAACACTAAGAGCTATTTATGAAAAACCCATAGCCAATATCATACTGAATGGACAAAAGCTGGAAGCATTCCCTAAGAAAAACCCATAGCCAATATCATACTGAATGGACAAAAGCTGGAAGCATTCCCTATGAAAAACCAGCACAAGACAAAAATCCCCTCTCTCACCACTCCTATTCAACATAGAATTGGAAGTTCCGGCCAGGGCAATCGGGCAAGAGAAAAAATAAAGGGTATTCAGATAGGAAGAGAGGAAGTAAAATCGTGTCTGCTTGCAGACGACATAATTGTATATTTAGAAAACCCCATCATCTCAGCCCAAAGACTCCTACAGCTGACAAACAACCTCAGCAAAGTCTCAGGATACAAAATCAGTGTGCAAAAATCACAAGCATTCCTATACACCAACAATAGACAAGCAGAGAGCCAAATCATGAGTGAACTCCCGTTCACAATTGCCACAAAGATAATAAAATACTTAGGAATAAAACTTACAAGGGTTGTGAAGGACCTCTTCAAGGCGAACTACAAGTCACTGCTCGAGGAAATAAGAGAGGACACAAACCAATTGAAGAACATTCCAAGCTCATGGATAGGAAGAATCAATTTTGTGAAAGTGGCCATATTGCCCAAAGTAATTTATAGGTTCAATCTTATTCCCATCAATGTATTATTGACTTTCTTCACAGAATTTTTTTAAAAAACTACTTTAAAACAGACAACTGAAACTGGGCCCCTTCCTTACACCTTATACAAAAATTAATTCAAGATGGATTAAAGACTTAAATGTAAATCGTAAAACTATAAAACCCTAGAAGAAAACCTAGGCAATAACATTCAGGACATATGAATGGGCAAAGACTTCATGACTAAAACACCAAAAGCAATGGCAACAAAAGCCAAAATTGACAAATGGGATCTAATTAAACTAAAGAGCTTCTGGAGAGCAAAAGTGAACATCAGAGTGAACATGCAACCTACAGAATGGGCAAAAAATTTTGCAATCTATCCAATTGACAAAGATCTAATATCCAGAATCTACAAGGAACTTAAGCAAATTTACCAGAAAAATCAAACAACCCTATTAAAAAGTGGGCAAAGGATATGAACAGACACTTTTCAAAAAAAAGACATTTATGTGGCCAGCAAACATATGAAAAAAAGCTCATCATCACTGATCATTAGAGAAATGCAAATCAAAACCACAATGAGATACAATCTCATGCCAGTTAGAACGGTGATCATTAACAAATCAGGAAACAACAGATGCTGGAGAGGATGTGGAGAAATAGGAACGTTTTTACACTGTTGGTGGAAGTGTAAATTAGTTCAACCATTGTGGAAGACAGTGTGGAGATTCCTCAAGGATCTAGAACCAGAAATACCATTTGACCCAGCAATCCCATCACTGCATATGTACCCAAAGGATTATAAATCATTCTACTATAAAGACTCATGCACACATATGCTTATTGCAACACTATTTACAACAGCAAAGACTTGGAACCAGCCCAAATGTCAATCAGTGATAGACTGGATAAAGAAAATGTGGCACATATACACCATGGAATACTATGCAGCCATAAAAAAGAATTAGTTCAAGGCTTTGCAGGGACTTGGATGAAGCTGTTAACTATCATCCTCAGCAAACTAACACCGGAACAGACAACCAAACACTGCAAGTTCTCACTCGTAAGTGGGAGATTAAGATAGAGAACATATGGACACAGGGAGGGAAACATCACACACTGGGGCCTGTTGAGGGGTGGGGGAAAAGAGGAGGGAGAGCGTTAGGACAAATACCTAATGCGTGCAGGGTTTAAATCCTAGATAACAGGTTGATAGTTGCAGCAAACCACCATGGCACATGTATACTTCTGTAACAAACCTGCACATTCAGCACATGTATCCCAGAACTTAAAGTAAAATTAAAAAGAATAGAAATTATAGAGGAAGCTAAACAAATGGAAAGACATCTCATGCTCATGGATTAGAATTAATATTGTTTAAATTCCCATACTATCCAGGGCAATCTCTAGATTCATTACAACCCCTATCAAAATACCAATGGCAATCTTCACAGAAATAGAAAAAACAATTTAAATCTGTATGGAACCAAGAAAGATCCCAAATAGCCAAACCAATTCTGAGCAACAAAGAAGAAAGCGGAACAGGAACAGCTCCAGTCTAGAGCTCCCAGCGTGAGGGATGCGGAAGACGGGTGATTTCTGCATTTCCGTCTGAGGAACTGGGTTCATCTCACTGGGCAATGCCAGAGAGTGGGTGTGGGACAGTGGGTGCAGTGCACTGTGCGTGAGCCAAAGCAGGGTGAGGCATTGCCTCACTCGGGAAGTGCAAGGGGCCAGGAAATTACCTTTCCTAGTCAAAGAAAGGGGTGACAGACGGCACCTGGAAAATCGGGTCACTCCTACCTTAATATTGCACTTTTCCAATGGGCTTATCAAACAGCACACCAGGAGATTATATCCCACACATGGCTTGGAGGGTCCCATGCCCACGTAGCCTCACTCATTGCTAGCACAGCAGTCTGAGATCCAACTGCATGGCAGCAGCGAGGCTGAGGGAGGGGCGCCCGCCATTGCTCAGGCTTGAGTAGGTAAACAAAGCAGCCGGGAAGCTCCAACTGGGTAGAGCCCACCACAGCTCAAGAAGGCCTGCCTGCCTCTGTAGGCTCCACCTCTGGGGGCAGGGCACAGACAAACAAAAGACAGCAATAACCTCTGCAGACTTAAATGTCCCTGTCTGACAGCATTGAAGAGAGTAGTGGTTCTCCCAGCACACAGCTTGAGATCTGAGAATTGGCAAACTGCCTCCTCAAGTGGGTCCATGACCCCCAAGTAGCCTAACTGGGAGGCACCCCTCAGTATGGGTGGACTCACACCTCACATGGCCAGGTACGCCCCTGAGACAAAACTTCCAGAGGAAGAATCAGGCAGCAGCATTTGCGGTTCACCAATATCCGTTGTTCTGCAGCCACCGCTGCTGATTCCCAGGCAAACAGGGCCTGAAGTGGACCTCCAGCAAACTCCAACAGACCTGCAGCTGAGGGTCCTCACTGTTAGAAGGAAAACTAACAAACAGAAAGGACATCCAAACCAAACGCCCATTTGTACACCACCATAATCAAAGACCAAAGGTAGACAAAACAATAAAGATGGTGAAAAAACAGAGCAGAAAAACCAGAAACTCTAAAAATCAGAGTGCCTCTTCTGCTCCAAAGGAACGCAGCTCCTCACCAGCAATGGAACAAAGCTGGATGGAGAATGACTTTGATGAGTTGAGAGAGGAAGGCTTCAGAAGATCAAACTGCTCTGAGCTAAAGGAGGAAGTTCGAACCAATGGCAAAGAAGTTAAAAATTTTGAAAAAAATTTAGACGAATGGATAACTAGAATAACCAATGCAGAGAAGTCCTTAAAGGACCTGATGGAACTGAAAACCATGGCATGAGAACCACGTGACAAATACACAAGCCTCAGTAACCGATGAGATCAACTGGAAGAAAGGGTATCAATGATGGAAGAAGAAATAAATGAAATAAAGCATGAAGAGAAGTTTAGAGAAAAAAGAATAAAAAGAAACGAACAAAGCCTCCAAGAAATATGGGACTATGTGAAAAGACCAAATCTATGTCTGATTGGTATACCTCAAAGTGACGGGGAGAATGGAACCAAGTTGGAAAACACTCTGCAGGATATTATCCAGGAGAACTTCCCCAATCTATCAAGGCAGGGCAACATTCAAATTCAGGAAATACAGAGAATGCCACCAAGATACTCCTTGAGAAGAGCAACACCAAGACACATACTGTCAGATTCACCAAAGTTGAAATGAAGGAAAAAATGTTAAGGACAGCCAGAGAGAAAAGTCAGGTTACCCACAAAGGGAAGCCCATCAAACTAACACCTGATCTCTCGGCAGAAACTCTACAGGCCAGAAGAGAGTGGGGGCCAATATTCAACATTTGTAAAGAAAAGAATTTTCAATCCAGAATTTCATATCCAGCCAAACTAAGCTTCATAAGTGAAGGAGAAATCAAATACTTTACAGACAAGCAAATGCTGAGAGATTTTGTCACCACCAGGCTTGCCCTAAAAGAGCTCCTGAAGGAAGCACTAAACATGGAAAGGTACAACCAGTACCAGCCACTGCAAAAACAAGCCAAATGGTAAAGACCATCAATGCTAGGAAGAAACAGCATCAACCAACGAGCAAAATAACCAGCTAACATCATAATGACAGGATCAAATTCATACATAACAATATTAACCTTAAATGTAAATTGGCTAAATGCTCCAATTAAAAGGCATAGTCTGGCAAATTGGATAAAGAGTCAAGACCCATCAGTGTGCTGTATTCAGGAAACCCATCTCACATGCAGAGACACATATAAGCTCGAAATAAAGGGATGGAGGAAGATTTACCAAGCAAATGGAAAACAAAAAAGGCAGGGGTTGCAATCCTAGTCTCGGATAAAACAGACTTTAAAACAACAAAGATCAAAAGAGACAAAGAAGGCCATTACAAAATGGTAAAGGGATCAATTCAACAAGAAGAACTAACTATCCTAAATATATATGCACCCAACACAGGAGCACACAGATTCATAAAGCAAGTCCTGAGTGACCTACAAAGAGACTTAGACTCCCACACAAAAATAATGGGAGATTTTAACACCCCACTGTCAACATTAGACAGATCAATGAGACAGAAAGTTAACAAGGATATCCAGGAATTGAACTCAGTGCTACGACAAGTGGACCTAATAGACATCTACAGAATTCTCCACCCCAAATCAACAGAATATACATTCTTTTCAGCATCACACCACACCTATTCCAAAATTGACCACATAGTTGGAAGTAAGGCACTCCTCAGCAAAGGTAAAAGAACAGAAATTATAACAAACTGTCTCTCAGACCACGGTGCAATCAAACTGTAACTCAGGATTAAGAAACTCATTCAAAACCACTAAACTACATGGAAAGTGAACAACCTGCTCCTGAATGACTACTGGGTACACAATGAAATGAAGGCAGAAATAAAGACGTTCTTTGAAACCAACAAGAACAAAGACACAACATACCAGAATCTCTGGGGCACATTCAAAGCAGTGTGTAGAGGGAAATTTATAGCACTAAATGCCCACAAGAGAAAGAAGGAAAGATCTAAAATTGACACCCTAACATCACAATTAAAAGAACTAGAGAAACAAAAGCAAACACATTCAAAAGCTAGCAGAAGGCGTGAAATAACTAAGATCAGAACAGAACTGAAGGAAATAGAGACACAAAAAACCCTTCAAAAAATCAATGAATCCAGGAGCCGGTTTTTTGAAAGGATCAACAAAATTGATAGACTGCTACCAAGACTAATAAAGAAGAAAAGAGAGAAGAATCAAATAGGTGCAATAAAAAATGACAAAGGGAATATCACCACCGATCCCACAGAAATACAAACTACCATCACAGAATACTATAAACACCTCTATGCAAATAAACTAGAAAATCTAGAAGAAATGGATAAATTCCTTGACACATACATCGTCCCAAGACTAAACGAAGAAGAAATTGAATCTCTGAATAGACCAATAACAGGCTCTGAAGTTGAGGCAATAAATAATAGCTTACCAACCAAAAAAAGTCCAGGACCAGATGGATTCAGAGCTGAATTCTACCAGAGGTACAAGGAGGAGCTGGTACCATTCCTTCTGAAACTATTCCAATCAATAGAAAAAGAGGGAATCCTCCCTAATTCATTTTATGAGGCCAGCATCATCCTGATACCAAAGCCTGGCAGAGACACAACAAAAAAAAAGAATTTTAGACCAATATCCCTGATGAACATTGATGCAAAATTCTCAATAAAATACTGTCAAACCGAATCAAGCAACCCATCAAAAAGCTTATCCACCATGATCAAGTGGGCTTCATCCCTGGGATGCAAGGCTGGTTCAACATACACAAATCAGTAAATGTAATCCAGCATATAAACAGAACCAAAAACAAAAACCACATGATTATCTCAATAGATGCAGAAAAGGCCTTTGACAAAATTCAACAACCCTTCATGCTAAAAACTCTCAGTAAATTAGGTATTGATGGGATGTATCTCAAAATAAGAAGAGCTATCTATGACAAACCCAGAGCCAATATCACACTGAATGGTCAGAAACTGGAAGCATTCCCTTTGAAAACTGGCAGAAGACGGGGATGCCCTCTCTCACCACTCCTATTCAACATAGTGTTGGAAGTTCTGCCAAGGGCAATCAGGCAGGAGAAGGAAATAAAGGGCATTCAGTTATGAAATAAGGAAGTCAAATTGTCCCTGTTTGCAGAAGACATGATTGTATATCCAGAAAACCCCATCGTCTCAGCCCAAAATCTCCTTAAGCTGATAAGCAACTTCAGCAAAGTCTCAGGATACAAAATCTATGTGCAAAAATCACAAGCATTCCTATACACCAATAACAGATAAACAGAGAGCCAAATCATGAGTGAACTCTCATTTGCAATTGCTTCAAAGAGAATAAAATACCTAGGAATCCAACTTACAAGGGATGTGAAGGACCTCTTCAAGGAGAACTATAAACCACTGCTCAATGAAATAAAAGAGGATACAAACAAATGGAAGAACATTCCATGCTCATGGGTAGGAAGAATCAATATTGTGAAAATGGCCATACTGCCCAAGGTAATTTACAGATTCAATGCCATCCCCATCAAGCTACCAATGACTTTCTTCACAGAATTGGAAAAAACTACTTTAAAGTTCATAAGGAACCAAAAAAGAGCCCGCATTGCCAAGTCAATCCTAAGCCAAAAGAACAAAGCTGGAGGCATCACCCTACCTGACTTCAAACTAGACTACAAGGCTACAGTAACCAAAACAGCACGATACTGGTACCAAAACAGATATATAGACCAATGAAACAGAACAGAGGCCTCAGAAATAATGCCACATATCTACAACTATCTAATATTTGACAAACCTGACAAAAACGAGAAATGAGGAAAGGATTCCCTATTTAATAAATGGTGCTGGGAAAACTGGCTAGCCATATGGAGAAAGCTGAAACCGGATCCCTTCCTTACACCTTATACAAAAATTAATTCAAGATGGATTAAAGACTTACATGTTAGACCTAAAACCATAAAACCCCCAGAAGAAAACCTAGGCAATACCACTCAGGACATAGGCATGGGAAAGGACTTCATGTCTAAAACACCAAAAGCAATGGCAACAAAAGACAAAATTGACAAATGGGATCTAATTAAACTAAAGAGCTTCTGCACAGCAAAAGAAACCACCATCAGAGTGAACAGGCAACCTACAGAATGGGAGAAAATTTTTGCAACCTACTCATCTGACAAAGAGCTAATATCCAGAATCTACAATGAACTCAAATTTACAAGAAAAAAAGAAAAACAAACAACCCCATCAAAAAGTAGGCAAACGATATGAGCAGACACTTCTCAAAAGAAGACGTTTATGCAGCCAAGAGACACATGAAAAAATGCTCATCATCACTGGCCATCAGAGAAATGCAAATCAAAACCACAATGAGATACCATTTCACACCAGTTAGAACGGTGATCATTAAAAAGTCAGGAAACAACAGGTGCTGGAGAGGATGTGGAGGAACAGAAACACTTTTACACTGTTGGTGGGACTGTAAACTAGTTCAACCATTGTGGAAGTCAGTGTGGCGATTCCTCAGGGATCTAGAACTAGAAATACCATTTGACCCAGCCATCCCATTACTGGGTATATACCCAAAGGATTATAAATTATGCTGCTATAAAGACATGCACACGTATGTTTATTGCAGCACTATTCACAATAGCAAAGACTTGGAACCAAGCCAAATGTCCAACAATGATAGACTGGATTAAGAAAATGTGGCACATATACACCATAGAATACTATGCAGCCATAAAAAATCATGAGTTCATGTCCTTTGTAGGGACATGGATGAAATTGGAAACCATCATTCTCAGCAAGGACAAAAAACCAAACACTGCATGTTCTCACTCATAGGTGGGAATTGAACATTGAGAACACATGGACACAGGAAGGGGAACATCACACACTGGGGCCTGCTGTGGGGTGGGAGGAGGGGGGAGGGATAGCATTAGGTGATATACCTAATGCTAAATGATGAGTTAATGGGTGCAGCACACCAACATGTCACATGTATACATATATAACAAACCTGCACGTTGTGCACATGTACCCTAAAACTTAAAGTATAATAATAATTTTAAAAAAAGAACAAAGCTGGAGGCATCACACTACTGGACTTAAAAATATACTAAAAAACACTAGTAATTAAAACAGCTTAATGCTGGTACAAAGACAGATGCACAGACTCATGTACCAGAATGCGGAACACAGAAATAATGCCATATGTTTACAGCCAACTAATTTTCAAAGGTGCCAAGAGCATACATTGGGGAAAGAACATTTTCTTCAATAAGTGGTGCTGAGAAAACTGTATATCCATATGCAAAATAATGAAACAAGACCACCATCTCTCGCCATTTACAAAAGTCAACCCAACATAAAGGCTTAAACATGAGGCCAGAAAGTAGAAAACTACTTTAAGAAGAAAATATAAGAGAAATGCTTCAGATAATTGGTCTAGGCAAAGATCTTATGCTAAGACTACAAAAGCACAGGGAACAAAAACAAAAATAGACAAATGGGACTATATTAAACTGAAAATCTTCTACACAGCAAAGAAAGCAATGAAATCAGTAAAGAGACAATCTCTTCTGAATGGGAGAAAAGAGTTGTAAACTATTCCTCTAAGAGGGGACTAATATCCAAAATACACAAGGAACTCAAATGACTCAACAGCAAATAAAAAAATTAATCCCATTAAAAAGTGGGCAAAGGATCTGAATACAGATTTGTCAAAAAGAAGATACATAAATGGCCAAAAAGCATGTGAAAAATGCTCAACATCACTAATCATCAGGGAAATGCAAATCAAAACCATATTGAGATATCATCTCACCCCAGTTAAAATAACTATTATCAAAAAGACAAAAGTATCAAATCCTAACAGGAATGCAGAAAAAGATCAACAGTTGTTCATTGTTCATGGGAACAGACAGTCGTACAGCCATTATGGAAAACAGCATGGAGGTTTCTCAAAAAAAACTAAAAATAGAACTAACATAAAACCCAGCAATTCCACTACTGGACATTTATCCAAAGGAAGGCAAATCAGTATAACAAGGGATACCTGCACCCCTGTGTTTAATGTAGCACTGTCTGTATTCAGCCATTAAAAAGAATAAAATCATATTAGTCGCAGCAACATAGACGGAACTGGAGGTCATTATGTTAAGGGAAATAATTCAGGGAAAGAAAGACAAACATCACGTAGAGATAGAGAGTAGAATGATGGTTCCGAAACATGGAAGGGTGTGGGGGGTAATAAAGATATGTTTCTTAATGGGTGAAAACATGCAGTTAGGTATAAGAAATAAGTTCTAGTGTTTGATAGGATAGTGGCATGACTATAGTTAACAATAATTTCTCTTTTTTTCAACTTTTATTTTAAGTTCAGGGGTACATGTGCAGGATGTGCAGGTTTGTTACATAAACGTGTGCCAAGGTGCTTTACTGCACAGGTCATCCCATCACCCAGGTATTAAGCCCAGCATCCATTAGCTTTTCTTCCTGATGCACTCCCCTCCAACCCCCCGAGGAGTCCCCAGTGTGTGTTGTCCCCCTCCCCATGTGTCCATGTGTTCTCATTGATCAGCTCCCACTTATAAGTAAGAACATGCAGTGTTTGGTTTTCTGTTCCTGCGTTACTTTGCTGAGAATAGTGGCTTCCATCTCCATCCATCTCCCTGCAAAGGACAAGATCTCATTCCTTTTTATGGCTGCATAGTGTGTATATGTACCATCTCGTATACATACCACATTTTCTTTATCCAGTCTATCATTGATCGGCATGTAGGTTGATTCCATGACTTTGCTATTGTAAATAGTGCTGCAGTGAACATATGCATGCATGTATCTTTATAATAGCGTGATTTATATTTTGGCTATATACCCAGTAATGGGATTGCTGGGTCAAATGGTATTTCTGCCTCTAGGTCTTTGAGGAATCACCACACTGTCTTCCACAATGGTTGAACACCAACAGAGTAAAAGTGTTCCTTTTCCTCCACAACCTTGCCAGTGTCTGTTGTTTTTTGACTTTTTAGTAATAGCCATTCTTCTTGGCATCAGATCATATCTCACTGTGGCTTTGATTTGCATTTGTCTAATGATCCGTCACGTGGAGCTTTTTTTCTTTTCATGTTTGTTGGCCACATGTGTGTCTTCTTTTGAGAAGTGTCTGTTCATGTTCTTTACCCACTTTTTAATAGGCTTGTTGTTGTTGATGTTGTTTTCTTGTAGATTTGTTTAAGCTCCTTCTAGATTCTGGATATTAGACCTTTGTCAGATGGATAGATTGCAAAAAATTTCTCCTATGTTGTAGGTTGTCTGTTCACTCTGATGATCATTTCTTTTGTTGCACAGAATCTCTTTAACTAGATCCCATTTGTCAATTTTGGCTTTTGTATCAATTGCTTTGGCATTTTTGTCATGAAATCTTTGCCCATGCCTACATCACGAATGATATTGCCTAGATTTTCTTCTAGGGTTGTTATAGTTTGGGGTTTTATATTTCAGTCTTTAATCCTTCTTGAGTTAAATTTTGTATATGATGTAAGGAAGGGTTCCAGTTTCAGTTTTCTGTATATGATGTAAGGAAGGGTTCCAGTTTTCAGTTTTCAGCTAGCTAGTGGCTAGCTGGTTCTCCCAGCACCATTTTAAATAGGAAATACTTTCCCCATTGCTCCTTTTGGTCAGGTTTGTCAAAGATCAGATGGTTGTAGGTGTGCAGTCTTATTTCTGGGTTCTCATTCTGTTCCATTGGTCTATGTGTCTGTTTTTGTACCAGTACCACTCTGTTTTGGTTACTGTAGCTTTGTAGCACAGTTTGAAGTCAGGTAGTGTGATGTCTCCAGTTTGTTCTTTTAGCTTAGGGTTCACTTGGCTATTTGGGATCTTTTTTAGTTCCATATAACTTTTAAAATAGTTTTTCTAATTCTGTGAAGAATGCCAATGGTATTTTAATGGGAATAGCATTGAATCAATAAATTACTTTGGGAAGCATGGTCATTTTCATGATATTGATACTTCCCATCCATGAGCATGAAATGTTTCTCCATCTGTTTGTATCCTCTCTGATTTCTCTGAGCAGTCAGTGGTTTGTAGTTCTCCTTGAAGAGGTCCTTCACTTCCTAGGTATTTTATTCTTTTTGTAGCAATTGTGAATGGAAATTCATTCATGATTTGGCTCTCTGCTTGCCTGTTGTTGGTGTATAGAATTGCTAGTGATTTTTGCACATTGATTTTATTTATTTATTTATTTATTTATTTATTTAATTTATTGAGACGGTGTCTCACTCTGATGCCCTGGCTGGAGTGCAGTAGCATAATCTTGACTTGCTCCAGCCTCCACCTCCTGGGTTCAAGCAATTCTCCTGCATTAGCCTTCTGAGTAGCTGGGATTACAGTTGCACACCACCACACCTGGCTAATTTTTGTATTTTTAGTAGAGATGGGGTTTCACCATGTTTGACAGGCTAGTCTTGAACTCCTCAGCCTCCCAAAGTGCTGAGATTACAGGTATGAGCCACCGTGCAGGTTGATTTTATATCCTGAGAATTTGCTGAAGTTGTTTATCAGCTTAAGAAGGTTTTGGGCTAAGTTGATGGGGTTTCCTAGATATAGAATCATGTTATCTTCAAACAAAGATAATTTGACATCCTCTCTTCCTATTTGAACACACTTTATTTCCTCCTCTTGCCTGATTTCCCTACCAGTATCTTGAAATAAACTCTGTTGAATAGGAGTGGTGAAAGAGGGCATCCTTGTCTTGTGCCAGTTTTCAAAGGGAATGCTTCCAGCTTTTGCCCATTCAGTATGATATTGGCTATGGGTTGGTCACATATGGCTCTTATTACTTTCAGGTATGTTCCTTCAATATCTAGCTTATTAAGAGTTTTAAACATTAAGGGATGTTAAATTTTATCAAAGACCTTTTCTGCATCTATTGAGATAATCATGTGGTATTTGTCTTTAGCTCTGCTTATGTGATGAATCACGTTTATTGATTTGCATATATTGAACCAACCTTGCATCCTGGGGATGAAGCCTACTTGATCGTGGTGGGTAAGCTTTTTGATGTGCAGCTGGATCTAGTTTTCCAGTATTTTTTTGAAGATTTTTGCATCAATGTTGATCAATGATATTGGTGTGAAGCTTTCTTTTTTTGTTGTATTTCTGTCAGGTTTTGGTATCAGGATAATGCTGGCCTCATAGAATGAGTTATGGACAAGTCCTTCCTCTTCAGTTTTTTGGAATAGTTTCAATAGAAATAGTACCAGCTCCTCTTTGTACCGCTGGTAGAATTTGTTTGTGAATCTGTCTGTTTCTGGGCTTTTCTTTTTTGTTAGGCTATTCGTTACTGCCTCAATTTCAGAACACATTATCAATCTATTCAGGGATTCAATTTCTTCCTAGTTCAGTCTTGGAGGGTGTGTTTGTCCAGGAAATTGTCCATTTATTCTAGATTTTCTAGTTTATGTGCATAAAGGTGTTTATAGTATTCTCTGTTGGTTTTTTGTATTTCTGGGGGTCAGTGGTGATATCCACCTTATCATTTCTGATTGTGTTTATTTGATTCTTCTCTTTTTTCTTATTAGCCTAGCTAGGGGTCCATCTATTTTATTAATTTTTTTCAAGAAACCAGAGCCTGGATTTGTTCCTTTTTCAAGAGATTTTTCGTGTCTCTATCTCCCTCAGCTCAGTTCAGATCTTGTTATTTCTTGTCTTCTGCTAACTTTGAGGTTTGTTTGCTCTTGGTGCTCTAATTCTTTTAGTTGAGATGTTAAGTTGTTAATCTGAGAGCTTCCTAGCTTTTTGATGTGGGCATTTATTGCTATAAATTTCCCTCTTAACACTGCTTTAGCTGCATCCCAGAGGCTCTGGTATGTTGTCTCTCTGTTCTTATTTATTTCAAAGAACTTCTTCATTTTTGCCTTAATTGTATTATCTACCCAAAAGTTCTTCAGGAAAAGGTTGTTCAATTTCCATGTAGTTGTGTGGGTTTGCGTGGATTTCTTAATGTGAAATTCTTAAATTCTAATTTGATTGTACTGTGGTCTGAAAGACTGTTATGATTTCAGTTCTTTTGCATTTGCTGAGGAAAGTTTTACTCCTATAATGTGATCAACTTTAGAGTAAGTGCTGTGTAATGATGAGAATGTATATTATGTTGCTTTGGGGTGAAAAGTTCTGTAGATATCAATCAGGTCCACTTGGTCCAGAGCTGAGTTCAGTTCCTGAATATCTTTGTTAATTTTCTGCCTCAGTGATCTGTCTGATACTGTCAGAGGGCTGTGAAAGTCCCCCACTATTATTTTATGGCAGTCTAATTCTCTTTATAGGTCTCTAAGAACTTGCATTATGAATCTGGGTGCTCCTATATTGGGTGCATATATATTTAGGATAGTTAACTCTTGTTGATGAATTGAACACTTTACCATTATGTAATGCCCACCTTTGTCTTTTTTGATCTTTGTTGGTTTAAAGTCTGTTTTATCAGATATTAGGCTTGCCACCCTTGTTTTTTCTATTTTCCATTTGTTTGGCAAATTTTCCCCCACACCTTTATTTTGAGGCTATGCGTGCCTTTGCATGTGAGATGGGTCTCTTGAAGACACCATATTCACGGGGCTTGATTCTGTGTCCAGCTTGCCATTCTATGTCTTTTAATTGAGGCATTTAGACAATTTACATTTAAGGTTAGTACTGTTGTGTGTGAATTGGATCCTGTCATAGTTATGCAAGCTAGTTATTTTGCAGACTTGTTTGTGTGGTTGCTTCATAGTGTCACCAGACTGTGTACATCAGTGCATTTTGTAGTGCCTGTAATGGTTTTTTCTTTCCATATTTAGTGCTTCCTTCAGGAGCTCTTACAAGGCAGGCCTGCTAATGACAAATTCCCTCAGCATTTGCTTGTCTGAAAAGGATCTTATTTCTCCTTCACTTGTGAAGCTTAGTTTGGTCAGATAAGAAATTCTGGGCTGGAAATTCTTTAAGAATGCTGAATATTGGTCCCAATCTCTTCTGGCTTGTAGGGTTTCTGCTGAGAGGTCTGCTGTTAGTCTAGCTGGTTTCCCTTTGTAGGTAACCTAGCCTTTCTCTCTAGCTGCCCTTAATATTTTTTCATTCACTTTGACCTTGAAGAATCTGCTGATTATGTGTCTTGGGGTTGATCTTCTCATGGAATAACTTACTGGGGTTCTCTGCATTTCCTGAATTTGAATCTTGGCCTGTCTTGCTAGGTTGGGAAAGTTCTCCAGGATGATATCCTGAAGTATGTTTTCCAACGTGGTTCCATTCTTCTCATCTGTTTTAAGTACCCCAATCAGTCATAGGTTCAGTCTCTTTATGCAATCCCATAATTCTCGGAGGTTTTGTTCATTTTTTTTATTGTTTTTTTCTCTATTATTATCTACCTGTCTTACCTCAGAAAGATAGTCTTCCAGCTCTGAAATTCTTTTATCCACTTCATCTGTTCTGCTAGTGATACTTGTGATTGCATTGTGAAGTTCCTATGTTGCGTTTTTCAGCTCCATCACATTGGTGATGTTCCTCTCTAAGCTAGCTACTCTGGCCATCAGTTCCTATATTGTTTTATCATTATTCTTAGCTTCTTTGCATAGAATTAAAACATGTTCCTTTAGCTCAGTTAAGTTCGATATTATCCACCTTCTGAAGCTTATTTCTGTCAATTCATCCATCTCGGCCTCAGCACAGTACTCTGCTCTTGCTGGAGAGGTGTTGCAGTCATTTGAAGGAGAAGAGGTACTCTGGCTTTTTAAGTTTTCAGCCTTTCTGCATTGATTCTTTCTCATCTTTGTGTGCTTATCTACCTTCAATCTTTGAGGCTGTTGGCCTTTGAGTGAGGTTTTTGTGGGGTTCTTTAGTTGATGATGTTGTTTTCTGTTTGTTTGTTTGTTTGTTTTGCTTTTACCAGTCAGTCCACAATACCATAGGGCTGCTGCAGTTTGCTGGGGATCTGCTCAAGACTCCAGTGTCCTTGGCCTCTCCTGCACCTGCAGGAGGCAGCTGGGGTGCCCCACTGAAAGATCTCACCCAGTCAGGAGGGACAGGATCTGGAACCCACCCAGTGAAGAAGTCTGGTTGTTCTTGATAGAGCAGAAGTGTTGCACTGGTGGGGGTGGGGAACCCTTCCTCATTTGGACCACCTGTATTCTCCACAGCCAGCAGGTGGAATGGCTGAGTTTAGGGAACTCAGAGATTGCAATCACCCCTCACCCCAGGAGCTCCCTCCCAGGGAGAGATCAATCTCTATCCACAGAACTGAAGATGCCTCCCCCAGTGAGTAGAAGTGGGTCCCCAGTTAAAGAATCAGTCTGGCCATGATCTGGCAAGGCAGATGCACTGCACAGTGGGGGGCCCATCCTCATCTGAACCATCTACACTCTCCACAGCCAGCAGACTGGAGTGGCTGAGTCCTCAGTAGCACAGAGATGGCAGCTGTCCCTTCCCTTTCCACCAAGCTCCTTCCCAGGGAGAGGTCAGATCTCTCCACCAAACCAAAGACCCACCTAGTGAGGAAGAGGGGATTGGGGCTTTAGTTAAAGAAGCAGTCTGGCTACGATCTGGCAAGGCCACTCCATTGTGCCATGGGGGGACCCTCCTCGTTTGGGCTGTCTGCATTCTCCACAGCCAGTAGGCTGGGATGGCTGAGACTATGGAAGGGCAGATATGGAGACTGCCTCTCCCCCTGAAAGCTGCCTGCCAGTGAGAGATCAGAGCTCTGTCTGCAGAACCGAGGACCTGCCCAGTGAGGAGGAGTGTGTCAGAGCCCCAGTTAAAGAAGCAGTCTGGCCCAATTCTGGCAAGGCCACAGTGCTGCACTGTGGAGGGGAGGGGGGCTTCTTGTCTGGACCATCTGCACTCTCCACAGCCAGCAAGCTGGAATGGCTGTTTCCCCTGAACTGCAGAGATGGCAGCTGCCCCTCCCCTGGGAAATTATGTCTTGTCTCTGGCAAACTTCAGCTCTTCCATTGGCTGGCTGAGATTCCATGCCAGTGGGTCTTAACCTGTGAGGTGCCATGGAACTGGCACCCACAGAATGAGGCCGCTTTGCTCCCTGTATTCAGCCCCCTTCCTAGGGACATATATGGATGGATTTTTTCACTTTGATGGGGATTTGGCACTGGAGCATCCAAAACTCCTGCATCTCTATGTGCACCTGAGCAGCTGTTTTGCCAAGACTCCTCACAGCTCCATATATCAAAGCCAAGGCCCTGGTGGTGTGGGCTCATGAGGGGATCTCCTGCTCCACAGGTTGCAATGATTGGTGGGAGAAGCATGGCTTCCCAGCAGGTCACACAATCACTCACTGCCTCCCCTGGCTGCAGATCCATATCTTTGGCTCCATGTGGCTCCCTGGTGGGCCATCACCCCGAGCTTCTGCATGCCTATACAGTCCCAATGTGATAACCTGGATGTTTCAATTGAAGGTGTTGAATTCACTCTCCCCTTTTCATTCTTCTCTATGAGTGCTGTGCACCACAGCTGATTCTAACCAGCCATCTTGCCTCTCCCAGTTAACAATAATTTCTTGTGTCTTTAAAAATCACTAGAAGAGTTGACATGTTTTCAACATAAAAGGATAAATATTTGAGGTGATAATATCTTAAATACCCTTATTTGATAATTGCACACAGTTTGCATGTATTAAAATATCATGTTAACCATAAATATTTACAATTATTATGTATCACTTATTAAAATTAAATAAATAAATAAATAGATGGAGCAAGATATCCCATGCTAACACTAACCCAAAAAAACTTGAGTAGCTATATTCATTTCAGACAAAGGAGACTTTTAGAGCAAGGAAAATCATCAGGAATAATGTGGAACATTACATAATGATAAAGGGGTCAATTCACTAAGAAGACTTAGCAATCCTTAATGTATATGCACCTAATATACACAAGGCAAAAACTGATAGAACCACATGAAGAAATAGATGAATCCAATTCTTTTCCAAGAGGGCAGAATAGGAACAGCTCCGGGCTGCAGCTCCAAGCATGATTGACGCAGAAGATGGTGATTTCTGCATTTCCAACTGAGGTACGTGGTTCATCCCACTGGGACTGGTTGGACAGTCAGTGCAGCCCACAGAGGGTGAGCTGAAGCAGGGCAGGACATCACCTCACCAGGGAAAGTGCAAGGGATTGGGGGATATTCCTTTCCTAGCCAAGGGAAGCCATGACAGACAGTACCTGGAAAATCGGGACACTTCCAGCCAAATACTGCACTTTTCCAGTGGTCTTAGCAAACAGCAAACCAAGAGATTATATCCCGTGTCTGGTTTGGTGGGTCCCACACCCATGGAGCCTTGCTCATTGCTAGCACAGAAGTCTAAGATCGACCTGTGAGGCAGCAGCCTGGCAGGGGGAGGGGTGTCCACCATTGCTGAGGGTTGAGTAGGTAAACGAAGTGGCCTGGGAAGCTCAAAGTGGGTGGAACCCATCACAGCTCCGCAAGGCCTGCTGCCTCTGTAGACCATACCATGGGGGCAGGGCATAGCTGAACAAAAGGCAATAGAAACTTCTGCAGACTAAAACATCCCTGTCTGACAGCTCTGAAGAGAGCAATCACTCTCCCAACACAGTGTTTGAGCTCTGAGAATGGACAGACTGCCTCCTCAAGTGGGTCCCTGACCCCATATAGCCTAACTGAGAGACACCTCCTAGTAGGGGCTGACTGACACCTCATACAGGCAGGTGCCCCTCTGGAATGAAGATTCCAGAGGAAGGATCAGGAAGCAATATTTGCTGTTCTACAATATTTGCTGCTCTGCAGCCTCCGCTGGTGATACCCAGGCAAAAAGGGTCTGGAAGGACCTCCAGCAAACTCCAACAGACCTGCAGCTGAGAGTCTTGACTGTTAGAAGAAAAACTGACAAACAGAAAGGAATAGCATCAACATCAACAAAAAGGACATCCACACCAAAACCCCATCTGTTGGTCACCAGCATCAACGAACAAAGGTAGATAAAACCACAAAGATAGGGAGAAACCAGAGCAGAAAAGCTAAAAATGCTAAAAACCAGAACACCTCTTCTCCTCCAAAGGATCGCAGCTCCTCACCAGCAATGGAACAAAGCTGGATGGAGAATGACTTTGACAAGCTGACAGAAGTAGGCTTCAGAAGATCAGTAATAACAAACTTCTCAGAGCTAAAGGAGAATCTTTGAACCCATCGCAGGGAAGCTAAAAACCTTGAAAAAAGATAAGACGAATGGCTAATTAGAATAAACAGTGTAGAGAAGACCTTAAATGACCTCATGGAGCCAAAAACCATGGCACGAGAACTACGTGACACATGCACAAGCTTCAGTAGCTGATTTGATCAAGTGGAAGAAAGGGTATCAGTGATTGAAGATCAAATTAATGAAAGAAAGCAGGAGAAGTTTAGAGAAAAAAGAGTAAAAAGAAACAAATAAAGCCTCCAAGAAATATGGGACTATGTGAAAAGACCAAATCTACATTTGATTGGTGTACCTGAAAGTGATAGGGAGAATGGAAAAAAGTTGGAAAACACTCTTCTGGATATTATCCAGGAGAAATTCCCCAACCTAGCAAGGCAGGCCAACATTCAAATTCAGGAAATACAGAGAACACCACAAAGATACTCCTCGAGAAGAGCAACCCCAAGACACATAATTGTCAGATTCAACAAGGCTGAAATGAAGGAAAAAATGTTAAGGGCAGCCAGAGAGAAAGGTCGGGTTACCAAGAAAGGGAAGCCCATTAGATTAACAGCGGATCTCTCGGCAGAAACTCTACAAACCAGAAGAGAGTGGGGGCCAATATTCAACATTCCTAAACAGAATAATTTTCAACACATAATTTCATATCCAGCCAAACTAAGCTTCATGAGCAAAGGAGAAATAAAATCCTTTACAGACAAGCAAATGTTGAGAGACTTTGTCACCACCAGGCCTGCCTTACAAGAGATCCTGAAGGAAGCACTAAACATGGAAAGGAATGACTGGTACCAGCCACTGCAAAAAGATGCCAAATTGTAAAGACCATCAATGCTAGGAAGAAACTGCATCAACTAACGGGCAAAAATAACCAGCTGACATCATAATGACAGGATCAAATACACACATAACAATATTAACCTTAAATGTAAATGGGCTAAACGCCCCAATTAAAAGACACAGACTGGCAAATTGGATAGAGTCAAGACCCATCGATGTGCTGTATTCAGGAGACACATCTCACGTGCAAAGACACATATAGGTACAAAAAAAGGGATGGAGGAAGATCTACCAAGCAAATGGAAAGAAAGAAAAAGCAGGGGTTGCAATCCTAGTCTCTGATAAAACAGACTTTAAACCAATAAAGATCAAAAAAGACAAAGAAGGACATTGCATAATGGTAAAGGGATCAATTCAACAAGAAGAGCTAACTATCCTAAATATATATGCACCCAATACAGGAGCACCTGGATTCATACAGCAAGTCATTGGAGACCTACAAAGAGACTTAGACTCCTACACAATAATAATGAAAGACTTTAACACCCCACGTCAATATTAGACAGATCAATGAGACAGAAGGTTGACAAGGATATCCAGGACTTGAACTCAGCTCTGCACCAAGCAGACCTAATAGACATCTACAGAACTCTCCATCCCAAATCAATATACATTCTTCTCAGCACCACATCACACTTATTCCCAAACTGATCACATAGTTGGAAGTAAAGCACTCCTCAGCAAATGTAAAAGAACAGTAACCACAATAAACTGTCTCTCAGACCACAGTGCAATTAAATTAGAACTCAGGATTAAGAAACTCACTCAAAACCACACACTACATGGAAAATGAACAACCTCCTCCTGAGTGACTACTGGGTAAATAACAAAATGAAGCCAAAAATAAAGATGTTCTTTGAAATTAATGAGAACAAAGATAAAAGGTACAAGAATCTCTGGGAAACATTTAAAGCAGTGTGTAGAGGGAAATTTATAGCACTAAATGCCCACAAGAGAAACCAGGAAAGATCTAAAATCAACACCCTAACATCACAATTAAAACAACTAGAGAAGCAAGAGCAAACACATTCAAAAGCTAGCAGAAGGCAATAAATAAATAAATAAGAGCAGAGCAGAACTGAGGGAGATGGAGACACAAAAAACCCTTCAAAAAAATCAATGAATCCAAGTGCTGGTTTTTTGAAAAGATCAACAAAATAGATAGACCACTAGCAAGGCTAATATAGAAGAAAAGACAGAAGAATCAAATAGATGCAATAAAAATTATAAAGGGGATATCACCACTGATCCCACAGAAATACAAACTACCATCAGAGAATACTATAAACACCTCTATGCAAATAAACTAGAAAATCTAGAAGAAATGGATAAATTCCTCAACACATACACCCTCCCAAGACTAAACCAGGAAGAAGTTGAATCTTTGAATAGAACAATAATAGGCTCTGAAATTGAGGCAATAATTAACAGCCTACCAACCAAAACAAGTCCAGGAGCAGACGGATTCACAGCTGAATTCTACCAGAGGTACAAGGAGGAACTGGTACCATTCCTTCTGAAACTATTCCAATCAATAGAAAAAGAGGGAATCCTCCCTCACTCATTTTATGAGGCCAGTATCATCCTGATAACAAAGGCTGGCAGAGACACACACAAAAAAGAGATTTTAGACCATATCCCTGATGAACACCAATGCAAAAATCCTCAATAAAATACTGGCAAACTGAATACAGCAGCACATTTAAAAGCTTACCCACCATGTTCAAGTCGGCTTCATCCCTGGGATGCGAAGCTAGTTTAACATATACAAATCAATAAATGTAATCCATCACATAAACAGAACCAACGACAAAAACCATATGATTACCTCAAAAGATACAGAAAAGGCCTTCGACAAAATTCAACACCACTTCATGCTAAAAACTCTCAATAAACTAGGTATTGATGGAACATATCTCAAAATAATGTGAGCTATTTATGACAAACCCGCAGCCAATATCATACTGAATGGGCAAAAGCTAGAAACATTCCTTTTGAAAACCGGCCCAAGACAGGAATGCCCTCTCTAACCACTCCCATTCAACATAGTGTTGGAAGTTCTGGCCAGGGCAATCAGGCAGGAGAAAGAAATAAAGGGTATTCAATTAGGAAAAGAGGAAGTCAAATTGTCCCTGTTTGCAGATGATATGATTGTATATTTAGAAAACCCCATCGCCTCAGCCCAAAATCTCCTTAAGCTGATAAGCAACTTCAGCAAAGTTTCAGGATGCAAAATCAATGTGCAAAAATCACAAGCATTCCTATACACCAGCAATAGACAAGTAGAGAGCCAAATCATGAGTGAACTCCCATTCACAATTGCTACAAAAAGAATAAAATACCTAGGAATACAACTTACAAGGGACGTGAAGGACCTCTTCAAGGAGAACTACAAACCACTGCTCAATGAAATAAAAGAGGAAACAAACAAATGAAAGAACATTCCCTGCTCATGGATAGGAAGAATCAATATCATGAAAATGGGCATACTACCCAAGGTAATGTATAGATTCAATGCCACCCCCATCAAGCTACCAATGACTTTCTTCACAGAATTGGAATAAACTACTTTAAAGTTCATATGGAACCAAAAAGAGCCTGCATTGCCAAGGAAATCCTAAGCAAAAGGAACAAATCTGGAGGCATCACACTACCTGACTTCATACTATACTACAAGGCTACAGTAACCAAAACAGCATGGTACTGGTACCAAAACAGAGATATAGACCAATGGAACAGAACAGAGCCCTCAGAAATAACATCACACATCTACAACCATCTGATCTTTGACAAATCTGACTAAAACGAGAAATGGGGGAAGGATTCCCTATTTAATAAATGGTGCTGGGAAAACTGGCTAGCCAGATGTAGAAAGCTCAAACTGGATCCCTTCCTTACACCTTATACAAAAATTAATTCAAGATGGATTAAAGACTTAAATGTTATACTTAAACCCATAAAAACCCTAGAAGAAAACTTAGGTAATACCATTCAGGACATAGGCATGGGCAAGGACTTCATGAATAAAACACCGAAAGCAATGGCAATAAAAGCCAAAATTGACAAATGGGATCTAATTAAACTAAAGAGCTTCTGCACAGCAAAAGAAACTACCATCAGAGTGAACAGGCAGCCTACAGAATGGGAGAAAATTTTTGCTATCCACCCATCTGACAAAGGGCTAATATCCAGAATCTACAAGGAACTTAAAAAATTTACAAGAAAAAATCAAACAACCCCATAAAAAGTAGGTGAAGGATATGAACAGACACTTCTCAAAAGAAGACATTTATGCAGCAAACAGACACGTGAAAAAATGCTCATCTTCATTGGTCGTCAGTGAAATGCAAATTAAAACCACAATGAGATACAATTTCACACCAGTTAGAATGGCGATCATTAAAAATTCAGGAAAAAACAGATGCTGTAGAGGATGTGGAGAAATAGGAACACTTTTACACTTTTGGTGGGAGTGTAAACTAGTTCAACCATTGTAGAAGACAGTGTGGTGATTCCTCAAGGATCTAGAACTAGAAATACCATTTGACCCAGCGATCCCATTACTGGGTATATGCCCAAAGGATATAAATCATGCTGCCATAAAGACACATGCACACGTATGTTTATTGTGGCAATATTCACAATAGCAAAGACTTGGAACCAACCCAGATGTCCATCAGTGATAGACTGGATTAAGAAAATGTGGCATATATACCTCATGGATTACTATGCAGCCATAAAAATGATGAGTTCATGTCCTTTGCGGGGACATGGATGAAGCTAGAAAACATCTATTCTAAGCAAACTATCACAAGGACAGAAAACCAAACACCGCATGTTCTCACCCATAGATTGGAATTGAACAATGAGAACACTTGGACACAGGGCAGGGAACATCACACACGGGGGCTGTCATGGGGTGGGAGGCAAGGGGAGGGATAGCATTAGGAGAAATACCTAATGTAAATGATGAGTTAATGGGTGCAGCAAACCAACATGGCACATGTATACCTATGTAATAAACCTGCACGTTGTGCACATGTACCCTAGAACTTAAAATATAATTTAAAAAAAAAAGACATAGATGAATCCACTATTATAGTAGGTGACGTCAACACCCTCTTTCAAAAACTGACAGATCCAGGAGGCAGCAAATCAGTAAGGACATAGTTGAAATCAACAGCACTCAACCATCTGGATATAAATAAAATACATCTATAAAATACTTAATCCAATGACAAGTTGAGGAGAAAGAACTAATAGAAAGGAAGAAATTGAAGATACAGAAGTGTGTGTGTTTGGTGGAGGACTAGTGGTGCTCAATCACATAATGTCTGAGGAAACAGAATAGAATGAGATCCAAAGCTTGGGTAAAGGATATGCTCTGAACAGAAGAGGCTATACCATCTCTACTGAGACAGAAGGAAAGGAGGAGATAATGAGCTCAGATTTGAAAATGAGTTAATAGGTGGTGAAAGAAAAAGTTGAGAGAAGATAGGTAGTCCTACCTATCTTCATGTTGTCAGTCAAGTAGAAGACAAAGTCAACTTCCAAAAATGAGAAGAGAGAGGGTGGAGTAAAGGGATTAAGAAGAAAAGTGGAGTTGAGTTTAGTGGCATGCACCTGTAATCCCAGCTATTCAGGAGGCTGAGGCAGGAGGATTGCTGGAGCCCAACAGTTCAAGGCTGCAGCTCACTATGATTGCACCTGTTAATAGCCACTGCACTCCAACCTGAACAACACAGCTATAACCCAACTCTAAAAAAATTGAAAAGAAGAAGAAAAGTTAAAATGTTGAATAGCCACTTAGAAATTAAGAATGAGCTGCATGGGGACATATGGAAGGGTTGCTGGGCAGCTCAGTTGAAGGCCTAGCTGTAAATGCAAAACCGTAAATTTGCAGACTCCAAATTGCATTGTTGTGTGATTTTTTTTTCAATAGCCTGAGTGTTGAGCAGAGAAGTGTTGGTGTTGGGAACAGGCCCCCAAATCTGGCCATAAACTGGCCCCAAAACGGCCATAAACAAAATATCTGCAGCACTGTGACATGCTCGTGATGGCCTTGACACCCACGCTGGAAGGTTGTTGGTTTACCAGAATGAGGGCAAGGAACACCTGGCCCACCCAGGGTGGAAAACCGCTTAAGGCGATCTTAAACCACAAACAATAACATGAGTGGTCTGTGCCTTAAGGACATGTTCATGCTGCAGATATCTAGCCAGAGCCCATCCCTTTATTTCAGCCCATCCCTTTATTTCAGCCCATCCCTTTATTTCAGCCCATCCCTTTATTTCCCGTAAGGAATACTTTTAGTAAATCTTATGACTGGCTTGCTGTCAATAAATATGTGGGTAAATCTCTGTTCGAGGCTCTCAGCTCTGAAGGCTGTGAGACCCCTGATTTCCCACTCTACATGTGATATTTCTGTGTGTGTGTGTCTTTAATTCCTCTAGCACCACTGTGTTAGGGTCTCCACGACCTAGCTTGTCTCAGCAGTTGGGAATTTGGACTTATCCTGAGTTGTAGCTCTATGGGGAATGTGTGGCAAAAGAGTAGAGAACATGGTGAGAATGATTGAAATGAGGCTCCCAGGCTCAAGATGGAGCCCTGGGAAGCACCAAAATATAAAGAGTGAATAGAAGAAGAGAAGAATGCAAAGGTAAATGAGAAAGAGAAGCCAGAAGCTAGTGTTGTCACAAAAGGAAACAGTCCTGAAAACCCCAAAGTTTGCAGAACCCTCTGAGGTCATGTAGTCCAAACTTCTAATTGTGACAGGTGAGAAAAGTGAGGCTCAGAGAGAAGATACTTACCCAAGGTTCAGTGAGTTAACAGCAGAGCTGGGACTACAATTCAGGTCTTTTAACTTTGTCCCAGGCTCGTATTTACTCTATGGAACTTCATTACCTTTTCTTAATTTATGTCACATATGTTTTCTGTAGATAATTTAGAAAACACAAAAAAAGAATAAAATTTAAATCTTTATAATCTTACCGTTAACTGTAAACATTTTCAGACAGGTGGTGGCTTTAAAACAAGTTCACAAATTCTTTGACATCTGTCCCATCAAGAGATGGAATTTAATACCACCCCAACCCAGCCAAGATTATGGGCTGGCCTTGGTGACTTGCTTCTAACAGATAGAATACAGTGAAAATGATGTTGCATGACTCCCAATGCTAGGTCAAAAAAGCAATTCTGCTGCCACCTGGCTCTTGGGACACTTGTTCTTGGAACCCAGCTGTCATGCTATGAGGAAACACAGGCCACATGGAGAGGCTACATGAAAGCATTCCAGTTAAAACCCCAGCTGAGTTCCTAGTTAGCAGCAAGCATCAACTGCCAGACATGTGTGAATGAGGAAGCCTTCAAAATTTCTCCAGCCCCAGCTGTCATCTAACTGCAACTGTATGAGAGACTCTGAGCAAGAACCATGTAAGTGACCCAGTCAACCCCTAGAGTCTTGAGAGAGAATAATAAATGATTTGTTGTTAGTTTACATCACTAAGTTTAAAGATGGTTTATTAATGTTGTACTAAATAATCAAGATAGCATATTTCTTTCCAGTCTTTTCTATGCATAGATATTTTAATTACAATATTTAAATTACTATATATATACTATTTTTAATCTTCCTTTTCTACTTTGCTTGATTCATAATCATTGTCCCACATCATTAAAATTTGTGTTAAAATGCCATTATAAGGGGCACATGGTATTCTGCTATATGGATATTTCATACCATATTTAACCAGTCTTTTGTTAGACATTTATATTGTTTTCCAATTTATCATTCTCATAAATAATGCTTCAGTGAACATTCTTGCATCTACACCTTTTTAAAGTATGCTTATTTTTGTCATTTGCATGACAAAAGCAATACAGGTTAACTGAAACAATTCAAATAATACAAAAGTTCCTAAAGTAAAATTAATAGATTTATTCCATTCCCCCTTCAAAGCCACCCCCACAATGGAACCACTACTAAAATTTAAGGTAAATCCTTCCACACTTTCTGTTTCACACATATAAACACAGAGTGTGAGTTTATTTTCTTTCACAAAAATGGGGTCACTATGGCTTTCTCTTTTACTTAGCAATATATCATGAATAGCATTGCTAGTCAATATGCCTTATTCCTTTTAATGACCGAATAATACATAGTCCATATCTACCATAATTTTTATAGCTATTTTCCTATCAGTGAATGTTCAGGTTGTTGCTATTTTTTTTTTCCTAGACACAGTCTCGCTCTGTCACCCAGGCTGGAGTGCAGTGGCATGATCTCGGCTCACCACAACCTCCACCTCCTGGGATCAAGCGATTCTCCTGGCTCAGCCTCCCAAGTACCTGGGATTACAGGCGCATGCCACCATACCCGGCTAATTTTTTGTATTTTTAGTAGAAACAGGGTTTTGCCATGTTGACCAGGCTGGTATCGAACTGCTGACCTTGTGTGATATGCCTGCCTCAGCCTCCCAAAGTGCTGGGATTATAGGCATGAGCCACTGCACCTGGCCAGTTGTTGCTATTACAAACAATATTGTAGTAAACACCCCAGTACATGTACCTACACATTCTACTACTTTTATTTCTGACAGTTGTATTGCCATAAGTGAGATTTTTCAGGTCAAAGGTCATGTAGATGTTTAATTTTGATAAATACAATTGGAGGACTTCCCATTAAATATGGAAGATTAAATACATATTTATCTATTATCCCTTCTAAAACTGCACTAAAATGAGAAGAAAAGAATTTTTTTCTTCTTTGTAGGTACAAACCTACAAAGACAAACAGAATGAAAAGTAGGGAGCAACAGATAAAATATGCCAACACGTCTTTGGAAGATGGAAAGCAGAAGGGGATTAGCAGAGCTGAGAGAGCTAAAGAGCAAATGCCTGCAAAGGGGAATGTGACATAAGAAGCAAGGTAATTCATGCTGCAGAATGCCTAGAGAGCTCAGGACTTAAAGACACTAGTCGATCACTAATCACTAATGACTAGTGTCTCAAAAAAGGCAGGAGTGTGTCAACAAGTTGAAACAGGGTTTTTCTGCATGTGTGTGTGATGTACAGCTAGACTGCTCTGAGGTCCCTTACCTCATCCTATTCAGCCAGGAAAGTACCATTTCCTTATTCTGGCAAAAGACTCTGAGTTTATTCAAAGAAAATTGATCCACAGAAGACCCAAACCCAGATATCTCAGGTAGAGTGGAAAATGGTGTCATATCAAAAAAAGGGGCATTGAATAAAAGTTGAACATAAGATCTCTATTTCTACCCCCCAGATAGCTTGATTCTAAGAACACAAGCAGCCAGGTATATATTTTCCAGGCAGGAAATTAGAGAATTCAGTTCTGAAGAAACTGAACAGCTCTCAGAGAAAATACCTACAAATACTGTCATTGTGGGGTCCCCAGTAAACCAGTTAGGTTCTCTCTCACTCATTCATCTTACAGTGAAGCTCATCAGTTGATAAATCCTATTCCTATAGGAAAGCCTCCTATATTAAAGTTAAAAAAAATCAGAAGAAACAGTGAGATAAAGAGAGGGCAAGAGAAAACTTTAAAAATTACCCTCACAGATCTAGGATATTATAATATATATTGACATGGAAAGATGCATTGTCAGGTTTTTTAAGACCTATTTCAAAATGGTATATACATTCATTAGGCATATATTTATTGAGTTATCTACTATGTACCAGGCACTGTTCTAGGCACTGGGAAGAAAATGGAAAACAAGATCTTGGCCCCACTCTTATGCAGTTTAATTCTAAAAGCTTATAAACCACAATCTCATTTGTATGAAATTTCGAATGTATGTTTATGTGTGTTTATGTTTGTGTAAATAGAAAGATGTCCTAAATGAAGTCTACTATAGTTTTTTCTGGGTGGTAAGATTTTAGTTGATTTTTACTTTCTTAATGCTTACAACAAAATTATATCTATTCGTGTGGGAAATCCCTGGTCACCATCCCTCACTTTTCACTCCCAGTCATTGTCCTTGAAAAATGTTAAGTCTCCCAGGAAGAACAACTAACCTACCATCAGCCATCAGTGCCCCTTCATGAACTTTTTTAAGAAAGAAAAAGGTTCTCAGGGTCTTGCAATATTGCCCAGGCTCTGGGTTGCACATGCACATCATGAAATTTTTGTTATCCCTTTTAGGGGGTAGAAGGCTAAGGAAAAACATCTCTAAGGGTTAGAGTGCTTGGAGGTGGGGAGATGACCACTGAAATGGAATTGTTATCACACAGTTTTCTGGGAGAGGCAATTGCATCTAAGTCTAAGAGAGGGAAAAGTTTTATACAACGCCAAAGAGATTATGGACTTCTACATCCTTCTTGGCCCCAAAGTCTCACCTTCACAGCATCCTAGGGGAGCTGTATTCTGCAGCCTGCCAGGTGCCCTCTGGCGGCCAGAAAGGTCATAGGGAGGAATAAGTTTCTCATCCGTATAAATAAGCGTCCTTCTCCTTTTCTCCTCCCTACAAATAAGACTCATTAGGATTTTGGCATTCCCCAGAAAGTGGGAGACTTCCCCTTACTGCTAACAATTCCCCATTAACATGCCTTCATTGCAGCCCTTTTATTGCATTCATCAAATTCCTTTCTCCAGAAACATTTTCCAGCCCATCAGCTAAGTTATCAAGAAAAGCATAGGCCAAGCATGGTGGCTCATGCCTGTAATCCCAGCACTTTGGGAGGCCAAGGTCAGCAGAACACCTGAGGTCAGGAGTTCGAGGCCAGCCAGGCCAATATGGTGAAACCTCGTCTCTACTAAAAATACAAAAATTAGCTGGGCATGGTGGCAGACACCTGTAATCCCAGCTACTCGGGAGGCTGAGGCAAGAGAATCACTTGAACCTGGGAGGCAGATGTTGTAGTGAGCTGAGATCACGCAGTACACTCCAGCCTGGGTGACAAGAGTGAAACTCCACCTCAAAAAAATAAAAAGAAAGAAAGAAAGATATAACCAGATAAGTTATAGAAGAAAAACACCTGGAGAGTGTTCACACTTATCCGGGATGCTAGGTTCCAGAAACAGGGTAAGGTAGGGAACTCCTTAAGTGAAGCAGTCCTCCCCATCCTTTCTACCAGAATCCATCAAAAGTTTGTTGCCTTTAATTAACAAACAGACAAACATTTACTTAAAAGTATAGCATGGTGATTACAGTCGAGGAGGATTAATAGATATATATATAACAAACATTAACACCAATCAGAATGAATTATATAATATGATCAAGTACAAGCAAAGAGCTCAGTGATTAAAAGGAAAAGTACCATTAAATGTGATTGGGAGATTATAACCAGCTTCACAGAGGAGGTGACATAGAAGCTAAGGCTTGAAGGATGAGTTAGATTTCAAGAGCTAGAAATGATGAGAGGCATCAATCCAGGCTAAGAGATCATAAGCAAGGTCATGAAGGCAGAGAAGTGAACTATTGAGCTAAGAGTAGGTAATCAGCTATGACTGAAGGAGAAGTCACTTAGCCTTGGCACCCATTACTCACTAGATATAGAATGACTATATGTAGGATTCTTGGGGAAATGTAATAAGAGATGACATCAGAAAAAAAGTAGCAGAGGCTAGAGGATGAGGGCTCTTGAATGCTAGGTTAAGGATTTTGGGTTTAGTTATTTCATAATTATAAGGGAGAGAAGTGACAGGATCTAGCCACTGCATTAAAAAGGCAACTCCAGTCGTTCCATAGAAAGTGGAGTAAAGGCAATGAGGCTGGTACAGAAGGAAGACCAGTTAAGAGGATACTTCAGTGTCTAGGTGAGAAAAAGCAAAGGCCTAGACTAGGATAGTGACAGTGAAGATGGAGAAGAGAGATACAGATTTGGAAGCCCTCAGCATATAAATGATGTCTAAAGCTTTGGGAATAGTGAGCTTACCCAAGGAAAATAAAGAACGAAAAGAGAAGATAATCAAAAACGAAACTCTGAGGAAACTCACATTCAGGAGGAAGGAGAAGAGTTTCCAAATGAAACTGAAGAATAGCCCAAAGAGCAACAGGAGAACCAGTAGAATACAATGCCCTGAAAGTCACTAATTGGAAGTCTCTCAAAGTCCAAAGTACCCTGGAGCTAACATTCTTTAGTCTGCATATGCTAAAAGTAGCTTATGATGGTAGTAGCTTTTTATAGCAGTCATGTCACAATTTTGACTCCTACTTAGTTTGTTTTTTAACTACCACCCTGAACTCTTAGCTATAAGAGTTGTATTCCAGAGTGGTGGCTGGCAAGATGGCTAAAGGGGAACACCTTCAGTCTGCAGCTCCCAGTGAAATCAACATAGAGGCAGGTAATTTCTGCATTTCCAACTGAGGTACATGGCTCATCTCACTGGGACTGGTTAGACAGTGGGTGCAGCCCACAGAGGGAGACCCGAAACAGGGGGGCATCACCTCACCCAGGAAGCACAATGGGTCAGGGAACTCCCTCCACTAGCCAAGGGAAGCCATGAGGGAATGTGTCATGAGGAATGATGCACTCTGGCCCAGATACTATGATTTTCCCACAGTCTTCTCAACCCACAGACCAGGAGATTCCCTCAGGTGCCTACCCTACCAGGGCCCAGGGTTTCAAGCACAAAACTGGGCTGCCGTTTGGGCAGACACTGAGCTAGCTGCAGGATTTTTTTGTTTTGTTTTGTTTTGTTTTGTTTTGTTTTGTTTTGTTTTGTTTTTTCATACCCCAGTAGCACCTGGAACGCCAGTGAGACAGAAACGTTCACTCCCTTAGAATGTGGGCTGAAGCCAGGGAGCCAAGCAGTCTAGCTCACCAAATCCCACCTCCGAGGAGCCCAGCAAGCTAAAATCACAGGCTTGAAATTCTCGCTGCCAGCACAGCAGTCTGAAGTCGACCTGGGACACTCGAGTTTGGTGGGGGAAGGGGCATCTGCCATTACTAAGGCTTGAGTAGGTGGTTTTCCCCTCACTGTGTAAACAAAGACACCCAGGAAGTTCAGACTGAGCAGAGCCCACTGCAGCTCGGCAAAGCTGTTGTAGTTAGACCGCCTCTCTAGATTCCTATCTCTGGGCAGGGCATCTCTGAAAGAAAAGCAGCAGCCCCAGTGAGGGGCTTATAGATAAAACTCCCATCTCCCTGGGACAGAGCAACTGGGGGAAGGGGTGGCTGTGGGTGTAGCTTCAGCGGACTTAAACGTTCCTCCCTGCCAGCTCTGAGGAGAGCAGTGGATTTCCCAGCACAGTGCTTGAGCTCTGCTAAGGGTCACACTGCATTCTCCAGTGGGTCCCTGACCCCCGTGCCTCTTCACTGGGAGACAACTCCCAGCAGAGGTCGACAGACACACCTCATACAGGAGAGCTCTGGCTGGCATCTGGTGGGCGATCCTCTGAGACAAACCTTCCAGAGGAAGAAACAGGCAGCAATCTTTGCTGTTTTGCAGCCTCCGCTGGTGATACCCAGGCAAAGAGGGTCTGGAGTGGTCCTCCAGCAAACTCCAGCAGACCAGCAGCAGAGAGGCATGACTGTTAGAAGGAAAACTAATGAAGTGAAAGGAATAGCATCAACATCAATGAAAAGGACGTCCACACAGAAACCCCAACCGAAGGTCACCAACATCAAAGACCAAAAGTACATAAATCCATGAAGATGAGGAAAAATCAGCACAAAAAAGGCAGAAAATTCCAAAAACCAGAATGCCTCTTCTCCTCCAAAGAATCACAACTCCTCACCAGCAAGAGAGCAAAACTGCACAGAGAATGAGTTTGATGAATTAACAGAAGTAGGCTTCAGAAGGTGGGTAATAACAAACTCCCCTGAGCTCAAGGAGCATGTTTTAACCCAATACAAGAAAGCTAAGAATCTTGATAAAAGGTTAGAGGAATTGCTAACTAAAATAACCAGTTTATAGGAAAACATAAATGACCTGATGGAGCTGAAAAACACAGCACAAGAACTTTGTGAAGCATATGCAAGTACCAATAGTGGAATCGATCAAGTGGAAGAAAGAATATCAGAGATTAAAGATCAACTTAATGAAATAAAGTGTGAAGACTAGAGAAAAAAGAATGAAAAGCAACAAACAAAGCCTCAAAGAAACATGGGACTATGTGAAAAGACCAAACCTAAGTTTGATTGGTGTACCTGAAAGTGATGGGGAGAATGGAACCAAGTTGGAAAACACTCTTCATAATATTACCCAGAAGACCTTCCCCAACCTAAGAAGACAGACCAAAATTCAAATTCAGAAAATACAAAGAACACCACAAAGATACTCCTTGAGAAGAGCAACCCCAAGGCACATAATCCTCAGATTCACCAACGTTGAAATGAAGGAAGAAATGTTAAGAGCAGCCAGAGAGAAAGGTCGGGTTACCCACAAAGGGAAGCCCATCAGATTAACCATGAATCTCTCTGCAGAAACCCTACAAGCCAGAAGAGAGTGGGAGCCAATCATTCAACATTCTTAAAGAAAATAATTTTCAACCCAGAATTTTATATCCAGCCAAACTAAGATTCATAAGCGAAGGAGAAATAAAATCCTGTAAAGATAAACAAATGCTGAAACGATTTGTCACCACCAGGCCTGTCTTATAAGAGCTCCTGAAGGAAGCACTAAATATGAGGGAAAAAAACCAGTAACAGCCACTTCAAAAACATACCAAATTGTAAAGACCATCAACACTATGAGGAAACTGCATCAGCTAACAGGCAAAATAACCAGCTAGCATCATAATTACAGAATCAAATTCACACATAACAATATTAACCTTAAATGTAAGTGGGCTAAATGCCAAATTAAAACACACAGATGGGCAAATTGGATAAAGAGTCAAGACCCATCGATGTGCTGTATTCAGGAGACCCATCTCATGTGCAAAGATGCACATAGGCTCAAAATAAAGGGATGCAGGAATGTTTACCAAGCAAATGGACAGAAAAAAAAAAGGCAGGGGTTGCAATCCTAGTCTCTGATAAAACAGACTTTAAACGAACAAAGATCAAAATAGACAAAGAAGGGCATTACATAATGGTAAAGAGATCAATGCAGCAAGAAAAGCTAACTATGCTAAATATCTATGCACCCAATACCTGAGCACTCAGATTCATAAAGCAAGTTCTTAGAAACTACAAAGAGACTTAGACACCCACACAATAACAGTGGGAGACTTTAACACCCAATTGTCAATAGTAGACAGATCAATGAGGAAGAAAATTAACAAAGGATATTCAGGACTTGAACTCAGCTCTGGACCAAGTGGACCCAATAGACATCTACAGAACACTCCACCACAAATCAAAAGAAGATACATTCTTCTCAGCACCTCTTTGCAGTTATTCTAAAATTGACCACATAATTGAAAGTAAAACACTCCTCAGCAGATGCAAAAGAATGGAAATCATAATAAACAGTCTCTCAGTCAACAGTGCAATCCAACTACAACTTAGGATTTAACAACTCACTGAAAACTGCACAACTACATGGAAACTGAGCAACCTGCTCCTGAATGACTACTGGGTAAATAACGAAATTAAGGCAAAAATAAATAAGTTATTTCAAACCACTGAGAACAAAAATACCATGCACCAGAATCTCTGGGACACAGCTAATGCAGTGTTTAGAGGGAAATTTATAGCACTAAATGCCCACATCAGAAAGTGGGAAAGATCTAAAATTGACACCCTAACATCACAATTAAAAGAACTAGAGATGCAAGAGCAAACAAATTCAAAAGCTAGCAGAAGACAAGAAATAACTAAGATCAGAGAAGAACAGAAGGAGAGAGAGACATAAAAAAAAACCCTCAAAAAATCAGTGAATCCAGGAGGTGGCTTTATGAAAAGATTAACAAAATAGATAGACCGATAGCCAGACTAATAAAGAAGAAAAGAGAGAAGAATCAAATATATGCAATAAAAAAGATATAGGGAAGATCACATCACCACTGATCCCACAGAAATACAAACTACCATCAGGGGATACTATAAACACCTCTTCGCAAATAAACTAGAAAGTCTAGAAGAAATGGATAAATTCCTGGAAACATACACCCTCCCAAGACTAAACCAGGAAAAATTCGAATCCCTGAAGAGACCAATAACAAGTTCTGAAATTGAGGCAGTAATTAATTGCCTACCAAAAATTAAAAAATAATAAAAAAAAAACAAGGACCAGATGAATTCACAACCAAATTCTACCAAAGGTACAAAGAGGAGCTGGTACTATTCCTTCTGAAACTATTCCAAAAAATAGAAAAAGAGGGACTCCTCCCTAACTCATTTTATTAGGCTAGCATCATCCTGATACCAAAACCTGGCAGAGACACAACAAATACAGAAAATTTAAGTCCAATATCCCTGATGAACATCGATGTGAAAATCCTCTATAAAATACTTGCAAACCAAATCAGCAGCACATCAAAAAACTTATCCAACACGATCAAGTCAGCTTCATCCCTGGGATGCAAGGCTGGTTCAACATATGCAAATCAATAAACATAATCCATTACATAAACAGAACCAATGACAAGAACCACATAATTATCTCAATAGATGCCGAAAAGGCCTTTAATAAAATTCAACACCCCTTCATGCTAAAACCTCTCAATAAATTAGGTATTGAAGAAACTTTATCTCCAAATAATGAGAGCTATTTCTCACAAACCCACAGCCAATATCATAATGAATGGACAAAAGCTGGAAGCATTCCCTTTGAAAACTGGCACAAAACAAGGATGCCCTCTCTCACCACTCCTATTCAACATAGTGTTGGAAGTTCTGGCCAGGGCAATCAGGCAAGAGAAAGAAATAAAGCGTGTTCAAATAGGAAGAGAGGAAGTCAGATTGTCTATGTTTGTAGAAGACATGATTATATATTTAGAAAACCCCATCATCTCAGCCCAAAATCTCCTTAAGCTGATAAGCAACTTCAGCAATGTCTCAGGATACAAAGTCAATGTACAAAAATCACAAGCATTCATATACATCAATAACAGACAAACAGAGAGCCAAATCATGAGTGAACTCCCATTCACAATTGCTACAAAGAGAACAAAACACCTAGGAATACAACCTACAAGGGATGTGAAGGACCTCTTCAAGGAGAACTACAAACCACTGCTCAAAAAATGAGAGGACACAAACAAATGGAAAAACCTTCCATCCTCATGGATAGGAAGAATCAATATTGTCAAAATGGCCATACTGCCCAAAGTAATGTATAGATTCAATGCTATTCCCATCAAGCTACAATTTGACTTTCTTCACAGAATTAGAAAAAACTACTTTAAATTTCTTATGGAAGCAAAAAAAAGCCCATATAGCCAAGACAACCCTAAGTAAAAAGAACAAAGCTGGAGGCATCACACTACCTGACTTCAAATTATACTACAAGGCTACAGTAACCAAAACAGCACGGTACTGGTACCAAAACAAATATATAGGCCAATGGAACAGAACAGAGGCCTCAAAAATAATGCCACACATGTACAACAAACTGCTCTTTACTAACCTGACAAAAACAAGCAATGGGGAAATGATTCCTTATTTAACAAATCGTGTTGGGAAAACTGGCTAGCCATATGCAGACAACTGACACTGGACCCCTTCCTTACACCTTATACAAAAATTAACTCAAGATGGATTAAAGACTTAAATGTAAGACCTAAAACTATAAAAATCCTAGAAGAAAACCTAGGCAATATCATTCAGGACATACGCATGGGCAAAGACTTCACGAATAAAACACCAAAAGCAACGGCAAAAAAAGCCAAAATTGACAAACAGTATCTAATTAAACTAAAGAGCTTCTGTACAGCAAAAGAAGCTATCATCAGAGTGAACAGGCAACCTACAGAATGGGAGAAAAATTTTGCAATCTATCCATCTGACAAAGGGCTAATATCCAGAATCTACAAGGAACTTAAACTGATTTACAAGAAAAAAAACAAACATCCCCTTCAAAAAGTTGGTGAAGGATATGAACAGGCACTTCTCAAAAGAAGACATTTATGTGGGCAACAAACATATGAAAAAAAACTCATCATCACTGGATATTAGAGAAATGCAAATCAAAACCACAATGAGATACCATCTCATGCAAGTTAGAATGGTGATCATTAAAAATTCAGGAAACAACAGATATTGGAGAGGATGTGGAGAAATAGGAAAGCTTTTACACTGTTGGTGGGAGTGTAAATTAGTTCAACCATTGTGGAAGACAGTGTGGTGATTCCTCAAGGATCTAGAACCAGAAATACCATTCGACCCAGCAATCACATTACTGGGTATACACCCAAAGGATTAAAAATCATTCTATTATAAAGACATATGCACATATATATTTATTGCAGCACTGTTCACAATAGCAAAGACTTGGAACCAACCCAAAAGTCCATCAATAATAGACTGGATAAAGAAAATGTGGCACATATACACCATGGAATACTATGCAGCCACAAAAAAGGGTGAGTTCATGTCCTTTGCAGGGACATGGATGTAGCTGGAAATCTTCATTCTCAGCAAACTAACACAAGAACAGAAAACCAGACACCACATGTTCTCACTCATAAGTGGGAGTTGAACAATGAGAACACATGGACATAGGAAGGGGAGCATCAAACACCAGGCCTGTTGGTAGGGGCTGCTGGGGGAGGGATAGCATTAGGAGAAATACCTAACATGCATGACCAGTTGATGGGTGCAGCAAACCACCATGGCACATGTATACCTATGCAACAAACCTGCACATCCTGCACATGTATTTCAGAACTTAAAGTATAATTTTTTTTATTATACTTTAAGTTTTAGGGTAAATGTGCACAATGTGCAGGTTAGTTACATATGTATACATGTGCCATGTTGGTGTGCTGCACCCATTAACTCGTTATTTAAGTCAGGAAACAACAGGTGCTGGAGAGGATGTGGAGAAATAGGAACACTTTTACACTGTTGGTGGGACTGTAAACTAGTTCAACCATTGTGGAAGTCAGTGTGGCGATTCCTCAGGGATCTAGAACTAGAAATACCATTTGACCCAGCCATCCCATTACTGGGTATATACCCAAAGGATTATAAATCATGCTGCTATAAAGACACATGCACATGTATGTTTATTGTGGCACTATTCACAATAGCAAAGACTTGAAACCAAGCCAAATGTCCAACAATGATAGACTGGATTAAGAAAATGTGGCACATAAACACCACGGAATACTATGCAGCCATATAAAAGGATGCATTCATGTACTTTGTAGGGACATGGATGAAGCTGGAAACCATCATTCTCAGCAACCTATAGCAAGGACAAAAAACCAAACACTGCATGTTCTCACTCATAGGTGGGAATTGAACAATGAGAACACATGGGCACAGGAAGGGGAACATCACACACCGGGGCCTGTTGTGGGGTGGGGGGAGGGGAGAGGGATAGCATTAGGAGATATACCTAATGTTAAATGACGAGTTAATGGGTGCAGTATCATTTTAAAAATTGCTACAGTATTTCAAAAAAATGTAAACTCTTCCCACAGTATTTTTTTCTTAGCACTTTTTGGTTTGTATAATATTTTTTTTATTATACTTTAAGTTTTAGGGCACATGTGCACATTGTGCAGGTTAGTTACATATGTATACATGTGCCATGCTGGTGCGCTGCACCCATTGACTCGTCATCTAGCATTAGGTATATCTCCCAATGCTATCCCTCCCCCCTCCCCCCACCCCACCACAGTCCCCAGAGTGTAATGTTCCCCTTCCTGTGTCCATGTGATCTCATTGTTCAATTCCCACCTATGAGTTAGAATGGCAATCATTAAAAAGTCAGGAAACAACAGGTGCTGGAGAGGATGTGGAGAAATAGGAACACTTTTACACTGTTGGTGGGACTGTAAACTAGTTCAACCATTGTGGAAGTCAGTGTGGCGATTCCTCAGGGATCTAGAACTAGAAATACCATTTGACCCAGCCATCCCATTACTGGGTATATACCCAAAGGACTATAAATCATGCTGCTATAAAGACACATGCACACGTATGTTTATTGCGGCATTATTCACAATAGCAAAGACTTGGAACCAACCCAAATGTCCAACAATGATAGACTGGATTAAGAAAATGTGGCACATATACACCATGGAATACTATGCAGCCATAAAAAATGATGAGTTCATGTCCTTTGTAGGGACATGGATGAAATTGGAAACCATCATTCTCAGTAAACTATCGCAAGAACAAAAAACCAAACACCGCATAAAAATAGCTTTCTTTTAGGAAAAAAAAAGAATTGTAATTCAGTCAGATTTCCCTGTCCTAGACTTTGAAGTTGCAAAACAGGACTTATTTTCTTCCTATTTATTGTCATTGTTCTTGTTTTGGGTTGTTATTTTAGCCTGTGCACCAATTTTTTTACATCTTGATTCATTCCACATATTACCTCCTTCTCCCGGCTTTGTATCATCTGCAATTTTATCAGCTCACTTTCTATGTCTTCATCCATATCATTGATTAAAATGTTGACTGGAAAGGGACCCAGTCCAAAGTGGCTATAAAGATCTGCTTTAGGGTGACATAAAGCATGAATATGTCACCTTTGGGTTCAAATTATGAATCTTGCACAGTTTCATTATTCAGCCCACTTATCTGCATTCTGCCGACAAAGACATCACAGAGAAAATATACCAAAATCAATATACACCATGACTAAAGCATTCTCTGTCTGCAAATCTAATAACCACATTCAGAGAAGAAATTCGTTTCTTTTGGTAGACCAACTCCTAGCAATCACTTTATTTTCTAGATGCTCACAAACCATGAGCCTACTAATCAATCCTAAAGTGTTGCTGAGCACTGACATTGTTATAGGACTTTTTCCTCAGTTCAGCTAAGAGGCAGTCTCTTGTCACATGGTCATGAGAGATTAGGCTCACAGACACTTTGAAGGGTGAGAAAAAATGAAATTTATTGGACAAAAAGGGAAAAAAGGAAAACGTGGACCCTCCACAAAGCCATAGTCCTGCTAGTGCACATCCTGCCTCACAGATTGAATCCCAGGTACCACCCAGGGAGAGGAGAGACCAGGCTCCTCCCCACTGCAAATGGTGCAAACTTCCTAAGGCTCCACCCCAGTGCGCATTCCTCCCAGTGTGCAGGTCGGTCAGAGGTTCTGCCAGGAAGCCTTTTCCAACTGGCTGTCTCAACATCAAGATTTTTTTGTCTGTACTTTCTAGAATCTGACTAGTCTTTTGGCACTTCTCTTCAAAGAATATTTACAAAAGTACTAAAAAAGTATCTGCAAAATTTTAACTCTACAGAATTAATTGTGGATGATGTTATAAATGTAAGGAGAGGCCATTGGTGGTTTTGAATAGGGAAGAGGGTGACAGAATCTGATTTGCACACCTCCAAGAATTAGAATAGATTGTCAGTCCCAGGAAAGACTCCAGAGTTGGGTGAGACTACATACTGCCCTTTGTTTGCTTTTTTATTTTTAATTGACACATAATAATTGTGCATATTTATGGAACACAGGGTGAGTTTTGACACACATATGTGCTATGTTATGTAATGATCAAATCAGGGTAATTGACATATTCACTATCTCAAGCATTTATCATTTCTTTGTGGTGAGAACACTCAAAATCCTCTTTTACAGCTATTTTGAGATATACAATACATTATTGTTAACTATTATAAGGTCCTTTTTAAGTTTCCCTAATGTCTCTAACTTCCCAAAGTGATTAAGCCCTGCTCATCATGTAAGACCACACCCCCCATCTCTGTTTCTTCTCACTCTTTTCCCCTCTGCCTGGGATATCCTTTTCCTATTTCCACTACCTTCTTCCCCATGTACAAATGCTGTGCATCCTTTAAGTTCCAATTCTAACGCCATCTTTACCAAAAAGTCATCTGGATTTCCCCTACTTTGAATTCTTATACCCCGTCTCTGTGCCTTCCTCAGGCACTGAGCCCTTTCTACCTTAGATCATGCTCTTTGGAATAGGGCCAAGAGAAAGAGTATGAAAACAGCAAATCCTATCATGAAAGGAGATGCTTATTACTGGGACTCACTATCTGAGACTTCAAGGCACCTCTGAGGAGATCTGGTGCCCGAGGAATGTTGGTCAAGGACAATGTCAGACAACCCCAAGAGCATTCCCTGTTGTTTATACCTAGTTTCCATCATCAAGATGCTTTCAATAACGAGCCTCTCTTCTCAATGTGTAGCCTCATTACTACTGGTATGTTCCATTATCAAACCTTTGACCGTACCTTTTACCTCCCATACTAAGCCTCTAGCAAGTGGTCTAGGCAGATTTTGATTTGAACAGTCAGTTGCTAAAGGATGTACACCTGGAACAAAGATGACACTGTAACAAAATTCCTGTTGTTGGTGGACTCACCTGAAGATAGAGGCCCCAAATATCAGCAACAATGCCTTTCTGTATCTCAAAGGGCCTTCTTGTTAGAATGAGGGATAAAATATCTGGTGAGACAGTATCTTTCATTTCTGTTTCAGATGAAACTTCCCAGCTCCCTCCAATAGCATGGACCTCCTAAAGAATAAGTGTCATACTTCCTTCAATTCTAATGGAAAATTCCGGTAGATCTGGAAAAAAAAATCAGAAACTTTACTGTGTCAGTCAGGATTGTGTTCAGCTACATGTAACAGAAACCCAAGTCCAGTTACTTAAACAGGAAATTGATTTTCTTCTTCTCATGAAGCCAGAAGGCTGATGGCATGCAGTCCAGGGAAGATACAGCAGCTCCACAATATTTCATTTTGCAAAACGACTGCTGCAACTCTAGACATTACATGTGCATTCCAAGCACGATGAAGAAAAGGCTGGATGGAGAAAGTCAGCAACATTTGTCTCTTTTGTTAGGAAAACAATAATGTTCCCTAAAGCCCCACCTAGTAGATTTCCACATACATCTCATTGGCCAGAACTGCATCACATGATTACCTTTTGCTGCTCAGACACTCAAGAAATTAACTGGGCATATTGCAGCCCCATATAGTCAGGTATTTTTTTTAGTACAGAAGAAATTAAGAAAAGGATATTAGATAGGTAATGAGCAGTATTTATAATTGTATATAGAGAGAGCCAAAGAATTGAAACTGTAAAAGTGTATGTCATTTGAATACATCGTTTATCTCCCTTTTTAGGCTGCACCTTCCCTAAAGTCAGGGTCTACATCTCCATCTCTGCATTCCACACAGCAGGCAGAGAACATTTATTCCATCATATTCACTATATACCAGAAATTGTGTGATCACACACATACACACACACACATATGTGTATATGTGCATGTGTATATATAAATACGTGTGTGTGTATAGATAGATAGATAGATAGATAGATGATAGATAGATAGATAGATAGATAGATAGATAGATGATAGATAGATGATAGATAGATAGATAGATAATTTCATCTAAAGTCTTCCCAACAACCCTAGAAGTTGGGTACTATAGTCTTCCTACTTAATAGATGATGAAATTCAGGCTTAGAGAGTTCAGATGACTTGTACAAAGATCATACCTCCAGCAAGTGGTCAAGGTTGAATTTGAAGTGGACACTCAGATGCTAAAGGCTGTATTCTTTTACCACACCAAAATGCCTGACATAATGTTGGCACTTAAATAAATCAGTGACAGTGGCACTTTCTGCCACTGTCAGCTACTTCAAAGGATCATATACCTTCAAATCTGGGGCCACTTGTCACATGCCTTTTTGTGGCCATATACCCACTGCTCTCCTGCCTACCTTTCTATCTCTCTAGGGATTTCTCTCCAGAGCAGTAAAGACTTTTGCAGCTTAATACAGGGAATCTCTGGCTTACAGACAATCCTTATTGCTATGATAAAAGATATTGTTTCAGAGACAACAGGCAAAAGCCACTCTTTGAAGCAAAGAGAAAAGATAACTTTTATAGAGATATGACCAAGGTTGACTGTGATGGCTCCTTGGAGTAGTGTCCCAGTCACATCAGCCTACTGCTAACTACAAGACTGGCAGTCAGGAGACATGTCTTGGCCCAGGTTTTGTTATTAATGTGTTAATGACCTTGGACAAGTCACTGCCCAGTTCTTAATCTAAGTTTTTAACTTCCATAGAAGAAGGGGCTTAGATAAATAAGGTTGCTTTGAAAGATGAGCTAACATGATTAAATGTATGACCTAGAATTAAGAAGATGATGGTCAGAGTTACGTGCATGCACAGATACATGCAAGCATGTATGTGCGTGTGTGCAAAAACACACAGATACACAGTTTTAACTAAGTTCTATCACTTGTGTAACCACCAGACATTTACAGAACACATTTTCATAAGGACCAAATTTAGCGCTTTCTCTTTGCTTGCCAAGGCTAATCCATGTGGTCCTTTTTCTTATAATCTACATCCACTCACAAGAAGAATATTGTTTTTCATTATGTTACCCAAATTATATTTGTTAAAGTGAGTGAGACTGGACTCTGAGCCTGAGGAGCCTGCCTTAATTGCATCATTTCAGTGTATTAAGTTATCTTGGGTGCTCAAGTCTGACTATGATGAGAAGAAAATCTGCCAGTGTTTGGGTCTTATCCACCAGCACTGAGGGTGGTCTTAGAGTTTGCTGAGCAATGGGGCAGATTTTTTTAATGTTCACATTCCTCTTATTAAGCTTCTGAGCCTATTTTTCCATTAATCTCACTCCTAGCAATGGCTCCAAGACATATCTAGGCCTGGGTCTTTATACAATATGTTGATACAATGAATCCAGGGAATAGTCCCCAGCCTCCCAGGCTCCCAGCTCCTCTAGCAACTCCCTCATTTTGCTTCTTACCATTCAAAAGACAAGTGAAAATACAAATACTTTAGTGCAATACATGGACTTTATTTTCCACTGTGTAGGTAATTTCATGTCCCTTACATGTAGAGAAGCATCATGTACACTGGTAAGGGCAATCATTTGGACTTAGAAAGCCTGGCTTCTGTTCCAAATTCTGCCCTCATCTATGTGACCTCGGGGAAGAATTTTCTACCCTCTTGAGTTTTTAAAAATCCATTAATAAAATGACGGGGTTGAACTACTAATCTCTGAGGACCCTTTTGGTCCTAATAATCATGGTTTGCCCACACAAACATATTCATGTCAGAATGCACTGTCCCAGAACTTGGGGCTGTAAGTCCAATTAACATCATCTTCAGTACCTGAGGGTCATACAACTCCAAGGGAAGCCATTCACACAGTGGGGAATACCACTCACCCAAGGCCATGAAATCTTCTGGCACCATGTTTAAGATAATCTGACAAAGGCTTTTTGAGCATGATGCCAAACATGGCATATATCTTGAGCCATACATGATGATTGAAAGCCTGTTTCCCCCCAACCCTTGCTACAGGAGCCACTCCAAAATGACAGTTTCCCCTTCACTGAGAAGGCATAGATCATTAGCTATCTCTTTTGATCTCATTCCCCAAAACTTGGGGTCCCTGAGGAGTGGCATCTCTGCCCAAAGGAAGGAGAGCTTGCATTATGTAAAAGAAACAATTTGGTTCAATTTGGTTAAAGGTAGAGCATCTGAAGGGAGCATATTGGCCTGAATAAGATCAGCAGGCTTTTTGGGCCCCCTGACTAGCATCTTGAGCAAAAGCCCAAATGCCAAGGGAAGAAGAAAGTCACAGAAAGGTAAGATTAGGTTGCTTTAAACTAATTGGAAGATTTCACAAGTTTCCCGGGGCCAAACCAAGAGTGTATCATCCACACCCAACCAGGGTATATATCAGAGGGTCATGAGGTATTTCCTCAAGGGTGTCCTTGGTGCTTGGTGGTGGAGTGGGGGTGGTGGTGTGGAGGAAGAGATTACACTCCTCCCAGGGGAATGAGCTGAAGGAATTCTACGGAAATATCAAATATGTTTATAGTAGACCAGGACCTGTGTACATCTATAACTATTCACAAGGGACTCCATAGAACTAAAATTCCACTTCCACTACATGCTCTGTATACATGGACTCTGGCCCTGCTGACCAGACTAACTGGCTCCTCCAGCCATCTTTCATACCCTTGAACATTTTCCCTCACTGGACTCAGTTTCCCAGTATGAGTGAACTTGAATGCAATCATAGATTTCAAACTGTTTTGTGAAGCCCTAAGGTTCAGGTTCAAATGGTGTGGCTTGAGCACATGGCTTAAGGGCTACCTCAGGGATGAGAAAGGCAAGGAGAGGCCAAGTGGGCAGACATGCAGACCCCATAACCCACACTTCAACGGAGGATTTCTGCTTCTATCTGTTTTATACATTAGGCTTCCATGAAATAATCCATTTGAAAAAAAAATTAATCCAATGCTAAAAGTAGTTGGAAAACCACTGGCTTGCAGGTTTGCTAAATTCCCTACAAGCACTAATGTTCTTTGATTCTATAAAGAAAGAGTCAGAAATTGAGAAGAATTATATTTTTCTTGGAAGACTGATACTTTGCTGGGAAGAAAAGGCACTGAAAACTTAAAGAAGTAGCAAACAACCATCTTTCACTGGGCTATATAAAAAGATCAGCGGTTGAGCTTTGCCTTCTAGTTGGAGCATGAGGTGAATATAATCTTATGTGCTTTAATTACTTTCCTGTAGCTGAGATTCCAACTGAAAGAAAACTGATTTAGCTCTAAAGGAGCCTAGAGGCATGGGTACAAGGGCCTCTAGGTTTCAAGTGGAGCTCTGTTCAAGAAAGCTAAACAGTGACAAGTGATATCCTCATCCAAACTTTTCAGAACAATTAGTCAATCTATCTACATTTATCTAGTTTATGATTTTATGAAAATATTAGATATTTATTTTAAGAGGGAGAAACTATACATTTTAGCACACTCTGCTGGTATTAAATTACCTCTGGAAACCAAAAACCAACTACTTACCTTACTTGTAACCTGGACATCTACTAGCACTAATTATAAAGATGACTTACCTACTTCAGTCGTATGATCACTTGCATGATTCAATTGTAAAAAAGAGAGTTGTCATCAAAGGAGGATTCTTTTTGTTTTGTTTTGTTTTTTATTTTGATTTTTCATTTCAATGGTTTTGGGGGAACAGGTGGTGTTTGGTTGCATGAAAAAGTTCTTTAGTGATGACTTCTGAGATTTTGGTGCACCCACCATCCAAGCAGGGTATATGGTACCCAATGTGTAGTCTTTTTTTTTTTTTTTTTGAGATGGAGTCTCGCTCTGTCGCCCAGGCTGGAGTGCAGTGGCACAATCTCAGCTCACTGCAAGCTCAGCCTCTCAGGTTCACGCCATTCTCCTGCCTCAGCCTCTGAGTAGCTGGGACTACAGGCGCCCACCACCACGTCTGGCTAATTTTTTTTGTATTTTTAGTAGAGATGGGGTTTCACTGTTTTAGCCGGGATGGTCTCGATCTCCTGACCTCATGATCCGCCTGCCTTGGCTTCCCAAAGTGATGGGATTACAGGCGTGAGCCACCGTGCTCAGCTCCCAATGTGTAGTCTTTTCTCCCTCACCCCCTTCCCACCCTTCCCCCTTAGTCTCCAAAGTTTATTATATCATTCTTATGCCTTTGCATTCTCATAGCTTAGCTCCCACTTATAAGTGAGAACATATGATGTATGTTCATATATATATGTAATATATATGTAATGTCTATATATATGTAATATATATATATAAAATGTCCATATATATATATATATATAGTGGATTTCTCTCCTTTCTCAGGAACACCAATTATTCTTAGGTTTGGCTATTTAACATAACCCCAAATTTCTCAGAAGCTTTGTTCATGTTTTTATTCTTTTTTCTTGTCTTTGTCTGATTGGGTTAATCTAAAGGCCTTGTCTTCAAGCTCTCAAGTTCTTTCTTCTACTTGTTTTGTTCTATTGTTGAAACTTTCCAGTGCATTTTGTATTTCTCTAAGTGTGTCTTTCACTTTCAGAAGTTGTGATTCTTTCTTCTTTATTATATCTATTTCTCTGGAGCATTTTTCATCCATATCTTGTATTTTTTTTAATTTATTAAAGTTGGTTTCTGTCTTTCTCTGGTGCCTCTTTGAGTAATTTAATAATCAACTTTCTGAATTCTGTATCTGGCAATTCAGACATGTGTTCTTGGTTTGGATCCATTGCTGGTGAGCTAGTGTGATTTTTTTAGGGTGTTAAAGGACCTTGTTTTGTCATATTACCAGAATTACTTTTCTGATTCCTTCTCATTTGGGTAGACTATTTCAGTGGAAAAATCTGGAACTCAAAAGCTGCTGTTCAGATTATTTTGTCTCATGGGGTGGTCCCTTGATGTGCTGCACTTCCTCTTCCCCTAGGGATAGGGTCTCCTGTGGCTGTTATTGCTCTTCTGGGTCTAGCCATCCACTGGGGCTACCGGGATCTGGGCTGGTGCTGGGGAATGTCTGCAAAAGAGTCCTGTGATGTGACCCATCTTCAGGTCTCCCAGCTGTGGATACAAGCACCTGCTCTGGTGGAGGGGGTAGGAGAGTGAAGTAGACTCTGTGAGAGTCCTTAGTTTTAGATATGTTCAGTGTGCCAGCTTTCTCAAATTCTGGTTATGTTAGCAGTGAAGTTGTCACCTGGACAGACTCAGGACCACTGCAACAATAGTGTTGTAGGCAGTGGAATTAGCTGTTCTTTTCTCCTCCCTTGGAGCAGGATTTTTCTCTCATGAGTTGCTGTAATGTCCTGAGTCAGTTGGCCTCCAGCCAGGAGGTAGCACTTTCAAGAGAGCACCAGCTGCGACAGTAGAAGAGGGATATAGGCTTGCCCTAAGTTGGCCAGGATAAGTATTTGGGTTTTTCAAGCAGAGGGCAAGGTCATAAAGTTCCCAAGAGTTTATATCTTTTGTGATTGGCTACCAGGGCAGTAGAGAAATACCATCAGGTGAGGGCAGGGTTAGGTGGGTCTGAGCTCATACTCTCCTTGGACAGGGCTTGCCGTGGCCACTGTGGAGGCTGGCGGGTGGTTCTCAGACCAATTGGGTTATGTTCCAGAGGGGATTATCGCTGCCTCTGTCACCAGGGAAGTGGGGGAAAGCCAATAGCAATAGGCCTCACCCAGCTCCCACACAGTTGGCAAGGCCAGTCTCACTCCCCCTGTGCCTGGCTAACAGTGCCAAGTTTATCTCCAGACAGCCTGGCCATGGGACTCAGACCTAGCCCCAGGCTAGAAACTTCCCCACTGAGAAAGCAAGCACAGCTTTCAGGCCATACCCCTCCCCATCTGCCCACATTGTGCTCCTTTCTGCTGCAGTTCCCCTTCACCCCTGGATTCTGCTTAAGAGATTTTGCATCCAATCAAAACTATTACAATGTTCAGTTGGAAGCTACTTTCACCCTGTGACCCCCTCACAAATTCTGCCAGCTTCCTTCCCTGAGTGCCCCTGTGAGATATAGTCAGGGGTGGTTTCCTTGGGCTCAAGCTGGAGAATGGGAGTGCCTACAAGGTTCTTCCCATAGCTGCTTCTACTTTTATATTTCACAGTAAATTCATTTCAGCAGTAGGTAAGTTTAAATCCTTCTCTTGTAATCTGGATTTTCAGGTTCCCCAGTAAAGATGTGTGATGGGAGGCAAGTTTTCCCCACTCTCACACTTTGGGAACTCAAAGTTTTTTGCTTGTCTCAGGAAATTTGCAGCAGCCTGCAGCTTCTTTCAAAAGATTTTTGAATTCTTTCCAGTTTCCTGGTTCATGCCAGTAGTGGTTCCTGGAGCAAAAGCCCATGATGTGAGTCTCCACACACTGTTCTGTTCATCCAAGTGGGGTCTGCACATCAGCCCTGCCTCCTCTCTGCCATCTTGAACCTCCTCTTGAAAGGAGGATCCTGTAGGAACCTGGAACAACTGACCTCCCCCAAAAGACTGGCAAAGATGACTACATGTCCAATGGAATTTGAAGATTCCCAGAAAGGATTTCCTGTTCCCAATTTGCCCACTGCTAGCCAATTCCAGTATTTTAAATTCCACTGTCAAGGATCATGGCAGATGGGAGGCAGGACTAGATTGCATCTCCAGACAGAGCAGAATGCAGAGGATTGCACTGTGATTTTTAGCTCCAGGTAGACTGCAAGAATAAATCAGCCACCCCAAGAGGACCCACAGAACCTCTGAAGGAAATGGACTGCTCCTGCAGGACCTGGGAGACCCCCAAATACTGTGAGTGCCCCAACGGTGGAAGTGGGGAAGGGAGACCCTCCTCTCCCAAACACACACCCCCACTGGAGAAGGTAAAGGTCTGTTTGCCAGAGAAATTTCCAACTTTACCTGGAGCTGAGTCAAGTTAGAGAGCCGAGCGAAATACGGGGGTAGAGGAAGCAGCAGAAAAGGCCTAGGAGTTTGCTAGGTCCCCAGGCAGCCCATTCCTTCCTGGAACTACAGACATCCATTGGGAGGGTGGCCAAAGGAGCAGAGGGTAAAATTCCACAGGCAGAAGGAATTCTCTAGCTGAAATTTGTAACAATGTGAATGGGGCAAGAAGCCTCCTGACCAGAACTCGAGGGAGGGTGCAAATCCAGATTGCAACTAAAGCCCTTTTCTTTTGCAGCTGGGAGGTGGATAGCCTCAGGCAAGTTTGCAAGGTTTTCTCACCCTCTGCCTGAAAATAGACACTGGGCTCTTAGTGGGGGACACGGTAAGAGTGAGACCAGCCCTTCAGCTTGCATGGGAGCGGGGTGAGGCCTGTGACTGCCAGCTGTCCCCATCTTCCCTGACAACCTGCATGACTTAGCAGAGGCAGCCATAATCCTCCTAGGTACACAATTCCAGTGGCCTGGGAATCTCATCCCCACTCCCCATAGCAGCCACAGCAAGACCCACCCAAGGAGAGTCTGACCTCAGACACGCCTAGCCCTGCCCCCACCTGATGGTCCTTCTCTATCCACCCTGGTAGCAGAAGACAAAGGGCATATAATCTTCGGAGTTGTAGGGCCCTGCCCACCACTGGTCCCTCTCCACGCTACTATAGGTGATGCTTTCTAGAAAGTGCTACCTCCTGGCAGGATGCCAACCAGCACAAAAATAAAGCATTAAACCACCAAAGCTAATGGCCCCTACAAAGTCTATTGCACCCTCCACCACCACCACCAGAACAGGCACTGGTATCCATGGCTAAGACACCCACAGACAGTTTACATCACAGGACTCTGTGAAGACAACCCCCAGTATCATCCTGGAGCCAGGAAGACTCGCTGGGTAGCTAGACCCAGAAGAGAGACAACAATCACCGCAGTTCGGCTCACAGGACGCCACATCCACAGGAAAAAAGGGAAAGTACTACATCAAAGGAACAACCTGTGGGACAAAAGAATCTGAACAACAGCCTTCAGCCCTAGAACTTCCCTCTGACAGAACCTACCCAAATGAGGAAAACACAGAAAACAAACCCTGGTAATATGACAAAACAAGGCTTGTCAACAGCTACCAAAAATCACACTAGTTCATCAGCAATGGATATAAACCAGGGAGAAATCCCTGATTTACCTGAAAAAGAATTCAGGAGGTTAGTTATTAAGCTAATCAGGGAGGGTACAGAGAAAGGCAAAGCCCAATGCAAGTAAATCCAAAAAATGATACAATAAGTGAAGGGAGAAATATTCAAGAAACAGATAGCATAGGAAAAAAACGATCAAAAATTCAGGAAACTTTGGACATACTTTTAGAAATGCAAAATGCTCTGGAAAGTCTCAGCAATAGAATCGAACAAGTAGAAGAAAGAAATTAGGAGATCAAAGACAAGGTCTTTGAATTAACCTAACCCAACAAAGACAAAGAAAAAAGAATAAGAAAATAAGACCAAAGCCTCCAAGAACTCTGGGATTATGTTAAATGACCAAGTCTAAGAATAATCTGTGATCCTGAGGAAGAAGACAATTCCAAAAGCTTGGAAAACATATTTGGGGAAATAATCAAAGAAAACTTCCCCAGCCTTGCTACAGAGCAACACACACAAACAAGAAGCACAAAGAACACCTGGGAAATTTATCACAAAAATATTTTCACCTAAACACATTGTCATCTGGTTGTCCAAAGTTAAGACAAAGAAGAGAATTTTAAGAGCTGTGAGACAGAAGCACCAGGTAACCTATAAAAGAAAAACTGTTAGATTAACAGCAGATGTCTCAGCAGAAACCCTACAAGCTAGAAGGGATTGGGGCCTTATCATCAGCCTCCTCAAACAAAAGAATTATCAACCAAGAATTTTGTATCCAGGGAAACTAAGCATCACATATGAAGGAAAGATACTGTCGTTTTCAGACAAACAAATGCTGAGAGAATTTGCCATTACCAAGCCACCACAACAAGAACTGCTAAAAGGAGCTCTAAATCTTGAAACAAATCCTGGAAACACATCAAAACAGAACCTCTTTAAAGCATAAATCATGCAGGACCTATAAAACAAAACTACAAGTTAAAAAGCAAAAATCAAAAAACAAAAACAAATTACACAGGCAACAAAGAGAATGATAAAAGCAATGGTACCTCACATTTCCATACTAACATTGAATGTAAATGGCCCAAATGCTCTGCGTAAATGGATAAATAACTGCAGAATGGATAAAAACTCACCAAACAATTATCTGCTGCCCTCTGGAGACTCACCTAACACATTAGGACTCACATAAACTTAAAATAAAGGGGTGGGAAAAGCCATTTCATACAAATGGACACTAAAAGCGAGCAGGGGTAGCTATTCTTATATCAGACAAAACAAACTTTAAAGCAACAGTGGTTAAAAGAGACAAAGAGGGACATTATATAATGGTAAAAGGCCTTGTCCAACAGGAAAATATCACAATCCCAAATATATATGCACCTAACACTGGAGCTCCCAAACTTATAAAACAATTACTAGCAGACCTTAGAAATGAGACAGGCAGCAACACAATAATAGTGGAGGACGTCAATACTCCACTGAAGCACTAGACAGGTAATGAAGACAGAAAGTCAACAAAGAAACAATGGATTTAAACTACACCTTGGAAAATAATGGCCTTAACAGATATATACAGAACATTTCATCCAACAACCACAGAATACACATTCTATTCAACAGTGCATGGAACTTTCTCTAAGATAGATCATATGATAAGCCATAAAACAAGCCTCAATAAATTTAATAAAATTGAAATTATATCTAGCACTCTCTCAGATCACAGTGGAATAAAACTGGAAATCAACACCAAAAAGAACCTCCAAAATCATGCAAATACATAAAAAGTAAATAACCTGCTCCTGAATGAGCAATAGATCAGAAACAAAATCAAGATGGAAATTTAAAAATTCTTTGAACTGAATGATAATAATGACACAACCTATCAAAACTTCTGGGATACACCTAAGGCAGTGCTAAGAGGAAAGTTTGTAGCCCTAAATGCCTACATCAAAAAATTTGAAAGAACACAAACAGACAATCTAAGGTCACACCTCAAGAAACTAGAGAAATTAGAACAAACCAAACCCAAAACCAGCATATGAAAAGAAATAACCAAGATCAGAGCAGAGCTAAATGAAATTGAAACAAAAACATTAAAAAGTTAAATGAAACAATAAGCTTGTTCTTTAAAAAGATAAATAAAATTGATAGACCTTTAGCAAGATTAACCAAGAAAAGAAGACAGAAAATCCAAATAACCTAACTAAGCAATAAAACAGGAGATATTACAACTGACACCACTGAAATACAAAAGATCATTCAAGGCTACTATGGACACCTTTATGCACATAAATTAGAAAACCTAGAAGACAAGAGAAAGAAATAAAGACCATCCAAATTGATAAAGAAGAAGTCAAACTGCCCCTGTTTGCTGAAGATATAATTGTTTACCTTGAAAACCCTAAGGACTCCTCCACAAAGCTCCTAGAACTGATAAAAGAATTCAGCAAAGTTTCCAGATATAAGATAAATGTACACAAATCAGTAGCTTTTCTATACACAAACAGTGACCAAGTGGTGAATCAAATCAAGAACTCAACCCCTTTTACAATAGCTGGAAAAAAAAATAAAATGCTTAGGAATATATCTAACAAAGGATTCAAAAGACCTCTACAAGGAAAACTACAAAACACTGCTGAAAAAAATCATAGACAACACAAACAAATGGAAACACATCTCATGCTCATGGAAGGGTAGAATCATTATTGTGAAAATGAACACAGTGCCAAAAGCAATCCACAAATTCAACACAATCTCCATCAAAGTACCACCATCATTCTTCACAGAGTTAGAAAAAACAATTCTAAAAGTCATATGAAAGCAAAAAAGAGCCCGCATAGCCAAAACAAGACTAAGTGAAAAGAACAAATCTGGAGGCATCACACTACCTGATTTCAAACTATACTATAAGGCCATAGTCATCAAAACAGCATGGAACTGGTATAAAAATAGGCACATAGATCAATGGAACAGAATAGAGAACTCAGAAACAAACCCAAATATTTACAGCCAACTGATCTTCAACAAAGCAAACAAAAACATAAAGTGGGGGAAGGACACTCTATTCAACAAATGGTGCTGGTATAATTGGCTAGCCACATGTAGGAGAATGAAACTGGATCCTCATCTCTCACCTTATACAAAAATCAACTCAAGATGGATTAAGAACTTTGACATAAGACCTGAAACTATAAAAATTCTAGACGATAACATTGGAAAAACTTCTAGACATTGGCTTAGGCAAGGATTTCATGGTTAAGAACCCAAAAGCAAATGCAATAAAAACAAATAGCTGGGACCTAATTAAACTAAAGAACTTTTGCATGGCAAAAGGAACAGTCAGCAGAGTAAACAGGCAACCCACCAAATGGGAGAAAATCTTCACAATCTATACATCTTACAAAGGACTAACAACCAGAATCTACAATAAACTCAAATCAGTAAGAAAAAAACAATCCCATCAAATAGCGGGCTAAGAACATGAATAGACAATTCTCAAAAGAAGATATACAAATGGCCAACAAACATATAAAAAAAATACTCAGCATCACTAACGATCAGTGAAATGCAAATCAAAACCACAATGTGATACCACCTTACTCCTGCAAGAATGGCCATAATCAAAAAAATCAAAAAACAGTAGATGTTGGCGTGGATGCAGTGATCAGGGAATACTTCTACACTGCTGGTGGGAATGTAGACTGGTACAGCCACTATGGAAAACAGTATATATATATATATATATATATACACATACACATATATATATATATATACACATACACATATATATATACATACACACATATATATATATACATACACATATATATATATACACACACATATAGATATATACACACACGTATATACACACACACACATATATATATATTATATATACATATATGATGGAATGCTATGCAGTCATAAAAAGGAATGGATTAACAGCATTTTCAGGGACCTAGATGAGACTGGAGACTTATTCTAAGTGAAGTAACTCAGGAATGGAAAACCAAACATTGTATGTTCTCACTGATATGTGGGAGCTAAGCTATGAGGACCCAAAGGCGTAAGAATGATACAATGGACTTTGGGGACTTGGGGGTAAGAGTGGGAGGGGGGCAAGAGATAAAATCTACAAATATGGGGCAGTGTATACTGCTTGGCTGATACTTGCACCAAAATCTCACAAATCACCACTAAAGAACTTACTCATGTAACCAAATACCACCTGTAACCCAATAACTTGTGGAAAAATATAAATAATAATAAATAAATAAATTCCATTGTCACAGCTGTGTTATTTTAGACCTTAACTGCTCTTTGGTCTCCCAAAATTTCATGTGAAAATGCAACTCCTTCTAAAAAGAGATACTTCTTAAACTGTTAGCCACTTACACGAGGAATTTTTAGATATTCATTAGTAGTCACCTTCAAAAGTGCTATGATTTAGATTTTCTCTGGACAGTACTAGTGTATACCTATTGTCCTGGCGTGGTTATTAATAGTAGTCCGTTTACTCTCAACTTGTCCCAGTTTGGATGATGAATTATAAGTTTCCTTTAGCCACAACATTTGCCATCACATTATACATTTGGGTTTTCTAAGCCTAACACTCCCAAGGCTGATTAGTTCTTTCTAGGCATTATGCCTACAATTCAGAAGGCTCCCACTAAGTGGACAGTACTGCCTGAATGTGGCTTTATGAGCAAACTTTTAGACAAGCAGCAGTTGATGGATAATACTTAGAACACAGATAACACTTGTGGTATAATATTTGTTAAATTGAAAAGTTTCAATACTAGCTAATCATGCATTACTAACAGTTTTATAAGTTTAAAGGCTACAGTGAAGAATGCATTTTTTTTAAAAAAAACTACATACATATATTAAATTTCAGCACCTATAACACACTACCTCAGTTATTTGTTTACATGAGTGACTCTGTCTGCTAGACTTTAATCCCTCCGTAGCAAGTCACACGTTCAACATAAAAGCAGCAGAGTAACATTTTTAAAAGTCACTCAATAGGCTTTCCCTTCTCAGTCATTTGTATTGCCAGCCCAGACCAGAGTTTCTCCGCCTCGGTATTCTTGACATTGTGAGGGGCTCTCCTGTGCATTGTAGGATCTTGAGCAGCATCCCTGGCCCCTAAACACAAGATGCCAATAGCACCATCCCTGGTTATGACAATAAATATGTCTCCAGATATAGCCAAATGTTCCTTGGAGGAAAAAAATCAACCACTATTGAGTAGTTAGGACTGAAGGAGGAGACAAGACAGGTGGGCCTGAGAGTGGCCTCACAGGGGTTTGCACACCCTTCTCTTGTAGGATGTAGAGAAAGCAGAAGAGGGTTCCTAAGCCAACCAGTGAGAGAAGAGGAGATTAATGAGCTAAAGTACAGGGACCTCCTCACTAGAGGAGGGCCTAGCAACATCTATGGTCCTCAGAAGCAAGTGAATACACAGTGGCCAAAGACCAGGTAGTCTGACATAGTGACAATTATGGTAATTGCTGAAAAAATCACCACATGGATGTGAGGGCTCAGAACAAAGTTAAGCTCTGTAATGTAAAAAACAAAAAAGAAAGAAAGAAAAGAAAGAAAGTTACATTTTTGTGCTGCTTTGTGACTATTCCATTCCTATTGCTCCATATTCTTAGAAATTTCAAGAAAGTGATGAGTGGTTTCCTTAGTATTCATTCACTTAGAATTCAGAACCTCCAAAGTACTTGCCCTGCATCTTTTTTGTACAGAGGAATAACTGTTTTCAGCTCCATGTGAGTCTTCTCTGCTTTCACCCTGTTTCAGATGAATAAAGAAACATGTCCACCACATCACAATTCTATATGTTTACTTAGGCTGGATGCTCCAGAATGTCTATAGATGATGCCCTGTGATTTTGCTTTCCTGTTGGGATATTTTTTTCTCCACCACTTTCCTCTCCTGCCTAATTTCCCTGCTCTTTGGAGCACATGGCTGTGTAAAAGTTAATTTGCCTTTCATTGCTCAAAATTGTCTCTTACAAATCCTAGAGATTTAATCAGCTTTAGAACCTGATTTCCACCACAAACTTCTTACAGAAGCCATGCCTTGCTTCACCAAAGCTCCAAACCTCTTACAGAAGCTATGCTCTTTCTTTTTCTTCACTTTTTTTGTACAGTGAACTACAAATGCATGCTTCAATATGCACAGAATATTGACAGCCAGATAGGAACTTTGTAATATCCCTTTGGGAGCCTGGACTTGAGCTGAACAACCTTTCTACCTGCCAGGCCAAATAAATTTCCACAATGCTGTCTTGTAAGACAGAGGATCTGTGGAGAACGAGTTGTGCTGGAGTAAGGGAAGGAGAAGAAAAAAACAAGGGGGAGTTTAATTATGGAGAAAACTCAAACACTGCAAGTTGATCATTAAGAGGATCATTAAGATAGCCTTACTGATCTCTTCAGTTATCTGAATTCACTTAACCACATCAACCTCTTTGTCTTTGCTTAAGGTGTACCCCGTGCCTGTAATGACTTCCTTCTCCTTTCTACCTAATAAATCCTTAAGGCCCCGCTCAAGCTTTAGTTCTTCTAGGAAGCCTACCTTTCTTCCTTTAGCCTCAAGGATCTCTCCCTTCTCTGAACTTCTACAACACTTACTGTCACTTAGCACTTAGCATAGATTGACCTGTAACATATCCTGTACTTCTGTCTTTGTTAGTTATTTAATTTTTCCTGGAAGCTCCTTAAGAAAAATAATGATATACAGTGATTTTCCATATTCTTCATAGCAGGCACACAACAAACAATTTATAATAAGGAATTACTGAATAATAGAACGAGGGCCTTGGCATAGGAGCAGAATGTCAGGTGGCCATGTTCCCTTAGAAAGGCATGTTTTTGTACCCTTAACAGAGATTTTGTCCACTGTAGGGTCTTATTAAAGTCAGCCTAATTTCTAAAAGTTTTCTCTATGAGAGGCCTGGCTTCGAGCTGCCTTCAGGCTCTGAGACCTTGTCCCTTTATATAATAACAGCAAATACTGATGAAGAATATGTGCTAGGCACCATTATAAGTGCTTTATGTCAATTACATCATTTTAAACTTCTAAACCTCATGAGGCTGGTTATATGCTCATTTTACAGAGTGGGAAACTAAAGCACAATAAAGTTAAGTAATTTTTTCAAGGCCACACAGTAAGTAGGAGAACTTCAATAAGAACCCATGAAGTCTGACCCCAGGGTGTGCTCTTTTTGTCACTTTGTAGCACTTCTGCCCTTAGTTAGAAACACATAGATAATATCTACAAATAATTATAATCAGACTTTAAATGACAGTATGCAAAGGGTATAGATTAAAAAAAAAGGTTGGCACAAACAAATAACCTTGTCATAGACACAAAGTCAGTACCATATAGGTGAGTATGCACATGATGCTGCCTGCCACCTCTGGGCAAACCATTTTAACACTAAGGAAAGTCAGCACTATCACCAGCTTCCAAGCAAGAGGGTTTTCAACAGGAAAATTACTTCAAGGTGGGAAGGAGAAACAGACTTAAGTGACTAATGAGCTGCAAAAGAAATTAACAGGAAGATGTTTTTAGAGTTCAAAAAAGTGAAATGTCTTTAAGAATATTTCTAATTTCAAAAGAATATAAATTTTTGTCCCCTCAGTGTGTTTAATTTCTCTATACTTAGATCCTGTCAACACATGTACAGGCAGGCCAGTTTTAGCTGATGGTCCATAACAGGTAACTCAAATTAATATCATTATTGTATTGATTATTTATTGTTGTGTAATAAACCACCTCAAAACTTAGTGGTACAAAATAATCATTTTATAATTCTTACAAATATTAGGGATAAAGAATTTGCTCTGGACTCAGCTGAGTGCTTCTTCTGCTGGACTCTCCTGGGTCAACCATATGAGTATATTTATCCAATACCTCAGCTGGGGCTGAGTGATCTAAGATGGCCTCATTCTTATGTGTGGCACTTGGTGCTCTCTGTTAGCTGAGCCTCTCTCTTAGGGTGGTTTCTCATCCTCAAGGGGACCAGCCTGGTCTTTTTTCATATGTGTCCCAAGAATTCCCAGGAGCAAAAGAGGACAACTCCTATGCACAAGGGCTTTTTAAGCTTCTGTTTGTATCACATATACTAACATTCCAATGGCCAAAGCAAGTCACTTGGCCAAGTGTCAGTGTGGAAAGGAACCATAAAAAGGCACAGATACTGGGAGGCATGATTCACTAGGGACAATTACCTTAACAATCTACCAGAGCTGTTATTCAGAATTTAGCCAGTCACATCCAGCGGGCTGGCACAATTGTCTGCTTATTTTTCCATGTTGTTTGGGTTCTTCATGAAAACTATTCAAATGTCTTCCAAAAACAATGCCTGGAGGAAATTTCAAGAGAGAGAAAGCCCTGAGTCTCTCATCAGGTGTATCCTTGCCCTGCTTCTGCCACCAAATGCCAACAAAAGTGAAAGAAACCCTTAAAAGCACATTGCTAAATGAAAGGAGCCAATTTGAGAAGGCTGCGTACTGTATGGTTCCAACTACGTGACATTCTGGAAAAGGCAAATCTATAGAGACAGATAAAAGATCAAGGACAGCAGAGTCAGTGGTCACTGTGTGATGGTCACCTCAGTGTTGTGCTGCCTGCAGTGCTGCAGAGACAGTGGGACCAGCCACATCCTTCTGAAGGTTATGCCAGTCATGCAGCAGGACATATGACACATGGGAACAGATGTTGTCATTGTAAAAAATGACAGAAGAATATATGGAACATGAGATTGTTTAGCCAGTGCACTTTTACATCAAAACAAAAGCTACTATGACTTCAAGATCCACTTCACAGGAATCTGGGATGCTGGTGTTGCTTCACAGGAATCTGGGATACTGGTGTTGCTCAGAAAGTTAACTTGAATCAGAGAGGGGGAGAAAAAAATGGCAGATAGGAGGCAGAACTAAACCGCAGCTCCCATTCAGATGGACAGAGCAGCATGTGGAAACTCACATCACAAACTTTTGCTTCAAGAGCAACTGCAGGAAAGCTGGGAGAATCCGCAGACCCCTTGAAGGGAGCAGATTGCTCCTGCAGGACCTGGGAGACAGCCAAAATACTGTGAGTGCCCAAAGTGTGAAAGCGGGAAACAGGGATCGTCCTCCCCCGATCACACACCCTCACTGAGGAACCTTAAGGTCCAGATCACAGGAGAAGGATTTAACCTTACCTGGAACTGAGATAATTTAGAGAGCTGAGTGAAATACAGGAGTAGAGGAAGCAGGGAGAAGAGTCCTCTGGGCTCTCTCAGTCCCCAGGGAAGCCATGTCTGACTTTGTTTCACATGAGTCCTTGGGGAGGGCTCCAGAGAAACTGGAAAAATACAAGGAGAAGGAAACCTCCAGCTGAACTTTGCAACAATTCTAACCAAATGCAAAGTTTCTTAGATAGAACGCGGGGGAGATGGGTGAATCCAGAGTGCAGACAGGCAGGCAAGGAGGCACAAAACCTGAAAGCCCTGCCTGATTTCTCAGCCCAGAGGCTGGTAGCCTGGGGCAAGTTCTCAGCCCTGCTCACTCAGAGCCTGGAAACAAACTCAGTGCTGTTGAGGTGGGACACAGTGGGAGTGAGACTGGCTCTTTGAGTTGCACAAAAGCTGAGTGAGGTTAGTAACTGCCAGCTTTCTTCCACTTCCCTGGTGACCTGCATGACACAGCAGAGGCAGCCATAATCCTCCTGGGAACATAACTCCATCGACCTGGGAACCGTACCCCATCCCCTACAGCAGCCGCAACAAGCCCCACCCAAGGAGAATCTGAACTCAGGCATGCCTAACCCTGACCCCCCACGATGGTCTTTCTCTACCCACCCAGGTAGCTGAAGACAAAGGTCATATTCTCTTGGGAGTTCTAGGGCCCTGCCCACTGCCTGGTCCTCCCTATACTACCACAGCTAATGCTCTCCTGAAAGTGCTACCTCCTGGCAGGAGGCCAACCAGCACAAAACTAGTGCAATAAGCAACAATAGTACAACTAAGGACCCTCACAGAGTCCATTTCACTCCTCTGCCACCTCGACCAGAGCAGGTGCATCTATTCATGGCTGAGAGACTGGAAGATGGTTCACATCACAAGACTCTGTGCTGTGACAGACAATCCCCAGTACCAGCCCGGAACATGGTACCCACACTGGGTGTCTAGACCCAGAAAAGAAATAACAATAGCTAGAATTCAGTGCTTAAGAAGCCACATCCCTAGGAAAAGGGGGAGAGAATCTGAACAGCAGCCTTGAGCTCCAGATCTTCCCTCTAACATAGGCCACCCAAATGAGAAGGAACCAGAAAAACAATTCTGGTAATATGACAAAGCAAGTTTCTTTATCACACTCAAAAAATCACACTAGCTCACCAGCAATGGATCCAAACCAAGAAGAAATCCCTGATTTGCCAGAAAAAGAATTCAAAAGGTTGGTTATTAAGCTAATCAAGGAAGCACCAGAGAAAAGTGAAGTCCAATTTAGTGAAATCAAAAAACTGATACAAGATATGAGGGGAGAAATCTTAAGTGAAATAGATAGCATAAATAAAAACAATCACAATTTCTGGAAAGCAAGGGCACACTTATAGAAATGCAAAATGCACTGGAAAGTCTCAGCAATAGAATCAAACAAGCAGAAGAAAGAACTTCAGAGCTCAAACAAAGACAAAGAAAAAGGAATTTAAAAAGCAATGAACAAAGCCTCCAAGAAGTTTGGGATATGTTAAATGACCAAATCTAAGAATAATTGGCATTCCTGAGAAGAAGAGAAATCTAAAAGTTGGGGAAACATATTTGGGGGGAATAATAGAGGAAAACTTCCACAGCCTTGCTAGAGATCTAGACATCCAAATAAAAGAAGCTCAAATAACCCCTGGGAAATTCATCACAAAAAGATCATCACCCAGGCACATAGTCATCAGGTTATCTAAAGTCAAGATGGAAGAAAGAATATTAAGAGCTGTGAGGCAAAAGCACAAGGTAACCTATAAAGGAAAACCCATAAGATTAACAGCAGATTTCTCAGCAGAAACCCTGCAAGCTAGAAGGGATTGGAGCCCTATCTTCAGCCTCCTTAGACAAAACAATTATCAGCCAAGAATTTTGCATCCAGTAAAACTAAACTTCATAAATGAAGGAAAGATACAGTCTGTTTTAGACAAACAAATGGTGAGAGAATACACCACTACCAAGCCAGTACTACAAGAACTGGTAAAAGGAGCACTAAATCTTGAAACAGATTCTCAAAATACACATCAAAACAGAACCTCCTTAAGGCATAAATCTCACAGGACCTATAAAATAACAACACAATAAACTTTGAAAAAAAACAGGTATTCAGGCAACAAATAACATGATGAATAGAATAGCACCTCACATCTCAATAGTAACACTGAATGTAAATGGCTTAAATGCTCCACTTAAAAGATACAGGATAGCAGAATAGATAAGAATCCACAAACCAAGTATCTGCTGCTTTCAAGAGACTCACCTAACACATAAGGAATCACATAAACTTAAGGTAAAGGGGTAGAAAAAGACATTCCACACAAATGGACACCAAAAGCCAGCAGGAGTAGCTATTCTCATATCACACAAAACAAACTTTAAAGCAACAGCAGTTAAAAAAGACAAAGAGGGTCATTATATAATGATAAAAGGCCTTGTCCAACAGGAAACTATCACAGTCCTACATATACCTGCACCTAACACTGGACCTCCCAAATTTATAAAATAATTACTACTACACCTAAGAAATGAGAGAGACAACAACACAGTAATAGTGGGAGACTTCAATACTCCACTGACAGCACTAGACAGATCATCAAGACAGAAAGTCAACAATGAAACAATAGATTTAAACTACACCCTAGAATAAATGGACATAACAGATATGTACCAAACATTCTACCAAAAAACACAAAATATACTCTATTCATCACTGCATGGAATATTCTCCAAAATAGACCATGTAAGGGGCCACAAAACAAGTCTCAATGAATTTAGGAAAACTGAAATTATATCATGTACCCTCTCTGACCACAGTGGAATAAAATTGGAAATTAACTCCAAAAGGAACCCTCAAGACCATTAAAATACATGGAAATTGAATAATCTGCCCCTGAGTGATCATTGGGTCAACAATGAAATCAATATGGAAACTAAAAATTTTTTGAACTGAATAATAGTGACACAACCTATCAAAATCTACAAAATACAGCAAAGGTGGTGCTAAGAGGAAAGTTCATAACCTTAAAGGTCTGCATCAAAAAGTCTGAAAGAGCACAAATAGACAATCTAAGGTCACACCTCAAGGAACTGGAGAAACAAGAACCAACCAAATCCAAACCCAGCAGAAGAAAAGGAATAGCCTAGATCAGAGAAGAACTAAATGAAATTGAAACAAAAAAAATACAAAGGATAAGTGAAACAAAAAGCTGGTTCTTTGAAAAGAAAAATAATAATAGACCATTAACAAGATTAACCAAGAAAAGAAGAGAGAAGAACCAAATAAGCTCAATTAGAAGCAAAATGGGAGATACTACAACTGACACCACAGAAATACAAAACACCATGCAAGACTACTATGAACAACTTTATGCACATAAACTATAAAACCTAGAGGAGATGGATAAATTTCTGGAAATATACAATCCTCCTAGCTTAAACCAGAAATAATTAGAAACTCTGAGCAGACCAATAGCAAGCAGTGAGATTGAAATGATAATTAAAAAAATCGCCAACAAAAAAAGTCCAGGACCAGATGGATTCACAGCTGAATTCTATCAGAAATTCAAAGAAGAATTGGTACCAATCCTATTGACACTATTCCACAAGATAGAGAAAGAATCCTCCCTAAATTATTCTATGAAGCCAGCATCCCTCTAACACCAAAACCAGGAAAAGACATAACAAAAAAAGAAAACCACAGACCAATATTGCTAATGAATATAGATGCAAAAATCCTTAACAAAATAATAGCTAACTGAATCCAACAGCATATCAAAAAGATAATCCACCATGATCAAATGGGTTTCATACCGGGGATGCAGGGATGGTTTCACATACACAAGTAAATAAATCTGATACACCACATGAACAGAATTTTTTAAACTCACGTGATCATCTCAATAAATGCAGAAAATGCATTTGACAAAATCCAGCATCGCTTTAAGATTAAAACACTCAGCAAAATCGGCATAGAAGGGAAATACCTTAATGTAATAAAAGTCATCTGTGACAAACCCAGAGGCAATATCACACTGAATGAGGAAAAGTTGAAAGCATTCCCTCTGAGAAGTGAAATGAGGAGGATGCTCACTCTCACCACTTCTATTCAACATAGTTCTGGAAGTCCTAGCCAGAGCAATCAGACAAGAGAAAGAAATAAAGGGCATCCAAATTTGTAAAAAGGAAGTCAAACTGTTGCTCTTTGCTGATGATATGTTTTTATACCCAGAAAACCCTAAAGACTCCTCCAAAAAGCCCCTAGAACTGATAAATGATTTCAGCAAAGTTTCAGGATACAAAATTACTGTACACACGTCAGTAGCTCTGCTATACACCAATGGCAACCGACCTGAGAATGAAATCAAGAACTCAACCCCTTTTACAATAGCTGCAAAAAAATAAAATACTTAGGAATATACCTAACAAAAGAGTCAAAAGACCTCTACAAGGAAAACTACAAAACACTGCTGAAAGAAATCACAGACAACACAAACAAATGGAAACACATTCCATGCTCATGAGTGGGTAGAATCAATATTGTGAAAATGACCATACTGACCATACTGACAAAAGCAATCTACAAATTCAGTGCAATCCCCATCAAAATGCCACCATCATTCTTCACAGAATTAGAAAAAACTATTCTAAAATTCATATGGAAACAAAAAAAAGAGCCCGCATAGCCAAAGCAAGACTAAGAAAAAAGAACAAATCTGGAGGCATCATACTACCTGATTTCAAACTATAATAAAAAGCCATAGTCACCAAAACAGCTTGGTACTGGTATAAAAATAGGCACATAGACCAACGGAACAGAATAGAGAACCCAGCAATAAACCCAAATACTTACAGACAACAGATCTTCCACAAAGCAAACAAAAACATAAAGTGGGGAAAGGACACTCTATTCAACAAATGGTGCTGGGATAATTGACAAGCCACATGCAGAAGAATAAAACTGGATCCTCATCTCTCACCTTATACAAAAATCAACTCAAAATGGATTAAGGACTTAAATCTAAGACCTGAAACCATAAAAACTGTAGAAGATAACATTGGACAAACCCTTCTAAACACTGGCTTATGCAAAGACTTCATGACCAAGAACCCAAAAGCAAATGCAACAAAAACAATGATAAATAGGTAGGACTTAATTAAACTAAAAAGCTTTTGCACAGCAAAAGAAACAATCAGCAAAGTAAACAGACAACCCAGCGAGGGGGAGAAAATCTTCACAATCTACACATTCAACAAAGGACTAATATCCAGAATCTACAAGGAACTCAAACAAATTAGCAAGAAGGAAACAAACAAATCTCATCAAAAAATGGATATGAATAGACATTTCTCAAAAGGTACACAAATGGCCAAAAACCATATGAAAAAAATGCTCAACATCACTAATGATGAGGGAAATTCAAATCCAAACCACAATGCTATACCACCTTACTCCTGCAAGAATGGCCATAATCAAAAAATAATAGATGTTGGCAGGGATGCAGTGAAAAGGGAACACTTTTACACTGCTGGTGGGAATGTAAACTACTACAGCCACTGTGGAAAACAGTGTGGAGATTTCTTAAAGAACTAAAAGTAGAACTACCATTTGATCCAGCAATCCCACTACTGGGTATCTATCAAGAGAAAGGAAGTCATTACACAGAAAAAGATACTTGCACACACATGTTTATGGCAGCACAATTTGAAATTGCAAAAATACAGAACCAGCCCAAATGCCCATCAATCAATGAGTGGATAAAGAAATTGTTGCATATATATACCATGGAATACTATTCAGTGATTAAAAAAAAAGGAATGAAATAATGGCATTCGCAGCAACCTAAATAGAATTGGAGACCATTATTCTAAGTGAAGTAACTCAGGAATGGAAAACTAGACATTGTATGTTGTCACTTATAAGTGGGAGCTAATCTATGAGAATGCAAAGGCATAAGAATGATGTAATGGACTTTGGGGACTCAGGGTAAAGAGTCAGAGGTGGGTGGGTGATAAAAGACTACAAATTGGGTACAGTCTATACTGCTCGGGTGACGGGTGCATCAAAATCTCACAGATCACCATTACAGAACTTATGAATGTAACCAAACACCACCTGTTCCCAAGAACCTATGGAAATAAAAAAATACAATAAAAATTGTAAAAAAATAATAATAATAAAGTAAACTTGAATCAGAGACCTCTTGGCCAAGACGTACACAGTCTGGTGATGGGAAATAAGGAGCCCTGTACCACAATAATAAAGAGAAAAATAGGCTGCTAGCAAACAGCCTTCCACAGAAGGGACATGTGGGGGTATTACATATGACCATGTAGAATATACACTTGAATGGAAAAATATGCATTGTCTAACATCAAGTATCAAGGGACACTGGATCCAGTTAGTTATGTTGATAAGAATGTAACTAGATTTTCAGTTCAATGAATTTTATCATACTCTTCCACTAGGTTTTAAAAAAAAATATTATTTGAACAGCAGACCTTCTGAATATTTTTGCTTTTAAAACTTGTATTTCTCCACTGTTAAAAATGTTTACCATTTAATAAAGCTTTACCTGACCTATAGATGAAAGTATATTCTTAAAAATATGCTTGTTGGCCAGGCATGGTGGCTTGCACCTGTAATCCCAGTATTTTGGGGAGGCTGAGGCAGGCAATTGCTTGGGGCCAGATGTTCAAGACCAGCCTGGGAAACATAGCAAGCCCCTATCTCTACGAAAAAAAAAATTAAGAAAAAAATGTTTTTTAATGTTGTCTAACGAATCAGAGTCTTCAATAGCCCACAGTGAAGTTGGGATTTAAAATATTTATGTTTAGTGATATGAATGTTAGCACTTGGGGAAGTTTGTTTAATGTTTATTTAAATAAATACAATTATGGAGCCAGGTGGAGCAAGATGGCAGGAGAGAAGGCTTCACCAACCATCCCCCCAAAAGGACACCAATTTAACAACTATCTACACACACACAGAGCACCTTCATAAGAACCAAAAATCAGGTGAGTACTCATAGTATCTGGTTTTAGCTTCCTATCATTGAAAGAGGTGCTGAAGTGTAGAAAACACAGTGTTGAATCACAAAAGCCATTCCTTTCCCAGCACTCACTCCCAGCAGTGGCGGCAGGGTGCAGAGAGCTTTTCAGTGTGCTGGGGAAGGGAGAGCCCAGTGATTGTGAAACATTGAACACAGTACTGTCCTCTTGTAGCAGAAAGAAAAGCTGGACCAAATTCAGCTGACACTGACCCATGGAGGGCATTTAAACCAGCCCTAGCCAGAGACAAAACGCCAATCACAGCAGTTCAAACTTGAGTTCTACAAGCCTTGCCACTGAGGGCTACAGTTCTCTGAGGCTCTAAATAAACTCAAAAGGCAGTGTAGGCTGCAAGAACTGCAACCCCTACATGAGTCCCAGTACTGAATGGAGGCCAGAGACAGTGAACTAGGGGGCAGGTGACCTACTGAGATACAAGCCAGAATAGCTAAGAGAGTGTTGGCATCACCCCTCTCCTAACCACAGGCTGCACAGATCACAGCTCCAAAAGAGACCCCTTCTTTCCACCTGAGGAGAGGGGAGGGAAGAGTGAGGAGGACTTTGTCTTGCATCTTGGATACCAGCTCAGCCACAGCAGGATAGGGCACTGGCCAGAGTACTGAGGCCCCATTTGCAGGCCCTAGCTCCTGAATGACAATACTAGACACACCCTGGGCCAGAAGGAACCTGCTACCTTGAAAGGAAGGACCCAGCCCCACCAGCATTCATCACCTGCTAATTGAAGAGACCTTGGGCCATGAATAACCAGAAGTGATACCCATGTACTACATCGAGGGTCCTGGGTGAGCCTCTGAGAATTGCTCATTTCAGGTGAGACTAGCACATTATCAGCTGTGGTGGCTATGGGACAGAACCCCTACTTGAGAAAAGCAGAGGGAAAAGTAAAAGGGACTTTATTTTGCACCTCAGGTACCAGCATGACCACAAGAGGTAGAGCACCAAGTGGGCTCCTGAGTCCCCAGTTCCATGATTTGACTCTTGGACTGCATTTCTGGACTTGCCCTGGGACAGAGGAGGGCTCACTGACCTAAAGGGTGAGTCCCAGGCCAGGCAGCATTCACCACAAGCTGACTGAAGAGTACTTGGGCCTTAAGGGAATATTAGCGGTAGTCTGGCAGTACTCCCCATGGGCCTGTGGTGTCACTGGCCATGAGGTAAGGACCCTTTGTCTTTGGAAAGGGGAAGGAAGAGTGGGGAAAACTGTGTCTAGTGGTTTGAGTGCCAGCTCAGTCACAGTACAACAGAACATCAGGTAGACCTCTAAGATTTTTAAATCTAGTTCCTGGCTCCTGGATGACACCTCTGCACCTGCCTGGAACCTCATGGACCTCACTGCCCTGAAGGAAAAAACACATGCCTGCCTGGTTTTGTCAACTGCTGACTGTAGAGCTCCAGGCTTGAGCGAACATAGGTAGTAGCCAGGGAGTGGTTACACCAGGCCTTGGTCAAGACCCAATGCTATGCTAGCTCCAGGGCTGATCCAGTGCAGTCATAGTGGTGGTGGACATAGGAGTCGTGTCACTCCACCCCCAGCTTCAGGTGGCTCAGAACAGAGAGAAAGAGACTCCATTTGTTTGAGAGAAAGTAAAGGAAGAGGACAAGAGTCTCTGCCCAATAATCCAGAGGATTCTCACAGATTTTGTCCAAGACCATCAAGGTGGTACCTCTACAAGTCTCCAAGAATCACAGTGTTACTCGATGTGGAGTGTCCCCTAAAATAGATACAGGTTAGATCACAACACCCAAGTCCTTAAAAATATCTGGAAGGCCAGACCGGGCGCAGTGGCTCACACCTGTAATCCCAGCACTTTGGGAGGCCGAGGCAGGCAGATCACCTGAGGTCGGGAGTTCGAGACCAGCCTGACCAACAGGGAGAAACCCCGTCTCTACTAAAAATACAAAATTAGCCAGGCGTGGTGGCGCATGCCTGTAATGCCACCTACTCAGGAGGCTGAGGCAGGAGACTTGCCAGAACCCAGGAGGTGAAGGCTGCAGTGAGCCAAGATCGCACCATTTCACTCCAGCCTGGGCAACAACAGTGAAATCCCATCTCAAAAAAATAATAATAAATAAATTTTAAAAAATTATATATATATATATGTATGTATGTATATGGAAAGCCTTCCCAAGAAGGATGGGTACAAACAAGCCCAGACTGTAAAGACTACAATAAATACCTAACTCTTCAATGCCCAGACCAGATGAACATCTGTAAGTATGAAGAAAATCGAGGAAACAGTGACCTCATCAAATGAAGGAATAAGGCACCAGGGAGAAACAGAGTCCTGGAGAAACAGAGATATGTGACCTTTTAGAGAAATAATTCAAAATAGCTGTTTCAGGAAACTCAAAGAAAGTCAAGCAACACAGAGAAGGAATTCAGAATTCTGTAAGATAAATTTAGCAAAGATATTGAAATAGTAAAAAAAGAATCAAGCAGAAATTCTGAAGCTGAAAAATGCAGTAGACATACTGAAGAACGCATCATAGTCCTTTATTAGAAGAACTGATCAAGCATAAGAAAGAATTAGTGAGCTCAAAGAGAAGCTATTTGAAAACACACAGTCACTGGAGACAGAAGAAAAAAGAATAAGCACACCTACAGGATCTAGAAAATAGCCTCAAAGGGGCTAATCTAAGAGTTATTGGCCTTAAAGAGGAGGCGGAAAAAGCAATAGGGGTAAAAAGCTTACTCAAAGGGATAATAACAGAGAACTTTCCAAACCTACAGAAAGATATCAATATCCAAGTCCAAGAAGGTTATAGAACACCAAACAGATTTAACCCAAAGAAGACTACATCAAGGCATTTAATAATCAAATTCCCAAAGATCAAGGATAAAGAAAGGAGCCTAAAATCAAAAGAAAAGAAACAAATAACATACAATGAAGCTCCAATATGTCTGGCTGCAGACTTTTCAGTGGAAACCTTACAGGCCAGGAGAGGGTGGCATGACATATTTCAAGCACTGAAGAAAAAAAAGTTTACCTAGAATAATATCCAGCAAAAACAGCCTTCAAACATGAAGGAGAAATAAAGATTTTCCCAAACAAAAGCTGAGAGATTTCATCAATAACAGACCTATCACGCAAAATATGCTAAAGGGAGTACTTCAATCACAAAGAAAAGGATGTTAATGAGCAATAAGTGTCACCTGAAGTTACAAAAATCACAGATAATAGTAAGTACACAGAAAAACAGAGTGTTATAGCACTGTAACTACGCAGTATAAACTACTCTTATCCTCAGTAGAAAGACTAAATGATGAGCCAATCAAAAATATTAACTACAACAACTTTTCAAGAAAAAGTACAATGAGATATAAATAGAAATAACAAAAGTTTAAAAAGGGACAAAGTTAAAGTGGAAAGTTTTTATTAGTATTCCTTCTACTTGTTTGTTTGTTTATGCAAACAGTTTTAAATTGTTATCAGCTTAAAATAATGAGTTATAAGACAGTATTTACAAGCCTCGTGGTAACTGCAAACCAAAAAAAAAAAAAAAATACAACAGACACACAAAAAAAAGAAAAAGCAAGAAACTACATCCTATCACCAGAGAAAAAACATCTTCAAAAAAGAAGAGAGAAAGAAAAGAAAGAAGAAAGAAAAACAACAAAACAACAAGAAAACACATAACAAAACTGCAGGAGTAAGTCCTTACTTATCAATAGTTACATTGAATGTAAATGGACCAAACTCTCCAATAAAAAGACATAGACTGGCTGAATGGATTTAAAACAAAGAAAAAGACCCATTGACCTGTTCCCTACAAGAAACACACTTCACCTACAGAGATACACATAGACTGAAAATAAAGGGATGAAAAAAGATATTCCATGCCAATGGAAACCAAAAAAGAGCAGGAGTAGCTATACTTATATAAAACAAAATAGATGTAAAGACAAAAACTATAAGAAGAGACAAAGACACTATATAATGATAAAGGAGTCAATTCAGCAAGAGGATGTAACAATTTTAAATATATATGCACCCAACATTGGAGCACCCAGATATATAAAACAAACATTACTAGAAATAAAGAGAGATAAACCCTAAAAAAATATTAGCTAGAGAATTGAATACCCCATTTTCAACACTGAACAGCTCTTCCAGACAGAAAATCAATAAAGAAACATCAGATTTAAACTGCATTACAGACCAATGGATCTAATAGGTATTTACAGAACATTTCATCCAATGGCTGCAGAATACACATTCTTTTCCTCAGCATATGGATCATTCTCAAAGATCAACCATATGTTAGGTCACAAAACAAGTCTTAAAACATTCAAAAAATTGAAATAATGTCAAGTGTCTTCTGTAATCACAATTTAAAAAACTAGAAATCAATAACAAGAGGAAATCTGGAAACTATACAAATACATGGAAACTAAACAATATACTCCTGAATGACCAGTGGGTTGATAAAGAAATTAAGAAGATAAATGAAAAACTTCTTGAAACGAATGATAGCAGAAACACAACATAACAAAAGCTGTGGGATACAGCAAAAGAAGTAAAGAGGAAAGTTTATAGCTATAAGTGCTTACATCAAAAAAGAAGAAAAATTAAACAATCTAATGATGCATCCTAAAGAACTAGAAAAGCAAAAGCAAACCAAACCCAAAATTAGTAGGAGAAAAGAAATAATAAAGATCAGAGCAGAAATAAAGAAAATTGAAATGAAGAAAACAATACAATCATAAGTTAAACATAGCTGACAAATCTTTAGCCAGACTAAGAAAAAAAGAGAGAAGACTCAAATAAATAAAATCAGAAATGAAAAAGTAGGCATTACAACTGATGCTGCAGAAATTCAAAGGATCATTTGTGATTACTATGAGCACCTGTATGCCAATAAATTTGAAAATCTAGAAGAAATGGACAAATTCCTAGACACATAAAACCTATGAATATTGAGCCAGGAAGAAATCCAAACCCTGAACAGACCAATAACAAGTAATGAGATTGAAGCCATAATAAAAGGTCTCCCAGTAAAAAAATTCCAGGATGTGATGACGTCACTGCTGATTTCTACCAAACATCTAAAGAAGAACTAATAACAACCCTCCTCAAACTATTCCAAAAAATAGGGAAGGAGGGAATACTTCCAAACTCATTCTATGAGATGAGTATTGCCCTGATACCAAAACCAAACAAAGACACATTAAAAAAAAAGAAAAGAAAAAGAAAAAAAAACTATAGGCCAACATCTCTGATGAATATTGATGCAAAAATCCTCAATAAAATACTAGCAAACCAAATTCAACACACATTAAAAAAATCATTCATCATGACAAAGTGGGATTTACCCCTGGAATACAAGAATGTTTCAACATAGGCAAATCAATTACTGTGATACATCTTATTAACAGAATGAAGAAGATAAACCATATGATCATTGCAATTGATGCTGAAAAAAGTATTTGATAAAACTCACCATCCTTCAAGATAAAAACCTTCAAAAAACTGGGGATAAAACGAGCATATGCCAACATAATAAAAGCCCATGACAGACCCACAGCTAGTATCATAATGAATGGGGAAAAAACTGAAAACCTTTCCTCTAAGATCTGAAACACAACAAGGATGCCCATTTTCACCACTGTTATTCAACATAGTACTGGAATTCCTCACTAGAGCAATCAGACAAGAGAAATAAAGGGCATCCCAGTTGGAAAGGAAGAAATCAAATTATCTTTGTTTGCAGAATATATGATCTGATATTTGGAAAAACCTAAAGACTCCACCAAAAATCTTTTAGAACCGAAAAACAAATTCAGTATAGTGACAAGATACAAAAACAACATACAGAAATCAGTAGCATTTCTATATGCCAACAGTGAACAATATTAAAAAAAAGTAATCTCATTTACAATAGCCACAAATAAAATTAAATACCTAGGAATTAACCAAAGAAGTGAAAGATCTCTATAATAAAAACTGTAAAACACTGATGAAAGATATAGAAGAGGTCACAAAAAAAGGAAAGATATTTTATGTTCATGGATTGGAAGAATCAATATTGTTCAGATATCCATGCCACCAAAGCAATCTACAGATACAATGTAATCCCTATCAAAATACCAATGACATTCTTCACAGAAATATAAGAAACAATCCTATAATTTATATAGAACCACAAAAGACCCAGAATAGCCAAAGCTATCCTAAGCTAAAATAAAAAAACTAGAGAAGTCACATTACCTGTCTTTAAATTATACTACAGAGCCATAGTCATCAAAATGGCATAGGGCTGACATAAAAACAGACACATAGACCAGTGGAACAGAATAGAAAACCCAGAACAAAATCCACACATTTACAGTGGACTCATTTTTGACAAAGCTTTCAAGAACACACGCTGAAGAAAAGACAGCTCTTCAATAAATGGTGCTAGAAAAACTGGACATCCATATGCAGAAGAATGAAACTAGACCACTATCTCTCACCACATATAAAAATCAAATCAACATGAATTAAAGATTAAAATCTAAAACCTCAATCTATGAAACTACTACAAGAAAACATTGGGGAAACTCAAGGACATTGGTCTGGGCAAGGACTTTTTGAGTGATGTCCCACATGCACAGGCAACCAAAGCAAACATGAACAAATAGGATCACATCAAGTTAAAAAGCTTTTGTCCAGCAAAGAAAACAATCAACAAAGTGAAGAGACATCCCAAAGAGCGGGAGAAAATATTTACAAACTGCCTGGCTGGCAAAGCATGAATAACCAGAATATACGAGAAGCTCAAACAACTCTACAGGAAAAAACTGAATAATCTGATCAAAAGTTGGGCAAAAGATTTGAATAGACATTTCTCAAAAGAAGACTTACAAATGGCAAACAGACATGGGAAAAGCTGTTCAACATCATTGATCATCAGAAAAAATGCAAATTAAAATTACAATGAGATATCATTTCACCCTTGTTAAAATGGCTTATGTCCAGGTTCCTCAAATAACTAAAAATACAGCAACCATATGACCAGTCATCCCACTGCTGGGCATATACCTCGATATGGCTTGGCTGTGTCTCCACCTATATCTCATCTCGAATTCCCGTGTGTTGTGGGAGGGACCCAGTGAAGGTAATTGAATCATGGGGGCAAGTCTTTCCCATGCTGTTCTTGTGATAGTGAATAAGTCTCATGAGATCTGATGGTTTTCTAAAGAGGAGTTCCTTTGCACAAGCTCTCTCTTTGCCTGCTACCATCCATGTAAGACATGACTTGTTCCTCCTTCCCTTCTGCCATGATTGCGGGGTCTCCCCAGCCACGTGGAACTGTAAGTCCATTAAACCTCTCTTTCTTTTATGAATTGCCCAGTCTTGAGTATGTCTTTATCAGCAGCATGGAAACAGACTAATACCTACCTGAAAGAAAGAAAATCAGTATATTGAAGAGATATCTGCACTCCTACATTAGTTGCAGCACTGTTGCCAATAGCCAAGATTTGGAAACAACCTAAGTGTCCATCAAAAGATGAATCAATAAAGAAAATGTGATACATATACACAATGGAGTACTATTCAGCCATAAAAAAAATGAGATCCTGTCATTTGCAACAACATGCATGAAACTGGAGATCATTATGTTAAGTAAAATAAGCCAGGCACAGAAAGACAAATATTGGATGTTCTCATTTATCTGTGGAATGTAAAAAGCAAAAGAATTGAACTCATGGAGATAGAGAGTACAAGGAAAGTTTGCAAAGGCTGGGAAGCATAGTGGGGGTCTGGGGAAAGAGGAGACGATGGTTAATGAGCACAAAAAATAGACAAAATGAATAAGATGTAGTATTTGATAGCCCAACAGGGTGACTATAGTCTATAATAATTTAATTGTACATTTTAAAACAACTGAAAGAATATAATTGGATTCTTTGTAACACTAAAAATAAATGCTTGAGGGAATGGATACCCCATTCTCCACAATGTGATTATTATGCATTTCATGCCTATATCAAAACATCTCAAAGATGGCCAAAAAGGAAGAGCTCTAGTCTGCAGCTCCCAGTGAGATCAATGCAGAAAGCCAGTGATTTCTGGATTTCCAACTAAGGTACCCAGCTCAGCTCATTGGGATTGGTTAGTCAGTGGGTGCAGCCCATGGAGGGTGAGTCAAAGCAGGGTGGGTTGTTGCCTCACCTGGGAAGAACAGGGGATCAGGGAACTCTCTCCCCTAGCCAAGGGAAGCCGTGAGGGAGTGCCACATGAGGAACAGTGCACTCTGGCCCAGATTCTACATTTTTCCCATGGTCTTCACAAACCACAGACCAGGAGATTCCCTCAGGTGCCTATGCCACCAGGGCCCTGGGTTTCAAGCACAAAACTGGGTGGCTGTTTGGGAAGACACTGAGCTAGCTGCAGGAGGTTTTTTTCATACCCCAGTGGAGCCTGGAATGTCAGAGAGACAGAACCATTCACTCCCCTGAAAAAGGGGCTGAAGCCAGGGAGCCAAGTGTTCTAGCTCAGTGGATCCCACCCCCAGAGAGCCCAGCAAGCTAAGATCCACTGGCTTAAAATTCTCACTGACAGCACAGCAGCCTGAAGTTGACCTGGGATGTTTGAGCTTGTCGGGGGTAGGAGCATCCACCATTACTGAGGCTTAAGTAGGCGGTCTTCCCCTCACAGTGTAAACAAAGCCCCAGGGAAGTTCCAACTGGGAGGAGCCCTCTGCAGCTCAGCAAAGCCTAGGTAGCCAGACTGCCTCTCTAGATTCCTCCTCTCTGGGCAGGGCATCTCTGAAAGGCAGCAGTCCCAGTTAGGGGCTTATAGATAAAACTCCCATCTCCCTGGGACAGAGCACCTGGTGGAAGGGGCGACTGCGGGTGCAGCTTCAGCAGACTTAAATGCCCTGCCTGCTGGCTCTGAAGAGAGCAGCAGATCTCTCAGCACAGTGTTCAAACTCTGCTAAGGGTCACACTGCCTTCTCAAGTGGGTTCCTGACCCCCATGTCTCCTGACTGGGAGACAGCTCCCAGCAGGGGCCAACGGACACCTCATACAGGAGAGCTCTGGCTGGCATCTGGTGGGTGCCCCCCTGGAACAAAGCTTCCAGATGAAGGAACAGGAACAGGCAGCAATCTTTCCTGTTCTGCAGCCTCCGCTGGTGATACCCAGGCAAAGAGGGTCTGGAGTGGACCTCCAGCAAACGCCAGCAGACCTGCAGAAGACGGGCCTGATGAGTAGAAGGAAAACTAACAAACAGAAAGGGATAGCATCAACATCAACAAAAAGAACATCCACTCAGAAACCCCATCTGAAGGTCACCAACACCAAAGACGAAGGGTAGATAAATCCATGAAGATAAGGAGAAACCAGCACAAAGAGGTTGAAAATTTCAAAAACCAGAATGCCTCTTCTCCTCCAAAAGATCACAAAACCTCATCAGCAAGGGAACAAAACAGGACGAAGAATGAGTTTGACGAATTGACAGACTTAAGCTTCAGAAGGTGAGAAATAACAAACTCCTCCAAGCTCAAGGAGAATGTTCTAACTCAATACAAAGAAGCCAAGAAGCTTGAAAAAAAGGTTAGACAAATTGCTGACTAGAATAACCAGCTTCGAGAAAAAAATAAAAGACCTGATGGAGCTGAAAAACACAGCATGAGAACTTTGTGAAGCATACACAAGTATCAAGAGCTGAATCAATCAAGCAGAAAAAAGGATATCAGATGTTGAAGATCAGCTTAATGAAATAAAGCATGAAGACAAGATTAGAGAAAAAAAAAGCCTCCAAGAAATATGGGACTAAGTGAAAAGACCAAATCTACATTTGATCGATGTACCTGAAACTGATGGGGAGAATGGAACCAAGCTGGAAAACACTCTGCAGGATATTATCCAGGAGGACTTCCCCAACCTAGCAAGACAGGCCAACATTCAAATTCAGGAAATACAGAGAACACCACAAAGATACCCCTCGAAAAGCAATGCCAAGACACACAATTGTCAGATTCACCAAGATTGAAATGAAGGAAAAAATGTTAAAGGCAGCCAGAGGAAAGTTTGGGTACCCACAAAGGGAAGCCCATCAGACTAACAGCAGATCTCTCTGCAGAAACCCTACAAGCCAGAAGAGAGTGGGGGCCAATATTCAACAGTCTTAAAGAAAAGAATTTTCAACCCAGAATTTCATACCCAGCCAAACTAAGTTTCATAAGTGAAAGAGAAATAAAATCCTTTACAGGCAAGCAAATGCTGAGAGATTTAGTCATGCACCAGGCCTGCCTTACAAGAGCTCCTGAGGGAAGCACTAAACATGGAAAGGAACAACCAGTACTGGCCACAGCAAAAACATGCCAAACTGTAAAGATCATCGACATTATGAAGAAACCGCATCAACTAACGGGCAAAATAATCAGCTACATCATAATGACAGGATCAAATACACACATAACAATATTAACCTTAAATGTAAATGAGCTAAATGCACCAATTAAAAGACACAGAATGGCAAATTGGATAAAGAGCCAAGACCAATCAGTATGCTGTATTCAGGAGACTCATCTCACATGCAAAGATACACACAGGCTCAAAATAAAGGGATGGAGGAATATTTGCCAAGCAAATGGAAAGAAGAAAAACTGAGGGATTGCAATCCTAGTCTCTGATGAAAAAAGACTTTAAACCAACAAAGATCAAAAGAGACAAAGAAGGGCATTACATAATGGTAAAGGGATCAATGCAACAAGAAGAGCTAACTATCCTTAATATATATGCACCCAATACAGGAGCACCCAGATTCATAAAGCAAATTCTTAGAGACCTACAAAGAGACAGACCCCCACACAATAATAGTGGGAGACTTTAACACCCAACTATCAATATTAGACAGATCAACGAGAGAAAATTAACAAAAGTATTCAGGAAATGAACTCAGCTCTAGACCAAGCAGACCTAATAGACATCTACAGGACTCTCCACCACAAACCAACAGAATATACATTCTTCTCAGCACCACATTGCACTTATTCTAAAATTGACCACATAATTGGAAGTAAAATACTCATGAGCAAACACAAAATAACAGAAATCATAACAAACAGTCTCTCAGACAACAGTGCAATCAAACTAGAACTCAGGATTTTAAAACTCTCTCAAAACCGCCCAACTACATGGAAACTGAACAACCTCCTCCTGAATGACTACTGGGTAAATAACAAAATTAAGGCAAAAATAAATACATTCTTTGAAACCAATGAAAACAAAAACACAACATACCAGAATCTCTGGGACACAGTTAAGCAGGGTTTAGAGGGAAATTTATAGCACTAAATGCCCACAAGAGAAAGCAGGAAAGATCTAAAATCGACACCCTAACATCACAATTAAAAGAACTAGAGAAGCAAGAGCAAAAAAATTCAAAAGCTAACAGAAGACAAGAAACAACTAAGATCAGAGCATAACTGAAGGACATAGAGACATGAAAAAAACCCTTCAAAAAATCAATGAATCCAGGAGCTGGTTTTTTGAAAAGATCAACAAAATAGATAGACTGCTAGTCAGGCTAACAAAGAATAAAAGAAAGAAGAATCAAATAAACACAATAAAAAATGATAAAGGTGATATCACCATTGGTCCCACAGAAATACAAACTACCATCAGAGAATACTATAAACACCTCTACGCAAATAAACTAGAAAACTCAGAAGAAATAGATAAATTCCTGGACACATACATCCTCCCAAGTCTAAACCAGGAAGAAATTGAATCCCTGAATAGAACAATAACAAGTTCTGAAATTGAGGCAATAATTAATAGCCTACAAACTAAAAAAAGTTCAGGACCAGATGGATTCACAGCCGAAATCTACCAGAGATACAAGGAGGAGCTGGTACCACTCCTTCTGAAACTATTCCAAGCAATAGAAATAGAGAAACTCCTCCCTAACGCATTTTATAAGGACAGCATCATCCTGATACCAAGACCTGGCAAAGACACAACAAAAAAAGAAAATTTCAGGCCAATATCCCTGATAAACATCAATGAGAAAATCCTCTATAAAATACTGGCAAACCGAATCCAGCGGCACATGAAAAAGCTTATCCACCACTATCAAGTCAGCTTCATACCTGGGATGCAAGGCTGGTTCAACATACACAAATCAATAAATGTAATCAATCACATAAACAGAACCAATCACAAAAATCACATGATTATCTCAATAGATGCAGAAAAGGCCTTTGATAAAATTCAACACCTCTTCATGCTAAAAACTCTCGATAAACTGGGTATAGATGAAACGTATCTCAAAATAATAAGAGCTATTTATGACAAACCCACAGCCAACATCATACTGAATGGGCAAAAACTGAATGCATTCCCTTTGAAAACCAGCACAAGACAAGAATGCCCTCTCTCTCCACTCCTATTAAACATAGTATTGTAAGTTCTGGCCAGGGCAATCAAGCAAAAGAAAGAAATAAAGGGCATTCAAATAGGGATAGAGAAAGTCAAATTGTCTCTGTTTGCAGATGACATGATTGTATATGTAGAATACCCCATCGTCTCCACCCAAAATCTCCCTAAGCTGATAAGCAACTTCAGCAAAGTCTCAGGATAAAAAATCAATGTGCAAAAATCACAAACATTCCTATACACCAATAACATACAAACCGAGAGCAAAAGCATGAGTGAACTCCCATTCACAATTGCTACTAAGAGAATAAAATACCTAGGAATACAAATTACAAGGGATGTGAAGAACCTCTTCAAGGAGAACTACAAACCACTGCTCAAGGAAATAAGAGAGGACACAAAAAAATGGAAAAACATTCCATGCTCATGTATAGGAAGAATGAATATGGTGATATGGCCATACTGCCCAAAGTAATTTATAGATTCAATGCCATCCCCATCAAGCTACCATTGACTTTCTTCACAGAATTGGAAAAAATACTTTAAACTTTATATGGAACCAAAAAAGAGCCCACATAGCCAAGACAATCCTGGGCAAGAAGAACAAAGCTGGACGCATCATGCTGCCTGACTTCAAACTATACTACAAGACTACAGTAACCAAAACAGCACAATACTGGTACCAGATCAGATGTATTGACCAATGGAACAGAATGGAGGCCTAAGAAATAACTCTACACATCTACAACCATCTGATCTTTTACAAACCTAACACAAACAAACAATGGGGAAAAGATTCCCTATTTAATAAATGTTGGGAAAACTGGCTAGCCATATGCAGAAAACTAAAACTGGACCCCTTCCTTACACCTTATACAAAAATCAACTCAAGATGGATCAAAGACTTAAACGTAAGACCTAGGACCATAAAAATTCCAGAAGAAAACCGGGGCAATACCATTCAGGACATAGTCATGGGCAAAGACTTCATGTCTAAAACACCAAAAGCAATGGCAACAAAAGCCAAAATTGACAAATGGGATCTAATTAAACTAAAGAGCTTCTACACAGCAAAAGAAACTATCATCAGAGTGAACAGGCAACCTACAGAATGGGAGAAAAAATTTTGCAATCTATCCATCTGACAAAGGTCTAACATCCAGAATCTACAAAGAACTTAAACTAATTTACAAGAAAAAAACAACCCCATCAAAAAGTGTGCAAAGGTTATGAACAGACACTTATGTAGCCAACAGACATATGAGAAAATGTGCATCACTGCTCATTAGAGAAATACAAATCAAAACCGCAATGAGATACCATCTCACGCCACTTAGAATGGCGATCATTAAAAAGTCAGGAAACAACAGATGCTGGAGAGGATGTGGAGAAATAGGAACACTTTTACACTGTTGGTGGGAGTGTAAATTAGTTCATCCATTGTGGAAGACAGTGTGGCGATTCCTCAAGGATCTAGAACTAGAAATACCATTTGACCTAGCAATCCCATTACTGGGTACATACCCAAAGGATTATAAATCATTCTACTATAAAGACACATGCACATGTATGTTTATTGCGGCACTATTCACAATAGCAAAGACTTGGAACCCACCCAAATGTCCATCAATAATAGACTGGATAAAGAAAATGTGGCACATATACACCATGGAATACTATGCAGCCATAAAAAATGATGAGTTCATGTCCTTTGTAGGGACATTGATGAAGATGGAAACTATCATTCTCAGCAAACTATCACAAGAGCAGAAAACCAAACACCACATGTTCTCACCCATAAGTGGGAGTTGAACAATGAGAACACATGGACACCCGGAGGGGAACATCACACACCAGGGCCTGTTGTGGGGTGGGGGGCTAGGGGAGGGATAGCACTAGGAGAAATACCTAATGTAGATGATGGGTTGATGGGTGCAGGAAACCACCATGCACGTGTATATCTATGTAACAAAACTGCACATTCTGCACATGTACCCCAGAACTTAAAGTATAATAAAAATAAATAAATAAATAAGGGAAGTGATAGCCAATGGCTATAGGTTTCATTTTGGGGTGATACAATCTTTTTGGAATTAAATAGTCATAATAGTTGTACAACTCTGAGTATACTAAAACTCACTAAACTTTACACATAAAAAAAAGAGTGATCCCAACAAATATCTCTGGAATAGAAGAACCACCCAGCCAACCCACAATATGAGAAATAGTAGATTGTTGGTTCTAGCCAATAAGTTTTGTTTTACTGTGCAACAATAGATAACTGAAACAGGAAGTTTTCTTTCAGGAACAAAAAACCTAATGAAAAACTGAGCTTTTGATAGCACTTGTAAAATAATAATGCAGAAACTGAGTATGGAATCATGTTTTGGAATCTTTTCTGTGTGAAACTAGCTTGTCTGTACAGAGAAGAAAGCAAGATAATGGCCTCATTTGCAAGCAACACAGATTGGAAGTCCCTTATTTTTAATAATAACTTCTCACATTCATGTAAGATTTGCAGATAACAAGGTGCTTTCCCATAAACTCCAACGCTAAGGGTGAAATCTTGGAGGTCACAGTAAGAATTTGGGAGTTTATGTAATATAAGGCCATAACTTATTCCTGGGCAAGAATAATAAGATAAAAATCATATTTGAGAAAAAAATTTCTAGCATTCCTAAATAGGATCATTTGGAGCAAAGAATCTTGAAATTGGTGAAACAAACCAAATTGTGAAGCAGGTGGAGAATGCCAAGGCAAATAATGATAAGAATCTGAGTGACATAGTTGGAAAACTATTATGAGATTTATCATCTAATTAGATATGGTGAAAGAGAAGAGTGGCTCTGTCTTTATTTCCTCTTGCAGCTATAACAAATTACCACAAACTTGGTGGCTTAAAACAACACAGTGTGTTCTCTTACAGTTCTATAGGTAAAAAGTCTGACACAGGTCTTCCTGGGCTAAAATCAAGGTGTCAGCAGGGCTGCGTTCATTTCTGGAGGCTCAAGGGGAGAATCCATTTCCCTGGCTTTTCCAGCTTCCAGAAGCCATCTGCTTTCCTTGGCTCATGGCCTTCTTTCTTCAAAGTCAGTAGCCTTGCATGTCTCCATGCCTTTCTTCTGTAGTCACACCTCCCTCAGACTCTGACTCCTCTTCTGCCTCACCTTTCCACTTTTAAAGGCCCTTGTGATTACATTAGGTCAAACTAGATAATCCAAGATAATACTTCTATTTTAAGTGAGTTGATTAGCAACCTTAATCTCATCTGCAACTTTAATACCTCTTTGCTGTGTACCCTAACATTCACGGGTTTTGGAGATTAGGATGTGGACATCTATGGGGGTAGGGAACACTATTAGGTCTACCACAAGTTTCAAGGGTTAGAATTCAGGAGCTCAAGTATTGCCACTGATGATGATGGAGAAAATGAGAGGAATCCATTTGGATAGGAAGAGAAGGTTTTGCCAAGTTAAGTGGAGTGTCCAAATGGTAATGGTCCCAGAGCTGTCTTGAGGGTCTGGATCTCAGGTGACACATCATGATTAAGGACATGGGTTTAATGAGTCTTACACCTGCAGCTGAAGTCTGAAAGCCTTTAAGCTACTTGATCCTTTAGAGGGAGACATTTAGGAAGAGAATAACACAAGGAAGAAGAGTTGAAGAAGGAGCCTGACACAGTGGCTCACACCTGTGACCCCAGCACTTTGGGAGGCCAAGGTGGGCAGATCACTTGAGGTCAGGAGTTCGAGACCAGCCTGGCCAACATGGTGAAACCCTGTCTCTACTAAAAATACAAAAATCAGCCACGCATGGTGGCACACACCTGTAGTCCCAGCTACTTGGGAGGCTGAGGCATGAGAATCGCTTGAACCTAGGAGGTGGAGGTTGCGATGAGCCTGTGCCACTGCACTCCAGCCTGGGTGGGTGACAGAGTGAGACTCTGTCTCCAAAAAAATTAACAAAAACCAAAAAAAGAGCTGAAGAAGGAATTGTTCTCATCACCTCTTATCTAGGCTCAACATGGGGCAAACACTCACTCTTTACAGAACTGAAAGAAATCAAAAAAAGTCCTAGGGGGGCCTGAAGATGGTGCAACAAAATTGCAAATGGGACCATTTAGCTTCTCCCTTCAACCACATCTGTCGCCCAGATGTTCCATCTAACCACAGCACATGCCCACACCAAAAAGCCGGCATTATATGCTCCATAAGGTCTGTGGCCAGTGTAAAAGTGTGGAGGAACCCATCCACATGGCAAAGCAAGTTTGTTATTTGTGTCACATCAAAGCCAGGGCCTCAATGAATTACTGCCCTCTGAGGTCATTTAATTATGATTAAGTGAACTAAGAACCAGTGTAAATGGCATTTATACTCCAGTGAATTAAGGTATGAGATATAGCCAAAGTTAATAAGATTTATGGCCCAAACTCATGCAACCTTACAGTAATTTCATGACACTTTTACTATGAGGCAAGCGATGCCAGTTCTTGAAATAATTAAAAGTACATACCAGCTCCAAGGCTGGGCTTCAGGCATTTATGGGACGCCATGAGACAGAATAAGGAGCAGGTTTCTTTGTGACTAATTTACTCTAGAAAGCAGCAGCTGTTTCTTTTACCTGCAGCAAACATCTCAATTAGAGTAGGAAGATTGACTCTGAGCAAGCCATACTGACCCCAGGAGGTCAGACCACACTGCACATCTTGAGGAGCCAGTTCCTCCCCAAATAAGTCAGTCCCTCACCCAAAGGAGAAATGCTTCATAGACAAGTAGTTTTTCAAATCCCTAGGCTTATACACCACTGCCCTCTGCAGATCCCTTTATGCCCTTGAGGAGATTACCTTAGTCTGGGTTGCCATCCATGGAAGGCAAGGAATCACTGTCCACAGATCCCAAGGGAATTGGCAAAGTGGAAAATGGGTCAGCCAGAATGTGCCCCATTTACCTTGGGCATCTTCTTCTCCATTGTCAGTCATCCATTACTTTCTGGTACTTCTTCAGGGTAACGCACCAGTTGGCATCCTCCTGGCTTCTGATTTGGCACTCTACCTAGGGGATTCTGATCTCTTCTCTCCCATTCACTGAGTTGGGTCTCATGAGCAGATCCCAGAGTCAACCAAGCAAGGGAAGAATTCCATTGTTTTTAGCTTTTCAGATTTCCAAATTAGGAACCTTCAGATTTGAGGATGCATCTTTGCCTTCACAATCAGTTGTATTCAAATATAGGACAAGCTCTTCTCCTTACAGCTCCTGACACTCATAATAGTGCCTCATTATATTAGGTGAAAGGAAAACAAGGGGATGGGGAAAGTGTTATTAACCTATAATCATTGAAAAATAATATATTTTTATTTATCAAACGACTTAAAGAACTTGGCATTTTTTTTTTTTTTTGAGACAGAGTCTCACTCTGCCACGCAGGCTGGAGTGCAGTGGTGCAATCTCAGCTCACTGCAACCTCTGCCTCCTTGGTTCAAGCGATTCTTGTGTCTCAGCCTCCCAAGCAGCTGGGACTACAGGCACAAGCCACCACGCCCAGCTAATTTTTGTATTTTTAGTAGAGTTTCGCCATGTTTGCCAGGCTGGTCTCGAACTCCTAACCTCAGGTGATTCATCCGCCTCAGCCTCCCACAAGTGCTGGGATTACAGGCATGAGCCACTGTGCCCGACCAGAACTTGGCTATTTAAATCCTCTTCTAACTAATCTCTGTAACTTCAATCTTGCCCCATTCTAACCCAATCTCCTGCAAACAGAATAATTTTTTCAAATGACAAATCAGTTCAAATAATTTTCCACCCAAAACCTTTCAGTGAATCCTCATTTCCTACTGGATAAAGTGCATACTATTTTGTATGGCCAACAACAGAGCTTCCCAACCAACATGCCCTAAATGGATTACAGGTGTACCCAGATATTGATCCCTTCAGCCCTGGGGGAGATGCCTGGGGTAGCTGAGCTCCAAAGATTTTTGCCTTAGGAAGAGCAGTGTTTTAACTTATGAAAAAGGTTGGAAAGAGTCCTTTCACAAATTTGGTGCCCCAATCCCTAATCTCCTACTTAGCTCCTAAATACACCCCCCCAACACACACACACACACACACACACACGTGCATGCATGCACATGCATGTGCATTCACATTCTTTTTTTAGAGACAGAGCTTCACTCTGTCGCCCAGGCTGGAGTGCAGTGGCACGACCATAGCTCACCATAACCTTGAATTTCTGGGTTGAAGCAATCTTCCCACCTCAGCCTCTCAAGTAGCTAGGACTACAAGCATGAGCCACTGCACCTGGCCACATTCATTTTCTTAATACAGGAATGTATAGATGCTTCCCAGTGGTTCTTGAACATTATAATGCATCAGAATCACCAAGGGAGCAAATTAAAATGCAGATTCACAGGCCCTACTACAGAGATTAATATGTCTGGGAATCTGCATTTTTAAGAAGCAGGCTGTTCAACTCTGATGCAAATGGTTTGTGGACCACATTTGGAAAATTACCGTCACTCTACAGCTACATGGGACCATATCATAATTCTACAAATGTATCTGCTACTTCCTTTGTTTTCACCCATGTTGTTCTCTGTGCTTGGGATGCCTGTCCTTTTTCTTTTCCAGTCCTGTGCTTATAACTCATTTCCTCTGGAAAGCTTTCCCTGGCTCCCAAGGCCATGTTAGTTGTCCCCCTATTTTTTCACAGGCCCCATACTTCTTTTGCAGCACTTAAATGATTATCTGCCTGCAAGTCCCATGGGGGCAAAAATCATGTTAATCTTATTTACCATTTTATCCCTAACACACTAGAATATAACCTAGTTCAGGATAGACATTCAGTAAACATTGAAATTAATGTCTTGTCTTGAATGCAGGTCAAGAAAACCTAACTTCAGCTGACCATTTTAGATCTAGGTGTGATAACTTCTCTCAGTCTCAAGTTAGAGCAAGCCACCAATCTCCTAGAATTAGTAAGCTGGGAACCCAATTCTTCCCTATTTCCTAGTTTATATGATCATTCCCTGTGCTTTGTAACAAAACTGCTGATGTTGCTTTCAAAAGTTTCACCTCTTTGAAAGGATAGCACTCCGTATCACTTCCAAGGCCCCAGAGGTACACCAAAAGACCTGCTTTGTCATTCCTGACACAGTTTTCCATTCACCAACCTCTTGACAATGGCTTTCATTGCCCAGTATCCCTCAGAAATATTTTTCTTTCCTTCTGGCTTTCTTTCTGAATGGTTTTCTCCTACACCAACTAGGGATAACCTTTTACTGTCACCTAAACCAGAGAGTTGTGAGGCTTTCCTTGGGCCCTTTCACACTCTCTACTAGCAGGGGTACAGGCTTAAGGGCAGCATGGGGTTTGCCTAGGACATTCACAATTTTAACACTGAAAGTCCCCTATCCCAGGAAAACCCTCAGTCCTGGGCAAACTGAAATGGTTGGTCAATCTAAGTTTGCCTTTACAAGAGTAACTGGTTCTCTTACCCCTCAGAAAAGAAAATGTGAGCTACTCATCCATGGAGCCAATAGTGGAACCTCCAGTAGAGATTCCCCAAAACTGCACTTGACCACCATTTCCACAGTTATTGATGTTACTCCATCTTGACTGTTTCTGGGATGTGCTGCTTTTATGTCTACATTCTCTCTCTCTCTCTCTCTCTCTCTCTCTCTCACACACACACACACACACACACACACACACACACACACACCCCAAGAGACTTCCCTATCTCTCATAAGCACATAATTTATACAATAAGAAGCAATGTTTGACTTACCTGCCCTGGACCTGTTCTCACTGCTCCAAACCCAGGTTTCATTACCCACATGACTTCTGGGCAGATTTTTTTTCTTGCAGTTTTTTAAAATTGAGATAAAAATTTCCATTTTAAGGCAGTTTCAGTGGCTTAGTTTAGTTTTTGTTTACAGTATAGTCACAGTTTTGTGTACTTATCACTACTCCCTAGTTCTATAACATTTCCATCACCTCAAAAAGAAACCTAGTACCTGGGCAGAGATCCTTAAGGTCCACCTCCACTATTGAATAAATCTGTTCTTCATAAGTGATAATGAGAATAAAAACAATATATCCTATATTTCCAATTTGTTATATAATAAATGGAATGGTATATACCAATCCGGCATGTCTGGTCCCCTTTGCAACCAAAAGCATCACACTTGATGATAGAATAACAAATATAAAAATTCTGTACATCGAAATGCATTATATAAATAACAATAACTGCTTCCATTTATAGGCTGCCTTACAGCTTAGAAGATATTTTCACATACTCCCTCTCATTTGATAATACACATACGACTCTGAGACTCCTGCAAGGTCTCACAGCAGGTCAGGAACAGACCCAGACCAGGACCTCTGACTTGACTCCTAGTTGGGTGCTCTTCCCCAACTCTATACTGCCTCTGTAGCTAGGTTAATTGTTGTCCCAGCAAGTGTTTATGGAGTCAATCTTCATTCTGATGTAAAGCTGAGTGGCCTGTGATATGACTCTAATGCCTAAACTTAGTTTTATTTGCCTGCTCAAATTCCAACCTGGCAAATAGGCAACTGAGGATGGCATCAAAGAGGGAGTTGTGACCAAAGCTGAAGGCCTGACTTGGCATCCCCACCCTGAAGAGAGGATGAATATACATCTAGAATAGACATCACTGGAAGAGCTCCAGCCTCCCTCAACCATGCACTTCTCCTCTTTATAGGTCACCCAGACTAAAATAAACTCATTTGGATGTCCCCTTGATCCTGGGATTTCCTTATTCTCTCCTATAGGTGCTAATAGGAGAAGCCAGAAAACCACATGGTAGTAATGACATTGATCCCTCACATCTGCACCAGGCTTTATGGTTTCACATATATTATGGCTACTTAATTCTCTCAACAATCCTTTGAGGTAGACTAGCATTATCTTCATTTAACAGAAAAGGAAATTGAGTCACAGAGGGATGATCAGAGGGATAACTTTTGTCCCATAGTTAGTAGGTGAAAGAACTGAGAGTCAAAGACAGGAGCTTAATGAAGCTACACATTATATATTTGGCTCCTAATGGTCAAGAATTGACTAGAGGACTAGTCTCCTGGGACACTGCCTTAGTTTGTTTGTGTGCTATTACTGAATGCCATAGATTGGGTGATTTTTTTTTTTTAGACAGAGTCTTACTCTTTCACCCAAGCTGGAGTGCAGTGGCACAATCTAGGCTCACTGCCACTTCCACCTCCTGGATTCAAGCGATTCTCCTGCCTCAGCCTCCCAAGTAGCTGGGATTATAAGTGTTCACTACCACACCCGGCTAATTTTTGTATTTTTAGTAGAGATGAGTTTTCACCATGTTGGCCAGGCTGGTCTCGAACTCCTGACCTAAAGTTATCCACCTGCCTCAGCCTCCCAAAGTGCTGGGATTAAGGGTGTGAGCCACCGCATCCTGCTGGGTAATTTTTAATAAACAGAAATTTACTGGCTCACAATTCTGGAGGCTTGTAAATCCAAGGTCAAAGAGGCCAGCATCTAGTGAGGACCTTTTTACTTCATCATCCCATGGTGGAAGAGCAAAGAGAAGGTAAGAGAGAGCAAAAGTAGAAGGGGCCAAACCCACTCTTGTGATAACAAACCCACTCCCTCAATAATAGCACTAGTCCACTCGCGAAGGTAGATCCCTCATGCCCCAAACACTTCCAAAAGTTCCCACTTTCTAACACCTTAACAATGGCAATTAAACCCTAACATTAGTTCTGGAGGAGATGAACATTCAAACCATAGCAGACATTCTTATGTTTAGCTATAGGTATTCCCAGGCATGAAGTTATATCTCTTTAAGCTCCCCGCCCCCAATTCTAAGACACCCAGTGTCTTGACATTGCCTACCTAATCACCACCTCTATACCCCAAATCAGACCTTTCCCAACAGGTTTTTCGTGGACATAATTGGATAACTAAAGTAATAAAATTACTGAATACATTCTAAGCAGCAATTTAGCCTCCCACTCCACCTTTGGGTATGCCTTTCATTCCATCTGAGATCTTGACAACCATAGTTCTAAATTTCTGCTCGTTTATAAAGGGCCAGGGAGCCTCCCTAAGTTCCAAAGTTGTTACAAAAAGAGGCAGTCAGACTTGAAACCAATAACTGGTTCTGTTGCTTAGTTTATGACCAGAGGCCTGGCTCAAGCTCTGGCTCTTGGCTGGCCTCTGTGAACAGAAAGAAGGAAACTCGTTTTTCATTCTCTGTTTCCAAAGTCCAACCTAACTGTCTGCACGCAAATTCCATCATGGAGTTAGGCACTTCAGACAGCAGCAGGTGGAAAGTGTTTGATTTCTGATGAGAATTCCTGGGCCCAAATCCCAAGCCCCTCCTTCCCTTCTCACAGCAGCTCACAGGCCCCTGCTCTCCTATTGCCCCATCATCTCCTAAGCAAAGGAAACAGAATCCCAACTCAGCCTGGCCCCAGCAGTGTCTCCCTTAAAAGTGCTGACTGCTTACCTGACTTACCAACCAGGACCTCACAGGAACTGATTATTGGCTTAGCTGTGTGGGCAATGGCAAATGCCCTGACCTGGAAATGAGCAGCCCAAGACTCTAGGTCCACTTCTACCTCAAATCACTTCTTTTGAGGCCTGAGTTTTATCACCTAGAAAGCAAAGATAATGACATCCTAGCCTGCCTCCATAGAGTTTTGCATAGAAAATGAAAAATCCTATCCTAAAACAAGTGACAGGATGTATGGAATAAAAGTGTTTAGCCCACAGTGCCCCAGCCCCAGCCCCAGGGCACAGTCAGTCCCTGGTTTAAAGATTAGGGTGCTATAAGGAAGTAAGATGGAGTGGTTTAAGACATGAATTTTCTTCCCAGACCCCATCCACCACTCTATTCCCTGAGTGTGAAGATTATCTAAACTGAGGCTGATGGACATGACATGTGAAGAATGTCTGTGGAAGGTGCTCCCCCAGCAGACAAGAGAAAGGTCTGGGCATAAGTCCATGTGTGTATGAGCAAGCACTAGAGTAACGGGACTAGGGATTCCGAGAGCAAAACGGCTAATATGCCCAATGCCTGTAAATCACATTCATGTAAAAAACACAGCAGTGTCCACCTTCACCTAGCCCTCTTTTATATCTGTTATTAATTCACTCCTCCAACAAGACCAGTCTTTGTTGGGGCTTCTGCAAGGAGAAGATTGCTTCTTTTCATTTTAATCCTAGCTTAGTTCGGCCAGGCATGGATGAAGCTAGCCAAAGAGCCAGCAGGTAAGCTCCAGTGTCCAGGAGCTCATACCTGTAATGGGAGGAAAAAAGATACCCATTGACTTGAAGAAGTGACTCTCAGTTTAAGACAGGTTTAATTTGAGGCATCTAAGGGACATCTAGGTGGATGTTCCACCTGTCAATAAGACACATGGATCTGAGGCTTAAGAAAAAGGTCAGGTCTGAAGATAGACATTTGAGAGTCATCTAAAAAGAGATCATTGTGTTTTTTGCTTTGTTTTGTTTTGTCTTACTTTACAATTTTTTAATTACACTTTAAGTTCTGGGATACGTGTGCAGAACGTGCAGGTTTGTTACATAGGTATACACGTGCCATGGTGGTTTGCTGCACCCATCAACCCGTCATCTACATTAGGTATTTCTCCTAATGCTATCCATCCCCTAGCCCCCCACCCCACAACAGGCCCCAGTGTGTGATGTTCCCCTCCCTGTGTCCATGTGTTCTCATTGTTCAACTCCCACTTATGAGTGAGAACATGCGGTTTTTGGTTTTCTGTGCCAGTGTTAGTTTGCTGAGAATGATGGTTTCCAGCTTTATCCATGTCCCTACAAAGGATATGAACTCAACCTTTTTTATGGCTGCATAGTATTCCATGGTGTATATGAGCCACATTTTCTTTCTCTAATCTATCATTGATGGGCATTTGGGTTGGTTCCAAGTCTTGCTATTGTGAACAGTGCTGCAATAAACATACGTGTACAAGTGTCTTTATAGTAGAACGATTTATAATCCTTTGGGTATATACCCAGTAATGGGATTGCTGGATCAAATGGTATTTCTGGTTCTAGATCCTTGAGGAATTGCCACACTGTCTTCCACAATGATTGAACTAATTTATACTCCCACCAACAGTGTAAAAGCGTTCCTATTTCTCCACATCCTCTCTAGCATCTGTTGTTTCCTGACTTTTTAATGATCGCCATTCTAACTGGCATGAGATGGTATCTCATTGTGGTTTTGATTTGCATTTCTCTAATAAACAGTGATGATGAGCTTTTTTTCATATATTTGTTGGCCACATAAATGTCTTCTTTTGAGAAGTGTCTGTTCATATCCTTCACCCACTTTTTGATGGGGTTTTTTTTTCTTGTAAATATATTTAAGTTCCTTGTAGATTCTTGATATTAGCCCTTTGTCAGATGGATAGATTGCAAAAATTTTCTCCCATTCTATAGGTTGCTTGCTCACTCTGATGATAGTTTCCTTTGCTGTGCAGAAGCTCTTTAGTTTAATTAGATCCCATTTGTCAATTTTGGCTTTTGTTGCCATTGCTTTTCATGTTTTAGTCATGAAGTCTTTGCCCTTGCCTATGTCCTGAATGGTATTGCCTAGGTTTTCTTCTAGGGTTTTTATGGTTTTAGGTCTTACGTTTAAGTCTTTAATCTATCTTGAGTTAATTTTTGTATAAGGAAAGTTAATTTTGTAAGGAAAGGGTCCATTTTCAGTTTTCTGCATATGGCTAGCCAGTTTTCCCAACAACATTTATTAAATAGGGAATCCTTTCCCTATTGTTTGTTTTTCTCAGGTTTGTCAAAGATCAGATGGTTGTAGAGGTGTGGCATTATTTCTGAGGCTTCTGTTCTGTTCCATTGGTCTATATATCTGTTTTGGTACCAGTTTTGAAGTCAGGTAGTGTGATGCCTCCAGCTTTGTTCTTTTTGCTTAGGAATGTCTTGACTATACGGACTATTTTTTGGTTCCATATGAAATTTGAAGTAGTTTTTTCCTAATTTCTGTGAAGAAAGTCAGTGGTAGCTTGATGGGGATAGCATTGAATCTATAAATTACTTTGAGCAATATGACCATTTTCACGATATTGATTCTTCCTATCCATAAGCAGGGAATGTTTTTCCAGTTGTTTGTGTCTGCTCTTGTTTCCCTGAGCTGTGGTTTGTAGTTCTGCTGGAAGAGATCCTTCATATCCCTTGTAAGTCATATTCCTGGGTATTTTATTCTCTTTGTAGCAATTGTGAATGGGAGTTCACTCATGATTTGCCTCTATTTGTCTGTTATTGGTGTATAGGAATGCTTGTGATTTTTCACATTGATTTTGTATCCTGAGACTTTGCTGAAGTTGCTTATCAGCTTAAGGAGATTTTGGGCTAAGACGATGGGATTTTCTAAATATGCAATCATGTCATCTGCAAACAAAGGCAATTTGACTCCCTCTCTTCCTATTTGAATACTCTTTATTTCTTTCTCCTGCCTGATTTCCCTGGCCAGAACTTCCAACACTGTGTTGAATAGGAGTGGTGAGAGAGGCCATCCTTGTCTTGTGCCAGTTTTCAAAGGGAATGCTACCAGCTTTTGCCCATTCGGTATGATATTGGCTGTGGGTTTGTCATAATTAGCTCATTATTTTGAGATGGGTTCCATCAATACCTAGTTTATTGAGAGTTTTTAGCATGAAGGGGTGTTGCATTTTATCAAAGGCCTTTTCTGCATCCATTGAGATAATCATGTGGTATTTGTCTTTGGTTCTGTTTATGTAATGGATTGTGTTTATTGATTTGTGTATGTTGAACCAGGCTTGCATCCCAGGCATGAAGCCAACTTGATCGTGGTGGATAAGCTTTGTGATGTGCTGCTGGATTTTGTTTGCCAGTATTTTATAGAGGATTTTCACATTGATATTCATCAGGGATATTAGCCTGACATTTTCTTTATTTGTTGCGTCTCTGCCTGGTTTTGGTATCAGGATGATGCTAACCTCATAAAATGAGTTAGGGAGGAGTCCCTCTTTTTCTATTACTTGGAATAGTTTCAGAAAGAATGGTACCAGCTCCTCTTTGTACCTCTGGTAGAATTTGGCTGTGAATCTGTCTGGTCCTGGGCTTTTTTTGGTTGGTAGGCTTTTAATTATTGCCTCAATTTCAGAACATGTTATTGGTCTATTCGGTAATTTGACTTCTTCCTGATTTAGTCTTGGGAGAGTGTATGCGTCTAGGAATTTATCAATTTCTTCTACACTTTCTAGTTTATTTGCATAGAGGTGTTTATAGTATTCTCTGATAGTAGTTTGTATTTCTGTGGGATCAGTGGTGATCTCCCCTTTATCATTCTTTATTATGTCTATTTGATTCTTCTCTCTTTTATTCTTTATTAGTCTGGCTAGTGGTCTACCTATTTTGTTAATCTTTCAAAAAAACAGCTCCTGGATTCATTGATTTTTTTCAAGGATTTTTCCTGTCTCTATCTCCTTCAGTTCTGCTCTGTTCTTAGTTATTTATTGTCTTCTGCTAGCTTTTGTATTTGTTTGCTCTTGCTTCTCTGGTTCTTTTCATTGTGATATTAGGGTGTCAATTTTAGATCTTTCCTGCCTTCTCTTGTGGGCATTTAGTGGTATAAATTTCCCTCGAAACACTACTTTAGCTGTGTCCCAGAGAGTCTGGTACATTGTGTCTTTGTTCTCATTGGTTTCAAAGAACTTATTTATTTCTGCTTTATTTTCATTATTTACCCAGTAGTCATTCAGGAGCAGGTTGTTCAGTTTCCATGTAGTTGTGTGGTTTTGAGTGAGTTTTTCAATCCTGAGTTCCAATTTGATTGCACTGTTATCTGAGAGACTGTTTGTTATAATTTCCGTTTTTTTGCACTTGCTGATGAGTGTTTTACTTCCAATTATGTGGTCAATTTTAGAATAAGTGTGATGACGTGCAGAGAAGAATGTATATTCTGTTGATTTTTGGTGGAGAGTTCTGTAGATGTCCATTAGGTCCGCTTGGTCCAGAGCTGAGTTCAAGTCCTGAATATCCTTTGTTAATTTTCTGCCTCGTTGATCTGTGTAATATTGACAGTTGGGTGTTAAAGTCTCCCACTATTTTTGTGTGGGAGTCTACGTCTCTCTGTAGGTCTCTTAAGGACTTGCTTTATGAATCTGGATGCTCCTGCATTGGGTGCATATATTTAGGATAGTTAGCTTTTCGTGTTTCATTGATCCCTTAACCATTATGTAATGCCCTTCTTTGTCTGTTTTGATCTTTGTTGGTTTAAAGTCTGTTTTATCAGAGACTAGAATTACAACCCTTGCTTTTTTTTTTTTCTTCCCATTTGCTTGGTAAATATTCCTCCAACACTTTATTTTGAGCCTATGTGTGTCTTTGCACATGAGATGGGTCTCCTGAATACATCATACCAATGGGTCTTGATTCTTTATCCGCTTTGCCAGTCTGTGCTTTTTAATTGGGCATTTGGCCCATTTACATTTAAGGTTAATGTTGTTATATGTGAATTTGATCCTGTCATTATGATGCTAGCTGCTTATTTTGCCCATAAGTTGATGAAGTTTCTTTATAGTGTTGATGTTTACAATTTGGCATGTTTTTGCAGTGGCTGGTACTGGTTTTTCATTTCCATATTTAGTGCTTCCTTCAGGAGTTCTTGTAGGGAATGCCTGGTGGTGACAAAATCTCTCAGCATTTGCTTGTCTGTAAAGGATTTTATTTCTCCTTCACTTATGAAGCTTAGTTTGGCTGGATATAAAATTCTGGGTTGAAAATTCTTTTTTCTTTTTCTTTTTTTTAAGATGGAGTTTCACTCTTGTTGCTCAGGCTGGAGTGCAATGGTGCGATCTTGGCTCACTGCAACCTCCACCTCTCAGGTTCAAGTGGTTCTCCTGCCTCAGCCTCCCAAGTAGCTGGGATTACGAGCATGCGCCACCACGCCATGCTAATTTTGTATTTTTAGTAGAGATAGGGTTTCTACATTTTGGTCAGGCTGGTCTCGAACTCCCAACCTCAGGTGATCTGCCTGCCTCAGCCTCCCAAAGTGCTGGGATCACAGGCACGAGGCATCACACCCGAAATTCTTTTAAGAATGTTGAATATTGGCCACTACTCTTTTTTGGCTTGTAGGGTTTCTGCAGAGAGAGTCACTGTTATTCTGATAGGCTTCCCTTTGTGGGTAACCCAACCTTTCTCTCTGGCTGCCCTTAACATTTTTTCCCTCATTTCAACCTTGGTGAATCTGACCATTATGTGTCTTCAGGTTGTTCTTCTCAAGGAGTGTCATTGTTGTGTTCTCCATATTTCCTGAATTTGAATGTTGGCCTGTCTTGCTAGGTTGAGGAAGTCTTCTATAACTTTCAAGTACACCAATCAAACTTAGGTTTGGTCTTTTCACATAGTCCCATATTTCTTGGAGGCTTTGTTGGTTTCTTTTCTTTCTTTTTTTCTCTAATCCTGTCTTCATGCTTTATTTCATTAAGTTGATCTTCAGTCTCTGATATCCTTTCTTCTGCTTGATTCATTTGGCTATTGATACTTGTGTATGCTTCACAAAGTTCTCATGCTGTGTTTTTCAGATCCATCAGGTCATTTATGTTCTCCTCTAAACTGGCTATTCTAGTTAGCAATTCCTCTAACCTTTTTTCAAGGTTCTTAGCTTCCTTATATTGGGTTACTACATGCTCCTTGAGCTCAGGGGAGTTTGTTATTCACCACCTTCTGAAGCCTACTTCTGTCAATTCATCAAATTCATTCTTTGTCCACTTTTGTTCCCTTACTGGCAAGGAGTTGTGATTTTTTGGAGAAGAAGTGGTGTTCTGATTTTTGGAATTTTCAGCATTTTTGTGCTGGTTTATCCTCATCTTCGTGGATTTATCTACCTTTGGTCTTTGATGTTGGTGACCTTCAGATGAGATATCTGTATGGACGTCATTTTTGTTGATGTTGATGCTATCCTTTTCTGTTTGTTGGCTTTCCTTCTAATGGTCAGGCGCCTCTCCTGCAGGTCTGCTGGAATTTGCTGGAGGTCCATTCCAGACCCTGTTTGCCTGAGTGTCACCAGCAGAGGCTGCAGAACAGCAAAGATTGCTGCCTGTTCCTTCCTCTGGAAGCTTTGCCCCAGAGGGGCACCTGCCAGATGCCAGCTGGAGCTCTCCTGTATGAGATGTCTGTCAATCCCTGCTGGGAGGTGTCTCCCAGTCAGGAGGCACAGGGGTCAGAGACCCACTTGAGGAGGCAGTCTGTCCCTTAGCAGAGCTCAAGTGCTGTGCTGGGAGATCTGCTGCACTCCTCAGAGCTGGCAGGCTGGAAGGTTTAAGTCTGCTGAAGCTGCACCCACAGCCACCCCTTCCCCCAGGTGCTGTGTCCCAGGGAGATGGGAGTTTTATTTATAAGACCCTGACTGGGGCTGCTGCCTTTCTTTCAGAGATGCCCTGCCCAGAGAGGAGGAATCTAGAGAGGCAGTCTGGCTACAAAGGCTTTCCCTAGCTGGGCTGGGCTCCGCCCAGTTCATACTTCCCAGCAGCTTTGCTTACACTGTGAGGAAAAAACCACCTCCTCAAGCCTCAGTAATGGTGGACGCCCCTCCCCCCACCAAGCTTGAGTGTCCCAGGTCAACTTCAGACTGCTGTGCTGGCAGCGAGAATTTTAAGCCAGTGGATCTAAGCTTGCTGGGCTCCATGGGGATGAGATCCACTGAGCTAGACAACTTGGCTCCCTGGCTTCAGCCCCCTTTCCAGGTGAGTGAACAGTTCTGTCTCACTGGTGTTCCAGGCACCACTGTGGTATGAAAAAAAATATCTTGCAGCTAGCTCAGTATCTGCCCAAGTGGCCACCCAGTTTTGTGCTTGAAACCCAGGGCCCTGGTGGCATAGGCACCCAAGGGAATCGCCCGGTCTGGGGGTTGCGAAGACTGAGGGAAAAGTATATAATCTGGGCCAGAATGCATTATTCCTCATGGCACGGTCCCTCATGGCTTCCCTTGGCTAGGGGAGGGAGTTCCCTGACCCCTTGTACTTCCTGGGTGACGCGATGCCCCACCCTGCTTCAGCTCCCCCTCCATGGGCTGCACCCACTGTCTAACCAGTTCCAATGAGATGAGCCAAGTACCTTAGTTGGAAATGCGGAAATCACCCACCTTCTGCACTGATCTCACTGGGAGCTGCAGACCAGAGCCGTTCCTATTTGGCCATCTTGCCAGCCACCTCAAGAGATCATTGTTAAAGCCACAGAAGTAAATAGAATCCATCAGAGATCTGAGGGATACCTTCTAAAATAAGAATGGAAGAGGGCCGAGGATGGACTTGTGGACTCAACTACTTTTGAGAAATGGAAGAAGTAGAATGGTTCAACCAAGGAAACTGAGGAAGAGCAGTCAGGAAGTAGAAGGAGAACCAAGAGAATATTGTCATGAAAATCAGGGGAGGAGAGTTAATAGAAAGAGGGTGAGTACAGAGAAAAGTGGTCAAGGAAATAAGAACAGAATAAAGGCCATTTGATTTGGTGACCTTTGAGAGGGTGGTTTCAATCAAGCCTTGAGGGTAAAGTCTAGACAGCAGAGAACTAAGACCTGAGAGATAAGGTAGCCAAAGCCGGTGACAGGATAAAGAGGGTAGTCAAATTCTTACATGAACAGAAAAGTTAGCCCAGGACTTTCAAAGACAGAGAAGACTGAGCTTTCTGTTCTCCCTATCGCTCTCTTGTGAAAGTCACCTGAGGCTCCTTGGTCTTTTTCCTGTCTTCTTCTGAGCCTATCTTGCTTCCTGCCTTGTCCCATTCTGTTTTGTATAGGCTACAAAGAATTTGATTAAAGAAAATGTAACCATTGTAAATACTTGTCCTCTGATCCCAACTGGGAACTGCCTATTGCCCAACATAATTTCTAATTATCTCATATTCACTCCCCAAAGCAATGGTTTCAATTCTTGCCATTTTGCTTAATACCCTGGCTTCCACCCATTCTTTCTTGGCAGATGATCTCACCTCCTACTATACCTGCCAGATAGTCTTATTGGGCCCAAACTCTCTCTGTCCTACCTCAAATATCTTAAACTCTACACCCTTGCTCTCATTCTCCTCATTTCCTCCAAACTGAGGAGAATGCCAGTGCCCAAACCCATGCCTTTAATTAAGTTCCCACCAGCCTGCCTCCAGAGCTCTGCCCCTTATTTTATCCCCTCTCAGAATGATTCAGATGTGTGTATCTTCTCTCCCCAACAAGACCCTGAGTTCCTTGTGGCAGAGACTGTGTTACACTGTCTCATAGCTTCTATAGCAAAACTTATAAAAAGCAATTAAGAGAACAATCTGTTTCAAAAATTGAATTCACTTTAAATACTTGGAAAACCAAAGCTTCTGAGAAGCAATATAGTATAGTGATTAAAAACACATACTTTGGAGCCAGACTACCTGGATTAGAATCCTGGCTGTACCCATTACTAGCTGTGTGATCTTGGGCAATTCACTTATTTTCCAGCATTTTATTATAAAATTTTTCAAACATATACCAAAGTTTAAAAAATTTTACAGAGAACACTCATATACCAACCACTAGATTCTACCATTAATATTTTACTATATTTGCTTTATCATATGTAAAAATATATATCTCCATCTATCCATTCATCAAACCATTCTTTTTTTGTTCTGTTGCATAGTAAGTTGTAGACATCAGTACACTTCCCCCTGACTACTTTAGCAGGTATATCATTAACTAGAGTTTCTCTGGGCCTCAGTTTTCTCATCTACAATACAGGGATAATAATAGTACCTTCCTCAAAAGGTTTAGGGGAGGATTAATACATGTAAACACTTAGAATGGTGCCTGCATATAGAAAACACTCAAAACAATATTAGTTATCATTGTTATTACTCTAGCAAATCCCACCCTCCGCCGCAATTGCTCCTAAGAGAACCAGGCCAGCCAGCCAGCCAGCCAGAGTTACATCTCTGCCTTCCTCTCTTAACCCCACATACACATAAATCCATGAATCATCTCTAGGAGTTCCTACACCAATGAGAGTTTATCCTTGTGCCCAAAAGAAACGAATTCCTCCACCCTTTATACCCCTAGACATTCATTCAGTCACCCTGGCCTGAATCCATAGAGTTTCATGCTCCTTAATTAGTGAAATGAAGCAACTGCTGATCGAGGCTTCATGGAGGTGCCTCCTTCATCCCTCCTTTTAAAAGCAAATGTGCCTACAGAAACTGCTTTATTCCCTTAAATCGAGGTGACATTCTTCAATTCCAATCTCAAAAAATAAACATAATAATAATAATAATAAAACCTGCAAATATCCTAAGACTATGCTCAGAAGATACAATCCCAATGTGTATAATACTGCTAAGGTATAAATAGACATATCATACAATCACTGACTATCATGGCTTGTCATCAGAATCTACTGGAGAGCTTGTTTGGTACAGATCCTGTGTCCCACACCCAAATACTGGCATTCAGGACACCTAGTGTATGCCTCAGGACTCTGTCCTTCCAAAAAATGCCTCTAGCTGATTCTGATGCTCAACTAAGTTTGGAAACCAATACTTCTGTTTTTCTTCCTTCCAGACATGTGGCTTTTTTCTTCTATGCCACTGAGTTGTAGTACTCTTGAAATCTGCCAGCTCTACCCCTTGCTCCATTCACTGTCATCTTACTTTATAAAACCACAAATAATAACAGCAATGGCTAGGAATAATAATGTTAAGAGGAGAGACATTTAACCCTCACAAAATCTCTGTGCTATGGGAGTATTATTATCTCCATTTTACAGATAAGGAAACTGAGAGTTAAGGAACTTATCCAGGATCACATAGCTAGTAAGAGGTGGAGCCAGCAATGAAAACTGAGTATCTTAAGCCCAGAGTTCCCTTCGCTTCATAACAATTTTGTTAGCCAAGTTGGTGGAGACGTCCAGTGAGGCTGAGGAAAGGGCAGGGACTGGGGACTAAAGCAGAGTGAACCTAGAGAAGTGGTTGTCAACCTTGGATAATTTTGCCCCCCTAGGGAACATTTGGCAATGTCTGGAAACATTTAAGTTGTCAAAACTGGGTGAGAAGCTGCATCTGGGTCAGGGGATGCTACTGTCATCTAGTGGATAAAGGGCAGAGATGCTACTAAACATCTCACAGTGCTCAAAACAGCTCCACCATTACCACCACACCCCCCAACATACACACCCCAAAATACTATCTGGCCCAAAATGTCAAGAGTGCTGAGGTTGAGAAAGTTTAACCTGCAGTGTTGGAAATTGACTGAAAATGAGGAAATAAGTTTATTTTAGCTATAAAGAGAGAATTAGGTAAAAAATAGAGCAAGGGAGGAATGCCAGAGACCAGGCACCACAATGTCCAGGCCCTGCTCAAAGAGGTCTCAGATAAATCATGAAGGTTTTTTGCTTAATAGCCCTAAAAGCAATGCTCCATTTCTCCCCTTGCCTGGAACTTTTGAAAAGGGACTTTTGAACCACAGTTCCCCTCATAGTTCTAGAAACACTGCCCAGAATAGTCTGGGTAAGAATAATTTGCTCTCACAAACAAAGAAGACTCAGCAGAGAGGGACATGGAGAGAAAGGTAGAGAAACAGAGACATAGGCTGCATGCAGACAGTGCAAGCATCAGAATATACACAGGAAATAGCCAAAAAGATTCCACTTGGATAGTCACAAAATAAATAATGTAATTGGGAAAAATTAATCTAAAAAACAAATGTTTCTGAGGTAAGAGGAAGCTGAAGAACATCAGGGCCAAAAGATATTTGACCAATGAGCCAAGAGTTGGCCTTAAGCTATGGTCAGTTGCAGAGTTTATTTTGGGGCTGCCTGGATAGTCCCAAGGTCTAACTGGGGCACAAGAGAGATCTGACCCTCTATCCAGGGACCTAGTCATTAGGAAAAAATATTCAGAGCTGGGTAGATTGGGAAGCCTAGAGAAGATCTTGAAATATGATCTTGGGCCAGGTGCAGTGGCTCATGTCTGTAATCCCAGCACTTTGGGAGGCTGAGGCGGGCGGATCACCTGAGGTCAGGAGTTCAAGACCAGCCTGGCTAACATGGTGAAACCCCGTTTCTACTAAAAATACAAAAAAATTAGGCGGGCATGGTGACCCATGCCTGTAATCTCAGCTACTCGGGAGGCTGAGGCAGGAGAATCGCTTGAACCCAGGACGCCAAGGTTGCAGTGAGCCAAGATCACACCATTGAACTCCAGCTTGGGCAACAAGAGTGAAACTCTGTCTCAAAAAAGAAAGAAATATGATCCTGGAGAATCAACCAGTGACTGATGAAGCCAGATAAAAGAAACTAAATCTGGAGTGGAGAAAACCTGAGGAGGGAAATGGTAGCAGCCTGCAGCTATTTTGACTGTGTAGACACAGCTAAAGAGAATTGAGCTGGCTGGTTAGGGCTGGGGGTACAGGGATCAAGGGCAAGAGGGTACTGAATTCTCAGGGGGACAAAGAATCAAAAAGGGAATCTAGGATATTAAAGACTATCTCCACCTGCATTTCAAATGTGTTTGGACTGGCCCTGAGTCCCAAAAACTACTCTTGCTTGGTTGGTGGAGATGGCAAGACCCAGCTAATGACAATATTTGTATCAGACCTTACCACCCAAACTTTCTTTACCCAGACTTGTCTCTGGGATATAGTCAGCTCTAAGGGTAATATAGTGCTCTGAGTTCCTTTCCAGGTAAGGTGGGCAGAGAAGGCTTCATAAAAGTTAATTGGCTGACTTCATTTATTAAACAAATATTTACCAGGACCCAGAGTGTGTAGAAGATTGTGATAGGAAACATTGGCAATACAAAGAAAATACTGGACATTGTCCCTGTCTTCTAATTTCGTATAACATACTTCAAGAAGCATATCAACAGTGCCATACAATGTTCCTTGGATCACTGATAAAGGCAGTGTGCAGAGAAGACCAAGAGTGCCTAGACAGTCAGTCAATGGGCTTCAGAAAGGTCACTGAGACCTAATGTCCAGAGATACTTCTTAGAGACACTGGGCTTTGAAGTATAGGTGAAATTCAACAAGGCTGAAAGAAAAAAAGGAAGTTCTGTCCAGGAGAAGAGAACAATCAAGAGCATAGTTTGCGTGTAAAAAGATCTCATTAAGGAAAGGGAGTGTAAGGACCATTCTTGATGCCCCTCAGATCATTCCACATGGGTGAATAGGTTACTTACCATTTCTGCCTATATCTAAGGTCAGCTTTCAAACACCTGTTTACTAAGTTCAATAAAAGCCTTTTCTGTCCCCTGGCTTGGCCCTGGATTTACTTTGACATCCTTTCCACAGTGATCCAACTGGCTGGCTCCTCAAAATGGCTTTCTGATGGGTGGATTATGTTCCATCACCCACAATCTGGGGTTACTAAATGAATAAGTACCCATCTAGCCATGTTATGTCAGGATACCTAGAAAGGCCTGAGTGATTTAATTTCAATAAACATCATGTAAAGATGTGTCCTAGGCCTTCTGCCTGGGATATGTTGACAGATATAAACCCCAAAAGGAGTTGTAGCCATATCTGAGAGCTAGCTTGGGGCCACCAGTAGGAAGGGAGAAGAAAACCCAATGCACCTTTCTAAATCTGTCTGATATTTGCAGCCACCAGGTTGCAGGAGGTGGTTTTTATTGTTTTCACTGGAAGCACAATGAAAGGACATTAACTACTTAAAGGAAGGTAGTATTTGGTATCTGAAACACATCTTACTCTCAATGGAAAATCTTCCTATTATACATTAAATATAGCCAACACTGTAGGACAAGAGATACTGTAATGAAAAACAGGAGTAGACCAATGGTCTCTCCTACCACAGCCTGCAACCTCCCTCAGTAATGACCTGTCTGGCTCCCTTCTTAGGTATTCCTCTGTGCCACACAGCTAATAGATATTTTGTTCATTCAATCATTCATCCAATTATTCATTCAACAATTCTTTAATAAGCACCAGTTATGAACCAGGCACTGGGTATCAGCTACTGGGAATTCAATCAAATGAAATAATCCTAGTCCCTCTCCTCCTGGGGCTTACATTCTAGTGGAGGAGACAGACATTTTTTAATTGCACAAATAAACATATACTTATAACCTGTGATCAATGCTGTGAAAGAAAAGACCAAAGTACACCTGATTCTCATTATTCGCAGCAACTACGCTCCATAAAGTTGTCACAAACACTAAATTAGCAAATCCTGAATCATTGTTCCTGGGGAAATACAGTGTTAAGTTTCTGCAAGCCTCTAGTCACAACATTTTTACCAACCAACCAATACATAACCTTGTTTTGTGTGTGTTTCTGTTTAAAGACACTTTAATATATATTGTTAATTCATTAACATTGAACTCACAGCCAGTAGCGCTATAATTCATGCATGAATGAAGCTGCTTGTCTATCATACATAGTTTCTCCGTAAGGCACATCACAGCCTTCTTGTGCTTAGGAACCATAGACAGCACTTCAGCACTATGCATGAGGGCGATTTTAAACAAGGAAATCACCAGTAAAAAGCACAAAAAATGCAAAAGACACAGCACTAAATAGACCACAAGAAGGACTCTTGTTTAGAGTATGAGAACTGAAACAAAGCAGAGCATCATCTCGTTCAGCTTCAGCTGGGACATATGTCTCAGACAATTCAAAATTTTCACTGCTCTGGTGTCATAATCTTAAACACCTAGTAGAGGCAATGCCAGCTTATTTAATCAGTAGATTTTTCTAAATTTGGGAAGAACATACCTAAGTAAAATAAAAATGTCCACTCATATTTAACACTGATAAATCAGAAAAACATAGCTTTTCATTGAAACAAAAACACTGAACTACTCTCATTTGCCAGATTTACCTAATTTATATGAACTTGAATTTTTTAAAAACATTTGAGTTAATTTCCATAAGAACACTTTTTAAGAACATTTATTATATTCAATACAATATCATTTCCTTAATTTCTGGGAATTGTAGCAACATTCAATTTATACAGCAGTTATTTATCTCTAAGCTAATCCGAATAAAGCTCCTATAAGAGATTTTAAAATCTAATTTGGTAATACCATCCAAAGGTAGGTAAATATCCCACACTCTGATTCCTCAGGGATCTAGAACTAGAAATACCATTTGACCCAGCCATCCCATTACAGAGTATACACCCAAAGGATTATAAATCATGCTGCTATAAAGACACATGCACACGTATGTTTATAGCAGCACCATTCACAATAGCAAAGACTTGGAACCAACCTAAATGTCCAACAACGATAGACTGGATTAAGAAAATGTGGTACATATACACCATGGAATACTATGCAGCCATAAAAAATGATGAGCTCATGTCCTTTGTAGGGACATGGATGAAACTGGAAACCATCATTTTCAGCAAACTATCGCAAGGACAAAAAACCAAACACTGCATGTTCTCACTCATATGTGGGAATTGAACAATGAGAACACATGGACACAGGAAGGGGAACATCACACACCGGGGACTGTTGTGGGGTGGGGGGCGGGGGGAGGGATAGCACTAGGAGAAATACCTAATGCTAAATGACGAGTTAATGGGTGCAGCACACCAACATGGCACATGTATACATATGTAACAAACCTGCACATTGTGCACATGTACCCTAAAACTTAAAGTATAATAATAATAAAAAAAAAATCCCACACTCACACAATAAAAGGTAAAGTTCTTTCTGAATTGTGTATAAGCATACAAATGGATAGCTTATAGCTTTAATTCTAAAATTTCAGCCAAGGGTCAAATGTAAACATAGAATTACAAAACCCATTTATCTGTATCAAAGAGCTGTTCTCTTCCTGATGGTCATGGAATTCTTTTTTTTTTTTTTTTTTTAGATGAAGTCTCTCTCTGTCACCCAGGGCTAGAGTGCAGTGGCACAATCTCGGCTCACTGCAACCTCCGACTCCTGGGTTCAAGGGATTCTCCTGCCTCAGCCTCCCATGTAGTTGGGACTACAGGTACATGCCACCATGCCCAGCTAATTTTTGCATTTTTAGTAGAGACAGAGTTTCACCATGTTGGCCAGGCTAGTCTCAAACTCCTGACCTCAGGTAATCCTCCCACCTCAGCCTCCCAAAGTGCTAGGATTACAGGCATGAGCCACCATGCCCAGCAGATCATGGAATTCTTAATTGATTTAAGCTCAAAAGAGATAAATAGACTAACAAACCAGATACTGTCATCTTTCACCCAACAGAGACAAGGTCTCTATAAACCTTGTCTCTGTTGGGAAGGACAGAGATCACTGAATGGTCAGATCATGAAACCAAAACAAGCAGCACCAGAAATCAAGCAAGTATTCAAAAAGAATCAAAATCAAATCTTTATGGATCTACCAATAAACGAGAGCCCAAACCACAGGAGCAAGAACTGGACTCACCATTGGGTCCCCAGATCACTAGTCAGGAGAGGAACACAAAGGGCTCTGACAGATCTTGTTACCTGGGTGATGTGATCTGAAGATGAGGTCCAATTCCTTCTAAGTCATGGCACCAAAACTGTGAAGAATAAAATGCAACAGACAACCAAGGAGATGATTTTATTTGAGCTATTGTAACAGGGAGGGAGAATGTTCATTAAGAGGGAGAAAACTTAGGGTGGATCTTATCTGAGCCATTGAAAAAGGGTGGAGGTGGGTTTTGTCTTGCCATTTACGAGGGTGGGATGGTCCTTTGCAGTTAGCTTCTTGGAACACAAAAGCATCACAAAACAGTAGGGGGTTTTCTTGACTGTTGCTATTTTTCCAAGAGCACAGAGCTCAAAATAAAGCTCAATCTCGTCAGGCCAAACCATGAAGCACCTTATTGACCATGGTAAGGCTGTTTGCTCTTTATCCTAAGAACAATGGGAAGTCATTGAGGGTTTAAGGAGGACTATGGCATGGTCACTTGGCCTGAGATAGCCTGTCTGTATCCTCCTACTAACTTAGCTCACTGCCTTCAGTGCTTCCTGGCTGGGTTTTCACAGGCTGCTGAATTTCAGGCTCCCTTATTGCTATGATGTCTCTGCATGACAGGCTGCCCAGTGGGGACCCCGGGCTTCCTCTCTCAGGCTTCCTGCTTTTTTCAGACCCTGCTGCTCAGCTCGTGTCCCATCCCTTACAGCAAAATCTCCCCCTAGGGCCTATGCCACCATGATGAGTGTTGATAGTCCGGGCAGACAGATACTCTAAACAAGGAAAGCGTGCAGTGTATAATACAACAGGCAATGGTGAGGGACTGTGGCAAGCCGGAGAGTATCCCTGGGCACAGATCCTGCCCCAGTGTGGCAGCCACTACTCAGCATAACTAATTGTTGCCAAGCCGGCAACTTACCCAGTGTTTTCTCATCCTACCATTTTCAACTTTCTGGATTTTTAAATGTGGGCAACCAAGTCAAAATGTTTTAAAATATTGTTCAGGTCACATAGGGTGTGAGTGCTGAATTTAGCCTACAGATTCTCACTTGGCAACTTCTATTTTCATCCTAAAGAGATCCTGGACCTGTCAGCCTGCTCTCCACCTCACCCCAGCTGCCAGCAGTGCTCAGCAAGTCATCAATCAATCACCTTTTGCCCCGTGAGCAACACTGGTCCCTACAATGTTCTCTGAATTCTCTGAAAAATTCTCTGAATGAGCAAACCAGCCTCATTCAGAGAATAGGCCCATCTGAGTCTATTACAGAGAAAGAGTTAAATTCTAATACTCATGAGTGGAGGCTTCATCAGCTACCTGTCAGGGACTGAAATACAGGGGAACCTGGTGGCAGAGGCTGCCACTGACCACACAAAAGCTGGGAAACAAGGCATTTTCTAACTAAGGGAGGTGAGGTTCAATTCTTTCCCTCTTTTACCCTTCCTCTGGAGATGTGGACAAGAAGCAGAGGAATAGAAATGGCAGGCAAGCCCCATGGTAATCTACCAGCCACAAGACAACCAGCCTCTAGCAAGTTCAGATCCACTGGTCCAACCTCTCTCAGGTCACTTTCCCAAAATTTATCCAAGGACCCCACATTCTGATGGGAGAACACTGAGACAAGAATGGCATTCTATCATGCCCTAGGTTTGTCAGGCCTCAACACAATCAAGAACAATGTTCTGAGAAGCTTAGGCAGTGGCTTTACACATAAGGCAGTAAGAAAGAACAATTTATTTTCATAACCAGCTCCTACACCAGACAATTCAGAAAAGAGCCAAGGGACAAAGTCACAGAGCATGCATACAGGGCATGCATGCTTAAAATACACACTCATGCTCACAGACCACGCAGGCACTCCCCTCACCTCCCACCCCCACCTCTGCCCACACCTGCAAACTCAAACCAGCCTCAGCCAGTAAACCCTTCACCTTCCCCTCCTCATTCTCAACACACGCAAAATCCTTGGCATTGATATTTCAGGCACAAAACTTATTTCTGTTCAACATTAATAGCACCAGAGGAACTTTTAACTGGGAATTACAACTCTTTCCAAAGGAGTTTAACGCTGGACCCCAGCAAAGGCCCCAGGCTGTTCTGTGAGCATGTGAAAAGCCTCAGGAGCTGCTTAGAAGGATTAACAGAAATAATCTTTCCAGGCTAATGGCTTTTCTGGGCCCCAGGTCTGATCTCCAAGCCTGGAACAGAGCTCATCAGGCCCTGACTCAAAACTCAGGAAGGAAGCAGGTAAATTGCTATAGACTGCTTCCTTGTGCTATTGGATCTCTTGCAAGACAGAACCCCCCAGTGTGGTCCTAGAGGCCTCAGGCACTTCCTGCATGCAAATACACTGTGTGTGCTGCATGACAAGCCTAATGTGGACAAAAAGTAGGTGGCCCCCTACCAGGGCAGTTTGAGAAATGGCTTAAGAGATTCCCTAACAACAACAACAAAAACAAAAACCCAGCTCTCCCAAGCCCAAGCACCTGGAATCCACCATTACTCATTCCTCCTAAAGCTCAAAAACTCCCTGTTGAAATATAAACATATCGTCCAATTAACACCCATTAACACATTAGCATGGATTCCTTTTCCAGATTGGCTGATAAAATAGCCTACAGAACAGAAAGTAGAGTCCTAATGGGATGGTAAATAGGTTTAGGTAAAGGTCAGCAAGGCTGTGGGGTGGGGGTGGGGGTGGGGGGGTCCGGGGTGGAGGGGAAGAGGCCTGAAAGGCAATAACAGTGATTCTTTTACTGGTTACAAAGTGCTTGAGCCTCACAATAACATTGGCGAGTCATCAGAGAAGGGTTTCATGTCTCCCTCTTACAGTGCCTAAAGAGGTTAATTGCTGAGCTCAGTAGTATATCAGTTCATCATTTGAATTGAGCTCTACAAACATTTCCTGAACATCTGCTCCACTCAGGCAATATGTTCTTTGTCCAGGATACAGAGATGGTCAAGACATTGTCCCCACTCTCAAAAAGCTTAGTCTACTGTAGGTGACAGTCACAGGTAGTAAGAACAAAAGGCAAATATCATGATAAAGGAAATAGTCGGCACTGTGAGAACACAGAGAAGGGACATCTGACTCAAATCAGGTGGTGGAGGTACAGTAAGGTCACGGAAGTTTTTCTGCAAGAACTAACACTTGAACCCAGATATTCTCATGTCAAACCTCGTACTCTTTCCATACTCCTGATGATAAACTTCATGATGCCTTGACAATTTGTTTCTCTCAGTTCATGGATAAGTTACACCATGCTGTAAGATAATAGAACATCTTAGGTCCTTACAGCTTTGGCTGTCAGGTCAGCCAGTCTTCCAGGCCCATCCTTATAGTCAGGGTCTCCATGGGCCAGTGGGAAAGGGGGAAAGACAGGAGGTCTGGAATATGGTTGAAAATCAAGTTCTCCCTCATTGAAAGCCAATTATTTGTTCCTCATTGGGGCGACTTAATTAGAAATAAAGGTATTAAGTATTTACTATGTGTCAGACATTGTGCTAAGCTTTTTGTAGACATTAACTCATTTCGTCCTGCAACAGCCTGATGCAATAGGTAACACCCCCAATTTACAGATGGGAAAATGGAGAGTTCAAGAGACCACACAACTTGGCAAAGACTGGGATTCTAACCCAGGCCTTTGTACTGTGCTCCACTGCAGTATTGTCTCTGAATTGCTGTGAGCACCCCTTACCCTGCCTCCCAGCTACTCATTCCATCCATTCATTCATCCAGTGTTTGTTAAGCACCTACTGTATTTAAGGTACTATACTTGAATATGCTAGAGATTCTAAGACATGTAGGCCAAGGAATTTACCTTCCAGAAGTTTACAGAACATAAACTTGCTGAATTTTAGAATTGAGGGGTCACATTGCCCAACCCCGTCATCCTAGATATGAGAAAACAGAAGCCCAGAGAAGACAAGTGAGCCACGCAAAGTCATATACCTGGTTAGTGGTTGACCCAGGATGAAACCGGGTCTCCCTAAATTGCTGGTTCTCAAACTTTGTGTATTTTAAAGAAAATGCAGATTTCAGAGCCCCACCCTAGATAACACATTCTGAAGCTGCGGAGGTGGTGCCTGGGAATCTGTATTTAAATGAGAGCTGCTTCAGGACCCTTGGATCACACAAGGAGAAACTATTTCCTGTGTCCTGCTATGTCATCTGTACCACTAGATGGACACAACCAAACTCATTTTTTTTTACACTCCCAAGCCAGAGTCCAGTGGCATCATCTCAGCTCACTGCAACCTCCACCTCCTGGGTTCAAGCGATTCTCCCACCTCAGCCTCCCTAGTAGCTGGGACAACAGGCTTACACCACCACACCCAGCTATTTTTTGTATTTTTTGGTAGAGATGAGGTTTCACCATGTTGGCCAGGCTGGTCTCGAACTCCTGACCTCAAGTTATCTGCCTGCCTTGGCCTCCCAAAATGCTGAGATTACAGGTGTGAGCCACTGCACCTGGCCACAACCCCATTTTTATCTTGAGGTGAGACAGAAGAGCTAGACCTCATCAGAAGTACAAAAGTATTATGGACACAATCAATCTGGAGAGAAAAGACGAATGCAAGGGAAAAAATTGGAAAGGACTATAAGACAGTGAAAACTGAAATAGCAAAATATGTAGCAAACACAGTCAAGGCTGTAGCAGTCAGAGAAGGAAAAGCTCTCTGTTAGTTGAGGTGATCAGGGAGGCCTTTCTGGAGGGGGTGGGATTTAAATCCAGCATTGCAGGACAAGAAGAATTCAGTGGACAGGGAAGAGGACATTCCAGAGAGGAAAAATACTTTGAGCAAAGGTACAAAGTGAGGACATGTAGGTTGTACTCAGGAGACAGAGCAGAGAAGAGGCCTACCCAATTCTGCCAGATTTAGGGGATAGACTGGGGGACCAAAATGCAGTCAGCCCCTGCTTCATGAATCACACACAGCATGGCACAGGGAGATGGGAGAGATAATGAACAACAAAACAAACCAAATGACAATTTGAGATGGTGATAGGTGCTATGAAGACAATAACCAGAGTGAAGTGATATGGCTGGAGATGGGAGAAGCTATCTAACTAGGAGAGTGAGAGACAGTCTCTGAGGAGATGCCATTTTTGCCACAACCCAAATGACAGTACATGCAGGAAAGCGGTGGAGAAAATGACAGGAAGATGGTTGCTGAGACCATAACTGGAGACTCTCCACCCTAGCTTATCTGCTTTCATCGAAGCCCAGGTGAAAGATATGTAGGGCAGCAATGAGCCTGTTTTCTGATTTGGTCAAAATAGAATGGGGTCCAGAAAAGAGCAAAGTGCATTTCTTGGTCACTAGGTAAGATTAGGTTGGGGACCTAGGCTAACAGAGTGGGCTACATTCTGAAGGCACTCTTTGCCCCAGTATTCAGGTATCTCACTGAGCCCAAGTCCTGATGGGCTCTTCCCACTCCTGCCAGATACCTAGCAGTTCCCCAGCTGGTTCAGCCTCTGTCAACTTTGTAGGAACTCAAGGCTCTGAAGCCAAGGCCTGACCCACAGAAACTGTCCAAGGCCCATGGGATCCACCTGAAACGGCCCACACACACAAGCAGGCATCTTTCTCCTTTTGTAAGGTCAGAGTCTATTGCTCTAGAGCCAGAACCTGAGGCCCACGCTGAGGGAATGGCTCCTCAAACTTCAGTGAATCTTCCTTTTACTCCTCCCTCCTTACCTTTCTCCACAATCACAGACCCCCTGCTGCTGTAGCCATGACCTGTGTCTACAACTGGTCCATGGAAAAACTGACAGGTTGGTGATTTGTCTTTGGTGCCTCTATATCCTTTCTGTGGCCTCTCTCTCCCTGGTCAGATGTCCAGGACCCTTGTGGTCTCTCCTTTCACCCAATCTCCTTCTCTCAGGAAACAATATTAATGGCCCAGTAATATTAAGATCAAAGTAACTAATGAAGCTTAAGCAGCATTTGCATTTTGACAGGATGGTATTGTAGGTCTTAATATGGAAGATTTTTAAAAATTAGATACTTAACATGTATTCCTGAAATGATGTTAGAAAGACAGTTGCTTATTCTGGCTATATGGGGTTAAACTCTGGTTTCTTAAGGCAGAAGCTAAAAGAAAGACAATGTAAGGGCAAGAAAGAGCCAAGACACAGATTTGTCATAACTGCAGGATGAGTTTATTTGTTTTTAACCATAATAATGATTAATATTATGGCAACACCCTGCATTGCGGGTATAAAAACACAATCCTATCCCAAAATATGACTCAGCCTCTGTACTCCCAGATATCACTGAAATTCCTTGGAAGGCAGCTGCAGCCCCTTGCAGAGGCTCCCATTCTTGCTGCTTTCACAGTTGGACAAGACAAAGCGGACCCACAACCCTGCTGCTAGGTGCCCAGTCATAAAGGAAGGAGGACTGGGCCCACAGATCCCCACCCCACCCAGTATAGCCAACTGTACATCCTATTCAGACCAACAGTTTCCCCACCCCCAACTACCACTCGGGAAATGGGCTGCTTCTGGGCCAAATTCCCTGTTTAACAGCAGTTCAAACACTTCATCCTGAACCTTTGAATGGAAGGGGTCGGGAAAGTTCAGAGGGATAAGTATTTGCCTTTATCCACAAAATGCCTATGCTTCCAGAACCCTACTCCTGCCCTCTTCTTACTTGAGGACTCTTTGTGATTATATCTTTTACACTAAGAAGTGAAAAAATAACTCAACTCCTCTACTGGGACCATATTCTTGGGTGTGGCTTTTCGGTTAACTAACTGATGCCTGGGACGAACAGAGGTAAGAAGCGGGGGTGGCAAGAGCTAGGAAGATCTCAGAAGCCCAAGTATTCTAATTAACATCACTTTTGAGTGCCAGCTCCAAAAGTTTTCCGTTTATCATACTTATTGAAAAAGAAGCTAAGGCCCCAAAGAGGACAGGAACTTGCCCAAGGTCACATCAAAAATATATAGTAGAGCTTAGGAACATGAGCCAGGTCCTCCACCTCCAGCCAAGTGCTCCATCCAAAAAGATGTGTGATTCTCCCCAGTGACTCAGGGAAAAACACAGAGAAACAGGGTTATCAGAGGAGAGAGTTGCAGTTCATGTGCTTTTATTCAACCTCCTAAAATGAACAGGAAGGAGAGACACAAACAGGTCCTGAATGGATGTTAGAATTGCAAAACAGGAGGGGCAGCAAGATGATAGTCTCTTCTGTTTTGAAAGATACTGCTCCAGCAATGGGCCACTCCATCTTCCCAGATGTTCTCCACTATCCTGGAGGAGGGAAGGGAAGGGGAGGAAGAAGCGGGAGAGAAAAAGTAAGGAAAAGATTTGGAAGAAAAAACAAAAGATGGCTGAGTCAATGTTTGAAAAAGAACAATGTTCCATCCCAGGATGCGTTGTCACCATAAGTTACAGTACAAGTTGGTTCCCTCTCTTCTCTCTCCCCCGCACCTCGACCTTCTGCCCTGTCTCAGACACACACACACACACACACACACACACACACACACACACACACAGTCTCTCTCTGTCTCATTAGTCTCCCTTGGGCCTACCCTTCTTTTCTCCCCAGATACCTGGCCCAGGCTCTGGAACCTCTGGACTTCCACTGGTTTGAAGGAATTGCTGGGCCAGCCCAGTCTATATGCTGTTTGACCTGTATATTTGGCAGATGTTAGTTCCCTCTGCCATTCCCCGGGGGGCTTAAGCAGATAGTTTGGCAGAAAAATATCTATTCCAAATGGTCTCATTATATTCAAAGAGGAAAATGTCACATTTCCCGCCCCACCATCCATCACTGGCCTCTTCTCAATGTCTCCTAGACTGGGCTAAGACTATGTCTACACCTCTGCTACTCAACTCCCACCTCCCACCTCCTGTCTTTAACCTAGAGCAGTGGGCTTCGCTGGCCCCAAAGGAGAAGGAGGCCTGAGCCAACAAGAAAACTGTTGAAGCAAAGTGAGAGCCACTCTCCAGAACCCAACTAACACCTCATCATCCAGAGGTCACTTCTCTGGCAATCTCACATATCTGGAACGAAGCTGAGAATAAAGAAGTAAGAAGGGAAAAATAAGAGGGAGTGGGCCTCCAGGAAGTCAAAAAGATGTCAGCATACATACAATAAAGTTTGCCAGCTTTACTCATAAAAGAATCTTCCTCAGAGCCAATTTCTTTACTTCAGACTAAATCCTTACAAGTGTGTTTACTGTTTCTGTAGCCACAGAAAATGAGAAACAGCAAATTAAGAGGAGGCAGAAATACTGGTAACAGCAGAAGTGACAGTTGAATATAGATGTAGACAGCGAATCAATGTCCTGAGATTTTGTCTTTTTAATAATACAGCAAATTTGCCAGGCATGGTGGTACGCACCTGTAGTCTCAGCTACCCAGGAGGCTGAGGTGGGAAGATTTCTTGAGCCCAGGAGGCAGAGGTTGCAGTGAGCCAAGATCATGCTACTGTGCTCCAACCTGGGTGAACGAGTGAGACCCTGTCTCAATAATAATAATAATAATAATAATAATAATAATAATACAGCAAGACTGACTCCTGTTGTCAAACATGGAGCAACTTGCTGAGCGATGAGAAAGCTGGCAAATATCACTGGCCAATCTTGTCTACCTATCTGCTTTAGCACATTGTTAGTTGCCTGACCATTTGATGGGTTATGATGGTGACAGCTAAACTAAGCCTCCTTCCTAAAAACAAAAAACCTCCTTAAGCCCAGGTGAGGTAAACCCAGACCTCTTGTCAGAAATGGCTGAGTGTGGCCACCTGTGCATCATAACTAACCAGCCCAGAGGTGGTAGGGGAGGACAGGGAAAAGCACTTAGCCTCCAGAGGAGGAACTTAGCAAGAGCTAGGCCAGGAACTAGGGCCCCAATCAAATACACCTTAGTCCAAGCAGAGAGAAGACACTCAGGCAGGTGAACTGGGTCATGCAGTGGGGAAGAGAAAAGGGCTGCAACTTGAGGGCTGCAAGGTACCTGAGTCTTTCCTGTGACTCACTCCTGTCACCAGTGGGCTGAAGCAGCTGAGTTGTCCCATACCTCATTTAGGATTGGCTCAGAATGGGAAAAGGGAAAGGTTGAGGAAAGCAGAGGATTGCAGTCCCCTTGAACAAAAGAACAATTCTACCTCCAGGGTTGTCCTTTATGGGCCAGGAATTCACCCTGATTCCTTAGCCTCTCTGAAAATATTTGTACTCACTTTTGATAAACAGTTTTATTGAAATATACTTTACATGCCACACAATTCATCCATTTACAAGTGTAGAATTCAATATTTCTTTTTCTTTTTTTTTTTTTCGAGATGGAGTCTCGCTCTGTCACCCAGGCTGTAGTGCAGTGGTGCGATCTCAGCTCACTGCAAGCTCCGCCTCCCAGGTTCACGCCATTCTCCTGCCTCAGCCTCCCTAGTAGCTGGGATTACAGGCGCACGCTGCCACGCACAGCCAACTTTTTGTATTTTAGTAGAGACGGGATTTCACCGTGTTGCCCAGGCTGGTCTTGAACTCCCGAGCTCAGGCAATCCGCCCACCTCGGCCTCCCAAAGTGCTGGGATTACAGGCGTGAGCCACCGCGCCCAGTCCTTCAATATTTTTTAGTATACATATAGGGTTGTATAATCATCACCACAATCACCTATTTTTAATTTAAAAAAATGTTTTTTGAGACAGAGTCTCACTCTGTTGCCCAGACTGGAGTGCAGTGGCACTATCTCGGCTCACTGCAACCTCTGCCTCCTGGGTTCAAGGGACTCTCCTGCCTCAGCCTCCTGAGTAGCTGGGACTACAGGCATGATCCACCATGCCCAGCTAATTTTTTTGTATTTTTAGTAGAGACGGGGTTTCATCATGTTGGTCAGGCTGGTCTCGAACTACTCACCTCAAATGATCCGCCCGCCTGGGCCTCCCAAAGTGCTGGGATTATAGGCGTGAGCCACAGCTCCCAGCCTAAAATGTTTATTTTGAGATCTTATTTGATAACCTGTAAGAAATAATGCAGAGAGATCTCTTGTATACTTTAGTTTTTCCCAATGGTAACATCTTGCAAAACTGTGGTACATTATCACAACCAGGATATTGATATAACTCACCCATCTTGTAACAAATTATCCAGTTTTACTTGTACTTATTTGTGTGCATGTGTGTGTGTGCATGTGTGTTTCATGTGTTTCATTCTATGCTATTTTATCACCTGTGTAGGTTCATGTATCCACCACTACAGTAAAGATGCTGAAAAGTTTTGTCACCACAAGGATGTTTTATGTTGCCCTATTATAATATAACCACATCTGCCTCACTTCTCTTCTCTTCCCTAATCCCTGGCAACCACTAATCTGTTCTCTGTCTTTGTAATTTTGTCATTTCAAGAATGTCATAGAAGTGGAATAATACATCATAGCAACCTTTGGGGATTGGCTGTTTTCCCTCAGCATGATTCCCTTGAGGGTCATCCAAGTTGTTACATGTTTCAGTAGCTTGCTCCTTTTTATCTTGCACCCACTTTTAATTTAGGGAAATTTGCCACTGACTTAATAAATTGATTGAGAGGGCCTGTAGGAGGCATTGCAGCACATTGAAGGAACTGCAGAAGCAGAGGGCACAGGCCTCAGTAGAGCTCTTCCAGCCTTAAAGACGGGCCTGGAGTCTTGAATTGCACTGAAGCACGTGGCTCTTTCTTTTAGTTGAAAAGTGCACAGCTTAGTTCTTGAGCAATCAGCTGCCAGCAGTTGTCACCACAGGACATCTGGCATATGGGGAGCTCCACCCATATCAGACACCACTCTCTAGAGGAGAAGCCTCAGAGGTGAGAAATCATTAATCCTAGCAGAGCCCAACCATCGAGCATTTAGCATTCCAGAAACTGTCCGCAGACTGAGCAACAATTGCCTTTGGGGAAAGAAAAACCATGGCAGAAGCCAAGGAGCCTTAGGAAAGCCAGAGGCTCTTGCTTGATTTTTAGAGTAGAGTTATCTTAAGGAGGCTAGACTCCAGTAGCCTTGGTGGTACTGATTTCACATTTCTTTTTTTTCACTCATATTGAAAACCTAAAGATTTTCTGCTTCTTCAGTTTCTATTGATCTCCCAATCATCAGAATGGGGTACCTGTTATGATGTCTATAATTTACTTTAAAATACTGAAGCAGAGACAGTGTGATATTCCACATGATTAGTTTAAATATACACTCTTTGAGTAGTCAGTTACCTTGATCAAGACTTCTAAATCGGGTGTGGTGGCATGCACCTGTAGTCCCAGCTACTAGAAAGAATGAGGCAGGAGGATCACTTGAGTCCATGAGTTCAAGTCTACAGTGAGCTATGATCACACCACTGCACTCACAGAATGAGACCCTATCTATCTCTTAAAAAAAAAAAAAAAAAAAAGACCTCAAGACCTCTCACTCCAAAACCACGCTCCAGAGATGGCTAGCTATAACTATTTGCTATTAATGCTGGAGGCTATAATAATTAGCATAATAAATGTTAGAAATAAGTTTTCATTGGTGAGAACCGTGGCTTGTTAATGTATGCAATGGTTGTTAAAATGGGTTCTTATTGGTGACGTTAATGGTATTCAAACTATGTAGTCAGACTAGAATATTTTAGCTTGAACAGGGTATAAAAATCTAATAGCTCCTACTTTTAGGGATGGCACTCTCAACCTAATCCCTAAAAGGTTCTGGGTCCTACTGCTGTATCCAGATAATTTTCAGTCCCTTGACCTCAATAAGTGGTTAATTGAATCTGTGGCTGGAATATTATCACATTTTCTTCAGGTGAGCCTTTCATGCAAGAAAAAAAAAAACCCTGAGATCTGAAACATCATCGAGCTTCTACAACAGGTTTTATAAACTGTTTTGTGCCTTCTTGCTAATAAATGTTTATATGTGTGGCAGATTTTGGTCTGACATTTGCTTTTATTCAAAACTGGCAGCGAGGTTGTGGGAAGGTAGCTAACCCCCTTGCTTTCCTCCAATTATTAGTGACTACTGAGGCCTACCCATTAAACTTAATAGTTGTACATAACCAGATCAGTTTAGGTCAGTTCACCACAGTACCTTAAGAACGCAAAAGAGGACCTCTAATGTTAGAATCTCCATAAATCTCTGAAAAATCCCAGGAGCCACAAAAATTCTGAAGGGAAAATACTCAATTCAGTAGCAAACAGTCTTTGTCATGTAGGCAAACAGGATATCTGGATGTCAGACGAGGAGATCTACAACTTGTGGATTTGTAGAATCCACATTGGGAAGGACTTTTCTGTGGCATGATCTCTCAAGGCGGATCTTGAAAAAATTTACATCTCAAATCCTTGAAATCATGGAGTATTGATAAGCCTTTCACTGTCTTAGTTAACCCACACATCTTTAAAAATCTAAAATCTCTGGACAATGATTAATAGGAAAAAATCCTCTCTGTATATTTAAGAGCCAGGCATGTTACACACATCTCTTTCAATTATTAAAGAAAAAAAGTTCCTTCAAGGAAAGTAAAGCTCAGAGAAGTTACCTGACTCATCCAGGGTTCCATGGCCTATAAGTGACACAGCTGGGGTTCAAGCTCTATGTCTTAGTCCATTCCTGCTGCTATTACAAAATACCACAAACTGGGTAATTTATATGTTATAAAGCTTACTTCTCAGTCTTGGAAGCTGGGAATTCCAAGATCAAGGTGCCACCAGGTTCAGTGTCTAGTGAGGGCCCAGCGTCTGCTTCCAAAATGGTGCTTTGAATGCTGTGTTCTCACATGGTGAAGGGCAAGAGGGTCCTAGGGTGTTTCCTTCAACCTCTTTTATCAGGTCGCTAGTCCCATTCGTGAGGGCTCTGCCTTCATGATTTGATTACCTCCTAAATACCTCACCTCTCAATGCTACCACATTAGTGAATATGTTTCAACATTTGACTTCTAGGGAACATAGACCATAGGACCCCATTTCTCTGACTCTTTCTGCTCCATACCATGCTGCTTCTCATCCTTTGAAAAGATAATGTGTGGATAGAAGGGGAAAAGTCAGGCAAGAGCAGAGCAGCATTCACAAAACATTCCTCTATTGCAAAGTAACTCTAACCTACCTCATTCCACTCCTCATAAACTTTGCTATCATGAGCAACTATGGGAATGAAAAAGAATCAAAAGACCCAATAATGTCAAACCACAGGGTCCCTGGCATACATAACACTATGTGTTACTAACTCACTGTGAAACCTTCAGACTACATATGTAGGCCATATAGCTTACATATCATATACAGTAGTACCTCTCTTACCTGCAAGGATGTGTTCTAAGATCCCCAGTGTATGCCTGAAACCTCAGATAGTACTGGACCTGAATGCTATCAATAGGAGCACGTTTCTGCTGTCTTCCACAAATTTAATGCTTTTTGCTTCCTAACTAAGCACTTATCACACACTATAGCTGTAACTTTTGCAGTTTGAGGCATGATAGCAAAACTAGCACAAAATTTATTTTTCCTTCTTCACAATTTCATGTATAGAAGATTCATTCTTACTGTAGATCTTAGCAACAACACCGTATGATTTTTTTTCTTTCCTTATTTTATTTATTTATTTATTTATTTATTTATTTATTTATTTATTTATTTATTTATTTTTGAGACAGAGTCTCGCTCTGTCCCCAGGCTGGAGTGCAGTGGCGCGATCTCAGCTCACTGCCACCTCCGACTCCCTGGTTCAAATGATTCTCCTGCCTCAGCCTCCCGAGTAGCTGGGATTACAAGCACACACCACCACACCCAGCTAATTTTTGTATTTTTAGTAGAGACGGGGTTTCACCATGTGGGCCAGGATAGTCTCGATCTCCTGACCTCGTGATCCGCCTGCCTCAGCCTCCCAAAGTGCTGGGATTACAGGCATGAGCCACTGCACCTAGCCTCTTTCCTTATTAAGTTGAGAACTTTCACCTTTTCATTTAAAGGAAGCAGTTTACAGGTTCTCTTTGGCATATCCGAACTGCCAGCATCACTGCTCTTGTGCTTTGGGGTCATTATTAATTAAAATAAGAGTAACTTCTTGGGGGTGGGAAGGTGTGGGGATATTTAATGGGTACAAAATAAAATATAAAGAATGAATAAGACAGCATTTGATAGCACAATAGGGTGACTATGGTTGATAATAATTTAATTGTGTATTTTTAAATAACTAAAAGAGTATAACTGAATTGTTTTGTAACACAAAGGCTAAATGCTTGAGTGGTTGTATACCCCATTTTCCATGATGTGATAATTTCACATCGCATGCCTGTATCAAAATATCTCATGTACCTCAAAAATATATACACTTTCTATGAACCCACAAAAATTAAAATAAGAAATTTTAATAAAAAGAGTAACCTGAACATGAGCACTGCAATACTGCAACAGTCAATCTGATAAACGAGATGGCTACTAAGTGACATAGACAAGGTGAATACACTGGACAAAGAGATGATTCACATCCCAGGCAGGATGCAGTACGACAGCGTGAGATTTCATCATGCTCCCACAAAAGGCATACGATTTCAAACTTATGAATTATTTGTTTCTGGAATTTTTCTTTTTCTTTTTTCTTTTTTTTTTTTTTACTAGAAGTTCATAGTTTACTTTAGGGTTTACTTTTGGTGTTATATTCCATGGGTTTAAAGAAATGTATAATGACATGTATCCACTATTATAGTATTATACAGAGTAGTTTTACTGCCCCCAAAATCATCTATGCTCCACCCCTTCACCTCCACCCCCCAGCCCCTGGCAACCACTGATCTTTTCACTGTCTCCATAATCTTGTCTTTTCCAGAATGTCATCTAGTTGGAATCATACAGCATATAACCTTTTCAGATTGGCTCCCTTCACTTAGTAATATGCATTTAAGTTTCTTCCATGTCTTTTCATGGCTTAGTAACTCATTTCTTTCTTGCACTGAATGATATTCTATTCTCTGCATGCACCACAGTTTTTTTATTTGTTTGTTCTTTTACTTATCAGTTTATATGCTGAAGGACACATCTTGGTTACTTCCAAGCTTTGGAAATTATGAATAAAGCTAATAAACAAATATGTGCAGATTTATGTGTGACTATAAGTTTTCAACTCCTTTGGGTAGAAACCAAGAAGCTCCATTACTGAATCATATGGTAAGATTATGCTTCATTTTTTAAGAAACTGCCAAATTGTATTGCAAAGTGTCCCAAAATGTAGCATTCCGACCAGCAGCAAACGAGAGTTCCTGTTCCTCCACATCTTTGCCAGTATTTCTTGTCATTAGTGTTCTGAGTTTTGGCCCTTAGTTTCTGGAATTTTTCATTTAACAATGTGGACTGTAGTTGACCATGGGTAACTAAAACCATGGAAAATAAAACCATGGATAAGGGGAAACTACTGTATTTCACATATTATCACATTTTAGTTTCACAGTCACCTAAGAGATAGCTCCAATTATTTTTTTCAGTTTTACAGCCAAAGAGATGGAATTGGAGAGGATTAAATGACTTTCCCAAAGTCACATAGCCACTTTATATCATTGTAAAGACAGGAGTAAAACCCAGATCTGTGTGATTCCACATCCAGTACTTATCACCTCTTTACCTGATATTTCATACCTTCTATGAATTCACTCTTGTACTCCAAGAGAGCCTAAGATCCACTAGTTATGGTGTGTATCTAATTCCAAGACTGTCAGGCTCTTGGATGGCCAAGCCCCAAACCCTTGCTGGAGGGCAAGTCATCCTGCCCCATCAAGCAGCCAGCTGGCCCCAGTTATGGTTTAGAAGGCTGAGCAACTCTTGCTTGGATTTTCTTTCTCTCTTTCTATTTTTTTTTCCATGTTGAGGTCAGTAGGTTAAGCACCCTCTGCTTTGGAAATCTTCAAGGCACTTGAAAAGACAAAGCTTTTTATATCTGCAGAAAAGGAGACCCCTGTCACATTAAGAGAAACCATGAGTGCTGGTTCTACCCCTCAGGCATCTGGGTCTTGCTTGCCTCCCCTAGCTCTTAGCTGTTCCTCCCCTGCTCCCTCAACCATCCCCTAAATTCACACTTGGTTCAGGAGAAAGTCATGGTTTTACAAATAGCTTCATGGTCATTGCTTTGAATTACCACAATCCCTTGGGTAAACTATGAGATTACAAAATTTAACTTTAAAAGCAGTTGCTTTATGGCCAGCCAAGTCATGATACTGTCATCTCATCTCACATTATGATGACCTCATCCTCCACTGTGGGCCTGAGATGCTAATCAAGAAAGGCCTAGACTTGGGGAGGTCCAGACAGTCAAGAGTCAGTGATGCCAACATCCGGAAAGCACAGTTTTGTCCTTCCTTCCTGGGGTGGTGAGGAGGAAGAAGCAACTGAGGGAACTGAGGAAGCATATGTTGCTGAACTCTGCTGCAGAGATTTTAGGTGGTAGTATGGCTATGCAAGCTTGTCTGGGTGGCATTGTAACCACCCAACGGGTTCTTTCTGCTCACTGCACAAACAAAACCAATTTACGGCATTGCAGTAGAAAAAGAGTTTAATTGACATGAGGCCAGCCACACCCTGTGGAAAACAGAGTTATTACTCAAATCTATCTCCTTGAAGGCTCAAAGGTTAGAGGTTTTTTTCAAAGGTACTCAGGGGGAAAAGGTGGGGTGGCTAGGCAATAGATGCTTGCTGCTGATTTGGCTGGGGGGTGCAATCATAGGGGCATGGCAAATGATCCTTTTATGTGCCGAATAGATTCTTGGTGGGGCCACTGGAGCAGTTGGCAAAGGATCCAGATGAAGCCTGGTATCAGACACGCAAAAAAAAAAAAACCTGAAAAGATATGTCAAAATGCCAATATTAGGTTCTACAATAGTGATGTCATCTGCAGGAGTAATTGGGGAAGTTGCATGTCTTGTGACCTTCAGAATAATGGCTGGCAATTGTTTATGTCTACACCTCAACAGAATTTAGGCTTCTATCCTCCTCCTAGCCTGGTGATCTTTGATTAGCTTTACAAAGGTGGTTGAGTTTTGGGAGAGGGCTATTATCATTGAAACTGGAAGCTAAATATCTCTCAAAGTTAGCTTGGCAGCTTGAAGGTTAAAGGAAAGGGGGCATTGGCTAGATCAGATCTCCCCTCTGCCACTATTTTCTCACTGATACAATTTTTGCAAAAGTGGTTTCAGTACTGTGATGATTTTTCAGTTCCATACCCTATCTAAGGCCATCTAACCCCCACTTATAGGTTTGCTCCCCCATCTCTACCAAACCCAGATTCTGGGATTCATCCTGCCCTGAATCAGTGAAAAACATAACTCCATCCATACCTCACCAGCTGAGGCTCAAGCAAGTGGCTTCTGGCTCAGCTATGATCTCAAAATTGCAGTCCAGTAACTGGGCTCTTGTCCCTTCCCTTATGTACAGGTACCGGCCTTGTACTCAGTTCCTGTGATGGGCCTTCTGTTTTATTCCCTCAATATCTGAGGCCCTGTAGTTCCCTAGGTACCCAAATTATTCCAGCATGGGAAAGGGTGTGTGGGGAGAAGGGGGCTTCCTGGCCAATCCTTTCAATCCCTACCCAACCTGGGTCCTCTCCAGCAATTGGATTCCTTCAAATAAATTCACACACTTAAATTTTAAATGTTATCAGTTGGCTCCCTGGTAGGACAGAAGAATGAACAAGCATTCATCCATTTCTGCCTATTTTCTCTCCTGTCTCTTCCTTATTTCTGTTAGTCATATTAATATTTTTACTTTATCTGGATTTTTAACAAATTGGTAATGTTCCCCTGCTACTTGCAGCCGGTCCTTCTTGATGCCAGATCCCTACCTAGACCTTTGTCTACAGCCTGCTGCCAAACTCCCTGGATGCTGTCTCTGTCTCCCTGTGGGGGCACCTATCTCTTGCCTGCTGCCAGGCCTCCTTGGCCCTGACTATTGGGCCTAAAATCTACTCTGGGCCTGTTGCTGAAACCTCCTCTTGCCACCAACTCTGTTCCCCTTGGGTGTGCCTTTCTCCCTAGATTCTACTCTAAGGAGTTTCTGGCATGACCATCCCCAGCTGCCAAGGGACACAATGGCACCCTTAGCCAACCCTGTTTCCAATATTTTTAAATAATATGGAGAAAATTCTTTTTTTTTTTTCCAGTTTTAACTGAGACAACATTAGAGTTTTTGTTTGTTTGAGACCAAGTCTCACTGGGTCGCCCAGGCTGGAGTGCAGTGGCACAAACTCGGCTCACTGCAACCTCCATCTCCTGAGTTCAAGCAATTCTCCTGCCTCAGCCTACTGAGTAACTGGGACTACAGGCGCATGCCATCTAATTTTTGTATTTTTAGTAGAGACCAGCTAATTTTTGTAGTTTTAGTAGAGATGGGGTTTCACCATGTTGGCCAGGCTGGTCTTGAACTCCTGACCTCCCAAAGTCTGGGATTACAGGCGTGAGCCACTGCGCCCGGCCAAAATTAGAGTTTTTTGAAATGTACTTTCACCAATAAGTTACAGTAGGGGGAATAACATGCGCCCAAAAGACCAGAAATTTAATGGTTTACAGAATAAATGTGCATGTAATCACAGATTAGACTGGATGACAGTGTATCAGGCCATTTAGATATTTTCTTTCCTCTACTCTTTCCCCCAAATCCCATTTCATTTATTTATTTTTAGAGACAGAGTCTCGCTCTGTTACCCAGACTAGAGTGCAGTGGTGTGATCATGGCTCACTGCAGACTTGACCTTGTGGGCTCAAGCAATTCTCCCACCTCAGCCTCCCAAATATCTGAGACTACAGGCATGCACCATCATACCCAGCTAATTTAAAAAATTTTTTTTTTCATAGAGACCAGGTCTTGTTATGTTGCTCAGACTGGCATCAAACTCCTGAGCTCAAGCGATCCTCCTGCCTCAGCCTCCCGAAGTGCTGGGATTACAGGTGTTAGCCACCACACCCAGCCCCCAATCCCTTTTTAAAGGTTGTTTTGTTTTGTCCCAGGAAATGAGGGATTCAGCACTGTCACAGCCTCCTATTAAAAAAAAAAAAAAAAAAAAAAAAAAAGAGGCCAGGCATGGTGGTTCATTCATGCCTGTAATCTCAGCACTTTGGGAGGCCAAGATGGGAGGATCACTTGAGCCCAGGAGTTTGAGGCCAGCCTGGACAACACAGTGAGACCCCATTTCTATTCAAATAAAATTTTTAAAAAGACAGTAAATAAAAAATAATAATACAATTTCTTTTAAAATGACAGTGGACTGATAAGTAGCTAATAGTTCATGCCCAAAGGGAAAAAGACCCCATTTCACCTTTCCATGCCTCTTGCCATTGAGCAGGGCTTTGGCCTAGGCCTAAGCATGTCACAATCCTTACAGCCTCCAGACCTTACTCATGCCCTCCTACAAGCTGAATGCCACTCCCCCTTCACTCCATTTATCTGAACCATACTCATTCTTCAAAACGCCTATCTAGTATCACCTCTTCCAGGAAGCACACCATTCTCCTACTTCTCAACCACCTGCCACTGTTAAAATCTACCCCACACAATTTAGCACTTGACTCAGTCAACTCTTAACTCCTAATGTTTAATGTAAACTAGTTTAGACCCCACAATTAATACCATAAACATCCTTCTTGATCTCTCCCAGGGGCACTTAGCAAAAGTCTGAGCCTGTAGTTGGGGCTCAGCAAAGACATATTGAAGATACTTGTTCTCGAAAAAAATCAGGGGTTTCCATTCTTTTAGTATAAATGGTTAGAAAATGGAGTGTTCAAACACAGCCATCAAAAAAAAAAAAAACCTTCAGCATCCTGGGGAGCAGCTACCAAAGACACCACAGGTATTTCCAGGTCATTGAACCACAGAGTGTTAGAGCGGAAAGGAATCTCAATCATCTATTCCCAAACTTTTAAACAGGTGTATGAATACCCCTGGGGGTCCATGGCAGTGTGCCAAAGGGGTCCACAAAGCCGCAGAATAAACATGGCATGCTTTTCTGGAGTATCAATTTTACTTGAGTATAAGAAATTTTAAAAATTTCTATATTAAAACAAATATAGCTATATCATGGAGGAGAATGCAAACACTGCTCTCATTTTTAGGATAGAACACAAGATCTCAAAGACACTTGGAGTTTGCAGTAGTCTGCTTTGGGTTACCCCATCCACCCCTCTCCCTTACCCACGCTGAGGATTTCATTTTCACTTTCCTCTGTCATTAGGGTTATTTTAGTGAAAACTAAATAAATAAAAGTTTGAGACAGATTGATGTAGTCCAACCCCTTTTTCGCGGTTAGGATAACTGAGTCCCACAGGTGAGAAATAATTACATTGAGTTCAGCGAGAGCTAGGACCACAATCTGCCTCCATCAGAATGTACATTGCTTCCCAGTGACTTGCTCAGGTGACTACTGACTGCTGACTACACTTCCTTGCTAACTCTGTTCCACAGCTTGTACCTTTCAGGATTTTTTTTCTTTCCAAGGGTTATACATCCTATCCTTAGGGAAACGTGTAGCACCAGCAGCACTGAGAGCAGGCCACACCCTTCCCTCGCTACAGCTTCAAATGCAGTGAATAATGATGCATGAAATGCATGTAACTGATGAAATTCATACCCCTCCCAGAAATAGGATGAAAGCCAATAATATCAGGGTGAGAGAGGCAAAAAAGGGAAGAGGTCCTGCTAATCAGAGGCCATAGCCAGAAAGCAAAGAGCTGATTTCAAGATCTTGCTTTTTCCCTTCTTTTGTGTAAGACCACCTCAGCAAGCCTCCAAGGAAACCGGGGCCTCAGTTTCCTTGGAGGTGACCCCACCTGGCTTCCCTGTCTCCTTCAGACTAAGGGAATAAAATAATCACTTCAGGTAAAAACAGGAAGTGACTCTGAATTCAAAAGAACTGAACTTCACTGTCATGTATATTCTTATTAGCAGGGGCTGCCTATAGATTTTCATATTTACATACATTTATTCACACCTTAAACCCACAACTCTCACTGTTACACAGACATATGGAAATTCTTCTGCACACTGTCACAAATACGAACATAAGCACACATCTGTGTTGAGAAAACCAACATTATGATAGTCTGTCTCTACCCACACTTCTCCTCCCCCAACACCCAGCCCTAGATATACACCATTGAGACCCACATTCATATCACACATCAGGTTGAGCAGTGATCCCAGTTGCCAGGGTTAGAGCCACATTCCATGGTGTTCCATTCCTCTCAAAGAACTAACAGATCATTTCACAAAAATATCATCACCTGCCAACTAATGTCAAGTTACAGCCAGAATTAATGGTACATTACCCACCCCCATTACAGGTAGGCTCACAGGAGAATGACACCAGAGACAAAAGAGATTTGTGGCTCAGTGTCACTGCAGGAGACTGACCAGACAGGTAAGATGGGGGGCTTGTCCCAGCCAAAGAGGTTTCCTTTCCTCTCTGGGCCCTAGAATTGGGGGTGGGAAAGTAGTCTGACTTTTGGCAGACTTCTCAAACTCTAGATACAGATCACCTAGGTTAAAAAAAAAAATAAGAAAAAGACTGCTCCTTTCTTTATTTTTATTTTTTTCCAACTTTTATTTTAGTTTCAGAGGGTACACGTGCGGGCTTGTTACATAGGCAAATTGCATGTCATGGGGGTTTGGTGTACAGATTATTTCATCACCCAGGTAATAAGCATAGTACCCGATAGGTAGTTTTTTAGTCCTCACCCTCCTCCCACCCTCCACCCTCTACCCTCCACCTTCAAGAAGGCCCTGGTAAGACTCCTCTTTTAACATGGATTTTTTTTTTCCAGAAGATGATTGGGTCATGTTATGCTACTTTTTCTTTTGAATAAGACCCCAACTACTTCAGAAAATTGTGGTGATCAACAGCAGGGTCTCTAGAGCCGGATGACAGGTCTGAATTTCAGCCCCATCACATACTAGTTGTATGACCTTGAGCAAGTTATTTAACCTCTTTAGCCCTCAGTTTCACAGATCTGTTAAAAATCGGGATAATAATAGCATCTTCCTCGTGATGGTATGATGTGATTTAAATTTAAAGCCCTTAGAAAAGTGCCTGGCCCTTAAGAGGCTCAATAAATGGAATTATACAAAGGAGTAATTTCCTGTTTTTCCCCGGCCTTCACTACCTCACTACCTGCTTGCCCACCCACAGCTGACAATGTGGTCACCCTGTTTCTGAGTCACACCTTCTAGAGCCCAGAGAGAACAAGACTGGCCCAATATCACACAGAAAGATTAATAGGATTGGAATTGATTGCTTTGGGTTGACTCAGCAGGCCAGTGGCCAGTGTTCTTATCTACTTCATCTCCTCCTTAGGAAAAAATGAGCATAGTTAGAGGAAACCTTGGGAGGAAATATGGCTGGGCCAGGCAGGATGTAAATAATATTAAGAACAATGACAACAATATGTGCCAGGCACAGCTTTAAGTACATTCTGTGTATTTTATTCAAACTTCACAGCAACCCTGTGAATTGATAACTACCATCATCACCTGCATCATACCTAAGAGAAAACTGAGGCTCCAACACCTAGAATGGCTTAAAGCTGGGGTTATGAACCCAGGCAGTCTAATACCAGAGATGGAGTGTTCAACCACTACACTATACTGCTTTCCACATAAAGCAAAGAAAACAGAAGGAGAGAGGAGGCAGGAACAAAAGACGATGGAGCGATACAAGTTCTTTTTGAAGTAAGTTGATTGAGGCAGTCTAGTGTTTTGGTTAAGCACTAATTTAAGACCAAGGTTTAAAAAGTAACTGGGTTTAAGGCTTGCCTCTGCTACTAGTTATTGATTTTCTTTGGACCTTAGCTTCCTCATCTGTAAAATGGATTTCATAGGCCAGGCATGATGGTTCACATCTGTAATCCCAGCACTTTGGGAGGCCAAGGCAGGAGGATTGCTTGAGGCCAGGAGTTTGAGACCAGCCTGGGCAACATAGTGAGACCTCATCTCTACAAAAAACAATTGTTTTTTAATTAACTGGGCGTGGTGGTACCTGCTTGTAGTCCTAGATACTCAGGAGGCTGAGGTGAGAGGATCTCTAGAGACCAGGAGTTCAAGGCTATACAGGGAGCCATGATTGTGCCACAGCACTCTAGCCTGAGTGACAAAGTGAGATCCTGTCTCTAAAAAAGTAAATAAATAAAAATAAAATAAAATAATTAAAAACTAACTAGTATTTCTTAGAGTTGTGATAAGGTTTACAGAAGATAATGCACATAACATGCCAAGGGCAGTACTTAACACACCTACATAAGTACTCAGTAAGAGCGACTAATGTCATTGGTTATGCCACCTTCAGGATTTGCCTAGCTATACAGCTCCCCCTGCCCCTTCCCAGGGAATACCAATTAGGTAGGAAAAAAATTGTAAATTGTCCAGAAAATGAAGAACTGGGCAGAGTAACAGTTCTAGACATCCTTTCCCATCTCTCAGAGGTATGTGTGGGCATGGGGTGGGGGTTGGTTAGTGAGCACCAGCATTATTAGCATCACTGTCTCCTTTCTCAAGGAACAGAGCCTGCCAGATTATCCCCCAGACTTTGGTTGCTTATAGACTGAGTCAGAACTCTTTTTTTTCCTTCAGTTTTGTTTTTCCACATCCTTTTCACATCAACCCTGTGAGGTATTGGGAAAGGAGGAAGTAATCTCAAATGTGTTAAGTGTCTTCCATGTGGTGGACACAATGCTGGCACTTTCCATCAGTGCCCAATACCTCACAATACCACTGTGAAGGGGTGCACTTATCCTCACTTTATAAATGATGTCCTGAATCCAGGGAAGGTTTGCTTTCTTTATAACGTACATTTTCCTCTCATCCAATATATTCAGTACTACTCTGGCCTGAGGTTGCATCCTGCTGAGGATTTTCCGTAAACTAAACTATAGGGAAATTTCACTGTCCTCAACATGCCAATCTTTACATAATCCTAAATCCCATGAGCTGAGAATAATTTGCCACCAGTGGAGCTGAGATCAATTTATGACTCTGCTATTTACTTGTTAGGATTCTGTACTAGTCACTTAACCTCCCCCTCTATTTCCTCATTTCTAATATGGGGATAATGACAACTTCTGCTCCATGAGGTTGTGAAAATAAAATAACTTTCTTGAAAGTGCTCTGTCAACTGAGATGCTTGACATGGAAACATTATTTAAAACAGAACCATCAGATAGCTTAATCTCAAAAGAGCCCCAGATGGGCAATGGAATACCTGTATCTCTGACCTTCAATCAAGTAGGACTCCAGATTTGCCAACTGCGGTTGGCGACTTTGGGAATGTTGGGGGACAAAGAATGCAGAAATACCCTGAAGTGGCTGTTGAGGAAATGATCTTTGCCATAATCAGTGTGTAATCTATATCATCATGGAGACATCTAAATCTTTTATATAACATGCTTCTCAAAGCAGTTTCATCTATACTGTTTCATGTGGCACTCAATACTCATTTGAGGTACTGAGCACTGATGGAAAGTGCCCAGCATTGTGTCCACCACATGGAAGACACTTAACACATTTGAGATTAAATTAAAATTGTTCCACTTGCTTCGTTACAACTTTCCTCTTCCCGCAAGTGGTCCATCTGAATTTGCAAAATCCTTCCCATCTTCCCTTTGGGGCCCATTCATTACAAAGGACACCTTAGTCCAGAACCAGGCCCTAAACCTCCAGATGAGTCTTTCTGAATCCACACAGCACTGTGCACTTGACACTGTCTTGTACTCCAGTCATTTATGTACTTGTCTTAACCTCTTCCCTTCCTTTTCCACCTTCCCACTAAATTCAAAAACTCTTTGAAGAAGGAAGAAAGAAGAAAGATTGATTTCTTTGTATTTCACCAACCTAATAGTTGCTTTATGTCAGTCTCATTTTATAAAGCTTTAAATTATGGAAATTTTCATATGTAATTTCATATATATATATATAAAGTATAATTAAACACCAATATACCCCTCACCCAGCTTAACAATTAGCGACACAAGGACAATAATCGCATCTATACCTCCACTCCTTCTGCCTTCTTACTTTGAATAATTTAATAGCAAATCCCAGACAGCGTATGATTTCATCCATAAATACTTCAATATGAATGACACTTTCTGCATTTCTGTGTCCCCTACAATTGGAAGATGACTTGCATCTATGTCCGCTGCTACTGGGAGCACCTCAGATTATTTCTGAGTGTGCCTATTGTGTGCCGCATCTTGCGCTTGGCTTCAGAGGTTCTGTCTGAGCTGCAGAGGCACACCAGTACCAAGCCACAATACTCCCAAACGAGAATTGCTACGGTTCCAGGGGAGTGAGCTCAGGGTGCACGTGGGAGCCCAGGAGTAGGACCCTGAATTGCACTAAGTGAATTGAGCGGAATCGGTTTTCTTATCTCATGGTGACCCTGAGTTCAAAGTTGCCACGAGACTAGGGGTCGCCAGCAGGAGGCGCTGCAAAGAGAGGGGGTGGCGCGGGGCTCCCTGTGTTCAGTTTCTCCTGAGGGAGCCTGGGAAGGCAGCCATCGCCGGCTGCGGGTGAAAACCAAGTAACAACACCCTTTCACAGGCGATCGGGACGCCGAGTGCCAGGGCCCAATAGGTGCCCCAGGATTCAGGTTCGGGGCACAGGTGCAGGGGTGCAGGGCAGGTCTGGCACCTGCTCCCCAGGACTTCTGGACGTTGCCCGTTGACCTGGCTGCCGCCGGTTCCTGTCCCAACTGCCGCTCTTCCTGATAGAATATCTCGGAGCAAGGCACTGGACAGAACGAGGAAACACCTGTTTCCAACAAGAAACGAGGTAGGGGGGAAGCCCCCACCAGGCTTCCAATGGCCTCTCATTGAGCTTGCTCTCGAGAGCCTCTTAAAAGCGCGCCCAGAAAGCCAGCGGAGATCATTTTTCAAAAAGATCGCTTTCTATTTCTTACTCCCCCTCTCCTTTTCCTAAGCCTAAGCTGTAACGTCTCTTTCTTTAAAAAAATAAAAATTCATCTTTCCTCTGAGGGGTTTCCCGCTCCTCTCAGACCCCGTAAGGCCCTCGCCTTGGAATCTGCAAGGACCACCACCCCCAACCCCAAATTTTGCAACTGCATTGGCTTCCAGGTTTTTCACTTCCTCGGTACCCCGCCAACCTATACAGGTAGGAATTAGGACTTGGGGGCCGTGGAACAAAGAAACCAGGGAGTCCCTGTCCCGGGTCAGATGCCCTTTCCGCAGCCTCCGACCAACTGGGGAACAAGAGGAGAGCAGGAGCATGTGAACCCCCCAACTCCGGTCTCATGGCACTTTCCAAAAGCTAGCATAGCAGCCCGAGGACGCGTGGGAGGTGGGGACAGCCCCCGGGCAGCAGACAGACAGACCCCCACGGAACAGGCCTTGAGTGGCCGTGCGCGCCAGCGGCCTCCACGCACTGGGCTCTGTTATTTCATCAGCAGTTTCAGAAGAACCTGCCAAAAGCAGTTATGCCTCACTGCAATGTGTAGCTTTTTCCTGCCATTTTTTCATAATAAAAGAGGGAGTGAAGCTCGCTCGCTTTCTCCCTCCACCCCCCTCTCCCAAAAAGAGCCAAATGGATGCAAGAAAAAAAAAAAAAAAAAAAGAACCCACACACCAATCTCCGAGGGGATGCCAATGAGGTGTGGCTTGTATTTAAATATCCAATATGTCAATGTAAGGGGAGTGGGTATGTATATAAAGTGCCGTTTGCATCTGATAGCTGGACGAAGCCAGCTATGAGAGGCCGGGGGAGATGGATGCGGAGGGGAAGAGGCACTTTGACTGAGAGCAAGGTCAGGAGCACGCTGCCCCGCGCTCCCCGCCGCTGAGAAGTTCCTTGGACGCGAACAGACGTCGACTGCAGCTCGGCAGAGCGCGGAGCAAGCGAGCTAGCGAGGGAGCGCCGCCGAACCGCCCGCGCCCGCTGCGGGGAGAGGCAGTTCGCGCCCCGTGGCCCCGGCTCGGCCCGCGCGCGTCCAGCACAACCAGCGCCGCAATCGGCCCAGCCATGGCAGAGGTGGGGGGCGTCTTCGCCTCCTTGGACTGGGATCTACAGGGCTTCTCCTCGTCTCTGGGGAACGTGCCCTTAGCTGACTCCCCAGGTTTCCTGAACGAGCGCCTGGGCCAAATCGAGGGGAAGCTGCAGCGTGGCTCACCCACAGACTTCGCCCACCTGAAGGGGATCCTGCGGCGCCGCCAGCTCTACTGCCGCACCGGCTTCCACCTGGAGATCTTCCCCAACGGCACGGTGCACGGCACCCGCCACGACCACAGCCGCTTCGGTGAGGACGCGGTCGGGGGAACGGGAGGCGGGCGGGCGGCGCACTGGGGAGCCCACAGCTCCGGGCTCAGGCGTAGGGCCCGCAGACCGCCCCCGGGCTTGGTGTCGTCCGGGCCAGTCGAGGCGAGACACGACGGCGCGGTCGTGGGCCTCTCGACATCAGGGGGCCCTGTACCCTCGGACACTCTCAGGTGGGGGCGGGGGCGCCTTGCGGTGGGGCCTCTCCTTTCGCCGCTCCACAGTATCTCCCCAGGGAGCAAGGGGGTAGTTCTGGGAGCTGGACTCTAAGCCTTGAATGAAAGCAGGTGGAGCTGAGACAGGGGTGGGAGCTCTCGCCTAGGAGGCCAGGACCGTGGCTGCAGCGCGGGCCGAGCCTCGAAGGCAGCAGGGCTGTGGCAGCTGATTTCCTGGAACAGGATCCTGCATGGGCCGTGGGCATGTGAGGCGGTCGGCCGGCACACAAATCGCTTTTGGCCCGTGGGTACCCGGCAGCTGTGGCCTCCGCCTGCCTTGGGGTCGCTCTGTCCAGGGTAGGAGACAATCCAGGCAGCCTGGCACGAATTGGGAATCTAGGAAAACCTCGCGGTGTCCACCGTGTAAGGGCACAAGTCCTGGGGCAGCTTTTGCCGGAAACTACCTCTGGACTCCTTGCCTCAGTGAGGAAACCGTCCTGGGCCCACTCCCAGTCCCAGAAACAGTTGTCTCTTGGGCCCAAAGCAGGAAACGTTCAACCTCCATCCAGGATTGTCTGTTTGCCTGCCACTATACAAACTGTTCAACACAGCTGCCTGCCTCACATATAGAACTAATTACACAATTAATATAAGCCTTGATCTGAGACAAAGATTAGGTTTCTAAGCAAATGTGTTCGCTCCTCGGTAATTTGCCATTTTTATTTTCAATTTCCAATTATATACTAAGACATCATGGGGGGTTCTGTGACAGCTACCTTTGCCCTTCCGCATCCTCCAATGTCCTCTGCTTCCTCCCAAGGACCCTATAATCCAAGAAAGACACCTTTTCCCCAAGCCAGTAAGATGTTCTGCCTACACTCAGACATGACACCCTTCCCTTCTTTTTCCCACCCTCCTTCTTGCCAACATCTGCCCCAACCCCCCCCCCAAACCTCTCCATCCTCCTATTCTCCATGCCTTGCTAGAGCTGCATCTGGAGTGCACAGCAAAAAGGGGAACATAGGGGCCAGTGCGGGGTAAGGCCAAGCCTAGCAAACAGCTTAGGGGTAGGGTTGGTCTTCCTTGCTGGGAACAGGCAGAAACCCTAATGAGGTCTATGGCATCTTGGAAAAATGCACTCAAACATAGCTAGAGTACAGTAGGTTGGGAGGGGTAATGGAGGGGTGCAGGTGTCTGTATAAACTTGCAGCAGGTCCTCAAAAGGGTGATAAGGTGGAGTGGGAGGAGAGGGAGTGTTAACTTGGCTCCTTTCCCTTTCATTGCCTGTGATTTTGCAGTCCCCTTTTGTTCCTCTTCTTAAGGAATAGGACTCCCACACCGGCCTCAGAGGCTTCCTGAAATGGCATAAAGATACCGGGGTAACTCATTGCCGATATGTAACCAAAAAAAAAGATCATGAAATGATGGAGAAATGTGGGGTGGGGGTAGCGAAAGTGGAGAAATTATGAGCACACCTCCCAGCAGCTCCAAATATTTTTCTGATTTTGTGCCTAAGCTGAGCCCAGTAACCTACAAGGTCAACATAAATCAGTAATAGGCTCTTGGGATAAGTGGTCTTTAATTACCTCCCTAAAGACACATCTTGATTTCTTTTCATTTCCCAGGTCTGCTAAGGGTGTTAAGTTTAAGGAGAAACCAAAGGAAATAAGATTGGCAGGAGGAAGGGACATTTTCACTGCTGCTTAACTGACTGCTTCATTTTTGGTTTTGCCTTTAAAAAAGAAAACAACACTGGCTAAGAGCACCTCTGCATCACCTTTTCCTTTTCCTCCTTCCCTGACTTCCTGTCACTTTCCTGCACTTCCTGTAAAGAAAATGATAACTGGCCAAAGCTGTCTCTTTGTAACCTTCCCTGCCAACTTTAAAACACATACTCTTTCTCAGTTTAGCTTTTGGCACAGAAAGAGGTGGCGTTCAAGTTTGCTAACTCTTTCCTCCCTCCACATTTGAGTTAATCAGCCAGGGTATTCAATAAATTGAAACTTTAACATTCCATAAGTGCTTTAGCAGTCAACATTCCAGCAGGGTAAAGTAGGCCAGACTTAAGATATAAAATATTATAGATTTCTGCTAGGGGGGAAGAGGTAGTCTCCAAAAGCCATGTGAAGTAAATAGCTATTTGTTGTAATTGGAGAGCAGGGCCCCCAAGGATTACCCTGGAATCCATGTGTTCAGAACAAGTCAGGCTAAGCCCAAGAGCAGTCCCGACTCCAAATAATAACCTGTTGGCACAGCATATGCTCTCCGCTCTCCATCTGCAATCAGTAGCCAGGAGTATTTCAATCACCGCCTGGCTGGTAGCATTTATATGAAGTTCACAAGGATACTGACATTCCGAGGGGCACCTGTGGACTGGCAGAGCAGAGCTTGGGAGCCAAACTGAAGGAGAGTCCTCCCACCAGGTGGGATGGAGTGGGCTCATGCAGCTGCTTTGGTTCTTGAGTGATCTGGTTCTCATTTGGCAAGATGCCAAAGCAGCACTGTCTCGGCCCCAAAGGTCTGACAGGATGGCTGAAGGATTCAGGCAAGTTATGGAACTAGATTAAATGACACATTAGACAGTCATCTAGCTAGGTTCTGAAGCAGTGGGGCCCAGAACAGATCAGTTTTGACTGAGGGCCTGGGGAGAGAGGTATAAGAAGTGTCTGGAAATTGTCAAGAAAAGGGCAGAGCCTGATGTGGGCAGGTCAAGATGAGGCAGAGTAGAGAGAGGTCCTGGGCCTTGAAGGGGTAAGAGTACTGAGGACAAACTTTGTCTACTTAATACTTCACCTCAACACTTTGCTGTTAACACCCCTGTCCAGCTGTAGCTGGGAAAATATGAAAATGGCTTATTTTCTCTCCCCCTTCATGCTGGCTGGGATTCAGGAGAAGGTTTAGGAATATCTCTTCCATCATCATGTGCCACTGGGTTCCCACAGTTTGAAACCAGCTAATAGGAAAGTTGGCGAGGGAAAATGATGCCCAAAGACAGCTGGGCAGGGATAATTCCAGCTGTTGGAGACCCCTGTTACTGGACACAACCCAAGTGACTTCCTGTATGATCTGTCCTTTGGCATCAGGGTTAACAGAGAGTTGGAGAAAAACTGTGGTGACTCAAATGGCCACACCTCTTGGGTTTCATGATTTGTTCTCACACTATGTCTTGGGCAGTGAGATCACAAGCTGTGCTCTGCTACTTAATGAGCTCAGGGTTGTCAGATACAGAATGAAGGAACTCAGTCTTGAAGCTCAGGAGTAACCTGCCTGAGCAAAGCAAAGAACTAAAGGCTCCCACATGTTAGTGTCCCTCAGAGTTTAGGACCCAGAACTGAATCATGACCTGGTTTCTAGTTTCCTTTCCATACTGGGCACTCTCCTTTGAACATGCTCTGTTTTTCCATTTTCTTCTCTAAGCACAGTAGAACTAAACACACCATTCTCAGTGTGGTCTAACCATGGCAGAGCAGAGTGGGACAATCCTCCCTCCCTTTTGCTAGTTACCAGACCTGTATCAGTGAGGCCTTAGATCACACTAACTTTTTTTCTATTTTTTCCACTAGCTTTCTAATTTTTAATTTTACATGACCAATTGTACATTAGCTTTTTAATAATCCTGCTAATCACCCATCATACTGAGTTTGCCTTGTTCAATTAAGTCTCTTAGCCATTGTTGTGTTTTACTAAGCCACATTTCCCCATTGCAGAGATGGGTAGACTTGTGTGTAATTAAAATGCACAAGAACACAAAATAACAATACACATTTTCAAGAAAATATACATGGTTGCCTGAAGTGGAGGGGCAGATGGGAGCAGGGTATGAAGAGAAAAAGAAAGAAAGAAATAGATAATTATAAAGCCCTTGCACAGACCAACTATGTTAATAGGACATGATCTAAGCAGTACAGCTAACTCAACTGTCTGCACTTGAGGCTCACCCTCCCCCAACCAAACCCCAAACACAAAACACTTTGGGAAATTTGGGGGACCAAAGTGCAGGACTTCACATTGATTCTAATTAAGCATAGTTTGCTGGAGCCACTCCATTTTTCCATCCTCTTGAAATCTCTTTGGATATTGATTGTGTCATCCCTCTCAGCTGTACGTCTTCTAGAACTAGGATAAGCGGTCCTCATATGTTCTCTTACAAGTCATTTATTGAAATATCAAACGGAGCAGAACCAAATGCAAAACCTTATGCAGTGCAGCTGAAGATTTGGTTGCATTAAATCAGTGTCTGATTAACCCTTACTTGGCACTGGGTATTTTCTCTTCCCCTCCTACCGTCTTGTCTCAATCTCATTTCCCGAGACTCCTTTCTTTGTACTGTAAAATTTAATAGCAACCAGACTGAGAATAAAACTTGGAGGATTTCAGTGTGAGAGGCCAAAGGCCAAACCCTGAGTGTTCTATAGAATTGCAGCAGAATAACCTTACATCCTTCCAAAAGATCTGGGTGGGTTGTGGAAGCACATGCCCCCAAAGCTGCCATACCTGAACAGCAGCCCACCAACTTGAGTCACTGGGGTTCCTCAGGAGACTTCCCAGTAGAGTTTTAACCTGATTTTAAAATTAGCCGCTTAAAATTATTGATCTTGGAAAATCAGCTCTACATAGAATATTATTACCCTTAAGAATTGCATTTTTGGGCCAGGCACAGTGGTGCATGCCTGTAATCCCAACACTTTGGGAGGCCAAGGTGTGCAGATTGCTTGAGCCCAGGAGTTTGCGAACAGCCTTAGCAACATGGTGAAACCTTGTCTCTAGAAAAAATAAAAAATTAGCTGGGTGTGGTGATGCGTGCATGTAGTCCCAGCTACGAGGGAGGCTGAGGTGGGATTACCACCTGAGCCTGGGGAGGTTGAGGCTGCAGTGAGCCATGATCACACCACTGCACTCCAACCTGGGTGCCAAAGTGAGATCCTGTCTCAAAAAACAAACAAACAAACAAAAAAACAGAATTGCAATTTTGGATAAGAAAGCCAGATATGAGCTCATTTCATACCTTGGATGACTTAAACAAGTTTTTGGTCTGTATGTTGAGAAATGTGATTAGAGGCAGGAATATCAGAGAGGAATCTAGTTGACTATTATGTCTGTATCTAGATAATAGACGTACTATCTTGGGACAAAATTGTAGTCTTCAGTATCACCAGGATTTCAGTTCTGGGTCCTTTTTCCCACTTAGGACTGCTGTTGGGTAAATGAAAGCATTTTCAAATCTTCACCTCTAATATTGTCCGCTAGGAGGACATTTCTGAATTTCTTCTCTTTGGCCTTAAAGTTACAACATCTCAAATCAGTACTGAGTCCAATACCACCTGCCAACTCTTTGCTGTGGATAAACTTAAAATTCTCAAAAGAGAATGATAGGCTTGTCAGCTTGGGGCTGTACTAGCTGAGAATGCTTTTTAGGAGAAAGCTCTCATGTGGCCAAGTTTTTTTTTTTTTTTTTTTTTTTTTTTTTTTTTTTTTTTTGAGACGGAGTCTCGCTCTCTCGCCCAGGCTGGAGTGCAGTGGTGCAATCTCGGCTCACTGCAAGCTCCGCCTCCCGAGTTCACGCCATTCTCCTGCCTCAGCCTCCCTAGTAGCTGGGACTACAGGCGCCCGCCACTGCGCCCGGCTAATTTTTTGTATTTTTAGTAGAGATGGGGTTTCACCGTGGTCTCGATCTCCTGACCTCGTGATCCGCCCACCTCGGCCTCCCAAAGTGCTGGGATTACAGGCGTGAGCCACCGCGCCCGGCCTCATGTGGCCAAGTTTTGCCTCCTGCCATAAGCAGGGGGAACAAACAGTGAGTGGCCTGTGTGACCTTTGTTAGAGTCAGCTACAGGCAGTTGACAGCCTCATGTGGCTTTAAGGACATGGGGGCTGACAGGGCACAAAACAAGTTCAGCCTAGAGGACAGCAAGGTAATGCTGTGTGCTCTAAGGAAGAGGGAGGTTACAGGGAAAGATACAGAAACCTGTCCTTCTTGCATTTAGAAAACTGACTTCCTGTTTCTTGAATTTGACAGCAATAGCACCTTGCAATTACGGAGCTTTTGTAGCCAAAGCCTTCTCATGGTCTCTTCCTCGTAATATGCCTAAGAGTGTTGAGTAGAAGCAGAGATGGTGTCCCCCGTTTTACATATGGAAAAACTGAGGCCCAAAGAGACTAAGTACCTTCTCTGAGGTTCCATTCTTGCCGCAAAAGATGGTTTCATCAGGCATTTTATCAAAGGCACACAGGGCTGGCCTCCAGTTGGGGACAAATGACTGGTAGCTCATGTCACCTGAACAGCTTTCTCTTAGTTTGATGCTGGTAATGGGAATAGTGTTCACTTTTTGCCCTAGGAATCCTGGAGTTTATCAGCCTGGCTGTGGGGCTGATCAGCATCCGGGGAGTGGACTCTGGCCTGTACCTAGGAATGAATGAGCGAGGAGAACTCTATGGGTCGGTAAGTTTAAGGTTTTTTTTTTTTTTTTTTTTTTTTTTTTTGGTCAGAGGTTATTACAACCAGTGTTTGGACAATGTAAAGCAAAAGTATAAAAATATTTATCTGGGGACCAGGCACGGTGGCTCATGCCTGTAATCCCAGCACTTTGGGAGGCTGAGGTGGGCGGATCACAAGGTGAGGAGTTCAAGACCAGCCCGGCCAACATGGTGAAACTCCATCTCTACTAAAAATAAAAAATAAAAAATTAGCCGGGCATGCTGGCATGCACCTGTAATCCCAGCTACTCAGGAGGCTGAGGCAGGAGAATCACTTGAACCGGGGAGGCAGAGGTTGCAGTGAGCCGAGATTGCGCCACTGCACTCCAGCCTGGGCAACAGAGTGAGACTCCATCTCAAAAAAAAAAAAGAAATTTATCTAGCACTTGAAAGCCCTTTTTTAGCTGTAAAGGAGTAGTGTCTTCTAGTTACTTCTTGGCTGTTCAGGGTCTTGCTACATAACACCTTCACTCATTTGGCCCCCACCAAAACAAGCTTTTTTTTTTTTTTTTTTTTTTTGCTTTGAGATGGAGTCTTACACTGTTGCCCAGGCTGGAGTGCAGTGGCGCAACCTCAGCTCACTGCAACCTCCACCTCCCCTGTTCAAGTGATTCTCTTGCCTCAGCCTCCCGAGTAGCTGGGACTACAGGCATGCACCACCATGCCAGGCTAATTTTTTGTATTTTTTAGTAAAGACTGGGTTTCACCATGTTGGCCAGGCTGGTCTCGAACTCCTGACCTCAAGTGATCCACCCGCCTTGGCCTCCCAAAGTGCTGGGATTACAGGCATGAGCCACTGCACCCGGTCCCAAAACATAAGCTTTTCTCTGATACATGTGATTTTTGCCTTTTTCATTAGAAGGCCAGCTAGTCTGATGATAACAGTAACCTGTGCTAGTTTGGCAGTAGATGGTCAGGGTTTGGGGCATTAACCCTCCAGGGGAGTACATCTGAATCTGAATGTGTACCCAGAGGAGTAGCAGACTAGCAGGCACAAAAATAGGCAGTGGAAGAGCTGGCTTTCAAATTGAGGATTCTGAGGTTAACAACACAGTCCCTGATTTCCAGATTGCTTCAGCTGAGTCCCAAAGGCCAAATGAAACAAACAAATGAAGAATGAGGGTTCCAGGGTCTGGTGACAGCCTTAAGCCCTCAGCTAGGACTAGGCTAACGGCAGTGCATTTTCTCTATTCTGGAAGCTACCCTAGCACTGAGGAATGGTGAGTGATTTACTGACCTTAACCCTTCCAAGGGATTCCAACTCCTGGCTCTGGCTTTTAAGTCACATAGCATACTTTCTGGCTGCCTGCACCCCATGAAATCAGAACACATTTTTCCATGACACCTAAGAGATAGGCCTGTCCCCAGCACTCAGTATCGGCAACTCCAGCAAGTAGTATGGCGGTTGGATCAAGTGTGAGAAGGGACAGAGGCAAGAGACCCAGGAACTGCCAGCCTGAAGTAGCCAGATTGGAAGAGCTTTTCAAGGAGATCTTTTCTGAGCTTTCAGACTGACAGGCCTGAGACCCTTCATTAGGAGAGATCACAGCTCACCTCCCATGGAGCTTTATATAGATCCGAGGCCTTTGCCTGTTAGTTGACATGGTTGACTGCAATCTCAATGAATTTGAACATCATTAGCTCTAAGTAGGGAGAAAGCTCAGTGGGTGCCAGCAGGGCATTGGGAGGCCATAGCAGCAATTCTCAGGCTCAAAGAGCCAGGTGATGCCATCTCCTCCAATCTCCTCCCTTCAGGAGAGATTTCAACTAAAACATTTTTGTGTAACTCATGAAAGAGAATGAAGGAGATACAGACAAGAGTGTTTTGTGCTATTTGGAAGAAAGATACCTCCAGTAATACAGAGAGATAGGACTGGAATTTTCTAACATCAATGTGCTATTGCTATTTCAGGGTTTCTCTACTAGCAAGCTGGGATAGGAGAAATAGTCATATAATGGGTTCTGCTTTATTTTCTCACCCTCACAGAAGAAACTCACACGTGAATGTGTTTTCCGGGAACAGTTTGAAGAAAACTGGTACAACACCTATGCCTCAACCTTGTACAAACATTCGGACTCGGAGAGACAGTATTACGTGGCCCTGAACAAAGATGGCTCACCCCGGGAGGGATACAGGACTAAACGACACCAGAAATTCACTCACTTTTTACCCAGGCCTGTAGATCCTTCTAAGTTGCCCTCCATGTCCAGAGACCTCTTTCACTATAGGTAATGAACCTCTGGTGTGCCCTCTGTGACCCATGTACTCTGGGGCCACGGTTGTCTCTGCAAGCACTATATTCATAGCTTTTCAATCCTTCCTTCCTATCATTTTAGATAACAGAAAAGCACTTACTGTTGAACTCAACCCAGCTGTTCCCTTGTTGTTCAAAGTGTATATCAAGGTTGGGTTATTTTGGGGAGGGATGGGGGGGCTGGGCTCGAGGGAATCTTGTATATACTTTTTTCTTTACTCATGTTCCTTCCCCTGAGGTAGCATAACAAAGAATGGGAGCCCCTCCTAAGGGCCAGGGGTGTCTTACCCCACAATTTACTCAAATACCTTGACAATGGATATAAATGAAACGCCAAGGAATCTGCCACAGATGCTACCTACAGAGCTTTGGAAAAGTCTCATTAAGAAAATCCTTGGGGCTACAACCTTGCTGCAAGCCTTCCCTGCATTGGCACTGCAAATTTCTCATCTGTCCTGACATGCAGTTTTCCTGTCATTGGAAGTGGGAGATGGGGTAGGTTGTAAGAAAATGATATTAAAATGTAAGCATGGATACTGTGCATAAGGACAAACTATTTATAAAATGTATATGCTATTTATTTTATATATTTATTTATTTCAAAATAATAATTTTATTTTTAATGAGAGATGCGATGGCTGGATTTTCATCAGAAGAAAGAATAAGGTCCTACTGAAACAGGATAAAATGAGTTATTAAAGGATTTTACTGACAATAAAATTTGTCTTTATATTGTAAGATTCTGTCTAATTCTATTGATTTGTACATTTAGTAGGGTTAGAAGGTTGGCCAGCTTCTTTCTCTCCAACTCATTAGAATTTTCTGATATTGGCATCACACTGCCTATGCTAGATGACTCCATCAGCCAATATGTTAGCATTATCTAGAGGCCTTATGTGAAGTCCTAGTGATCCTTTCCAGTTCTATGACTTTAAACATACAGGTGAATCAAAGCTTCAGGAAGGCCTAGACCAACAGCTATTACTGAAGCTCCCATTTGTGCTTAGCACTATGCATAGAGAAACTCTCCTTTGGGACTTGGTTAGGGTCCAAAGCCCTAAGGTCAAAACACTAATTGGGGGCTTCTTACTTCAGATATGAAGATGAAGGGATTCAAAATAAACACAAATCGGCTGGTGCAGTGGCTCACACCTGTAATCCCAGCATTTTGGGAGGCCAAGGCAGGTGGATCACTTGAGGCCAGGAGTTCGAGAACAGCCTGGCCAACATGGTGAAACCCCGTCTCTACTAAAAATACAAAAATTAGCCAGGCATGGTGGCAGGTGCCTGTAACCCCAGCTACTCGGGAGGCTGAGGCAGGAGAATCACTTGAATCCGGGAGGCAGAGGTTGCAGTGAGCCGAGATCATGCCGCTGCACTCCAGCCTGGGTGACAGAGCAAGATTCTAATTCCAAAAAATAAAAAATTAAATAAATAAACATGAATCAACAGAGAGACTGATTTTTTTGAACCAGTCAACTTCCATTCTGGAGATTTCCCCATTCTCTTTACCCCCACCCTCACCTCCTGCCAGTGCTTCTCCTAGGGAATTTGGGAGGCTGTAAACACACTCATCTACAGAAGTAGTGCTTAGCGTACTGTATATGGTCTCTTGACCAGCAGCATCACCTGGAAACTTGTTAGAGATGCAAATTATCAGAAATTCTGGAGGCAAGGTCCAGCAGTTTACATGTTAACAAGCCTTGCAGGGGTATTCTTGCGCATACTAAAGTTTGGGAATTACTACCCTAAAGGAATATTTTTTTAAAATTATTTTTGCATCTGAATGGTTTATAAATAAAGTTTTAGGGTAACTTCGGTCCAGAAAACAAAAGTAGAGTGGCTCTAGTTGAAGTGGGGATGGCATTTCTTGGAGCTCCCTCTTCCCCAGAGCAGCCCCTGAGGTATCTTGGTTAAATATCCCTAGCCTTGCTGCTGTGCCTATGGAGTAGCCATTCTTTATTCCTTTACCTTTCTAATAAACTTGCTTTCACTTAAAAAAAAGTCGTTAGCCTCTTTACTGATATTTACCAAGGTAGGAGAATAGAGCTATTTGCATTTTTATAGTGAGTGTTGTCAGGAGACAACAACCAAAAGGATAAAAGTCTCATTGACATTGAGTACACAGGCACTACGAAGGCCTAGTAGGAGAGGTGTTTGTGTTTGAGATAGTTCTCCCTAGTGCTCCTGAATCATACCCTGTAGGCATCCACTATTTTTCTAATTGTATGGGTGAAACAAATAGCTTAGGTATCAGTTCACTTAAAAAACAAAACCCAAAGCTCACCCAAATCTGAGTACCCAACAGAGAAGCTGCACATACATGAAACAGCAAATAAGACTATAAAATAAAAAGTGCTAAATTGTGTGGCTTGTGTGATCGTAGACTGGAATGCTCATCAGTGGAAATACTAACGTGGAGATCTGAGTGGGCTAGTGTGATTAGGGTGAGTTTCATGAAAGGGGCAATGCCTGCTGTGAAGAACAAACAGGATATGGTGAGGAAAAGAGGCTGGCTGATCATGATGTTCATGTTGGGCCGTAGGGAAGAGACACCACATTTAGTGGTCTCTGGCAGAAGAGTAAAAATCAGCTATGTGACATTTTTTAAATAACATTTTTTCTTTCATTCTTTTTTTTTTTTTTTGAGATATAGTTTCATTCTATCGCCCAGGCTGGAGTGCAGTGGCATGATCTCAGCTCACTGCAACCTCTACCTCCTGGGTTCAAGCAATTCTCCTGCCTCAGCCTCCCAACTAGCTGGGATTACAGGCGCCTGCCACCACGCCTGGCTAATTTTTTGTATTTTTGGTAGAGATGGGGTTTCTCCATGTTGGCCAGGCTGGTCTCGAACTACTGACCTCAAGTGATCCACCCGCCTCGGCCTCCCAAAGTGCAGGGATTACAGGCATGATCCACCATGCTCAGCCTAAATCACATTTTAAATAGGAAGTACGCTTTTATTTTCAAACAAATTGTACTTATCTATGTAGAGATGTTCGGCTACCTAGAACTTTTGAAACACAGCCACAACTTCTGAGGACTTGCAAGATACATGAGCTCTGCTATAACTGCCAGGGTTACTCTAGCGGGGCACTTGCTGTGAGCCTGGCAAGACCACAAGCACCATGCTGCAGGGCAGAATTTGCAAGAAAAATCACACTGTAATGAAAAGGGAAAAGACTTCAAATCCTAGAGTCAGGCCTTATTTTTTCCTCTAGGTGGAAGAAGAGAAGAGACGACTTGGAAAATGGTGTAGGGTCCCAGGACACAGGAGGAGCTCACTCTTGGTGTTGAACTTTGAGGGATAACAATGAATGGAGCATGTGGACAGAAAATGGCAATGGGCAACTGTTCCCATTTTCAAAAGGAGGGGAAAGATAAACTCTGGAAATGGGAAATGTGAGATGGATGACCTAGTATCACTAGATCGATCAACAGCTGATTTACACCATATCCCCAAAGTGCTAGGCTAATGGATTTCACGCTGACCTAAAGGGAATAGTAAGCTCTGGGGCTCTGGTTTGAGATAAAAACATGTGCAACGACCATTTCTTATTCATGTTTACATCCCTTCCCAGAAATAGATGCCTTATTTAGCGAATATCTATCTATCTATCTATCTATCTATCTATCTATCTATCATCTATCTATCTATATCTCTATCTATGATATAAACGCTGGGCTAGAGAGAGCAAATGTGTTATAGAACAGAATCATCAGAAATGTTAAGTTCTTAGTACGTTTAAATAGACACAATGACAAACTAGAATATGTGTCAGGAAATATAGGTCCCTGTTACTAGAAGTGTTTCAGCAGATGCTAGACAACCACTTGACAAGGATATTGCATCATTTAGAGGGAACAGGGTGAATACTAGATAAAGATGGCAGAATGTAGCATTAGTTTACTAACCATATATTCTATGGGACCCCCATAATTTTCCTGAGCACCAATAGTGTTCCAAGAAAGAATACATCAGACCTAAAAGTGCTGTGCAACTGCTGTCCCAGACCAAGAAAGACACTGTAGACCAGAGGTTCCAAACTTGGGAGTCACAGGGTTATTAAAGGTACATGGAAAGCCTGAACTCTCTGGACCCAAACTCCCTAGAATAGTATGCAAAATTTTACATAGATGTACATTTGGCATTTCATTGATCCTGAAAAGGCCCCACAAAATGTTAGGAACTACTACCTTAGGAGTTTCTAAGCATTTGGCATAAGATTTGGTGGCCACTGTGATCCTACGTGAAAACCTTGACAGACTCATTAGGTGTTTTTGCTTCAAAGATGTGGATTTTATGCATGAAACCTTTGACTTCTGTTCTCTAAGAGATAGTTTCAAGTTTGGCAATGAAGAGGTGGGAGTGAAGGGAGGGGCAAGCTGGCATGACTGCACTGCTCAGTGGTTCTGAACAAAGTTCAACCCCAAGCCAGTCTGAAGAGTAGTGCCTGGCAGCACGACTCTCCTTCCCCTCCCTACACACTCTTTTCATTCCCACTGCCACTGCCAAACATTGCTCATGCTCAAAAAATAAGCAGTGACTGAGCCCACCAGGCCCGGGCACAAGGAGCTTGTCAGAGCCATCAGGGCAGGTGCCTTCCCAAAAGGAATATAATCAAAGGCTTGAAATAATAAATATAATTTATCTTATCTTACCTTCAAGTCACTGCAGTGCTCAGCCACTGAACTCCTGGCTGTGTAGTCAGAAAGACATCATGTCCAGGGCTTTAGCGGGGCTGCAGGTCACGTGGGCTCTGTCCAATTTGCCTGGAGTGCAGCCCCAGCCTTCCTCCTCCTGAAAAGGCTGGCCACTGGGGACTGCTTTCCTTCTCTCTGGAGTAGCTGGGGCTACACTGCCTTTTCTGCACTTCTCAAGCTGCACTTCACCAGCTGGCATATGTCAAGGAAGAACCCAGAAATAGGGAGAAGTGGACCAGAGAGGAGAGATCCTCTCTCTTGGAAAGATGTATTCACCATCAGCCATCTAACTCCCTAGCTCAACAGGAGGATCAGAGCATAATTTAGTTTGTCATTTCTAGAGCTCCCTTGTACGCAACAGAAAATGGAAGAACCACCAGGCCCAGTGGCTCACACCTGTAATCCCAGCATTTCAGGGGTCAGAGTTGGGAGGATTGCTTGAGCCCAGGAGTTTGAGACCGATCAGCCCTGTCAATATAGCAAGACCTCATCTACAAAAAATTTAAAAACAATTAGCTGGGCATGGTGGTGCATGCTTGTAGTCCCAGCTACTTGGGAGGCTGAGGTGCGGGGATTGCTTGAGCTCAGGAGGTCGAGGCTACGGTGAGCCATAATTGCACCACTGCACTCCAGCCTAGGAGACAGAGCGAGACACTGGCTCTAAAAACAAACAAACAAAAAAAACCTCAGAATTTTTTATGTAATAATTCATTAAAAATAACAATAAAGCTGTTACACATTAACATAAATAACATTTTTATGAAAAATAACTATATTCTCAAAAACTCAGTTAGAAGCGTGCTATTGTTATATATTTTTCCAAACCTCTTTGATGTCTGCCTTGATAGAAGACAGCTGGATTCTCATATCTGCTTTTGCATTCAATCTGTTGTTATATGTTATTTTGCCTGAAGTATCGGGAGAAAATCTGGCCTCTAATAAATATGTAATTGCAAAAGAGAAGACTTCACGGACCCCTAGGAGTCCTTGGGCCACACTTTGAGAATCACTGATCTACAGATTCAACAAACCCTCAAGTGATTCTTATCATAAGAATAGGTAACAAACACTGCATTTGTTCATGTGAGACATAACACATCTCCTTTGTCTCAAGTTCTCAGCTCCAGTCTGTTCTGCATCAGGCACTCTTTGGTCTAGCTGTGTAGATGCACCCCTCTCATGTTTTACTAAGAAGACCCAAGCCGTCCAATAGTGGCTTCCTAGCAATCATTTTGGGGGGTTCTTTAGTTTTGCTTTTCTCTTTTGAAGAAAACATTTTTTTGAATGTTTTATTGTGGTAAAATATATATAACAAAATTTACCATTTTACCATTTTTAAGTGTACAACTCAAGGGTATTAATTGTATTTACAGCGCTGTGCAGCCTCACCACCATATTTCCAAAACTTTTTCATCGCTCCAAACCAAACCTCTGAAACCATTAAGCAATATCTCCTTATTACCCCCTCCTCCTAGTCCCTGGTGAGCTCTAATCTACTTTCTGTCTCTGTGGATTTTCCTATTCCGAACATTTCATATAAATGGAATCACACAATACACGGTCTTTTGTGACTGACTTCTTTCATGTAGCATGATGTTTTGAAGGTTCATCTACATTGTAGCATGTAGTGATACTGCATTCCTTTTTATGGCTGAATAGTATTCCATTGTATTAATATACCACATTTCATTTCATTTATCAGTTGCTAGACATTTGGGTTGTTTCCACTTTTCAGGTATTATGAATAATGCTATGAACATTCATGTACAAGTTTATATAAATACATGTTTTCATATCTCCTGGGTATATATCTAGCAGTGGAATTGCTGGGTTATATGCTACCTCTATGGTCAACCAGATGAGGATCTGCTAACAGTTTTTCAAAGAGGCTGCACCATTTTGCATTCCCACCAATAATATATGGTACTGCAGTCTTGACCTCTCGGGCTCTGGTGATCCTCCCATCTCAGCCTCCCCAGTAGCTGGGACTACAGGCACACACCACCTCACTAGCAAATGTTTTGTGTTTTTTGTAGAGACAGGATCTCATCATGTGGCCCAGGCTGGTCTTGAACTCCTGGGCCCAAGTAATCCTCCTGCCTCAGCCTCCCAAAGTGCTGGGATTACAGATGTGAGCCACTGCACCCAGCCTCTCCTGGCTTTTGAAATATACAACAGGCCGGGTGCAGTGCCTCACGCTTTTAATCCAAGCACTTTGGGAGGCTGAGGCAGGCGGATCATTTGAGGTCAGGAGTTTGAGACCAGCCTGGCCAACATGGTGAAACCCCATCTGCACTTAAAATACAAAAAATTAGCCGCCCATGGTGGTACATGCCTGTAATCCCAGCTACTCAGGAGACTGAGGCAGGAGAATCACTTGAACCTGGGAGGTGGAGGTTGCAGTGAGCCAAGATCACACCACTGCACCACTCCAGCCTGGGCAACAGAGCGAGACTCTGTCTCAAAAAAAAAAAAAGAAAGAAATATACAATATATTACTATTGCCTATAGCCACCCTACTGTGCAATAAATCTCAAAATTTATTCCTCCTGTCTAAGTGAAACTTTGTATCCTTTGACCAATAACTCCCTATTCCTTCCCTCCAGACCCCTTCTCTACCCCTCAGCCTCTGGTAAACACTATTCCATTCTCTACTTCTATGAGTTAACTCTTTTTGATTCCACATGTGAGATCATGCTGTATTTGTCTTTCTGTGTCTGCTTATTTCATGTGGTGTAATATCTTCCACTGTTACAAATGTTGGAATTTCCTTCTTTTGTATGGCTGAATAGTATTGCATTACGTAGATATACCACATTTTCTTTATTCATTCATCTGCTGATGGACACTTAGGTTGATATATCTTGTCTATTGTGAAATATGCTGCAATGAAGATGAGAGTGCAGATATTCCTTTAATATACTGATTTCAATTCCTTTGGATATATATCCAGAAGTGGGGTTGCCAGATCATATGATATTTCTATTTTTAGTTTTTTGAGGAACCTCTGTATTGTCTTCCATTATGAAGTATTCATTTGCATTCCCACCAACACTGTGCAAGGGTTCCCTTTTCTTCACCAATACTCATTGTCTTTCCTCTTTTTGATAAAATTTGTTATGGCCATAATCAAAAAAAATAATGGGTGTTGGTGTGGATGTGGTGAAAAGGGAAAACTATTACACTGCTGGTGGGAATGTAGACTGGTACAACCACTGTGGAAAATAGTTTGGAGATTCCTTAAAGAACTAAAAATAGATCTACCATTTGATCCAGCAATCCCACTCCTGGGTATTTACCCAGAGGAAAATAAGTCATCTATATGAAAAAGATACTTGCACATGCATGTTTATAGCAGCACAATTCGCAATTGCAAAAATATGGAACCAGCCCAAATGCCCATCAATCAACGAGTGGATAAAGAAAATATGATATATATATACACCATGGAACACTACTCAGCCATAAAAATGAATGAAATAATGGCATTTGCAGCAACTTGAATGGAATTTGGAGACCATTATTCTAAGTGAAGTAACTCAGGAATGGAAAACCAAACATCATATGTTCTCACTCATAAGTGGGAGCTAAGCTATGAGGACACAAAGGCATAAGAATAATACCATGGACTTTGGGGACTGAAGGGAAAGGGTGGGAGGGGGAAGAGGGTTAAAAGACTACACATTGGGTACAGTGTACACTGCTCTGGTAATGGATGCACAAAAGCTCAGAAATCACCACCAAAGAACTTACTAATATAACTAAACACCAAATGTTCCCCAAAAAGCTATTGAAATTAAAAATAAAAGCCATTCTAACAGGTGTGAGATGATAGCTCATGGTGATTTTAATTTGCATTTCCCTATGATTAGTGATACTAAACAATTTTTCATGAGCCGGTTGGCTATTTGTATGTCTTCCTTTAAGAAATACCTGTACAGGGCCGGGCGCAGTGGCTCATTCCTGTAATCCCAGCGCTTTGGGAGGCTGAGGCAAGTGGATCACAAGGTCAGGAGATCGAGACCATCCTGGCTAACACGGTGAAACCCCGTCTCTACTAAAAATACAAAAAATTAGCAGGGCGTGGTGGCAGGCGCCTGTAGTCCCAGCTACTCGGGGAGGCTGAGGCAGGAGAATGGCGTGAACCCGGGAGGCGGAGCTTGCAGTGAGCGGAGATAGCGCCACTGCACTCCAGCCTGGGCGACAGAGCGAGACTTCCGTCTCAAAAAAAAAAAAAAGAAAGAAAGAAAGAAATACCTGTTCAGAGGCTGGGCGCAGGTGGCTCACAGCTGTAATCATAGCATTTTGGGAGGCTGAGGCAGGCAGATCACGAGCTCAGGAGACAGAGACCATCCTGGCTAACATGGTGAAACCCCATCTCTACTAAAAATACAAAAAATTAGCCAGGCATGGTGGTGGGTGCCTGTAGTCCCAGCTACTTGGGAGGCTGAGGCAGGAGAATGGCATGAACCCGGGGGAGGCGGAGCTTGCAGCAAGCCGAGATCACGCCACTGCACTCCAGACTGGGTGACAGAGCAAGACTCCATCTCAAAAAAAAAAAAAAAAAAAAACCAACCTGTTCGGGTCCTTTGCCCATTTTTATAATTAAAAAAAAATAATTTCACCTTTTATTTTAGATCCTGGGGGTGCATGTGCAGGTCTGTCACCTAGGAACACTACAGGATGCTAAGGTTTGGGGTATGGTTGATCCCATCACCCACTTTACCCATCTTTTAATCAGGTTGTTTGTTTTCTTGCTATTGAGTTTTCTATATATTTTGTATATTAATCCTTTATCAGATTCTCCCACTCCATGGTTGTCTCTTTGTTAATTGTTTCCTTTGTTGTGCAAAAACCTTTAAGTTTGATGTAATTCCCTTTGCCTATTTTTTCTCTTGTTGCCTGTGTTTTCAGGATCATATAAAAAAAAAATCATTGCTCAGACCAGTATTGTTGAATGTTTCCCTTATGTTTTCTTCTAGTAGTTTTATAGTTTCAGGTCTTATATTTAAGTCTTCAAATAATTTTGGGTTGGTTTTTGTACATGGGGTGAAATAAGGATCGAATTTCATTCTTCTGCATGTGGCTATTCAATTTTCCCAACATCATTTACTTCTAATTTCCTCATTGTATGTCCTTGGCACCTTTGTTGAAAAGCAATTGACTATAAATTCATTAGTTTATTTCTGGGCTTTCTATCCTGTTCCATTGGTTGATGTGTCTTTTTTATGCCAGTACCATGCTGTTTTAATCACCATCACCTTATAATATAGTTTGAAATCAGGGAGTGTTATGCCTCCAACTTTGTTCATTTTGCTCAAGATTGTTTTGGTTTTTGGGGGTATTTTGTGGTTCCATATGAATTTAAGGATTTTTTTTCTATTTCTGTGAAAACTAATATTGGAATTTTGATAGTGGTTGCATTGAATCTGTCTATTGCTTTGGGTAGTATGGCCATTTTAAGAATATTAATTCTTCTGATCCATGAACATGGGATACATTTTTATTTATTCATATTTTCTTCTATTTATTTCACTAGTGTTTTATACTTTGTAGTATGCAATTCTATTACCTCCTTAGTTAAATTTACTCCTAAGCATTTTTACTGTTGTTGCTGCTATTGTAAATGGGATTGCTTTCTTAATTTTTGTATCCTGCAACTTTACTAAATTTAGTTATCAGTTCTAACAGTTTTTGGTGGAGCCCTTAAGGTTTTCTACATGTAAATCATGTAGGCCAGGCATGGTAGCTTATGCCTGTAATCCTAGCACTTTCGGAAACCAAGGTGGGAGGATCACAAGAGCCTCAGATTTCAAGATCAGCCTGGGCAACATAGGAAGACTCCATCTTTACAAAAAAATAAAAATAAAAATAGGAGAACCAGAGCAAGATGGCAGAATAGAAGGCTCCACTGATGGTCCCCCACCCACAAGGACACCAATTTAACAACTGTCTACACAGAAAAGACACCTTTATAAGAACCAAAAGTTAGGTGAACACTCATAGTACCTGCTTTTAACTTCATATTGCTGAAACAGGCACAGAAGAAGTATTAAAAAAAAAAGTCCTGAATCACCCCTGGCAATGGCAGCATGGTACAGAGTGTCCCTGAGTGCTGGGGGAGGGATAACACAGTATTGTTAAGCAGTTAACTCAATGCTGTTCTGTTAGAGCAGAAAGGAAAACTAAACCAAACTCAGCCGATGACCACCCATGAAGGGAGTATTTAAATCTGCCCTAGCCAGAGGGGACTTGCTGATCCCAGCAGTCAGAACTTGAGTTCCTGTAGACCTTGCCACCAAGGGCTGCAATGTTCTGTATCTCCAAGTAAACTTGAAAGGCAGTCTAGGCCATAAGGACTGCAACTCTTAGGCGAGTCCTAGTATTGAACTAGGCCCAGAAACAGTGGACTTTTGGGGGTGCAGGGGCATGCGACATACTGAGATACCAGCTGGAACTGCCAAGGGAGTGCTGGCATCAACCCTGCCCTAACCACAGGCTGCACAGCTCATGGCTCCAAAAGAATCCTCTTCCTTCTGCTTGAAGAGAGGAGACAGAAGAATGGGAAGGACTTTGTCTTGCATCTTGGATACCAGCTCAGCCACAGCAGGCTAGGGCACTGGCCAGTGTTGTGAGGCCTCTCTTCCAGGCCCTACCTCCAAGATAACATTTCTAGACACACCCTGGCCAGAAATGAACCTGCTGACTTGAAAGAAAGGACTCAGTCCTGTCAGCCTTCATCACCTATTAAATGAAGAGCCCTTGAGCCCTGAATAACCAGAAGTGATACCCAGGTACTACATTGAGGGCCTTCAATGAGCCTGTGAAACTTGCTGGATTCAGGTGAGACTCAGCACATTACCAGCTGTGGTGGCTACTAGGCAAAAACTCTTCTGCTTGAGAAAAGCAGAAGGAAAAGTAAAGGGGACTTTGTGTTGCAACTTAGGTACCAACCATCATGGCCACAGGGGGATAGAGCACCAAGTGGGTTCCTGGGGTCACAAATTCTGTGACTTGACTCTTGGATGGCATTTCTGGACCTGACCTGGACCAAAGAGGAGCCCATTTCCCTGAAGGGTGAGTCCCAGGCCAAGCAGCATTTACCACAAGCTGACTTAAGAGGTATTGGGCCTTAAGGGAACATTTGCGGTAGTCTGGCAGTTCGCATGGTCTGGGGTGGTGGTGGCTATAAGGTGAGTGCTCCTCTGCCTTTGGAAAGGTGAGGCAAGACTGAGAAAGACTGCATCTTTTGGCATGATTGCCAGCTCAGCCACAGTACACTAGAACACCAGGTAGAGGTCTAAGGTTTTGACTCTATTCCCTAATTCCTGGACAGCACCTCTGGACCAACCCAGGGCCTGGGAGACCTCACCACCCTGATGGGAAGGATGCAGGCCTAGCAGGCTTTGCCCCTGGGCTGACTGTAGAGCCCCAGGGCCTAGAGAGAACATACGCAGTAGCTAGGGAGTAGTTACAGCAGGCTTTGGGTGAGGCCCAGTGCTGTGCTGGCTTTAGGTCTAACCCAGCGCAGTTATAGTAGTGGTGGCCACAGGGATGCTTATGTCGTTCCACCCCCACCTTTAGGTGGCTCAGAACAAAAAGAGAGAGACTCTGATTGTTTGGGAGAGAGTAAGAAAAGAGAACAGGAGTCTCTGCCTGGTAATCCAGAGAGTTCTTCTGGATCTTATCCAAGACCATCAAGGCAGTACCTCTATGAGTCTGCAAGAACCACAGTGTTACTGGGCTTAGGGTGCCCCCTAAAGCAGATACAGCTGAGGTTACAATACTCAAGTCCTTTCAAATATCTAAAAAGCCCTCCGAAGATGAAGGGGTACAAATAAACCCAGACAGTGAAGACTACAATAAATACTTAATTCTTCAATGGCCAGACACCAACAAATATCTACAGGCATCAACACCATCCAGGAAAACATGACCTCACCAAATGAACTAAACAAGCCACCAGGGACCAACCATGGAGAAATAGAGATACACGATATTTCAGACAGAGAATACAAAATAGCTGTGTTCAGGAAACTCAAAGAAATTCAAGGTAACACAGAGAAGGAATTCAGAATTCTATCAGATAAATTTAACAAAGAGATTATAATAAGTAAAAAGACTCAATCAGAAATGCTTGAGTGAAAAATGCAATAGGCATACTAAAAAATGCATCAGAGTCCTTTAATAGTGGAACTGATCAAGCAGAAGACAGAATTAGTGAGCCTGAAGACAGTTTATTTGAAATACACAGTCAAAGGAGGCAAAAAAAGAAGAATAAATGATGAAACACACCAACAGGATCTAGAAAATGGCCTCAAATGGGCAAATCTAAGAATTATTGGCCTTAAACAGGAGGTACAGAAAGAGATAGGGGTAGAAAGTTTATTCAAAGGGATAATAACAGAGAACTTCCCAAACCTAGAGAAAGATATCAATATTCAAGGTAAAGATTACAGAACACCAAGCAGATTTAACCCAAAGAGTACTACCTCAAGGCACTTAAAAATCAAACTTCCAAAGGTCAAGGATAAAGAAAGAATCCTAAAAGTGGCAAGAGAAAAGAAGCAAATAACATACAATGGAGCCCCAATAATAGTACACAGAAAAACAATATTATAACACTGTAACAGTGGTGTGCAAACTACTCTTAGCCTAAATAGAAAGACTAAACAATAAACCAATCAAATATTATAACTAGAACAACTTTTCAAGATATAGTCAGTACAATAATAATATATAAATAGAAACAATGAGAAGTTAAAATGTAGAAAAATTAAGTTAAGGAATAGAGTCTATTAGTTTTATTTTTGCTTGTTTGTTTATGCAAACAGCATTAAAGTTGTTATCAGGTTAAAATAATGAGGCTTACAAATAAGATAGTATTTGTAAGCCTCACGGTAACCTTAAATTTAAAAATATACAATGGATACACAAAAAATAAAAAGCAAGAAACTAAAGCATATCACCAGAGAAAATCACTTCCGATAAAAGAAGAGAGGAAGAAAAGAAAGAAGGAAGAGAAGACCAGAAAAAACAACCAGAACACAAATAACAAAACGGCAGGAGTAAGTCCTTACGTATCAATAATAATATTGAATGTAATGCATGTAATGAATATAATGTAATGTAATGAATGTAACATTGAATGTAAATGGACTCAACTCTCCCATGAAAAGACATAGAGTGGCTGAATGGATGAAAAAACCAGAGCCATTGATCTGTTGCCTACAAGAAACACACTTCACCTATAAATACAGATATAGACTGAAAATAAAGGGATGGAAAAATATATTCCATGCTAATGGAAACCAAAAAAGAGCATGAGTAGCTCTACTTGTATTAGACAAAATAAAGTTCAAGACAAAAACTATGGCAGTTCCAAGATGGCCAAATAGTAACAGCTCCAGTCTACAGCTCCCAGCATGAGCAACACAGAAGATGGGTGATTTCTGCATTTCCAACTCAGGTACGGGGTTCATCTCACTGGGGATTGTCAGACAGTGGGTGCAAGACAGTGGGTACAGCACACTGAGCATGAGCCGAAGCAGGGAGAGACATCACCTCACCCAGGAAATGCAATGGGTCAGGGAATTCCCTTTCCTAGCCAAGCAAAGCTGTGACAGAAGGCACCTGGAAAATCAGGTCACTCCCACCCTAATACTACACTCTTCCAATGGTCTTAGCAAATGGCACACTAGGAGATTATATCCCATGCCAGGCTCAGAGGGTCCCATGCCCACAGAGCCTCGCTCATTGCTAGCACAGCAGTCTGAGATCGAACTGCAAGGCGGCAGTGAGGCTGGGGGAGGGGCGCCCACCATTGCTGAGAATTGAGTAGGTAAACAAAGAGGCCAGGAAGCTTGAACTGGGAGGAGCCCACCGCAGCTCAAGGAGGCCTGCCTGCCTCTGTAGACTTCACCTCTGGGGGCAGGGCATAGCCAAATAAAAGGCAGCAGAAACCTGTGCAGATTTAAATGTCCCTGTCTGACAGCTTTGAAGAGAGTAGTGGTTCTCCCAGCACAGAGTTTGAGATCTGAGAACAGAGGGACTGCCTCCTCAAGTGGGTCCCTGACCCCCGAGTAGCCTAACTGGGAGGCACTCCCCAGTAGGGGCAGACTGATGCCTCACACAGCCGGGTACCCCTCTGAGACGAAACTTCCAGAGTAACGATCAGGCAGCAACATTTGCTGTTCAGCAATATTCGCTGTTCTGCAGCCTCTGCTGCTGATACCCAGGCAAACAGGGTCTGGAGTGGACCTCCAGCAAACTCCAACAGACCTGCAGCTGAGGGTCCTCACTGTTAGAAGGAAAATTACAAACAGAAAGGACATCCACACCAAAACCCCATCTGTACGTCACCATCATCAAAGACCAAAGGTAGATAAAACCAAAAAGACGGGGAAGAAACAGAGCAGAAAAAGTGAAAATTCTACAAATCAGAGCACCTCTCCTCCTCCAAAGGAATGCAGCTCCTCACCAGCAATGGAACAAAACTGGATGGAGAATGACTTTGACGAGCTGAGAGAAGAAGCCTTCAGACGATCAAACTTCTCTGAGCTAAAGGAAGAAGGTCAAAACCATCGCAAAGAAGTTAAAAATCTTGAAAAAAGATTAGATGAATGGCTAACTAGAATAACCAATGCAGAGAAGTCCTTAAAGGACCTGATGGAGCTGAAAACCATGGCACGAGAACTACATGACACATGCATAAGCTTCAGTAGCCGATTCGATCAACTGGAAGAAAAGGTATCAGTGATTGAAAATCAAAAGAATGAAATGAAGCGAGAAGAGAAGTTTAGAGAAAAAAGAATAAAAAGAAATGAACAAAGCCTCCAAGAAATATGGGACTATGTGAAAAGACTAAATCTATGTCTGACTGGTATACCTCAAAGTGATGGGGAGAATGGAACCAAGTTGGAAAACACTCTGCAGGATATTATCCAGGAGAACTTCCCCAATCTAGCAAGGCAGGGCAACATTCAAATTCAGGAAATACAGAGAATGCCACAAAGATACTCCTCGAGAAGAGCAGCTCCAAGACACATAATTGTCAGATTCACCAAAGTTGAAATGAAGGAAAAAATGTTAAGGGCAGCCAGAGAGAAAGGTCGGGTTACCCACAAAGGGAGGCCCATCAGACTAACAGCTGATCTCTCAGCAGAAACTCTACAAGCCAGAAGAGAGTGGGGGCCAATATTCAACATTCCTAAAGAAAAGAACTTTCAACCCAGAATTTCATATCCAACCAAACTAAGCTTCATAAGTGAAGGAGAAATAAAATCCTTTACAGGAAAGCAAATGCAGAGAGATTTTGTCACCACCAGGCCCGCCCTACAAGAGCTCCTGAAGGAAGCATTAAACATGGAAAGGAAGAACTGGTACCAGCCACTGCAAAAACATCCCAAATTGTAAAGATCATCAAGGCTAGGAAGAAACTGCATCAACTAACGAGCAAAATAACCAGCTAACATCATAATGACAGGATCAAATTCACAAATAACAATATTAACCTTAAATGTAAATGGGCTAAATGCTCCAATTAAAAGACACAGACTGGCAAATTGGATAAAGATTCAAGATCCATCAGTATGCTGTATTCAGGAAACCCATCTCACGTGCAGAGACACACATAGGCTCAAAATACAGGGATGGAGGAAGATCTACCAAGCAAATGGAAAACAAAAAAAGGCAGGGGTTGCAAATCAAGTCTCTGATAAAACAGACTTTAAACCAACAGAGATCAAAAGAGACAAAAGCCATTACATAATGGTAAAGGGATCAGTTAAACAAGAAGAGCTAACTATCCTAAATATATATGCACCCAATACAGCAGCACCCAGATTCATAAAGCAAGTCCTTAGAAACCTACAAAGAGACTTAGACTCCCACACATTAATAATGGGAGACTTTAACACCCCACTGTCAACATTAGACAGATCAATGAGACAGAAAGGTAACAAGGATATCCAGGAATTGAACTCAGCTCTGCACCAAGTGGACCTAGTAGACATCTACAGAACTCTCCACCCCAAATCAACAGAATATACATTCTTCTCAGCACCACACAGCACTTATTCCAAAATTGACCACATAGTTGGAAGTAAAGCACTCCTCAGCAAATGTAAAAGAACAGAAATTATAACAAACTGTCTCTCAGATCATAGTGCAGTCAAACTAGAACTCAGGATTAAGAAACTCACTCAAAACTGCTCAACTACATGGAAACTGAAAAACCTGCTCCTGAATGACTACTGGGTACATAACAAAATGAAGGCAGAAATAAAGATGTTCTTTGAAACCAACGAGAACAAACAGACCACATACCAGAATCTCTGAGACACATTCAAAGCAGTGTGTAGAGGGAAACTTATAGCACTAAATGCCCACAAGAGAAAGCAGGAAAGATCTAAAATTGACACCCTAACATCACAATTAAAAGAACTAGAGAAGCAAGAGCAAACACATTCAAAAGCTAGCAGAAGGCAAGAAATAACTAAGATCAGATCAGAACTGAAGGAAATAGAGACACAAAAAACCCTTCAAAAAATCAGTGAATCCAGGAGCTGGTTTTTTCAAAAGATCAAGAAAATTGATAGACTGCTAGCAAGACTAATAAAGAAGAAAAGAGAGAAGAATCAAATAGATGCAATAAAAAAGTGATAAAGGGGATATCACCACCAATCCCACAGAAATGCAAACTACCATCAGAGAATACTATAAACACCCCTATGCAAATAAACTAGAAAATCTAGAAGAAATGGATAAATTCCTTGACACATACACCCTCTCAATACTAAACCAGGAAGAAGTTGAATCTCTGAATACATCAATAACAGGCTCTGAAATTGAGGCAATAATTAATAGCTTACCAACCAAAAAAAGTCCAGGACCAGATGGATTCACAGCCAAATTCTACCAGAGGTACAAGGAGGAGCTGGTACCATTCCTTCTGAAACTATTCCAATCAATAGAAAAAGAGGGAATCCTCCCTAACTCATTTTATGAGGCCAGCATCATTCTGATACCAAAGCCTGGCAGAGACACAACAAAAAAAGAGAATTTTAGACCAATATCCTTGATGAACATCGATGCAAAAATCCTCAATAAAATACTGGCAAACCAAATCCAGCAGCACATCAAAAAGCTTATCCACCATGATCAAGTGGGCTTCATCCCTGGGATGCAAGGCTGGTTCAACATATGCCAATCAATAAACATAATCCAGCAAATAAACAGAATCAATGACAAAAACCACATGATTATCTCAATAGATGCAAAAAAGGCCTTTGACAAAATTCAACAACCTTCATGCTAAAAACCCTCAATAAATTAGGTACTGATGGGACGTATTTCAAAACAATAACAATTATTTATGACAAACCCACAGCCAAGATCATGCTGAATGGGCAAAAACTGGAAGTATTCCCTTTGAAAACTGGCACAAGACAGGGATGCCCTCTCTCACCACTCCTATTCAACATAGTGTTGGAAGTTCTGGCCAGGGCAATCAGGCAGGAGAAGGAAATAAAGGGTATTCAATTAGCAAAAGAGGAAGTCAAATTTTCCCTGTTTGCAGATGACATGACTGTATATCAAGAAAATCCCATCGTCTCACCCCAAAATCTCCTTAAGCTGATAGGCAACTTCAGCAAAGTCTCAGGATACAAAATCAATGTGCAAAAATCACAAGCATTCTTATACACCAATAACAGACAAACAGAGAGCCAAATCATGAGTGAACTCCCATTCACAATTGCTTCAAAGAGAATAAAATACCTAGGAATCCAACTTACAAGGGATGTGAAGGAACTCTTCAAGGAGAACTACAAACCACTGCTCAAGGAAATCAAAGAGGATACAAACAAATGGAAGAACATTCCATGCTCATGGATAGGAAGAATCAATATCATGAAAATGGCCATACTGCCCAAGGTAATTTATAGATTCAGTGCCATCCCCATCAAGCTACCCAATGACTTTCCTCACAGAATTGGAAAAATCTACTTTAAAGTTCATATGGAACCAAAAAAGACCCCGCATTGCCAAGTCAATCCTAAGCCAAAAGGACAAAGCTGGAGGCATCACGCTACCTGACTTCAAACTATACTACAAGGCTACAGTAACCAAAACAGCATGGTACTGGTACAAAAACAGAGATATAGACCAATGGAACAGAACAGAGCCCTCAGAAATAATGCTGCATATCTACAACCATCTGATCTTTGACAAACCTTACAAAAACAAGAAATGGAGAAAGGATTCCCTATTTAATAAATGGTGCTGGGAAAACTGGCTAGCCATATGGAGAAAGCTGAAACTGGATCCCTTCCTTACACATTATACAAAAATTAATTCAAGATGGATTAAAGACTTAAACGTTAGACCTAAAACCATAAAAACCCTAGAAGAAAACCTAGGCATTACCATTCAGGACATAGGCATGTGCAAGGACTTCATGTCTAAAACACCAAAAGCAATGGCAACAAAGGCCAAAATTGACAAATGGGATCTAATTAAACTAAAGAGCTTCTGCACAGCAAAAGAAACTACCATCAGAGTGAACAGGCAACCTACAGAATGGGAGAAAATTTTTGCAATCTACTCATCTGACAAAGGGCTAATATCCAGAATCTACAATGAACTCAAACAAATTTACAAGATAAAAACAAAAAACCCCATCAAAAAGTGGGCGAGGGATATGAACAGACACTTCTCAAAAGAAGACATTTATGCAGCCAAGAGACACATGAAAAAATGCTCATCATCACTGGCCATCAGACAAACGCAAATCAAAACCACAATGAGATACCATCTCACACCAGTTAGAGTGGCAATCATTAAAAAGTCAGGAAACAACAGGTGCTGGAGAGGATGTGGAGAAATAGGAACACTTTTACAATGTTTGTGGCACTGTAAACTAGTTCAACCATTGTGGAAGACAGTGTGGCAATTCCTCAAGGATCTAGAACTAGAAATACCATTTGACCCAGCCATCCCATTACTGGGTATATACCCAAAGGATTATAAATCATGCTGCTATAAAGACACATGCTCACGTATGTTTATTGCGGCACTATTCACAATAGCAAAGACTTGGAACCAACCCAAATGTCCAACAATGATAGACTGGATTAAGAAAATGTGGCACATATACCCCATGGAATACTATGCAGCCATAAAAAATGATGAGTTCATGTCCTTTGCAGGGACATGGATGAAGCTGGAAAGCATCATTCTCAGCAAACTATCGCAAGGATAAAAAACCAAACACCGCATGTTCTCACTCATAGGTGGGAATTGAACAATGAGAACACTTGGACACAGGAAGGGGAACATCACACACTGGGGCCTGTTGTTGGGTAGGGGGAGGGGGGAGGGATAGCATTAGGAGATATACCTAATGTAAAGGACGAGTTAATGGGTGCAGCACACCAACATGGCACACGTATACATATGTAAATAACCTGCACATTGTGCACGTGTACCCTAGAACTTAAAGTATAATTTAAAAAATATATGAAAAAAGACAAAAACTATAAGAAGAGACAAGGAAGGTCACTATATAATGATAAATGGGTCAATTCAGCAAGAGGATATAATAATTTTAAATATATAGGCACCCAACACTTGAGCACCCAGATATATAAAGGAAAATATTATTAGAGTAGAGAGAGAGATAGGCCCCAGTGCAATATCTGGAGACTTTAAAACCCCATTTTCAGCATCGGACAGGTCTTCCAGACATAAAATCAACAAAGGAACATTGGACTTAACCTGCACTATAGACCAAATAGATCTAATAGTTATTTATGGAACATTTCTTCCAATGGCTTCAGAATACACATTCTTTTCCTCAGCACATGGATCTTTCTCAAGGATAGACCACATGTTACGTCACAAAACAAGCCTTAAGAGATTCAAAAGAAAAACTGTAATAATATCAAGAATTTTCTCTGACCACAATGAAATAAAATTAGAAATCAATAACAAGTAGAATTTTGGAAACTATATAAATACATGGAATTTAAACAATATGCTCCTGAATGGCCAATGGGTCAATGAAGAAATTAAGAAGGAAATTGAAAAATTTATTGAAATAAATAATGGAAACACAATGTACAAAAACCTATGAGATATAGCAAAAGCAGTACTCAGAGGAAAGTTTATAGCTATCAGTGCCTACATCAAAAAAGAGGAAGGCATTCAGGCCAGGTGTGGTGGCTCACACCTGTAATCCCAGCACTTTGGGAGGCCGAGGTGGACAGATTACCTTAGGTCAAGAGTTCAAGACCAGCCTGGCCAATATGGTGAAACCCCGTCTCTACTAAAAAATAAAAAATTAGCCAGACATGGTGGCAGGCACCTGAAATCCCAGCTACTCAGAAGGATGAGGCAGGAGAATTGCTTGAACCTGGGAGGCAGAGGTTGCAGTGAGCCGAGTTCATTCCACTTTACTCCAGCATGGGTGACAGAGTGAGACTCCGTCTCAAAACAAAAAAAAAAAAATAGAGAAAGAGGAAAGCCTTCAATTAAACATCTAAAGATGCATCTTAAAGAACTAGAAAAGCCACAATCTGCCTCCGGGTTCAAGCGATTCTTATGCATCAGCACTGAGTAGCTGGGACTACAGGCAGGCGTCACCACGCCCAGCTAATTTTTGTATTTTTTTAGTAGAGACAGGGTTTCGCCAGGTTGGCCAGGCTGGTCTTGAAATTCTGGCCTCAGGTGATCCGCCTGCCTCGGCCTCCCAAACTGATGGGATTACAGGCATGAGCCACTGCTCCCAGCCAAAAAAAAATGTCTTTAAAGCAGTCTTTAAGACTCATTCTTCTAGACGGGCGTGGTGGTTCATGCCTGTAATCCCAGCACTTTGGGAGGCCGAGGTGGGTGGATCACCTTAGGTCAGGAGTTCGAGACCAGCTTGATCAACATGGAGAAACCCCATCTCTACTAAAAATACAAAATTAGCCTGGTGTGGTGGCGCATGCCTGTAATCCCAGCTACTCGGGAGGCTGAGGCAGGAGAATAGCTTGAACCTGGGAGGCGGAGGTTGCAGTGAGCCGAGATTGCACCATTGCACTCCAGCCTGGGCAACAAGAGCGAAACTCCGTCTCAAAAAACAAAAAAACAAACAAACAAAAAAAATCCTGATTCTTCCTTTCTACTCTCAGAGAGCCTTCCTGCAGCTCTGAAAGCTATGTTCTTTCATAGCGCCCTTGATTTCAACTCCTCTACAACAGCCCTTGTATTTTCAACATGTTCAGGTTTATCTGGTTCTTGAAGAGCTTCCTAAATATACAATTAAGGGATGAATCCATCAAGGAAAATATCAAAAAGTTTGTAAACTCCTAAACATAAAAAAGCAAACTTAAAAGATTTTAAAACCTGATTAAGTATTTGCCACAAAAGAAAAACGTTATTACCTTTAACTAAATATAGGAATCATATAAATGTAATGAAACCAGCAAGCTTCCAATACAATATGGTCAATGAACGTAAATAGACAACTCACAAAAGAAGATATATAACTTGTAAAAAACATAAGCAACATATTTCCACCTTTAATTAATAAAATCCAAAATTATGAAATACATTTTCATCAAGTTAACAAAGTTTTTTTAAAAAATAATAATACTCAAAACCAATGAGGGGCTGGGCATGGTCTCTCATACCTATAATCCCAGTGCTTTGGGAGGCTGAGGAGGGAGGATCACTTGAGACCAGGGATTTGAGAAGAGCCTGGGCAATATAGTGAGACTCCCATCTCTACAAAAAATTTAAAAACTATCTGAGCATGGTTGTGTGCACCCGTCGTCCCAGCTACTCAGGAGGCTGAAGTGAAAGGATCACTTGAGGCCAAGAGTCCAAGGCTGCAGTGAGCTATGGTCATGCCAGTGCACCCTAGCCTGGGCAAAAGAGTGAGACCTTGTTTCTAAATAACAATAACAACAACAACCAAAAAAACTATTGAATCCACTTCTAAGGATGTATTCATAAGGATGCTCATTGTAGCATTATCTATAAAAGCAAAAAGAAAACACCTAACTTTCAACAATAGAAAAATAGCTATAAGTTATGGTACCTCACTATAATCAATTAATATGCAGCCAACTTAAAATGAGGTTGATAAATATCTTAAACAACCAAAGAATTCTCTCAGAAAAGCAGAATATGGAATATTACACTATGGTTTTAGTTACTCAAGTATACCACACACACAGACATGCATCACTTAACAATGCACTATGTTCTGAGAAATGCATCATTAAGCAATTTTGTCATTGTGTGAACATAATAGAATGTACTTACACAAACCTAAATAGTATATCCTAGTACACACCTAGGCTATATGGTATAGCCTATTGTCCCTAGGCTACAAATCTGTACAGCATGTTACTGTCCTGAATACTGTAGGCAATTGGAACACAATGGTATTTGTGTATCTAAACATAGCAAAGGCACAGTAAAAATGTGATACAAAAGATTTTTAAAACGGTTCACTTGTATAGGGCACTTACCATAAATGGAGCTTGCAGGCACGGAAATTGCTCTGGGAGAGTCAATGAATGAATGGTGAATGAATGTGAGGGCCAAAGATATTACTGTACACTACTGTAGACTTTGTAAACACTGTATACATAGGCTACATTAAATTTATAAAAATTATTTTCCTTTGCCTTTGAAGAAATAATTTTGATTGAAATGAAAATATATACTTTTTTCTTTCTCCAATAATAAAATTAACATACCATAACTTTTTTACTTCATACACTTTTTAGTTTTTTTTAACTTTTTCACTCTTTTGTAATAACACTTAGCTTTAAACACAAACACATTGTATAGCTATGCAAAAACATTTTCTTTATATCCTTATCCTATAAGCTTTTTCCTCTTTTTTAATTTGTTTTACTTTTTAAACACTTTTGTTAAAAATGAAGACATAGGCGGGGCGTGGTGGCTCACGCTTATGATCCCAGCACTTTGGGAGGCCAAGGCGGGCGGATCACAAGATCAGGAGTTCGAGACCAGCCTGGCCAACACAGTGAAACCTTGTCTCTACTAAAAATACAAAAATTAGCTGGGCGTAGTGGTGGGCACCTGTAATCCCAGCTACTCAGGAGGCTGAGGCAGGAGAATCGCTTGAACCTGGGAGGCGGAGGTTGCAGTGAGCCAAGATCGTGCCACTGCACTCCAGCCTGGGCAACAGAGCTAGACTCCATCTCAAAAAAAAAAAAAATGAAGACATAAACACATTCATTAACCTAGGCCTACAGAGGGTCGGGACCATCAATATCACTGTCTTCCTCCATATTTTGTCCTACTAGAAGGTCTTCGAGGGCAATAACACGCGTGGAGCTGTCATCTACTATGACAACAATGCCTTCTTCCTGAATATTTCCTAAAGGACCTGCCTGTGGCTATTTTACAGTTAACATTTTGTATAAGTAGGAGTAAACTATAATGATAAAAAGTACAATATAGTAAATACATAAACCAGTAACATAGTCATTTATCATTATCAAGTATTATGTTCTGTACTTAATTGTATTGCTATACTTTTTAAAAATTTTTTTGTGTTTATTTATTTATATATTTATTGAGATGGAGTCTCACTCTGTTGCTCAGGCTGGAGTGCAGTGGCACGATCTCAGCTCACTGCCACCTCTGCCTCCTGGGTTCAAGTGATTCTCCTGCCTCAGCCTCCTAAGTAGCTGGGATTACAGGCGCCCACCACCATGCTCCAGCCCACACGGTTGTGGGATTTGTCCTTTCAAGAAAAAGTCATAGGATTTGATGATTCGTTATCACTGGTTCTGATTAAGAAAGTACCTTCTGTAGAGGAGTATGAGCAGAAGGCATGTTGCTGGGCCTAAGGGGTAAACAAGAGGGTAGAGGGAACTGCAGGCCTCAAGTAAAGACCAGGCTTTCAAGAAGTTTGGCAGACAAAAGGGAAGATAGGGTCATGGCTTGAGAAGGAAGCACAGAAGGCATATTTTGTGTTTGTTTTTAGGATAGGAGAGGCTTTGAGGCCTTAAAAAGATGCACTGATAGCTATGTATGCACTCTTATGAAGGGTAACATAAAGTAATGTCCAAGAGCACAGGCTCTGGGGCCATGAGTACCTGGGTTCAAATTCTGGTTTTGCCAGTTACCATAGGCAAGTCATTTATCCTCTCTGTGCCTCAGTTTTTTAATCAGTAAAATGGGAAGCATTACAATGCCTACCTCAGAATTGTTGCATGTAATAAATGGGATAATATTTGTAAAACATTTAGAACAGTAACACGAAGTAAGTGTTCAATACGTGGCATTATTTAAGCAAAAATCACATGCAGGATATGATTGGATTTGGTTTCAATTTTGGTAAACTTTTTTTCCTTATTGTAAAAGTGATATATATGCCTTTAAAAAAAAAAAGTAGCTTTAAGGGGACCTCTACAAGACTTGGGTCACAGAGCAGACCAGCATCAACGCCATAGCTCCAATAGAGCCTTCAGTCGTGGTGCCTAGGAGCAGTACGATTGCTCCACCCCACTTGCCTAATGGGGCTCGGCTCCAGCTCCCAGCCCAGTATTCCTGCTTTTGTCTGAACTCGGTGAGCCAGCCACTCCACCCACCACTACCACTACCATCAAAGCAAGCAATGCTTGCTAGAGCTTCTAGCCTAGCAGTCCCACTTTAATGTGATCTCAGCTGGATGTGGCAGCTTCCTGTTGTCCCAGAAACACCCAGATGGCAGAGCATGCAACCCTACCCACCCCTGCCACTGACAGCCAGGTGGACAAAACTTGCTAGAGCTTCTGTCCCAGCAGTCCCACTGCTGCATGAACTCAGCTGAAGGGCGCAGTTCCTGTTGCCCCAGGAAAATGGCAGAGCACATGACCCCACCTGCCCTCACCACTGATAGCCAGGTGGGCAACACCAACTAGAGCTTCCCTCCCAGAAGTCCTGCTTCTTTGTGAACTCAGATGGAGGGCACAGCCTCCTGTTGTCTCAGGAAACAACCAGATGGCAGAGCGTACAACCCTACCTGTCCCCACCACCAGTAGCCAGGCAAGCCACACCTGCTAGAACTTCTGACCCAGAAGTCCTGTTTCTGCCTGAATTTGCTGAGGGGCACAGCTTCTTATTGTCCTGGAAAACACCTGGATGGCAGAGCGAGTAACTCCACCCACCCCCACTTCTCACAGCCAGATGGGCCATGCCCACTAGAGCTTCCAACCAAGAGGTCCTACTTCCACTCAAATTCTGCAGGCACACACAACCCTGTGTTTCTCCAGGAAGCACACAGGCAGCAGACTGGGGCCAACCTGGCAAGAGTACGGCTTTTCTGCCAATTGCTGCCCCTGCCTGAGGGAGACTTATGGACCAGAACACCCAACAAAAGAAATGCAGGCAAGAAGACAATAAGCTGTGGGGGCACTTCCAAGATGCAAGAGCAAACTAGAATTGAAGCCAGTCAACTGAACCACCTTATACCATAATTAAACCCCCAAGGGCATCAAAGAAGAAAAAAGCAACAACAACAAAAAAAATCATCCAAAGGACAGCAGCTTCAAAGATTGAAGGAGGCCGGGCACAGTGACTCACACCTGTAATCCCAACACTTTGGGAGGCCAAGGCAGGTGGATCACCTGAGGTCAGGAGTTCGAGACCAGCCTGGCCAACATGGTGAAACCCCGTCTCTACTAAAAATATAAAAACTAGCTGGGCATGGTGGTGGGTGCCTGTAATCCTAGCTACTTGGGAGGCTGAGGCAGGAGAATTGCTTGAACCCAGGAGACAGAGGTTGCAGTGAGCCAACACGGTGCCACTGCACTCCAACCTCAGAACACAGTGAGCCTCCATCTCAAAAAAAAAAAAAAATTGAAGGAACATCTGCCCACAAAAATGAGAAAGAACCAGGGCAAGAATTCAGGCAACTCAAAATGCCAGAGTATCTTCTTCTTGCCTCCAAACAACCAAACCAGTTCCCCAGCAATAGTTCTTAACTAGTCTGAAATGGCTGAAATGTCAGAAATAGAATTCAGAATATGGATAGAAACAAAGATCATCAACATACAGGAGACAGTCAAAACCCAGTCTGAGAAATCTGGGGATTACAGTAAAACAATACAGGAGGTAATAGACCAATGGCCTCTATAAGAAAGAAACAAACTGATCTGATTGATAGAGCTGAAAAGAACACTAGAAGAATTGTATAATGCAATCACAAATATTAACCACAGAGTTGACCAAGCTGAGGAAAGAATCTCAGAACTTGAAGACCGGCTCTCTGAAATAACTCAGTCAGATAAAAATAAAGAACAAACAATAAAGAAGAATGAACAAAACCTCAAAGAAATATGGGATTCTGTAAAGAGACCAAATCTATGACTCAATAGTGTCCCCAAAAGAGAGGGAGAGAAACCAAGCAACTTGGAAAACATATTTTAGGATATCACCCATGAAAATTTTGCCAACCTCACTAGAGAGGCTGACATTCAAATTTGGGAAATGCAGAGAACTCCTGTAAAATTCTACACAAGAAGACCATCCCCAAGACAGAGTCATCAAATTTTCCAAGGTTGAAATGAAAGAAAAAAATGTTAAATGCAGCTAGAGATAAGGGGCAGGTCATCTACAAAGGGAACCCCATCAGGCTAACAGCAGACCTGTCATTAAAAACCCTACAAACCAGAAGAGATTGGGGGTCTATATTCAGCATTCATAAAGAAAAGAAATTCCAACCAACAATTTCATATTCAGTTAAATTAAGCTTCATAAGCAAAGGAGAAATAAGATCCTTTACAGACAAGCAAATGCTAAGGGAATTCATTACCACCAGACCTGCTTTATAACACGTCCTGAAGGGAGTGTTAAATATGGAAAGACCATTACCAGCCACTACAAAAACACCCTTTAGTACATAGACCAGCAACACCTCAAAGCAGCCAGACAAACAAGTCTGCATAATAACCAGCTAACAACACAATGACAAGATCAAATCCACACACATATCAATACTAACCTTGAATGTAAATGGGCTAAATGCCCCAATTAAAAGGCACAGAGTCGCAAATTGGATAAAGAAGTAAAACCCAATGGTATGCTGTCTTCAAGAGACCCATCTCGCATGCAATGACACACATAGGCTCAAAGAAAAAAAAATGGAGAAAAATTTACCAAACAAATGGAAAACATGAAAGGCAGGGATTGTTATTCTAATTTCAGACAAAACAGACTTTAAACCAACAAAGATAAAAAAAGACAAAGAAAGGCATTATATAATGGTAAATGGCTCAATTCAACAAGATGACCTAACTATCCTAAATATATATGCACCCAACACAGGAGTACCCAGATTCATAAAGCAAGTTCATAGAGACCCATGAAGAGACTTAGATAACCACACTGTAATAGTGGTAAATTTTACATACCACTGATAGTATTAGACATATCGCCAAGGCAGAAAACTACCAAAGATATCTGGGACCTGAACGAACACTTGACCAAATGGACCTAACATACATCTATAGAACTCTCCACCCCAAAACAGCAAAATATACTTTCTTCTCATCTGCATGTGGCATGTACTCTAAAATCGATCACACAATTAGGCATAAAACAATCCTCAGCAAATTTTTCAAAAACCAAAATTATGCCAACCATGCTCTCAGACCACAGTGCAATAAAAATAGAAACCAATGCTGGCCGGGCATGGTGGATCACACCTGTAATCCCAGCACTTTAGGAGGCCCAGTCAGATGGATCACTTGAGGCCAGGAGTTTGAGACCAGCCTGGTCAACATAGTGAAACCCTATCTCTACTAAAAACACAAAAAATTAGGTGGGCATGGTGGCACATGCCTGTAATGCCAGCTACTCAGGAGGCTGAGGTAAAAAGAGTCACTTGAACCTGAGAGGCGGAGGTTGCAGTGAGCTGACATCATGCCACTGCACTTCAGCCTGAGTGACAGAGCTAGACTCTGTCTCCAAGAAATAATAATAAGAAAAAGAAACCAATGTTAAGATAATCATTCAAAACCATACAATTACATGGCAATTAAACAACCTGATCCTGAATGACTTTTGGGTAAATAGTGAAATTAAGGCAGAAATCAAGAAATTATTTGAAACCAGTGAGAACAAAGCTACATTATACCAGAATCTCTGGGATGCTGCTAAAGCAGTGCTACGAGGTAAGTTCAAGGCAATGAATGACCATGTCAAAAAGTAAAAAAGATCTCAAATTAACAACCTAACATCACAATTAAAGGAACAAGAGAAACAAGAGCAAATCAACCTTAAGGCTAGCAGAAAACAAGACATAACAAAAATGTGAGCTGAACTGAAGTAAATTGAGACAGAAAAAAACATACAAAAAAATGGACCCAGGAGCTGGTTCTTTGAAAGAACAAATAAGATAGATAGACCACTAGCTAAAGTAATAAAGAAAAAAGATATATAGAAGATCCAAAAAACACAATCAGTAATGATGAAGGAGATATTACCAGTGACCTCACAGAAGAAACTATTATGAACATCTATATGCACACCATCTAGAAAACCCATAAGAAATTGATAAATTCCTAGAAACATACAACCTCTTCAGATTGAACCAGGAAGAGATTGAATTCTTGAACAGAGCAATAATGAGTTCTGAAATTGATTTAGTAATGAAAAGCCTACCAACCAGAAAAAGCCCAGGGCCAGATAGATTCACAGCTGAATTCTACCAGATGTATAAGGAAGAACTGATACAATTCCTACTGAAACTATTCCAAAAAATGGACACGGAGTGTATTAGGCCATTCTCGCATTGCTATAAAGAAGTATTGGAGACTGAGTAATTTATAAAGAAAAATGTTTAGTTGGCTCATGGTTCTGCAAGATGTACAGGAAACATAGTGGCATCTGCTTCTGAGGAGGCCTCAGGAAGCTTCCAATCATGGCAGAAGGGGAACAGGGAGCAGGCATGTCACATGGTGAAAGCAGGAGGAAGAGAGAGAGGGAAAAGGGGGCACACACTTTTAAATGACCAGATCTCATGAGAACTCACTCACTACAATGAGGACAACACCAAGAGGATGGTGCTAAACCATTCATGAGAAATTCACCCCAATGATCCAGTTACCTCTCACCAGGCCCCATCTCCAACATTGGGGATTACCTTTCAACATGATATTTGGGCAGGGATACACCTCTAAGATATATCAACTAGGGACTCCCTAACTCATTATGTGAGGCCAGCATCATCCTGATATGAAAACCTGGCAGAGACACAACAAAAAAAGAAAACTTCAGGCCAATATCCTTGATAAACATAGATGCAAAAATACTTGACAAAATACTAGCAAACTGAATCCAGTAGCACATTAAAAAGCTAATCTACCACAAGGGTCAGGTGCAGTGGCTCACGCCTGTAATCCCAGCACTTTGGGAAGCTGAGGCGGGTGGATCACTTGAGGTTAGGAGTTCGAGACCAGCCTGGCCAAAATGGTGAAACCCTGTCTCTACTAAAAATACAAAATAAGCTGGGCATGGTGGCACGTGCCTGTATTGACAGCTATTCAGGAGGCTGAGGCAGGAGAACTATTTGAACCCAAGAGGTGGAGGATGCAGTGAGCCAAGGTCTCGCCGCTGCATTCCAGCCTGGGCGACAAAGTGACCCTCTGTCCAAAAAAAAAGCAAAAAAATGCTAATCTACCATGATCAAGTAGGCTTTATCCCTGGGATGCAAGGTTGTTTCAACATACGCACACTGATAAATGTGATACATCACATAAACAGAACAAAAAAAAATACATGATCACCTCAATAGATGCAGAAAAGACTTTCAATAAAATTCAACATTACTTCATGTTAAAAACCCTCAACAAACTAGGCATTGAAGGAGCATACCTCAAAACAAGAGCCATCTATGAAAAGCCCACAGCCAACATCATACTGAATGGGCAAAGGCTGGAAGAATTCCCCTAGAAAACCAGCATAAGACAAGGATGCCCTCTCTCACCACTCCTATTCAATATAGTACTGGAAGTTCTCATCAGAGCAATCAGGCAACAGAAAGAAATAAAACGCATCCAAATAGGAAGAGAGGAAGTCAAACTATTCCTGTTTGCAGACAATGTAATTCTATACCTAGAAAACACCACAGTCTCTTCCCAAAAGCTCCTTGATCTGATAAACAACTTCAACAAAGTTTCACGATACAAAATCAATGTACAAAAATCAGTAGCATTCCTACACCCTAACAATATTCAATCTGAGAGCCAAATCAAGAATGCAATCCCACTCAGAATAGTCACAAAAAAGAATAAAATACCTAGGAATACAGCTAACCAGGGAGGTGAAACATCTCTACAATGAGAACTCCAAAAGACTGCTCAAAGAAATCAGAGATGACACAAACAAATGGAAAAACTTTCCATGCTCATGGATAGGAAGAATCAATATTATTAAAATGGCCATACTGCACAAAGCAATTTATACCTTCAATCCTATTCCTATCAAACTACCAATGAAATTCTTCACAGAATTAGAAAAAACTATTTTAAAATTCATATGGAACAAAAAAGAACCCAAATAGCCAAGGCAATCTCAAGCTAAAAGAACAAAGCTGGAGGTATTACATTACCTGACTTCAAACTATACTACAGGGCTACAGTAACCAAAACAGCATGGTACTGGTACAAAACAGGCACATAGACCAATGGAACAGAATAGAGAGCCTAGGAGTAATGTTGCACACCCACAACCATCTGATCTTCAAGAAAGCTGACAAAAACAAGCAATGGGGAAAAGGCTCCTTACTCAATAAATGGTGGTGGGATAACTGGCTAGCCATATGCAGAAGATTGAAACTGGACCCCTTCCTTACACGATATACAAAAATCAACTCAAGATGGATTAAATACTTAAATATAAAACCTAAAATCATAAAAACCCTGGAAGATAACATATGAAATACCACTCTGGACATAGGACCTGGCAAAAATTTCATGAAGAAGATGCCAAACGCAAGTGCAACAAAAACAAAAATTGATAAAAGGGTCCTAATTAAACTAAAGAGCTTCTGCATAGCAAGAAAAGGTAAGTTGTTTCCTTAGAAGAAACTATCAACAGAGTAAACAGATAACCTACAGGATAAGAGAAAATATTTGCAAACTATACATCTAACAAAGGTCTAATGTCCAGAATCTATAAAGAACGTAAACAAATTTAGAAGCAAAAAACAACCCCATTAAAAAGTGGGCAAAGGACAAGAACAGACACTTTTCAAAAGAAGACCTATATGTGGCCAGCAAGCATATGGAAAAAAAGGCTGAACATCACTAATTATTAGAGAAATGCAAATCAAAACCACAAGGATATACCATCTCACATCTGTCAGAATGCCTATTATTAAAAAGTCAAAAAGACCAGGTGTGGTGGCTCACTCCTGTAATCTCAGCACTTTGGGAAGCCAAGGTGGAAGGACCCCTTGAGCCCAGGAGTTGGAGACCAGCCTGGGCAACATGGCAAGACCCCATCTCTACAAAAAATACAAAAAATAAATTAGCTGGGCATGGTGGCACATTCCTGTAGTCCCAGCTACTCGAGAGGCTGAGGTCAGAGGATCACATGAGCCCAGGAGGTTGAGGCTGCAGTGAGCCATGATTGTGCCACTGCACTCTGGCCTGGGCAACAGTGTGAGACTCTGTCTCAAAAGAAAAAATTTCAAAAAATAATAGTTGCTGGCAAGGTTGTGGAGAAAAGAGAACGCTTATACACTGCTGGTGGGAATGTAAATTCATTCGGCCATCAGGGAAAGCAGTTTAGAAATTTCTCAAATAACTTAAAATGGAATTAACCATTCAACCCAGCAATCCTACAATTGGGTATACACTCAAAGGAATATAAATTGTTCTATCAGAATGATACAGGTATGTGTATGTTCATTGCACTATTCACAATAGCAAAGATGGAGCCAACTTAAATGCCATTGTTGGTAGACAGGATTTTAAAAATGTAGTATGTATACACAATGGAATACTATGCAGCCACAAAAAAAGAATGAGATCATGTCCTTTGCTGCAACATGGATGGAGCTTGAGGCTAATATCCTAAGCAAACTAACACAGGAACAGAAAACCAAATACCACATGTTCTCACTTGTAAGTGGGAGCTAAACTTTGAGTACATATGGACATAAAGAAGGAAACAATAGCCACTGGGGCCTATTTGAGAGTGGAGGGTGAGAGGACGGTGAGAATCGAAACACTACCTATTGGGTACTATGCTTATTACCTAGGTAATAAAATAATCTGTACAACAAATCCCCATGACATGCAATTTACCTATACAATAAACCTGTACGTGCACCCCAGAACCTAAAATAAAATTTAAAAATAATATATAAATAGAGTTGAACTTAAAAAAATTGAACTTGATAGACTTAGACTGAGTACCATAATCATGGAATTTAGTCAATTTAGTGTTTGGGTGGTCTCTATAAGGGCATATCAACATGAGGTGGAATGAAATCAAGGCATAAGAATCACTTCTGTCTGATGTGGTCAGTTGTCCCATACATAATTGTTAGACTTTGTTTGAACTTTCTGTCTCAAGTTCCCAGAGAGTTATGAGGGAGGCCAAAAAGTACCATATTTAAATTAAGAATCTAGGAAGAAGCTCTTGATGTGATGCTCAGGATACTGACACTGCAACTTCTGGTTGTTTGTCTTGTTTTGTTTTCATTTCTCCTAGTACTTTGAATTATTCCATTTTTAATATATCAATATTTCATCCATCAGATTTTATTTTGATGCAAATTATTAGGTAGAAATTCAATTTTTATTTTTCTTTCTTCATAGAAATTTCTTATTAACTTAAAATGACATATTCAAAATACACCAAATTCCTGTATGTGCTTGTGTCTATTTTAAAATTTTTTATTGCATTTAATTGATCCCTCTATTCATACACTAATATAATACTTGTAAATTACTGAGCCCTCAGAATTTTTTTTTTTTTTGAGAGGGAGTCTCACTCTGTCACCCAGGCTGGAGTGCAGTGGTGTGATCTCAGCTCACTGCAAGCTCCACCACCTGGGTTCACACCATTCTCCTCCCTCAGCCTCCCGAGTAGCTGGGACTACAGGCGCCCGCCACCACGCCTGGCTAATTTTTTTGGGTTTTTTTGTTTGTTTGTTTGTTTTTTTTAGTAGAGACGGGGTTTCACTGTGTTAGCCAGGATGGTCTGGATCTCCTGACCTCATGATCCGCCTGCCTTGGCCTCCCAAAGTGCTGGGATTGCAGGCGTGAGCCACCGTGCCGGCCCAGAATTTTAATGTCTATAACAGTTAGTTACCTCTCATTGCTATTATTTCTAAAGGTTGTCTGGATGCCTTTTTAATGTTTACATTTTTTCACATGACATGTAGAATCAATGTATCTTATCCCAAATAAAATCCCATTGGTATCTGGGGAGAAGAATTCTAGAAAATAAAGATAAGCAAAAAGAGGAAAACAAAAAACACTGTATCTTCACTTCTTATCATCTTCAACATCCTGGCATATATCTTTGCAGACTTTTTTCTACTTATCTAATAACATTTTCGTGTGTGTGTGTGTGTGTGTGTGTGTGTACAGCAGGGAGGCTAGACAAGTACTTTTGCTAAGCTTTTGAGCTTTGTCTCTTGTGGTAGCTAGAGTTAATTGCCCCAATACACATGCTTTCCTGATTTTCCTTGACCCTACACCACTAGAGATCAGATACACCTTCCCTGTAGCAGCAACTAGATATAGGGACCCAAACTCATGAGAGACCTAGGCTCTCCATCTGTCCATAAGAAAGCTGAGACATCCCTGAGGTTCTGGTTCTATGAACTCCCACTTTCTGGTTCCTGTGTAGAATGCAGATACCTTTTCTCTGACTGCCTTACATCTACTCTCCCCTTGCTCCTTGAAGGGTGGTGCCTGGGCCAACAGCATCAACATCACCTGGGAACTTTTAGAACTGCACATTCTTGGGCCTTACACCAGACCTACTAAATCAGAATCTAAAGTTTAATACGCTTCTCACGTGACTCCTCCATACATTAATTTTTGAGAAACACTGGACTAGGTGATCTCTAAGGGCCTTTTGTATTCAAAAATGAAATTTTCTCTAAATGTTCTTGAACTCTAGAAATTTCAATAACTTTTCCATCAAAAGTTTTACTTTGCTTCAGGCCATTCCATTTTATGTAACACATTGAGATTTGTAGGTGAATAGGCCCTATGCCTTCCATGCAATTCCAGTGCACTCTGTTCAAACTTCAAACATTTTTATACCCAAACTCAGCAGCCAGAGGATGAGGCCAGGGAAAATACTGAGTATCTCTGGTCCTAAGTGATAGGGGAATCCACTTTGAGTAGACAATGTCAAACAATTTCTTCTCAGAAGAATGTGGGCCATGCAATCAGGGAACAAGTTCCCACCAGCAGGCACAAACGGACAGCTTCTGTAGGATATTTCTACTTGTGGGTTCCATACATCACCCTAAGTCAGTGATGAGAAACTTCTATCAAGGATCACTCACCCACTGACATAAATTATAGTTAGTAAATGAAGGGGCTCTTGAGTATAATGCTTTTTTTCATTGCAATAAGCTGCATTACTTATTTATTTTTAAAAACCATGAACATTAAATGTAAGACTTTATTCCATGAAGATAATAGGTAATTACAAGGTGTACTTCAGTTCTTTGTTATGACCAATTAAGAAATAGGGACAGAAGTAAGGAAGAGAGAAGGGGAAGAAGAAAGACAAAGAGCCCACGCAAAAAAGACAGAAACAGGCATACATATATATACAAGGACACAGAATCTGACTCTGATGATATTGATGTTGCCATAATGTTCTCATGTAGGATATGACTGGTAAGCCATTCAGTCACAAATTTATCAAACATTTATACCATACTTTTTCTGTGTCAGATGCCGAAGATATTAAAGTGAGCAAAAAAAGGGCTCTTGCACTTAAGGAGTTTACATATCTAACAGGGGAGCAAGACATTAATCAAGTAATCACACAAATAACCATTTATATTAGTTTCCTATTGCTGCTGTAACAAATCACCACTAACATAGTGGCTTAAAACAATGCCCATTTACTGTCTTACCATTCTGTAGGGTAGAGTTATGACATGGACAGAGCTAAAGTCAAGATGTCAGCAGAACTGTGTTCCTTTTTGGAGGCTCTAGATGAGGATTTTTTTCCTTGCCCTTTCCAGCTTCTAGAGGCCACTCACATTCCTTGCCCATGGTCCTCTTCCTCTTCAAAACCAACAACGTTGAAACTCTCTGAGCCTTTCTTTCCTAATCACATCTTCCTGTTACTCTCCTACCTCCCTGATACGGTGTGAATTTGAGTCCCTGCCCAAATCTCATGTCCAGTTGTAATCCCCAATGTTGGAGGAGGGGCCTGGTGGGAGGGGATTAGATGGTCGGGGTGAATTTTCCCCTTGCTGTTCTCATGATAGTGAGTTCTCAGGATATCTGGTTGTTTAAAAGTGTGTAGCACCGTCCCCACCCCTTAACTCTCTTCCTCCTCCTCCTCCAGTCCATGTTAACATGTGCCTGCTTCCCTTTTGCCTTCCACTGTGATTGAAAGTTTCCTGAGGTCTCCCCAGCCATGCTTCCTGTACAGCATGCTGATCTGTGAGCCAATTAAACCTCTTTTCTTTATAAATTTTCTTTATGAATTATACTATATTATAAAGAAAAACCCAGTTTCAGGTTTTTCTTTACAGCAGTGGGAGAACGGACTAATACACTCCCTTTCCCACTTTTAAGGATCCTTGTGATCACATTGGACCCATGTGGATAATCCAGGAGAATCTCTCCCATTGCAAGTTCAGTTAATTAGCAACTTTAATTATCATTTGCCATATAAGGTAACATATTCACAGGTGCTGGGTATTAGGACTTAGACATCTTTGGGGGACTATTATTCTGCCTACCACATCATTTAAATGCATTACAGAAACCATTGGCTTAAATGGGACTATAATCTTTGTGCACAAGTGTAGAGCATGGGATTTTCTGGAACTATCCTATTCTGAGTTATGTTCTTTGCTGCCTACTTGTGTTTGTATTTGCTGTTTCCTCTGCCTGAGATGCCCTCCTCCTTAACCTCTACATGTCCATATTCTAGTTATATTTTAAGGCCTTGCTCAAATGTTGCCTAAATTTTATGAGGTGGAACAATGAACAATAAACTTAGTTCAGAATACTTCAACGTTTAGGGTTCTCAATTGGTGACTAATTGAATTTGTGTGGAAGCCACTGCATTAAAAATGAGTTTTACTATATTAAAACATATTTTAAAGTATTCAGACTGGGGTTTTCAGACACTTCTGTTTGGATCACAGAACAAAATGGAAGAAAAAAGCAGAACCCTCTAGCACTACTGAAGAGAGACAGAAGGAAGTACCTTGAAAACATCAAGAAGGGAATGTAATAGTCTGTTCTCACACTGCTATAAAGGCCATAAATAAATACCTGAGTCTGGGTAATTTAAAAAGAAAAGAGTTTTAATTGGCTTACAGTTCTGCAAGCTCAGGATGCTTCCAATCATGGCAGAAGGCAAAGAGGGAGCAGGTGTCTCACATGGCAGGAGCAGGAGCAGGAGCAAGAGAAGGTGGGGAGGTGCTACACACTTTTAAATGACCAGATCTCATGAGAACTCACTATCATGAGAACAGCACAAAGGGGATGGTGCTAAACTATTCATGAGAAATCCACAGGCAGCAGGGCCAAGATGGCCAACTAGAAACAGAGGCGATCAGAAGCGCTCATCGAAAAGAACCATAATTAGCGTGTGAATCCTTCACAGGTAACCAAGGTATCCAGGTTCTCTCATCGGAACTGACTAGGCAGATGATGTGATTCATGGAGAGAAAGGAAGAGCAGTGTGGTGCAGCGGTCCACCTGAGAGCCACACGGGGCAGGGGAGCCCCCACCCCCCAGCCAAGGGAGGTGGTGAGTGCGCTACCCAGGCGGGGAAACCGTGCTTTTTCCATGGAACTGTGGAACCCATGGATCAGAAGATCCCATTCGTGAACCCACGCCACTGGGGCCCAGAGTCCCAACCCCTGAGCCACGCAGATTCTCAACAGCCTCTCAGCTGGAATCTGCTTAAGCCTGCAGAGCTCCCAGGGGGAGGGGCGACAAGCACCACAGCTGCGACTGCCTGCTGTGTAAGCCATTTGAGCTCCTTGTGGGAGGGGCAGCAGCCAGCACTGCGACTCATAACTGCCTAACACGCTAAGCTCCCTGGGTGGGGGAAGGGAGGCTTCCATCTCTATAGCTCCAGGCCACGCTTTTCCCCTGCTGGAGCCAGGGAGGCTGGATGGCTTGGTCCCAAGAGGTTTCCCCCATAGCCCAACACACTGGCAGTGGCAGACTGCGGCCAGAGCGCCTCTTCAGTCCTGACCCTGGGCCATCCTTCCTCACTGGGTGGGACTTCCCTGCAGGAACTCCAACAACTCCAGCCAGAGGCTCAGGGACAGAACCTGGATCTCCCTGGGCCTGAGCCCCTAGTGGGAGGGGTGGCCGCAGTCTCTGTAGACCAGCAGACTTAGCCTTTCCTCCTGGTAGTTCTGAGGAATCCAGCCAGCCCAGATGAGTGGGTTTACCCTCATCAAAGCATGCCCCCTCCACCGAGGAACAGTCAAAGTGCTTCGTTAAATTGGTCCTGTTCCCTGAGCCACCCAACTGGGTTAGACCGTCCAACAGGGTTTGTCAGATACTCTATACAGGAGCGATCCTACTGGCATCAGGTTGGTTCCCCTGAAGGTTAGAGGTCCCAGAAGAAGAAGGAGGCACCCATCTTTACTGTTCTCCAGCCTCCTTGAGAGACATCTCCAGGCATGGGAGCAAACCAGATGAATAGGACGTGAACCCAAAGCAAGCCATAGCAGCCCTACAAAAGAGGTATCTGACCATCAAAAGAAAAACAAACAGAAAGCAACAACAACAGCATCATCAACAACAAAAAAAATCTCCACAAAAACCCCATCCAAGGGTCAACAGCCTCAGAGATCGAAACTAGACAAACTCATGAAGATGAGAAAGAATCAACAAAAAGATGCTGTAAACCCAAAAGGCCAGAGTGCCTCTTCTCCTCCAAATGATTGCGCCTCTCCAGGAAGGGTGCAGAACTGGATGGAGGAAGCGATGGATGAATTGACAGAAGTAGGCTTCAGAAGATGGGTAACAAAAACTCCGCTAAGCTAAGGAAGCATGTTCTAACCCAATGCAAAGAAGCTAAGAACCTTATTAAAAGGTTAGAGGAGCTGCTAAGTAGAATAACCAGTTTAGAGAGGAACATAAGTGAGCTGATGGAGCTGAAAAACACTGTACAAGAACTTTGTGAAGCATACACAAATATCAATAGCTAAATCGACCAAGTGGAAGAAAGGATATCAGAGTTTGAAGACAACTTTGCTGAAATAAGGCATGCAGACAAGATTAGAGAAAAAAAGAATAAAAAGGAATGAACAAAGCCTCCAAGAAATATGGGACTTCATAAAAAGACTGAACATAAAATTGATTGGAGTACCTGAAGGAGACGAGGAGAATGGAAACAAGCTGGAAAACACACTTCAAGATATTATCTAGGAGAACTTCCCCAACCTAGCAAGACAAGCCAACATTCAAATTCAGGAAATACAGAGAACACTACTGAGATATTCCATGAGAAGATCAACCCCAAGACACATAATCATTAGATTCTCCAAGGTCGAAATGAAGGAAAAAGTGTTAAGGGCAGCCAGAGAGAAAGGTCAGGTAACCTACAAAGGAAAGCCCATTAGACTAACAGCAAACCTCTCAGCATAAACTTTACAAGCCAGAAGAGAGTTGGGGCCAATATTCAACATTCTTAAAGAAAAGAATTTTCAAACCAGAATTTCATATCCAGCCAAACTAAGCTTCATAAGCAAAGGAGAAATAAATTCCTTTACAGACAAGCAAATGCTGAGGAATTTCATTACCACCACACCTGCCTTGTAAGAGCTTCTGAAAGAAGCACTAAATATGGAAATGAAAAAACTGGCAGGGCACAGTGGCTCACGCCTGTAATCCCAGCACTTTGGGAGGCCAAGGCAGGTGGATCACGAGGTCAGGAGATCGAGACCATCCTGGCTAACATGGTGAAACTCCATCTCTACTAAAAATACAAAAAAATTAGCTGGGCGTGGTGGCAGGTGCCTGTAGTCCCAGCTACTCGGGAGGCTGAGGCAGGAGAATGGCGTGAACCCGGGAGGTGGGGCTTGCAGTGAGCCGAGATTGCGCCACTGCACTCCAGCCTGGGTAACAGAGCGAGACTCCATCTCAAAAAAAAAAAAGAAAAAGAAAAACAGGTAACAGCCACTGCAAAAACACACCAAAATATAAAGACCAATGACATCATGAAAAACTCCATCAACTAGTGTGCAAAATAACCAGATAGCATCATGATGACAGGATCAAATTCTCATATAACAATACTAACCTTAAATGTAAATGGGCCAAATGCCCCAATTAAAAGACACAGACTGGCAAATTGGACAGAGTCAAGACCCATTGGTGTGCTGTATTCAGGAGACCCATCTCATGTGCAAAGACACACATAGGCTCAAAATAAAGGGATGGAGAAAAATTTACCAAGCAAATGGAAAGCAAAAAACAATAAGGATTGCCATCCTAGTCTCTGACAAAACAAACTTTAAACCAATAAAAATCAAAAAAGACAAGGGCTTACATACTGGTAAAGGGAACAATTCAACAAGAAGAGCTAACTATTCTGAATATATATGCACCCAATACAGGAGCACCCAGATTCGTAAAACAAGTTCTTAGAGATCTACAAAGAGACTTAGACTCCCATACAATAATAGTAGGAGACTTTAACACCCCACTGTCGATATTAGACATGTTGACAAGGCACAAAATTAACAAGGATATTCAGGACTTGAACTCAGCTCTGGATCAAGTAGACCTAATAGACAGCTACAGAATTCTCCACCACAAATCAACAGAATATGCATTTTTCTCACTGCCACATGGCACTTATTCTAAAATCAACAACATAATTGGAAGTAAAACACTCCTCAGCAAATGCAAAAGAACAGAAATCATAACAAACAGTCTCTCACACCACAGTACAATTAAATTAGAACTCAGGATTAAGAAACTCACTCAAAACCACACAATTACATGGAAATTGAACAGCCTGCTCCTGAATGACTCCTGGGTAAATAATGAAATTAAGGCAGAAATCAAAAAGTTCTTTGAAACAAATGAGAACCAAAAGACAATGTACCAGAACCTCTCGGACACACCTAAAGCAGAGTTAAGAGGGAAATTTATAGGACTAAATATCAGAAAGCTATATATTTTTTATATATATTTATAGGACTAAATATCAGAAAGCTATATATCAGAAAGCATATATCAGAAAGCTAGAAAGATCTCAACACACTAACATCACAAATAAAAGAGCTAGAGAGGCAAAAGCAAACTCATCCAAAAGCTAACAGAAGACAAGAAATAACTAAGATCAGAACAGAATAGAAGGAGACAGAGACATGAAAAACCCTCCAGAAAATCAATGAATCTGGGAGTTGGTTTTCTGAAAAAATTAACAAAATAAATAGGCTGCTAGCTAGACTAATAAGAAAAGAGAGAAGAATCAAATAGACACAATAAAAAATGATAAAGTGGATATCATCACTGACCCCAAAGAAATACACACTACCATCAGAGAACAATATAAACAGCTCTATGCAAATAAACTAGAAAATCTAGAAGAAATGGATAAATTCCTGGACACATACACCCTCCCAACACTAAACCAGGAAGAAGTCGAATCCCTGAATAGACCAATAACAAATTCTGAAATTGAGGCAGTAATTAATAGCCTAGCAACAAAAAAAGCCCAGGACCAGACAGATTCAGATCTGAATTCTACCACAGGTACAAAAAGGAGCTGGTACCATTACTTCTGAAACCATTCCAAACAATTGAAAAGGAGTCACTCCTCCCTAACTCATTTTATGAAGCCAGCATCATCCCGATACCAAAACCGGGCAGAGACTCAACCAAAAAGAAAACTTCAGGCCAGTATCCCTGATGAACATCAATGTGAAAATCCTAAATAAAATACTGGCAAATCAAATCCAGCAGCACATCAAAAAACTTATCTTCCACGATCAAGTTGGCTTTATCCCTGGGATGCAGGGGTTGTTCAACATATGCAAATCAATAAATGTGATCCCTCAGATAAACAGAACCAAAGACAAATACCACATGATTATCTCAATAGATGCAGAAAAGGCCTTTGATAAAATTCAACATCACTTCATGTTAAAAACTCTCAATAAACTAGGTGTTAATGGAACATATCTCAAAATAGTAAGAGCTTATTCATGACAAACCCACAGCCAATATCATATTGAATGGGCAAAAGCTGGAAGCATTCCCTTTGAAAACTGGTGCAAGACAAGGATGCCCTCTCTCGCCACTCCTATTCAACATAGTATTGGAAGTTCTGACCAGGGCAATCAGGCATGAGAAAGAAATAAAGTGTATTCACATAGGAAGAGAGGAAGTCAAATTGTCTCTGTTTGTAGATGACATGATTGTATATTTAGAAAACCCCATCATCTCAGCCCAATAACTCCTTAAGCTGATAAGCAACTTCAGCAGTCTCAGGTTACAAAATCAATGTGCACAAATCACAAGCAGTCCTTTACACAAATAATTGACAAGCAGAGAGCCAAATCATGAATGACTTCCCATTCACAATTGCTACAAAGAGAACAAAATACCTGGGAATACAGCTAACAAGGGATGTGAAGGACCTCTTCAAGGAGAACGACAAACCTGTGCTCAAGGAAATGAGAGAGGACACAAACAAATGGAAAAACATTCCATGCTCATGGAATGGAAGAATCAATATCGTGAAAATGGCTATACAGCCCAAATTAACTTATAGATTCAATGCTATTCCCATCAAACTACAATTGCCTCTTCACAGAATTAGAAAAAAACTACTTTAAATTTCATATGGAGTCAAAGAAGACCCAGGATAGAAAAGACAATCCTAAGCAAAAAGAACAAAGCTGGAGCTATCACACTACCTGACTTCAAACTATGCTACAAGACTACAGTAACCAAAACAGCATGGTACTGGTACCAAAACAGACATATAGACCAATGGAACATAACAGAGACCTCAGAAATAACACCGCACATCTATAACAGACTGATCTTTGACAAACCTGACAAAAACAAGCAATGGGGAAAGGATCTCCTATTCAATAAATGGTGCTGGTAAAACTAGCTAGCCATAGGCAGAAAACTGAAACTGGACCACTTCCTTACACCTTTTACAAAAATTAACTCAAGATGGATTAAAGACTTAAATGTAAAACCCAAAACCATAAAAACCCTAGAAGAAAACCTAGGCAATACCATTCAGGACATAGACATGAGTAAAGACTTCATAACAAAAACTCCAAAAGCAGTTGCAATAAAAGCCAAAATTGACAAGTGGGATCTAATTAAACTAAAGAGCTTCTGCACAGCAAAAGAAACTAGCATCAGAGTGAACAGGCAACTTACAGAGTGGGAGAAAATTTTTGCAATCTATCCATCTGACAAAGGTCTAATATCCAGAATTTCCAAGGAACTTAAATGAATTTACAAGAAGAAAACAACCATATCAAAAAGTGGGCAAAGGATTCGAACAGACACTTCTCAAAAGACATTTACGAGGCCAACAAACATATGAAAAGAAGTTCAACAACACTGATCATTAGACAAATGCAAATCAAAACCACAATGAGATACCATCTCCTACCAGTTAGAATGGCAGTTATTAAAAAGTCAAGAAACAATAGATGCTGGCAAGGCTGTGGAGAAATAGGAACACTTTTACACTGTTCGTGGGAATGTAAATTAGTTCAACCATTGTGGAAGACAGTATGGTGATTCCTCAAGGATCTAGAACCAGAAATACCATTTGACTCAGCAACCCCATTACTGGGTACATACCCAAAGGAATTAAATCATTCTACTATAAAGACACATGCACATGTATGTTTATTGCAGCACTATTTACAATAGCAAAGTCATGGAACCAACCCAAATGCTCATCAATGATAGAATGGATAAAGAAAATGTGGTACATATACACCATGGAATACTATGCAGCCATAAAAAGGAATGAGAGGATGTCCTTTGCAGGGACATAGATGAAGCTGAAAGCCATCATCCTCAGCAAACTAACACAGGAACAGGCAACCAAACACTGCATGTTGTCACTCATAAGTGGGAATTGAACAATGAGAACACATGGACACAAGGAGGGGAACAACACACACCAGGGCCTGTAGGGGTTGGGGGGTGAGGGGAGGGATCTTAGAGGACAGGTCAGTAGGTGCGGCAAACCACCATGGCACATGTATACCTATGTAACAAACCTGCACGTTCTGCACACTTATCTCAGAACTTAAAGATAAATAAATTAAAAAAAAAAAAGAAAAGAAATCCGCCCACATGATCCAATCACCTCTCACCAGGCCCCACCTCCAGCGCTGGGGATTACAATTCAACATGAGATTTGGTGGGGACACAGATCCAAATCATATCAGGGAGTATTCTGTTTTATTTAAGTCTTGCTTAAAGTAAAAACAGACATGAGAGCTGATATGCAAAATAACAAAATAAGGTACTCTAAATGGTTCACAAAAGGCTGGGGTTAAATCATAGTTGAAGGAAGAATTGCAGGCTTGTTCAATGGGAAGAAAAACATTTGCCTCTTCCAGTTGGTTGTGAGACACTGAGTGAGTAAGTATTTCAAACCTATTTTCTCATCTGTAACACAGGAATAATGAAAAGTGACTGGCCATAGTTCCTGAAACACAATAGGTGTTCAATAAATCTTGATCACTGTCTGAGAGAAGATTCAGAGAGGTGAAGTAATTTGTCCAAGTTTAGAGATGGATCCACGCTCCTAAGTGATAGCATATTAAAATCATTTTAGGACCGGGAATACTGGCTAACTTCTGTAATCCCAGCACTTTGGGAAGCTGAGGCTAGAGGATCACTTGAGCCCAGGAGTTCAAGATCAGCCTGGCCAACATAGTGAGACATCATCTCTACAAAAAATAAACAAAATTAGCCAGGCATGGTGATGCACTCTTGTAGTCAGTCGCACTACTTAGGAGGCTGAGGTGGGAGGATTGCTTGAGCCCAGGTCAAGGCTGCAGTGAGTCAAGATCACTCCATTGCATTCCAGCCTGGGTGACACAGCGAGACCTTGTCTCAAAAAACAAAAAAATCATTTTGCTGTCTTTCATTTCTTCGGAAATATGAAAACCGTTCATGGTCCATGTGGTACATCTCTATAACTCAATAAGTCACCCTTATTCTGACAGAGATCACTATACTAACACAGAGCTTTCTATTTTGTTTTCTTGTGAATATATCATCATTTCTCATTTGAAATAGAGGATTTTAAAGTACTCGGTGCATAAACTTGCCTGGTCTAAGGAAGGCTGAATGATTCTATCCTTGTCACTGGATACTGAGATCCAGAAAATAGAACAGAGCTTCTAGATCCTATTGGCCTAAACCATGCTGAGCGTGGTGAAAGAACCATTTAAAGAAATTAAATATCCCTCTGAAACAAAATCCTGAAGCCCATATACTGGATGCCAAATTAAAGGTTTAGGGGATGTGTCAGGGGGCTTCCTGTTTTACAGTTATCACAAGAATGTTTCCCTTTCATTTTGGTTTACATATTCTACTTCTCACTAACATTTCTCATTTTAAAGCTTAGTTCATTCAGTACCCATTATTCTGAAAATTTGCTTAATGCGGTCTGGCGGATTGAAGAAAACGAATTAGAATTTAAATGCAGTAAGAGGCATCTGAATGGAGTGGAATGAGAACTGGAATAAAAGCTAGAAGAAATGAGTGCCCCGGGGCACCTTTTCCCCTTTCTGGGACTTTGTCTTCCTGATTGTAAAGGTAGGGGCCTGGGCTACATGGTCTCTAAGACCCCTACCATCTCTGGCATTCTAAGGTTCTACAAGTCCTCCCGACCTCACACACTTAGGCATTAGAATATAAGGGGTGTGTGTGGTGGGGTGGGGAGGTGACAGGGGGCTACAGTTGGGGAAAGATCCTTTGGAGAAGTAAAGGGGGAAAAAATCGCAGGCAGGCACTTCGTTTGAACTTAGCATATTCAGGGGTAGTGTGTGCAAGACGTGGGAAGAGAGGGTGGAAAAGTTGCTAATAGAATAAAAGGTTTACTTTGTTAAGAAATATAATTAGATCCAAGCCAGCCACATTGCTAAAGCCTTTGAAGCCCAACCTCTCCATGCTGTATTGTTGAAAACTTACTAAGAGTTGGGAATAAACTAATAAGACCTCAAATAGTTGTAAACCACGTCCCCCTCCCACCTTAAGTTTGGTTTTGTTTTCATTGAATGTATTCAATAGGCTAGTGTGTCTACCTGCTTTTTTATTGGCATGTGGGGACAAGCAGCTACAGAAAAAATAAAACTCATCTATTAGTTTTCTTAGTTTTTGTCACATAATTTGACTATAAAACCTACATCTCAAAAGGTGTTCCATGTAGTTACACAGGAGTCAACATAAACAAATATTGCCTATTACTCACTATAAACTTTTTTCAGACCAGACAATTTAAACATTGGTCTAATTTGGCTTTACAGTTATAAACAAGAGTGGTAAATCACCAATTATTTGCTTAAAAGTGGGCTTCACAAAGCTGATCTACATTTTCCTTGATGTTTTGTCATGTTTGTAACCCGATCAGCCAATCAAGATACAAGAATCAGATCCTTAAACATGTTTTTTCATTTTCTGCAATGAGTTTCAAAGGCAGTAGGAAGCTCTGGGAGAGCCTCTGGGCAAAAGATAAAGGTTACAGCTAGTGGAAGTTGTAATTAGAGCCAATTACAACTTAACTTACCTGCTTTGTCATTAAAATGTCTGTCAGACCTCTCATTTTTCTACACAGAGGGAAAGAAAAGGTATAGCTTAGTAGGGGAGAGGGTTAGCCAAAGGGAAGGGATTTCTAGTACTGTTTACAAATTTACCCTGTAACCTTAGACAAACACATTGCCTTTTGGCTTTAGACTGTGCTTTGCTCAAAGTTTAACTCGGGGAGCTGAACAGGACTTAGGAAATCACCTGGTCTAGTCCCCTGCCTTCTAGCAGGCAAGGTATTATTATTGTCCCATTTTTCTCAAATTAGATATGAAAGACCTGGAAAATTTAACTAACTAGACTATGTCTTCTGCCTCCTTAAGTGCAACAGATTTGATTTTGGTTTCACTTATAACTTGTCATAAGCAAAATGGCATTATTTTCACTTCTCTTACAGATACGTTGTGTATAGGTTAACACGATAACTACAAAGCACGTTGAAAATACTAAGGAAAGCTTATAAATATAACATTACCCACAAAGCTACTAGCACTTTGAATGAATGGGTCTCACAGAAATGTAACAGAAATATTTGGATTTCACTTTTTTAAGAATTGGCTTGAGGAAAGAAGTAGAATTACACTCAATGGACCAATCTCACTTTCTGCAAATGTAAAGGAGTACAAAAAAATTGAGAAAGAATAGGAATGCCGCTGACGAACATACCATTATGTTTGAGAGTAATCAGAGTAAGTGAATTTTGTGTGTAAAAATCAAAATTCTGAAACAAAGCCTCCTTAGGGGGAAAATAAAATAACAGGTTTTTATTATAAGTATCATTGTAAAAGTTCACTATCCTATACAGCCTCTAATGATTTTTTTTTCTTTTGTCCTTCATACTTGGACCAATTATCTTCCTGTCTCCAATCTTCCACCTTGCATTCTAAACCAAATTACCCTCACCCAAATAGCCATCTTTACTTGCTAAACATTATCATCTGCCTCACAAACCCTTGTTATCCTCTGTACTGAATTACTCATTCAGGATTTCAAGGCTCTTCATCAATCCACTCCAATTTAGTCTCTTTCCCGATCCTTCTTTGCTCTCTTTCAGTACTATACTTTCTCCTCATATAACTAAAACAGATCCCATCCTTGCATATAAGCCATCTTTCTTCACCTTTCTTGAAAAACAATACATATATGACACAAGGAGCATAGGGATGGACCTGGGTATACTTAATAGGAAAGTCTCTTAATAGTCATTGTATTTGCAAAGCTGAAGATTACAGCCAAGCTCCCTCATCCCTTACATGTTTCTATCAGAGAAGGGTAGAATGTTCAGGAACTTAATGTGGGGGAGTGTTGCTGGGTAGAGATTGCTTGTGATATGCTGTATTAAAGACGGCCTGCCTGCAGTATTTTAGGATTTGCCTCACTCCTTCATTCTTTCAATTATAGTTGTATCCTTATCTTTACTAATGGCCTCAATTTATATGCTCTCTTTCTTGATGAAGGTGTGTGCAACAGTCGCTATCAAAAAGACAGATCCCTAGAAAGCGAGGAAGGATGATTCCCTTAGTTTAGTGGCACAATGGTGTCAGGAAGGTTGTTCCAAAGAGAGGGTGGTAGCACCTATCATAATGGAATTTTATGGCAGCTCTTAGGGGTGAGCCACTATCCTGTTATTACATCCAACGCTAGTGATGTTAACAGTTTAGTTACCTGGCACATATTGAGCTTTGACACAGTATATATTTTGGATTTAAAACTTTATTCACCCCATATAATAGTATATATAAAATGTTGTGAAGATGAAAGCATTTCTGAAACTTGATCACTCCTTTGGGACTGGCTCAGATTATAGACTTGAAAAAAATTAACGGTAGAAAAATGTTTATTCTCTAAGGGTAGATCTGATTTGGAGATAGCCAAGTCACTTGAGACTGAGTCTGGTGAAATAAAGTAGTAATACCCTGAACATAATTTTTAGTATAATAAACATGTAAAAGGATTGACCTGTTTTACTGTTAGAATAAGTCTCTATAGCCTCACAACATGCTACCCTCAAAGGAAACAAGGGCTACTGGGACAGAATGTAACTGCTCTTAAAGTTTTGTTTGGGGCACATAAATATCGATCTGATTTTATGATAATGGAGGGAAAATGAACATAGCTAAGGGAAGGCTACAAAATATTCAGCTTATTTGGAGGCCAGGTAATAAGGTTTCCATCTACCTGCTATAGCTTCTGAATGGTAAGCAGCTTTTCTATCAAGTGTGCGTTGGTAGCCCTGCTTGACTTAAAATGAGTGTTACAGCTGTTGGGAAACAGGAAATGGGGCTGGATTACACAAAGACATCCAAACTAACACAAACACACATGGACTTCCTGGTATGTAAATTCTTTTTGAGATTAGAGATCTCCCTTTACAGAATTTAGTATATAACAGATTCAATAACCAAACTTCGTGACCTCTCAATATTAAATAACTAAATGTGCAAAAGAACCACCATTATATAGGACAACAAAAGCTATACATTTTCTATGAAACAGTATGTGCACAGATTTTCAAAGCTGTGAAAATACAATAAAGAGCACAACACATTTTGGTCACTTTATTAAATGACATTAAATAGTTTAAGTTTCAACTACTAAACAGCACTTTGAATGGTGAAAACACAGATAGTATATTGTCATACTTGAATGCTTTTCTTTAAAAACACAATTCCAGTCCTTATATATATTACAAAACAGCCTTAAAGGAAGAAGTGACATCTTTTCTACAGTACTTAAGATACTCAATACAGAACTGAAAAGCAGTCTAACAGAAACAAAGGCAAGTCTTCACAGCTGTATGATTTCAGCAGCCAAAGCTGGATGATGGACTGAAACATTACTATACAACTGGGACAAAACATATACAATATCACAATACTAAGCAAAAACGCTTTACACCCAAAGAAATAAAACAGGTTACAAAATGTGGAGAATTTAGCAGGCAAAACTGTATTACAAGCAACATTTTAAATCATCATTTTTAATCCATTGCAACTATTTAAAACATCTAAAACAAATATAAAAATGAGCCTTTTAGTATTTTACTGACGTGATTTTTTTGTCTTTAAATATTTGTTAAAGCTTGATGTTATACTCAAAGTACATATTATATAGCTAAAATGTCAAGTGAGAAGAGTGTATACAAAGTGGTCCAAGTTTTATTTCAAACTCTGATTTCCAATTAACCCTTCTAAGTATTATTCTTTAAGTTATAGTTTCATCCATGGTGAAAAAGATTTAGAAGGTTGCCTAAAATTTTCACATTTATGTCTTTGAGTAAATAATTAGACCATGTTGAAAATTCCCAGGTCTAGTAAATCAGGTTTAAAATATTCTGAACTTGTAGAAATACCAACTGGTAACAGTTGGCCAGAGTGTACTGCCTTCAAATATTTCTCATAAATCTTGTCTTTTTCATTTTTTCTAAAGTAAATACACACCTGCCCCACCCAATTAAATAAATCTGATTACATGGCTAGCATAATATCTAAATATACAGGATTTATTAGTGATATTTCATCATGGGAAGGTGGGGGAGAGGGGCGTGGATCCACCAAACCTCACAAATTCTGTATCAAAATCCTAGTGCTTTTGGATGTTTTACCACTAGTTCTTCCAAGATAAAAATGGCCATCTCTTAATCATCCAAACAACTCAAAGCAGTTTTAGCTAATGTTAAACTCATTCTAATCCAGTGATACCTAAAGCAAAGCCCACACCCAGTTTTCTTTTTTTTTTTTTTGGAATTCTTAAGCTGTTTCACTACCTGTTGTATCATCATCTCAAAAATGGTTCTGCCATGTTGAGTTGACTCCCATAGTCAAAAACAATGTTTTCTTTAACAATTCAAGTAACCAAAATTGTACATGAATAAATTTATAGGTCATTTTTGCAGAACTGGATTAAGAAAAAATAAAATGTAATACATTTTCTAGTAAAACTTCTAGTAAAGGGATATTGGATGAATTAATTTTGATTTAATAATTGCCTCACAATCTAAACTAAAAAAAAAAACTCTGAAACAATTGAAAAAAATATAAGGAAACTGGGGTAAAAGAACATGATGATGAGAGAAAAGAAGCGCATAGAAGCCAGTGATTCTTATCTTTCAGAGGAATTATTTCACAATACTGATAGTACTGGGAATTGTTAAAAGTACATTCCTCATGTGAACCTAAAGTCAGCAATGGTTCTGCCATTTTGATGTTGTTTATAAAACAGGGTGTGAACCTAACAACCACAACTTCAGTTAATTAACCTACTAAAATGCTAGAACTTGATTTTCTAAGTCCACATCCCACTGCCAGCAACAGGATGAAGCATTAGCACTGGCACCATGCAGTTAAGAGATGTGCTTTATATTCGTGCCAGGAGAGAGAAAATTCATGTGTGGAAGATAATCCACAACCCTGAAATTTTACCAGTAATTATTTCAGCACATATAACTGAAAATAAAAAATGGCAGAAGGACTAAAGAAGAAAAAGGAATTCTCTTCTTAGGCTATACTTAAGGCTGTTTATACAATGCTAAGATAACTGCAAGACTTCTCCAACTTTTAGAGCAGTAGTATTTAAGAATATTGCACACAATTCTGTGTCAAAGATAACCCTCAGTTTCTAACTTTCAGTCACAGAGACAATAAAGCAGGAGCCCAGTTTCAGACTTCAGTCAAAAGAACATTAAAACCATTTCAATCACTTTAATCAAGAAATGGATTAAGTACAAAAGTATTTCATAACTTGAGGAATCAACTCTAAGAACTCAGCTGTGTGTTTTTATATGTAAAGAATGAATATATAAATCTTTATTCTTTCCTAAATTTATTAATTTTATGACAATTTTATGGTTGCTAAAAGCAGGCATAAAAATTTAGAGAGGAAATCTGTGGAGTTGTTACTATTATGGAAGGACTTGTTTTCACTGAAAACAATTTGAAATATCTTCTGTACTCAGTGTGTGTAAGAAGATTCTAGGCAACATCACTGACAAATGTCAGGAAGAAATGGTATGTCCTATTTTTTTTAAAAAAAAAGTAAAACTAATATGGAAGATTGGCATTTAAGGGGACCAAACTATTTATACAGTTGAGTTCTGTTAAGTCATTGATTCCTAAAAAAATAAAAGATCTTTCTATGATTTTAACAATCCATTAAGCTTTTAGTGCAAAATCACATTGATTTCCCTTGGGAAGGTCCTGGATTTTTGCTTCTCATTGGGGGTGGTGCACGCTGTAATGGTGGTGGCTGCATACCACCAGCCACTGGCTGATACATTCCTCTCATATCAATCTGCTGGTAGTTAGAAGGATTCATGATCAAATTTGGAGGCTTTGGCATCATGAGGTGACCCAGTGTTGCTTGTTGATAAGTCATTTGTTGCTGTTGCTGCTGATTGTACTGCTGCTGGAGCCTTCTGTTCATAAGTATTCGCTGAACACAGCTGATTAACTATAGAGAAAAAATGGGAGTCATTACAAGTGCATGACCTGTCTCAAAAGAGGTATCAAGTTTTGACTTAAAATCAATTTGTTAAGGGGGTACCACACCAAAAGGAAAACACATTATTGTTAACACCATTACTAATGTGATGGCATTCACAGGACCATTACTGTAGAAACCAGTTAGTAAGATCGTTTAGGGCTAAATTCTCTTAATGTCTTGACTATTATATTGCAAGCAGCATTTAGGTTAGTTGCCATAGTAACGTGTTCTGTACTGTGATTAGTCTCAAGTATTAGTTACAACACTTTTTGTTAAGACTCCTTTCTTTGTCATTCTTTTGAATATTTCACATGATGACAGACAAACATTTTAGTGACAAACACCAAAGGGAAAGGCACTTGCAGTAGGAATAATTCTGACCAGGAATATCTCAAATTTACTAATATATTGTAAAACCACATAACCCTGCAGTGCTTTCTAAGTAAAATATATGCCACAGAAATAGATTCCCTGGTGTCAAGCGTAGAAATTTCCAAGTATAAGGCAGAAGGCTGGCAAACGACTGTGTTGGGAAACATGATCAAGGATCCTGGAATACAGTACCCTTTTAAAGAATTATATAACTTAGTAGGAACCTTTGATATGTATCATCCATAGCTCTACCTTTTATTCTCAAATTAAACACACTGATAAGTATACTACTGTTTCGAGGTTGTTTAACAATGGCAAATGTGACTGGAGGCAGAGCAAGATGGCTGAATAGAAGCCTCCACTGATCGTCCTCCCCGAAGGAACACCAAATTGAAAAACTATCTGCAATAAAATCACCTTCATGAGAACCAAAACTCAGGTGAGCAATCACTGTACCAGATTTTAACTTCATATCACTGAAAGAGGCACTAAAGGGGGTAGGAAAGACAGTCTTGAACTGCCAATGCCACCCCTCACTCATCCCCTGGCAGCAGCCGTGTGGCAGGGAGAATCTGTGTGCTTGCAGGAAAAGAGTACGGTGATTATGGGACTCTGCATTGGAACTCAGGGCTGCCCTGTCACAGTGAAAAGAAACACCAGGCAGAACTCAGCTGGCACCCACAGAGGGAGCATTTACACCAGCCACAGCCAGAGGGAAATCACCTATCCCAGCAGGCAGAACCCGAGTTCCGACAAGCTTTGCCACTGTGGACTAAAGAGTTCTGGGGGCCTAAATAAACCGGAAAGGCAATCTAGGCCACCAAGACTCCAAGTCCTGGGCTGGGCTGGGCTGAAAGCCAGTGGACTGGGGGGTGGGGGGGCACATGACCTAGTGAGACACCAGCCAGGGTGGCCAGGAGATTGCTTGTGCCACACCTTTGCAAACCCCAAGCAGCACAGCTCACAGCTCCAGGAGAGACTCTTTCCTTTTGCTTGAGGTGAGGAGAGGAGAGGGAAGAGTAAAGACGACTTTGTATTGCAGCTTGAATATCACGTCAGCCACAGCAGGACAGGGCACCAGGCAGAGTCCTGAGGCCCTTGTTCCAGGCCCTAGCTCCTGGATGACATTTCCAGACATAACCTGGGCCAGAGGAAACTCATTCTCTTGAAGGAAATGACTCAATCCTGACAGGATTCAACATCTGTTGTCTAAAGAGCCCTTGGGCCCTGAATAACCAGCAGTGGTACCCAGGTAGTACTTGCAGTGGGCCTTCAGTGAGACTCAGAGACATGCTACCTTCAGGTGTGACATAGCACATTCCCAGCTGTGGACACTATGGGAAGAGACTCCTGCTTGAGAAAAGAAGACGAAAGAGTAAAGAGAACTTTGACATACAGCTTAGGTACCAGCTCAGCCACAGTGGGCTAAGGTACCAAGCAGACCCTCGGGGACCCTAATTCCAGGCCTTGGCTTTTGGATGGCATTTGTGGACCTTCCCTGGGCTGGAGGGGAGCCCACTGCCCAGAAGGGAGAGACGTAGTCCTGGTAGCATTTAACACAAGCTGACTGAAGAGCCCTTGGGCCCTGAGTGAACATCAGCAGTAGCCAGGCAATACCTGCTGTGGGCCTGGGGTGCTAGTGGTCAGAGGGAGAGACTCCTTTGCTTGTGAAAAGCGGAGGGAAGGGTAGAAAGATTTTGTCTTATGGCTTGGGTGCCAGCTCAGCCGAAGTAGAATAGAGCTCCAGGCAGATTCCTAAAGATTCTGACTCCAGGCCCTGGATCTTAGATAGCATCTTGGGGTCGGCCTAGGGCTGGGGGAAATCTGCAGCCCAGAAGGGAAGGACACAAGAGGAGCTGGCTTTGCCACCTGCTGAATGTGGAGCCTTAGAGCCTTGAGCAAACAAAGGCGGAGGCCAGTAGTTACTGTGGATCTTGGGTGAGACCCATTGCTATGCAGGCTTCAGGTCTAACCCAGTGTGGTCCCCGTGAAGGGAGCCAGAGGGGTGCTTGTGTCACCTCTCCACCAGCTTTCCAGACAGCTTAGCACAGACAGAGAGAGATTCTGTTTGGGAGAAAGTAAGGGAAGAGAACAAGAGTCTCTGCCTGGTAATCCAGACAATTCTTCCAGATCTTATCCAAGACCACCAAGGCGGTACCTCTATGAGTCTGCAAGACTACAAGAGTCACGGTTTGGGATGCCTTCTAATGCAGATACAGATGCAGTGACCATTAGATCACAATATCCAACTCCCTTTGAATACCTAGAAAGCCTTCCCAAGAAGGATGGGTACAAACAAGGCTAGACTACAAAGATTATAATAAATACCTAACTCTTCAATGCCCAGACACGAATCAATGTCCACAACCATCAAGACCATCCAGGAAACACGACATCACCAAATGAACTAAATAAGGCCTCAGGGACCAATCCTAGAGAGACAGATACATGTGAATATATGTGACAGAGAATTCAAAAGAGCTATCTTGAGGAAATTCAATGAAATTCAAGATAATATGGAGAAGAAACTGATAATCACATCAGATAAATTTTACAAAGATATTGAAATAATTTAAAAGAATCAAGCAGAAATTCTGGAGTCAAAAAATGCAATTGACATACTGAAGAATGTATTAAGAGTCTCTTAATAGCAGAACTGATCAAGGAGAAGAAAGAATTAGTAAGCTTGAAGACAGGCTATTTGAAAATGTACCATCAGAGGAGACAAAAGAAAAAAGAACAAAAAACAATGAAGCACATCTACAAGATCTAGAAAATAGCCTCAAATGGGCAAATCTAAGAGTTATTGGCCTTAAAGAGGAGGCAGAGAGACAGACAGGGGTATAAAGTTTATTCAAAGGGATAACAACAGAGAATTCCCCAAACCTAGAGAAAACTATCAATATTCAAGAAAAAGAAGGTTATGGAACACCAAGCAGATTTAACCTAATGAAGACTACCTCCCACCATTTAATAATCAAACTCTCACAGGTCAAGGATAAAGAAAGGATACTAAATGCAGCAAGAGAAAGGAAACAAATAACATACAAAGGAGCTCCAATACATCTGGCAGTAGACTTTTCAGTAGAAAACTTACAGGCCAGGAGAGAGTGACATGAGATATTTAAAGGGGTGAAGGAACAAAAAAACAAACAAACAAAAAACTTTTACCCTAGAAGAACATATCTGGTGAAAATATGTTTCAAATGCGAAGGAGAAATAAAGACTTTCCCACACAAACAGAAGCTGAGGAATTTCAATATCAAACCTGTCCTACAAGAAATATTAAAGGGAGTTTCTCAATCTGAAAGAAAAGGATGTTAACAAACAACGAAAAGTTACATGAAGGTATAAAACTCACTGGCAATAGAACATTAGTTTTCTCTTTGCTTGTTTGTTACTTTGTTTGCTTGTTTATGCAATCAGTGTTATCATCAGCTTAAAATGATGCATTATATTATTTGCAAGCCTCATGGTAACTTCAAAAAAACAAACATACAACAGATAAACAAAAAACTATAAGCAAGAAATCATGCCGGGCGCGGTGGCTCAGGCCTGTGATCCCAGCGCTTTGGGAGGCCAAGGTGGATGGATCACCTGAGGTCAGTAGTTCGAGACCAGCCTGGCCAACATGGTGAAACCCTGTCTCTAGTAAAAATGTGAAAATTAGCTGCGCATGGTGGTGGGTGCTTATAATTCCAGCTACTCAGGAGGCTGAGGCAGGAGAATCGCTCAAACCCGGGAAGGCAGAGATTGCAGTAAGCTGAGATCATGCCACTGCACTCCAGCCTGGGCGACAGAGTGAAACTCTGTCTCAAAAAAATAATAATAAAAGAAATTAAAACATACAACCACAGAAAATTGCCTTAACTAAAAGGATGATAGGAAGAAAAGAAGGAAGACAGGGATCACAAAACAACCAGAAAACAAATAACAAAATGGCAGGAGTAAGTCCTAACTTATCAAGAATAATGGGGTTGGAGGCTGGGCGCAGTGGCTCACGCCTGTAACCCCAGCACTTTGGGAGGCTGAGGCGGGAGGATCACAAGGTCAGGAGACTGAGACCATCCTGGTTAACACGGTGAAACCCCGTCTCCACTAAAAATACAAAAAATTAGCTGGGCGTGGTGGCGGGCGCCTGTCGTCCCAGCTACTCAGGAGGCTGAGACAGGAGAATGGCCTGAACCCGGGAGGCGGAGCTTGCAGTGAGCCGAGATTGCGCCACTGCACTCCAGCCTGGGCGACAGAGTGAGACTCCATCTCAAAAAAAAAAAAAAAGAATAATGGGGTTGGGCAAGATGGATGACTAGATGCAGCAAGGTGGAAAAGCTGCCACCGAAAGACAAGGATGACTGGCACACTCCTAACAGATCTTCAGAGAGAAGGCAATGAGAGTGGGCGGAGGGAAGAAACAGAAGCTTGGTTGGAGGAGGAAGCTGGGAACCCTGAATGGGGCTACTGCACACCAGGACGCGTTCCTGGCCCACAAGAACTCCAGGGGAATGAGTGAGTTGAAGTGGCAAGAAGCAACTGGCTCTTGCCTCGGGCCTCTGGAATTCTGCAGGAGGAGACCCACAGCCAACATTATACTGAATGGGCAAAAGCTGGAAGTATTCATCTTGAAAACTGGCACAAGACAAGGATGCCCTCTATCACCACTCCTATTCAACATAGTATTAGAAGTCCTGGGCAGAGCAATCAGGAAACAGAAATAAGTAAAGGTTATCCAAATAGGAAGAGAGAAAGTCAAACTATCACAGTATGCAGATGCCATGATTCTGTATCTAGAAAACTCTAGTCTTGGCCCAAAAAGCTTCTTAAGCTGATAAACAACTTCAGCAATATCTCAGGGTACAAAATCAACGTACAAAAATCAGTAGCATTCCTATACACCAACAAAAGTCAAGCAAAGAGGCAAATCAGGCATGCAATCCCATTCACAACTGCCACAATAAAGAATAAAATACCTAGGAATACAGCTAACCAGGGAGGTAAAAGGTCTCTACAATGAGAACTCCAAAAGACTGCTAAAAGAAATTAGAGATGTCAAAACAAATGGAAAAACATTCCATGCTCATGGATAGGAAGAATCAATATTGTTGAAATGGTCATACTGCCCAAAGCAATTTATACATTCAATGCTATTCCTATCAAACTACTAATGATATTCTTCATAAACTAGACAAAACTATTTTAAAATTCATATGGAACAACAAAAAAAAGGTTGAATAACCAAGGCAATCGTAAGCAAAATGAACAAAGCTGGAGGCATTATGCTATACAACTTCAAACTATACTACAGAGCTACAGTAACCAAAACAGTGTGGTACTGGTACAAAAAGACACACAGACCAACGGAACCGAATAGACAGCTCAGAAATAAGGCCACACACCTACAACCATCTGATCTTTGACAAAGTTGACAAAAACAAGTAATGGGGAAAGGACTCCCTACTCAATAAACAGTGCTGGGGTAATTGGCTAGCCACAGGGAGAAGATTGAAACTGGACCCCCTCCTTACACACCATATACAAATATCAACTCAAGATGCATTAAATACTTAAACGTAAACCCGAAAACTATAAAAACCCTGGAAGACAACCTAAGCAATATAATTCTGGATATAGGAATGGGCAAAGATTTCATGATGAAGATGCCAAAAGCAATTGCAACAAAAGCAAAAATGGACAAATGAGATCCAACTAAACTAAAGAGCTTCTGCACAGCAAAGGAAACTATCAACAGAGTAGAGAGACAACCTACAGAATTGCAGAAAAGTTTTGCAAACTATCCATCTAGCAACTAATATCCATTATCTATAAGGAACTTAAAGAAATACAGAAGAAAATAACAATCCCATTAAAAAGTGGGCAAAGGACATGAACAGACACTTTGCAAAAGAAAACACACACATGGCCAACAATCATATGAAGAAAAGCTGAACATCACTGATCATTAGAGAAAGGCAAATCAAAACCACAATGAGATACCTTACACCAGTCAGAATGGCCATTATTAAAAAGTCAAAAGATGCTGGTGAGGTTGTAGAGAAAAAGGAATGCTTATACACTGCTGGTGGGAGTGTAAATTAGTTCATCCATTGTGGAAAGCAGTGTGGTAGTTCCTCAAAGAGCTAAAAACAGAACTACCATTCAACCCTGCAATCCTATTACTGGGTATAAATTCAAAGGAACATACATTGTTCTATTATAATGACACACGTATATGTTCATTGCAGCACTATCCACAAAAGCAAAAACATGGAATAAAGCTAAATGCCTATCAATGGTAGACTGGATAAAGAAAATGTGGAAATAAAAAATAAAAATAAAGAAAAAGTTCAGGAGGGGTAAAAAAAAAAATCCACGTGTGTAAAGGTGTATTCTAAATGTGCCTTTCTTCCTGATACCTACAGTGACTGAAGCTCTAGATACATGTGCCCTCTGCCTACTCATACTCATGTCCCCTCATACGGCATTCATTACGGAATGCCCCATTATCAAGTTCCACAGCAAAAATTGAGGCGTTGCATCCTGTGATTTCCAAAGCTCAGCTAGCAGAGCCATAGCCTGCTACTAATGCCTCTGCATTTGGTTTATTGAACACAGCTCATCACAAAGAGTCTGACAAATTCAACATGTTATAGACAACTAGAGCTTTTCTCATTCCAACAGTAGCTGACTCAACTATTAGAAATCTCAGAGATCAAAAATCTACTTCCTCATTCTCGGCTTGTAATGCTGAGCCCAGACCTCAGCACACATTTTCAAGACTGTTGTCAATCTATTTATTTAATTTTACTAATATCTTCTATAAACCTAATAATAAGAACAAGATCATGTCCTTTGCAGGAACATGGATGGAGCTGGAGGCCATTATCCTTAGCAAACTAATGCAGGAACAGGAAACCAAATACCATATGTTTTCACTAAAAAGTGGGAACTAAACGATGAGAACACATGAACACATAGAGGGCAATAACAGACACTGGGGCTGACCAGAGGTTGGAGGCTGAGAGGAGGGAGATGATCAGGAAAAATAACTTATGGGTGCTAGGATTAATACCTGGGTGACAAAATAATCTGTACAACAAACCCGTGACACAGATTTACCTATATAACAAACCTGCACATGTATCCATGAACTTAAAATGAAAGTTTAAAAAAAAGAATAACAGTGAATATAAATGGACTAAACTCTCCAATCAAGACATATAGTGTCTGAATGGATTTTTAAAAAAGACCCAACCATCTGTTTCCTATAAGAAATACATTGTATCTATAAAGACACATATACAGTGAAAATAAAGGGATGAAAAAAGATATTTCATGAAAATGGAAACCAAAAAAGAGCAGGACTAGCTATACTTACATCAGCCAAAACAGATTTCAAGACAAAAAATATAAAAAGAGACAACGATGGTCATTATATAATGATAAAGGGGTCAATTCAGCAACAAGATACAACAATTGTAAATATATGTGCACCCAACACTGGAGCACCAGATATAAAAAGCAAATATTATTAGAGCTAAATAGAGAGACAGACCCCAAAATAATAATAGCTGGAGACTTCGACACCTCAACTTTACACATTGGACAGATCATCCAGACAGAAAATCAACAAAAAAAACCAACGGACTTATTCTGCACTATAGACCAAATAGATATTTACAGGACATTTCATCCAATGGTCACAGAATATACATTCTTTTCCTTGGCACATAAATCATTCTCAAGGAAAGACCATATATTAGGCCACAAAACAAGTCTTAAAACATTCAAACAAATGAAATCATATCAAGTTTCTTCTCTGACCACAATGGAATAAAACTAGAAATCAATAACAAGAGGAATTTTTGAAACTATATAAACACATGAAAATTGAACAATATGCTCCTGAATGACCAGTGGGTCAAAGAAGACATTAAGAAGAAAACTGAAAAACTTCTTAAAAAGAATGATAAAGGAAACACAACATACAAAAACCTATGAGATACAGCAAAAGCATTACTAAGAGGAAAGTTTACAGCTCTAAGTGTGTGCATCAGAAAAGAAAAAAAAACTTCAATTAAACACCTACCAATGCATCTTAAAGAACTAGAAAAACAAAAGAAAATAAAACCCCAAATTAGTAAAATGAATAATAAAGATCAGCACAGAAATAAATAAAAAGTTGGTTTTTTGAGAAGATAAACAAAACCGACAAACCGTTAGCCAGATTAAGAAAAAGGAGAAGATTCAAGTAAACAAAATCAGAGATCAAAAAGTAGATATTAAAACTGATACCAAAGAAATTCAAAGGATCATTAGAGGCTCCTATGACAAACTACATGCAAAAAATTGGAAAACCTAGAAGAAATGGATAAATTCCAAGACTCATACAATCTACCAAGATTGAAACATTAAGAAATCCAAAATCTGAACAGAGCAGTAACAAGTAACGAGATTAAAGCTGTAATAAAAAGTCTTCCAGCAAAGAAAAGCCTGGAAACCAATGTCTTCACTGCTGAATTTTACCAAACATTTAAAGAACTAATACCAATCTTCCTCAAACTGCTGTGACAAGTAGAGGAGGAGGGAATACTTCAAACACATTCTATAAGGCCAGTAACACCCTAATACCAAAACCAGACAAACACATCAAAAAAGAAAACTACAGGGCAATATCTGAGATGAACATTCATGCAAAAATCCTCAACAAAATAATAGCAAACACAATTCAACAACACATTAAAAAGGTGTTGTTGAACATGACCAAGTGGGATTTATCCAAGGGCTTCAAGGATGATTTAACATATGCAAATCAATCAATGTGATACATCAAATAACAGAATGAAGGACAAAAATTGTATGATAATTTCAACTGATGCTGAAAAAACATCTGATAATATTCAAGATCCTTTCATGATATAAATCCTCAAAATACCAGTTATAGAAGGAACATACCTCAACACGATAAAAGCCATATATTGACAGACTCACAGCCAGTATCATACTCAATGGGGAAAAACTGAAAGACTTTCTTCTAAAAATTGGAACACAACAAGGATGCCAGCTTTTACCACTGTTATTCAACATAGTTCTGGAAGTCACAGCTAGAGCAATCAGACAAGAGAAAGAAATAAAGGGCATCCCAGTTGGAAAAGAAGAAGTCAAATTATCCTGTTTGCAAATGTTATGATCTGGTATTTGGAAAAACCTAAAGACTCCACCAAAAATATTTTAGAACTGATAAACAAACTTAGTAAAGTGGCAGCATACAAAATCAGCAGCATTTCTAAATGCCAGCAGTGAATAATCTGAAAAAGAAATTGAGAAAGTAATCCCATTTACAGTAGCCACAGTCAAAATTAAATACCTAGGAATAAACTTAACCAAAGAAGTGAAAGATGTCTACAATGAAAACTACACAATGCTGATGAAAGAAATGGAAGAGGGTATAAAAAAATGAAAAGATCTTCCATGTTCATGGATTGGATAAATTAATATTGTTAAAATGTCCATACTACCCAAAGCAATCCATAGATACAATGCATCCTTATCAAAATACCAATGACATTCTTCACAGAAATAAAAAAAAAAAATTCTGAACTTTTCATGGAACCACAGAAGACCCACAATAGGCAAAGCTGTAGTGAGCAAAAAGAACAAAACTGGAGGAATCACATTACCTGACTTCAAATGATACTATAGAGCTACAGTAACCAAAACAGCATGGTACTGGCATAAAAACAGACACACAGACCAAGAGAACAGAAGTGAGAACCCAGAAACAAATCCACACACCAGTAAACTCATTTTTTGCACAGGTGCCATGAACATGCATTGAAGAAAGGACAGTCTCATTAATAAATGGTGCTGTGGAAGCTGGATATCCATACGCAGAACAATGAAAGAAGACCCCAAGCTCTTGCCATATAAAACATTCAAATCAAAATGGATTAAAGACTTAAATCTGAGACCTCAAACTATGAATCTACTACAGAAAAACACTGGGCAAACTGTCCAGGACATTGAACTGGCAAAGATTTCTTGAGTAGTATCTCACAAGTACAGGCAACCAAATAGAAAATGGACAAACAGGATACCACTAAGTTAAAAAGCTTCTGCACAGCAAAGGAAACAATCAACAAGGCGAAGAGACAACCCACAGAATGCGAGAAAATATTTGCAAGCTATCCAACTGACAAGGGATTAATAACCAGAATATATAAGGAGCTCAAACAACTGCATAGGAAAAAAAATCTAATAATCAGATTTAAAAATGGGCAAAATATCTGAATAGATATTTCTCGAAAGAAGACATACAAATGGCAAACAGGCATAGGAAAAGGCATTCAACATCATCAGTCATTAGATAATGCAAATCAACACTGCAATGAGAGGCTGGGCATGGTCACTCACGCCTGTAATCCCAACACTTTGGGAGGCTGAGGTCAGAGGATCGTTTAAGCCCGAGAGTTTGAGACCAGCCTGGGAAATATAGTGAGACCCCGTCTCTACAAAACCAACCAACCAACCAAACAAAAAAGATAATGAAATATCATCTTACCCCAGTTAAAAGGGCCTTTATCCAAAAGACAGGCAATAACTAATGTTGGTGAGGATGTGGAGAAAAGGGAACTTGTGTACACTGTTGTTAGCAACGTGTATTAGTACAAGCACTATGGAGAACGGTTTGGAGGTTCCTCAGAAAACTAAAAACAGAGGTACTATATGATTCACCAGTCCCACTGCTAGGTCTATACCCAAAAGAAAGGAAATCAGTATATTGAAGAGGTAGCTGCACTCTCATGTTTATTGTAGCACTGTTCACAACATTAAGATTTGGAAGCAACCTAAGTATCAACCAACAGATGAATAAACAAAGAATATGTGGTACATATATACAATGGAGTACTATTCAGCCATAAAAAAGAACGAGATACTGCCATTTGCAATAGCATGCATAGAATTGGAGATCATTATGTTAAGTGAAATAAGCCAGGCATAGAAAGACAAAGTTCACATGTTCTCACTTATTTCTGGAAGCTAAAAACTAAAACAATTGAACTCATGATGATAGAGAGTAGAATGGTAGTTACCAGAGGCTGAGAAGGGTAGCAGGGAGTGGGGTAATGGGGGATGGTTAATAGGTACAAAAGTATAGTTAGAATGAATAAGATCTAGTATTTGATACCACAACAGGGTGACTACAGTCAAAAATAATTTATTGCACATTTAAAAATAACTAGAAGAGTATAACTGGATTGTTTGTAACACAAAGAAAGGATAAATGCTTGAGGTGATAGATGTCCTTTATCCTGATGTGATTATTATGCACTGTATACCTGTATCAATATACCTTATGTACCCCATAAATATATATACCTATTATATACTCACAAAAATTAAAAGTTAAATAAAATACAATTGGCAAATGTGGTAAAACTCTGGCAAAAATTCCTACGTAGATGTCCAGAATATATGAGAAATAAAATTATATGGACTAGATCATATGTAAACTTCAAGGATTCCCATTTAGGTAGCTGTTGCATTTTTGTAACAAAATATATTACTTTTACTTGACATTCCTGGGTTTTTTACATTTCTTCCAGAATTATCAATGACTATCCATCCCTCCATAGTAGGAATAATTACTGACGTAGATGTCATACAAACTTATTATAAAGTCAAGAAAATTAAACATAACCTAGAAATAGTCAGACGTCAGAATTCTTACCATCTGTTGTTTTGTCAATACATCATTGTAGATTGCTTCTCTTCGTTTAACATCAAGCTCCTGGCTGGCTTGTCTACTTAATGCTAACGCCTGTACTTGGGCCTCTGAGAGATTCATGTTCTCCTTCCACTAAAAGAAAAATTTTCTATTTACTCCTTATTACTGTACAATTGAGGAAAAATAATTAAGGTATTTTAAGATATTCGGGATTTCCCAAGGTTCCAAACCCCCCTTTTCCTTTATTCTTTTCTGAAGAAAAACATGATGCAAAACAGGGTACTAAGTTGTTCACTGCTGTACCTGGGCTGGCTATCTCTGGAATGAAACAATAATTTAGATTTAATTTGTGCAACTGGTAATTAAAATGTTTATGTAAACAATGCATACATTTCCATGTTTGATTTCTCAATTCTTACATTTTACCCATTTCTCTTTTGTGCCAACATCTACGTAAAATTGCTGGGTTATGGTTTGGCACTATTATCCATCCATTTTACCAGTATTTTACTATTGCAAATCAATTTATAAGAAGGAAACAATTAAAAATTTTAAAAAATGGCAGTAGGGGGTGGAGGGTACAAATTGGAGGTTGGAATAAGACAATTGCCAATTAGCTTACTACAGCTGAAATTATATCCTCAAGAGGTTGAATCCTCACTGCTGTCACACTGTTTGTTGCTTCTACAACTTTTTCTCTTCCTTGATTAATGAGGTCCTAGAAGAATGCAAGAAATAAGTTATATAAGGCAGAAAGACAGCATAGTGTTAAAGTATAGGGAATCCTTCCATTTGCCAACTTATAGCAGTCGGTTTTAAAACTCTTTAAATAATTGAAGAGAACAGCAAAATTCAGTATCAATAAAGTGGAGTAAAACATATCAATGCTCAAAGAGTCTTGTTAGGAAGATTAAAAGTTTGAGTTTTATCACACCAATAATTTAATAATGCAGAAGAATCCATAAGCACGTTTTATAATGTGTTTCAGATTCAATTAAGTCATTATTGGTATGATAAAAACCCAGTCTTTCCTACTTAATTTACAATTGATTCTAGCTTTAAATCATTTATTTCATAATATTGGGCATTATATTTAATTGTGCATCTATAATGCACTAGAATAGAAGTTAATGAGTATATTTATCTTACTTTCAAACAGTAAGATAGCAATTTATTATAACTATTTTATAACTGAAGAAGGTGCTATTTCCCAAGCGAGTCAGCAGCCCTATTGTTTCTTAATTAAAATAATTCAAACTACATTAATTCACCGACTGATTCCTTTGTGCTCTGAACAAACCACATTTTACAACATCATGTTGGTTCAAAACGGTCAACAAATAAAACAAAAATGTATTGGTCTATTCAGGGGTAATCTTTTGGAGAATGTGATATTTCTGCATAGGGAACCCTCAACAACAAGGCACTTGAAATTGCCTTTAATTTATGTCAAACTACTTTTGTACTTCACAACTCACCTCCAGCTGTTGATTACTCATTGCTGACAGGGCTCCCAAATTGAAAGGAATATAAGGAGTTTGAGAGTTGAAACTGACAGGGGGTAAATTGGTCCCAGTTGGTATGTTGAAACGCATGGTCAGTCCCTAAAAACAAAAAAATTATGCACTTTTCACATTGTGATTTAAAACTTGAAATTCTACATCACCTACTGGTTTAGAAAAGAATCCACATTCTCAGATCCAGGAAATTATTAACACTCTTCCACACACAAACAAAACACCCTTTTCACCCGAAACCAAGATCTTATTACATGGAAAGCTTTAACCCCTAAAGGTGTACTTTTTTTTCTGATAATTCCCACAGAATGGGGGCAACTCAAAGAATTCTGATGAGACTCTGAACATCACACTAATGTTAAAGAAGTTTGGTACAATAAGTTAGGAGTTTGAAAAGGATTCAGGTATTAGGATAAGGTTTCCCATGCTCAGGCACATTTTTGCTCAAGTGGGTTGATGTTTAAAACAGACATAGAATGATCTTAAATAAAGTTGCTGCTGGAGCAAATGGCATTAATGTCTAATAATGAAATATTTTTGTGTTCTGATATTTAGCCAAAATTTAGATTTCATGGTATACATGCAAAGCTACATTTACTACAACCTCCAAACACTAAGCTCCTGTATGTTTGTTACTACAGAGAGGGTACTGATGGGAGGTTAGTGATGCTAAATATATGGCTTCCCACTCATTTCTCAATTCAACAAATACTAGGCAGAAATGGGATTACTACTCTTTAAGTGTAAACTGTTTTCTTCTGTCTTCTCCTCCTACTCTACCACTAAAGGTAGCTGAAACCAACCCATAAAGAGATTCTTGTAATTGGGGAATGTGTTCCTAAAACCCACTATATTATTATTACCTGTTTCAAATGTGACCCTTTTCTTCTTCATTGCTCTTTCAAATCACTAACATAACAAAAACAAAAACGCATTTTGCATCAACTACCTTCTTCTCTGCTTCATACTCAGCCCAAGCTGCTTTTCTTTCTTCTTCAGTCAACTCTTCTTCTTCTTTGTGGTCCAAAAGAGAATCATGTTCATGGTATCCTACAATGTGTTCTTTATGTATCTGAAGGAGTTCTGCAAGTATGGTATCCTGTTTAGAGGGGTTGAAATAAGAGACAATTATTTTTCCCCTCTGGACAGTATAATATCTCCATAGTTCTATGGTCAACTGTACTAGAAACTAAAACCTGATTGCTATATATATTTCTGATATATATGACAGATTACCTAAAAAACAGCAGCAAAACATGTAACACCAGCCTCTTATGTAAGACTTTCATGTTTATACAGTATGGTTTAGGCATTCCATTGTTTTTTAATTACCACTTTTCAGATTTCAAGGTCTTTCCACCAACTTAACATTTTTTTCATATGCATTTTATTTTGTGCTTAATTCTGAGTTGATAAATGCTAACATAAGTCTGCTTAAATTAGTGACTATATTGGATGCCTGTGCTAGAAATCAAGGCTACTCCTATTTATACATCATAAACAACTTTATTTTCACAATCATTTCAACTGCCAACCACTATATTAACAAAAAACTAATCTAAATTAATCTAAACAGTTATAGGAGAGTTTAACTGAAACATATAGCCCTTATATTCCAACTGCAGGAAGGTAAATGTTAAATTACACTGTAAAGACCCATGGGTCAAATTTAAATTGATATACATTTTTCAATTTATTATCATAGTATATATAGTTTAAAGAAATCATGGTATCTTAAGCCAGTCTTTTAAGATTAAAAAATTAAAAGCTTAAAAATTGGGATCATTTATATACTCAGTAAGAACAACTAAACTCCTGCTCTGTTTAATTATGACTGTGAGAGTGAGACACAAAGATAGATGGGGTGGGGGTTTAAAGTGAATTACAGATATGTTACTTTTAATAAATTTAAAATATTCACAAGTTGTTCATTAAGAAATCACATATGAAAACCTGGATCTATAAAAGGCAAATTAATTCACTTTACAGAAGGATTTTCCATAGCTTTTAACAAGTTTTCCTAGAATACACTTTCTAAATTGTGCATTTCTGATCAAATAAAGGTAGTGGAGGTATACATACAGCACATTGAATTCAAATTTAATCTGCATCTAGTGATGCTTAATGCACTCATAAATTTTTGCACAGACAAAGCCCACATTTGAAAATAATTATGCCTTTACACACCTTGAGTATAGGGTCCAAAAAGTGGTAAGAACTCAAATGTGTATTAAATAACTCAAGATGAAAAATTCAAATCACGAGGCCCCAGGTTTTTTTTCTATATAATAGCAAATACTGACACTAATTCCAAATATTCTGATATTTAATATCTTGTAAACAACTTTTTATCTTGCTACCCCAATAAACATTTGAAACAATTATTTCCTTTCTTAACAGAACTGATATTCTTAATAGATACAATCATAATAGAGACTTTATAATTCTTTTTTTTTTTTTTTTTTAGATAGGGTCCCATGTTGTCACCCAAGTTGGAGTGCAGTGGTTTGATCACAGATCACTGCTGCCTTGAACTCCTGGGCTCAAGTGATTCTCCTGCCTCAGCCTCCCAAGTAGCTAGGACTACAGGTGCATACCACTGTACCTGGCTAATTTTAAAAATTTTGTAGACATAGGATCTCAGTATGTTTCCCAGGCTGGTTTCAAATTCCTGGCCTCAAGTGATCCTCCCACCTTGATCTCCCAAAATACTGAGATTACAACAGGTATACTCCATTTTGAGATGTATGTGTGTGCTATTTCCTTTGTTGAAAACAAAAAACAATAAAAGACCATACAAATGACAGGACTCAATAAAGTCTACTGATAGAATACATGGATGCTAACAGGCTTAGTTATTTTGAAATGTTAACTAAATGCTTCTCTCTCACGCCAATGTAGAAACTTGCTATCGAAGCTGACTTCTCTGGCTTATGCCACATACAATAGGTTTATCATCACTAGATCAATCTCCAAAGTCCACTGTTACTGACCAGGCAGGCAGGAAGACAGGCCAATCTGCATTAATTTATTCTACTAAAAGATAGGGTTTTCTTAAATGTGTAACTCCTATGCCCACCCCCCCAACACATACATGCCAAACATGACTCAAGAGATAAAATAAAACCAGATAACACTGACTTAACATTTTTAACACATTTACCAAATATAATGAGAAAAGTCAGGTGTTCTACAACACACCAAATAAATTACAAGATTAAAATGTTCTATGGATAATCTCTAATTTTACTTCTGTTTAGCAATAAATGATCTTAATCATAGTCAGATCAGTTCACTTCTCTAAGAAAGCAAACTGGTTAAGAGAAAGGCCAAGAAAACTGTATACTAGGAACTAATTCATTTCTATCTGTGCTACTGATTCTTTCAATAACATTGGATAATAACTTAGTCTAGCTATGACTGTAAATTAAATATGGATGATACACACATTCTCTGCTCACGTGTGTAACAGGATGATATGAAAATACCAGGAATAAACAAAAGCACAAAAATACCCAATTCTTTGGAAATAAACATTGTCAAGTGTGGTATTTATTTCTCAGTTATAAACACCACAATTTATAACATTGATTATATCTTTAATGGTTGGAGGGGAAGCCTTTCCAGAAATGCATGTGCACATACACATATACACAAACTCATATACAGCCTTTTAAAAAATGTCTGAGATACCAGGAAAGCTTTATTAAGTCAGTCCTTAGCATCCTAAAATTTCTAAGTCCAACTGTGTCATCATAGAATTAGTAGAAATTGAGGCCCAAAGAGGCAAAGTAACTTTTTCCGATTATACAGCTAAGGACTACCTGGGACTGGAAACTAAATTTCCTGGCTCCTATGTAGTGATGATTCTATCACACCACAAAGAATGTCTGTTTTATTGAGATACAGTTCCTCTACTTCCCAGAACTATTCCCTTAGATAAAAAAAGATAATTCAATGAAAGATTCCAGGGGAGGGGGAACTTATGTCTATTTTCTTACTTTTAGCACTTTTTAACTTTTATTTATTTATTTAGAGACAGAGTCTCACTATTGCCCAGGCTGGAATACAGCGCTCACTGCAACCTCCACCTCCCAGGTTCCAGCGATTCTCCTGCCTCAGCCTGCTGAGTAGCTGGGACTACAGGTACTCGCTACCACGCATGGCTAATTTCTGTATTTTTAGTAGAGATGGAGTTTCACCAAGTTGGCCAGGCTGGTCTCGAACTCCTGACCTCAAGTGATCCACCTGCCTCGGCTTCCCAAAGTGCTGGGATTTCAGGCATGAGCCACTGAACCTAAAAGTACTTTTGTACTTTTTGAACTTTTTAAAACAAGCATGTTAATTTAACAAAAGAAAACATAAAAACTGAAACAATGACAAGTCTCAAGACAAACTTGTGAAAGGCCAGTTCATGCTTATACTATGCCTGAAAATAATACCACGCACTATTTTACCATTTTCATCTTCAGGAGACACTTATTTTGAGAAACGCCATTTCTAAACCCCTTTAACGTATTCACCCCACTAATTCCAGATTTAAAACCTATCCTATCAAGTCAGACATGACTGTCTAAGGTCAGGTTATGGTGAAGGTTCAGCCTCTAATGATGCAATAACTTTCCTTTTGACTTACAGTCAACTGAAATGCCAATGTAAGTCACAGGAAAAGTACATGTGAATTTGTTTGTTTTCTATCTTAAAAAGTTTCAGATTTTTTGCCTAAAACATTACCTCCATCCTGGCTACTATAATCCTCTTTTCAAAGAACCGAACAAAGCAAAGAAATGCAAACAATACTAACATCCAATTACAAAACCAGGAAATAACTACCAGTACCATTTTTTTATTTTATTCCTCCACACATTGACACACACACACCTTTGCATAAAAATGGAACTGGACAAAGGGCAAGATGGCTGATGAGAAGCAGCTGTGGTCTGTGGCACTCACAGAGAGGCATGAAAAGGGGTGAATGAATCCAATACCTTCAAATGAAATATCCAGGTTCTCACATTGGGACTGAATAGGCAAAAAGCATGGAGAGCAAGGAGAAGGGCTACAGCCCATCCAGGAGCCACGTGGAGCAAAAGGAACCCCCAACCCCAGCCAGGGGAGGCAGTGAGTGATTATGCAACCCGCTCAGGAAGCCACCACGCTTCTCCCATGGATCTTTGCAACATGCGGAGCAGGAGATCCCGTTGTGAACCCATTCCACCAGGACCTTGGGTCTGATACACAGAGCTGTGTGGAGTCTCAGCAAAACAGCAGCTCAGGAGCACCCAGAGATCTGGGAGTTTTGCATGCTCCTGCCCCGGGATCCCCGCCAAGGCGTAAAATCCATCCATATACATCCCTAGGAAGGGGTCTGAATACAGGGAGCCAAGCAGCATGGCTCGGCAGGCCCCATTTCCATCGCACCTCACAGGCTAAGACCCACTGGCTTGGAATCTCAGCTAGCCAACAGCAGAGGGCTGAAGTCCGCCTGAGACAAGACCAAGTTCCAGCGGGAGGGGCGGTCGCCATCTCTGCAATTCAGGGGAAATAGCCAATACAGCCTGCCAGCTGTGAAGAGTGGACACGGCCCAGAGGAGGAGGGGCCGCCCACAGCGCAGTGCAGTGGCCTTGCCAGATAAGGGGGCCAGACTGCTTCTTTAACCAGACGGACCCACTCCAAACTGAGCAGGACTTCCCATGCAGGGTCAGAGATCTGATCTCTCGCTGGGAGGGAGCTGGGGGTGGCGGGGGGGGGGGTGGTGGGGGGCGGCTGATATCTCTGTGGTTTCTGGGGACTCAGTTGTTCCAGCCTCCCCGTTGTGGAGAGTGCAGACCACCCAGACAAGGAGCACCCCCTCCTCCCCCGCACAAGGCACAGTGCAGCTGCCTTGCCAGATTGTAGCCAGACTGCTTCTTTGACAGGCCCCGACCCACTCCTGCAGACAGAGATCTGATCTCTCCATGGGAGGGAGCTCCCCAGGGGAGGGCCAGCGGCCATCTCTGTGCTTCCGTTAAATCAGCCATTTCAGCTTGCTGGTTATGGAGAATACAGGTGGTACAGAGGAAGAAAAGGGTCCACCCCAGTGCAACACACCTGCTCTACCAAGAAGCAACCAGACTGCTTCATTGAGTGGGTCCCTGATCCCATTCCTCCTGACTGGGTGAGATCTTCCAGTGCAGGTTGCCAGCCACCTCCTACAACTGCTGGAGAAGCCGAGGAAACTAGGGTCTGGAGCAAACCCCCAGCTAACCACAGGAGCCCTACAGTAGGGTGGCGTGATTGTTAAAAGAAAAACAAACAAACAGAAAACAACAGCAGCAATGTCAACAACAACAAAAAAAGGCCCCGAAAAAAAACCCATTCAAAGGTTAGCAACCTCAAGGATCAAAGGTAGATAAGCCCACAAAGATGAGAAACAGTCAATACATAAATGCTGAAAACTCAAAAAGCCAGAGTGCCTTTTCTTCTCCAAATGACTGCAACACCTCTCCAGCAAGAGCACAGAACTGGGCTGAGGCTGAGAAGGATGAAATAACAGAAATACGCTTCAGAAGGTGAGTAATAACAAATATCGCTGGGCTAAAAAAAAAGCATGTTTTAACCCAAGGCAAAGAAGCTAAGAATCACGATAAAACAATACAGGAGCTGATAGCAAGAACAGCCAGTTTAGAGAGGAACATAACCAACCTGATGGAGCTGAAAAACACAACATGAGAACTTCACAATGCAAACTATCAATAGCAGAAGAGACCAAGGTGAGGAAAGAATCTTAGAGCTGGAAGACTATCTTTCTGAAATAAGACAGGCAGACAAGAATAGAGAAAAAAGAATAAAAAGGAATGAACCTCTGAGAATTATGTGATTATGTAAGGAGACCAAACCTACGACTGACTGGGGTCCCTAAAACTGACAGGGAGAATGGAACCAAGCTGGAAAACATACTTTAGGATATCATCGAGGAGAACTTCCACAACCTAGCAAGACAGGCCAAGATTCAAATTCAAGAAATGCAGAGAACCCCAGTAAGATATTCCACGAGAAGATCAACCCCAAGACACATAATCATCAGATTATCCAAGGTCGAAATGAAAGAAAAAATGTTGAGGGCAGCCAGAGAGAAAGGCCAGGTCACTTACACAAAAGAAAGCCCATCAGACTAACAGCAGACCTCTTAGCGGAAAACCTGTAAGCTGGAAGAGATTAGGGGCCAATATTCAACATTCTTAAATAAAAGAAATTCCAGCCCAGAATTTCATATACAGCCAAACTAAGCTTCATAAGCAAAGGAGAAATAAGATCCCATTTAGACAAGCAAATGCTGAGGGAATTCATCACTAGCAGGCCTGCTTTGCAAGAGGTCCTGAAGGAAGCACTAAATATGGAAAGAAAAAACCATTATCAGCCACTAAAAAAAACACTGAAGTACGCAGTCCAGTGACACTATGAAGCAACCACACAAACAAGTCTGCAAAATAACCAGCTAGCATCACGATGACAGGATCCAATTCACACATAACAGTACTAACCTTAAATGGAAATGGGCTAACTGCCCAAATTAAAAGACACAGAATGGCAAGTTGGATAAAGAGTCAAGCCCCATCAGTATGGTGTCTTCAAGAGACCCATCTCATGTGCAAAGACACCCACAGGCTGAAAATACAGGGATGCAAGAAAATTTACCAAGCAAATGGAAAACAGGAAAAAGCAGGGGTAGCAATCCTAGTTTCTGACAAAACAGATTTTAATACAACAAAGATCAAAAAAGACAAAGACAAGCATTACATAATGGTAAAGGGTTCAATTCATCAAGAAGAGCTATCCTTAATATATATGCACACAATATAGGAGCACCCAGATTCATAAAGCAAGTTCTTAGAGACCTACAAAGAGAATTAGACTCCCATACAATAATAGTGGGAGAGTTTAACACCCCTCTGACAATATTAGATCATTGAGACAGAAAATTAACGAGGATATTCAGGACCTGAACTCAGCTCTGTATCATGTGGACCTGATAGATATTTACAGAACTCTTCACCCAAAAACAACAGAATATACATTCTTCTCATTGCCACACAACACATACTCTAAAATTTATCACATAATAGGAAAATACTGCTCAGCAAATGCAAAAGAACTGAAATCATAACAGTCTCTTAGACCACAGCGCAATCAAATTAGAACTCAAGAATAAGAAATCCACTCAAAACCACAGAACTACATGGAAATTGAACAACCTGCTCCTTAATGACTCTTGGGTAAATAATGAAATTAAGGTAGAAATCAAGAAATTTTTTGAAACTAATGTGAACAAAGAGAAAACACATCAGAATCTCTGGGAGAGAAATTTATAGCACTAAAATGCCCACATCAAAAAGCTAGAAAGACTGGGCACAGTGGCTCACGTCTGTAATCCCTGCACTTTGGCAGGCTGAGGCGGGTGGATCACTTGAGGTCAGTAGTTCGAGACCAGCCTGGCCAACATGGTGAAACCCCATCTCTACTAAAAAACACAAAAAATTAGCCAGGCGTGGTGGCAGGTACCTGTAATCCCAGCTACCTGGGAGGCTGAGGCAGGAGAATCCCTTGAACCCAGGAGGCGGAGGTTGGAGTGAGCTGAGATCGTACCATTGTATTCCAACCTGGGCAACAAAGTGAGACTCCGTCTCAAAACAAACAAACAAACAAACAAAACAAAACAAAACAAAACAAAACTAGAAAGATTTCACGTTAACAACCAAACATCTCAACTAAAAGAACTAGAGAACCAAGAGCAATCAAACCCCAAAGCTAGCAGAAGACAAGAAATAACTAAGATCAGAGCTGAGCTGAAGCAAACAGAGACATGGAAAACCCCTAAGGAAAAAAAAAAAAAAAAAAAAAATTCAACGAATCCAGGAAGTGGTTTCTTAAAAAAATTAATAAAATAGTTAGACCGCTAGCTTGGCTAATGAAGAAAAGAAAGAAGAATCAAATCAAATAAAAATCAAATAAAAAATAAAATCAGAAATAAGGGGGACATCCCCACTGACCCCACAGAAATGCAAACAACCATCAGAGAATAATATAAATACCTCTGTGCATATAAACTAGAAAATCCAGAAGAAACGGACAATTTCCTGGACAAACACACCCTCCAAGACTGAACCAGGAAAAAACTGAATCTCTGAATAGACTAGTAACATGTTCTGAAATTGAGGCAGTAATAAATAGCCTACCAGCCAAAAAAAGCCCAGGACCAGATGGATTCATAGCCGAATTCTACCACAGGTACAAAGAGGAGCTGAATACTGAAACTATTCCAAAAATTACAGAGGAAGGACTCCTCCGTAACTCATTCTATGAGGCCAGTATCATCCTGATATGAAAACCTGGCAGAGATACAACAAAAAAAGAAAACTTCAGGCCAATATCCTTGATGAACACTGATGCAAAAAAATCCTCAATAAAATAATGGCAAACTGAATGAAACCAGCAGCACATCAAAAAGCTTATCCACCATGATCAAGTTGGCGTCATCCCTGGAATGCAAGGTTGGTTCAACATATGGAAATAAATAAATGTGATTCATCACATAAACAGAACTAAACACAAAAACCACATGATTATCTCAATAGATGCAAAAAAAACATCTTCAATAAAATTGAGCATGCCTTCATTGTTTAAAACTCTCAATAAACTAGGCATTGAAGGAACATATCTCAAAATAATATGAGCAATATATGACAAACCCATGGCCAATATCATACTGAATGGGCAAAAGCTGGAAGCATTTCCCTTGAAAACTGGCACAAGACAAAGATGCCTTCTCTCACCACTCCTATTCAACGTAGTATTGGAAGTCCTGGCCAGGGCAATCAGGCAAGAGAAAGAAATAAAGCATATTCAAATAGGAAGAGAGGAAGTCAAATTATCTTTGTTTGCAGATGACATGTCCCTATAGCTAGAAAACCCCACTGTCTCAGCCCAAAAGCTTCTTAAGCTGATAAGAAACTTCAGCAAATTCTCAGGATATAAAATCAATGTGTAAAAATTACTAGCATTCCTATACACCAACAACAGGCAAGCAAAGAGCCAAATCATGAATAAACTCCCATTCACAATTGCTACAGAGAGAATAAAATAGCTAGGAATACAGCTAGCAAGGGGGAAGTGAAGGACCTCTTCAAGGAGAACAACAAACCACTGCTCAGGGAAATCAGAGAGGATACAAACAAATAGAGAAACATTCCATGCTCATGGATAGGAAGAATCAATAGTGTGAAAACGGCCATACTTCCCAAAGTAACTTACAGATTCAATGCTATTCCCATTAAACTACCATTGACAATTCTTCACAGAATTAGAAAAAAAAAACTATTTGAAAATTCATATGGAACCAAAAAAGAGCCCAAATAGCCAATGAATCCTAAGCAAAAAGAACAAAGCTGAAGGCATCATGCTACCTGATTTTATCTATACCACAAGCCTACAGTGACCAAAACAGCATGGTACTGGTACAAAAACAGACACATCGACCAGTGGAATGGAGTAGAATAGAGAACCCAGAAATAAGACTGCACACCTACAGCCATCTGCTCTTTGACAAACCTGACCAAAACAAGCAATGGGGAAAGGATTCCCTATTTAATAAGTGGTGCTAGGAGAATAGGCAAGCCATATGCAGAAAACTGAAACTAGAATCCTTCCTTACACCATACACAAAATTTAACTCAAGATGGATTACAGACTGAAATGTAAAACTCCAAACTATAAAAACCCCAGAAGAAAATCTAGGCAATACCATTCAGGATATAGGCATGGGCAAAGATTTCATGAGAAAAACACCAAAAGCAATTGCAACAGAAGCCAAAATTGACAAACGGGATCTAATTAAACTAAAAAGCTTCTGCACAGCAAAAGAAACGATCATCAGAGTGAACAGACAACCTACAAAATGGAAGAAAACGTTTGCAATCTATCTATATTACAAAGGTATAATATCCAGAATCTACAAGAAATTTAAACAAATCTATGAGAAAGAAACAACCCCATTAAAAAGTAGGCAAAGGACATGAACAGACATTTCTCAAAAGAAGACATACTTGTAGCCTATAAACCTATGAAAAAAAGCTCATCATCACTGATCGTTAGAGAAATGCAAATCAAAACCACAATGAGATACCATCTGATGCCAATCAGAATGGCTATTACTAAAAAGTCAAAAAACAGCAGATGCTGGAAAAGTTGTGGAGAAAAAGAACACTTTTATACTGTTGGTGTTCAACCATTGTGGAAGACAGTGTGGCGATTCCTCAAAGACCTAGAGGCAGAAATAACATTTGACCCAGCAATCCCATTACTGGGTATATACCCAAAGGAATAGAAATCATTCTATTATAAAGATACATGCATGCGTATGTTCACTGCAGCACTATTTACAAAAGCAAAGTCATGGAATCAACCTACATGCCCATCAATGATAGACTGAATAAAGAAAATGTGGTACATATACCAGATGGTACATATACACACTATGCAGCCATAAAAAGGAACAAGATCATGTCCTTTGCAGGGACATGGATGGAGATGGAAGCCATTATTCTCAAACTAATGAAGGAACAGAAAACCAAACCCCACATGTTCTCACTTATAAAGTGGGACCTGATCGATGAGAACACATGGACACATGGAGGGGGACAACACACACTTGGCACCTGTGGGGGGTTGGGGGAGGGAGTGCATCAGGAAGAATAGCTAATGGATGCTGAGCTTAATACCTGGGTGATGGGATGATCTGTGCAGTAAACCACCATGGCACACGTTTACCTACATAACAAAGCTGCACATGTATTCTGGAACTTAAAAGTTGAAAGAAAAAAAATGGAATTGAAGTATATGTAGTTTTGAAACATACTCTTATCTCTTAATACCTTTCCGTGGATATCATTTTACATCAAATCCAAACCTTCATCATTTCTAATAGCTGCACAGTGCTTATATAGTTATACTTTATCATCTATTTAATCATTCCCTTACTTAAGAGTTTATTAAAACATTAAGACTGCTTCCAGTTTTTATTACCAAATCTGCGAACAAGGGTTAATGAATAAAGTTTAATGTATTTCAATCACTTCTTTATATGATTATGCCAAAAAATTCAAAGACTAAAGATAAGCATGCTTTCCATAATTTTCATTTTAACAAAGAAAAGACCGTGCAAGTAAGTTAACTGGTTTTTTAAACTGAAAATCATTTATGTAGTTCATAAGCAGGAAGGCAGAAGTCTTTCTTTCCTCCAGAGTGCTATGTAAGACATGAATAAGAGAAAAAAAAGACATAGGATTTCTGATACAAACTGTTTCTAAATCTTCCCCTTTTAAATTAATAGCAGCATACTATCAATATAAGAAACAAATAATGAAATTAAGAGGACAAAAAAGTATTTGTAACAGGATCTTCAGATTATTTCTTTGGGAAAAAACAGTTTTGCAAAGTCCAGAGCAAGTTATAAAAGTTAAAGAAAATTTCATCCCAATACACAACACAACTGGTGGAAAGGTTTTTGTTTTATCCTGTAAAAGCATGCATTTATATTAGTTGTTAGAGTAACACTATTATTGAAAACAATAGTGGAACAGAATCTATAATCACTAGGCCAACAGTCATCAAAATGAGATTTAAATTACATCCAAATGTGTACCTTTACTTTTCTTCGTCTAAACTTTTTTTTCCTTAAATAAGTGAAAAAGCTTATACACAGGGAAAAGCAAGGTCTATATTCTAGCTCACAATCTAAATTAGTTTAAGCTTTTAAAACAAATAGTTCAATTAATAAAACAAAATTAATGATAAATTAAAAGTTTAAGTTAATTTACTTAGAAGTTTAAAGTATTTGGCAAGCTGACAAAAATTCCCATCTAATTAATTCTGAAATTCAACCTTGAAAATAAAATATCTAAAAAAATAATCAAGGCTTTGCCTGGGGGTAAGGGAGGGGGTTTGCCACGTTTCAAAAATATTTTGCTTGCCATTACTTTGAATTTGAGTTTTATAATATCTGGAAATAAAATCACCAGAATACTTAACTGCCACATGACCCACTCAAAAAGCTATGAAAAATTCCTTTTATTGCTTAAATAAATCTAGCTTCTTAGTAAAGAAATTTAATATTCTGGTCAAAAAGCCTCTACTTTCAAATTTGAAGCCTCTTTCTTCCCAAACTACGCTGGAAAAAAATGCAGTGAATTTGATAAGTAACTAGAGAGCTTATTGAATGAAATTCACATAACACCTTGTATCAGATTTTTTGGTCACGAGCACATAACCTTTGCCAAAGAGCATTTATAAATATATCCAGATTCCCAAATTGTTGGTATGAATAAGATAGTGACAACTACAGAACTTATCACTTTAAATGAAAGAAAAGGCAGGCCTGCCAAAATGACTTAGGTGGAAGGTAAAAGCCTCCTTTGATAAGAATGTTTTCTCCTTAACACTTAAAGAACTAGATACTATATTTAGCAATTTACCTTTAAAAATTGGATATCCATTACAACTATTACATATGCCACATGCCACTGTGAGGTAGAAAGTCATCATTCTAGATTTTATATGACTGCAGTGACATTCTAGAGGTTGCAGCTTTCCAAGTATAGCCTGAATCGAAACTCAATTTTCATCCTACACAATCTTGAGTTAACATTTCACAAACATTGTTACATTCTCTAACTCAATTATAGGTGCAATGTAAAAAGGAAACAGAAGATATGAAATAGGAATGAAAGCAGCTATTTAGCAGTTTAAATTATGTCTTTTTTTTCTTGAGACAGAGTCTCACTCTGTCACCCAGGCTGGAGTGCAGTGGCGCAATCTCAGCTCACTGCAACCTCTGCCTCCTGGGTACAAGCAATTATCTTGGCTCAGCCTCCCAGGTAGCTGGGATTACAGGCGCCTGCCACCACCACATGCCTGGCTAATTTTTTTTGTGGTTTTTTTTTTTTTTTGTATTTTTGTAGATACAGGGTTTTACCATGTTGTCCAGGCTGGTCTTGAACCCCTGACCTCAAGTGATCCGCCCGCCTCAGCCTCCCAAAGTGCTGGGATTACAGGTGTGAGCCACCATGCCTGGCCACATCTTTTGTTTTTTAAGAGACAGGGGCTCGCTATGTTGCCCAGGCTGGAATGCAGTGGCTAGTCATAGGTGTGATTATGTACTGCATAGCCTCGAACCCCTGAGCTCAAACAATCCTCCTGCCTCAGTCTCCTGAGTAGCTGGGACTACAGGGGTGTGTCACCATGCCTGGCTTTCAAATATATCTTAGAGAAAGAAAACATTAATAAAAGATAAGAAGTACAATAATAAAGAAGGAAATAAATAAGGCCATCTAGTAATTCTTACACTGATCAAAATCTCTCTTGCAATTTATATTCCTTTAAGGGTCCAAAATAATAAATCTGATGTAAAAAACTTGGTCATGCAAACACTAGTAATGGAAGAGACAAAAGTGAGGTATTCACCTACTTAAACCCTTAAAAGGATCATAGCTTCAATTTGTTGCTACTCTTATTCCAGGAGTGTTAAAAGACTTACATGTATGAATCAGTCAATCTAACCAATACAGTAACACCACTTTAGGATATTAATATACAGATACTGTGACATTCAAATATCTATATTAATTCAGAATCATTAATCATTCCAACATATTATGTTCTTCTGAACTTTAAATGAAAATGGGGAAAAAAATTAAAGGACGTATAGCTTTTTTTCCCAGGTTTCTCTCTACAATGGATAATTTCATGAGCAGGTTGCCTGAAATGTAAACACCAATATAATCTCTGCAATCAACTTATTTGATAAAAAGAAGATCTGTTTCAGTCTTTTGAATTTCAGAGGTAAATTTAATGGAATGATTTAATTTATATATACTTACACACACACACACACGCACGTGCACACACACCAAAAAAAAGGTGGTAACTTTGTCAACTGGGAGGCTTTAGGTGTAGTGATTAAGATCACAGGCTCTGGAATACTGCTCTCTAATAGTACCTCTCTGCAACGACGGAAATGTTCTGTGTTTGCACTATCCAAGACAGTAGCTACAAGCCACATGTGACTACTGAGTTATCTGAAGTGTGACTAATGTGATGGAGAAACTGATTTTTTAACTTAATTTTAATGTAAATGTAAGTAGCCATATGGAGCTAGTGGCTCTTGTATTGAACAGTGAGTCTCAAGCAGATTTTAATCCTAGTTCCACCACTTATTAGCCCTTTGTCCTTGAGCAAGTTAACTTCCTGAACCCTCAGTCTTCTGGTATATAAAATGGGCTACTAAGCATCTACTTCATGGGATTATTGTGGAGATTAAATACTACACGTGAAGTGCTGAGTACAGTGCCTGGTTTACCAATGACCTTTGTGTCACTAAATCTAATTGGTCAATTCTCAGACCTGATCCTATCTTACTCATCAGTAACATGTGACAGAATTTAATCACTCTCTTCATCAAAATACTCTCTTCTCTTGGCTGGCTTCTGGGAGAACTCTACTGGTGTTATTTACCACTTTCTATTATTTCTAACACCTTTTCTAATAGTGTGAAAGCTGACCCTCACCTTAAAAAGAAAAAAAAAAGAAAGAAAAGAGCCTGGCATGGTGGTGCACGCCTGCAGATTCAGCAACTTGGGAGGCTGAAGCGGGAGGATTGCTTGGGCTGAGGAGTTCAAGACCAGCCTGGGCAACATAGTGAGACTCTATCTCTTAAAAAAAAAACATATTTCTATACAGAGGTGTTTTACACCCTAACCAAGTTTTTCTAATAAAAAATTGAGGAGATGTTTGACAGGACAAATTATCTGATATTGGAGTTGTCCAAGAAAATCCTAGATATATGGCTGTCATAACTTTAGAAAGACCAATAGTTATTACCTGTCCTGAATATATATATATGTATTTTTAAAAACTTAGCAGATATACAATAGCAAAGTCATGGAATCAGCCTAAGTGTCCACCAATGGATGACTGGATAAAGAAAATGTGGTATGTGCATGTTCTCACTTATAAGTGGGAGCTGAATGATGAGAACACATGAACACGTTGAAGGGAACAACACACGCTAGGGACTGTCGAGGTGAGGGTTGAGGGGAGGGAGAGCATCAGGAAGAATAGCTAATAGATGCTGGGCTTAATACTTAGGTGTTGAGGTGATCTGTAAAGCAAACCACCATGGCACACATTTACCCATGTAAATCTGCACATCTTGCACATGTGCCCCTGAATTTAAAAGCTGAAGGATAAAAAAGGAAATGTGTGTATACACAAACAAACACACACACACACACACACACCATGGAATACTACTCAGACATAAAAATAAATGAAATCATGTCTTTTGCAACAACATTGATGGAACTAGAGAGGCCATTATCTTAAGGAAATAACTCAGAAATACAAAGTCAAATACTATATATTCTCACTTATAAGTGGGGGCTAAACAATGTGCACACAGGGACAAACAGAATGGAATAATAGACACTAGAGACTCCAAAAGGCGGGAGGGTAGGAGGGAGATGAGGGATAAGAAATTACGTATTGCGTACAATTAACACTATTCAGGTGATGGTTACACTAAAAACTCAGACTTCACCACTGTGCAATATATCTGTTTAAAAACAATGCACTTGTACTCCCTAAATATATAAAAATAAAGAAATTTTTAAATTAAAAAAGTTAGCTGATGCATAAAGAACACCTCTCATTACCTAAAATGAAAAACACAGTAGCCTGAGCAATTGTGAGGATCAAATAATGTTGGAACTATAAGAAACTTTGGAAGTAAGTTAATTTGCTGCTCTTACTTTACCAGAGACTGAGGCGCAGACATTAAGTGATCTGTTAGTAATTTTTAAGTTTAAGTAAAGGTAAAGGGCCTTGTTGGATTTTTTTTCTTCTCTTTCTGAATGCTAACTTTGCTCCATTTTTTTTTTTTTTTTTGATACGGAGTCTCACTCTGTCGCCAGGCTGGAGTGCAGTGGCGCAATCGCGGCTCACTGCAACCTCCGTCTCCTGGGTTCAAGCAATTCTCCTGCCTCAGCCTCCCAAGTAGCTGGGACTACAGGTGAGCACCACCAAGCCCAGCTAATTTTTGTACTTTTAGTAGAGACAGGGTTTCACCATGTTGGCCAGAATGGTCTCGATCTCTTGACCTCGTGATCCGCCTGCCTCGGCCTCCTAAAGTGCTGGGATTACAGGCATGAGCCACTGCACCCGGCCACTTTGCTCCTTAATAGTTGGGCGATCCTTTACTACAAAGGAATAATATCATCTATAGCTCAGAGCTATTGTAAGGAGTAAATGAGACAATGTATTTAAAGGTAGATAGTATAAGCACTCAATATATATATTACTCCTTTTCCCATACTGGTTTTTTAAAAAAATTAACCCCTTTTTACATGTCATTCCTAAGACATTCTTGCCAAAAATGTATGTCATGAATCTAATCAAGCCTTTACATCTAATTTCTGATTTCTAGTATACAGAATATATAAGAGGTAGAACATATAAGAGGTAGAATAAGTTCAAACACCATCAGGAAATAATCAAACAAATCCAGAATGGAGAGTGAGAAAATGAATGCGCTAAAAAAAAAGAGACATAACAAAGAGAAACGACCACCAGAGACTAACAGCAGATCTCTCTGCAGAAATCCTACAAGCCAGAAGAGAATGGGGGCCAATATTCAACATTCTTAAAGAAAAGAATATTCAACCCAGAATTTCATATCCAGCTAAACTAAGCTTTATAAGCAAAGGAGAAATAAATTCCTTTACAGACAAGCAAATGCTGAGAGATTCTGTCACCACCAGGCCTGCCTTGTAAGAGCTCCTGAAGGAAGCACTAAACATGGAAAGGAACAACCAGTATAAGACACTGCAAAAACATGCCAAATTGTAAAGACCATCAATGCTATGAAGAAACTGCACCAACTAACGGGCAAAATAACCAGCTAGAATCATAATGACAGGATCAAATTCAAACATAACAATATTAACCTTAAATGTAAATGGGCTAAATGCCCCCACTTAAAAGACACAGACTGGCAAATTGGATAGAATCAAGACCCATTGGTGTGCTGTATTCAAGAGACCCATCTCACTTGCAAAGACACTCATAGGCTCAAAACAAAGAGATAGAGGAATATTTACCAAGCAAATGGAAAGCAAAAAAAAGCAGGAGTTGCAATGCTAATCTCGGATAAAACAGACTTTAAAACCAACAAAGATCAAAAGAGACAAAGAAGGGCATTACATAATGGTAAAAGGATCAATGCATCAAAAAGAGCTGACTATCCTAAATATATATGCACCCAATACAAGAGCACCCAGATTCATAAAGCAAGTTCTTAGAGGCCTACAAAGAGACTCAGACTCCCACACAATAATAGTGGGAGACTTTAACACCCCACTGTCAACATGAGACAGATCAATGAGAGAAAATTAACAAGGATATTCAGGACTTGAACTCAGCTCTGAACCAAATGGACCTAATAGATATCTACAGAACTCTCCACCCTAAATCAACAGAACAATGCATTCCTCTCAGCAACTCCTTGCACTTATTCTAAAATTGACCACATAATTGGAAGTAAAACACTCCTCAGCAAATGCAAAAGAATGGAAATCATAACAAACAGTCTCTCAGACCACAGCGCAATCAAATCAGAACTCAAGATTAAGAAACTCACTCAAAACTGCACAACTACATGGAAACTGAACAACCTCCTCCTGAATGACTACTGGGTAAATAACAAAATTAAGGCAGAAATAAAGAAGTTCTTTGAAACCAATGAGAACAAAGATACAACGTATCAAAATCTCTGGGACATATTTAAAGCAGCCTGTAGAGGGAAATTTATAGCACTAAATGCCCAGAAGAGATAGCAGGAAAGATCTAAAATCAACACTCTAACATCACAATTAAAAGAACTAGAGAAGCAAGAGCAACAAATTCAAAAGCTAGCAGAAGACAAGAAATAACTAAGATCAGAGAAGAGCTGAAGGAGATAGAGACACAAAAAAACCTTCAAAAAAATCAATGAATCCAGGAGCTGGTTGTTTGAAAAGATCAACAAAATAGATAGACCGCTAGCCAGACTGATAAAGAAGAAAGGAGAGAAGAATCAAATAGACGCAATAAAAAATGATAAAAGGGATATCACCACTGATCCCACAGAAATACAAACTACTATCAGAGAATACTAAAAACACCTTGGCGCAAATAAACTAGAAAATCTAGAAGAAATGGATGAATTCCTGGACACATGCACACTCCCAAGTCTAAACCAGGAAGAAGTCAAATCTGTGAATAGACCAATAACAAGTTCTGAAACTGAGGCAGTAATTAATAGCCCACAAACAAAAAGAAGTCCAGGACCAGATGGATTCACAGCTGAATTCTACCAGAGGTACAAAGAGGAGCTGGTACCATTCCTTCTGAAACTATTCCAATCAATAGAAAAAGAGGGAATCCTCCCTAACTCATTTTATGAGGCCAGCATCCTCCTGATACCAAAACCTGGCAGAGACACAACAAAATAAAGAAAATTTCAGGCCAATATCCCTGATGAACATCAATGAAATCCTCAATAAAATACTGGCAAACCGAATCCAGCAGCACATCAAAAAGCTTATCCACCACAATCAAGTCGGCTTCATCCCTGCAATACATGGCTAGTTCAACATACTCGAATCAATTAATGTAATCTAGCATATAAACAGAACCAATGACAAAAACCATATGATTATCTCAATAGATGCAGAAAAGACCTTCGACAAAAGTCAACAACCCTTCATGCTAAAAATTCTCAATAAATTAGGTACTGATGGAACGTATCTCAAAATAATAAGAACTATTTATGACAAACCCACAGCCAATATCATACTGAATGGGCAAAAACTGAATGCATTCCGTTTGAAAACCAGCACAAGACAAGGATGCCCTCTCTCATCACTCCTATTCAACATAGTATTGGAAGTTCTGGCCAAGGCAATCAGGCAAGAGAAAGAAATAAAGGGTATTCAAATAGGAAAAGAGAAAGTCAAATTGTCTGTTTGCAGACGACATGATTGTATATTTAGAAAACCCCATCGTCTCAGCCCAAAATCTCCTTAAGCTGATAAGCAACTTCAGCAAAGTCTCAGAATACAAAATCAATGTGCAAAAATCACAAGCATTTCTATACACCAATAACAGACAAACAGAGAGCCAAATCATGAGTGAAGTCCCATTCACAATTACTACTAAGAGAATAAAATACCTAGGAATACAACTTACAAGGGATGCGAAAGACCTCTTCAAGGAGAACTACAAACCACTGTTCAAGGAAATAAAGAGAGGACACAAACAAATGGAAAAACATTCCATGCTGAAAGATAGGAAGAATCAATATCGTGAAAATGGCCATACTGACCAAAGTAATTTATAGATTCAATGCTGTCCCCATCAAGCTACCACTGACTTTATTCACAGAATTGGAAAAAACTACTCTAAACTTCAAATGGAACCAGAAAAGAGCCTGCAAAGCCAAGACAATTCTAAGCAAAAAGAACAAAGCTGGAGGCATCATGCTACCCGACTTCAAACTATACCACAAGGCTCCAGTAACCAAAACAGCATGGTACTGGTACCAAAACAGATATATAGAAAAAATGGAACAAAACAGAGGCCTCAGAAATAACACCACACATCTACAACCATCTGATCTTTGACAAACCTGACACAAAGAAGCAATGGGGAAAGGACTCCCTATTTAATAAATGGTGTTGGGAAAACTGGTTGGCCATATGCAGAAAACTGAAACTGGACCCCTTCCTTACACCTTATACAAAAATTAACTCAATATGGATTAAAGACTTAAACATAAGACCTAAAACCATAAAAATCCTAGAAGAAAACCTAGGCAATACCATTCAGGACATGGGCAAAGACTTCATGTCTAAAAAAGCAAAAGCAATGGCAACAAAAGCCAAAACTGATAAATGGGATCTAATTAAACTAAAGAGCTTCTGCACAGCAAAAGAAACTACCATCAGAGTGAACAGGCAACCTACAGAATGGGAGAAAATTTTTGCAATCTATCCATCTGACAAAGGGCTAATATCCGGAATCTACAAAGAATTTAAACAAATTTACAAGAAAAAAACAACCCTACCAAAAAGTGGGCAAAGTATATGAACAGACACTTCTCAGAAGAAGACATATATGCGGCCAACAGACATGAAAAAATACTCATCATCACTGCTCATTAGAGAAATGCAAATCAAAACCACAATGAAATACCATCTCATGCCAGTTAGAATGGCGATCATTAAAAAGTCAGGAAACAACAGGTGCTGGAGAGGATGTGGAGAAATAGGAATGCTTTTACACTGTTGGTGGGAGTGTAAATTAGTTCAATCATTATGGAAGACAATGTGGCGATTCCTCAAAGATCTAGAACCAGAAATACCATTTTGACTCAGCGATCCCATTACTGGGTATATACCCAAAGGATTATAAATCATTCTACTATAAAGATACATGCACACGTATGTTTATTGCGGCACTATTCACAATAGTGAAGACTTGGAACCAACCCAAATGCCCATCAATGACAGACTGAATAAAGAAAACGTGGCATATATACTCCATGGAATACCATGCGGCCATAAAAAAGAACGAGTTCATGTCCTTTGCAGGGACATGGATGAAACTGGAAACCATCATTCTCCGCAAACTGACACAAGAACAGAAAATCAAACACCGCATGTTCTCGCTCATAAGCGGGAGGTGAACAATGAGAACACATGGACACAAGGAGGGGAATATCACACACTGGGGCCTGTTGAGGGGTGGGGATCTAGGGGAGGGATAGCATTAGGAGAAATACCTAATGTAGGTGACGGGTTGGTGGGTATAGCAAACCACTATGGCATGTATATAACTATGTAACAAAACTGTACTTTCTGCACATGTACCCCAGAACTTAGAATATTAAATATATATATATATATATATATATATATATATATATATATATATATACACACACACATAAAATAAAATTAAAGAAAATAACCACCAAATGCAGTGTATACAACTTGAATGGAACTTGATATGAACAAACTAGCTCTAAAAGACACTTTGGACACAAGTGGGGTAATCAAAATATGGATGTGTTATGAGATGGTGTTAGGGAATTAGGAAGTTATTCATTTTATGGTATTGTAATTATATAAGAAATGTCTTACTATTTCAAAGATGTATTATATACTGAAGTATTTACAAGTGAAATGCCATATACTTGTAATTTAAAAGATTTCAGAAAAATAGATGAGGCAAATGTGGCAAAACAATAATTGGTAAATCTAGCTGATGGGTATATGAATATATTTTTCTGGTTTGAATATGTTCACAATGGGAAATTTTTGAAAATTAATTAACAATTTTTTTCATACTTTCCTTGCAACAAGAGAGACAGAAAACATTAGAATATATGGCAGAATCCTAGGACAGCTCAAACTCTAAAAGAGAGGGTGAGTACCCTTCCCCCTTCTGGTTAGCTCTACAATCTAGCTTTTCTTTTTCTTTTTCTTTTTTTTTTATTATTATACTTTAAGTTTTAGGGTACATGTGCACAATGTGCAGGTTAGTTACATATGTATACATGTGCCATGCTGGTGCGCTGCACCCACTAACTCGTCATCTAGCATTAGGTATATCTCCCAATGCTATCCCTCCCCCCTCCCCCCACCCCACAACAGTCCCCAGAGTGTGATATTCCCCTTCCTGTGTCCATGTGATCTCATTGTTCAATTCCCACCTATGAGTGAGAATATGTGGTGTCTGGTTTTTTGTTCTTGCGATAGTTTACTGAGAATGATGATTTCCAATTTCACCCATGTCCCTACAAAGGACATGAACTCATCGTTTTTTATGGCTGCATAGTATTCCATGGTGTATATGTGCCACATTTTCTTAATCCAGTCTATCATTGTTGGACATTTGGGTTGGTTCCAAGTCTTTGCTATCGTGAATAAACCTACTCATCTGACAAAGGGCTAATATCCAGAATCTACAATGAACTCAAACAAATTTACAAGAAAAAAACAAACAACCCCATCAAAAAGTGGGCAAAGGACATGAACAGACACTTCTCAAAAGGAGACATTTATGCAGCCAAAAAACACATGAAAAAATGCTCATCATCACTGGCCATCAGAGAAATGCAAATCAAAACCATAATCTAGCTTTTCAAAAGAGTATATTCGAAAGCTGGGATCTGGAAACTTAGCCATCTGTAGATTTGTTTAAAGCTAAACTGAATGCATGGCTGCATACCAGCACTGTTCTAAGAACTTCATTTAATTTTTCATAATAACTCTATGAAGCACATATAATCATCATCCCCATATTATGGACGAAACTACTCACATGGCAAACCAGCATGAGCTGCTAACCAACTCTGCAGAAACTACAGAAGGGAAAAGGCAATATGAATTCCAGAAACTTATAGACAATGTGTGCATATGTGCATGTACACACACACAGACATCCCTGGGGTAACAACTGGCATCATATTTTATCTAAAACATAGTTACTGAAACAGATGAAATAAAGGAAGATATTACCAATATGGAATTCAAACAAATTTAAGAGTCTAAATGAAATATTAGGAATAAAAAATAACAGTTGAAAAAATAACTCAGTATAAACAGCAAGCGGGGTACAGTTGAATATCTTAGTGAATTAGGAGATAAGACTGAGATACTCTTCCAGAAGATAGTAAGAAAGAATAAAGAAATAAGAATGCAAAAGAAAAGCTAAAAGATATGGAGGCTAAAAGAGCAGGCATTCAGATAGTAACAGTATCAGAAAGAGACAAAAATAAAAATGGAAAGGATGATATTTTTGAAGAACTAATGGACACACATTTCTCAGAAGTATAATGAAAAAACTGAGGCATAGAAGTCAGATATTTTGACTAAGATAAAGATTCAAACCCTGGTCTTGCCCCAGGACCCCTGTCCTTAACCACTCTGCTACACTGACTTAGGGCTAAGGATCAGTAAGTTCAGCACCAAAGACAATCAAGGAGGACTAGGATCAGCTCTGACACCGTAAGATAGTGTAGTAACTAGATGAAATCCATACCCTCCCCAATATTATACACCTTGATAACACTGTGCCTTTCCATAAACCCACAGTATTGATTAAAGCGGTGTAAAGTCATATCAAACCTCAATTTACTTCTCCGCAAGCTTAATCATATAGAATATTAATGTCAGGATAGTATAGTGTAATGGTTAAAGAGTGTGGAGTCTGGAGTCACAGCACTGAGTTCAAGCCCCGGTGCCACCACTTTCCATGCCATAATTTCATCAGAAAATAGAAAAAATTGTACCTGCTTTGTAAGGATTAAATAAGGTAATGCTAGTAAAATCCTTAGCACAGTTCCTGGCATAAACATTGCTCAATAAAGCTTAGATACTGTTTGTTTTTTTAATTCAAAGGTTTAGCTGATAACTATTGTAAAGGCAAATTATACTACTACATACCTTGTACACACAAGAGTGGTAGACCTTGTCAAAAATAGATTCCCAAGGCCTACCTCCAGAAATTCTGATTCAGTAGGTCTTAGATGAAGCCAGGAATCTGCATTTTCTTTTGAGACAGGGTCTCACTCTGTCACTCAGGCTGGAGTGTAGTGGTACAAACTTGCTCACTGCAGCCTCGACCTCCTGGGTTCAAGGGATCCTCCCAACTCAGTCTCCAAAACAGCTGAGACTACAGGTGCATGCCACCAAGCCTGGCTAATATTTTGTAGAGACAAAAGAGTCTTGCCATGTTGACCAGGCTGATCTCGAACTCCTGGATTCAAACAATCTCCCACCTCGGCCTCCCAAAGTGCTGAGATTAGAGGTGTGTGCCACTGTGTCCGACTAGGAATCTGCATTTTTAATCAAGCCACCAGGTGATTCTCCAAGAAGTACACACAAGGAAAAACACTATTTTAAAGGCATGTCAACTATTGCCTCACAACATTTAGCTTGCAATTTTAGCACAAAAATTCATTTGTCCACATAGCACATTTTTATTGAATACTTGCTATGTGCTATATTATGTATTATGCCAGGTACTGGGGATAGAGTGATGAAGATGCATTAATATAGTTCTTGCCCTCCTAGGCTAATAGGAAGTTTATATTCTAGAGAGAATAGATATTTTAATTTGCCTATAAAGTAAAAAAGCTTACCATTTAATTCATTTATTAAATGAGCATTTACTAAATGCAAACCTGGTATTTTAAATTTCAGGATTTCTATGACCTTAAGCAGCAAATATTTCTAGTACTTCCAACTCTCCATAAGGAGACACTTTTTAAAGTCTATCCTAAACTCTCCCCAATAGAATCTTGCATACCATCCCCAACTCTGCCCTCCACCCCAACACTGCCAGCAAGGCTGCCTTATCTACATTGATGTTTCCACGGACAATTATTTATAAGACAGCTTGCCAGCGTTAGGGAGGCTGCCATCTCAGGGTATCATTGGCTCCATGGTTTCCGTAACCCAAATGTTTTCCCTAAAAGACTTGGTAAATGGCTCCTTAATAGTTTTTCTTGTGTCATAAGGTGGTACAATAAAAAATAAGACAAAACAGCACTATAAATAAAGTATGGTCAGTCTGTTAACAAGTATTTATTGTGTAGTTTGTGGAGGGAAAATAGAAGCATCTCTTTACTTTGGAAAATTACTACAGAAGCATCAGCTGGCTATAAGGTAGACTTTATTCTAAAGTTGCCCATATTATTTAAGGAAAAAAACCCCTTTCAATGTTCTTTGTCAACTGCATGCTAACTTTATTGAAAGTGAAGATCAATATCTAATAAATATTATATTCCTTCCTGATTACAACTGATCTCTGGGGGAATGCAAGCCTCAAATACCTATGTCTTCTGCAGCTTAGCTGAGATGATCTCTGGCTCCTAAATGTTTTTAGTTTTCTACTGGTCTGTCATATATCAAGCTTAATTTTCTACTCAGAATCAGGACCTCACATGACTCCTCTGAAATTCCAAAAATGTAAGTCCATAAGTATTTCAGAGAAATGAACCTACTATAATGGTAATATTAATAACAATTATGGAAACAAAAACAGCAGCTAACATTTGAACACTTACTATGCGCTAGGTAGTATGTTTACATGAATTACCTCCTTTGTGAGAGAAGTACTGGCACTATTCTTATTTTCTTCAGAAAAATGAGGCTTAGAAAGCTTACATGGTTTGCCTAAGATTACATCTGAAAAGGGTGGTTGGCAAGTTATTTAGGAGAGGGCTTAAACAAGCTGCTCTTTTTACTTGGCATCAATCACCCCAACAAAAAACGAATAGGACACTTTTGTAATCTGCAAAGAAATGGTAGAATTCAAACAATTTTTCTGATGCCCGTTATTTTTTCTGGTGGTCTATTCATATCCAGATGAATAACAATCATTTTATACTAGTAAATACAAAGATAGGAATAATATTCAAACTTTTTTATTAAACAAAAAAATCCAAAACCTGTGATTAAAAAAAAAGGCAAAGAAGTAGGAGACAATGACATCAAACCTTATATATATGCTTCAATTATGAGCATGGCTTCCTAGAAGAATATGACAACAAATATTAGGTTCACATACCACCATGTGGTTCATACCCCACAGGCTACTAACACTTGCTCTACAATTAAATGTGTTATTTTGAACCTTTATTCTCAAAAGTAAATGTATGCAGGTTACCAGAAAGTTCCTGAAATAAGTGGATTAGCTATTTCATACTTTACATCAAATTATTTTAATGGAATGTATTTCACACTGGTATTAAGAATGACTAAGGTGAAACCTTATATTACCATCTGCCGGCTAATAAAACTGTACAATAACATCTCTGTTCAGTAAATTATGCTTTGAAGTATTAAAGTTTGAATACAGGACTAAAGAAAGGGGAGAACACTGCACACAAATTCAGCGTAGAGAAAACAAACCTAAAGCCTCACTTAAGATACTTTAATTTAAATCCCCATTTTGTTCTTCCTGTAATCATCAAGTAGTTCACATTTAAAAAGACATACGTAGTCCAGTGCTGGAAAAGGGAAGTATAAAAAAATTTCTAGGCCAGTTTTATTGGCTTTTGTTTTCTTAATAAAAGGTACAGAGTAGGCTGTGTATACTGTACTTAAGAGGAACAAAACACCCACTTAAGCATATTATAAAATATAACCTTGGCTGCAGGTTGGTGACTCATGCCTGTAATCCCAGCACTTTGGGAGACCGAGGTGGGTCGATCACTTGAGGCCAGGAGTTCGAGACCAGCCTGGCCAACATGGAGAAAGCCCATCTCTATGAAAAATACAAAAATTAGCCAGGCGTGGTGGCGCATGCCTGTAATCCCAGCTATTCAGGTGGCTGAGGCACGAGAATCACTTGAACCCCAGAGGCGGAGGTTGCAGTGAGCTGAGATTGCAGCACTGCACTCCATCCTGGGCGACAGAGTGAGACTGTCTCAAAATAAAATAAAACATGACCTTGACCAAAATTTTCATCTCTGATATCTGTATAATTAATAAGTTTATTACCAGAAAAGGTACTTTCTCTAACATAATTTACATAAATGTTAACAGGTTAGCTATCAATTTAACATTTACATAAACGTTAACAGAGGTTAGCTATTAATTTAACATTTTAAACACAAGCCATTAAGTTAACAAATCGATATTGCTAGAAACTTGTGTTAAACTACTCATAAGTCTAGATCATGCTACAGTTTCAAAATGGCTGAGAAACATTATCCTGAACAACTAAAAAGATGCACAGATACTTGGTAGAGATGATTCAGGAGGCCCTTAAATCAACTTATTAAAAAATAGGTTCACAGGACGTCAAGGCTATTATATTTCCAAAAGGGAATAGCAGCAACAGTAAGAATCCAATGAGGGGATTTAAAATAATAAAGTGGACAGGCATAGTGGCTCATGCCTGTAATCCTAACACTTTGGGAGGCTGAGGCAGGAGGATCACATGATGCCAGGAGTTCAGGACCAGCCTAGGCAACAGAACGAGATCTTGTCTCAAAAATAAAATGAAATGAAATAAAATGAAATGAAACGAAATAAAATAAAATAAAAATAATAAAGTAATGAGTAGAGTGGTGAATGAAGCCGACTAAGATAGCAAATTAAGAATCTAACTGAAGATATAAATTAAAGCTCAAATTCTCTTCCTTCCACAAACCCACTGTGACAGACTAACCAATCTTCATCTCAATTTTACTGCTTGAAAAGTAAGTCTAATTCCAACACTGCTTTTCAATGATATACGGATCACTAAGGAACACTATAAAGGCAACTAGAAATTCAAAAAAGTCTAGATAAAAGTGCCAAGCAATTATCCACCATGATCAAGTAGGCTTCATCCCTGGGATGCAAGGCTGGTTCAACATATGCAAATCAATAAATGTAATCCAGCATATAAACAGAACCAAAGACAAAAACCACATGATTATCTCAATAGATGCAGAAAACGCCTTTGACAAAACACAACAACACTTCATGCTAAAAACTCTCAATAAATAAGGTATTGATTGGACGTATCTCAAAATAATAAGAGTTATCAATGACAAACCCACAGCCAATATCATACTGAATGGGCAAAAACTGGAAGCATTCCCTTTGAAAACTGGCACAAGACAGGGATGCCCTCTCTCACCACTCCTATTCAACATAGTGTTGGAAGTTCTGGCAAGGGCAATCAGGCAGGAGAAAGAAATAAAGGGTATTCAATTAGGAAAAGAGGAAGTCAAATTGTCCCTGTTTGCAGATGACATGACTGTATATCTAGAAAACCCCACTGTCTCAGCCCAAAATCTCCTTAAGCTGATAAGCAACTTCAGCAAAGTCCAGGATACAAAATCAATGTGCAAAAATCACAAGCATTCCTATACACTAATAAGAGACAAACAGAGAGCCAAATCATGAGTGAACTCCCATTCACAGTTGCTTCAAAGAGAATAAAATACCTAGGAATTCAACTTACAAGGGATGTGAAGGACCTCTTCAAGGAGAACTACAAATCACTGCTCAATGAAATAAAAGAGGACACAAACAAATGGAAGAACATTCCATGCTCATGGATAGGAAGAATCAATATCATGAAAATGGCCACACTGCCCAAGGTAATTTATAGATTCAATGCCATCCCCATCAAGCTACCAATGACTTTCTTCACAGAATTGGAAAAAACTACTTTAAACTTCATATGGAACCAAAAAAGACCCCGCATTGCCAAATCAATCCTAAGCCAAAAGAACAAAGCGGGAGGCATCACGCTACCTGACTTCAAACTATACTACAAGGCTATAGTAACCAAAACAGCATGGTACTGGTACCAAAACAGAGATATAGACCAATGGAACAGAATAGAGCCCTCGGAAACAATATCACACATCTACAACCATCTGATCTTTGACAAACCTGACAAAAGCAAGAAATGGGGAAAGGATTCCCTGTTTAATAAATGGTGTGCTGGGAACACTGGCTAGCCATATGTAGAAAGCTGGAACTGGATCCCTTCCTTACGCCTTATACAAAAATTAATTCAAGATGGATTAAAGACTTAAATGGTAGACCTAAAACCATAAAATCCCTAGAAGAAAACCTAGGCAATACCATTCAGGAAATAGGCATGGGCAAAAACTTCATGTCTAAGACACCAAAAGCAATGGCAACAAAAGCCAAAATTGACAAATGGGATCTAATTAAACTAAAGAGCTTCTGCACAGCAAAAGAAACTACCATCAGAGTGAACAGGCAACCTATAGAATGGGAGAAAATTTTTGCAATCTACCCATCTGACGAAGGGCTAATAACCAGAATCTACAATGAACTCAAACAAATTTACTAGAAAACAAACAAACAACCCCGTCAACAAGTGAGTGAAGGATATGAACAGACACTTCTCAAAAGAAGACATTTATGCAGCCAACAGACACATGAAAAAATGTTCATCATCACTGGTCATCAGACAAATGCAAATCAAAACCACAATGAGATACCATCTCATACCAGTTGGAATGGCGATCATCAAAAAGTCAGGAAACAACAGGTGCTGGAGAGGATGTGGAGAAATAGGAACTCTTTTACACTGTTGGTGGGACTGTAAACTAGTTCAACCACTGTGGAAGACAGTGTGGCGATTCCTCAAGGATCCAGAACTAGAAATACCATTGGACCCAGCCATCCCATTACTGGGTATATACCCAAAGGATTATAAATCATGCTGCTAGAAAAACACACGCGCATGTATGTTTACTATTCACAATAGCAAAGACTTGGAACCAACCCAAATGCCCACCAATGATAGACTGGATTAAGAAAATGTGGCACATATACACCATGGAATACTATGCAGCCATAAAAAATGATGAGTTCCTGTCCTTTGTAGGGACATGGATGAAGCTGGAAACCATCATTCTCAGCAAACTATTGCAAGGATAGAAAACCAAACACCCCATGTTCTCACTCATAGGTGGGAATTGAACAATGAGAACACTTGGACACAGGAAGGGGAACATCACATACCAGGGCCTGTCATGGGGTGGGGGGAGGGGGGAGGGATAGCATTAGGAGATATACCTAACCTAGACGACGAGTTAATGGGTGCAGCACACCAACATGGCACACGTACACATATGTAACAAACCTGCACGTTGTGTACATGTACCCTAGAACTTAAAGTATAATAATAATAAAAAAGTGCCAAGCATTGCATTATTCACTAAGGATAGTGAAGGAAGCACAGAATGCAGTTCTTGCCTTTAAAGAGGTACAAAGACAAGAAAAATAGTCAGGTGGCTAATTAAGTCTGAGGTATTAAATCAAATTAGAAGTAGAGAAGTAAAAACTGAACAAGAAGAGAAATGGAGGAACAGGAATTAAGTAATAATGACCTAAAGAGGAAGTGATGAAGCAGAAAGAGATACAGTAATCACATATCAAGTAAGTTAAAAAGAAGTGCTTTCGGGACTACCAAAAGACCAAAAAACCTCATAAAAGCATGGAATTTAATTATTACTTAGATAACAGCAATTGAAAGGATGAAAATGTATCATTTTTAGCAGTCTTTCATCTTAAAAATCATGGACAAGAAGGAAGGTGTTTGCAATTGTACTATAACAACAGGAACCAACTTCAAAATACCTTGAATAAAAGCAGCTTCAAATACCAAAAACTCCATCACCATGAATATCCAAACGTACCAAGAAATCCCTCTCCATGAATATCAAAACGTACCCATTTCAGATGACCAGTTTTCAAATTCTATTAAACTAGTGGCAATGTTACATGAAATTCTAATTATAAATCAAGGGAACATTAATAATTACTGAGTATCTATATTATGCCCAGTACTTCTCTGCCTCCACTGCTAACATCTCATTTCAGGCCTGTATTACCTCTCCCACCTGAATCATTTTAGTAGCATCCTAACAAGTATCTTAATATCCATTTTCTTTTCTCTGATCCATCCTCCACACTGATACATAAAATGATTTTTTTCTAAAATGAAAATGTGACGGTAATCTCTTGCTTAAAATTGTTAAATAGATACCACAACCTATAATACAACTTACAAACTAATTTCTATGATTTGATTCCCACCTACCTTTCCAGTCTTTACTTTTACCTCTTCCCACACTCACCCTTACTCTACCACTATCTCCTTATACTCTTATTTATTTTTAACTACTTGAGGTTCTTCAAACGTATCATGCCATGTTATGCATGTGCTTCTTTTTTTCTATTCCCCGTCTTGAAGGGCCTTTTGCTCTTCTGCCGTCTTAGCAATGCAAACAGTTACCCAGTTCAACTTGCAACATCTGTTCAAGCATATCAATATCCATCCCAAACTTTCCAAGAAAGAAATGAATATTCCTTCCTTGGCACCTGCACAGATTTCTATTATAGGATCTGTAACTCTTACTATATTACTTGCTTAAGGTAAGCTTTTAAGACTATAGCTTCTTGGGAACAGAATCCTAGACTTATTCATGAGTGTATCCTTAGAGACCAGTACAATTGACATATCATAGGCACCCCAAAAAGTTTAAATCAATGAATGAATAACTAAGCTTCATTATTTCAGATAAAATTTTTTGGCTGGGCAAGGTAGCTCATACCTGCAATCCCAGCATTTTGGGAGGCCAAGGCAGGTGAATCATCTGAGGTCGGGAGTTTGAGACCAGCCTGGCCAACATGGTGAAACCCCATCTCTACTAAAAATATAAAAATTAGCTGGGTGTGGTGGCACATGTCTATAACCTCAGCTACTCGGGAAGCCGAGGCACAAGAATCATTTGAACCCAGGAGGCGGAGGCTGCAGTGAGCCGAGATCACGCTGCTGCACTCCAGCCTGGGCAACAGAGCGAGACTCTGTCTCAAAGAAAAAAAAAACATTTTCGCTGCCTATCCCTTTAAAAGCTAGTCTATTATCAGTTGAGTTCTACCATTTATTTTCATGAAATGTCTGATCGAGCCCACAATAATCACTCCAGGCTAATTTTCTAAAAGCCCAGATTCATCATACAACAGTCCCATTCAAGAACTTATAGTAAACATTATTTTAAAGCGCAATGCCTCCATTTGCCTTTCATGGCTTTCCTACTTATCTAACCTCCACTCTTCATCAATGCCAGGCCAATTTCATCATCCCTTAAGCCTGGTACATAAATTCTTACCTCTGTCCCTTTGCCCAAACTGTTCAATCTCTCATTCACACTTGATTCTTCCCTTTATCCAATTAAATACTAACCATCTTTTATAGGCCAACCAAGTCTGATTTTTCTCCCAACAAAATTGTATCTGAATGCTCCATCCTTCCCCTATCATAAGCAAAGATACTCAGCACCAGTCACATCAGCACTTTATTCTTTCCCTTTTAAGAATGTTACTTTTTTCTCCCCAACCGGATTATCAGCTCCTTCAGGTATCTGATTGTACTTCCTGTATAGATCTCTCACAGTTTTTAGTTGCTGTGATAGAAAGGCAACATGGCATTGTGTTTTTAAAACTTTTTTTAAAAAAGCAGGCATGTCCTCTCTTTGAATTAAATCTTATGTTGAAGTCCAATACATTAAAAAGATAAAAGAGGGGCTCTGACTGAAATGGGATGTCGGGATCAGAGTGTTCATTGCCTGGCCCCTCTGTACTTGCTTAGCCACATGGTAGCAGTCCCTAAAGCATCTCCTGGGGTTCCTTGTAACACAGTTTGAAAACGACTGGGTTCACAATGAGATGCCATCTCACACCAGTTAGAATAATGATCATTAAAAAAGTCAGGAAACAACAGATGCTGGTGAGGATGTGGAGAAATAGGAACGCTTTTACACTATTGGTGGGAGTGTAAATTAGTTCAACCATTGTGGAAGACAGTGTGGCGATTCCTCAAGGATCTAGAACCAGAAATATCATTTGACTCAGCAATCTCATTACTGGGTATATACCCAAAGGATTATAAATCATTCTACTATAAGGACACATGCACACGTATGTTTATCACAGCACTATTTACAATAGCAAAGACCTGGAACCAACCCAAATGCCCATCATTGACAGACTGGATAAAGAAAATGTGGCACATACACACCAAGGAATACTATGCAGCCATAAAAAGAATGAGTTCAAGTCCTTTGCAGGGACATGGATGAAGCTGGAAACCATCATCCTCAGCAAACTAACACAAGAACAGAAAACCAAACACTGCATGTTCTCACTCATAAGTGGGAGTTGAACAATGAGAACATATGGACATGGGGAGGGTTACATCACACACGGGGGCCTGTGAGGGGGTGGGGGGAAAGGGGAGGGAGAACATTAGGACAAATACCTAATGTATGCAGGGCTTAAAACCTAGATGACGGGTTGATAGGTGCAGCAAACCACCATGGCACTTGTATACCTATGTAACAAACTGCATGTTCAGCACATGTATAACAGAACTTAAAGTAAAAAAGAAAAAAGAAAAAAAAAAAGGACCAGGCGCGGTGGCTCACACCTATAATCCCAGCACTTTGGGAGGCCGAGGTGGGTGGATCACAAGGTCAGGAGTTCAAGACCAACCTGGCCAACATAGTAAAACCCCATCTCTACTAAAAACAGAAAAAAAAATTGCTGGGCATGGTGGCAGGCGCCTATAGTCCTAGCTACTTGGGAGGCTGAGGCAGGAGAATCGCTTGAACCCAGGAGGTGGAGGTTGCAGTGAGCTGAGATTGCACCACTGCACTCCAGCCTGGGCGACACAGTGAGACTGTCTCAAAAAGAGGTAGAAGGAAAGGGAGAAGGAGAGAGGGAGAGAGGGAGAGGGAGAGAGGGGAAGAGGGAGAGAGCAGAAGAGGGAGAGGGAGAGAGGGGAAGAGGGAGGTGGGGGTGGGGGAGAGAGGGGGAGGGGAGAAGAGAGAAAGAAAACTACTGGGTTCAAATTCTAGCTGTAACACTTACTGGTCATGTATCCTTGTGTAATCACAAACTCTAAGTCTCAGCTTCCTGAGATAATGTATATGAGACAGGCCTTTGTAAACCTTAAAGTTTTCCATAAATTTGAGGAGTATTTAACCTTCACAAGACATAAGCTAAACTGACTATATTATACCATCTTAACAGTTATATCACACAATATTACTGACTGTGAAAGCATTCTATATTTTAAAGTCCAGATTTATTTAAACTAAAATAAAGCATCCTAAATGTCATTCAATTCTGGAAATCCCAGGTCCTCTGCTTTGCTTCTTGTATTTGAAAATAACTTTCTAATCTCCATTTGGAGGACAAAAAATTATAATGATTAAGAGTAATGCTTTTGAGTTGGTCAGATATGATTTGAAGACCAGCTTTACAATATGGTGTGTAAACTTGGGTAAGTTACCTAACCTCTCTGAACCTCAATTTCCTCATCTTGAAAATGAAAACAGGACTATCTGCTTTTCAGCTGCTGGATTGAGGAAGATAATCTGAACAATGTCTTGTTTTTCTTAGTATTCTCTCACAGTATACCTCTCAAAGTCAGCAAATAATACACATTTATAAAATTAACTGGTTTCCTGCAACCCGAAATTCACCATATGAATAAATTCGAAGTAATTTCCCCTTTTCTAATTGGAAAATTTGTCTGCTACTTCTTATAAAAGTTGAAGTGTAAAGTATATTAGAAAATATGCTAATTAGATATATGTGGCACAAAATATGTGTTTCAGAATATACTATCTTTTTGTGGTGCTATATGGAGAACTGATCAAGCACCCTATCATTTATAATTTTCTAGACAAAATTCATTAAATATCATTTTATTATCCTTGAAAAATTCTGAAATATAGCCTTAATCAGATGACTAACTTTGATATCAGTAGTAAAATTTCCTTAGTCCACGTTGGTTTGTTAAGCCAATAATCTAAATATGTTTACCTTTGGCAGCATGGGAGTATCCCTCTTCTTCTTCTTTTCTGAATTAGGGTCATCTAATAAGTCTGGCTCAAAAGTATAAAGTTCAGTAAGCTCATTCATAGTAAAATGACGCTCCACCTGCTGCTGATCAACAACTCGAAAAGACAGTGACTGCTTAGTTACTTGCCGATCATAAATCTTATCTTCCATGGTTCCCTTTGTAAAAAGAAGGAAGAATATACAAAAAAATAAAATTTTGTAAGCATGAAACTTAATCAAGGATAAATACGGTTACTGGTTAATATGAAATGGTAAAACTTTATGGTAGTATATTGCCATAAAGAAAAACTCATCAGCAATTTTGCTTAATTCATGAAAGATTTCATCTGTTTAGCACAGTTTACCATAACAAATAAAATTACATTACTGATAATTATTCTATATTAACTGACCAAAATGCATTCATGTGTTGCTTTATTTATTTCTGTACTCTGTAGGAGGAGGACAGCAGGCAGATACCAGAGTAAACAGAAATAAAGGGACAGACACAAAAAACATTTAGGTAAATGTTGAAGTTAGAATGCAAGAGAGCAGTTTGATTCCTTTTCAATGTAATATAATAAGCTATCAACAAACACCATAAAATGCCTTTATATCGTTTTATTTTCTATAATTTCAAGACAGAAAACAAATATAAAATACCATATCCATTACATATAAACTACATTAATTAAATGTATACATTATATTAAATGTATATTAAATATAAAAATTACATTATAAATGAGAATGTACAGAAGTTTTAAACTTAACAGGAAAGAAAAAAATAAAAGAAAATTGAATAAATAAATAAACAAATAACAGGAAAGAGTTTACATAAAGTTGTCAATCAACTTATGTACTAAAGAAGATCAAATAAGCAAGGATCTACCAAAAAAACCCAGTCTCTGGTTAAGAAGCCCAGATTTGGAGGCAGGTTGAGAGGGGTTGCATCTGCTGTGGGTAGCATCTGCTAAATTTGTTCATGCAAAACAATCTCAACCTGAGAAAGATGACATCACAGAAATGGATACACTACAAAACAGAAAATCAAGAAAAGCCAAAACTGACTTCTGCTGCTTTATGTTCAGAAAAGGTATTTCCAACTTTGTTTCCCTCTCTGTAATACACATATGTTCCATATCTCTAAAATATTATCAGTTTCACATGAACTTTCAATATGAAAAAGAGAATTATAAACCTACCTGAGCTAAGAACCTATATACATAAACAGGCTTAGTTTGTCCAAAGCGATAAACTCTGAATATACTCTGGATGTCGTAAGATGGATTCCAAGAAGCGTCGAATATAATTACTCGATTAGCAGCTACCAGATTAATTCCTAGAGATCCTGCTTTAGTAGAAATGATAAATAATCGCCCTCTGAAAATGAAAATATAGAATAAATGCTTCAGTAATTAGTACTTTACAAATATTTTAATTACAATATGACTTTTTGATACTTAGTTTTTTTTTTAACTATCAAGCGTTCAGAGAATTCATTTCTTACTTACTGAAGAAAATAATATATTATCTAAGGAGTCAGGATGATAATACATATGCCCAGGAAGAATCCTACTGTTGGAAAATAAAATCGTCTGATTTAAGAATAAAGATGAAATGAAAAATCAAATATTTACAATGTAGTCAAGGTTTTATTTACAGATTTCTGAATAAATTTAGAGAATTTATATGTAACTTCAAAGTCTATATTGTATTGGGTACAGCTAGGGACACAAAGTACATCAAAATGAAGGAAAATGCAAAAGTAGGTGAATATGTAGGGGTGACTCAACATTTATAATACAGCATAAAGGATGTAAGGAGAGGCGTTAGACAGATGCAAGGTACTGAGGTAGATAAAACAGAAGCAAGAAGACAGACACAGGGCTCCAGGAAGGGTGTCTAAAGAAAAAAAAAAAGAAACTGATAGATTACCTGATTTGTTGGAACACAAGCATTTATAATGTTTCTTTCTTTCTTTTCCTTTTTTTTTTTTTCTTTTGAGACAGAGACTCACTCTGTCACCCAGGCGGGAGTGCAATGGCGCAATCTCGACTCACTGCAACCTCTGCCTCCCAGGTTCAAGCGATTCTCCTGCCTCAGCCTCCTGAGCAGCTGGGATTACAGGAACACCACCATGCCTGGTTAATTTTTGTATTTTTAGTAGAGATAGGGTTTCACCATGTTGGCCAGGCTAGTCTTGAACTCCTGACCTAAGGTAATCTGCCCACCTCGGCCTCCCAAAGTGCTGGGATTACAGACGTGTGCTACCATGCCTGGCCAGGATTTACAATATTTCTACAGGATAATTTAGGAATGAATTGGTGATAGGTATATAGAAAACTAAGCAAATGGTAAAAACGAATCAATACTTCAGCAAAATATAATAAACGAGTACACGAAAAAGGAAAAACAATCACAGTATTCAAGTGGCTTACAAATATTTACGTAGCCACAATAAAGAAAATACTGCAAATTAATTTAGGCAAATATTATGAAAAATTATACTGGGAAAATGAATGAGGAAAAGTGTGCATGTGCTTGTGGTAAATTACTACCTTACACTTTAGAAAGGATGTATGTAAGTAAGTCAGAATTGCCAAGAGTTGAAATTGGTTACCTCCAGAAAGTAGAAATCACAGGTAGAAAGAGGTTTGGTCACGGGACTGGTTTTTATTTGAAGCCTTGTAAAACTATCTGTTTTTTAAAAATATGTAAATATATTACTTTGATATTAATGAAAATTTAATTTGAAAAAGATTGGATAAACACTTTTTGAAAATAAAAACAACTCTAAGGAAAAGAATTACTCAGTTCCACTCCCCAGAAACAACCTCCATTCAAATCATGATATATTTCCTACAGGTTTCTTTTTTTCTAAATATATACTTTTTAAATTTTGCAGTCAGGATAATAACTGTATATACAATATGTATTATGAACATTTCCCCAAATTTCTTGGTAAACATCATGCTTGGTAGCTGCATAGTATTTCATTGGATGATTGTACAATAATTTATTTAATAATTTGCTTATTGCTGGTAACTTACAGAGTGACAAAAATCCCTGGAATATAATAAGCTCTCAATAATCAACACAAAATGTCTTTCTTTTCTTTCATGAAAGAAAATTAATGACTAAAATGCCATACTAATTACATTTATAGCATTCATTATACACTAGAATGCAAAGAAACTCTAAATTTAAATGATGGGAAAAAGTTTACAATTTAGTCTACCAATCGTATTATATACTAAAGAAAAATCCTGGTATAAAATAAATAGAGATATTAAATTCATGTTTTATGTCAATTTGGAGCTACCACACATCTATGAATATAGACTATAGAAATTATCACAAAAGTTGACCAATTTTGAAGAAAATGTATTTATCATGGTGTTATTTTACAGTAGCATAAGGTTGAAAATTAAACAATATGTATAACATAGAGAAGTAAATTACACTCTGGCTATGTTACCATTAAAAATCCAAAATACTATGTTATGTGGAAGAAAAGCAGAATATAGAGCCTTACTAAATACAATTGCAAATGCATTAAAAACAAAACATATAAACACAATGTTAATAGTGGTTCTCTGTGGTCAGTGGGATTATGATGACAAGTTTCATCTTTATACCTCTATAACACATAGTCATTACAGAGAATAAACTGTAGCGTCTTTCATTAGAGGACATACTTGAAGGTATATGGGTAAATGCTGGTCCAAAATTATTCCAGTTATTAATATATATCCCACATAAGCAAAAGATGGCATAGAGCTATACAAAAGAATCAAGCATATAGAATGGTATAAATTATGTAGGTTAAAAAACACACATACATACATACATACACACACACACAACACACATGAAACCTTAAAGAACTTCAATATGCAAGTCCATATTGAGATAAACTACCCAATACATTTTTTAGATATTCTTAATACTAAGTATTAGTATTAAAGTATATGCTCAAAACAAACATAATTAAAATATAAAGCATTACTTGCATAATGCTCCTATAAACCATCTTATACATGTCTTTTGATAAAAGCATTTCTGTCAGGTACATATCTAAGAGTGGAATTGCTGAGTCATAGGGTATTTACAAGCACTGTTAAACTGAACAAATTGTTCTATAAAGTAGTTATTCCAATTCATATTCCCACCAGCATTATATGAGGATTCCAGTTGTTCAGGTCCTTGACAACTCATGGTACTATCTTTTTGTTTTTATTATAACCTTTCAAAAACAGTTTAAGGTTCACAAAAATTACAGCAGTCGAGCTCCCATATATCCTTCACTCTCGGCTTCCAATGGTAACCTACAACTTATATAACAACAATACATTGTCAAAACCAGGAAATTGATGTTGGTATGAACTCAAGTACAGAGCTCATTTGGGTTTCATCAGTTTTTTGTTTGATGTATAGTTCTACAAAATTTTATCATGCATGTAGAATCACATAACCATTACCATAGCAGGATACAGAACTGTTCTATCACCACAAAAAAACACCTTCCTTGTGTTATCCCTTCGTATTCATGCCCTTCCCCTAACCCTAAACCCTGTCAACTACAGATCTGTTCTCTATCATTATACTTCTGTCAAATCAAGAATGGCATTTTCCAGTTAGCATGAGATCCATATAAGTTGTTGCTTGGATCAGTAAGCTGAGCAGCATTCCATTACATAGATATACCACAATTTGTTTATCCATTCACATGTTAAATAACATTTGGTTGTTTCTAGTTGAGGACTATTCTAAATAAAAGCTGCTGTGAACATTTGTGTTTAGGTTTTTATGTGAAAATGTTTTCATTTCCATGGGATACATTTCTGAGAGTGTAATTGCAAGGTTATATGACAAGTATGTTTAGTTGTTTAGTTTTGTTTTTTTAAACTGCCAAATTGTTTCCCAGAATGGTTGTTATTTTATATTCCCACTAGTAACGTAGGATAGATCTAGTTTCTCTATATCCTCACAAGCATTTAATGTTGTCACTATTTTTTATTTTAGCCATGCTGATAGGTGTGAAGTGACAACTCGTGTGGTTTTAAATTACATTTTCTTTCTTTTTTAGAGACAAGATCTCACTCTGTCTCCCAGGTTGGAGTGCAGTGGCACAATCATAGCTCACTGCAACCTCGAATTCCTGGGCTCAAGTGATCCTCCTTCCTCAGCCTCCTAAGTAGTTATGACTATAGACATGTGCCACCATGCCCAGCTAATTGTATTTAATTTTTTGTAGAGACAGATTCTCACCATGTTGCCCAGGCTGGTCTTGAACCCATCGCCTCAAGTGATCCTCCCACCTCAGCCTCCCAAAGCCCTGGGATTGCAGGCCTGAGCCACTAGCCTCACCTAAATTACATTTCCCTAATGGCTAGTGATGCTATCTTTTCATATGCTTATTTGACATGCATAGCCTTCTTCAGAGAAGTGTCAGTTCAAGTTCTTTGCCCATTTACTAACTGGGTTGTTTTCTTTCTGAGTTCTTTATACATTCTGAATGAGTCCTTTGTTAAATATGCAAATTGCAAATATTTTCTCCAAGTCTATAAGTTGTTTTTTCCTTTCCCTAAGAGTCTTTCACAGACAAAAGTTTTTATTTTTGATTAAGTCCAATTATTGATTTTTTATTTAATGGGTTATATGCCTTTGGCATCATGACTAAGAACTCTGACTAACCCTAGATGCAGAAGATTTTCTTCTGTTTTCTTATACCAGTATAATATTTTTACATTTAGATTTATGATTCCTTTTGACTTGATTTTTTAAAATATGGGTAAGGCTTAAGTAAAGGTTCGTTTTTGGCCTATCAAAGTCTAATTGTTTCAATACCAGTTTTTGAAAAGGCTATGCTCTCTCCATTTAATTGCTTTTGCATCTTTTGTCAAAACCATTTTTAACTTGAATTTCTCTGATAATTAATAAGGATCACCATGCTTTCATACATTTACTGGCCATTCAGATATCGTCTTTTGTAAAGTCCTGTTCAAGTTTTTGCCCATTTTTCTATTGGGTTGTCTAGTTTATCCAATTGATTTTTAAGAGTTCTTTATATATCCTGGATGAGACCTTTTTATATCTATATATTGGAAATAGCTTCTCCAACTTTGTGGCTTGCCTTTACACTCTTAATGTGAAATGACATTTGTATTAGTCAGGGTTTTCCAGAGAAACAGAACCAAAAGGAGTTAAGAACTTGTGTGTACGTGCATGTGTGTGTGTGTGTGTGTGTGTGTGTGTCTGTGTGTGTAGACATATTACGGCATTAGCCTCACTGTGATTATGGAAGCTGTGAAGTGCTACAATGTGCTGTTCACAAGCTGCAAAACCAGGGAGCTAATCGTATAAATCCTGGTCCCAGTTCAAAGGCCTGAAAATCAGGGGGTAGGGTTGTGGGTGGGGGCAGTTGGTATAAGTCCTAGTCTGTCTGAGTCTGAAGGCTGAAGAACCATGATTACCAATCTCCAAGGGCTCAATAAGATGGATGTCCCAGCTCAAAGAAAGAGAGAGCAAATTTGCCCTTCCTCTGCATTTTTGGTCTATTCAGGCCCTCAATGGGTAGGATGATGCCCACTCACACTGATGAGGGCAATCTTCTTTACTCAGTCTATTAATTCAAATACCCTTTCAGGAGCACCCTCACAGACATATCCAGAAGTGTTTTATCAGCTGCATGGGCATCTCTTAGTGCAGTCAAACTGACACATAAAATTAACTATCACACCTTTGGTGAACAGAAGTCCTTAATTTTAATGAAGCCCAAATTACCAATCTTGTATATATACAAGGAACAGAAGGCAGCTCTGAAAAGTCAGAAGGATGAGGCAGATGGGTAGGGCCCTCAGGATATAAAGGATAATGTGGTACTGAGTTTCATGGGCTACCTTTTTATTTTTAAAAGCTTGGTTTTTTTTGAGACAGGGTCTTGAATTGTCACCCATACTGGAGTGCAATGGCATGATCACAGCTCACTGCAGCCTTGACTTGCTGGGCTCAAGCACTCCTCCCACCTCAGCCTCCCAAGTAGCTGGGACTACAGAAATGCACTAATGTACCCAGCTAATTTTTAAAATTTTTGTGGAGATAGGGTCTCACTATGTTGCCCAGACTGGTCTTCAACTCCTGGGCTCAAGTGATCCTCCTGCCTCACTTCCCAAAATGCTGGGATTACAGGTGTGAGCCACCGAGCCCAGCTGTTACAGACTTTCTTTCTGCCTCATGTATCCTAGATTGGTTACTGAAGAACTCCAGAAGGTGCTGTCAAAAAAATCTCCAAGAAAAGCCTACCCTCCAGCCAAAGGACCAGGAAAGGGGCAGCACAGCAAGACAGAAAATGTTAGGATAACCACTCAATTCCAACCAAACAGTACAGCATGCAGCTGAATCCTCACCCTTCTACCGTAACCAAGTTATAACAAGGCACTACCAGGGTGGGGTCAGAGAAGTCTGATTTCACAAGGTCCTCCCTGTGACCCAACAGTGTCAATGAAGACCATGTAGGGAAACAATACATCCACCCACACCCAGCAGTTACAAGAAAACCCCTTCCCTTCCTACTGGAATTATACCACCATCCAATAATAACTAATGAGTCACCCCCTGTGATGTCGGTGGAGGCCATCTGGAAAGAAGTAAACAGGTAATCTTGAGCCTCTGTCCCCCCACCCAGCCAAGGTAATACCAGTAGAGGCCTAGTGAGGAGACTGAACTCCCACTATCAACTGGCAACAATGTGGTAGGGCGCCTCATGCCCTGCCAAAACATTTGTCAGAAGATGCCTACTATACCAAAAGATTTAAATAAAATCCAGCATCTCATGATATAGTAACCAACATGCCCAGTTTAAATAGAACTTTCTCATAATAAGAACCAGAAAAATCTCAAGTTCAATGAGAAAAGACAATCAACAGACACCAACACTGAGATGACATAGATGTTAGAATTGTCTGACAAGGATTTTTAAAGTAGTCATTATAAAAATGCCTCATAAGCAATTATTAACATACTTGAGACAAATGAAACAAATAGTCTCAGCAAAGAAACAAGAAGACATAAAAAAAGAATCAACTGAAAATTTTAGGCTGGGCACAGCAGCTCAGGCCTGTAATCCCAGCAAGTTGGGAGGCAAAGGCACGCAGATTACTTGAGGTCAGGAGTTCCAAACCAGTCTGGCCAACATGGTGAAACCCCGTCTGTACTAAAATTACAAAAGTTAGTTGGGTGTGGTGGTGCATGCCTGTAATCCCAGCTACTTGGGTGGCTGAGGCATGAGAATTGCTTGAACCTGGAAGGTGGAGTGTGCAGTGAGCTGAAATCTTGCTACTGCACTCCAGCTTGGGCGAGAGTGAGACCCTGTCTCAAAAAAAAAAAAAAATTAGAACTGAAAAATATAGCAGAAATTAAAAACTCAGAATGAGTTCAATAGAAAGCAGAGAACAGAAGATTTGGTGATTTTGAAGACTAAACAACAGAAATGGCCTAATCTGAACAACAGAGAAAAATGGAATGGAAAAGAGACTCATGTACCCATGGGACTATAACAAAAGATTTAATATTTTTGTCATTAGAGTCCTAAAAGAAGAGGAGAAGGAAGGAGGGGCTGAAATTCAAAGAAATAATGACTGAAAATTACCAAAATGTATTAAGAAACATAAACCTGCAGGTTTAAGTAGCTGAATGAACCACAAACAGGATAAACCCAAACAAATCCGTGACAAAATATATCAGTCATCTTCCAAAAACGTAGAAAAATAATCTTAAAAGAAGAGAGAAACGACACCTTATCTAAGGGGGGAAAAACAATTCAAACAGCAGGTTTCTCATAAGAAACCAGGGAGACAAGAAGGTAGTGACACATATTTTTCAAGTACTGAAAGGAAAGAATTGCCAACCCAGAATTCTATATCCAGCTGAAATACCATTCAAGAATGAAGGGGAAATCATTTGTTGCCAGCGGACTTGCTGTTAAAGAATGGCTAGGCCAGGCATGGTGGCTCACGCCTGTAATCCCAGCACATTGGGAGGCCAAAGCAGGTGGATCACTTGAGCTCAGGAGTTCAAGACCAGCCTGCGCAACATGGTACAACCCCATCTCTACAAAAAATACAGAAATTAGCCAGGTGTGGTGGTGCGCACCTGTAGTCCCAGCTACTTGGGACGCTGAGGTGGGAGGATGGCTTAAGCCTGGGAGGTCAAGGCTGCAGTGAGCTGAAATTGCACCACTGTATGCCAGCCTGGGTGACAGAGCAAGACCCTGCTTAAAAAAAAAGGAATGGCTACAATAAGTTCTCTAAATACAAAGCAAATGATATAAAAAGGAATACTGAAACATTAGGGAGAAGTAACAGCAAATAATAAATATGAGTCAATACAACAATTTCATTCTGTTGTGTTTTCTAAATTATATTCTATGGTTGAAGAAAGAATGATTACACTGACTGATATGGTTAAACACTTGAGACAGTCATATTATAAAAAGGGAATCAAAAGGATATAAAGAGGTAAGGTTTCTGCACATCAATTAAACTGGCAAAATGACACCAGTAGACTGTAATAAGTGTGTGTATAGGTATGATGTAATAATACCTACAGCAACCACTATCAAAGCTATACAAAGAGAAACACCAAAAAAAACTACAGATGAATCAAAATAGAATTTCAAAAATATAAAACTAACCCACAGGAAGGGAGGAAAAAGAAATCATAAAAGAAAATAGAATGAAAGAGAACAAATTGAACAAAAAAATAAAATGGTAGACTGAAGCCTTACATTAAATATAAATGGTCTATATACACCATTTAAAAGAAAAATTAAGTGGATAAAAAATAAAACAAAAAACATGACCCAATCACATGCTGTCTACAAGAAACTCACTTCAAATACAACAACATACGTGAGTTGGAGTAAAAGGATGAAAAACTATATACCATGCAAACACCAATCAAAATAAAACAAGAGTGGTTACATTAGTATCAGATAAAACAGATTTCAGAGCAAAGAAGATTATGAGGGATAGAGAGGGGCACAGCAATACTAAACGTGCATAATAAACAACAGAGCTGAAAATATCAGAAGCAAAACCTGACAGAACTGAAGGAGAAACGGAAAAATCCACAATTATAGTTGGAGATTTCAACCTTCCTCTCAAAAACTGATAACCACATAGCCAAAAAAAATCAGCAAAAGTAAAGAATACAAGAACCTCATCGAAGAACAAAATCTAATCAATATTTATAGAACACTCCACCCAACAACAGCAGAGTACATATTCTCTTCAAGGGCCAGTCTACTTGAGACATAAAACAAAGCATAACAAACTTAAAAGAATTGAAATCATACAGATTATATTTCCTGAACATAATTGAACTAGAAATCCACAACAGAAAAATAATGGGAACCTCCAAACGCATGGAAATTAAACAACATGCTTCTAGCTGAGCCAAAGATGAATTCTGAAATAAAAATATACTGAACTAAATGAAAATATAACATATCAAAGTTTGTATAACTAAAGCAGTGCTGAAAGGGAAATTTATAACACTAAATGCTTACATGAGAAAAGAAAAAAAGTCTCAAATCAAATTAGTAATCTAAGCTTCTACCTCCAGAAAGTAGAACAAGAAGAGCAAAACAAACCAAAGCAAGATGAAATTAAAATAGGAAAAAAAAAAGAAAAAGAAAATCAAGGGAATAAAACACTAGTTATTTGTAACGATTAATGAAATTGACAAACCTCTAGCAAGACTAGTAAAAAGAAAACACACAAATTACCAGTATCAGAAGTGAAACAGAAGCTATCACTATAGACCCTAAAGACATGAAAAGGATATTAAGAAAATGCTATGAACAATTCTACACATATATTTGAAATTACGATGAAATGAACCAATTCTTACAAAAGCACAAACTACAACAACACACTCAATATAAAATAGATCATTTGAATAATCCTAAAACTACTGAAGAAATTTAATTAGTGATTTTTAAACTCCCAAAAAAAGAAATCTTCAAGGCCAGAACTGGTTTCACTGGCAAATTTTACCAAACATTTAAGATTAATACAAATCCCCACAATTTTTGTCAGAAAATAGAAAACAATGATCGACTTATTTTATGAGGTCGATATTAACGTGATACCAAAACCAGACAACGACAACATGAAAACAACTGAATATATAAGAGTATCTCTCATAAATATCTCTCAACAAAATATTAGCAAACAGAACCAAGTCCTATATAAAAAGAATTATCCTTACGATCAAGTGGAGTTTTATTCCAGGCATGAAAAGTTGGTTCAGTATTCAAAAACCAATCTACATAGCACACCATATTAACAGATTAAGAAGAAATAACAGATGATACAAACTGAGGCAGAAAAAGCATTTGTCAAATGTAAACACCCATTCGTCATAAAAACTCTGAGAAAATTAAGAATAGAGGGGAACCACCTCAACTTGATGAAGAGTAATTACAAAAAAAGTACAACATGGCTGTGCATTCCTACTCAAAGAGGCTGAGGCAGGAGGATCCCTTGAGCCTAGGAGTTCGAGGCTGCAGTGAGGTATGATCACACCACAGAACTCCAGTCATGGTGATAGACAGAAACCTTGTCTCAAAACAAAAACAGAAACAAAAACAACCCCCCCCCACCCAAAAAAACAACCTTACAGCTAACATCATAGTTAATGAAGACAGAATGCTTTTCTCCTAAGATCAGGAAGAAGGTAAGGATGTCCACTCTCACCATTGCTACTAACTATATTACTCTTAAGTTTTAACTAGTATGAGGTATAGGGAGGGACATAGCAATACTAAACATGCATAATAAACAGAGCTGAAAATATCGGAAGCAAAACCCGACACAACTTAAAGGAGAAACAGACAAATTCACAATTATAGTTGGAGACTTTTCTTGCAGCAAGACAAGAAAAGGAAACAAACAGCATACAGATCATAAAAGAAGAAATAAAACTATCCCTCCTTGTGGATAGTACAATGATCTACTTAGAAAATCCCCAGAAATCTATAAAACAAACTCCTAGAACAAATGAAGTCAGCAAGATTACAGACAAAAGATCAACACAAAAATCAATTGCATTTCTATATTTGAGCAATGAACACATGGAAACAAAAATTAAAAATACAGTAACATTTACAATAACTCAAAAAGAGAAATACCTGGGTGTAAATCTAACAAAAGATCTACAGGACCTGTATACTGAAAACTACAAAACACTGATGGAAGAAATCAAAGATCAACTAATGGAGACATACACTGTGTTCACTGATCAGAAAACAATAAAGTTATCAATTCTCTGCTGCTAAAAGTATTACAGTTGAAAAATGATATCAATTCTCTACAAATTAGTAACAGGTTTAATACAATACCTATTAAAATTATTGCAAAACTTTTGTAGGTCTAGACAAGATTATTCTAAAGTTCATATAAAAATAGCTAAAACAATCTGTGAAAGGTAGAACAAAGTGGGAAGAATCATTCAATGTGATATTAAGACTTAGTACACAGCTACAGTAATCAAGACTATGTAGTAATGATGCAGAGAAAGACATATGGAATAAAGGAATAGAATAGCAAACTGAAAAACAGCCCAAAACAAGTATAGCCAACTGATTTTTCACAAGGGTGCAAAACCAATTCAGTAAAGGAAGGATGGTTTTTTCTTTGTTCTTTTTTTTTTTTTTTTTGAGACAGTGTCTTCCTCTGTTACCCAGGCTGGAGTGAAGTGGTACAATCATGGCTCACTGCAGCCTCGACCTCCTGATCTCAAGTGATCCTCCCACATCAGCCTCCAGAGTAGCTGGGAGTACTGGTGTGCATCACCATGCCTGGGTAATTTTTTTTTTTTAGAGACAGGGTCTCGCTATGATGCTCAGGCTGGTCTTGAATTCCTGGGCTCAGCCTCCCAAACCACTAGGATTACAAGTATGAGCCACTGTGCACTGCCACAGATAGCTTTTTTCAACAAATGATGCTGCAGCAATTGAACATCCACAGCCAAAAATATGAACCTTTAAACTTCACACCTTATACAAAAATTAACTCAATACAACATGGACTTAAACATAAAAGGTAAAATTATAAAACTTGTAAAATACAACACAGGAGAAAGTCTTCAAGACCTAGGGCTTTGAGGAAGAGTTCTTAGACTTGACATCAGAACCATGATCAAAACAAAGAAACAAACATTGACAAACTAGATTTCATCAAAATTAAAATCTTTGTTCTCTGAAAGACCCTGTGAAGGGGATGAAAAGACAAGCCATAAACTGGCAGGAAGTATTTGTAAACCATATATCTGACAAAGGACACATATCTAGATTATATAACGAACTCTCAAAACCCTACAATAAAAAAACAAGCAATCCAATAAGAAAATGGACAAAAAGACATAAAGAGATTTTCACCCAAGAGGATATACAATATTTGATGGCAAATAAACACATAAGATGTTCAATATAACTGGTTGTCAGGGAACTGCAAATTAAGACCACAATAAGATACCACTACATACCTATCAGAACTCCTAAAATAAAAAATAGTGATAATACCAAATGCTGGTGAGGATGTAGAGAAACTTGATTTCTCACACACTGCTTGATAGGACTATAAAATGGTACAGCCATTCTAATTAAGAGTTTGGCAGTTTCCTAAAAAAGTACTTACCATATGACCTAGCCACAGCATACCTGGGCATTTATCCTAGAGAAATGAAAACTTAGGTCCACACAAAAAGCTGGAACACAGTGTTCACAGCAGCTTTAGTTATAATAGCCAAACCTGGACAAAATGAAAATGTCCTGCAATAAGTGAATGTTTAAACATCTGTGGTACATCCATCCCATGGAATACTACTCTGTAATAAAAAGGAACAAACTATTGATACATGTGACAACTTGGATGGAACTCAAGGGCATTATGCTGACTGAAAAAAGCCAATCTCAAGAGGTCACATATAGAGAATGATACCATTTATATGACAGTCTTAATATGACAAAATAATAGAGATGGAGCATAAATTAGTCATTGTCAGGGGTTAAGGTTAGTGACAAGGTTGGCAGTAAAAATGGGTGTGACTATAAAAGGGTAGTGAGAGAGAGAGAGAGCTTTGTGGTGATGGAATATTTCTGTATCTTGATTGTGTATATGTGGAAAAAAAGATATATGCAAACATTGAAACACTGTCAAATTCTTAGTTTTGATATTGAAATATAAGTATATAAGATTTAACCACTGGGGAAAATTAGGTAAAGGGTTCACAGGACCTCTCTGTACTTGCAAGTTCAGGTGAATCTATAATCATTTCTAAATTAAAAGAGAAACAAACCAAAAATAGTATCAAGCTAACGAGGCACTCTGAGACTGCTGAAAACTACTTCCAGGTCACACAAAACAACAACGTTACAAATGGTCATTATCTTAAAGTTTATTTTAATGTGTCTTTCAGATTGCTTTGGCATAAACAAGGATTATATTTATATCTTATTTATTGAAAATTACTAAGTCATGAAAAATTAGAATTTACAGAGATATAATCTAAAACATTTGTGGGTTTTTTCCTTGCTCTTTTCATTTTGTTTTTTGTTTCATTTTCTGTTTGTTTGTGGATTTTGAGAGACAGCATAACATTTGTGGATTTCATGTGTATGGGTTCAGCTACTCAAGAGCAACTCCCCAAATCCATAATATACATGTACAAGTTGAACAGCCCAAATCCGTAAGTCTGAAATCCTAAATTCACCAAACTCCAAAACTTTTTGAGTGCCAACATAACACTCGAAGAAAATGCTCATTGGGGCATTTTGGATTTAGATTTTCAGATTTGGTATGCTCAACAGGTAAGAATATAATACAAATATTCAAAAATCTGAAAAAAATCCCATATCTGAAATTCTTCGGGTCCCTAGCACCCCCAAGCATTTTGGATAAGAAATACTCAACCAGTATATGCCTGAAGCATAAATTTGAATGACATGCTTTTTGGCATATGTTTAGGGGTAATTCACTAGTGAGTAAGCCAAGCTGACAGCTCAACATCTACATTTCAATGTTTTTCCCTACTAGTCATCAAGTATAAATGTCACGTGACAGATTATATGCCACTGTCGTATTTTAAAATTTGGGAAACCTAGCAAGCCAAAGGTTTAGATTATGTTTGAGAAATTTGAGTTACTCAATAAAATTACTTCTTCACACTCATGTACAAATAATAATTTGTTTAAACATGAAAAACACAGAATATAAAAATGTATTTATTCTTTAAACAATTATATAATCAATCATATACATTTATAATTTAACTATACTCAAATCATCCCTTTGTAAGCTCTCTTAGGCTACGGGTTTTCAATAATTAATAATCTTCCTAAAATGTAACTGAAATTTCTCTAGCCTTAAGCCTAGGTCTAGCTCATGATGCTGCTAAAATTAAAACATGTTTTAAACACACAGTATAATATTCTCCATAGTTTAAAATATTTATTAAGGCATACTTCAGCCATCTTTCTATTAAACTAACCCCATCTCCTTTATCCTTTTCTTAAATGCCATGCTTTCTTATGTTTGTGTATGTGTATACGTATGCATATGTGCATATGTTTAGATGTATGTATAGTCATGCGCCACATAATGTGTTGGTCAATAACAGACAGCACGTACAAAGGCAATCTCATAAGAGCATAATACATATTTTTACTGTGTCTTTTCTGTTTAGATATGTTACACACACAAATACCATTGTGTTCCAATTGCCTACAGTATTCAGTACAGTAACATGCTGTACAGTTTTGCAGCCTAGGAGCAATAAGCTATATCACAGAAAGCCTACTGATGTACAGTACACTCTATGATATTTGCATAGTGACAAAATTGCCTAATGATGCATTTCTCAGAATGTATACTGGTTGTTAAGCAACATATGACTATATATAAAACTTTTTCTTTCCAAATGTAGCTTGATTTTGTCAATTACTAACAGCTTAAAACAATATCGATACACACACAAATTGCCTTGTATCTACAGTTAACGATATTAAAATGGTCAATAAGCACATGAAAAGATGCTCAACATAATTTATCATTAGGGAATAGCAAATTAAAATCACAAGAGATACCATTACACATACATTAGAATGAGTAAAATAATTTTTTTAAAAAATGACAATACCATGTACAGACAAGAATGTAAGGAAACTGGAACTCTCATACAACTGCGGGTGGGAATGCAAAATTGTACAGTCACTTTGGAAAACTGCTTGATAGTTTCTTACAAAGATAAATGTAAACTTACTATATGACCCAGCAATCACAATCCTAGGCTTTTGTTTCATGTAAGTAAATACTTATGTTCACACAAAAACTTGAACATGAAAGCTTAGAGCAGCTTTGATTTTAATTCCAAAACCTGGAAACAACTCAAATGTCCCTCAAGTGGAAGTAGCTGAACAAACTGTGATATAGCCCTATAATGGAAGACTATACAACAATTTTAAAAAATTATTGGTATATGCAACAACGTAAATGATTCTCAAATAAATCTCACTAAGTGAAAGAAGTGAGACTCAAAAGGCTACAAATTATATGATTCCATAAGTGAATTCAGTGGGTAGAGAGTGATGACACTGTTTTGCAACCTGACTGTACCTTGCATTTGCTAAAAACATTCAAATACACAATAGAAATAGTGAACTTTATGTAAATTTTAAAATTAATTAATGTTTCTACATATACAGAAAATTTTTCCTACCTCACATTAGTTTCATCATTAAATTCTTCAGCCCACTTCTTCCTTGACTGTGCAGTAGTGGAACCATCTAAACGGTAATAGTCAATGTTTCGAAGCCACTTCCCCTCACCTGAAAATTTAACAAAAGAACACAAACGGAATTTGATATATCGCTCTGCTTACTGGTAAGAACAGATTTTCCACCTTGCTCATCATTTAAAAGTGGGTTATATACATTCTATTTGTATAGCAAAATACATTATATACTTTTCTTAATCAAGGAGTCATTACATTATAAATAAATTAACCACAGATTTCATTCAAATAGATAGTGATGAGCACAGGTATTTTTAAAGCCTATTTCATCTACATGAGAATTTCTTAAAAGGGTTTCCTTGATTAGAATCCTTAAAACTGTCAAAAGAACATGATTAAACTTACATTTCGCTCATGAGGCATGCTTTAAGTTATATCTGTAAATGGCCACGTTTTTCTCCTTATCAACAACTTGATAATGATCAAATAAAAATGAGAGATAAAGAATGCCTTTATTCATTCACTGAACAAGTCTTTACTGAATGCCTACTATGTGCCAAAAATTATTCTATGGGGTAGCTGCAAATTTCAGTGTACGTTTCCATTTCAAATGTGGTGTGTGTGTATGTGTGTGTGTGTAAAGGAGTACGACTTTATGAGTTAATGATATGACATGTCAATTTTAGACAGTGAGGTTAAGTTTTTTTTTTCCTTTAATCTCCACCAGGAAGAAGTGAGGTGAAATTTTACCCAAGACTTGCATTGATACTAAAATACCAAGAGATTAAGGGCTTATGACATTTTTATATTTTATCATACATAATTTCTATTCTAATTATTTAACTGTAAACACAATGCTACTATTTCCAATCCAAGCAAAATTCTATCATGCCCCAGAGCCTTAAAATAAAACAGTTAACAAAACTGAGATTTATTTATGTCTTTCCAGCAAGCTCTTTAAATTTAGTACATTAGTTAAAAAAAAAGATGCTTTTCCATGTTTCTTACCTATATCTTCACTGATATAGAAAACCCAGAATTTCCTTGTTAAAAATTCATTAATGCTTATGAAAGTCATTTTATTTATGATTTTTTTTTCAATTAAAAAAAAGGCATACACATCCAAGGAAAAAAGAATTTGAGATGGATAGTTGCATAAAAAGGTAAGAGGCTGGAGTCACATTTGCATTAATTGTTCACTTGAACAGGATAATTATTAAAATAAATAATCATAAATGAATGGAAAATGATATGACTATTTTAAAAAGCATTTCAACATACTCACCTTTTATTATAATGCAAATGAATATCTCTAATACCACCTCGATGAATCCAACACTTAAAAACTGATAGAGTCATTATAGGTTAGTAGTTAAGAACACAGACTTTGGAGTGACACTCCCTGAGTTTAATCTCAGTTTCACCATTTACTAACATTTTCACTTATGGCAAGTAATTAAACTCCTTGTGCCTCAGTTTCTTTATCTGTAAAATGAAGATAATCAGAGTACCTATTGCATAGGGTTGTTATGAGGATTCAATGAGATAATATTTTAAAAACTACTTAGAATGGTGCCTGTCACATGGTAATTAAAAGCTTACTGAGTTCTTAATATTATCACTCAAGATCCCATGACAAATTACACCTGCCTCTATTATGGCACATAATATATGTGTTTGTTCCTCTTCTACACCATGATTTCCTGTAGTACCCCTTAAATCTTGCTCAGTGCTCAATACACAGTGGTAATGGTAATGGTAGTGGTAGTGGTAATAGTAGTAACTCAAAGGCAGACCAATCTGATTAGTAAACATTTGCTAAAGATAATTTACAAAATCAGAAATAAACTAGCAAGCATATAAAAGAAGTACAACCCTACTAGTGGTCAAAAAATTATGAATGAAAACAATGACAACTGTTTTTACCCATTAAAGATGAAGAAAATGTAGTTACAATACATATCAAGATAAGCATTTTCCATTTATTGATGGTACTAAATTGGTATGTTTTTGTAACATAGGCTTTTCAATAATGAAAAACTGCCAGAACATAGAATCTAATAAAATGTATAGTGGTAATAGAAAAAAATATATTTAAGCTTATATTTAACTACAGTCAAATGTAAAAATACACATATATACTACACATATATATGTTAAAGATATGCCAAAAACTCACTCTAGAAACAAAGAAAGCGGGGAAATGAGAAAGATAAAAAGTGCAAGTATATACCTAGGAAAATGCCTAACTAGAGCATCATTCTCTGTATAAAAAAACTAGGGAAGTTCCAGATAAGGGTAATTTATTCCCTTACCAGTTCAACAAGTATTTACTATGGACCTACTACATGTCTAGCTTGGTGCTAGACAAAGAGTATATAAAAATGGGTAGTAATGAACCTGTCTCCAATGATACATATATTTATGAGACAGACATAATCCCCATACAACATGGAGCACTCTGGGAAGCCCCGTGGAGTTATCTGTTCTCTCACACTCCCCATTTCCCCTTACCCACAGGCCCTGGCAAACACCATTCTATTTTATGTCTCTACAAATTTCACTACTCTAGGAACCTCATAATAGGAATCATGTAATATTTGTCCTTTTTAGACTGGCTTAGATCACTTGGCATATTGTCTTCAAGATTCATACATGTTCCACTATGTGTCAAAGTTTCCTTCCTTATTAAGGCTAAATTATGTTCCACTGTATGTATATACCACATTTTGTTTATCCAGTTATCTGTTGATGGACATTTGACTTGCTTCCATGATTTGGTCATTATGAATAATGCTGCTATAATGTGGGCGTACAAATACAAATACTTCTCTGACACCCTGAACTCAATTCTTGTGGGTATATACCCAGAAGTAGTACTTCTGGATCTCATGGTAATACTATTTTTAATTTTTTGAGGAACACCACACTGTTTTCCACAGCAGCTATACCATTTTACATTCTAACCAACAGTACACAAGAGTTCCAATGTCTCCATATCCTCACCAACTCTCATTATTGTTTTTTCATAGTAGCCCATCCTAATGGGTGTGTGGTGGTATCTCATTACAGTTTTCATTTGCATTTCCCTAAGGATTAGTGATGCTAGGCATCTTTTCATGTGCTTCTTGGCCATTTGTATATCATTTTTAGAGAAATGTCTATCAACTCTTTTGCCCATATTTAAATCATATTATTTTTGTTGTTGTGTTGTAGGAATCCTTTATGTATTTTTGATATTAACCCCTTACCAGATGTATGATTTGCAAATATTTTTCCCATATGGTAGGTTGCCTTTTTACTGTCAAAATAGTAAATTTTATGTTATATATATATATTTACCATAATACTAAAAAGAAAAAAATACCTATAAGAAGAGCCCAGGCCAAGATGGCTTCAATGCTGAATTCTAACAAACATTTAAATAATTAAGCTCAATGCTTTACAAACAATTCCAAAAAACAGAAACAGGAACACATACCAACTCATTCAATCAGGGCAGTACTGGGGAAGGAGGTGGAATAAGACGGCTGAATAGAAGCTTCTACTGATCAACCTCCCAGCATAAACGGCAAATGTTACGACTATCTACACAAAAAAGCACCATCATAAGAAACAAAAATCAGGTGAGCAATTATAGTACCTGATCTTAACTTCATATCACTGAAAGAGGCACAGAAGGGGAAAGACAATCTTGAATCGCCAATGCCACTGCTACCTCAACCCCCAGAAGTGGCCACGTGTCATAGGGAGAGAATCAGTGCACTTGGGGGAAGGAGAGTGCAGTGATCATAGGACTTTGAATTGGAACTCAGCCTACACGCATGAAGGGAGCATATAAACCTGCCCAAACCAGAGGGGAATCATCCATCACAGTGATCAGAAGTTGAGTTTTGGTAAGTCACGCCACAGTGGGCTAAAGTGCACTGGGGTCCTAAATAAAACTGAAAGGCTATCTAGGCCACAAGCACTGCAACTTCTGGGCAAGTCCTAGTGCTGTAAAGGGCTTGGAGCCAGTAAAATGGGGGCACTTGACTTAGTCAGATACCACTGGGGCGGCTAAGAGAGTGCTTATGCCACCACTCCTCACTCCTCCAATTCCAGGTAGCGCAGCTTAGAGCTCCAAAAGAGACCTCTGCTTTCTACTTGAGGAGAGAAAAGGTAAGAGAAAAAGCACTTTGTTTTGCAACTTGGATACCAGCTCAGTCACAGTAGGACAGGGCCCTGGGCAGAATCGTGAAGCCCCCATTCCAGGCCCTAGCTCCCTGGGCCAGAAGGCAACCCATTGCCTTGAATCGAGGGACCCAGTCATGGCAGGATTCATCACCTGCTGACCAAAGAGCCCTTGGGCCCTGAATCATCAGCAGCAATAACCAGGTAGTACACATTGTGGGGCATGGATTAGACGGAAATGTGTTAGGTTATGGTGAGACCCAGCTTATTAGAAGTTGTGGTGGCTACAAAGAGAGGCTCTTCCTGTTTGAGAAAAGGAGAGGGAAGAGTAAAGGGGACTTTATCTAGCAGTGTAGCTACCAGGTTGGCCACAGTGGACAAAAGCAACAAACGGGCTCTTGGGTCCCCAATTCCAGGCCTTAGTTCTTGAATGGTATTTGTGGACTGAGCCTGGGGCAGAGTGGAGCCCACTGCCCTGAAGGGTGAGTCTCTGGCCTGGCAGCATTCACCAAAAGCTGACTAAATAGCCCTTAGGCCTTAAGTGAACACTGGCGGTACACTGGCAGTACTCTCTGCGGGCCTGTCCTGGTGGTGGCCACGAAGAGAGGCTCCTCTGCCTGAGGAAAAGAAAGAGAAGAGTAGGAAGGACTTTGTTTTGTTATTTCTGTGTCAGTTTAGCCATAGTAGAATAAAGCACTAGGTATATTTCTAACATTTCTGGCTCCAGGCCCTGGCTCCAGAAAGCATCTCTATACCCGCCCAGGGACTAAGAGAATTTGCCAACATGAAGGTAAAGACCCAGTACTGGCAGGCTTCACCACCTGCTGAATGTACAGCCCTTGGGCCTTGAGCAAACATAGGCAGTAACCAGGTAGTGGTTACAGTGGGCCTTGGGCAAGACCCATTGCTCTGCTGGCTTAAGATCTGACCAAGTGCTATACCCGCAGTGGTAGTCACAGGGGTGATTGTGTCACCCACCCCCCACCCCCAGCTCCAGGCAACTCAGCACAGAGAGACTCCATTTTTTTGGGAGAAAGTAAAGGAAGAGAACAAGATTCTCCATCTGGTAATCCAGACAATTCTTTTGGATCTTATACAAGACCACCAAAATGGTACCTCTACAAGGCTGCAAGAACTACAGCGTTACTGGCCTTAGGGTGACCCCTAATGTGGATACAGCTTCAGTGACTAAAAAGTTAGATCACAACACCCAAGTCCCTTCAAATACCTGGAAAGCCTTCCCAAAAATGACAGGTACAAACAAGCCCAGACTGCAAAGACTACAATAAATACCTAACTCTTCAATGACAAGACACCAACGAAAATCCATAAGCATCAAGACCATTTAGAGAAATATGACCTCATCAAATGAACTAAACAGGGAATCGGGAAAATCCGGGAAAGACAGAGATATGTGACCTTTCAGACAGAGAACACAAAATAGCTGATTTGAGGAAACAATGAAATTCAAGATAACACAGGAGGAATTCAGACTCCAATCAGATAAATTTAATGAAGAGGCTGAAATAATTAAAATGAACAAAGCAGACATTCTGGAGTCAAAAAATGCAACTGACATACTAAAGAACGCATAAGAGTCTCTTAATAGCAAAATTGATAAAGCAAAAGAAAGAATTAGTGAGCCTGAAGATAAGCTACTAGAAAATACACAGTCACAGGAGACAAAAGAGAAAAGAATAAAAAAGAATAAAGCATGCCTACAAGGCATAGAAAATAGCTACAAAAAAAGCAAATCTAAGAGATATCGGTCTTAAACAGGAGGTAGAGAGAAAGACTGGCGTAGAAAGTTTATTCAAAGGGATAATAACAGAGAAACCCAAATCTAAAGAAAGATACTAATATTCAAGTAGAAGGTTATAGAATATCAAGCAGATCTAACCCAAAAAAGACTACTTCAAGGCACTTAATAACTCCCAAATGTCAAGGATAAAGAAAGGATCCTAAAAGCAGCAAGAGAAAAGAAACAAGTAACATACAATGGATCTCCAACATGTCTGGCAGCAGACTTTTCAGTGGAAATCTTTCAGGCCAGGAGAAGAGTGGCATGAAATATTTAAAGTGCTCAAGGAAAAAACTTTTACCCTAGAATAATATAAATGGAAAAAATAACCTCCAAACATAAAAGAAAAATAAAAACTTTCCAGACAAACAAAAGCTGAGGGATTTTATCAACACCAAACCTGTCCTACAAGAAAGGCTAAAGGAAGTAATTAATCAGAAAGAAAAGGACATGAATGAGCAGTAAGAAATCCTCTAAAGGTACAAAACTCACTAAAAACAGTAAGTACATAGAAAAATACAGAATATTATAACAGCGTAACTGTGGTGTATAAATTACTCTTATTATAAGTAGAAAGACTAAATGTTGAAGCAACAAAAATAACTACAACAACATATCAAGACATAGTACAATAAGATATAAACAGAAACAACAAAAAGCTAAAAAGTGGACAAAGTTAAGGTGTAGAATTTTTATTAGTTTTCTTTTTGCCTGTTTCTTTCTTTGTTTATAAAAACAGTGTAAAGTTGTTATCAGCTTACAATAATGGGTTTTAAGATAGAATTTCCAAGCCTCATGGGAGCCACAAACCAAAAAACATATAATGGATAAACAAACAAACAAACAAAAAGGAAGAAACTAAACCATACCACTAGAGAAAATCACCTTCATTAAAAGGAAGATAAGGAGGAAGGAAAGAAGACGAGCCCAAAAAACAACTAGAAAACAAATAACAAAATGGCAGGAGTAGGTCCCTACTAATCAATAATAACATTCAATGTAAATGGACTAAACTCTCCAATCAAAAGACAGAGGGGCTCAATGGATTTTAAAAAATACCCAATGATCTGTTGCCTACAAGAACACACTTCACCTGTAAAAATACACATAGACTGAAAATAAAGGGATAAAAAAGGATATTCCATGCCAATGGAAACCAAAAAGAGCAGGAACAGCTATAGGACAAAATAGATTTCAAGACAAAAACTGTAAGAAGAGACAAAGAAGGACACTATATAATGATACAGTTCAATTCCACAAGAGGATATAACAATTTAAAATATATATGCACTCAACCCTGGGAGCACCCACATATACAAAGCAAATATTGTTACAGCCAAAGAGAGAGATAGACCCCAATAAAATAATAGCTGGAGACTTCAACATTACACACAGAAAATCAACTAAGAAACATCACACTTCATCTACACTATAGACCAAATGGACCTAATACATATTTACAGAATATTTCATCCAACAGCTACAGAATACACATTTTTTTCCTCAGCATGTGGATCATCCATATGTTAGGTCACAAAACAAGTCTTAAAACATCAAAAACAACCTGAAATAATATCAAGTATCTTCTCTCACCACAGTGGAATAAAAGGAGAAATTAATAACAAGGTATTTTGGAAACTATACAAATACATAGAATTTAAACAACACATTCCTGAATGACCAGTGGGCCAATGAAGGAGTTAAGAAGGAAATCAAAAATTTTCTTTAAAAAATGATAATGGAAACACAACATACCAAAAAACATAAGACACAGGGAAAGCAGTACTAAGAGGAAAGCTTATAGCTATAAATGCCTATATCAAAAAAGTAGAAAAACTGCAAATAATGTAACAAGGCATCTTAAAGAATCAGAGGCTGGTCGCGGTGGCTCATGCCTGTAATGACAGCACTTTGGGAGGCTGAGGCGGGTGGATCACCGGAGGTCAGGAGTTTGAGACCAGCCTGGCCAACACAGTGAAACCCTGTCTCTACTAAAAATACAAAAATTAGCTGGGCATGGTGGCAGGCGCCTGTAATCTCAGCTACTCAGGAGGCTGAGGCGGAAGAATCATTTGAACCTGAGAGGCAGAGGTTGCAGTGAGCCAAGATTGCGCCACTGTATTCCAGCCTGGGCAACAAAGTGAGACCTTGTCTCAAAAAAAAGAAAAAAAACAAAAAAGAAGAGAAGAGAAGAATGAGAAAAGCAAGAACAAACCAAGCCCAGAATTAGTAGAAGAGAAATAGAGATCAGAGCAGAAATAAATAAACTTGAAATAAAGAAAACAATACAAAAGATCAATGAAACAAAAAACGGGTTTTTTGAAAAAAATAAACAAAACTGACAAACTTTGAGACAGACTAAGCAAAAAAGAGAGAAGACCCAAAAAAAAAAAATCAGAGATGAAAATAAAGATATTACAACTGTTACAGCAGAAATTCAAAGAATCATTAGTTGCTATTATCAGCAACTATATGCCAATAAATTGGAAAACTTTAGAAGAAATGGATAAATTTCTAGACACACACAACCTACCAAGATTGAACCGTGAAGAAGTCCAAAACCTGAACAGACCAATAAAAAGTAATGAGATTGAAGCCATAATAAATAGTCACCCAGCAAGGAAAATCCCAGGACCCAACAGCTTCACTGCTGAATTCTATCAAACATTTAAATAAGAAATAAGACGAATCCTACTCAAAATATTCTGAAAAGTAGAGAACAGAATACTTCCAAACTCATTTTACAAGGCCAGTATTACCCTGATAACAAAACCAGATAAACACACATAAAAAAATTAAACTATAAGCCAATATCACTGGTGAATACAAATGTAAAAATCCTCAACAAAACAGTAGCAAACGGAATTCAATAATAAAATGATCATCCATCATGACCAACTGGGGCTTATCTCCAGGGATGCAAGAACAGTTCAACATATACAAATTGATGTGATACATCATATCAACAGCATGAAAGACAAAACCTATATGATCGCCTGGGTGTGGTGGCTCACGTCTGTAATCCCAGCTCTCTGGAAGGCCGAGGCAGGTGGACTGCTCGAGGTCAGGAGTTCAAGACCAGTCTGGCCAACATGGTGAAACCTCGTCTCTACTAAAAATGCAAAAATTAGCTAGGCGCGGTGGCACACGCCTGTAATCCCAGCTACTCGGGAGGCTGAAGCAGGAGAATCACTTGAACCTGGAAGGCAGAGACCGCGGTGAGCCAAGATCACACCATTGCATTCCAGTCTGGGCAACAGAGTGAGACCGTCTCAAAAACAACAACAACAACAACAACAAAAAACAAAACCATATGATCATTTCATTTCATGGTAAAAAAGCATTTGACAAAATTCAACATCCCTTTATGAAAAAACACTAAAAAAACTAAGTACATAAGGAACATACCTCAAAAATAATAAAAGCCATCTATGACAGACCCATAGCTAGTATCATACTAAAGAAAGAAAAACTAAAAGGCTTTCCTCTAAGATCAAGAACATGACAAGGATGCCCACTTCTATCACTTATTCAACATAGTAGTGGAAGTCCTAGCTAGAGTAATTAGACAAGAACAAGAAATAAGGGGCATCAAAATTGGAAAGAAAAAAATCAAATTATCCTTGTTTGCAGATGATCTGATCTTAACTTGGAAAAATCTGAAAACTCCACCAGAAAACTATTAGAAATGATAAAGAAATTCTGTGAAGCGGCAAGATATAAACCCAACATACACAAATCAGTAGCATTTCTATATACCAACAGCAAACAACCTGAAAGAGAAATAAAGAAACTTACAAATTAAAGAAAAATTTTTAAGACATCAAGAAAGTAATCCCATGTACAATAGCTATAAATAAAATACTTAGGAATTAACCAAAGAAGTGAAAGATCTCTACAATGAAAACTATAAAACGATGCTGAAAGAAACTGAAGACACAAAATCATAGAATGATATTCCAGGTTCAGGGATTGGAATAATCGATATTACTAAAATGTCCATACTACCCAAAGCAATCTACAGATTCATTACAATCCGTATAGAATACCAGTGACATTCTTCACAGAAATACAAAAAACAACCCTAAAAATTTATATGGAACCACAAAAGACCCAAAATAGCCAAAGCTATACTAAGCCAAAAGAACAAAAGTGTAAGAATCACATTACCTGACTTTATACTACAGAACTATAGTAACCAAAACACTATGGTACTGGCATAAAAACACATAGATCAACACAATAGAGAACCCTGAGATAAATGCATAAATCTGCAGTGAACTCATTTTTGACAAAGTTGCCATGAATATACCCTGGGGAAAAGACAGTCTCTTCAGCCAATGGTGCTGGGGAAAACTGGATATCCATATGCAGGAGAGAAAAACTAGACCCCTATCTCTCGCCATATATAAAAATCAAGTCAAAATGGATTAAAGATTTAAATCTTAGACCTCAAACTGCAAATCTACTACAAGAAAACACTGGGGAAACTCTCCAGGACATTGGACTAGGCAAAGATTTTTTGAGTAATACCCAACAAGCAGAGGCAACAAAAGCAAAAACAGACAAATGTGATTTCATCAAGTTAAAAAGCTTCTGCACAACAAAGGACACAGTCAACAAAGTGAAGAGACAACCCACAGGATGGGAGAAAATATATGAAAACTACCCATCTGACAAGCGATTAATAACCGGAATATATAAAGAACTCAAACAACTCTACAGGAAAAAAAATTTAATAATCTGATTTTAAAATGGACAAAATAATAATCATTTCTCAAAAGAAGACATACCAATGGCAAACAGGTATAGGAAAAGGTGCTCAACATCATTCATCATCAGAAAAATGCAAATCAAACTATGAGATATCTTCCCACCCCAGTTAACTTGGCTTTTATCCAAAGTCAGGGAGTAACAAATACTAGAGAGGATTTGGAGAAAAGGGAACTCTTGTACACTGCTGGTGGGAACATAAATTAGTAAAACCACTATGGAGAACAGTTCAGAGGTTCCTCAAAAAATTAAAAATAGAGCTACCATAGAATCCGGCAATCCCGGCCAGACGCAGTGGCTCACTTATATAATCCCAGCACTTTGGGAGGCCAAGGCAGGCAGATAACCTGAGGTCAAGAGTTTGAGACCAGCCTGGCCAACATGGTGAAACCCTGTCTCTACCAAAAAATACAAAAATTAGCTGGGCGTGGTAGTGTATGCCTGTAGTCCCAGCTACTGGGGAGGCGGAGGTGGGAGAATCCCTTGAACTCAGGAGGTGGAAGTTGCAGTGAGCCGAGATCACACCACTGCACTCCAGCCTGGGTGACAGAGCAAGACCTTGTCTCCCCCCACCAAAAAAAAAAAAAAAGAGGATCCAGCAATCCCACTCCTAGGTATATACCCAAAATAATGGAAATCGGTATATCGAAGACATATCTGCACTATTTATTGTAGCACTGTTCACAATAGCCAAGACTTGGAGACAACCTAAGTGTCCATCAACAGATGAATGGATAATGAAAATGTGATACATATATACAATGGAATAGTATTCAGCCATAAAAGAGAAAGATCCTGTCATTTACAACAACATGGATGGAACTGGAGGTCATTAAGTGAAATAAGCTAGGCAGAGAAAGACAAACTTTGCATGTTGTCATTTATTTGTGGGATCTAAAAATAAAAATAATTGAACTCATGGAGATACAGAATAGAAGGATGGTTACCACAGGCTGGGAAGGGTAGTGGGTGGTTGGGGTGGAAGTACTGATGGTTAACAGGTACAAATATATAGTTGGAATGAATAAGAATTAGTAATTGCTAGCACAACAGGGTGACTACCGTCAAAAATAATTAAAAATTGTATATTTTTAAATAACTAAAAGAGTATAATTGGATTTTTTGTATCACAAAGGATAAATGTTTGAGGTGATAGATATCCCATTTACCCTGATGTAATTATTATCCATTGCATGCATGTATCAAAATATCTCATGTAACCCATGAATACATAACACCTACCACGCACCCACAAAAATTAAAAGGAAAAAATCAGACATTGGATTCAGGAGGAGGGAAGTCAGTACTGAGGAGTGTCACTGGACATGAAAGATGAAGAATGGATAGGAATTAATCAGGTGAAGAAGATAGTGCGGGTGGAGAGAGCATTGCAGGCAGACAGAAACATAGCCATCAGTCAGCAGTAAAAGCAAAAAGAGAGTAGCAGAGACAATCTATGTCACTGGTTATAAAATAAATGCAAATTAAAACAAATACAAGATATCGGTATTCATCTATTAAGAAAGGTTTTAGTTATTATGGCAATGGTGTAGTGATTATTCAAGGATTCCTAGTAGGAGTACTAATCCAACTGTTCTGGAAAATAAGTTGACAATGTTTCAAAAGTCCTAAGAAAGATCATACCTGTTGGTAAATGATTTCTCCTCTTAGGAATCTATCTTAAGCAAAAAAGTTTAAAACGCAGATATAAACTTATGTACAAACATTTAAAATGTTGAAAAATTAGGCCAGCTATGGTAGCTCACGCCCATAATCCCAGTGCTTTAAGAGGCCAAGGAGGGTGGATCACTTGAGGCCAGGAGTTCAAGACCTGGCCAACATGTCAAAACCCCATCTCTACAAAAAATACAAAAATTAGCCAGGCATGGTGGCACACACCTGTAATCCCAGCTACTCAGGAGGCTGAGGCACAAGAATCGCTTGAACCCAGGAGGCAGAGGCTGTAGTGAGCCAAGATTACTCGACTGCACTTCAGCTTGGGTGACAGAGCAAGACCCTGTCTCTAAAAAAAAAAAAGTTGAAAAATTAGAGAAAGCAATCAAATGATTAAATAACTTATGTACAGCCATATGACAGAATATTATACAGCCAATATTATATATGCAAGATATAATAATACTTTCATAATCAGGACAAAAAAAGCCAATTAAAACATTCCATTGCCAACAACAAAAAACACTAGCAAACTGAATCCAGCACCATATAAAAAGAATTATACACCATGACAAGTGGGATTTATCCCAGGTATGCAAGGTTGGTTTAACATCTGAAAATCAAAGTAATACACTATGTTAATAGAATGGGGGAAAAAAAAAACATGACATGATCATCTCAATAGCTGCAGAGAAATCAAGATAGTATGTCACACTCTTTCATGACAAACATATTTAACAAACTAGAAAGAGAAGATAATTTCCTCAACTTGATAAATAGTATCCACGAAACTAACATCATACAAACTGTTGAAAAACTGGATTCCTTCACACTATGATTAGAGACAAGACAAGGATGTCAGCTCTTGCCACTTTCACTCAACATTGTACTTGAGGTCTTAACCAGGGCAACTGGATAAGCAAACAAATAAAAGGCATTCAGATTAGAAAGGAAATTATCTGTACTTGCAGATGACATGATCTTGTATATAAAAAATCCTAAAGAATTCACTAAGAACAAATTTCACTCAGCCTCAGAAATAAAATATGTACAAATACATTTAACAAAAGTGTAAAATGTATACTCTGCAAACTATAAAATATTGGTGAAATAAATAAGAGACCTAAATAAACAGCAAAACACCCCATGTTCATGGATGAGACATAATATTATTAAGATGGCAGTACTTCCTAAAATTAACTATACATTCAACACAATCCCTATTAGCACCTAAGCTGACTTCTTTGTAGAAATTTATAGGAGATTCTAAGGTTGATGTTGAATTCCAAGAGATCTGGAATAGCCACACTTTCCAATTTCAACATCACTTTCAAAGCAATGGTAATGAAATAGTGCAGTATTAGCACAGCGACTGACATACAGATCAATGGAATAGAATTGAGGGTCAGGAAACAAACATGTGTCTCCCATCATCAATTCCTTTTTAATAAGAGTGACAAAAGCTATTCAATAAAGAAAGAATATTCTTTTCAACAAACAGTCCTGGGACAAATGGATAACCACAGCAAAAGACTGAAGTTGAGCCTTTACCTCATATCATGCATAAAAATTAACTCAAAATGGATCAAAGACCTAAGTGCAAGGACTAAAACTATAAAACTCTTTTAAGCAAACACAGGGGTTAAAGCTTCACGACTTTTTATTTCGAAATGGTTTCTCAGCTATGACAGTAAAAGCACAAACAACAAAAGAAAAAATAAATTGGATGTCAACAAAATAAAATATTTTTGTGCATCAGAGGACACACTCAAGAAAGCAACAGATGGCCAGGTATGGTGGCTCACACCTTAATCCCAGCACTTCGGGAGGCCAACGAGGGAGGACTGCTTGAGCCCAGGAGTTCAAGACCAGTCTGGGCAAATAGAGGGAGACCTCATCTCTACGAAAAATTAAAAATAAATAAATAAAAGAAAGTGATACAGATCACCGGAACTATTTTTTTTTTAATGAAAGCGAAAGATAACCCACAGAATGAGAGAAAATATTTGCAAATCATATATATGATAGGGGCCTAGTATGTAGAATATATTTTTTAAAACACATTTCAACAACAAAAAGATAAGCAATCCAATTCAAAAATGGGCAAAGGACCTGAATAAACATTTTTTCCAAAGAAGATAAAGAAATAGTCAACAAGTACATTAAAAGATGTTCAACATTATTAGTCATTAGAGAAATGAAAATTAAAATCATAAGATACCACTTCACAACCATTAGGATGGTTATAACAAAAACAAAAATGAAAAATAACAAGTGTTGACAAGAATGTGGAGAAACTGAAATGCTTGTACATTGCTGGTAGGACTGAAATAGTACAGGCAGTGTAGAAAACAGTTTGGTATTGCCGTTTGTTTAAATAAATGAAAACCTGTATAACAAATGTACACAACAGCACTATTCACAACAGCTGAAAGGTGAGAACAACCCTAATATCTATCAAGACCATATATTACATGTTTCCATTTATGTGACTGGTCCAGAATATATGAATCTATTAGAAACATAAAGGAGATTAGTGGTTGCTTATGTGAGGGAGTTTTGGGCTGGATAGGGGAGTAATAGTTAAAGGGTACAGAGTTTTATTTGGTAGTGATTAAAATGTTCAAAAACTGACTCTAGTGATGTTTGTACATCTCTGTGAATATATTAAAACCATTGAGTTCTACACTTTAAATGGGTGAATTGTACAGGATGTGAATTATCTCTCAATAAAACTGCTTTAGAAACCAAAAAATTTTAATTTATCCTACAATTTCAACAACAAAGACTGCTGTATTAGGAATTTTTCTTAAGTTGATATTAGCTGGTCTTGTCACCAAAAAAACTATGTGAGATGATAGATATGTTCATCTGCTTCACTACAGTAGCCATTTTACTATCTATATGTATCCCATAACACCATGTTATAAACCTCAAATATAAACAATACAATTTTATTTTGAAAAAGACTATACATATATATGGATAAGGACAAAGAGACATTGCAAAAAAATTTTGATATGTTAGAGTTGTGAGACTCTGGGTAGTTTTGTTTCTTTTGTTGTTAAAATGTTTGTATGGTATGTTTAAATCAGTATTTTTAAAATTACGACACAGAAATATTTGTGGCTCACCTTTATAAATAAGGGGTTTATCTTTATCTTCTGTCTTCTCCCTACTAGCTAATTCAAGAAAATCTTCAATCAAGTCCAGAGATATGAGGGACTGGCTGAAAACAAGGCTAAAAAAAACAGATTAGTGTTTATGGATTAGAAGATTCCTAGTAAAGATATCACTTCTTCCTAAATCGATCTACAAATTTAACACAATTGTAACAAAAATCCCAGCAGGATTTTTTTGTAGAAATTACAAGGTGATTGTAAAATGTATATGAGAATGCCACATCAGAGGAGGGAAGACAATTCTGAAAAAGAAAAACAAAGTTGGAGGGCTGACTCTTCATGATTTCATTACTTACAAAGTTACAGTAACCAAGACAGTGTAGTACCGGTAAAGGGACAGGCACAGATCAATAGAACAGAATAAAGTCCAGATAGAGAGCCACATAGGATAATTAATTGTAGGGCCCAGGCATTTCAATGGTAAAAGGATAGTCTTTTAACCAATGGTCTTGGTAGCCTGGCGCAGTGGCTCACGCCTGTAATCCCAGCATTTTGGGAGACCGAGACGGGCGGATCACGAGGTCAGGAGATCGAGACCATCCTGGCTAACACGGTGAAATTCCGTCTCTACTAAAAATACAAAAAAAATAAGCTGGGCACTGTGATGGGCGCCTGTAGTCCCAGCTACTCGGGAGGCTGAGGTAGGAGAATGGCATGAACCCAGGAGGCGGAGCTTGCAGTGAGTGGAGATCGCTCACTCCAGCTTGGGTGACAGAGCGAGACTCTGTCTCAAAAAAAAAAAAAAAAACCTACACAATGGTCTTAGCGAAACTGAACATCCACATGAAAAAAAACAATGGTCTTAGCAAAACTGAACATCCACATGAAAAAAAGTGAACTTCAACCTAAACTGCACACTTTATGCAAAAAATAACTTAAAATGGAGCATAAATCTAACTGTAAAAACTGTAAGAACAGAATGTTTAGAAGAACACAGAATAAAATCTTCATAACATGGGTTAGGTAAAAAATTATTTACACATGACACAAAGTATGATTGTTTTAAAAGTTGATAAATTAGACTTCATCAAAATTTAAAACTTCTGCTCTATAAAAGACACTGTTTAGAGAATGTAAAAAGTTTCCCTATTACAAGTATTTCAGTAATTTAAAATTACATGCATTCTATAACACTTTGTCATTACATTTCAAGTATGTCTGCAAATTCCTGATTCTCTGCCCTAGTAATTTTCTAACTCCTTTTTAGCCATGAAAACTATTTGTTCACATCAAGTTTTCTGTAGAGTTCAAATAAAATAAATTATAAAAGCAAGCTGTTTTAGGCATTACGGGAGAAGGAGGAAAAATGTTACTGTTCCCTTACCCTCTCCTTTTGGTCACCAATTTGCAGGGGCTCTGAGAAATAGTTCTAAAATGACTATTCTGGTCTAACCCACTGGACAGAATTTATAACATACTTACACACTAGAAAAGAAATAAAATCTAGAAAGAGAATATAAGAGGTCTTCTATTGTCCTTTATATATGCAAACAAAGTAGATCAGTATATAAGAAACAATATACCTGTGGCAAGTATGCTTTAAGTTTTATTTTTATTCTAAAAGCTATACTATAGGAGAAGAAGGTACTTATGACTCCTGAAGATCCTTCAACATTCCCTGCTACATATCTTCAGATTTAGTAGAACTGAAAACAACTGAAGCTATGAAACGGCTGTTGGAGTTAACCACTTAAGTGTTTTTTATTGTATGACTTCCTGAGCTCCACACTGTTGGAGTCTACTATCTCCCAGTTAACTACTTCTAGAATGTTGGTAAGAAAATGAATTGACTCCTGGTGCTCAGCTCAAATGACCAAGGCCTATGCTTTGACCCCTCAGTAGTTTATCTTTCCCAAAATCAAAAACATAATTGAATCAATTCTTTCTGTGCTACAAATTAAGTTCTTGAAAGTTCCCATAAGTGAAAAACTTAAAGTCTTAGAAATACTAATTATTAAATTGGAATTAATCTGCAATCTGGGTTACTATACTGGAAAGAGGTTGATTTTAGTCAGTTAGCAATTAAGGCTGGTTCTGGGAACCACTGAACTCAGAGAAGTCTTACAGTAGAAAAGGAAAAAAATTGTTAGGATTAAATGTCTATACTAATGGTTCTCTCTATTAACATTTTCCAGTTGCAGACAATATGAAGAACTCTTTTGTTTGAGACCATATTTTGAGATTTTTTTAAACATAAAAGATTATTTTATTTTAGCCTTATTTAAAATTTTTATTAAAAGCATCTCAAGCTAGGTGCAGTGGCTCACACCTGTAATCCCAGCATTTTGGGAGGCTGAGGCGGGTGGATCACCTGAGGTCAGGAGTTCAAGACCAGCTGGGCCAACGTGGTGAAACCCCGTCTCTATTAAAAAAACAAAATTAGCTGGGCGTGGTGGTGTGTGCCTGTAATCCCAGCTACTCAGGAGGCAAGGCTGGAGAATCACTTGAACCCAGGAAGTGGAGGTGATTTTAGTGAGCTGAGATTGCGCCGCTGCACTCCAGCCTGGGTGACAAGAGCAAAACTCCGTCTCCAAAAAAAAAAAAAAAAAAGCATCTCAGATACCTTTTAAAAATCATTTATAATCAGATGTTGGGACCTAGCAGCCTAGACAGTAAGTCTTGTTCAAAACTTTAAAAATATGTTTTTGGAGGCCAGGCGTGGTGTCTCACGCCTGTAATCCCAGCACTTTGGGAGGCTGAGGCAGGCAGATTACCTGAGGTCAGGAGTTCGAGACCAGCCTGACCAACATGGAGAAACCCCATCTCTACTAAAAATACAAAATTAGCTGGGCGTGGTGGTGCATGCCTGGAATCCCAGCTACTCAGGAGGCTCAGGCAGGAGAATCACTTGAACCTGGGAGGCGGAGGTTGCGATGAGCCGAGATCGCACCATTGCACTCCAGCCTGGGCAACAACAGCAAAACTCCGTCTCAAAAAAAAAAAAAAATAATGTTTTTGGAAAAGTAATTTGAAGGGGGGTGAAGATGCAAAGAAAGGAATGGTGGCAAAAATGTTAGAAGTGGAACAAAAAACAAAGAATAAATGATAAAGAAAGAATAATCAGGCCAGGTGTGGTGGCTCACACCTGTAATCCCAGCACTTTGGGAGGCTGAGGCGCACAAATTGCTTGAGCTCAAGAGTTCGAGATCAGCCTGGGCAACATGGTGAAACCCTATCTCTGCTAAAAATAAAAACACTAGCTGGGCATGGTGGTGTGCGCCTGTAGTCCCAGCTACTGGAGAGGCTGAGGTGGGAGGATCACCTGAGCCTGGGAGGTCAAGACTGCAGTAAGCCGTGATTGTGCCACTGCACTCCAGCCTGGGCAACAGAGCAAGACCCTGTCTCATAATGAAAAAAAAAAAAAGAAGAAGAAGAAGAAAGAATAATCAAGCAGGTAAAATAAAATAAAGCCTGAGAGATGTCCACTAGATTTGAGGATTAGAAGGTCACTAGTGACTTTACAGGGGGAAATCTCAGTAAAGCAACACGGTAGAAGTCACACTACATAAACCGAAAAATGATTTTGAAGATGGAGAAACACAAATTTCAACTAAGAGCTCTACCCAAGGAAATAAGTTCAAGTTGCAATAGGTAGAAGCAGAAATTTACACTGAAGAAATAACCTGAATATGCAATCAGAACTAGTGGCTTACAAAAAAGATAGTTGCTTGTATTGGCCTAGCACTACAATGACCAAATAAATCACATCTTTAGGAAGCAAGGAAAAGCAACAGATTTGTTCAAATACATTGTTTAAGCAATAAAAACATAATCAAAAGGTTAATTTATATAATAAATATGGTAAAGCACTTACACTTTATCCCCAATTTCCTCTGCCATTCGAAGAATTTCAAAGAGAAGTACCATTTTCCCAGAATGCTCTAAAACCTCAGCATCAGCATCTGTAACAAAATCTTTGTACCAGTCTGGAGCTGGGCTGCTTGGATTAGAAGAAGAAGTAGCTTTACCTAAATAAGACAAATGGAACATAAGTAGGTAAATTAGAAAAGAAATGGAAAGAGAGCAAGAGAGACAGAAAAAGACCTACCCATGGGGAGAGTAAGAAAGAAACTGATGGGGACTTGGGAGAGGGGAGGGAAAAAAGAGAAAGGCAGGCACACGCACATACAGCACAGAAAGACAGAGACTATCCCAGAAGAGTGAGCTCTAGATAGAAAAAGGGAAAGGAAGGAGATGCCAAATAAGAGAACAAGCAAGAGATTGACTCTGAGAGAGTGCAAGTGTAAGAGACAAACCCTCGGGGTAGGAGTGGAGCTCAGAAAGACAGAGACACAAAGAGAAGAGAAACCATCCCCCTCCCACCAGGCCCTAAGAGAGTAAAATGCCCCCAAACATACTCCATGAGACAGGAATCAACAGAGATGGAAAGGCTCAGTTATCACGAGAGAAAAGACCTTGGGGGTAGAAAACATTTCACTGTGCTACTAGGATCTGGAAACCGCCAACAAGAATTGACCCCAGAATCAGCATATCATATTAAATGATTTTGTTCTTATATATTTTCCCCACAAACTTTGACTATGAAAGGTGGAAGGAGAAAGTAGCATAAAATAATTTATTAAAAGACTTAAACATAGTTTGATTCAAAATAAGAAATATGCAGGTTTAGCATGTTTATACACTTTCTCAATTGCTTTTTAATGCAAAGTATTTTAAAATATATTTTGTTACAAAAATTTAAATACTCAGAAAAGTATATAAGAAACAAATGTGCTTCCACATTCCATCTTCATCAAATTTTAACACTGTTAAAACTTCGGATGAAGCTGAAGCCTAATATATGATCCTACATGATCCCATTCTTTTTCCTTCCTTCCTTTCCAATAGGTAACTAAACCCTAAATTACATATTTACCATTTTTTGCAGTTTTATGTTTTTTACTGCATGTGTATCACTAAACTGTACAAATGGCTATACTGTTTGTAAAATCCTACAAATTACTTTTTCACTCAAAGCGAGATTTACTCATGCTTGTCATGGAACTCCCGTTCAATCATTCTAACTACCATGTAGTATTCCACTGCATGAATACACTATCATTTATTAGTTCTCCTCATAGACATCTAGATTGTTTCTTGTTTTTGGCTAATATGAAATAACTGCAATGAATGCTCATTGCTGAGTATATTTTTCTTAAATATTGTGTATTTTAAGTTTTAAATTTTCTGGCATAAAGTTATGACTAAGAATTTTAAAAATATCATTTTAGACATACTTATAGTCTTTATCAAATACTTCTATTATCAGAAGTTCTTGAGAATCTAATCATGCCATTTATTTTGTATGCTAACTTTCCTCAGGTTGACTACTAATACTTTCTGTTCCTAGCTTTTCCTAAGGTTATTTTCTCAGGTGTAGCTACAATCTGTGAAATTTCTGGGTAGCCTTGGTTAAGGTCATATATCTCCAGAGTGATTCTACATTTGCTTCTACCAGGTCTCCAGGGAATCACCAACTCAGAATTACTTGTGAAGTTAATATTTCAGCTTCGGATCTTTTAGACTATGAGTAATATAAATTCAAACCATAAAGTATGTGAGGTGAAGGCCATGACCGTAAATTCAATGTAACTATTTTTCCCAACCAAGAGCCCTGGCTGAAATAGATAAGCTTCCTTGTCAACTCCCTGGATTGTCGATGGGATTGTAAACTTTAAAGGGATTCAGCTTTGAGAAGGGGTCACAGAACTCTCCAACTTATAGAGGGCTCGAAGTCTCAAATCCTGTCCCTGGATAAATGAAAATCAAAGCTGCTAGTCTCAAGACTAGCATCTCCCTAGGATTTCCATAGCATACCTTCTTCAATTTACCATTTAGGCTTATCAGTTCCCTCCTTATGTCTGGGCATATAGTAAGCACTTTATAAATATCTGTTGAGTGAATAAATATGGTATATTAGTACTAATATTACGGCTCTACATCATATACAAGGATTCTGTCACAAAACTTTATATCCATACAATTACATACGTTTTAAAATGCAAATGCTTACCAATGAAGCTTACTCTAAAAATACCTAAGTAATAATAAATCTAACACTTTGAAGTAATTTACATAGTCATTTCGTGATCATGAACTCTCCTTCTAATAAAACATTTAAAACACAGAAATGGGGATGATGTAAGCTAAACTTAAATGACTCATTCAAGATGCTGCTTCTCAGAAAAATGAGAAAGCTATTACAAAAGGATTAAAGCAAACAGTAACTCTTTGACGTGAAAATAAAATATGTGGCAAAAATCATATTGTAGCTCAATTATAGGTAATTATTTAATATCCATTTCAAATTCCAGGTACAACATTGTTAGCCCTTTAATACTTCCTTCAGATTATGAGACCGATGTGCTGCCTACTGCGCTAAGGAGGCAGACTAGCCCCTTAATACTTCCTATTCAGATTTTCTTATATTTACTGTAAGAAAGTCATTTTTTTAAAGTTATACAATACCAGCTACGTATGCCCATACATTATGATATACTCCATTTTATATGGAGTTAATTTAGATGCAAAGAAAAAAATAAATTTTTATTATCTATTAGTTCTGGAGAATGCTTCTAATATACTATACACGTATATAAGCCACAAAAATATATAAAATATATCCATATACAAATGACTTATATTTGACTGCACACAACTAAAATGAAACAAAAATCCTAGACAAGTGGTCAAAATTTGTCTTTTGGAACTGATGGCCTTCCCTGCGTGTTTTTGGGCTCACGACATGTAGCCTCCTACATTCTGCCCCCAGTGCTTTCCAACCCATTCACATTATGGCATATGTAAAAAACGTTAATGCTTATATAGTATACCAGGAAAAATAGAAGAGACTACTCATTCACGGAGGCAAACCAGCTGCCTCAGATTCTAATTATACTCCCAAGTGACAAAGGATCAATATCTCAGTACACTTAAAAAAAAAAAATCTCAGTATACTCTTACGTAACCCACTTATAGCACAGGATGATGCACACTGACTGGTCTACTCTTCTGCTCCTGTTAGCCATAAGTTATGAGAAAAAATTCAACAAGAGTATTTTAAGAAAATAATTTCCAGGAACATGTAAACTTTATATATTTTTAATTATGAGATGAGAGACTGAGGAATTTATGTGGAAAAGGCAGATTGGGGCAGCAGGGAAGGAGATACAGGAACTTCTCACTGCCTTAAATTACACTATAATAATTTATTATTCTGATAAAAATATTCTTTATATCTATCCAGAAGATGAACATTGATAGTAAACTGTTTTATGGGGTAACAGAAGAGAAGAATGAGAAGAGAAATTTTGTAGTTTAATTTTTACTATTCCCCTGATTTCTTAAGAGAAGTCAGAGTCTACTGTTAGACTGCCATCTGTCTATTCCATGGAGGTACTGAAGAGAGAAATGTTTATAAAGAAATCACCAAATCAGAAAGAATTTATGACTAATTCCTCAAAAACAATTGCAACAGAAACAAAAATTGACAACTGGGACCTAATTAAACTAAAGAGCTTCTGCACAGCAAAAACAAAAAACAAGCAAACAAAAAAACAAAAACACAAAATAACAAAAAAAACTATCAACAGAGTAAACAGACAACTTACAGAATGAGAGAAAATACTCACAAACTATGTATCCAACAATGAATATCCAGAATCTATAAGGAACTTAATTCAACAGCAAAAAAACAAATAACTCCATTAAAAAGTGGGCAAAAGACAAGAACAGATACTTCTCAAAAGAGAACACACAAGCAGCCAACAAACATGAAAAATGCTCATCATCATTAATCACAGGAGAAATGCAAATCCAAACCACAATGAGATAGATACGATCTCACACCACTCAGAATGGCTATTATTAAAAAGTCAAAAAACAGCAGATGCTGGAGAAGGGGCAAAGAAAAGGGAACATTTATGTTGGTGGGATTGTAAATTAGTTCACCGCCTATGGAAGGCAGTTTAGAGATTTCTCAAAGAACTTAAAGCAGAACTGCAATTTGACCCAGCAATCTCATTACAAGTATAAAACAAAAGGAAAATAAATCTGCCAGAAAGACACATGCACTCATATATTTATTACAGCACTATTCACAACAGCCAAAACATGGAATCAACCCAGGTGCCCATCAACAGTGGATTGGATAGAGAAAATGTGGTACATATAAACCATAGAATATACACAGCCACAATAAAGAACAAAATCATGTCCTTTGCAGCAACAGGGATACAGCTGGAGGCCATTATATACTAAGTGAATTAACACAGAAACAGAAAACCAAATACGGCGTGTTCTTACATATAAGTAAGAGCTAAACACTGGGTACACATGGATATAAAGAGGAGAGCAACAGACACGGAGGACTACTAGAGTGGGGAGAGAGAAAGGGGGCAAAGACTGAAAAACTAACTACTGAGTACTATGTTCAGTACCTGGGGATGGGATCAATCATACCCCAAAGCTGAGCATCATGCAATATACCCATGTTAATCAACTAGCATATGTACCCCCGAATATAAAAGTTGAAATTATAAAAATAAAATTAAAATAATTAATCACCAAGTTATTTCAGCTATAGGCCTGAGACCAGCCAAGTTTATCTGATCACAGGATCACTAACCTAGGTGGCCCCCACAACTCTCTTCTCCTTATAGACAGTTAACTGCTTTGCTCCACAACTCCCAAATGCCAAATATTTAGAGCCACTACCTTGTTCTCTCTTCATATTATCTGCTATTTCAAATAGGCAGACATTTGGTCCCAGTTTTTAAGCTCCTAGGCATACAGGCTGCACTAGTAGGATACAGTGTCTCAACACTAATCCTTCAACTTACATATAGGTAAAGACAACTTAAACCACTGCAGAGTTCAATCTAAGACTTCACTTTCATGCACAAGAGAGACAGAAAGAAAACAAAAGAGGTGATAGAAACTGTACATAATACACAGGAAACCTAAAGTAGATAATTGCAGATTATGAAGAATCACAAAGGAAAAAAGACTAAATGATTAAAATTAGTTTTACTGTATATTACTGACTAAAAATTAACTATAATCACACTTGATTATCTGAAATGTTTCCATTTATTCCCATACAGTTAAGTGAAAATATCATGGTGGCTTTGAGATTAGACATATTTAGGTCTGAATACCAGTTATCCTACTCATTTTTAAAACTATCAACTACATTGTAAGCCTGCTCAAGAATTCAGTTAGCTAACACATGTAGTGAAAATAATAGAGTTTAGGTATATACAAGTAAATAAACATTAGTTTTTCTTTTTATCTTTCCCCCATATACCAGAGAGCACAGAGTAGCTTGCTTATAATTAAAGATTCATCAGATATTTACTGTAATTATGAGTACTTGATTAGACTCATCAACTGAGGAAAGAAATTCCTTTGAGTCAATTAGTCAGGTAAGTGACTGAAAAAAGGACTAACGACATGATATTTTCCAAATTACTGTTCCATGATAAAGGCAACATTCATTAGACTCACTTTCTTCCAGTTTTAAAGAAACAGAAGGATTGTTTCCTGTTTCATCCACATTTCCTTCACCACCTCCCCGAGATCTTGAATTCCAGACCTTAATCACTTCAACATCATTGTCACTGCCACTTCCACTTGAGCTACTATCTTTTTTCCCCTTTTTCCCTTTTTTCTTCTTTCTAAAAACAAACAAACAAACAAAAAAACACATTCAGATTGTTAGAAAAGCATAGGAAAGATGTAAACGCCAATTATAAGAGGTCAATCAGCAAGTAGGGTTTTTAACTTTGTCAATACAGGATGGCACGAAAAAGTATTCGATTTACTTTGTATAATCATCGGAGCTTAAACTCATGGAGGTTTCATCAGAATCTGAGGCTATAAATTCATCCATACTGTCTTCATCAAAATAACCCTAGAGAAAAAAAAATGACCACTATTTTAATAGAATATCTCAACTTACATTGGAAATTATATTGATGTTCATTTAAGAATAAGTTAATTGGCACGAGCTGAGGAAGGTCTGAGGAACTATTACAGATTTTAGTAGACAAAGAAGACAGGACAGATATGCTTACTAAATGCAATGGGAGGTCCTAGATTGGATCATGGAAAACAAAAAAGACACAAGTAAAAACACTGAAGAAATCCAAATAAAGTCTGCCATTTAGTTAATAGTATTGTACCAAAGTTAATTTCTTAGTTTTGATAACTTTACTATACTAATGCAACATGCTGATATTAAAAGAAACTGGGTCAAAGGTATAGGGGAATTCTCAGAACTATTTTTGCAACTTTTCTATAAGTATAAAATTATTTCAAAATAAAAAGTTTTTAAAAATGGGCTCAATAAAATAACATTTAACACTCCTTTTATAATCATAATACATGCAAGACATATAGAAATTAGAAATAAGACATAGAATAAAACAAAGCAACAGAAAATTTGAATATACAGTCTGTAGGTCAATTTTTGGTCTAAGTTTATTCTGCTTCCAATAGATGCTTTTAAACTAAGTTACCTGACTTACCTTATTTTCTTTGCTAATGTAGTCTAGCTGCAAACACCAAGGATGAGTCCATATTCTACTTAACATCTGAAAATCTTGGAAAAGCTTTGCACCTGCCTTTCCTCTTCCACCTTCACTATTATTGCCCACACCTGATCAAAAGAAATATGGTTAAAGACACAAAAATTGTCTATATCAACCAACTTTCTAGATTAGGAGTTTTAATCTTACTTGTGACATAAACTCTTTTGGCAGTGTAGAGAAGCTTATAAATTCTCTTGGAATATCGTTTTGAAACACATAAAACAAATAGGATTACAAAAGAAACCCATCATATAGAAATTATCAAAATATTAAAGAATTTGTACTACAGAAATATGTGCTTTTTAAAATTAATGCATTAAGTAACAAAATATGCACAGGTTTAATAAATACCTAAAATTCTGAAGTATTGATAAACATAAATGATTTTGAGGTATCAGGAACAACATGTAAAAATATTTCTGATTTCTCTTGGTAACAAAGTCATGGTTATCACTAACACTACTATAGATTGTTGCCTCTATTCATTACTGGGAAAAATGCTGCTGCTTTAGCTAGAGGTTAAGGGAAATCAATATGTAATTTTTTTCTTATCCAGGTACATATAATCCCCTAAATTCTATCCATGGACCCTAGATTACAAACTCCTGTTATAAATAAACTTCGCTCCATGCAGATAGTCCTTTACTGACTCTCGCCAACTATGCTCACTCAAAAAAATTACTTCTAGGCAAGTGACAGTAGCTCACACCTGTAATCACAGCACTTTGGGAGGCCGAGGCAGGAGGACCGCTTGAGGCCAGGAGTTCAAGACAGGCCTGGACAACACAGCGAGACTCTGTCTCCACCAAGAAAAACAAAAACATTAGCCAGGTATGATGGCACACACCTATAGCCCTAGATACCCTAGATACTTGGGAGGGTGAAGTGGGAGAATCACTTGAGCCCAGGAGTTTGAGGTTACAATGAACTATGATTGCACCACAGCACTCCCGCCTGGATGACAGAGCAAAACCTTGTCTCTTAAAAAAAAAAAAAAAAAAGACCTTCCAAAAATTATGTTTTTGATGTATAAAATGTAAATATTAGCTTTGCTCTATCCAGAATAATTTCAACAGAATTATCATTTTCCTATAAAACATAAAGAAAATGAATGCACGTTTCATTAATATAATAAAATTATCAAGAAGGTAATATGCAAAAGAACAAAACTGATTAAAAGGAAAAAACAGCATTTAAGCAATAACATATTTTCCTATCCACGGTTTTAAACAATGTAAGTTGTTTAAATAATTAGCAAATTTTGCCTCCACGAGTGAGAGAAAATTTAGTAGTGATATGAAACATTAATAATGCATAAAAATCTGCTGAGTATTATTTTGCCTGATAGAGGTTATTTCCATTGTGTAACAGAAATCACTGCTATGAAAATGAGGTATATAATTTCTTGGCATACAGCTGTTCACAATATTCACTTATAATTATTTTTATTTCTGTAAGGTTAGTAGTGATACTCTTTCATTCCTTACTTTAGGTCATTTTTCTTTCTGTTTTTGTTTTTGTTTTTTTGATACAGGGTCTTACACTGTCACCCAGGCTGGAGTGCAGTGATGCAATCATAGCTTACTGCAACCTCGAACTCCTGCGGGCTCAAGCCATCTGCCTGCCTCAGCCTCCCAAAAGCTGGTACTACAGGCACATGCCACCAGGTTTGGCTAATTCTTTTTTTTATTTTTTGTAGAGACAGGGTCTTGCTTTGTTGACCAGGCTGTTCTTAAACTCCTAGCTTTAAAGGATCGTCCTGCCTTGGCCTCCCGATAGGCTGGGATTAATAGGCATGACCCACTGTAGTCGACACTTATTTTAGCTGTGCCTTTTTTTTTTTCATTACTTTGTAAGTGAAGGAAGGTTTGTCGATTATGTTAATCTTTTCAAAGAACCTACCTTTGGTTTCAATGATTTTCCCTACTGTTTTTCTGTTCCTCATATTTCTTTATTATTTCCTTCCTTCTGCTTGTTTTGGGTTTAATTTGCAAAGTAGAAGGTTGGATTATAAATTTGAGATCTTTCTTCTTTTTTAATACAGGTATTTACCACCATACATTTCTCTCTACGTATTATTTAAGTTATATCCCATATTCTAGTACCCTGTGTTTTTGTTTTCATTAACCTCTAAGCATTTTTTAATTTCCCTTGTGATTTCTTCTTTGGTCCATTGGTTATTCAGGTATATGTTTTTAATTTACATGTATTTGTAAATTTTTAAACTTTCCTTCAGTTATTGGTTTCTAATTTCATTTGAATGTGGTTAAAGAAAATACTTTAGTAAGAAGAGGAATGTTTTAATGATAAATGCCTATGTCAAAAAAAGATCTCAAATAAGGAACCTATCTTTATACCTCTAGGAGCTATAAAAAGAATAAGCTAAACCCAAAGCTTGCAGAAGGAAGGAAATAAGGATCAAAGCATTAGTAAATCAAATAATAGATAAGATATAGGGGGAAAAGTTGGTTTTTTGAAAAAAATAAGCCAAGCCAACAAACCCTTAGCCTATTAAGAAAAAAGAGAGAGGACTCAAATAAATAAAATAGACATGAAGACATTACAACCAATGCCTCAGAAATAAAGAAGGATCATAAAGAATTAGTATGAAAAATTACATACCAAGAAATTGAATAATCTACAGGAAATAAATTCCTACAAACATACAATATATCAACACTGAATAAAAAAGAAATAGCCTCAACAGACCAATTACAAATAAAGAGACCAAGGCTACTTGGGCTCTTATTTGGTTCCATATGACTTTTAGGATTGTTTTTTCTAATTCTACAAAAAAATGACATTGGTATTTTGATAGCGTTAGGTTTGAATCTGTAGATTGCTTTGGGTAGTATGGTCATTTTAATAATATTAATTCTTTTTTTTTTTTCCTAGATGGAGTTTCGCTCTTGTTGCCTAGGCTGGAGTACAGTGGCGCGATCTCGGCTCACTGCAATCTCCGCCTCCCGGGTTCAAGTCATTCTCCTGCCTCAGCCTCCCGAGTAGCTGAGACTACAGGTGCCTGCCACCATGCTCGGCTAATTTTTTTTTTTTTTGTATTTTTAGTAGGGACAGGGTTTTGCCATGTTGGCCAGGTTGGTCTTGAACTCCTGGCCTCAAGTGATCCGCCTGCCTCGGCCTCCCAAAGTACTAGGATTACAGACGTGAGCCACCATGCCTGGCCAATAATATTAATTCTTGAACAAAGCTGAAGGTATCACATTACTTGACTTCAAATTACCCTACAAGGCTACAGTAACCAAAACAGCATGGTACTGGTATAAAAATAGACACAAAAATCAATGGAACAGAATACAGAACACAGAAATAGAGACACATACTGACAGTCAACTGACCTTTGACAAAGTCAATAAAAACATATACGGTGGAAAGGACACTCTTTTCAATAAATGGTTCTAAGAAAATTGGATTCCCATACGCAGAAGAATGAAACTGGACCATTATCTCTAATCATATGCAAAAATCAACTCAAGATAGATTAAAGACTTAAATGTAAGAGCTGAAACAATAAAAATACTAGAAGTAAACCTAGAGAAGTAACCTAGAGAAAGTAAACCTGGAGAAAATCATTCTGGACATTGGCCTAGGCAAATAATTCATCACTAAGACCTCAAAAGCAAAGCAACTAAAACAAAAACAGACAAATGGGACTTAAATAAAAAGCAGCAAAAGAAATAATTAACTGAGTGAACAAACAATCTGCAGAATGGGAGAAAATATTTCCAAACTAGACATCCAACAGGGGACTGATATCTAGAATTTACAAGGAACTCAAACAACAACAAAAAACAAAACAAATAATTCCATTAAAAAGTGGGCAAAAGACATAAATAGACATTTTTCAAAAGAAGATATAACAAATGGCCAACAAGCACATGAAAAAATTCTCAACATCACTAAACATCAGAAAAATGCAAATCAAAACCACAATGACATATCTTCCCCAGTTAGAATGGCTATTATTAAAAAGTCAAAAAATAAATGTTGGCAAAGATGCGGAGCAAAGAGAATATGTTTACACTATTGGTGGGAATGTAAATTAGCACAAACTCCATGAAAAACAGTACGGAGATTACTCAAAGAACTAAAAACAGAAGTAACATTTGATCCAGCAATCCCACTACTAGGTATCTACCAAAAGAAAAAGAAATCATTATATCAAAAAGATAAAAAAAAAAGATACTTGCACTTACATGTTTATTGTAGCACTATTCACAATAGCAAAGCTATGAAATCAACCTAAGTGTCTATCAAAAGATGAACAAAGAACACGTGGTATATATACACAGTGGAATACTATTTGGCCATAAAAAAGAACAAAAGCATGTCTTCTGCAGTAACATGGATGGAACTGGAGGCCATTATCTTAGTGAAACAATTGAGACACAGAAAGATAAATAGTGTCATGTTCTCCCTTATAAGTGGGGCTAAATAATGTGAACACATGGATGTAGAGTGTGGAATGATAGACAATGGAGACTTGGAAGGGTCGGGGGAAACAAGAAGAGTGAATGAGAAACTACTTAATGGGTAGAATGTACATTATTCTGTGGATACACTAAAAGCCCTGACTTCACCACTATAATATAACCATGTAACAAAATTACACATGTACCCCATAAATTTATACAAATAAAATTAAGATGGCTCACGTCTGTAATCCCAGCACTTTGGGAGGCTGAGGCAGGTGGATCACCTGAGGTCAGGAGTTCGAGAATAGCCTGGCCAACATGGTGAAACCCTGTCTCTACTAAAAATACACAAAATTAGCCAAGCATGGTGGTGGGCGCCTGTAATCCCAGCTACTTGGGAGGCTGAGGCAGGAGAACTGCTTGAACCTGGGAGGCAGAGGTTGCAGTGAGCTGAGATCGCACCACTGCACTCCAGCCTGGGTGACGGAGCAATACTCTGTCTCAAATAAAACAGAACAAAATAATTAAATTAAAAATAAAATTAAGAAAAAGAAATAAGTAGTAATTAAAAAAAACCTCCCAACAAAAATCATCCAGAACCAGATAGCTTCAAAACTGAATTCTACCAAACATTCAAAAAACCATGAATACCAATTCTTAAACTCTTCCAAAAAACAGAATTACAGGAAATACTTCCAAACTCTTTTTGTGAGGTAAGCATCACCCTGATACCAAAGGCAGACAAAGATGCTGAAAGAAAAGAAAACCATAGGCCAATATCACTGATGAACATAGATATTAAAACCCTCAATAAAATACTAACTAACCTAATTCAACAACACATCAAAAAGTTTAAAAGTAGAAAAGTAGAAAAGATCAATGAAACAAACACTTGGTTTTTTGAAAAGATAAACAAAGTCAACAAACTTTTAGCCAGACTACTTATGAAAAAAAAGAGAGAATACCCAAATAAATGAAATCAGAAATGGAAAAGGAGACATTAAAACTGATACCACAGAAATTTAAATGACCATAAGAGGCTACTATGACCAACTATATGCCAATAAATTGGAAAACCTAGAAGAAATGGATAAATTCCTAGACACATGCAATCTACTAAGATTGAACCAGGAAGAAATCCAAAACCTGAACAGACCAATAACAAGTAATGAGATCAAAGTAATAATAAAAAGTCTCCAAAGCAAAGAAAACCTAGAGACCCCAATTTACCTAAAGAATTTTCATTTTAGGTTCAGGGGTACATGTATGGGTAAATTTACCCCAATTTATGTGCACATGTACCCCCGAACCTAAAATGAAAATGTAAAATAAAATAAAACAAAATAAACATATTATGGCATGTAAAGTCCCAACCCCACCCCACAAAGAAAAATTAAAAAATGAAAAGTCAGGTACCTAATACCTTCACTGCTGAATTTTACCAAACATTCCAAGAAGTACTAATTCCAATCCTCCTCAAACTATTTGCAAAATAGAGAAGGAATACTTCCAAATTCTTTCTGAGACCAGTATTACAATGATACCAAAACCAGACAAGGACACATCAAAAAAAGAAAACTACAGGCCAATACTCCTGATGATCATTCATACAAAAAACCTCAACAAAATACTAGCAAAACAAATTGAACAACACATTAAAAAGGTCATTCATCATGACCAAGTGGGATTTATCCTAGGGATGCAACGATGGCTCAGTTTATGGAAATCAGCTGAGTGTGGTGGCTCACACCTGTAATCCCAGCACTTCGGGAGGCCGAAGTAGGAGGATCCCTTGAGCCCAGGAGTTCAAGACAAGCCTGGGCAACATAAAGAGACCTCATCTCTACAAAAAAAAACAAAAAACAAAAAAAACCCCACACACACACACACAAAAATACATACATACACACATATAAATATACACACACACACATATATGGAAATCAATCAATGTGATACATCGTTATCAACAAAATAAAGGATTAAAACCATATAATCATTTCAATTCATACTGGAAACACATGTGATAATATTCAACATCTCTTCATAATAAAAAGCCCTAAAAAACTGGGTATCAGAGGAACATACTTCAACATATTAAAGCTATATACGACAGACCGACAGCTAGTATCATACTGAATGGGAAAAAACTGAAAGTCTTTGCTCTAAGATCTTGAACACAACAAGGATGCCCATTTTCACTACTGTTATTCAACATCATACTGGAAGTCCTAGTGAGAGTAATCAAAGAAGATAAAGAAATAAAGCGCATACAAATGGGAAAGGAAGAAGTCAAATTATCCTTGTTTGCAGATGACATGACCTTATATTTAGGAAAGAAAAAAAACTAAAGACTCCACCAAAAAACTATTCGAACTGATCAGCAATTTCAGTAAAGTGGCAAGTAACAAAATCAATATACAAAAATCATTGGCATTTCTATATGCCAACAGTGAACAGTTTGAAGAAATCAAGAAAGTAATCTTATTTACAATAGCTACAAATAAAATAAAATATTCAGGAATTTAAGAAGCGAGGCAGGGCACGGTGGCTCATGCCTGTAATCCCAGCACTTTGGGAGACCAATGCGGGTGGATCACTTGAAGCCAGGAATTCAAGAGCAGGCTGGCCAACATGACAAAACCCTGCCTCTACTAAAAATACAAAAATTAGCGGAGCATGGTGGTGCACACGTGTAATCCCAGCTATTTGGGAGGCTGAGGCATGAGAATCACTGAAACCAGGAGGTGGAGGTTGCAGAGAGCCAAGATCGTACCACTGCACCCCAGCCTGGGTGACAGAGACTCTGTCTCAAAAAAAAAAAAAAGAAGTAAAAGAACTCTACAATGAAAAATATAAAACATTGATGCAAGAAATGGAAGAGGACACCAAAAAATGTAAAGACATTCCTTGTTCATGGATCAAAAGAATCAATATTGTTAAAATGTCCACACCACCTAAAGCAATCTTCAGATTGAAAGCAATCGCTATGAAATAAATACCAATAATATTCTTCACAGAAATTGAAAAAACTATCCTGAAATTTATAAGGAACCACGAAAGACCCAGAATAGTGAAAGCTATCCTGAGATAAATGAACAAAACTGGAGGAATCACATTACATAACTTCAAAGTATACTATAGAACTACTGTAATCAAAACAGCATGGTACTAGCATAAAAAAGACACATAGGCCGGCCGGGCACAGTGGCTCACACCTGTAATCCCAGCACTTTGGGAGGCCGAGGCAGGCGGATCGTGAGGTCAGGAGATCGAGACCACAGTGAAACCCCGCCTCTACTAAAAATACGAAAAATTAGTCCAGCACAGTGGCGGGTGCCTGTAGTCCCAGCTACTTGGGAGGCTGAGGCAGAAGAATGGCGTGAACCCAGGAGGCAGAGCTTGCAGTGAGCCAAGATTGTGCCACTGCACTCCAGCCTGGGCAACAGAGCAAGACTCCATCTCAAAAAAAAAAAAAAAGCCACATAGGCCAATGAAACAGAATAATTAACCCAGAAACAAGTTCACACACCTACAGTGAACGCATACTCTACACAGGTGCCATGAACATGCACTGGGGAAAGGATAGTCTCTTCAGTAAGTGGTGCTGGGAAAACTGGATATCCATATGCAGAAGAATGAATCTGAACACCTATCTATTGCCATATATAAAAATCATATTCAAATGGATTAAAAACTTAAATCTAATACCTTAAACTATGGAATTACTAAGAGAAACCACTGGTGAAACTCTACAGGACATTGGACTGGGCAAAGATTTCTTGAGTAATACCTCAAAAGCAGAAGCAACCAACACAAAAAAATGGACAGATGGGATCATATCAAGTTAAAAAGCTTCTGCATAGCAAAGAATACAATCCAACAAAGTGAAGAGACAACCCACAGGAAGGGAGAAAATACCTGCAAACTACCCATCTGACAAGGGATTAATGACCACAATATACAAGGAGCTGAAACAAGTCAAATGGAAAAAAATTCTAACAACCTAATTAAAAAATTGGCAAAAGATCTGAGTAGACATTTCTCAAAAGAAGACATGCAAATGGAAAATAGGTATAAGAAAAGGTACTCAACATCATTGGTCATCTGAGAAATGCTAATCAAAACTACAATAAGTTATCATCTTACCCTTTAAAGTGGCTTTTATCCAAAAGACAGACAAACGCTGGCGAGGAGGTGGAGAAAAGGGAACCCACATACACTGCTGTTGGGAATGTAAATTAGTACAACCACTATGGAGAAAAGTTCGGAGGTTCCTCAAAAAAGCCAAAATAGAGCTACCATATGATCCTGCAATCCCACAGCTGGATATATACTCAGAAGAAAGAAAATCAGTATATTGAAGAGATTGGCACTCCTATGTTTGTTGCAGCACTGTTTACAACAGCCAAGATTTGGAAGCAACCCAAAGTTTATCAACAGATGAATGAATAAAGAAAATATGGTACATGTACACAATGGAGTACTATGCAGCCATAAAAGAGAATGAGATCCTGTCATTTCAAACAACATGAAACAGCAAGAAAGACAAATTTTACATATTCTCACTTATTTTGGGGAGCTAAGTTTTTTGTTTTTTGTTTGAGGCAGCTCTGTCACAAAGGCTGGAATGCAGTGGCATGATCAAAGCTTGCTGCAGCCTCTGCCTCCCAGATTCAAGCGATTCTCCTGCTTCAGCCTCCTGAGTAGCCAGGATTATAGGCACATGCCACCATGACTTTTGTATTTTTTTTTATAGACAGGGTTTCACCATGTTGGCTAGGCTGGTCTTGAACTCCTGCCCTTAAGCCATCCACCTGCCCTGGCCTCCCAAAGTGCTGGGATTACAGGCGTGAGCCACCATACCCGTCCAGGAGCTAAAATTTAAAACAACTGAACTCACAGAGATAGAAAGTAGAACAATAGTTAATAGAGGCTGCGAAGGGTAGTAGGGCAGGGGGAAAGGAGAGTTGGATATTAGGTACAAAAATATAGTTAGGTACAATAAGAGCTAATATTTTATAGAACAGGGTGACTACAGGCAACAATAATTTACTGTACACTTTAAAATAAATAAAATAATATAAATGACTTGTTTGTCATTTAAGGATGAATTTAAGGATGAATGCTTGAGATGGATACCTCATTTACCCTGATGTGATTATGCATTGCATGGCTGCATTAAAATATCTCATGTACCCCATAAATATATATACCTACTATGTACCCACAAAACTTAAAACAATAAATTTTTTCTCTATATAATATCATGTCACCTGCAAACTGAAATAGTTTTACCCCTTCCATGACACTGTGGCATACTTTTAGTTTTCTGGTATAATTGTCCTGGCCAGAACCTCTAGAAAATGTTAAATATAAGAAGCAAAAGTGACATCCTTGTTTTGTTCCTGACCTCAGGAGAAAGCCATTGAGTTTTACATTTCAATTAAATTCCTCTTAATAGCATAAGACACACATCCAAAGACAAAAACTACTTAGCTGGAAGATATGTCAGAATATACTAACTTAATGCAGCAGAGTTAAAATGATCAGGAATGTGGAAGAGATCTTAAGAGACATGGTTGATGGAGTAAGAAGAGCTGATAAATGTCATATCAAAACAGAGAGAAGGGGATAGAGCCAATTTGAAGAGGTAATTTAATACACATTATAAACACAATTCTACTAATTTGAAAATATTAGAGTGTACACTAAAAATATTTTGTGGCATTATCTTTTTGATCACTTTGCTATGCATTTTCATACATATCCTTTTTATTTCACAGAAATGGGTACTATTTCATCTTTATTACATAATATATTCTATATATTCCTAAATATTAACACACAATATTCCATGTTATAATATTTAATGTATCTTCCTGCATGGAATTAGATTATGGTGATATACCATAATATAAACTATCCCCAAAAGTTGAGGATTTGGGTTAATTTTCAATTTTTCATTATTATAAATAATGCCACAGCAAGTAACAGTTCACTTTAGGTCACAAGCTGGATAATATAATTCCAGCCATTAAAAAAATAATAAATAAATAAATATGTATATATAGTAAATAAACACAATGTATATGTATTGTGTGTTTATGTAGTGTGTGTTTATGACATTTAAGTTTCACACATACATTTTAAAAACTGGAAAGCAAGATATCAAATATTAAATAACTAGCAGTTCCAACTTCTAGTTTATGAGATTATAGGTAGTTTTTATTGTATTAGTGCCTTTCAATATTTCATATATATTTCACAATGAACACACATTGCTATTTCTGTAGCCAGAAAACTAAGTTTTGAAACAAACCCTGAGATTAACATCTTTTAATATAAATCTCTGCATACATTTCTGACCATTTCCTTTGGAAAAAAGCATACAATTGAAATTAATTTTGACGTCCCTTTCCAAATTACTGTCCAATTTATGTTACCATCAAGAGGGCTCATTTCTCTATAGCCTCAGAAACACTTAGTATCATTTTATCTTTGTAAATTTAGTAGTGTTCTGCATTTAATGGTGATTCTGACAGTACAACCATATTTGGAAATTACTATTATACATTCTTTTCCCAGCTTGAAGTACACTATTCCAATGTTAGTCATAATATTTTTAAACACTAAATTTAACTTAATAACTTATTGAAATAGCCAGATGAGGCTATTTCATGCGAGCCTGGTGGCTCACACCTGTAATCCCAGCACTTTGGGAGGCTGGGATGGGGTATCACTTGAGCCCAGGAGTTCAAGACGAGCCTGGGCAACATAGCAAGATCCCATCTCTCTCTATAAAAAATGTTTAAATAAATGTTTTTAATTAAAAGAAATAAAATTTTAAAAAATAGCTAGAAGAGAGGATTTTGAATGTTCTCACTACAAAGAAATGACAAGTGTTTGAAGTGATAGATATGCTAAATTACCCTAATTTTATCACTACACAATGTATACATGTATCAAAATATCACTCTGTGCCCATTAATATGTACAATTACCATGTGTCAATTAAAAACAAAATGAAACTTTAAAGTATTTTTCTGATTATGGAAGTTTTACATATATGTATATTTCTTGGATTTTGTAATTTTGCAGAAATGTATATAACAAGTAAAATACAAAAGAATTAATATTTCCACCACTTAGAGAAAACCATCAAAGTTAACATTTCAGTGTCATTTCTCCATGTTCCCCTTGTCTAGTTCACTCATCTCAGGTCTCAGCTCACCCCTTACCAAAGAAAAAAATCTGGAGCAATGGTTCTTAAGCTGATGGTCCATCAAAATCACCTGTAGGGCTCATAAAACTGTAGCTGCATCTGCCCTACTCCAGACCTTTTGAATCAATCTCTAAAGAGTGGCACTTGGGTCCATGCATTTTTAGAGACAAAAGCATATTACTGTGCTCCATTTGGGGGTACTTTTTAAATTCTGGTAAAATATACATTTTAAAAATTTACTGTTTTCAGTGAGAACACATGGACACAGGGAGGGGCACATCACATACTGGGGCCTGTTGGGGGGTGAGGGGCAAGGGGAGGAAGAGCATTAGGACAAATACCTAATGCATGTGGGGCCTGAAAACTAGATGATGGCTTGATAGGTACAGCACACCACCATGGCACATGTATACTTATGTAACAAACCTGCACGTTCTGCACATGTATCCCAGAACTTAAAGTAAAATAAAAATAAAATAAAATAAAAAATTTACTGTTTTAACTACTTTTTAAGTACACAATTGAGTGGCATTAAGTATAATCACAATGTTGTACAAACATCATCAATCTATTTCTAGAACTTTTTCATCATTCCAAACAGAACTTTCTACTCATAGAGTTTGGCTACTCTAGGTACCTTTAAGCAGAATTATACAGTATTTGCCTTTTTGTGTCTGATATATTTCACTTAGCATTAATGTCTTCAAGCTTCATCTATGTGGTAGCAAATGTCAGAATTTCCCCCCTTTATAAGGCTAATATTCCACTGAAGTATGTCCATACCACATTTTGTTTATCCATTCATCCATCAATGGACATTTGGGTTGCTTCCACCTTTTTTTGCCATTATGAATGATGCAACTATAAACATAAGTGTCCCAGTATCTGCTTGAGTTCCTGCTTTCAATTCTTCTGGGTACACCTATAAGTGGAACTATTAGATCAAATGGTAATTCTATGTTTAACTTTCTGAGTTACCACTACAATGTTTTTCCATAGTAGCCACACCATCTGACATTCCTACTAGCAATGTGCAGGGTTCCACTTTCTCCACATCCTCATAAGCACTTATTTTCCTTTTTGTTTTTTATAATGGCCACCACAATGGGTGTGAAATGGTATCTCAATGTAGTTTTGATTTGCATTCCTCTAATGAGTAGATATGTTGAGCATTTTTTTATGTGCTTATTGGCCATTTGTATATCTTCTTTAGAGAAATGTCTATTCAAATCCTTTGCTTCTTTTTGAAACAGACTGTTTCTTTGTTGTTGAGTTGTAGGACTTCTTTACATACAGTTGACCCTTGCGCACCAAAGGTATAAACCACACGGGTCCACTTATACACAGACTTCGTTTCAACCAAATGTTGACTGAAAATACAGTATTCACAGAATGTGAAACCTATGCTTGACTTTTCATATATGCAGGTTCTGTGGGATTTGTGTATGAGCAAATTTTGGTATACACAGGCAGGTCCTAGAACCAATCCCCCACATATACCAAGGGACAACTATATTCTGCATGTAAATCCCTTATCAGATATATGTTTTGCAATATTTTCTCACATTCCATGGGCTATCTTTTCCTGTGTTCTATTTTTTGCACAGTTGTCAAAATAAGACAGTGTGTGGATTTTAAGTTTAAAGCCAGACTAACATTTAGTTATTAAAAAATTAAGTATCTACATGCTTATAAAACCTTAAGTGTTTACTGAATTGCAGAGGCTTACATGTTATTATAAACTTCTGATACCTGACAATAAAAGGCAAACCATAGAATTACACTGAAAAAAAGAAAACTAAGAAAAATTAAGAGGATTTTAGATTTCCTCAATATTCTTTAAAAGCCAGTCCCTTAGGACTTTCATTCTGCGAATATTATAAATTATCACTAAAATTAACATGAAACTGCTGCTAATGTTAAAAACAAAATTTGGGTGAACTTCTTAAAAGTAACCACAGTCTAAAAAAGCCTAATGTAGAAACAAAAAATTTCTGGAATATTTAACAGATAAAATACCAAACATTTTAAATGCAAGTAAAATAGGCAGGTGATATTTCAAGAGAAATACTGTGAAGATTTGTACTGAGAATCAAGACAGAGTAGCCATTCATATAACCCACTTGGCCTTTTATGAATGTTTTTCAAAGAGGCTATTTAACACAGGTTATTCTACTCTATGGGTAATATTGCATTTGGTAAGGAGAATACCCCACACCCTAAAACTTAAAGATTCATGGTACCAGGTGATAATTTAACAATCGTATCTTTTAGATTTTAGCTATGGCAATTAGTGCTTTAGATATTTACTCCTATCAATGATAGTCACAAAGAATAAAGCAAAGCCCCCTAAATTCTTAAATAATTGCATTGCTCTCAAAAACAGTGTTTTTTAAAATTTTTAAAAATTGATACATAATATTTTTACATATTTTGGGAGTGCATGTGATATTTTGTTACATGCATAGAATATGCAATGATCAAGTCAGGGTATTCAGGGTATCCATCACCTTGAGTATTTATCATTTTTATATGTTGGAAACATTTCGAGTCCTCTCTTCTAGCTATTTTGAAATATACAATGCACTGTTGTTAACTACAGTCACCCCATTCTGCTATCAAACAGTAGAACTTATTCCTTCTATCTAACTATGTGTCTGTACCCATTAACCAACCTCTCTCTATCCCTCCCTCAACACACACATACTTCCCAGATTCGGGTATCTATCATTCTATCTACCTCCATGAGGTCAACTCAAAAGAGTAGAGCTTAACATCTATACCTGAGCTGTTACCATTTGTGATTGGTGGTGGTGGTTGTTGTTGTTGTTGAGACAGGGTAGTGCTCTGTTGCCTAGGCTGAAATCCAGTGGCACAATCATGTCTCACTGCAGGCTTGACCTCTCAGGATCAAGCAAACCTCCCGCCTCAGCCTCCCAAGTAGCTGGGACTACAGGTGTGCATTACCATATCCGGCTAATTTTTTTATTTTTCGTGGAGATAAGGTTTCACTATGCTGCCCAGGCTAGTCCCCAACTCCTGAGCTCAAGTAATCCTCCCACTTCGGCCTCCCAAAGTGCTGTGATTACAGGCATGAACCACCATGCTCAGCCTATGATTGGTTATTAAAGACAACTAATTCTATAAAACCTGAAAACACTATTGTGAGCATTTTCCCTAATATAAAACATTTTAAAAGGAAAAAATATTAAATGACCAAATTTATTACTCCTTATTACTCAGAGATTAATTAAAGACAGATCTGAACATCTGTCTCTTAAACTATACAGCAACTCTCTCATTGGGATAACTATTTGGTTATTTAATTATGCCTGCAATTTTTATTATTCAAAACAGAATAGTATAGTAAACCTACCAGCTTCTGACAGATATACAAATGAAAATGTGTGCTTTATTGGAACTGATTTTCTTCCAAAAGTCAATACAAAAATTGCTTTTATAAAAGCAAAAAAGCAGTTCCATAAAATACTAAGATTCAAACACTGTTTTCCCCAGCAGAATGTTTCTTGAGAACCACCATATTTTACTCTATAGGATGCACTGCCATTAAAAAAGAGTACCACTTTAGCTGTAGTTATCATGTTAATATGTGTGTACATACTTCCATCCTCCTTTATTTTTTTGATCAATTACTGTATTCACAATTGGCCAAAGAGCACCCTCTAACCTGTATCTCCTAATTAAATCTGTAATATCATTTGGGGAAAGGTACCAGAATAAGTGATCAACAAGTAAGAAATCTCACTCCAGTCCAAAGATTAGGTTTTGTTGTGTGAAGACAGACATCTTCAGGCACAGAGAGACACAGACACACACACACACACACAAAAAGCTTATTGATGGTAAAACAAAAACTATTCATTGTATTATTTTAAAGCATAGAAAAATACAAGAAATAAACTAGAAGGTCTTCATAACAAAAGCACCCAGAAAACAACTTCTGTTAGCATTTTGGTGTATTTTAGGCATACCACATGCCTTGCCTTCTATTTTACTTTTGCCTTCAACCTTTGTTAATTAAATAACTGAGAAACAAACTCATGAATTTAACTTATACACCTTTTATTATTAATGTAGGTAAATATTTTTTAAAAAAATACTCTGGAATTTTGTATATCTCCTTTTATGGATTTATTCACATTCATAATTTTTCTGAAATAAAAGCTCTTTACAAATTAAGGGCATTATTCATATGTGCTGTATATCTTTTTCACCAATTTGCTTCTTGATTTTAATTTTGACAGCATCAGTGTTTTAATTAGAAATATTTTATGCTTTTAAGCATACCCATTTTATTCAAATGCAAAACTGAAAAAGAACAACAGACATAGTAAGATGACTGAAATAATCTTCTTTGGAAAAAGAATGTCTTTATAGAGAAGATGAAATCAACAAGGTGTATTGGTTACCTGTTAAGTGATCTAAGTAGTACTGATAGAGCTTGCACTGAATAGAAGTCATTCTCACAGCTAACACATATTCATGTTTTGGAGGCAAGAATTTTGTTAATGCTGTATAATCTTTCCTCTGTAATTAACAAGAAAGAAAATGAAAATTAATCTAAATATTTAACAGGAATGAACTACAAGTTCTCATTGCTTATAACTGAAATATACACATAAATAAATAGGCACTAAACATATAAGAAAACATTTTCTTAAATATATTTACCCTTTCTAAACCCACAATTATCTACACAATGTATTTCATATGAACTATACAATATGGTACACTGGTAAAAAGACACTGCAACACACCAGGTAGGTTTTAAATTGAAGCAATCACATTACCAAGTGAGCAATTTAAGTTTTCAAAATAGTCTTCTCTGTACAGAAAAAAAAAATAACAAAAGGTATGGAGGGGATGTGGTAGGTAGTGTGAGCAAAATGCCTTGCTTTAATCATGTAGTAAAACCTAGGAATCAAAGTCTAATGCAGTCTGAGTTGGCTTCTTAGAAGGATATGCTAATATGTCAAACAATAACATATAATTTTAGAGGGAATATTTGCCCAATTAAGAAAGCAACCCATCTACAAGCACTTTTGAAACCATTTTATTATAAGAGTAGGAAAACGGAAAACCAATGTGCTAAATAGAAATTACTCCTTAAACCAGAAAGAAAAATGCTGCCGGGGTAGTAGCAGCAATACAGAAACAGGGTACTTGCTAGCACATGTAGCCAACCTGACCAAACGGAACAACTACTCCTTATAATGATGGCAAGTACAGTCATCCCTCAGTATCTATGGGAGACTGGTTCCAGAACCCACCCCACCTCCACAGATACCAAAATCCATGAAAGTTCAAGTCACTTATATAAATAATGTAGTGTTTGCATATAACGTATAAACATCTTCCCATACACTTTAAATCATCCCTAGATTACTTATAATGCCTCACACAATACAAATACTATGTAAATAGTTGTTATACTCTATTGTTTAGGAAATAATGACAAGAAAAAAGTCTGTACATGTTCAGTACAGACACAATCATCCATTTTTTTCTTAATTATTTTCTTTCTTTTTTTTAAGAGACAGGGTCTTACTCTATCATTGAGGCTGAAGTATGGTGGCATAATCTTAGCTCCTTGCAGTCTTGAATTCCTGGGCTCAAGCAATCCTCCTGCCTCAGCCTCCCAAGTGACTGAGACTATAGGTGTGCACCACCGTGGCTGGCTAATTTTTTAAAACTTTTTTTTAGAGACAGGGTCTTGCTCTGTCACCCAGCCTGGAGTGCAGTGGCATGATTTTAGCTCACTGCAGCCTTGAACTCCTGGGCTCAAGTGATCCTCCCACCTTGGCCTCTTAAAGTGCTGGAATTACAGGTGTGCACCACTGTATCTAGCCTCTGTCCATTTTATCTATTTTTTAAAAAAATATTTTTGATCCATGGTAGGTTGAATTCGTGGATGCAGAACCTGCAGATATGGAGGGCAAACTGTATATCCAACCAAAAGAATAGCCTGTCTCATTTGTTAAAACATCTTTGAGGCTATCATCAGTACCTAACGTCTACAGAGAAAGTGCGTATCTTGAGATCTATTAACTGCCAGCTCAGTCTCTAGACACTTATCCATTCATTAATATAGATTCACTGAAAATCTGTATGTAAACGACACCACTAGTCTGTTCAGGTTATTATATATACTTGAAAGTAACAAAACTGTTTCTCCAGGATTACTTTAAAAGTGGCTCCTCTCTTAATTCATACTGGCCTTTCCTATAACCGTTTCAAAAAAGTGAGATTTATAATACTGTACTACAGAATTAGGGTGAGCATAGGAACTTCATCATAGTAGCTATATTCCTCTTAAGGAACTCCCTATCTTAAGGATGAAAAATCTAAACATTAACATAATAAGATATGAGGCTTTACACCTGGCAAATGAATTAACTATGTTTTAAACTTCTCAGCGGAACTTCTTTTTTAAAAGTTGAATGCAGCAGAAATTTTTTAAGACAATGCAAGGAGATATAACTGTAAAACTATCTACTGAAAGAGCGGGAAAGAAAACACAAAATTATTAAACTTTAAGCTCAGAAAATATGTTGGGATTGTTATATAAAAAAGTAAGAATATTTTATTACTATGGAACATATTTGTACCTGAACACATCCAGCTAACATCTCATAGAGAATGTGAGCACGTTTTTTCATCACTCTGACATCTACCATGGTAGAATCTGCACACTGACCATTTTGAATTGGATTTATAAATCTATTCCTGAACTCCTTAATGGATCCAAGTAAATTTTCCTTGATAAAATTAACCATACAATGATCTAAGAGAGAAGACATTATTCATTAACAACATTAACAATCGTTAAAGACTTAGAAAAATTCCCCAATGAAATGCTCATGTCAAAAACACATGCATTAGAATTAAGCTATAAAGAAAGAATATCAAGCTAAGTATAGAATAAACATGGTTATAAGCCTGATCTACAAGTGAATTACCAAAACAAGAGAGAAAATTGAAGTAAAAACCATCCCTAAATACTAGACATGAATGTTTTTTAAAAATACCTAAGGACAGTTTATTCAAACTCACTATTCTTTATAAGAGATATGAAGTATAAAACAAGTGGTCCATTAATCTAACCATGATTTTATGGTCAGTGAGGCTATCTTGTGAAGAAAGGAGATACTAAGTCAAAACAATAAATAGGAGGTAATAAGCTACTATGCAAGTTAATTTATATTAACTGATTCATTTCCAGAATAACCAAATAATATTTGAGAGATCAAATAATAACAACTGTTATTCAGTATTCAGTTGGGGCTACACAAATAGTAAAAAAAAAAAATTAATTACTAATGTATTTTGTAAGACTAACCCATTTTGTAAAAATTAATAGAGCCATCACTTGTCCCATACTATATAGGACCACGATATGAAACAGCATTTCTATAAATAGGGTAACAGAACAGAAAAGAGGAAAACTGGAACAGATAAAAACAAACATAAAGTATAGGCTAAAGTGAAATGACTAGTATTACAAATAATAAAATAGCAAAAAGTTACCATAAATACACTAAAGGAATGTAACACAGAGAAAAATAACAAAAAGCCATTACAGTGGGAAAAAGAAAAAAAGTGAGAGATTATAACAGGAAATTTCAATTAGTTACTTGCTGAATAATCTCATGTTCCCTTCTTTAGTGTCACCACAGACATATGAAAATGAGGGAAATTCACAAGTCACTTCCCTAGGTTCACATCAACTACCTTTAGCCTCAGCAAACTGTCCTGCCATGGATTCAGCAAACCTCTCCTTCTCCCATCTCCACTTTACTAAAATGTTCACAGTTCCCATTTCTTTCTGATTTCTTGACAGTACACGCCCCAAAACTGGAATATCCCCTTAAAATTATCTGGAGTAATCACATATGCTTATGTACTTTCTAAAGCAATCATTAAGACTTCTGATACTCTTGCAATAATTCACATTCCATATTTATATATGAACATTCACAATAGCGTATCTCTTAACTGTATTTTACCACTCATATTTATAAAGCATCTCATTTGAAAAGTATGTTATTCTTTCACAGCAGACTAAGATGAACCTATGTAGATCATGGTCTAGGACTATACTAGAATAAGTAGAAGAAAGACAAATGGTAAAGTTACAAAAATATATCTGAGGAAATACCAATATTCTACTGCATAATCAGAGATATTAACTCACACTCAATTAGGTTATTTTGAAGTGGTGTTCCTGTTAAAATAATCCTCCTCCTTGATCGTATAGAATTCATAGCTTTAGAAACAGCAGATGCTTCATTTTTTAGAATATGGCCTTCATCACAAACAACAAAATCAGGGCCTACAAAAATAAACAGAAAAATAACACAATTAATATATAATAAAACTGAAAATGTGATCCATTTAAGTAAATAAAGTTAATCCCTTTAAAGTGCTGATCTTACAGGAAGATAAAATGACATCGTTGTAAGTATAAACATATTTTATCTGCTCCTGTATTTGGTTAATACAGCACTAACTATATTAATTATATCCAAATGGTAGAGCATTGAAATACCACTATAAATGGTAGTCAGGGTCCTCTGAGTTTACAAAAATAAGCAAAAATAAAAACAAGAGGGAAAAAGTTCCCCCAACAGACATAGCCTATTTTTAAAAATGTCTTTTAAAATTGAAAAGTCTTTAAAGCTATTTCAGCATTAGTATATCAACTTAAACTATCATCAAAGACTAAGAGCAATGTATATATACATGAAAAGACAAATTTCAAAAGTTACACTTTAAGAATAATATATGTCACAATAGACCATATAATACTTCCCACTTAGTCCAAATAACTAACATTCATTGCTGGGGAAAAATTTTAACTGATAAAAGAAAGTGAAACTGGTTGTTACATGGGTATGGAGGGTAGGGAGAACAGCTTTTAAGCTATAAAAGATCTTAAAAGCTTAAACTCAGAAAATATTTGGGATTGCAATATAAAAAAGTAACAATATTTTATTACTATGGAATGCATTTGTACCTGAACAAATATGTTCCACAGCATCTGTGGACTCTTTTAGAAGAAATACTAGAGGCTTATTTGTTAAAATAACATATATATTTTTTTTCTTTTCTTTTTTTTTTTTTAATTTGAGATGGAGTCTCCCTCTGTCGCCCAGGCTGGAATGCAGTGGCACAATCTTGGGTCACTGCAACCTCCACCTCCCGGGTTCAGGTAATTCTCCTGCCTCAGCCTATCGAGTAGCTGGGATTACAGGTGCCTGCCACGACGCCTGGCTAATTTTTTTGCATTTTTAGTAAAGACGAGGTTTCACCACGTTGGTCAGGCTGGTCTCAAACTCCTGACCTCAAGTGATCTGCCCACCTTGGCCTCCCAAAGTGCTGGGATTACAGGCATAAGCCACCACGCCCAGCTGATATATATTTTTTCCAGGGCATAATACATACTCTATTTGCTTGCTGGTTAACATATACACACATATTACTTAATTGCTGATTTCAACAAAGCAGCTGTCAAACTATCTCCCATCTGGTAAGCATTAGAGAAAATGCAACTTTTACATGACTTCAAAAGTAACAGCTTCAGTATGACAGATCAAATAATAACAACTGTTATTCAGTATTCAGTTGGGGCTACACAAATAGTAAAACAAACAAACAAAAAAAAACAAAAAAAAACTACTATTTTGTAAAACTAAAATCTCTAGCTTTGTATTTAAAAATTATGCATCCCTTACTTTGAATCCGAAAACATTTTCTACAGAGAAAAAAATGCCTTTTACAGCAGTGATTTAAATGGTTTTACCACTTAATATTTGGTATCCATGAGGATGCGTTGAAATGGGTACTCTCATACACTCTGTGGGAGTCTAAATTAGTATCAAAAATTTTGGAAGTCAATTTTACAATAATTATCAAAATGCAAAATGTGTAAACCCTTTGACCCATATTTCAATTTCTAGGAATTGGTCCCAAAGATACTCTTCCACAGGCACCCAAAGATACATAAAAGAATGTTCTCTGCAGCACGGTTTGTTATGGAGGAAAATTGAAAACAACCTAAAAATTTGTCAGAGGGGATCTGGTAAATGGGGCTTAAACCATGGGATAATGGAATAAGTCACAGAGTTAAAATTAATGAGGTAGACACACCCCCACTGGAGAAGCTGAAGGTCTGTTTGCAGGAGAAATTTCTGACTTTAGCTGGAGTTGAGTCAAGTTAGAAAGCCAAGCCGAGCGAAATACAGGGGTAGAGGAAGTAGCAGGAAGGCACTGGGAGCTTCCTGGATCCCCAAGCAGCCCATTCCTGCCTGGCAACACAGGGATCCATCAGGAAGGTGGCCATCAGAGCAGAGGGTAAAACTCCACAGGGAGAAGGACTTCTCTAGCTGAACTTTTTAACAATTTGAATGGGGCAAGAAGCCTCCTGGCCAGAACTCCAGGGAGGGCGCAAATCCAGATTGCAGACTTCACAGGTGGGGGATGAACTAAAGCCCTTTTCTTTTGCAGCTTGGAGGTGGAAAGCCGGGGGCAAGTTTTCAAGCCAGACTCAAACACACTCGGGGCTGTTTCGGCGCTGGAGGGGTAGGGGGTGCGGTACACCATGGGAGTGAGACAAGACCAGCCTTTCGGTTTGCGTGGGAGCTGGGTGAAGCCTGTGACTGCCGGCTTTCCCCCCACTTCCTTGACAACCTGCATGACTCAGCAGAGGCAACCATAATCCTTCTAGGTACACAACTCCAGTGACCTGGGAATCTTACCACATCCCCCACAGCAGCCACAGCAAGACCCATCCAAAGAGAGTCTGAGCTCAGACACGCCTAGCTCCGCCCCTACCTAATGGTCCTTCCCTACCCACCCTGATAGCAGAAAACAAAGGACAAATACTCTTTGGAGTTCTAGGGCCCCGCCCACCCCCAGTCCCTCTCCACACTACTACAGCTGATGCATTCTGGAAAGCGCCACCTCCTGGCAGGAGGCCAACCAGCGCAAAAATAGAGCATTAAACCAGCAAAGCCAAGGACCCCCACGGAGTCCACTGCACCCTGCAACACCTCCACCAGTACAGTCGTTAGTATCCATGGCTGACAGACCCATAGACAGTTCACCTCACAGGACTCTGTGCAGACAAACCCCAGTACCAGCCTGGAGCCGGGTAGACTCGCTGGGTGGCTAGACCCAGAAGAGAGACAACAATCACTGGAAGCCACATCCACAGGAAAAGGGGGAAAGTACTGTATCTAGGGAACACCCTGTGGGACAAAACAATCTGAAGAACAGCCTTCAGCCCTAGACTTTCCCTATGACAGAGGGTACCTAAATGGGAAGGAACCAGAAAACCAACCCTAGTCATATGACAAAACAAGGCTCGTCAACACCCCCCAAAAATCACACTAGTTCACCAGCAATGGATCCAAACCAAGAAGAAATCCCTGATTTACCTGAAAAAGAATTCAGGACGTTAGTTAATAAGCTAATCAGGGAGGGACCAGAGAAAGGCAAAGCCGAATGCAAGGAAATCCAAAACATGATATAAGAAGTGAAGGGAGAAATATTCAAGGAAACAGATAGCATAAAGAAAAAACAATCAAAAATTCAGGAAACAATGGACACACTTTTAGAAATGCAAAATGGTCTGGAAAGTCTCAGCAATAGAACTAATCAAGTAAAAGAAAGAAATTCAGAGCTCAAAGACAAGGTCTTCTAATTAACCCAATCCAACAAAGACAAAGAAAAAAGAATAAGAAAATATGAACAAAGCCTCTAAGAAGTCTGGGATTATGTTAAACTACCAAACCTAAGAATAATCAGTGTTCCTGAGGAAGAAGACAATTCTAAAAGCTTGGAAAATATATTTGGGGGAATAATCAAGGAAAACTTCCCTGGCCTTGCTAGAGACCTAGACATGCATATACAAGAAGCACAAAGAACACCTGCGAAATTCATTGCAAAAAGATCTTCGCCTAGGCACAGTCATCAGGTTATCCAAAGTTAAGGCGAAGGAAAGAATCTTAAGAACTGTGACACAGGCCAGGCGCGGTGGCTCACGCCTGTAATCCCAGCACTTTGGGAGGCCGAGGCGGGCGGATCACGAGGTCAGGAGATCGAGACCATCCTGGCTAACATGGTGGAACCCCGTCTCTACTAAAAATACAAAAAAAATTAACCGGGCATAGTGGCGGGCGCCTGTAGTCCCAGCTACTCGGGAGGCTGAGGCAGGAGAATGGCGTGAACCCGGGAGGCGGAGCTTGCAGTGAGCTGAGATTGCGCCACTGCACTCCAGCCTGGGCGACAGAGCCAGACTCCGTCTCAAAAAAAAAAAAAAAGAACTGTGACACAGAAGCACCAGATAACCTATTAAGCAAAACCTATCAGATTAATAGCAGATTTCTCAGCAGAAACCCTGCAAACTAGAAGGCATTGGGGCCCTATTTTCAGCCACTTCAAACAAAACAATTATCAGCCAAGAATTTTGTATCCAGTGAAACTAAGCATCATATATGAAGGAAAGATACAGTCATTTTCAGACAAACAAATGATGAGAGAATTTGCCATTACCAAGCCACCACTACAAGAACTGCTAAAAGGAGCTCAAAATCCTGAAACAAATGCTGGAAACACATCAAAACAGAACCTCTTTAAAGCATAAATCACACAGGACCTATAAAACAAAAATACAAGTTAAAAAAAAACAAACAAAAAAAATGAAAAACCCCAAGTATGCAGGCAACAAGGCGCATAATGAATGCAATGGTACCTCACATTTCCATACTAACATGGAATGTAAATGGCCTAAATGCTCCACTTAAAAGATCCAGAACCCCAGAATGCATAAGAACTCACCAAACAACTATCTGCTGTCTTTAGGAGACTCACCTAACACATAAGGACTCACATAAACTTAAAGTAAAGAGGTGGAAAAAGACATTTCATGAAAATGGACACCAAAAGCGAGCAGGGGTAGCTATTCTTATATCAGATAAAACAAACTTTAAAGCAACGGCGGTTAAAAGAGACAAAGAGGGATATTATATAATGGTAAAAGGCCTGGTCCAACAGGAAAAGATCACAATGCTAAACATATATGCAACTAACACTGGACCTCACAAATTTACGAAACAATTACTAATATGCCTAATAAAACAGATAGACAGCAACACAATAATCATGGGGGACTTCAGTACTCTACTGACAGCACTAGACAGGTCATCAAGACTGAAAGTCTACAAAGAAACAATGGATTTAAACTATATCCTGGAACAAATGGACTTAACAGATATATACAGAACATTTCATCCAACAACCACAGAATACACGGTCTATCCAAGAGCCCATGGAAATTTCTCCAAGACAGATCATATGACAGGCCATAAAATGAGCCTCAATAAATTTAAGAAAACTGAAATTATGTAAAACATTCTGTCAGACCACAGTGGAATAAAACTGGAAATCAACTCCAAAAGGAACCTTCAAAACCACACAAATACATGGAAAACAACCTTCTCCTGAATAAGCAGTGGGTCAAAAACAAAATCAAGATGGAAATTAAAAAATTCTTCCACCTGAATACAATAATGACACAGCCTATCAAAACCTCTGGGATACAGCTGAGGCAGTGCTAAGAGGAAAGTTCATAGCCCTGAACGCCTACATCAAAAAGTCCGAAAGAGCACAAACAGACAATCTAAGGTCACTAGGAACTAGAGAAAAAAAACAAAACAAACCCAAACCCAGCAGAAGAAAGGAAATAACCAAGATCAGAGCAGTACTAAATGAAATTGAAACAAAACAAAACAAAAAATACAAAAGATAAATGAAACAAAAAGCTAGTTCCTTGAAAAGATAAAATAAAATTGATAGAACATTAGCAAGATTAACCAAGAAAAGAAGAGAGAAAATCCAAATAAAGTCACTGAGAAACGAAACAGGAGATAGTACAACTGACACCACTGAAACACAAAAGCTCATTCAAGGCTATTATGAATACCTTTACGCACATAAACTAGAAAACCTACAAGAGGTGGATAAACTCCTGGAAAAATACAACCCTCCTAGCTTAAATCAGGAAGAATTTGATACCCTGAACAGACCAGTAACAAGCAGCGAGACTGAAATGGCAATTTAAAAATTACCAAGAAAAAAAAGTCCAGGACCAGACCAATTCACAGCAGAATTCTACCAGACATTCAAAGCATTGCTACCAATCCTTTTGACACTATCCCACAAGATAGAGAAAGAAGTAACCCTGCCTAATTCATCCCTATTCATCACCCTAATAGCAAAACCAGGAAAGATCACAACCAAAAAAGAAAACTACAGACCATTATCCTCGATGAACATAGATGCTAAAATCCTTAACAAAAATATTAGCTAGCCAAATCCAACAACATGCCAAAAAGATAATCCACCATGATCAAGTGGGTTTCATATCAGGGATGCAGGGATGGTTTAACACATACAAGTAAATAAATGTGATACACCACATAAACAGAATTAAAAACAAAAATCACATGATCATCTCAATAGATGCAGAAAAAGCATTCGACAAAATCCAGCATCCCTATATGATTAAAACCCTCAGCAAAATCGACATACAAGGGACATATCTTAATGTAATAAAAGCCATCTATGACAAACCCATAGCCAACATAATACTGAATGGAGTAAAGCTGAAAGCATTCCCTCTGAGAATGGAAACAAGACAAGGATGCCCACCCTCACCACTCCTCTTCAACATAGTACTGGAAGTCCTAGCCAGAGCAATCAGATGAAAGAAATAAAGGGGATCTGGGCTGGGTGTGGTGGCTCACACCTGTAATCCCAGCACTTTGGGAGGCTGAGTGGGCAGATCACCAGGTCAGGAGATCGAGACCATCCTGGCTAACACAGTGAAACCCCGTCTCTATTAAAAATACAAAAAAAATTAGCTGGGCATGGTGTCAGGCGCCTATAGTCCCAGCTACTCGGGAGGCTGAGGCAGGAGAATGGCGTGAACCCGGGAGGCGGAGCTTGCAGTGAGCCAAGATCGCACCACTGCACTCCAGCCTGGGCGACAGAGCAAGACTCCATCTCAAAAAAAGAAAAAGAAAAAGAAATAAAGGGAATCCAAATCAGTAAAGAGGAAGTCAAACTGTCCCTGTTTGCTGACGATTATCGTTTACCTAAGGACTCCTCCACAAAGCTCCTAGAACTGATAAAAGAATTCAGCAAGGTTTCCAGATACAAGATTAATGTACACAAATCAGTAGCTCTTCTATACACCAACAGCAACCAAGTGGAGAATCAAATCAAGAACTCAACCCCTTTTACAATAGCTGCATAAATAAATACATAAATAAATAAATAAACAAGAAAGATAGGAATATACCTAACAAAGGAGTCAAAAGACCTCTACAAGGAAAACTACAAAACACTGCTGAAAGAAATCATAGACAACACAAACAAATGGAAACACATCCCATGCTCATGAATGGGTAGAATCAATATGGTGAAAATGACCATACTGCCAAAAGCAATCTACAAATTCAATGCAATCCCCATCAAAATAACACCATCATTCTTCAGAGTTAGAAAAAACAATTCTAAAATTCATATGGAACCAAAAAAGAGCCCGCATAGCCAAAGCAAGACTAAGCAAAAAGAACAAATCTGGAGGCATCACACTACCTGATTTCAAACTATTCTGTAAAGGCCACAGTCACCAAAAAAGCTTGGTACTGGTATAAAAATAAGCACACAGACCAATGGAACAGAATAGAGAACTCAGAAATAAACCCAAATACTTAGAGCCAACTAATCTTCGACAAAGCAAACAAAAACATAAAGTGGGGAAAAGACACCCTTTTCAACAAATGGTGCTGGGATAATTGGCTACCCACATGTAGGAGAATTAAACTGCATCTTCGTCTCTCATATTATACAAAAATCACCTCATGATGGATTAAGGACTTAAACCTAAGACCTGAAACTATAAAAATTCTAGAAGATAAGATTGGAAAAACCCTTCTAGACATTGGCTTAGTCAAGGATTTCATGGTCAAGAACCCAAAAGCAAATGAAATAAAAACAAAGATAAATAGCCGGGACCTAATTAAACTAAAGAGCTTTTGCATGGCAAAAGGAACAGTCAGCAGAGTAAACAGACAACCCACGGAGTGGGAGAAAATCTTCACTATCTATATATCTGACAAAGGACTAATATCCAGAATCTACAATGAACTCAAACAAATCAGTAAGAAAAAAACCAAACAATCTTACCACAAAGTGGGCGAAGAACATGAACAGACAATTCTCAAAAGAAGATATACGAACAGCCAACAAACATACGAAAAAATGCTCAACATCACTAATGATCAGTGAAATGCAAATCAAAAACACAATGTGATACCACCTTACTCCTGCAAGCATGGCCATAATCAAAAAACAGTAGATGTTGGTGTGAATGCAGCAATCAGGGAACACTTCTACACTGCTGGTAGGAATGTAAACTAGTACAGCCGCTATGGAAAACAGTGTGGAGATTCCTTAAAGAACTAAAAGTAGAACTACAATTTGATCCAGCAATCCCACTACTGTGTATCTACCCAGAGGAAAAGAAGTCATTATTCGAAAAAGATATTTGCACATGCATATTTATAGCAGCACAATTCACAGTTGCAAAATTGTGGAACCAGCCCAAATGCCCATCAATCAATGAGTGGATAAAGAAATTGTGGCATATATATATGATGGAATACTACTCAGCCATAAAAAGGAATGAATTAACAGTATTTGCAATTACCTGGATGAGACTTGGGACTATTATTCTAAGTGAAGTGAGGAATAGAAAAGCAAACATCAAATGTTCTCACTGATATGTGGAAGCTAGGCTATGAGGACAGAAAGGCATAAGAATGACACAACGGACTTTGGGGACTTTGGGGTAAGAGTAGGAGGAGGGCAAGGGATAAAAGACAACATATATGGTGTAGTATATACTGCTTGGGTGATGGATGCACCAGGATCTCACAAATCACCACTAAAGAACTTACTCGTGTAACCAAATACCACCTGTACCCCAATAACTTATAGAAAAATAAATAATCTGAAAAAATGATGTATATCTCTATGTGCAAACCTTGAAAGATATGACAAATATAGTATTAAATAAAAAGGAGTGTGTTGCAGAATAGTTATCTATATTATGATCCTATTTGTATATTTTTGCTGTAATAAACCATAACCATGAGTCTAATGGATTTTCTGAGTTCTGTGAGTCCTTCTTATGAGTTACCAAGCCTGAGGGTGGCTTTGAGGACCACCTAAATGTTGCAATACCAAATAAGGAGAATACATGCTTCTGTAAGCACAAAAAATTCCTATAAGGATATAAATGAAACAATAATGAGACTAGGAGGTAGGGAACTTTTACTTTTCAATATACAACATTTTCTTCTGTTTTTATTTTGCTTAAGGATATGTATTACTTTTGTAATTTCTTTAACTTAAAAGAACTATTTGTTGGCATGGCAATGGAAGGAGAGTGGTAGCCCTATGGTTAGTACGGATATCTGAAGAACTAGAAGAATTAAGAATAAAAGTAAGCCAGGCGCGGTGGCTCACGCCTGTAATCCCAGCACTTTGGCAGGCCGAGACGGGCGGATCACGAGGTCAGGAGATAGAGAGCATCCTGGCTAACACGGTGAAACCCCGTTTCCACTAAAAAAATACAAAAAAAAAAAATTAGCCAGGCGTGGTGGCAGGCGCCTGTAGTCCCAGCTACTCGGGAGGCTGAGGCAGGAGAATGGCATGAACCCGGGAGGTGGAGCTCGCAGTGAGCCGAGATCATGCCACTGCGCTCCAGCCTGGGTGACAGAGTGAGACTCCGTCTCAAAAAAAAATTAAATAAAATAAAAATAAAAGTAAATGCACTCATTAATAACCCTGAGTCAATGAAAAAGTTAAAATTGTTATTCATATATTAAACGTTATTCATCATATTAAATAGAATATGAATCATAAGATAGGAATGTATATAACATTTACTAACATAAAAAATTAAAAATAAGTATTTTTAATGTTCGAAAGGAGTAAGTTTTAGCTGGACATGGTGGCTCACACCTGTAATGCCAGCTACTACTCAGGAGGCTGAGGCAGAAGGATTGCTTGAGGCCAAGAGGCCAAGACTAACCTAAGCAACATAACGAGACCCTCGTCTCCAAAAAATTAGTTGTGTGTCAGGAGTTCGAGACCAGCTTGGGTAACATAGTGAGATCCTCATCTCCAAATAATTATCTAGGTGTTGTCAGGAGTTCGAGACCAGCCTGGGCAACACAGTAAGACCCTGTCTCTACCAAAAAAAAAAAAAAATGTAGTTGGGCATGGCGGCACACTCCTGTAGTCTTAGCTCCTCAGAAGGCTGAACTGGGAGGATCACTTGAGCCCAGGATTTGAAGCTACAGTGAGCTATAATCATGCTACTGCACTCCAGCCTGGGTAACAGAATGAGATCCCCATCTCCCTGCCCCCTAAATACATACATACATACTTAAATAAAATGAAATGTTTGTTACCTTATATACTTTCTAGAAAACTTAATTCCCAAACAATGACATATATATATATCAGATAGGAGGGTTTCAAAATACCTACACTTATAAATAATTATACAGAAACTACAGGGGGAATGGCAGCCATGAGGCTCTGGAGAGCAGAAGAACAGGAATTTAGAGAAAGACTTAAAGAAAATTTCTTCTGTTCAAAAATTCAAGTCTGACTAAAAGAGTCTGTTAACTTAAGATGGTTCAATACACTATGGAAACCTGTCATTATTTTATAAAATTACATAGATATATCTTATTGCTTAAAGCAAACAGTACCTTGAGTTAATCCTGTGCATATGCACATTCATGCACACACATAAAAATTATGTCCTCTCAAGCTACAAAATGTGGAACATTCTTCTAAAAACAGTAATGTGAATTAGAAAACCACCAGATTGTTTAAGTACATTAAGCAGAAAAATATGCCTCAAAACAAATGGTAAGTTAGGGAAGAAAGGTCAAATAAAGGTTTTGTCACATGCTATTATAATAGTAATAAATGCAAATTATTTTTCAGTGTTACATTGCCACCTATTGGTCAATTTTTTTACATAAAAAACCATAAAGATATTAGAGAGAAAAGTTGATAAAATGTTTAGAACTGTCCAAGTAAACCTCTATTAAATCCCTGACCCAGTAAAACTAGGAAAGTTAACAAAATGTTGTCACTTTCTTTTTTAAGAAACTGGGTCTCACACTCTGTGATGATTATGATCTCAGTGATCATAGTTCACTGCTTCCTTGAACTCCTGGACTCAAGCAATCATCCCATGTCAGCTTCCTGAATAGCTGAGACTACAGGTGTGTGCCACCACACCTGGTTAATTCTTTTTTTTTTGTAGATATGGGGTCTCACTATGTTGCCCAGGCTGGCCTCGAACTCCCAGCCTCAAGCAATCCTCCTGCCTCGGCCTCCCAAAGTATTGTTATTACAGGTATGAGCCATTGCACCCAGCTGATTCTTGTCACTTTAAGCTACTAAGGCTTGGGATAATTGTTACGCAGGAATAGATAACCAGAGCAGCTAAGTTGAAAGATGAACACTACTATCTTAACTCTGGTCAGCTCTAAACACTGTTTCCAATCCTAATACATACTCCCAATTTTCCAGGCTTCTGATCTAATAGCCTACCTTCTAAGTTTACAACCTCAGCTCATCCTTAAGAATCTCATACCCAAAACTGTCTGGTTCTGACATTTTGCTTCCATCTTGAACTTCAATTTAGACTTTTCTTTGACATTACACCCAAACTTCAGTCTTCACATACTCTGCTGCCATTTATATGATTCTTCACTATCACTAATTTGTTCCAAATCAGAGAAGATAAATTGGGCATAAAATGGAAAACATGTACTGGAAAATTAAGTGTTATACTTAACAGATCCCCTCTAATAAATTTAGAAGTACTGAACAGATCCTGACACTTTAGACTTAGGTGGCAAAGAAAATTATATGTAAATACTACCACTAAACCTTAAAACTTAACAACAGTTTTAATATATTCCATGTTATACATGATGGATATTAGAATATTCTTGTTGCAGATGGTTACCCAGCTATGGCAGAGGAACTATCTCTAATACTTATATATACTCTGGAAAAGAAAATAAAAGTAGAGCTTCAGTTTCCTTAAGAACTTCGAATAAAACCTAATGGAGAAACCAGCCCCTCTGAAGTTTTAACAAGGGTAATCTAGGTATTTATTTTTTTAATTATCGAAACAAACAAAAAATATAACCCAATGTAGAACTTACTCAACGTGATAAAAGACACCTATTAGAAATCCACAGCTAATGTCATACTTAATGGTGGAGAACTGAAAGCTTTCCCTGAGATCAAAAACATGACAACCAACTGCTCTGACCACTTACGTTCAACATTGTACGGAAATTTCTAAGAAGGGCAATTAGGCAAGAAAAAGAAGTTGAAGATATTCATATTGGAAAGGAAAAAGTAAAACTATTTCTACTCATAGACTATGATTTTCTTAATAGAAAACTAAATCGCGCGCGTGCGTGCACACACACACACACGCGTGAGTGCACACATACAACTATTAGAACTTATAAATGGACTCAACTAAGTTGCAGGATACAGAATCAGTATACAAAAATCTGTTGTATTTCTATATACTAACGAAGAACTATATGAAAATAAAATTAAAACAATTTTATTTCCAAAAGGCTCAAAAAGAATAAAATATTTAGGAATAAATTTAAGAAAATAAGTCCAAGACTTTTACACTAAAGAAATTAAAAGACCTAAATCAAATTTCATTATTAAAAGAAATTAAAGACCTAAATAAACGGAGAGAAATTAGATGTTCATGGAGGGGAAGATTTAATATTGTTAAGATGGCAATATTCCTCAAATTGATCTACAGATTCAATGCAATATCTAACAGAATCCCAGCTAGTTTCTTTGAGGAAATATAAAAGCCAATCATCAAATTCAAATGAAATTTCAAGGAACCTCAAATAGCAAAACAACTTTGAGACAGAAAAATAAAGTTGTAGGACTTCTTCCTGATTGCAAAACTTACCACAAAGCTACAGTAATTAAAACAATGTCACACTGGCATAAGGACAGACATATAGATCAATACAATAATATTGAGAGCCTAGAAATAAACACATACATCTGTGGTCAATTGATTTTCAACAATGGTGTCAAGACTCTTCAATGAAGAAAGAATAGTGTTTTCAACAAATGGTGTTAGAACAACTGGATATCAAAATACAAAAAATGAAGTTGGACTCCCACCTCATACCATATACAAAAATAAACTGAAAATAGATCATAAACATAAATACAAGAGCTAGAACTATAAAATAAGAAAACACAGGTGAAAAAATTCATGACCTTCGATTAAGCAATGAATACTTGGATATGCACTAAATGCAAAAGCAACACAAGAAAAAAATAGGTAAATTAAATATAATCAAAATTTTAAAGATTAGTACTGAAAAGATGATATAAAAAAGTAAAAAGACAACTCACAGAATGGAAGGATATATTTGCAAATTATATGGGTGTGTTTACATTTGTAAATGTCAATTTTCAGTAAAAGGAACCATGATGTCTTCAAGAAATGGCTGATTCTGGGGCCGGGACAATATAACATGAACCTGGAGCATCCTGTAATGCCAGAAAGTAATAAAGTGCTCAAAGCCAAAAGGATAGGGACATATCAAAGGGTAGAGGACCTAACCTTAAAAAAAGCTCCCAATGGTCAAAGTGAAACAATTTGAGCAAAAAAAAAAATGCAGTAATGGTTTATAGTCCAATGCATGAACTAAAAATAGATGAGTATATAATTATACAAATCAAAGGCTAAATAAATGGGTAAGAAAAGATAATTTTTTCTTTAAAAAAATCCAAATTTTATGTGTAGGTATTACCCACTATAGGAGATACAGCTTAATTTCCACCATCCTCCCATTCAGGTGGGCTAGATTGAGTGACTGGATTCCAATGAACAGATGAGGGACAGGTAAAAGTAGCAGCTCTACAGGAGAGAAACCTGACAAACTCTACCCTAGCCAAGTGATGAAAATTAACATCATCAGTGACAGCAAGTGCTTATCATGTACCCCCGATATGAGATATGATGTGACAAAAAGGGTATGTCACTTCTGGTATATTCTTTCAAAACCTCAGTCTAATCTCAGTCTAATCACAAGAAAAACTATAAATTCAGATCAGAGAACACTCTACAGGATATCTACCTGGACGGTCCTCCTTAAGACTGATGAGATAATGAAAAAATAAAGATTGAGAAACCGTCATAGACCAGAAGACTGTTAGAGACATGACAGCTAAATACAATGTAGAACCCTGGATAGAAAAACTGGTGCAATACAAATGCAGTTTGAAGTTATTAATAATAATGTGTCAATTTCTTAGTTTTGACAAATCTACCATGGCAATGTAAGATGTTAACAATGGAGGAACCAGATGTAGGGTATATGGGAACTCTCTGCACTACCTTTTCAACTTTCATGTAAACAGAAAATTATTCCAAAATGAAAAGGTTTTTTCTGTTTTTCTGTTTTTTGTTTTTTATTTTTGAGATGGAGTCTCGCTCTGTCACCCAGATGGGAGTGCAGTGGCGCGATCTTGGCTCACTGGAACCTCCAGCTCCCAGGTTTGAGCGATTCTTCTGCCTCAGCCTCCTGAGTAGCTGGGACTACAGGCGTGCACCACCATGCCCGGCCAAAAATTTTTTTTAAATGTCACTAAATGATAAAATATGGCAATGACAAATGTTACTCTTCATGTTAGAAGCTTTAATTTCTTTTTTTTCTTCATTTTTTTCATGAACAAATAAGTACACTAAGCACCCGAAACTGTTGTATTAAACAGTTTCAAGGAAATCTTGTGGAAAAAATCTGCTACAATGATACTAGACACTAGCTTATAACTTTTCAACAATAAACCAGCCACAAGATTTATAGACACCTATTTAATCGTGGGAAAGAGATAAACTTATTATTAGGCCTTAGATTTGTGATGGCAGTTATTTTGCTATGTATTAACTACCTCATTATCTTTAAAAAAGAGGCAAAGCCACGGATTCTAAAGATTACTATCACTTTGACAATGACAATTACCCAGACTTTCTCAACAAAAATAAAACCTCAATAGTGTCTTAAAGTAATATGATATGACAAGATAAACATATGAAGAAAAAATTGCACAAATTAATAATCGTAGATTAAAAATTAATTTTAGTTTTGCAGACAGTACAACGTGTTGCTTTTCCAAGTGGCAAACATATCAACATCTGGCTCTCACATCAGATTACTATCACATAAGGATCAACAGTATTGAAAATATTAACCTTTCATACTGATGGCCCCTTAAAAGGAGATAAGCAAGCAGCAATTCTTCTAATGACATGAAGTTTGGAAAGACACAAACTGTTTTCAGGATATGGAGAGAGCTCTTGTTATCACCTAATATTTGGATAGCTGGAAGAATCTTTGATTGCAACACAGACATTTGTGCATTTTTAAGTGTTTACAAGGTATCCCCTAAAACCCTAAACACTTTCAGACTCAGCAAATAAATTCTGAACAGCTGGCGACATTAAGGGTGATTTTATTCTATTGAAATACTAAGAATTTTCTAAAAGGCAAAAACCTGAAGGATAACCACAACAAAGACCAGATACTTAGTAGCTGTGCAATTACTATTTGTTAAATAAAATATAAACACATTTTTTATTCAACTTGCTTCTTTATGTCACTGTCTATTAATACCTTACCTGGATCAACCAAAGCTTTGTTAAATATTTCTTTAAGTTTCCGACTCTTCACATTCCTTCCTTGAGCAAGATTTCTATACATCTCATAGCCTATGATCATAACACCACCATCTTCTTGCCACCTCTGCAGCATGTAGCTTCTCTCCTGAGGACGTTTCACAGTTGCTAATTCAGAAACCTTTTGTGGGGAAATAAAGATTTTTTTAAGTAGCTACTAAAAACATGTGAATATTAAATATTCCCACTGAAATATGCATCACTGGTTAAAAAACATTAAAAATTAAAAAAATTAAAAATAGTTTACTATATGAATTTCATGTGACTATTTTAATAATAGAAAACATTTAAAATAAGTTACCTCAAGCTTCTCATCATCTTTTAATCCCTCTTGCCACTTCTCAAATTCATTCATCCAATTCAAAGCAGTATTAAGAGGACAAACCACTAACGCCGTGCTGAAATCCAGTTTGTCACACAAAAGAACTGTATGAAGAAAACTTACCACCTATAAGAAAACAGATTGTCACCTTCGTTTAAATACCCACAAAAAAATTTAATAAATTAAGCAATCTTACAATATTATAGCTTTGTTTTGCTTAAACAATAAACGGCCAGAATTTCCAAACCAGGCAAGGCACAGGGAAAGAGATAGTAAAATGCAAAAGTTCAACTAGATGATGTATCAGGCTCTTCCAACTCTAAAGCTCCATGATTCTATGATCAATGTGAATAGTATAAAATGATCCCATACCAATACTAAGTCCTAGGTCTCCACAGAATGTCCCTATAGTCCTTCAAAAAATACCATCGCTCATTTAGAAGAGAATCATGTTACATAATATTTTTCCACTTTAATGTGTTCTGACCCATTAAATCTATAATTACTTTATGGTTTAAAAGTACAAATACATTCATCAATTTTACATCTCTGCTACAACTCCTGCCATTTAGAAATGCAGCAATTTTAATAGTAAAAGATACTTTACTTTGTCATTACTTTAACATCATAAACCGTTAAAAGTTGTAAAAAAAAAAAAAAAAGGTAATTTCTACCTCAGAATCTTTGCAGTTGTTGTTGGCCATACCTGAAACCCCACAGCCTCGCTTCATTAGGACCTCTGCTCAAACATTACCTCCTAAAAGATGCCTTTCCTAACTCAATATCCTCCCTTAACATTCATTTTCTGAAAGTACATATTTCTTATTTGATTAGCAGCTCTCTCCTCCACTAGAATATAAGCTCCTTGGAGACAGATCTTGTTATTCTTGTTCACTGCTTTATCTTCAGCCCCTACGACTGTGCCTGAAACATAATAGAATCCAATATATATTAATGAATCCACAAAAACAGGATACCTTCATATTCTTCAGCTCTTACCTGTAAAGTCTTACCAAGGCCCATACAGTGGGCAAGAATGCATCCTGAACCTGGAGATTTCTTTGTTTTTTTCACAGACTCACAGCAGCAATCCCACATAAACTGAACACCTAAAAATAACAGCTTCATTAAGTTGAATTTAAAGGTCCAAGTTAAAAACTTCCTTTATATAAACACATCAAAAACATAACCAAAACTTCTAAGAAACAGCATTAAAAAAAACACTTAGCCAAATAATTTCTTACATGTAAATGGGATTTTTTCCCACCAAACTAAAGCAGAAACAAGTTAACACAAACATAGAACAGGGGGACTTTCCTTCATCTTCTCTAAGCTATCCACAGTAGATGTTCTCTATTCCCTGAGATGGTTCAAAGAAACATAAGAATACTCTAAAAGAGAAACATGGCCGGGCACAGTGGCTCACGCCTGTAATCCAAGCACTTTGGAAGGCCGAGGCGGGTAGATCACTTGAGGTCAGGAGTTAGAGACCAGCCTGGCCAACATGGTGAAACCCCGTCTCTACTAAAATACAAAAAATTAGCCAGGCATGGTGGTGGTGTGCACCTGTAGTCCCAGATACTCAGGAGGCTGAGTTGGGAGAATCACTTGAGGCCAGGAGGCAGAGATTGCAGTGAGCTGTTATAGCACCACTGTACTCCAGCCTGAGTGACAGAGCGAGACTCCATCTCAAAAAATAATAATAATAATTTTTGTAAAAAGAGAGCAACTTTATCCAAAAAGAGAATGGCTTCCTATCAAAAATACCTTTGAGTTTATTAAGTCAATCAGGAAAAAAAAACTCAGGAGATAATTTCATCATCTTTTCCTTTATTCGATAGTAAACATTGAGCAAGAAAGGGGACTAGCAACTCAAAAGGTAGGAACTACAGAACCTCCCTTATGATTAATTCACATAAACACTCAAAACTGACTTACTGATTCAACTCTAATAAAGAAAACATACCTAAAAATGCTGAAATAGCATTTTCTGAAAAAGGCTTTTAGCTAGCTACAGCTCTTCCCAACCCCTAGCTGCCCTTAGGCCAGTCTTTGCTAATTAGGTGAAACCCACTTGCTATATCTACCCATTTGTAAGTAGCACTTCTTTCTCTTTTTATAACACTCATTGTGTTTGCAATCACCCAATTTTGTTCTTCCTCATTTGTTTATGAGCTCCATAAAGGCAGGGGAATTGTGGATTCCCCACCCCACTCACCAATTTACCTCCAGGACTTAGCAGGATGTGAGGCAGCTGCCTCACACCCAAATATTGGTAAAAACTTAACTAAAAATTATTGAATCATCTAATAGTTTCTTACCATCTACTTGATGGGGTTTCAATTTGATAACCATATTTCTATGAACCTGCACTAAAGGTTCTTTGGTTTCTTCATCTTCATCTAAAACCAACTTGGTTGTTATTGGACACTTGGTGGGTGAAGCATCTTCAATTTCTATCACCTACAAGAAAAGGAGTTGTTGATAGTTAAGCTCAAAGAAATCATTCAAGCAATGGTCAGTCTTACCAAGGGAGATTTTCCAAAATATAGACACATTTACTCCCACACCACAAATCCAATTGGTATGATTTAGATCTGTGTCCCCACCAAATCTCATGTTAATTGTAATCCCCAATGTTGGAAGTGGGGCCTGGTGGGAGGTGGTTGGATCATGAAGGTGGATTTCTCATGAATGGTTTAACACCATCCCCTTTGGTGCTATTCTCGTGACAGTGAGCGAGTTCTCACTAGATCTAGTTGTTTAAAACTGTGCAGCACCTCTCCCTCACTCTCTTGCTCCTGCTCCCACCATGTGAGGTGCCTCACTCCCCCTTTGCTTTCTGCCATGATTGGAAGCTTCCTAAGGCCTCCCCGGAAGCAGAAGCCACTATATTTCCTGCACAGCCTGCAAAACCGTGAGTCAATGAAAACTCTTTTCTTTATAAATTACCCAATCTCAGAACTAACACACCACTATTTTGCTTCAATAAAGCCAGGACAGAGCTCAGGGTTTTATGTCTTCTAAAATCAAAACTCTCCAAAAAATTTTAAATCACTCTGATAATGTCAGTAATTTAGCTCAACAGATCTCACCCTGGATATTTCAACAACATTTATTACACAGAGTTGTGAAAAAAGCAGTGTTCCCTGTTTTTGGTTGCTATGCCAAAAAAAAAAAAAGAATAAAGAAGGAAGAAGAAGGAGGAGGAAGAAGGAGGAGGAGGAGGAGGGAGGAGGAAGGAGGTGGAAGGAGGAGGAAGGAGGGAGGAGGAGGAGGAAGAAGAAAGAAGAAGAAGGAAGAAGGAAGGAGGAAGGAGAAGGAAAAAGGAGGAAGGAGGAGGAAGAAAAAAGGAAGAAGAAGGAAGGAGGAGGAAGGAGGAAGGAGGAGGAAGGAGGAAGGAGGAGGAAGAAGAAGGAAGGAGGAGGAAGGAGGAGGAAGAAGAAGAAGGAAGGAGGAGGAAGAAGAAAGAAGAAGGAAGAAGAAGGAAGGAGGAGGAAGAAGACAGTCCCAAACAAGAAATGTGCGACTCAGGATGTCAACATGACTACCACTGAAAAACACTGTAAATACATGATGTGAAAAGAAAAAAATATTTAGAAACACTGGTTTCAGAACCACAGGCTCAAAAATCATGATAGGAACATATAATACCTTCTAATTACAAAACGGAAACAATTATCACAAGCTCCTTATTTAAAATAAAACTTAAGTAGATATAATATATGCACACAGGTAACAAGTGTGTGTGTGCATATATTTTTTGCTGTCTTATCCTAATCTCTATCCGTTACATAGTATATTCAGTAACTACGCAAGATAGGTACAAGTATTACCATTTGACAGATGAAAAAACTGAGGGACAGAGAAGTAAAGTAACCTGCACAAGGTCATACAACTATTGAGTATCATGACACTGAGATTTACACAGAGGGTTGATCCCCTGAGTCCATGCTCTTAAACATTACAAAATACTAGTTTAGTAAAATAAATGCTTGTAATAAAGTTTTACGGTTCCATGAAAAAAAATAGAAACTCGTGATTTTAAAATCATAAAAACATTACGCAGTTGGGCACGGTGGCTCACTCCTATAATCCTAACACTTTGGTAGGCTGAGGGGGATGGATCGCCTGAGGTCAAGAGTTCAAGACCAGCCTGGCCAACATGGTGAAACCCTGTCTCTACAAAATATACAAAAATTAGCCAGGCTGGTGGCGGGCGCCTGTAATCCCAGCTACTCTGGAGGCCGAGGCAGGAGAATGGATTGAACCTGGCAGTGGAGGTTGCAATGAGCCGAGATCGTGCCACTTCACTCCAGCCTGGGTGAAAGAGCAAAGCTCCATCTCAAAAAAAAAAAAAAAAAAAAACCACAAACAAACAAAAAAAACTTTTAAAAAAAATTAAAAAACAAAAACATTACGATGGTGAAGAAATAAAATTTTAGGCACTTTTTTCTTATTTACAATTAAAACTAGTTAACAAATGAATTTGTTAATGTTCAATATAGAAATTTTCAAACATACACAAAAGTAGATGGAAGAGAATAATAAATCCTATTACCCATCACTCAGCTTCAAAAATTATCAACTTAAGGCTGGGCACGGTCGCTCATGCCTGTAATCCCAGCACTTTGGGAGGCCAAGGTGGGTGGATCATGAGGTCAGGAGTTTGAGACCAACCTGGCCAATATGGTGAAACCCCATCTCTACTAAAAATACAATAACAACAACAAAATTAGCCAAGCGCGGTGGCGCGTGCCTGTAGTCCCAGCTACTCGGGAGGCTGAGGCAGGAGAATCGCTTGAACCTGAGAGGTGGAGGTTGCGGAGAGCCGTGATTGCGCCACCGCACTCTAGCCTGGGCAACAGAGTGAGACTCCGTCTCAAAAGAAAAAGAAAATTATCAACTTAAGGCCAGTTTTGTTTCACTGACAGCATTTTACCCATTGTCCAGTTCCCCAGATCCCACAAATCATTTTGAAGCGAACACAAGAAAATATGCAATGTCATCTATAAAATGTTTGTAAATGTCTCTTTAAAAGGACACTTCCTCTTTGTAAAACCATACGATCATTGTCACATCCAAAAAACTACAAATAAGTCACAGATTTGCAGTAAATTATCTGAATAGATATTGTACTTACATAAAATTGTGATATACAAACCAAGATTAACACTGAGAAACAGTGTGGTGAAGTAAAAATAGCATAGGCCATTCAGACCCAAATTCCATTTCATCAAGCTACCTAAACCCTCTTAGCTTCTGTGTCTGAATCTGCAAACTGGGAATGATTATCAATAGTTTCCACAAGGTTGTTCTGGAGACCGAATAAGGCAATGTATGCAAAGTATCTGGCATAGGCTAAGTATTCACTAAATTATTACTGTGTCCCAGCCTGGATATGTAGTAGCTTCATATCACTGGGGTAAAGCCATTTTATAAAAATGGAAAATTCCCTAAATGTCTTGTCCTGTTTACAAGGTGTGGTACACAGAATCCTAAAATGGCCCCAGAATTACCGTCATCTGATATAAACACCCTGCATAATCCCCTCACCTTCTGAGTATGGTTGAGACCTGTAAATATGATTGGGCTATCATTCGCATAATTGGCCCACTAATAAGCTGACTCTGATTTAATCAAAAGGGTGATATTCTAGGTGAGCCTGACCTAATTAAAGTGAGCCCTTTAAAAGACTGAAATGCTTTTCTATTGATCTCAAAGATGAAGCAATCTGCCATGTTGTGGAGAGAGAACTCTAGTAGCTAAGGACCTAAGTGTAATAACTGAAAGGAACTAAATTCTACCAACAAGTGAGTTGGAAAAGGATACAAAGTCTTAGATGAAAGCAAAACTCTACTTAACATCTTAATTTCGGCTTGGTGGGACACTAAGCAGAAAACACAGTAGAGCCATGCTCACTAAGCTATTCCCAACTTCCTGACCCGTGAGACAAATAAGTTTGTCTTAAGAGGTTAAGTGTGTGGTACATTTTAATGCCACAATAAAAAAACTAATATACAAGGCTTTAATTAAGATTTCTGAACCATATGTTCATCAGTGACTTGATGATACTTTTGTTATTAAGTGTTGTCTTCAGGATTGAGGATTAGTGTATCTTCATCCTAAATGTAGGAGGAGATAAGTTAAAAAGAAATCATCTGCCTATTAGTGACTAAGTAGATGTGTTTATGCACTCAAGCTATAATATAAGGAAACTTTATTTAACTAATAATACTGGGTATATACCCAAAGGAAAATAAATAATTCTTCCAAAAAGACACAAGTACTCATATGTTCATTGCCATGCTATTCACAATAGCAAAGACATGTAATCAGCCTAGGTGACCATGAATGGTGGATTAGGTAAACAAAATGTGGTACATATACACCACGGAATACTATGCAGCCATAAAGAAGAAGAAAATCATGTCTTCTACAGCAACTTGGAGGCAGCTGGAGGCTATAAATCTAAGCAAATTCACATAGGAACAGAAAACCAAATACCACATGTTCTCACAAGTGGGAACTAAACACTGAGCACACATGGACATCAACATGGGAACAATAGACACTATGGACTACTAGAGGGGGAGGGAAGGAAGAGGGCATAGGTTGAACAACTATTGGGTACTATGTTCACTACAAAGGTGATGGGATCCACATCCCAAACCTGAGCATCACACAATATACCTAGTAACAAACCTGTACATGTACCCCCCCACCCCGTATCTAAACTAAAAGCTGAAATTTAAAAAAATGATAAATACACAGCAATGAAATAGGAGAAAAACTTAGGACAAATAATCACTTAAGGTGTAGTAAAAATAAATACAGACATGAAATACCTCCCATATCTGAACTGAAGGGAAAATAAAGGAAAAAAAATCATACGACCAAAATATTAAAAGGTTGAACCAAACTTCTGCTTCCAGTCATGATGGTTTATTAGGAACCAGGTTTACCTTCCTGCTGTAATCAAGTAGAAAAGTAGGCAAAATATATGAAAAAAATTTTTTCAGACATTAAATAAAGACACCACAGGACCCTGATCCCTCAGAGTAGGAAAACCAACAAGAAGACCCCTATACTCCCCTTGAATTGGTGCCTGAAGGATCAGGGAAAAGGGATTCCCAAGGAGAGCACTGGAGATATATCAAGTTGAAGAAACAAAGGTCAGGCTGAGATGACTGAAGTTGTGGGGCAGAACTACAAAGAAAAAAGAGCTACACAAAAAGAACTCAAAATCAAGACAGGATTCACTTTGAGTCATAGCTGAACATTAAAATGCACACATGAGGAGTGAAACTTTGTGAGGCCAGGCAGAGCATGACTAAGAAGCTGTGAGCTAAACAGCTCCCAGTGATCACATGGTGCTGGGAGGCATTCGATTTCAGAGGAGGCACAGTAGCCTCTTCGTTTATAACCCAGGGCATTCAGTAGAGACCACGAAGAGACCAAATCTTAGCAGTGGGTCAAAGCAATTCATAAATTAAAGAGTATTGAAGAAACGCATTAATCAGGCTTTTTTAAAAGCTTCAAAATTAAACTGAACTTTTAAATAAAACATTACTAGGTTTGTCAAGAAGAAAAAAAATATGAAGAATAACCAGGGGAAAAAAGAGTCAACAAAAATGGGCCAAGAAGTAACAGAAATAATGAAATAGGCAGACAAGTAAAGTGAGACAGCTGATTAAAAATGCCCAAATAGGCCGGGTGTGGTGGCTCACACCTGTAATCCCAGCACTTTGGGAGGCAGAGGTAGGTGAATCGCTTGAGCTCAGGAGTTTGAGACCAGCCTGGGCAACATGGCGAAACCTCGTCTCTACTAAAAATATATAAAAAATTAGCTGGGCATGGTGGCACACGCCTGTAGTCTCAGCTACTCAGGAGGCTGAGGCAGGAGAATCGCTTGAACCCAGGAGGCGGAGGTTCCAGTGAGCAGAGATCGCACCACTGCACTCCAGCCTGGGTGATAGAGCGAGCCTCCATCTCAGAAAAAATGAAAATAAAAAATAAAAAATGCCCAAACACTGAAAACATGAACACAGTGAAAACAAAAATAGAAGATATTTCAAAAAAACTAAATGGAATTCCTAGTGATGAAAATTATAGCACACTGTAATTCACTAAGTGGATTAATATCATAACAGTGCAGAAGAAAAGATCAACAAAATTGAAGACAAAGCAAGAAAAACTATCCAAAATGAAACAGAGGGGGGAAAATAAGAAACCTATGGAACAATATTAAAGAGCGTAATATATAAGTCCCAAAGAAAAATAGAACAGAAAAAAATTATTTCAAAAAATAATGATGTGAACTTTCCAAAAATTTGATGGAAGCTGGATATGGTAGCTCACACCTGTAATCCAAGATCTTTGGGAGGCCAAGGTGTGAGGATCACTTGAGGTCACAAGTTTGAGGCCAGCCTGGGCAACATAGCAAGACCTTGTTTCTACGAAAAGTTTAAAAATTAGCAATAGGGCATGCCTCTAGTCCTAGCCACTCCGGAAGCTGAGGCAAGAGTATCTCTTGAGCCCAGGAGTTTGAGGTTACAGTGACCAATTATCATACCACTGCACTCTAGCATGGGCAACAGAGTAAGACCCTGTCTCTAAAACAAACCAACAAAAATTTGATGAAACTATAAACCCACAGATCCAACAAGTTCAAGGAACCCAGAGCAGGATAAACAAAGAAAATAAAAATCTTCAATTTCCGAAAGCCAGACATTAACAAAAAATCTTAAAATACTGAAAAATCTTTTAAGACTGTCTTTCCAAGAAATAAAAGGCACATGCAGAGGAGCAAAGATGAAGGAAAAAGGAGAAAGATAACAAACAAAATGTCACAAAGAAGTAACATCTTTAAAGAGATTTTTTTAAAGTATCAATTTAGAATTCTATACCCAGGGAAAACAACTTTCAAAAATGAAGAGATTAGCTTGCTCCTGTACTTCTAGCTACTCAGAAGGCTGAAGTGGGAGAATTGCTTGAGCCCAGGAATTCCAGGCTACAGTGATCATGCTACTGCATCATTCCAAGCTGGGTGACAGAGTAAGACTGTCTCCAAAAAAAAAAAAAAAAAAAAAAAAAGGAAGGGAAAATGTAGATATCAACAAAACAATAGACTAGGAAGCTCCAAGCTCCAGTTCCCACACAGAACTATTTTGTAAACAAGTAGAAACTTTCTGAACCAACTTTGTCAGAGCTCTGGAACACAGTCAAAGGTTTACAGCAACCAAGCAAATACCCAATCAAGAAAACAACATCTTAGCCAGGCATGGTGGTGACCGCCTGTAGTACAAACTAGGCCTAGACAGGAGGATCGCTTGAGCCCAAGAATTTGAGGCTAGCCCGGGCAACATAGCAAGACCCTGTCTCTAAAATAACGAAAAAGAAAAAAAGTCACCTTCAATACAACAGGAACGTTTTACAGCATTTTTACTTGTCCTTGCCCCACCACCTACCAGAAGGTGAAGGTTTTAGTCTCAAAGCAGCAGCACCCTGTTTCCCAGTATCCTCCCACACACCAGAGGAAGAAAAGCAGATGTTATTTACAAATTATTGTGTAAATTTTATCTAACTTGTCTGAAGGATACTTGAAGGACAGACATAAGGCTCTCATCATTTCTTCACCTAACTCAGAGCTCTGGTGAGAAGGACAACAAGAACAGCTTTAAAACACACACACACACACACACACAAAACAACTGCAACGTGACTACAGGCCTGGGCCAAGTCATTACAGGGGAACACACCCAAAACACCACCTAAGGCCCAAATAGCTAGAGATAGGACACTTTTGGAATATTTTTTTTCAAGATACAGGGTCTTGCTTTGTCACCAAGGCTGGAGTGCTGTGGTGTAATTATAGCTCACTGCAGCACTGAACTCCTGGGCTGAATTGATCCAGCCACCTCAACCGATCTAGCCACCTCAACCGCCCAAGTAGCTGGGACTATAGGTGTGCACCACCATGCCCAACTAGTCTTTATTTTTGTAGAAACAGGGTCTCACAATGTTGCCCAGGCTGGCCTCACACAACTGGGCTCAAGCTATCCTCCTACCTCAGCCTCCAGAGTTGCTGGGACTACAGGTATGAGCCACCACACGCAGCTACTTTTAAATTTGGGACACTCAAAAGCAACCAGGTATATAGGATAATTCAGAAAGCCATATGTGTGTCCAGGCAAAATACATGCTCAGAAAAGATCTTTATTAAAATCTTAAGTTTTCCCCTCAGGCTTATCTTTAGGTTTAGTGGAAGCCTAGTTATGGATTAAAGGAGTGCACCAGCACAATCAATCTACAAACAGAGAGAGCAGGCATTTAAAAAAAAAAAAAAAAGCCTTCTTTTATTTTTTGAGATGGAGTCTTGCTCTGTCGCCCAGGCTGGAATGCAATGGCGCAATCTTGGCTCACTGCAACCTCTGCCTCCCGGGTTCAAGCAATTCTCGTGCCTCAGCCTCCCGAGTAGCTGGGATTACAGGCACGTGCCACCATGTCTGGCTAAATTTTTTGTATTTTTAGTAGAAACAGGATTTCACCATGTTGGCTAGGCTGGTCTCGAACTCCTGAATCCAGGTGATCCGCCTGCCTTGGCCTCCCAAAGTGCTGGGATTATGGGCGCGAGCCACCACACCCAGCAGACATTCAAAAAAATCTTTCAAAACATTAGTTGACTCTGACTTTCCCTCTCCCTCTCCCCCTCCCCCTCCCCCTCTCCCTCCCCCTCTCCCCACGGTCTCCCTCTCCCTCTCTTTCCACGGTCTCCCTCTGATGCCGAGCCGAAGCTGGACGGTACTGCTGCCATCTCGGCTCACTGCAACCTCCCTGCCTGATTCTCCTGCCTCAGCCTGCCGAGTGCCTGAGGCGCGCGCCGCCACGCCTGACTGGTTTCCATATTTTTTTGGTGGAGACGGGGTTTTGCTGTGTTGGCTGGGCTGGTCTCCAGCTCCTAACCGCGAGTGATCCGCCAGCCTCGGCCTCCCGAGATGCCGGGATTGCAGACGGAGTCTCATTCACTCAGTGCTCAATGGTGCCCAGGCTGGAGTGCAGTGGCGTGATCTTGGCTCGCTACAACCTCCACCTCCCAGCCGCCTGCCTTGGCCTCCCAAAGTGCCGAGATTGCAGCCTCTGCCCGGCCGCCACCCCGTCTGGGAAGTGAGGAACGTCTCTGCCTGGCCGCCCATCGTCTGGGATGTGAGGAGCCCCTCTGCCTGGCTGCCCAGTCTGGGAAGTGAGGAGCGTCTCTGCCCGGCTGCCATCCCACCTAGGAAGTGAGGAGCGCCTCTTCCCGGCCGCCATCCCATCTAGGAAGTGAGGAGCGTCTCTGCCCGGCCGCCCATCATCTGAGATGTGGGGAGCGCCTCTGCCCCGCCGCCCCGTCTGGGATGTGAGGAGCACCTCTGCCCGGCCGCGACCCCGCCTGGGAGGTGAGGAGCGTCTCTGCCCGGCCGCCCTGTCTGAGAAGTGAGGAGACCCTCCGCCCAGCAACCGCCCCGTCTGAGAAGTGAGGAGCCCCTCCGCCCGGCAGCCGCCCCATCTGAGAAGTGAGGAGCCCCTCCGCCCCGCAGCCACCCCGTCTTGGAAGTGAGGAGCGTCTCCGCCCGGCAGTCACCCCGTCCGGGAGGGAGGTGGGGGTCAGCCCCCGCCAGGCCAGCCGCCCCGTCCGGGAGGGAGGTGGGGGTGTCAGCCCCCAGCCCGGCCAGCCGCCCCGTCCGGGAGGGAGGTGGGGAGGTCATCCCCCCGCCCGGCCAGCCGCCCCGTCCGGGAGGGAGGTGGGGGGGGGGTCAGCCCCCCGTCCGGCCAGCCGCCCCGTCCGGGAGGGAGGTGGGGGGGGTCAGCCCCCCGCCCGGCCAGCTGCCCCGTCCAGGAGGTGAGGGGCGCCTCTGCCCGGCCGCCCCTACCGGGAAGTGAGGAGCCCCTCTGCCCGGCCACCACCCTGTCTGGGAGGTGTACCCAACAGCTCATTGAGAACGGGCCATGATGACAATGGCGGTTTTGTGGAATAGAAAAGGGGGAAAGGTGGGGAAAAGATTGAGAAATCGGATGGTTGCTGTGTCTGTGTAGAAAGAAGTAGACATGGGAGACTTTTCATTTTGTTCTGTACTAAGAAAAATTCTTCTGCCTTGGGATCCTGTTTGTTGATCTATGACCTTACCCCCAACCCTGTGCTCTCTGAAACATGTGCTGTGTCCACTCAGGGTTAAATAGATTAAGGGTGGTGCAAGATGTGCTTTGTTAAACAGATGCTTGAAGGCAGCATGCTCGTTAAGAGTCATCACCACTCCCTAATCTCAAGTACCCAGGGACACAAACACTGCGGAAGGCCGCAGGGTCCTCTGCCTAGGAAAACCAGAGACCTTTGTTCACTTGTTTATCTGCTGACCTTCCCTCCACTATTGTCCTATGACCCTGCCAAATCCCCCTCTGCGAGAAACACCCAAGAATGATCAATTTAAAAAAAAAAAAAAAACATTAGTTGAACATGAATGAAAGGGACAGAGACTTTACTGATGACACACAACAAGAACACTCTTTGAAAAAAATAATGTGGGGGAGTCTTAAAACAATAGGTCTACTACAATTTATATATATTTTAAAACCCCAGCAAACCCTTGAAAAGGGAGAGAACCTCATATGCAGAGTTGCCAAGTTACAACAGTCAAATACCCAATATGCAATTTTAAAAAATCACACGAGTTGATGGGTGCAGCAAACCAACATGGCACATGTATACCTATGTAACAAACCTGCACATTGTGCACATGTGCCCTAGAACTTAAAGTATTAAAAAAAATCACAAAGATACAGCCAAATATGAAAATATGGCCCAATCAAAAGAGGATTAATAGCAGATTTGAGCACGCAGAAGAATCAGTGAATATGAAGATATTAACTGAAATCCTCAAGTCTGAAGATCAAAAAGGGAAAAAAAAAAACTAAAGTGAAGAAACAAAAAGGGATGGGAGGGAAACCATCATGAAGAACATCTTATGTATTACGACAGTCACAGAAGGAGAAAAGAAAAAGAAAGAAGCAACAATTATTTGATGAAATAATTGTGGGAAACTTCCCAAATTTAAGGAGAGAGACTTAAATCCACAAATACAGGAATGAACTCAAACTGGGATAAACTCAAATACATATAGATCAAAACACATTACACACAAACTGTTGAAGGCCAAAGACAAAGAGAATATTGAAAGCAGCAAGAGAGAAGCAAGTCAACACATACAAAAAAACTTCAATAAGATCATCACCTAATTTCTCATCAAAAACTTTAGAGGCCAGAAGGCAGTGTGACAATATATTTCAAAGTGATGAATGAAAAAAAAAGTTAGCTGAGGATTCCTTTTTCTTTTTTAAAAAATAGACACAGCATCTCACTCTGTCATCCAGGCTATAGTACAATGGCATAATCATAGCTTACTGTATCCTCGAACCCCTGGCTAAAGCAATCCTCCAACCTCTCAAGTAGCTTAAACTACAAGTGTGTGCCACCACATCCAGATAATTTTTTAATTTTTTGTAAAGACAAGGTCTCACTATGTTGCCCAGTCTGGTCTTAAACTCCTGGCCTCAAGTGATCCTCCTGCCTTGGTCTCCCAAAGTGCTGGGATTACAGGGGTGAGCTACTGTGCCAGGCATCAGCTGAGGATTCTATACCCAGCAAAATTATCCTTCAAAATAGAGGAAGAAGTTAAGACACTCCTAAGCCGAATGAATTTGTTAAAACTAGACCTGCCCTATAAAAAATGCTTCCTACAGGGAAGTCTTTGGGTTGAAATGAAAGGATGCTAGAAGTAACTCAAAGCCATATAAAGAAATAAAGATCTCCTAGAAGAGATACATACAAGGGCAAATATAAAACCTAGTATCATAAAATTTTGTTTCATAACCTCACTTTTTACTTTCTTTAGGATTTAAAAGACAAAAGCATAAAATACAATTATGAATATATGTTACCATTCACGACATGTATAAAAATGTAATTTGTGACATCAATAATTGTAACAGAGTCACCACATAATATACAGGGGAATGGAGCTGTGGAAGAGTAGAATTTTTGTATGCAACTGAAGTTAAGTTCACATCAATTCAAGTAAGACTCTCATAACTTTAGGATGTTATATGTAATCTCCATGATAACCACAAAGAAAATATAGAATATACAAAAATGAAAGTGAGATGGGAATCAAAATATGTCACTGCAAAAAATTAACCAAACACAAAAGAAAGCAGTAATGGAGGAAATAATGAACAAAATAATGAACAAAATGAAAAAGGAAAACACAAAATGGCAGAAGTAAATCCTCATTTATCACTACTTACCTCAAGTGTAAATGGATTAAACTCCTGGATCAAAAAGACATAGATGGACATAATAATTTTTAAAAAATGATCCAAATACTGGTTATCTAAAAAAGGTTCACTTTAGATCTAAAGACACAAATAGACTGAAAGTGAAAGAATGGTAAAAGACATTCCATGCAAATAACAACCAAAAGAGAGCTGAGATGACTATATAGACATCAGACAAAATAGACTTTAAGTCAAAAACTGTTACAACAGACAAATAGGATATTATGTATTGATAATACAGCCAGGTTCTCAAAAAATGTAACTATAAACATAAATACAACAAACAACAGAGCACCAAGACATATGAAGAAAGCACTGAAAGAACTAAAAGGAGAAATATACATCAGTGTAGTATGGGAAAACTAAAACAAAAAAAGAGAGAAACAGTTGGAGACATAAATAGCCCAATATCAATAAATGCGTAAAACAAGTAGACAAAGATCATTAAGGAAATATAGGACTCGAATAACACTATAAACCAATTGGAGCTGGCCACAGTGTTTCACGCCTTAATTCCACCACTTTAGGAAGCCAAGGCAGGAGGATCACTTGAGGCCAGGAGTTGGAGACCAACCTGGGCAACACTGTAAGACCCTGCCTCTGTAAAACAGTTTAAAAAAATTAGCTGGGGTGGTGGCATGCACCTATGGTCCCAGCTTCTCAAGGGGCGGAGGCAGGAGGATCACTTGAGCCCAGGAGTTCGAGGCTACAGTGAGCTATGATCACGTCACTGCGCTCCAGCCTGAGCAACAGAGCAAGACACTGTGTCTTTAAAAAAAAAAAAAAAATAGACTTAACAGACATATAAAGAACACTCCACTCAACAATGGTAGACTATACATTTTCTCTCAAGTGCACATTCTCAAGGACAGACCATATAATCAGGCACAAAAAAGCCTTAATAAATATAAAAAGACTGAAGTATCTTTTCCAATCACAAGGGAATGCAACAAAAAATCCATAACAGAAGACAACTGGAAAGAACACAAATATGTGGAAATTAAATAAGTAACTAAAGGATCAAGTAAAAGATCACAAGGAAAATTAGAAAACACCTTGAGACAAATGAAAGTTAAAACACAAAATACAAAACATATGGGATGTAGAGAAAACAGTACTAAGAAGAGGATTTACAGTGATAAAGGCATACAGTAGAAAAGAAGAAAGATCACAATCAAGAACCTAACTTTACACCTTAAGGAACCAGAAAAGGAAGCACAAACTAAACCCTAGCTAGAGAATAAAAGGAAATAATACAGATTAGAGCAGGGACAATTAAAATGGTTGATGGATGCATAGATAAAACAGATATGTAATAAAGCAAATACAGCAACATGTTAAGAAATGAAGAAGCTACATGGTAGGTACATTCGTGTTCATGTTTACAATTCTCTCCATTTATTTACAAATTTCACAATAAAATTGTGGGGGAACAAAATTACTAGAAAAAAATAATGAGAAAATATACACCACATATTATTCAAAAACAAATGTACACAAGATTTTTGCCTTTCATTTTAAGTAAATTTCCTTTTACATAAAAAGGAAAACACATAAATATTGAACTTTAGCTAATGATACACCTGCTAAAGCATTTGAGATAAATGAAATGATGTATGCAATTTACTATGAAATGCATAAAAAGATGTACTGATGGATAAAGATTAGTACATAAATAGGAATGTAATAAAGGAAACATGAAAATGAAAAATATGACAATGAAAAAAATCTAGGAAGTAAGTTTACAGGAAATCAATGAAATACTTTCAACCTGGCTGTATAAATGAAGCTTTTCCTAAGATGTTGGAAAAGAAAGATGATGATGTCGTTACCATTATTATCAAATACAGCAGACTTCAGGTGAAAGAAAATTACCAGATAATACAGAGTCACATTACATGTTGTTAAAGGGGGAATTAACCAGAAAGATGTAATCCTAAATGTATATGTACTTAACAAAACAACTTCCAGCAAACATGAAGCAAAATCTGAGAGACCTACAAGGAGAAAGAGATGAATTAACAATTATAGTTGGAGACATCAACACTCCTCTAATTGGAGAGAATACCATTAAAACTATAGAAGATGTGAATATAATCAACCATCAATATAATCTGATCAAAATTTATAGAATATGTCACCCAACAACAGCAGAATATAAACACTGAACATCCACCAAGACAGATCATATTCTGGCTCATAGAAATTAGAAAAGATTCAGAGCAGAGTAAAAATGAACACAAAATACCGAAATCTGTAAGATGCAGTGTTTAAACAGTATGCACAGTGGCAAATTTTATACCTTTAAAAATGCATACATTAAAGAAGATCCAAAATCCACCTTAAGTAGCTAGAAAAAGAACAGAAAATAAGTCCAAAGAAGGATAAACACAGTGAAAAGAAGAATGAAAATCAATGAAATAGAAAAGGGTCAAACAATAGAAAAAAATTAATGAAATCCAAAGCTGCGTTTTTTTTTTGAGATAGTAAAATTGTGAACTTTTTGCACAGATTAATCAAGGAAAAAATGATAAAACACAAATTCCTAACAGAAACAATAAATGACAGAACCTACAAAGTATAATGAAAGACTATAAACAAATTTACATAAATAATTTGACTACTTAAATGAAATGGAAAAATTCCTTAAGTTTGAAATTTACCAAAACAGACCTAAAGAAAAGAAAAGATCTAAATAGTTCTACATGTATTAAAGAAATGGAATATGCCAGGTGTGGAGGCTCCCTACTATAGTCACAGCACTTTGGGAGGCTGATGGGAGAGGACCACTTGAGGCCAGGAGGTCAAGACCAGCCTGGGTAGCATAATGAGACCCAATCTCTAAAATAAAAAATTAACCAGATATGGTGGTACATGCCTGTTGTCCCAGCTACTTGGAAAGCTGAGGCAAGAGGATTGCTTGAGCCCAGGAGTTTGAGGCTGCAGTGAGCTATGATCACACTATAGCATTCTAGCCTGAGAGACAGAGCAAGACCCTATCTTGAAAGAAAGAAAAAGAAACAAAGAAAGGAAGGAAGGAAGGAAGGAAGGAAGGAAGGAAGGAAGGAAGGAAGGAAGGAAGGAAGGAAGGATCAGCAAATGCAATACAATATATAAAAGGAGTAATATAACGTGACTAAGCAAGGTTTATTCAAGGAATACAAGACATTTTCTAGGTCACTCCAACAGATGCAATGAAAAGCATTTGAAGAAATTCACCATTTATAATTTAAAAAAAATAAATGACAGATTGGCATGGAATTAGCAAAATAGTTTTTCTTTACAGACAACACAAATGTATACATGAAAGTCATAAAGAATTTATCAAAAAAGCTACTATAACGAGTAAGTAAATTTAGAGCTTAGGACACAAGGTCATTATGCCAACATTACGTGAAACTACATTTACTATATGATATGGCTTGGCTGTGTCCCCACCCAAATCTCATCTTGAATTCCCACATGTTGTGGGACGGACCCAGTGGGAGGTAATTGAATCACAGGGGCAGGTCTTTCCTGTGCTGTTCTTGTGATAGTGAATAAGTCTCACAAGATCTATAGTTTTAAAAAGAGGAGTTTCCCTGCACAAGTTCTTCTCTTGTCTGCCACAATGTGAAATGTGCCTTTTACCTTCCACCATGATTGTGAGGCCTCCCCAAGCCACATGGAACTATAAGTCCAATAAAACTCTTTCTTTTATAAATTGCCCAGTCTTGGGTATGTCTTTATTAGCAGCATGAAAATGGACTAATACAATGTAACATCAAAAATCATGAATTACTTGGGGATAAATTTTTTAAAATATGTACTAGACCTGTACAGAGAAAACTACAAAACATTCCTAAGAGAAATTAAAGAGAAGGTAAATAAATAGAGAAGTACACTATATTCATGTAACAGGAGACAAAACACTGTTAAGATGTCAATTCTGGCCACATTACAAGAAAGATTCAACAAAATTCCAACAGAAATTCCACAGGGATTTTTGTAAAAACCAACAACATAATACTATGTGGAAATGCAAAGAACTGAGAATATCCAAAAAGATTCTGAAAAAGTGTAACAAAGTCAGAGGAGCTGTACCACAAAAAAAGGGACAAGCAGTTTTAAAGTACCTCTTAATGAGATCCAAAAGGAAGTACATATTACTGCCCATGAGTATTTCTACCAAAAAGAGAACTGAATCTAAATCTGATCAGGACTCTAGATCCTATTACCAATTTACACGAAATATAGAAGCCAGTGAAACTGTACCACAGGGATGCAAATAACAAAACTCAGAATATAGAAAATTTTACAAAAATAATCTGGTTTCTTAAGCAAATGAACTGTAAGAATGGGTAAAGAAAAAGAAAGAACCAAAGGGAAACTAGGTTAAAATTAGGTAAGAGATGTAACATCCAAATACAACAGAATATGCAGATGGCCCTTGTTAAGACCCTGATTCAAACCAATTATTTTTTTTTTTTTGAGACAGAGTTTCGCTCTTGTCACCCAGACTAAAGTGCAATGGTGCAACCCTGACTCACTGCAAGCTCTGCCTCCCAGGTTGAAGCAATTCTCCCGTCTCAGCCTCCCAAGTAGCTGAGATCACAGGCGTGCACCACCATACCTGGCTAATTTTTTTTGTATTTTTAGTAGAGACCCCCGTCTCTACTGGCCACCATGTTGGCCAGGCTGGTCTCCAACACCTGACCTCAGGTGATCCACCCGCCTCAGCCTCCCAAAGTGTTGGGATTACAGGCATGAGCCACCGCGCCAGGCCCATACCAACTATTTTTAAAAACTACTATGTGAGGCAATGAGAGAATTCAGCGTAATAATGGCACTGCAGTAATGTTTAAAATACCATTATCTTTTAACAATACATTCCCAACTATTTATAAACAGAATATGATTTCTGAGATTTGCTCTGAAATAATCTGAAGGAAAAAGAATAGATGAAACGGCCAGGCATGGTGGCGTGCACCTGTAATCTCAGATACTCAGGAGGCTGAGACAGGAGAATCACTTGAACCCAGGAGGTGGAGGTTGCAGTGAGCCGAGATTGCGCCACTGCACTCCAGCCTGGGTGACAAGAGTGAAACTCCATCTCAAAAAAAAAAAAGATGAAACAAGACTCGTCCTGTGTTAGTAACTGCTGAAACTGAGTTAATAGATCCAGGGAGAATTATTATATTATTCTCTCCACCTGTGAATTTGAAAATTTTTGTAACATAAAGTCCATTTAAAAAACTGAAATCTTTTATGGATTTAAGAAGTAATTTTGAAACATTTCTCTACCCAAAATACAAGATAACCATTTTGGTGATCATTCAGGAATCTCAATGCTTTCCATGCACTTAATTAAATTAATAAAGCTTAATGACTATTTTAAGTTGCATGAAATAGTGACAGTAGGAAAAATCAATTGCAACTAGAAATCCTGTGGTTGAGGCTGGGCAAGGTGGCTCACACGTGTAATCCCAGTACTTTGGGAGGCTGAGGCAGGTGGATCACTTGAGGTCAGGAGCGCAAGACCAGCCTGGCCAACATGGTGAAACCCCGACTCTACTAAAAAATACAAAAATTAGCTGGGTGTGGTAGTGCATGCCTGTAGTCCCGGCCACTTGGGAGGCTGAGGCACAAGAATCACATGAACCCAGGAGGCAAAGGCTGCAGTGAGCTGAGATCATGCCACTGCAATCCAGCCTGGGTAACAGAGCCAGACTCCGTCTAAAAAAAAGAAATCTGTGGTAGATTACAACATTCTACTCTTAAAATGCTGAAATATATTGAAGTCATATACCAAATAAAATAAATCGTTAATAGAAATAAATTAAGGCTGGGTGTGTTGACTCACGCCTGTAATCCCAAAAGTTTGGGAGGCCAAGGTAGGAGGATCACTTGAGCCCAAGAGTTCGAGGCCAGCCTGGGTAACAGAGCGAGACCCTGTAGCTACAAAAGAAAAAGAAGAAGAAAGAAATTAGTTACCTCTCTCAATTTTTCTCGCTCACGCTCCCTCTCAGCAATACGTTTTCGTCTCTCTTCCTCTTCCTTAAGAGCATTTTGTGTTTCTGTTCTCAGTTTATCATCTTTAAGAATCTTCCGAATTTTCTTTCTGCCTTTTCCAGGAGACTTGGAATCATCATTTTCATCTTCCTCCTCCTCTTCCTCCTCCTCCTCCTCTTCCTCCTCCTCTTCTTTTTCCTCCTCTTCTTCCTCAGAATTACTCTACAGAATTTAAACAATTAGAGGTAAACAGTACAAAGTCATTTAATTTATCCATTTCATATTCCATTAATTAACACAGCAGGAAAAGGTGGAAGAAAACATGCTGAAAACCTTTAGAATTATATTCAGCAACAGAGTAGTATTAAAAAAAAAAAAAAAACAACTCTTCGGCCGGGCGTGGTGGCTCACACCTGTAATCCCAGCACTTTGGGAGGCCGAGGCAGGCGGATCACAAGGTCAGGAGATCGAGACCATCCTGGCTAACACGGTGAAACCCCGTCTCTACTAAAAATACAAAAAAAAAAAAATTAGCTGGGCATGGCGGTGTGTGCCTGTAGTTCCAGCTACTCGGGAGGCTGAGGCAGGAAGATGGCGTGAACCCAGGAGGTGGAGCTCGCAGGGAGCCGAGATCATGCCATCACACTCCAGCCTGGGCGACAGAGCGAGACTCTGTCTCAAAAAAAAAACAACTCTTCAACACCTATTAAAAAAAACAAACAACTCAATTAAAAATGGGCTACCAACTAGAATAAACATTTCTCAAAAGAAGATATAAGCATATGAAAAGATGTTGAATATCACCAGTCATTAGGAAAATACAAAACAAAACCACAAAGAAATGCCACTTCCCACTCATTAGGATGTTTCTTGTTTAAAAAAAAAAAAAAAGAAAGAAAAAAAGAAAGAAACAAAGGAAGTGTTGGCAAAGATGCAGACAAATTGGAATCTTGGTACATTGCTAACAGGAACGTCAAATGTTACAGATACCAGAGAAAAACAGTGTGGAGTTTTCCAAAAGTTAAACATACAACTACTATATGATGTAGCAATTCCATTTTTCCATATATACCTAGAATAATTAAAAACACGGACTCAAACAGATATGTAGACACCCATATTCATAGCAGTATTATTCAAAATAGCCGAAAGGTAGAAACAACCCAAATGTCCATCAACAGATGACTGGGCTAACAAAATGTGGCACACACATACAATGGAATATTATTCGCCTTAAAAAGGGAATGAAATTCTGATATATGCTAAAACATGGATGAACCTAGAAAATATTATGTCAATGAAATAAGCCAGACACAAAAGGACAAATATTGCATGATTCAACTTATATATATGAGGTACTTAAAATATACAAATTCTTGGAGACATAAATGAAAATAGAGGTTACCAGGGGATGGGGGATAGAAGGAAATGGTGTTAATGTTTAATGAGTGCAGAGTTTCTGCTTGTGAATAATAATTAAGGCCATTGAACTGTACATTTTAAAATATTTTAAAAGTTAATTTGCAAAAGATAAATATCCCTCTGGAAGAGCATTGTGTTGACAGAATCAAACATATTACAGACACCTTTTACTTTATGTAAGCCTGCTTATATAAAAAAATTCAAATTGGCTGATTTCACTATGAGAAGAAATTTATTCATATGTAAGTCATCATTCAGGATAGTATTTTGTCTTCAGAAAATAGAACACTCACGTCACTACAAATGTAAAATAATGAATTAGAATGGCTTAAATAAAATTCCATTAGAAATTAAGGAATAGAAAAAAACTGATAATGTCAAATCAATACTTTTACATATATATATTCAATAACCAATCCTTCCACAAGTGTAAAATGTAAATAAGCCAGTACAATACAAAGAACGAACGGAACAGAGAGGTAACAGCATAATTACCATAGTCTACTGTACTGGTTATAATTCAAGCATGTGGTAAATGTCATTATTACCTTGTTTTCACTGGATGAATCTTCTTGAACCTTAATACGTCGCCTTTTCTTTTTCTGTTTATAGCTCCGCTGATTTTCTTCCAACTCTGCTTTCTTTGCAGACCTGAAGAAAATTTAAAACACAAAATAAAATATTTCATGATAAACTTCCATCAATAAGTTATGTACTATTTTAAAACTGTTCTACCTCTTTATGCATTCCTAAAAACAAACAGAAAAAAAAAATCAATAGGTTCAAAATGGATATTCCAGCAGAAGCCTAACCCTTCATTTTAATCCAATGATCAACATTTTACAGTATCCTGGGGGGAGGTTTGTTATATGAGTAAGAAGATGCATAAAAGGACATTAAGACTATTCTTCTAGTATAAAATACAAACAGCCAATAGACATACTAAAAAACATTCATCATCACTAAAACAAAGCAGATTACAAATTTGAATACTGTTTTCTTCATAACAGGTCACAGAGATTTGAAAAAAAAAGTAACAACTTTTGGTGAGAAAAATATTTCTGGGCTTAGAAATTGGTACACAAAGCTACATTAATCTAGACAAAATAACCACTGTCAGTAAGGATGTGGAGAAAGTGAAACCCTGTTCACTATTAATGAAAATGTAAAATGGTGCAGCTGCTATGGAAACATTATGGCAGTTCGTCAAAAAATTAAAAATAGAATGACCATGCAATTCCTTTTCTGGGTATATACCCAAAAGAAATGAAAGCAAGGACTTGAAGAGATATTTCTACACCCATGTTCAAAGCAGCATTATTCATGATAGCCAAAAGGTTACAAATCAAATGTCCATCAACAAATAAATTGATAAACAAAACGTGGTATACAATGGAACATTAAGCCCTTAAAAGGAAGAAAATTCTGAAACATGCCTCAACATACATGAACCTGGAGCACATGATGCTAAGTGAAATAAGCCAGTCAAAAAAGACAAACACTGTATGATTCCACTTATATGAGGTTCCTAGAGTAGCAAAATTCATAGAGACAGAAAATAGAATGGTGGTTGCCAGGGGCTTCAGGGAAGAGGAAAAAGAGAGTGGTTTAATGAGTAACATTTCAATTTTGCAAGGGGAAAAGGTTTTGGAGATTGGTTCAAAAAAAGTGAATGTACTTAACACTACTAAGCCATACACTTAAAAATCGTTAAGATGAAAATAAAAATTCCCAGTAATACCATGAAAGAAAAAAAATGGTTAAGATGGTAAATGTTATGTTATGTGCATTTTACCACTATTAAAAATAATCATTAAAGAAAGAATGAAGTACTGATACAGGCTACAACATGGATGAACCATGAAAACATTACGCTAAGTGAAAAAAAAATCCATTCATAAAAGGATATACATTATATGAATCAACTCATGCAAAATGTCCAGAACAGGCAAATCCATAGAGACAGAAAGTAGATTTTAGTGTTTATTAGAGTACGAGGGCATGAGGAATGGAAAATGACTGCTAGTAAGTACAGGGTTGTTTTCTTGGGTGATGGAAATGTTCAGAAATTATAGAGTGGTGTTTGTTGCACAACTTTGCAAATATTCTGGAGACCACTGTATTCCACAGTATAACATGCTGAATTGTATCTTGGTTAAAAAAAAAAAAAAAAAAAAAAAAAAAACCTCTCATCATATCTTATCATTTTCATTTTATATTGACTTAAAGTATAATATATTGCTATACTCTAAGCACAACCTGGTAAGTATTAACCTAAAAAAACCTTGAATGTTCTAAAACTTACAAATGCAGATAGACACCTTTGTAGACATACATACACAAACACACACAGATTGTTCATTTGATAAACTGTAGAAAGATTATGTTATTCTGGGGGAAATAAGAAAATTGTAGTAGTAGTATTATCTAACATACCATACTAAGAAGGAAGCCAAAGTTTAAATTACAGGTAATCTAGATCAGTGACTGTTCGTGTTACAAGAACAAGCATATTATTATTACTGTAGTACTACTGAGACCAATAATTTATATATTGAGCACTTACTATTTGCCAGGTAGGTACTATTATAAACCTTGTACATGTATTGTCTCATTTAATGCCCACAATAGTCAGTCAAGTATATTGTAATCCCCCACTTTACAGATGAGGAAACTGAAGCATAGATTTTTTATACAAACAGAAAGTAGAAAAGCCCAAAGTTAGACCGAGGCAGTTTTTCTATAAAGCCTCTTTACTATTATCCTACAATTTCCCCCATAACAATAAAACACTGCAGACACGAGTGGTTTTGCAGACTGAAAATCTACCCAGGTTAGAATACATAATTCAACTACACATAAAATATGCTTAGATTCTTTTTAAACTATTAAGTATAACAATTAGTTTCAAATCAAAATATTATATATCACACTAACTTAACTTTATTGGTAACAGTAACCATATAAATCATTTGAAGGCATGGTCATTCAGATTAATTCCTAAAATTAAAAACCAATTATAATACCTTGTTCTGGGCCGCTGTTCATCTTCGGATTCACTAACTTCTTCACTAACTCCTGATTCCTGAAAATCAGAATCTTCTGAATCTTCACTGCTCACTTGAATTTTAAAAAATACATAAAATTATTAATTATTTTTCAATAGAAACCTAATTCACTTAATTTACCGCTGACTCGACATTAAAACAGAGCATTGTAAGAACATCAGAGGTATATATGTGAATGGATAATACATAATATAGAATATACCAGTTAATGCTTTACATGATATACATTAAAAAAATTCAGATGTATTTCTAATGTAATTATAAAACTGTGGTTGTACATTAAAATATAAGTATTCAATTGTATATGAATTGACAGAATAAGAATAAATTACCTGTCAATAAAATATATGTAATTACCAAAGGTAAATTAATGAAAAAGAAGTTTGGCTATTCAAAACAAGCAAGGTAGGCTGGCCAAGATGGAGTAAGATTACAGATTCTCTCCACCAATGATGACACAACCGAAGAACTCGGAAAGGGAAACAATAATAGGCAGATTGGAGACTGAAATCAAAACTTGAATAATGACCCCTCTACAATTGGTGGAGGGGAGAGAGCTGTGAGGGCGTATGGTTATTTTCTTTCTTTGTTTCCTGGTTTTGACCAGAAGGCAGGCTAAATTCCAAAGGTATGCAGACGGTACTGACAACAAGACTGTGAAGAAAAATCCCTATTTCTAGCTACAATACCAGGAAAATCAGGCTATACATGTGGAATCCTCAATTTTCTTTTTCTCACAATTAACACAGTAATGGAAGCATATAAAATTCCAGGAGAAAACTTCTTTCTGGCCAGAGGAAGCAGGGCAGAAAAAAATACAAGATAAGCTTACAACATCTTATAGTGCCAGAAAACAAAGCAGTGTTCAAACATGGGCAGGCACATGTTGAAAGGACACAAGATTCAACTTGAAGGAGCTCCCAACAACCAAAGCTAGAACAATTTGAGCAATAAAATAAATGATACTATTTGATTATAACTGGTAAAATAAAAATCTATAAGTCATATTGATATAAATAATGCAATAAATAAATAGGGGAAAACAAATCTCCCTTACAATTACTAAATGTGGAAGTAATGAAATAAATAGAAAATTACAACTAGGCAAATACCACAGTACTAACTGCTTCACCCAAGATGCATACTAAAATTAGTGGGCTTAAGTATGATAAGAAACAGGATATATGCATGGTCACAAAGTATCTCCCAACAAAATACTAAATATAGATAGAAAAATAATATTTTCTTCTTTACAGTGGAAAAATACCAGCAGACACCAACTTAAGCAAGTAACAAAAGTTAACCGTGAGAGTAATAAGACATATTGACGGCTGGGCATGGTGGCTCACCCCTGTAATCCCAGCCCTTTGGGAGGCCAAGTTGAGAGGATCACTTGAGCCCACGAATTTGAGACCAGCCTGGGCAACATAGGGAGATTCTGTCTCTACAAAAAAAAATTAAAAATTAGCCAGGCATGATGGTACACACCTGTGGTCCCAGCTACTTGGGAGGCTGAGACGAGAGGATCACTTGAGCCCAGGAGGTTGAGGCTGCAGTGAGCCATGATTGCACCACTGTACTCCAGCCTGGGCAACAGAGCAAGGTCTTCTCTCAAAAAAAAAGACATACTGACATCATCTATTCTTGATATCATGCACTGAAGACACAACATCACTTCTGTGGTATTCTGTCAAAATGCATAATAATCTCAATTCAATCACGAGAAAACATTAGACAAATATATATCAAGGAACAGTTGAGAAAATAAGGAATCAACACTCCACAAGTGTCAAGGTCATCAAAGGAAAGACTGAGGAATTGTCACAGACTGAAGTAGATTAAGGAGACATTATAACTCAATGCAATGTGAGATCCTGGATTGAATCATAGAGCAGAAAGAAAACATTAGTGGGAAAACTAATCTCTGAATAAGATCTATAGTTTACTTCAGAGGTCATAAAACATTTTATGTAAAAAGCTTGATAGTAAATATTTTTGACTTGTGGACCATATGGTCTCTGTTGCAACTACTCATCTCTACTCAACTTTGCCATTGTACATATGTGAAAACAGTAAATTAATGAATATGGCTGTGTTTCAATAAAAGCTTATTTATAAAAACAGGCAGAGGATCAGATTTGGCCCACAGGTGCAGTTTGTAAACCCCCGGCTTAGTTGATAGTATTGTACCAATATTAATTTCCTGGTTTTGATCATGGTACTATGATAAGGTATTAAATTAGGGAAGCTAGGTGAAAGATACACAGAACTCTGCACTATTTGTGTAACATTTCTGTAAATCAAGAATTGTTTCAAAATAATTTTTAAAAAAAATCTATCATAACCTGAGATCAGAATCAAAGATCTATTCCAGCTAAAAAATGAGAGAACATAAATGCTAACAGAAATGCTATAAATGGGAGAACATAAATGCTATAAAGAAATATCGGGGGAGAGGGGAACAAAGAGTTATTGTTTAATGGTTAAAGAGATTCCATTTGGAATGACGACACGTTTTAGGGACAGACAGAAGTGATGGTTGTATAAAAATGTGAATGTACTTAATGTCACTGAATCGTACACTTAAAAATGGGTAAAATGGTAAATTTTATGTTACATATATTTTACCACAATAATAAAAAAAAAAGAATAGCTAAGCAACTGGAAAGCTGGGAGAATACCAAAAACACACACATTGACACCAAAAAATCCTGTAATTAAGTATAATTTTAAGCCTAGTATTAATTGTTCACCCAGCATTTTAAAATTTTTGAAATCTACCAAAAATTTGAAAGAATTATTGAATGAACACTTGTATCCCTTCTCCTAAATTCACTTATTGTTAGCAGTTTACCACATTTGCTTTTTTTTCTTTCTCTCTCTACACACACACACACACACAGGCACACACAACTTTTCTTACACTGAACCATGTGATATTAAGCGTGGATGACACTTTACCCCTAAGCATAAGGATACTGCCCTACATAACTAAATACCATTATCACATCTGAAAAAAAAATTACTATCATCTAATATGAAGGCAATATTTACAATTTCAAATTGTCACTAAAATAATTTTGTAACATTTTTCTAATTTAGGAGAAAATTAGAGTTCACATGTTGCACTTTGTTCTTATGCCTCTTCAATGCATTTCAATTTAATTCAACTAGATTTAATAAGTAGACTATTCACTACTGATTTTTTCCCATCTCTCAATTCAAATTTCCAAATAACATAGGAACATTAGAATTTACAAACCTCAGAAAATCATGCAACTTCAACTATATATCAACCACTATGATCATAATCCATATTAGAAACACAAATATGATGAGATTTTAGAAGTTTACTCTCTCCTACACAAACAAAAAACAACAACAACAACAAAACCACTTGGGTAATAAATTACCCACAGAATCAGGCTGTAGAAACACAGATCATAGAAAACTCAGGTTTTAATAAAGCAAATCTCAAATGTAATCATATATATTAAAAGGGTCTATATATTGAACTAAGCTTCAGAAGCAAAATCAATATTGCCCCTTTTGTTGAAGAGGCACAGGAATCCATGTTGTGATATATAACATGCTAAATCACACAGTTCCTTTATAGAATCTGTAAGAGCTTGCAGCCATATTGCAAAGAAATTTATAAGACAAGCTGGGCGCAGTGGCTCACGCCTGTAATCCCAGCACTTTTGGGAGGCCGAGGCAGGTGGATCACGAGGTCAGGAGATCGAGACCATCCTGGCTAACACGGTGAAACCCTGTTTCTACTAAAAATATAAAAAATTAGCCAGGCATGGTGGTGGGCACCTGTAGTCCCAGCTACTCGGGAAGCTGAGGCAGGAGAATGGCGTGAACCCGGGAGGCAGAGCTTGCAGTGTGAGCCGAGATCACGCCACTGCACTCCGGCCTGGGCAACAAAGCAAGACTCTGACTCAAAATAAATAAATAAATAAATAAATAATAAAAATAAAAAAATAATAATAATAAAAAAGAAATTTATAAGACAAGTAGTCACAAAATGATGTACTATTATTTATTAACATTAAAATGTCCATGACATATTAATTGTATATGTGTGTGGCAAGAACTTCTCCCCCTCATCTTTAGTGAATAACTCTTGCCCAAAAGCCCTATAAATGTTTAGGATTCCAAGACTATGTCCTTAGCTTTCCATTTGTAAAACACTACAACTCCACTGAATAACCTCAACTATTTTTGTGATATTGTACATACACCATGACAACTCTAAAAACCTGACACTCATTGTAGACTTTTCCCTTTCATACCAATTAAGAAGACCTAACAATTCAACCTCCTGTAAGACTCAAGTCAATCTTCCTCTTCTCCAACAACCCCATTTGTCATCAACCACAGCAATACCTTCCAAACATTCAGTGCCTTCATTCTCACTGAATAGTAAGGAACTAATCTGATCATATGATATCTTTGATTAAAATCTTTCAATAGGGAAAAAAGTGGTCATGCTGAGATTGTGATTCTTGGGTGTTAGTAATCAACATCTCGTTCCTTGATCTGGGTGCCCTACGTTTTCATCAAGATGTCTACTTATTGATAATGTGCACTTCTTTGTACATACATTTCAAATAAAACATTTTTTAAAGTGGTGGTAATCCTCTATGATTATACTAAAAAATGCTAAATTGTATACTGTAAATGGTGAACTGTGTGGTTTGTGAGTTATATCTCAATATAGCTGTTATACAAAAAAATTAAAAATAAGGCCGGTACGGTGGCTCACGCCTATAATCCCAGCACTTTGGGAGGCCGAGGTAGGTGGATAACCAGAGGTCCAGAGTTCAAAAATAAATACAGTAATTGAAAAAAAAAAAAAACTTTTCAATGGCTCTGCATCCTTTAGAGCCTATTATATTTCCCAAACACTTGCAAAAATGCGTTCCTATTCCTAGTTGGCAAGGAAGAGTTCATCTGCCATCCATGGGTTGGGTACTAACAACAGTCTTCAAAATTTACCCCTAGTCATCAAAAAGCCCACCACAGCAACAACAAAAAAATTCTTTGAACTTTTTGTTACCCAAAATTCGCAGGCAAATATCACATTTAATTACCCAATATACATTATTTAACATAAAATGACCTTCCCCAAACCTCAAATTATAAATAGAGACACCAAAGAGATGTACACCTTGGTATACCACCCAGTACTCCAGTGTGAAAAACACAGGCTTACAAAGATCTCCAGTATCTGGTCTCTGTTTTACAGGCCCAGCTTCATCCCTTGTTGTTCCTTTCCCTACTCCTATCTATAGAGCAGCTTATACTATATTAATTGTATCCTATCCATCATGTGCCAACATTTTACACAGGTTTTAAAATTTTTTTTCCCTGCTTGTGTTGTAAATTTTCACAACAATCTACGTGCTCCCACATTTTGAATTTAATCTGTTGGGTAAAAGCCTTCTTTGTGAAGCCTTCTCTGGGGTAACTCCTACCCCTCTAGAAGCTAAAGAAGCCCTTCTTTGTGCCACATTATATAATTACGTTACACAAAATGTCCCTCATGGTGCTATAATTTTTTATAATATAAAGGTCAATAATTCTTACTAAACCAGTGACTGCCAAACCTAGTTACCTATCAGAATCACTGAGATAACATTTTTATTCATTTTTGTATCCTCAATGCCCACCATACTGCTGGAAACATGTAAGCCCTCAATGCAAAAGGACTCAGGCTTTTAATGAAATGGAAATCTACTCTGATTATATGCCAGTCAAGTTCTGCATATAAGCTTGCATAAATTTACCCAAATTAATTTCATTTTCTACCCTTCTACAGGAAAGCACTATTTCTGCAGTTGTATGCAATCTTATACTTTCTACATAATGTTTTATTTATTAAATCATATTTATTTCTCTTTATAATCTAAAGGTTAAAAATATTCTTTGTGTCATCTAAAGTTTCTGGGTTATCTTCCCACTCTAAATTATTAATTTTAATCTCATGTGATAGTATACTTGTTGCCAGTGTACTGACATTTGCTTAATATAAGTGGTCAATTGTTTGAGCAGATATGCTTAAATTTCTTTTTTTTTAAATTTTCTTGGAGAAAGAGTCTCGCTCTGCCGCTCAAGTTGGAGTGCAATGGCGCAATCTCAGCTCACTGCTGCAACCTCCACCTCCTGGGTTCAAGCGATTCTCCTGCCTCAGCCTCCAGAGTAGCTGGGACTACAGGTGCGTGCCACCAAACCCAGCTAATTTCTTATATTTTTAGTAGAGACGGGGTTTCACCGTGTTAGCCAGGATGGTCTCAATCTCCTGACCTTGTGATCCACCCGACTTGGCCTCCCAAAGTGCTGGGATTACAGGTATGAGCCACCGTGCCTGGCCATACACTTAAATTTCATTACTATAATTAGTTTACAAAACCAGTATTTTTTTTGTTTTTGCTTTTGAGACAGAGTCTCACTCTGTTGCCCAGGCTGCAATGCAGTGGTGCAATCGCTGCTCACTACAGCCTTGACCTCCGGGGCTCAGGTGATCCTCCCACCTCAGCCTCCCAAGTAGCTGGGACTACAGGTGCACACCACCACACCCAGCTATTTCTTCTATTTTTCATAAAGATGAGGTTTCCCTATGTTGCCCAGGCTGGTCTTAAACTCCTGGGCTCAAGCAATCTGCCCACCTCAGCTTCCCAAAGTGCTAGGATTACAGGCATAAGCCACTGTGCCTGGTCCAATATGTTCTTTACATTCAGAATTAAAACATCTTACCCTTTCTTCTGTTTCTGCCTTTGACTTCTTTATGCTCTTTAGGCTTTGTCTTTTTTTCTTCTCCAGATTCTCCGTCACTCACAGTCAGTTTGTGCCTCAAAAGCCTATGTCTGTATCTTGGCTTCTTAGATTCTTCAGAATCTGAATCTGATTCAGAATTGACTTGATTTTTTGCTTCTAAATGAAGAAAATAAATCAATAAAGCCTTCTTCAGCCTTTAAAATGCCTTGTAAATCTATTTTGCCTGTTGACAACTACTGCAACTTATGAAAAAAATCAGAGTTAGACACATACTTTGGTATCATTGGTGTTATCAGGTAATCTCACACATCAGACTTGACATATTACTATTATTAAATATTGACTAAATATCACCTATATATTTATAGAACCTTTTGTAAGGTATAAATATTTTGCTTTGAAAATCATCTGTTTAGGGTCGGGCGCAGTGGCTCACACCTGTAATCCCAGCTCTTTGGGAGGCCGAGGTGGGCAGATCACCTGAGTTCGGGAGTTCAAGACCAGCCCGATCAACATGGAGAAACCCCGTCTCTACTAAAAATACAAAATTAGCAGGGTGTGGTGGCGCATGCCTATAATTCCAGCTACTCGGGAGGCTAAGGCAGGAGAATCGCTTGAACCCGGGAGGCAGAGGTTGCAGTGAGCCAAAATTGCGCTATTGCACCCCTGCCTGGGCAACAAGAGCAAAACTCTGTCTCAAAAAAAAATCACCTGTTTATTGGCAGTAACTGACAAAATTAGAGTAACTTCCATAATTATTACAAGATATTCAAGAGAAGTCATGGTAATAAAGTTTTAAACATTTCCATGAACTCTAAATACAAGTATTAAGAGATTTTTTTTCTTCTTCTTCTTTTTGAGATGGAGTCTCGCTTTGTCACCCAGGCTGGAGTGCAGCAGCATGATCTCAGCTCACTGCAACCTCTGCCTCCCAGGTTCAAGTGATTCTCCTGCCTCAGCCTCCTGAGTAGCTGGGACTACAGGCACGCACTGTCACGCCCAGCTACTTTTAGTAGAGACAGGGTTTCACCATGTTGGTCAGGCTGGTCTCAAACTCTTAACCTCAAGTGATCCACCTGCTTCGGCCTCCCAAAGTCCTGAGATTATAGGCGTGAGCCACCACGCCGGGCCATATTAAGATATTTCTTGGTCAGATATTCTTCAAAGACTGAATTAGTCAAGGAATCAAATTATGACATTAAAAACTTCTCTCTGGGGAGCTCACCCTCATCTCCTGGGTTTTCTTCATTTTGTTTTCCAGTTCTTTTTTTCCCTTCTTCTGGCTCATCATCTGAAGATCCATCCTCATCAGAGGAAAGATTGGCTTTAATTTCTTCTAAAAGCATCTTCTTGGCAATTCTTGAGAGTAAAAAACAATAAAAAAAGAACTATATATCTGGGGGTGAAATATACCAAATTAAAAATAAAAACAGACTTCTTTGAATCAAAATAGAAATAAATGTGCCAATAGATTTTATATTGTAAATAAACAACTAGCAAAACCATGTTTTAACCTAAGCTATAAAAAAAAACTTTTAAAAATGTTCTTTACACTTATTATTTCTCAATTCTATACAATTCTGCAATACATTGAAAACTCTGAAGGACATATTCTATTGACTATTTTTACCAATTGCAATTTGATGCTGCATAACCTTCCAATCCTCTATTTGCTTTGCTGACACCATCCTACAACTACAAAGTCAGACAGGTCAACAACAGTAAATGAACTTGTTCAGATAAATGGCATTCCAAGATAAAACTCCACGAGAGGTTTTATTCAACAGCAAAATATATTCTTGGAAAACCAATGTGTAATAAACCACTATATAATGACACCTTGCTTCAAACTAGAGGATGATAGTTTTGGACCTTAATTTCAATGTACTACATAAATGCTGTGAACCAGATGAAAGCATACACAAATGTTAAGTATTACAGCAATAAATAATCTCTAATAATATTCAAAACAGGGGAAAGAAGGGACATGAGTGCTATTAATTACATACATGGTAAAAAGAACACGAATTACCATAAATGGGTTACTTTAAAAAAAATAGTGCAGTTGCTTCACTCACAACAAAATTTCTCAAGATGCTCCTCAAAGACCAATTTGCTAATGGAAAAATCAATTACTAAAAGCATAAGAAAACACTACTTTTACTCCTACCATCATATACTAAAATAAAATATATTCCTAGGAAATCTCCATGTTTATACTCAAGAAAAATAACTGAAAATGTAAGATTAAAGCAATCATACAGCTTTTGTGCAAGACAAGATGTTTTGATAAGTCTGGGTATCCTTTCAATATAAATTCACAAATCACAGTAACAAGAAAATAGCTTATAGAAAAGTTCAAAAAGAAGATGGCATGATCCTGACAGTCTGCCATGAGCTAATCTGTATGGGATAAACATGTTCTCTGCAATCAAGACTGACTCTCTAACTAAGTCAAAAACTTGTAGCTGAGATGATGGAACATTTGTTATTTCTGGATTTGAAACCCCTCTTTACACTTCTTAGCACACACCCACATTTCAATGAAGAATTCATTCAATGGCAGGAGATATTAATGCATGTTAGCTGCCTCCTAAATTTTATTTGACAGGTAGATTGTTCATTACTATTCATATTCAAAGATGCATAGCAAAGGCATCTAAATAGACTGAAGCAAAATAGGCAATCACTTCCATAAATGTTTATTATATGCCTTTTGGTGCTTTCTCCCTCAAATAGATGGATCAGGAATATTTAGACAACACACAGAATCATCAATTGCTAAAGGAAGCCACAGATGGGTTTGCTTTTCTGAGGATTTCTGCCCTAATTTGTATTTCAATAAAGTGAAGATTAGATCACACCAATTCAAATCTTACTAAAGTTGAGCTATAAAGTTTTGCTCTTACATTTCTAGATCAATGGTTTGCACAATGTAAGCTTTTTTAAAATGGGACAAATACAGGGTTGCCAACTTTTCATTTTGCCAAAAAAAGAAATTTAAACCCAAATTCCATTTACTTTCATCATTTATAAAATAAAGACTATTTACAACATACCCTCCCCAAATTAGGAAACAGTTTCAGAATAAAGGGAAACCCTTTAAATTGAAGAAATACATCTTTCTGGAAAAATTCTCTAAAATCATCTTTTTAAAAAAAAATTTCAGCCAGGCGTGGTGGCTCATGCCTGTAATCCCTGCACTTTGGAAAGCAGAGGCAGGCAGATCACCTGAGGTCAGGTGTACGAGACTAGCCTGGCCAACATGGCGAAACCCTGTCTCTACTAAAAGTACGAAAATTAGCTGGGTGTGGTGGCGCGTGCCTGTAATCCCAGCTACTCAGGAGGCCGAGGCAGGAGAATTGCTTGAACCCGGGAGGCGGAGGTTGCAGTGAGCTGAGATCATGCCATTGCACTCCAACCTGAGCGACAAAATTCCGTCTCAAAAGAAAAAAAAAATTCATGTATGTTTATTACAATGTTGTCTGCAATAGCAAAGGGTGAGAAAACGTTTAAACATTCAATATCAGAAACTGATTAAATAGTACTTTCACATGATTATCCATAAGAGATAGAAATTAAAATGATATTCTAAATAAGATTAAGATAGAAAATATTTATTAATATTCAGTGAAAAAGTAATTTATAAACCACAATATAGTTCTATTAAAAAAAAAAAAAACTTCAAAATTTGTATGTCCCTAAAAAAGACTAGAAGATACTAAAATAAAATGTTAGCAGCAAATTTCTATGTCTGGCACAGCACTTTTTTTTTCTGTTGGTATATATTAAAACCATCTTTAGTAATACTACACTGTCATTTCTCATGGACCAGAAAAACTTCCTCAAACTAATCTGAATAATGAATTTTGGGACGAATAAATATGTGTGTGTGTGTGTGTGTGTGTGTGCATAAAATATGTGAAGCATTGAATACTGGATTAGAAATGGAAAAACACAGTTTGCTTGCAAGTACAAGATCTCATACCATCATTTGGGTTGAACACTAAACAGCCAACAAAAATACAATTCCTAATCTAGTTACTTGAAAGCCTAGTTCAACAACCTGATTTCAGTTTGTGTTTACAAGTTCAAAAAAAGTCTTTAAAAAATTCCTATTAACTATAAAGATTTGGTTGTTAATTGTAGGAAATCACATAATTTTTCTTCTTTCAAATCCCAGTCTCCAAAGAATATGTCTACTAAAAAACGGAAAGTCACAATACATAAACCTACTTAATGCATTCTCAAGTTCTGGATTGTCATTAGACTAAGAAATATGATGTACATGAGATAAAATACAATTGTATACCTATTAATAAATCATATAAAGTGAAATCAGATCCACATACTGTAGAAGTACAACTTAGCGACAACTTTCAGTAAGACCATAACATATAGAACAATCATAGTACATTCAGAAGCCAAAAAATTACAAACTTCAGGTCATTTTTCTCCAAATCACAAATTATATACAGAGTGATGGAGACTACCTGGCTAAAGGCTTTATTTTTGCCCTCTAACACCTTTTGTCCAAAGGAAAACCTAATTTATAGCTATGTAAATTAAGCCCTAAAAAGAATAAGTTGAATCATTTTGCATAAGTTATTACTGAAGTCCAATATGTCAAAGACCCAGTCTACCATAAACCTAGCCTATAACATAATAACCTACATTTCAAAATTAGAACTTAATTTAACGGACCTAAGGGCTGAGGCTGACCTTCAACCTGAGTAGTCAGCAAGCATGTTGAAGTGAGATGTGTCCCATCTACAAAGCCTGCTGTGAGATGCTTTAAAGGGAAACTCCACTACCTTAACTCTGGAGTCACGGGCCACAGAGACTTCAAGGATATCATCACTTGAGAACCAGCTGAGGCTGGCAAAGCATCATTTTGGAGGCCTCGGCTGTACCCATGCTGGATCATGCTGGATGTATAGTCATGATCCCTAGTTGATTCTGTTTGCTCTGAAGTTTCCTTTCTTGAGGCTTTCCAGGACGATGTACTGCCCCTGGAATCTCAATGCTCAATATTACATCTTGGGGCAGGTGTAGCATCCAAAGCAGTCACGACTCTATCAGAAGCATTAGAGGCACAGGCCGTGCCACTCTTGTGGCAGAAAACCTGGGCAGAGCCAGAAGTAATGGAGCCACTCCTCCATTTTCCTGAAAGGGAGGGAAGGGAGAGGGGGAGAAAGCAAAACAATATGGGAGGAAGGGTAAAAACCCACAAACAAACAATGATCGGAACTGGCGCATGAGAAAATAAATAGGACCCCAAAACCCACATATACTAAGTCTTCCAAAGTACATAATGAACACCAAGATAACACCATTACTAAAAGAAAGCACAAATAAAATAATAAGAAGTGAGCCCAACACAATGACAAACAAGCAATCGGGAAAAAAAAAAAAAACATAGGAGAAAGCCAAGAAAGCCTTTATTAACTCCAATCCTATCTAGAAAGGAAATGAGTAATGTCTCTTGTTTAAACGCTCAAACAGGAAAGGAAAGTAAACCACCTCTTGCTGATAGGTAAATCAATAATTCGAAATGTTGAGTTTCTTAAAATGCAATCAAGAGAAGGACCTCTTGCACCAGGGAGCTTTCGAGCCATTAACAAAAGCAATACAAAATGTTAGAGCCAGAAGGACAAACCTTAGAGTACAGCTTTGTCATTCTACAGATGAGGAAACAGGCTTAGATATAGGAAATGACTCAGCCAAAGAAACAAAGCTAACTAGTGGCAAAGTCAGGAGTAGAACCTAAGATCCTAAATCCCAATCTGCTATTAATTTTACTGTGCCAGCACTATACCCTCTACTTGTTAACACTTGTATGCTAATGAGTGCCTGGGCAAATACAGACGATCCCTTTTTTTTTTTTTTTTTTTTTTCCAGACAAAGTCTTGTTCTGTCACCCAGGCTGAAGTGCAGTAGCGCAATCTCAACCTGGAGTGAGGGAGGCTCACTGCAACCTCTGCTTCCCAGGTTCAAGCAATTCTCCTGCCTCAGCCTCCCGAGTACGTAGGACTACAGGTGTGTGCCACCACACCCAGCTAATTGTTGTAGTTTTATTAGAAACAGGCTTTCACCATGTTGACCAGGATGGTCTCAAACTCCTGACCTCAGGTGATCCATCCACCTCAGCCTCCCAAAGTGCTGGGATTACAGGCATGAGCCACTGCGCTGACCCCCATTTTTAAAAATAAGTGTATTTCGCATATTTCAAATTTATGTATTTAGAAATGCAAGAATTCAAGCTTTAATTTTTTTTTTAATTTTATTTTAGAGACAGTCTTGCTCTGTTGCCCAGGCTAGAATGTAGTGGCACAAACACAGATCCCTGTAACCTTGAACTCCCGAGCTAAAGCAATCATTCTGCCTCTGTATCCTGAGTAGCTGGAACTACAGGCATGTACCACCATGCCCGGCTAATTTTTTTTTTTTAGTAGAGACAAGGTATCACTATGTTGCCCAGGCTGGTCTTAAACTCCTGGCCTCAAGTGATCCTCCCACCTCAGCCTCCCAAAGCATAGGGACTGCAAGTGTGAGCCACTGCATCCAGCTTGAGTTTTTAAAGACTATAAAAGGAGTTTTAAACATATTTAATCCAGTATGCACTCTAAAATGCACGATAGGTCATCTGAGATACATTCTACAATGACCATTTTATCTTTTAAGAGGTTCTGAGAACAGGTTTGAAGAAAATTGCTGGAAAAAAATATATTTTTAGAAGGCCAAAATACTGGGCATCCATAAACAAGGTGATAAAATTTGCTTAAAAATTGGTTTTTGTGTACAATATCATAATAGAGTACTTAATTTACAGAATTATAAATAAGATAATGGGTTTAAATGCATGCTCTTTAGAGGTACCTAAGTATATGTAGTACTAAAGCATCACACCATATTTTAAATTTTGATATATAAAATAATTCAAAGGAGTATAGCCAAGGAATGTTAAATATTTTAGTAGGGTGTGAGGCTTTGTTTTAATAAATGTCATATATTTAAGGGATAGGAATCAAAAAACAAAACATGTGGCCAGGCACGATGGCTCATGCCTGTAATCCCAGCAATTTGGGAGGCCAAGGCAGGCAAATAACCTGAGGTCAGGAGTTTGAGACAAGCCTGGCCAACATTGCAAAACCCCATCTCTACTAAAAATACAAAAATTAGCCGGGCATGGTGGCAGGCACCTGTAGTCCCAGCTACTTGGGAGGCTGAGGCAAGTGAATCACCTGAACCCAGGAGGCGGAGGTTGCAGTGAGCAGAGATCGTGCCACTGCACTCCAGCCTGGGTGACAAAGCGAGACTCTGTCTCAAAAAAAAAAAAAAAAAAAGTTATGGAATATAGAATTCTTCAAAATTCATATTAGTATATATTTCAACTCAGGTTCAAAATTAGTATCTTAAGTTTTCTATTAAAAAATATGACTGGCCAGGCACGGTGGCTCATGCCTGTAATCCCAGCACTTTGGGAGGCCGAGGCGGGCGGATCACTTGAGGTCAGGAGTTCGAGAGCAGCCTGGCCAACATGGTGAAATCTCGTCTCTACTAAAAATTCAAAAATTAGCCAGGTGTGCTGGCGGGTGCCTGTAATCTCAGCTACTCAGGAGGCTGAGGCAGGAGAATTGCTTGAAACAGGGAAGTGGAGGCTGCAGTGAGCCGAGATCATGCCACTGCACTCCAGCCTGGGTGATAGAGTGAGACTCTGTCTCAAAAAAAAAAAAATAAATAAATAAATAAATATATATATATATATATATATATATATATATATATATAAAAAACTAAGGCATAATGATCTGTACCCCAAAATGGTGGAATTCACAAGATAATAATGAAGTCACCAAATAATCAAAAAGCTAAACAATGGTTTGAAATATTTTTTTTTAGTCGCAAATCCTACAATGTGGGTAGTTAATGAAAAGTAGCTCTGTATCCTTTTTGGCGAGGGTACCAGGAAAATTAATATCAAATGACTTTTTAAAAAAATCTTGGAGGTAGAACAATAAAAACTATGAAATTAAGAACCCACAGTTATTAATAATTCATACAGACTCTTATGTTTCAATAGGCCTGAATTATTAGTGTATTCCCTAATTTTATACAAAAATCTAAACCAGTTTTAGAGGCATTTTAACAAGAAAAAATATATTAAAATTAATATGGGAAATTTGATCATATTAAATAACTAGTTCAATATTTTTATACTTGAAAAATGAAAACACAGAATCTACTCATCTCAAATTTCAAAATTTTATTTTGAAATTTCAAAGTTAAAGACAAAGGATATTAACTCAGAAAAATGAATCACTTTTGCTAACACTAGAAATCCAAACTCTTCCTTTTTCTCTTTTTCTTTTTTTTCTTTTTTGAGGAAGACCTATTTCTTATTTTCTGGAAGTCCCAATATCACCAAAGAACAGAGAACAAGAAAGAAACACTGGTTATAATGTTTAAATCTTGACCATAGAAGGACAAAGGTCACCACTACACATCATATGTCTTTCCTGACTGGGAATTCTAGTAGAAAAAAGAAAGCCAGTAACAACTACAGCCAGTTCAGATATCTACAAGTAGATCCTATCTACTGGCTGGACACCTGTGTTATACTTAAATGACTTGCAATACTTACCTGTGCTATACAGACAAAGGAAATTGCAAAAAAAAATTACCGTAAAATTGCTAGATATTTAAAACCCTTACTCAAATGGAAAAACAAGTAAAATACTTAATTTAAAATGCCACCTTTGTTTTTCAAGTACAATAAAGGAGAATCAAAGAAGTTTTGCTAACGAAACAGAACTACCACAAAAAAAATCACAGAAAAAAATTATTCCAAATTTAGCAAATTTGCATAGAGAACAGACAACATGTGTAGGAGACAGACATTTGAAAAAGTGTTTAAAATGAAAGCAAAGTGAACATCAAACGATTAAGGGACTTGTGATACACCCATGCCATTAATTGTGCTGAAATCAGGTAAACAATCATTAAATATCTTCTTAGGCATAAATAACATCCAGAAATCATTAGTTTCCTCCGAAAATATGCTGGATTAACAGTACAGAGCCTTCATCAACAGCATACCCACACCAAGCCAGTAGGAAAAAAAAAATCATTAGCATATTTTCTAGTTTGAAACACAAAATTATCATCAAATGATACAACAACAGTTGGAAATTTAAAATGCTATGGTCTAGTCCCAATATAATTAAATATAACAATGGGACAATTTTTTTTAGCAATCTCCACATCAAATTTTGCTTCTATGAAAAAAAAAGCATTTAGTCGCACCCACAGAGAAATTATGAGAAAAAATGTGGAGTATTACTAGACCCAATTAAGCACATTTCAACAATAAAGTAAATGTGTTTGTTAGGGGAGCAGACATCCATGTAGAAATCTCAGCTCTTAGTCAAAGTTGTCAGGGAGAAAGAATGCTTATTTAGAAAAACCTAGCACTTTGGTCTTTTGCTCTCAAAAGCTCAATTGTAAATATTTCTCACATCCTGCAAAATAAGCGAATAAAGAAATTTCAAAAGATAATTCTTTTTTGGGATAAATGGTCTCTTCAGTGACTGTTCAGTATGCAATCTCTAAAGACAAGCCTAGTTTAATGATCCTCAAAACTAATACTGTTAAAATTTGAACACACTACTATCGTATTACTTGAGGCTCATTCCCAGTACAGATATTAAATTAAAATATATGATATTATTAGAAAATGTTTGGTCAAAATATCCCCAGTTATATTGAACATATAAAGGAATTATGGTGTATTTTCAATGCCAGGCTAATTACTGAATTGAAATAAATTATATGAATAGATGTCTTTTCAGAGAAAGAACCAATTTAAAATCCAACTAACAGGTATTTGAAAGGCCAATGAAACCCTACCCTAATGGCGCTTTCAAGTATATTACTTTAAAATTACGTGTATAAATTTGAAAACCTGACAACCTATTTGGTATTATTATTCTGCCATTGAAAAACTACATAAAGCCTAAGCTCTAAAAATTTGAAATAAATTTTCAGTTATATAAAATTCAAAATATATGATTAGTCTACTGTTTTTTATAAAAAGCTAAACCAGAAACATACAAGTGTTGATCAACCTATAATATTCTGTCCTTGTTCATTAAGTAAATCCAATTAAATAGAAATTAATTTATAGGTTAGACCACTCTGTCTCATAATAGTATACATTTACTTTCAAATATGAGTGATGCTACATAATAGCATGCTAAAACAGAAATGTATTCACATTTACTAAAATATTCAGGATATGACTAAGTTTTTTAAATGCCCTCAAAAGCCATCATAGCTTTAAAACAGAAAAAGTAAATAGTAGTTAAATCTGTTGCAAAACTTTCACACAAATATATATAAGTATATATGTTAGGGGAATTAAAAGTATTTATGTCCTAAATTTCAAAATTTCAAAACTTCTTTGGCTACAAACTAGCCTCTATATTTTAATAAATTATGTCAACTCTCATGATATAAAAAAGTAACATTATTATTAAAATTAAATGCTTGAACAAGAAAAAAGGTTTACAAAAATTTATTGCATCCAAATAGTTAACCATTTGCAATAATACACTATCGCTTCATAAACACCAACACTGAAAATGTATTACAATACTGCTAAAAAGACAAAGCATATAAGATTTATACACAATTTACACACAATTGTGTACAAATTTACATACAATTACAATATGCTGTCTACCAAAATACAACCTACTCAAAAATTAGGAAGTTAGAAAAATAATTCTAAGACTTAATTGTGATCTGCAAATGAATTTTTTAAGTTGCTTAGTGCATATTCAAATATGCTCAAATATATAATCTATACTAAAATAGTGCAAGAAAGTATTTGTATCCCCATCATGACTACATAACCCATGGGTATTAGATATCTCTTTGGTATAGCGAATATTAAACAAGTTAATAAATTTTATATTTTATAAAAACAAATTAAACTGAGTATAGAAAGACATGCTCAAGATAAAATTCAATTCTTCTCAAAAGTACTCAACAGGGTTGTATTTTTTAATCACAAATTCAAGGTGGAATTAAAGATACTTTCCAATAAAATACTTGCCAGTTACAGAGAGATACGATCAGGTAACTTAAAAGTTGAAAATGATATTTATATTTTGACAAGCTCTAACACACACACAAAAATTATACCTTAACAACACTCTTATTTGGTGGTTAAATATGAAATTAAAGTAAATCATTCACAGTTAAATTAAGATATAGAATGTTTAAAACATTATTAGCCTTTGAGTAACATCTGAGGCCTCATGATGTATGGAAAATCAAATAGTAGCAAATATAAATGAAGAAAAATTAAAGTATCTTAAAAAAGAGTAAAATTTTAAATGCTTTCAGTATCTGGCTGTGATGATATAATGTAAAATCCCTGATGAATAAATTGTATGCCCTTATCACTCCATTCTGGAACCTACCACCTATCCCATAAAATAAATGGATATACATTTTTAAATTTAAAAAAGTAGGCAAGCAGAATCTGAATATTTGTGTCCACAATTAAGCTCTATTCAAAACTGTAAAATAAAACTGTTCATTCACCTTAATAAAAACATTCTTCTGTTAATTAGCAGAATGCTGACCTTTGAAACAGAGAAACCTAACAGCATCAGCAAGATATAAAAGAGCGAAACTAACAGCTGAACCCAGGGCATTTACTAAGTCAGTTAATTTCTTACAAAATTATGACAGAAAATTACATGTATATTTTTATGTTTTCTTAATGTTAGAACTTACTATTAGGAATAAATGAATGGTTAATGTAGTGCTCTTTAATGAAATCATCTCAAATCTATCATGGATTTTTTGGTACTAGAATTACAGAAAATTTCGCCCAACTTTTTCTTCTTAAATATAGTAAATTTTTGACAAAAAATAAAGTCATTTGCCCATGATGACACAGACAGTTGTTAAAAATGTTAGAAATCAGATACCCTTATGCCCATTATTCCAAAATTCCATGCACTATACCACGCTGTCTTCTTGTTGAAGATTATGAGCATGGGGTATGCTATTGTCCAGGAAGTGTTTAAAAGTTATGTTGAAACATTATAGCTATAGTCTTTAATACTGTTGTTTTCCTTATTCTTCACTACACTGATAGTGTCTTTTTTTTTCTTCACCCAGCCACCCCTTACTTAAGTATATCTGTATAGGCTACACTGTTGACATTTAAACCTATTAAGTCTTATTAAAGTAAATGCTCTCATACCATGTATTTCTATTTTATTTGAAAACTGGTTAAACTCTAACTCAGTCTAGATACCTTGTAAACTGACACTTATTTTGAAAGCAATTTCTTAATCTTAAATATCTGAGTAATCTCTCTTTTTGTTTATTCTCAACAGGCCTTAATAAATAGGACCACCATATTGGATGGCAATTAACAATAGTCAAATATAGAGGAGATGTCTGTTGTTACCAATTTATTGAGATATGATTTACTTTCATCAATAATCTGTCAAAATAAATTATTCCAAAAAAATTACTGCAGTTTACATAGAAACATAAAATTGACAGTTCTGTATTTATAACACACCCTATGCTAGGTGTGTAAATAATGATATTACTTTCTCTTAAGGTTTCTGAGTTTTAGCCCATTTTCTGGCCTTTCTTTCAAACTTGCAGGAAGACTGTGAGCGAGTCTTTCTAAGGCAGGCACTCCTGGTTTTTACAACCTGCTTGCTGTTCCGTTGCTGCTGTTTGTGCCCATGCCTAGGGTGTGTTATAATCTTTTTAAAGTCCTTACAGATGGAATCATACCTATTCTCAGGATCATTGTCGTCATCATCATCATCCACTGTGACAGGCACTGATTTAGATAAGGCTTCATCTCCTTGAGGGAAAAAAGTGTACTTAAAATTAGCTTTAAATAAGCTATATAATTAAAACCATGTAAAATAAAACTGAAAGCCAAAAACTTTAAAGCAAACTAAGTGGGGTCTAAACTCTGGACTCCAAAATATGAGTAAAAAGCATTCTTATAGAAAACATAACAGGTTATTTGTGAAGTGCCAGCAGTAAAGTGATAAATAGCTGGACCTTATATATTTCAGAGTTCCTTCCCAGGGTACAAGGCTTTTAAAGTCCACCCTTCTCAGTAACAATTCTGTATCAACGGCCATCATATTAGCATAAGTTTCTTGCCACAATAACCTTCGTACTGGTCCATTTTAATTTTGACGTTAACTGGTGCTGTATCTTCGAGGAATAGCAAAACCAGTATTAATATTTTGGTAGTAGCAAGTAATTTTAAAATGCAGTTGAATGTGTATGGTATTTGTGACCTGAGTTACCCAGAGATACAGTTCAGTACAGTAAAACTTATTTTCTTATAAAAAGCTGCATTTCTATATTTTGATTAAAAATCTAAAGAGGGCCGGGTGAGGTGGCTCACGCCTGTAATCCAAGCACTTTGGGAAGCCAAGGCGGGCGGATCACCTGAGGTCAGGAGTTCCAGACCAGCCTGGCCAACATGGCGAAATCCCATCTCTACTAAAAACACAAAAATTAACCAGGCATGGTGGTGTGTGCCTGTAATCCCAGCTACTAGGGAGGCTGAGGCAGGAGAATCACTTGAACCTGGGAGGCGGAGGTTGCAGTAAGCCAAGATCGCACCACTGCACTCCAGCCTGGGTAACAACTCTCTCAAAAAAAAAAAAAATCTAAAGAGGTTAAGATTTGGGCATTTCATTCTATATAAATTTTACTTCAAAAGAAAAACTGAAATATTAAACTGTAGGTTAATACTATGCATGCTTAAGTATTTCAGGAGAAGTATGCTGATGTCTACCATTTAATTTGAAATGCATCAAAGATTTTAAGGGTATTATACTAAGTGAAAAAAGCCAATCTCAAAAGGTTATATACTTCATGATTCCATTTCAAAATAGCAAAATTACAGTGATGAAGAACAGATTACTAGTTGCCAGATGTCAGGAATGGAGGTAAGGACAGCAGTATCACAAGGGAGACTTGTGATAATGGAACTGGTTTGATATATCGGTTGTGGTGGTGATTATACAAACATACACACGTGGTACAACTGCACTGAACTATACTTATACACACACAAATGAGTGCATGTGAAACTGGTGAAATCTGAATAAATCTTCAGTTTTCTGGTTTTGACACTGTACTAGAGTTACAAGATATTACCCTTGAGGGAAACTAAGTAAAGGGTATCTGAGACCTCCCTGTATTTTTTTTTTTTTTTACAAATTTCTGTGGATTTATAATTATGCAAAATAAAAAGCTAAAAAGGCAAAAAAAAGATATACTGATGGATAGACAGAAGGATATATAGATATGTTATCAAGAAAATACAGTATAATATTAATGGTAGATGCTTTGGTGTATACTTAAATGTTTTTCACAATAAAATGTTGAAGAGAAATGGAGGAAAAAATCTATAAAGGAAACAGACACCTACAGGCTCAGGATAGAAATACACTAAATAAGGCCAGGCGTGGTGGCTCAAGCTTGTAATGCCAGCATTTTGAGAGGCTGAGGCGGGCGGATCACTTGAGGTCAGGAGCTCGAGGCCAGCCTGGCCAACGTGGAGAAACCCTGTCTCTACTGAAAATACAAAAATTAGCCAATGTGGTGGCATGCACCTGTAATCTCAGCTACCCGGGAGCCTGAGGCACGAGAATCGCTTGAACCCGGAAGGCAGAGGTTGCAGTGAGCAGGGATTGCAGTGAGCCGAGATTGCACCACTGCACTCCAGCCTGGGTGGCAGAGTGAGACTTCAACTCAAAAAAAAAAAAGAGACAGAGAGAGAGAAGAGATTTCATAAATCCCAGCAAACTCACAATAAATATCTCATTCAAACAGACCAATCTTCAAATGAAATATAATTAGTAACAGTACTGTCACTCCCTCTTTACTACACCTTTCAAAATTTGACCTATCCTTTGAAGTTCAAATGCCAACTATTCTTCTAAATATTTCCCCAAATATTTAAGTAGCTCACTTGCCATTTATTGTGTAGCCCCATTATAGTTTGTTGTGTTTGTTATTGTTTTTGTTTTGAGACGGAGTCTCGCTCTGTCGCCCAGGCTCGAGTGCAGTGGCGCGATCGTGGCTCACTGCAATCTCCATCTCCTGGGTTCAAGCGATTCTCCTGCCTCAGCCTCCCAAGTAGCTGGGATTACAGGTGTGCGCCACTACACCTGGCTAATTTTTTTGTATTTTTAGTAGAGATGGGGTTTCACCATGTTGGCCAGGCTGGTTTCGAACTACTGACCTCAGATGATCCACCCACCTTGGCCTCCCAAAGTGCTGGGATTACAGGCCCCATTCTAGTTTTATATCTTTCTTCTGTTACTTTTTTTAATGATTTCTCTATGTCTGTCTTGCATTAAACTGCAATCTCCTAGGACCATGTTCTTCATCTTGGTTATTCATGCCATTACCAAGCCCCAATTTCTAGGAAAATACTGTAGCTGTAATATGATACCCAAATACTGCGAATAAACTGGAATCCTCTAAACTCAATAGGGGGCAGGGTTTTTCTTTTAACCTTCTAAAACTGTGACCTAAAATTAAGTTAGACAGAGGAGTACATAAATTCAGCATGCTTACATAAGCATGTAAGTAAATTCTGAAGGAATATCATAACACTGGCTCACACGCAAACTTATCTTTAAAAACAGAACTTTTTACAGCGCTTATTTTCAAGGCACTCATATTCTATTCTACTTGTTTCTATTGACAAGGCCCAATTTTTCACAGGTTAAATTCCCTAACAAATTTATCTTCTTTCTTATTTCATCCCAAATAATCATCTTAGCCCCCAAAAATATCCAGGGTAAAGAAAATCTCAACAAGGCTTATTTCACCAAGCAGTTGAAGGATTGGAATTTGCTGAAGTGACAAATTCTCAAAGTTTCTCTTGATACACACCTGAGAAAAAGTTTACTCCCCATCAGCCTATTTGTCCTTCAGATCAAAGTTAAATAAATCAAAATGGAACACAGTGATCTAGATCAGTGCTGAGATAAGTAATTATCAAGAGATGCATCAATTGAGTATTTGCCATATATCACCATCCCTTCTTAAGGCCTAATGAATTCATATTAATTATTACACTAAATATTAATAATTCTCAACATGAGAGGTGCATAACAGAAACTTTCATAGGTATCAATAAATCAAGTGAGATCTTAAGAAAAGTAGTAAAATACTTGAAATCAAACATACTGATTTCACCAGTGAAACTGTTTAATCACAGAAACCAATTTTCCAAAGTTTAAAAATAGCCAGACTAAGAAAAAAAAAGGAAGAACCAAATAAATAAAACCAGAAATAAAATTAGCTCAGTGACATATAGCTTTTAATGGATTTTTAACTAATTTTTAAACACAATTTATTATTCTTAAACTCTAATCCTTAATAAGGATTTTCACAGCTAACCTAACAACTAAAACATTGATTTGACATCAAAGTAAATATTAGATTCTGTATTTTTAATATAAGTCCACAATCCCTTATATATAATTTTGAAATCTAAAACACTCTCAAAATGGAAAGTTTCTGTAAGAGGGTACCAAAGACAATCTGGCAGCAAAACCTGGTCTAAACTGCTTATTCCTTTAAATGTGAATCTTCAAATGTTTTGCTGCAGAAATACTATGTGTTTGATTATCTGGTGTTGCATCAGGCCCCACTGGAACTTTTATAAAATATATAGTAACTGCTCTCTATTATTTTTCTAAAAACCAAAAAGTTGCAAATTCTGAAACACAATAGACCCCAAGAATTTCAGGTAAGAAACTGTGAACTTGAAGTTACAATAGCCACACAAACAGAGCTCCATCTAGTCATCTGATATAGCAGAGCATTCAACTGAAACACACACACTGCGTATCATATGTGGTTTTCAAGTCAAGTCATAAGTACTCCATAAAAGAAATGTAAAGTTTTATTAAAAAACAAGATTTTGCTGGGCACAGTAGCTCATGCCTGTAATTCCAACACTTTGGAAGGCCGAGGTGGAAGGATTGCTTGATGCCAGGAGTTCAAGACCAGCCTGGGTAACATAGCAAGACCTCATCTCTACAAAATTAAAAATTAAAATTTTAAAAATAGCCAAGATTCAAATTAATTCCATTAAAATCCAATTGGGATAAATTGAAAACTGTAACATAAGAACTGGAAGGAAAAATTTTTAAATTCTACCAATGTTGGAAATACAATTTTATGTAAAACCCACTTTATAAAAATTTTTAAATAAATTCTGAGTATCCATAGAACTGACAGGTCTTACTAAAAAAAAAGACAAATGACCAATACACATTTATTATACAACTGATTTTTAAAATAACTTCAATAATAAAAACTTATTTTTAAAATTATTTTTCATAAATTTTAAAGATTAATTTTAATTAATTCATAAAAATATTTTCATTCACCAGCTGACCCAAACTTTAATGTTCCTAGTACTCTACCTCATCAGGGTAGGCTAATCCAGCTAATGTTTGGATTTTCTTCCTTCCTTTATTTTGACAGTGTTTTTAAAAGAAAAACATCTGTTCATGTCATTAGAAACTAGTTAATAAGCATCAACAAAGGGTTTTAATGAGGTAAATTAAAAATAATTAAAGGGGATTTCATGAGACACAAAGTTATCTGTTCAAACTTAAAAAGCCATATGCATGGCAGTTAAAATTTTGACACACCATGTCATACCAGTACCAAGCACTCACTTCCATTAAATAACTAAAGAGCTACTGAACCACTGGCACCAGTCTGCTTTTCCTTCTGCTCATTACTCCAGAGAAAAGCACTAAACATTGATAAAGAAATTTTGTCATTTACTCAACAAATTTGAGATCCCTGATACTGAATACTAGCAATGTTCAAAATATCTTCCAATGGCAGCATAAAAATAAATAGGGAAACTTTTTTTAATAAATTCCTAAATAATTTTTAAGTGGTATTCTCCTAAGTAGTAACCCTAAATTTGATTAGCTTCAGGGGAAATTAAACAATGTAGTAACTCAAGAGGGGGAAGTACAAATTATGAATTTTTTATTTATTTTTGCATACCTGAAGATTGGCAAAATCCAGTATGTGAAGACAGCACTAAATTTTCAGTCACAGGCTTAATTTTCTGTTCATCGCTGCTTCCCTCACCTATAGAATTCTGATCATCATCTTCTATATCAGAAGAAGATGAGGATGTAATGTCAGCTTGCTTCCTTTTAGTGCTTGTTCTTAGGGAGTTTCTCTTTTTCTCCTTGACAATGACTGCCTTCTTTTTAGATGAAGTTCTTTGCTTCTTCTTTTTATTATCTTCAGAACTTTCCTCAGCATCAGATGATGATGAGCCACTTTGTATTTCCTTAGTATTTCTCTTTGAACTTAAATTTCTTCTTTCCCTCAATTCTATTCTTTTCAGTCTCTTATCAGAAGAGTTACAACCATCTTCTTTCATGGAATATTTCTCAGTATCAGATGATGAACAATCTTGTCTCTTCCTTGAACTCTTTCCAAGCAACTTGCACCTTTTCTTCTCTCTACAATATGCTCCATTCTTACTCTTTTTATCCTCTGAAGAGTCACAACTATCTCCTTTCCCTGTTGACTTCTCAGCATAATCAGATAATTCATCCTTCTTTTTAGAAGTTTTATCTCTTATTTTTTTACTTTTCTTTTCTCCATCAGTTGTTCCATTCTTAATTTGTTTTATGCCCTTAGGAAAATGACAAATTTCTTCTCGCTCAGGTAACTTTTCAGTGCCATCAGATGAAGATTCATACTGTTGTTCCATTTTAATTACTTTTTTCTTAAAGTCTGAAGTTTTCTTTTTTTCTTCAGTTCCCTTTTTGCTCTGCTTTTTATCATCTTCAGAAGTTTCATCACTCTGGTCTTTCTTTAGGAATTTCTCCGCAATCTCAGATAAGCCATCCTGTACTTTTTTACATGTTTTGGTTTTGAGATGCTTGCTCTTTTCTTTAGTTTCAGCAACTTTTCTAACTTCCAAAGAAGTAAAACTCTCCTCTTTCCCAGAAAGCTTATCAACACCATCAGTGGAAGCACTTGCTTGCTGCTTCTTAGGAAGTCGATCTCTTAATTCCATGATGGTCGTGTCTTTATCAACTGTGCCTTCTGCTGAAGAGAAATTCTCTCTCTCTTGTTTCCTTTCAGCATCATCAGATGATCCTTCTTGTGAGGTCTTCAAATTTTTGTGCCCTTGTTTATCCATTCCTTTTTTGCTGTGTTTCTCATCTTCAGAAGAGTCAAAATCTTTTGTATTTGGAATTCTTTTTTTGGTGGTTCTGGCAGCACCAATTTTACTCATGCTCTTTATCTCTTTTTCTAATTCTGAGTCATAATTAGAAGACTCAGACTGGGTTTGTCGTTTCTTTTTAGAAATTATAGAGCTCTTAGCTGATTTGCCCTTTTTAGTATCAAAATCTGAGCCAGATGTAGAACTTTTTCGTTTCCTTTTTCCTTTATCATCTTTCCCCGCCTGAGTCTTTAAATCATACAAAGTCTTATGGTTTGTATGAATTTCATTAATATCAGTATCTGAAGAAGAACTGTGACTCATCCTGCTCACCTCTTTGAGGATTGCTAGCATTTCATCAGAATCTGAATTTTGATCCACAGTCTCTGGTTGCTTAGATTTTGGCAATTTATTAGGCTTAGGATTATCTATAGCACTGTCAGAAGAATTACGCTTATCCTTTTTTCTCACTGGAACTGATAGTTTTTGTTTCTCCTTAACTGTTTCATTACATTCTTCATCTGAATTAGATGTTACAGGGTTAGTTTCTGTCGGTCGCCTCAAGGGTGTAGTCTTTACACGTGGGGATCTTCGAAGATCAGATTCCTCTAAAAGTAATGAAACTTCATTTTCAACCAAATGCTCATTATCACTGTTTTCCTGTCCAAGTCCACATTTCTCTAACTTGGGGTTCAGACCACAACTTTTATAGCCATCTTTATCTTGTGGAACTTCCTGACAATCAGCACCTTTAATTGGGGAATTAGAAAGGGAAACAGGAGTGAGTTTAACATATAATTCTTTTGTTACTTTAGCTGTAGTTTTTGATTTAATACCTCCTCTGTTGTCTTTTGAAGAAATATTTAATTTTACAGATGAACTCTCCACTTCTTGTTCAGTTCCACTGCTGCCATCCCCTTGATGATCAACTGAACTCTGAACTTCCATAGCAGTCTCAAGATTCTCAAAAATGTCTTCTGGAACTGAGGAAGGAACAGACACAATATCCATGTCTAAATCTTCAGAAGTGTTGGCAGGTTCATACTGAGGTTCTTCTTTTCTATCAGATTTCTTATGTTCACCACCGGTACTTTTATTTGCTCTTTGTTCCTCTGTTGGAACATTCTGATCCATGTGCTCACTATCTACCTGTTTTCTTGAAAGTTTAGCTTCTGACTTTGAAATATCCTTCTTTTCTAAAGCACAAGGTTTTTCTCCTTTTCGTGCTTTTGTTTCAAACTTAGCATCTATGACTTTATGCTCTTTGGTATTTTTCTCTTTGTTTACAGCATCCATCGCTCGAAACTCCGAATTTAAGTCTTCTTCCAATGCAAGATGAGCCTTCTTAATATCAGCCAACACAGACTTAAAAGCCTTAAGCTGACGTAATTTTGTAGCAGAACTGATTTCTGAATTATCTGTTGCCTGCTTTAAAAATTTAACATAACTGGAGTTCATGTTGGCTGTGGTCTCAATCAGTTTTTTTGCCTTCTTAATCATCTCTTTGGGCACAATTAGTGCGGAATAAGAGTAGGTTACAGAGCCAGAACAGGAATCATCTAATTTCTTTTCTTCTCCATTACAATTTGAACTAGTCTTCTTTGGAGAAAATCTGGATGTATGTTCATATACTTTATTACTCTTTTCACTGTCAACTTTTATCTTCTTCTTATTTTGCTGCAACAACTGTTCTAAATTCTCAAATACGCTGTTACATGCAGTGACCAAGTCCAACAAAGGCTCTGGGTGACAAATGTAGCAATACCATTGGTTGTTTTCATCCATTATTGTGGACAACTCCTTTCGACCAAGGTTGCGTAGAATGCATTTCTTGCAGAAAGCATTATGGCAAAAGTCACAACAAATCAAGTTTCCACCTTCCGCACACCATCTGAAATGTTTTAAAGATTAAAACATTATTCCCTTCTTTCAGGAAACTGAAAAGATATGTAAAAAAATAAAAATAAACATTATTCCCAACAAAACTCATTTTAATCTCTTTGTTATAATGCAATTTAAATTTTACTGCCAGTAATTTTAGTGGTAATTTAGGTCATCTGCTTACTCTTTATTAGAAACTTAAACTAGACATAAATCCAGGGTTTTATGGAAAAGAACAACCTTTCATTAAAGACATCAATGATGATACTATGAAAGACAAACCTCATAAATGATTATGTAACAATTCCTCCCAAAAGTAGGAAACACTGAATGTTAGCTCATCTATATTACCTACCTACATTGTTCATCCATTCCATCTGAGTCACGGCTAATATCATCACTCATGTAATACTTAAAGCAATTCTATTAAAAGAAAAGAGGAAGGGGAAATTTAATTCAAAATTGATAACATTCATAAAGGACAAAAACTTCATTTTTTTAAGTAATTAAAAACACTGGGGAAAATCTCCAGGACACTGGTGTGGGCAAAGATTTATTGAGCAATATTACACAAGCTCAGGCAACCAAAGCAAAAATTGGCAAATGAGATCACATCAAGTTAAAAAGCTTCTGCACAGCAAAGGACACAATCAACAAAATGAAAAGACAACCCACAGAATGGGAGAACATTTTGCAAAGTGCCCATCTGACAATGGATTAATAACCACAATATATAAACAGCTCCAACAATTCTATAGGAAAAAATCGAATAATCCAATCAAAAAATGGGCAAAAGATTAGACTGGACATTTCTCCAAAGAAGACATACAAATGACAAACAGGCATATGAAAAGCTGCTCACCATCATTGATTATCAGAGAAATGTTAATCAAAACTATAATAAGATATCATCTCACCCCAGTTAAAATGGCTTATATCCAAAAGACAGGCAATAACAAATGCTGGCAAGGATGTGGAGAAAAGGGAACCCTTGTATACTGTTGGTAGGAATGTAAATGAGTACAATCACTATAGAAAACAGTTGGGAGATTCCTCAAAAAAACTAAAAATTGAGATATCGTATGATCCAGCAATCCACCTGCTGAGTATATACACAAAAGAAAGGAAATGAATATATCAAAGAGATACTGGCACTCCTATGATTGTTGGGCCACTGTTTACAATAGCAAAGATTTGGAAGCAACCTAAGTGCCCATCAACAGATAAATAAATAAATAAAATGCGGTACATATACACAATGGAGTACTATTCAGCCATAAAAAAGAATGAGATCCTGTCATTTGCAACAACATGGAAGGAACTGGAGATCATTATGTTAAGTGAAATAAGCCAGGCACAGAAAGACAAACACTGCACGTTGTCACTTATAAGTGGGATCTAAAAATCAAAACAATTGAACTCATGGATGAACTAATGAAGGATGTCATGAAGGACAGTTACAAGAAGCTGGGAAAGGTAGTGAGGGGATAGGGAGGAGGTGGGGATGGTTAATGAGCACAAAAAAATACAAAGAATAAGACCTACTATTTAATAGCACAATAGGGTGACTACAGTCAATAGCAACTTAATTGTACATTTTTAAATAACTTAAAGAATGTAATTAGATTGCTTGTAACTCAAAGGATAAATGCTTGAGAGGATGGATACCCCATTTTCCACAATGTGCTTATTTTACATTGCACGCCAGTATTAAAACATCTCATGTATGCCATAAATATATACACCTACCATGAACCCACAAAAATTTTTAAAATAAAAACAATTTTTTTTTAAAAAAGGGAGTATGTGTGCATGTTTCAGAGACTCAAAGCAAAAACACTGCACTACCGCAGCCGGGTACAGTGGCTCATGCCTATAATCCCAGCACTCTGGGAGGACAAGGAGGGTGGATCACCTGAGGTCAGGAGTTCAAGACCAGCCTGGCCAACATGGCGAAACCCAGTCTCTACTAAAAATACAAAAATTAGCTGGGCGTGGTGGCAAGCGCCTGTAATCCCAGCTATTCTAAAGGTTGAGGCAGGAGACTCACTTGAACCCTGAGGCGGAGGTTGCAGTGAGCCAAGATTACGCCATTGCACTCCAGCCTGGGCAACAGAGTGACACTCCGCCTCAAAAATAAATAAATAAATAAAATAAACACTGCTACCCACTACCTAATGTCTGTATTTTCCAGACATCTAACTATCTCAAGAATTAATGCCTTGAAACAGATTTCCATACACTCAAGTACCACTATTCCTTATTTAAAAGTGTATAAAAGATTTTTGACTGGGTGTTTGGTGGCTCATGCCTGTAATCCCAGCACTTTGGGAGGCTGAGGTGGGTGGATCACTTGAGGTCAGGAGTTCAAGACCAGCCTGGCCAACAGGGTAAAACCCCGTCTCTACTAAAAATACAAAAATTAGCCAGGTGTGGTAGTGGACACCTGTAATCCCAGCTACTCGGGAGGCTGAGGCAGGAGAATCACTTGACCCAGGAGGTGGATGTTGCCGTGAGCCAAGATCGCGCCACTGTACTCCAGCCTGGGCGACAGAGCAAGACTCCGTCTCAAAAAAAAAAAAAAAAAAAAAAAGTTTACAAAAGATTTTAGTAAAGCTAATTTCTGGTCTCATACAACTAGCTACTAAAGCTCTACATAAAAATGTATTAGATGTGGGTACTTAACAATTTTAATAGCCACCATATACAAACAGCTACTATGTATACAGCTAAACAATTAATCTATATTATCTTTAAATATCAAAATACCTACCATGCAAGGTAGGACATATTATGAGAGAAAAGGCTAACTTTCATTAATATGTAAATAAATCTAAAGTCATACAACTAGTAAGAGGCAAAGCTGTTATTCAAATCCAAGTTTGACTGACTTCAAAGTCTTTCCAGTGGGACTGCAGAAAGGGAAAAGGTGCTCACTGATACAAACTACAGATTAGTGAAATGGCCTAGGCTCAACAGACTGGTTCTTGAAAAGAGACAATCACATAGATAAGAAAACAGAAAGGCAAATACATGTCACAAATCCAGCAATATTAGATTCTACTGTCACAATTTAAAACGAAACTCTCTAATACATACCCTAGATAGGCCCCTGGCTGAACTGAATTCAAGGAAAGGAGGGATACAAATTGCTAAAGAACAAAGTACAGTTCATTTAAGCACGTCTGAGTCTATCAAAAATTCATGCAAGAAAAGATCTAGAGCTATAATTCCAAGAAAAACATGGCCTGCCACTGCATTTCAAAGGCAGCTTTTTACTGGGAAACAAACTAACATAGGATTAATCTTAGCAGGAATATGAGTTAAGAAAACCATAACCTTGACATTTATAGGTAGGTAGGTAGTTACTGAGACAAAATTTCCCTCTTGTTGTCCAGGCTGGAGTACAATGGCGCGATCTCGACTCGCTGCAACCTCCACCTCCCGGGTTCAAGCGATTCTCCTGCCTCAGCCTCCCAAGTAGCTGGGATTACAGGGACCCGACACCATGCCCGGCTAATTTTTTGTATTTTTAGTAGACACGGGGTTTCACCATGTTAGCCAGGCTGGTCTCGAACTCCTGACCTCAGGAGATCCACCTGCCTCGGCATCCCAAAGTGCTAGGATTACAAGCATGAGCCACCATGCCGGGCCCACATTTATAGATATTTAAAATTAACTCCAAGGTATTACTAACAAAAAAGTGGCACAGACTGTTAAAATTATAATCAACACATAAAAAACATTTTTAATTCTATCATCTCCAAGTTATGTCAAAACCCTGCTCCACATAGATAGTTTACATTTGGGGAAGTAGGATATATAAGGGGAAAGATTATAAAACACAAACATTACACACATCCACTCTTGAGATTTTCAAACACACCAAGCTCTCCCTCAACTACCAGTATCTGAATACTATGTTGCCTCTTCCCAGAACATGACGAACCAATCTCACTTACCAGGCTAATTCTTATTCATATTTCACATACAGCTTTCCACTAGAAAGCCATCCAAATCCTATTTACACAGGCTTCCGGTGTGCTCCCATAATCACAGTATCTCCCCTATCATAACACTTAGGCTTTGTATGTCTATTTTTCCCACTATAGTAGAAGTCTTCCAAGGGCAGATACCATTTCCATCTTTCTTCAAGACTGTGCCCTCAAAGGCCTGGTATATGGTAAGCATTCAAATATTTACGGTATGAAATATCAACAGATCATTACATACCTTACAAATAAGAACTTGCAATGAAGGGTGTCTATAAATGGAATCTTTTTGAAAATGATTGACCTGTTGTCCACAAGCAGTGCAGCTCACAATCCCATGAAGCCCATCTTCTAGGAGAAAGGAGTGGCTATTATTCACACATTTATACACAGAAAAAGATACTTACTTTAGTCAGCATTTTGTAACTTTTGTATTAGACATGAAATACCTCATAATCCTTAGAAAAATGGCATATTGGACACAAGTAGAAAAGGTTAATATTTTATCGACTTACTAAGCACATGACAACCTTGGCAAATTCCAAGTTACAAATCCTAATTGTTTCCTTTTACAGATGCAAATGCCATTTTTTACAACTTGAAATAACATTAAGAGAACCCATAAAAAGTTCTAAAACTAGGGGCCAAGAGCTCTTATTTTGTTATTGCTTTGCAAATAAATTCAGTATCAGTCCTTAAAGAATGGGGAAGTAAGTAACATATACGGAACAGATTCTTTTGCAATCCTACACTTAAGTACGCCATAAAGGTTTTTATTCTCATTGGAATTGTCTGCACAGATCCTATCAATATGGTATGTAAAAACTTGGTAATTTTATGATATTACCAATTTCCTTGCTAATATTTACTTCAACACTATCCATAAATTGTCATTAACCTGCCTTTTTTCTATGTGTACTCCACTATCCACTCCATATCAATACTGTCTACTATTTCCAAATAAAGACAAACAAGACATTGCAGGTATATCTACTTTGGCAGCAAAACATCAGAACGACTGGGGGAAAAAGGCAGAGTCCCATTCTGTACTGTCTCCTGAAAAACAGACTGAAGAAAACCTACAGAAACCTCTCCAGCCTCCCTCTTGTCCCTAGTTCTGCTAAGGCAGTGTTTCACACCCTGAGCTAAACATTAGAGTCATCTGAAGAATCTTTTTAAAAACAGCCATTCCCACCCCTAAACCACTGAATTAAAATCTCTCAGGCATTTTCTTAAAGTTTCAAAGATGATCCTGATGTGCAACCAAGACCTTGATCAAAATAAGATGGTAGATTATAATTCAGAAGAAGTCACTCAAAATGCTTACATTCACAAATAAAAAGGAGACAACTAAAAAACAAATTGGCTCCATCCTTAAATAAAAAACAAAACATCACATATATTTTTCACCCTTTTAATTTTCTCTTTTGGGTTTCTGTTAGGTTTAAGGTCCAAAGCGCCATGGACCCAAATATTATCATGAATATTTTTATTTGTAGAAACTTTAAAAAAAATTTTAAGAGCTAGAGTCTCACTCTGTCACCTAGGCTGGAATGCAATGGTGCAAATTCAGCTCACTGCAGCCTCTACCTCCCAGGTTCAAGCAATCCTCCTACCTCAGCCTCCTGAGTAGCTGGGACTATAGGCATACACCACTACACCCAGCTAATTCTTTTTAAAGACTGGGTCTCACTGTGTTGCCCAGGCTGGTCTCCAACTCCTGGGCTCAAGCAATCTTCTGGCCTCAGCCTCCCAAAGTGCTGGGATTACAGGTGTGAGCCACCACACCTAGCCAGAAGCTAAAAATTTTAATGTATAAGAACACCATCATACTTTTTTAGAAGATAAAAGTAAACTTGAAGATTTACTATTTATGTTGCTAATATTTTTATTTATGTTTTTTTTTAATTTTAAAGATGGGGTCTCAATCCATCACCCAGACTGGAGTACAATGGCACAATTATAAATCACTGTAGCCTCAAACGCCTGAGCTCAAGCAATCCTCCTATCTCAACCTACCTAATAGCAGGCATTACAAGCCTAATGTATTATAATCACATTATTTACAAACACCAGTTTGATCTTGGGTATTCATATATTCTGTATTTGTTTTAACAGAAACAAATACACCACAGCATACTTTTTCATTTCAAATAATGATTTCATTCAGATAAACTAACAAGATAAATAAAATGTAGAATCTGAATGTTCATCCAGTGTTAAGTAATACTTACTAAGCATCTTCTATGTGCTTTGGTGCATACATCGCTCAAGAATTAAACAAAACTAGGTAATTCTTTGGAGATTTTCTCCCACATGTGCACAAGGAATCAAATATAAGGATATTCACCACAGCACTAATTAGAAAATTAGAAAATGAAAAATTGGGAATAATTTCCTATGTGGGAAATGAATAGTGGCTTATTGATATAACATAATTCTATAGAGCAGTGAAAAATAAACAAACTAGATGTACATTTACTGACATGAATACAATTCAAAAACAATGTTAAATGAAAAACGTTCCCAAATGATATATACAGCATATTATTTTGTTATACTTTTAAATGAAAAATGTTTTATGAATACATATATAAAAAACATAGAAAAACATGCACACACATGCACATGCATAAAACTTCAATATAATTATTACCTGTGGGGTGGGAAGAAGGGGAAATGGATGAGAGTAGGACTGAACCAATATTTTACTTAAGTGAGATCTGAAGCAAATATGGTAAAATGTTGAAATGTTACTTTATGTACTTGTTGCTGTATACATGTTTAAATTTTTTATTTTTAATTATGAAATATATTTAAAATTGTAACACAGGGTATAAATGGAAAAGAGGCATTTTCATTTCTGAGCTCAATAGATTTTAATGGTTTTAAATACAACAAAATTATTGTGTCATGTAAAAAAGTTAGGTGTAAAATATACTTTCTAACAATTAAACTGGGAAGAGAATGTCAAAATAGGGTATGATACTGAAAATTTTTTAAAAACTCAGCTCCTGAAATGTTAACTTTAACCATATCTTTGTGTTATAATATTATTCCAAATCAATATAAGACTTTATCTATAAAGTTTACATTCTTGACAGTTTCCTAAGTTAGGCTTCAATTTGGAACTAGCTTTCTTAAAAAGTTTAAATATTAACTACACCAATTCAGTATTTCAGATCACCAATTTATCTATATATGTGTATATAAAGTAAACCTAGTGTTAAATTTCCTGTGTGATTTCTGACAGCTTAAAAATGTAACAAATCATTAAGATGAAAATAGACGTGAAAGATTTAAGTGCTACTGATGGCTATAAATGCATGTATTCCCTTAAGCGTGATACCAAAACATTCCTACACAGAACATTCAATAAAATGTTCCTGAAACCTATCAGCTGAGACCAAATGTCAGCAGCATACCAAAGTGGCACTAGGAATACCCTTGTCAACAACAGTGGTTCTTTTATTCTTTCAGCCCTTATCCACATTTCAGACACTGACTGCTACAGGGTCCTTCCCAAAAATAACACCATTTAGACACTCTGTACACTAAGTGTACACAATGCAGAACACTTAGTTATTTGTCTTCTCTAGAGAACCTATGATCAGAGGAAAGAAACTCTTACTACTGATCTTTACCATCACTTTATAATTGAGGATTCTCTTAAATTTTAAGACTACTACCTTAGCTTTAATGAGCTCTGTTGCTGCAATGGCAGTTTCCTTACCATGAACTAGATTCTCAGAAAGATTCCTTATGCCCAAAAGGAGTTGACTACCCCTTTGTGGACAAAAGACTAAATAATATTTCCTTTATTTTTGCCAACAACCTTACAAATTATTTAATCGGAAAATGAATATATAAAATATGTTATAAAAACAGATATATTTTACTGGTTCCAGCAAGATAATCATAGCATTAAAATAAAAATCCACACAAAATTTCACCAATATAAGAACTTCACTATAATTTCACAATTATATAATCTGATCAATATTAAATGGATATGCTTTCACTACACTTCTACTTAGAAATTTAGTGTCATGTTCTATCATTTGGAGATTCATTCCTTTTATAGTTATGAATTCTGGCTTTATTAAGCTGCCGCAAAATATATATAGGCACCATTTAAGAATCACACACAAACAAGTGGGACACATAGTCCACTATTATTTCTAAATGAATCCTTCTGATACAAACTTTTTATAGATGGTTAGCCAATATTAGAGAGTGTGTGTGTGTGTGTGTGTGTGTGTGTGTGTGTTTTAATTTTTTTGAGACAGGGTCTCACTCTGTCATCCAGGCTGCAGTGCAGTGGTGCAATCACGGCTCACTGCAGCCTCGATCACCTGGGCTCAAGTGATCCTCCCACCTCAGCCTCCAGAATAGCTAGGACTACAGGTATGAGCCGCTAAGTCCAGCTGATATTTTTATTTTTTGTAGATATGGGGTCTCACCATATTGCCCAAGCTGGTCTCGAACTCCAGGACTCAAGTAATTCTCCTGCCTTGGCTTCCTAAAGTGCTGGTATTACAGGTGTGAGCCACCACTCCCCACCGTTTGTGTGTTTAAGGGAAGACAGACAGACAAAGGGAGAGGTGCCTCTGGAAGACAGAGGGAGGGTTATCAGCTCTAGCTCCCTACTCCTTCCTACTTATGTCCATGTTGCCGTTCTTAGATTAGTGGATTTGAAACTTCAGTGTACACAAGAACAAACTGGAGTACATTCTTGACCTCATCAACAGAAATTCTAATTTGTGAGGAGTGGAGTCAAGGGACTTGCATTTATAATACCCCAACTAATACTAATGCAGATGTACATCACTCTACCCAACTCTAAATATATATAAAGTTACCTGTAGGCCACAGACAAGATTTTGCATGAATCTAAAATTCTTTTAGGGTTGGGGGGAAAACATAGTATTATGGCATATATGTATTATAGAACATGTGGAAGAAGGAAATGCTACGCTTCTTGAGATAACTTAATAGCCACTGAAGGCAAAGGTGTTTCGATAAATGGTGCTTAACCTTTTCTGCTTCAGAGCTCAGAGAGAAACAGAAGTTATATTTAAGTAGTGCTTTTAATAAACAAAAGGCAGAAAAGTGGAGGTATTTTTAGTAAGCACATCCGATTTTCCAATATGGTCATAAACAGCAATTTAAATTCATGTTTCATTTTCACTTGTATTTACCTCCGCGTTTTTTGAGATTTTCAGTTTTCATTTTACTTCTGCTTCTAAATTCAGGCCCTTTAAAATCATCTTTGTCTTCATTCAGCACTGGCTCTGGCTGTACAATCACTGTACCTAGAATGATTTCATTTAAAAAACCATTACACATATTAAATGTGCAAGTGAAGTACAAGACTTCAGTTCAGATAAAGCCAACATTGCTGGTACATAGTTTGTTTCTTTCAAGCTTTAGATATTGGTATAAGGACCTCACAAAAGTAAATAAAACAGGGAAATAGTAAAAGGGCCAGGTGTCAACAGTTTATTTGTTGAAATATAGTTCATAAAAACAGGAAAGGGAGGTATTATGGAGTGATTACAAAACAAATGTGTGAATCAAACAGAAAGCCTCAACCCAGTTCTGAATTTTTATAGTGGCTATCACAAAAGCTGTTATGAATATGAACATCTATGCTAAGTTCCATAAAGAATTCATAAAATATGTGGTTCAGAGGGAAAAAATTTTTAAAGACATCCTATTTTCATAATCCAAATCATAAACTCAGAAAGATTTTTAAGGGTAGTTTTATATTGCAAGGGAGGGGTATTGGTGGGGGAAATGAAGTTCATTCTATTACTCCTGTATCTATACTGCAGCATTTCCCAACTGGTATGTCAAAGTTTCACTACTCTGTAAAGTCCTTAAAGAGTTTTAACAGATTAACATACTTTAGCTGAAGTACCCTAACAATAAATTGTAGAATGAGATCATTTGTTGATCCCTATGTTAATATTTTAGAAAGAATGTCCTTCCTTAACTATAAAACATGTGAATTGAAGAGAGGGGCTGTCAATTTAAGTTTTCATTAGTTCTCTCAAGAGCAAATAAGACAGGCATAGTAAAAAGGGTTTAGGTTTCAATGTTTACCTACATTGCTGGGCTTAGTAACTGGCTATCATTGGCAACAATTAAGGAAAAAAAAGCAGGTAGTCACCAGGGGCTTTCTCTGAAATATGGCTCTATGTTATTCAACAAGCAAATTTTGACAAGTTATAGCATCTAGTTGTTAAATGAGTTTCTGAGTCTCTGAAAGGGTGGGGGGGGGGGAGGACACAGATGATTGAGATTTTACAGATTGTAGTAAAATTAAATAATCCCCACCAAAAAAAAGTTATTCACAGCAATCATTGCATGTAGACACTCAGAGAAGCCCCAGCATTTGAAAAGAACTAAAGATTTTAAATTAACAACAACGACAAAAAAAAAAAAACTGAATTCTCCCTAGATTTCTTCTAGGGAGAATTGGAAGCAAAGCAGCAGAGTGAAAAGAGCACTCACTAGGCTTTGGATTCAAGCAGACCTGGGTTGAAATCTTAGCTTCTCAATTTAAAGCTGAAAAAGTTCCTTGGGTTCTGAATTTGTTCCTTTATCTCTACAAGCAAAATAATAACTACCTTACAGTGTTGTTTTGAGGATTAAAGGAGTTAATTCTGTAAGAGCCTGGTACTTATACATACTCAATAAATATTACAACAATAATATAAACACCCAAATTTAACCTTATGAAACGGGTCTGTTTTTGTTTTGGTCTGACAGAATTAGGCATAGTTCAGGTTAGTAACATCATATGCTGACTTTCTTCCACAGTACAATTAAAACAAAAGTTTGAATTCCTATTTCTTACATCATAAACACTCCCAGTGACCACCACTGAGAATGTAAAAATCCAAAGTAAGTCACCACCTATGGGACTTAGACTCCCATGTTAATTGTTTCTGCCCTTGGCCACCAAAACCATTATATAAAATTGTCATAAACGATTTGCAAAACTAAGTAAGCGGTAGGCCCCTACCTCTCTTCTTTCATTAATTTCCTTTCCTCATTTCATTTATCACCTTTTGTAACTTCTAATTTATCCTAGTCAAGGAAAGTCCCATCCCTCCTACCTACTGTATTTTTTAAACTTCCATAATTTGAAAATATGTCATAAAAACATAGACAGGGAACAAGGTTTAATAAGCACTGCTGTAAAAGATCTATGAGAATGAATTTGAAAAATGTGCCAAGAGACTACAACATATTATTTAACAAAGAAAAAAAATCTAAAATTTGACTCTTTGAACCAAGTTCCCTGTCATTCTCATCATCCAATTATATTGCTCTCAGACTTGAGCTATGAAGAGTCCAAGATATTCATTTGGCTATTGTTCCCTATTCTTATTAACAAGGTTTTATGGTTAGAACTTCAACAGTTGAGAGGTATGTGACAAAGTTTTTTTAAAAAGATAACAGCAAGAAATACAACTAAATCTATCTATGATAGTTAACTTCAGCTTTTAGCCTTAGGGAATTTAAGAATGCAATAAGACTAAACTAGACTGTAAATGATTTTTAAGTTTTCAGGAACAGTCATTACATTTTTGTATAAAGCAAGCACATTAACACTGACTGAACCAAAACCTAATATATTAAATTTTTAAACCTGCTTACACACTGAAGTATAATTTGGAAACTAAAGCCCCTTGTCTAAAACTCAAAGGAAAGAAAAAAATAGATTTCATTCTTTACAAAACTAACTGAATATTCCAAATTTTTAACTTCAATAACACACATTATCATTGGCATACAAATATATTTCTAGACAACCACTAGGAAAATGCCATGTTTGGTCGTTTGTACATAGTTAACAGTAATCAAGTTCCAATTTTATAAAAATGATGTTTAAAAATTCAACTTTAACTTCATGAAAAATTAACACACATTACCTTTTGGCAAGCTCTGCATAGTAATATCATTTTCTGAATTTTCATTAGACGCATCTTCATTTACAGTTTCATCATCCAAAGGTTTTTCATCATCTGATTCTACATACTTTGTTACAATTGAAGGTTTCCTATGAAAGAATTAAGTTCATAGAATTATGAATGTTTCTGACAACTGGAACAATACCCAAAGAACATAAATAACATGTTGAGATTGAGCAGTGGGTCTCAACAAGGAAGCACATCAGAATCACCTAGGGAAGCGTGTATGTCTATACCATATCACTGAAGATTATGATTCAGTAGGTCTGGAGCAGGACCAAGGCATATGCATTCTGAAAAAGCTACCAGGGAGACCCTGGAGGACACTCTTCTTTAAGAATCACTACTTCAGAGAATAAATTAATATCAAACAAGCTTGGTTTTTAAGAGACATTCCCACTGGTTAGAAACAATGAAAGTCCAATAGACTAAGCGGCAAACTTCTAATAAGAATTATACTGCATAGTATATTGGGTACTATATTATGTTAGAAAAGTTTCAGTTTTTATGTATGACTTGAGTTGACAATTTAGCAGAAAAAAGTGTTTTTTACCACTCTTTTTTCTCCTTATAACTTACAACTATGATGACTAACTCCCCATCCTAGACAATTTCACATAACCCAAAAAACCCACTGCCTCATAGGCATTCAACAATTATTTTGTCCTTTTTCAAGGACATATATTGTCTAATGAAATAAACTACATATTGCAAGGGCCACTAATATATAATAAATCCTTAAAAACCCTTTAGAATTCAAAGTTAGAATGAATAATAATTGTTGAAATCAGGTGATAGATACAAAGGGATTCATTATATTATGCTAATCATTTTCAAATATGTATATTTGTATAGAACAGTTAACTCAGAATAGTGGTTGACATGAGTTCAGAAAAAACATGGTTTTAGAAACAGAAAATAACCTGAAAAAGAAAATAACTTTTTGTCCCTTCAACATCAACCAACCTCTTTGATCGTGACGATCCTGAAGACTTGGATTTTTCTGAAGAGCTAGTTCCCTAGATGTGAGACATAAATATAAAAGTGAATAAAATTCTCGAAACGGCATCCCTACAATTAGCTATTTCCCTATAGCAACTTCAATACAGTGATATAATGAGATGCTATTTATGTGCCTAGAATATTTTTCTAAAAGGAACTTCAAAAACTAATTCTCTACCACATAAGGAACACAGATGCAAAAAAATAAAAATTAAAACTAATTCTCATTTACTGCCAGGTTCCCTTGGCTGAAGATTAAATTTCTCGTTTTTTACATGGTTGCTGTGGCATGCTGCGGGGAATACACTGCTGCAAAATGATCATGGCCCCAGTCAACAAAGACAAAACAAAGATGCAGAAGTAATCAGATCTCAACAGAAGTAGTGAGTTTCAAGGATCTAAATATGTTTCATTCTTCTCTAAGCTAACATATGGCATGAAGTAACTTCTACAACTTGCTTTGAGATACTAAACTTACCCTCATTTTGCCAGTATAATCAATATATTTTACTGGATTCAGGTTTTTTTACAGTAGGTCAAAAAATTCCCAAAATCATAGTTGTAGACCTGTGTTATCAGGCAAAGGACCTCGTTATGAGTTGCTATAATAATGCTTAGCAGACTCTAGATACCAAGTTTTGAGAGATTTCACAACCATGGAGTTCATGCCCATAACATCCACCTCAAACACCTTTGGGGCAATATAAAGACAGTTTAATATCTATCTGTTGAAAATCTTCAGTTGTCTGACTTTAGGTAAACCACTGAAGTGAACCACAACAATAACAGAAACAATGAACACCTGTTCTCAAACTGGAAAACAATGAAACTGAAGTATAATGACAACTGGGTATCAGTAGCCTTCGACACATACATGTGTCCAGAAGCAATCTAAAGACATATGCTCTAGTTGGTTAATCCTAACTAACAAATATCTCTAAATAATTATCCTTACCTCTTCCTTGCTGTTTTCCATCATATCAGAGTTACTTCCAGAACCACTGATTTTATCTAAAAAAGAAGAAATAAAGAACATTATTTATCTCTTCGATGCATTATCAAACAGAACATCAATACCTATAACTCCACAAACCCATTCTCACACTATGAAGTCTGGCAGTATTGTTAACATACTACTCACATTAAAATATTCCTAGAAGTGTTCTTTCACTAGAATCACTCTCCTTTTGCATACTAACCCCTCCTTATAAAGCATGAAATCTCTGTAAAGATTAGTTTGGTATAAAAACATTTCCTGTTGTAGTTTATAAATATTGCAAGACATTTCCCAGCAGAAGAAAATTTAAACTATTACACTAAAAATAAAAAACATACTACCAATAAAGTATATTTCATTTTACCATAAAATACTGGAAAATAAGAGCAAACTAAACCAAAATCAAGGAGAAGGAAATAATAAAGATTATGGCAGAAATCCATGAAACTAATGAAATAGGAAATAGAAAAGCAATAGAAAAAAAAAAATCAATAAAACCAAAGAGTAGTTCTTTTCCTTTTCCTCCTCTTTTTTTGGAGATAGGGTCTCACTCCATTGTCCATACTGGAGTGCAGAGGTGCTATCATGGTTCACTTTAGCCTCAACCTCCCGGGTTCAGGTGATCCTCCCCTCTGAGCCTCCCAGGTAGCTGGGACTACAGGCGCACACCACCACACCCGGCTAATTTTTTGTGGAGATGGGGTTTTGTCATGTTGCCCAGGCTGGTCTCTAACTCCTGGGTTCAAGTGGTCTGCCCACCTTGGCCTCCCAAAGTGCTGAGATTGCGGGCGTGAGCCACAGGCACCTGGCCAAAAACTAATTCTTTAAAAAGATGGTCAAAGAGGACCTTGGCCATGAAAGTTGGAATCTGCTAGGGATTGTGTAACAACTTACCTGTGGGGGAAGAAAAGATGAACAAACTTTAGGGTAGACTGACCAAGAAAAAAAAGAAACAAGACTCAAGTTACTAGAATCAGAAATGAAAAAGAGGACATTACTACTAATCTTACTGAAATAAACGGATTATAAAGGAATACTATGAACAACTGTGTGCCAAAAAATTAAATAACTTACGTGAAATGAACAAATTCCAAAACACAAACTACTAAAACTGACTCAAGAAGAAACAGATGTGAACAGACCTGTAACAATTGATGAGATTAAATTAGCAATAAAAAAAGCTACCCATAAAGGCCCAAATGTTCTCACCACTTAATTATAACAAACATTTAAAAAAGGACTAATACCAATCCTTCACAAACTCTTCTAAAAAACAGAAAAGGAGGCAACATTTCCCAACTCATTTTATGAAAACAGTATTGCCCTGATATAAAAAATATATCACAAATAGAGAAAACTACAGGCAAGTATCACTTATGAATATAGATACAAAAGTCCACAAAAATATTAGAAAACTTCAAATCAGAAGACAGGCTAGAGACTGGGAGAAAATCTTCACAAAGTACACATCTGATAAAAGACAATTATCCAAACTATACAAAGAATGCTTAAAACTCAACAATAAAACAAACAACATGATTTTAAAGCAAGGAAAAAAAAAGAAATATGTGAACAGACACCTCACCAAAAAAGATATACAGACGCAAATAAGCACATGAAAAAATGCTCAACATGTCATTAGGGAATTGCAAATTAAAACAATATACCCCTGCATGCCTATTAGAATAGCCAAAATCCAGAACACTGACTACACCAAAACTGCTGAGAAGTGTATGGAGCAAAAGAAACTATCATTTATTGCTGGTGGGAATGCAAAATGATACAGCCACTCAGGAAAACAGTTCAGCAATTTCTTACAAAACTAAGCATACCATATATAAAGCAGCAATCACACTCCTTGGTATTTATCCAAAGAAGCTGAAAACATACATCCACAAAATAACCTGCACGGAGATATTTATAAATGTCTTTATTTTATGTAAACATCTTCATTTACTTATATAAATATCTTTATAAGCAGCTTTATTCATAACTGCCAAAACTTAGAAGCAACCAAGATGTCCTTTAGAAGATGAATGGATAAACAAACTGTAGTACATCCAGACAATGGAATATTATTCAGCACTAGAAATAAATTAGCTATCAAGCTACAAAGAGACATGGAGGAAACAAATGCAGATTACTATGTGAAAGAAGCCAGTCTGGAAAGGTTACATACATATGATTACAACTATGACAATCTGAAAAAGGCAAAACTATGGAGAAAGTAAAAAGATCAGTGGCTGCCAGTGCTCACAGGGGAGAAAGGGATGAAGAAACAGGCACAGCACAGGAATCTTTTTAGGGCAGTGAAACTATTCTGTATGATACCACAATGGTGAATGCAGGTCATTATATATTTGTCAAAAATCTTTAAAATGTATAACACCAAGAGTGAACCTTAACATAAACTATGCATTTGGGGTAATAATGACATGTCAATGTAGGTTCATCAACGTTACATAACAAATGTACAACTCTCTTACGGAATGCTGATAGTGGGAGATGCTGTGCATGTGTGGAAGCAGGGACATATGGGAACTCACTGTACTTTTTGCTCAATTTTGCTATGAACCTAAAACAGCTCTTTAAAAATATCTTTTTTTTCTGGCCAGGTGTGGTGGCTCACACCTGTAATCCTAGCACTTTGGGAGGCTGAGGTGGGCGGATCACCTGAGGTCAGGAGTTCGAGACCAGCTTGACCAATATGATGAAACCCTGTTGCTACTAAAAATACAAAAATTAGCTGGGCGTGGTGGCATGCACCTGTAATCCTAGCTACTCGGGAGGCTGAGACAGGAAAATCGCTTGAATCCAGGAGGTGGAGGCTGCAGTGAGCCGAGATTGTGCCATTGCACTCCAGCCTGGGCAACAAGAGCGAAACTCCATCTCAAAAAAAAAAAAAAATCTTTTTTCTAATAAATTAAGGAAGAAAGGAAATTTTACAATCTACAAAAACCCACAGGTAGGTAATATCATACTTAATGGCGACAGACTGAATGCTTTCCGAAACTCTTAAGATCAGGAACAAGGCAAGGAAATCTGCTCTCGCCATTTCTATTCAACTTTGCACTACGGATTCTACTCAGAGCATGCATGTTAAAAAAAAAAATTGAAAGTCATCAGTATTTAAAATGAAGGTATGAAACTATTCCTATTAGAGGGCCAGGCGCGGTGGCTGATGCCTGTAATCCCAGCACTTTGGGAGGCTGAGACAGGTGGATCACCTGAGGTCAGGAGTTCAAGACCAGCCTAGCCAACGTGGCAAAACCCGGTCTCTACTAAAAGTACAGAAATTTGCCGGGTGTGGCGGCGCATCCCTGTAATCCCAGCTACTAGGGAGGCTGAGGTAGGAAAGTCACTTGAACCCGGGGGGTAGAGGTTGCAGTGAGCTGAGGTCATGCCACTGCACTCCACCCTGGTCAACAAAGCGAGACTCTGTCTCAAAAAAAAAAATAAATAAAACTATCCTTATTAGAATGTGACATTATCTCATACATAGAAGATCCTAAGGAATCCACTAAAGAATTATTGGAATAGGCTGGGTGCAGTGGCTCACACCTGTAATCCCAAAACTGTGGGAGGCCGAGGCAGGCGCATCACCAGAGGTCAGGAGTTCAAGACCAGCCTGGCCAACATGGCAAAACCCTGTCTCTACTAAAAATACAAAAATTAACTGGGCGTGGTGGCAGGTGCCTGTAATCCCAGCTACTCGGTAAGCCGAGGCAAGAGAATTGCTTGAACCTGGGAGGCAGAGGTTGCAGTGAGCCAAGATCGCACCACTGCACCCCAGCCTGGGGAACAGAGCAAGACTATCTCAAAAAATAATAATAATAATAATAAAAGAATTATGGGAATAAAATTAGTTCAGGAAGATTGATGGGTACAAGGACAATAAACAAAAATCAATGTTATGTCTATACACTTGCAATGAATAGTCTCAAAATGAAATTAAGAATTCCATTTATAACAGAATTAGAAGGAAATAATTTTAAAAAAAAAGTACAAAACATACTCTGAAAATTGTAAAACGCTATTGAAAGAAATTAAAGACCTAAATCAATGGAAAAACACTTCATGTTCACGAATTAGAAGATAACATTTTTTTTTTATTAGGGACAGAGTCTCACCCTATTGCCCAGGCTGGAGTGCAGTGGTGCAGTTATAGCTCACTGCCGCCTCAAATTCCTGGGCTCAAGTGATCCTCCTGCCTCAGTATCCTGATTAGCTGGCACTACAGGCACATGCCACCATGCCTGGCTGATTTTTAAATGTTTTGTAGAGATGGGTTCTGGCTATGTTTCCCAGGCTGGTCTCAAATTCCTGTCCTCAAGTAATCCTCCCACCTCAGCCTCCCAAAGTGCTGGAATTACAGGCATGAGTCACCGCACCTCGCCAGTGATAATACATTAAACATCCTTGAGATACAATTTACACACCATATAATTTACCCATTTAAAGTACACAATTCCTTCAGCCACCAGGCCAAGCCATAAGATTTATCATTCTTATGATGCCAGTGTTACAGAATCTTTGGGGTGTCACTTTTCTGGCCAGAAACATCTGCAGCTGGTGGCACCTGTGCCAGAGTTTTGCTCAGGCCTGCTGGGCTCATCCCGCCTATTTGGCCTGGCCGGCTACACTCGGCTCATGCTACTGGCCTGTGTCCTATGATAGCCAAGGAAGACTGGATGAAGCAGCAAGGGGTATGTGAGCAAGTGTGGGGTCCGGTCACTGTGCAATCAGACATCCTGGCGGCTGCAGCAGGGCACACAGCTCCAGGTGCCAGCACGGGCATCAACTCTTTCTCTGTGAGGCTGCAGCTGGACCATGAACACCACAAGCAGCATCCACAGCTGGCACCAGGGAACACGGTGGCACCCAGAAGTTTGGAGACAACAGGAACCGCAGGCAGGGCCCCAAAGAGGGAGTCACAGCCCTGGCTTGGGGAGCTCCCAGGTCTGGGCTCCCCAAAGGGCTGCAGCTCTTCTTTCCTTCTCTTCACCTGCAACAAGGTGAGCAAGGGGCATGTCACAGCCCTGTTTGTGTTACAGCTATTTTAGCCTCATTTGACAGGTCCCAAGTTCTTGTCCTGCACCCAAGAAGAATGAGGTGCATAGAAAAGTGGAGAGTAAGCAAGATAAAGAGGGGCTTTATTGAGCAATAGAACAGCTCAGAGGAAACCCAAAGGGGGCAACTCCTTTCCACAGTCAAGGTATCCCAACAAGTGTTCAGCTCCTAGCAGAGAGGATGGTTCTTCTCTGCTAGGCAAGTCGTTACTACAAGTGTTCAGCTGTCAGCAGAGAGGGTAGCTCCTCTCAGCAGCTGATTATCCCGTCATGTGCACAGCTCTCGGGAGAGAGGAGGCCTGAGAGTGGGTGGCTCCTCTTTGCAGGCAGGTCATCCCATCATCTCCCCATCATCTCTCCTTCGTCTCTGCAGCTCTCAGTAGAGAGGAGGCCCTAGTATGAGTAGTACCTCTCTGAAGGAAAGTCGACCCATCGTCTCTGCAGCTCTCAGCAAAGAGGAGGCCCTAGAATGTGTGGCACCTCTTTGCAGGAAGGTCATCTTGTCACCTCTGCAGCTCACAGCAGAGAGGAGGCCCTAGAGTGGGTTGCTCCTCTCTGCAGCTGGTCATCCTGACATCTGTTCAGCTCTGGCTGAGCCTGGGGTTTTTATGGGCCTCAGAGGGGAGGATGTGCATGCCAATTGGTCCATGGGCAGGCCCAGAAAAGGCACCACAAGTTCCCACTCTGATCCATGCAACTGGCAGCCCAACCTCCAGCCTTCAGGCTTTCCCTGGCCTGAAGGTGGGTCCTCACCGGGGACCCGCCACCTTCCACTGAGGAACCTGTCTACCTCCTGCTGCCATTCATGGTGCCCAGGCTGTAGATGCAAGGGGGCACCTGCAGGCCAGTGCTGAACTGCCCTCAGCCCTGCCTCAGCTTCCCTATGTTTGTCAGTACCCAAAGTCCAGAGGGGGTCAAGGCAGCAAGCAGAAGGCTGGCATGTCAGCAGTTCCCCAAGCATGTGCACACCTGGCCAGGCTACGACAGCACCCAGGCTCGGCCCCAACTTTGCCCCAAGATCAGAGCAGGTGCCAATAGCACGGAGAAGCCAGGCAGCAGGAGCAGGCACTCCCAAGCCTACGAGAGCAAGGGGGGCCTTCCCAGGCCCCAAGAGTGCAGAGACACCTGGGTCTGCAGCCCCCCCATGATTTGGGCGGCTGCAGCTGCACCCAGTGGGGCAGGGCTCCTGCCTGCCCCATAAAGCAGGAGGCCCAGGTCTATACCCACAATTTGGGCAGCTATAGCTGTGCCCAGGAGGGTGGGACTCCAGCCTGCTCCATAAAGCAGGAGGACCGGATCTGCAGCCATGGTTTGGGTGGCTGTGGCTGCACCCGGGGCTCCTGCTGCACCCAGGGCTCCTGCCTGCTCGTGGAGCAGAAGGCAAGGTTCTGTAGCCGCAGTTTGGGAGACTGCAGCTGCACCCGGGAGGGTGGGTCTCCTGCCTGCTCCATGGAATGAGAGGCCTGGGACTGCAGCCACGGTTTGGCTAGCTGCAGTTGCACCTGGGAGGATGGGGCTCCCGCCTGCTCCCAAGACTCAAGAGCACAGGGATGCCCAGGTCTACAGCCATGCTTAGGCAGCTGCAGCAGGACCCAGGGAGCTCCAACTTGGAAGGGGCGGGGCTCCTGCTTGCCCCTGGCTCCCACCAACTCTATAGACCGTGCAGCCCTGGCCATGTCTCCCTGCTGCAGCCAGTGTGATGGCAGCAGCCACTCCAGACGGCCCACCGCTGCCATCACCAATACTCCACAAACTAATCTACAGACACGCTGCAATCTCTGTCAGAATCCCAGCTGACTTCTTTGTAAAAATTGACAAGCTCATTCCAAAATTCATATGGACCAGGCATGGTGGCTCAGACCTATAATCCCAGCACTTTGGGAGGCCAAGGTGGAAGGATCACTTGAGGACAGAAGTTTAAGAACAGCCTCAGAAACATAGTGAAACCCCATCTCTACCAAGAAAAAACAAAGAGTTAAAATTCATAGGGAATTGAAAACATTCAGAATAGGCAGATAATTTTGAAAAATGAAAAGTATGAAGACTCACACTTCCTGATTTTGCCAGTACTGCACAGACTTGATTGCCAGTTTTGCAAAACTACACAACAACTTTGGTGCAACTTTGCACAAAACTGTAAAACAATGCAATCAAGACCATGGAGTACTGGTAAAAGGACAAACAGAATTAAGAGTCCAGAAATAAACCCATATATCTATGACCAGCTGATTTTTTTAATTTTTTTTTTTTGGAGACAGGATCTCACTATGTCACCCAGGCTAGGGTGCAATGGTACAATCATGGCTCACTGCAGCCTCAATCTCCTGGGCTCAAGTGATCCTTCTGCCTCAGCCTCCTAAGTAGCTGGGACTATAGGCACACACCACTACGCCTGGCTTTTTTTTTTTTTTAATAGAGATGGAGTCTCACTGTGTTGTCCAGGCTGGTCTGGAACTCCTGGGCCCGAGTACCCCTCCCGCCTCGGCCTCCCAAAGTGCTGGGATTACAGAAACGAGCCACCACGCCCAACAGTCCCACTGATTTCTGACAAGGGTGGCAAGACCATTCAATGAAGAAAGAATTGTCTTTCAATAAATGGTGCTGAGACAACTGGTTAGAAACCTACAAAAAATGAAGCTGGACCCCTACTTCGCAACATATACAAAACATTAACTCAAAGTAGATCAAAGACCTAAATTTAAGAACTAAATCTATAAAACTTTTAGAAGAAAACATGGGGGTAAATCTTCATTACCTTCAATTTGGTAATGGATTCTTAAAGACACCAAAAGAATGAGCAACAAAAGGAAAAACAGATAAATAAAAGTTCATCAAAATTAGTAACTTGTGCTTCAATTAAAGACAACCCAACTGGGTGCAATGTCTCATGCCTGTAACCCCAGCTACTTGCGAGGCCAAGGTGGATCGCCTGAGGCCAGGAGTTCAAGCTCAGCCTGGGCTACATGGTAAGACCTCATCTCTAAAAAATAAAAAAAAAATACTAGCCGGACATGGTGGCACACAACTATAGTCTCATCTACTTGGGAGGCTGAGATGGAAGGATTGCTTGTACCCAGGAGTTCAAGGCTGCAGTGAACTATGATCTTGCCACTGCACCCCAGCCTGAGCAACAGAGCAAAACCCTGTCTCTAAAAATAAATAAAGACAACTCAAAGAATAGGGGAAAATATTTCCAAATTATATATCTTATCCAAGTGTCCATTGAAATATGGATAAACAAAATGTGGTATATACATACAATGGAATGGTATTCAGACTTCAAAAGAAATGAAATTTTGAGATATACTACAACATAGATAACCAACACATTGTGCTAAGTAAAATATGTCAGAAGGACAAATATTGTAGGATTTTACGTATATGAAGTTCCTAGAGTAGTCAAATTCCTAGGAAGAGAATGTAGAATGGTGTTTGCAAGGCTAAGGAGAGGGAAGATTGGGGAGTTAGTATGTGATGGGTACAGAGTTTCACTTGGGGAAGATGAAAAAGTACTAGACATGGATGGTGGTGGTGAATGCACAACAATTTTACTTAACGTTACAGGACTGTACATTTAAAATTAGTTAAAATGGCAATTTTTATGTTATGCATATTTTACAATAAAAAATTTAGAATATATAAAGAATTCTTACAAATCAACAATGAAAGCATAAATACCCATTTTAAAAATGGGCAAAGCGGCTGGGCACGGTGGCTCACGCCTGTAATCCCAGCACTTTGGGAGGCCGAGGCGGGTGAATTGCTTAAGCACAAGAGTTCAAGACCAGCTTGGTCAACAAATTAAGACCCCGTCTCTATAAAAAATAAACAAAAATTAGCTGGGCACTGTGGCACACACCCATAGTCTTAGCTACTCGGGAGGCTGAGGTGGGAAGATCATTTGAGCCAGGGAGGTTGAGGGTGCTGTGAGCTGAGATCATGCCACTGCACTCCAGCCTGGGAAACAAGAGCAGGACCCTGTCAAAAAAAAAAAAGACTGAACAGAGGGTTTGAATAGAAATTTCTCCAAGGAATATATACAAACTACAAATAAGCACATGAAATGATGTTCAACATCATTAGCCTTCAGGCAGTTGAAAACTAAAATCACAATGAGATACTACTTCACATGCACTAGAATGGCTAGAATCAAAAAGTCTGTTATTAACAATGGTTGGCATGGATGTGAAGAACTCACAATCTTTATATACTCCTGGTGGAAAAGTAAAATAGTATCTCTACTTTGGAAAACAGTTTGACATTTCCTCAAACAATTTAACATAGTTACCATATAAATCCAGCAATTAGATTCCTAGGTATATACACAAGATAAACAAAAATATATGGCTACACACAAAAAACTGTACACCAATATTTACAGCTGCATTATTGCTAACAGCCAAAACATGGGAACAAGACAAATGTCCATCAATGGATAAATGGATAAACAAATATGGTATACACATATAATGGAATATTATGTGGCCATAAAAAGGAATGGAGTACTAACACATGTTACAACAGATATCTTGAATACATTATGCTAAATGAAAGAAATCAGCCACAAAAACACATATTATATGATGCCATTCATATGAAAGTCCAAAATAGGGAAATAGGCCAGGCGCAGTGGCTCACGCCTGCCATCCCAGGACTTTGGGAACCTGAGGTGGGCAGATGACTTGAGGCCAGGAGTTTGAGACCAGCCTGGCCAACATGGCAAAACCCCGTCTCTACTAAAAGATACAAAAATTAGCCAGGTGTGGTGGCGCACGCCTGTAATCCCAGCTACTTGGGAGGCCAAGGCACAAAAATCATTTGAACCTGGGAGGCAGAGGTTGCAGTAAGCCAAAATAGCCACTGCACTCCAGCCTGGGCAACAGAACGAGACTCTGTCTCAAAAAAAAATAAAAATAAAAATAATAATAATAAACTCAAAACAAGAAACTAGATTAGTGATTTCTTAGAGCTAGGGGGTGATAGCTAAAGGGTATGGAGTTTCTTTTTGAGGTGATAAAAATATTTTAAAATTGACAGTGGTGATGGTTGTACATATGTGTAAATATTAAATATACTAAAAACCACTGAATTTTATACTTTAAATGGGTTAATTGTATGGCATGTAAATTATATTTCAATAAAGATGTTTAATGTTTTATTACCAGCCAGATGCAGTGGCTGATGCCTGTAATCTAAATACTTTGGGAGGTCATGGTGGGAAGATCGCTTGAGGCCAGGAGTCTGAGACCAGCCTGGGCAACAGAGCCAGACCCCGTCTCTACAGAACATTAAAAAATTAGCTGGGCCGGGCGCGGTGGCTCACGCCTGTAATCCCAGCACTTTGAGAGGCCGAGGTGGGCGGATCACGAGGTCAGGAGATCGAGACCACGGTGAAACCCCATCTCTACTAAAAATACAAAAAAATTAGCCGGGCACAGTGGCGGGCGCCTGTAGTCCCAGCTACTCGGGAGGCTGAGGCAGGAGAATGGCGTGAACCTGGGAGGCGGAGCTTGCAGTGAGCCGAGATTGCACCACTGCACTCCAGCCTGGGCGACAGAGCGAGACTCCGTCTCAAAAAAAAAAAAAAAAATTAGCTGGGTATGGTGGCATGTGCCTGTAGTCTTGGCTACTCGACAGGCTGAGGCAGTCTCAGCTACTCGAGAGGCTGAGGCAGGAGGATCACTTGAGCCTAGGCGTTTGAGGCTGCAGTGAGCTATAATTGCACCACTGCACTCCAGCCTGGGCAACAGAGCAATATCCTGTTTCTATTTAAAAAGAATTTATTACTCATTAAGTAAATGCAAATTAAAACCACAATGAGATACCATAAATATCAAATGGCTAAAATTTAAAAATAGTATTAACACCCAGTGTTGGCAAGGATGTGGAGAAACTGGATCACTCATACATTGCTATGGGAATATAAAACAGTACAACCACTCTGGATAACAGTTCAGGAGTTTCTTTTAAAAAAATGAACATGTAAGAGTAGACAAGATAACTATTAGGTACTGGGCTTAATACCTAAGTGATGAAATAATCTAAACAATAAACCCCAGTGATGCTACCTTACCTATGTGACAAACCTTCACAGGTACCCCTGAACCTAAAAGTTAAAATAAATAAATAAATAAATAAATACCAATAAATAAATAAAAGCACTGATAGAGTCCAATGGAGTAAAAAAAAAAAAAAAAAAGCAAACCAGGTGCAGTGATTCATGTCTGTAATCCAAGGGCCTCCAGAGGACAAGGCAGGAGGATTACCTGAGGTCAGGAGTTCATAACAAGCCTGGCCAACATAGTGAGACTCTGTCTCTACCCAAAATAAAATAAAATGTAAATGTAGTTTAATTAATTTAATAAAAATAAACGTGTAACCATCATATGAACTGCAAAATGCACTCCTGGCATTTATTGCAAAGAAATGAAAACATAAATTCATATAAAAACGTATATATAAATATTCACCACCAGCTTTAATTGTAACAACTGAAATCAGGAATCGGCCCAGATTTGCTTTAACAAATAAATGGTTAAACAAACTGTGGTACAGGCCAGGCACGGTGGCTCACACCTGTAATCCCAGCACTTTGGGAGGCCGAGGTGGGTGGATCACCTGAGGTCAGGAGTTCGAGACCAGCCTGGCCAACATGGTGAAACCTCGTCTCTACTAAAAATACAAAAATTAGCCGGGTGTGGTGGCACATGCCTGTAATCCCAGCTACTCCGGAGGCTGAGGCAGGAGAATCACTTGAACCTGGGAGGCGGAGGTTGCAGTGAGTCAAGATCATGCCACTGTCCTCCAGCCTGGGTGACAAAACAAGACTCCATTTCAATAAAAAAAAAAAAACAATACAAATACAACTGTGGTACAGGTTGCGTATTCCTTATCCAAAATGCATGGGACCAGAAGTGTTTCAAATTTTGGATTTTTTCAGATTCTAGCATATTTGCACTATTCTGGTTTATTCACATTAGGGATTCAGCACCCCTAATCTGAAAATCCCAAATGTTCCAATGAGCATTTCCTTTGAGTGTCATGTCAGCACTCAAAAGTTTCCGATCTTGGAACATTTCAGATTTCTGATTCTGGGGTTAAGGATACTCAATCTGTACATCCATACCATGGAATATTACCCTGCAATTAAAAGGAAAGGATTGTTGATACATACAACAACCTCAGTGAACCTCCACAGAATTATGCCAAGTGAAAACACTCCAACCCCAAAAGATTATTTACTATATAACACCATTTATTTAACATATTTGAAATAACAAAATTTTCAAAATGGGAGACAGATTAGTGGTTGCCAGGTGTTAAGCATAGGCAGAGGTAGGCGGAGGGGAGTGGGTGTGATTATAAAATGCCAAGATGAGGAATCCTGTGTTGATGAACTATTCTGTATCTCAACTGTGGTGGTAGATGCATGAATCAACCCAGGTAAAAAAAAAAAAAAATGTATAGAACTTTAACACACACACACACACACACACACACACACAAGTAAAACTGACGAAATCTTGATTAATAGATTTTATCAATGTCAATTTCCTGGTTGTGATATTGTATTCTAGTTTTATATGTTACCATTGAGGGAAACTGCCAAAGTGCATAAGAGCTCTCTCTATATTAGTTATTACAACTGCATGTGAATTTATAATTACAAATAGAAATTTAAGCTTAAAAAAATTCTCAGTAAACTAGGAATAGAGGGGAACTTCCTCAACTTGATAAAGAGCATTTACAAGAAACCTATAAAGCAAACATCCTTCACTGTGAAAGACTGAATGTTTTCCCACTAAAATTGGTAACACTAAGAGGATGTCTGCTATCATCATCATTCTTCAATGTAATACTGGAAAATACAGAAAATCCTAGCTAATACAATGAAGCAAGAAAAGAAATTAAAAGGTATACAGATGGAAAGGAAAAAATAAAACTATCCCTATTTGCAGGTGATATAACTGTCTAAGTAGAAAGTCCCAAAGAATCTACAAGAGGGGGAAAAATACTATTTAGAACTAATAAGTACGTTAAGCAAGTTCACAGGATACAAGGCCAACATAAAAAGTCAACTGGGCTGGGTGTGGTGGCTCACGCCTGTAATCCCAGCACTTTGGGAAGCCGAGGCAGGCAGATAACCTGAGGTCATGAGTTCAAGACCAGCCTGGCCAACATGGTGAAACACTGTCTCTACTAAAAATACAAAAATTAGCTAGGCGTGGTGGCAGGTGCCTGTAATCCCAGCTATTCAGAAAGCTGTTTTTCTCAAGAAAAAAAACAAAAAAAAACAAAAAGTCAACTGAATTTCTATATACCTACAATGAATAAATGGAATCTGAAACTTTATTTTATTTTTATTTTATTTATAATTTTTTTTCTGAGACAGAGTTTTGCTCTTGTTGCCCAGGCTGGAGTGCAATGGCGCGATCTCAGCTCACCACAACCTCCACCTCCCGGGTTCAAGCGATTCTCCTGCCTCAGCCTCCCGAGTAGCTGGGAACACAGGCATGTGCCACCATGCCCGGCTAATTTTGTATTTTTAGTAGAGACGGGTTTCTCCACGTTGGTCAGGCTGGTCTTGAGCTCCCGACCTCAGGTGATCCGCCCACCTCGGCCTCCCAAAGTGCTGGGATTACAGGCGTGAGCCACTGCGCCCAGCCCGGAATCTGAAACTTTAAAACAAAAGAATTTAAAACAGCACTCAAAAACCTGAACTACTTAGGTAAAATTCTCACAAAGTATGTGCAAGATTAGTATACAGATAACTACAAACACTAGGCCAAGTGAGAGTTTCTGTTGACTCCTTTTCTTCCTGAATAAGGTTTAAACATTCCTATCCTTTACATGTGTTTGGTTGATAACGATCCCATTTTATAGTTGTTTCTTGGAGAAAGGATTCAAATTTTTCTGTATACTTTTTAATGTTTTCTGTGTTCTACTGGCTCTATTGGTCTATTAGTCAACCATCAAATTCACTGACATTTCTACTGCTACCTTGCATGTCTTGTTAAATACAATGATTTGTTATTCTGAACCTAGTAATTTATTCAGAAATTAAATTTGGCAGTTCTAGAATTTCAAAATGGTTTTTAACAGTTTCTATTTCTGCACTGAAATTTTCTACCTGTCCATCCATCATAAACATATTTGCCTTTTCGTACTCAAGTATGACTATAATAGCTGCTTTAATATTCTTGTTGCTAATTTCAACAGATAAGTCAGTCTCTATTGATCCCTTTTCCCTTTGATCATGGGTCACATTTCCTTTCTTCGTCTATCTAGTATTTTGGACTGGACACTGGACACTGGACACTGTGAAAAATACAGCAAAGACACTGCATTCTTTCCATTCCTACAAAGAGTTGACACTTTCGTTAAAACAGATAGTTGGCCGGGCACGATGGCTCAAGCCTGTAATCCCAGCACTTTGGGAGGCCGAGGTGAGCGGATTGCCTGAGGTCAGGAGTTCAAGACCAGCCTGGCCAACATGATGAAACCCCATCTCTATTAAAAATACAAAAATTAGACAAGTGTGGTGGTGGGTGCCTGTAATCCCAGCTACTAGGGAGGCTGAGGCAGGAGAATCACTTGAACCCGGGAGGCAGAGGTTGCAGGGAGCTGAGATGGCGTCACTGCACACCAGCCTAGGCAACAGAAAAAGACCCTGTCTCAAAAAAACCCAACCAACCAAACAAATGGATAGTTAACTTACTTGAAATGAAACTCCAAACCCTTTCCACCCTGTAGTACCAAACAACTCAAAGCTTTTGTTCTGTTCTTTTAGTCCTAACCAGGCTGGTTGGAATCTGGAGTGCACTTATTAGGCAACTGGACCAGAGCTATCGGTAGAGTTTTCGTGCAATCTGGTTTTCCCATTCTGTGGCTCTTTTCTAGATGGGATCTCTGTACTCATGTTACAGCTGCTGTGGTCTCCCTAAATTTTTTCCTTGATTTCACATCCAATAAGACTGTAGATTTTTATCCAAGTCTTAACGGCCACAGATGGAGCTAAGAGGATCCTTGGCTGAAGCAAAAAGGATTAACAATGGGGAATTCAGCCATTGCCACTTCTTCTTCCATGTGTTGACTCCCCTCCAGTTTATCTACTTTGTTGATATCTAGCCTTCAGTATGCTGCCCAGAATTTATAATTGATATTTGTGAGTGACATCTGTTTGTCCAACTGGAGATACCACTACTGAAGGAGTTCCTCAACTAGTGAACACAGGACTCCGACAACGTAACATCATTCTAAAGACAAAAAGAACTTTCAAGAAATACTGAACTATAGTCACGTTTCTTTAATGCGATGATATGGTTAACAACTCTGAAACTGTGGGTACAATGAGGACTAGAAAAATGAATACAAATAAACTGGGGAAAGGCCGGGCTTGGTGGCTCACGCCTGTAATCAGAGCACTTTGGGAGGCTTAGGCAGGTGGATCACCTAAGGTCAGGAGTTCCAGACCAGCCTGCCATCCAGAGATGGCAAAACCCCGTCTCCACTAAAAATACAAAAATTAGCTGGGCACGGTGGTGTGCACCTGTAGTTCCAGCTACTTAAGAGGCTGAGGCAGGAGAATCGCTTGAACCCAGGAGGCGGAGGTTGCAGTGAGCTGAGATGGCGCCACTGCACTCCAGCCTGTGTGACACAGCGAGACTCCATCTCAAAAAAATAAAAATAAAAATAAATAAATAAACTGGGGATAGGCTGGGCACAGTGGCTCACACTTGTAATCCCAGTACTTTGGGAGGTCGAGGCAGGCAGATCATGAAGTCAAGAGATCAAGACCATCCTGGCCAACATGGTGAAACCCTCTCTCTACTAAAAATACAAAAATTAGCTGGGTATGGTGGCGCATGCCTGTAGTCTCAGCTACTTGGTAGGCTGAGGCAGGAGAATCGCTTGAACCTGGGAGGCAGAGGTTGCAGTAATCTGAGATCACGCCACTGAACTCCAGCCTGGCGACAGAGTGAGACTCCATCTCAAAAAGAATAAATAAAAATAAATAAATTGGGGATAATAGGAACCAGGTTTCTTTCTGTTGGAGAAAGAAGTTAAAAACATGAAAAGGGGAAGTCTAGAAAGAAGACTGGAATTGAATTAAAAGTATCAGTATCAACTCATGAAAATATAAAACATATTATTGGCTTTCTCTGTGAAAGAGCTTGGAAACAAAGACATCTTGGTGGCAATGAGCACATCACACACCCTGATCTTGATTTCTAAACACTATATCCCACTAAAAGGAATCAGAACTCTTGCAAAAAATAACTGATTGTAGGGCTGGGGAACAGAGAATGGAAAGCAAGCCTTGAATACTTTGAAGGGACAGAAAGAAAGTGTTCAAGAAATGATGAGGATTTGTAAAAAGGTCAGCAGGAGCCATCCAGATGAGGCTCCTACTAGCCAAAACTGATACAATTTCAGGATCAAAATAAGTAATGACAGAGAATATTCATGGAAAAAATTGTAAGTATATACTGATACAAATAATTGAATAGGTTAGAACATGAACCCCTCCCTTACAATAAAATATCAACTAATAAACACAGAAGGAAAGACAGATTAGAACATCACCATTTTGAACCCATCATAGGAATAAATTTTTCAGCTAAGAATCACAAATGTATGCTGTGATAAACAGACCTTCTAGGAATGGCCCACAAGATTCTACACCGCTAATCCCCAGAAATTATCAATGTGATGACATATCACTCCCATAACTGTGTTATGTAATATGGCACAGTTGATCTTAAACTCAAGAGATAATCAGGAGGAGATGAGAGGGAGAGGGACCTAATCTAATCACATGAATCCTTAAAAACAGAAAAATGTCTCCAGCTGGTAGCAGGTGGCAGCAGAATTAGCAAGCAAAAAGCTAGGTCAGAGAGCTTCAAAGCTTGAGAGAGACTTGATGTGCTGTTGCCGGATTTGAAGATGGAGGGCATCATGTGAGAAGAAATGAAGACACCTGAAAAGAGCTAGGAGGGGGTCTTGGCCAATAGTGAGTGAGAAAGAAGGACCTCTAACCTATTATCATAAAGAACTGAATTCTGCCAACAACCTGAATGAGCTTAGGAATGGATTTTTCTACAGTCTCCAGAAAGGAACCTAGTCCTACTAACATCTTGACTTTGACCTTGTGATAGCCTGAGAAGGGTCCAGCAAGGCCCACCGGACTCCGAACCTACAGAACTGTAAAATAACAAATTTGGGTTGTTTTAAGCTGCAAACTTTGTGGTCATTTGCAAAAGAAAACATATTAAGTTTTGATAATAAAAAGAATACCTTAGTAATCTCAAAGTGCCCCCCATTAAATTAGTTATTAGTTACAATGGAATAAATCATAACTTTAGACTGGGTTTATCTAGCAAACACAACCATAACCAAACAACCTAAGTTAACATCACCAGTAAAGGGGCAAATCACATCATGTGCCATGTAACAGGATGCATGGAGAACAGAACACCACTTTATGTAGTATTCCTGCCAAAAATGTATAACCTGAATCTAACCATAACTAAACAGATAATCCTGAGGGCCATTTCACAAAGTAACACACCTGTACATTTCAAAAAAAGTCATAGTCCCAAAAGGCAGACAAACTGCTTCAGATTTTTAAAAAACCAAAGAAAAAGGACTACTAAATCTTGAACTGGATCCTGAATTTAAGGGGAAAAAACTTATCTGTGAACATTACTGGGGTAATTGATGAAATAAGAATAGGGACTGTGGCTTAAATAACTTTATGTTATTTAGTTTACCTACCTATTTAGCTTTCCCATTCTTATTCATTACTTCCTGTATTTTGGTGTTGCAATTTCAAATTATTTTCTTTCTCATTTCAGAAAACTTGTAATTTCCTCTAATGTAGTTATTCACTCCAGTGTAGGTCTGTTGACATCAAGTTCTCATTTTTTGTTTGCCCAGATATGGCCTTATACCACCCTTCATTTATGAAGGATGTTTTCACTAAATATACAGTTCTATGCTGGCAATTACAATCACATGCTGCATAAAGACATTTCACTCAATGACTGACCACATATACATCGGTGGTCCCATAAGATTGTAATACTGTATTTTTACTGTACCTTTTCTATGTTTCCATGTGTTTAGATACACAAATATTTACCATTGTGTTCCAATTACCTACCGTATTCAGTACAAGAACATGCTGCACAGGTTTGTAGCCTATGAGCAACAGGCTATAACATATAGCCTAGGTGTGTAGTAGCCTATGTAAGTACACTCCATAATGTTTGCACAATGACAAAATCACCCAACAATGCTTTCTCAAAAAAACCTATCCCATAGTTAAGTGATGCATGACTGCACTTTTCTTTGACATTTTAAAGAAATAATTTCATTGTCATCTGCCTTCTATCATTTCTGTTGTTAAGTGAGCTGCCAGTGTTACTGTTATTCCTTTGAAAATAATGTATTTTTTTCCTCTGGCTACTTAAGATATTTTTCTCTTGGTTTATGTTCTTTAGGAGTTTGGTTATGACATGCCTAGCTGTAGTTTTCTTTATATTTATCCTGTTCAGGGTTCACAAAACTTCTTGAATCTCTAGTTTGATGTTTTTCATCACTTTTTTAAAAATGCTCAGCCCCGTATCTCTCCAAATAGGACTTTTAACCAAGTCTCTTTATTCCTTCTAGAACTCTAATTACACATATGGTTGAACTTTTCACTATAACTCTCTTATACTTTTTTTGTACATATTGTGTGTGTCTGTGTGCATGTGTATTGTAGTTACCCTTGAAAACCTGAAAATGCTAACTGTCACATGATACAAAATGTTTTTTTAAAAAGGGAACCAGGTACAATGGCTCATGCTTATAATTTCAGCTACTCAGGAGGCTGAGGCAGGAGAATCATTTGAGGCCAGGAAGTTCAAGACCAGTCTGGACAACATAGCAAGACCATGTCTCTAAATTTTTTTTTTTTTTTTTTTTTCTTGAAATTAACCAGGCATGGTGGCACACACCTGTAATCCCAGCTACCGGGGAGGGTGAGGTGAGAAGATTGCTTAAGCCCAAGAAGTCTGAGGCTGCAGTGAGCTATGATTACACCACTACACTCCAGCCTGGGTGACAAAGCAAGACCTCGTCTCTAAAAAAAAAAAAAAAAAAAAAAAAAAACATCTTTTTAAAAGAGAGAGACAGGGAGGTAGAGAGGAGGTGTTAAGTGGTTTTATTTTAAAAAATAAATACACCAAATCTACTCAGGGATATTATCAAACAACATAAAAATTTCACTCTTATGCTGGGTATGATGGCTCATGCCTGTTATCCTAGCACTTCGGGAGGCCAACGAGGGCAGATCACTTGAGTTCCAGACCAGCTTGGCCAACATGGTGAAACCCAGTCTCTACTAAAAATACCAAAATTAGCCAAACATGGTGGCAGACGCCTGTGATCCCAGTTACTCAGGAGGCTGAGGCAGCAGAATAGCTTGAGCCCAAGAGGCGGAAGTTGCAGTGAGCCAAGATCATGCCATTGAACTCCAGACTGGGTGACAGAGCGAGACTCCATCACAAAAATGAAAATAAAAATTTAACTCCTAATACATGAATAATTGCTAGGACAAAACATTCCTATACTACTCCTGCCTCTTCTAATACTATTTTTTCACAGTCAACATTCACTAGCCATTCTATAACACATTTCCATTACATATAAAACCATAAATGCTTCCTTTTCTAAGCTTTCTATAGTCATACTTACCAAAATTAAAATCTCCTATATCAGATATAGCTAAGATACATAATAGGGGCTTCTATAAAGCTTGCTAATCTGTCATTTTCCACAAACTGAAATCTCTTTTAAAAGCTGCTCTCTGAATAAAATAAATGGTTACCTCCATAAGTGTAAAAAAAAATAGAAAAAAGACTAGAAGGTATAGCACATTCTTTTTCAATTTACCTGTGTTTTGATTCATTGCAAGTCGTGGAGGAGAACTTGTTTCTTCAGATTCTTCTGATGAGTGTGCAAGGAAGTCATGAAGCTTCTGCACCAATGTATTCAACTTGCTTTCACTATTAAAACAAAATTTAAAGAATTCCCTTAATTAGCCTTTCATGTTTTAAATTAATTGTAAAGCTCTAGCAAACTGAAAATATAGCCATACTGTAAGTCGTGTAAGAGTATGCACATTCAAAGTAAAAACTAAGGGAAATGTTACAGTTGTGGGTGTAGAAAGAAAAAATATAAAAGAAAACAAATTTTAGGCTGGGTGTGGTGGCTCATCATAGAGCATGGGTGGGTCATGCCTGTGGTCTCAGCTACTCAGGAGGCTGAGGTGGGAGGATGGCTTGAGCCTTGTGAGGCAGAGGTTGCAGTGAGCCAAGATCATGCCACTGCACTCTAGCCAAGGCAACAGTCAGACCCTGTCTCAAAAAAAAAAAAAAAGAATTCTATTTCACTAAGGATATAAAAATATGAGTAATACAACCTACCTGTACACTTACCTAGGATTAAAATATCATTTAAGGAAACTGCTGATATTACTTACTAAACATTTCGAAAATACTGAGGTCTTTCAATGTACTCTATATGATGTGTTTAAACAGAAGTTAAACTTCGTGTTACTTAAAAATGTATCAGAAAATACTACCCTTAAGTTAATTCTTAAGAAACAATAAACCTACCTACCACAAAAGAATTTTAAAAGAAATCAAAAGAAAATTTGGGGGATTAAACAGCAAAAAGGTATTCATATTTAAATTATATCCATTGCTATTTCACAACAAATAGCTGACCCTTGTACTTATCTTGTCATATTATCATTAGGCACCTAAGTTATTATTTCCTCTCACTTATATATAGCTTATATTTGGGAAATCCTTAGAAATCAAAACATAGATGTAGATTATCACTTCAAGAAAGATTTATACTAGCCAACACCCAGAAAAAGAGAGGGAAAGATTTTCCTTTACATCATTTAAAAAAATAATTCAGTAATTTATCGAACATATTTACTGAACACTTACTCTCTGAAAGCCCTAAGCAGTGTTTTAGTTTATTATTCCATCCTCTGCTTGACATAGAAGAACTGTCTAACTGACTGGCATAAAGATGAACAAAAAATACAACAGGACTTGCAAGAGCTCCATCGCCCAGGGAAATATTTCATTAACTAAGTTTTAGAGCATCAACTCTTTTTTTTTTTTTTTTTTTTAAAGACGGAGTCTTGCTCTGTCACCCAGGCTGGAGTGCAGTGGCGCGATCTTGGCTCATTGCAAGCTCTGCCTCCCGGGTTCACGCCATTCTCCGGCCTCAGCCTCCCAAGTAGCTGGGACTACAGGCGCCCGCCACCACGCCCGGTTAATTTTTTTGTATTTTTGGCAGAGACGAGGTTTCACCGTATTAGCCAGGATGGTCTCGATCTCCTGACCTCGTGATCCACCCATCTCGGCCTCCCAAAGTGCTGGGATTACAGGCGTGAGCCACCGTGCCCAGCCTATAGCATCAACTCTTAAGTTACATAATAGATGTATCTGTAATTCAACAGGGTTTTAAGGAGCTAAAACTTTAAATAAGGAAAGTATAAGTTTACCCCATTTTTTTTCCTTAGAGTTAGCCTCTTGCTCTGTCACACAGGCTTGAGCACAGTGGCGTGACCTTGACTCACTGAGGTCTCAAAACTCTTGGGCTAAAGCAATCCTCCCGCCTCAGCATCTTGAGTACCTGTGGCACACACTTATGTTCTTAGTTGAGGAAGTGCGGCACACAACTATACTCTTAGCTAAATTTTTTCTTTAATTTTTTATAGAGATGGGGTCCAGTTATGTTGCCCAGGATGGTCTGAAACTCCTGGCCTCAAGAAATCCTCCACCTCAGCCTCCCAAAGCACTGGGATGACAAGTGTGAGCCACCATGCCCAGCCCCATTTTTAATAAAAGTCAAAACTTTTGCATGTCAAAGGGCACCATCAAGAAAGTGAAAACACAATAAACACAATGAGAGAAAACGATTTTCAAATCCTATATCTCATGAGGGTCTGGTAACCAGAATACATAAAGACTTCTTACAATTAAACAACAAAAAGACAACCGTATTTTTTAAATGGGGAAAAGACTTAGATATACATTCCTCAAAAGAATATATACCAATGGCCAATAAGCACATGAAAAAATGCTCAAGATCATTAGTCATATCAGGGAAATGCAAATCAAAACCACAACAAGAAACCAATTTATACTAAGTAGGATGGATATAATAATTTTAAAAACAAATTAAAGACATACATAGGCTCAAAATAAAGGGATGGAGAAATATTTACCAAGCAAATGGAAAGCAAAAAAAAACCAGGGGCTGCAATCCTAGTCTCTGATAAAACAGACTTTAAACCAACAAAGATCAAAACAGACAAAGAAGGGTGTTACATAATGGTAAAGGGATCAATGCAACGAGAAGAGCTAACTATCCTAAATATATATGTACCCAAAACGGGAGCACCCAGAACATAAAGCAAGTTCTTAGAGACCTACAAAGAGACTTAGACTCTCACACAATAATAGTGGGAGACTTTAATAACCCACTGTCAATATTAGACAGACCGACGAGATGGAAAATTAACAAGGATATACAACACTTGAACTCACCTCTGGACCAAGCAGACCTAACAGACATCTACAGAACTCTTGACCCCAAAGCGACAGAATATACATTCTTCTCAGCACCTCATCGCGCTTATTCTAAAACTGACCATATAATTAGAAGTAAAACACTCCTAAGCAAATACAAAATAACGGAAATCATAACAGTCTCTCAGACTATAATGCAATCAAATTAGAACTCAGGACTAAGAAACTCATTCAAAACCGCACAACTACATGGAAACTGAACAACCTGCCCCTGAATGACTACTAGGTAAACAACGAAATTAAGGCAGAAATAAAGAAGTTCTTTGAAACCAATGAGAACAAAGAGACAACATACCAGAATCTCTGGGACAAATTTAAAGCAGTGTGTACAGGGAAATTTATAGCACTAAATGCCCACAAGAGAAAGCAGGAAATATCTAAAGTCAACACCCTAACATCATAATTAAAACAACTAGAGAAGGAAGAGCAAACACATTCAAAAGCTAGGAGAAGACAAGAAATAACTAAGATCAGAGCAGAACTCAAAGAGATAGAGACAGGAAAAACCCTTCAAACTATCAGTGAATTCAGGAGGTGTTTTTTTGAGAACATCAACAAAACAGACCACTATCCAGACTAATAAAGAACAAAAGAGAGAAGAATCAAATAGATGCAATAAAAAATGATAAAGGGGATATCACCACTGATCCCACAAAAATACAAACTACCATCAGAGAATACTATAAGCACCTCTATGCAAACAAACTAGAAAATCTAGAGGAAATGGATAAATGCCTGGACACATACACCCTCCGAAGACTAAACAAGGAAGAAGTCGAATCCCTGAATAAACCAATAAAAAGTTCTGAAGTTGAGGCAGTAATTAATAGCCTACCAATCAAAATAAGTCCAGGACCAGATAGATTCAAAGCTGAATTCTACCAGAGGTACAAAGAGGAGGTGGTACCATTCCTTCTGAAACTATTCCAAAAAACAGAAAACGAGGGAATCCTCCCTAACTCATTTTATGAGGCCAGCATCATCCTGATACCAAAAGCTGGCAGAGACACAACAAATAAAGAAAATTTCAGGCCAATATCCCTGATGAACATTGATGCAAAAATCCTCAATAAAATACTGGCAAGCCGAATCCAGCAGCACATCAAAAAGCTTATCCACCACGATCAAGTCAGCTTCATCCCTGTGATACACAGCTGGTTCAACATATGCCAATCAATAAACATAATCCATCACAGAAACAGAACCAATGACAAAAACCACATGATTATCTCAATAGATGCAGAAAAGGACTTCAATAAAATTCAACACCCCTTCATGCTAAAAACTCTCAATAAACTGGGTACCGATGAAACGTATCTCAAAATAATAAGAGCTATTTATGACAAACCCACAGACAACATCATACTGAATGGGCAAAAACTGGAAGCATTCCCTTTGAAACCCGGTACAAGACAAGGATGCCCACTCTCACCACTCCTATTCAACACAGTATTGTAAGTTCTGGCCAGGGCATTTAGGCAACAGAAAGAAATAAAGGGTATTCAATCCGGAAAAGAGGAAGTCAAATTCTCTGTCTGCAGATGACATGATTGCATATTTAGAAAACCCCACCATCTCAGCCCAAAATCTCCTTAAGCTGACAAGCAACTTCAGCAAAGTCTCAGGATACAAAACCAATGTGCAAAAATCACAAGCATTCTTATACACCAATAACAGATAAACAGAGAGCCAAATCATGAGTGAATTCCTATTAACAATTGCTACAAAGACAATAAAATACCTAGGAATATGACTTACAAGGGATGTGAAGGACCTCTTCAAGGAGAACTACAAACCACTGCTCAAGGAAATAAGAGAGGACTCAAATAAATGGAAAAACATTCCATGCTCATGGATAGGAAGAATCAATATCATGAAAATGGCCATACTGCCCAAAGTAATGTATACATTCAATGCTACCCCCATCAAGCTACCACTGACTTTCTTCACAGAATTGGGAAAAAAAGCTACTTTAAATTTCATATGGAACCAAAAAAGAGCCCGCAGGGCCACAATAATCCTAAGCAAACAGAACAAAGCTGGAGGCATCATGCTACCTGACTTCAAACTATACTACAAGGCTACAGTAACCAAAACAGCATGGTACTGGTACCAAAACAGAGATATAGAACAATGGAACAGAACCGAGGCCTCAGAAATAACACCACATATCTACAACCATCTGATCTTTGACAAACCTGACAAAAACAAGCAATGGAGAAAGGACTCCCTATTTAATAAATGGTGTTTGGAAAACTGGCTAGCCATATGCAGAAAACTGAAGCTGGACTCTTTCCTTACACATTATACAAAAATTAACTCAAGATGGATTAAAGACTTAAACATAAGACCTAAAACCATAAAAACCCTAGAAGAAAACCTAGGCAATACCATTCAGGACATAGGCATGGGCAAAGACTTCATGACTAAAACACCAAAAGCAATGACAACAAAAGCCAAAATTGACAAATGGGATCTAACTAAACTAAAGACCTTCTGCACAGCAAAAAAAAAAAAAAAATATATATATATATATATATATATATATATATATATATATATATATATATCATCAGAGTGAACAGGCAACCTACAGAATGGGAGAACGTTTTTGTGATCTATCCATCTGACAAAGGGCTAATATCCAGAATCTACGGAGAACTTAAACAAATTTACAAGAAAAAAGCAAACAACCCTAACAAAAAGTGGGCAAAGGATATGAACAGACACTTCTCAAAAGAAGACATTTATGCAGCCAAAAAACATATGAAAAAAAACTCATCATCACTGGTCATTAGAGAAATGCAAATCAAAACCACAATGAGATACCACTTCACACCAGTTAGAATGGCGAACATTAAAAAGTCAGGAAACAACACATGCTGGAGAGGAGGTGGAGAAATAGGAACAATTTTACACTGTTGATGGGAGGGTAAATTAGTTCAACCATTGTGGCAGACAGTGTGGCCATTCCTCAAGGATCTAGAACCAGAAATACCATTTGACCCAGCCATCCCATTACTGGGTATATACCCAAAGGATTATAAATCATTCTACTATAAAGACACATGCACGCATGTTTACTGCAGCATATTCACAATAGCAAAGACTTGGAACTAACCCAAATGCCCATCAGTGATAGACTAGATAAAGAAAATGTGGCACATATACCCCATGGAATACTATGCAGCCATAAAAAAGGATTAGTTTATGTCCTTTGCAGGGACATGGATGGAGCTGGAAACCATCATTCTCAGCAAACTAACATGAGAACAGAAAACCAAATACTGCATGTTCTCACTCATAAGTGGGAGTTGAACAATGAGAACACATGGACACAGGGAGGGGAACATCACACACTGGGGCCTGTTAGGGGTTGGGGGAGGGATAGCATTAGGAGAAATACGTAATGTAGATGACGGGTTGATGGGTGCAGCAAACCACCATGGCACGTGTATAGATATTTACGCAAAAACAGTTACTCAATGACCCAACAATTCTACTTCTAGATATACACATAAGAAAAATGAAAACATTTACTGAACACTTAGTAAGTGTCCCTCTGCACAATTTTCCTGTATTTAGTTAAGAATAGCTCAGTATATTTAGGGAAGGAAAAGAAATGAGATATAACAGACACCGTAACTAGAGATCTTGTGTGGGTATTTGTTTTCTTTTGGTGGAGAGGGTTGTTTTACAAAATTTTGAAACAAACTTTGCCTCTAGAATAAAGGTACCAAGTGGGAATGGTTTCCGTATTTGGCCAATAACCATTCTTTCAGATAACAGTCAGATGTACAAAAAAAATTTATCATCAGGTCACTGTGTCCTTAACCGTGCTCAGATAGAAAATGAGACCTGAGGAAATGATGCTACATGTCAACTCACAGCACCCAAAATTCCTGAGAACCAAAAGTCAAAAAGAGGAATAAATAATGTCATACTATATCTTATCTCATCAATAGATCACCATAGAAAAGTTCCCTAGAAATGAAACGATAGCAAACCTGCACAATTATGACTGCCACACTCATTCCCAAATCATAGCAATCAAATTGCAAAGTCAGCTATTTAATGAGTTCACACTGTGGGTGACCAAGGTTAAAAATATGGATAATATCACTGCAGTCCATCAACAGCACTACCACAGTACAAAAATAAAATCAAGAGAGTATGATCAGCAGGCCAGGCATGGTAGCTCACACCTGTAACCCCGGCACTTTGGGAGCTAGACAGGCAGATCACTTGAGGTCAGGAGTTCCAGACCAGCCTGGCCAACATGGTGAAACCCCGTCTCCACTAGAAATATAAAATTAGCCGGGCCTGGTGGTGCATGCCTGTAATCCCAGCTACTTGGGAGGCTGAGGCAGGAGAATCACCTGAGCCGGGAGGCGGAGATTGCAGTGAGCCAAGATCGCGCCACTGCACTCCAGCCTAGACAACAGAGAAAAACTCCATCTCAAATAAATAAATAAATAAATAAATAAATAAATAAATAAATAAAGAGAATGGACAGAAGTCCAACAGTGGAAAAAAAAGAAAAAAAAAACAGATAACTAAACAATGCTGGCTATTCATTTGAAAAAGAAAAAAAAAACTTCACTTTTTTTTTTTCCTTTGGAGAGAGGGAGTCTCGCTATGTTGACCAAGCTGGTCTTCAAATTCCGGCCTCAAACAACCCTACTGCCTCAGCCTCCCAAACTGCTGGGATTACAGGAGTGAGCTACCATGCCCAGCCCAAAAATATCTTCACATCCTCAGGATGGGTATGATTTTTGGAAATAGCCAGTTGTCACTTAGACTCAAATATGGTGAAAAATGCAAAATGATCAAGTTGGGTAAAACTAATTTTTTGCCCAAATCTGAAGTAATCCTGAAGATTTATTTACTTGCATGACTTCTAAACTGGTTACAAAATGAGAGTTCCCAACATATCATCAGGAATGACACCACTGATATGTATATGGGCTCCCAAAGTGACTACTTAGAAGGAAAGCATACATTTGTGTCTATAAGTTCTGACATTGATTTTAAAAATCTACATCATTTCTAGAGTCATATCATAGAGATGATCCCTGGAAATGTGTATGTCCTATCTTTGGAAATGATGTTTCAAACACACCAAACCAAGTATCTGAAAGGCAGCACTCATTAATCCTTTTTATATATTGAAAAATATTTTCTTAAGGCAAAAGAGCAAACATTTACTTATGCTAAACTTTTTATTAAATCCAGACATGGTTGTTACTCTCTTCCTCCCTCTACAAAAACTTGAAGCTGACTCAACCAGCACTATGTTATAGCTCACCACACAGTCTAGATAAAACTCCTTAAATACATCTTTTCAGAGTGGTTAAACCGCATTGCCATGACAATCCTAAGCAAAAAGAACAAAGCTGGAGGCATCACGCTACCTGACTTCAAACTATACTACAAGGCTACAGTAAACAAAACAGCATGGTACTGGTATCAAAACAGACATATAGACCAATGGAACAAAACAGAGCCCTCAGAAATAATACCACACATCTACAACCATCTGATCCTTGACAAACCTGACAAAAACAAAAAATAGAGAAAGGATTCCCTATTTAACAAATGGTGCTGGGAAAACTGGCTAGCCATATGTAGAAAGCTGAAACCAGATCCCTTCCTTACACCTTATACAAAAATTAATTCAAGATGGATTAAAGACTTAAGCGTCAGACCTAAAACCATAAAAACCCTAGAAGAAAACCTAGGCAATACCATTCAGGACATAGGCATGGGCAAGGACTTCATGTCTAAAACACCAAAAGCAATGGCAACAAAAGCCAAAATTGACAAATGGGATCTAATTAAACTAAAGAGCTTCTGCACAGCAAAAGAAACTACCATCAGAGTGAACAAGCAACCTACAGAATGGGAGAAAATTTTTGCAATCTACCCATCTGACAAAGGGCTAATATCCAGAATCTACAAAGAACTTAAACAAATTTACAAGAAAAAAATCAAACAACCCCATCAAAAAGTAGGCAAAGGATATGAACAGACACTTCTCAAAAGAAGACATTTATGCAGCCAAAAGACACATGTAAAAATGTTCATCATCACTGGCCATCAGAGAAATGCAAATCAAAACCACAATGAGATACCATCTCATGCCAGTTAGAATGACGATCATTAAAAAGTCAGGAAACAACAGGTGCTGGAGAGGATGTGGAGAAATAGGAACACTTTTACACTGTTGGTGGGACTGTAAACTAGTTCAACCATTGTGGAAGACAGTGTGGTGACTCCTCAAGGATCTAGAACTAGAAATACCATTTGACCCAGCCATCCCATTACTGGGTATATACCCAAAGGATTATAAATCATGCTGCTATAAAGACTCATGCACATGTATGTTTATCGCAGCACTATTCACAATAGCAAAGACCTGGAACCAAGCCAAATGTCCATCAATAATAGACTGGATTAAGAAAATGTGGCACATACACACCATGGAATACTATGCAGCCATAAAAAAGGATGAGTTCATGTCCTATATAGGGACATGGATGAAGCTGGAAACCATCATTCTCAGCAAACTATCGCAAGGACAAAAAACCAAACACCGCATGTTCTCACTCATAGGTGGGAATTCAACAATGAAAACACTTGGACACAGGAAGGGGAACATCACACACCGGGGCCTGTCGTGGGGTGGGGGGAGGGGGGAGGGATAGCATTAGTAGATATACCTAATGTAAATGACAAATTAATGGGTGCAGCACACCAACATGGCACATGTATGCATATGTAACAAACCTGCATGTTGTGCACATGTACCCTAGAACTTAAAGTGTAATAAAAAAAAATCTCCATTAGAGAAAAGTGGGTTCAGCCTTCAGGCTCACATTCACATAACTACAAAAGGAGCTTGAGGCAGATGGCAGTCTATGAGATCTGATCTGCCTATCTGCAATTGGGTCAAAAAAATAAATCTAAATCCCAATGTTAGCTAACTAAATAATAAATGATTAGGTTTCATACCAGTTTTAAATCCTAATGTCACTTAAAAAAAAAAAAAAACTATAGGCCATGATCATTACCATGAATGTTTTACTGCTTTTTTACCAATGAGGAATTGGAAAATTTAAAAAAAAAATAGTGGTTTTTTATCCATCTGACAAAGGGCTAATATCCAGAATCTACAAAGAACTTAAATTTACAAGAAAAAAACAAATAACCCTATCAAAAAGTGGGCATAGGATATGAATAGACACTTCTCCAAAGAAGACATTTACATGGCCAACAAACATGAAAAACAGTTCAGCATCACTGGTCATTAGAGAAATGCAAATCAAAACCACAATGAGATACCATCTCATGCCAATTAGAATGGCGATCATTAAGAAGTCAGGAAACAACAGATGCTGGAGAGGATGTGGAGAGATAGGAACGCTTTTACACTGTTGGCAGGAGGATAAATTCGTTCAACCATTGTAGAAGACAGTGTGACGATTCCACAAGGATCTAGAATTAGAAATACCATTTGACCCAGCAATCCCATTACTGGGTATATACCCAAAGGATTATAAATCATTCTACTATAAAGATACATGCACACATATGTTTACTGCAGCACTATTCACAGTAGCAAAGACTTGGAACCAACCCAAATGCCTATCAATATACACTGGATAAAGAAAATGTGGCACCTATACATCACGGAATACTATGCAGCCATAAAAAAGGATCAGTTCATATCTTTTGCAGAGACATGGATGAAGCTGGAAACCAACACTCTCAGCAAACTAACACAGGAACAGAAAAGCAAACACTGCATGTTCTCACTCATAAATGGGAGTTGAACAATGAGAACATATGGGCACAAGGAGGGGAACATCACACACTGGGGCCTGTCGGGGGGTTGGGGGCAAGGGGAGGGATAGCATTACGAGAAATACCCAATGGAGATGATAGGTTGATGGGTGCAGCAAACCACCATGGCACATGTATACTTATGTAAAAAACTTGCACGTTCTGCTCACGTATCCCAGAACTTAAAGTATAATAAGAAATAAAAAATACAAAACTGAGAGTTTTAAAACAACAGTTTTCTTATAAACCAGAGAAGAAGTCTGAAGAAACAACAGATTATGGCAGAAAAACTCAAGACTGTCTACAAATTTACAAATGATGCATTGGTTCAACACCAGGAACGGAATGGGAAGGAAAGCACAATGAGAAAAGTGAAAGATGGAAAATTAACGGTAGAATGTGTTATATACAATGCCACCTCTCCTCGAATCCATAAAAAAGTGTAATAAAAATTCCACTATTAAACCAAGTGTGGTGGCTCATGCCTGTATTCCTAGCAATTTGAGAGGCGGAGACGGAAGGATCACTTGAGGCCAGGAGTTCGAGACCAGCCTGGTCAACATAGCGAGCCCCATCTTTATTAAAAAAAAAAAAAAAAAAAGTCATTATCACTTTGCACAAGGATTAGCTGAAAATAAGTTCAGTTTAATGAGCAAATTTCTGTAATACTTTTTTCATTATTAAATTCAATTATCTCTATCACAGACATTTTACATGAAAATAATTCCAAGTGTTGGCTTAATTAGGATCACCCTTTTGGTTAGTAATTAAATATGTTTGGTTAGCAAAATAAATAATGAAAAACACATTACTTTGCTCTCATTCCCCTATAGAAACTTTTGAAATAGTACACAAAATGCATGAAGAAATGAATATAAAACTGCAACTTCTTAAAGCCTATGAAGTGTTAAATGTGATAGCATTTTTCAACTTATCAAATATTTAGGGGTAAAATGACTATTCATTGTAGGCTAAGTTTCCATGAAATAGACACTCTCATAGATAGCCTGTGGTGATACATACATTTACAAAACAAATTGGCAAAAACCATCAAGAGACTTTGATCTAGTAATTCTATCTCCCTTTATCTATACAAAGAAAGTATTTCTTTTCTTTTCTTTTCTTTTTTTTTTTTTTTTTTTTTTTTTTTGAGTCAGAGTCTTGCTCTGTCTCCCAGGCTGGAGTGCAGTGGTTCAATCTCGGCTCACTGCAACCTCTCCACCTCCCAGGTTCAAGCAATTCTCCTGCCTCAACCTCCTGAGTACCTGGGACTACAGGCGTGCGCCACCATGCCCAGCTGATTTTTGTATTTTTAGTATAGACGGGGTTTCACCATATTGGCCAGGCTGGTCTTGAACTCCTGACTTCATGTTCCACCTGCCTCAGCCTCCCAAAGTGCTGGGATTATAGGCATGAGCCACCGCACCCGGCCCAAAGAAAATATTTCTACATAATAACTTTACTCAAGAAAGGTATCTGCCAGATGCTCACAAAAGCAAAAAAAAAAAAAAAAAAAAAAACTGTAATCAATTAAAGTGTATAATAAAGACTAGGTAAACAAGGATGCATACAAGTCATACAATATCATACCAACCATTAAATTTTAAAAGTTCAAATAATATGGAAAATAGCTCATACTACAATGCTAACCAAAAATAGCAGGCTATAAACTGTCTATGAAGTATGATGACAGTTATGTTTAAAATTGCATTAAAATATTGCTAATAAATATACCCCAAAAATATCTATAGTAAGTAATATCTAGCTAATATTACAGAAGATATTTTTCTTCTACCTTTTTGGTACATAATACACTCATTGCTTTCATGCAGGAAAAGTTTTATTTTCTTTAATTCATAGACTTTTCTTTAAAATTTGAGAAATAAAGACATGTATGATGCAAACTAATTTAAAATTTAAAACATCATTTTTCTAAGATTCTTCAAGGTAATTCAATTCCATTTAAGAAATTACTCACATGTGCGTGTGTTTCCAGTTTCAAAATCATCATGTTTAAAGTACATTATATGGCTGGGCATGATGGCTCATGCCTGTAATCCCAGCACTTTGGGAGGCCAAGGCGGGTGGATCACTTGAGGTCAGGAATTGGAGACCAGCCTGGGCAACTTGGTGAAATCCCATCTCTACTAAAAATACAAAAAACTTAGCTGGGCATGCCAGTGCATGCCTGTAGTCCCAGCTACTCGGTAGGCTGAGGCATGAAAATTGCTTGAACCCGGGAGGCGGAGGCTGCAGTGAGCCAAGATCGCGTCACCGCACTCGAGCCTGGGCAACAGAGCAAGACCGTCTCGGAAAAATAAATAAATAAAGTACAGTATAAGGCATACAGTTATTTGTTAATACCTATAATTTCAGTTTTAAATTAAATAGTAATTAACGATTTTGACTTTTCACTAATCCAAGAGAGTCTATTCATACCTGCTTTACTTACAAGTTTACTACTCACTGAAGTGTTGAAAACCTCCTAACATGTGTCCTTATCAAACAGAATTACGAGAAATCTTTTCCAAAGCCAATGGAAACCAAAAAAGTGCAGAAGTGGCTATACTAATATAAGACAAAACAGATTTCAAGACAAAAACTATAAGAAAAGCCAAAGAGGGTCACTATATAATGATAAAGCAGTCAATTCAGCAAGAGGATGTAACCATTTTAAACATAAATGCACCCAACACTGGAGCACTCACATATATAAAGCAAGTATTATTAGAGCAAAAGGGAGAGACAGGCCCCAATATGAGAAAACTTGGAGACTTCAATATCCCACTTTCAGCATTGGACAGACCTTCCAAAGAAAACCAACAACGAAGCATCAGACTTAATGTGCATTAGAGGCCAAATGGACCTAATAGATATTTACAGAAAAATTCATCCAAGGGCTGCAGAATTCTTCTCCTCAGCCCATGGATTATTCTCAAGGATAGAACATATGTTAAGCAACAAAACAAGTCTTAAGACATTAAAAATATTGAAATAATATCAAGCATCTCCTCTGATAACAGAATAAAACTAGAAATCAATAATGAGAAATTTTGAAAAGTATACAAATACATGTAAATTAAACAATATGTTCTTGAACGATCAGTAAGTCAATGCAAAAATTAAGAAGAAAATTGGAAAATTCATTGAAACAAATGATACTGAAACACGACATACCAAAACCTATGGGATACAGCAAAAGCATTACTAAAAGGGAAGTTTATAGCTGTAAGTGCCTACATGAAAAAAGAGGAAATACTTCAAATAAACAACCTAACAACACATCTTAAAGAATAAGAAAAGCAAGAGTAAACCAACCCCAAAATTAGAAAAAATAGTAAAGATCAGAGTGAAGCAAACGAAACTGAAATAAAGAAAATAATACAAAATATCAATAAAACAAAATGCTGGTTTTTGTAAAAGTTAAAAGAAAATTTAAACACCTTTGGCCAGAGTAAAAAAAAAAAGAAAAAAAAAGAAGATCCAAATATATAAACCAGAGATGAGAATGGAGACATTACAATGATAACCAATACTGCAGAAATAAAAAGGTTCATTCATGGCTACTATGAAAAACTATATGCTAATGAACTGGAAAACCGAGAAGAAATGGACAAATTCCTAGACACAATCTATCAAGATTGAACCAGGAACAAATCTGCAACCTGAACACAGCTATAACAAATAACGAGATTGACGCCATAATAAAAATTCTCCCAGTAAATAAAAGCCTGGGACCTGATGGCTTCACTGCTGAATTCTACCAAACATTTAAAGAAGATCTAATACTGATAGAGGCAGGAGGCAGAGAAATTCTAGGAAGACAAGGGCAGTCCCTGGTGAAACCCCACGTTCAAGCCAAAAAGCCTGAAACCCACAGCCCAAAGTGAAAACTTCTATTCCTGTTTGTCCGCTCTCTCCCGATTGGTTCTGTTTGAATAATGTCTCTTTACCAATAGAATGTTGCCTTTTCCAAAACTTCTACAGCCTGCCCCACCCCCATCCTGTGCCTATAACGAGGATCCTACGCTTATAAAGACCCCAGATTCAGTTGGTAGAGAGGAGAGAAACGGCTTAATTTCGGAGAGAAGATGGCCAAACTTTGGGAAAGGAGACAGCACGACTTAGGGAAGAAACGGCCGGAGTTCAGGGAGATCAGCCCTTCCCATCCCCTCTCCAGCTCCCCTCTCCGCTGAGCCATTCCCACTGCTCAATAAAATTCTTCACCTTCACCATCCTTCAAGTATCCACTCAACCTCATTCTTCTTGGATGCCAGACAAGAGCTCAGGACCCACTGAGTGCAGGTACCCAAAAAAGACTGTCACACCAGCCCTTTGCCCTCTCCAGTGGAGGGCAGCCACCCCACATGACAAGGCAAGAGGCCAACTGAGCTGTTAACACACAGCCATCAGCAGACAGCAGAACTAAAGGAGCACTGTTAACACCCCCTCAGGGGCCTCGGGGTCACAGACACCAGCCCCCTCCCCATCAACCTGGGTGCTGTGCACAGGCCTGCTCCTGCTGGTGCTCAGAACAGCTGGGTCCCACACTCACTCGCTTGTGCCTGGTCTGGCCGTGGTCCCTGCACAGGGCTTGCTGCTGTGTCAGCGCCCCAACCAGCTGGCCAGGTCCCGCACTCACTCACTCACATGCACCCTCCAACAAGGGGTTGAGCACGGAAGGCTGAGTAAACATTCGCCCCTGTCACAAGTCCAACATAGGGGCCGAGAAAATTCCTGCATCAATACTATTCCTACTCAAACTATTCCAAAAAATAAAAGGAAGCAATACTTCCAAACACATTCTGTGAGGCCAGTATTACCCTGTTACCAAAACCAGACAAAAACACATCAAAAAAAGAAAATGACAGGCCAATATCTCTGATAAATATTGGTGCAAACATTCTCAACAAAATACTAGCAAACCAGATACATTAAAAAGATCATTCATCGTAACCAGGTGGAGTTTATCCCTTGGATGCAAGAGGGGATCAATATATGCAAATCAATGTGATACATCATATCAACAGAATGAAGAACAAAAACCATATTATATCAATTGATGCTTAAAAACTATTTGATAATATTCAACATTCCTTCATGATAAAAACCCTCAAAAAAATGGGTTTAGGAGGAACATACCTCAACATAATAATAGCCATATACAACACACCCACAACTGGTATCAAACTGAGGGGGAAAACTGAACGCCTTTCCTCTAAGATCCAGATCACGACAAGAATGCCCACTTCCAGCAGTTACTCAACATAGTACTACTGGAAGTCCTAGCTACAGCAACCAGACAAGAGAAAGAAATAAGGGAAAGGAAGAAGTCAAATTACCCTTATTTGCAGATGATATGATCTTATATTTAGAAAAACCTACAGACTCTACAAAAAAACTATTAGAACGGATAAACAAATTCAGTAAACTGTCAGTATAAAAAATCAATATACAAAAATCAGCAGCATTTCTAAACATCGACAGTGACCAATCTGAAAAGCAAACTGAATGAAATTGAAGAGGACACCAAAAAATGTAAAGATATTTCATGTTCATGGATTGGAAGAATCAATATTGTTAAACTGTCCATACTATCCAAAGCAATCTATAGATTCAATGCAATCCCTATCAAAATACCAGTGACACTCTTCACAGAAATAGAAAAAACAATCCTAAAACTTACACGGAACCACAAAAGTTCCAGAATTCCCAAAGCTATACTAAGCAGAAAGAACAAAACTGGAAGAATCACATTATCAGACTTCAAATTATACCACAGAGTTATAGTAACCAAAACAGCATGATTCTGGCATAAAAGCAGACACATAAACCAATGGACAGAATACAGAACTCAGAAACAAATCCACACATCTGCGGTGAACTCATTTTCTATTTCTAGAAAGGTGCCGAGAACATACGCTGGGGAAAAGAAAGGCTCAATACATGATGCTGGGGGCCAGGCACAGTGGCTCACATCTGTAATCCCAGAACTTTGGAAGGCCAAAGCAGACGGATCACTTGAGGTCAGGAGTTTGAGACCAGCCTGGCCAACAAGGTGAAACCCCATCTATGCTAAAAAAAAAAAAAAAAAAAAAAATTAGCCAGCCATGGTGGCAGGCACCTGTAATCCCAGCTACTTGGAAGGCTGAGGCAGAAGAATCACTTGAACCCAGGAGGCAGAGGTTGCAGTGAGGGGAGATAGCACCACTGCACTCCAGCCTGGGCAACACGGTGAGACTCACTCTCAGAAAAATAAATAAAATAAATAAAATAAAAGGTGCTGGGGCCAGGCACGCTGGCTCACACCTGTAATCCCGACACTTTGGGAAGCTGAGGCGAGCAGATCACAAGGTCAGGAGCTCGAGACCAGCCTGGGCAACATGGTGAAACTCCATCTCTACTAAAAATACGAAAAAAAAATTAGCCAGGCGTGGTGGCATGCACCTGTAATCCCAGCTCCTCAGGAGGCTGAGGCAGGAGAATCGCTTGAACCTGGGAGGCGGAGGTTGCAGTCAGCCAAGATCGTGCCAGTGCACTCCAGCCTCGACAACAGAGCAAGATTCTGTCTCAAATACATACATACATACATACATACAAAAATTAGCTGGGCATGGTGGTAGTACACACCTGTCATCCCAGCTACTCAAGAGGCTGAGGCAGAAGAATTGCTTGAACCCAGGAGGAAGAAGTTGCAGTGAGCCTAGATCACACCACTGCACTCCAGCCTGGGTGATGAAATGAGACTCTGTCTCAAAAAAAAATAAAATAAATAAATATAAATAAGTAAACGGTGCCGGGAAAACTGGATACCCATATACGGAAGAATGAAACTAGACTCCAGGCTGGGCATGGTGGCTCATGCCTGTAATCCCAGCACTTTGGGAGGCCAAGGCGGAAGGATCACCTGAGGTCAGGAGTTTGAGACCAGCCTGGCCAACATGGTGAAACCCCGTCTCTACTAAAAATACAAAAATTAGCTGGGCATCATGGTGGGTGCCTGTAATCCCAGCTACTTGGGAGGCTGAGGCAGGAGAATCGCTTGAACGCAGGAGGCAGAGGCTGCATGCAGTGAGATGAGATAGCACCACTACACTCCAGCCTGGGCAACACAGGGAGACTCACTCTCAAAAAAATAAGTAAAATAAAATAAAAATAAATGGTGCTGGCCCGGCACGGTGGCTCACGCCTGTAATCCCAGTAATTTGGGGGGCCGAGGCAGGTGGACCATTTGAGGTCAAGAGTTCGAGATCAGCCTGGCCAACATGGTGAAACCCCATCTCTACTCAAAATATAAAAATTAGCTTGTAATCCCGGCTACTCGGGAGGCTGAGGCAGGAGAACTGCTTGAATCCGGGAGGCAGAGGTTGCAGTGAGCCCACATCACACCACTGCACTCCAGCCTGGGTGATGGAATGAGACTCTGTCTCAAAAAAAAATAAAATAAATAAAAATAAATAAATAAATGGTGCCGGGAAAACTGGATATCCATATACAGAAGAATGAAACTAGACTCCAGGCCGGGTGCGGTGGCTCATACCTGTAATCTCAGCAGTTTGGGAGGCCGAGACGGCCAGACCACCTGAGGTCAGGAGTTCGAGGCCAGCCTGGCCAACATGGTGAAATCCGGTCTCTATTAAAAATGCAAAAATTAGCCTGGCACAATGACTCACGCCTGTAATCCCAGCACTTTGGGAGGCCAAGGCAGGCAGATCACGAGGTCAGGAGATCGAGACCATTCTGGCTACGGTGAAACCCCGTCTCTAATAAAAATACAAAAAATTAGCCAGCACAGTGACGGACGCCTGTAGTCCCAGCTACTCGGGAGGCTGAGGCTGGAGAATGGCGTGAACCCGGGAGGCGGAGCTTGCAGTGAGCCGAGATCGTGCCACTGCACTCCAGCCTGGGTGACAGAGTGAGACTCCATCTCAAAAAACTAAATAAATAAATAAATAAATAAATAAATAAATAAATAAAAATAAATAAACACAAAAATCAGACGGGCATGGTGGTGGGCTCTTGTAATCCCAGCTACTCGGGAGGCTGAGGCAGGAGAATCGTTTGAACCTGGGAGACGGAGGTTGCAGTGAGCTGAGACCGTGCCATTGCACTCCAGTATGGGCAACAAGAGCCGAAACTCCACCTCAAAAAAAAAAAAAAGAAAAAGAAACTAGAATCCTATCTCTTGCTCTATACATAAATAAAATCAAAATGGATTAAAGACTTTTATCTAAAACTTCAATTTATGAATCCTCTACAAGAAAACATTGGGGAAACTCTCTAGGCCATTAGTCTGGGCAAAATTTTCTTGAACAATACCCCATAAGCACAGGTAACCAAACAAAACTGGACAAATGGGATCACATCAAGTTAAAAAGCTTCTGCATAACAAAAGAAACAATCAACAAAGTGAACAAACAACCCAAAGAATGGGAGAAAGTATTTGCAAACTATCCATCTAACAAGCGATTAATAACCAGAATATGTAAGGAGCTCAAACAACTCTACAGAATAAAAATCTAATAATCCAATCAAAAATGGGCAAAAAATGTGGATACACATTTCTCAAAAGAAGACATACAAATTGCAAATAGGCATATGAAAAAGCGTTCTACATCACTGATCATCAGAGAAATGCAAATCAAAGCTACCATGAGATACCATCTTGCCTGAGTTGAAATGGCTTATATCCAAAAGACAGGCAATAACAAATGTTGGCAATGATGTAAAGAAAAGAAAATCCTCATGCACAGTTGGCAACAACATGAAATAGGACAACCACTACGAAGAACAGTTTGGAGGTTCCTTATAAAACTAAAAATTGAGCTACCATATGATCCAGCAATCCAGCTGCTTGGGTATACACCAGAAATAAAGCAAATCAGCATATCAAAGGGATACCTGCATTCCCATGTTTATTACAGCACTGTTCCCAACAGCCAAGTTTGGATGCAACCTAAGTATCCATCAAAAGAGATGAATGGATAAAGAAAATGTGGTAGTTACACAAAATGGACTACTATTCAGCCATAAAAAAGAATGAGATCCCGTCATTTGCAACAACATGGATGCAACTAGAAGTTATTATGCTAAGTGAAATAAGCCAGGCACAGAAAGACCAACATTGCATATTCTCACTTACTTGTGGAATCTAAAAATCAAAACAAACTCATGGAGACACAGAGTAGAAAGAAAAGAGAAGTGCGGGGGGGGGGGGGGGGCAAGATGTGGTGACGTTTAATGGGTACAAAAAAAAACAGCTGGAAAGCATGAATAAGACCTAGTATTTGGCCAGGCGCAGTGGCTCACACCTGTACTCCCAGCACTTTAGGAGGCCGCTGGCGGGCGAACCACGCGGTCAGGAGTTCAAGAGCAGCCTGGCCAACATGGTGAAACCCCGTCTCTACTAAAAATACAAAAATTAGCTGGGCGTGGTGGTGGGCGCCTGTAATCCCAGCTACTCGGCAGGCTGAGGCAGCAGAATCATTTGAACCCGGGAGGCAGAGGTTACAGTGAGCCAAGATCGCACCATTGCACTCCAGCCTAGGCGACAGGGCAAGACTCTGTCTCCAAAAAAAAAAAAGGGGGGGGGGGCCTAGTATTTGATGGCACAACAGGGTGTATATAATAAATAATAGATAATACATTAATTAATCTAATTAATCATTTGAGGTCAGGAGTTTGCGATCAAATTAATGTATTATTTACTGTATTAAATTAATTGTACATTTTTTAATACCTGAAAGAATAAAATTGGATTGTTTTTCAACTCAAAGGATACATGCTTGAGGGGATGGATAGCCCATTTTACATGATGTGATTAGTACACATTTCATGCCTGTCTCAGAATCTCATAAATCCCATAAATATATACACCTACTATGTACCCACAATTTTATTTTTTGTTTAAATTTCATGCCTTAATTTTACTCCCAAATGTGATACGAGCCCATATACATTTCCTCCATGCCACCAAATTTCAACCACTTAAAAAGCATCTCTTAGGGTAAATGCTGGAATTTTTTGTAATGGGTCCACATGTCTTTGGTTTTCTTACTAACCTTACCAAATTCTAACATGTACATTTAATGCACACTGACCTCATTTAAAACTTATAAGAACCTTATTACAGGAAACTGAGGCTCAGAAAGACATTTATTTGCTGAATAAAATAAAGGAGTTAAATAATTTGCACTTCCGGCTGGGTGCAGTGGCTCACACCTGTAATCCCAGCACTTAGGGAGGCTGAGGTGGGAAGATGATTTGAGCCCAAGAGTTTGAGACAAGCCTGAACAACATAGTGAGATCCCATCTCTACAGAATTTTTTTAAATTAGCCGGGTGTGGTGGCACGTGCCTGTAGTCCCAGCTACTCAGGAGGCTGAGGTGGGAAGATCGCTTGACCCTAGGAAGTCAAGGCTACAGTGAGCCAGGATCAAGCCACTGCACTCCAGCCTAGGCAATACAGTGACAACCTGTCTCAAAAAAAAATAAATAAATAATAATAATAATTTTCACTCCTAAATACTAAGTGGAAAATCAGGAAGTCTATCTCCAATCAAAAGCCTACTCTATACTGCATCCTTTCAGGGAAATCAAGGCACAGTCACTAATGGAATTTAATGAGTAGAAAAGTACTTACCCTAGTAGATAATCATCAAAACTAACAATACATTTTTTTTGTTTCTCTTTTTTGTCTTTTTTTTTTTTTTTTTTTTGGAGACAGAGTCTTACTCTGTCACCCATGCTAGAGTTCAGTGGCACAATCTCGTCTCACTGCAACCTCCGCCTCACAGGTTCAAGTGATTGTCCTGCCTCAGCCTCCTAAATAGCTGGGATTACAGGTATGCGTCCCAACGCCCGGCTAATTTTTATATTTTCAGTAGAGACGGGTTTCACCATGTTGGCCTGGCTGGTCTCAAACTCCTGGTCTCAAGTGGTCTGCCCACCTCAGCCTCCCAAGGTGCTGGGATTACAGGCATGTTCCCGGCTAAAACTAACAATATTTAAATGGACGAAGGATAAGCTAAGATGTCCATAAAAGTACTTTCAGGTAATACAGCATACTTTTTCATCTTTGTTCTTTGCCATCTTTGTTACTGTCATATTTACATTTGCAATTTTTTTTATATTTTATTTCCACAGGCTTCTGGGGAATACGTGGTATTTGGTTACATGAGTAAATTCTTTAGTGGTAATTTCTGAGATTTTGTTGCACCCATCTCCCAAGCAGTACACATGAACCCAATTTGTAGTCTTTTATCCCTCACCCCCTTCCTACCCTTTCCCTCTGAGTCCCCAAAAGCCACTGTGTCATTCTTATGCCTTTGCATCCTTATAGCTTAGCTCCTACTTATGAGCGAGAACATACGATGTTTGGTTTTCCATTCCTGAGTTACTTCACTTAGAATAATAGTCTCCAATCCCATCCAGGTTACTGCAAATGCCATTAATTCATTCGTTCTTATAGCAGAGTAGTATTCCATCATATATATATAATCAGATATATATACATAATCAGATATATATAATCAGATAAATATATATCAGTTTCTTTATCCACTCATTTGCAATTATTTCTTAATTTTTAAATAAAACACTTTATAAACACATAAAATTATGAGATCTCTAGTTATATTTCTCATGCCTAAGCCACTGTGCTTACCACACTATCCAAATAAGCACAGCAACTAAACACAGGGTGCTAATAATAAGAAAAACAAATTACTTTAAAACTAATTATTAAAACATCCAATTGAAAGCAGAACCTGATCCTCACAAAGACTAAGACCTGGAAGGTATTTCATAAGAATTTCCAACAAAGGAGAACATCAAAAATAAGCCCACAGACACCTATGACAGTTTACGTGAGGTTATTTTTACTAAAAGTAAGAAAAAACGGGCCAGGCAAGGTGGCTCATACTTGTAATCCCAGCACTTTGGGAGGCCGAGGCAGGTAGATCACCTGAGGTCAGGATTTCAAGACCAGCCTGGCCAACATGACGAAACCCCGTCTCTATCAAAAATATAAAAAAAATTAGCCAGATATAGTGGTGGGCACCTGTAATCTCAGCTACCTGGGAGGCTGAGGCAGGAGAACTGCTTGAACCTGGGAGGCAGAGGTTTCAGTGAGCTGACATTGCGCCACTGCATTCCAGCCTGGGGAAGAAGCGCGAAACTCCGTCTCAAAAAAAAAAAAAAAAAAAATTTTTTAAAAAAAGAAACAAAACTCACCAGGCAGCTATAATATGTAAGGATTTTGGAGGTCCTCACTTCTATCCTGACAAGAAAAAACGCTGAAAAAACTGAAAATCAGTAATTTATCTTAGATCAATCCAAAAACTGAGGTCACAAGGCAAACCACCACCAAAAAAAACTAGAAAGACAGATACAGAATATCACAGCTTTCCTAGAACAGAAACACTCAAGTAGAAACTGACAACTTCTGGAGGCCAAATATGGATTAGTTTGAGAGTTTAAAAATCCTGACATCCCAGTCTTAGAGGGGCCCCTACACTTTCCTAGGTTTTACCTCCAGGAATCCTACAAGGGTTTTAGTATGTTTTCACTGCAAATATTTGAGGAAAATTTCCTTGTGCCTTGAGCAGGAGGAGAGGAAAGAAACTATATTCAAATATGCTCACACCATTATCTACCAAGAGGAAAGACAATTAGAAAACCCCCGAGGCTTATAGCCTTCCTGTCTCATCTAAGTGGGAGGGCAAGGGCTAAGAAACACTTCTGAGAGTCACAATTCAGGGACTCAGGACCAATTAAAAAAAAAAAGAAATGACATTTAATCATGAGATTACAAAACACTTCCCCTCCCTAATTCCTTACCACTACATCAATAGGGTTCCAGTATAATAACAGTGAATGACAACTGAGACAGCAGCAAGACAGATTCTCAGGGAAACTCAAAAGACAAATGGGGAGGAAAAAAATTAAAACAAAGAAACTAGGCCAGGCACAGTGAATCACGCCTATAATCCCAGCCCTTTGGGAGGCCGAGGAAGGTAGGATTGCTTGAGCTCAGGAGTTCGAGACCAGCTTGGGGAACATTAGCAAGATCTCATTTCTACTACAAATAAAAATAAAAGTGAGAGGCTCACTTGAGCCCGGGAGGTCAAGACCAGCCTGAGCAACATAGTGAGACCCCGTCTCTACATATACACACACACACACACAAAGTCACATGTGGTAGTGTGAGTCTGTCATCCTAGCTACTCCAGAGACTGAGGTAGGAGAATCACTTGAGTCTGGGAGATCAAGGCTGCAGTGAGCCACAATCACACCACTGCACTCCAGCCCAAGCAAGAGAGTAAGACTTTGTCTCAAAAAATTTAAATTTAAATTTAAAAAAGTAAAGTCATGGCTATTGAAGGCCTTTGTTCGTTTCTTGAAGGCCTTTGTTCATTTCTTCATTGGGTTTTCTTTTTGCTGCTCAATAAAAGTTCTTTACACATTCTGGATATTAAACCCTCATCAGTCATATGATTTGCAAATATTTTCTCCCATTCTGAGTTGTCTTTCTTTTTACTCTCTTGATAGTGACCTTTTTTTGGGGAGGGGGGGTATTGCTTCATTTTGTTTGTTTGTTTGTGTGTTTTGAGATGGAGTCTTGCTCTCTCGCCCAGGTTCTAGTGCAGTGGCACAATCTCAGCTCATTACAACCTCCAACTCCCATGCTCAAGTGATTCTCCTGCCACAGCCTCTCAAATAGCTGGGACTACAGGTGTGCGCCACCATGTCCAGCTAATTTTTGTATTTTTAGTAGAGACAGGGTTTCACCATGTTGGTCAGGCTGGTCTCGAACTCCTGACCTCAAGTGATCCACCCGCCTCAGCCTCTCAAAGTGCTGGGATTACAGGTGTGAGCCACCACATCCAGCCGACAGTGACCTCTGATGTAAAAAAATTTTTAAATTTTTAATGAAGTCCAACTTACTTATTCTTTTGCTGCCTGTGCTTTCTACATTATGTTTATGAAATCATTGCCAAATCCCAGGTCATGAAAATCAGCCCAAATGTTTTCTGCTAAGAGTTTTATAATTTTAGCTGTTAACGTTAAGATCTTTGATGCATTTAACTGTTTTATATGGTGCAAGATAGGGGCCCAACTTCATTGTTCCATGTACATATAGAGGGTTTTTTTTTTTTTTTTTGGATATAGAGTTTTGTTGGGGATGATGAAAAAGTTTTGGGCATAGGTAGTAATGATCATGATACATTATAAATATATTTAATGCCACTGAATTGTACACTTAAAAATAATTAAAATGATAAATATTAGACCAACTAAGAAGAAAAGGCAGTAAGTTCTTCATTCTGATAGATAAGTGGAAAATAAACCAACAAACCCATCCAACATCAACTCTAATCCTCCTAATCAAGACAAGTAGAGTAGTTCAGATTTCTAACCTAATGTTTTAATCTTTTCTAACCTTTATGGTGCTCCCTCAGCCCTGATTTTCTCTGCTACAAAATGTTCCACAGAACCACTTTAAGTAGCAATTCTAGCGGAAACCTCATCTGGGTGGACAAAGGAGAAGCAGGATTGGGCAGAAAGAAAACTGCCTTTCCCACATACAGGGGAACTGTGAGACCCTGGAGGAACCTGGGGAATGGGGCAGAAGAAACAAGATCAGGAAAAGATGGATGACTGCAAGAATTTCAAGCGTGCCTCATCCATGTACAAGAGCTAAAATTGTGTAGACAATGACACTTTGGATATATTATCCCAGGGGGAACACAGGAGTTCAACAGAAGAGCGACAGCAAAAACACAAATTGTTTCACCATGTTTGTCTAGACTGGTCTCGAACTCCTCGACTCAACTGAACCTCCGCCACTGCATTCCAGCCTGGGCAACAGAGTGAGACCCTGTCTCAAAAATGAAAAAAAAAAAAAAACTAAATAGAGAGCTGCCATATAATCCAGCAATTCCACTGCTAAATATGTACCCCAAAGAAAGGAAATCAGTATATCAAAGAGTTATCTGCACTCCCATGATTACTGCAGCACTATTCACAATAACCAAGATTTGGAAGTAACCTGAGTGTCCATCAACAGACGGACGAATAAAGAAAATGTGGTACACATACACAATGGAGTCCTATTCAGCCCTTAAAAAAGTATGAGATCCTGTCATTGCAACAACATGGATGGAACTGTAGGTCATTATATTAAATGAAATAATCTAGACATAGAAAAACAAACTTCACATGTTCTCACTTATCTGTGGTATCTAAAAACCAAAACAATTGAACTCATGGAGATAGAGAGTAGAATGATGGTTACCAGAGGCTAGGAAGGGTAGTGGGGGCCAGGGCACTAATGGGGATGGTGGCACAGTGGGGATGGCTAATATGTATAAAAATATAGTTAGATAGAATGAATAAGACCTAGCATTTTATAGCACAATGGGGTGACTACAGTCAATAATAATTCATTATGCATTTTAGTATAACTATTAGAGATTAGAAACTATTAGAGATTAGAAACTAGATTGTTTCTAACACCAAGAAAGGATAAATGCTTGGTGATGGATACAACCCTGATGTAGTTATTGAACATTGTATGTCTGTATCAATATTATCTCATGTACCCCATAAATAAATATACCTATGTACACGCAAAAATTTTTTTTATTTTAAAAATACCCACAATGAGGTATCATCCAGCCCCAGTTAGAATGACTATTACTAAAAAGACAAAAAAATAACACAAGTTGGTGAGGTTGCAGAGAAAAGGGAACACTCATACACTGTTGGTGGGAATAACACATGTTCTCATTCACATGTGGATGCTGAAAAATGTGTACACATGGACGTAGAGCATGGAATGATAGATAACAGACTTGGAAAGGTGAGAGAGCAGGAGGTGGGAGATCATGAGAAATTACTTAATGAATACAATGTGTGTCATTTGGGTGACGGAAACTCTAAAGGCTTGACTTCACGGCTCTGTAATCTATCCATGTTTAAAAAAAAAAGTGCACAAGTACCCCCGTAAATTTATATAAATAAAAAAAGATCATCAACAAAACATAAATTCCTTTGAGAATGTTTAGAAATGAAGCATAAAACCCTCTTTTCATTAATTAAAAAAAGACAACTAGAGTTCCTAGTCTGTATATACTTATTGTATTTGAGCATCTTGCCCTAGATACATGTAACCTAACAATAGCACAGTCTTACCACCTAAAACTACATATCACTCCTTGTCCGTCTGGTTAAACTTATTTATTTTCAGATGATGGTTCTATTCCCGGAGAATCTAAATCAGTACACACTCTCAAAATGCAAATTCCTATATTCAACTATTAAATGGTTTTCTTATCAAAATGGCAAATATCCTGATTTTCTAAATTTCTGGTCTGGCTTTAACATCAACAAAAGTCCTATAAGTCTGTTTCTTTCAACAGGCTAATGCCTTAGGGGAAAGAACAGTCATAATCTGGGATTAACAACATAAGCAAATAGATTTAAAAGACACAATTTTCTAATTGTACATGATTTTTTGAAAAATCCTTTTTTTTTTTTTTTTTTGAGATGGAGTCTCACTCTGTGGCCCAGGCTGGAGTGCAGTGGCGCGATCTCGGCTCTACTGCAACCTCCACCTCCCGGGTTCAAGCAATTCTCCTGCCTCAGCCTCCTGAGTAGCTGAGACTACAGGCGCACACCACCACGCCCGGCTAATTTTTGTATTTTTAGTAGAGATGAGGTTTCACCATGTTGGCCAGGATGGTCTCGATCTCCTAACCTCGTGATCCACCCGCTTCGGCCTCCCAAAGTGCTGGGATTACAGGCGTGAGCCACCACGCCCAGCCTGAAAAAATCCTTTTACAGCATCTGTGTAGCATTAAAATTTCAAAACAAAGGCCATTCATGTCAAATTCACAAGTATCTCTTGCCTCGAAAACTTCCATTTAACCTCTTCTGGAACTGACATAAAGCATTTTAACACAAAATCAGCCAGATGCAGTAGCTCATACTTGTAATCCCAGCACTTTGAGAGGCCAAGGCAGGCAGATCACCTAAGGTCAGGAGATCAGGACCAGCCTGGCCAACATGGTGAAACCCCATCTCTACTAAAAATACAAAAATCAGCCGGGTGTGGTGGCACACACCTGTAATCCCAGCTACTTGGGAGGCTGAGGCACAAGAATTGCTTGAACCCCGGAGAAGGGGGTTGCAGTGAGCTGAGACTGCGCTACTGCACTCCAGCCTGAGCTATAGAGACTCTGTCTCAAAAAAAGGGGGCGGGGGGCTTAACCCAAAATCAGAGTTAACTTCTATTCAAGAGCACATTCATTTACTCATTTTATAATATTTACATCAAATGCTGAATATATTCTTGGCACTTGGTATTGAAATAAAAAACAGATAAAACCTGACCTCAAGGAGCTCACAATCTAATAGTAAAGACAAGCCATTAAGCAGCCCAGGGGTAATCCAGGGTAGAAAAGGGGGATCCATCTCTCTGTGAATTTCCTAATGTTTTCTAAATTTCTGACTATATCTAATTTTTATATAGTTTCCTTTAAGTGTTAAAATTCTCACCTTATTTCCAACACCTGCTAACCTCCATTTTAAGAAACAAAGTTTGCTAGAGTCAAGACTTTCCTGAAGAATAACTTGGGAAAGCAAGTATATATTATTATGCAAAGAATACTTAATCCTGGTTTAAATAAGAGTCTGATTTCACCTTTGATAAAGAAGGGGAGAAGAACAAAATCTAGGTTTCCTGACAGAAAATAATCATGCATTCCTATACCTGTAGCTAAATATCCCAGTGCTTTAACTAAACCCATCTACAAATCATTAGAGTAATCATTTAATTTGGGGCCCACTATTCAATTATTTTTCTGATCCATGCATTTATTGTATATAAATTTAAAATAAAACAATATAAGAAACTTTTCCATGTACTGATACATGGAAAGTTTCTCAAGATACATTAAGTGGAAAAAGCAAAGGGGAGGCAAGTGTACATAACATGCCACCTTTTATGGTATAAAGGGGAATGATTAAAGATCTGTGGTTAACTGCTACTGAACACACAAAGAACTCTGGAAAGATAGGTTAGGCATCAGTAGCAGTGATTGGGCTGGGGGGTGGTAAGCTGCTGGCAGCTGTGGGAACAGAGAACAGGGAAGTGAGGGAAATTTCTAACTTTTATACTTTATACCTTTAAAAATATCTTTTATACCTTTTGGTGTTCAAACCATATAAATATTATTTCTTATTCCAAAAATAATTAAATAAAAAGAAGATAACATTGAAACAGAACTAAAAAGGTTTTGTTTTTTTTTTTGTTTTTTTTTTTTTTGGAGATGGAGTCTCACTCTGTTGCCCAGGCTGCAGTGCAGTGGTGTGATCTCGGCTCACTGTAACCTCCGCCTCCTGGGTTCAACTGATTTTCCCGCCTCAGCCTCCCGAGTAGCTGGCATTACAGGCGTGTGCCACCATGACCGGCTAATTTTTATATTTTTAGTAGAGATGGGATTTCGCCATTTTGGCCAGGCTGGTCTCGAACTCCTGACCTCAGGTGATCCACCCACCTCGACCTCCCAGAGTGCTAGGATTATAGGCATAAGCAACAGCACCCAGCCTAAAGGTTTTAAAGTGAGATATGAAATGGTTTCAATTATTCCCTATGACAGGCTATTTACTAAGTGTTTTAAAAAACTTTTATTTGTATATATTTAGGGGGTACAAGTGCAGATTTCGTACATGCATATATTGCATGGTGGTAAAGTGGGATTTTAGTGTACCCATCACCCAAATACTGAACAAAGTACTCAATAGGTAATTTTTCAACCCTCACCCCCCTGCCACCCTCTCACCTTTTGGAGTCTCCAATGTCTATTATTCTACTCTATTCTATGTGTAACCATTTAAGTTCCCACCTGTAAGTGAGAACATGTAGTATTTGACTTTCTGAGTTATTTCAGTTAGGATAATGGCCTCCAGTCCCATCCATGTTGCTGCAAAAGACATGATTTTTTTTCTTTTTTGTGGCTGAATAGTATTATTCCACAGTGTGTATGTATACACACAAACACACACACACACCAAATTTTCTTCATCACTTAGGTTGATTCCATATCTTTAATCTTGTGAACAGTGCTACAATCAACATACAAATGTAGGTATCTTTTTGACATAATAATTTATTTCCTTTTCGATATATACTCAGTAACCACTACTCAATTTTGAGGAAGCACAAAGAAACAAATCACTCCAGATAAAAATAAAGCTTATTTCCTTAATCAATAAAAATGAAATCAGACAAATTCTACAATGCAAGCACTAGCTAGACAGAGTTTTGAAAAATGCTAATTAAAATCTGAAATAATACAGTAATCCCACTTTGTCCATGGTTGTTTTGCTTTCCATGAATTCAGTTACCTGTGGTCAACTGCAGTCCAAAAATATTAAACGGAAAATTCCAGAAATAAACAACTGGTAAGTTTTAAACTGCACGATTCTGAGTAGTGTGACAAAATCTTGCACTCTCCTGCTCTGTCCAGCCGTGGACATGAGACATCCCTTTGTCCAGCATATACATGCTATATACGCTGCCTGCCCATTAGTCATGGACACTGTCTGCTCCTGACAACCAGAAACAGACATCATCAGGACGTGATGATTCAGGACCACCCAAGCAGATGATCCTCCTTCTGATGTAACACCAGAAGGTCAATAGTAGCTTCATGCTACATTACAATGCCTAACATAATTCACCTACCTTCATCTCATCACATAAGCATTTTATCATCTAACATCATCATCATAAGGGTGAGTACAGTACAATAAGATATTTTGAAACCAAATTCACATAAATTTTATTACAGTATATTGTTATAATTGTTCTATTTTATTATAGTTATTGTCAGTCTCTCACTGTGCACAATTTATAAGTTAAACTTTATCATAAATATGAGTGTACAGGAAAAAAACATAAGTGTATATAGGATTCAGTACTATCCACAGTTTCAGGCATCCATTGGGGTCTTGGAACTTATCCCGTGTGAATAAGGGGAGACTATGGTAGTATTAAATTTATTACACAAACGATGAAATCATCATGCCCGGGGCAAAAGATACACAAATGTATAGCACCACCTTTGAAAACAGAGTGTTTACTTTATCATTAGAATGTAATAAACTTGTTCTACATAATAGACACCTAAGGGAGGAGGTATAAACATATTTTATTAACGCGCATAGTAACTTCCATATCTTTTTTTTTTTTACTTTACAATCTGAAATACATGTGCAGAACATGCAGGTTTGTTACACAGGTATAGATGTGCCATGGTGGTTTGCTGCACCTATCAACCCATCATCTAAGTTTTAAGCCCCACATGCATTATATTTGTCCTAATGCACTCCCTCCCCTTACCCCCCAACCCGACAGGCCCCAATGTGTGACGTTCCCCTCCCTGTGCCCATGTGTTCTCACTGTTCGACTCCCACTTATGAGTGAGAACATGCACTGTTTGGTTTTCTGTTCCTGTGTTACTCTGCTGACAATGATGGCTTCCAGCTTCATCCATGTACCTGCAAAAGACATGAACTCAATCTTTTTTATGGCTGCATAGTATTCCATGGTGTTTATGTGCCCCATTTTCCTTATCCAGTCTGTCATTGATGGGCATTTGAGTTGGTTCCAAGTCTTTGCTATTGTAAATAGTGCTGCAATAAACATACAGGTACATGTGTCTTTATAGTAGAATGATTTATAATCCTTTGGGTATATACCCAGTAATGGGATTGCTGGGTCAAATTGTATTTCTGGTTTCTAGATCCTTGAGGAATAGCCACACTGTCTTCCACAATGGTTGAACTAATTTACCCTTCCACCAAAAGTGTAAAAGTGTTCCTATCTCTCCACATCCTCTCCAGCATCTGTTGTTTCCTGCCTTTTTAATAATCACCATTCTAACTGGCGTGAGATGGTATCTCATTGTGGTTTTAATTTACATTTCTCTAATGACCAGTGATGATGAGCTTTTTTTCACGTTTGTTGGCCACATAAATGTCTTCTTTTGAGAAATGTCTGTTCATATCCTTTACCCACTTTTTGATGGGTTTTTTTTTCTTGTAACTTAAGTTCCTTGTAGATTTGGAATATTAGCCCTTTGTCAGATGCATAGATTGCAAAAATTTTCTCACATTCTGTAGGTTGCCTGTTCACTCCAATGATTGTTTTTTTGCTGTGTGGAAGCTCTTTAGTTTAATTAGATCTCATTTGTCAATTTTGGCTTTTGTTGCCATTGCTTTTGGTGTTTTAGTCATGGAAGTCTTTGCCCATGCCTAGGTCCTGAACGGTATTGCCTAGGTTTTCTTCTAGGGTTTTTATGGTTTTAGGTTTTACATTTAAGTCTTTAATCGATCTTGAGTTAATTTTTGTATAAGCTGTAAGGAAGGGGTCCAGTTTCTGTTTTCTGCATATGGCTAGCCAGTTTTCCCAGCACCATTTATAAAACAGGGAATCCTTTCCCCATTGCTTGTCTTTGTCAGATTTGTTGAAGATCAGATGGTTGTAGATGTGTGGTGTTATTTCTGAGGCCTCGGTTCTGTTCCATTGTTCTATATATCTGTTTTGGTACCAGTACCATGCTGTTTTGGTTACTGGAGCCTTGTAGTATAGTTTGAGGTCAGGTAGCATGATGCCTCCAGCTTTGTTCTTTTTGCTTAGGATTGTTTTGGCTCTACAGGCTCTTTTTTGGTTCCATATGAAATTTAAAGTAGTTTTTCCTAGTTCTGTGAAGAAAGTCAATGGTAGCTTGATAGGAATAGCACTGACTCTGTAAATTACTTTGGGCAGTATGGTCATTTTCACGATATTGATTCTTCCCATCCATGAGCATGGAATGTTTTTCCATTTGTTTGCGTCCTTATTTCCTCAAGCAGTGGTTTGTAGTTCTCCTTGAAGAGGCCCTTCACACCCCTTGTAAGTTGTATTCCTAGGTATTTTATTCTCTTTGTAGTAATTGTGAAAGGGAGTTCCTTCACAATTTGGCTGTTTGTCTATTATTGGTACATAGGAATGCTTATGATTTTTGCATACTGATTTTGTATCCTGAGACTTTGCTGAAGTTGCTTATCAGCTCAAGGAGTTTTTGGGTTGAGATGATGGGGTTTTCTAAATATACAATCATGTCATCTGCAAACAGAGAAAATTTGACTTCCTGTCTTGCTATGTGAATAACCTTTATTTCTTTCTCTTGCCTAGCCAGAACTTCCAACACTATGTTGAATAGGAGTGGTGAGAGAGGGCATCCTTGTCTTGTGCTGGTTTTCAAAAGGAATGCTTCCAACTTTTGCCCATTCAGTATGATACTGGCTATGGGTTTGTCATAAATAGCTCTTATTATTTTGAAATATGTTCCATCAATACGTAATTTATTGAGAGCTTCTAGCATGAAGGGGTGTTGCATTTTATCGAAGGCCTTTTCGGCATCCATTGAGATAATCATGTGGTTCTTGTCACTGGTTCCGTTTATGTGATTGATTATTTTTATTGATTTGCGTATGTTGAAGCAGCCTTGCATCGCAGAGATGAAGCAGACTTGATAATGGTGGATAAGCTTTTTGATGTGCTGCTGGATTCTGTTTGCCAGTATTTTATTGAGGATTTTCACATCGATGGTCATCAGTGATATTGGCCTGAAATTTCCTTTTTTGGTTGTGTCTCTGACAGGTTTTGGTATCAGGATGATGCTTGCCTCATAAAATAAGTTAGGAAGGAATCCTTCTTTTTCTATTGTTTGGAATAGTTTCAGAGGGAATGGTACCAGCTCCTCTTTGTACCTCTGGTATCATTCGGCTGTGAATCCATCTGCTCCTGGGCTTTTTTTGGTTAGTAGGCTATTAATTACTGCCTCAATTTCAGAACTTGTTACTGGTCTATTCAGGGAGTCAACTTCTTCCTGGTTTAGTCTTGGGAGGGTATATGTTTCCAGGAATTTATCCATTTCTTCCAGATTTTCTAGTTTATCTGCGTAGAGGTGTTTATAATATTATCTGATGGTAGTCTGTATTTCTGTGGGATCAGTGGTGATATCCCCTTTATCATTCTTTATTGTATCTATTTAATTCTTCTCTCTTTTCTTCTTTATTAGTCTGGCTCATGGTCTATTTTGTTAATCTTTTCAAAAAACCAGCTCCTTGATTCATTGATTTTTGGAGAGGTTTTCATGTCTCTATCTCCTTCAGTTCTGCTCTGAACTTAGTTATTTCTTGTCTTCTGCTGGCTTTTGAATTTGTTTGCTCTTTTTCTCTAGTTCTTTTAATTATGATATCAAGGTGTTCATTTTAGATCTTTCCTGCTTTCTGATGGGGGCATTTAGTGATATAAATTCCCCTCTAAACACTGCTTTATCTGTGTCCCAGAGATTTCTGGTACGTTGTCTCTTTGTTCTCATTGGTTCCAAAGAACTTCTTTATTTCTGCCTTAATTTCGTTATTTACCAGCAGTCATTCAGGAGCAGGTTGTTCAGTTTCCATGTAGTTGTGGGGTTTTGAGTGAGTAAGTGTGATGTGGTGCTGAGAAGAACGTATATTCTGTTGATCTGTGGTGGAGAGTTCTGTAGATTACTATTAGGTCCGCTTGGTCCAGAGCTGAGTTCACGTCCTGAATATTTTTGTTAATTTTCTGTCTCAGTGATCTGTCTAATATTGACAGTGTGGTGTTAAAGTCTCCCACTATTATTGTGTGGGAATCTAAGTCTCTTTGTAGGTCTCTAAGAACTTGCTTTATGAATCTGGGTGCTCCTGTATTGGAAGCATATATATTTAAAATAGCTCTTCTTGTTGCATTGATCCCTTAACCATTATGTAATGCCCTTCTTTGTCCTTTTTTGATCTTTGTTGGTTTAAAGTCTGTTTTATCAGAGACTAGGATTACAACGCCCCTTTTTTTTCTTTTTGTTCTTTCCATTTGCTTGGTTAATATTCCTCCAACCCTTTATTTTGAGCCTATGTGTGTCTTTGCACATCAGATGGGTCTTCTGAATACAGCACACCAATGGGTCTTGACTCTTTATCCAATTTGCCAGTCTGTGCCTTTTAATTGGGGCATTTAGCCCTTTTACATTTAAGGTTCATATTATTATGTGTGAATTTGATCCTGTCATTATGATGCTAGCTGGTTATTCTGCCCATTAGTTGATGCAGTTTCTTTATAGTGTCAATGGTCTTTACAATTTGGAATGTTTTTGCAGTGGCTGGTACCAGTTTTTCCTTTCTGTATTTAGTGCTTCCTTCAGGAGCTCTTATAAGGCAGGTCTAGTGGTGACAAAATCTCTTAGCATTTGATTGTCTGTAAAGGATTTTATTCCTCCTTCGCTTATGAAGCTTAGTTTGGCTGGATGTGAAATTCTGGGTTGAAAAGTTTTTTCTTTAAGAATGTTGACTATTGGCCCCCACTCTCTCCTGGCTTGTAGGGTTTCTGCCCAGATATCCGCTGTTAGTCTGATGCACTTCCCTTTGTGGGTAACCCGACCTTTCTCTCTGGCTGCCCTTAACATTTTTTCCTTCATTTCAACCTTGGAGAATCTGATGATTATGTGTCTTGGGGTTGATCTTCTCAAGGAGTATCTTTGTGGTGTTCTCTGTATTTCCTGATTTGAACGTTGGCCTGTCTTGGTAGGCTGTGGAAGTTCTCCTGGATAATATCCTGAAGTGTGTTTTCCAACTTGGTTCCATTCTCCCCATCACTTTCAGGGACCCCAATCAATCATAGGTTTGGTCTTTTCACATAGTCCCATATTTTTTTAGAGGCTTTGTTTGTTCCTTTTCAACCTTTTTTCTCTAATCTTGTCTTCATGCCTTATTTCAGTAAGTTCATCTTCAATATCTGATATCCTTTTTTCCGCTTCAGCGATTTGACTATTGATACATGTGTGTGCTTCACGAAGTTCTTGTGCTGTGTTTTTCAGCTCCATCAGGTCATTTATGTCCTCTAAACTGGTTATTCTAGTTAGCAGTTCTTGTAACCTTTTATCAAGGTCCTTGGCTTCCTTCCATTGGATTAGAACATGCTCCTTTAGCTCAGAGGAGTTTGTTATTACCCACCTTCTGAAGCCTAGTTCTGTCAATTCGTCAAACTCATTCTCCGTCCAGTTTTGCGGCCTTGCTAGAGAGGAGCTGCATTCATTTGAAGGAGAAGAGGCATTCGGGTTTTTGGAATTTCCAGCATTTTTGCACTGGTTTTTCCTCATCTTCGTGGATTTATCTACCTTTGATCTTTGAGGCTGATGACCTTTTGATGGGGTTTTTGTGTGGGGGTCCTTTTTGTTGATGTTGATATTATTGCTTTCTATTTGTTAGTTTTTCATCTAACAGGCCCCTCTTATGCAGGTCTGCTGCAATTTGCTAAAGGTCCACTCCTGACCCTGTTTGCCTGGGTATCACCAGCGGAGGCTGCAGAACAGCAAATATTGCTGCCTGCTCCTTCCTCTGGGAGCTTCGTCCCAGAAGGGCGCCAGCCTGACGCCCACGGGAGCTCTCCTGTGTGACGTGTCTGTCAACCCCTGCTGGGAGGTCTCTCCCAGTCAGGAGGCACTGGGGTCAGGGACCTGCTTGAGGAGGCAGTCTGTCCCCTAGCAGAGCTCAAGCGCTGTGCTAGGAGAATCCTCCTTGTCAGGATCCACTGCTTTCTTCAGACCTAGCAGGCAGGAACATTTAAGTCCGCTGAAGCTGCGCCCACAGCTGCACCTTCCCCCAGGTTATCTGTCCCAGGAAGATGCGAGTTTTATCTATAAGCCCCTGACTGGGGCTGCTGCCTTTCTTTCAGAGATGCCCTGCCCAGAGAGGAAGAATCTAGAGACGCAGTCTGGCCATAGCCACTTTGCCACGCTGTGGTGAGTTCTGCCCAGTCTGAACTTCCCAGCCTCCTTAGTGCTGTCAGGTGAAAACTGCCTACTCAAGCCTCAGTGATGGCAGACGCCCCTCCCCTCACCAAGCTCAATCTTCACAGGTCAGCTTCAGACTGCTGCGTTGGCAATGAGAATTTCAAGCCAGTGGTTCTTAGCTTGCTGGGTTCTGTGGGAGTGGGACCCGCTAAGCAAGACCACCTAGCTCCCTGGCTTCAGCCCCTTTTCCAGGGGAGTGAATGGGTCTATCTCACTGGGGTTCCAGGCACCACTGGGGTATGAAGAGGGGGAAAAAAAAAATTCCTGCAGCTAGCTCAGTGTCTGCCCAAACAGATGCCCAGTTTTGTGCTTGAAACCCAGGGCTGGTGGAGTTGGCACACTAGGGAATCTCCGGGTCTGCGGACTGCAAAAATCATGGGAAAAGTGTAGTATCTGTGCCGGATAGCATAGACTCACGGGTTCCTTTGGCTTGGGGAAGGGAGATCTCTGGCTCCTTGCACTTCCGGGAAAGGCGACACCCCACCCTGCTTCTGCTCCCCTCCATGGGCTGCACCCACTGCCTAACCAGTCCCAATGAGATGACCTGGGTACCTCAGTTGGAAATGAAGAAATCCCCCGCCTTCTACATTTTGGTCTCACTGGGAGCTGCAGACCAGAGCTGTTCCTATTCAGCCATCTTTTTTTTTTTTTTTTTTTTTTTAAGATGGAGTCTCAATCTGTCACTCAGGCTGGAGTGCAGTGGCACAAAATCGGCTCACTGCAACCACTGCCTCCTGGGTTCAAGCAATTCTCCTGCCTCAGACTCCCAAGTAGCTGGGATTACAGGCACACACCACCACGCCTGGCTAATTTTTGTATTTTTAGTAGAGACGAGGTTTCACCATGTTGGCCAGGCTGGTCTCGAACTCCTGGCATCAAGTGATCCATCCGCTTCAACTTCCCAAAGTGCTGGGACTACAGGCGTGAACCACCGCACCCGACCTATATCTTTTGATATATACATCATATCATGAAATTTATGCTCTTTTCATGAAATCCATACCCTAATAAATTCAGCATCTGTTAAATGCATCCACTCTGAAAAATAGATGTCTACACTAGACATCTCATGAAATCTTCATCTTGGTATTGTCTCCACTGCACACATGAAGAAACAACTCAGATGCTGGGTAAATTTCCCAAGGTTACATAGCAAGAGAAGTGGATGTGAACCCAAATCTGACACCACATTATGCAATTCCAAATTAAATCAAGTTGAGACTAGAGCTTAAACTGTCTGAATTTTATTCCAAAGGATTGGAGATGAATCCATTTCTCCACCATTTCCTTTCTCCGAAACTAAAAAATATCAGATGCAAATGGAACTCTTACTGAAATTAAATGGCAATCTCTAAATGATGAATAATCTCTAAATAGATAATAAATAAAATAATCTCTAAATCAAAAAATATTATTTGAAAAACTCCTCTAACGCTGGAAAAACAATGGGTAAGCAATAACATAGTTTGGTTGGTTCTATTTGTAACTTAAGAAAAGCCTGAAATTGAATAGAAGGAAAGTATTATCTTTTTTTTTTTTTTTTTTTTGGAGACAAAGTCTCACTCTGTCACCCAGGCTGGAGTGCAGTGGCACGATCTCAGCTCACTGCAACCTCCACCCTCTGGGTTCAAGCCATTCTCCTCCCTCAGCCTCCCGAGTAGCTGGGATTACAGGCCCCTGCCACCGCGCTCAGCTAATTTTTGTATTTTTAGTAGAGATGGGGTTTCTCCACATTGGCCAGGCTGGTCTTGAACTCCTGACCTCGTGATTCACCCGCCTCGGCCTCCCAATTAACTTATCTTTAAAAATGGGAACAGTGACACCTCATTCAATCTCTTCTTTCCTATAATAATATTCCAACTATGAAAATTTTAGGTTAAGAACTCTTCCCTCCTCCTTGCATTCCCCTTCCCTGGTAATAGTAAATCCACTACAGAAAATGAAATATTAAAAGTGTGAAGTACAGGCTGGGCACGGTGGCTCACGCCTGTAATCCCAGCACTTTGGGAGACCGAGGCGAGTGGATCACTTGAGGTCAGGAGTTCAAGACCAGCCTGGCCAACATGGTGAACCTCTGTCTCCACTAAAAATACTAAAAATTAGGCAGGTGTGGTGGCGGGCGCCTGTAATCCCAGCTACTCTGGAAGCTGAGGCAAGAGAATCGCTTGAACTCAGGACACGGAGTTTGCAGTGGGCCAAGATGACGCCATTGCACTCTAGCCTGGGCAACGAGAGTGAGACTCCATCTCAAGAAAAAAAAAAAGTGTGAAGTACAAAATAGAAGTTACCTACAATCTGACCATCCAGAGATAAGCATGCAAGGAAATGCTCGCCGGGAGCGGGGGCTCACACCTGTAATCCCAGCACTTTGGGAGGCCGAGGCGGGTGGATCACTTGAGGTCAGGAGTTCAAGACCAGCCTAGCCAACATGGTGAAACCCTGTCTTTACTAAAAATACAAAAAAATTAGCCGGGTGTGGTGGCATGCTCCTGTAATCCCAGCTACCAGGGAGGCTGAGGCAGGAGAATCGCTTGAACCCGGAAGGTGGAGGTTGCAGTGAGCCGAGATCACGCCACTGCACTTCAGCCTGGGTGACAGAGTGAGATTCCATCTCAAAAAAAAAAAAAAAAGCTAACATAGACCTGATTTTAACAAAACGAAATGGTTACTGCTTTATAACCTTTTCTTTCCATTAAGATACTGTGAATATTTTTCTGCATCATTAAATATTCTTCTAAAACATCATTTTTAGTGGCAGCACAGTATTCCATGACGTAAAGCTGCCATTTCTTTTTCAAGCTAATGGAACTTAAAGATGGGACATTCTTTGGTTGCGTAACTGCAGCTGCCTACTAATAAGATATATAACATGGCTGTTAAATTTTAAATTTATTTATTCAGATCATAAGCACTACAATAAAAAATGGGCAATGTGAGTAGACTATTACAAAAGATTCACTGAGAAAAATAAGCTGACATTTTGCATTCACTTAAATAATTACCAATGCTTCCTTATGCTTTTGACTTTAAGTATTAAATTACAGTTATCTACACAAAAACATTGACCAGGATGAAGAACTGCAGAACAAGAACATTCTCAAACTGCCAGTGGAAGTATAAATCAGAAGAACCATTAGGGAGAAAGAAACTTTAGCATATGTGCAAAGGAGACATGTTTAAGAATGCTCATGAGACCAGTCTTCAGTAGCACCAAATTCAAAAAAAAAAAAAACAACAACTATCCACCAGTAGCAAACTATTATCTATATAACTTAATACTAAACAGGAGTGAAGGCTGGGAGCAGTGACTCACACCTGTAATCCCAGCACTTTGGGAGGCCGAGGCAGGTGGACCACTTGAGGTCAGGAGTTCGAGACCAGCCTGGCCAACACAGAGAAACCCCGTCTCTACTAAAAATACAAAAATTAGCCGAGTGTGGTGGTGCACAGCTGTAATCGCAGCTGCTTGGGAGGCCAAGGCGAAAGAATTGCTTGGACCTGGGAGGCAGTGGCTGTAGTGAGCAAAGATAGCACCACTGCACTCCAGCCTGGGTGACCCAGCGAGACTCTGTCTCAAAAAATAAAAATAAAAATAAAAATAAAATAATAATAAATAATAAATAAACAGGAATGAAAAGTGGGCAATATAGATCAGTGCTGCCCAACAGACATATAATGTAAGGCATTTCAAATATATATTTAAATTTTCTAGTAGCCATATTTTAAAAAAGGAAACCACTGGTAAAATTTTTACATTTTATTTAATCCAATACATCCAAACTATTATCAGTTCCATATGTGGTCAATATATCAGATTTTTTCAGATTTTGGAATATTTGCATTAAACCTTTGAGCATTTCCTTTGAGAGTCATGTCAGTGATCAAAAAATTTTGGGTTTTGGAGCATTTTCTATTTCAGATTCTTAGGGATACTAAACTTTTAGTGAGATATTTTACATGTTTTTAATACTAAATATTTGAATTCCATGTACAAATATATTTCTAGCACATCTCAATGTGGACGAGCTACATTTCCAGTACTCAATAGCCACAGATAGTTAGTGGCTATTGTACTGGACAGTGCAGATCTAGAGTTACATCAAAATCCTAAAAACAACATTGAGCAAACAAACAAACAAAAAAAGGCAAGTTGCAAAATAATATGTACTGTATGGTGCCACTTACATAAACTTATAAAACTGAAAAAATTCTAAATAAGGTTTATGTATATGGAAACATATTTATGTAGAAAACATTAAAATAACCCATGAGGCTTCAACTCTATCTGTAATGTTTTAATTCTTTAAAAGAAATCTAAAGCAAATATGACATGATTTTAAAATATTTCCCATTTAAATAATAAAAAAATAGAATATGCTTGCTTCTGTTTATATTCAATTACTTACTTCTGAAAATATGCTACAGAAATATTTAGTGTGTAGATTTCATATTTTACTTTGTACTACATAGGTCCATAGCATCTTTCTGTTGTTCATGTATTAAGTTTGATAACAGAAGTTCAAGGAAAAGTTCAAAAAATTAAGTAAGGATAAAAACTGATGAATTTTGTCTTGTTTATTCAACAAGCATTTACTATATGATTATTGTGTGTATTCAGGGAGTTCATAATGTGGTGAACAGCTTTTTGTTACAAGCAGTCATATGGAGATGAAAGTATATTTTAGCACTACATAGAACACCAAGATCAAAGTAAAAGAGCAAAACACTTAAACAGTGAGTTTTGGCCCTGAGAGTAATTGTTAAATGGAAAATTTTTAAAGGCATTCTTCTTTTTATGTATATATTTAAAGGGTATGGCCAGGCGCAGTGGCTCATATCTGTAATCCTAGCACTTTGGGAGGCAGAGGCGGGCAGATTGCTTGAGCTCAGGAGTTCAATACCAGCCTGGGCAACATGGCAAAACCCATCTCTACAAAAACTATAAAAATTAGCCAGGCATGGTAGCATACACCTGTAGTCCCAGCTACTTGGGGGGCTGAGGTGGGATGATCGCTTGAGCCTGGGCGGTCAAGCAGGCAGTGAACTGTGATCGTGCCACTGCACTCCAGCTGGGGCAACAGCGAGAGACCCTGTCTCAATCAATCAATCAAGAAAGTGTACAACATGAATGTTTTGATATACATATACATAGTGAAATGATTACTATGGTCAAGCAAAATGTCCCATCTCCACATATAGTTATCTTTTTCTGTGTGTGCTGAAAACACCTGAAATCTACTCTTTTAACAAATTTCCAGTATATGATACAGTATTATTAACTATAGTGTTCATGCTGTACATTAGATCTCTAGACCTAGTCATCCTAAGTGATTCCAACTTGGTAACCTTTAACCAATATCTCCCCATTTCTCCCACCTTCCTACCCGTTTAACTACCTTTCTACTCTCTTCTTTTGCAGACTTGGCATTTTTAGATTCCACATATAGGTTGAAGTCATGAAGTATTATTTTTTCCATGTCTGGCTAACTTCACGTGGCATAATGTCCTCCAGGTTCATCTATGTTGTCACAAATGGCAAGCATATTAGTTTAGTGTACCATCTTAAGATACACAATGACTTGGCCAGGCACGGTGGCTCATGCCTGTAATCCCAGCATTTTGGGAGGCCGAGGCGGGCGGATCACGAGGTCAGGAGATCAAGACCATCCTGGCTAACATAATGAAACCCCATCTCTACGAAAAATACAAAAAAAATTAGCCGGGCGTGGTGGCAGGCGCCTGTAGTCGCAGCTACTCGGGAGGCTGAGGCAGGAGAATGGCATGAATCCGGGAGGTGGAGCTTGCAGTGAGCAGAGATCACACCACTGCACTCCAGCCTGGGTGACGGAGCGAGACTGTGTCTCAAAAAAAAAAAAAAAGAAAAAAAAAAGATACACACTGACTCACTAGAAGAGATTTTTTTTAAAGACTGCAATAAACACACAAGCAAAACCCTCATTCATTCTACTTGGTTTTTTTTGTTTTTTTTTTTTTTTTTTGAGGCGGAGTCTCGCTCCGTCGCCCAGGCTGGAGTGCAGTGGCGCGATCTCGGCTCACTGCAAGCTCCGCCTCCCGGGTTCACGCCATTCTTCTGCCTCAGCCTCCCGAGTAGCTGGGACTACAGGCACCTGCCAGCACGCCCGGCTAATTTTTTTTTGTATTTTTAGTAGAGACGGGGTTTCACCATGTTAGCCAGGATGGTCTCGATCTCCTGACCTCGTGATCCGCCCACCTCGGCCTCCCAAAGTGCTGGGATTACAGGCGTGAGCCACCGCGCCCGGCCCTCATTCTACTTAGTTTTAGCTAAATACTGTATACATTACTTGTACATAGCTCTAAATATTCTAATAAAGGTTCGTAGAACATGAAAGAAAAGTTCAAAATGGGAAGCACTGGAACCATAGAGACTATGAGTTGTCATAATGTGGAACTTCAGATATAACAGTCTTTCAAAACAAGAAAAACAATTAGTTGAAAATATGACTTTAAAAACTGAACCTCAACTATACTAATATCTGTAATTTACTTTGAAATGAATAAGAAAATAAAATGAAATGTTACATCAATGGAGAGTTGGACAGATGGATCAATATGTGATAAAACAAGAAGAGTAAAAAAAAAAAAGAAGAGTAAAATGTTAAAGGTAGAATCTAGATGCTAATAATATTGGTGTTCAGTGTAAAATTTTTAAAGCTTTGCTGTAAGTTTTAAATTTTCATAATGTGTTAAAAATTAAACTTTAATGTGAGGATAATAGCTTTTAACTACAATTATGATGTGTACTGGCACCAGAAGAAAAAAAATCAACTTATCTTTTTGCAGATAGTTCATTTTAGGTAAATACCCCATAGTATAGTTTGTTCAAAAAACACTTCAATACAATATGACTATGTTTGGAAATTTAGTCTAGAATAATTCACTGAAGGGTAAGTGTTAACCAAATTCAACTAACTGCAAGATGATAATTGTTGAAGCTGGGTGACAGGTACTTACAGGGTTTTGTTATTTTATATATATATATATATATATATATATATATATATATACATATATATATATACATATATATATACACACATACATACATATAGTTGTCTTTTGTTTTTTGTTTTTTTTGGGATGGAGTCTCGCTCTTGTTGCCCAGGCTGGACTGCAATGACACAATCTTGGCTCACTGAAACCTCCACCTCCCAGGTTCAAGAGAGTCTCCTAACTCAGCCTCCCAAGTAGCTGGGATTACAGGTGCTTGCCACCATGCCCAGCTAATTTTTGTGTTTTTAGTAGAAACAAGAGTTCACCATGTTGGCCAGGCTGGTCTTGAACTCCTGACCTCAGGTGATCCGCCCACCTTGGCCTCCCAAAGTGCTGGATTACAGGCGTGAGCCACCAGGCCCAACCCATTATACTATTTTCTTTTTTCTTTTTTTTAAAAAAAAAAAAAAAAAAAAGACGAGTCTTGCTCTGTCACCCAGGCTGGAGTGCAGTGGCGTGATCTCGGCTCACTGCAACCTCCGCCTCCCTGGTTCAAGAAATTCTCCTGCCTCGGCCTCCCGAGTAGCTAGGATTACAGGCGCCCACCACCACGCCTGGCTAATTTTTGTATTTTTAGTAGAGACGGGGTTTTATCATGTTGGCCAGGCTGGTCTCGAACTCCTGACCTCGTGATCCACCCGCCTCAGCCTCCCAAAGTGCTGGGATTACAGGCGTGAGCCACCACTCCCGGCCCCGTTATACTATTTTCTTATTTCTGAATATGCTTGCAATTTTACAGAATAAAAAAGTCAAATAGCCTGGGTGCAGTGGTGCACACCTGTAATCCCAGCACTTTGGGAGGCTGAGGCAAGCGGATCACTTGAGCTTAGGGGTTTAAGACCAGCCTGGGCAACAAGGTGAAACCCCGTCTCAACAAAAAATACAAAAATGAGCCAGGTGTGGTGGCAAAGGCCTGTAGTCCCAGCTACTGAGGAGGCTAAGGTGGGAGAATCACTTGTGCCCAGGAGGTCTAGGCTGCAGTAATCCAAGATCATGCCACTGTACTCTAGCCTGGGAGAGAGAGTGAGACCCTGTCTCAAAAAAAAAGAGTTAAATATATAGAGAATGTTTTAATACCTAGCTCAGTAGACTATAGCCTAGAACAGATTAAATAAGCTATTTCAATTTTTTATATTAAAGGTATAACTAATCCTGGCTCAACTTTAAATCATCTTGTAGAAACATACTGATCCTTGTTTTTATGAACAGTTACTTCTAAGTCTGCCGGATACCTCTGCCTTCCTTGATCTACTATCGTATTGTACACTTAGGGTATTAAGAGACATGTCATGAACTTAGGATATTAAGAGAAGTGTCATGAGTTCCCTAAGTCTGAGCCAAGCTTCTGGACTCTGCTCACTCTGATCAAAGAATTTAAGAGAATGTTACCTATTCTACAGTCAACTTCTAACTTACTCCACATTTTTCACAACAAAAACCCACAAGTAATGAAGAAATGGTGATCCAGATTCCAATACATATAGAAGGCATGTGATGCAAAAATCAAATAAGATGTATTTTTCATGTAGAAGGAGTAGAGACAGAAATTACTCAAATTTTACAGAAGACTGGAATTGTTTTACTCCTCACTTTTTTCCTCCCACCACAGACTTCCTCCTAGTACAGTAAGCAGAAGGACTGTTCTTTCTAGTAGTTAACCTACTCTGACCTCTAACAAGTATACTACTAAGCTAGTTATTGAACTTAAAACAGTCAAAACTACAGACTACACAAATTCAATGTAGAAACTGCATTTCACAATAAAGAACAGATACAAGCTACTTTGAGATTAGGAAAATAAACTTTTCCAATCAAAAACAACTGTGTTGGCAGGGCGTGGTGGCTCATGCCTGTAATCCTCACAGGCCGAGGCAGGTGGATCACATGAGGTCAAGAGTTCAAGACCAGCCTCGCCGACATGGTGAAACCCTACCTCTACAAAAATTAGTCAGGTGTGGTGGTGGGTGCCTGTAATCCCAGCTACTCGGGAGGCTGAGGCATGAGAATTGCTTTAACCCAGGAGGTGGAGGTTGCAGCGAGCCGAGATCACACCATTGCACTCCAGCCTGGGCAACAGAGCAAAAACTCCATCTCAAAAACAAACAAAACAAACAACAAACAAACAAAAAAAACTATGTCAATGACAAATTGCATACTCTTAGAAAACCCCCTTAGCCTCTGGGCTATATCATAATGATTTTAAATAGCAAGGAAACAGCTCTGAAGCACGGGAACAATAATAACAAGTAATCAAGAAGATTCTAAATAATCTATTGTCACAGCAATAGAAGTGTAGCTAATTTACTTTCTTCAGATTGTGGCATTGACAGAAAAACATAAAAATCACTTTAAGATACAACAGGTGTCCTTTACTGTATTTTCTCGAACAAGAGTTTTAACATACCTTAGAGAAAAATATTCCACTTTCTTACAGAAGTGTTATAAAATACACAGAAAACAACCTAATGGACTAGTTAAAAACACAGTACTGCACCAAGAACCTTGAACTGGGAGTCAGATAACCTTGGTTCTAGTCCTAATTACTAATTAGATCTATGCTGTTAAGCAAACTGCAACCTCAGGAGAGCTCAATTTTCTCATTTGTAAAATGAGAGAATTTTACTAGATTAATTAAAATGCTTTCCATCTATAAAATTTGCTTCTGGAAAAGACCATCTATCCAACATAATAGATTTTTTTTTTTCTTTTTGAGACAGAGTCTCGCTCTGTCACCCAGGCTGGAGTGCAATGGCACAATCTCAGCTCACTGCAACCTCCGCCTCCCGGGTTCAAGCAATTCTCTCACCTCAGCCTCCCGAGTAGCTGGAATTATAGGCACCCGCCAACATGCTCGGCAAATTTTTGTATTTTTGTAGAGACAGGGTTTCACCACGTTGGCCAGGCTGGTCTTGAACTCCTGACCTCAGGTGATCCACCCGCCTCAGCCTCCCAAAGTGCTGGGATTACAGGCATGAGCCCCAGTGCCCAGCCCCAACATAATAGATTTAAGAGTAGCTGCAAATCCACTCCTGGAAATAACCTTTTCCTCTGCAATATATTGATGCCCACATCCCTCAGCTGTTTTATTCACACTATCTTCGGACCAAAGGAGAAGTCTGGATCACTTAAGGACTGCCAACCCCAAACTGTATTTCTGAAATGTTATTGCCTTCCTCTTCTTATCTAGGTTACCTGATACGATTGTTATATAACTCAACAGGTCACTGAGATAAAATTTTAGAGCTAAAAGCAGTTTAAAATGAGAGACTGAACTAAAAAATATCACTACAGATTAAAAGGAAAACACTGAGGCTCAGGGTCACAGTTATCATAAGACCCAGAACTAAAAGTTACAGAAAGCATAATCCAGTGCTTTTTCAACACTCCATTCTATTAATAACACTATGTTCCATAACTTGAAACTATTTTGATTTAATTTCATGTTACCCAAGGTTTCAAAGTTATTTTATTTCATCAACTAAGTAAAAATCAAGTTCTTATCGCTTAATGGAAGATATGTCATAACAAATCTACTTTACCTATCACACCACTGTTAATTTATCATCCTGTTTATAGCAGAAAAGTCAACAGTCCTCATAGACATCTGGTCCCAGGGTAAGGAAAGACTTCTCCTTACCTTATGTTTCCTGCACTTTAGAAAAGCACATAAAACAATAACAAAGATTATATCATTACACAAATGAATACTGCTTTTAACAACAATTTTTATTGAAAAACTTAAGAATAAAAGGAGATGTTTTAACTGTCCAGCTTTTTTAGTACAGAAATTATCCTTTTATTTTCTATTTATTTATTCAACTGATTTTTAAAAATTGGATCACAACTTAAGCCATGCTACTCAAAACTAAGGAAATGTGAACCACACCCATGTTTCCTTTAGAAGAAGACATTAAATCCACATACAGGAAAAATTCTGTTCATAGGCAATTTTCTTACAAAATAGAGACAGAATACATAAGTGATATAAACTAAACGCATCTATGGAAACACTCCTAGCTACTTCTTAGAGGGCAAAACACTATCCATACCATTATAACAGTAACATCAAAAACCATGAAAATCTCACTTCTGAAATCAATGTCAACAGTGTCCCTTTGAGAAATCCTGCTTTAAAGTAACAAAGTTTGGAGCCTTCTTTCAAATTTAACTCATCTATGTTGTATCTATGTATCTAATGTCTGTTTGCATGGTAAACAAAAACACATTAAAGGCTCAGAGCTTGTAGCTTACCAACTTTTTCTTTCCCCACAAACCACCATCACAAGCCACAATTTTTACCCCAAAGGAAGAGAGAGGGGATCAACGGACAAAAATGGAAAAAGTAAGCGAGGCACTGTGGTGTGCACCTGCAGTCCCAGCTACTCAAGATGCTAAGGCCAGGAGTACGAGGCTGTAGTGAACTATGTTCACACCTGTGAATAGCCACTGCACCCTAGCCTGGACAACATAGTGAGACCCCATCTCAAATAAGTATTTTTTTAATTTTCTAAATGGGAAAAGCAGCAAATTATGTCATACACAAGGATTGTTTTTTCCCACAAACTGTTTTTTGTTTTTGTTTTTGTTTTTTGAGATGGAGTCTCACTCTGTAGCCCAGGCCAGGCTGGAGTGCAGTGGTGCTATCTCGGCTCACTGCAACCTCCGCCTCCCGAGTCCTGGTTCAAGCAATTCTCCTGCCTCAGCCTCCCGAGTACCTGGGATTACAAGTGCATGCCACCATGCCCAGCTAATTTTTATATTTTTAGTAGAGACAGGGTTTCACCATGTTGGCCAGGCTGGTCTTGAAATCTGACCTCATGATCCACCTGCCTGGGCCTCCCAAAGTGCTGGGATGACAGGCGTGAGCCACCGTGCCCAGCCCAAAAACTGTTCTTAAATGGATTGCAACAAACGGAAACAATCTGGGAGAGGTAGGCTTTAATACAATTTCCACAGACCTGTCCATACGTGGGTTTTTATTCTTTTTACAATATTATTTGATCCTCTCATTTGTTTCATTACATCAATTTATTTTCAAATACGAGAACTGCTATTGTTTTACACCATCCAATTCTCCATGATAATGTAACCGTTAAAAATATTTTTCAGGGCCAGGCGTGGTGGCTCACACCTGTAATCCCAACACTTTGGGAGGCTGAGGTGATCAGTGCCCTTGAGCTCAGGGGTTCGAGACCAGCCTGAGCAACATGGTGAAACTCCACCTCTACCAAAAAATACAAAAAGCAGCCGAGTGTGGTGGAACACGCTACTTAGGAGGCTGAGGTGGGAGGATCACTTGAGCCCAGGAGGTTGAGGCTGCAGTGAGCTGAGATTGTGCCAATGCACTCCAGCCTAGGCAACAGAGCAAGACTGTTTCAAAATAAAAGTGGGAAATGATAAACTTTTTTTTTTTTTTTGACATGGAGTCTCACTCTGTCACCCAGGCTGAAGTGCAGTGGCACAATCTCGGCTCACTGCAACCTCCACCTCCAGGGTTCAAGTGATTCTCCTGCCTCAGCCTCCTGAGCAGCTGGGATTACAGACGCATGCCACCATGCCTGGCTAATTTACGTATTTTTTTAGAGATGGGGTTTCACCACATTGGCCAGACTGGTCTCAAACTCCTGACCTCAAGTAATCTGCTTGCCTCAGCCTCCCAAAGTGCTGGCATTACAGGCGTGAGCCACCATGCCCGGCCAAAAATGATAAACTTTACATAGAAAAATCTACTGGAAACCACCCAAGTGATTAAAATTACCATCATCAGTAATGGGGCCAACCAATGTCATGCATCTCCTGTTACAGAGGCACTGAAAACAACATACCATCACTTTTGTTACTTCTGCCAAAAATGCATACCCTTCATCTAATCATAAGGAAGCATCACACAAACCCAAATAGAGATACATTCTAAAAAATAATTGTTCTATACTCTTCAAAAATGTCAAGATCAGGACAGACAAAGAGAGGCCACAGAACTGCTCCAAATTAAAAGGACATTATTAGGGTAACGAAAATTAGAATACAGATTTTTGCCCACTTCACTCCTGCTTTGAATACCAAGAATCTTCATCAGTATTGACAATATGTCAGAATTTTGACAAATGAGGATGAAAAAGTCTACACACAGGGTGATGTGATTTAAGGGCAACATATGACATCTAGTTTTAGTTTTATATAAATCTCCATCCCTTCCTATTTTCCTACTTTACAGGCTAGAGTTATCTTCTTGAGTTTAATATTCACCATTGACCATTTTTATCATTTCACTGTATCACTATTCTTTTAAAAAGCTGATCATATAACTCTACAGACTTTAAAAGTATTTGTTGATTTTCTATAATGAAAGGGGGAAAATGAAACATTTTAGCATAGCATAAAAAGCCTTTCTCGGCCGGGCGTGGTGGTTCACGCCTGTAATCCCAGCACTTTGGGAGGCCGAGGCTGGCGGATCACGAGGTCAGGAGTTCTGAGACTAGTCTGGCCAACATGGTGAAACCCGGTCTCTACTAAAAATACAAAATTAGCCGGAAGTGGTGGCACGCACCTGTAATGCCAGCTACTCAAGAGGCTGAGACAGAAGAATCACTTAAACCCGGAAGGCGGAGGTTGCAGTGAGCCGAGTGAGGCACTGCACTCCAGCCTGGGTGACAGGGCAAGACTCCGTCTCAAAAAAAAAAAAAAGCCTTTCTCAAACCTGACCCCAACCAGCATCCTTCTTTCCAATTCTACCTCCCATATTCTCTCCAATCATACTTATTATCTCTTTTCTCAAGGCACCCAAGGGCTCCTCTACCATATCTCTAGACATAACCCGTTCCACGACCTAGAATATTTCCCCCTCCTCACCACATTTCCCCCCACCATCCCCAATGACCCAACTCAGAATTGCTGTCTCTCTTGGGAAAATACTTGCTATCAGCTCTCTAAGGAAATTTTTTGCTATTCTTCCACATCTCTTGGTTTATATCTCTGTAACTGTACTTAACCACATAGTCTATTTCAACCATTTACTCCTCCACTTAGCTCAGTATTCATTATCTACAAATGCCTATTATCTAGAAAAGTGGTTCTCAAACCCATACCACCCACAGGGAACATCTGGCAATTTCTGGAAATATTTTTGCTTGTCACAACTCAGGGTAGGGGTGTTACTGGTATCTAGTGGGTAGAGGTCAGGGACAAAATGCATTCACAGGACAGCCTCTAACAAAAAATTTTCTGGACAAAATGTCTATAGTGCCAAGGTTGAGACAATCTGTTCTAAAATAATACTTAGCTCATGTTAAGCCTTAAAAGTGTTTATCGGCCAGGCACGGTGGCTCACACCTGTAATCCCAGCACTGTGGGAGGCCGAGGCGGGCGGATCACCTGAGGTCAGGAGTTCAAGACCATCCTGACCAACATGGGGAAAACCCGTCTCTACTAAAACTACAAAAAAAATTAGCTGGGCATGGTGGCATACGCCTGTAGTCCCGGCTACTCAGGAGGCTGAGGCAGGAGAACTGCTTGAACCCGGGAGGCAGAGAACCCGGGAGGCAGAGGTGCAGTGAGCCAAGATCATGCCACTGCACTCCAGCCTGGGCAACACAGCAAGAATCCGTCTCAAAAAAAAAAAAAAGTGTTTATCAAAATAGAAAAATGAGGCCAGGTACAGTGGCTCACTCTTGTAATCCCAGTACTTTGGGAGGCCGAAGGAGAAGGATTGCTTGAGGCCAGAAGTTTGAGACCAGCCTGGGAAACATAGCGAGATCCCATCTCTCAGAAAAAAAAAAAAAAAAAGCTTTTTTTTGAGACAGAGTCTCGTTCTGTCTCCAGGCTGGCGGGCAGTGGCGCCATCTCAGCTCACTGCAACCTCTGCCCCCTGGGTTCAAGCAATTCTCCTGCCTCAGCCTCCCGAGTAGCTGGGACTTCAGGCATACACCACCATGCCCAGCTAGTTTTTTTTTGTATTTTTAGTAGAGACAGGGTTTCACCATTTTGGACAGGATGGTCTCCATCTCTTGACCTCGTGATCCGTCCGCCTCGGCCTCCCAAAGTGCTGGGATCACTCCCAAAGGCGTGAGTCACCGCACCCAGCCAAAAACAAACTTTTTTAATGGTTAAAATGCTAAATCTTGTGGTATGTGTATTTTACCACAATTTTTTTTTTTTTGAGAGACGGGGTCTTGCTCTGTCTCCCAGGCTAGAGTACAGTGGTATAATCATAGCTCACTGCAGCCTCAGACTCCTGTGCTCAAATGATCCTCCCTCCTCAGCCTCCCAAGTATTTAGGACTACAGGTGTGCACCACCACACCTGGCTAATTTTTTTTATTTTTTTTTTTTTGAGACAGAGTCTCACTATGTTGCCCAGGCTGGAGAGATATTTCCCTGTGGCAAATTTCAGTTAAAAAAAAAAAAAAGAACTGAGATATCCAACAAGCTATGTTGGATGCACTATAGTATAGTCAGCCTTTGAAGGAAATATATTATTTCATATGCTTAACAACAGGTCCAGTCACTTTAACATGAAACATCCACCCTTAATTCTCTGCTTTTAGCTATATGTTCAGAATACAAAATGAAAATTCATAATCGGGGTGGTTGGTTTTGAACTTCGGGGGTATCTGAGGAAGGAGGAAATGGAAAAAGCAAGAAAAATGGGAGGTGGGAAAACTCTCCCCAATTCTGTAGAAATTAATCAAGCCAAACTTCAAACCTCTAAATAAAATGGCAGAGAATGAGCTGATTAATAATTTTAGCATGAGAAGCAAAATCGGCCAGGCACGATGGCTCACGCCTGTAATCCCAGCACTTTGAAAGGCCAAGGCAGGTGGATCACGAAGTCAGGATATCGAGACCATCCTGACCAACACGGTGAAACCCCGTCTCTACTAAAAATATAAAAATTAGCTGGGCATGGTGGTGCACGCCTGTAGTCCCAGCTACTCAGGAGGCTGAGGCAGGAGAATCGCCTGGACCCAGGAGGCGGAGGCTGCAGTGAGCCAAGATCGCACCTCTGCACACCAGCCTGGGCGAGAGAGCAAGACTCTGTCTCAGAAAAAAAAAAAAACAAAGCAAAATCATTCTAAAACATAGTAAAAGCAAAGGCATTATACACCTCCTGATAAAATGTGCTGTGAAGGACAAAACATCACTTCATAGTGTTCCTACCAAAATATATAATCAAAGGGAAACATCAGACAAATTCAAATCAACTGGCCTGTGTTCTTTTAAAAATGGAGAAGAGGCCGGGCGCAGTGGCTCACATCTGTAATCCCAGCACTTTGGGAGTCCGAGGCGGGCAGACCACCTGAGGTCAGGAGTTCAAGACCAGCCTGACCAATATGGTGAAACCCCATCTCTACTAAAAATACAAAATTAGCCGTGCGTGGTGGGGCATGTCTGTAGTCCCAGTTACTCGGGTGGCTGAGGTAGGAGAATCACTTGAACCTGGGAGATGGAGGTTGCAGTGAGCCAAGACTATGCCATTGCACTCCAGCCTGGGCAACAAGAGCGAAACTGTCTCAAAAAAAAAAAAAATGGCAAGGTGAGCTGTTCCAGATGACAATGAAATATAATGAGTGTTCTAGAATTAGATGGTAGATCAGAAAACAAGAACTTTTTGTCTTTCATCATGAAGGATGTCATGAAGCAATTGGTAAAACGTGAATAAGGTCTGTAGATTAAAAATGGTATTGTATCGGCCGGGTGCAGTGGCTCACGCCTGTAATCCCAGCACTTTGGGAGGCCGAGGCAGGCGGATCATGAGGTCAGGAGATGGAGACCATCCTGGCTAACATGGTGAAAACCAATCTCGACTAAAAATACAAAAAATTAGCTGGGCGTGATGGCGGGCACCTGTAGACCCAGCTACTCGGGAGGCTGAGGCAGGAGAATGGCATGAACCCAGCAGGCGGAGCTTGCAGTGAGCCAAGATCGCGCCACCGCACTCCAGTCTGGGCGACAGTGTGAGACTCTGTCTCAAAAAAAAAAAAAATGGTATTGTATCAATGCTAATCTCTCTTTTATTTTAAGAGATGGGGGTCTCACTCTGTCATTCACACTAGACTGCAGTGGCATGATCATAGTTCATGGCAGCCTAGAACTTCTGGGCTCAAGTGATCCTCCTGACTCTAGCTTCCTGAGTAGCTGGGACTCCAGGCATGCTCCACACCGGCTAATTTAGTTTTTTTTTGTTGTTTTTTGTTTTTGTTTTTGTTTTTGTTTTTGTAGAGACAGGGTCTCACTATGTTGAGAAGACTGGTCTTGGATTCCTGGCCTCAAACAATCCTCCCCCCTCAGCCTCCCAAAGTGCTGGGATAACAGGTGTGGGAGGCCGCACTCAGCCTTAATGCTAATGTTTAATTTTGCTAACTATACTGGGATCATGTAACAGACTATTCCTAGTTTCAAGAAATATGTATTAAACTATTTGGGAGTAAAGGAACATCATGTCTGCAATTTACTCTGAAACAATTCAGAAAAATAATAATAGAGGATGATAAAGTAAACATGGTAAAATGTTACCCCTTGCTGCATCTGGATGAAGCACATCTGAGAATCTTTGTGCTATTTTTACAAATTTTCTACAAGTCTGAAATTATATTTTGTAACCTTTTATACAGTAAAAAAAGGAAGGGATGATTACTCTTTATCTCCCTAAAGATAGATCGGATTCATCTCCTGAGGTTACAGTTACAAAAAAACAATCACATGGCCAGGTTTGGTGGCTCATGCCTACAATCCCAGCACTTTGGGAGGCCAAAGAGGGCAGATAGCTTGAGTCCAGGAGTTCGATACCAGCCTGGGCAACATGGCAAAAACTCATCTCCACAAAAAAATACAAAAATTAACTCAGCATGGTGGCATGCACCTATAGTCCCAGATATTCGGGAAGCTGAGGTGGGAGTATCACCTGCAACCAGGGAGGTGGAGGCTGCAGTGAGCCATGACCGCACCAATGCACTCCAGCCTGAGTGACAGAGTAACAGCCTATCTCAGAAAAAAAACAAAAATTAAAAACAATAATTCTTTATTTATTTATTACTTTTGAAACGGAGTCTCGTTCTGTCGCCCAGGCCAGAGTGCGGTGGTGATATCTGGGCTCACTCCAACCTCTGCCTCCCAGCTTCAAGCAATTTTGCCTCAGCCTCCTGAGTAGCTGGGATTACAGGCATGCACCACCACACCCGGCTAATTTTTGTATTTTTAGTAGAGACGGGGTTTCACCATGTTGGCCAGGCTGGTCTTGAACTCCTGACCTCAGGAGAACCACCTGCCTTGGCCACCCAAAGTGGTGGGATTACAGGCATGAGCCACTACACCCAGCCAAAAACAATAATTCAATAAAATATTATACCCTATCAACGAGACACTGCTGAGAAAGCTGTTTTAAGTGAAATGTCTTTGACTTGTGGATGGATCTTAAAATATTATTTTGTGTAACAGCAAAACTTTTCTGTGGGGCAAGGGCTCGGTTACTAGCCAAAATGTATATTAATAGATTTTTAAAAATACAATGTAAGCTTCATGGAGACAGGTCCCTTATCTGTCTTGTTCATCAATGCACTACTTATTACAGTTCCTGACACATGGTAATAGTAATCAGTAATAACTAATATTTGAGTAATAATAAAGACATAAGTGCTTTATGCCCATTTAACTCACTTAACATTCACATCACCCCAGAAATGTTTGGTGAATGAATTAGTACTTTTTGCAGGATGATAATTAGTCAGTTCCTCAATAATGTAACATATGGGTTCCTAAAAACCACCAAACTATGTAAAATTGTGCAATTAACACCATAGAACTCATAGGAAAAATGAGGTCAGAAGCACAACATTCAAAAATTTCATCAGTGACTTTTTTTAAAACAAAGAAACCAAAGAAAAATGGTAGCACAGTTTGACATGTTAAATAATAAATGCTCAAATATAACAATAAATGTGGCACTTTACTTTGAAAAAGACCTGAAGTTTGCTTGTGAAGTGGGCATCAAAAGGGTTGCAGCTCATGAATTATTGTGAAGTGGTAGAAGGAAGGTTATCTGAAATCGGATTGAAAATTGTACAACAGATGTAAATACGTGTGGTTTATAACCCAAGTGGTGAAATGAGGTAGCTGGTAGATGTCTGACGTGTGTGCATCTATATGCATGTATTTCTATGCAGCTCTTTTTAGAGGGGTGTAGTATCCTGCATTCATCTAGCACAATAATCAGCAAACTCTTTCAATACAGGGCCAGACAGTAAACATTTTAGGCTTTGTGGGCTACTAGGTCTCTGCTGCAGCTATTCAACTCTCCAACTACAGTGCAAAAGCAGCCACAGACAATGTAAATAAATGGACATAGGTGTATTCCAATAGAACTTTATTTACATGGCTCACATCTATAATCCCTGCACTCTGGGAGGCCAAGGCAGGCGGATCACCTGAGGTCAGGAGTTCAAGACCAGCCAGGCCAACGTGGTAAAACCCTGTCTCTACTAAAAAAAAAAATAAAAAGTAAAAAATGAGCCAGGCGTGGTGGCAAATGCCTGAAATCCCACCTACTCGTGAGGCTGAGGCATGGGAATCGCTTGAACCCGAGAGGCGGAGGTTGCAGTGAGCAGACATCACACCACCGCACTCCAGCCTAGGCGACAGAGCAAGACTCTGTCTCAACAAAACAAAACAAAACAAAACAAAACAAAGATCAAAAACAAAAAAAAAGAACTTTATTTACAAAAAACAGGCCACTGGTTGGTAGGCCACAGTTTGCTGATCCCTGACCCTGCAGACAAAATCCCCCATAAGCAAATGCAAATTTTGTCGTATGCTTCAAATTGTTCCCTGAAATATCAACCCTTTTGGAAAAAATCCACATTTTCAAAACAAGCATTATAGCAAAACTAAATCTGGAATGCTATCAAATAAACCAAAAAATAACTAACATAATCCAAATAAGCAAAATAACAAATCCAGTATTACTCAGAAATAATTTTTTATTTTAGATTCTATAAGTCAAACGTTACCCACCCAAAAGTCAACTGAGCACTTCAAATGAGCAAAATGAAGACAACTAAGGATGCATTTTTATCACAGTGATTCAAAATCTGTGCATTAAATCCTACACAATCTTATTTAAAAGTAGGTAATACTGGCCAGGCGCAGTGGCTCATGCCTGTAATCCCAGCACTCTGGGAGGCCGAGGTGGGCGGATCACGAGGTCTAGGAGTTCGAGACCAGCTGGCCAATATGGTGACACCCCGTCTCTACTAAAAATACAAAAATTAGCCAGGCATGGTGGCTCACACCTGTAGTCCCAGCTACTCGGAGGCTGAGGCAGAAGAATCGCTTGAACCCAGGAGGCGGAGGTTGCAGTGAGCTGAGATGGTGCCACTGAACCCGGGTGACAGAGTGAGACTCTGTCTCAAAAAAAAAAAAAAGTAGATAATACTTTTGACAATTCTGAACTAAAATTATCAGGCCCATTCACAAAGGCACATGTACCTTTTACAAGATCATCAAGCCACAAAAGCTACCATACAAAATGCACAATAGTAGCTGGGCATAGTGGCACATGCCTGTGGTCCCAGCTACTCAGGAGGCTCAGGTGGGAGGATCACTTGAGCCCGGGAGTTCTACGATGCAGTAAGCTATGAGCTATGATCACCCCACTGCACTCCAGGGTGGGCGACAGAGTAAGTCCCTGTCTCTTAAAAAAAAAAAAAAAGCACAATAGGCAGGGCGCGGTGGATCACGCCTGTAATCCCAGCACTTTGGGAGGCCAAGGCGGGCGGATCATGAGGTCAGGAGATCAAGACCATCCTGGCCAACACGGTGAAACCCCATCTCTACTAAAAATACAAAAATTAGCTAGGCATGGTGGCACACGCCTGTAGTCCAAGCTACTAGGGAAGCTGAGGCAGGAGAATCGCTTTAACCCGGGAAGCGGAGCTTGCAGTGAGCCAAGATCATGCCACTGCACTCCAGCCTGGGTGACAGAACGAGACTACGTCTCAAAAAAAAAAAAAAAAAAAAAAAGGGCACAATAGTTATACAGTATTTGTCCAGAAATTAAGTTTAAAATTCGATGTTGACCTTCTTCCAAATAGAAAATGCTAATATACACAACATTCCTTTGCTCAAGCTGCTACTCCTCACATCTGGAATTCTCCCACAGTCTCCTTTGTCAAAACTGTACCTATATTCCAAGGACTAGATTCAAATGCTATCTCTCTTTTTTCTTTTTTTTGAAACGGAGTCTCGCTCTGTTGCCCAGACTAGAGTGCAGTGGCGCGATCTCGGCTCACTGCAAGCTCCGCCTCCCAGGTTCATGAAGTTCTCCTGCCTCAACTTCCCAAGCAGCTGGGACTACAGGCGCCCGCCACCATGCCCGGATTTTTTTTTTTTTTTTTTTTTTTTGTATTTTTAGTAGAGACGGGTTTTCACCATGTTAGCCAGGATGGTCTCGATCTCCTGACCTCGTGATCCACCCGCCTCGGCCTCCCAAAGTGCTAGGATTACAGGTGTGAGCCACGGCACCCGGCTCAAATGCTATCTCTCTATAAAGCTTTCCTTGGTCCCCACCAGAAATGTCTTTCTACTTTGAACTCACACAACAACTTACTTTTTACTTCATGCAGCATTTATCACTTTATATCTTGCGCCAAAACTAATCGTGTACATGTCTTATTTCCTCTGATATATGGAAAATAAGACTAATCTTTAACCATACTAATAGCTCTGTCTGGACTGCCCTCTCACAGTCAACCCTTAACTGCTAACTCGTTCAAGACTCAATAGAGTTAACATCTCCTTTGCAAAACTTTCCTAAACATCCCCCAAATTAGGCTTTCTTTCATTTCTGATCCCTAGCGCCATCAATATATTTCCATATTTTAGCACTGCTTTCTAATTGCTCATTTACTTACCAATCTCCCTCACTTGACTAAGAATGCCTTAAGATGGCAGGAATTTTATTACCTTTGGCATAACCCTAACACAGTGCCATGTCTGGCCCCAAATTGATACTTAAGTATTTGATCAACTAATAAAGCATTGCCCCAAAATGTGAAGTGCAGGATATATACATGTGAATACTACTGCCAGAACAATAATTTCTTAACAAATATTGTATGGGACAGTTAACAAGAGTGCTGGACTACAGATACCGGAAATGGCTACTTCAAGCTAAAACTGAGAGACAAAGTTTCAGAGACAGGATCTGAAAATAGCAGCTACAGTGCAAAATTCAAAGACTTCCCAGCGCAAAAAGAACAACCGGCTAGAACTAACATAGGTATTTTCAGATGTACATCTTCAATCATAAAAGGGCAGAAATATACTGGATATAGCAATCTTTCAAAATAGAACATATCCTAAGCCACAATAATTACCAAACTTTCCACAAAAATGTTTTTTCCTTTCCAATAAATGTTTATACAACCAGGTATACATGATACTATGACAAGTATCAGCAACAAAACACCTGTAACCTAACCATGTAAGTTTTAAGGCAAAAAGATATAAATACATTGAATAAAGAAACTTTATCTCACCACTACCCTTCTCCCTAACCCACAAAAGGCAGATAAGAGAAAATGATAAACACTCATATAAGCAGAATTTTTTGCTTATTTGTTTTTGTTTTTGTTTTTGAGACAGACTCTCACCCTGTCGCCCAGGCTGCAGCGGCGCAATCTCAGCTCACTGCAACCTCCGCCTCCTGGGTTCAAGCAATTCTCTGTCTTAGCCTCCCTAGTAGCTGAGATTACAGGTGCCCACCACCACACCGAGATGATTTTTTTTTTTTTTTGTATTTTTAGTAGAGATGGGGTTTCACCATCTTGGCCAGGCTGGTCTTGAACTCCTGACCTCATGTTCCACCTGCCTCAGCCTCCCAAAGTGCTGGGATTACAGGCGTGAGCCACTGCACCTGGCCTATAAGCAGAATTTTTTAAAAAATAACTTTAGGCAGGGTATGGTGGTTTACACCTGTAATCCCAGCACTTTGGGAGGCCAAGGCAGGAGGATCGCTTAAGTCCAGGAGTTCAAGACCAGACTGGGCAACAAAGTGAGACCACTGTTTCTACAAAAAAAATCAAAAAATTAGTGGGGCATGATGACACACCTGTGGTCCCAGCTACATGGGAGGCTGAAGCAGGAGGATTGCTTGAGCCAGGAGGTCAAGGCTGCAGTGAGCCATGTTCAGTGTCACTGCACTACAGCCTGGGTGACAGTGAGACCTTGTCCCAAAAAAAAATTAATGCTACAGACCATCTAGTCTTGTTCGTTCTGCAAATGACAAAGCAGAAGCCTGGAACAGATAAATGATTTGTCCACAGTCATACAATCAAACAACAGAGCTATAACTGAAAAACCAAGGCTTGGCTCACAGTTCAGTGTTCATTCCTCTACACAAGCAGTTCTCAAACCATTTAGTCGCAGCACCTCTTTTCACTCTTAAAAATTAACGGCCGGGCGCGGTGGCTCACACCTGTAATCCTAGCACTTTGGAGGCCGAGGCAGGTGGAAATCACGAGGTCAGGAGATCGAGACCATCCCGGCCAACACGGTGAAACCCCGTCTGTACTAAAAATACAAACAATTAGCCGCACATGGTGGCAGGTGCCTGTAGTCCCAGCTACTCGGGAGGCTGAGGCAGGAGAACGGCGTGAACCCGGGGGGCGGAGTTTGCAGTGACCTGAGATCGTGCCACTGTACTCCAGCCTGGACAACATAGCGAGACTCTGTCTCAAAAAAAAAAAAAAAAAAACAAAAAACTAGGACCCCAGAGCTTTAGTTTCTCTTTTAAGAACCATTGTTACAAACATGTTACCTCCTTCAGAATACCTTTAGACTTTATCAATATCTATTATTGATAAATATTGATATTTACTCCCATTTGAGCTTACTCCCATTTTACAGATGGAAAAATAGAAGTTAAACATCTTGCATGTCAGCTTCCAAGGTGATCATAAGACAAGCATTAGGATAAAATTAGAGACAGACTGCTTAGACCCTCCTTTCACTGCCCTGTTATATTCAACATTTCTAAAGGAAGATCTATGCATCAGTTTTCACTGGCTTCAACTATTTAAATAGTTTCTGATATCCAAAAGAACATTCACGGTCTGGGGGAAAGCACTTCATGTAAATTCAAGAATTGCCCGTATCCTATTACCCAACTCATAAGTTTATTCAGACCCCAAAAGTGAAAAAGACACATACAATTACTTATGAAACAATTATTTCACACACCCACATCAATACTTAAAAGAAATATTATTTTAAGTACTACATTTATCTTATCTCTAGAAATACAATACATAACTGAAAGCTCAAGGCCAACTATGCCAAGGGTGGCCAATAATAAAACTGGGCCTGATAAAAATTAAGGTCACAAACGTCTTTCTTTTCACCCCAACCCATTACATAACCAAGCAATTGATATTTAAATGCTTTTTAAAAACCTTTATAAAATTTGCATCTCCTCCCCCTCCAAGGGCCTGGTTTCATGCTTTTCATAGTGGAAATGCAAGTATTTCACAGATAACATTTTTCAACAATTAGGTTACAATGTAACTGCTTGTTAACTACCACCTTAACAGATACTTTCTAAGACATTCAAAATCTCTCAACTTAGACAACTTCTGCCTTTTTATATTTAAGACCAATAACAAGGTAATATAGCTGTCAGCTTTTCAAGTAATCAATTGCCATAAGGATTAGAATGACAAATTTCACCAAATCTCCCAATACTGAAATCTTTATATGCAAATAAATGAAGGCCAAGCGCAGTGGCTCACACCTGTAATCCCAGCACTTTGGGAGGCAGAGGCGGGCAGATCACCTGAGGTCAGGAGTTTGAGACCAGCCTAGCCAATATGGTGAAACTCCCTCTCTACTAAAAATACAAAAATTAGCCGGGTGTGGTGGCACACACCTGTTAATCCCAGTTACTTGGGAGGCTGAGGCATGAGAATCACTTGAACCTGGGAGGCAGAGGCTGCAGTAAGCCAAGATCACGCCCCTTCACTCCAGCCTGGGCAACAAAGTGAGACTCTGTCTCAAAAAAATAAATTTAAAAATTAAAAAATAATCAGCAGTGACACCCAGGTACCCAAGTACTACATTGAGAGCTTGGTGATTATAAAAGACCTTATCTTTTATAATGCCAGAAGCAAGTCAATCTTATTTCAAACAACACAAACAACCAAAAAAATCCTTTAAAAACAACAAAACCTTTAAAGACTGAGCCACTGATTAGTCAGTGTATGTTTTAGCCAGGTCATCGGTTTATTTTCCTTCCTCTTGTCTTTTGGCCATTTTTCCACCACAGAATCCTATAATATTACTTTTTTTTATAAACACAAGTAAAAATTAGAACTAGTCTTTGTTCCTGCTTTTTAAGTGCTTGACAAAATATTTGATAAAGAGAAAATCTGGAACTACTGTGTAAAATAATATTAACAATAATGCTCATATTATTTCTGCCTCACATTAGAAAAGACTCGAGGGATTTGGTACTGTGGGTTCAACTCAAGCATTACCTGTCAGATTCTCCTTTAACCATGATTATGGTTTAGGAGATCGATGACACTTCAGCCTGAGACAGTTCTGAACACCTACTTGGAGCTCTTTCATAGTAAATCATCAGGGAGTGTCACACTTTTTAATTAATTCCCTACATGCATATATGCAGTTCTTTACTAGAGGTTTTTCATGTAGCTTAAGACTCTCCTAGCATTAAATATTTCAGTTATCTCACTACATAGTATATCTGGACACAAAAGATGTAACATTATAAACAGCTACAAAATCATAGACCTGCAACAAATCAGAGTAGGTAATATGAACTTCTTTCATTGTAACACTTGGGCTAAATTTAAATGGTCATAATTAGGTTAGACCTGGCAGCTGAAGAGGGCATTAATGCCTTGTGGTTAAGAACATAAGCTGTGAAGTCAAGATGGGGTTCAATTCCAGCTCCACCAATTACAAGCTGTATAACTTCGGTCAAGTTCTTGATCAATGTCACTTTCCTCCTCATCGGTAAAATGGGCAAAACCAAGTACTTACCTCATAGGTTTGAGAATTCATCAAGATTATAAAGAACGACAATAAGCACTCAACTTAGTTATGATTATTACTCTTATCATCAAGATCTACAAAAATCCAAGACTAGTAAGAAAAACTGACCCTTGTGTAAAATTAATTATTCTATTCAGAAATTCTATATATGTAATTTGTTCATTCTAAAGAAACTGAGAAGATCCGACTTCAAACTATAGTTTCAAATGTAGACTTTGTGAAACTTAGTAAAATCTAGAGGTCATAATTTAACTGTAAGGTACACCATCCATGCATATGAACATGAGTGCCTGGTAATTACAGGCCAACAAGTTATACTGGGTACCACTTACGTGCCTAATACCCCACAGATAAAGATTTGTTGTATTTGAGCCTACTGACAAATTCAGAAACCAAGGCCACAATCGTGTACACAACTAGAGATCTACAATCTAAGAACTGAAGCATATCTTTCCCCAAGGTAAAGAAAATATAATCTACTGCTTGTTCATGCAGAAATACAGACATACGTATCATAGGCTCATTGCCCAATTCTACATTCTAGCTAAAGTGCTCTAAAAACATATGCCAATCTAAGAGTTACTCAAAGGCACATTTCGCCAACTTGAAATGCAATTCTGACCCATGCTCCTTGTAATTTTATTTTGTCACTGGACGCCAAGGATGCATCTCCGAGTAAAAAAATTACTTAATTCACATTGTGGGATGAAAATTCGAATGTCAAACTGAAACGCCAGCCAGCCACCTGGGTAAAAGTGTATACATTTCATATTGACTACCCAAATTTTCAGACCCGTCAAGAGGCAAATCAGAAGCACACAGAAAAACAGCTTCAACCTAATAAACGCGCTTGATTGGTTAAGAGGAGGCCTACCAGGCATTTTCCCTTGCAATAAATCTTACTTCGCATCAGCCCACGTTAACCTGCCCTTCATCCTTCATGGAATAAATAAGTAAATAAAGATAGGGCCTAATTACTCCTCGAAATTTGCCCAGAAAGTGGGGAAACACTTGAGGTCCCATTAAGGCTGGACTTCACAAAAAGTAGTATACTAGGGTCCTCTGGAAGCAAAACCCTGTGTTAAGTCCCCCCTCGCCTAGAAATAAACCCAAGGATATCCTTCAGGATATGGAATAGAAAAGATACCTAAATACCTGGAACTGCACCACAACCCAATCAAAAAAAGGCTTGTCTCCTGGGGCTGCAGAAAAAAAATCCCGCAGGGCCCGGGTGCTTCCCATCTCCAGCAACCTAAACGCCTCTAAGTCGTCCTGGGATCTCACATCCTCGCGCCCGCCCACCCCTCCCCCTCTTCTCACCCTCCCCCCGCTTCTTCCCCACGCAGTTTCTGGGCCCAAAGATTAGCAAAAATGACCGGGATACCAAAGACCGCCTCCGACTTCGAGGTCTCAATCCCACAGGCACCAAAGAATAAACAGAGGAGCCCGACCAAGCGTCACCGTTTAGGGGAGATTGCAAGAAGCGCCCCATACCCTAGGCCGCGCCCCCCCCCACCTCCCCCCACCCCTATCCCCACCCCCACCCCCGTCGGAGCCTTGCGCCGATACCCCGAAACCCTTCTCACCTAAAGAGAAAACGATGCCTCTTTCGGCTAAGCAACACACAGGCCTAACCCACCAAGCGAACGCCTTCCCAAACACCCGACTCAGACGGTGCCTGGGCCCAGACCGCTTGGGCCCATGAGACGGGGTTGCGTTTTACCTCATGGGCTCAGCGGTCATGTTTTCGCTTGAACGCCTTGTCGGCTTCTGCGATCGCTAGGCGCCGATCTGCGCTCCCCCGCGCCCGGTTAAGATAGAAACGCACTGGAGTCTTAGTCGTCACCGTAGCTGCTGCTGGAAACTCCCCACAGCTCAAAGGCCGCTACCACTGCCACCGCCGCAAGAGCCGCGGAAACAAAGCGACACCGCTGCCGCCGCCATTTTGTTGGGCCGAGGCTCAGGCAGGAGAATTGGCGCGTCCTCCCTCTTTCTCTTTCCGTCAGCCATTGGCTACCTCCTCCAAAGCACAGAGTCTTATTGGCTACGGAAATTCACCTTCTTTGGGGGCCTGTTGCTAAGGCGGTGGACGTCATTTGATCCCCTCCACCTTTTCGCAGGGGGTCCAATTTAGTCCCAGTTGACCTGAAAGTGCTAGTGACATAGTTTGACTTTATTTTGAAAATGCTCTTTTGTTCCAACCTCTTTTTTCTTTGACATATTAACGAAGTAATAACAGCAACTTACATTTATTGAGAGTTTACTATATGCTCGGCACTACACTAATCCTTTATCCGGGTTATCTCATTTAATCTTTACACTCTCAGAGGTAGACAAACCTACATTTTCCAGATGAGGAAACCAAGACACAAAGTCCCACAGTAGTGGAGCCGAGATTCACCAGACACTCTTAACCACTAATCTGTATGGCCATCCTATGTAAGTATTTTCTTTCCTATATGCTAGGCTATCATCAAGTTCTTTGCTTTCCTAGATGTTTTATACATAATATTTGGCACACCAACATGCTCGGAAATGTATATGTGTATAATATACTTATATATATGCATATGTGTGCAGACGACATAAGACCAACTTGAACGCTGCATAAAATTCTTTCCATATTGAATAAAGTGTCTCTTAGAATACACACACACACACACACACGGGCCATTTCCCCAATTTGATGTGATGTTTAGCTCACAAACCAATCAATTTAGATCTGCTTCCTTCTCATTACAGAGGAAGCTTGGCTGGATGATCTCTAAATGCCTTTCCAGCTTTTATGATCTATAATTTGATTTTACATTGGTAATCTCTGCTAATCACAAACAAGTTCTCTAAAATCTAATCGCTTCGAAATTTATTTCCAAATTTATTCTGCCATGCATGCTTTAGTTCATTCTATTTATTTGTCTTGAAATATGCAAGAGCTCCTGTCGGGGTTAGGTGACAGGGTTGCTGCTTTCTACTGGGATACCAAGAGGGGAGCCTTTTTTGAATGAAACACTTTGAAAATCTGATAGGCTCAGGCAACTTTTTTTTTTTTTTTTTCCTGAGACAGGGTCTAGCTCTGTCACCCAGGCTGGAGTGCAGTGGCGTGACGCAGTTCACTGCAGCCTCGACCTCCTAGGCTCAAGCAATCCTCCCACCTCAGCCTCTCAAACAGCTGGGACTGCAGGCGCGCACCATCAAGCCCAGCTAATTATGTATTTATGTATTGATATAGATGAGGTCTGTCTGTTGCCCAGGCTGGTCTCAAACATCTGAGCTCAAGCCATCCTCCAACCTCGACCTCCCAAAGTGCTGGAGTTACAGGGGTGAGCCACCGCGCCTGGCCTCAGGCAACTTTTTAATCAACAGACGCCTGTACACATTGCAATTATATCTTTCAAATGTTTGAGTTCAGTTGGCAATTATAGAAACCAGACCTCTGTACCTGCTATACTGATTTTGTCTTGTACACATTAAATATCATTTCAACATACAATTTACAGGACTCATTTTTTTCTCCTTGGTAAATGCAGTGAATTTGAATGATGTACTCCATCACAAGGCAGCACAGAAATGTGCTTGCTGTCCAACTGACTTCACTATGAGAAAAATAGTAAATAGTCAACATGTTACCAGGTTATTGGCGTTTGGAACAAGGAATTGGACAAAATGCACAAAGCAAGGAAAGAATGAAGCAACAAAAGCAGAGACACGTTGAAAATGAAAGTACACTCCACAAGACTGCAGGAGCTGCCAGAGCACAGGGGCTCAAGACCCCCATTACAGAATTTTCTGGGATTTAAATACGCTCTAGAGATTTTCCATTGGTTACTTGGTGTACACCCTATGTAAATGAAGTAGTGGCCCGCAATCAGAGGCTAAAGTGAAGTTACAAGGGTCACACCCTATGCAAGCATCTAATTGGTTGTGGACAGCAACCAATCAGAGGCTAAAGTGAAGTTACAAAGTTACACTGCTATACAAACATCTGCTTTCTGCAACCAATCAGAGATACTTTCAGTTTTCCATCTGCCAAGCGGAAAAGGAAGAGGATTTGCAAAGGGAGTAGTCTCTTTGTTACTTAGGTGGGGAAAGTTGGGGTTTTCCTTTTGATTCAGTTCTAGGAAGTCAACTTTAATCAGCCTTAGGTTCCCTGCCTCCAAACCCTATTCTCCTGCCTCACATTATTTTTAAATGAATTGAAATTATTAAGGTAGAAACTAGCTGTTGCTGAGACACTTCTTAACACTAAACAGCTTTAAATGACAAGTCTCACAAAAGAAACTTAATAATAAAACTATAATCACAATTTGTTTTTGTTTTGTTTTGTTTTGTTTTGTTTTGTATGAGATGGAGTCTCGCTCTTGTAGCCCAGGCTGCAGGCTGGAGCGCAGTGGCATGATCTCGGCTCAATGCAACCACTACCTCCCAGGTTCAAGCGATTTTCCTGCCTCAGCCTCCCGAGTAGCTGGGATTACAGGCACCCACCACCACGACTAACTAATTTTCATATTTTTAGTAGAGACGGGGTTTCACCATGTTAGCCAAGCTGGTCTTGAACTCCTGACCTCAGGTAATCCACCCGCCTCGGCCTCCAAAAGTGCTGGGATTACAGCCATGAGCCACCATGCCAAGCAATCATAGATTTTTTAAATTTTAATTTTGTTTTGAGACAGGGCCTCACTTGGTCTCCCAGGCTGGAGCATAATGGCGTGATCATGGGTCACTGCAGCCTCGACCTCCCAAGCTCAAGTGATCCTCCCACCTCAGCCTCCCAAGTAGCTACAACTGCAGGCCTAAGCCACCACACCCCAGCTAATTTTATCTTTTTGTTTTATTTTTTTAGAAAGTAGGTCTCGATGTTGCCCAGGCTCATGTCTCAAAGTCCAGAGCTCAAACTATCCTCCCACCATAACCTCCCAAAGTGCTTGAATTACAGGCGTGAGCCACCATGCCCAGCAATAATCACAGCATTTTCAAAATGAACAACATTTGTGAATATTGTTGTGAATAACAACTTGTGAATACATTGTGAGTAACAACTCACTATATTTGTGAAGCATAAGAGAATTCCTGAGCCGAACATGGTGGCTCATGCATGTAATCTCTTAACTTTGGAAGGCCAAGAAGGGAAGATGGGTTAAATTCAGTAGTTCAAGACCAAACTGGGAAAAATAGTGAGGCCCCCTCTCTAAAAAAAATTTTTTTTTACTTAAAAAAAAAAAAAAGAAGAAGAGGCCAGGCGCGGTGGCTCATGCCTGTAATCCCAGCACTTTGGGAGGCCGAGGCAGGTGGATCACCTGAGGTCAGGAGTTCAAGACCAGCCTGGCCAACATGGCAAAACCCCATCTCTACTAAAAATATAAAAAATTAGCTGGGTGTGGTGGTGGGCGCCTGTAATCCCAGCTACTGGGGAGGCTGAGGCAGGAGAACTGGTTGAACCCAGGAGGCGGAGGTTGCAGTGAACCGAGATTGCACCACTGCACTCCAGCCTGGGCAACAAGAGTGAGACTCCATCTCTTCATCTCAAAAAAAAAAAAAGAAAGAAAGAAAAAGAATTCCTTTGTTAGTAAAGGATGGCCGACAAAGTTTTACTGATATACATATAGGTGTATCGCTTTCAGTGATGATTATCAACGGGTTCCCATCAACTATTTTAGAAGAAGTTTACTGGTACACATCTTCACATTTTTCTTCAAATTGCCACAGAAGGCAACCTAGACCTTTCTCTGACTCTTGACCATAAATGCGTAACTTGTGAATGTGCTTATTTGTTTTGGAAGGAATAAGAGATAAAGTACCTGAAAGAGAGCAAATCAGCTGAGAAAATAGCTACTCCATAATTTTTAATATACAGCTTTGGCTGGGCTCGGTGGCTCAAGCCTGTAATCCCAGCACTTTGGGAGGCCAAAGTGAGTGGATCACTTGAGCTCAGGAGTTCAAGATCAGCCTGGCCAACACGGTGAAAGCCTGTCTCTACCAAAAATACACACACACAAAAATTAGCTGGGCGTAGTGGTGTGTGCCTGTAATCCCAGCTACTTGGGAGGCTGAGGAGGGAGCATCGCTTGAGCCCAGGAGACAGAGGTTGCAGTGACTTGAGATTATGCCACTGCACTCCAGCCTGGGCAACAGAGTGAGACTCCATCTGAAAATAAATAAATAAATAAGCAAACAAACAGCTTCAAAACCCCTATTTTATGTCAGAATCATAATTCTTGAGCAATATTTATGAAATTTTAAAATACATATATTATTTAGCCCAGCAATTTAACATCTAGGAATTTATCCAACAGATACACTTTACAGGGGCAAAATGAGATGTACACAAGATTATTCACTGCAGCATCATTTATAACATCAAAACACTGGATAGCTGGGCATGGTGGTGTGTGCCTGTAGTTCCAACTACTCAGGAGGCTGAGGTAGGAGGATTGCTTAAGCCCAGAAGTTCAAGGCCATCCTGAGCAACATAGTGAGACCCTATCTCTGAAAAAACAAACAAACAAACAAACAAAAAAAGCCAGCCAGCCATGGGGGCTCACCCCTATATTCCCAGCACTTTGGGAGGCTGAGGTGGGAGGATTGCTTGACCCCAGTAGGTCAAGACCCTCCTGGGTAACACAGTAAGACACAGTCTCTATAAATATATATATATATATATGTGTGTATATATATATATGTGTGTATATATATATATGAAACATAGTAAGACACTGTCTCTATAAATATATATATATATATATTAGAAACAACCCAGATGCTCCTTAATAGAAAACTGGTTAAATAAATTATGTTACATCCACACAGGAAATACCATATAGCTCCATAAGTTTTTTTGAAAAATCAGTTGCATTTCTATGTACTAACAATGACCAATCCAAAAAGGAAATTAAGGCCGGGCATGGTGGCTCACGCCTGTAATCCCAGCACTTTGGGAGGCCGAGGCAGGTGGATCACCTGAGGTCAGGAGTTCAAGAGCAGCCTGGCCAACACGGTGAAACCCCATCTCTACTAAAAATACAAAAATTAGCCGGGCGTGGTGGCATGTGCTTGCAGTCCCAGCTACTTGGGAGGCTGAAGCAGGAGAATCGCTTGAACCCGGGAGGCAGAGGTTGCAGTGAGCCAAGATTGTATCACTGCACTCCAGCCTGGGCAACAGAGTAAGACCCTGTCTAAAAAAAAGAAAAAAAAAAGGAAATTAAGAAAACAAAACAATCCCATTTACTATAGTATCAAATAGGATAAAATGTTTAGAATAAACTTAGCCAAGGAGGTAAAAGTCTTACACACTAAAAACTCCAAAACATACCTAAAAGAAATAAAAGAAGATACAAATAAATAGAAGGGTATCCCATGCTGATGAATCAGAGGACTTAATGTAAAAATGTCCATACTACTCAAAGGAATCTACAGATTCAATGCAATCCCTATCAAAATCCCAATGGCATTCTTTGCAGAGAAAAACCCATCCTAAAATTTCCGTGGGATCTCAAAGGATGCTGAAAAGCTAAAACAAGCTCAAAAAAAAAAAAAACAAAAACAAACAAACAAAAAAAAACAGCAAAGCTGGGGGCCACAAATTTCCTGATTAGTAAACAAGATGGTGTGGTACTGACTTAAAAATAGATATATGGACCAATGAAACAGAATAATAAACCCTTGCATATATGGCCAAATAATTTTCTTCTTCTTCTTTTTTTTTGTTTTTGGCGACAAGGTCTCTCTCCCTGTCTATCACCCAGGCTGGAGTGCAGTGGCACAGTCATGGCTCACTGCAGCCTCCTCCTCCTGGGCTCAAGTGATCCTCCCACCTCAGCCTCTCAAGTAGCTGGGACCACAGGTATGTGCCACCATGCCCGGCTAATCATTGCATTTTTTGTAGAGGTGGGGTTTCACCATGTTGCCTAGGCTGGTCTCGAACTCCTGAGCTCATGTGATCAACCCACCTCAGTCTCTCAAAGTGCTGGGATTACAGGCATGAGCCACTGCACCTGCCCAGGGGCCAAATGATTTTTGACAAGGATTCCAAAACTACACAATGAGAAAGGACAGTTTCTTCAATAAATGGTGTTAGAAGTACTAGATATCCACATGTAAAAGAATGAAGTTGGACCCTTATCTGACACCACATACAAAAATTAACTCAAAGCAGATTAAAAAACTAAACATAAGACATAAAACTATAAAACTCCTGGAAGAAAACATAGACGAAAAGCTTCAGGACATTATATTTGGCAATTATTTCTTGGCTATGACACCAAAAGCACAAGCAACAAAAGCAAAAAAAGACAAGTGAGGCTACATCAAACTTAAAAACGTATTCACGTAAAAAGAAACTGTCAACCGAGTGAAAAGACAACCTATGAAATGAGAGAAAATATTTGTAAGTCGTATATCTGATAATGGGTTAATATTCAGAATATAAAAGGGACTTCTAAAAAAAATTCGAAAATGTGCAAAGGACTTGAATGGACAATTCTCTAAAGAAAATGTAAATTGGCCATTAAGCATATGAAAAGATGCTCAACATCACTAATCATAAAAGAAATGCAAATTAAAACCACAATCAGGCCGGGCGCCGTGGCTCCCGCCTCTAATCCCAGCACTTTGGGAGGCCAAGATGGGCGGATAGCGAGGTCAGGAGATGGAGACCATCCTGGCTAACATGGTGAAACCCCGTCTCTACTAAAAATACAAAAAATTAGCCAGGCGTAGTGGCGGGTGCCTGTAGTCCCAGCTACTCTGGAGAGGCAGGAGAATGGTGTGAACCCGGGGGAGGCGGAGCTTGCAGTGAGCCGAGATCGCGCCACTGCATCCAGCCTAGACGACAGAGCGAAACTCCGAAACTCCGTCTCAAAAACAAACAAACAAACAAAAACCCAATCAGATATCACTGCTCACCCTTTAGGATGTATGCTAACAAAAGAACAGAAAATAGCAAATGTCAGCAAAATGGAGGAGAAAGTAGAATCCATGTGCACTGTTAGCGGGAATGTAAAATGGTCCAGCCATTATGGAAAAAAGTGTGGAGATTCTTTAAAAAGTTAAAAATGGAATTACCATGTGATTCAGCAATCCTATTTCTGGGTGTATATCCAAAACAATTCAAATTTGTATATTAGAAAGATATCTGCACACACATGTTCACTGTAGCATTATTATTTATTTATTTATTTTGAGACAGAATCTCACTCTGTCGCCCAGGATGGAGTGCAGGGGCATGATCTCAGCTCACTGCAACATCTGCCCCCCAGGTTCAAGCAATTCTCCTGTCTCAGCCTCCCGAGTAGCTGAGATTACAGGCATGCACCACCACATCCGGCTAATTTTTGTATTTTTTAGTAGAGATGGGGTTTTGCCATGTTGGCCAGACTGGTCCCGAACTCCTGACCTCAAGTGATCAGCCTGCCTCAGCCTCCCAAAGTGCTGGGATTACAGGCGTGATCCACCACGCCTGACCCACTATCCCATTATTTACCATAGCCAAGAGGTAGATTCAATCCAAATGTCCATTGACAGATGAATGGATAAAGAAAACGTGGTGTATACATACATTGGAATTGTATGCAGCCTTAAAAAAAGAAGGAAATCCTTCTTTTTTTTTTTTAACATGGATGATACCTTAAAGATACTATGTTAAGGAAGATAAACCAGTCACAAAAGGATAAATAGTGTATGATTCCACTGAAAGTATCTAAAGTAGTCGAAATCATAGAAACAAAAAGTAGAAAGGTGGTTAACAAAGGTTGAGGGAGAGGATTTAGTGTTTAGTGGATACAGAGTTTCAGTTTTGCAACACGAAAAGATTCTACAGATCTGTTGTGCAACAACATGAGTATACTTAAGAGCACTAAGCTGTATACTTAAAAATAGGTATAATGAGGCCAGGCATGGTGACTCACACCTGTAATCCCAGCACTTTGGGAGACCCAGGCAGGCGAATCACTTGAAGCCAGAAGTTCGAGAAGAGCCTGCACAACATGGTGAAACCCCATCTCTATTAAAAATACAAAAATAGGCAGGGAAACAGGTGTTGGCAAACATCTCTAGTCCCAGCTAGTCGGGAGGCTGAGGCTGGAGAATCTCTTGAACTTGGGAGACAGAGGTTGCAGTGAGCTAAGATTGCACCACTGAACTGTAGCCTGGGTGATAGAGTGAGACCCTATCTCAAAAAATATAAAAAACAAACAAAAAAAGCTTTTCACCAGGCTTGGTGGCTCATGCCTGCAATCCCAGCATTTTGGGAGGCTGAGGTGGGAGGATCATTTGAGGCCAGGAGTACGAGACCAGCCTGGCCAACATGGCAAAACCCTGTCCGTACCAAAAAATACAAAAATTAGCCAGGTGTGGTGGCACACACCTGTAGTCCCAGCACTCAGGAGGCTGAGGTGAAAGAATTGCTTGAACTCAGGAAGCGGAGGTTGCAATGAGCTGAGACGGCGCCACTGCACTCCAACATGGGCAACAGAGCAAGACCACGTCTCAAAAAAAAAAAAAGGGCGGGGCCAGGCATGGTGTCTCACACCTGTAATCCCAGCACTTTGGGAGGCCGAGGTGGGTGGATCACGAGGTCAGGAGATTGAGACCACGGTGAAACCCCATCTCTACTAAAAATAGAAAAAATTAGCTGGGCGCGGTGGCGGACGCCTGTAGTCCCAGCTACTTGGGAGGCTGAGGCAGGTGAATGGCGTGAACCCAGGAGGTGGAGCTTGCAGTGAGCCGAGATCGCGCCACTGCACTCCAGCCTGGGCAACAGAGCGAGACTCCATCTCAAAAAAAAAAGAAAGAAAGAAAGGTATAATGTACATTATTTGGGTGATGGACACTATAAAAGCCCTGACTTCACCACTATGCAATCTATGCATGTAACAAAATTGTACTTATACACCATAAATTTATAGACTTTTTTTTAAATGTTTAAGAGGGTAAATTTAATGTTACATATTTTTTTACCACAATAAAAATAACATTTTAAAGAGGCAGGTCTAGATGTACAGATATGGGATGATTTCCTAGTTATATTGTTAAACAAAAAAAGCAGTTGCGTAACACCGTGCATAGTATTTTAATATCTGTGTTAGACAAGAGACAGCGAGAGAAGATAAAAGGCAAAATAACTCTGAAAGAATTAAAACTAAATTTGATAATAGTAGTTGCCTAAGGAAGATAATCTGGTAGGTGGGGAAGAGGACAGGAGGGAAACTTTTCAATATATATTCTTTTTTACCTTTTATAGTTGGTACCATCTTAGTGTATATCCTATTCAAAACATGAATGTAATTTAAAAATTCAAATGTTATCTGTGAAAGAATAGACAAATAGACCAAAGGAATAGAATAGAGAGACCAGAAATAGACCCACACAAATATAGTCAACTGATCTCTGACAAAGAAAAGAAAAAAAAAAAAGACTCTAAACATAGACCTTACACTTTTCACAAAAATTAATTCAAAATGGATCATAGACCTAAATTTAAAACACAAAGCTATAAAATCCCTAGAAGATAGCACAGGATAAAATCCAGATGACCTTGGGTTTGACAATGACTTCTTAGGTATAACACAAAAAGTATGATCCATAAGAGAAAAAATTGATAAGTTGGATTTTATTAAAATGGAAAACTTGGAGCCAGATGCAGTGGCTCACGCCTGTAATCCCAGCACTTTGGGAAGCCGAGGCGGGTGGATCACGAGGTCAGGGGTTCGAGACCAGCCTGACCAACATGGTAAAACCCCATCTCTACTAAAAATACAAAAATTAGCTGGGCATGGTGGCGGGCGCCTGTAATCCCAGCTACTCAGGAGGCTGAGGCAGGAGAATCACTTGAACCCGGGTGGGGGAAGTTGCAGTGAGCCAAGTTCATGCCACTGCACTCCAGCCTGGGCGACAGAGTGAAAAACTTGGCCGGGCGCGGTGACTCACGCCTGTAATCTCGGCACTTTGGGAGGCCGAGACGAGCGGATCACTTGAGGTCGGGAGTTTGAGACCAGCCTGCCAAAAATGGTGAAACCCCATCTCTACTAAAAATACAAAAATTAGCTGGGCGTGGTAGGGCGTACCTGTAATCCCAGCTACTCGGGAGGCTGAGGCAGGAGAATCGCTTGAACCCGGGAGGCAGAGGTTGTGGTGAGCCAAGATGGTGCCACTGCACTTCAACCTGGGTGAAAGAGGGAGACTCGTCCTCAAAAAAATAAAAATAAAATAAAATGGAAAACTTGTGCTCTGCAAAAGAAATTGTTAAGGTAATGAAAACACAAGCCACAGACAGAGAAAATCTTTGCAAAACACATATTTGATAAAGAACTGGTATCCAAAATATAAGAAATCTTCCCACTCAACAATAGGAAAACAAAGACCTAATTTAAAAATGGACAAAAAATTTGGAAACCTCACCAAAGAAGATATACATATGGCAAATAGCTTCTCAGTATCATATGTCATTAGGGAATTGTGAATTAAAACAACAATATGATACCACTGCATACCTATTAGAATGGCTAAAATCCAAAACAGTGACAACACAAAATGCTGACAAGGATGTAGAGGAACAGGAGCTCTCATTCATTGCTGCATGAAATGCAAAATAGTACAGCCACTTTGAAAAGACGTTTGGCCAGTTCTTACAATGCTAAACGTACTCTCTCTCTCTCTCTCTTTTTTTTTTTTGTTTGTTTTGTTTTTTCTTTAGTAGAGACAGGTTTTCACCATGTTGGCCAGGCTGGTCTTGAACTCCCGAGCTCAAGTGATCCACCTGCCTTGGTCTCCCAAGTGCTGGGATTACATGCGTGAGCCACTGCACCCAGCCACTAAACATATCCTTATCATTTATCCCACTATTGCATTCCTTGGTTAAATGAGTTGAAAATTTTACATCTACACAAAACCTTGAATGTTTATAGTAGCTTTATTAACAACTGCCAAAACTTGGAACCAACCAAGATGTCCTTCAATATATGAATGGATAAACTGTGGTAATCCATACAATGGAATATTATTTGGCAATAAAAATAAATGAGCTATCAAGTCATGAAAAGACGTGGAGGAGCCTGAGATGCATATTGCTAAGATAAGGAAGCCAACCTAGTCCCAGCACAGTGGCTCACGCCTGTAATCCCAACGCTTTGGGAGGCTAACACAGAAGGGATTGCTTGAGCCCAGGAGTTTGAGATCACACAGGGCAACATGGAGAAACCCTGTCTCTACAAAAAAATACAAAAATTATCCAGGTGTGGTGGTGCATGCCTGTGGTCCCAGCCACCTGGGAGGCTGAGGTGAAAAAAAAAAGGACAATCTAAAAAGGCAACATATTGTATGATTCCAAATATATAACATTTTAGAAAAGCCAACACTATGGAAACAGTAAAATGATTAGTGGTTTCCAGGGGTTGAGGGAACATGGCAAGGAGGGAAACTGATAAATTGGTGGACCACAGGGAATTTTTGGGCAGTGAAACTATTCTGTTTGATACTAGAATGGTGAATATATGTCATTATAAATTTGTCAAAACCCACAGAAAGTACTACAAAAACTCTTATGTACTGTGAACTCTTAGTAAACTGTGGACTTTAGTTAATAATAATATATCAGTTATAACAAATGAACCATACTAATGCAATTTTTTTTGAGACAGTCTCACTCTGTTGCCCAGGCTGGAGTATAGTGATGCAAGCACAGCTTACTGACCTCTGTTTAAGCAATCCTCCTGCCTCAGCCTGCCAAGTAGCTGGGACTACAGACACTCACCACCCCACCAGTTTTTTTTATTATTATTACTTTTTATTTTTTTAATAGAGAGGGCAAGTTGGGTGCGGTGGCTCATGCCTGTAATCCCAGCACTTTGGGAAGCCAAGACGGGCGGATCACTTGAGGTCAGGAGTTCGAGACCAGCCTTTCCAACATGGTGAAACCCCATCTCTACTAAAAATACAAAAAAAATTAGTGGGGCGTGGTGATGGGCACCTGCAGTCTCAGCTACTCGGGAGGCTGAGGCAGAAGAATCACTTGAACCCGGGAGGCAGAGGTTGCAGTGAGCCGAGATCACACCACTGCACTCCAGCCTGGGCGACAGAATGAGACTCTATCTTAAATAAATAAATAAATAAATAAATAAGGTGTCTCACTGTGTTGCCTACGCTGGTCTCAAACTCCTGGACTCAAGCAATCCTCCCATCTCAGCCTCCCAAAGTACTGGGATTACAGGTGTGAGCCACCATGCCTAACCACAATCTTTAACAGTAAATCAAGGCCGGGCGTGGTGGCTCACGCCTGTAATCCCAGCACTTTGGGAGGCTGAGGCAGGTGGATCACGAGGTCAGGAGATCGGGACCAATCTGGTGAAACCCTGTCTCTACTAAAAATACAAAAAATTAGCCGGGCGTGGTGGTGGGCGCCTGTAGTCCCAGCTACTCGGGAGGCTGAGGCAAGAGAATGGCCTGAATCTGGGAGGCGGAGCTTGCAGTGAGCCGAGATCATGCCACTGCACTCCAGCCTGGGTGACAGATCGAGACTCCATCTTAAAAAAAAAAAAAGTAAATCAAACAAACTTAATCTGATAGCCCCAAACCAGATGTTTCCTGCTCATAAACCAGTGAAAGTTCAATTAATAATGCAATAGTTTTTAAAGATTCTAAACTTAAGGAAATCTTATATTTAAGGTGTTTACTCTCCAAATTATCTAATCTTTCAACAAGAGTTACTAAAACGAAAATAAAAGATCAGATATATTTGAAAATGAACCAGACAGAGATCCTAATTACAAATAGAGTGAAGTAAAAACCTCATAGACATACTGAAGAAGAAAACAGCAAGATAAGGAATTTTAAGAAGCTATCTATGACAAAATAACAGATTTTTTAGTTTGGGGGAACATCAAGAAAATTATATATTTAAATGATAAATATCATTAACATATACTAAGTTATTACAATAATGCTTCATTTTTCAAATTATCAAAATCAAGGTAGTCACATGCTATGTTCAGAAGAAGAAAACAAGTCAGATGATGTGTTATAAGAGAAAAAAGGCCTGGAGGACACATCCAACAATGGAAAGATATCTTCAGGTGATATGGCTGAGTAATTTTTTCCTGCATTGTACTTTCCATTTTTCCAGATTTCCTATAATGAGAACATATTATAAAGATGATGAGAGAAATGAAATAATTTTAATCGTTGTAAGCAGTAACAGGGCTACCTATTTTCTGCCAGCATATATGAATCCAGATAGCAATTATCTCCACACAAATCTTAGCTCAATATTATTTTAGAAGGTACTTTCCTAGATTTCAATACAATAGTTAGGCTTTCTGAGCTTTCTACCTCAAAATCTTAGTTGTAGGATTTTTTTTTTTTATATATATACTTTAAGTGCTGGGGTACATGTGCAGAACGTGCAGGTTTGTTACATCGGTATACACGTGCCCTGGTGGTTTGCTGCACCCATCAACCCGTCATCTACATTAGGTCTCCTAATGCTATCCCTCCCCTAGTCCCCCGCCCCCTGACAGGCCCCATTGTGTGATGTTCTCCTCCCTGTGTCCATGTGTTCTCATTGTTCAACTCCCACTTATGAGTGAGAACATGCGGTATTTGGTTTTCTGTTCTTGTGTTAGTTTGCTGAGAATGATGATTTCCAGCTTCATCCATGTCCCTGCAAAGGATATGAACTCATCCTTTTTTATAGCTGCATAGTATTCCATGGTGTATATGTGCCACATTTTCTTTATTCAGTCTATCATTGATGGGCATTTGGGTTGGTTCCAAGTCTTTGCTTTGTGAATAGTGCTGCAATAAACATGTGTGCATGTGTCTTTATAGTAGAATGATTTATAATCCTTTGGGTATATACCCAGTAAATAAATTGCTGGGTCAAATGGTATTCCTAATTCCAGATCCTTGAGGAATCTCCACACTGTCTTCCATAATGGTTGAACTAATTTACACTCCCAAAAACAGTGTAAAAGTGTTTCTATTTTAGGCCAGGCGCGGTGGCTCACGCCTGTAATCCCAGCACTTTGGGAGGCCGAGGCGGGTAGATCACGAGGTCAGGAGATCGAGACCATCCTGGCCAACACGGTGAAACCCTGTCTCTACTAAAAATACAAAAAATTAGCTGGGCATGGTGGCAGGCGCCTGTAGTCCCAGCTGCTCGGGAGGCTGAGGCAGGAGAATGGTGTGAACCTGGGAGGCGGAGCTTGCAGTGAGCCAAGATTGCGCCACTGCACTCCAGCCTGGGTGACAAAGCAAGACTCTGTCTCAAAAAAAAAAAAAAAATGAAAAAAAAAAGTGTTTCTATTTCTCCACATCCTCTCCAGCCTCTGTTGTTTCCTGACTTCTTAATGATTGCCATTCTAATTGGCATGAGATGGTATCTCATTGTGGTTTTCATTTGCATTTCTCTAATGACCAGTGATGATGAGCTTTTTTCCATATGTTTGTTGGCCGCATAAATGTCTTCTTTTGAGAAGTGTCTGTTCATATCCTTCCACCACTTTTTGATAGGGTTGTTTGTTTTGTTTTGTTTTGTTTTTTGTAAATTTGTCTAAGTTCTTTGTAGGTTTGGGATATCAGCCCTTTGTCAGATGGATAGATTGCAAAAATTTTCTCGCATTCTGTAGGTTGCCTGTTCACTCTGATGATAGTTTCTTTTGCTGTGCAGAAGCTCTTTAGTTTAATTAGATCTCATTTGTCAATTTTGGCTTCTGTTGCCATTGCTTTTTAGTCATGAAGTCTTTGCCCATGCCTATGTCCTGAATGGTATTGCCTAGATTTTCTTCTAGGGTTTTTATGGTTTTAGGTCTTACGTTTAAGTCTTTTATCCATCTTGAGTTAATTTTTGTATAAGGTGTAAGGAAGGGGTCCAGTTTCAGTTTTCTGCATATGCCTAACCAGTTTTCCCAACACCATTTATTAAATGGGGAATCCTTTCCCCATTGCTTGCTTTTGTCAGGTTTGTCAAAGATCAGATGGTTGTAGATGTGTGGTGTTATTTCTGATAACCTCTGTTCTGTTCCCTTGGTCTATATATCTGTTTTGGTACCAGTACCATGCTGTTTTGGTTACTGTAGCCTTGTAGTAATTGTAAGATTTTTATAAATGTCTTTTATCAGGTTGAGGAGGTTCCCTTCTATTCCTACTTCTCTGTTGTTTTTTTTTTAATTATGAAACATGTTGGATTTTGTTCTTCATCTATTGAGATGATCATGTAATTTCTTTTCCTTCATTCTATTTCCTTGTTGCATCACATTGATTTGTTTTGTATCACTTTTGCATTCCTGGGATAAATCCCACTTGGTTATGGTGTGTAATCCTTTGTTTGTTTGTTTGTTTGTTTGTTTTTTGAGATAGAGTGTCACTCTGTTGCCCAGGCTGGAGTGCAGTGGCGCAATCTCGGCTTACCGCAACCTCTGTCTCCCAGGTTCAAGCAATTCTCCTGCCTCAGCCTTCCAAGTAGCTGGGAGTATAGGTGCATGCCACCACGCCTGGCTAATTTTTGTATTTTTTTTTTAGTAGAGACGGGTTTCACCATATTGGTCAGGCTGGTCTTGAACTCCTGACCCCAGGTGATCCATCCACCTCAGGCTCCCAAAGTCCTGGGATTACAGGTGTCAGCCACCATGCATGGCCTTGTAATCCTTTTAATATGCTGTTGAATTTTGTTCTTCTTTTCTAATTCCTTAAGCTGTAAAGTTGGGTCATTGATTTGAAATCTTTTTTTTTTTTTGTGACAGGGTCTTGCTCTGTTGCTCAGGCTGGAGTGCAGTGGCATGATCTTGGCTCACTGCAACCTCTGCCTCCCGGGTTAAAGCGATTCTCCTGCCTCAGCCTCCCAAGTACCTGGGACTACAGGCAATTGCTGCCACGCCTGGCTAGTTTTTGTATTTTTAGTAGAGATGGGGGTTTCATCATGTTGGCCAGGCTGGTCTCGAACTCCTGACCTCAAGTTATCCGCCTGCCTCAGCCTCCCAAAGTGCTGGGATTACAGACATTTTATTCCGTTCTGATCACAGAAGATACTTCATATGATTTCAATTTTTTCAAATGTATTAAGTCTTATTTATGGCTTAACATATGGTCTAACTTGGAGAATGTTCCATGGGCACCTGACAAAAATGTAAATTTTGCTCAAGTTGTTTGGGGTGTTCTGCATATATTTGTCTGTATATATTTGCATATGTTTGTCAGTCTAGTTGGCTCATAGTGTTGTATATATTTGTCAGTCTAGTTGGCTCATAGTGTTGTTCAAGCCTTCTATCTCCTTATTTACCTTTCTGGTTGTATTCATTATCAAAAATGGGATATTGAAGTCTCCAATTATTATTGTAGAATGGTCTAGTTCTTCCTTCTATTCTATCAATGTTTGATTTGCATATTTTGGGGCAATATTGGTAAGTGTGTCTATGTTTATAACTATTATGTTCTCTTGATGAATTGTCATTTTTTCAATATATAATATCCTTTGTCTCTTATAACAATTTTTGACTTCAAGTCTATTTTGTCTGATATTAGTATAGCTACCCCACTCTCTTTTGATTACTATTTGCATGGAATTTTTTTATTCTTTCATTTTCAATCTACTTGTGTCTTTCCATCAAAAGTGAGTCTCTTGTTGACAGCATATGGTTTGATTGTGGTTTTGCTTTTTAATTCTATTTTATTATTCTCTGCCTTTTAATTGGGAAGTTTAATCCATTCACATTAAAAGTAATGACTGTTAAGGAATGGCTGACTTCTGCCATTTTGCTATTTGTTTACTATATGTCCTTTTTATTGTTTAGAGACACAGTTTCACTCTGCTGCCAAGGCTTGAATGCAGTGTTGCGATCTCAGCTCACTGCAAACTCAGCCTCCCAGGTTCAAGCGATTCCTGTGCCTCAGCCTCCTGAGTAGCTAGGATTACAGGCACACACCACCACGCCCAGCTAATTTGTGCATTATTAGTAGAGGTGGAGTTTCACCGTGTTGGCCAGGCTGGTCTTGAACTCCTGACCTCAAGTGATCCGTCCACCTTGGCATCCTAAAGTGCTGGGATTACAGGTGTGAGCCACCATGCCCAGCCTGTTTACTATGTGCCTTATGTGTACTTCGTTCTTCATTTCCTCTATTACTGCCCACTTTTGTGTTTAAGTAATTCTTTTGTAATGTGCCATTTTGGTTTCCTTCTTATTTCCTTTTCTGCAAACATGCAATAAATGTCTTTCTGTATACTTTTAAATTATTTTTTTCATGGTTATCCTGGCAATTACCATAAACATGTTAAATTTGTAACAGTCTAGTTTGAATTGATAGCAGTGTAACTTCAGTAGTATATACAAACTCTGATCCTATGCAGCTCTGTCCTTCCCCCTTTATATTGTTATTGTCAGGACTTATGTCTTTATGCATTGGAAGCCCATGAATATAGATTTATGATTATTGTTTTATGTATGTCTATAAAATTATATAAGAAATTAAAGAGTAGTTACAAAACAAAAATGTAATAATATTTGCTTTTTTTTTTTTTTTTGAGACAGAGTTTTGCTCTTGTTGCCCAGGCTGCAATGGTGTGATCTCGGCTCACTGCAACCTCCGCCTCCCAGGTTCAAGACATTCTCCTGCCTCAGCCTCCTGAGTAGCTGAGATTACAGGCATGCACCACCACGCCCAGCTAATTTTGTACTTTTAGTAGAGACAGGGTTTCTCCATGTTGGTCAGGCTGTTCTACGAACTCCCAACCTCAGGTGATCCACCCGCCTCGGCTTCCCAAAGTGTTGGGATTACAGGTGTAAGCCACTGCGACAGGCCAATATTTGCTTTTATATTTACCTATGTAGTTACATTTACTAGCGTTCTTTATTTCTTCACATGGTTTCAAGCTACAGTGTAGTGTACTTTTTGTTTAGGCATGAAGGATTCACTTTAGCATTTCTTGTAGGGCAAGGCTACCCGAAACAAACTCAACTTTTGTTTATCTGGCAATGTCTTATTTTTTCCTTCATTTTTGAAGGATTGTTGTGCCAAATATGGAATTCTTGATTGACTTTTTCTTTCAACACATGAAATATGTCATTCCACTGCTTTCTAACGTTCGTGATTTGTAACGAGAAATTGGCTGTTAATTTTATAGAGGGTCCCTTGTGAATGATTAATCACTTCTCTATTGCTACTTTCAAGATTCTCTCTCTGTCTGTCTTTCTCTCTGTTTCTCTGGCTTCCAACAGTTTGATTGTAATGTGGCTTGGTGTGGACCTCTTTGTGCTTATTTTACTTGGAGTTTGTTGAGCTTCTTAGATGTCGATATTCACATCTTTTATGACATTTGAGCCACTTTATTTATTTATATATATTTTCTGCCTTTTCTTTTCTCTCCTTCTGGGACTCTCATTACATGTATATTGTATGCTTCATGGTTTCCCACAGGTCTCTTAGGTTCTGTTCACTTTTCTTCATTCTTTTTTATTTTGCTTCTCAGACTGAATAATTTCTTCTTTTTCATATGTATAAACTTATTTGATACACGTGTAATTGTGTTACTTGCATAGGTTATGTAGTAGTGAAGCCAGGGCTTTTAGTGTATCCATCACCTGAATAACATACATAGTTCCCATTAAGTAATTAAGTAATTTCTCATCCTCCTCCCTCCTTCTACCCTCTCACTCTTCTGAGTCTCCATTTTCTTTTTTCTTTTTCTTTTTTTTTTTTTTTCAGACAGAGTCTCATTCTGTCTCCCAGGCTGGAGTGCAGAGGCACGATCTCAGCTCACTGCAACTTCTGCCTCCTGGGTTCAAGCATGCCTCAGCCTCCCGAGTAGCTGGGATTACAGGCGTGTGCCACCATGCCTGGCTAATTTTTGTACGTTTAGTAGAGACGCTGTTTCACCATGTTGGCCAGGCTGGTCTTGAACTCTTTACCTCAAGTGATCCACCCATCTCGGCCTCCCAAAGTGCCGGGATTACAGGCATGAGCCATTGTGCCCAGCGTCAGTCCCCATTTCCTATTTTTCCACCTTCTACATCCATGTGAACACATTTTTTAGGACCCACTTATGAGTGAGAACATGCAATAAATGTCTTTCTGTGCCTGGCTTGTCTCATGTAAGATAATGACCTCCAGTTCCATTCATGTTGCTGTAAGGGACATGATTTTATTCTTTTTTTTTTTTTTTGGAGATGGAGTATCTCTCTGTCACCAGGTGGCTCACTGCAACCTCCGCTGCCCGGGTTCAAGCGATCCTTCTGCCTCAGACTCCTGAGTAGCTGGGACTACAGGCGCATGCCACACCTGGCTAATTTTTTGTATTTTAGTAGAGATGGGCTTTCACCATGTTACTCAGGCTGGTCTCAAATTCCTGAGCTCAGATGATCCACCTGCTTCGGCCTCCCAAAGTGCTAGGATTACAGGCATGAGCCACCGTGCCCGGTGATTTCATTTATTTTATGGCTGAATAGCATTCTATTGTGCATGTATACCCCACATTTTCTTTATCCAATCATCTGTTGATGGACACTTAGGTTGATTCCATATCTTTGCTACTGTGAATAGTGCTGTGATAAACATATGATTGTGGGTATCTTTTTGATATATAGATTTATTTTCTTTGTCTCTTTTTCTTTTCTTTTTTTCTTCTTTTTTTTTTTTTTTGAGACGAAGTTTTGCTCTTGTTGCCCAGGCTGCAGTGTAGTGGCTCGATCTCAGCTCAGGGCAATGTCTGCCTCCCAGGTTCAAGTGATTCTCCTGCCTCAGCCTTTCGAGTAGCTGGGATTACAGGCATGCGCCACCATGCCTGGCTAATTTTGTATTTTTAGTAGAGATGGGGTTTCTCCATGTTGGTCAGGCTGGTCTCGAACTCCTGACCTCAGGTGATCCACCCGCCTCGGCCTCCCAAAGTGCTGGGATTACAGGCGTGAGCCACGGCACCCGGCCAATATATAGATTTATTTTCCTTTGGGTAGATACCCAATAGTGGAATTGCTGAATTGAATGGTAGTTCTTTTGTGTGTGTGTGTGTTTTTGTTTATTTTTTTTGAGACAGAGTCTCGCTCTGTCACCCAGGCTGGAGTGCAGTGGTGCAATCTCAGCTCAATGCAACCTTCGCCTCCTTGGTTTAAGTGATTCTCATGCCTCAGCCTCCCAGGTAACTTGGATTACAGGCATGGGTCACCATGCCTGGCTAATTTTTTTGTATTTTTAGTACAGATGGGGTTTCACCATGTTGACCAGGCAGGTCTCAAACTGGCCTCAAGTGATCCACCCTCCTCAGCCTCCCGATTTGCTGGGATTACAGGTGTGAGCCACTGCGCCTAGCCTAGAATGGTAGTTCTATTTTTAGATTTTTTTAAATTTTGAGACAGTCTCAGTCTTTCGCCCAGGCTAGAGTGCAATGGCATGATCTCTGCTCACTGAAACCTTTGCCTCCCAGGCTTAAGCAATCTTCCTGCCTCAGCCTCCCAAGTAGCTGGTACTATAGGTGTGTGCCACCATACCCAGCTAATTTTTGTATTTTTTGTAGAGATGAGGTTTTGTCATTTTGCCCAGGCTGGTCTCAAATTCCTGGCCTCAAGTGATCCACCCACCTTGACCTCCCAAAGTGCTGGAATTATAGGTGTGAGCCACCACACCCAGCCTATTTTTAGTTTTTTGAGCAATCTCTATACTGTTTTTCATATTGGCTGCATTAATTTACATTCCCACCAACAGTAAATAAGAGTTCCCTTTTCTCGGCTGGGCGCAGTGGCTCACACCTGTAATCTTAGCACTTTGGGAGGCTGAGACATGAGGATCACATGAGGCCAGGACTTTGAGACCAGCCTGGGCAACATAGTGAAGTAGCTAGGTGTGGTGGCATGCATTTGTAGTCCCAGCTATTCTGGAGGCTGAGGCAGGAGGATCCCTTGAGCCTAGGAGTTCAAAGTTGCAATGAGCTGTGATCTCGCCATGGCACTCCAGCCTGGTTGACAGAGCAAGACTCTGTCTTGAAGAAAAAAAAGTGAATGAATTTTTAGTTGATTTTTGTGTGTGGTGAGATAAGGGATTAGACTGGATAATGTCAATTGACGTATTCATGTTTGTTATTTCTTTTTATTTTTTAATAGTTTTGTGAGAATAGGTGGTTTTTGGTTACATGGATAAGTTCTTTAGTGGTGATTTCTGAGATTTTCGTGCACCCATCATCTGAGCAGTGTACACTGTACCCAATGTGTAGTCTTTTACCCCCATCCCTCTCCCATCCTTTCCTCTGAGTCCCCAAAGTCTATTATATCAGTCTTACGCCTTTGCATCCTCCTAGCTTAGCTTCCACTTATAAGTGAGAACATACAATATTTGGTTTTCCATTCCTTAGTTACTTCCCTCAGAATAATGGTCTCCAACTCCATCCAGGTTGCTGTGGATGCCCTTCTGCCTGCCTTTCTTTCTTTCTTTCTTTCTTTCTTCTTTCTTTTTCTTTCTCTCTCTTTCTTTTTCTTTCTCTCTTTCTTTCTCCTTCCTTCCTCCCTCCCTCCCTCCCTTCCTTCTTTCCTTCTTTCTTTCTTTCTTTTTCTTTTCCTTATTTTTTGAGATGGAGTTTCGCTCTTGTCGCCCAGGCTGGAGTGCGATGGCGCGAACTCGCCTCACTGCAACCTCTGCCTCCCAGGTTCAAGCAATTCTCCTGCCTCAGCCTCCCAACTAGCTGGGATTACAGGCATGTGCCACCACGCCCAGCTAATTTTTTTCTTTTTTTTTTATTTTTTATTTTTTAAATTTTTAAATTTTTATTGATCATTCTTGGGTGTTTCTCGCAGAGGGGGACTTGGCAGGGTCACAGGACAACAGTGGAGGGAAGGTCAGCAGATAAACAAGTGAACAAAGTTCTCTGGTTTTCCTAGGCAGAGGACCCTGCGGCCTTCCGCAGTTTTGTGTCCCTGGGTACTTGAGATTAGGGAGTGGTGATGACTCTTAACGAGCATGCTGCCTTCAAGCATTTGTTTAACAAAGCACATCTTGCACCGCCCTTAATCCATTCAACCCTGAGTGGATACAGCACATGTTTCAGAGAGCACAGGGTTGGGGGTAAGGTCACAGATCAATAGGATCCCAAGGCAGAAGAATTTTTCTTAGTACAGAACAAAATGAAAAGTCTCCCATGTCTACCTCTTTCTACACAGACAGGGCAACCATCTGATTTCTCAATCTTTTCCCCACCTTTCCCCCCTTTCTATTCCACAAAACCGCCATTGTCATCATGGCCCATTCTCAATGAGCTGTTGGGTACACCTCCCAGACGGGGTGGTGGCCGGGCAGAGGGGCTCCTCACCTCCCAGTAGGGGCGGCCGGGCAGAGGCGCCCCTCACCTCCCAGACAGGGCGGCTGGCCGGGCGGGGGGCTGACCCCCCCACCTCCCTCCCGGACGGGGCGGCTGGCTGGGCGGTGGGCTGACCCCCCCACCTCCCTCCCGGACGGGGCGGCTGGCCGGGCAGAGGGGCTCCTCACTTCCCAGTAGGGGCGGCCGGGCAGAGGCGCCCCTCACCTCCCGGACGGGGCGGCTGGCCAGGCGGGGGGCTGACCCCCCCACCTCCCTTCCGGGCGGGGCGGCTGGCCGGGCGGGGGGCTGACCCCCCCACCTCCCTCCCGGATGGGGCGGCTGGCCGGGCAGAGGGGCTCCTCACTTCCCAGTAGGGGCGGCCGGGCAGAGGCGCCCCTCACCTCCCAGACAGGGCGGCTGGCCGGGCGGGGGGCTGATCCCCCCACCTCCCTCCCGGACGGGGCGGCTGGCCGGGCAGGGGCTGACCCCCCCCACCTCCCTCCCGGACGGGGCGGCTGGCCGGGCAGGGGTGCTCCTCACTTCCCAGTAGGGGCGGCCAGGCAGAGGCGCCCCTCACCTCCAGGACAGGGCGGCTGGCCGGGCGGGGGGCTGACCCCCCCACCTCCCTCCCGGACGAGGTGGCTGCCGGGCGGAGACGCTCCTCACTTCCCAGACGGGGGTGGCTGCTGGGCGGAGGGGCTCCTCACTTCTCAGAGGGGGCGGCTGCCAGGCAGAGGGGCTCCTCACTTCTCAGAGGGGGCGGCTGCCAGGCAGAGGGTCTCCTCACTTCTCAGATGGGGCGGTGGGGCAGAGACGCTCCTCACATCCCGGACGGGGCAGCAGGGCAGAGGTGCTCCCCTCATCTCAGACGATGGGCGGCCGGGCAGAGACGCTCCTCACTTCCCAGACGGGGCGGCGGCCGGGCAGAGGCTGCAATCTCGGCACTTTGGGGGGCCAAGGCAGGCGGCTGGGAGGTGGTTGTAGTGAGCCGAGATCACGCCACTGCACTCCAGCATGGGCGCCATTGAGCACCGAGTTAACGAGACTCCGTCTGCAATCCCAGCACCTCGGGAGGCCGAGGCTGGCAGATCACTCACGGTTAGGAGCTGGAGACCAGCCCGGCCGACACAGCAAAACCCTGTCTCCACCAAAAAAATACGAAAACCAGTCAGGCGTGGCGGCGCGCGCCTGCAATCGCAGGCACTCGGCAGGCTGAGGCAGGAGAATCAGGCAGGGAGGTTGCAGTGAGCTGAGATGGCAGCAGTACCGTCCAGCTTCGGCTCGGCATCAGAGGGAGACCGTGGAAAGGGGAGAGGGAGAGGGAGAGGGAGAGGGAGAGGGAGAGAGAGAGGGAGAGGGACAATTTTTTTCTATTTTTAGTAGAGACGGGGTTTCTCCATGTTGGTCAGGCTCATCTCCAACTCCTGACCTCAGGTTATCCACCCGCCTCAGCCTCCCAAAGTGCTGGGATTACAGGTGTGAGCCATCGTGCCCAGCTCTTTCTTTTTCTTTCTTCTTTCCTTTTTTTCTGAGACAGGGTCTCACTTTGTCACCCTGGCTGGAGTGCAGTGGCAGCATCTCTGCTCACTGCAGCCTCGACCTCCTAGGCTCAGGCAATTCTCCCACCTCAGCCCCTCAAGTAGCTGGGATTACAGGCATGTACCACCATGCCCAGCTAATTTTTGTATTTTTATTAGCGATGGGGTTTTGCCATGTTGTCCGGGCTGGTCTCAAACTCCTGAGCTCAAGCAATCTGCCCTCCTGGCCTCCCGAAGTGTTGAGATTACAGGCATAAGCCACTGTGCCCAGCCAGAATGCTGTTATTTCATTCCTTTTTATGGCTAAGTAGTATTTCATGGTGTATATATATCACATTTCCTTTATCCACTCATTGGTCAATGTGCATTAGTCTGGTTCCATATTTTTGTAGTTGTGAATTGTGCTGCTACAAACGTGTGTGCAAGTGTCTTTTCCATATAATGACTTCTTTTCCTTTGGGTAGATACGCAGTAGTGGGATTGCGGATAGAATGGTAATTCTGCTTTTAGTTCTTTAAGGAATCTCCATACTGTTTTCTGTACTGGTTGTACTAGTTTACATTCCCACCAGCAGTGTAAAAGTGTTCCCTTTCACCACGTCCATGCCAACATCTATTGTTTTCTGACTTTTCAATTATGGCCATTCTTGCAGGAGTAAGGTGGTATCTCATTGTGGCTTGAATTTGCATTTCCCTGATAATTAGTGATGTTGACCATTTTTTCATGTGTTTGTTGGCCATTTGTATATCTTCTTTTGGGAATTCTCTATTCACGTCCTTGGCCCACTTTTTGATGGGATTATTGGTTTTTTTTCTTGCTGATTTGAATTCCTTGTAGATTCTAGATATTGGGCCTTTGTGAATATTTTCTTCCACTCTGGGTTGTCTGTTTACTCTGCTGATTGTTTGTTTTGCTGTGCAGAAGCTTTTTAGGTCCCATCTATTTACTTTTGTTTTTGTCGCATTTGCTTTTGAGTTCTTGGTCATGAATTCTTTGCCTAAGCCAATGTCCAGAAGAGTTTTTCTGATGTTATCTTCTAGAATTTTTATGGTTTCAGGTCTTAGATTTAAATTTTTGATCTATCTTGAGTTGATTTTTGTATAAGATGAAAGATGAGGATCCAGTTTCATTCTTCTACATGTGGCTTGCCAATTATCCCAGCACCATTTGTTGAATAGGGTGTCCTTTCCCCACTTTATGTTTTTGTTTGCTTTGTCAAAAATAAGTTGGCTATAAGCATTTGGCTTTATTTCTGGGCTCTCTATTCTGTTCCATTGGCCTACATGCCTTTTTTATTTTTTTTTGGTGGAGTCTCGCTCTGTCGTCCAGGCTGGAGTGCAATGGTGAGATCGTGGCTCACTGCAACTTCTGCCTCCTGGTTTCAAGCGATTCTCCTGTCTCAGCCTCCCAAGTAGCTGAGATTAGAGGCACCTGCCACCATGCCAGGCTAAGTTTTGTATTTTAGTAGAGAGGGGGTTTCATCATGTTGGTCAGGCTGGTCTCAAACTCCTGACCTCAAATGATCTGCCTGCCTCAGCTTCCCAAAGTGCTGGGATTACAGGTGTGAGTCACCACGCCTGGCCTACATGCCTATTTTTATACCATTGCCATGCTGTTTTGGTAACTATAGCCTCGTAGTATGGTTTGAAGTCAGGTAATGTGATGCCTCCAGATTTGTTCTTTTTATTTGGTATTGCTTTGGCTATGTGGGCTCTTTTGTTAGTCCCATATGAATTTTAGGGTTTTTTAAAAATTCTGTGAAGAATGATGATGGAATTTTGATGGAAATTGCATTGAATATGTAGATTGCTTTTGGCAATTATTTCAAAATATTGGCCATTTTCACTATATTTGTTCTACTCATTCGTGAGCATGGGATGTGTTTCCATTTGTTTGTGTCATCTTGTTTTGTCAGCAGTGTATTGTAGTTTTCCTTGTAGAGATCTTTTGCCTCCTTTGTTAAGTATATTCCTAAGTATTTTTTTAATTATTATACTTTAAGTTTTAGGGTACATATGCACAACGTGCAGGTATGTTACATATGTATACATGTGCCATGTTGGTGTGCTGCACCCATTAACTCGTCATTTAGCATTAGGTATATCTCCTAGTGCTATCCCTCCCCACTCCCCCCACCCCACAACAGTCCCCGGTGTGTGATGTTCCCCTTCCTGTGTCCATGTGTTCTCATTGTTCAATTCCCACCTATGAGTGAGAACATGTGGTGTTTGGTTTTTTGTCCTTGCGATAGTTTGCTGAGAATGATGGTTTCCAGCTTCATCCATCTCCCTACAAAGGACATGAACTCATCATTTTTTATGGCTGCATAGTATTCCATGGGGTATATGTGCCAAATTTTCTTAATCCAGTCTATCATTGTTGGATATTTGGGTTGGTTCCAAGTCTTTGCTATTGTGAATAGTGCCACAATAAACATACATGTGCATGTGTCATTATAGCAGCATGATTTATAATCCTTTGGGTATATACCCAGTAATGGGATGGCTGGGTCAAATGGTATTTCTAGTTCTAGATCCCTGAGGAATCACCACACCGACTTCCACAATGGTTGAACTAGTTTACAGTCCCACCAACAGTGTAAAAGTGTTCCTATTTCTCCACATCCTCTCCAGCACCTGTTGTTTCCTGACTTTTTAATGATTGTCATTCTAACTGGCATGAGATGGTATCTCATTGTGGTTTTCATTTGCATTTCTCTGATGGCCAGTGATGATGAGCATTTTTTCATGTGTTTTTTGGCTGCATAAATGTCTTCTTTTGAGAAGTGTCTGTTCATATTCTTCGTCCACTTGTTGATGGGGTTGTTTTTTTTTTCTTGTAAATTTGTTGGAGTTCATTGTAGATTCTGGATATTAGCCCTTTGTCAGATGAGTAGGTTGCAAAAATTTTCTCCCATTCTGTAGGTTGCCTGTTCACTCTGATGGTGGTTTCTTTTGCTGTGCTGAAGCTCTTTAGTTTAATTAGATCCCATTTGTCAATTTTGGCTTTTGTTGCCATTGCTTTTGGTGTTTTAGACATGAAGTCCTTGCCCATGCCTATGTCCTGAATGGTAATGCCTAGGTTTTCTTCTAGGGTTTTTATCGTTTTAGGTCTAATATTTAAGTCTTTAATCCATCTTGAATTAATTTTTGTATAAGGTGTAAGGAAGGGATCCAGTTTCAGCTTTCTACATCTGGCTAGCCAGTTTTCGCAGCACCATTTATTAAATAGGGAATCCTTCCCCCATTTCTTGTTTTTGTCAGGTTTGTCAAAGATCCGATAGTTGTAGATATGCGGCATTATTTCTGAGGGCTCTGTTCTATTCCATTGGTCTATATCTCTGTTTTGGTACCAGTACCATGCTATTTTGGTTACTATAGCCTTGTAGTATAGTTTGAAGTCAGGTAGCGTGATGCCTCCAGCTTTGTTCTTTTGGCTTAGGATTGACTTGGCAATGCGGGGTTTTTTTTGGTTCCATATGAAGTTTAAAGTAGTTTTTTCCAATTCTGTGAAGAAAGTCATTGGTAGCTTGATGGGGATGGCATTGAATCTATAAATTACCTTGGGCAGTATGGCCATTTTCATGATATTGATTCTTCCTACCCATGAGCATGGAATGTTCTTCCATTTGTTTGTATCCTCTTTTATTTCATTGAGCAGTGGTTTGTAGTTCTCCTTGAAGAGGTCCTTCACATCCCTTGCAAGCTGGATTCCTAGATAGTATATTCCTAAGTATTTTTATTTGGAGCTATTGTCAAAGGGGTTGAGTTCTTTATTTGATTCTCAGCTTGGTCATCATTGGTGTACAGCAGTGCTACTGATTTGCATATACTGATTTTGTGTCCTGAAACTTTACTGAATTCATTTACCAGATCTAGGAGCTTTTTGGATGAGTCTTTACGGTTTTCTAGGTATACAATTTTATCATTGTCAAACAGCAAGTTTGACTTCCTCTTTATCTATTTGGATGCCCTTTATTTCTTTCTCTTGTCTGATTGCTCTGGCCAGGACTTCCATACTAGTAGAAGTGGCAACAGTGGTCATCTTTGCCTTGTTCCAGTTCTCAGGGGGAATGCTTTAAACTTTTCCCTGTTCAGTATGATATTGGAAGTATGTTTGTCATAGATGGCTTTTACTACCTTGAGGTATGGCCCTTCTATGCCAATTTTGCTGAGGGTTTTTATCATAAAGTGATGTTGAATTTTGTCAAATGCTTTTGCTGCATCTATTGACATGATCTTATGATTTTGTTTTTGAGACGGAGTCTTACTCTGTTGCCTGTGCTGGAGTGCAGTGGCACGACCTCAGCTCACTGCAACATTTGCCTCGTGGGTTCAGGTGATTCTCCTGCTTCAGCCTCCCGAGTAGCTGGGATTACAGGCATGCACCAGCACTCCCTGCTAATTATTTTTGTCTTTTTGTGTGTGTGTGTGTTTGTTTGTTTTTTTGAGACAGAGTCTCGCTCTGTCGCCCAGGCTGGAGTGCAGTGGCCTGATCTCGGCTCACTGCAAGCTCCGCCTCCCGGGTTCACACCATTCTCCTGCCTCAGCCTCCCTAGTAGCTGGGACTACAGGCACCCGTCACCACGCCTGGCTAATTTTTTTCCTATTTTTTTTAGTAGAGATGGGGTTTCACCATGTTAGCCAGGATGGTCTCGAATCTCCTGACCTTGTGATCTATCTGCCTCAGCATCCCAAAGTGCTGGGATTACAGGCATGAGCCACTGCACCAGGCCTAATTTTTGTATTTTTAGCAGAGACAGAGTTTCACCATGTTGGCCATGCTGGTTTCAAACTCTTGACTTCAGGTGATCCATCCGCCTCGGCGTCCCAAAGTGCTGGGATTACAGGTGGGAGCCATCGTGCCCAGCCTAAGCTGTTTTTTTTTTTTTTTTTTCTGAGACTGAGTCTCACTCTGTCGCCCAGGCTGGAGTGCAGTAGTGCGATCTTGGCTCACTGCAACCTCTGGCTCCTGGGTTCAAGCGATTCTCTTGCCTCAGCCTCCAAAGTAGCTGGGATTACAGGCGCACGCCTCCACGCCTAGCTAAATTTTTTTGTGTGTGTATTTTTTTTTTTTTTTTGTATTTGTAATAGAGACGGGGTTTCACTGTGTTAGCCAGGCTGGTCTCAATCTCCTGACCTCGTGATCTGCCCGCCTGGGCCTCCCAAAGTGCCAGGATTACAGGCGTGAGCCACTGTGCCCAGCCGATGTATTATCTTTTTGATATGCTGTTGGATTCAATTAGCTAGTATTTTGTTGTGGATTTTCGCATCTATTTTCATCAGGGATATTCTTCTGTAGTTTTCTTTTTTTGTTATGTCCTTTCCTGGTTTTGGTATTAGGGTGATACTGGCTTCATAGAATGAGTTAGGGAAGATTCCCTCTTTCTCTATCTTTTGAAATAGTTTCAGTAGGACTGGTAGCAATTCTTTGAATGTCTGATAGAATTCAGCTGTGACTCCATCTGGTCCTGGACTTTTTTTATTGGCAATTTTTTTTTTTTTTTTTTGAGATGGAGTCTTGCTCTGTCACCCAGGCTGGAGTGCAGTGGTGTGATCTCTGCTCAGCTCCGCCTCCCCCAGGTTCATGCCATTCTCCTGCCTCAGCCTACAGAGTAGCTGGGACTACAGGCGCCCGCCACCACGCCCAGCTAATTTTTTGTATTTTTAGTAGAGACGGGGTTTCACCGTGTTAGCCAGGATGGTCTCGATCTCCTGACCTCATGATCTGCCCATCTTGGCCTCCCAAAGTGCCGGGATTACAGGTGTGAGCCACCTCGCCTGGCCTTTGTTGGCAATTTTTAAATTACTGTTTCAATCTCACTACTTGTTATTGGTCTGCTCAGAGTTTCTACTTCTTCATGATTTAATCTAGGAAGGTTATATATTTCTAGGAATTTATCCATCTCCTCTAGATTTTCTAGTTTGTGAACAAAGAAATACAAAAGATCATTCTTGTTTGCTATTTCTTTCTTCTGCTTTCTCAAATATGCTTTTGAAACCCTCTAAGGATTTTTTTATTATTGTATTTTTCAGCTCAAGAATTTCTGTGTGGTTGTTTTTTACATCCATCTCTCTATTGATATTCTGTATTTGGTGAGACATTGTTTACTTGTGTTTTATTTAGTTTATTGGACATGGTTTTCTTTAGCTCTCTAAACATAGTTTAAATATATGATGTAATGTTTATTTCTAGTAAGTCCAGTGTGTGGGCTTCCTGAGGTATAGTTTCTGTTCATCTTTTCCCCTGTGAAGGGGCCAAACTTTCTTGTTTCTTTACATGTCTCATAAATTTTTTGTTCAAAACTGGAAAATTTGAATATTATAATGTGGCAACTCTGGAAATTAGATTCTCCTCATTCTTCGGCTTTCTTTGTTGCTGCTCATTGTGGGTTGTAGTTTTTGCTTAGTGATGTTTCTAAACTATTTTTGGGAAGACTATATTCTTTGTCATGGACACTGAAGTCTCTGTCCCACGAGCTTAGTGGTGAGCTAGTAATTTACCAGAAATTTCCTTAAATATCTGGAGACAAAAAAAAAAAACCTACAAACATTTTGTAGATTAGCCCTGTGTTGGTGCACACCTTCAACGCTTATCCAGTCAGTTTACAAACTTTTAGACTTCACTTACTGCTTGCACTGAGCATAAAGATCAGCTGGAGCTGAAAGCTTAGAGACCACTCAAGTCTTTTCTGAGCATGTGTCATCTTGCTGGGTATATGAAGCTTGTTCCTCAAGGCTCCCCAAAGTAAGTCTCTTCTCACCTTTTCCTCCCAGACATTTTTTTTTTTTGAGACGGAGTTTCCCTCGTCCCCCAGGCTAGAGTGCAATGGCGCGATGTCGGCTCACTGCAACCTCTGCCTCCCAGGTTCAAGCGATTCTCCTGCCTCAGCCTCCTAAGTAACTGGGATTACAGCCACGCACCACCATGCCCGGCTAATTTTTGTATTTTTAGTAGAGACGGGGGTTTCACCATGTTGTCTAGGCTGGTCTTGAACTCCTGACCTCAAGTGATCTGCCCACCTCGAACTTCCAAAGTGCTGGGTTTACAGGGGTGAGCCACCACGTCTGGCCTTCCTCCCAGACTTTTGACATGTCTATTTATTGACCCAAATGCAATGTTTTGCCCCAAGCAGCAGCAGCTTGTTTATTTGCCTTTCAATGTTTTCAAGGAATACACTGTGCATAGCTGCTTTTATGCCGAGAGTTCTTAGTCAAAACTAAGGCAATCCTCTTGTGTCATTCCTTCACTCTTATCCCCTCTGCAGACGAATCAAACAGATAAACACAATTTTCTGAGAACAAGGTCTGCTCTGCCCTCTCTGGGACCAGGTACTCACACTGAGAACACAGACTGCCATCTTTCAGACTCCTGCCAACACTAAAGTTGGTGGGGGTGAAGCTAAGGGAAAATACCACAAAGCTTTCCTATTGCACTTACGTCATCATTTTCTTGATTCAGCATTTGTTTGAATCTTTGACTATTTTCTAGAGACTGACAAAGTAGATTCTGACCATCTTTGCTCATTTTTTTCATATTTCTATGCAAGAACAGGCCCTTGGAGCTCCTTACTCTGCAATTTTCTTTTTCTTTTTTCGAGACAGGCTCTTGCTGTGTTGTCCAGAATGGACTGCAGTAGTACAATCATAGCTCACTGCAGTCTCGAACTCCTGGGCTCAAGTGATCCTCCCACCCTCAGACTCTCAAGTAGCTGGGACTATAGGCACATGCCACCGTGCCCAGCTAATTTTCTTATTTTTATTTTTTGTAGAGACTGTCTTCCTATGTTGCCCAGGCTGGTCTCAAACTCATGGCCTTAAGTGATCCTTCTGCCTTGGCCTCCCAAAGCACTGGGATTACAGTTGTGAGCCACTATGCCTGGCTCAAAGAATATTTTTTGATTTAGAGGTTATTTTATTTATTTATTATTTATTTAGAGATTATTCATCATTTAGAGATTGCCATTTAACTTCAGTAAGAGTTCCATTTGCATCTGATGTTTTTTAGTTTTGGAGAAAGGAAATAGTGAAGAAATGGATTCATCTCCAATCCTTTGGACTAAAATTCAGATAATTTAAGCTCTAGTCTCAACTTCATTTAATTTGGAACTGCATGATGTGGTGTCAGATTTGGGTTCAAATCCAGTTCTCTTGCTGTGTAACCTTGGGAAATTTACCCAGCACCTGAGTTGTTTCTTCATGTGTGCAGTGGAGACAATAATACCAAGATGAAGATTTCATGAGATGTCTAGCGTAGACAACTCTTTCTCAGAGTGGATGCATTTAACAGTTGGATGCTGAATTTATAAGAGTATGGATTTCATAAAAAGAGCATAAATTTCATGATATGATGTATATTCCGGAAGATATAGGCCGGGCGCAGTGGCTCACGCCTGTAATCCCAGCACTTTGGGAAGCTGAGGTGGATCACTTGAGGTCAGGCATTTGAGACCAGCCTGGCCAACATGGTGAAACCCCGTCTCTACTAAAAATACAAAAATTAGCCAGGCGTGGCGGTGTGTGCCTGTAATCCCAGCTGCTTGGGAGGCCGAGGCACGAGAATCGCTTGAACCCAGGAGGTGGAAGTTGTGGTGAGCGGATATTGTGCCACTGCACTCCAGCCTGGGTGACAGAGTGAGACTCCGTCTCAAAAAAAAAAAAAAAAAAAAAAAGAAAAAAAAATAAATTTTCAAGTACCATGTAACTCTTTGAGTATGACTCAGGATATAAATGACTCAGACTTAAGATTTTTAAGTATTGAAATGATACTATATCAATAAAAAAATGTATCTTGGCAGTTTAGCGCTTAAAAAAATCTAACTTGTGAACTAATCATCCTTTAAAAATTCATTCTATGGTCACTGAAGCCTTCTCCCTTCCCCTCCTACCTCAAGAAAGTGATCACAACCTTCTCTGTATCCATAACACATATTTTTCCACTAGTGCAGAATATTGTATTTGTTTACATTTGTCTCTACCACCAGACAGAAAGAAACTGAGAGTAAATATCTCTTTTTTTCTTCTTCATTCAATCAGTGAAAATTTACTGAACATGGGCTGGGCGCGGTGGCTCATGCCTGTAATCCCAGCAACTTGAGAGGCCGAGGTGGGCGGACCACGGGGTCAGGAGTTTGAGACCAGCCTGGCCAACATGGTGAAACCCCATCTCTACTAAAAATACAAAAAATTAGCAGGGCGTGGTGGTGGGCACCTGTAATCCCAGCTACTCGGGAGGCTGAGGCAGGAGAATCACTTGAATCTGGGAAACGGAGGTTGCAGTGAATCGAGACTGCACCACTGCACTCCAGCCTGGGCAATAGAGCAAGACTCTATCTCAGAAAAAAAAAAAAGAAAGAAAAGAAAATTTACTGAACATGTACTATGCAGGCATGTTAGAAAGTGAGCATCTAAAGATGAGTAAGACAGTGCCCCTCTTCTCAAGTGGGAGACGGGACCATTACAAGATGGAGTAACAAAGATGAACATGTACTGAAGAACAGAGGGAGGATATAGAACCCAAACTGGGAAGTCAGGAAAGCTGCCCAGAAGTTATGTTTAAGCTATGTTTGAAGGGGGAGAAAGCATTTCATTAATTTTGTTCGAAAAACATTAAAAAAAAACCTTCAGACCCTAAATTCTGTAGCTGCATCTGCTACAGGAAAGGGGTCCCAATCCAGACCCCAAGAGAGTGTTCTTGGATTTCGCTCGAGAAAGAATTCTGGGCGAGTCCGCAGTGTAAAGTAAAAGCAAGTTTATTAAGAAAGTAAAGTGGTGAAAGTACAACTACTACATAGACAGAGTAGGGTGCTCCTGAAAGTAAGAGGAGGAACGTGTCCATGCTAGGTACAATGCTTGTATATATGGGGAGACGTGTTCTGCTACAAGGGTTTGTGATAAAGGATTAATTTTCTTTATATATATGTGTGTATATATATGTGTGTGTGTATATATGTGTATATATATACGTATGTGTATATATGTGTATATATATACGTATGTGTATATATGTATGTATATGTGTGTGTGTATATATATATAGAGAGAGAGAGAGAGAGTGAGAGTGAGTTGGAGTCTTGCTCTGTTGTCTAGGCTGGAGTGTAGTGGCGCGATCTTGGCTCACTGCAACTTCCGCCTCCCAGGTCCAAGTGATTCTACTGTCTCAGCCTCCTGAGTAGCTGGGATTACAGGCACCCACCACCACGTCCAGCTAATTTTTGTATTTTTAGTAGAGACAGGATTTCGCCTTGTTGGCCAGGCTGGTCTCGAACTCCTGACCTCAGGTGATCAGCCCACCTAGGCCTCACAAAGTGCTGGGATTACAGGCGTGAGCCACTGCGCCCGGCCTTAATTACTGTATTTTGCAAGAATCAATATTATTATCTTTAAAGCAAAATTAGGAATGCCTTTGTTCTCCAGATATCGGGATATCTGGAAACTCCCAAGTCTGGGAGTGCTTAGTAAACATTACTAATTTGTTCCCTTAACCTTAAACATCTAGAGGCTAGGAATGCCTGAGTTTCTGGGAATGCAGCCCAGCAAGCCCCAGCCTCATTTTCCTAGCCCTCATTCAAAATGGAGTCGCTCTGGTTCAAACACCTCTGACATATCTCTCCCTCCCTTTACAAGAGGACCCTTAATCCTAAGGGTTGCAGAAGGACAAAGATCCATATTCTGTAACTTCAGGTTGAATAGGGGCAATGATATTCCTGCTTAAATGTTAGGGTCTCTTGCATTTAGGGTAGAGCGAAGCTCAGTCAGAGAGCATTGGTATGGTGAAGGTCATTCATAACTCCAAGTTCTGACAAAAGGTGATATCTGGAAGATTAATACGTTGAATGAGCTTATCTTGCATTCCTACATAAAGAATACAACCGCAATATATTCCACAACAGCAAAGCAAAATAAGTAAAATCATTCCAAGTAAACTAAACAGGAAGGCTGTCCAAGAACTGAGCAGTTGTTGGAACCAAGCCGATATAGGGTCGACTGACATTACATCAATGGCAGATATGAGTGTCTAAAGCTTTCACAGCCTGGGTAATATTATGTGAATAGTCTGGAACATACACACATTTGGTTTTGATCAAAGCACAAAGTCCCCCTTGGGCTGCTGTTAAAATGTCCACATACCCAATAGTTAGATTATATAGAGAAGATAAAGTCTGTGCCCACTCAGTAAATAAGTTACTCACTCCATGATTCCAACTTAAACCCAAAAGTAGAATGCCAATCCATATCTTTATGTTACCCATCCCTTTCATATCTTCTGAACAGTAGTCGGAGGTCACTGATTGGCTCACAGGAATAAAAAGAATCAGTCTCTTGTGTTCTGTCGGCCTGTGGGACTTCATAAGAGACAGGTTTAATTCAAGATAGGTGAACTCAGCTGCTTATTCCCAGAAGTTTAACTGCAGTTGGGGCACTAAGGAGAATTTGACAGGGTCCCTTCCATTTTGGGGAAAGTTGATCTGCTGGGGATCCTTCCTTCCAAGTTTATAATAGGACCCAATCTCCCGGCTGAGTTTTAACAAAATTCTCTTCCTTAGTGGGGGAAGGGAGTCTTCGATTTCCATATTCAAGGTGTGCCTTTTGCACTTGCCCTAAGTTGATCACACTATTCTGTAGCTTGAAAGTATCTGTATCTATTAGGAAGTCAGTAGTTATGAAAAGCCTTCCATACATTATTTCAAAATGGCTGAGCTGCAGATTTCCCTTAGGGGCCATTCTAGCCAGTAATAAAGCTGCAGGTAATAAAGACAGCCAGGTTTCTGATGTTTCTTGGCATAGTTTAGAAAGAGTCCTTTTTAGGGTCTGATTAACACTTTCTACTTTCCCTAAGACTATGGTCTCCATGCCGAGTGAAGGCGGTATTGAATTCCTAGGGCTGAAGATATGTTTTGGGTAACTGTCGCTGTGAAAGATGGGCCATTATCGCTCTGTAAGCTCTTAGGCAGCCCAAATCTAGGAATTATTCCCTTTAGTAGGAGTTCAGAAACGCCTCTGACACATCTACTGGTCACAAAGCCAGGAGCAGGCACGATAAGCTGGAAGGTTTAGACCAAATGGATCATTTCTGAGCCTGGATATCGGATGGAGCCAACACATCTTAATGAGATTTTCCAAGCTGGAAGTCATTATTTAGGAAGCACTCATTGGAATATATTAATACAAATCATCACTGATGCTGTAGGCAAGGTTTAGCCGAATGTGCTTAAACTATCACCCAAAAGTGGCTGAAGACCATCTCTCAACTTTTCCACCATGAGTCATACTCTATTCAGCTGTATTCATATTTTCAGGACCCACATGAAAGAACAAATACAAGGTGGTGTCAGTGGAGATGTACCAATACAGGTTTGGGGCCCAGGCATTAGTATTAACAAATAACAATTGTAGTAAAATACACATAAAATTTACCATTCTTTTTATTTATATATTTTTTAAGAGATGAGGATCTCACTACGCTGCCCAGACTAGAGTGCAGCAGCTATTCACAGACAGGATCATAGCACACTGCAGCCTTGAACTTCTGGGCGCAAATGATCCTCCTGCCTCAGCCTCCTGAGTGGCTGGGACTAAGATGCAAACCAGTGTGCTCAGCTTAATCATTTTAAAATATATATTCATTATTGTTAAGTGCATTCACATTGTTGTGCAACCAATTTCCAGAACTCTCTTCATCTTGCAAAACTGAAACTCTATACCCATTAAACAACACCCCAATCCCCCTTCTCCCCAGCCCCTGGCAACCACCTTTCTTCTTTCTGTCCTTATGAATTTGACTACTCTAGGTACCTAATATAAGAGCAATCATACAGTATTTGTCTTTTTGTGACTGGCTTATTTCACTTAGCATCATGTCCTCAAGGTTCTTCCATGTTGCAGAATGAACTTTTTTCCTCTTTAAGGCTGAATAATGTCCCATTGTAGGTATATACCACATTTTGTTTATCTGTTCATCCGTGGATGGACACTTGGGTTGCTTCTACTTTTCGGCTATTGTGAATAATGCTACTATGAACATGAGTGTACAAGTATCTTTTCAAGTTCCTGCTTTCAATTCCTTTGAGCATATACCCTAAAGTGGAATTGGTGGACTCTATGGTAATTTGATTTTTAATTTTTTGAGGCAATTCTAGACTGTTTTCTATGGTGGCTACACCATTTTACATTTCCACCAACGGTACACAAGGGTTACAATTTCTTTATATCCTTGCCAACATTTTTTTGGTTTGTTTGTTTTAGAGACAGGGTATTTCTCTGCTGCTCAGGCTGGAGTGCAGTGGCATGATCATAGCTCACTGTAATCTCAAACTCCTGGGCCAAGCGATCCTCCTGCCTCAGCCTCCTGAGTAGCTAGGACTACAGGTGACTGGTTTTTTGATAGTAGCCATCCTAACGGTATGAGGTGGTATCTCATTCTGGTTTTGATTTGCATTTCCCTTATTATTAGTGACAGGCAGTCATAATTAACTCCTTTATTATGCACAGGCCAAGTTGAGAACACAGAGTTTAAGGGATGTACAAACACAAACTTCTGAACAGTAATCTCTAGGCGATTGTTCCTGCCTCTCTTCTAAATAAAAGTCTGTCTCTGTGATGATTTTTTTTATTATTATACTTTAAGTTCTGGGGTACATGTGCAGAATGCGCAGGTTTGTTACAAAGGTATACATGTGCCATGGTGGTTTGCTGCACCCATCAACCCGTCATCTACATTAGGTATTTCTCCCAATGCTATCCCTCCCCCAACCCCTCACCCCCCAGCAGGCCCCGGTGTGTGATGTTCCCCTCCCTGTGTCCATGTGTTCTCATTGTTCAACTCCCACTTAGCAGTGAGAACATGCAGTGTTTGGTTTTCTGTTCCTGTGTTAGTTTGCTGAGAATGATGGTTTCCAGCTTCATCCGTGTCCCTGCAAAGGACATGAACTGATCCTTTTTTATGGCTGCATAGTATTCCATGGTGTATATGTGCCACATTTTCCTTATCTAGTCTATCACTGATGGGCATTTGGGTTAGTTCCAAGTTTTTGATATTTCTTTAAGAATGTTGAATATTGGCCCCCACTCTCTTCTGGCTTGTAGGGTTTCTGCTGAGAGATCCACTGTTAGTCTGATGGGCTTCCCTTTGTGGGTAACCCGACCTTTCTCTCCGGCTGCCCTTAACATTTTTTTCATTTCAACCTTGGTGAATCTGACAATTATGTTTCTTGGGGTTGCTCTTCTTGAGGAATATCTTTGTGGTGTTCTCTGTATTTCCTGAATTTGAATGTTGGTCTGCCTTGCTAGGTTGGGGAAGTTCTCCTGGATAATATCTTGAAGAGTGTTTTCCAACTTGGTTCCATTCTCCCCGTCGCTTTCAGGTACACCAATCAAATGTAGATTTGGTCTTTTCACATAGTCCCATATTTCTTGGAGGCTTTGTTCATTTCTTTTCACTCTTTTTTTCTCTAATCTTGTCTTCCTGCTTTATTTCATTGAGTTGATCTTCAGTCTCTGATATCCTTTCTTCCACTTGATCGATTTGGCTATTGATACTTGTGTATGCTTCATGAAGTTCTTGTGCTGTGTTTTTCAGCTCCATCAGGTCATTTATGTTCTTCTCTAAACTGGTTATTCTAGTTAGCAATTCGTCTAATCTTGTTTCCAGGTTCTTAGCTTCCTTATATTGGGTTACAACACGCTCCTTTAGCTCGGAGGAGTTTGTCTTTACCTGCCTTCTGGAGCCTAATTCTGTCAATTCATCAAACTCATTCTCCATCCAGTTTTGTTCCCTTGCTGGTGAGGAGTTGTGACCCTTTGGAAGAGAAGAGGTGTTCTGGTTTTTGGAGTTTTCAGCCTTTTTGCGCTGGTTTCTCTCCATCTTCGTGGATTTATCTACCTTTGGTCTTTGATGTTGGTGATGTTGATACTATTCCTTTCTGTTTGTTAGTTTTCCTTCTAACAGTCAGGCCCCTCTGCTGCAGGTCTGCTGGAGTCTGCTGGAGGTCCGCTCCACACCCTGCTTGCCTGGGTATCACTAGCGGAGGCTCAGTTGGAAATGCAGGAATCACCTGCCTTCTGTGTTCATCTCGCTGGGAGCTGCAGACCAGAGCTGTTCCTATTTGGCCATCTTGCCAGCTACCTCCCTCTGTGATGACTGAGTGTCAACTTGATTGGATTGAAGGATGCAAAGTATTGTTCCTGAGTGTGTCTGTGAGGGTGTTGCCAAAGGAGATTAACATTTGAGTCAGTGGACTGGGAGAGGTAGACCCACCCTCAATCTGGGTGGGCACCATTTAATCTGCTCTCAGCATGGCTAGGATAAATGCAGGCAGAACGTGGAAAGACTTCACTTGCTGAGTCTTCTGGCCTTCATCTTTCTCCCGTGCTGGATGCTTCCTGCCCTGGAACATTGGACTCCAAGTTCTTCAGCTTTTAGACTCTTGGACTTACACCAGTGGTTTGCCAGGAGCTGTTTGGGCCTTCGGCCACACTGAAGGCTGCACTGTTGGCTTCCCCACTTTTGAGGTTTTGGGACATGGGCTGACTTCCTTGCTCCTCCTCAGCTTGCAGATGGTCTATTGTGGGACTTCGCCTTTTGATTGTGTGAGTCAATATTCCTTAATAAACTCCCCCACTCTTTTTTTTTTTTTTTTGAGACAGTCTTGCTCTGCTGCCCAGGCTGGAGTGCAATGGCTCAATCTTGGCTCACTGCAATCTCCGCCCCCTGGGTTCAAGCGATTTCTCCTGCCTCAGCCTCTCCTGTAATCCTGGGATTACAGGTGCATGCCACCATGCCCGGCTAATTTTTGTATTTTTAGTAGAGATAGGGTTTCATGTTGGCCAGGCTGGTGTTGAACTCCTGGCCTCAAAGTGATCCACCCACTTGGGCCTCCCAAAGTGCTGGGATTATAGGTGTGAGCCACTGTGCCCAGCCTAAACTCCCCTTCATATATACATCTATCCTATTAGTTCTGTTCCTCTACAGAACCCTAATATACAGTCTCCCCACCTAAATTCTACATTCACAGATTAAAGGTAGATTAAACTCCTTCCTCTTTAGGAAGTCTGCTCAGCTCCTCTAGGGAAATCTCTCTCTCATTAGGACTCTTCTCCAAGCAATCTAGATGTCAGGAAGCAAACCTAGCGAGCACGAACTACAGCAGGGGTGTCCAATCTTCTGGCTTCCCTGGGCCACATTGGAAGAATTGTCTTGGGGTACCCATAAAGTACCCTAACACTAATGATAGCTGATGGGCTAAAAAATAATCAGAAAAAAACTCATAATGTTTTAATTAAGTTTATGAATTTGTGTTGGGATGCATTCAAAGCCATCCTGGGTTGCATGCGGCCCATGGGCTGAGGGTTGGATAAGCTTGAACTACAGTATGGTTTCCAAGCGTCAAGGGAGTAATTTGCACCTACACTTGAAATGTAATCCATAGGGAATTTGCAGCTAAAGAGGAAACCTGTAGGTACTTCCCTGGAATAAACTTCAGTAAATTGCTTCACTTTTCTATGGCAGGTTTCTTCAGCAGTCAAAATGAAGGGGCTGATTTAAATGGTATCTAAGATCCTTTTGGCTTTGACTTTCTGTTGTAACAGCATACTATTACAGTTGCTGATCTCATTCTTGCTCAGAATTGGGCAGAACCCATGTAAATCAAGACCTCGAGGTTGGGCGCGGTGGCTCACTCCTGTAATCCCAGCATTTTGGGAGGGCGAGACAGGTGGATCACCTGCGGTCAGGAGTTTGAGACCAGGCTTGTCAACATGGTGAAACTGTCTCTACTAAAAATACAAGAATTAGCCAGGCGTGGGGTGGTGTTTGCCTGTAGTCTGAGCTACTCGGGAGGCTGAGACATGAGAATCGCTTGAACTCGGGAGGTGGAGGCTGCAGGGAGCCGAGATTGCCCCACTGCACTTCAGCCTGGGTGACAATGCAAGACTCCGTCTCAAAAAAAAAAAAAAATCTTATTAACATGTGGGTTCCGATATGGTTTGGATCTTTGTCCCCACCCAAATCTCACATTCAATTGTAATTCCCAATGTTGGAGGTGGGGCCTGGTGGGAAATGACTGGATGGGGGCAGGTTTCTCATGAATGGTTTAGTACCATCCCTTTGGTACTGTCCTTGTGATAGTGAGTTATTGCGAGACCTGGTCATTGAAAAGTGTCTGCCAACTCCCCTCACCTTTTTGCTCCTGCTCTGGCCATGTGATGTGCTTGCTCCCCCTTTGCCTTCCACCATGATTGTAAGTTTCCTGAGGCTTCCCCAAAAGCTGAGCAGATGCCAGCATCATGTTTCCTGTACACCCTGCAGAACTGTGAGCCAATTAAACCTCTTTTCTTTATAAAGTACCCAATCTCAGGTATTTCTTTAGAGCAATGCAATAACGGTCTAATAGAGTTCCAAGTGCATCCTTTCTAAAAAATATTTCAATGCATATTAAGCAATTTGCAGTTATAATGGCCTCCACCATCATTTCCTAGCTTCTTCAGAAATCTGACTGCAGAATATCCTCCATTTCATTTGATTTTAATTCAGCACCAAATCTGGATATAAAATATTATCTATTCAAATTTAAGTGCATCTTTAATATTTTGCATAATAGAACAATAGAGCAGGAAGGACTACTAAGGTAATTTAGTCTAATACACTTTACTTAGTATAAAGAAATATGTTCAGAGAGGTTCAGGTGACACCTATGGTCATACAGTTAGACAGAAACAGAGCAAGGGCTAAAAGCCAGATCTCTTTACTTCCTGTGCAGTGTTTCTACTCCATGTTTGCAAAAGAGCTGCTATCTAGTTTCATATAACTTGATAATCTGCCAGGGTTAACTTTCAAATCAAGTTTTTATTATCAAAAGGAAATTACCTAGTCAAGGAATGTTCACTGTCTGGGACGAAAGGTAGATCAATTGTTGCAAACAGTCATTTATCTACTCATCTTGGTTGTTTTGACTCACCTAATGGGTAACAACATTAAGAATGAGGGACCATGTATAGATTCCTAGAATAACATATCTCAATCCAGAAATACTTAAAGAAACTGTCCCATCAAACTGTCCTTAGGACAATATGAAATTTAAATTAATTTAATTATAACTTCAAAATGTAAAATCCTAATTTTACAATTCTAGTTTAGTATTTAAAACTCACTCCTCTTTAGATGGTAATCAAAAACTCAGAATTTAGATTGTAAAAGTTTATTGATATGGTCAAAAAGCAAACAGCCAGACATTTGGTTATCTTTGCCACTACAATGTGTCATTCTGAATTGTATCTTAAAAATGCATAACAAATGATATTTAAACCATTACTAGAAAAGTAAATGAAGAGTCTACTTAAGGCACTTCATATGAAAGCTAATTCGAAATTTTCACAAAAGTAACACTATTTTATAAGTGTAGTAAATTAGCTTTCCACACATTTTAGCCAGAATGCTGCCTTTCTCCTTACAGAAGAATGTGCTCTTAAAGGGAGAAAAAGCAAATACAAAAAATTGTCATTCCGTCAATGTTCATGACAAATTATCTGGAACTATACAGATTACATGGCAGTAGTATTCCCGTGGTCAATCTGTACAAATCAGGGCATCTTCATACAAGTCTCATAAGAACCACAGCATAGATTTGGCCTGAGACAAGTACAAGAATAGCAGGTAAGGAATTCAGAATCTCACAATTTACAAGTGAGTAATTAACAAAAACTGGCTGCTCCATTAAAAAGTAAAAGGTCAACCATATCCCCTCATCCATGAAATCTAGTAATGAAAAACAAAAAACCCACATAAAATATTTCTTCTGAGGCTACTATATCCATCTCTTTCTGCAAACCACATGGCAGGGTTATTAGAAGGTAAATGGCAGGTGGCAGTCATAGTATCTTTTTAATGTAATACTTGTAAGATTTCCTTAAAATTATTTTTTCACAATTACAATTATCCTATTTCCACAATAGTGGCATTTCAGGTTACTCTTCATAACTATGGGGGAGGTTATAGTTAGATATAATGATAACCATGAAAACATTCTTCACAGAAATTTGGTTAGCACATATGGTTATTTCTACTGACAGAAAACAAAAGACAAAATAAAAAAAATCCCTTCAAATTGGTACTTTGTTTCTCCACCTAAAGGAAGAGAATAAAGACTAAAATAACAGCAAAACATAGAACAGCTTTCGAGAAACGCTTAATTTCTATATATAGGCATCAGTTCAATATTTTATGATTTTCCTTTCCCATTCTAAGGGAGTCCTTTTCTTTCTTTCTTTCTTTTTTTTTTTTTGAGTCGATCTGTTGCCAGGCTGGAGTGCAGTGGTGTGATCTTGGATCACTGAAACCTCCATCTCCTGAGTTCAAGTGATTCTCGTGCCTCAGCCTCCTGTGTAGCTGGGATTACAGGCTCCTGCCACCACACCCAGCTAATTTTTATATTTTTAGTAGAGACGGGGTTTCACCATGTTAGCCAGGATGGTCTCGAACTCCTGACCTCGTGATCTGCCTGCCTCGGCCTCCCAAAGTGCTGAGATTACAGGCGTAAGTCACTGCGCCTGGCCAGGGAGTCCTTTTCTAACTGAGCCTATTTTTCTCTTAGGTACAAATGGAATAAGTGGCAAACTCTCATTTGAAGAAACATTTTAGACCATGTATAAGTTACACTGATTTTAGCACTAAGCTATATTTTTATCACAGATGGGTCACCTTAAAAGAAAACTAAGGAGATGGAATGAATCTGAAATCTTTCTAAATACAAGGTAGTTAACACCATACTCAAGCAGAAATCATAATCCTGTATTTAGAGATACTTTTTTTTTTTTTGAGACAGAGTCTCACTCTATCACTCAGGCTGGAGTGCAGTAGCGTGATCTCGGCTCACTGCAATCTCCGCCTCCCAGGTATTAAGCAAGTCTCGTGCCTCAGCCTCCCAAGTAGCAGGATTATAGGCATGAGCCACCAAGCCCAGCTAATTTTCATATTTTTAGTAGAGACGGGGTTTTGCCTTGTTGGCCAGGCTGGTCTCTAACTCCTGGCCTCAAGCAATCCACCTGCCCCGGCCTCCCAATAGATGTCTTTTCATGTTCACAGCTATCGAGAAGCATAGACATTGCTGGTGTGGTAGCTCACACATGTCATCCTCGCACTTTGGGAGACCGAGGCGGGCGGATCACTTGAGCCCAGGAGTTCAAGACCAGCCTGGACAACTTGGCGAAACCCTGTCTCTACTAAAAATACAAAAATTAGCCTGGCATGGCGGTGCACACCTGTAAATCCCAGCTACTTGGGAAGCTGTGACAGGAGAATCGCTTAAACCTGGGAGGCAGAGTTTGCAGTCAGCCGAGCTCACGCCACTGCACTCCAGCCTGTGTGACACAGCGAGACCCTGTCTCAAAAAAACAACGAAACAAAAACAATCATAGACAGCACTGTATTTCAGTAGGAAATATGCAAGGAGGAGGAGAAACGACTGTCTTTCTGAGGGCTAGACGTGTGCTATGAAGAATGGTGTTCCATTTTCAGAAGACCACATGACACACATAATTTCTCTACTCAAAAGGAAAGATGCATAAAGTATACACATCCACACAAAGATGGAAAAGCTAAGAATGAATTCCTGATGTAGTTATCTGTAACAGGCATATGTGGGAACACCTGGTCAGGACTTACTTTCCCCATCTTTGGATAAGGCAATATAAAATCAGATGACCAAGTTAACTAAAGTAGTTTTGAGCTTTGTTCTAACTAAAACAAAGTAGTAGTTTTACAATTTTTATAATATACTTAATTCTACTAAATTAAATGTTCCATAAAGTTCACTGGGAAGAGAAGGTTAAGAGGATAATCATTTTCAAATACCTCAGATTTTGACAGAGGATTGCTTGTTAAGGCACTACACATCTTCTTTGGTTAAATGATTAACTATTTAAATCACTTGAAAAAAAGAGGTAATACAAAATATACAAGTTGCATTCTTCTTTTCAAACACACACGATTTTCGTTTTTCAATTTCCAGTACTCCAGTGTCTATATATCTCTGGGACCTTTTTAACTCATCAGAAAGCTGAAACAAAAATATATTCCAATCTATTAGTCTCTGAAAGAAAAGTAGGCTTTACTTTTAATCAATAAGCAGTATGTTGGTTTTAACAGATAAAAGAGCATTTTGGTACATACATGATAATCTTTGGGTATCAATAACAAAAAGTGAGAAACACTGAGAGACCCGTTAGTCTTATGACAAAAGGAAATAGAATAACCTCAAGTTAAAATATCTCCTGAATAGAGACACTAATTAATAATTTTATTTTTTCATTTTTTTAGAGATGGGGTCTCACTGTGTTGCCCAGTCTGGTCTGGGACTCCCACGCTCAAGTGATCATTCTGTCTTAGCCTTCTGAGTAGCTGGGACTACAGGCACACGACACTGCTATTGAATCAACTCTGCTGATCAAATAATTAACAGAAGTACCAGCAAAATTACCCTCACGTCTCAATTAGTATTCTGTAGAGGATAAATTATTATAATTATTATTTTTGAGATGGGGTCTCACTCTATTACTCAGACTGGAGTGTAGTGGCACTCTATTTCTTAAAAAAAAGTAGAGGCGAGAAGAAGTTTTTAACATTAAAAAAAATCATTTCTTCTTCAAAAGGAAGTATAATATGCAGACAAGGAGCTATGTGAATAGATAATGGCATAAAATGTTCTAATCATTATGTATTATAGAGATTTCTAGAATAAATTAGGTATGGCAAAATAAATCTAAAAGATGTTCCTGAGAAATCACATACTAATATTGTCCATTATGCTATAATTAATTTTTATATGGAACATATCTGAATTACAGCTGTCTGGGTATGGTGGCTGGCTAATGCCTATAATCCCAGCCCTCTGGGAGGCTGAGCAGGAGACTCGCTTGATGCCAGAAGTTCAAGACCAGCCTGGATAACATAGCAAGACCCTGTCTTTACAAAAAATAAAAATATTAGCTGGGTGTGGTCATGTGCAGCTGTAGTCCTAGCCTCTTGGGAAGCTGAGGTGAAATGATGGCTTGAGCTCAGGAGTTCAAGGTTACAATGAGCTATGAACATGCCATTACACTTCAGCCTGAGTGACACAGTGAGACCCTGTCTCTGAAAACAAATGAATAGGCCGGGCTCAGTGGCTCATGCCTATAATCCCAGCACTTTGGGAGGATGAGGCGGGTGGATCACTTGAGGTCAGGAGTCCAAGACCTGATCAACATGGTGAAACCCCGTTTCTACTAAAAATACAAAATTAGCCGGGCATGCTGGCACACGCCTGTAATCGCAACTACTTGGGAGGCTGAGGCAGGAGAATCGCTTGAACCCGGGAGGCAGAGGTTGCAGTGAGCCGAGATTGCGCCATCGCACTCCAGTCTGGGCAACAAGAGCAAAACTCCATCTCAAAAATAAATAAATAAATAAATAGATGAATAAATAAAAATAAAGCCTATGTCTTTCCTTTATAAGCTAAAATAGTTTGGAAGCAAAGCAAAAAGAAGGATATTATAAAGCAATATCAACTCTAATCATTCCAGGTATTGGTAATCACTGTATAAACAAAAAATAAGAATCATACCTGTATGGGTAGCCATGATATTTAGATCTAAAAATAGAGAGCATCCAACTGAAGAATAATACAACAAGTCCAATACCAGCCACACACATTACTGCAGAAAAATAAAAGGAGAGTAAAATGAGCAGGTTGAGTATAATAAATAACCATGGCAGTCTATACTTTCTTTTTTTATTTTATTTTATTTTATTTTTTTTTTGAGATGGAGTCTCGCTCTTTCGCCCAGGCCGGAGTGCAGTGGTGCGATCTCGGCTCACTGCAAGCTCCGCCTCCTGGGTTCATGCCATTCTCCTGCCTCAGCCTCCAGGGTAGCTGGGACTACAGGCGCCCGCCACTGCACCCAGCTAATTTTTTGTATTTTTAGTAGAGACGGGGTTTCACCTTGTTGGCCAGGATGGTCCCGATCTCCTGACCTCGTGATCCGCCTGCCTCGGCCTCCCAAAGTGCTGGGATTACAGGCGTGAGCCACCGTGCCCGGCCTGGCAGTCTATACTTTGAGAGAGTGAAAAGGAAGGGGTATACATTATTGATAAATCTCAACTTTTCAACAATTTTCATCCCTATTTCTTAATCTTCAGGAATCTGCCTTCCCCTTTAATTTGCTCCATTACAATGTAATAGAGTAACTCCTTTACATAATTATGCAATTCAAATGTATGAAATAATGAATTCCTTTAAAGCCATCACACTGAAGGGTTTACTGTTAGAAACACTGTTACCATCGACAAGAAAATCACCCATTTGGTTTTTTGGTTTTCTTTTTTTTTTTTTTTTTTTGAGTCAGGGTCTTGCTCTGTTGCCCAGGCTGAAGTGCAGTGGCACAATCACAGCTCACTGCAGTCTCAACCTCCTGGGCTCAAGCAATCCTCCCACTACAGCCTCTTGAGTAGCTGGGACTGCAGATGTGTGCCACCATGCCTGGCTAATTTTTTAATTTTTTTGAGAAGACGGTGTCTCACTACATTGCCCAGGCTGGTGTTGATCTCCTGGGCTCAAGTGATCTTCCCGCTTCAGCCTCCCAAAGAGCTGGGATTACAGGCATGAGCCACTGTGCCCGGCTTACTTATTTATTGAACTTTAAAACCCCTAAAAGTGGCCTTGTAGTATTATTGATAAACATTAACTTAGACATCTGATGACTTCATTGTGATAGCCTCACTTGAAAGTACTTTATTCATGCACAGATAACTACACAGCCTTATATATGTAACTCAATAAACATGGATTTATTTGAATAATGAGAAAAAAAATCTGATCCCTAGCCCTAGATTCATAGCTCTCTCCACTAATCCCACATGTCATGTCCTACATTAGCACAGCAGTTATTAAAGTGAACTATAAATACTAATCCCCAAATGCCCAAGTATGGATTGTCATGATGTGAAGCTCTTTCAATTCCCGGACTAAAAATGGCTAAGAACTATAGAGATAGGGATGTATGGAAGCATGTGCCCAACAGCAAAGGAAGCTCTAGGGCAGGGGTGTCCAATCTTTTGGCTTCCCAGGGCCGCACTAGAAGAAGAGCTGTCCTGGGCCACAAATAAAATACACTAACACTAATGATAGCTGATAAGCTGAAAAGAAAAATTGCAGAAAAAAACCCTCATAATGTTTTAAGGAAGTTGACGAATTTGTGTTGGGCTGCATGTGGCCCACAGACTGGACAAGTTTGTTCTAGGGTAACATACTTAGTGACTGATAAGAAAATCAATTTTCGGCCGGGCGCTGTGGCTTATGCCTGTAACCCCAGCACTCTGGGAGGCCAAGGCGGGTGGATCACGAGGTCAGGAGTTCAAGACCAGCCTGGCCAAGATGATGAAGCCCCATCTCTACTAAAAACTACAAAAAAAAATTAGCCAGACGTGGCGGCAGGCGCCTGTAATCCCAGCTACTCGGGAGGCTGAGGCAGGATAATCGCTTGAACCCGGGTGGCAAAGCTTGCAGTGAACCAAGATCGCACCACTGCACTCCAGCCTGGGCAAAAAAGCGAGCCTCTGTCTCAAAAAAAAAAAAAAAAACAAAAGAAAAGCAACTTTCAGTTTTGTTTTACTTATGGAACAATTCTTTTGCCTTTTCTAATTGTTACACAATATGACTAGGGCTTAATGTGTAAATGTTAAACAATATTTCTCTTTAATTCTTTTCTAATTTACAAAAAAGTGCAGCTTGCTGCCAATGCTCATTTAATTTTATATAATCACGCTCTTTGAGGCTGAAGTAAATCTGACTGATTTTCAATGTAAAAATAAAAACTATTGTTGGAGTTATTACTAAACAGAACTAACATCAGAATCGTCTGAATCATCAGAATAGTCTATTTCAGAAAAATTGAATTCATCAAATGAATCTTTGGCCAACAACTGTTCGAGAATGGTGTAAACATTACACGTGGAATGCTACATTTTCTAGGATTTGACATTTTCAGTGATCAAGAATTACTATATTTTGTAAATGGAAACACCACTATAATGGAAATACAAATGGACCGATGTCTAGTATATTATTCTATTTACAGCACTCTGTTTTCAGTAGTGGTAATGGATCACTTGAACCCAGTGATATCTAACATATCAATTTTGTTTCCAAAGTTGATATACTAGAGTGGATGTGAAAACAATAATTAAAGCACGATATTTTGTGGCAGAGTTATCTCAGGGTAAACACTGCAGTCACAAGCACTGCCAGTGAGTATTCTCGGGGCAAATGAGAAAAGGGTTAACTTAACCAAAGAAGTGAAAGAACTCTATGATGAAAACTATAAAACACTGCTGAAAGAAATTGAAGAGGACATCGAAAAATGGAAAGGTGTTCCACGTTCATGGATTGGAAGAATGGATGTTGTTAAAATGTCCATACTATCTAAAGCAATCTATAGATTCAATGCAATCCTTATTAAAATACCAATGACAACTTCACAGAAATAGAAAAAACAAAATTTATATGAAATCACAAAAGACCAATGATAGTCAAAGCTATCCTAAGCAAAAAGAACAAAACTGGAGGAATCATATTACTTGACTTCAAATTATACTATAGAGTTATAGTAACCAAAACAGCATAGTACTGGCATAAAAACAGACATACAGACCAGTGGGACAGAAGAGAGAACTCAGAAACAAACCCATACACCTACAGTGAACTCATTTTCAACAAAGGTGCCAAGAACATCCACTGGAGAAAACACAGTCTCTTCAATAAAAGGTGCCAGGAGAACTGGATATCCATAGGCAGAACAAAACTAGACCCCTATCTCTTGCCATATAGGAAAATCAAGTCAAAGTGGATTAAAGACTTAAATCTAAGACTGTACACCATATATATATATATATGCATATATGTATATATATATGTGTATATATATACACATGTGTATATATATATGTGTATATATATACACATGTGTATATATATATACACACACATATATGTGTATATATATACGTGTGTGTATATATATACACACGTATATATATATACAAACACATAAATAAAAGACAAGAGTCTTGCTCTGTTGCTCAGGCTGGAGTGCAGTGGCATGATCTTGGCTCACTGCAACCTCCACTTCCTGGGCCAAGCAATCCTCCTGCCTCAGCCTCCCAAGTAGCTGGGACTACAGGCACACACCACCACACCTGGCTAATTTTTGTATTTTTAGTAGAGACAGGGTTTCACCATGTTGGCCAGGCTGGTCTCGAACTCCTGGCCTCAAGTGATCTGCCCGTCTTGGCCTCCCAAAGCATTGGGATTACAGGTGTGAGCCACTGTGCCCGGCCTAAGACTGCAAACTATTAATATGAAACAACTATAAGAAAACACTGGGGAAACTCTCCAGGATATTAGTCTGGGCAAAAATTTCTTGAGTAATACCCCAGAAGCACAGGCAACCAAAGCAAAAATAGACAAATGAGATCACATCAAGTTTAAAAGCTTCTGCAGAGCAAAGGATACAATCAACAAAGTGAGGAGTCAATCCACAGAATGGGAGAAAATATTTGCACAGTACCCATGTGACAAGGGGTTAATAACCAGAATATAAAAGGAGCTCAAACAACTCTACAGGAAAAAAACTAATGATTTGATCGAAAAAACAGAAAATCTTTTTTTTTTTTTTTTTTTTTGAGACGGAGTCTTGCTCTGTCACCCAGGCTGGAGTGCAGTGGTGTGATCTCAGCTCACTGCAAGCTCTGCCTCCCGGGTTCACGCCATTCTCCTGCCTCAGCCTCCCAAGTAGCTGGGACTACAGGTGCCTGCCACCATGCCCGGCTAATTTTTTTGTACTTTTTTTTAGTAGAGACGGGATTTCACTGTGTTAGCCAGGATGGTCTCGATCTCCTGACCTCATGATCCACCCGCCTCAGCCTCCCAAAGTGCTGGGATTACAGGCGTGAGCCACCGCAAAAAAAGAAAATATTTCAATAGACGTTTCTCAAAAGAAGACATACAAATGGCAAGTAGGCATAAAAAAGCTACTCAACATCAATGATCATCAGAGAAATGCAAATAAAAATTGCAATGAGATATCTATCATCTCACCCCAGCTAAAATGGCTTATATCCAAAAGACAAGCAATAATAAATGCTGGTGAGGATGTGGAAAAAAGGGAACCCTTGTACACTGCTGTACACTGTTGGGGGGAATGTAAGTTAGTATAACCACTAAGGAGAACAGTTTGGAGGTTCTTCAAAAAACTAAAAATTGAACCACCATATGATCCAGCAATCCCACTGCTTGGGTATACACCCACAGAAAAATAGATCAGTATACCGAAGAGATATCTGTACTCCCATGTTTGTTGTAGCACTGTTCCCAATAGCCAACATTTGGAAGCAACCTAAATGTCCATCAACAGATGAATGGATAAAGAAAACATGGTACATATATACAATGGAGTACTATTCAGTCATTAAAAAAATAAGATCCTGTCACTTGCAACAACATGGAACTGGAAATCATTATTATTATTATTGTTGAGATGGAGTCTCGCTCTGTCACCCAGGCTGGAGTGCAGTGGCGCCAGCTTGGCTCACTTCAACCTCTGCCTTCCAGGTTCAAACAATTCTCCTGCCTCAGCCTCCTGAGTAGCTGGGATTACAGGTGTGCACCACTACGCCCAGCTAATTTTTGTATTTTAGTAGATACGGGGTTTTACCACGTTGGCCAGGGTAGTCTAGAACTTCTGACCTCAAATAATCTGCCCACCTTGGTCTCCCAAAGTGCTGGGATTACAGGAGTGAGCCACCATGCCCAGCCTTGGAAGTCATTAAGTGAAATAATTCAGGTACAGAAAAAAAAAATCACATGTTCTCACTTATTTGTGGGATCGAAAAATGAAAACAATTGAACTCATGGACACAGAGAGTAGAAGGATGGTTACCAGAGGCTGGGAACGGTAGTTGGGGAATGCCGGGGGAAGTACGGATGGCTAATGGGTACAAAAAAAATAGAATAAATAAGACCTACTATTTGATAGCACAACAGGATAACTATAGTCAATAATAATTTAATTGTACATTTTAAAATAACTAAAAAAGTATAATTGGATTGTTTATGACACAAAGGGTAAATACTTGAAGGATGGATACTGCAGTCTCCATGATGTGACTATTACACATTGCATGCATATATATCAAAACATCTCATGTATCCCATAAATATATACACCTACTATGTACCCACAAAAATTAAAAATAAAATACTTTTTCTGAGTATTAACGCATGCTCAGTGTAGACAAGTTAGCCTTTTATTCTCTAAGAAAATGTACTCATAGACTGGGTGTGATGGCTCACGCCTGTAAACCACAGCATTTGGGGAGGCCAAGGCAGAAGGATTGCTTGAGCCCAGGAGTTCAAGACCAGCCTGGACAATGTAGCAAGGCCCCATCTCTACAAAAAATTACCCAGGTGTGGCGGTGCATGCCTGCAGTCCCACCTACTAGGAAGGCTGAGGTGGGAGGATCACCTGAGCCAGGGAGGTCAAGGTTGCAGTGAGTTATGATCTCTCCACAGCACTCCAGCCTGGGAGACAGAGTGAGACCCTGTCTCAGATTTAAAAAAAAGAAAAAGAAAATGTGCACATACATATATACAGCATCACTCTGTATATATTTGTATCCTCCTCTTTTCATACATCTAAAAGTGCTTAGAGCAGTTCCCAGAACATGCTAAAGAAACGTCTATTAATTTGTGATCATTTTGTTAGGTAAGAAACTTAGGAGATCAAATTGTGACTATTTCAGTATATGTTGCCAAAATGTTTAACAATTTAAGTTCATGTCAGTCATGTACTTTGATGGCCTTTTCCCAAGAATAAACACTGAAATAGGCAATTTTTAAACAGTCAGGCAAAGTCTACAGCCATAGCACCCTGAACGCGCCTGATCTCGTAAAAAGTCAGGCAGTGAAAGGACACACACTGACTGGATTAAAAACTGTAAAATGCTTACTTTGGCAGCATATATACTAAAACTGGAATCATACAGAGAAGATTAGCACGGCCCCTGTGCAAGGATGACATGCAAATTCATGAAATGTTCCACATTTTTTAAAAAAAATTTTAAAAACTGATACATTAATTATTTTTCTAACATGTAAAAATTCATTTTTTTAGAGATTGAGTCTTGCTCTGCTGCCCAGACTGAAGTGCAGTGGTGTGATCATAGCTCACTGCAGCCTCTAACTCCTGGCCTCAAGTCATCCTCCTGTCCCAGTCTCACAAGTAGCTGGGACTACAAGTGCGTTGTACCACATCCAGCTAAAAAAAATTTATTTTAATTGAGCAAAACAAGTATTTCTCAAATTTTAAGTTCAGTATCTTCATCTTTTTTCTAGAAGTTAAAGTAAATATTAGACTTTATTTAGGTAGGGTAATTTTTATGACATTTAACTTTTTTATTTATTTATTTTGAGATGAAGTCTCACTCCGTCGCCCAGGCTGGAGTGCAGCAGCGCGATCTCGGCTCACTGCAACTTCCGCCTCCTGGGTTCAAGTGATTCTCATGCCTCAAACTCCCGAGTAGCTGGGATTACAGGCACGTGACACCATGCCTGGCTAATTTTTGCTTTTTTAGAGACGGGGTTTCGCCATGTTGGCCAGGCTGGTCTCGAACTCCTGACCTCAGGTGATCCGCCTGCCATGGCTTCCCAAGTGCTGGGATTTACAGGTGTGAGTCACCACGCTTGGTTGACATTTAACTTTTTAATCATAAAAGGAAAATCTTGACTTATTTCATGAAAGTAAAACCAAATTACATTGTTAGATTCTCTCTGCAACAGATAACAATGTGTGAATATTCTAATATATAAAAAGTTCATGCAGGCTGGGCATGGTGGCTCATGCCTGTAATCTTAGCACTTTGGGAGGCCACAGTGGGAAAGGTTGCTTGAGCACAGGAGATACAGACCAGCCTGGGCAATAAAGTGAGACCCCATCTCTACAAAAAATAAAATAAAATTAACTGGGAGTGGTGGCATGAGCCTGTGGTCATAGCTACCTGGGAAGCTGAGGCAGTAGGATTGCTGGAGCCCAGGAGTTCGAGGCTACAGTGAGTCATTATTGTGGCACTGCACTCCAGCCTGGGCAACAGAGTAAGGCCTGGCCTTAAAAAAAAAAAAAAATGTCCGGCTGGGCACGGTGGCTCACGCCTGTAATCCCAGAACTTTAGGAGGCTGAGGCAGGCACATCATGAGGTCAGGAGTTCGAGACCAGCCTGGCCAACATGGTGAAATCCCGTCTCTACTAAAAATGCAAAAATTAGCTGGGCGTGGTGACGTGCACCTATAATCCCAGCTACATGGGAGGCTGAGGCAGAAGAATTGCTTAAACCCAGGAGGTGGAGGTTGCAGTAAGCCAAGATCGCACCACTGCACTCCAGCCTGGGAGACAGAGCAAGACTCCACATCGAAAAAAAAAAAAAATTCCTTGCAAACCAAATAAAAGGGCTAAGACTCTAACAGATAAATGGCAAAAGACAAAAGGACAATTTATAGAAGGAAAAACATAAACACAAATGACTAATAAACATTTAGGAAAATATTTGACCTTATAAAAATAAAAGGAGTACAAAATAATACATTTCCACCTTATCTGATTGGCAAATATATATGTATCTATAAAACAGATACATATTAATGAGATTAATGCTGATAAAATTACAATGAAATGGCTGGGCACAGTGGTTCATGCCTGTAACCCCAGCACTTTGGGAGGCCGAGGCGGGTGGATCACGAGGTCAGGAGATCGAGACCATCCTGGCTAACACAGTGAAACCTCATCTCTACTAAAAATACAAAAAAATTAGCTGGGCATGGTGGCGGGTGCCTGTAGTCCTAGCTACTCGGGAGGCTGAGGCAGGAGAATGGGGTGAACCTGGGAGGCAGAGCTTGCAGTGAGCCGAGATCGCGCCACTGCACTCCAGCCTGGGTGACAGAGCAAGAAGAAAAAAAAAAAATACAAAAAATAAATTAGCCGGGCATGGTGGCAGGCGCCTGTAGTCCTAGCTATTTGGGAGGCTGAGGCAGGAGAATGGCGTGAACCTGGGAGGCAGAGCTTGCAGTGAGCTGAGATCGCGCCACCGCACTCCAGCCTGGGCAACAGAGCAAGACTCTGTCTTAACAACAACAACAACAAAAAAACCAATGAAACAAACATTCTTTTTTTTTTTTTCTTTAAGATGAAGTTTCACTCTTGTTGCCCAGGCTGGAATGCAATGGCACGATCTCGGCTCACTGCAACCTCTGCCTCCCAGGTTCAAGCGATTCTCCTGCCTCAGCCTCTCAACTAGCTGGGATAACAGGCATGCGCCACAACGCCTGGCTAATATTTTTTTTTTTTTTTTGAGATGGAGTCTCGCTTTGTCACCCAGGCTGGAGTGCAATGGCGTGATCTCGGCTCACTGCAACCTCTACCTCCCGGGTTCAAGCAATTCTCCTGCCTCAGCCGCCTAAGTAGCAGAGATTACACACGCACGCCACCATGCCCAGCTAATTTTTGTATTTTTAGTAGAGATGGGGATTTCACCATGTTGGCCAGGCTGGTCTCAAACTCCTGACCTTGTGATCCACCTGCCTTGGCCTCCCAAAGTGCTGGGATTACAGGCGTGAGCCACCGTGTCTGGCCAAATTTTTGTACTTTTAGTAGAGACAGGGTTTCACCATGTTCATCAGGCTTGATGGCCTCGAACTCCTGACCTCAAGTGATCCACCCGCCTCGGTCTCCCAAAGTGCCAGGATTATAGGCATAAGCCACTGTGCCCGGCCGAAACAAACATTCTTAAATACCAGTAGTAGAAATCTAAATTATTTTAACTTGCCAAAATAATCTGTAATGATTAAAACATCAAGAGAATTGAAAATACTCAGACAGAGGACCACACAGTTATTCTTCTTCTAGGAATCTACCTTAAGGAAACAATATTAAATAAGAATGATGGCTGGGCGTGGTGGCTCATGCCTGTAATCCCAGCACTTCGGGAGGCCGAGGCGAGTGGATCACCTGAGGTCAGGAGTTCAAGACCAGCCTGGCCAACATGGTGAAACCCCGTCTCTACTAAAAATACAAAAAAAAAAAAAAAAAACCCAAAAAACAAAAAAACTAGCTGGGCGTGGTGGTGGGCGCCTGTAATCCCAGCTACTCAGGAGGCTGAGGCAGGAGAATCACTTGAACCTGGGAGGCAGAGGATGCAGTGAGCCGAGATTGCACCACTGCACTCCAGCCTGGGTAGTAAGAGCAAAACTCTGTCTCAAAAAAAAAAAAATGATGCTTAATGTATCATGATAGTTACTGAAGAATAATTATAGTTGAAATTAGGAAAAAACTAAACATTAAAAAAAATCAGAATAGTTAAATTATAATATAGAGTATAAGTCAGCCAGGCACGGCAGCTCACGCCTGTAATCCCAACACTTTGGGAGGCTGAGGTGGGAAGATCACTTGAGTCCAGGGGTTTGAGGCCAGCCTGGGCAAAGTGACAAAACCTCATCTCTACAAAAAGTACAAAATATAAGCTGGGCATGGTGGCACATGCCTGTAGTCCCAGCTACTAGGGAAGTTGAGGTGTGAGGACAGCTTGAGCCTAGGGGCGGAGGTTGCAGTGAGCTATGATTATGCTACTGCACTCCAGCCTGAGTGACAGAGTGAGACCCTATCTTAAAGAAAACAAACAATAACAGAGTATAAGTTTAAAATTATGTATATAGAAAAAGTTATTAGTTATTTAACTCCAGTTTAAAAAGGGGGTGTGAAGTGTCAAAATTTTATATATACAGTTTTTAAGATGTTTTTATAAGTGGAAAGAAATATATTACAATTTAAAAATAATTAGTTTTTCAGTGGTGGAGTAAATGTTTCATGCTCCTGTTTTTTTACATTTTCTATAATGAGCATATATTAATTTTATAATAGTAAAGGAGTTTAATAACAGATATGACATTTAAAGAAAAAAATAGTAAAGGCATAAAATAACCTACTTATCCTATAAGTAAGAGGAAAAGTGATTAAGAGATCACTCTTTTTCCATAGTACAGGCAGCACTGTTACATTTTGAGTAAGGTGACTTACTCTTTCGCTTTCCAATATCCATGTCAGAGGTAGCAGCTTCACATAAAAGCACCATTCCTAAGGTAACTCCACCATCTAAGAAAAATTGTTTAAGGAGAAATTCGCACAGACACAAAAGACATACCATTTTACTATTTCCAGTTTCTCATGAAGAAAATTAAAATGAATACATAAACCTTCAACTCTTCATTATAAAAAACCAAAATAAGGAATCTTGTATCTATACGGCATGACAATTATTTACTATGAAGATATAAAAAATTAAAATTGGAAGATTACTTCATTTGTGCAAAGAAAAATTGATATTTTAAACAAATGTCCCACCATAACTTACAGATGAAATATGAGTTTTCCCGAAATTGTACTTTGAAATAACCTGTCTGGACATTCAGTTATTGCCCTGACCTCAAACACATTTAAAAATATTAAATGGCTTTTTTTTTTTTTTTGAGACAGGATCTGGCTCTGTCACCCAGGCTGGAGTGCAGTGACGCAATCTCAGCTCACTACAACCTCCACCTCCCGGGCTCAAGCCACCCTCCCACCTCAGCCTCCTGAGTAGCTGCAACTACAGGTGCTCACCACCATGCCCAGTTAAATTCTGTAATTTTTTTTTTTTTTTTTTTTTTTTTTTGTAGAGATGGGGTTTTGCCACGTTGCACAGGCTGGTCTTGAACTCTTGACCTCAAGCAATCCACCTGCCTCGGCCTCCCAAAGTGCTGGGATTACAGGTGTGAATGACCATGCCCAGCCCTAAATAGCCATTTTGAATATTTCACCCCACCTCCCTAAAGAACACATTTGAAATATATATCATTTAGGGAGAACAGTAACTACTTTTTATTTGAAAATTAATTTCTGAAAAATTTCTCCTGGCCTAGTTTAGCGGTTCACACCTGTAATCCTAACAGTTTGGGAGGCCGAGGCGGGCCGATTGCTTAAGTCTGGGAGTTCAAAACCAGCCTGGGCAACATGGTGAGACCCTGTTTCTACCAAAAAATACAAAAAATTGGCCAGGCTGGTGGCACATACCTGTAGTCCTAGCTACTTGGGAGGCTGAGGTAGGAGGATTGCTTGAGCCTGGGAGGTTGAGGCTGCAGTTAGCTGTGATCATACCACTGCACTCTAGCCTGCATGATAGAACTAGACTGTGTCAAAAAAAAAAATTCTCCATATTTTCAATAATACTTTATTTTTTAAATGTTTCCCATGCCAAGATGCCAAAAGTACATCAATAATTAGCCTTTAAAGCACAAATTACTACTAACCTATCTAATTTTATCCTATTCTAATAAAAAAGAAAAATCCTGGCCGTGCATGGTGGCTCACGCCTGTACTCCCAGCACTTTGGGAGGCAGAGGTAGGCAGATCACCTTAAGTCAGGAGTTCAAGACCAGCCTGGCCAACATGGCAAAAACCCATTTCTACTAAAAATACAAAGATTAGCCAGGCGTGGTGGCAGGCGCCTGTAATCGCAGCTACTTGGGAGGCTGAGGCAGGAGAATCACTTGAACCCGGGAGGCAGAGGTTGCAGTGAGCCGAGATGGCACTACTACACTCCAGCCTGGGTGACAGAACAAGACTCCATCTCAAAAAAAAAAAAAAAAAAGAAAAAGAAAAAGAAAAATCCCACATGTGCCATGACCACACTTTTATTCAGCTTAATAGGAGCTGCATAAATACAAAATACAACAACCCATACAAATAGGTAACAGATGGCATGGTTGAATATTAAAATAAGCAAATTCAAATTTTAAAGCAAATAGAATGTGTTCTAGTAGAAAAGAGAGACAGATTCACCCTGCAGTTTAGTGAATACTAACAGCAGTAAAACACTCCCAAATCAATTATACATATGTACATACATGTTGTATGCTACCGCATGTGGGTATCATTAAGTGGAAAGGGAAAAATATGTGTTTAGATGAGGCCTGAATTTATAATTGGCTCTAAAATTTGACTTGTCATCCCTTCATTACCATCTTGCATTCTTTTTTAATTTTTTTAATTTAATTTATTTATTTGAGACAGGGTCTCACTCTGTCACCCAGGGTGGAGTGCAATGGCACAATCACAACTCACTGCAACCTCCACCTCCCAGGCTCAAGAGATCCTCCTGCCTCAGCCTCCTGAGTATCTAGGACTACAGGTGCATACCACCACGCCACATTCATTTTGTTGATTTTTTTGTAGAAATGGGGTCTCACTATGTTGCCCAGGCTGGTCTCAAACTCCTGGACTCAAGCATTCTCCAGCCTGGACCTCCCAAAGTGCTGGAATTACAGGCGTGAACCAATGTGCCTGTGCCCCATCTTGCATTCTTTCTTCAATAGCCTCTTGTTAGGGATGATGCCCATTCATCATGTTTTCAGTTGTTCAGCCAAGTCTCTTCTCCAGCAATTTTTTCTGAGTTCTTTATCTGCAGGTTTGTGCAAAGATTGATCATTTCTTTTTTTAAAATTTTTATTTATTATACTTTAAGTTTTAGGGTACATGTGCACACCATGCAGGTTTGTTACACATGTATACATGTCCCATGTTGCTGTGCTGCACCCATTAACTCGTCATTTAACATTAGGTATATCTCCTAATGCTATCCCTCCCCCAGTATTTTTTTGCCAGTATTTTATTGAGGATTTTTGCATCGATGTTCATCAGGAATATTCAGTCTAAAATTCTCTTTTTTTGTTGTGTGTCTGCCAGGCTTTGGTATCAGGATGATGCTGGCCTCATAAAATGAGTCAAGGAGGATTCCCTCTTTTTCTATTGATTGGAATAGTTTCAGAAGGAATGGTACCAGCTCCTCCTTGTACCTCTGGTAGAATTTGGCTGTGAATCCATCTGGTCCTGGACTTTCTTTTGGTTGGTAAGCTATTAATTATTGCCTCAATTTCAGAGCCTGTTATTAGTCTATTCAGAGATTCAACTTCTTCCTGGTTTAGACATGAGAGGGTGTATGTGTCCAGGAATTTATTCATTTCTTCTAGATTTTCTAGTTTATTTGTGTAGAAGTGTTTATAGTATTCTCTGATGGTAGTTTGTATTTCTGTGGGATCGGTGATGATATCCCCTTTATCATTTTTTATTGCATCTATTTGATTCTTCTCTCTTTTCTTCTTTATTAGTCTTGCTAGCGGTCTATCAATTTTGTTGATCTTTTCAAAAACCAGCTCCAGGATTCACTGATTTTTTGAAGGGTTTTTTGTGTCTCTATTTCCTTCAGTTCTGATCTGATCTTAGTTATTTCTTGCCTTCTGCTAGCTTTTGAATGTGTTTGCTCTTGCTTCTCTAGTTCTTTTAATTGTGATGTTAGGGTGCCAATTTTAGATCTTTCCTGCTTTCTCTTGTGGGCATTTAGTGCTATAAATTTCCCTCTACACACTGCTTTAAATGTGTCCCAGAGATTGTGGTATGTTGTGTCTTTGTTCTCGGTTTCAAAGAACATCTTTATTTCTGCCTTCATTTTGTTATGTACCCAGTAGTCATTCAGGAGCAGGCTGTTCAGTTTCCATGTAGTTGAGTGGTTCTGAGTGAGTTTCTTAATCCTGAGTTCTAGTTTGATTGCACTGTGGTCTGAGAGACAGTTTTTTATAATTTCTGTTCTTTTACTTTTGCTGAGGAGTGCTTTACTTCCAACTATGTGGTCAATTTTGGAACAGGTGTGGTGTGGTGCTGAGAAGAAGGTATATTCTGTTGATTTGGGATGGAGAGTTCTGTAGATGTCTATTAGGTCCACTTGGTGCAGAGCTGAGTTCAACTCCTGGATATCCTTGTTAACCTTCTGTCTTGTGGATCTGTCTAATGTTGACAGTGGGGTGTTAAAGTCTCCCATTATTATTGTGTGGGAGTCTAAGTCTCTTTGTAGGTCTCTAAGGACTTGCTTTATGAATCTGGGTGCTCCTGTATTGGGTGCATATATATTTAGGATAGTTAGCTCTTCTTGTTGAATTGATCCCTTTACCATTATGTAATGGCCTTCTTTGTCTCTTTTGATCTTTTTTGGTTTAAAGTCTGTTTTATCAGAGACTAGGATTGCAACCCCTGCCTTTGTTTTCCATTTGCTTGGTAGATCTTCCTCCATCCCTGTATTTTGAGCCTATGTGTGTCTCTGCACGTGAGATGGGTCTCCTGAATACAGCACACTGATGGGTCTTGATTCTTTATCCAATTTGCCAGTCTGTGTCTTTTAATTGGAGCATTTAGCCCACTTACATTTAAGGTTAATATTGTTATGTGTGAATTTGATCCTGTCATTATGATGTTAGCTGCTTATTTTGCTCGTTAGTTGATGCAGTTTCCTCCTAGCATCAATGGTCTTTACAATTTGGCATGTTTTTGTAGTGGCTGGTACCGGTTGTTCCTTTCCATGTTTAGTGCTTCTTTCAGGAGCTCTTGTAGGGCAGGCCTGGTGGTGACAAAATCTCTCAGCATTTGCTTGTCTGTAAAGGATTTGATTTCTCCTTAACTTATGAAGCTTAGTTTGGCTGGATATGAAATTCTGGGTTGAAAATTCTTTTCTTTAAGAATGTTGAATTTGGCCCCCACTCTCTTCTGGCTTGTAGAGTTTCTGCTGAGAGATCAGCTGTTAGTCTGATGGGCTTCCCTTTGTGGGTAACCCGGCCTTTCTCTCTGGCTGCCCTTAACATTTTTTCCCTCATTTCAACTTTGGTGAATCTGACAATTATGTCTTGGAGTTGCTCTTCTCGAGGAATATCTTTGCGGCGTTCTCTGTATCTCCTGAATTTGAATGTTGGCCTGCCTTGCTAGATTGGGGAAGTTCTCCTGGATAATATCCTGCAGTGTTTTCCAACTTGGTTCCATTCTCCCCGTCACTTTCAGGTACACCAATCAGACGTAGATTTGGTCTTTTCACATAGTCCCATATTTCTTGGAGGCTTTGTTCATTTCTTTTTATTCTTTTTTCTCTAAACTTCTCTTCTCGCTTCATTTCATTCATTTGATCTTCCATCACTGATACCTTTTCTTCCAGTTGATCGAATCGGCTACTGGGGCTTCTGCATTCATCACGTAGCTCTCGTGCTGTGGTTTTCAGCTCCATCAGGTCCTTTAAGGACTTCTTTGCATTGGTTATTCTAGTTAGCCATTCGTCTAATCTTTTTTCCAGGTTTTTAACTTCTTTGCCATGGGTTCGAACTTCCTCCTTTAGCTCAGAGAAGTTTGATCATCTGAAGCCTTCTTCTCTCAATTCATCAAAGTTAATTCTCTGTCCAGGTTTGTTTCTTTGCTGGTGAGGAGCTGCATTCCTTTGGAGGAGGAGAGGCACTCTGATTTTTAGAATTTTCAGTTTTTCTGTTCTGTTTTTTCCCCATCTTTGTGGTTTTATCTACCTTTGGTTTTTGATGATGGTGACATACAGATGGGGTTTTGGTATCGATGTCCTTTCTGTTTGTTAGTTTTCCTTCTAACAGTCAGGACCCTCAGCTGCAGGTCTGTTGGAGTTTGCTGGAGGTTCCCTCCAGACCCTGTTGGCCTGGGTATCAACAGCGGAGGCTGCAGAACAGCAGATATTGGTGAACAGCAAATGTTGCTGCCTGATTGTTCCTCTAGAAGTTTTGTCTCAGAGGAGTACCCGGCTGTGTGAGGTGTCAGTCTGTCCCTACTGGAGGATGCCTCCCAGTTAGGCTACTCGGGGGTCAGTGACCCACTTAAGGAGGCAGTCTGTCTGTTCTCAGATCTCAAGCTGCATGCTGGGAGAACGACTACTCTCTTCAAAGCTGTCAGACAGGGACATTTAAGTCTGCAGAGGTTTCTGCTGCCTTTTGTTTGGCTATGCCTTGCCCCCAGACCTGGAGTCTACAGAGGCAAGCAGGCCTCCTTGAGCTGCGGTGGGCTCCACCCAGTTCGAGCTTCCCGGCCGCTTTGCTTACCTACTCAAGCCTTGGAATGGCGGGCGCCCCTCCCCCAGCCTCGCTGCCGCCCTGCAGTTTGATCTCAGACTGCTGTGCTAGCAATGAGCGAGGCTCCGTGGGCGTAGGACCCTTCAAGCCATGCGCGGGATATAATCTCCTGGTGTGCCGTTTGCTAAGACCATCAGAAAAGCACAGTATTAGGGTGGGAGTGACCCGATTTTCCAGGTGCCATCTGTCACCCCTTTCCTTGGCTAGGAAAGGGAATTCCCTGACCCCTTGCGCTTCCCGGGTGGGGCGATGCCTCGCCCTGCTTCGGTTCATGCTCAGTGCGCCGCATCCACTGTCCCGCACCCACTGTCTGACAATCCCCAGTGAGATGAACCCAGTACCTCAGTTGGAAATGCAGAAATCACCCGTCTTCTGTGTTGCTCACGCTGGGAGCTGCAGACTGGAGCTGTTCCTATTAGGCCATCTTGGCTGCACAAAGGTCTTTTGTTAATGTGATCATTTCTTTCTTTCTTTTTTTTTTTTTTTGAGATGGAGTTTTGCTCTGCCACTCAGGCTGGAGTGCAGTGGAGCCATCTTGACTCACTGCAACCTCTGCCTCCCGGGTTCAAGAAATTCTCCTGCCTCCGCCTCCTGAGTAGCTAGGATTACAGGCACATGCCACCACGCCTGGCTAATTTTTGTATTTTGAGTAGAGACGGGGTTTACCCATGTTGGCTAGGCTGGTCTTGAACTCCTGACCTCAGGTGATTCACTCACTTCAGCCTCTCAAAGTGCTGGGGTTACAGGCATGAGCCACCATGCCCGGGCAAAGATTGATCATTTCTACAGGCTTTGATTTCTGGGTACTCTCTGATTAATGATTGCGACTTGCTCTGGGGAAAGCTTGTCTTTTTATCATGGTTTATGTGCTTTTGCTTTGAATGAGCTTTCCTTCTTGCTAAATACCTCACGGTCTTTTGTGTACTCTTCTTAGCTGTCAAGAGCTATGATGCACTTCCATGTATACTGTTTTATTTCATTTACTGATCTTTAAATTTTTACTAACACTGCCTACTATATGGCAGGCACTATCAACTGTTGGAAATAAAAAGTTGAACTAAATAAAGATCCTACCATGAAGAAGATTACACTCTAGTGAGGAATACAAACAATGAAATACATAAATTACACAGTCCTGATTAAATGTTACTCCAGGAGAACTGAGCAGGAATACAGGAGACATTATTCCATAACATACAACAACTAGGCTATTAAAAGCTAGTAGAAGGCCAGGCGTGGTGGCTCACGCTTGTGGCCAAGACGGGTGGATCACCTAAGGTCAGGAGTTCGAGACCAGCCTGGGCAACATGGATATGATATATCCATTATATAAACATTAAGAATATTGACTACTTTTTTCTTCGTATTTTCAGATTTCTTTGTAATTTTTATGTATTTTTATAAATATAAAGGCCATACAACATAGAAAATGCTTATAATATATTAAGATAGCAAACTCCATACACAACATGTCTACAAGTATAAAAAATGAACACCCTTACCATGAAACATTCATATAGAAATGAATGCAAGATAATATGCAAAAGTAAACGTAGTTTATACTATTAGGGTTTCAGGTTATAGGTGAACATTTTCCAGACTGCTACTTTATTTTAAAAATTCAGGAGGCCAAGGTACGAGGACTGTTTGAGCCCAGGAGATTGAGACCAGCCTGGACGACAGGGCGAGACTCCATCTCTAGAAAAAAATACAAAAATTAGCTGGGTGTGGTAGTGCTCACCTATAGTCCCAGCTACTCAGGAGGCTGACGTGGGAGGACTGCTTGATTCTGGGAGGTCGAGGTTATAGCGAGCTATGGTGACCCCACTGTACTCAAGCCTGGGCAACACAAGATTTCATCTCTAAAAAAATAAAAATAAAAAAAATCCAAATATATTTATTGTGGGATTCCATTTATTGTGTTTTCTTTTTTTTTTTTTTTTATTTTGAGACAAAGTCTGGCTCTATCAGCCAGGCTGGAGCACAGTGGTGTGATCTCAGCTCACTGCAACCTCTACCTCCTGGGCTCAAGCCACCCTCCTGCCTCAGCCTCCCAAGTAGCTGGGACCACAGGCACGCAGCACCACACCCAGTTAATTTATGTACTTTTTTTAGTAGAGAAAGGGTTTTGTCAATTTGGCCAGGCTGGTCTCAAACTCCTGGCCTCAGGTGATCTGCCCGCCTCAGCCTCCCAAAGTGCTGGTATTACAGGCATGAGCCACTGCACCCAGCCCTGTAGGATTCCATTTATGTAAGTTAAAAAAAAAATAGGTAAAATAAACCCATAGTGTTAGCAGTCAGGATAGCAGTTATTTCTGGGTGGGAAGGTGGCAATCAGGAGGAATGATGATGGAAAATGCTCTGAGATGTGGGTAAAATTTTATTTATTGATGTGAATTCTGGTTACATAAGTGTGTTAATTCTGTGAAAATTCATCAAACTGGGCTGGGCACCGTGGATCACGCCTGTAATCCTTACACTTTGGGAGGCCGAGGCAGGCGGATCAGTTGAGCTCAGGAGTTCGAAACCAGCCTCGCCAACATGATGAAACCCCATCTCTACTAAAAATATAAAAAAAACTTAGCCAGGCATGGTGGCAGGTGCCTGTAATTCCAGCTACTCCAGAGGCTGAAGCAAGAGAATTGCCTGAACCTGGGAGGTGGAGGTTGCAATGAGCTGGGATCACACCATTGAACTCTAGCCTGGGCAACAGAGCAAGACTCCATCTCAAAAACAAAAAACAAAAAACAAAAAAAAAAACAAAGGAAATTCATCAAACTGTAAACTTTTGTAAACTTTTCTGCATAACTGCAACACTTAAAATGTAATTTTAAAGGTTGCTTAGATCAGGCAACTGATTATATAGTCTGCTTTATTAATCATGCAATAAACTGTACAACATTAAACTAATAATAAATATGTGAATATTTTCCAAAATCATAACTACTACTTAGAGGTGGCCTCAGTCTATTAATTATTATCAACCTGGAAGCTGTAAACAATGTTACCGGTCTTGAGGTTTCATATTTACTTTAAAAGAAAGTGAGGGCCGGGTGAGGTGGCTCACGCCTGAAATCTTAGCACTTTGGGAGGCTGAGACGGGTGGATCACCTGAGGTCAGGAGTTCAAGACCAGCCTGGCCAACCTGGTGAAACCCTGTCTCTACTAAAAATAAAGAAATTAGCCAGGTGAGGTGGTGCACACTTGTAATTCCAGCTACTCAGGAGGCTGAGGCAGGAGGATCGCTTGAACTCAGGAGGTGGAGGTTGCAGTGAACCAAGATGGTGCCACTGCACTCCAGTCTGGGTGACAGAGCAAGACTCCACTCAAAAAAAAAAGGGGGGGGGTGGGGAGTGGTTAGGCCTTTTCTAATATTCCTTACCTCTGACAAAATTATTCATTTTCTCACTATTTCTGGTACACAGCACTTAAGTCACTGTCTTATAATCTGTATACATGTCTGACTCTGAAAAAAGTTCACTTTTTGCATCCTAATAACCAAACACAAGACATTCTACATCCCAACAGGATTGTAATCCGTTCCAAATGTATACGAAACCTTTGGCTGATGCTCAGTCTTAAAGCAGAGGTAAAATGACAATTTTCTAATTTCTTAAACTTCTTATATATTTAAAAGTTTAAGACAAAGCTAAAAGACCAACAAACCCCAAATCAACTAATTAATACTTTACAATTTTAATTGCTCTTTTGCTCCATTATTCAATTTCAAAGTACTAGTGAGAAGAACTGATTCAAGATACTGAAAATTTTCTAAGGTATAATAATTTGTTAATCCATCAAACCATACTTTTCTTTTCTGTTCTTTTTTTTTTCTTTGAGACAGAGTCTCGCTCTGTTGCCCAGGCTGGAGTGCAGTGGCAGTCTCGGCTTACTGCAACCTCCACCTCCTGGGTTCAAGCAATTCTCATGCCTCAGCCTCCTGAGTAGTTGGAATTATAGGTGCACACTACCGTTCCTGGCTAATGTTTGTATTTCTTGTTGAGATGAGGTTTCGCTATGTTGGCCAGGCTGAATCCATCAAACCATAAATGAACATTGTCTTTCTTTTTTTTTCTTTTGAGACAAGAGTCTCACCCTGTCATCCAGGCTGGAGTGCAGTGGCACCATCTTGGCTCACTGCAACCTCTACCTCCTGGGTTCAAGCGACTCTCCTGCCTCAGCCTCCTGAGTAGCTGGGATTACAGGCACCCGTCACCATGCCTGGCTGTTTTTTTTTTTTTTGAGACAGAGTCTCACTCTGTTGCCCAGGATGGAGTCCAGTGGTACCATCTCGGCTCACTGCAACCTCCGCCTCCCAGGTTCAAGCAATTCTCCGGCCTCAGCCTCCCCAGTAGCTGGGATTACAGGCGTGCACCACCATGCCTGGCTAATTTTTGTATTTTTAGTAGAGACAGGGTTTCACCATATTGGCCAGGCTGGTCTCGAACTCCTGATCTCAGGTGATCCGCTTGCCTCGGCCTCCCAAAGTGCTGGGATTACAGGTGTGAGGCAGCACACCTGGCCGTCTGGCTAAGTTTTGTATTTTTGGTAGAGACAGACTTTCCCCATGTTGGCCAGGCTGGCCGCGAACTCCTGACCTCAAATGATCCACCTGCCTCTGCCTCCCAGAGTGCTGGGATTACAGGTGTGAGCCACCATGCCCAGCCCATAAACGAACATTTTCAACTAAAATTTTAGGATTAAAAAAAATAAAGTTTGAGTAATATTTTTCTTTCAGTCTTTCCCCCCCCACCCCCTGAGATGGAGTTTTGCTCTAATTGCCCACGCTGGAGAGTAATCACGTGATCTCTGCTCACTGCAACCCCCGCCTCCTGGGTTCAAGAGATTCTCCTGCCTCAGCCTCCTGAGTAGCAGGGATTACAGGCACCCGCCACCACGCTCAGCTAATTTTTTTTGTATTTTTAGTAGAGATGGGGTTTCACCATGTTGGCCAGGCTGGTCTCGAACTCCTGATCTCAGGTGATCTACCCGCCTTGGCCTCCCAAAGTGCTGGGATTACAGGCATGAGCCACCACGCCTGGCCTCAGTCTTCTTTCTTCTCATATGGACTAGGTGTATATTGTTAATCTTTCAGCCCACCATCTCATGGTTGAGTAGATTAATTCTCCCAGGTTTGGGCTGGATGTTAAGCAGTAAGTGTATTTTCCATAGTGCATAAGAACATTTTCCCAAATATCCTTCAATTAAAATCAGTTAAAATCAAAAGCTTAATATTTTTTTAGAATGCTTTCCTTAAAATCTCTCTAATCATCAACATAGTATAATAAAACTGGGAAAGACATACACAAACATTTACTAAAGATAGAATTTTCAGTGGTTTTGAATTTTTTTATACTTATTTGTATTCTAAATTTTCTTTAATTTATATTCCTTTTGCAATCAGAAAAAAATATATTTAAGTTTCGTTTTTTTTCCCTTTTTTATTAGAGACAGGGTCTCACTGTGTCGTCCAGGCTGGAGTGCAGTGGTGTGATATCGGCTCACTGTTGCCTTGACCTCCTGGGCTCAACTGATCCTCCCACCTCAGCCTCCCTGGTAGCTGGGACCACAGGCATGCATCACCATACTTGGCTAATTTTTTTTGTGTATTTTTTTGTAGAGATGGGGTTTTGCCATGTTGCCCAGGCTGGTCTCAAACTCCTGGGCTCAAGCAATCTACCCATCACAGCCTCCAAAAGTGCTAGGATTACAGGTGTGAGCCACCATGCCCAGCTGATTCTTGTATATCAATGTCAGGACACCCTGGCTGAGAAGCACAATTCCAGGAACATTACATTTGTTCACCTTGTTGATTTGTTCCAGAGTCAGTGCTTATGTACTCAGGTGGGTAAACTATGTTTAGTAATATTATGAAATTTAGATTCTTACTTATCTGACATCGCTTTTACCTGTCTTTGCAGCTTACAGAGGCATCCACTTTTAGATATAAGAAAATAAAAATTAGCTCGGGCCAAGAAAGTAAAAATATTCCTTGTCATTCAAGAGGATGGAACAACACAAACATAAAGCAGCTGCAAAGTCCACAGGAAGTATTTTTCCCTAGCACACACTTCAGCTGTAAAATGTCAAAATATCCCCATCTTTGAGTAACTACTGTTTTCTTACTGAGGAATATTGGTCTTTAAATAGACTTCTTGCAATTATATGAGTAAAAATGAAATATTCTTGCTTGGCAGATCTAAGTCACTCAATTTACACGTATAATTTCTAAGTAGCCTCAATTTACAATCAAGGTATAGAGCTTCAAAGAAGAAGTTTTTGAAGACAAAAATCTCACATTTATGTTAACTTTGTAGTTTCCAAGCAAACAGAACCCTGGGTCTGATTCACAGTTCAGACCTGATGTTGACCCCTTTACACAGCCTTACACTGCTTTTAGCCCATCAAAACAATGCTTTGTTTAAATTTCACATAAACTCCACTATTCTCCCAAATCCTATTACAACTCTATCTTTTCTTTGTTAAGATGTTCCATGGTTCTTCTAATGTACACTCTTCCTTGTATTAACGAGCCAATAAACCTGGCCCTATCAGACTACAGATTTGTCCTTAGTAGTCTTTAGTTTATTGGGCTGGAGAGGATGACACAGTAATGATTTTCAAAGGATATTGTGACTTGCATTAAGAGAACAGCCCCAGCCAAATGCTGTAGAGAGAATACTAGACTGTGAGAAAACAGACAAAATACAGCAAGAAAGACTTATTGTAAAAGGATACTAAACAGAAGAACAATGTGTGTTTCAGCTACAAACTGGGCTTGACTGCTTCCATGGATATAATTCTAGGAGGGAAAAAAAGACAAAATGGAATCTTTAAGTATACATTAAATGTTGGTATGCTAACCCTAAAACGGGGTATTTTAAACTATGAAGTTATTAATTCACCTGATAAACCATGTGACATACTCCGGGTCTGTGGCATTCATCAGTAAGTCTGGTTACTATAAAGCTATTTTTGTATTATCTATTCTCGATTTGTCTTTTCATTGTACTAATACTATGTTTATTTTTGAGACAGGGTCTTGCTCTGTTGCCCAGGCTGGAGTGCAGTGGCATGATCATAGCTCATTGCAACCCCAAAGTCCTAGCTCCGGTGATCTTCCTGCCTCAGCATCCCAAGTAGATGGGACTACAAGTATGCACCACCATGCCTGCTCAGCTAATTTTTAAATTTTCATTAGAAATGACATATTGCTATGTTGGCCAGGCTGGTCTCAAACTCCTGGGCTCAAGCAATCCTCCCACCTCAGCCTCCCAAATGCTTGGATATTGTACTTATATTTTCAACAACAGAATATGTCAGAAAACTAGTTGTTGTTGTTTTTTCTTTTCTTTTTTGTTTTTCATAGAGATGACGTCTCACTATGCTGCCCAAGTTGGTCTTGAACTCCTGGCCTCAAGTGGTCCTCCTGCCTCAGCCTCCCAAAGTGCCAGGATTACAGGTATTAGTCACCACACCTGGCCCCGTTTTTTTTTTTTAAAGGAGATGGATCTTGCTATGTTGTCCAGGCTGGGCTAGAACTCCTGGATTCAAGTCATCCTCCTGCCTCAGCCTCCCAAGTAGCTGGGACTACAAATGCAAAACACTGCACCTGGGTGAGAAAACTAGTATTTAAGTGTACAAGACCATGAGGTACAATAATGTAGGCTCCATGAAGACAGGGATCATGTTTTTCTTATCACTATATTTAATAATACTTAGCACAGTGCTTAGAAACAGTGGATGCTCAGGTACTTGATCAATTTTTCTATTTAGTTGAAGGCTGTCTTTCATTCTTAGCTAGCTTGGTTAGAAGGATTCACCAAATGGGAAAAGGAACCTCCCACTTTTAAGAGCACTGCGGCCGGGTGCAGTGGCTCATGCCTGCAGGCCTGTATTCCCAGCACTTTGGGAGGCTGAGGCAGGCGCATCACCTGAGGTAGGGAGTTTGAGACCAGCCTGACCAACATGGAGAAACCCTGTCTCTACTAAAAATACAAAATTAGCTGGGTGTGGTGGCGCATGCCTGTAATCCCAGCTACTCAGGAGGCTGAGGCAGGAGAATCACTTGAACCAGGGAGGTGGAGGTTGCAGTGAGCTGAGATCACGCCATTGCACTCCAGCCTGGGCAACAAGAGCAAATCTCCGTTTCGAAAAAAAGAAGAAAAAAAAAAAAGAGCACTGCATGGTCTTATCAGTGATGGAAGCTTGTTAACACAGAGAGATTGAAAAGTGAAGACTAAATCCAGCTCCTTCATATGCTGGCACTGTTCTCACAGGGTAATAATCATTGAGTTAACTTTGGTCTACAAAAGAAAGAAATCCCAGACTTCCCTTACCACATGTCCTGTGTGGGGATTCTTATGGGCATATGGTGGTCCTCTTATATGGTTCCACATTTGACCAGATGTCATAGCAAGCACAAAACACTAGGAAACAAAAAAATAATAAAATATTCATGGTCGAACTGTTCTTGTCTTGATTAGATAATAGGAATATGAAAATGTGCATCTGTTTAGTTAAGACATAGAATTTTTTGCAGATAAATGATTTATTAAGGCTTATATTTCATCCCAAGGATCACAATTCGATAATACTTCAAAAGGAAAACACTATTTTTTTTTTTTTGACATGGAGTCTCGCTCTTTTGCCCAGACTAGAGTGTAGTGGCGCAATCTCGGCTCACTGCAACCTCCGCCTTCCAGGTTTAAGCCATTCTCCTGCCTCAGCTTCCTGAGTAGCTGGGACTACAGAAGCATGGAACCACGCCCAGCTAGTTTTTGTATTTTTAGTAGAGACAGGGTTTCACCATATTGGCCAGGTTGATCTTGGTCTCTTGACCTCGTCATCTGCCCACCTCGGCCTCCCAAAGATATGGGATTACAGGTGTGAGCCACTGCGCCCGGCCAGGAAAACACTTTTTAAAAATTATAACTATGCAGACACAAGTTTCAAAATTGAATACTGAAAAGGCTTTTTAGAATAATATTTTCAGGCTGGGCATGGTGGCTCATGCCTGTAATCCCAGCACTTTGGGAGGCCGAGGTGGGCAGGTCACCTGAGGTCAGGAGTTCAAGACCAGCCTGGCCAACAGGGTGAAACCCCGTCTCTCCTAAAAATACAAAAAAATTAGCTGGGCGTGGTGGCACACGCCTGTAATCCCAGCTACTCGAGAGGCTGAGGCAGGAGAATCACTTGAGCCCAGGAAGCAGAGGTTGCAGTGAGCCAAGATGGTGCCACTGCACTCCAGTCTGGGTGACAGACCAAGACTCCGCCTCAAAAAAAAAAAAAAAAAAAAAGAATAATATTTTCAGAACAACTAGAGATTTTCATAGAGATGACAGTCTGTCATTTAGGTTGAATAAAAGGCAGGTACAATCAGTTCCTTGAAGTTCTGGCCATCCTTATGAGATAACGAATGAAACAAACTGATTTTAAGACAGAAAATTAAAATATATAAAACTATTTTCCTCAGGTAAGAAATAAAATGCTACTTCTCACATAAATAAAAGCTTACCTAAAAATACATTATTAGGAATTTTATTCAAATAATTTTTTGTCTTCTAAAATTCACTCACCAAAGCTGCAAAAGCCCATCCAGTTTTATTAAAGAGAAATTCCATATTACTTCTTCGAAGATACACAAGTCCACCAATAACAGCCAAAAGCAATCCCAACATAAGGGGACCAGCATAATTTGGGGGTCTAATCACTCTAATCTAATGGAAAGGAGAGAAAAACATGTTAAAGTATAAAATTTTTTACCAATTATATGGGTCAAAATAAAATCTGAAATGAAAGCAATCAAAATTATTGTGGTTACTTTCAGAAAAATGATCCTTTTTATGTTATCCCAATCAAACTAGTCTATAATATAACCTAAAATAGGATAGAATAGGTACAATATTCTATTTAACCACAACATAACATCTTTTAGATTAAGAAGGATTTGCCAAGTACAACTAGATAATCCATGGACTTAAGGTCGAAAGAGTGGTTTCCATGCTGAATTCAATAGGGTAATAGAGAGTGTTCTGTAATTTCACTCATTCATCAAGATGATTCTGTTTAATGCTACTTATGAAGTGACTGCCAAACTAGTACCACCTCAGTGATATGGGGACAAGACTAATTAGGGCCTCCCAGTAAGATTCAAAGGGGATAATGGCCAAGAAACAGTCTACATAGTTGGGAAACTTACATTGACATCAGTTCTGTCGGCGATCCACCGGGCAATCTGCTCAGCTGAAAAACCCCGCACCTGTAACTCATATGTATCACCCCGTTTGGGTTTCCCTTTTGCAGGAAAGTTGATGAAAGTTGGAGCTGAATTCATGTTTAGCTGAATAAAAACAAGCCCAGGAAAATATACATTATCAGGAAAATAATCTTAATTGCAGTTAACATCTTGAAATTTAGGCATTTTACAAAGATGAGGAGGCCTGGGTTTAGGTAGGTTAAGTGATTTGGTTTGCCCAAGGAAAGTGGTAAGTGGTGGAGCAGGCTTTAAAAGCAAAGCTGCCTGTGACCTTAAGTATTACACACTACTCACCAAATACACATTCCTCGCTAAGAAACCTGTATTTTACTCCACTAGAATGGAAACTTTGCCATACCACAGATATTTTAATCTGTTCAGAGATTATGCAAAATGAATATATTTATGAGCACTAAAATAATCTTATGTAGCTGAGTAAGCTCCAAATAGAGTGCATTCTCAATTTGGAGGAACCAAGATAATAAAATAATGCTCTAAAACGGCAGTGAAAAGCAATACAAAATGGTGGCTATATGCAGAAATAGTCTATTCTAAGAAGGTCCATAAATGTTTACTGATGAGCACCACATTTCTCTATTCTCCATCATCACATCATGATATATTTGAGAAGACAACACCGGAAATACTAAGGTAAAGAAACCATAATCGTCTCATCTGCATTATACCCTTTTTTATTTTTTTGAGATGGAGTCTCGCTCTGTCACCCAGACTGGTGACAATCTTATAGAGATTGGCTTGCACAAATCAATTTTTATTTATTTATTTGTTTATTTTTGAGATGGAGTCTCACTCTGTTGCCCAGGCTGAAGCACAGTGGCAGGATCTCGGTTCACTGCAACCTCCGCCTCCCAGGTTCAAGTGATTCTCCTGCCTCAGCCTCCCAAGGAGCTGGGATTACAGGTATGTGCCACCACACCCAGCTAATTTTTGTATTTTTAGTAGAGACAGGGGTTCACCATGTTGGCCAGGCTGGTCTTGAACTCCTGACTGCAAATGATTCCCCCGCCTCAGCCTCCCAAAGTGCTGGGTTTACAGGCGTGAGCCACCATGCCCAGCCTTACAATTATAATTTTAAAACCTCAGCCAATAAAATAATCCAACTCCCATGCTTTGATTCTTTAGTTAAAATCCTTCTAACAGTAAGTTTTCAAGCTTTCCCATAAGGTGAGAGCATGTACTGACTGTTGCTTATCATTATTTTGGTCTCTTTGGCTGTATAATGTGGTAAATTAATGAATTAATAGATTACTCCTTTGGTTACCAATGTCCATAGATTTATATGCCTTGGTCAGTAGGCACAAAATCCCTAGAGGTAGATAAATTCTGGCTATCCTGTTAAAATTCAATTTCTGTGATTGCAAATCTTATGCAATGTTCAGTCTACCAAATGCTGCCCAAATTTTAGGCCAAACTCTTTATTCAATATTTGTTTAGTTACACCACCTTTACATTTTTGAAAATGTGTATAAAAAATAAAAACTGGCCGGGTGTGGTGGCTCACACTTGTAATCCCAGCACTTTGGGAGGCCGAGGTGGGCAGATAATGAGGTCAGGAGTTCGAGACCAGCCTGGCCAACACAGTGAAACCCTGTCTCTACTAAAAATACAAAAATTAGCTGGGTGTGACGGTGGGCACCTGTAATCCCAGCTACTCAGGAGGCTGAGGCAGGAGAATCGCTTGAACCCGGGAGGCGGAGGTTGCAGTGAGCCGAGATTGTGCCACTGTACTCCAGCCTGGGCGACAGAGCTAGACTCCGTCTCTAAATAAATAAATAAAAAATAAAAAATAAGTAACATATAAATACACTTCTCTTGTAAAAAATATTTTTAAAAACATTACATGGTTATAAGGACCAATTCTAGTACATTCTGGCAGCCACAGTTACCATTTACAGATATTTTTGAATTTATTCATATATGTGTTTATACCACCAGAAAACATACAATATTGCTGTTTTAACATAAATGGTATCATATTAATGGTACTTTCCTGCTTGTCTTCCTTTTTAGTAACTAAAAATAATGTTGCAGTGAACATCCTTGCACATATCTCCCTGTACCCATGTGAAAGTGATTCTCTAGAAATGGGACTGTTAGGTCATGGGATAGAAATATTTTTTAATTAAAATGGATATAGTGCCCAGGCACGGTGGCTCACGCCTGTAATCCCAGCACTTTGGAAAGCCGAGGCAGGTGGATCACTTGAGGTCAGGAGTTCGAGACCAGCTTGGCCAACATGGTAAAACCCCATCTCTACTAAAAATACAAAAATTAGCTGGGTGTGGTGGTGGGTGCCTGTAATCCCAGTTACTCAGGAGGCTGAAGCACAAGAATCACTTGAACCTGGGAGGCGGAGGTTGCAGTGAGCCGAGATTGCACCACTGCATTTCAGCCTGGGTGACACAGTGAGACTCTGTCTTTAAAAAAAAAAAATGGATATAGCCAAATTGTCTTCCAAAGTGGCTGTGCCCAAAATATACTTCTACCTAACAATGCAGTAATGTATCCATTTCCCTACATCCTTGCCAAAAGTTGATCTGATGGATGAAGACTGTACTTTATCTTATCATACTATTAATTTGTGTTTCCCTGATTACTAATAAAACATCTTTATAACAAATTAGTTATCTGAAAACATCTTTTTTTGTTTTTTTTTCTTGAGAAGGAGTCTCACTCTGTTGTCCAGGCTGGAGTGCGTTGGCGCAATCTTGGCCCACCACAATCTCCGCTTCCTGGGTTCAAGCGATTCTCCTGCCTTACCCTCTCAAGTAGCTGGGATAACAGGGATGCGCCATGACACCCAGCTACTTTTTTTTTGTATTTTTAGTAGAGACAAGGTTTCGCCATGTTGGCCAAGGTGGTCTCGAACTCATGACCTCAAGTGATCCGCCTGCCTCAGCCTCCCAAAGTGCTGTGATTACAGGCGTGAGTCACCATGCCCGGCCTGAAAACATCTTGTAGCCCAACGATACAATCAACAGAGTAGAAAGAAAACCTGTGAAATGGGAGGAATTATCTGTAAATCATTTATCTAATAAGGAGTTAATATTCAGAATAGTCTGGGCATGGTGGCTTATGCCTGTAATCCCAGCACTTTGGGAGGCCAAGACAGGTGTATCACTTGAGGCCAGGAGTTTGAGACCACTCTGGCCAACATGGCGAAACCCTGTCTCTACTAAAAATACAAAAATTAGCCAGGTGTGGTGGCGCATGCCTATAATCCCAGCTATTTGGGTGGCTGAGACACGAGAATTGCTTGAACCTGGGAGGCAGAGGTTGCAGTGATCCAGGACTGCGCCACTGTGCTCCAGCCTGGGTGACAGAGTGAGACTCTGTCTCAAGAAACAAACAAACAAAAACAAAATAAAAACAACAACAAAAATTTGGAATATATAAAGACCTCCTACAACTCAACAACAACAAAAAACTTGATTTAAAAAATGGGCAACACGGGTGGGTGCAGTGGCTCATGCCTCTAATCCTAGCACTTTGGGAGGCCGAGGCAGGTGGATCACCTGAGGTTGGGAGTCCCCAACCAGCCTGACCAACATGGAGAAACCCCGCCCCTACTAAAAATATGAAAAAAATTAGCTGGGCCTGGTGACGCATGCCTGTAATCCCAGCTACTCGGGAGGCCGAGGCAGGAGAATCGCTTGAACCCGGGAAACGGAGGTTGTGGTGAGCCGAGATCGTGCCATTGTACTCCAGCCTGGGCAACAAGAGCGAAACTCTATCTCAAAAAAAAAAAAGGCAACACACACACACAATGGGCAAAGAACTTGACATTTCTCCAAAGAAGATATACAAATGGCCAACAAAACACATGAAAAAATGTTCAATATTACTATCATTATGGAAATAAAAAACAAAACCACAATGAGATACCACCTCACACTCATAAAGATGGCTATTATCCAAAACAAACAAACAAAAAACCCCAGAAAACAAGAAGTGGTTGCGAGCATGTGGAGAAACTGGAACTCTTGTGCACCACTGGTGGGAAAGTAAAATGGTGAATCTGCTATGGAAAACAGCATGGAGGTTCCCCAAAAGATTAAAAATAGAATTACCATATGATCTAGCAATTCTACTTCTAAGTATATAACCAAAAGAACTGAAAGCAGGGTCTTGAAGAGATTATTTGAACACTCGTGTTCATAGCAGTATTATTCACAATAGCCAAAAGCTGGAAGCAACCTAAGTATCCACTGACAGATGTATGGGTAAACAAAATAAGGTGTATACATACAATGCAATATTATTCAGCTTTGAAAAGGAAGGAAGTTCTGACACATGCTATAACATGGATGAACATTGAGGACACGATGCTAAGTGAAATAAGCTAGTCACAAGAAGACAAATACTATATAATTCCACTTATATTAGGTACCTAGAGTAGTCAAATTCATAGAGACAGAAAGTAGAATGGTGGTTGTCAGGAACTGGGGGAGTGGGGAACTGAAGTTGTTTAATGGCTATAAAGTTTCAGTTTTGGAAGATGAAAGAATTCTGGAGATTGGTTGTACAACAATGTGAATGTATCTAGCACTACTGACCTGTACATTTAAAAAATGGTAAACATAATAAATTTTATATTATATATATTTACAAAACAACCCCACCAAAACCCCTTGTAGACTCTGAAATTCCTTGGAGGTTAATGAACCAAAATAAGATACACTATTTTTTGGTAGGTATCAGTTTTCACACATGCTTAGCTTTTGCATACTGTGACATATGACACTGTTACTTAGAGAAAGATTTGAATCTCTTCCACAGATGGACACACTACCATCCTTATACCTTTGGCTCTAAAATCTAGCTCTAAAATAGAGTAATGGAAATTAATATTAAAAACTATTCAAGGTACGAAAGTGTATGTAACAAAAACAAAAATAGACAAATGGGACTATATTAAGCTAAAAAGCTTCTGCAAAGCAAAGGAAACAACAAAGTGAAGAGACAATCTGTTGAATGGGAGAAAATATTTACAAACTATTCATTCAACAAGGAACTAATGTCCAGAATATACAAAAAATTCAAACAACTCTAAAAAGAAAATAAAACAAAAACAAAAACAAAAAAAATTCAAATCACTCAACAGTAAAAAAGCAAATAATCCCATTAAAAAGTGGACAAAGGACATGAATAGACATTTCTCAAAAGAAGACACACATGGCCAACAGGTGTATGAAAAAATACTCAACATCACTCATCATCAGGGAAATGCAAATCAAATCTACAGTGAGATATCATCTTCTCCCAGTTAGAATGGCCATTATTATTATTATTAGAAAAGCTCCTTTTCTGCTCATCTGTCTGTTGCCTCCTTGCAATGCATTTTCCTACTTTCTCTAATAAATCTTCCTTTCTTTACCTTAAACGAACAAACAAACAAAAACAGATGCAAGGATATGGAGAAAAGGGAACTCACGGCCAGGCATGGTGGCTCATTCCTGTAATCCCAACACTTTGGGATTCAGAGATCAGCCTGGCCAACATGGTGAAACCCTGTCTCTACTAAAAATACAAAAATTAGCTGGGTGTGGTGATGTGCGCCTGTAATCCCAGCTGCTCGGGATACTGAGGCAGGAGAATCGCTTGAACCCAGGAGGCAGAGGTTGCAGTGAGCCGAGATCTGCACTCCAGCCTGGGCAACAGAGTGAGACTCCATCTCAAAAAAAAAAGGGAACTCATAACACTGTTGGTGGGAAATTAAATTAGTATAGCCACTATGAAAAACAGTATAAGGCCAGGTGCGGTGGCTCACGCCTGTAATCCCAGCACTTTGGGAGGCCGAGGTGGGTGGATCATGAGGTCAGGAGATCGAGACCATCGTGGCTAACATGGTGAAGCCCCGTCTCTACTAAAAAATACAACAAAAATTAGCCGGGCGTGGTGGTGTGCACCTGTAGTCCCAGCTACTCGGGAGGCTGAGGCAGGAGAATTGATTGAACCCAGGAGGCGGAGCTTGTAGTGAGCCGAGATCACACCACTGCACTCCAGCCTGGGCGACAGAGCGAGTCTCCGTCTCAAAAAAAAAAAAAAAGAAAAACAGTATAAAGATTTCCCAAGAAACTAAAAATAGAACTAGCATTTGATCCAGCAATGCCACTACTGGGTATGTATCCATAGGAAAGGAAATCAGTATATCAAAGGGATACCTGCACCCCCATGTTTACTGCAGCACAATAGCAAAGTTATGGAATCAACCTAAGCATCCATCAACGGACGAACAGATCAAGAAAATGTGGTATTAGGCCAGGCGCAGTGGCTTGTGCCTGTAATCCTACCACTTTGGGAGGCTGCGGCAGGTGGATCAGTTGAGCTCAGGAGTTGGAGGGAGACCAGCCTGGCCAACATGGTGAAACCCCATCTCTACTAAAAATACAAAAAAATTAGCCAGGCGTGGTGGCGCACACCTGTAATCCCAGCTACTCGAGACGCTGAGGCAGGAGAATGGCTTGAACCTGGGAGGTTGCAGTAAGCCAAGATTGTGCCACTGCACTCTAGCCTGGGTGACAGAGAAAGACTCCATCTCAAAGAAAAAAAAATGTGGTGTATATACACAATGGAATACTACTCCACCATAAAAAAGAATGAAATCATATTACTTGCAGCAATATGGATGGAACTGGAAGTTATTATGTGAAATAAGCCAGGCACAGAAAGACAAATATGGCATGTTCTCATATGTGGGAGCTAAAAAAATTGAACTCAGGGAGGTACAGAGTAGAATGGCAGATACCGGAGGCTGGGAAGAGTGTATGTGCGTGTGTTGTGGTGGGCGGGGTGGGGGGGAGGGGTGCGGGAGTGGGCAATGAAGAGAGGTCAGTTAATGGGTACACTCATACAGTTAGAAGGAGTAAGATCTAATGTTCCATAGCAGAGTAGCGTGACTATAATTAACAACAATGTATTACATATTTCAAAACAGCTAGAAGAGAGGACTTGAAATGTTCCCAACATATAGAAATGATAAATACTCAAGGTGATGGATACTCCAACTATCCTGACTTGATCATTCTATGAATCTAACAAAATATCACATGTACCCCATAAATATGTACAAATATTATGTTATCAGTAAAAAAACTATTTAAGGTAGAAAAAAATTGGGTTTTCTATTTTTACAAATCACTAACGAAGTTATGTGTTACCTTGTTAAAATAAATGGAATTAAAAATCGTAATTTCCAAAAATAACTGCAGCCTAAATAGTAGAGAATTAAAAAGCAATTTTTTTTTGAGACAAAGTCTAGCTCTGTCACCCAGGCTGGAATGCAGTGGCACGATCCTGGCTCACTACAACCTCCACCTCCTGGGTTCAAGCGATTCTCCTGTCTCAGCCTCCCAAGTAGCTGGGATTACAGGTGCCCGACACCACATCTGGCTAATTTTTGTATTTTTAGTAGAGATGAGATTTCACCATGTTGGCCAGGCTGGTGTCGAACTCCTGACCTCAAGTGATCCCCATGCCTTGGCCTCCCAAAGTGCTGGGATTACAGGTGTGAGCCACCATGCCTGGCCTCAATTTCTTAAACTCTAGAAATTGTTTCCTTTGGTCTAATAAATCCTAAATGCACTAACCTTTTAGGTTACAACATTTTTATAAATGCACTGATTTTGATTTATGGAGATGGCTAAGTGAGACTGGAATATGAATAGCACAATGAATGATATATTGTAAAATGGAAACATTAAGCCATTTTTTTCAACATTTACTGAATACCCGTTATGTGCTTAGCACTGATAGCTACAGGATATGGCTCTGCCATTAACTAAGTAGTAACTATATTCTTTTATTTATTTATTTATTTATTTATTTTTGAGATGGAGTCTCGCTCTGTCACCCAGGCCGGAGTGCAGTGGCGCAATCTCGGATCACTACAAGCTCCGCCTCCCGGGTTCAAGCCATTCTCCTGCCTCAGCCTCCCGAGTAGCTGGGACTACAGGCGCACACCACCACGCCTGGCTAATTTTTGTTGTTTTTTTTTTGTAGAGACAGGGTTTCACCATGTTAGCCAGGATGGTCTCGATATCCTGACCTTGTGATCTGCCTGCCTCGGCCTCCCAAAGTGCTGGGATTACAGGCGTGAGCCACCGCACCTGGCTGTAACTATATTCTAAGGGAGACTGTCAAACAACTACAGAGCTAACTCTACTGTAAGACAAAATGTGGATAAATGTATAACAGAAATTTAAGGCAAGTAATATAACAATACAAGAAAAGGAGTGACTCACTTTTTATCTGGAAAAGTTGAGAAAGCTTACAGGGAGTATCTGAAACAAGGCTTAATATGTAAGCAGAATTTTGAGAGTGGAGAGAAAGCAGACAGGGAAGAAAATTGTTGTAAACCAACAATCAACAGTGCTGACATACGAGAGTGCATCAGGCCAGGCGTGGTGTCTCACGCCTGTAATCCCAGCACTTTGGGAGGCCGAGGCGGGCAGATCACCCGAGGTCAGGGGTTCGAGACCAGCCTGGCCAACATGGCGAAACCCCTTTCTCAACTAAAAATTAAAAAAATTAGCCAGGTGTGGTGGCGCGTGCCTGTAATCCCAGATACTCTGGAGGCTGAGGCACGAGAATCGCTTGAGCAGAGGTTGGCAGTGAGCCGAGATCACACCACCGCACTCCAGCCTGGGTGACAGCAAGACTCTGCCTCAATTAAAAAAAAAAAAAAAAGAGTGCATCAAAGAATATGATTATGGGAAAGGTGTGACTGGAGTAAAGAGCACATGAAATTAGGGCTAAGGAATTCTGGCTTCAGTCTATACACTACTCCTTTCAAAAGTGTGTTCTATGGAATCTAGCCAAATGCTCCATTAAGTGGTCCGATAATATGAGAAATTCTGTATATTAGAGCCCCCATTGGAAAGTATAACACATATCAGCATCAGCATGTTAACATCTCTGATCTCTCAAAAGCTGTGTTGGGAGACAATTCTTCATGAGTTTCTCATGTTTCTGCACATCTTGTGGACAAGGGCCCTAACTGCCTTTGTTCTGGACAATCTTCTCAAGGATATTTGTATATCTTTGGAAGACAGTTGAAATGGCTTTCGCAAAATTATGACTGAGACAGTGAAAGAGATCTAACTTAACTGACTCCGACTTGGTTCTAACCTCCAAGCTGTCCTTGTTCATTCCTGGCCATAGGCTGAACTAACTTTAGGAGAAACTTAGTTTATAGTTTAAACAAAGACTGTAACAGCCCTTTCCCAAAGCAGACCTCCTTCTTGCCTGAGAACTAGATTGCCTTTGTAGGACTAACATTAGCCACAAGATGAAAAATTATGGTTTAGGAGTCATGCAGCTAGAGGCTACAAGATTCTGACCCTCCCTAAACTGCTTCTAAGATCAGCGCTTGAGATATTTTGCAGACTCTGCACTTGATGGATCAGCTGACACCACCCAGATCAATAAACTGACTCATCTGATCTTGTGGCCCCCTCCCAGGAACTGACTCAGCACATGAAGACATCTTTAACTCCCTATGATTTAATCTCTGAGCAATCAGCACTCCTGGCTCACTGGCTTCCCCCCACCCATGAAGCTATCCTTAAAAACTCTGCTCCCCGAATGCTCAGGGAGACTGATTTGAGTAATAATAAAACTCCAGTCTCCCACAAAGCTGGCTGTGCATGACATACTTTCTCTATTGCAATTCCTCTGTCTTGACGAATTGGCTCTGTTTAGGCAGCAGCAAAGTGAACCCCTTGGGCGGTTACACAGTCTCCCTCCACAGCAAAGGGGAGGCACACTTACTATCCATTACAGAAAATGTGGGTTCCCAGAGCTTGGTGTTCCTCTCCCATAATGCAGCCCATTGGCCCCTCTGTTAATGTTGTTTTCTTAAGAGCTGGGGTCTGGCTCTGCTGCTCAGGCTAGAGTGCAGAGGCACGATCACAGCTCACTGCAGCCTCAAACTGATCTCAAGCAATCCTCCTGATCCAGCCTTCCGAGTAGCTGACCACTGGCCCTCTTTGGATTGCCCTATGGGAAATGGGGTTTGGGGAACCTATGACATTTTGGCTACTTGTTGTGAGTAGTAAAGTCCTTTAACTTGAGCCAGGCATGGTGGCACAAGCCTGTAATCCCAGCTACTCAGGAGGTTAAGGTGCAAGGATTACTTGAGCCCAGGAGTTCAAGACTAGCCTGGGCAACATAGCAGACCCAATCTCAAAAACAAACAGCAAAAAGTCCTTTGCTGGACTCTGACTCAGGAGTGTCATATTTTCTGCCAGCATCCATGAAACTGTGGTAGGCTAACTTGTTAGCTTGCAAGTAGGGTAAGAACTTAGATCCTTCCCAGTTTTTGAACCCTGAAGTAAAAAGAAAACTTAATTTTGTTTAAACCAGGGTTTCCCAAGTTTATTTTTTTCCAAGAATACTTATTAATACCATGTAGAAAAAATTCTGGGAAATGTTATAGCAGGCAATATGGACAGAGCGCTAAATGGAAGGTAAGTGGACCAGTTAAAAGGTTACTGCATTAGCTTGAATGAGAGATGAATGTGAGCCTTGGAATGTAAATGGGGTATGGCTATGACACACGTTGTACAAGAAAATGAAGATGACAAAGAAGTGTCATTAATGATACAGAACATAAGATGAGGCTTGGGTGAAAGTGGAAGAGAAAAGAGTTTAATTTGGGATATAATAAATTTTTTAGATTGGGAAGTCATTCATATGAAGATGTATAGCAAGGCATTATATCCAGCTTTTTCCTTTTATGTTTTATACAACTGAGTAAAATATGTTCAAATATATGAATTAGACACATTTATAAACAAAGACAAAATTGAATCTATGTCCTTAAGTATTTATATGCAAGGGGAAAGAACTAGTAGAGATGCTGAAGCTAAAAATGGGCCAGGTGTGGTGGCTCACGCCTGTAATCCCAGCACTTTGGGAGGCTGAGGTGGGTGGATCATCTGAGGTCAGGAGTTTGAGACCAGCCTGGCCAATATGGCGAAACCCCATCTGTACTCAAAATACAAAAGTAGCCAGGCGTGGTGGTGGGCACCTGTAATTCCAGCTATTCAGGAGGCTGAGGCAGAAGAATCACTTGAATCCAGGAGGCAGAGGTTGCAGTGAGCCGAGATCAAGCCACTGCACTCTAGTCTGGGCAACAGAGCGAGACTCCATCTCAAAAAACCTGAAACTAAAAAGAAAAATAAAAAAATTAGCCAGGCGTGGTGGCAAGTGCCTGTAATCCCAGCTACTTGGGAGGCTGAGGCAGGAAAACTGCTTGAACCCAAAAGGCAGAGGCTGCCAGTGAGCCAAGATTGTGCCATTGCACTCCAGCCTGGGCAACAGAGCGGGACTCTGTCTCAAAAACAAAAAATAGTTGTGAGAGGTCATGATTGACAGAGCAGGTGGGTATGTGATCCAGGGCCCAGGAAAAAGGTTCAGTTTCAAAAAACAAAAGATCTACTTTTCTACTAAGACTAGAGGTAAGGAGACAAAAGAAATCAACTCAAGATGGACCAGAAACTTAAATCTAAGACCTGAAACCATAAAAAATCTAGAAGATAACATTGTAAAAACTCTTTTTTTGAGACTGAGTCTCACTCTATCACCCAGGCTGGCAATCTCGGCTCACTGCAACCTCCGCCTCCTGGGTTCAAGTGATTCTCATGCCTCAGCATCCCGAGTAGTTGGGATTATAGGCGCCCGCCACCACACCCGGATAATTTTTGTATTTTAGTAGAGACGGAGTTTCACCATGTTGGCCACGCTGGTATTAAACTCTTGACCTCGAGTGATCTGACCACCTTGGCCTCCCAAAGTGCTGGGATTACAGGCATGATCCACCATGCCCAGCTGAAAAACTCTTCCAGACATTGGCTTAGGCAAAGAATTCATGGCTAAGACCCCAAAAGCAAATGCAACAAGAACAAAAATAAATAAATGGGACCTAATTTAACTAAAAAGCTTCTGCACAGCAAAAGGAATAATCTGCAGAGTAAACCAACAACCCACAGAGTGGGAGAAAATATTTGCAAACTGTGCATCTGACAAAGGACTAATATCCAGAATCTACAAAGTACTCAAACAAATCAGCAAGAGGAAAACAAACAATCCCATCAAAAAATGGGTAAAGGACAAGAATAGACATTTCTCAAAAGAAGATATACAAATGGCCAACATCACTAATTATCAGGGAAATCAAAACCACAATGAAATACTACTTTACACCCGCAAGAATGGTCATAATTAAAGCAAAAAAAAAAAAAAGATGTTGGTGTGGATGTAGTGAAAAGGGAACACTTTTAACACTGTTGGTGGGAATGTAAACTAGTACAACCACTATGGAAAACAGTATGGAAATTCCTTAAAGAACTCAAAGTAGAACTACTATTTGACCCAGCAATCCCACTACTGGGTATCTACCCAAAGGAAAAGAAGTCATTATATGAAAAAGACACATACACACACATATTTATAGCAGCACAATTCACAATTGCAAAGATATGGAACCAACCTAAGTGTCCATCAACCAATGAGTGGATAAAGAAAATGTGGTACATATAAATCATGGAATACTACTCAGTCATAAGAAGGAATGAAATAATGTATTTTGCAGCAATTTGGATGGAGTGGGAGGTCATTATTCTAAGTGAAGTAACTTAGGAATGGAAAACCAAATATCGTTATGTTTTCACTTATGAGTAGGAGCTAAACTATGAGGATGCAAACGCATAAGACTGATATAACAGACGTTGGGAACTTTGGGGGAAAAAGGGTCAGAGGGGGATGAAGGATTAAAGACTACGTATTTGGGTACAGTGTATGCTGCTCGGGGGATGGGTGTACCAAAATCCAGAAATCACCACTAAAGAACTTATCCATGTAACCAAAAACCACCTGTTGCCTCAAAACTATTGAAATAAAAATAAAAATTTTAAAAAAGAGGTAAGGGGATAAAGATATCTATAGTATAGATAGCTATACTAAAGACTTCAATATTACATAATGGTGGGACTCGTGCTGTGATTTAAAAAATTCCTTAATAAATTATATACTTAAAATGGTTAAAATGATAAAGTTTGTTTTATATATTTTACTACAATAAAAATGTATGTTATTTAAATACTACTCAATTTCCATATTCTAGTAGGTTAGCATTCATAACTACATTTTATGGTTAGCTCAAGTTTAACTTTTAGTTTGCTACTCTAGATCTTACATAAGAGCAATCTCATTTAATGTCTTATAGCCAATGAAAAAAATATATTCCACTTTCACTATATTTTACCTATTTTTACATAGCAGAATAAACCAAAGATCTTACCATCTGAAATACATCAGAGCCTTCATCAAAATCCACCATGGCAAAAAATATCCTGTTGGTGAATGCACTGGAGTATCGCCAGGAGTTTGCCAGGATCTGGAATTCTTCATCAGCTTGCCTGGATGCAATGAGATTCGTAAAGATAATATATAAAACAATTTTTGAAAGCAATCTCGTTTATCATCAGTAAAACAGGTCCAAGCAAGCAATAGCAGTTTTTCCAATGGGAGAAATAATACAAAAACACTGACAAGTAGGTCAGACTCTGCTGACAGGGTTAAGACAAATCTTGTTTTGGCATAAGAGAAGCCTTATCCCAAGTTAGGGATTTCATGAGAAGTAGTAATTACCTGACTCCGCTTCATACTTTGTGCCTGTTTCTTATCCCAAAACTCTTTCAACAATCATTGGAAATATATAGCTAATTGCCTCTACAATAACTTTCCATACCCTAAATTACTTCTAAGAGTTCAAAGACAAGACAGAAGTGTATTCCCTAAAGAAAGCAGAAATACAATATTAATTCATTTTTAAAAATCTAAAGTGCAAAAGCTACTTGGTAAATAACACAATCAGATAAATTATTAGGATGAAAGATAAGAAGTCTAGGAATTGAAATTAATTGAGGCCAGCTCATACCTGTAATCCCAGCACTTTGGGAGGCTGAGGTGGGTGGATCACCTGAGGTCAGGAGCTCAAGACAAGCCTGGCCAACATGGCAAAACCCTGTCTCTATTAAAAATACAAAAATTAGGCCAGGTGCAGTGGCTCATGCCTGTAATCCCAGCATGTTGGGAGGCCGAGGCAGGCGGATCACAAGGCCAGGAGTTCGAGACCAGCCTGGCCAATATGGTGAAACCCTATCTCTACCAAAAATACAAAAATTAACCGGGCATGGTGGCGGGCACCTGTAGTCTCAGCTACTCGGGAGGCTGAGGCAGGAGAATGGCTTGAACCCGGGAGGCGGAGATTGCAGTGAGCCGAGATCACACCACTGCACTCCAGCCTGGGCGACACAGCAAGACTCCATCTCAAAAAAAAAAATTATTGAAACCTCAAGTCATCTTTGAATTTTTCCATATCTCCCATATACTTTCAGTTCTCATGATCTGTCAATTCTCATTTGAGATAAAAGTTTCACTCCATATCCTCCTATTTTTATTGCTATCATCTAAGGTCAGATTTTTGTTATCTAATAGTAGGATATTTAAAAATACTGACTCTGGTTTCTCCTCCTTCAATCCTTCTTTTTTTTTGAGACAGTCTCGCTCTGTGGCCCAGGCTGGAGTGCAGTGGTGCCATCTTGGCTCACTGCAACTTCTGCCTCCCAGTCTCAAACAATTCTCCTGCCTCAGCCTCCTAAGTAGCTGGGATTATAGGCACCCACCATCATGCCCAGCTAATTTTTGTATTTTTAGTAGAGACAGGGTTTCACCATGTTGGCCAGGCTGGTCTTGAAATCCTGTCCTCAGGTGATCCGCCTGCCTCAGCCTCCCAAAGTGCTGGGATTACAGGTGTGAGCCACCGCGCCCGGCCCTCCTCCAATCCTTACACTGCAATATACATCCATCTTCCTAAATTACTACTTTCCTGAAACACTTCTCAGAAATCACTGTTGCTTTCTTATTACCTTCAGAATACATTCTCTAATCTCTTTCACTAGTTATTGAAGGTTCTTTATCACATAGCTTCAAATAATACATCTAGTTTTTATCTAGTCTTACTACTAATCAATCTCAAACAGTAACCTTTAGTCCCAATATTTTATTTACTCCTATCCCTGTACCCTTGTGTACATCATGCTTCTAACCAGAATATCCTGCCTGTATCAACATCTTATCCATTTGTCTAGCCCTAGCACAAGTCTTATTTCCTCCATCAGGCCAATCCAAATCACTCCTATTAACCTTCTTTCCTGAAATTTTACAGTATTTATTATATGTACAGTTGATCTGGTACTTAATCACAAATTGCCTTATATTGCCATCTAAATTTTCATATGTGTAACTCATTTTCTTAACCAGATGATAAGGGTAGGTTATCTATTTTACAATTCTCATCCCAACAGCACCACAACTACAGTATAATTCATGTTGCTGTTGCTTAATTTTTATTTGTTGAATGAGTGTAGAAAAATTTGAGTTAATATTAAATTTGGTCTTACAGAAAATAAGATGCCAGTAAAAACTTAGGTTAGTAAGAATTCCATTAATTTGCATTTAATAGAGAATTATGAAGGAGTTTGTGTTTGTTCCCTGCTATTTTTGTATACTCTTGATTGCTACTGAGTGAACTGACGGAATTAGAAGTAATTCTAGATTTCAAGTTTATTCATAGTTATTACTTACGATTCCTTTTTCTTCTTTTATTTATTTTTAATTTATATTCAGCATATACTCCACAAAATAAGCACTATGGAACCAAATATCTTGACTATACCCTAGCTCCAGGGAGAAAATCGTTAAAGAACAGTTATCAAGGCTTGGGGTGGCAGAACACACCATTCTGAAACAAGCTGTCTATTCCTTTGCATGGCTATCAGGCTGTCAGAATCTGGAGAACCTCCAAGTTTTTACTAAACTAATTCTTCATAAAGTAGCTTTGTCATTTTATTTAAAGTTAATTACCAGATCAGATACACTGATCTAAAAATATAAATAAAAAACACTAAAAAGCAAAAGCTATTTTATTTTTTAGTATCCACCATTTTGAATTGTTCATGGTGTTTTTATTTAACAGAATAGCAATCTTTGCTCCTAAGATCATTAAGAAACAATAAAATAAAATCAAGAAACCATTGTTTGATGAAAACTTAAGCAAGATTAGTCTCCATCTCCAAGGTTTACAATCACTATAAAACAATTGGGAAATTAGAAACATCCCTAAATCATGGATCTTTGGGATTAAAAAAATAATAATTAATATACCCATCACCTTACCTATTTATTATTTTTTGGTGGTGAGAATATTTAAAATGTTTTTAGCAATTTCAAAATCTACAATACATTAACTATGGTCACCATGCTGTGCAATAGATCACCAGAACTTATTCCCCTCATCTAACTAAAACTTTGTACACTTTCACCCCATCCTCTCCTAAGCCTCTGAAAACCACCATTCTACTCTGCTTCTAGGAGTTCAACTTTTTTAGATTTCACATGAGATCCCATCGCATCTTTTTTTGTTTGTTTGTTTTTGAGACAGGGTCTTGGTCTGTCGCTCAGGCTGGAGTGCAGTGGGATGATTATAGCTTTCTGCAGTTTCGACCTCCCAGGGTCAAGTGATCCTCCCACCTCAGCCTTTGGAGTAGCTGGGACTACAGACACATCACCACACCCAGCTAATTTTGTTTATTTTTATAGATACAAAGTTTCACTATGTTGCCCAGGCTAGTCTCCAATGCCTGGGCCCAAGTGATCCTCCCATCTCAGCCTCCCAAAGTGCTGAGATCACAGACATGAGCTACCACACCCAGCTGCATCTTTTTTTTAAAAAAAAAAACATTACCAGCTGGGTGTGGTGGCTCACGCCTGTAATCCCAGCACTTTGGGAGGCTTAAGTGGGTTGATCACGATGTCAAAAGATCGAGTCCATCCTGGCCAACATGGTGAAACTCCGTCTCTACTAAAAATACAAAAATTAGCTGGGCGTGGTGGTGTGCACTTGTAGTATCAGCTACTCGGGAGGCTGAGGCAGAAGAATCACTTGAACCCAGGAGGTGGAGGCTGCAGTGAGTCAAGATCACGCCACTGCACTCCAGCCTGGGTGACAGAGCGAGACTTTGTTTTAAAAAAAAAAAAAAGAAAGAAAATTACCAGTTTTCTTGAATTCCAAACTTGGATGAAGCCACCATTATTGCATTAGTAAACATCTTAAGCATTGGGTAGACCAGTTAAAATTGTGGAGCCTGTTTCTTCCAAAAATAGTAGGATATTTGCTTTACCTACCTTTTGGGATTTTGACAATACAAGAGTATGAAGTTGAAAGCACTTACAAATAATAAAAAAATACTACATCAGTGCTACTGGCATACAGTTACATAAGTTGATACTGACTTTTTTTTTTTTTTGAGACAGAGTCTCGCTCTGTCGCCCAGGCTGGAGTGCAGTGGCGCAACCTTGGCTCACTGCAACCTCTGCCTCCCGGGTTCAAACGATTATCCTGCCTCAGCCTCCCAAATATCTGGGACTGCAGGCATGCACCACAATGCCTAGCTAATTTTTGTATTTTTTTTTTTTTAGTAGAGATGGGGTTTCACCATGTTGGCTGGGCTGGTCTTGAACTCCTGACCTCAGATGATCCACCTGCCTCGACCTCCCAAAGTGCTGGGATTACAGGCATGAGCCCCCATGCCCAGCCAAGTTGATACTAATTTATAAGATGACTGTCTGATCTTTAAGTTACTTTTATGATGGCTACCACAATTATTTATCCATGCTTCCCCCACTAATATGGATAATCAAGAATTGACTATAAAAGAACAGTAGTATTGCTACCATAGACATCCTGAGTAAGGTATACACATTATTTAAGTACCTACTGCACTAACTTGGCTCTTCTGGGATTGAGAAATGGTTAATGTTATATGAGTTATTTAATTTTAAAGTGTAGTTGGAGTTCATACTTGCAAACGACACACTGTCTATGCAGTTGGAGAGCAGTGAACATGACGATAACGGAGTAATTTCTCGGTGGGGCTTTCACAAGGCGACGGAACTTGTCTCCATTCATTCTTATTACAGGTCTTTTGTTAGTCCATTCCATCAGCTGACTAACCTTTTCAGATAACACCATCTAAAAAAGACAAAGCGAGCATGCTATTAATATACTCAACTTGGCATTTAAAGTTCTTTTAATGAGGCAGCTTACTTAAAACCAATACTAACAAGCAGAGGTATACAGAAAATGTGAGACCTAAAGCCAAACTTTGGTAGTTGGGCTGGATGATAATTATTCTTAAAATACATTATTTCATAATATTTTGTCAGACATTACACTTTTGATGTAATTAATTATGAATGAATGAATGAATGAATAAACGAATGAATGACACTGTCTCGCTCTGTCATCCAGACTGCAGTGCAGTGGCACAATCAGGGCTCACTGTAGCCTTGACCTCCTGGCCTCAAGGGATCCTCCCACCTCAGCCTCCCAAGTGCTTGGAATACACACGTGTTCCACCATGCTCAGCTGATATTTGTATTTTTTGTAGAGATGGGGCTTCTCCATGTTGCCCAGGCAGGTCTTGAACTCCTGGGCTTAAGAAATCTGCCCGCCTCGGCCCCCGACAGTGCTGGGATTACAGGCATGAGCCACCACACCTGGCCTTTACATATATATATATATTATTTTTTTTGTAGAGACGGGGGTTTTACTATGTTGCCCAGGCTAGTCTTGAACTCCTGGGCTCACATGATCCTCCCAACTCAGCCTCCCAAGTGTTGGCATTACAGTCATGAGCCATTGCACCCAGACAGAATTATTTATTATTTACTAATAACATAAGATAAAAATAACAAAACCTTTCATTTGCCAAAAATTCCAAAGAATGTTGAGTTAAACCAATGGCCAGTTTTATATACAATTTTACTTCTCTCAAAAAACATACAGTGAAAATCTCGAAAATAAAGAGTAAAGTGGGAGGAATCACTCTATTCAATTTTAAGGTTTACTATGTAGCCACAATAATTAAGACAGTGTGGTACAGATGAAGGGATAGTATCACAGAACAACAGAACAAAAAAACAACCCAGAAGTAGACCCATACAAGTGTAGTCAAATGATTTTGCACAAAGGTGCAAAAACAACTCAGTGGAGGAAGAATAGCCTTTTCAACAAATGGTGCAGAAGCAATTGGTCATCCATAGCCAAAAATATGAACTTCACACCTTATATAAAAACTAATTCAGCCGGGCATGGTGACTCACGCCTGTAATCCCAGCACTTTGGGAGGCTGAGGCGGGTGGATAACCTGAGGTTGGGAGTTCGAATCCAGCCTAACCAAGATGGAGAAACCCCATCTGTACTAAAAATACAAAATTAGCCAGGGGTGGTGGCACATGCCTGTAATCCCAGCTACTTGGGAGGCTGAGGCAGGAGAATCGCTTGAACCTGGGAGGCAGAAATTGCAGTGAGCTGAGATCGTGCCATTGCACTCCAGCCTGGACAACAAGAGTGAAACTCCATCTCAAAAAAAAAAAAAAAAAAGAAACTAATACAAAATAGATCATATACTTAACTGTAAAACTATAAAACTTTTATGAAAATAAGTAGGAGAAAATATTCAGAAGCTAAGGGTAGGCAAAGGTTTCTTAGGCCTGACAACAAAAGCAGGATCCATAAAAAGAGAAAAATTGATATACTGGACCTCATCAAAATTCAGCCGGATGTGGTGGCTCATGCCTCTAATCCCGGCACTTTGGGAGGCCAAGGTGGGCAGATCACTTGAGGCTAGGAGTTCGAGAACAGCCTGGCCAAAATGGCGAAACCCAGTCTCTACTAAAAATACAAAAATTAGCTGAGTGTGGTGGCACATGCCTAAAATCCCAGCTGCTCAGAAGGCTGAGGCATGAGAATTGCTTGAGACTGGGAGGCAGACGTTGCAGTAAGCCAAGATCATACCGCTGCACTCCAGCTTGGGTGACACAGTGAGACACTGTCTCAAAAAAACAAAAAAATAAAAAATAAAAAATTTTACTCTCTGGGCCGGGTGCGGTGGCTCACACCTGTAATCCCAGCACTTTGGGAGGCCAAGGTGGGTGGATCACTTGAGGTCAGGAGTTCGAGAACAGCCTGGCCAACATGGTGAAACCCTGTCTCTAATAAAAATACAAAAATTAGCCAGGCATGGTGGTGGGCGCCTGTAATCCCAGCTACTCGGGAGGCTGAGGCAGGAGAATCGCTTGAACCTGGGAGGCGGAGGTTGCGGTGAGCCGAGATCGCGCCACTGCGCTCCCACGTGGGCGACAGAGTGAGACTCTGTCTCAAAATAAAATAAAATATACTGACAATATCAAATGCTGGTGAGGATGTGGAGAAACTAGATCTCTCATACATCACTGGTGGGAATGTACTATGGTGCAGCCACTTTGAAAAACAGTTTGGCAGTCTTTAAAAGATCAAGCAACTGGGTGGGTGCAGTGGCTCACACCTGTAATCCCAGCAATTTGGGAGGCCGAGGTGGGTGGATCGCTTGAGGTCAGGAGTTCAAGACCAGCCTGGCTAGCATGTTGAAACCACATCTCTACTAAAAAAAAAAAATACAAAAATTAGCTAGGCATGGTGGCACATGCCTGTAATCCCAGGTACTCAGGAGGCTGAGGCATGACAATCGCTTGAACCCGGGAGACGGAGGTTGCAGTGAGCCGAGATCACATCACTGCACTCCAGTCTGGGCGACAAGAGCAAAACTCTGACGCAAAAAAAAAAAAAAAAAGAAAAAAAAATTTAGCCGGGCATGGTGGTGCATGCCTGTAATCCCAGGTACTTGGGAGGCTGAGGCTGGAGAAATGCTTGAACTCAGGAGGTAGAGGTTGCAGTGAGCTGAGATCACACCACTGCATTCCAGCCTGGGTGACAGAGTGAGACTCTGTCTCAAAAAAAAAAAAAAAAAAAAAAAAAAAGCCAGGCGCAGTGGCTCATGCTGTAATCCCAGCACTTTAGGAGGCCGAGACGGGTAGATCACCTGAGGTCAGGAATTTGAGATCAGCCTGGCCAACATGATAAAATCCCGTCTCTACTAAAAATACAAAAAATTAGCTGGGTGTGGTGGCGGGCGCCTGTAATCCCAGCTACTCAGGAGGCTGAGGCAGGAGAATCTCTTGAACCTGGGAAGGCGGAGGCTGCAGTGAGCCGAGATTGTGCCACTGCACTCCAGCCTGGGCAACAAGAGTGAAACTCTATCTCCAAAAAAAAAAAAAAAGAAAAAAAAAATCAGGCAACTAAAGATACACTTACCATACAACCCATCAACCACATTATTTGGCATTTGTCCTATAGAAATGAAAATTTATGTCTACACACAAAAAAGAGCTAGAGTTTGTTCCTTTTTGGCTAATCATCATGAGGCAGTGGAAGAGAAGCATGGTTAGTCGACAGGATTTAAGTATGAAATTAAATGCCATCATATTTATCATTCCCCTCATCTTCACCCTCAATGTTTTCTTTTTCTTTTTTCTCTCGAGATGGAGTCTTGCTCTGTCACCCAGACTAGAGTGCAGTGGTGCGATCTCACCTCACTGCAACCTCCCCCTGCTGGGTTCACGCAATTCTCCTGCCTCAGCCTCCCAAGTAGCTGGGATTACAGGCACACGCCACCACGCCTGGCTAATTTTTGAATTCTTAGTAGAGACGGGGTTTCACCATGTTGGCCAGGCTGGTCTGGAACTCTTGACCTCATGATCTGCTCGCCTTGGCCTCCCAAAGTGCTGGGATTACAGGCGTGAATCACTGCGTCCAGCCCCACCCTCAATGTTTAATCCTTGCCATGAGTAGTAAGAAGGCAGGAAGGGATAACAAAGAAAACAAAAATCTCAATGTAGAGTTAATGCTAATTTATGATTTTGCTCATCTTTATAGAGATATGTATAGAAAAAGCTGGGAAATCATGCAGTGGTTCATCATTCAGAACCATTTGACCAGTTATATTTCCCATTACCTATATTCTAGCACTTACCATTTTAAGACACTTTGACGTTTGATTCCTTTTCTAGACTATTAGCTACAAAAGAACAGAGACCCACAATTCTTTACCATACAGTAGGCACTCAGTAAATGTGTACTAAATTTATAATTAGTGAAATTTAACTGGGAATTGACTGACTTGCTTACATTAACATGTAAGAAAGAAATGATAATTGCACACGTAAACACTTACATAGAAACACAACTTTTTTTTTCACTTTAGAAAGTAACATGGATTCTAAAAATGCATGATTTGCCTTTTTTTTAGACAAAGTCTCGCTCTGTCATGCCCAGGCTGAAGTGCGGTGGCATGATCTGGGCTCACTGCAACCTCTGACTCCCAGGTTCAAGTGATTCTCATGCCTCAGCCTCCAAAGTAGCTGGGATTACAGGAACGCACTACCACCCCCGGCTAATTTTTGTGTTTTTAGTAGGGACAGGGTTTGACCATGTTGGCCAGGCTGGTCTTGAACTCCTGGCCTCAAATGATCCACCCGCCTCAGCCTCCCAAAGTGCTGGGATTACAGGCATGAGCCACCATGCCCAGCCCGGTCAGCCTTTAAGCATATCTGAATTCATCTAATACTGACCACAATTTTATGTCACAAGTACATCTCTATGAATGATGGAAAAAAGCTGCATAAAAATTAGTTTTGTAGGCCAGGCGCGGTGGCTCACGCCTGTAATCTCAGCACTTTGGGAGGCCAAGGCGGGCAGATCACGAGGTCAGGAGTTCAAGACCAGCCTGGCCAACAGGGTGAAACCCTGTCTCTACTAAAAATACAAAAAATAAGCTGGGCGTGATGGCGGGTGCCTGTAATCCCAGCTACTCGGGAGGCTGAGGCAGGAGAATTGCTTGAACCCGGGAGGTGGAGTTGCAGTGAGCCGAGATCGCACCACTGCACTCCAGCCTGGGTGACAGAGCAACACTCAGTCTCAAAACAAAACAAAAAAAACATTAGTTTTGTAGCAAATGCGAAAAAATTCTGGTAAGGGCCACAAAAAGAATATGCCACACACGAAAAACCGAACACACTCTAAACCCACAGAAAAAGATATACACTCTTGAAAGATTGGTTGTTAACAGGCCAGGTGCAGTGGCTCACGCCTGTAATCCCAACACTTTGGGAGGCTGAAGTGGGTGGATCACCTGAGGTCAGGACTTCGAGACCAGCCTGGCTAACATGGCAAAACCTCATCTCTACTAAAAATATAAAAGTTAGCTGGGCGTGGTGGCACATGTCTGTAGTCCCAGCTACCGGGGAGGCTGAGGCACTAGAATCGCTTGAACCCAGGAGGCCGAGGTTGCAGTGAGCTAAGATGGCACCACTGTACTCCAGCCTAGGCAACAAAGTGAGACTCTGTCTCAAAAAAAAAAAAAAAAAAGAAGGAAAGATTGGTTATAACAAATAATTAACAAGACTGTGGAACAATGAAACAAGTAGTTGGTAAAGGCTGTGGGAGAGAGTGAACCAGGAGGAAGATAGAGAATATTTGATTTAAATTAAGACTGCACAGATCAAATTTATTGTTTTTCCAACAAAATGAATTGCTATTATTTGATACCATTTTAATGATTCTCAGAGCACAGACAATATGGGTTCACATTTTAAAATATGCAATCTATATTTTGAAGCAATCATTAATTTTGCCATATTTTGTTTTTTTTATATATAGATATTTATTATACTTTAAGTTCTAGGGTACTTGTGCACAATGTGCAGGTTTGTTACATATGTATACATGTGCCATGTGGTGTGCTGCACCCATTAACTAGTCTTTTACATTAGGTATATCACCTAATGCTATCCCTCCCCCTCCCCCCACCCCACAACAGGCCCCAGTGTGTGATGTTCCCCTTCCTGGGTCCAGGTGTTCTCACTGTTCAATTCCCACCTATGAGTGAGAACATGCGGTGTTAGGTTTTTTGTCCTTGCAATAGTTTGCTGAGAATGATGGTTTCCGGCTTCATCCATGTCCCTACAAAGGACATGAACTCATCATTTTTTATGGCTGCATAGTATTCCATGGGGTATATGTGCCACATTTTCTTAATCCAGGCTATCATTGTTAGACATTTGGGTTGGTTCCAAGTCTTTGCTATTGTGAGTAGTGCCGCAATAAACATACGTGTGCATGTGTCTTTATAGCAGCATGATTTATATTCCTTTGGGTATATACCCAGTAATGGGATGGCTGGGTCAAATGGTATTTCTAGTTCTAGATCCTTGAGGAATCGCCACACTGTCTTCCACAATCTTAGACCAATATCTCTGATGAACATCAATGCAAAAATCCTCAATAAAATACTGGCAAACCAAATCCAGCAGCACATCAAAAAGCTTATTCACCATGATCAAGTGGGCTTCTTCCCTGGGATGCAAGGCTGCTTCAACACACGCAAATCAATAAATGTAATCCAGCATATAAACAGAACCAAAGACAAAAACCACATGATTATCTCAATAGATGCAGAAAAGGCCTTTGACAAAATTCGACAGCACTTCATGCTAAAAGCTCTCAATAAATTAGGTATTGATGGGACGTATCTCAAAATAATAAGAGCTATTTATGACAAACCCACAGCCAATATCATACTGAATGGGCAAAAACTGGAAGCATTCCCTTTGAAAACTGGCACAAGACAGGGATGCCCTCACTCACCACTCCTATTCAACATAGTGTTGGAAGTTCTGGCCAGGGCAATCAGGCAGGAGAAAGAAATAAAGGGTATTCAATTAGGAAAAGAGGAAGTCAAATTTTCCCTGTTTGCAGATGACATGATTGTATATCTAATTTTGCCATATTTTCAAATTAAATTTGACAGTTACCAGCAAATACAAATATGATTTGACTATTTTATTCAGGGTGACTACATATTCTGTATGGGGCTGAGAAAAACAAGTGTGAAGCAGTAACAGGTATTTACACAGTTTTACATCCTCCTATCTCTATTCAACCATATAGATATATAATCATGCCAACAAAAGAAATATAAGTGCTTTGAATTAGTTATCAATATGTGGAGTTTTCCTACACAAAAATTCTTGAATAAACGTTTTCAAGCAGGTCTACATAAAAAATTTATGGCCAGGCATGGTGGTTCAAGCCTGTAATCCCTGCACTTTGGGAGGCTGAGGAGTGAGGACTGATTGAGCCCTGGAGTTCGAGACCAGCCTGGTCAACACAGCGAGACCCAGTTACTACAAAATATTATAAAACTGGTCGGATGTGGTGGCATGTGCCTGTAGTCCCAGATACTCAGGAGGCTGAGGCAGGAGGATCACTTGAGCCCAGGAGTTCGAGGCTGCAGTGAGCTACGATCACAGGTCACTGAACTCTAGCGGGGACAACAGAGCAATACCCTGTCTCTAATAAATATATATTTATATATATATAAATTATATATATAATTTATATATAAATATTTATATATAAATATATATTTATGTTATTTACATATAATTTATATTATATTAATATAATAATATAATATAATACGTATTATATTATTATAATAATATAATACGTATTATATTAATATAATAATATAATATGTATTATATTATTATAATAATATAATACGTATTATATTAATATAATAATATAATACGTATTATATTAATATAATAATATAATATGTATTATATTAATATAATAATATAATTATATTATAATATATATTATTATTAATCCAGGCTATCATTGTTAGACATTTGGGTTGGTTCCAAGTCTTTGCTATTGTGAGTAGTGCTGCAGTAAACATACGTGTGCATGTGTCTTTATAGCAGCATGATTTATATTCCTTTGGGTGTATATCCAGTAATGGGATGGCTAGGTCATCCCATCTGCCGGCAGATCACGAGGTCAGGAGATCGAGACCATGTATAATAATTATTATAATATATGTTATTCCTCTTCCTGTTTATTAACAGACTAGAAAGACCAGACTTCTGGCTATTCTTTCTTGAGATAATTTATCAAGTAGAAGAAACTAGTTCAAAGGAATTATCTTTTTTCAGGCTCTTATAAAACAAAATCACTTCAAAAGGCTGCTTAATGCAGAGGCAATTAGATTACTTCCTGAATTCATTTTCTTTTCTTTTTCTTTTTTTTTTTTTTGGTGACAGGGTCTCACTCTGTTGCCTAGGCTGGAGTGCAGTGGTGTGAACTTGGCTAACTGCAGCCTCAACCTCCCAGGCTCTAGTGTCTCTCCCACCTCGGCTTCCTGAATAGCTGGGACTACAGGTGTGCACCACCGTGCCCCACTAATTTTTGTAGAGATGGGGTTTTGCCATGTTGCCCAGGCTGGTCTCAAACTCTTGAGCTCAAATGATCCTTGCCCTCCCAAAGTGCTGGGATTACAGGCATGAACCACCTTGCCCCGACTGGGTTCATTTTCTTTAAAATGAACTGAAAACAGATCACAACAAATGAACTAGTTTTAAACTTTTACAGGCCGGGAGTGGTGGCTCATACCTGTCATCTCAGCGCTTTGGGAGGTCAAGTCGGATGGATCACTTGATGTCAGGAGTTTGAGAACAGCCTGGCCAACATCGTGAAACCCCGTCTCTACCAAAAATACAAAAATTAGTTGGGTGTGGTGGCACACGCCTGTAGTCCCAGCTACTCAGGAGGCTGAGGCACGAGAATCACTTGAACCTGGGAGGTGGAGGTTGCAGTGAGCTGAGACTGCACCACTGCACTCCAGCCTGGGTGACTGAGTGAGACTCTGTCTAAAAAAACAAACAAACAAACAAAAACTTTTACAATAAAATTACATGAACATAGCCTGGAACATTATAATTAGATGCTATAATCCTTATTCACAATGACGTAATATTTAAAGATATTCTAAAGCAAGCCTCTCTTGGATTTATGGAGAAAATAATAGCTACTATTTGGAATGTTTAGCAGGTGTCAGGCAGTTACTTCTTGCTTTATAGAATATATAATTAAGTTCAATCCTCAAAACGACACTATAAGGTAAGTACTCTTTTTACATTTGCTTATCTGTTGAGAAAACAGGATTGGAGAGGTTAAACAACTTGCCCAAAATGCCACAGTTAGTAAGATACTGAGGTAGAAATTCAAACAGGCCATGATCATTCTAAACCAGGGTTTCTCAAAAGCAACACTACTGACGTCTCAGGCCAGATCATTGTTGTGAGGAGTGATCCTGTCAGTGCACTGTAGGATGTTGAATAGCAACCCTGGCTTCTACTCACTACATGCCAGTAGCACCCTCCTCTCCCAGCTGCAACAACCAAAAATATCTCCACACACTGCCAAATATCTCCTGGGGAGCAAAATCACCCCCAATCCCACAATATTGTTCTTAAAAAAAAAAAAAGGCCGGGCGCAGTGGCTCAGGCCTGTAATCCCAGCACTCTGGGAGGCCGAGGCGGGCGGATCACGAGGTGAGGAGATCGAGACCATGGTGAAACCCTGTCTCTACTAAAATTAGCCGGGCACGGTGGTGGGTGCCCGTAGTCCCAGCTACTCGGGAGGCTGAGGCAGGAGAATGGCGTGAACCCGGGAGTCGGAGCTTGCAGAGAGCCGAGATCATGCCACTGCACTCCAGCCTGGGTGACACAGCGAGACTCCATCTCAAAAAGAAAAAAAAAGAGAGACAGGGTCTCACTTTGTCACCCAGACTGGAGTGCAGTGGTGTGATCATAGCTCACTGCAGCCTCAAAATCCTGGGCTTAAGTGATCCTCCCATCTCAGCCTCCCAAATAACTGGGACTACAAGTATGCGCCACCATGCCTAGCTAATTTTTCAAAACTCTTGTTGGGCGCAGTAGCTCATGCCTGTAATCCCAGCACTTTGGGATGCCGAGGTGGGCGGATCATGAGGTCAGGAGTTCAAGACCAGCCTGACCAACATGGTGAAACCCTGTCTCTACTAACAATACAAAAATTAGCTAGGTGTGGTGGCGCGTGCCTGTAATCCCAGCTTCTTGGGAGGCTGAGGCAGGAGAATCGCTTGAACCCGGGAGGCAGAGGTTGCAGTGAGCCGAGATTGAGCCCCTGCACTGAAACCTGGGTGACAGAGCGAGACTCCGTCTCTAAAATAAAATTTAAAAATCTCTTTTAGAGATAGGGTTTTGCTATGTTGCTCAGGCTGGTCTCGAACTCCTGGCCCCAACAGACACTCCTCCCTCATCCTCCTGAGTGGCTGGGATTACAGGCTCAAACCACTATGCCTAGCTCAAGAACAACTGTTTTGAACTGAAAAGAATGTACAATTTTACAATCTTATTTTTATGTATTCAAAAATCTTTAAAAATCATTACTGATCAGAATACAACATAAAAGAAAGATTTAGTGATAAAGTAACCCAAAACTTCCTAGAGCAAGCCTTTATCATAATGGATAATAAACTTTTTAAACCTGTGTTTCTCAAAGTGTGGTTGGTATAAAGGAGCTTGTTAAAAATGCAGACTTTGGCCGGGCACAGTGGCTCATGCCTGTAATCCCAGCACTTTGGGAGGCCGCTTGAGCCCAGGAGTTCAAGACCAGCCCAGGCAACATAGTGAGACTCTGTCTGTATTTTATAAAATTAAAAAAAAATGCAGACTTCTGGCCAGGCATAGTGGTATGGGCCTGTAGTTGCGGCTACTCAGGAGGCTGAGGCAGAAGGATCATTTGAGCCTAGAAATTTGAGGCTGTAGTGCACTATGATTGCACCTGGTGATAGCCACTACACTTCAGCCTGAGCAACATAGTTAGATTCCATCTCTAAAAAAAACAAAAATCAAAATCCATATTTCTAGATTTCATCCCCCAGTACATTTGATTCAGTAAGTCCAGGGCAGATTCCAAGAATATTGAATTTTAACATGTTACACATGTGATTCTTTATATACACTGAAGTTTGAGAATCACAGCTCTACATTCTGATTCTTATGGGTTAGGACTACATGTTATATAAATTTCTATGGATAGCAAAGGGAAATTAAATAAACATTAAGTGAACCAAATGATGAAGAACAGGAAAAAGCATACCATTTCTAATAATAAACCACCCCGTGATCCTCCTGGAACGGTTGAAGAATGTGGTATTCTACTTAACTCAAATGTAATGCCTTAATACTTCCTAGACACTTCCTTCACTGGTCCTCTTTTTTGTCTTCTTAAGTTAACAGATTTATAAGGGAATTTCTTGTTTTCTCTCTCTCTCTTTTGTTTCAATTTAGAGACAGGGTCTCATTCTGTTACCCAGGTTAGAGTTCAGTGGCATGATTGTTAGCTCACTGCAGCCTCGAACTCCTGGGCTCAAATGATCCTCCTGCCTCAGCCTCCTGAGTAGCTAGGACCACAGGTGCATGCTACCATGCTTGGTTATTTTCTTTTATTTGTTTGCAGAGATGGGGTCTTGCTATGTTGTGCAGGCTGGTCTTAAACTCCTAGGCTCAAGCAATCCTTCCACTTTGGCCTTCCCAAAGTGTTGGGATTACAAGTGGGAGCCACTATGTGTGGCCAGGAATTTCTTCAAATTTGAATTGAAAGCTTTCTTGATCAGGGTAAATCTCTATTCCTAAAGAAGCTTTTTCCTAAGGGTGCCTCTGGTTCTTTGTCAAGAGCCCATTATTTGGGTATGGAAAGGCATGGTTGAGAAATAAAAATTTTTTTCCTCTATTGCCACTACACTAAATCCCACTATTCATTTTCCAGATTCTTCTTTATCTTCCAAAGTCACAACCTTCAAATGGAAAAGTTAAAAATTTCACCTGTGCACTTCAGATCATTCTAATAATACTTGAAAATTATTAGGAAGAAACATATCTTCCAAAGACTATAACATGTAAAGATAAGAGGTTTATCAAGTGAACTGCTCAGCAACTCCAAAAAAGCAATTAATTTGCAAACAACTCCTAATGCAAATACTTTTCCCACTAATAGTTTTTTTGAGACAGAGTCTCGCTCTGTCACCCAGGCTGGAGTGCAGTGGCACGATCTTGGCTCACTGCAACTTTTGCTTCCCGGGTTCAAGTGATTCTCGTGCCTCAGCCTCCTGGGTAGCTGGGACTACTACAGGTGCGCACCACCACACCCAGCTAATTTTGTACTTTTAGTAGAGACAGGGTTTCACCATGTTGGCCAGGCTGGTCTCAAACTCTTGACCTCAGGTGATCCATCCAACTCGGCCTCCCAAAGTGCTGTGATTACAAGCATGAACGACTGTGCCCGGCCTCCACTAATAGTTGTTAAACATTCAAGAAAATATACTGATCTAAAGCTTTCAATTTGTATTGGATATATTTTTTATAAAACAAATTACAGGCTTACTATGAAAAAACACATTGAATTTACAAGATATTCACAATCAATTTATTTCCCTACTTCTCCTTGGCGTACATTAGTCTATTTTCTACCATTCAAATAAAACAAAAATAGCAATAATACTCCCAATTGAAATACTTACCAACAAAGTAAAGTAAGTTTAAAGTCTTTCTCTTCTCTTGAAACATTTTAACTAGTATGTCCAAAAAAAATCACCTCACTACTAGAAGGCAATGTCTCTAATCCTATTTGTAATAATCAAGTGTTATAGAAATCTATGACTATAAGAGATTAAGAGGACCAAGAAAGGGCAGTGAGACATCAGTTTAATTTCATCTTACCTGCTTGCATAATATTTAACTTGATTAGCTCTACCAAAGTAGCTTAAGCTTTAATAACCAGAAATTATCCTATTGTCACTATCACTCATCAAAAATGGAATATAGGATCTATTAATTATGATTTAAAGCTAAAATCTGATACTGCCATTCAAATTTCTTTTGAATTTCAGAAGCAAGAAAGCTAAGTATTACCAGTCTGAATTCCTCTAAAATGCAACTTTCCCCAAAAGCATATTTCTTAAAAAAAATTCTGTGGGTACACAGTAGGTGTATATATTTATGGGGTACATGAGATACTTTGATATAGGCATGCATTGCATAATTATCACATCATGGTGAACGAGGTGTCCATGCCCTCAAGAATTTATCCTTTGTGTTACAAACCATCCAATTATACTTTTAATTATTTTAAAATATACAACTACATTATATTATTATTATTATTATTATTTTGGGACAGGGTCTGGCTCTGTTACCCAGGCTGGAGTGCAATAGTACATCTTGGCTCACTGCAGCCTGTACCTCCCAGGCTCAGGTGATCCTCCCATCTCAGCCTCCCTAGTAGCTGGGACTTACAGGCACACACCACCATGCTCTGCTTTTTTTTTTTTTTTTTTTTTTTTTTGCTAGGAACACGGTTTTGCCATGTTGCCCAGGCTGATCTCAAACTCCTAGGCTCAAGCAATCTGCCCACTTTGGCCTCCCAAAGTGCTGGGCTTACAGGTGTGAGCCACCATGCCTGGCCTCATTCTTTTTTAAATTTAAATTTTTGTGGGTACATAGTAGGTGTGTGTGTGTATATATGTGTACATATATATATATATATTTTTTTTTTGACATGGAATCTCACTCTGTCGCCCAGGCTGGCTGGAGTGCAGTGGGGCGATCTCGGCTCACTGCAAGCTCTGCCTCCCAGGTTCACGCCATTCTCCTGCCTTAGCCTCCTGGGTGGCTGGGACTACAGGCGCCCACCACCATGCCCGGCTACTTTTTTGTATTTTTAGTAGAGACGGGGTTTCACCGTGTTAGCCAGGATGGTCTCGATCTCCTGAACTCGTGATCCACCTGCCTCGGCCTCCCAAAGTGCCAGGATTATAGGTGTGAGCCACTGTGCCCGGCCTTAGGTGTATATATTTATGAAGTACATGAGATGTTTTGATACAGGCATGCAATGTGTACTCATCACATCATGTAAAACGAGATATCCATCTCCTCAAGCATTTATCCTTTGTGTTACAAACAATCCTATTATACTCTTAATTTTTTAAATCTACAATTAAATTATTATTGACTATAGTCACTCCGTTGTGCTATCAAACAGTAGGTCTTATTCATTATGTTTTTTGTTTTTTGTTTGTACTCATAAAGAATCCCCACCTCCCACCACCACCCCCAGCTTCTGGTAGCTATCATTCTACTATCTCCATGAGTTCAAGTGTTTTGATTTTTAGCTCCCACACGTAAGTGAGGATATGCAATGTTTGTCTTTCTGTGCTCGGCTTATTTCACTCAACATAACGACTTCCAGTTCCATCCATGTTGTTGCAAATGATAGGATCTCATTCTTTTTTATGGCTGAATAGTACTCCCAAAACTTATTCGTGTCTTTGTTCTAACCATCAGGGTTTATTCATAAAAATTCTTCATATTTTCGCCTTTCCTAATCATCTACCAGTCTTCAGATGTTAGTATGAAGTAGAACAAAACAAATTCTTAGTTAAGGTATACATTTCCAACTCCCTCCTTAAATTAAGAGATTTGGAACAGATCTGGAAATATAACGGGCAGAGAATTACTGAAGAAGACAGTGAACAGAGAAGCGAGCATTTTTAATCCTTAAATGCCATCTGCTCCATTATCAGTTCACATACTTCCTGGATAGAGCTAAAATCTATCCTTGTCCCCTTTCCTTAGTTTTTAATTTTTTGGTGGTGTCTCCATTTAATTGTTCTGCAACTGCTACTAAGCCTATTTCTCTGTAATCAGATGTTTTCTAGAGAACTGCAGGGTTTTTTGCACATGTGATACTTTCATGAGTCATTTCTCAAAGCAAAGTTTTTCCAATGATAGCCTGCCTTGTTAAACATCCCAAAAAGATCAACTGCAAAACATTTACCACCCAGAGGAATATAATCTCACTTTATTTTCTAACATTTACTTAACATCTTCTATATGCCAGGTACTGCATTAGGTACTTCACATCCCTCATCTCATTTAATTTTCACAATAGCCAAAGAAATCAGCATTTTTTCCATTCTACTGATGAGGAAAATGAGACTCAGAGTAACTTGTTAAACATCATTGGGGGTGGATTAAAGCATATCCTCTTTAAAACTACAGACTTTTTTGGAAAACTGGGGAGGGAGATCTATCTGCCATCCTAGCATTATGACGACCATTTTTATTATGCTTCAGTATGCATTGCGTGTTCATCACTTTCCACATTTCATATTATTTATTTATTATTATAGATTCCCAGAAGTAAAGAAATATGAATAATTTTATAAAAGACCATGCTTTTTCATTTTTATCATGCTGCCTCTCTAAGATAACACCAGATGCGAGGATGAACAACTTCCCTTCCACAACAGGGGGAAAGGATTCACCATAAAATAAAACCAGTCGCTGCAAAAACAAGCCTTTGTTGCCTAGCACAAAACATAGGCTTTGGAACTAGACAGACCAGTGTGGGATCCCAGCTCAGTTTCTTAGAGCTGTGCTTCTATGAGCAAACCCCCAACCACCCTCTAGCTTACTGTCAGTTCCCTCATCCATCCATCTATCTATCTATCTATCTATCTATCTATCTATCTATCTATCTATCTATCTATCTATCTATCCATCCATCCATCCATCTATCTATCTATATGGGGTGGGTAGAGATGAGTCTGGCTATATTGTTCAGGCTGGTCTCAAACTCTTGGCCTCAAGGGATCCTCCCATCACCTCAAGGGATCCTCCCACCTCAGCCTCCAAAAGTTCTGGGATTATAGGCATGAGCCACCATGCCTGGCCAGTCCCCTCATCTTTAAAGTCCCCTTATCTTTCGAAGGGGGTTAATACTTACTCTGCGATGTTAATGTGTGGATTATAGATAATGAGTGTAAACTATGGTGCCTGGCATGTAGAATGCATTCGATAAATATCAGAGAATAAATGGCTGGGCTCAGTGGCTCACGCCTGTAATTCTGTCACTTTAGGAGGCCAAAGCAGGAGGATTGCTGGAGGCCAGGAGTTTGAAACCAGCCTGGTCAACACAGTGAGACCCCGTCTCCACAAAACATTTTAAAAAATTTAAAAAGAAGAATAAGTCCACGTTCCAATGAAAACATTGTTAAAGGTATAAATAATAAGCAGGGTAGCATTCCATTTAGCAATAGACAACTATGAGGAACTTGAGTGATTTTTAATCATATTCATTTAGGGGAGGTATCTTTTAAAAAGAATATATATATATGCACACTTTTTTTTTTTTTTGAGACAGAGTCTCGCTCTCTTGTTCAAGCGATTCTCATGCCTCAGCCTCCTGAGTAGCTGGGACTACAGGCATGTGCCACCCTGGCTGGCTAATTTTTTTTTGTATTTTCAGTAGAGACGGGGTTTCCCCAAGTTGGCCAGCCTGGTCTTGAACTCCTGACCTCAAGTGATCCACCCGCCTCGGCCTCCCAAAGTGCTGGGATTACAGGCGTGAGCCACTGCACCCAGCAAAAAATAGATTTTAAGATCAGACATTACCCTATTATTTAAAGTCAAATTTATTATAGTAGATAGACCTCGAATTTTTTTAAATAATGTTTTCAAAAATTGACAAAAAAATGTTCTGCAACAGAACACCCATATTTTGAAACTGTGTCTAAGGAGTATCATAGTAGTCTTTTTAGAGACAGCCTAAACCATTCTCAGAGAGGGAAGCAGGAAAAACTAAATCATCTTTAGCAGCCTATATAAATTCCATGCTTACTGATGAGAAAATCCAATTTTATGTTGTGAAATCTAAGAAAACCTACAAGTGAAAGAACAGATTCCCGGCTGAACACAGTGGCTCATGCCTGTAATCCCAGCACTTTGGGAGGCCAAGATGGGTAAATCACTTGAGTCCAGGAGTTCAAGGCCAGCCTGGACAACACGGCAAAACCCCATTTCTACAAAAAATATAAAAATTAACTAGGCGTGGTGGCACATGCCTGTAATCCCAGCTGGGAAGTCTTAGGTGGGAGGATCACCTGAGCCCAGTGAGGTCATAAGGCTGTACTGAGCTATGATCATGCCACTACACTCCAGCCTTGGCAACAGAGTGAGACCCTGTCTGAAAAAAATTTTTTTTAAATATATATATATTTATAAAAAGAAAGAACAGATTCCTGATTTTATATAAGTACATAGTTAATCTGATGTTTGTTGAGGACATTTTGACAGAAAATGCTGGATGTGAGGTAAAGAAAAATTAATTAAGAAGTTTCTGCATTCAAGATGCTTACAGTGTTAGGGCAAAGACTGGCATATAAACAAGGACAATACAGGTCAGGCATGGAGGCTCGCTCCTGTAATCTTAGCACTTTGGGAGGCCAAGGTGGGAGGATCACTTGACCCCAGGAAGTAGAGGCTGCAGTGAGTCATGATAGTGCCATTGCACAGCATGCAGCCCTGTCTCCAAATAAATACATACATACCTACAATGACTATATGCTGTGCTGAATTCATCTCAGTTCACCTGGAGGCACCAAGAAAACTTTAGCCGAGGAAGAAAGAAGACACTGTTTGAGCTAAGACTTGAAGAGTAGGAATCTTCAGGTGAATGAAAGGGTAGGGTAAGAGAAAAGGAAGATATTCTCGCATAAGTCTTGTACATGCATGAAAAGGGTGAATGTACTTCCAAGAGAGTACAGAAAGATCAAGGAAGGCATGTAATTTATTGCCTTAACATAAAATTCACCATATTGACCATTTTAAAGTATACAATTCAGTGCTGATTCCTTTAAAAAAAAAACAAAACCTATTTTCAGCTAGGCTGTTGTGCTTCCAGTTCAGTGAGAGAGTCAATGAATAAATATAATTTCACTGGTAGAAATGCTAAGTTTTAAAAAGCCTTCAGTTTTTAATTAAAAAGAATAAGTGGACTAGGCACAGTGGCTCACACCTGTAATCCCAACACTTTGGGAGGCCAAGGCGGAAGCAACACTTGAGCCCAGGAGTTTGAGACTAGCCTGTCAACACAGAGAGACTCCGTCTCTACAAAAAGATAAAAAAGTAGCCAGGGATATTGTGGCACATGCCGGTAGTCCCAGATATTCGGGAGGTGGAGGTGGAGGTGAGAGGATCACTAGAGCCCAGGAAGTCGAGGCTGCAGTGAGCCATGATCCCACCACTGAACTCCAGCCTGGGCAACAGAGCGAGACCCTGTCTCAAAAAAAAAAAAAAAAAAAAAAAGTGGTCATTGTGGAAATTCAGGTAATACCAGCAATACCAGCATGTAAAGTAAAACGTGAAAACGTTCCCCTCATCGATAATCCCAACTGCCTAGAGATAGCCACTGTTAAGGTATTGTCATGTATCCTCACAGAGATTTCTCTATACATACACATATACTTATATATAGGCGATGCTGTTGTTTTTAACATAAAAAATTTCTCAGACATAAAATTATGCATTGCTCTGCATCTTGTTTTCCACATAACCATAGCTTAGGATCCTCCCAAAGAAGGACATCAATTTCTAGTTTCAGTGTCTGAGCCTGCTCACTTCACGATACTTTTGACAATTGTATATTTTTATTGTACTCTTTGCCAATCTAATAAGCAACTCACTAAGTTTAACTTCCTAGCTTAGTTTTTCTTCTTATGGAATAGTTCAAATACTCAGAAACATAGAGAAGATAGCTTTCTTTCTTAATTCAACTCAAGTAGACAAGTATCTGAAGTGCTTAACTGGTATTTTTAGAGTATGTGTACAGTTTTTCTGTATTAGAGGAAGCACGGAATGTACAGGAAATGGAGTTAGAATGACTGACGTAGGGTTTGAGTCCTTGTTCATTTTCTAAATTTAAGACTCTTTTTCTCATCTATAAAATTAGAGGGTATAAATAATTGCTAGTAGTCTTAAAGTCCTAAGAGTATAGGACTCCAAATCATAAACGTTTGAAAACGCATTGTTAAAATTCCTCTACCTGGATTGCTTAATGGTGAGAATACTATATCTCCTCCACTTCCTAAAGCCTATGAGTTCCACAAGATCTTAGTTTTGTTCATTTATGTATATCAAGTGCCTAGAACATTGCCTAGCATGCTTACATTTGTGGAATGATTGAAAATGGTTAGGAGCTTTCAATCTGGTAAATTGCCTTGAAACAATTATTTGGACAAAGTAATAAATCTGGCATAATTTCACTCTTTGGTCTAACTCTCACACTCCTGAAATGAAAATGCTAGAAAATAGAGAACTCTTACACATCATTCAGGGAGTTACATCGGCCAAGAGTAGAGAGTCTCAGATATCCTACTCCTGGGATCTAAAGTCGAACTCCCCACCCCCAACACCTGACGGGGCCCACACTCAAAAGTGTCAAAACTCATAGCTGTGTACATTCACAAGACTGTAGAAGTCGGGCTGTCACCTACGCTACTCCACTCTCAGATTCTACATCCCCAGAAGACAAAGAGTTACAGTTCCTTCTCTCACGAATTCCACAACTCCGAAAACCGCGTAATTGAAGCTACCAAAGGCATAGAAGCGGCAGGGAAAGGGGGCTGGGAAGAGGCGAACAGACCCTCTCAAGCCCCAGTCACTGGGAAAAGCCCATGCTGCTGGAAACCGCGTTCTCACCTCCTTCTTTCTTTGGGCAGAGGCCGAGGGAACGTCGCAAACGATGAGCAGCGCCACCGCCATGGTCACAGAGACACACCAAAACCGCCAACGCGCTGCCATGTTCGCTCCTCTCCCTTCTATTAGCGAAACTTTGCTCCGGCTAGGTCTGAGGGTGGGGCGTGAGAACAGGCAAATCGGCCCCTTGCCTTTCCTCATTGGTCCAGCTCAGCCCTGCCGGGAGACCCCTCACATTACGTCACAGCGCGCTGGCGCTACACGCCCGCTAAAAGAAGGTTGATTTCTAATTGGCCCCGGTCGGCCAATAGAAAAAAGATAATCTGGAGGGTTTTCATTGGTCCGCTAAAGATAATGACCCGCCCCTTTCTCGATACGTAAACATCCAGCGCGCTGACGCTTTCCAAACACGCATGCGCAATTGTGAAATATTGCGGAGTTTTCGGAGTCCAAAATGGCTTGAAGTTGCTAGAACGGAATCTTTCAAAGACTCATTTAGAAGTCCTTGAAATTCGCCGCCTTCATGTAATATTCTAGAAAAGTGGGACCTAGCCGCGTGAGGGATAAGAGCTATTTAGTCCGTTATCCTGCCTCCAAAGTACTTCAAAGTGAAAAAATAAAAGTAGGAAAGCAAAAATATACCTAATACCACTGAGGGAAATTTTTAAAGGTAAATATGAACAAGAGCTTGTTGAATACCTATTGTGTCCTAGAAACTGTGCCGGGAGCGCTGAAAAAAGAGGACATCAAAGATTATTTTTTAAAGTTTTTGTTTATTTATGGCTTTTTTTGAGATGGAGTTTCGCTCTTGTAGCCCAGGCTGGCGTGCAGTGGCGCCATCTCGGCTCACTGCAACCTACGCCTCCCGGGTTCAAGCGATTCTCCTGCCTCAGCCTCCCGAGTAGCTGGGATTACAGGCGCCCGCCATCACGCCTGGCTAATTTTTTGTATTTTAGTAGAGACGGGGTTTCGCCATGTTGGGCAGGCTGGTCTCGAACTCCTGACCTCAGGTGATCTGCCCGCCTCGGCCTCCCAAAGTTCTGGGATTACAGGCGTGAGCCACCAAGCCCGGCCGGCTTTGTTTGTTTGTTTGTTTTTTCAGTTAAACTCCTTGACTTAATATTTAAAGCACCAACAAGGACTTTAATTGCAGGTTATAGACAGCAAATTCCTTCTTTTTATTCATTATTTTGTTTGGGGGATGGGTACAAAAGTAAGACTGTAAAGAAGGAAAACACCAACAAGATAAAATCAGTCTGCCTACAATTTGGATTTATTTTGATGGTGTGGAAAATATTATATGACTATTATTTTAGGCGCTACTGGATTAAAAAAACCAGGAAATTAATTTCAGTATGTTGGAGAGACAAGGAGATGGGATGGAAAGAAAAATAGCTGGTTCCGAAGTGAAGAGATGTGAAATAGAGATGTGAAAAAAAGTTAAATCATTTATGGAAACTTATATTAAGAAAATGCAGGCCGGGTGCGATGGCTCATGCCTGTAATCCCAGCACTTTGGGAAGTCGAAGTGGGTGGATCACCTGAGGTCAGGAGTTCGAGACCAGCCTGACCAACATGGCAAAACCCCCGTCTCTACTAAAAATTTAAAAATTAGCCCGGTGTGGTGGCGCAGGCCTGTAATCCCAGCTACATGGGAGTCTGAAGCAGAAGAATCGCTTCAACCCTGGAGGCGGAGTTTGCAGTGAGCTGAAATCGTGTTATCACACTCCAGCCTGGGCAACAAGAGCGAAACTCAATCTCAAAAAAAAAAAAAAAAAAAGGAAAGAAAAGAAAAAATGCAAAATAAAAGTACACTGAGACATACTGTATGATTCAATCTATATGATATATGACATTCTGGAAAAGGCAAACTCATTGGTACAGAGAACAGATTAGTGGCTGCCAGGGGCTAGGGGTAGGGAAAAGGGTTGATCACAAAGAGGTCAAACAAGGGTGTTTTTATGATGCTAGAACTATTCTGTCCTTAATTGTGGTGGTGGTGACACAATTGTATGCATTTGTCAAAACGCATAGAACTGTACACCAAAAAGTGAATTTTACTATGTGTATGTTTTAAAAATAAAAATTTTAAAGTTTAAAAGGGATATCTTACCTATCATATTGGCAAAAATCCAAAAGCTTGACACTACATGCTATTAGCAAGGCTGTGGGGAGTCAGGCACCCTTTATATTAATACGTTGCTGGTGGGAAGGCAATATGTTACAACATCTATAATTTGGCAATATCTAAAAAAACTACACATATATTTATCCTTTAATCCAGCAATCCCACTTCTAGTAACCTACCTTGGAGAGATACATCCAGCAACATGAAAATATGTGTGCACAAAGTTATTCATTTCAGCATTATTGAAATTGAAATATTCTTGAAACTACCTAAATATTCCAACATAGGAGATTGACTGAATATACTATAGCACATATACACCACAGATTTTGCAGCTATAAAAAAGGAATGAGGAAGACTTGTGTAAAATGATAATGGATTTTTATGCTACATTTGTATAAAATAGAGAAATAAGAAAACATACAGGTATTTGCCTATTTTTGCAAAAGGAAACACACAAAAGATAAACCAGAAAGTAATGAAATCGGTTACCTATAGGAATTGGTGGAAATGGAATGCAACAGTTAGGGGAGGGAATGACACTTCTCTAAGTACACTAGTCTGTTTAGTTTTGACTTTTGGAATAATGTTAATATTTTCAATAGTCAAAATGTATAATCAAAGCATTTAGTTTTACAAGATGAAAAAGTCTTAGAGATGGATAATGGTGATAGTTGCACAACAATGTGAATGCCATTAATGCCACTGAACTGTATGTATTTTATTTTTTTTGTTTTGGGACAGGTCTCAGGCTAGAGTGCAGTGGTGCGATCTTGGCTCACTGTAACCTCCGCCTCCTGGGTTCAAGCAAGTCTCATGCCTCAGCCTCCCGAGTAGCTGGGATTAGAAGCATGTGCCACCACGCCCAGCTAATTTTTTGTATATTAGTAGAGACGGGGTTTTGCCATGTTGCCATTTCTTTTCTTTCTTTTCTTTTTTTTTTTGAGACGGAGTCTTGCTCTGTCGCCAGGCTGGAGTGCAGTGGTGGTATACTTGGCTTACTGCAACCTCCGACTCCCTGGTTCAAGCGATTCTGCCTCCTCAGCCTACAGAGTAGCTGGGATTACAGGCACACGCCACCACGCCCATCTAATTGTTGGTATTTTTAGTAGAGACGGGGTTTCACCATGTTGGCCAGGATGGTCTTGATCTCCGGACCTCGTGATCCGCCCACCTCGGCCTCCCAAAGTGCTGAGATTACAGGCGTGAGCCACCGCGCCAGGCCTAACAGCTTTCTTTCTTTTTTTTTTTTTTTTTGAGACGGAGTCTCGCTCTGTCGCCTAGGCTGGAGTCCAGTGGCACGTTCTCGGCTCACTGCAACCTCCGCCTCCCGGGTTCAAGTGATTATTCTGCTTCAGCCTCCTGAGTAGCTGGGATGACAGGCGCACGCCACCACGCCGGCTAATTTTTGTATTTTTAGTAGAGACGGGGTTTCACCATCTTGGCCAGGCTGGTCTCGAACTCCTGACCTCGTGATCCGCCCACCTTGGCCTCTCAAAGTGCTGGGATTACAGGCGTGAGCCACTGCGCCCGGCCAATAGCTTTCCAAAGTTGTTTTATCACGTATTTATCTACATATTACAGAAGTTTTTACTGTTCTTGCAACTTTTCTCTAAACTTGACGTTATTTGAAAACTAAAAGCTAAGCCAATTAGTATAGTAGTAATAGCAGACAAAAAAAATGAGAGAAGTATAGGAAGTTTTGGGGGAACAGAAAGAAGAAAGAGCTAGTGTGGAGATACCAAACCGAAGCTTGTGGAACTTGAACGCCATTTTGAAGCTAGTTCCTTAGACGATTCGGCCAAAGATCTGTCTCTCGGCTGCCCTCTATAGAGCTCTAAACCTGGCTTCAAGGAGTTCTTTCATTCTTCATTAGATACCACCCACCATACGTCATTTTATAAAGCCGGAAACTACATTTCCCAAAAGGCCTTTATTTTTCCTCGCGGTAAAAGGGATTGCAATTACTATAGGTTTTACAGGTCTCGCGAGATTTCGTCAAATCTCATTACGGATCCCGGCTGAAAGCCATTTTGTTTTTCAGCTCACTTCAAGGGTACCTGAAGCGAATTGGCACCAAAGCAGCAGCTGTATTGCCGCAGTTCTAGCTTCACCTTCGCGATGTTTCCCTTGGTCAAAAACGCACTAAATCGTCTCCAAGGTGAGCAAAAATTATGACAAACCATTTACAACAACCTTATATCAATGTGTCCTCGCGGCCTCTCGTGTCCTTTCCTTTTACCAACATCTCGGCCTTCTAATCTTGAATGCTGTCTGTCTCCCATCTCGTCCCATGTCATTGGGATGATGTCCTTAGCACTGGCTTTATCACCCAGTATTTTTGTTTCGGTTTCCAGCTCTCTTTCTGTTATCGGAGTGATAGTCTAGCCCTGCTTTTTAATTCTTCAGCAACCTATGATTTCAGGGAAGGACATTCTTGGTAGACACCTCGTTCCTTAAGTGATGTCCTACATTTTAGCTTTGGGAATATGTTTACTCCTAACCCTGTATAGAAGAATATCTTCTCCAATTCCTATTACTGTAATAGACGGAAACTGTAAATCTAGCTCTTCACCTGGTTTAATTGCAGGGAAACAACCCAAATGGTATCGATGCAGCTTTGAAGTTATTTGTGGATTAACAATGTTAGCTGGCCAGGCGCGGTGGCTCACACTTGTAATCCCAGCACTTTGGGAGGCCAAGGCGGGCGGATCCCCTGAGGTCAGGAGCTCGAGACCAGCCTGGCCAACATAGTGAAACGCCGTCCCTACTAAAAATACAAAAATTAGCCGGGTGTGGTGGTGGGCGCCTGTAATCCCAGCTACTTGGGAGGCTGAGGCAAGAGAATCGCTTGTATCCGGGAGGCGGAGGTTGTAGTGAGCCAAGACTGCTACTGCACTCCAGCCTGGGCAACAAGAGCGGGACTCCGTCTCGAAAACAAAAACAAAACAATGTTAGCTGTCCTGAAGGCAATCGTGGTCATTTTTTTCTTATCCAAAGGTTGGGCAGGTACAGGGAGTTTTGAGACCAGCATTATGTAGAGAAAATGCAATAGATTGAGGAGAACAAATTAATTTTCATACTTGATTTGCACCGAAGGTGACCTTGAGTAACGTGGGCAGTTGTTACACAATGAAGGTGACCCGTAATTACTATTTAGTTTGTTTAGCCATCTTTTGATTTTCACTTAATAGAATCATTGGAGGATATTATTAGATTGTGTCCTAAACACTTAAGTAACTTTGAAAATAACCACAAAATATTAGCTGGACTATTTTCATATTCCCAAAGTAGCATTTATTATCTCTTTTACTTTGGGCATATGATTTAGCCTCTCTCAACCTCAGTTTCCTTCTTTGTAAAATAAGTAATTTGTAAATAATGCCTACTTCATGGGGTTGTTGAGGATTATATGAGATCACCAATGTGTGGTAATTAAACAGTTGTCACAGAGGAGAGGTCTAATGAAATCCACCAGAGTTACATGAGTGTGTTGAAGTTATGAGATGTTGCAGAATTTTTTGGTAGTCTTAATTTCTTTGCTCTTTGAGCAAATAGGGCCACCTTGTACCTCAGGAAAGGTTTTTTGTTTTTTTTTTCAGCGTGGAATTCACATGCCCACTTTTTATCTTTTCTGGAGCAGAATATATTATGAAATATTTGTAAATTTGCCTATCCCGGTGTGACTAAAAGATGAAAAGGGAAAGCTATGTAAGACAGTTAGAAGATCCGATAATGGTCTAATAACTATCATGAAGTAACCCATTGTACCATGTAGAAATATTAATTGCTAGTGAACGGGCAACATTGCAGTTTCTTTTTTTTTTTTTTGAGACAAAGTTTGCCTCTTGTTGCCCAGGCTGGAGTGCAGTGGCTCAATCTTGGTTCACTGCAATCTCCGTCTCCTAGGTTCAAGTGATTCTCCTGCCTCAGGCTCCCTAGCTTTTCATTATATATGTAAGTACCTTTGGAGGCTCTTTAAAACGATAAGAACCTGCCCCTTAAGTTGGACAGGAAGAAAAAAAAAAAAAAACAGCTAGAAACAAGCTTTTTCCAGTCTCGGCTGTTTCCCAAGCCCTCCTTTTTAGTTCCTCCAGGGGCCGTTTGAAAACTTTTGTTCTCCTCTTTCTACTGGTATAATACTAACAGCAAACTTTATCATTCTGCTAAAAAACTAAGTCCTTAGCTAATTCTGCTTCCTTGTATGATACTGATTTTTATCTACATGTGTAATCCTCTAGACTGGAAGTTACTTGAGGACAGGATCTCTGTCTTACACTTTTTTATATACCCCATTTCTCATTTTTTATTTTTAGGGACAGAGAATTGCTCTGTTACCCAGGCTGGAGTGTAGTGGTGTGATCATAGCTCACTGCATCCTCTAACTCCTGGACTCAAGTGATCGTCCGGCCACAGCCTCCTGAGTAGCTGGGACTACAGGTGTGCATGCACCACCATGCCCGGCTAATTTTTAATTTTCAATTTTTTTGTAGAGACAGGGTCTCACTATGTTTCACAGACTGGTCTGAAACTCCTGGCCTCAAGCGATCCTCCTACCTTGGCCTCCGAAAGTATTGGGATTACAGATGTGAGCCACTGTGCCTGGCCCATTAATTTTTTAAAAATCAAGATTACTCTAGTTTTGGCGAGTTTTTTTGTTACTGTAGTAATTTTACAGTCATAAGCATTTAGTGTGCTTTAATTTGAAGTTCATTTGAGTTCATTTGCCCTTGTATGTTGTAAGTTGTTGGGCTCTATTGAGTAAACTTTAATGAAAATTTAAGTCATAAGTATTCAAATTAATCAGTGGGAGCCAAAATTTCAGGGGTTATGCAAATACCACTTTGTAGAGAATGTTACTGACATCACTCATTCTTTGCTTTTTTCCCCCAACACTATTATGAAAACTCTCAGACATACTGAAGAGTTGGAAGAATCGTATGAACACCCATATACCCACCACGAAGATTCTACAGTTAACATTTTGCTATTTGTTTTATCATGTATTTGTCCATCTGTCAATTCATCTTATTTTTGTTGCATTTCAAAGTACACTGCTTTAGTAGCTACAATATGTTTTAACATTTTATTGAACTACATAATACTGTAAAATAAACTTCCTTGGCTTTCCTGATTGGCAGTATCAATCACATATGTTTTCTTTACCTGACAATTGATAATATGCTTCTGTATTCTTTTTTTGTTTTCCTGGAAGTTCGAAGCATTCAGCAAACAATGGCAAGGCAGAGCCACCAGAAACGTACACCTGATTTTCATGACAAATACGGTAATGCTGTATTAGCTAGTGGAGCCACTTTCTGTATTGTTACATGGACATACGTAAGTACTATTGATTAATAATTTCTATTTTAGATGTTTTTCATTCTCAGTCTGTGCATTCAAAGTGTCTTAACATAGTAGTGTACATATCTAGTTAGGAGGGACTTGAGAGATTGTGTAATCTAATTACCCACACAGTGCAGGGGATTTTTTCTCTCCAGCATTCATCCATCTTCTGTTCTTAACATTCCCAGTAAGAAATTGCTTACTGGATCACAAGGCAGCCCTTTCCATATTGTGTAGCTGTTTTTTTTTTTTTTTTTTTTTTTTTTTAAGAAGAAGTCTCGCTGTGTCCTCCAGGCTGGAGTGCAGTGGTGCGATCTTGGCTCACTGCAACCTCTGCCTCCTGGGTTCAAGCACTTCTTCTGCCTCAGGCTCCCAAGTAGCTGGGACTACAGGCATGCGCCACCAGGCCTGGCTAATTTTTTTTTTTTTTTTTTTTTTGAGACGGAGTCTTGCTCTGTTGCCCAGGCTGGAGTGCAGTGGCGCGATCTCGGCTCACTGCAACCTCTGCCTCCTGGGTTCAAGTGATTCTCCTGTCTCAGCCTCCCAGGTAGCGGGATTACAGGCGCCCTCCAGTACGCCTGGCAGATTTTTGTATTTTTAGTAGAGACGGGGTTTCACCATGTTAGTTAGGCTGGTCTTGAACTCCTGACCTCAGGTGATCCGCCCGCCTTGGTTTCCCAAAGTGCTAGGATTACAGGTGTGAGCCACCGTGCGCAGCCTTGTGTAGCTGTTAAAAGGATCATATGGTGAGTTAAAATCTGCCTTTTTCCTATGCTACCCATTGTTCATTGCAGCACAGAAATTCTGACCCACTTCCATATAACAGCCATCAGATAATAGAAAATTGCTATCATATCTCCTGAATTTTCTTTTTCAAATTAAACATCCTTAGTTCTGTTGGTAATTTTTTTGTTCATGGTTTCCAGGATTTTTACTATCTTGGATCGCCTTCCTGGACATAACTTCACTTAACAATTTTTCTTTTAAAATTTTACACTCAGAACTTAGCACAGTATTCGTGACAGATGAGATGTAATGTATCTTTTTATATTTTAGTTTCTTTACATCTTACATTTAACAATCTATCTTTCAGTCACTGTTACTTACTGGCTAAAAGTAGGAGTCCTGAAGTCTGTGTTTTTTTTTTTGTTTTGTTTTTTTATTTTTATTTTTTTTTTGAGACGGAATCTTGCTCTGTTGCCCAGGCTGGAGTGCAGTGGCACGATCTCTGCTCACTGCAAACTCCGCCTCCCGGGTTCACGCCATCCTCCTGCCTCAGCCTTCCGAGTAGCTGGGACTACAGGCGCCCACCACCATGCCCGGCTAATTTTTTGTATTTTTAGTAGAGATGGGGTTTCACCGTGTTAGCCAGGATGGTCTCGATCTCCTGACCTCGTGATCCACCCACCTCGGCCTCCCAAAGTGCTGGGATTACAAGCGTGAGCCACTGCGCCCGGCCCGAAGTCTTAATAAATGCATAAGTTTGTTTAAAAAGATACAAATTAACCCTTACTGTAATAAACTTTATTTAAATAAATAGGCCTTTTTAGTTTTTGTTTTGATCTTCCTGAAATCAAATATTAAGATGTGTGCCTAGGCTGGGCATGGTGGCTCACGCCTGTAGTCCTAGCACTTTGGGAGGCCCTGGCGGGTGGATCACCTGAGGTCAGGAGTTTGGTACTAGCATGGTGAAACCCCATCTCTACTAAAAATACACAAATTAGCTGGGCGTGGTGGTGGGCACCTGTAGTCCCAGCTACTTGGGAGGCTGAGGCAGGAGAATCGCCTGAAGTTGGAGGGGGTGGAGGTTGCAGTGAGTTGAGATCGTGCCACTGCACTCTAGCCTGGGCGATAAAGCGAGACTGTCTCAAAAAAAAAAAAAAAAGTGTGCTTAATTAGAAGGATAAACAGATGTTGAACAAATGTGTGATCAGAGGAGCTTTTGGAGGTGAAATGTTCCTTAGTGATACAGAGAATATAAAACACTCTTTGGCAGTTACTTAGGTAGTTGTGGTTGAGGGAATCAGTGTATTGAGTGGGTAGTATAGAAATGTGAAGTATAAATTTGAATTAAATAAAATTTAAAAATTCATTTCCTCGGTGATACTAGTCATATTCCAGGTGGTCAGTAGCCACATGTAGCTAGTGACTACTGTTTTGAACAGTGAAGATCTAGAACATTTCCTTCAGCTCAAGAAGTTCTATTGAACAACAGGACTGCTCTAGAAAATTAGGACAGCAATCAGGTTTGGCCTATATGGAGGGTATTAGATCCCAGGTGAGTTTCTGTGTATTTTTAACCTATAGAACAGAATATCTGTCATTTTCAAGAAATAGTCTCCAAGAGAGAGTGTACTCTGGTTTAAACATGTAACTGACAGCATTTTAATTCTTACAGGTAGCAACACAAGTCGGAATAGAATGGAACCTGTCCCCTGTTGGCAGAGTTACCCCAAAGGAATGGAGGAATCAGTAATCATCCCAGCTGGTGTAATAATGAATTGTTTAAAAAACAGCTCATAATTGATGCCAAATTAAAGCACTGTGTACCCATTAAGATATGGCATTAATGAAGAAATAAAGTACATTTGAAACCTTCATTGTAGGTTTTGTTTCTTTGTAAATGAAACTAAGCTTGATCACTTTAGTCTTTATGTTAATATTAAAGTCAAATGCTGTGCAGCTTCTTAAATAGGTTTTTTTTTTTTTTTTTGGGACGAAGTCTCACTTTGTCCCCCAGGCTGGAGTGCAGTGGCGCCATCTCAGCTCACTGTGACCTCTGCCTCCTGAGTTCAAGTGATTCTCCTGTCTCAGCCTCCCGAGTAGCCAGAACTACAGGCACATGCCATGACGTCCAGCTAATTTTTTTTTTTTTTGAGACGGAGTCTCACTCTGTTGCCCAGGCTGGAATGCAATGGCGTGATCTTGGCTCCTGCAACCTCCGCCTCCCGGGTTCAAGCGATTCTCCTGTCTCAGCCTCCCGAGTAGCTGGGATTACAGGTGCACGCCACCAGGCCCGGCTAATTTTTGTATTTTTAGTAGAGACGGGGTTTCACCATGTTGGTCAGGCTGGTCTCGAGCTCCTGATCTCGTGATCCACCCACCTTGGTCTCCCAAAGTGCTGGGATTACAGGTGTGAGCCACCGTGCCTGGCAATTTTTGTATTTTTAGTAGAGACAGGGTTTCACCATATTGGTCAGGCTGGTTTTGAACTCACGACCTCAGGTGATCCGCCTGCCTTGGCCTCCCAAAGTGCTAGGATTACAGGGGTGAGCCACGGCACCCAGCCCTTAAATGGCTTTTATGAGGTAATGTGAAAGGAAAATTTGCCTTTGACCTGGAAGTCAACTTTATAGTAAGCTGAAATTATAAATAACTGATCATGGAACTATTGCAGATCACCTTTGAGTCAAAAATTTGGCCTGGATTTTGGTTATGCCTACTACTATGTGCCTCTCATTTGTATTTATACTTGGAATTGGCATTATTGACTCCTTTTCACTCCTGCCTAGAAAACTTAAAGTGTCACCAGACCCATGGGCGGAGTGGTCCTATAAAACAAACTCGTAGCCAGTCTGAAGACTAGCTACTAGCTCCTTGGCTGTTTTGGCATATTCATCTTGATTATAGCTCTTGGTCTTTCATCATATTAGGGATGTTTATGATGTTATTAAAGAAAATCTTGTCAAATGCAGTCTGTTCCTAGTTATCTACTATCAGTCACCTGTTGTATAATTATAGCAATGTTTGGATTTGTGGATTATTATTTTAGTATATAACATTGGATTTTATGTATGTTACCTGAAGAAGAGCAATATCTGTACCACATATTTCTTTGTTTTTCTTTTTTGAGATGAAGTCTCACTCTGTTGCCCAGGCTGGAGTGCAGTGGTGTGATCTTGACACACTGCAACCTTTGCCTCCCGGATTCAAGTGATTCTCCTGTCTCAGCCTCCCTAGTAGCTGGAATTACAGGCGCCTGCCACCATGCCTGGCTAATTTTTGTATTTTTAGTAGAGATGGGGTTTCACCATGTTGGCCAGCCTGGTTTCGAACTCCTGACCTCAGGCAATCCGCCCACCTCAGCCTCCCAAAGTGCTAGGCTTACAGGCATGAGCCACCGCGCCCGGCTTATATATCGTTACTTTCTTGGCTGCGAGCTGTAGTCTGTGGTAGTTGTTTTGTTTTGTTTTGTTTTGTTTTGTAGTTTTCTTGATCGTGATCAATTAAGCAGAAAGTAGAATTTCAGTCAAGTAACCTGTCTATATTAGCTAAATTATTTTTTGCTTATTACATAGAATGCTAGAAGTATGCTGTCATGGCATATGTCCTAGTTTCTCATCAAATGGACCAAAGTCAGTGATTTTATTTGAAGAGGAAAAATTGAACGTCATTGTAAATTAAGTTGCAAGTTTAGTAACCATATTGTACCACTGTTTGATAAATTTGAACGCTTTATGGTATTTCATATTTAGAATGTTCAAAATAGTACTGAAGTATTCAAATACATACAACCCTGAGCGATACTGAAGTAAAATAAACATGTATTTAAGGAAATGTCAACCTTCAATTATATACCTTTTTGTCACTGAATTAACACTTATTTCTCACGACGTGGAAGCAGTTTCAGTATGGTTTCTACTAAGCTAAGTGATAGTTGTCATCTGTATGACAATTTAGAATGTTTTCTGTGTCCATTTGTGACCAAAATTATATGTTGCTTTGTGTGATAAAACCTGGTGGTGGTAGTAACTTTGAACACACTTTTTGAACTTAATTTTGTAGTTAATCTTATCCTGATGAGTAATTCTAAAACTATTATGACCACTACTAGAAATGAAGCAGTTTTTTTTGTGTGTGTGCCGTCACAGTATATACTGACCTTGGAGCTTTTCTAGTGCTCTCAGAGCCATGAAAATATCCTTTCACACAAATTTTCTCAACTTACCCTTAACATCACTTTGAGTTTCAGTCATACCTAGAGTTGGAAAGTTGTCAAATTAGTCCTCTGTCCTCAAGTATCTGTAAGTCTGAAGAATTTAGGTAAGTTACTTACCTTAAAATCATTGCCAATCCTTTAAACTCTATTTGGATGGCTGTGAAATATTTTAACATTAGGGTGAATGTCATAAATCCCATTCTTTTTTTTTTTTTTTTTGAGACCGAGTTTTGCTCTGTCATCCAGGCTGGAGTGCAGTGGTGTGATTTTGGCTCACTGCAACCTCCGCCTCCTGGGTTCAAGGGATTCTGCCTCAGCCTCCCAAGTAGCTGGAATTACAGGCGCCCACCATCACACCTGGTTAATTTTTATATTTTTAGTAGAGACAGGGTTTTGTCATGTTGGCCAGGCTGGTCTCTAACTCCTGACCTCAGGCGATCCACCTGCCTCGGCCTCCCAAAGTGCTGGGATTACAGTCGTGAGCCACGGTGCCCAACCTCATAAATCCCATTCTTAATTTCACTCTAGGACAGAATTATTGTAGCACCTGTGTTCTGTTATTTTAGATTCATTTTAACTTACCTAGACACGGGTACTGTGGTAGTTGTACAGATGTTGAGTTCCCATCCTCCTGGCCTAATGTCACTGGGGTTATTAATACACTTCATAAGCATTTTAGGGACACCTGCTGTCTGCTCAACCCCCAGCAAACCTGATTATTTCTTGAAGACATTCCCTTCTATGCTTGTGCATTGGTAAGGAGGATTAGGGATGATGCATTTAAAGACAAGAGTTTTAGGCTGGGCCTGGTGGCTCATATCTGTAATCCCAGCACTTTGGGCAGCTGAGGTGGGAGGATCATTTGAGGCCAAGAGTTCGAGACCAGCCTGGGCAACGAAGGGAGAATCCCATCTCCACACACAAAAAAATAAAAATTAGCCAGGTGTGGTGGTGTGTGCCCATAGTTCCAACTACTTGGGAGGCTGAGGTGCAAGGATCGCTTTAGCCCCGGAGTTTAAGGTTACAAGGACCTATGATCACACTTCTGCACTCCAGCCTGGGTGACAGCAAGACTCTCAAAACCAAACAACAACAACAAAATATATATATAGCTCTCTAGGTTTTTATGTTAAATATTAGAGTGCCTAAGAATGTACATGGTTGGCAGAGGATCTTGCAGCTCGTAGTGATAAACTTTAATATTTACATAAAAATACTAGATAGCTAGTAGATTCAATGTTCTGCTTCTGATAAAGATATATTTTTGGTTTTGCCTTTTAGTGAATTTCTTTTGGATGCTTAACACAATGTTAATATAGTTACAAACCAACTTGCTAATATTTGGAAACCCACTTAAAAGCTATCTTCATTTCATATGATGTGATTTTTAAGATTTTAAATTTGGGGCTGAGTTTGTATCTTAATAATTAAGGCTGCACATATTGACAACTACAAAATAATGCCTGGGAAGATGAGTCCTGAGGCTAATTTTATATTTATGTGGATGAGTGTAGAGGGGGAGAATAATTCTGAAATACTTAATCACAGACCTAAAATGTAGATCTATGGGTAATTTTAAATGTTGCCTGTCAAGGCTTAATAGGGACTTGACAGCAGCTAGGATGGAAATTATTTCAACACTTAAATATGCTTACTTTGTGCCGGACGCTGTTCTAAGTCTTTTACAAATATTTACTTGATATTTGTATTTTGTGTACTATTTTGATTTCTGCAACATTATTAGACTTCATACTCTTCTGTGGGAACTGGGTTCAAATGGTTCCAGATGAAAATACAAATAGTCCTGTGATTAATTTTGTTCTACATCTTATAACAGATACTTCATGAAAGGAAATATGAAAAGGCCACATCTTGCTTGGAAATAAGTGAGATGGAGCCTCTCCCTCTTTTTACTGTTAATGTTCATAGTTTTAAAAATCCTAGAATTTTGCTGCTTTTTAAAATGTTAAGTTGGAAAGCAAGAATAAAATAAGACCCTTTTTTCAAATGTTTTCTGTACCATTTATTGCATTGTTTACATTTTATGCATCTCATTTCTAAATGAACTCATGGTAACAGAGACTGTAACATTTTTGCATCACCGGAATCTTCTAGGTGTGTAAAATGATGGACGAGTGAATGAATAAATGGGGGAGTGGTTCAGAGCTTGGAATGGCGCTATGAAGGTGGTGAAGTGACGTCCCTACCCCCTCAACACACATATAAAAATTATGAATTTATAAACATTTTCCTCTTGATGTAATTTTTCAATGGAGGGAAGAGGATAAATTCATAGTTCTGGCACTTACATCTGGAACTAGGCTACACAGTCTACGGGAAGCAAGTTAACACAGTCTAACAGATGCACGTGAATTTCATGCTGGGCAAAGATGGACTATGTGGAAGATGACTTATAAGGATCTTTTATGTTACATCTTGGCCTGAGGTTAGGAAACTAAAGATGACAAAGGCACTGTTTTAGTATGGGTTTTCTAGTTTCGTTTTTGTCGTGGGGGCGGGGTGGGATAGTGGACTCGTACCCTAACAAAGACCCACCCGAGGCTGCGTGTCGGCCCGGGGGCAGCAGGGGGCAGGAGAAGCTTGGCTCTAGACCACGCGTTCCTTTTCACGTGACCAGTCGCTCTCTTTCCCGTGGCGGCCCTGCTTCCGGCAGGGGCATCACCCGGAAGTGGGGGTAGTCGAGGGAGGGGTAAAGGCGGCTGGCCGCCGCGGCGGGGGGTGGGAAAAGAGAAGCAGAGGGAGGAGTTGTTGCTGCCGCCGCCGCAGCCGCAGCTACTGTGACTTCTCCGATTGTGTGAGCTTTGTTGGAGCCTGCGTACGTGGATTTATCGCTGCCACGGTCTGCGTAGCTCCAGAGGTTTAACCATAGGATAGAGAAACCAGGTAAGTCCTACATTGGCTTCCCGTCGTCCTTTCTCCTGGAGGGGGTCTTCTGTGCTGTCAGTTTGTACTACGAGTGTGGTGAGAAGGTCATGTTAGTCTGGGGCAGTCTCGAAAGTCTCACTTATTCACAATTCAGGTATTAACTACATTTATGTTTTACCTCCCCTAACGGGATAGAGGAGGGGAAATTAAATCCTGACCTGTGTCACTTTCTTGTACCCTCTTGGAGAGAGTGTCCTGATCATCCATGGCCTACGTTACCCAATTAATTGAGGGTACAAGAAAGTTTGTGTTTGGCATTGAAAGTCACATGGACTGGGGTCTTTGCTTAGTGACACCTCTTTATACTTTGGAAGCTAAGGTTACTAAAATGACCATAATTGATGAAATAATAATTGAAAAATAGATATTTGGCTTCTTGTCTTGCTCTGGGAGCGTAAGGTAAACTGAGAGAACACTCTTGTTTCCACTTAGTTTTGTTCATTGTGCCCCCTTTCCAGTAAAGTTACTGTCCATTGTCCAACCCTGTGGCATCTTATCTTTGACACTTTTCTTCGTTGTAGACGTTGAGATTATCTTAAGCACAAACACTTATCGTTTCACAATTCAGCGTTTGTCCGGGATCTGATCTTTATTTTAATCACAGACTCTTTATCTACAATAGTATGGCTTTGTATTGAGAATATGTGCAGAACATTGAATTAGATGATACTGAGGTTATTAATTTTTTTTTTTTTTGCCGGGTGCGGGGGGGCGGGGAGGGGGTGATGCACAAGAAATAAGACAGAGTTCCTGGCCTCAAAAGAGTTTACTTACAGTAGGCTGGGCGCGGTGTCTCACACGCCTGTAATACCAACACTTTGGGAGGCCGAGGAGGGTGGATCACCTGAGGTCAGGAGATCGAGACCAGCCTGGCTATCATGGCGAAACCCTGTCTTTACTAAAAATACAAAAATTAGCTGGGCGTGGTGGCGGGCGCCTGTAATCCCAGCTACTCGGGAGACTGAGGCAGGAGGATCGCTTGAACCTGGGAGGCGGACGTTGCAGTGAGCCGAGATCGTGCCACTGCACTCCAGCCTGGGCTACAAGAGCGAAACTGTCTCCAAAAAAGAAGAAAAAAAATAAACAGTTTACATACAATTGAGTCCGAATTGAGTCAGTTGAATTCAGCTATGAAGACAATGGTTTCTAGCAGCCCCACTGACTGAATTACTAGGTTGCTTATCACATCCTTTTCAATGGTTATTTTTGAACTGGCATTTTATTATATTTAACATTTTCTGGTGTCTAAGGTCATGACATGAGAGAGTTTTTTTTGTACTTGAGGGTCTCAATGTAGTAGGAAAGAAAGATACACGATTACCTAAACATTTAAAAAATCTCACTAACGTTATATATTAGAAACAGGAAGTGTTATGAGAGTGCAGGGAAGGGAGCATGTGAACTGGGCTTTGAAAAATAGATAGGATTTAGCTTTGCAGGAATGGAGGAAGAGGAAGACATCTATCTGGACTGATAGATAGAAGAAATAATGTGAGCAAAGCCGTGGGGGTCTGGAAAGTTGCCCGACATCCAGTAACACACTATAAGTCAATATTCCTATTTCTAACAGCCACATCTTCCAAGATGTCACTGATTAAAATTAGAAAAAATATAGAATACAAAACTAGTCAGCTCACAAACATATCCAACTGCCCTCCAGCCAATAAGAAAGCTTATATAGAGAAAAAAAATACATGGAAATGACAAAAGCAATGTTAATGTATGAGGCTTAATTCTGATGTAAACTCAAATCTAAAAGAGAAAAAATGTAAAACTCGCTATACTTTAATTCTGATTGAGTGTTGTGCCTTAAATATAATTTGGAATCATTTTTAAAATTGTTGGGAATGAATAACATGTTCTGAAGTGAGCAACTGTTTCAGGTTTTCCCCAAGGAATCTCTGCTTTTCCTTTTTTCCTCTAAATTGATTTCTCTCTATTGATCTTCTTAACTTGATAGGAACTATTCTATTCCGATCACAGCCTTAGAAAGATCTTGATTCCTGCCCTCAAGATAAGGTTAAACACTAATCCCTCCAAAGGATAGGTTAACATCTCTGTTCTCTAAAGCAGGTTGATTTTCTTTGAAAAATGCTTGCAGAAGCAGTAAAATTTGCTTACAAAACAAGAGAGAGAGAGAAAAGAGTGCAAAAATAACCCCAGCTAACACACTACAACCTTCACTTCTGTGAGGGCGCTAAAGGAAATACATTTAAAAAAAAATAAATTCCTTGTTATAACTCCTTTTATCTATATATTTAAAAGCTCTTGGCAAACTGTATTAATCAAGACTTTGGACATCCTGATGAGTGAAAATAATCTTCATTTGCCAGTTGGGAAAGTAAATTGCAAGGAGAGATTTTTGTCTGAACTCATAGAAGCACTAGCATAGATGAGAATAGTATTTGGGAGTTTTGTCTCAAAATTCCTTCTATTCATCTTTGTTAAAGGGTAGTTCAGGTTTTAGCGTTTTGTTTTTAGACAACGATATTTCTTAGGATATAGCTCAACATGGGGCCGGGGCAAGAGTGTTGGGAGGCTGGGGGACAGATGAGTGACAGGCAATGGTTAGGCAGAGTATTTTAGTTCACTCTACCATCCCAGCAATCATGTTTTTCCCTCTTAAATCACAGTCTTCAGGTTGATTTAATGTGATATTACTTGCTTACTTAACTTACTGAGATAGTTTGGCAGGAAAAATATCAAAATTCCTTTAGAATGTGTTTCATTAAAGTAAAAGGGTCCTGTGTTTCTGATTTTATAAAATGTTCTTACTTTTTCCAGCACTGTTTGCAAATTGAAGTGATTTCCTAATCTTTATGTGCCCAAATGTATGAGATATTGGTAGACTACATCAGTTTTCACAGATACCTCTTTCCTTGAAGGAAATGAGGGTAAAATACCCCATTTTGAGCCAGTTATGTGTACTTTGTACCATATTTTCTGTTCACATTTAAAATTATACAGCTATGTCTCAAGGATGAAAAAAGAGTTTTACTTATTTTTACTATTAATCTCTAGTGTAGAAGTCCAGTTTTTCAGACCTATAATCAGGAGTGCATTTTTAACAATTTACCAATTGAAATAAATGGGTTATTTCACATTGTAGGGATATTGTTTTAGACTGGCCATTAACCTTATTTTATTTTATTTTTATTTTAAAAGATGTTATTGTTATTATTTATCTATGTATTTATTTATTTTCAGAGGCAGGGCCTCGCTCTGTGGCCCAGGCTAGGGTGCCATGGCACAATCATAGCTCACTGCAGCCTTAATCTCCTGGGCTCAAATGATCCTCTGGGCTCTCAAGTAGCTGGAACCACAGGCGCATGCCACCATGCCTAGCTACTTATTTATTAATTAATTATTATTTTTTCAATAATATTATTTTTAAGAGATGGGGTCTTGCTCTGTCACCCAGGTTGGAGTGCAGTGGCGCCATCATAACTCACTGCAGTCTCGATCTCCCAGGCTCAAGCGATCCTCCTACCTCAGCCTCCTGAGTAGCTGGGACTATAGGTGTGTGCCACCACTCCCAGCTAATTTTTAAATTTTTTGTAGAGACAGCATTGTGCTGTGCAGTGGTGCGATCTCAGCTCACTGCAACCTCCGCCTCCTGGGTTCTAGTGATTCTCTTGCTTCAGTCTCCCAAGTAGCGGGGATTACAGGTGCGCGCCACCACACTTGGTTAGTTTTTGTATTTTTGGTAGAGAAGGGGTTTTGCCATGTTGGTCAGGCTGGTATCGAACTCCTGACTGACCTCAAGTGATCCACCCTCCTCAGCCTCCCAAAGTGCTGGGATTACAGGCATGAGCCACTGCGCCAGGCCTTAAAACACCTAGTGTTAAAAATGGTGTCTTAATTGTATTCTCAGATTCTCCTAGAAAGAAAAGATATACTAAATGTATATTTAGATATACTAAAACACCTAATGTTTATTTTTGTTTATTTATTTTTGAGATGGAGTCTGGCTCTATCACCTAGGCTGGAGTGAAATGGTCTATGTTTGTTTTTTCATCTTGACAGTAATATCTTTGAACATTTTCTGGAGTATTAGATATTATTCTCTTGATGCTTCAAGGTATCTTAACTTCACCATTGTATTGCGATATATTGTTTTGGAGAGACAGTATAATATAGGATTAAGAGTGGAGGCTAGGTGGGGCACAGTCGCTCACGCCTGTAATCCCAGCACTTTGGGAGGCCGTGGCAGGCGGATTGCTTGAGCCCAGGCGTTCGAGACCAGCCTGGGCAACATAGGGAAACCCTGTCTCTACAAAAAATACAAAAATTAGCTGAGTGTGTTGGCACGTGCCTGTAGTCCCAGCTACTCAGGAGGCTGAGGTGGAAGGATTGCTTGAGCCTGGAAGGTTGAGGCTGCAGTGAGCTGAGATCACACCACTGCACTCCACCCTGGATGAGAGAGTGACAGAGTGAGACCCTGTCTTGTCCGGAAAAAAAAAAAGCCTGTCTTGTCTGGCTCAGTCCAGGTGCTAGACTGTCTAGGTGGTATCCCAGCCCCTCTACTTACTACTTGTATGACCCTGCGCAGATTTCATACTCCTCTGTGCCTCAGTTCCTTCAAATTTCTAAAATGGGGACAATAACAGTACCTGTCTCACAGGATTGTTAATGATCTAATACATGTACGGTGTCTGGCAGATAGTAAACATACAATAAAATGTAGTTACCTTTAATATTTTAATATATTATTTACTGTAAAAGTAATTTTAACATCCTATATAATAAAATTATAAATTAGTTGTGCTGTACTATAAATTTAGTAGACTACAGGATCAATGTACTAATCAATCAGTACTTGCAAGCAATATTTAAATTCTTTAAAAAAATTTTTTTGGAGACAGAGTCTTGCTCCGTAGCCCAGGCTGGAGTTGCAATGGCACGATCTCGGCTCACTGCAACCTCTGCCTCCAGGGTTCAAGCGATTCTCATGCCTCAGCCCCCCGAGTACCTGGGGTTACAGGCGTGTGCCACCACACCCGGCTAATTTATTTATTTTTAGTAGAGACGGGATTTCGCCATGTTGGCCAGCCTGGTCTCAAACTCCTGGCCTCAGGTGATCTGTCCACTTCGGCCTCCCAAAGTGCTGGGATTACAGGTTTGAGCTACCGCTCCCGGCCCTGCCACCGCGCCTGGCACAATACTTAATTTCTAAGTTACACCATAGAAAATTGGCCGGTGCGGTGGCTCACGCCTGTAATCTCAGCACTTTGGGAGGCTGAGGTGGGTAGATTGCTTGAACTCAGGAGTTCCAGACTAGCCTGGGCAACAAGGTGAAACCCCATCTCTATAAAAATTACAAAAAATAGCCAGGTGTGGTGGCATGCGCCTATAGTCCCAGCTACTGGGGAGGCTAAAGTGGGGGAATTGCTTGAGCCTGGGAGGTTGAGGCTGCAATGAGCTGAGATCATGCCACTGCAGTCCAGCCTGGGTGACAGAGTGAGACCCTGTCTCAAAAAAAAAAAAAAAAAAAAGAAAAAAAAAGAGAAAGAAAATGGAAAACTCAGATTGAGAGGGTCCCCCGGTAGCCTACAGTATACCTACATATGCTAACATGGCATCTTAAAGCTCATTATTACAGCTGGCAAATCAAATCACTGTGATGTGCTCATCCTATTTCCCCATCAAGAAAACTCATAACAATCTGCTTCTGTAATTAGTGAGCCACAGACTCTAGGCCATCGAGATTTTCCACATTCCCTAATTGTCAAATGCTGAACCATACTTGTACTGAATAAGTTGTGATACAGTGTAAGCAAGGGAAAAGGCCTTATGTATGTCTAACCTACTCTGCAAATAGCTGCATTCTTACAAAGTTGTGTGTAAATTGAATTTTTACAAAGCATGTCAGCACTTTGATTAGTACATTTTTATTGTGTGCTTATTGCATATTCAGTGTTTACTGTGAGCTATACAAAGAAGCATAAGGCATATGTTCCAATGTCTAGCAAGAGAAAGAAGTTTAATACCAAGCAGAGAGAAATTAGGTACTACTAAACTATGAAACTGATTCCGGGGTATTCGGAATTTAAAAAGAAAGTGGCTAGGAGTATTTGACATGATTTTTCATGAAGGAGGTGGGACTTCAGTTCATTTACTTACTCAACAGTGATTTATTGAGTAGCCACCATGTTCACTGGTGGTATGATAGTGAACAGAGCAGATATGGTCCTGTTTCTGTGGAGTTTACAGACTAGTGAAGTAATAGAACTTAAATATGTGCAAGAAAACATTCTAGGTGAGGGGACCAGTTCTAAACAAAGTCATAGAAATAAATGATAAGAGCATGGACTATATGGCAATCAGTGAAGGGACTTGCTTGATTGTAGTAGAGATTTTATGTTGGGGAGGAGCATTGCAAGTGATAGATGCAGACCATCTTTTGAATGCTTTGAAGAACTATTTAAGTCTGTCTAAAAGTCCTTTGGATACACTGTTCTGGAGAGGGTTTGGGGCTTTGGGGTCATACTGCCTTGGTTTGATCTCATCTCTACTCTAATTTGTTTAAGTTTAGAATTTTATAGTAAGTTTTCTCAGTGACACAACTCTATAGGCAACAAAATGATATTTACAGAGCGGTTGGGGTCAGTAACCCTTGTATCAGTTAAGCAATGTACACATGAAGTGACAGTAGGAAATCCAAGGAAAGGTTGGGAGAAATAAAAGGAGGTTAGTAAAGGAAAGAGAAATAAATACATTCTGTGATAGTTGGTAGAATGTCATCAGAAATGTCTTCAAGCAAAACAATACATTTGCCTGTCTTTTGTTTCTAGTTGCGTTTAATGGTAGTGTGTTTTCCTTGTCTAAATATGAGAAAGAGAAACTAAACTGCAGCTACTTGACGTGGGCATCTGAGAGCTACCAATGGTTGGCTTAGGTTATGTTCTACATTTGAAGCATCTGGTCAGTTTTAGATTGTCTTCTATATTTGAAGCATCTGGCTAGACCACTTGTGTCCCAGTTTTCTATTTTACCTAAACTCAACTTGGTCAGAAGCTTATGTAGTAAGTATTGTTTGTAACCTGTGTTAGTACTCTCTTAACATGGCTTAAAGCATGAATCGATTGCCAAATGAATACCTGTTATGACCTGTATTTTTTCTTGTTACCTTTGGATTTAATGTAAGTATAATAATGCTCTAAGAACATTTGACAGTATTGTTCAGGCACTTTTTTTTTTTTTTTTTTGAGACAGGGTCTGGCTTTATTGCCTAGGCTGGAGTGCAGTGGCAGGATCACAGCTCACTGCAGCCTCAACCTCCTGGGCTCAAGCAATCCTCCTACTTCAGCATTCCAAGTAGATAGGACCACAGGCATGTGCCACCATGCCTGGCTAATTAAAAAAAATTTTTTTTTGTAGAGACGGGATCTTACTTTGTTGCCCAGGCTGGTCTTGAACTCCAGGGTTCAAGTGATTCTCCTGCCTCAGCCTCCCCAAAGTGCTAGGAGTACACAGGCATGAGCCATCATGCATAGCTGCTTATTCAGCTGCTTTTAAGAAATTTTTTCCACCAGAAAAGTAGAAATGAACATATCAGACTACCTTTGTCTCCTCCCAATCTTTTATTATGGTGATGTCCAACCTTGTTATAAGGAGGAGCTTCTTTTAATCTCAGAGTCATGAGATCAGGGCAGATACTGACAGTGTAGTTCCTGAGAAGTAGTTGCTGGCTGTGCTGTTCTTCCTTTCACACTGGGAATCTTAGCTGAGACATGTAGCAGAGAGAAGACATTATGGGGAGCCAGTATGGAGCTTTATAGGAGGTGAGGTGTCTAGATCTACCAGTAGATCCCGATTTGCAGGTTTGAGACTCCTACCTTATTTCATCCATGGCTGTTGCATTATACAAATCTAGTGGGCAGCAGCCACAGTCTGTAAAAATTATGACATGGAATTACACAATGTGGCAGCCCTGGAAACTACCCAAACCACTTCTATTTCTAGTCCTGTATTCCCTTCAATACCTACTACATCCAGCAGCCGTGATAGTCCCAACACGTTTATCATTTGAATCTCTTTGCTTCCCACTTGAAGGCTCCCCTTTAATCCAACAGATACAATTTACATCTTTGTCTAAGGATTTCAAGGTGTTGCATAAATTTTCTTATTCTATTTAAGTATACTCATCAAGAAAATGATAATAACTGCCTCGTCTAATTCATAGGTTTTTATCAGTATCAAGTGGAATAATGTATGCAAAAACTTCATAAATTAAAGAATACTACACAAATATAATATTCTTTTCAGATATATTATGTTGTGGAAAGAATACTGAATTCCAATCAGATGTCTGGCATCTCAGTTCTTTCTGCTATTAACAAACTGTGACTTTGGACAAATTACTTTGTGCTCTGGGGACTTTGTTTCCTTACCTATAAGAGGAAACTAATAATGCCACTCCTATCTACCCGGAAACCTAAGAGCTACTTTTTCCTCACCTCCACATTCAGTCACCAAATTTGTTGTCTAGTTCTTAAAATTTCTTAAGTTGGTTCTGCCCTCTCTATCTCCATTCAGTTCCTAATCACTTCCCTTTTGGGCAGCAGCCTGTTAAAAAAAATTGTGGTAAAATATGCATAATATAATATTGACTATTTTAACCTTTTTTTTTGAGACGAAGTCTCACTCTGTCACCCAGGATGGAGTGCAATGGTGTGATCTCTGCTCACTGCAGCCTCCGCCTCCCAGGCTCAAGCAATTCTCCTGCCTCAGCCCCCTGAGTAGCTAAGATTACAGGCACACGCCACCCCTGGCTAATTTTTGTATTTTTAGTGGAGACAGGGTTTCACCATGTTGGCCAGGCTGGTGTCGAGCTCCTGACCTCAAATGATCCACCCGCCTTGGCCTCCCAAAGTGCTGGGATTACAGGCGTGAGCCGCTGTGTCCGGCCCCATTTTAACCATTTTTAAAGGTACAAGTCAGTGGCATTGAGTGCATTCTCAGTGTTGTACAATCATCACTGTTATGCATTTCCAGATTTTTTTCATCATCCCAAACTGAAACTCTGTACCCATTAAATAATAGCTTCTCATTCTGCCTTCTCTCACCCCCTGGTAACCGCATTCTACTTTCTGTCTCTATGAATTTACCTATTCTAGGTACTTTTTGAAAAATAATTTCAACATTTATTTTTGATTCAGAGGGTACATGTGCAGGTTTGTTACCTGGCTATATTGCATGATGCTGAGGTTGGGGTACAATTGATCCTGGCAATCAGGTACAGAGCAGAGTGCACAATAGTTTTTCAACCCTTGCCCCACTCCCTCCCCACCCAGTAGTCCCCAGTATCTATTGTTGCCATCTTTATGTCTATGAGTACCCATTTTTTTTTTTTTTGAGACGGAATCTCGCTCTGTCGCCCAGGCTGGAGTGCAGTGGTGTGATCTCGGCTCACTGCAAGCTCTGCCTCTCGGGTTCATGCCATTCTCCTGTCTCAGCCTCCCAAGTAGCTGGGACTACAGGTGCCCGCCACCACGCCTGGCTAATTTTTTTTGTATTTTTAGTAGAGACCGGGTTTCAACATGTTAGCCAGGATGGTCTTGATCTCCTGACCTCGTGATCCGCCCACCTCGGCCTCCCAAAGTGCTGGGATTACAGGCGTGAGCCACCGCGCCCGGCTGAGTACCCATTGTTTAGCTACCACTTATAAGTGAGAACGTGTGGTATTTGGTTTTCTGGTCTGCGTTAGTTTGCTTAGGATAATGGCCTCCAGCTGATTCCATGTTGCTGCAAAGGACATGATTTTGGTCTTTTTTTAATGGCTGCATAGTATTCCATGGTGTATATGTGCCACATTTTCTTTATCCAATCCACCATTGATGGGCACCTAGGTTGATTCTATGTCTTTATTATTGTGAATAGTGCTGCATTAAACATAGAAGTGCATGTCTCTTTTTGGTAGGAAAATTTATTTTCTTTTGGATATATACTCAGTAATGGGATTACTGGGTCGAATTGAGTTCTAAGTTCTTTGAGAAATCTCCGTACTGCTTTCCACCATGGCTGAACTAATTTACATTCCCACCAACAGTACATAAGCATTTCTAGGTACTTTTAATAAATGGAATAATACAATATTTGCCCTTTTGTGTCTGGCTTATTTTACCTAGCATAATGTCTCAAAATTTCATCCATGTTGTAGTATATGTGAGAATTTCATTCCTTTTTATGGCTGAATAATATTCCATTGTTGGGTAATAACGTTTTAACTGGTCCTCCTAACTCCAGGCTTTGCCCTATCAAATTTGTCCTTCGTGATCTGACCTTACTTACCTTTACAATCTCCTTGTTGTTACCATTCATGCCATATGCCTCAGCCATACCAGTGGTGGTCCTTAAATATGGCGTGCTGTTTGACAACTCTGTAACTTTATTCATGGCTCTTTTGTCTGAAATTTATTTCCATTCTTCTGGAGAACTCCTACTCAATCTTCAAGACCCAGTTCACCTAACAATAGTGGATGGGTGAAATTATGATACGTTCATATAGTGGACTTCTAGTCAGCCTTTTAAAATTATGGCATATATATTAGTGGCTAAAAGCACAGGCTCTGGACCAGGCTTACTGGGATCAAATTTCAAATCTGTCACTTACTAACTATGTGACCTTGGGAAAGTTCCTTACCCTCTCTGTATCTCAATGTTTTCATCTATGAAACAGGGATAGTAATTGTATCTATCCCATCAGGTTGCTGTGAACATTTAATTACTTAGAAGTATTAGCTAGGCCAGGCGCAGTGCCTCACGCCTGTAATCCCAGCACTTTGGGAGCCCCAGGCGGATGGATCACTTGAAGTCAGGAGTTTGACACCAGCCTGGCCAACATGGTGAAACCCTGTCTCTACTAAAAAATATATAAAAATTAGCCAGGCTTGGTGGTGGGCACCTGTAATCCTAGCTACTTGGGAGACTGAGGCAGGAGAATCACTTGAACCCAGGAGGCGGAGGGTGTGGTGAGCTGAGATCACGCTACTGCACTCTAGTCTGGGCAACAGAGCTAGATTCTCCCTCAAAAAAATAAAAATAAAAATAAAAATATTAGCTATTATGTTTTATTTATTTGTTAGTTTTTAAATTTTTTGTAGAGATGGGGTCTCTCTATGTTGCTCAGGCTGATCTTAAACTCCTGGCTTCAAGAAGTCCTCCTGCTTTGGCCTCTCAAAGTGCTGGGATTACAGGCGTGAGTCACTGTGCTCGGCCAAAAGTATTAGCTATTGTTATATATTAATATTTACTGTCATAGAAAAATGTTTATTATATAGTGTTAAATGAAAAGAAACATGCTGTAAAATAGAATAGTATATCATTTTTGTTAAAAATGTGTGTGTTCTTGGGTGTGGTGGCTCATGCCTGTAATCCCAACACTTTGGGAGGACCAGGCAGGAGGGTTGCTTGAGGCTGGGAGTTTGAGACCAGCCTGGGCAATATAGGGAGACCTCATCTCTACAAAAAATAAAAAATTAGCTGGGCATGTGGTGCACGCCTTGAGTCCCAGCTACTCAGGAGGCTGAGGTGAGAGGATTGCTTGAGTCTAGGAAGTCGAGGCCACAGTGAGCTATTACTGTGCCATTGCACTCCAGCCTGGGCAACAGAGTGAGATCCTGTCTCAAAAAAATGTGTGTTTATATGTATACATACATATAATACCCTCCTAGACTTACATACACACACCCCACCCCACCCCACACACACAACCCTCAACATGTTAGCCTTCATTATTTCTCAGTGATAGACCAATTGGTTGTTTATTTTTTATATTTGCTTATCTATATTTTCTGTTTTTCTCCATTTGACATTTATTTCTTACATTTGGGGAGCATGAAAAAAGACACAGTTAAAGCATCTCTTCTGTGAAGCCTTACCTGATTTCCCTTCCTTCGTCCTTTAGGGCACCAGAATACCTTACATCCCTGAACTCCTTAAAGCCTGTATTATATTCATTTACATTTTAATCCCCAACTGGGACTAGTGCAGAGCCTAAAAGATACATGAACTTAGCCATATTAGTAAGGTGAAAATGGAATTATGTGCAAGCACTTTACACGTTATCTCATATACAGCACTCAGCAGTCCCATGAGTAAGAGTTATCTGTATTTTTCAGATGAGGAAACTGAGCATCAGAAGAGACCAAACAATTTGCTGAAGGTATACAACAGTAAGCAACAGAATTTGGATTCAAATCCAAGTCTGTCTGATGCCAAAGGTGGTCTTTTCAATGTATATTGAATGACTGAATGATCTAATGAATGTATCTGCTGTCTCAGATGACATAATTTATGAAAGACTTATTGGTAAACAAATATGCTATATGAATGTAAAGATATGTTGTTGTTATTTTCTGCTATATTTTCATCTGCACCCTAGATTCTGACTAGGCAAATGAGCTTTCCTTCTCCCCATGCACAATTTTTTCCCTCTATTAGTATAAATTGGCAATTTTGGCTCTCCATTTGTCTTTTTATACTGCCCATGCTCTTTCCACTCTTTAGGAACCTGACTCATAATTATGATATTAAGCTTTTCAGATTAATCTAGCCATGTCCATCAGATTTACTGTTGTGTGTACATGTTGAGAAAACTAATTAGAAAGTATCTGGCCAGATACAATTTATTTCAGTGATGCCAAAGTATGGTAATTCCTAGTTTAATGTGTTTACCTTTTTCTTTTTTTTTCTTTCTTTTTTTTTTTTGAGACAGAGTCTGTTTACCTTTTTTTGTGTGCTGATATGTCCACATTTAATTTCCTACATTCATATTCATACCGCTTTCAAAAGAAGGTGTTGTCAATGATAAAACATTAGACAGAAGTAGTTTTTAGACAGAGGATGTTAATAAGTTCAGCCTATGTCTTATTTAGGTTTATGTTTTTGTGTGTATGTGTGCACAGCCTTCATCATTTAAGTTTATGTTTTGTGTGTATGTGTATGCAGCCTTCATCAAAAGAAAAAAGGCAGATAGTCAAGAGGTGTTTTAATAATTTATATCATAGCTACAACAGAATATACTAAACCAAAATTTAGAATTTGATTATAGCTTGACTCCCTACAATTTTTTCAGAATTAAAAAGATGAATCCCCTTTAAAGCAAACTAACTGAAGGGAAGCATCTACTTTGTGAAAATTGCCTGTCTAAAATGGGGTGGGAAATAACTCCCTTTTAAGTACCGCACTTTTTTTATTCTACCAGAACCTGGTTTCTAAAGATTTCAACCTATTTTTATAGTCTCAGTTTTGTGAGATGACAAAGTTCATCTTAGTGATTTCTAACTAAGAAAGCACAACCACAGAACCGAGGAATGGATTCTGGAAAGGGAAACTTCCTGCAAATTATGATGAATTTACAGAAATAGTAAATATTTAAATTCCATAAATAGTTAATATTGTTGTTGATAGTTATTTGTCTTGATTTCTGTTCAAGAAGTATACATTTGAATTAGCACACAGTTTATTTTATTCCTAGCAATTTAGTATATTTTTCATAGCCATCAATATTTTGGATTCTGCTTGCTTATGATTACAAATCACTTGAAACCTGCCAGTTGAAAATTCTCAAGGGTGTGAAATGATATGGGCCTTCAGTGAATTCATTCCCCTTTATCTGTACAAAATACCTGGCTAAACAGTTGTCTTTGACAATTTTAAATTACTGTTTCCTTTCTTAAAAACTCCTTTCCAGAAGCTGATCTCCCGTACATTTCCAGTACATAATTTTTCATCCTTATCTGTCCTGACAGTGATTCAGCTTTGAATAAGAGAGAATGTTACCAGAGTTTCACCTTTATTGGCCTAAGTCTTTGTTTATTTTTTGAGACAGAGTCTTGCTCTGTCGCCTAGGCTGGAGTGCAGTGGCATGATCTCGGCTCACTGCAACTTCTGCCTCCCGGGTTCAAGTGATTCTCCTGCCTCAGCCTCCCGAGTAGCTGGGACTGCAGGCACGCACCACCATGCCCAGCTTATTTTTGTATTTTGGGTAGAGACGGGGTTTCGCCATGTTGGCCAGGCTGGCCTCGAACTCCTGACCTCAGGTGATCCACCCACCTCGGCCTCCCAAAGTGCTGGAATTACAGGCATGAGCCACCACGCCCAGCCAGCCTGTCTTTAAAACAGGACATGAAAGGAATTGAAGGGTTGGGTATGGGTGGGGATGTAGATCTAGACTATATTTATGGAATGTTTGCTTCCTTCGTGCTGAAAATTGTTCTTTGGACCTTGGGATGAAAAGAGAAAATATATGAAAAATAAGAATGTTATGAAAAGTCTAAGCATTCTGAAAAATACATTAGTATACTACTTTATAATCATACCATATAAATATTTCAGCTATAAAAATTAATGCAAATAAATTTTCTCCCAATATGTTAACTGCTTTAAAAAAAAGTATTGGCAAGATTGATTATATTCTTTCCTAAGAGGAAAGATAACTTTGCATAATCACCAAGATGGTTTACCAACATACACCACGTATACTGAGTATTACAGTCTTCACCAACATGAGTCAAATGCTAGCGTGTATAGGGTTGGTAGTATAAACCTACCTGGTACCTTTTTGGTTTTGCTGACTAAATGGTGCTAATGAAGCCAGGGTTATAGACTTCATCTCTGTGGGAGTCACTTGTTCTTTGGAGTCATTAGGTATGCCACTAACTCTGCTCCACAGTTTTCCGAATGCAGTTTGTTCATTAAGAAAGGGAGGCTAGTACAGAGTAAAAATAGCTCAGCAAAAAGCCATCATCAGTACCCATGCCCTTAGCCTCCTGATGGGGGGAGGAGGGTCTTTAATGTCCAGGCTTTCAAACTCACATATACATTTTTATTATTAATCAGTGGAGGCTGCACTTAGAAATTTATTTCTTTGGACTTCTGCAATATTCTGCTTATAAAGTGTTTCTGTGGTTTCAACTGTAGATCCCTTTTTGCCTTTATCTCCAGACTCTTTTGTCTCAAAACTTTATGGTCTCAGAGAACTAAGGAAAGACTTGGCTCACTGTATGCATTTGCAGAAAGTAATAAGGCTTTTTTTTTTAACGCCATAAAGTGATCTCAGCAAAGTGACAAATCTACAGTTTCAGAACTGAAACTAAACAACTCTTTCGTGGTTTATTAGACTCTTCTATATTAAGTAGAGCAGTTTTAGGTGAGCCTCTGGGAATCTCATGAAACTGAGCTTCCAGTGTGGCTCATAGTCGTTTGTAATCTATACAAATCTATAGTATCTTTCATTGAGTAACATTAAAGAATGAGGTATTTTGCAGAAGTGAATTTCCAAATAACTGAAGTATACCCTTTACATTTTTGTCATTCAGGGATCTGATGCATGCATCCTACAAAGGCATCCTTGAAATACATTTACTTTTCCAAAATAAAAATACTTTTATTTCTGATTAGAACATTGATAAATGGTCAATGTAAAAACAAAATCTAGTCAATATTTATTTATTTATTTATTTGAGACAGAGTCTCATTCTGTCGCCCAGGCAGTGGGAGCAATCTCAGCCCACTGCAACCTCTGCCTCCCAGGTTCAAATGATTCTCCTGCCTCAGCCTCCTGAGTAGCTGGGGCAACAGGCGTCCACCACCACACCAGGCTAATTTTTGTATTTTTAGTAGAGACAGGGTTTTGCCACATTGGCCAGGCTGGTCTCAATCTCCTGACCTCAAGTCATCCACCCACCTTGGCCTCCCAAAGTGCTGGGATTATAGGCATGAGCCACCACGCCCAGCCCCAGTCAATATTTAGATATCTCTCCTTTCTGAGATTTATTTTTTCTTACAGCATTTATCACTACTTGACTTTTGCAATTTTTTTTTTTTTTGAGACGGAGTCTTGCTCTGTCACCCAGGCTAGAATGCAGTGGCGCAATCTCAGCTCACTGCAACCTCCACCTCCCCAGTTCAAGTGATTCTCCTGCCTCAGCCCCCCAAGTAGCTGGGATTACAGGTGCACACCACCATACCCAGCTAATTTCTGTGTTTCCAGTAGAGACGGGGTGTCACCATGTTGGCCAGGCTGATCTTGAACTCCTGACCTCAAGTGATCCTCCTGCCTCAGCCTCCCAAAGTTCCAGGATTACAGGCATGAGCCACTGCGCCTGGCTCACTACTTGATTTTATACATTCCTTTGTTTGCTTATTGTCCATCTCCCTCACGAGAATGTGAGCCCCATGAAAGAAGAGACAGTGCCCCTCTTCACTGCTGTATCACCAGCACATAGATTAGTACCGGAAACATAATGGGACTTCAATAAATATGTGCTGACTAAATGAAGAAAGTAGAAATCACTCTTAATTCCACCATCCAGGGATTAGCCACTGTTAAGATTCTGGTATCATTTCTTTCTTTTTTTTTCTTTTTTAAAGAGCAACCCTATTAACTGATCTGGTATGATTTCTAACAAAAGTTTTTTCTCTTACATACACATTCTCATGTGTGTATATAAATTTATACAACATTTTAATAGAAGTAGGACTATCGTCAATTGTTTGTAGCCTCTTTTTTCACTTAACTCATCACAGACATGATGTCATTAAGCAAACAATTATGTGTTTTTAATGGAGATATGATAATATATTTGACCAATTCTGTATTGATATTTAGGTTGGTTCCAGTTTTTCAATCACATAGACAACCTTGTGATAAGCATCCTTAGCCATACATCTTAGTACAGTTGTCTGTACCTTTCCTCCCCTTTGAATATATTCTTAGAACTGGAATTTCTGGGTTAAAAGGTATGCATCTTTTTTTATTATACTTTAAGTTCTAGGGTACATGTGCACAATGTGCAGGTTTGTTACATATGTATACATGCGCCATGTTGGTGTGCTGCACCCATTAACTCGTCATTTACATTACGTATATCTCCTAATGCTATCCCTCCCCCCACCCCACAACAGGCCCCGGTGTGTGATGTTCCCCTTCCTGGGTCCAAGTGTTCTTATTGTTCAATTCCCACCTATGAGTGAGAGCACGCGGTGTTTGGTTTTTTTGTCCTTGCGATAGTTTGCTGAGAATGATGGTTTCCAGCTTCATCCATGTCCCTACAAAGGACATGAACTCATCAAAAGGTATGTATATTTTAAGGCTTTTTTTGAGACGGGGTCTCACTCTGTCACCCAGACTGGAGTGCAGAGCTGCAATTACGGCTCACTGCAGCCTCAAGTGATCCTCCCACCTCAGCCTCATGAGTAGCTGGGACTACAAGTGTGCACCACCACACCCGGCTAATTTAAAAATTTCTTTGTAGGGACAGAGTCTTACTATATTGCCCAGGCTGCCTATTTTAAGGCTTTTGGTAAATATTGCCAACTTGTCTTTTGGAAACTCTGTAGGGATTGGTGTTAGTTTATACTACCATCAGCAGTATATCATAGTTCGTTAACTCAAAACTATTTTGATATTAATTATTTTTTAAAAAAAGACTTTCTAAGACACATTAAGTATTTTTAGTGCTTTATTGTTTTTCTAAGCAGAATACCTGTACCTGATTTAATTATAACACACATACACACACACACACACTCATATATATATATGACATGACATGTGCTCGACCTGTTATTGCTCACTGTCCTTGAGTTGAGAGTAGTGTTCTTCCTTCTACCACTGCCTCCATGGGGCAGAGAGGTCCTTTCCAGAGCTGAGAATGTCAGTAAGAGATATATGTTCCTTGGCATCTTGACTTCCTAATTGGAATTTACTATATGTTTCCCCACACGAAACAGTGTTATAGCACTATTAACTGTGCTATTGTCTAAACTCCTAAGAAATGGACCTTTGAACCTAGCCATCATTTATAAAGTTCTTCTTATGAGAAAACATGTTTCATCTTCAAAATTGAGAACTGTTCAAGAAACCCATTTTTAAATTGAAGGTACACATTCAAAAAGTATATATTGAGGGCTTATTGTATGTGTGAAGATAAATGTGCTAGGCCCTCAATGGGTAATTCTTTTCTTGATGATGCAATGTTAAGGTACCCCTGCCCCCTAGTCATCATTTTGGTCAGGTCAGGACAACCAGTTGCAATTGTAACCCAGGGAGAAAATATTACTGGAGTGTGTTTGCTAGGCAGGGGACCACGTACAAGGGTTTCTGCAGAACTTTGGAGGCCAGGATTGAAGGAATAGCTGCTTAGAAGAGGTAGAAGAGAAAAACATATAGGAAATGGTAAGGAAGTGGGAAAGTTGGAAAGCTTAATGTGTTTCTTTTAGATTAAGGGGAGAAGAGGGTACTGTTTGTCTTCTCGAGATGAGTGAGGATGGACATTCAGGCTGACATTCTGCCATCAAAATGCCTTGTGTAGGAATATTAGTCTTTGCATATAACTTAACAAAGCTGACCTGCCATTGTTGTGTTTTTGCTTGAGGACAGTGCCACACTGCTGCTGCCATGTACCCAAAGAATTGCTTGAACCCATCCCCTTCATTACTTCAACTCTAATGACTATTACTTTTCATTAATTTAGGCTGTATTCTTTTCAGACAACGTAAGGTAGGGGAAAAGAGCCTACTTTTTGGAATCTCAGAGGCCTGAGTTAGAGTCAGATTCTATCATTCATTAACTTATTTGTATTAGGCAAAGGAGCTCTCACTATGTCTTCAAACTTGAATCTTCTCTAGAAGGAGAAAAGTTTTATGTGATTATTAGGATTAAAGTGTTTAAAATGTCTGGAGTATGATAGGAACGAAATAAATTTTAATTTGTTTCTTTTCTTTTTCTTTTTTTTTTTTTTTGAGACAGGGTCTCATTATGTTGCCCAGGCTGGTCTTGAACTCCTGGGCTCAAGCAATTCTCCCGCTTTGGCCTCCCAAATTTCTGTGATTACAGGCATGAGCCACTGCGCTCAGCTAAATCTTAATTTATTTTATTCTCCTCTCCTCCACCTCATTTTCCACCCACTACCAGAATCATCTTCTATTTTAAAAATCTGCGTCTGAAAGAATAACATTATAAAAGTAGTATATTGAGGTTAAACATGGCCACCTGGCCATATGTTTGGCTCTCATCCTTCACAAAACTCCATTAATGTGACAGTGAAAAGATTTTAAAAAGGTTACACCTGCAAGGAAAAGAAAACAGGAGAGCTAAATCAGCAGAGGGATGAATTTAATATACTTTTGGAAGATAAGAAGCACATGAAGAGGGAGAACCTTCCAGCAGAGGAGGATATTAATGGGAAGTGAGCTCTTTAATCTGACATTACCCATGATAGGCTCAGAATTTGAAGGTAAGTTGTTTATCCTGAAAGGTGAAGAAGAGACCCAGGGCTGAAAATAAGGGAAATGTTTTAAAAACTGAACAGGAAGGGATTGGACCTCTTAGTTTTTCTCAGGAGACCAGGAGTATAGTCTCAGTACTAAGTGAATATGAAAGGCTCTGAGCTCCTGGACAGTGGGGTAGAGTGGAGGATACTAAAGCATTGGGTTGAGAACAGGGAAATTCAGTGGAAGTCTGCATACTGTGTGGTCAGCCCCTTCCCCACACCTTGCTCCCAAATATAGCAGCAAATATACCTTGCTTTGCAGATAGGAGTTGGAGAATTCTTTTCTTGGAAAATGAATGATCCCAGAGAAAAGAATTCCAGATGGTAACGTGATAGGGTTCCGCAATGAAAAAGATAGCTAGCTGCCATTCACTCAATACTGAAATGCATAGTGGTTAAAGGCATGGGCTCTAGAGTTAGGCTTCCTGAGTTTGAACTCAGACTTAACTACTTACCAGCTATATGACCTTGGGCAAGTTACTTAACCTATTTGTTCCTCAGTGTTCCCATCTTTAGGATGGGGAAAATTATGTTTACCTCAAGATTGTTGTAAAGGTTAAATGAGTTAACAAAGCACTGCTGATGGTAAGCTCTGGTAAATAATAGCTGAGGAAGGAGGAAGTACCCAGGGACTTCCTTAGCTGTCAAAGACAGCTCTCGACTTTAGATCATGCCCCAGTGGTGACCAGCAGCCTTTTCTACATAGGTGGTATATGGGGTCTGAACAGGGGCTTTGACCCCACAGAAGACACCTTTCCCCAGTTCCTCTCTCTCATTCTTAACTCTGTCTTTTAGGAACATTCTTAAGACTGTCTCCAACTGCAGCATTGAACTCTTACTGTTCATTTTTTCAATAAATGTTTATTAAGTGCCTACTCTGTGCAAGTACTGCTCAAGCTGCTGGAATGACAGCAGTGAACCAGGTCTGTAATAATAGCTAACATTTACTGAATGCTTACTGTGTGCTTTACATGTATTAAGTTGTTGAATTCTCAAAACAACCCTCTGAAACAGGTGATGTTATGATCTCTGTTTTACAGATAAGGAAACTGAGGCACAGAGATTAAATAACTTGCCAAGGTCACACAGCTAGCAAGCAGCAGAGATAGGAATCAAATCCAGACAGTCTTGCTCAGAGTCTGTTTAAAAAAAAACTGTAGAGACAGGGGTCTTGCTGTGTTACCCAGGCTGGACTGGAACTTGAGTCTATGTTTTTAACCATTATGCCTCCCTGTTCTCATGGAGCTTATGTTCTGGAAGTGGGAGACTGACAGTAAATAAGTAAACAAAGAAAATAGAGACCAAGTAGCAATAGGCGGTACCAATTGAGTATCCCTTATCAGAAATGCTTAGGACCGGAAGTGTTTCGGATTTCAGAATTTTTGGATTTTGGAATATTAGCATATATGTAATGAGATATCTTGGGGATGGGACTCAGGTTTAAACATGAAATTCATTTATGTTTCATCTATAACTTGTACACATAGCCTGAAGTTAATTTTATTAATATTTTAAATAATTTTGTGCATGAAACAAAGTTTGTGTACAATATACCATTAGAAAGCAAAGGTGTCACTATCTCAGCCACCCATGTGGACAATCTGTGATCGACCTAACCATTGTTCCTGACTCTGAATTTATATGCTACTGGTAAGCAATCATTTTCTTGCACTTATTCACATAACTGTAAATTTTAATCAATTAAAAAACATGACATACCATTAATACAGTGAAAAAACAAGGTGTTCAGGGTAGCAAGCAGTACAGTAGCATCACCAGAGTTCCTTTTTTAGCTGTTAAACCACAGCAACAAACAACAGCAAGTTTTCAGTCTCTACTTATGATACTGTGTTTTGATTAAAAGATATACTATATTTTATGTTTTTAGGTGAAAAGAAACATTAGAAGTAGGTCCTGTAGGGATGAGGAGGCATTCTGCTGTATGGCTTTTTAAAATGTCTTTTCTAGGCCAGGCGTGATGGCTCATGTCTGTAGTCCCAGCACTTTGGGAGGCCGAGGCAGGAGGATTGCTTGAGCTCACGAGGTTGAGACCAGCCTGGGCAACATAGCAAGACCTCGTCTCTCCTAAACATTTAAAAAAAATTAGCTGGGCGTGGTGGCACACACCTGTAGTCCCAGCTACTTGGGATGCTGAGGTGGGAGGATTGATTGAGCCCAGAAATTTGAGGCTGCAGTGAGCTATGTTAACACCACTGTACTCTAGCCTGGGTGATAGAGCAAGACCCTGTATCCAAAAAAAACCCTGAAGTTTCCTCTACAGTCTTCTGCCTCATTAACAATGGTTTTTTCTTAGAAGTCTCTCTTTGATATTTTGGACAGATATGATGTCTTGTTCTGTTATGAATGCACGCAGGTACATTGCAGCTGAAGGGAGCTGGGAGGGCCTTTTTTTCCCCCTTAGGGATGCTGAATAAACTGTTGTGTGCCTGCATTTTGATTGCAACCCATCACATGAGGTCGGGGTGGAATTTCTCAACTTGTGGCATCATGTTGGCACTCTAAAAGTTTCAGATTTTGGAGCATTTGAGGTTTTGGATTTTCAGATTAGGAATGCTCAACCTGTCTGATAACATATAAAACATGAGAGTGTGATACAGAGGTACTGGCAGAGGGTAGCATTAGTTGGGGTGGTCAATGTTTATGAGCACCAAGTGAGATAAGTTATAGTTATTATTTTTTTTTAAACAGCCTTACTCTGTTGCACAGGCTGGAGTGTAGTGGTGTGATCTAGCGTCAGCCCCCAGAGTAGCTGGGACTGCAGATGTGCACCACCACACCTGGCTTTTTTGTGTGTGTGTGTCTTTTGTAAAGATGGCATTTTACCATGTTGCCCAGGCTGGTCTTGAACTACTGGGCTTGAGCAATCCCCCTGCGTTGGCCTCCCAAATGTGGGATTACAGGCGTGAGCCACCACGCTTGGCTGAGTTCTTTAAGAATTAATTACTTAGAGTATTGCTGTCTCTGCAGATTTGCAAAATGCCCTTTCTATGATTTGATTTATAATGCTACTCCCACATGTTTTAATGTTACTAATAAAAAGCAGGAATAGTTCATGTGCACTGGTGTCTTACTGTGTATGAGGGACTATACTAAGCAATTTATATAGATTGTTTCATTTTTTGCTCATAGCAATGCTATAACAATTCTTTTCTTTTTCAGTCATGGAAAACTAAAGCTTAAGGAGACAAGTGACACGCCCAGGGCTTTAAATTTAGCAAGTGGCAGAGCCAGGATTTGAACAGAGGTAGCCTGATTCCAGAACCACTGCTGTTAAATACTTAACCATTTTATTGATGAAGTGATATGTGCAAGGTAATTCTTTTTATAAAAAATAGCTGACTTTTATAGAGATTTAAAATATTGTAAGCATTACTGGGTCTTCACAGTAACAGTGAAGCTTACCTATATTTTGGAGGCTTCAAGATAGGACATAAACAATACATTTTGAGTAAAGAAGCTTCTAGGGTTGTATGATTTTATCACCCCAAATTAGCAATTTTGTTCATATGAACTAAGATGCGTAAGATTCTTTAGCACAAAGCCAGAGCCAGGATTTGACACCAGGCCAGTTGACTTAAGATGTAGAGCTGTTACCCACTCCACTGCAGAGTAAATGATAACATGTAGCTTATCTTTGTTCAAGGTACTGTGGGAAGCCAATCTAGTGAAATTACATTTTAACAGTCCCCAAGGAATGTTTGTTAAATAACTTTTAGTTTTTTAAAACTTCTAAATTTCTCAAAACAAAAGCTGAGTGAAGACAGTTTTATTTTACAGACTTGGAGACAGTATAGAGCAGTGGCCCAGAGTGAGAGTTCTTGGGTCAGATTGTCTGGTGGCTTACGCTAATTTTCACTTCTTGATTTAACTGATTCAAGTATTAATATAATTTTGAACAGGCAACCTTGCCCTCCAAGTCTTAGTTCCCTTAATTGTGAAAGAAGCTAATATAGTATCTTCCTCATAGGATAAGTATGAGGACTAAATGAGACAACCTCTCTACAAAGTGCAAGGCATGGTGCCTTTTGGCCAGCCATCTCTTCTCTTGGAAATGGACCCCTCATTCATCATTCATGAATCCAAAGTGAAGTTTTGGCTCCATTGCCTTGGTTTTATCAGTGCCTGAAGTATTCTTCTGACAAATAGTGTGCATGAACTTGGAGTATAGACTTCCCTGACATATTTTTGTTGCTCACTTTCAAGTTTTAAAAACTTACGGTAAAATACACATACCATAAAATTTACCATTTAAACCATGTTTCACTATACCAGTTCTATGGCATTAAGTATAGCCATATTGTCGTGCAACCATCACTACCATCCACCTCCAGAACTTTCTTCATCTTCCCAAACTGAAACTCTATACCCATTAAACAACACTAGTGGCAGTTTTTGCTTATTATTCTTAGCTTTGTGACCAAGGCTGCTAGTTAGGAGAAATGTTACTGTGTTTGTACAAAGAAAGACTTTAAAAGAAATGTGATTAGAAATCTATATTATCCCAAAAGCATAATCCATAAATGAAAAAATGGATATACTGGACTTAATTAAAATGAAAGCTTTTGCTCTGTGAAAGAAAGTGAAAAGACAAGCCATAAACTAGGAGAAGATATTTTAAATCAAATTTTTGTTTAAGAGATGCAGTCTGTGTTCTCCAGGCTGGACTTGAACTCCTGGCCTCAAGCCATCCTCTTACCACAGCCTCCTGAATAGCTGGGACTACAAGTATGTGCCACTGTGCCCAGCTGCAAATCACATTTTTGACAAAGACTTGTATCCATAATAAATTTTTAAAAGCCTCCAAATTTAACAATGAGGAAACAACCAAATAACAAAATGGGTAAAAGATGTGAATAGGCACTTCACCTAGAAGATATGAAAATAGCAAATAAAGGAAATGCAGATTAGGCAGATGAAAATTAAAACCAAAATAACAATTATAACAAATGTACCACTCTGGTACGTGATGTTGCTAACGAGGGAGGTTGTATGTATATGGTGGTAGGAGGTATTTGTGAAATCTCTGTACTTTCTGCCCAATTTTGTTGTGATCCTAAACATCATCTATAAATAAAATTAAAGTGAGATACCACTGTACACTTAAAGCGGAAATACCAATTGTTGGCAAGTGTGCAGAGCAACTGGAACTTTTATACGTTTCTGATGGGAATACAAAATGATACTGCCACTTTGGAAAACAGTTTGCCAGCAGTTTCTTATGAAATTAAACCTGTATCTCCAATATGACTCAGCAATCCTACTTCTAGATATCTCTCCAAGAGAAATGAAAACGTGTGTTTACACAAAAACCTGTATATCAATGTTTATAGTAGCATTGTTCAGCATTAGTCACCAAAAATTGGAAACAACCCAGTTCTTTCAACTGGTGAAAAAGATGAATAGATTGTTGTATTTTCATACCATGGAATATACTCCTGGATTCGTGCAATAACAGATTAATCTTAAAATGCATTTTGCTAGGTGAAAGACACCAGATGCAAAAGGCTATGTATCATTTCATTTATCCACTTATATTAATAATCATTCCATTTATATAAAAATCTGAAAAAGCAAAACTATAGGGAGGAAAACAGTGGATGCCAGGGTTTGGGGGTATAGGGAAGTATTGGTTATAAAGTAAAGGCATGGCATGAGGGATTTTGGAGGTGATGGGATGGTTCTCTCTCTCTCTCTCTCTCTCTCTCTCTCTCTCTCTCTCTCTCTCTCTCACACACACACACCACTACCCCTCTCTCTCTCGCCAATTGTCACCAAATTGATGGGCATGTTGTCAGTGTTAATATTTGGTCTGGTGTACTAATTACCACCCCTCCCAAAATCTATATTATCAGCTTGGTAGCATATATAGTACAATTTCATTAAAGAAAATAAATGATGATTTATTAACTAATATGTCATATGAAAAGTCATAGAATGTGTATTTTAGTTTAAAAATATGGGTATGGATATACACACACACATTTATTTATCATAAGCGTCTTACTTTACTGGAATTTGCTGGTTATACCAGATAAACTTTTTCCACTGCTTGAGCTTTCAGTAGACCATTGTGCAAGTTAATGATAAATTTCGTGAGCATAACACCTACTTAAGTTTCTCAGAATCTGTTACAGAAAAGCATTTATCTTGTGGTTCAGGCAGCCTGGGATGGAAGGTAAATGCTTTCTTTTTATAAGTATCCTGAAATTTCAAGTGTAATAGGGAACAAGATATTAACATAAATTTTCAAAAGGCCTCATTCAGTTCTAGTTCCTTTTTTTTCTTTACAAACTTAAATCTCTTCATAACCATCAGATGCCATACCACCCTTGTGAAACAGCCTGCTAGAACTAGACATGTCTCAGGATTCTTAGAGGACTGGGCTAACCAAAGTGGGATTTGAACTTGTTTGAGGAATATACATGGGTAGTGAGCTGAACCTTTTAATTCCTAGAATTTATGGGTTTAACACTACAAGGGTTGTCATTCTGTTTATTTCTGTAAATAATTAAGGCATGTTTATTGTAGAAAACTTCACAATGCACAGCACAGATTATAAGAGTACTACCAGGATTATTACTCCTAAGATAACTGTTTATTTAGTTTTCCGAACTTTGCTACGTAGGTATATACATGTGTGTCTGTCCATGTCTCCTTTTAAAAACAACAAAAAACCCTCATTTTAATATTCAATATATTATTGACTGTCTTTGTATGTGAGAAAATTTAAATATAATAGTTGTGTATTCTACTGAATATATGGAATATTATTTATTTTACCAATTCCCATTTTATTAGTCTTTTAACTTATATCCACTTATTTTGGCTGGGCGTGGTGGCTCACACCTGTAATCCTAGCACTTTGGGAGGCCGAGGCAAGTGGACAACTTCAGTCCAGAAGTTCGAGATCAGCCTGGCCAACATGGCAAAACCCCGTCTCTACTAAAAATACAAAGAATTAGCTGGGTGTGGTGGTGTGTGCTTGTAATCCCAGCTACTCAGGAGGCTGAGGCACGAGAATTACTTGAACTTGGGAGGTGGAAGTTGCAGTGAACTGAGATTGCACCACTGCACTCCAGCCTGGGTGACAGAGCAAGACACTGTCTCAGAAAAAAAAAAAGTACATATATCCACTTATTTTTGCTCTGATGAATATTCCTATATTAGTGTCTTTGAGTATCTTTCCATTATCCCTCCATTTATTTCCTTAGGATATATTCCTGAAAGCAGTATGGCCGGGTCAGAGAGTGGCACTTTTTAAAAACTTATTTTTTATTATCAAAGTAGTATATATGCTCATAGTAATGAGAAGACACAAGGTGCAAAAAGGTACAAGGTAAACAGAAAATGCTCTGACTTAACAGTTCCCCTCTCAGAGGAACTGTAAAATAAACAGATATACATTTACATTAATTTATACATTCTATAGAAAATTGATGTGTGTTAGATGATATATTTGTTTTCTTGAAACATCCACTCTAATTACAGAGTTTACTAAGGTTACAGAGTTAATATAGAGAGGTATTAGAGAGTTTAATAAGGTTGGCAGTTAAATATATCAAAATTATGCAGTTATACAATTATATCACATACACACCAACAATAATCATCTAGACAATATAATGAAAAAAGCTCTTATTCATATATATCTTCTTATTAAGTTTATTCCTTAGTATTTTTTTTTGTTTTTTAGGGGGGACCCCCCCAAAAACAAAAAAAATACTAAGGAATAAACTTAAGAAATGTGCAGTAAGATTCAATATTGTAAAAAGAGGTTAACTCTATTTAAGTTAGTCTATAAATTTAAGAGATTTTGATGGAGGGAGGATCTGACACAATGATGTTAAGGTTCATATGAAAGAGTAAATATTTGAAAACACACAGACAAATTCTGAAAAAGAAGGATGACAAGGGGGATGTGCCTTATTAGACAAAAAATGCATTAAAATGTACAACAATTTTAAAAAGTAACATTGTACCTAATATATTGTACACTTAAATATGTGTTAAGAGGGTAACTCTCATGGTAAGTGTTTTTACTCCAATAAATAAAATTTTAAAGAATTTCTTCATCCCCCCTCCAAAAGTACTGGCACCAAAATAGAATAACAGATCAATGCAAGAAAACATCCAGAAAGAGACCCCCAAATAAAAATTTAGTATACTGTATATTTAATAGTGGTAGCTTTTCAGGTAGATGAGGAAAGAGTGGCTTACTTAACAAATGGCATTGGGACAATCAGTTAATGATTTTGAAGAAAAAAGTTAGTTTCTTATGTTTTATACTTAAACTAAAATAAATTCTAGATGAGTTAAGGATGTAAATGTAAAGTACAAAAGGTACTAGAAGAGAGTGTAAGTTGAGGTAAGGAAGGCCTTCCAAAGCCTGACACCAAAGGCATGGTACTTAAAAATTAAAAAACCCCACAAACAGATAAAAGATAAACAAGAAACTTAAAAAAGACTAACAATAAATGACAGGTAAATGATGAATATCTTTAATATGCAAAGATCTCTTACCTATCTGTAACAAAAAAGGTAAACACCCAAAATAAAAATGCACAATGGAAGTAAACAGGCAGTTCACAAATGAAGAATACAAATGGTCAAAAAATCTCTCAAAGTTATTGGAGATAAAAAACAGATGATCATTTTTCACATAACAGATTGACAAAGCTTAAAAAGAATTTTCATAGTACCTGATAAAAGTGTGGCTAGACACTCTCCTATACTGCTAGTGTAAGTGTGAAATGATATCTTTCCAGAGGGTAATTTACAGTATGTATCACAAGCCTTAAGAAGTACTATTTATATTTAGAACATGTGGAAAAATAAAAAATAAATAAGTACTATTTATATATGTTGTTAGTGGGTATATACATTGATACAGTTTTTCTGAAGGGCAGTTTGGAACTATTTATCAAAGTTTAGAATGTACATGCCCTTTGTCCTAGCAATAACACTTCCAGGAATTTTATCTAAAAGATATGCTCATGAAGATGTATATACAAGGATATTCATTGAAGCAGGGTTTATAATAGCACAGAACTGAAAACAACCTAAATGTTAATCAAAAAGGAACTAATTAAATAAAATATAGCATATCCACATAATGGAATATTACAACCATTTTATAAAATGGTAGGTTTATCTATCTTCTTTGGGGATAGTTCAGTTTTGTTTTTTATTGTGGAGGTCTATATGTCCTTAAAATTTTTTTTTCTTTTTAATAATTAGAGATGAGGTCTCACTATGTTGCCCAGGCTGGTCTTGAACTCCTGGCCTCAAGTGATCCTTGGCTTCTCAAAGCGCTGCGATTATAGGCATGAGTCACTGCACCTGGAAGGAGGTTTATATGTCTTGATACAAGGTGTAAAAGATATGTTAAATGGAAAATGCACGGTGCAAAATAGTACATATAGTATGGTCCCATGTGTGTAAAGAAGAAAAAATAGGGAAGATGGGCATTACAGAGGCTTTAAAATGCACTGGGAATAATAAAGTTTTCATTTTTATCTTTAGAGTATAATTCATGAGTGAATTCTTTTCAATTTTTTTTCCCAGTTATCTTAAAAGCTCTGTTGATTGTGGATCTGAGAACTAACATTACATGCTATAAAATCCAAACAGAAAATATATTTAAATTATTAGACAATTTAAAGCTTATGAGAACATAAGAATAAAATTACTGCATTCCTTTGCTTATTAATTAAGTATATCACACTAACAGAATTTATTTCTGTGGGAACAATGTTAACTCGTAGGCCCCAGATGGAAATGATATGCCAGGGTAGAGATTCAGATCTTTGAGCCTTTTGAGTAGATTTTTCTCAGAAAAAGAAAGATGTTCTCTCAGGTTTACTATTTTTAGGCAGATTGAGATGACCATATTGTCTTAGTTATCCAGGCAGTCTGACCTCTAACTTTATTTTGCCCAATGCAGATTGATTGGTATTTGCTGTTGTTGGATTGAGTCTAAAAAAGAATATTTTCTCAACTCCAAACCATCATATTATCTTCTAATATCAAAATCTTCATTTAACATACTAACCTCTGTAATTGCTCATCCATGGGGTTTTAATGTAACTTACCCATGTCTTGTTCCTAATTTGATAAATTTTCTATATTACTAGTTTTGGAGTAGAAGATTTAATTCAAATGTTACAAATTCCTTTGTCCCAAATCTATCCCCAAAGTCAGAACAGGACATGCTGTTTTCCTCAACCAGTTTAGGAACTCCTTTTTTTTGTGGGGGGGGGGGGGGTAGGGGAGCGGACAGCATCTAGCTCTGTTACCCAGGCTGGAGTGCAGTGGGGCGAGCATGGCTTGCTGCAGCCTTGACCTGGTCCCAAGTGATCCTCCTGTCTCAGCCTCCTGTGTAGCTGGGACCACAGTCACGTGCCACTATGACTGGCTAATTTTTTTTATTTTTTGTAGAAACGAGGGTCTCATTTTGTTGCCCAGGCTGGTCTTGAACACCTCTGCTCAAGTCACCTTGGCCTCCCAAAGTGTTGGGATTACAGGCATGAGCCACCGCATCCAGCCCTCTTTCTCTGAAAGTATTATTTTCTTTTCACAAATGGATTTTTCTAGCTTTTGTTTTTTGTTTATTTATTTATTTTTTGAGACACAGTCTTGCTCTGTCACCCAGGCTGGAGAGCAGTGGCATGATCTCGGCTGACTGCAAACACCACCTCCCAGTTTCAAGCGATTCTTGATTCTGGTGCCTCAGTCTCCTGAGTAGCTGGGATTACAGGCAAGCACCACCACACCTGGCAACTTTTTGTATTTTTTTAGTAGCAACGGGGTTTCACCATGGCCAGGCTGGTCTCGAACTCCTGACCTCAGGTGATCCACCTGCGTTGGGGCCTCCCAAAGTGCTGGGATTACAGGCATGAGTCACTGTGCCCTGCCTTTCTAAGCTTTTAAACTAATTATAGTGAGACTTGTTGGTGCTGCTTTTTAAAAATTATCCTTTTATGATTGAAGAAAACTGTCTTTTTCTTTTTGATTCTCTTATAAATTTAAGATTAAATAATCTTACAGATTTGAAAATTAAAGAATCACATTCTGCTAATTATTTTAGTGCCCAGCACTAAAAGAATTCCTTTTTTGGTATGTTTTCTGTCAGCCCTCTCTTACTGTTGTTTTCTTCACTTCCTTAATTGCAGTTTCCTCTTTGTTATCTTTAACCTTTGCTCATTTCTGCCTTTAAACAGGAACTGTATATGACCTGCTTACTCTTGGGTTTGGGAAAAAGCTATTTACAAATGTCCAAAGCTATAGAAGACAATAAATGCATCCAATTCAGACAAAGAAAATGTTTGGCTAATTTCAGCATTTTCTTAATTATTTTCCTGAATAATAAAGTAATACATGCAAAAAATAAAAATAAGAAATTAAAAAAATAAAAAATACATGCTTGTTTTAATGAAACTAAAGTAATATAGAATTACATAAAGTAAAAAGATAGTCACTCCCTCAAAGGGTAATCACTATTAATAGCTTGTATTCTTCTAGACCCTTTACTAGTCACAGATATGCTTCCATGTCAGTATATGCCGATTTAGCTTGTTGTTCTTAACTGCTGTATAGTATTCTATAGTATGGATGCACCATAATTTATTTATCTATTCCCTAATTGATAGGCATTTAGAGAGTCTCCAAATTTTAACTATTTTAGATATGCTTATACCTATAACTTTATACATCTGTGTAAGTATTTTTGTAGCTAGATTCTTTTAAGTAAAATTTCTGGGTCAAGTTATGTACACGTCATATGTTGATAAGTATTGCAAATTTGCCTTTCAAAAAAGGCCGTAGTGATTTACACTTCATTAACAGTATGATAAAATATTTTTCTATACCCTTGACCATCCTTAATAGATACATAAGTCTTTTAAATTTTTGCCAACATTATAAGAAAAAAACACGATGTCATTGTTTTAGTTTGTATTTAAATTTCTCAAATTTGTGTTTTTAACTAGTTTAGTTGAACATCTTGTAACAACTACATTATATGTCAAATAAAAAAGTTTGTAAATTAGAGCGTATGCTATAAACCTTCAGCAAGAAAAAAGTGTACACAGAAGAAAGTTTGTAATTGTTTATCCCTCTTTTTCTGCATATGTTTGGGATAAAGTAACATAATATATGAACTGATCATCTTTTCAGGTGCCTATAAAGAACTCCCAACTGGTAGACTTTAGCATCTGTTGGGATGATAGGCCAAGTGATATTTTTAATTTAAATTTTTTTTTAGAGACAGGGTCTCTGTAGCTCAGGCTGGAGTGCAGTGACATGATCATATCTCACCGTAACCTTGAATTCCTTCCTCAGCCTCTGGAGTAGTTGGGACTACAGGTGCACTACCACGCTCAGATAATTTTTTTAAAAAAGTTTATTTAAAGACGGGACCTTTCTGTGTTGCCCAGGCTGGTCTTGAACGCCAATCCTCTAGTGATCCTCCTGTGCCCGGCCCCAAGTGGCTCTTTTCTACCCTGCTCTCTCACTTGTTGTCTGGCTGAACAGGCTCAAGTCTGCCAGTGAAAGTGACTTAGCTTTGTGGACAGTTGTGTCATTCCTCAGTATGGTATGTATGTATGTATGTATGTATGTATGTATGTATGTATGTGTGTGTGTATTTATTTATTTATTTATTTATTTATTTATTTATTTATTTATTTGTGATGGAGTCTTGCTCTTGTTGCCCAGGCTGGAGTGCACTGGCACAATCTTGGCTCACTGCAACCTCTGCCCCCCAGGTTCAAGCAATTCTCTTGCCTCTGCCTCCCAAGTAGCTGGGATTACAGGCGCCTGCCACCACACCCAGCTAATTTTTGTATTTTTAATTGAAATGAAGTTTCACTATGTTGGCCAGGCTGGTCTTGAATTCCTGACCTCAGGTGATCTGCCTGCCTCAGCCTCAGCCTCCCAAAGTGCTGGGACTACAGGCATAAGCCACCACGCCTGGCCGAGGATGTTATTTAATGTTTTGTTTTGTTTTATTGAGATAAGATCTGACTCTGTCACCCAGGCTGGAGTGCAGTGGTGACATTTTGGCTCACTGCAACCACTGCCTGCCTGGCTCAGGTGATCCTCCCACCTCAGCCTCCTGAGTAGCTGGGACCACAGTCATTCACTACCACACCCAACTAACTTTTTTGTATTTTTTGTAGAGGCGGTGTTTCGCCATGTTGCCCTGGCTGGTCTCAAATTCCCAGACTCAAGCGATCCGCCCACTTTGGCCTCCCAAAGTGCTGGGTTTACAGGTGTGAGCCACCATGCCTGGTCTGGCAATTATCTTTGACTTTATAAATCTTTCTTATATTTTAGATAACTGATATAGCTCACTACTATTTAATGTTTATCTGCCTTGATAACTCTTTATGTTGTGTTTATAGGCCAGAGTCCCTGTAGACACATGTACTAATTGACCAGAATTACACAATAAAATTGCAGAGCTACATAGTAGCAGAATAGTAATTTGCCAAATTATTTTAATAGGTCAATACTGAAAGGATAATATTATTTGCTGACTTTTATTAAGACCTATATTAAGATTCTATAGTGTTATATTTCTAAGGTTGCAAGTTTTTTTCAAGAATAAAAATATATGTTTAATTATGAGTTTTACTGTTCATCCAAAGGTGTAACGTAAAATAAATTTACAGGTGGGATAAGATGGACTGAGTTACAATTTTTTAACCTCAGGATCTTTGATGGCTAGTTCCCACCCCTAAGGTCATCTTATGTGTTCATATGCGGTAATGTTTTTTTCATTAGATTTTGCATTTCAATCACAGGCATATTTGTCAAAAAAGATGAGGTAGGCTGGACACTGTGACTCACACCTGTAATCACAGCACTTCGGGAGACCTAAGTGGGAGGACTGCTTGAGTCCAGGAATTTGATGCCAGCCTGGGCAACATAGTGAGACCCCATCTCTACAAACAAATTCAAAACTTAGCAAGGTGTTGGTGGCACGTGTCTGTAATCCCAGCTACTCAGGAGGCTGAGGCAGGAGAATCACTTGAACCCGGGAGGCAGATTGCAGTGAGGCAAGATTGCGCCATTGTACTCCAGCCTGGGCGACAGGGCGAGACTCTGTCTCAAAAAAAAAAAAAAATTCTATTTCCTTTTTTATATCCACTCTAAAAATAAGCATATGATGAGCCAAGAACATCCACTAATGACCAGTTGTTACATCCTTTTATCTTGATCCCTTTGAACTCATTCCAAGTTATTGTACTAACCTATTAAGCTGATTGTTCATGAAATAGAAATCAAAGCCAATTATTTCACATTTAAAGTATATATAACAACCAGTTCTTGCCAGAAAATCAGAAGAGAGGGGAAAGTCAAGAAAAATTATAAAAATACATTACAAATGAAATAAAATAACAAGGAAATGACTGACAATGAAATGTATCTTTCCATTTATTCGTAGTTCATTTTGATTCTTCAATTCTTCATTGAAATTTCTGAAATATAAAAAATAAGTGTATTACCACTTCACATCCACTAGGATGGCTATTACTAAAAAAAAAAAAAAAAAACCTCAGAAAATATCAAGTGTTGGCGAGAAACTGGAACTCTTGTGCATTGTTGATAAAATGTAAAATGGTCCAGTCATGGTGGAAAACAGTATGGTGGTTCCTAAAAATATTAAATATAGAATTACCACATGATCTAGCAGCTCCACTTCTGGACGTATACCCAAAACAATTTGAAGTAGGGATTTCAACAGATATTTGTATACCAGTGTTCATTGCAGCATTATTCATAGTAGCCCAAAGGTGGTAGCAGCCCAAATGTCCATCAACAGATGAATGAATAAACACAATGCGGTATGAATATGTATATATGATATAATAGAACATTAGCTTTAAAAAGGAATGAAATTCTGACACATGATACTACATGGGTGAACTTTGAATGTGTTATGCTAAATGAAATGAGCCAGCCACAATAGGACAAGTATTATATGAGTTTACTTATTTGGAGTACCTAGAGTAGTTAAAATCATAGAGATATAAAGTAGTACCGTGGTTACCAGGGTCTGAAGGGGAGGGAGAATAGGGAGTTATTTTTTAATAGGTACAGAATTTGAATTTGGGAAGATGAAAAAGTTCTGAAGACAGATGGTGGCGATGGTTGCACAACAATATGCATGTACTTAATTCCACTAAATTTTACATATAAAAATGGTTAAAATGGTAAATTTTATGTTATGTGTATTTTACCACATTTTTTTTTTTTTGAGACAGAGTCTTGCTCTTGTAGCCCAGACTGGAGGGCAATGGCGCAATCTCGGCTCACTGCAACCTCCGTCTCCCGGGTTCAAGTGATTCTCCTGCCTCAGCCTCCTGAGTAGCTGGGATTACAGGCGCCCATCATCACACCTGGCTAATTTTTGTATTTTTAGTAGAGACGGGTTTCGCCATGTTGGCCAGGCTGGTCTCGAACTCCTGACCTCGTGATCTGCCCGCCTCGGCCTCCCAAAATGCTGGGATTATAGGCATGAGCCACCATGCCTGGCCAATTTTTTTTTTTTTTTTGAGACAAGAGTTTCGCTCTTGTTGCCCAAGCTGGAGTGCAATGGTGCGATCTCGGCTCACTGCAACCTCTGTCTCCTGGGTTCAAGCGATTCTCCTGCCTCAGCCTCCTGAGTAGCTGGGATTACAGGTGTGTGCCACCACACCCAGCTAATTTTTTGTATTTTTAGTAGAAACGGGGTTTTACCATGTTAGCCAGGCTGGTTTGGAACTCCTGACCTCAGGTGATCGCCCTCTTCAGCCTCCCAGAGTGCTGGGATTACAGGCATGAGCCACCATGCCCGGCCATTTTACCACAATTTTAAAATATTTATTTATTTATTTATTTATTTATTCATTCATTCATTCATTCATTCATTCATTCATTCAAGACGGAGTCTTGCTCTGTTGCCCAGGCTGGAGTGCAGTTGCACGATCTCGACTCACTGCAAGCTCCACCTCGCAGGTTCATGCCATTCTTCTGCCTCAGCCTCCTGAATAGCTGGGACTACGGGCGCCCATCACTACGCCCCGCTAATGTTTTTGTATTTTTAGTAGACGAGGTTTCACCGTGTTAGCCAGGAAGGTCTTGATCTCCTGACCTCGTGATCCGCCTGCCTTGGCCTCCCAAAGTGCTGGGATTACAGGCGTGAGCCACCGCGCCTGGCTAAAAAGTCTTTTAAAAAAGTGTCTGCCTTTCTCAGAAAATAGTCATTTTGCTATAGCCCATACATATTTTGAGAGAAAAGACAAATGTTGTATAAAACTGTGTGTGAGGAAAATCATCTCTGACTTCCACTGAGTATTCTGAATGGCAGCAACTTAAAGAATAGCAGCAAAACCTAATGGACATATCCATTTATAATAGGACATTGCAGCCATGGCTTTATAGAGCAAACCCTGGGGAAAATTCAATGATGGGAAGAACAAAGTGGACGTCGGTAGTTTTTTCTTCTTTGTTCTGTGATATGGTCCAGACTCTTTCCTCACAGACAATGGAAACATGGTAGAAACTCTCTACCATGGTCAGTCAGTTGAAGAAGGGAATCATAAAAATTATGTGAATATAGCCTAGTCATTTTTTTTAAACCTAAAACATATGTTCATTTATTCTCCAATATTTATTTGTATTTATTTTATTTTTATTTTTATTCTGGAGACAGAGTCTTGCTTTGTCGCCCAGGCTGGAGTACAGTGGCGTGATCTTGGCTCACTGCAACCTCCGCCTCCCGGGTTCAAGCAATTCTTCTGCCTCAGCCTCCCGAGTAGCTGGGACCACAGACGCACGCCGCCACACTCAGCTCATTGTTTGTATTTTAATAGAGACAGGGTTCGCCGTGTTGCCCGGACTGGTTTCGAACTCCTGAGCTCAGGCAGTCTGCCACCTTGGCCTCCCAAAATGCTAGGATTACAGGCGTGAGCCACTGCGCCCGGCCTTATTCTCCAATATTTATATGTAGGGCCACAACCTTTTCTTTGCGTGTGGGTCCTTTGGAGTTCTTCCTTTCCTTCCTTGTATAAACCACACCCATATTGCTTCATTCCAGATTTCTGTCTTCTAGTTTGGTTTTATTAAAATAGAGAACAAATTTAAGAGATGAGAGTTCTTTTAGGTTTTTATTATTACCCCCCAATCTCTTAAAGTTGCTTCATGTACAGCTATTTTAGCAGTAACTTTGCTACTCACCTTATTGAACATTCCTAATGCATTCAACTTTGTTTTCATAGAAAGAACAACTCTCCTTTTTGCTGTTATTTAATCAGTGTACATAATATTTAATTAAATCACTTGGCCATGAGAAGTTCAGTGGACATAAACAGCTTGAGGGCAAACACAGCTGAATTTCTATATGCCAACAATTCTACTGGTGGGAACAAGGAGTGTGCATCTAAGTACTAAGCATGCTATGGGCATCTGAATATTTTAGTGACAGAAAAGAGACCATCAGTTAACCCATTGGAGGTTGGTTAAGATAACTTTTTGCAGAGTAAAATTTGCTTTTTCTTAATGTATCCTAACATTTTTCTTGTATGAAAATAGAGATCTACATCATTGTTTTTAATGGCCACATGGTATTTATTATACATGCATTAGGCTGGGTTCTTACTTGAAGACAACATAAAGCAGTTCTGACTCGCTTAACCAGAAACGGAATTTATTGGTTAGGCTTTTGGATTGCTTATAGAGACAACAGAAGTCAATCAGAGTCAACCAGGCTTGGAAAATAGGTAGGAACACAATGAGACTAAAACAGGCCAAGGACATGCCCCAGGAAGTCTAGTGAGGACCTCTTCACTGGCACTGGCTTTCTCAGGACTTTTGCCAGGGCCACTTCTGGCATCTTGACTGTATTGCTGCCTGTGCTGAGAATTATCTTCATCTGTCCTTGTGTATTCACGTCACTTTCTCATGATTCAAAATCCTGGGCAGAAGTGTCTGACTAGCCAAGTCTAGAATCATTTAGAAGCATCTCAACTTCAAGGGGACAGGGAAAAGGAATATCTGTCTCCTCCCTTCTCCCTTCCTCCCACAACACACATGCTTTGGCTTTAATAATGGTAGCCAGGGTTGTACTGTTTATTTCTAAGACGCTTGCGGTGGGGGCATTTTCTTGGCATGGGATGTGTGTTTGAATGCTGGGTAGCCAAAAATATGACAAGTGTTACACTGTGATGCACTAGAGTTTATTTAATTAATATCCTATTATAAAAAATTTAGATAGTTTCCAGTTTTGTTCTGTTTTAAGCCACATAGTAATGGACACATGTGAGCAATCTACTGGGGGAATGAGGTATCTTAGCTGTTTTAATTAATTATTTTAATTTTTAATTTTAGCTGTTTTAATTTAGATTTTAAAAGTTATTAGTGAGGTGGAGTAACTTCATGTGTATTGGCATTTTGGTTTTCTTATTTTTTCAATTGTCTGGCATATATATTTTTTGAGATATAATTTAACATACCATAAATTCATTATTAAAAAAATGTCGTCCAGGCGCAGTGGCTCACGCCTGTAATCCCAGCATTTTGGGAGGCCGAGGCAGGCAGATCACAAGGTCAGGAGATCGAGACCATCCTGGCCAACATGGTGAAACCCTGTCTCTACTAAAAATACAAAAATTAGCCCGGTGTGGAGGCACATGCATATAGTCCCAGCTACTTGGGAGGCTGAGGCAGGAGAATCATTTGAACCCGAGAGGTGGAGGTTGCAGTGAGCCAAGATCACGCCACTGCACTCCAGCCTGGTAACAGAGTGAGACTCTGTCTCAAAAAAGAAAAAAATTAAAAAAAATTTAAAAAAGTCAAATTCAGCGATTTCTAGTATGTTCACAGACTTGTGCAACTATCATCACTATCTAATTACAGAATATTTTTATTAATCCAAAAAGAAACTCCATGCATATGTTTTTGCAGTTTGTTTACATGGTGGTTTTTGCCACACAAAATTTTAAAATTTCATTTAATTACATTTTAATCTCTTTTCCTTTACAGTTTCTGTTTTGGCTTATGCTTAGAAATGCTTTCCCCACCCAATGTTTTGTTGTTGTTAGGTAATGCTTATTTTTATATTTTCCTAGTATTTTTTACTTTTTATTTTTACATCTTGTTCTTTAACTTGGAATTAATTTATAGATTGTAAGATGGTTTCTAAAAATGTTCACAATTATTAAATGGTTAGCGTATTATCCCAGCACTACTTACTGATTTTCTCAGTGATTTGAATTGCTGCCCTTGTTATATACTGAATTCTTATATACACACATATGTACGTTTCTGGAACTTTCTGTTCTGTTGCAAGGATCTTTCTATTCTGACATCAGCACAAGACCTTTTTTTTTTTTTTTTGAGATGGAGTCTCGCTCTGTCACCCAGGCTGGAGTGCCATGGTGCAATCTTGGCTCACTGCACCCTCTGCCTCCCAGGTTCAAGTGATTCTCCTGCCTCAGCCTTCCAAGTAGCTTGGACTACAGGCATGCACCACCATGCCCAGCTAATTTTTGTATTTTTTTAGTAGAGACGGGTTTCGCCATGTTGGCCAGGCTGGTCTCAAACTCCTGACCTCAGGTGATCCGCCTGCCTTGGCCTCCCGAAGTGCTGGGATTATAGGCGTGAGCCACTGTGCCTGGCCAATACTTTTTTTAATAGACAATTTTTTAGAGTAATTTTAGGTCCACAGCAAAATTGAACAGAAGGTACAGTATGTAGCCTTTTCAGATTGGCTTCTTTCACTTAGTAATGCACGTATAAGTTTCCTCCAAGTTTTTTTATGAATAGCTCATCTTTAATGTGTGTGCTGAATAATATTTGATTGCCTTGCTGCACCACAGTTTATTTATCCATTCACCTACTAAGGGGTATCTTGGTTGCTTCCAAGTGTCAGCAATTATGAATGAAGTTGCTGTAAACATCTGTGTGCAGTTTTGGTGTAGACATAAGTTTTCAACTCTTTTGGGCAAATACCAAGGAGTGCAATTGCTGGATTGTATGGTAAATTATATTTAGTTTTGTAAGTAACTGCCCAACTGTCTTCCAAAGTGGCTGTACTATTTTGCATTTCCACTAGCATTAAATGAGCATTCCTATTGCTCCACATCCTCTTTAGCATTTGGTGTTGTCAGTGTTCTGGATTTTGGCCATTCTACTAATAATAGATATATAGTAGTGTCTCATCATTGTTTTAATTTGCATTTCCCTGATGACGTATGATGTGGGGCATCTTTTCATATGCTTATGTATTATCTGTATATCTTCTTTGGTGAATTGTCTTTTAAGATCCTTAGCCCATAACATCAGGTTGTTTTCTTAGCACAAGACTTTTTAATAATTAAAACTTTTAAAGACTCTTTAATGTCTGGTTGGGTAATTAGCATTTAGCATCATTATTTTTTAGTAATGACTTTTATAAAATTAATGGTATACTCGAAATGTTTGGCCAAACTGAGTTGTCCTTTTCAGCCTCACCAAACTTTTATTGTTTTCTTGTAGTTTATTCTTAACAAGTTATGATAAATATAAAATAAGTGTTTTTTCTTTTTCCTTTTTTTTTTTTTTTTGATAGTCTTGCTCTGTTGTCCAGGCTGGAGTGCAGTTGCATGATCTTGGCTCATTGCAACCTCTGCCTCCTGGGCTCAAGCCGTCCTCCCACCTAAGCCTCCTGAGTAGCTGGGACTACAGGAGTGTGCCACCGTGCTCAGCTAATTTTTGCATTTTTTGTGGAGATACGGTTTCACTATGTTTCCCAGGCTGGTCTCGAACTCCTGGGCTCAAGCAATCCACCCATCTCGACCTCCGAAAGTGCTGGGATTACAGGCGTGAGCCACCATGTCTAGCCTGTTTTTTCAACTTTTTCTACATAAGTGGTTAAACACTGGCAGTTATTTTCATTTTCATAGGCATTTAATGTTTTCGCATTTGTTGGTTTTGGCACTATTTTGTCTTAGAAGTGAATTTGTCTTAGAAAAAAGCAATAACATTACAGGCAGTTCTTGATTTAGACATAGATTGTGTCTGACAAGTTGAATCAGGTGATTTAAAAATAAATTTTCTTTTCTTAATATTTTTATATTCGGGGGTACATGTGCTTGTTTGTTACATGGGTATTACATGTGTAATCAGGTGATTGTTTTGATGAGGGAGAGGAGGCATTCCAATCACCAAATAGCCTTCATAGACTCAAAGATTCCTGCACCAAGACCATATTTAACACATAACATTGTTGAAAAGTAGCTGACTCATTTGTAATTTCAAGTAGTTGAATTCTACTTCCCCCTACCTTCCTGAGATAATGATAGCTGCCTTGCAAGAAAAGTTCCACACACACTAAAAACATGTTTCTACCTTTTGTCTATTATTGACATGGCAGCAGTTGCTTAGCCCCTGTTGGAAAGGCACATATATACTTGAGGCATATTTCTCACTTTTGGGGAACCTGTCTCTACCTGTGTTTATTGCAGGGTATTGGTATTTTTCAAGCATTCTCTCCACACCACTCTCACCTTTGGCTGGTTTTACTTTATGGCTTGCACACATTGCCCTGTTAAGTTAATCCTTTTGAGGTTATTGTTGGCTTTGGACTCCAGCCTGATTTGGCTGTATGAACGTAGACAAGTCTCAGCTTTAGCTTCCTTAATTTTAAAAGGAGGTTATGATTCTATTTACGTAGCAGGATTGGTGTGAGACGCATGCAGTGCTATAGGAATCTGAAGCGTCTGTATTGTTATCATAGGACAACTTATTTGTAGAGATGCTATGACTAGTCTAGGAGTCACAAAAATGACCAGTGAAGTACATTGCCTTTTAATTTGAATGTTCTGTTCTTTTTTGACCTTATTACTGTGTTTAAGTATTACTACCTAATCTTTTAGGAATGGTCAAATGAAAAAAACTGTTATTTATTTTATTTTTTTTCCTGAGATGGAGTCTCACTCTGTCGCCCAGGCTGGGGTGCAGTGGTGTGATTTCGGCTCACTGCAACCTCTGCCTCCCAGGTTCAAGCGATTCTTCTGCCTCTGCCTCACTCTCCGAGTAGCTGGATTGCAGGCGTGTGCCACCATACCCGGCTAATTTTTGTATTTTTAGTAGAGACGGGATTTCACCATATTGGCCAGGCTGGTCTCGAACTCCTGACCTCATGATCTGCCCACCTTGGCCTCCCAAAGTTCTAGGATTACAGGCGTGAGCAACTGTGCCTGGCAAACATACACCTGCCTACTTCAGTTGTTTCATCTGGAATCTTAGTCCTCTGTTTATATAATACTGGTTGTTTGATGAAAGAAATTAGACACTCAGTATTTTGGAAACAAGTTAAGTAATAAGATTAATTTTCATTTTAAAGGTTTATACAATTTAAAAGAAAAGGATGAATTATATAAAATAATAGAGAAGCTAATGCTTTCCCCTTTTGTTTTCATTTTAGAATGTGGTAGCAATTTTAAATAAAAGTGAATGGGTAGGAAAAAAATTAATTGATCTGGAAATATTATATAGATACCTTGAAGGCAACTAGTTGATTGTTATTTGCATAGCTAGAAATCATCTATTTATTTAATAAAATAAGCACGTTTTTATAGCCTTGGTATAATAAAATGGGTTATTTGGGCTTTTTATATATATGAATTTATCATTGGTCTTACTTATTGAATTATTTCAGTTTCAGTAACTTTTCTCTTAATTTCTACATATTTCCTATTTTTTTTTCTTTTTCATTTCCCATTAAAATGAGTTGGCTTTATGAGATGAAATAATTTAGGCCTACAATGAGTATAGGTAGTCCTATGACATACCTGTGTATTTACTACCCAGCCTAAGAAGTTAAACATTAAATATATAGTTGCATTTCCCCTTTGTGCTCTTCTCAAGTCACTCCTCTCCCCTCTCTCCCCTCAATCTGTTGAATTTGGAGTTTATCATGTCTGTGCACATTTTTATATTTTTACTATCACAACTATATATGTGTGCATACAAAAACAATGTATAACATTGTTTTATGTTTTTAAACCTTTGTATCCTTTTTTTGGACATAACATCAACATTTTATTTTATTTTTTATTCATAGGCATTGTTTTATTTTGTCTTGCATATTTTAAAATATATTAGATGGTATCAAACTATCACTTTGTCATTTGCATTTTTCTTAGAACATTGTTTTCTTAGAACATGCATTTATGTATCAACATATATTGATACATAAAAATACTTCTAGTTCATTTGTTTTTAAAATTATTTTGTGGCACATTATAATTATTCATATTTATGGGGTACAATTTGATGTTTTGATACATCTACATGTTGTACAATGATCAAATCAGGGTATTTAGCATATCTATCACCTCATACATTTATCAGTGCTTTGTGATGAGAACATTCAAAAGCCTCTCATCCAGCTATTTTGTAATGTACAATACCTTACTGTTAACAATCCTCAACCTACTGTGCAATAAAAACACCAGAACTTATTCCTTCTATCTAAATGTGACCTTGTAGCCATTTACCAAACTCTTTCCATCCTTCCCTCCCCAGTCTCTGGTAACCACTGTTGTACTCTATGACATCAACCATTTTTTTTTTTTTTAAATTCCACATGAGCAAGATCATGTGGTATTTGTCTTTCTGTGTCTGGCTTATTTCACTTAACATGATGTCTTCCAGGTCCATCCATGTTGTCACAGATGGCAGAATTTTATTCTTTTTTATGGCTGAATAGTATTCCATGTATATATATACACCACATTTTGTTTATGCATTTATCCATTGTCGGACATGGATTGATTCCATATTTTGGCTATTGCAAATACTGCTGCAATAAACATGGCAATGCAGATAATCTCTTCAACATACCAATTTCATTTCCTTTGAATAAATACCCAGTAGTGGGATTGCTGGATCATATGGTAGTTCAATTTTCAATTTTTTGAGGAATCACCGTACTGTTTTCCATAGTGGCTATACTAATTTACAATCCCACCAACTGTGTATAAGGGTTCCCTTTTCTCCATATCGTCACCACCCCTCTTTTCTTTTGTTATTTTGATAATAACTGGAGTGAGTCGGTGTCTCCTTGTGGTTTTCATTTGCATTTTCCTGGTGATCAGTGGTATGGATTGCATCTGTGTCCTGGCCAAATCTCATGTTGAAATGTAATCCCCAGTGTTGGAGGTGGAGCCTAGTGGGAAGTGTTTGGAACATGGAGGCATATCCCTCATTAATGGCTTTGCACTATCCCCTTGGTGATGAGTGAGTTCACATGAGATCTGGTTGTGTAAAAGTGTGTGGCACCTCCCATTCTGTCTCTCTTGCTCCCACATCACCTTCCACCATGAACAAAAGCTCCTTGAGGCTTCACTGGAAGCTGAGCAGATACTGACACCATACTTGTACAGCCTGCAGAACTGTGAGTCAATTAAACCTTTTTTCTTTATCAATTACCCAGTCTCAGTTATTTCTTTCTTTCTTTCTTTCTTTTTTTAACTGACACAGGGTCTTGCTCTTTTACCTAGTCTGGAGTGCAGTGGCCCAGTCACAGCTCACTACAGCCTTGACCTCCTGGGCTTACACGATCCTCCCACCTCAGCCCCCAGGTAGCTGGGAATACAGGTGTGTGCCACTACACCTGGCTAATTTTTTTATTTTTTGTAGAGACTGAGTTTTGCCATGTTGCCCAGGCTTGTCTCAAACTCCAGGGCTCAAGCATTCTGCCTGCTTTGGCATCCCAAAGTGGTGGGATTACAGGTGTGAGCCACTGTGCCTGGCCAGGTATTTCTTTATAGCAATATAAGAGCAGCCTAACACAATTAGTGATGTTGAGTGTTTTTTCATGTGCTTGTTGGGTATTTGTATGTCTTCTTTTGAGAAATGTCTATTAAAGTCTTTTGGTCATTTTTTAAAAATTTTATTATTTTATACTTTAAGTTTTAGGGTACATGTGCACAACGTGCAGGTTTGTTACATATGTATACATGTGCCATGTTGGTGTGCTGCACCCATTAACTCGTCATTGGAAACAATTAACAAAGTAAAGAGACAATCTACAGAATGGGAGAAAATATTTACAAACTATACATTTATCAAGGGGTTAATATCCAGAATATATAAAGAACTTAATGACCACAAAATAACCTGACTAAAAAATGACCAAATGACGAGTCTTATTTTGTGGTCGTTAAGTTCTTTATATATTCTGGATATTAACCCCTTGATAAATGTATAGTTTGTAAATATTTCCTCCCATTCTGTAGATTGTCTCTTTACTTTGTTAATTGTTTCCTTTGCTGTGTAAAAGCTTTTCAGTTTTATGTAATCTCATTTGTCTACTTTTGCTTTTGTTGTCTGTGCTTTTGAGGTCCACTCAAAACTTCCTTGCTAAGCCCAATGCTGTAAAGCATTTCCTGCATGTTTTTTTTAGTAGTTTCATAGTTTCAGATTTTATATTTAAGCATTTAATCCATTTTGAGTAGATTTTTGTATATGGTGAGAGGTAGGGGTCTAGTCTCATTTTTCTGCATGTGGCTATTCAGTTTTCTCAGCACCACTTATTGAAGAGAGCAGTGTGTGTTTGTTATGGTTTGGATGTTTGTCCTTTCCAGATCTCATGTTGAAATGTGATTCCCAGTGTTGGAGGTGGGACTTGTGGGAGGCGATTGGATCATAGGGGAAGATCCTTCATGACGGGTTTGGCACCATCTCCTTGGTGATAAGCAAGATATGGTGGGGTTTTTTTTTGTTTGTTTTTGTTTGTTTGTTAGTTTGTTTTTCACCATCTCTTACAGGAAGGAGAAATCTAGTTGTTTAAAAGATTCTGGTACCTCCCCCTGTCTCTCTTGCTCATTCTCTTGCCATGTGACATGCTGGCATACCTTCGCTTTCTGCCATAATTGTAAGCTTCCTGAGGCCCTCACAAGAAGCAAATGCCAGCATCATGCTTCTATATAGCCTGTACAACCATGAGCCCAAATAAATTCTCTTTTCTTTATAAATTGCCCAGTCTCAGGTATTTCCTTATAGTGGTGCAAAAATGGACTAACAGTGTTCTTAGCACCTTTTTTTGAAAATCAGATGGCTATAGGTGCATGAATTTATTTTAGGGCTCTATTCTGTTCCATCGTGTATGTGCCTGTTTTTATACCAATACTATGCTGCTTTGATTACTATAGCCTTGCAGTATATTTTCAAGTCAGGTAGTGTGATGCCTCCAGCCTTGTTCTTTTTGCTTCAGATTGCTTTGGCTATCTGGGGACTTTTGTCATTCCATATGAATTTTAGGGTAGTTTTTTCCTATGTGAAGACTGTCATTGATATTTTTATTGGGATTGCATTAAGTCTGTAGATTGCTTTGGGTAGTATGGCCATTTTAACAATATTAATTCTTCCAATCCATGAACATGGGATAGCTTTTCATTTGTTTATGTCTTCTTCAATTTCTTTCATCAATGTTTTATAGTTTTTTTTTTTTTTTTGGAGACAGAGTCTCACTCTGTCACCCAGGCTGGAATGCAATGGCATGATCTCAGCTCACTGCAACCTCTGCCTCCAGGGTTCAAGTGATTCTCCTGCCTCAGCCTCCCAAGTAGCTAGGATTACAGGTGTGCACCATCACGCCCAGCTAATTTTGTATTTTTAGTAGAGATAGGGTTTCTCCATGTTGGCCAGGCTGGTCTCGAACTCCTGACCTCAGGTGATCTGCTCGCCTCAGCCTCCCAAGGTGCTGGGATTACAGGTGTGAGCCAACGCACCCAGCCAGTGTTTTATAGCTTTTAGTGTAGAGATCTTTCACCTCCTTGGTTAAGTTTATTCCTAAGTATCTTTTTTTTATGTAGCAGTTGTAAATGGAATTTTTTTTCAGGTGGTTTGCTATTAGCATATAGAAACACTACTGGTTTTAATAAGTTGATTTTGTATCTTGTGACTTTACTGAATTTATTTTTTAGTTCTGTTTTTTAGTAGATTCTTTAGGGTTTTCTGTATATAAGATCATGCCACCTGCAAACAGGGACAATTTGACTTTCTTCTGAAACTTTTTTTTCTAAACTATGTTAATGGGATTTATCCCTGTTGCTACTTGCAGCTCTACTTCAAGCTTTCTCATTCTCAGTGCTATAGACATTTGGGGCCAGATCATTCTTTGTTGTGAGGGGCTTTCTTGTCCATTACAGGATAATTGGCAGTATCCATGGCCTCTATGCACTAGATGCCAGTAGTACTCCCTTGCTGCACTCTGAGTTGTGACAACCAAAAGTGTCTCCAGACATTTTGAAATGTCCTATTGGTGGTGACATCACCCCTTCTCTCAGTGAGAATCACAATTCTAGTTCATTCATTTTAACTTCTATATTATGTTTCATTATAAATATACCACAACCAATTTTTTCATTTCCTTGTTGATGGACATCTAGATTATTTCCAAAGTTTTAACTATTAGCAACATTATTGCAATGAGCATTTTTGTTCTTGTTTCCTTGTGCACATGTGTGAGACTCTGTCTAGGGTACTGTGCTTAGGAGAGAAAATGTTGAGTTTTAATATATGCATATTTTCAACTCTACCAGCTATCATGAAGCAGTTTCCATAATTGTACTAATTTATACTCTAACCAATGGAACGAGAGAGATCCTGTTTCTCCATATCCTCACCAACACTTGGTATTGTCAGATTTTGAGATTTTTATCTACCTGATGGAGGTACATTATATTCCTTGATTACCACAAGGATCACAAATTGTGCAGATAGAGTTGTATCCAAAAAAGGATTAAGGCCGGGCGTGGTGGCTCATGCCTGTAATCCCAGCACTTTGGGAGGCTGAGGCGGGTGGACCACTTGAGGTCAGGAGTTCGAGATCAGCCTGGCCAACATGGTGAAACCCCATATCTACTAAAAATACAAAAATTACCCGGGGCCTGGTGGCATGTGCTTTTAGTCCCAGCTACTCAGGAGGCTGAGGCAGGAGAATCACTTGAACCTGGGAGGTGGAGGTTGCAGTGAGCTGAGACTGCTCCACTGCACTCCCGCCTGGGCGACAGAGCAAGACTCTGTCTCAAGAAACAAAAACAAAAGCAACAGCAAAACAAAACAAAACAAAACCCCAAAAAAGAATTAAATCTTACTGCATGATTATTGAGAATACAGGAGCCTTTCCCAAATTATAAGTGCTGATTATTTTAGGGGAATTTTAGAATGATGTTTGAGCTTCTGTGACCAGCTTTAAGAAGTGGTTTTGAACAATCAGACTTCATATGTGCCATGTTTTGTACTCAATTTCTGTAGTTTCTATTTCCAAACGAGAGATGATCATCTAGTCATAATATTGTTCTTCATCTTAGAAAATGATATTACTGATGGTGATTACCATCTCTACTTAGGGAATGGCTCAAAATATATTAATAACTTGAAGTTATTTCCCTCAGTGTTGTTGGATGCTTTTGTTCTCAGAGTCACTCATCACTAACAGCTGGATGCCAAATTTGTCTCTTTGATACTGTCGTTTCCCAGAAGCCTACATTTTTTTCCATACTATATGAAACTGTTTATGATCTTACTCTGTTTTCTGAGTCATTTTGCTAAATGCAGTAGGATGTTACAAAAGATATTCCTGGTTTTGTACCTACCTTTAAGACATTTAAAATGAAAAAGATGGACATAACATATATAACAAAGTCAATTAGAGTTGTGTGTATATGTAATAAAGTAGTGAGAGTGAGATGGAATTCCTCCGAGGTTTCATGTGTAAAGTCCAATTTAAGTAGAGTTTTGAAAAAAAAACAATGCAGGTGAATTACGAAAGCAGAAAGAAATATGTATTCAGAATTGATATGACTTAAATTAAGATGTAGTGGGAAAAGTGGCTTAATTAGTATAATTTTTGTTTGTGCTCACACATTGTGGACTCCTCAATACTTACTTCCTGGGTGAATTATCCAGTGCCTTTCTGCCTGACTGATCTCTCTCAGTTCTCAGTAAGCCTGAGTGTTAGTCCAGTGCTTTGGTCTGGGACATACCCCATGATAAAACTGTATTTCAGTCTTACATTCCTAAACAGGTAAACTAGCCTTCACCTACCAAAGGTATTGTATTCTAAAAGTTTGTTGCCAATTCTGTTTGTTGAATTTGATGTTTTCCCATAAAACGATTTAGTCAACTTTGGTAATCTTGCAAGATCAGCCCTCAAAAGCCCCATTTGACCCATAAGATACAGGAGCAAGTCTGAGTTCTGTGTTCTGGAGGTAGACAGCCAAAGCTATAAGAAGAATAAGGAAGAGTTTCCTTTTTTAGGCTCAGGACTATCCTTAGATAAAATTTTGATAGGATCTGTTTGTTTTAGACATTCTTCTACTTCCATTTTTATACCCTTGTACTGCTTCCCACTGACTCCTCCTGGGCTCCTAATACCTTCATGCTTGCCTGAAGTACTCCATCCTGGACTCGCCACCTGAACTCATCCTATTTGTCCTTTGCTCCCAAACTTGCCTTTCCTGTCCTATCTGGGCTTTTGTTCTCTTGTAGTAACTGACCTTATGTAGGTATTAAGAGATATAATTCCAACTATCATCCCCCTGATTGTCAAAAAAGAGTTTATATTTTAAAAAGAAGATACACTGGATGTTAAGACAACTGACCTTCAAAAAGTCACTTCATGGGGGAAAAGAGATATGGAAGGAGCTATTCTAGATTAAATGAGACAAAAGAGACATAAAACCAAATGCAATGTGTGAACCTTGTGAGGGTCCTGAATAGTAAAATTGGACTTCTTCAGACTTGAAAACTTGTACACAAAAGGACACTATCAAGAGAATGGAGGATTTGGGTACAAGCGGTTGAAAGATGGTTTGGCTGCTCTGGTCGGATTCTGCCGTCCCAGTGAGGCTGGAAAATAGGGTCTGGAGGCAGGAACATAAGGCTGATTCACACTTCAGCTATGACAGGAAATATCCTCTCATAGAGCATAGGCCAAGTAAATGATTTTGTAACTTTACTTCATCCTCTCCTTTTACATAGGGTGTACTCCAAGTAGAGGGTGTTTAAACTCAAAAAAACTCTGTAAGAGGGCCTTTTGAGCCCCTGTGCTCAGGCCTGCTCCCATACTGTGGAGTGTACTTTCATTTTCAACAAATCCCTTCATTCCTTCCTTGCTTTGTTTGTGCGTTTTGTCCAATTCTTTGTTTAAGACGCCAAGAACCTGGACACCCTCCACTGTTAACACCAGCCCTTCCCTGTGGCTGACCCTGAGGTGTTATGAGTTTCTTCACAGCCCTACTTCCTCTCTCTTCTCCCTCATTTTCAGACCCTTCTTCAGCATCTTCCCTGGGCATTGCTGTGAGTTTAGGCCGGCCCGTTTTGAGCAGGAGCAGCAGCGGAACAGTAGACCTGCTGGAGGAAGTGGGGCTGCAGATCGGAGACACAGCATTTTCGTCAACCAAACTTCTTGAAGCCATATCTACAGTATCAGCTCAAGTGGAAGAGCTTGCCGTCAAATGTACGGAAAATGCACGTTTCCTTAAAACATGACGGGACCTCTTGAAAGAACGCTGTGATTCTTGGAAATCTGACAATTGATTTGGCATACTTAGCTCTTTGATAGTGACTGTGTAATAATTCATACTTCCTCATATATGATCATTTCACATGTGCCACATATATAGGATAATATCTAGCAGTTCTCTATATCTTCAGAATGAAATTTTTCTTGGTTTTCTTGACCTTTGTAAAAGCAGAATACTGATTCTATTTTTGATGTTGATCAGTACTTGTGTATTCTTACACTTTCTGCCCTTCAAACTTTCATAAAATCCTTTACAAAATTAAATTTTATCAGTAGATAGTTAATATTAATTGTGCCACAGTGCTACCAGTAGCAAACTAAGTGGACCATTATTAGTTTTGCAGTAAGATGCCAAGCATGGCAGAATTAGAAGTTGAGCTTCATCTTATGGACCAAGGGAGATAACTTTAAGGTTCCAGCTCCATTAGGCTAAGTTCTCTAGGCAAATGATTGTCTTACTTACTTCGATATCCCCAGCACCTAAAACAGTGTCACATAGCATTCACTAAATGTTTATTGAAAAGAAGAGTTGATTAACATAATACAAAGCTATTTTTTCTTCCTGTATTTAGCAGGAAGACTATAATTGTTTCTCTAAAAAATGTATGAATCAGGACTTTGTTGACTTGAAGGAAAATGTTATCTTTTTCACAGAGATTTTAACTTTGATGATAGCTTTTAAAAACATGATAAATACTTTTGTCCTCAAATGATTATTTTAAAAAGTCTTTTTTTTTTTTTTTTTGAGACAGGGTCTCATTCTGTCTCCCAGGCTGGAGTGCAGTGGTGCGATCTTGGCTCACTGCAATCTCTGCCTCCTGGGTTCAAGTGATTCTCCTGCCTCAGCCTCCCTAGTAGCTGGGATTACAGGCGTGTGCCACCATACCCGGCTAATTTTTTGTATTTTTAGTAGAGACAAGGTTTCACCATATTGACCAGGCTGGTCTCGAACTCCTGACCTCAAGTGATCCACCCGCCTCGGCCTCCCAAAGTGCTGGGATTACAGGCGTGAGCCACCGCACCCAGCTAAGAAGTCTTTATTTCAGAAAATGAAAGACTGTCTAGAAAGAACGAATTTTTTTTCCTATTTATTTCTATGGTTACTGCTTTTACACTTAATATTTTTTGTTTTTGGTATTTTTATATGTTTGATTGCTGTCTTTAAAGTGCCTTATCAGATTTATGGCTCTGTACTGTGAATTTTGGAGCTTTACAAGTTATTTACATAACTCTAACTAAGTTACTTTGCTTCCAATACATCAAATTTAAATAACATGATTGTTTTTATATTATTTGACGTTAGTGACAATGTCCTATTTTGTTTGTTCTGTATCTTATGTCACTTTTTGGTAGTTTGTATTATGTGTGAATGATTAAGCCAACTAATTCTGTACCATATATAACTTCTGGATATCTTTGATATGACATCTTAATTCTTTGTAGATATGGTGATGTGTACAGAATGATATTCTGAAGCTCCACAATGGTGCATTGAAAGGCTGAAGATGGATGGCCAAAGAATAGTTTTGTTTAGCATATTAGGTCTAGTTCTGGACTTTTTTTTTTCACTTTAAGTTCTGGGGTACATGTGCAGAACGTGCAGTTTTGTTACATAGGTATACACGTGCCATGGTGGTTTGCTGCACCCATCAACCCATCACCTACATTAGGTATTTCTCCTAATGTTATCCCTCGCCTAATCCCCACCCCCCGACAGGCCCCAGTGTGTGATGCTTCCCTCCTTATGTCCGTGTGTTCTCATTGTTCAAATCCCACTTACGAGTGAGAACATGCAGTGTTTGGTTTTCTGTTCATGTGATAGTTTGCTGAGAATTATTGTCTCCAGCTTCATCCATGTCCCTGCAAAGGACATGAACTCATCCTTTTTTATGGCTGCAGAGTATTCCATGGTGTATATGTGCCACATTTTCTTTATCCAGTCTGTTATTGATGGACATTTAGGTTGGTTCCAAGTCTTTGCTATTGTGAATAGTGCCGCAATAAACATACATGTGCATGTGTCTTTATAGTAGAATGATTTATAATCCTTCGGGTATATATCCTGTAATGGGATTACTGGGTCAAATGGTATTTCTAGTTCTAGATCCTTGAGGAATCATCACACTGTCTTCCACAATGGTTGAACTAATTTACACTCCCACCAACAATGTAAAAGCACTGGACTTTTTTTTTTAAGTTAAAAGATCACACACAGGGTGTGATTTCTATACCAAAGATATGCTTATTTCAGTATGAGGAAAAATATTTTTCTTACATGTCCTGAAAATTGCAATTTTAAAAATGTACAAAATAAATTTTTATTAAAAGCAAATTTTATTTCAAAAAAAAAAAGTGAAAGACAACCAACTGGATAGGAGAAAGTATTTGAAAGTCATATATCTGATAAGGGATTAATATCCAAGAATATTAAGAACTCTTACAACTCAACAACAACAACAAAATAACCTTATTAAAAATTGGGTAGAGTGCTTGAATAGACATTTCTTCAAAGATATACAAATACCCAATAAGCACATGAAAAGATGCTTGACATCATTAGTAATCAGAGAAATGTGAATCAAAACCACAATGAGATACCACTTCACACCTGCTAGGATGGGTAGAATAAAAAAGATAATAGGTATTGGAGGTGGAACAATTGGGGCCTTCATATACTGCTGATGGGAGTATAAATGGTACAGTCACTTTGGAAAACAGCCTGGCAGATCCTCAAACAATTAAACATAGAGTTATTATATGACCCAGCAAGTCTACTCTTAGGTATTACCGAAGAGAAATGAAAACACAAAAGTTTGTACGTGAATGTTTATAGCAGCATTATTCATAATAGCCAAAAGATGGAAACAACCCAAATGTTCATCAACTGACAAATAGATAAATTATGGTGTATCTATGCAGTGGAATATTATTCAGCCATAAAAGGGAATGATGTACTGCTATGTGCTGTAACATGGATGAACACTGAAAACATACTACATGAAAGAAGTCAGTCACAAAAGACCACATATTACATGATTTCATTCATCTGAAATGTCCAGAAGAGGAAAATCTATACAAGCAAAGTAGATTAGTGGTTGCCCAGGACAGAAGGCTTAGGAGGTGATGACTGATAGGTAAGGGGTATGTTTTGTTGTTGTTGTTGTTGTTTTTAGGTGATGAAAATGTTCTGAAATTGCCTGTGGTGATGGTTGCACATGTCTGTGAATATGCTAACAGCTATTGAATTCTACACTTTAAATGTGTGAATTATATAATATGTGAACTACATCTCAAGAATGTTTTAAAACTGGTGTTGGGAAAACAGGACATCCACATGTAAAACAATGTATGTTGGATCCTTACCATACACCATGTACAACAATTAACTCAAAATGGATTAAAGACCTAAATATAAGAGCCAAAACTACAAAAACTCTTAGAAGAAAACATAGCAGTAAATGTTCATAAGTTTGAATGTGGCAATGGTTTCTTAGATATGACACAAAAAACACAAAAGAAAAAGATAAATTGGACTTCACAAATTAAAAGCTTTTGTGATTCAACGGACACCATCAAGAAAGTGAAAAGAATGGAATACCGATACATTTTACACATCAATGTACCTTGAAAACATTACGCTAAGTGAAAGAATCCAGACACACAAGGACACATATTGAATGAATCAATTTATATGAAATGACCGTATAGGCAAATCCATAGAGATAGGAAATAAAATTAGTGTTTGCCAGGGGCTGTGAGTAGAGAGGAAATGGGGAGTGTTGCTAATGGACATGGGATTTCTTTTTGGAGTAATGAAAATGTTTTGCAACTACATAGTCATTATGGTTGCACATCCTTGTGAATGTACTAAAAAGTACTGAACTGGATACCTTAAAAGGCTGAATTTTTTTCATTTCTTCTAAAAAAAAACCAGGATAGATGTGCAGAACGTGCAGGTTTGTTACATAGGTACATGTGTGCTATGGTGGTTTGCTGCATCTATTGACCCATCCTTTAAGTTTCCTCCCCTCACCCCTCACCCCCCAACAGGCTCCGGTGTGTGATGTTCCCCTCCCTGTGTCCATGTGTTCTCATTGTTCAACTCCCATTTATGAACAAGAACATGCAGCATTTGGTTCTCTGTTCCTGTGTTAGTCTGCTGAGGATGATGGTTTCCAGCTTCATTCATATCCCTGCAAAGGACATGATCTCATTCCTTTGTATGGCTGCATAGTATTCCATGGTGTATATGTACCACATTTTCTTTATCCAGTCTATCATTGATGGGCATTTGGGTTGGTTCCAAGTCTTTGCTATTGTAAATAGTGCTGCAGTAAATATACGTGTGCATGTGTCTTTATAGTAGAATGATTTATATTCCTCTGGGTATATACCCAGTAATGGGGTTGCTGGGTCAAATGGTATTTTCTGGTTCTAGATCCTCGAGGAATCGCCATACTGTCTTCCACAATAGTTGAACTAATTCACATTCCCACCAACAGTGTAAAAGCGTTCCTATTTCCCCACAGCCTCACCAGCATCTATTGTTTCCTGACTTTTTAATAATTGCTATTCTGACTGGTGTGAGATGGTATCTCATTGTGGTTTTGATTTGCATTTCTCTGATGATCTGTGATGTTGAGCTTTTTTTCATATGTTTGTTGGCCGCATAAATGTCTTCTTTTGAGAAATGTCTATTCATATCCTTTGCCCACTTTTTGATGGGGTTGTTTTTTTCTTGTAAATTGTTTAAGTTCCTTGTAGATTCTGGATATTAGACCTTTGTCAGATGGGTAGATTGCAAAATTTTTTCTCCCATTCTGGATTTTAAAAGGCTGAATTTTATAGCATGTGAATTATATCCCAATTTAAAAAAGAATGCATATGTCTTAGTTCAGGCTTCCATAACATAATACCATAGACTGGGTGGTCTAATTGTTCAAAGCTCCACAGAAATTAGTTGGAGAAGTTACAAGGGTCCATTAATCATCTTGCTTTGTTAGTAGCAGCGGGCATGGTTCAGCATTTTCTGCTTAAGTTTCTCTGAGCTCACCAAAACTAAAATGATGTTGTAATACTTTTTTTTTAATTGCACATCACTCCTTTATTATACTGATCTGGAAAAAGGATTTAGTACAGTTATGCTCAGATGAACACTGGACCCATGTGGCAGGGTCAGGCAACTAGAACATGATTCAGAAATCAGTGAAAGACACACTTGGACAGGACCAAGAGGCATTTCACTGCCATGAAACAAGGCAGGAAGGGATTCTAATACATACACCAGGAAGCACTCCTGCCCCTCAGAGGTCAAGGAGCTGATCCTATATTGGTATGAGGAATGGCTTATTTTCTGATGACCACATGTGGGACTATTTCAACCGCCACAAGAAACCCCAGAAGGGTTACTGTTTTGTATTATTTACATATACTATACTTTTTTGATAAAGGTAAATGTAACACATAACGAAATTCAGGATTGATCCCAACCTAGAGCCAGATCCTCTGGGATCAGGGAGGAAACAGTTGTCACATCACCATGCAGGTTACATTCATCTTCCACTGGAATGACTAGAGCCCCCAGGCAGTGGCCTGACTGCAGAAGAGCAGAGGACAGACTCTGCTCATGGGGACAGACAGGCTCTGTTGCTTCTCCTCATTGGTCATGGCTTAGCATGGTTCCTCCCCAAAGTCCTTAGTAAACAAAGCACTCACAAAAACCCAAGTCACTACTTTTAAACTCTGTTGGATAAGGGGAGCTTTTCCACAGCTTAGACTGAGAACCTGTGCTCTAGAACTGCTATTCTGACTAGATTGTATGAAGGGAGTGGGTGCAGGCGACAAAATGGCTAAAATGAAAATGGGAGCCACTGGTCCCCATCTGCAGCTACAACTCAAGATGTCTACAGATGTGGTCAGTGTGACGTGCAGGTGGGAGGGGCAGAGGGACAAGACCAGCAGGGAGGGTGCTCCTGGGGACAGTATCCTCCCCGCCGGCCTTCACTTCTTGGCCTTGCCCTGGGCAGCCACAGCTTCCATGGCTTTGCGCACCCTCTCTTCATCCCCCAGAAACTGCATGGGCTTGATAGGCTTCAAGTTCTTGTCCAATTCATAGACAATGGGAATACCAGTTGGCAGGTTCAGCTCCATGATAGCCTCTTCAGAGAGACCCTCCACATGCTTGGCAATGCCCTGGAGGCTGATGCCATGGGCTGCAATCAGTACACGTTTCCCCTCCTTGATCTGGGGAACTATTTCTTCATTCCAGAAGGGCAGAGCTCTGGCAATAGTATCCTTCAGACTCTCATAGGAGGGTAGCTGATCTTCTGTGAGGTCTGCATACCTGCGATCCTTACTGATGTTGCTGTAGAAAGGATGGTTGGGCTCCATCGGAGGTGGTGGGACATCATAGGAGCGCCTCCAGATCTTCACCTGGGCCTCACCATGCTTTGCAGCAGTTTCTGCTTTATTGAGACCGGTTAGACCCCCATAGTGCTGCTCATTGAGGCGCCAAGTCCTCACCACTGGCAGCCACATCTGATCAATGGCATCTAGCACTGTCCAGAGGGTCCGGATCACTCTCTTCTGCACTGAGGTGAGGCAGATGTCAAACTCACAGCCAGCATCTCGTAGCGCCTGCCCGCCGCGCTTCGCCTCCTCGTGGCCCGCCGGGCTCAGGTCGGCGTCGTACCAGCAGCTGAAGCGGTTCTCCAGGTTCCATGTGCTCTCGCCGTGCCGGATCAGCACCAGTTTGTAGGCGGCCATGGCGGTGGGCTGCAATACTTTTTATACCATTTGAAGTAAAAGGTACAAAAGGTTATACACTGGAAATTCTTTTTCCCACCCTTATTCCCTAACCACTCATTTCCCCTCACCAGAGGAACCACAGTTTCCATGGGATATATTAGATTGATTTATATGAAATTGCCAGTGTTTGACTATGATGATTTCATGTGGTTCAGCCTAACATCAGTGAAAAAACAGAGTCCTATCGTCATGGAGTTTTTATTCTAGTGGGAAGTGTATTACTTAATTATTGCAATGTAACAAATAACCCCAAAATTTAGTGGCTTAAAGCAACAAACATTTATTATCTCACATTTCCTATGACTCAATAATTTGGGAGCAGCTTAGATGGGTGGTTCTGGCTCAGGGTGTCTCATGAAGTTGTAGTCAATATGGTGTCTGGGAATGTAGTAGTTTAAAGGCTTAACTTAGGTCTGAAGGAGCAGTTTCCAAGGTGGTTCACTTACCTGGCTATTGGCGGGAGGCCTTAGGTCTTTGCTGGTTTTTGCCATGAGGCCTCAGTTCCTCACCATATGAACCTCTCCATAAGGCTGCTTGTATGTCTTCATACTTGGTAGGTGGCTTCCCCCAGATTGCGTGATTCAGGAGAGAGGACAACAAGGAAAACACAATGCTTTTTTCTCCTCTTGCAATGTTTTTTATGACCTAGTCTTGGAAGTCACACCTTGTCGCTTCTACCTTAGTCTATTCATTAGAAACAAGTCATTAGGCCAGGTGTGGTGGCTCATGCCTGTAATCCCAGCACTTTGGGAGGGCGAGGCGGGTGGATCACTTGAGGTCAGGTGTTCGAGACCAGCCTAGTCAACATGGTGAAACCTTGTCTCTACTTAAAATACAAAAAATTAGCCGGGTGTGGTGGCATGCGCCCGTAATCTCAGGTATTGGGGAGGCTGATGCACGAGAATCACTTCAACCCGGGAGGCGGAAGTTGCAGTGAACTGAGATCGTGGCACAGCACTCCAGCCTGCGAGACAGAATGAGTCTCAAAAAAAAAAAAAAACAAAAACAAAAACAAAAACAACAACAACAACAAAAAACAAGAAACAAGTCATTAAGTTCAGGCCACACCGAAGGGGAAAGGATTAAATTCCACCTCTTGAAGGAAGGAGTAGCAAAGAATTTGTGGGTGTATTTTAAAACCACCACAGGAAGGCAGACAATAAGCAATAAACAATAAATCAGCAAATTATGGAGTATGTTAGAAGGTGGTAAGTTCTATGAAAACAAAAGAAAAAGCAGAGGTAAGGGGAATCAGAGTATGTTTGTGTGGAAGGGATGTAGGTTGCAGTTTTAAATAGGGTGGTCAGCATAGTCCTCATTAAGGTTAGATTTGAACAAAGACTTGGAGACAAAGAAGTTAGCCAAGCAGTTATCTGGAAGAAGAAAGTCCCAAAGCAAGAGAATAGCTAAAACGAAGGCCTTGAAGTAGGAGTCATCCTTGCATGTGTAACAGCCAGGAGGCCAGTATGACTGGCACAGAGAAAGGTTTGGTGAGTGGTAGAAGAGGAGGCCAGGTAAATTTGAGGGGGACAGGCATGGGAAATCATGTGGGACCTTGTTGGCTGTTGTAAGGATTTGAGGCATTTTTGATTAGTTCTTAATTTGTACTTACAAATGTTAAATGAGATTATGTATGGGAAACATTAGTAATCAGGAAAGCACTCTATGAAAGCTAGTTACTTGTATTAAGGTATTGAAATTTTTATTTTTAGTTAGCATATCCATAGAAACAACTTTCCTTTACTTCATCTAAGGTGATGAGAATTTTTTTTTCTAAGCAAGAAGAATGCTTACCATATTTTATTACTAGAACATTTTAATTTTTTAAACATGACACTTGAGCATATATAAAATATAGCATATTTTTAATTGGGGAGGTGGGGGAAAAGTTGAGGAAAGATTATTTGCATGGCTGAAATTAATGAGTTTATTGTTTCTAACAGGAATGTAATGAGGAAATCAAAATGGATCCAAGTATGGGTGTGAATTCTGTTACCATTTCTGTTGAGGGTATGACTTGCAATTCCTGTGTTTGGACCATTGAGCAGCAGATTGGAAAAGTGAATGGTGTGCATCACATTAAGGTAAGTTACTCTTTGGAAACTGAAGTCAAATGCCATTGAAGAGAATTCTACTAGAAATTACTTCTAACACTGAGATAGAAGCAGACACGCTGACACATTTGGCAGTAAAAACTATTGTACTTCTTATCTTGAAGCTAAATAAGTTTTCTTTGACCCATTAATTCCTCTCATAAAGAAAAAAGATATATTTTCAATTTAAAAACATCTGAACATGGAATCTTGATATTGTGGTTGTATATTTATGGATTTATATTTTATAAGTATATGAGTATTTATATACTGTTTATTACTCTGAATCTCATACTGAACTAAAATGTATGTTTTCAGGGGATGGGTTAGGGTTTTCTTTTTCTTTTATAACATGGTGATTATTTTGCAATTAAAACTTGAAGCGAAAATGTCTAGAGAATTACTAGTATACTTTGGTTTTTATTTTTAATTTTTTTTTTCAGACAGGGTCTTGCTCTGTCACCCAGGCTGCAGTGCAGTGGCAAAATTGCAGCTCACTGCAGCCTAGATTTCCCAGGCTCAAGCAATCCTCCCATCTCGGCCTCCCAAGTACCTAGGACCACAGGCGTGCACCACCATGCTAGCTAATTTTTTTTTTTTTTTTTTAAGATGGAGTTTTGCTCTTGCTGCCCAGGCTGGAGTACAGTGGCACGATCTCAGCTCACCACAACCTCCGCCTCCCGGTTCAAGCAATTCTCCTGCCTCAGCCTTCCGAGTAGCTGGGATTACAGGCATGCGCCACCACTCCCAGCTAACTTTGTATTTTTAGTAGAGACAGGGTTTCTCCATGTTGGTCAGGCTGGTCTTGAACTCCTGACCTCAGGTGATCTGCCCACCTCAGCCTTCCAAACTGTTGGGATTACAGGCATGAGCCACTGCGCCTGGCTGCATGCCAGCTAATTTTTTAATTTATTTTTTGTAGTATTGGGGGTCTCACTATGTTGTCCAGGCTGATCTCAAACTCCTGGACTCAAGTGATCCTCCCACCTGGGCCTCCCAGAGTGTGGGGATTACAGGTGTGAGCCACTATGCCCAGCCAAAATTACTAGTACATCTTGTATTATATGTCTAAGGAAGACTCTATTATTGGTTTTTTGTTTGTTTGTTTTTCAGACTCTAGGGCTTTAAGTTGAAGACTCTATTGTTGTTTCACATTACTTGAGCATCAACAGCATTCTAGATATACTGTGGTTAAAGATGTAGTTCAGGTTATAAAAAAAGCCTTCTGAATACTGCATGAAGTACCTGTGGTTATCATAAGAAACTTCATGCATATATGGCAGGGTTTGGAAAATGATGATCTGCAGGCCAAACCCAGTTTGCCAACTGCTTTCATATGGCTCATAAGCTAAGAATGCCTTTTACATTTTTACACCATTGAAAAAAATTAAAAAAATATTTAGGAACTTATGAAAAGCACATGAAATTCAAATTTTTGTGTCTGTAAGTAAAGTTTTAGTAATATACAGTTTTATTAGAACACAGCCACACTCATTCATTTACGTATTGTGTACAGCCCTTTTTTCACTACAACAGAGTTGAATAGTTGTGACAGAGCCCATACGTGGTGTCCTCATTGGTAAGTGATACACTGCCAAATGATTTACCACAGTGGAAATACCATTTTATCTTCCCACCAGCAGTGTTTGTGTTCCACTTTGAAAGTGTTCCATTTTCTCCACATTCCCTCCAACAATTTGTATTGTCAGTCTTTTAAATTGTAGACATTCTAATGGGTGTGTAATATTACATCACTAATTCTCATTTCCTTAATGGCTAATGATATTGAGCATCTTTTCATGTGTTTATTAGGCATTTGTATACCTTCTTTGGTGAAATGTGTGTTAAACCCTTTGGCCAAATTTTTAGTTGGGTTTTTTGTTTTGTTGTTATTGAATTTTGATTATATGTTCTGGATATAAGTCTTCTGTCAGATATGTGTTTTACAAATACATTTTTCCAGTCTGTGGCTTGTCTTTTCAGTCTCTTAAAAAGTGCCTTGGCCGGGTGTGGTGGCTCACGCCTGTAATCCCAGCACTTTGGGAGGCCGAGGCAGGTGGATCACGAGGTCAGGAGATAGAGACCATCCTGGCTAACACAGTGAAACCCCGTCTCCACTAAAAATACAAAAAATTAGCCAGATGTGGTGGTGGGCTCCTGTAGTCCCAGCTACTGGAGAGGCTGAGGCAGGAGAATGGCGTGAACCCAGGAGGCGGAACTTGCAGTGAGCCGAGATCGCGCCACTGCATTCCAGCCTGGGCAGCAGAGCAAGGCTGTGTCTCTAAATAAATAAATAAATAAATAAATAAATAAATAAATAAATAGTGTCTTTTTCAGAGTAGAAGTTTTCATTTTTGATGAATTCCAGTTTATCTACTTTTTTTCCTTTTATGCCTTATGCTTTAGTATATCTAAGAAATCATGGCCTAACTCAAGGTCACAAAGATTTTTCTCCTGTGTCTTTTTCTAAAGACTTTATAATTTTAGGTTTTACGTTTAGGTCTATGATCCATTTTGAGTTAACTTGTATACATTGTTAGATACCGGTTGAAGTTAATTTTTTTTCGGATATGTATGTCCATTTTTCCCAGCATCATTTGTTGAAAAGTCTATTCTCTCTCCATTGAATTGCCTTTGAACCTTTGTTGAAAATCAATTGACCATATATTTATTGGTTTATTTCTTTCTGCGCTATTCTGTTCCATTGATCTGTGTGTCTGTCCTTTGGCCAATACCACACAGTTTTGGTTATTGTAGCTTTATAATAAGTATTAAAATCAGATGCTGTGATTCCTTAACTCTTTCTTCTTTTTCAAAATTGTTTTGGTTATTCTAGGCCCTTTTACTTTCCATATAAATTTTAGAATCAGTTTATAAGATTCTACAAAAATATCTGCTGGGATTTTCGTTGAGATTGTGTTGATTCTACAGATCCATTTGGACAGAAGTAACATCTTACCAATATTGAGTTTTCCAATTCATGCACATAGTATATGTCTATTTATGTTGTTATTCTTTGATTTCTTTTATCAGGAATCAGTAGTTTTCAGCATGCAGTTTCTGTACATATTTTGTTAGATTTATATTTAAGTACTTTATGTTTTTGAATGCTGTTATAAATGGTACTGTTTTTAAATTTTAAATTTAAGTTTAATTTCAGTTGTTCATTATGAGGTTTTTGTATGTTGACTTTGTATCCTGGAACGTAGCTAAACTGACTTATCAAACCTATTAGCTTTTTTGTACATTTCTTGGGATTTTCTATGTAATTATGTCATCAAGGTATATAGTTTGTTTTTTTTTAAGATAGTCTCACTCTGTGACCCAGGCTGGAGTACAGTGGCACAATGTTGGCTCACTGCAACCTCCACCTCCTGGGTTCAAGCAATTCTCATGCCTCAGTCACCCAAGTAGCTGGGATTACAGGCACATGCCACCACACCTGGCTAATTTTTGTATTTTTAGTAGAGTTGGGGTTTCGCCGTGTTGGCCAGGGTGGTCTTGAACTCCAGACCTTGAGTGATCCGTCCACCTCGGCCTCTTAAAGTGCTGGGATTGCAGGTGTGAGCCACCGCACCTGGCCACATAGTTTTATTTATTCCTTTGTAGTCTGTATATCTTTTTTTTTCCCTTGTATTATCAAACCTTCATTACAATTTTGATTAGGAGTGGTGAGAGTGAACGATGGTTGGGGGAAACATTCAGTCATTTACCGTTAGCATTGTGTTAGTTGTAGAGTTTTGTAGATACTATTTATCAGATTAATTAAGTTATTTCTATTACTAGTTTGCTGAGGGTTTTTTTAAACATCATGAATGGATGTTGAATTTTGTCAAGTGCTTTTTCTGCATATAGAGATGATCATATGGTTTTTCTCCTTTAGTCTGTTAAGATGGTGAATTACACTGATTGATTTTCAAATGTTGAGCCAGCCATGCATTCCCAGGGTAAGCCTCACTTGGTCAAAGAAGACTTACTTTCCATTAAAAATTTCAAACATACACAAAGGTGGAGAAACTATTAATAGTACAAGAATCTACCCTATACCCATCACCTAGAAAAATCCTTGCTATTTATTTGCATGCCATTCTTATCAGTTGAATTTTATAATGTGTTTTGCTGATGATTCTAAGAGTTGGTCCAGGCCTTCCTGCCTATTGTATTCTGTTAAGGTAGATGTCTCTGACTAGTGGATTGGAACTTCCTAGTATATCTCCATACCAGTTGCCATTTCTAAGCCTTTTGGCCACCCCCTGCCACCACCCCTGCCCGCCCCTTTCCCTTGTCACTCTTCGCAATTCTCAGCACTAATTGTAGTGTATATAATTTCAGTACTCTTTCCCATGCTTTATTTAGTTTGTTTTTGAATATATTTTTTTCTCATTAATCTCCAACTTGTATCTCAGGATCCCAAGAATTAACAATATCTCATGCCAAAAGCTTGAGGATTCCTACTGTATTGACAATAACATACAGAAGCTTTGCTTAAATATTATGCTTACTTTTTTTTTTTTTTTTTTTTTAGATGGAATCTCACTCTGTCGCCCAGGCTGGAGTGCAGTGGTGCCATCTCAGCTCACTGCAACCTCTGGCTCCTGGGTTCAAGCAATTATCATGACTCAGCCTCCCAAGTAGCTGGGACTACAGGTGCATGTCACCATTCCTGGGTAATTTTTTGTACTTTTAGTAGAAACGGGGTTTCACCATGTTGGCCAGGCTGGCCTGGAACTCCTGACCTCAGGTGATCCGCCCGCCTCGGCCTCCCACAGTATTGGGATTACAGGCATGAGCCACCACGCCCAGCCTGAATTGCTTACCCTTAAACATGTTTATTTTTACTGCCAGGCCTTAATGAGTCAGTAATGGATATGTCATTTTAGCTGAGTTGTATTCTCATTTGTGTAATATACTTATCATTTCAATGTTATTTTATCATTAAAACAACTTTATATTGGTAGTAATTCTATTTGCTGGAGGTTCTCTGTAATTTTGCTTTTATGCAATGTTCATTACAGTAATGGCGGGAAGTTAATGCCACTTTGGAATTTGATCAGCCTGCATCAATACCAGAATGGTTTTCCTATGACTAGTTGAGATCCACATGCAATACATTTTTTGACATACTACCAGGAGCAGATGTTAATATCATAATGAAAGCTTTGTCCAACTGGACATCAGATTTAGCACAAAATTCAAAATTAGGGACATGATGGATTCTTTCTAATTATCAGAAGCTCATCATATTTTTAAGGGTGTGAATGATTACATTGGAACTAGAATATTTTGTGTCTCCAGATACTTGTGAGAGCTCTACTTTTTAAGTATTCTTGATCTAAACATTAACTTTTACCATTTATTTTTCAGAGGTTTCAAAATGGTTTTGGCTCTTTAGTGAAATACAGAATTTATACTTTATCTCTGCAGTACTCTTACCTAAAATTCTGATTTATCATAAGATCTTGAGTAGATTGGTTTCAGTTTGCCTTGTTTTTATTACCCAAAATTGGCTAATTAGCCCATCATTACTCTCTGTGAAGTCTGATACATTTCCTTAATTCAAGAATCCTATGAAGTGTGGTGCTAATATGTGGACAATTCTTCTCTTCCTAATCTGAAACTGTAGGTGATTTTTTCCATGTCTAAGTTTTATAGTCATCTTGGCCAGAGAGTAAACTTTGGATCCATATTACTATTTGTATGAGGGAAAAAGCAGTATTTCTCGTTTGTTGACTCTACACTCTGATTAGCTAAGACTATGTTGATAGCTGTGGCTAGAAAAGTTTTATTTACATAGTATATATTCCTTCTCCTAAGTTTTCTGTACTGTTGACATCCATGTGACTACTTAGATATGAACTTTCCATTTTCACATGCTCCAAAGGTAGATTTTTTTTTCTTGTATTCACCATCTACCTTGGCATAACTCCAGTCTTAGAGGCTCCCACATTGCTTCTTCCCGGCAACATCCCTGAACAGGGATACGGTTGCCTTTAATGATCTTTGGGGAAAGAGCCAAGTTGGAAAAGCTGAGAGATGACAGGTAATTATTTTACGTATTTATCTTCAAAATATTCAAATTTATATAAAAATATTTTCCCTTAATCATATCTATGCAAAAGTTAGGCATATTTTGCAGTTTGTTGATTAGTAAAGAGAATATCAAAAGTAGCTCTGCAAACTCAATGCTAATGCTTTAAAAATGAGTTGCTTAATTTCATTGAGTAATAAGTATGACACATGCATTTGATTTATCCTCAGATGAAACTAATTAAACCTCCTCCACTTGATCTAAGGTGGGGCTGGTGTTGAGGGCCAGAACAGAAGCTGAACCTTACTAATTATATAGTAGTGTCTGTGCTAATTGCAGTAAAGCTGTTTTAACCATTTGGAAACTAGTTCATGTAATTTTTTGCCAAATGACTTAGGTACTTATTGTCCACTGACAGCTAAAGTATTTTCCAAAACCCTCAACTCTCTGTCTAGCAAACTATTGTAGGTGAATATTTGTCTCTGCCAACATATCCATGTATAACTATAAAACTAGATTCTGCTTTGATATTTGCAAATACATTCTTGCTTCCCAAAACAGCCTGTTTGCATCGCACTCATATGTAAGATGGCTATTTCCACTGCATCTTCCCAAAGTTCACCACTGCTTAATAAGGTCTGTTTAAGGTCAAACAAATGCAATTGAATTTTGATTACACTGAAAATGAAGAATAGCAGCAATATAATGTGAAAGCACTTTGTGTTGTCAACAGTGATTTATACAAATTCCAGTGACAGATACTCAAGACTACTTTCCAGGGCACATTCATAATTTGATTGCTAAAAATAAAAGAAAACACACTTGTTCTGCCTTTTTCAGCTCTGCTTCTCCTCTTTCAGTCAAAAGCCCTTATGTTAGTAACCTTTATTCTATTTTAAAAAAATATTTTACTAAGTGTGAAGTGTTCTGGGGCCAGAGACAGATTTTCTGTGAAGTTAATGAAGCTTAAGTTTCAGAGCTCCTCATTTGCAGTGACCTTCTTCTAAGACTCTGGAAGGAGTATCAGCAATGTGTTTATATGGTCATGTGTTTTTGTACAATTTGAAAAATTAAAAAAAATTTAACCACAACCCTTCAAGGCCATTGTCCATTTCTACTTCCATGACTCTTCTGTTAGACCTCCCCTTTGTGTTAGTGTGATATTGGAATGGCCATGAGCTTTTTGGGGATGTGACTAAGGGGAGGTTGAGTTGGGGATATGTTTATTTTGGGGTTAGCAGGCTATTTGGCTATAGGTGGTTCTTTGTCACTTCTGTGTATAGTGGAGTTTTTGCTAGGAATTCTGACATAGGGATGGCTTCTTGGAACACCCCTACTACTCATGGGGCCAACTCACTAAGCATCATGACATGAAGATGCGGGGCTCAGTGTAAAACTGGTAAATGAATGTTACCAGTTCAAAGAATTTGTAAGATTAGTCACTTCACAAGTAAATTTGAAATGCCCTGAAATCTTACAGTTCATATATGAAAGAAACTCAACAGTTTTCTCAAATTTGACAGTAGCTTTAAAAATTTATCAATGCCTAGTTGTTATGTTGAAAGGAACTTTTCTAAACTATCATTAATTTTAAAAATTTTTATCTAGAGAAAAGACTGAACTATTTTTATTTTCTTTATATACAAGTGATTTTATAAAGTCGTCAAATGAAGCACTAAAGAACATACAGCCAAAAACATAGGAAAAGAAAGTATCAGAGAGGTATATCAGGCATTATTAATAAAAATGTTATTGTTATGGATTTTTATGATATTTGTTAGCTTTAAAAATTTATAACTTGTGATTTAAATTTTTTTTTTATTTTATTTTGAGATGGAATCTTGCTCTGTCGTCTGTACTGGAATGCGATGGTGCGATCTCGGCTCACTGCAACCTTCGCCTCCTGGGTTCAAGTGATTCTCCTGTCTCAGCCTCCCGAGTAGCTGGCATTACAGGCACGTGGCACCATGCCCGGCTAATTTTTGTATTTTTAGTAGAGACAGGGTTTCACCATGTTGGCCAGGCTAGTTTCAAACTCCTGACCTCAGATGATCCGCCCCCCTTCACCTTCCAAAGTGCTGGGATTACAGGTGTGAGCCACTGCACCCGGCCATATAACTTATGATTTTTGTTATGCGCTCAGAATATTTTCTTTTGTACAAAATTTTGTGTTTATGGTTTTGTATTCTTTTTTTTAAAGAAGGCCCTTCAAATTGTTTAAGTTTCAGACACCACAAAGTGTGAATTCACCTCTTTCTAGACATCATATAGAAAGCTGTCTTCGCCCAAACATAATTTATAGTCAGAATGTAGTTCAACATGATCATACATAAATATTGATTACTTTTTAAAGAATGTTAAAGCTTAAAATTTCTGCAAATAATTAATGGGAACTAGGCTTAATACCTGGGTGACAGAATAATCTGTACAACAAACCCCTATGACACAAGTTTACCTATATCACAAACCTGCACATGTACCCCTGAACTTAAAAGAAAAGTTAAAAAAGAAATGTACACAAAAATAATATTTCTGAATCATAACTTCTAGGATTATAATTAAGCCTCAGGTGCAGTTAATTTAGAAATCAGATTTGGGGAGAAGAGTGTTTCAACTAAGTCAAGGAGCTCTTGGTAGTGTTTGGAATGAAGTAATATAATTGTGATATTAAATTGAGTAAAGTTGTTTTATTGGAAAATGCAACAGCAGAACAGATTAATTAACAGAATTCAAAGAGAGTGAATAGTCAGGAAATCTCTAATTTTGGAATAAATAGAATATGACTATTTGCCTTTGCAACTTTAGAATTTAAATGCATTTTGGGAATTGTGTCCTAAGTTATAGAGTAAATAAATGTAATTTTCTTGTTTGTCCTGCCAGTGTTAAGACTGTAGACTTTAAAGGGATTAACCTGAAGTTTAATTTAATCACCCCGGTGGTCTGTTCAAAGGAAAAGTAAAACAGGCAGATAATGTGAAGATCTTTCTCCGGGGTTGTTTGGCCTTTTTGAAAGTGGAAGTATAAAAACAAATTTAATTAGATATAAGTACTGAATGATTCCAAAGGTTAATGCCTTATTAACAAATTAGTTTGTCCCTGAAACTTACAACACTAACTTTTTGAGTGCTTTTCCTCTTTAATTAGATAAAGGCTATAGTCCATTCTCTTAATATAGACTATCCTTTAGAAAAATGACCACATCACAGATCACGAGGTCAGGAGTTCGAGACCAGCCTGACCAACATGGTGAAACCCTGTCTCTACTTGAAATACAAAAATTAGTTGGGCGTGGTGTCGCGCGCCTGTAATCCCAGCTACTCAGGAGGCCAAGGCAGAATTGCTTGAACCCTGGAGGTGGAGGTTGCAGTGAGCCGAGTTCATGCCACTGCACTCCAGCCTGGGCAACAGAGCGAGACTCCAACTCAAAAAGTAAATAAATAAAATAAAATAAAAATGACCACATCAATGCTAGCAGTTACTAAATTCCTCCTTTGGATCAATAAATACATTCCTTACTCCCCTTACAATTAATTGGTGTTTTTATTATTGAAAAAGTAACACATACACAGAGTAAAATTCCTCTCCCAAGGAAAACCAGTTGTCCTATGTGTATGTATCCTTCCAGAAAGACTATTAATATAAAACTTTTTTTTATTATTATTTTTTGAGATGGAGTCTCGCTCTTGTCACCCAGGCTGGAGTGCAGTGGTGCGATCTCGGCTCACTGCAACCTCTGCCACCCGGGTTCAGCTGATTCTCCTGCCTCAGCCTCCTGAGTAGCTGGGATTACAGGTGCCTGTCACCATGCCTGGCTAATTTTTGTACTTTTAGTAGAGACGGGTTTTGCCATGTTGGCCAGACTGGTCTCGAACTCCTGAACTCAGGTGATCCGCCTGCCTCGGCCTTCCAAAGTGCTGGGCTTACAGGCATGAGCCACCGTGCCCAACCAAAGCTATTTACATGTACATAAGTATATATACTTGATGTGTGTGTGTCCACTTTTTCTAAAAATGGAAGCATACTATGCACATCATTCTGCACCTTGCTTTTTTTAAATTAGCAAATATATCTTAGATATTGTTCCACATCAATATACAGAGCCCCATCTAATATTTTTCTTTCTATATGGGACTCTTTTTTTGGCTTCTTAGCTTTTTCTGGCAAATGATAGTGCATTGAATATTCTGTTTTTCAAACTGGTGCTCTGTCACCAATACTATATTAGAGTAACATAGGCATTTTTATTATTATAAATTAGTAGGTAATAATCATTTATCCATGAAGATGTCGAGTCAGCTTCAAAGAGGATTAGGTTTCTGATTTAGTTGAACTCTATTCTGAGGATCAAAGGAAGGTTAAATCCAAGATAAAAAATTTAGCAGTGAAGGAATGGTGTAAAGAGGGACTTTCACTATTTCTTTTGTATATTTTTGTGTTTAAATTTTTATAGCAAACAATCATACATTTGTCATATAATGCTTGAAGCAAAGTGAAAATACATTAGAAATGGCCAAGCATAGTGGTTCATGCTGTAATCCCAGTACTTTGGGAGGCCAAGGTGGGAGGATTGCTTGAGACCAGGAGTTTGAGAACAGCTTGGGCAACATAGCAAGACCCTGTCTTTTAAAAAGAAAGAGAGAAAGAGAGAGAGAGAATGAGAATATATTAGAAATGAGAATTCTGACAAAGTACTCAGTTTAAAGATAGTTTAGTTCATGAAAAACAATGCTACAATGTAATAAAAACTAACAGAATGTCTGCATCTTTTTCATCTTAAAATATTTGATTTTTGAATTTTTAGATTGATTTTGGACTATTATTTAGTTTCTAAGGATTGTCTTTTTCTGGTTTATAATCTGATATAATAGTTTTAAAGTGGTAACCTTTATTTAGGTTACTCAAATAGGATAAATGTTCATGGAGCTTGATGGCTTCCTCTTACGATATTTTAATTTTCAATATTCTATATTGAAGCATCAGATAGAGTGTTACCCTATTAATGTAAATACATTATATTTTTCAGCAAACCATAATGGAATTTGTATTGAGACTGTATGTATTATAAGTGAGGATCTTTTTGTATATTATAAATAATTTTTAGTTGATTCAAAAATATATTATGGGTGGTGAATCAAACATATTAGAAATTCAGGATAATTGATTAATCATGTCACTTTTCTGACTTCAGTCTCCACATCTGTAAAATAACAGAATCCTTTCAAGCTGTGAAAAATCTCTTATAACCTTTATGTTGAGTTGTTATATGAAAATGTAAGAAAGTAAGCTTTAAACTATCCGAAGATTCCCACACTGAGCAGCATGCTAACCTGAATTTATTATGATCATATATAAATTGATTCCTGGGGGATAAAAAGGAATTTCAATGTGCTAAAACTTGAGCTAAGTTATTTTCCCATAGTGACTTTTAAAAATGTGGAAATATTAGAATGTTCTGATTGTCAGTTCTGTTAAAAACTCAAATGTGTTTTAAAATCATTTCAAATTTAAACTAGCATGGGAGAATATGTGAAATGTGAGGGGAAAAAACAAACAATTAAAATTTGGTTCAAACACTAGAAATATTGTATACTTTTCAGATTATTTATAAGCCATAAATTGCTCAAATCATAGGCATAGAATTTTAGTTTTCCAAGGAAATTGTGGATTATTTAGCATAATCATTTATAGATGGTGTAGACTTTGGAGTTACATACACCTGCATTTGAATCCTAGCTCTTTCATTTTCTTGTTGGGTTCCTTGGGCAATTTATTCAATTTCCTGGCCTTCATATAGGAACCTGGATCACCTTTGTCTTAGTCTGTTCAGGCAGCTATAAGAAAATACCATAAAGTGGGTGGCTTATAAACAACAGAAATGTATTTCTCACAATTCTGGAAGCTGGGAAGTCCAAAATTAAGGTGCTGGCAAATTTGATGTCTGGTGAGGATTGACTTCCTGGTTCATGTATTGTGCCTTCTCCCTGTGTCCTCACATGGTGGAAGGGACAGGGTAGCTCTCTGGGACCTCTTTTATAAGGGCACAAATCCCAATCTTGAGGACTCTGTCTTCATTACCTAATCACCTCTCAAAGGCCCCCTGCCAATATTATCACCTTGGGAATTAGCATTTCAACATATGAATTTTTGAGGGACCTTTCCCTATCAAAAAAGAAAGAATACAGAAGAGAAAACATGTACTGATGACAACCTAAGAAGTGGTAGTAACATAGTTTTTTAGCTTATATAGAAAGTTAGAACTGAAAAGATTATTTTATCTAGTTTCTCAGGAAACTGAAGCCCTCAGAGGTAGGGTGATTTGTTTAAGGTTCTAGCTTTCATATTGCCTAAGAATAGAAGATGCAGTCTTTGTGGGTTTATACAAATTATACAGAAATCATATGCAAATAAAGTATACTGTGCCTGAATTTCATGTTTGACATTTCAAGAGACACAGAACACCACAAAAATTAAAATAATCGATCTTTACAATCTCTGTGACAGTCAGCACTCTACACCACCATTAATACTATGAAGGCCACAGAGTACGTTTGGTATATTTTCCTTTTTTCTCTCCCACTACTGCCTTCACCAAAATACAGTGAATAGTCCTCCATCTTCAGTCTTTCCTATGAGCTATATTTATAATTTGTAGGCTGTTACATTTATTTTCAGAGGAACTTTTTTTTTCCGAGACGGAGTTTCACTCTCTTGTCCGGGCTGGAGTGCAGTGGCACGACCTCCGCCTCCCGGGTTCAAGCGATTCTTGTGCCTCAGCCTCTTGAGTAGCTGGGATTACAGGCGCCCGCCACCATGCCCAGATAATTTTTATATTTTTAGTAGAGACGGGGTTTCACCATGTTGGCCAGGCTGGTCTCGAACTCCTGGCCTCAAGTGATACACCCACCTCGGCCTCCCAAAGTGCTGGGATTACAGGCATGAGCCACCACTCCGGCCCAGAGGAACGATTGATATAATGGAAAAATAGTTCCTCTGAAAATAAAAATAACAACATTGGTTCCTAATAAAAGATTAAGAGAAAAAGACAAGCTGTCGAAATATTGGAGCAATGTGGGGAATGAGGAAGGTGGGGTAGGGCAGAGAAGGGAGGTTATTTTTGGAGCAGGGGTTGGGGTTAGAGGACATATGAAAGGAGAGCAGCACAGACCGGGAATCAGACTGCCGCCAGCACTTTCCAGCTCTATGGAGTCTGCCTGGTTTTGCTCATCACTGTATCTCTAGCAGCTAGCATAGTGCTGGGCACATAATGGGCGTTCAGTAAATATTTGTTGAATACATAAGTACCTTTTTTTTTTTTTTTTTTTGAGGCGAAGTCTTGTTTTGCCGCCCAGCCTGGAGTGCAGTGGTGCAATCTCGGCTCACTGCAACCTCCACCTCCCAAGGTTCTTCAAGTGATTCTTCAAGTGGTTCTTCAAGTGGTTCTTCAAGTGATTCTCCTGCCTCAGCCTCCCGAGTAGCTGGGATTACAGGCACCCCCCACCACGCCCAGCTAATTTTTGTATTTTTGGTAGAGACGGGTTTCCCTGCATTGGCTAGGCTGGCCTCAAACTGTGACCTCAAGTGATCCGCACACCTCAGCCTCCCAAAGTGCTGGGATTACAGGTGTGAGCCACCGCGCCCAGACAATAAGTACCATTTTGACTTCCTGCCCAAAGATTTAGCACCCAGAGCTGTACTGTGAATTTGTTTCCTTTGAGACCTTAGGTTTGAAAAGTCTCTTTGCTATCTAACATTCAGAGGAAAAGTTGAGTGCTGTTACCCCAAAGAGGGATACTTTTGTTTGTGCTGAGTGTGGTTGGTCAGCTTTTAAAACAGAAATAGAATTTACTAAAGGAAGTGTTTTCTCATCTGCAGCATGCAAATAGCATAGGGTACTTTGACTTCTCTTTTGTATAGTATTTTATGCATAGTTTTCTTATGCCTTTTATAAATAAAAGATAGGCTAAAGCAGTTAGAAAGTATAGCAAACCATCCAGTGACAAAGTGATTTTTTTTTTGAGACAGTGTCACTCTGTCACCCAGGCTGGAGTGCAGTGGCACGACTTTGGCTCACTGCAGCCTTGACCTTCAGGCTCAGGCAATCCTCCCACCTCAGCCTCTTGAGCAGCTGGGACTACAGGAGTGTGTCACCATGCCTGGGTAATTTTTGTATTTTTTGTAGAGACAGGGTTCCACCATGTTGCCCAGACTGGTCTGGAATTCCTGAGCTCAAGCTATCTGCCCAACCACCTTGGCATCCCAAAGTGCTAGGATTACAGGCGTGTGCCACCTGGCCTGAGGAAGTGATTTTTGCTTTTAAAATGAGAACAATTTCTGATTGGCTATGTTGGTAAATTGACATTTTGTGGAGGGGGGGGGGTTGGGTGCGGGGGAACCAGGTCTTGTTTAAGATGTACCAGATACAACGTATTTAAAGGGCAAGAATCCTTTACGTTGGTACTTTATCAAAAAAAGTATAGTAGTACCTAGAGCAATACCACCCAAGAATGGTCTGTGATGATGGAAATACTGTGTATCCGCCCTGTCTGGTAGGGCTAACCACATTGGCCAATGAACACTTGAAATGTGGCTAGTGCAACCGAGGAACTGAATTTTTAATCTTATTTAATAGTTTTTTTTGTTTTAAAAAATAATCATCTAGTAAAATAGACATTTTTTGGGTATATAGTTCTATGAAATTTTTTTTTAGTTTTGTGAATGTTAACACATGTATAGATTTGTTTAACACCAACACAACCAGGACATAGCGCAGCCCTGTTACCCCTAAAAAACTCCCTCTTGCTACCATTTTCCCTACCTCTAACCCCTGGAAACCACTGTTCTGTTCTCCATCTTCCCCTTTAGTTGGAAAGTTTAAATTATTTACAGTCATTTTCTTAACCCTAAAATCACCTCAGGGGAGGGAAATTAAAGTTTAAAAGAGGCCTTCTTTAAAAACACAAGGACACAAAAGCCTTCATTTGACGGTGGCTACTGTTATATTGCATCTCTTTCAATAGTATATGTCTCAACTATACGTGGTTTGACTATTCTGCATTTTTTTCATGGAAAATGTTATATAGTATTATCCAAAACCAAATATAATTTATTTCCCCACTTCTGTTTTGGATCATTTATGCTAGTGATTTCCTCCATCCCTAAGAACCAGCTAGCCAACTAGAATTATCAGAGTCTTAGAAACTTTCCATGCCATGGGTACATTTCACATTTTCACCCAAATACACAGTCATCAATTATCAAGCTAAAGGAAGAAATAAAAATATGTTCATTAAAATAAGTGAAAGATTTAACTGTTGTAGACAATTTAAGGAGAGATTTTCTACGCTGAATTACTTTTAATTATAATTTTGAGTTTTTATTTTATAGAGCAAAGCTTTTCACTAGAAATTAATAACACCTATATTTAACTGCTTTTTGAATATTAATATCCTACGGCCATCTCAAAAATCAATAGGTCCAGCACTGAATTTATCATCTCTCCTTTCCCTCCACTTTAACCTCTTAATTTCCTCCTGATTTCCTCCTCTCTTTCTGATATCGGTTAATGACGCCACCATCTATCTATCCACTGGCCCAAGCCAGATACCTTTAAGTCATCCTAGTCGTCTCCTTTACCCTATACATCTTGTTAGGAGGCCCTACCCTCCTGAATGTATCTTGGAACTGCCTCTTTTATCTTTGCCCCCAATATTCATGTCTTAATTCAGACCCTCTATTGCACTACTTTTGCAATTGCAGTAGCCTGCTAGCTGATAGTCCTCCCTCCTGTATCACTCCACCCTACTACACTACCATCTTCCACACTGCCTCCAGAATGATCCTTCTCTAAAATGAAAATCTAATCACATAATTCTCTGCTTAACTTTTCCATGGCTTCCTATTACCTATAGGATAAATCACAACCATTATTGGCATATAGAACCCCATAATAGAGCAGTTGCCTAATTTTCAAGCCTCTTATCTTTCTCTACTTTTTTGTTTCCATTCGTCTGGAATTCTCTGCCTCATATATCCTTGCTGATTCCTGTTTGTCCTTTAACATTCAGGTATTATCTCTCCTAAGAATACTTTTCTGACCCATATTCCCAGGGATGAATGGGTATCCCTTTTCGGTATTCTCTGTCCTATTGTTCCTGTGACATGTTCAGCTTTGTATCCTGAGAATCCCAGTTTCTGACGCACATAATAAGTGCTCAATAAATATTAGTTGCTCAATGTTTAATTTTATATAATTCACTGCTGTTATGAAGAACTTTCCTATTTACTCGTATGATCCTTATAATAGCCCTGGAAGATAATAGGGCATATTTTCTCATTTTTCAGATGGTAGAACTAATGGGTGTGGTTAGCTAATAAGTGGAGAATTGATGCTGGAACTTAAATCTTCTGACTCCCAACCCAGTATTTGTGTGTGTGTGTGTGTGTGTGTGTATCTTCATCATGAATCTTTGTAAGATGTCAGCCAAAGAGATGCAATCATGACAGTAGTTAAATTATATGCAGTAACTAAGCTTCAAGAATATAATCATTGTTTTATAATCTAATTGGGCAAAACAATAAAGATGTTCTTATTTTGAACAAAATTAATAGTATGCTCTAGTGACTTAGGGGGATATAGGAGTATATGCTATAAAATCCTATGAATACTGCCTTCACTCATAAACCGGCAGGTTTATACTTTTTCTTGCCAACAAAGTTATCCTAATTGAACATTATTTTTATTTTTTTAAATTGATATATAATAGTTATACATATTTTTAGGAAATTGAACATTTTAAAAGATTAAACTTCATATTACCTTTTATTTTTCTGTAGCTGATCCTGTTTCATGTATAACCTTTTCAGTTGGTAGAGTGTGAAGTGTTGGAGTAATTTATGAAAGGAATGGAAGGAAAGAGTAGTTTGTACTCTGTTGTGAAATTCTAGGGTGTGTTTGTCAATATACATGTTTCAAATGCCTGATAGGTACCACAGTCACGTATGTCTGCATATATAACTTTACCATTCTTGTAGGTACACAAGACATTTTATGTTTCTTTCTAACAAGAAGAGTAAAAATGAAAACTAATAGGGAAACTCCATTAGATTGAGTTGTCTCACTCTTCTTGAATGTGGCGTGATGATTATTATTTTAAATCCTGTGTGATAGAATTTAATTAAACTGACTTTTGGAATTTCCTTCCAAAAGGTATCACTGGAAGAAAAAAATGCAACTATTATTTATGACCCTAAACTACAGACTCCAAAGACCCTACAGGAAGCTATTGATGACATGGGCTTTGATGCTGTTCTCCATAATCCTGACCCTCTCCCTGTTTTAACTGACACCTTGTTTCTGACTGTTACGGCGTCACTGACTTTGCCGTGGGACCATATCCAAAGCACATTGCTCAAGACCAAGGGTGTGACAGACATTAAAATTTACCCTCAGAAAAGAACTGTAGCAGTGACAATAATCCCTTCTATAGTGAATGCCAATCAGATAAAAGAGCTGGTTCCAGAACTCAGTTTAGATACTGGGACACTGGAGAAAAAGTCAGGAGCTTGTGAAGATCATAGTATGGCTCAAGCTGGTGAAGTCGTGCTGAAGATGAAAGTGGAAGGGATGACCTGCCATTCATGTACTAGCACTATTGAAGGAAAAATTGGGAAACTGCAAGGTGTTCAGCGAATTAAAGGTAATGTGTCTGGTGTTGATTGTTTTGTAAGGCTTAGGTGTCTGTTTTGATCTTTTAACTTTTTGCTTTCTTCTTAAGCATGAGTTTTGAATCCATAAGACTAGAGTGCTTGCTGTATCATTGAGGTACAGCATATTCCCAGGATTAAAAGTTAATGATTATAATTAAAGGTTACATAAACCTTGAACTGAAGAAAAGGCAGCTGGGTTGGCAATTAATGGAATTCAGGGTTCTTAACACAACATGACTAGGGTACTCTTTACCTCTAATATATTTTACTCAGGCATGGAGAAACTTGGAGACCATAGCTACAGTGGTCATATCTCTTACTTGTTTCTAGTCTATGCCAGTAACATTTTCTGAAAAGAAAAAAATTAAGAAAATATGATGACAAGAATGAGAGAGAAACAATTATTTGTGGCTATTGATTTAGAAAACAGAATGTTTTCTGAAGTAGCCCAGGAATAACTGAATTAATTATATTTCTTTTTTATTAACTAGTCTCCCTGGACAATCAAGAAGCTACTATTGTTTATCAACCTCATCTTATCTCAGTAGAGGAAATGAAAAAGCAGATTGAAGCTATGGGCTTTCCAGCATTTGTCAAAAAGCAGCCCAAGTACCTCAAATTGGGAGCTATTGATGTAGAACGTCTAAAGAACACACCAGTTAAATCCTCAGAAGGGTCACAGCAAAGGAGTCCATCATATACCAATGATTCAACAGCCACTTTCATCATTGATGGCATGCATTGTAAATCATGTGTGTCAAATATTGAAAGTACTTTATCTGCACTCCAATATGTAAGCAGCATAGTAGTTTCTTTAGAGAATAGGTCTGCCATTGTGAAGTATAATGCAAGCTCAGTCACTCCAGAATCCCTGAGAAAAGCAATAGAGGCTGTATCACCGGGGCTATATAGAGTTAGTATCACAAGTGAAGTTGAGAGTACCTCAAACTCTCCCTCCAGCTCATCTCTTCAGAAGATTCCTTTGAATGTAGTTAGCCAGCCTCTGACACAAGAAACTGTGATAAACATTGATGGCATGACTTGTAATTCCTGTGTGCAGTCTATTGAGGGTGTCATATCAAAAAAGCCAGGTGTAAAATCCATACGAGTCTCCCTTGCAAATAGCAATGGGACTGTTGAGTATGATCCTCTACTAACCTCTCCAGAAACCTTGAGAGGAGCAATAGAAGACATGGGATTTGATGCTACCTTGTCAGGTAATTATCATTTTTTCTTTGATTACCCTAATGTTCTTTTACTTCCATTTTGCTGCTTCTGTTGGCATTTATCAATGAGAAATGATTCATAGACACTGTATTTCCACTTTTGCAAATATGTCCTATGGAGGTAGCCAGCAGTATATACAAAGATGCATAAGGATGTTTGTATAATTGCTTATGATATTTAAAAACTGGAAACAATAACTCATGGTACAACAATAAATAACTCATGATGAAATGCTATGAAGTCATAAAACATTATGGTATTAAAGATAATTAATGCCACAGGAAGGTGTCTGAGATATTTTGTTAAATGAAAAAAAGCTGAAAAGCTATATATACAATGCGATCAAAATTTTATAAAGAAATGTATCTGAATTTACGCCATGTATATATTGTTTATGTATATGAATAAGATTCCTGGTAGGACATGAACCAAAATTTTAACAGTGATTATCTTTGGGTGGTAGGATAAATGTGATTTTTGTTTCCATTGTGTTTCCTGGTTTTATAAGTTGTTTTTACAATAAGAATGTATGTATGTAGCTATGTATTTATATAATGGGGGAAGCCAGTGCTCTTTTAAAAACAAAAGTAGTTGAAATAAATAATAGGATTTTAACTATAATTTTATATTTAGGCATTCAAATTAAACTGACTCCAGAGCTGTCCCAAAGTTTTCGTATTTCCTGACAGCTCTTACCTTTGAACTGAAACAAAAAATGTATATTCAATGGAATTTAATTATGTGAAATTGTTCTTTTGAACCAGAATTGAACCTGGCCTTGAATTAAACTGGAAAATGCCCAAATGAAATTTTTTGCTTGAAATAACAATTGAAACGTTTTACAACCAATTTCTGGACAATATAATTAATCTTTGCTATCCTGATTAGAATGAAAGATATCAAATAGTAGTATTCCCTTTTTAGGCTCACTAAATCTGAGTAAAAAATTTTACTAAACACATGTCTAAATTGTTATGGTAGATTAATGTCAGCGAGAGAGGACTTAGAGACATACCATTATTAATTTTTAGTTCTTAATTTTTCTGTTGATGACAAATGGTAGAAATTATAGAATTCTCACTTTTTAAAATTGACACATAGTTCACATACCATAAAATTTGCCCATTTAAGGTACACAACCCAGTGGTTGTTAGTATACTTACAGAGTTTTCCAGCCATCATCACTATATAATTTTAGAACTTTTTATCACTCCCAAAAGAAATCACATATCCATTAGCAGTCATTGCCCATTTCTCCTTCCCCTCCCCAAGCTCCTGATAACAACTGTTCTACTTTCTGTCTCTGAATTTGACTATTCTAGGGACATCATTTAAGTGGAATCATACAACATTTGTCCTTTTGTGCCTGAATTATTTTATTAAGCATAATGTTTTCAAGGTCCATCCATGTTGTAGTATGTATTAGAACATCATTCCTTTTTATTGCTGAATATTATTCCATTGTATGGATATATCACATTTTTGTTTTTTCATTCACCAGTTGATGGGAATTTGGATTGTCTCCACTCTCTTGCCTATTATGTATAACACTGCTATGAACAATTTGAGTTCAAATTTTTGTATGAACATATGTTTTTATTTCTCCTGGGTATATATCTAGGAGTGGAATTGCTGGGTCACATGGCAGCTAAACTTTTTGAGGGACTGCCAGACTGTTTTTCAAAGTAGCTGTTCCATTTTACATTACCATCTCAAATTCTCACTCTAATGTAGAAAATCTCAATTTTTTGAGATTTTTAAATTAGAATCTGGCCTGGTACGGTAGCTCACAACTGTAATCCTAGCACTTTTGGAGGCTGAGGCAGGCAGACCACTTGACCCCAGAAGTTCGAGACCAGCCTTGGTAACATGATGAAACCCTGTCCCTACAAAAAATACAAAACATCAGCTGGGCATGGTGACACACACCTGTAGTCCCAGCTACTCAGGAGGCTAAGGTGGGAGGATTGCTTAAGCCCGGAAGTCAAGGCTGCAGTGAGCCGTGATCGTGTCACTGTACTCCAGCCTGGGTGACAGAACAAGACCCTGTCTTTAAAAAAATAGATTTTGGATTAGAATCTAATCTAAAAAATTAGATTCTTTTTTTTTTTTTTTGAGACGGAATCTTGTTCTGTCACCCAGGCTAGAGTGCAGTGGCATGATCTCAGCTCACTGCAACCTTGGCCTCCCAGGTTCAGACAATTCTCCTGCCTCAGCCTCCTGAGTAGCTGGGATTACAGGCGCCTGACACCATGCCTGGCTAATTTTTGTATTTTTAGTAGAGATGGGGTTTCACCATTTTGGTCAGGCTGGTCTTGAACTCCTGACCTCGTGATCCACCGGCCTCTGCTTCCCAAAGTGTTGGGATTACAAGCGTGAGCCACCATGCCTGGCCTTTAGATTCTTTTGCTCTAAAAAAGAGATACATAGTTCTCTATTAGAGAATTCATACAGAACACTAAAATGTTAAAGAGACTCTAGTATCAAAAGTCTGAACAAAGTGTAGGAAATCCATAATTGCTGAAGGAAATAATTATGAAACCAGAAGAAAAATTTAAGTTGGAAATAAGTGCAGTTATATCAGGGAGCCATAAAAATGACTAAAATTAGTTTCAGCGAAATTTCATTTTACCTATCACCACTTAATTTTTTTTTTCTTTTTGAGATGGAGTCTTGCTCTGTCACCCAGGCTGAAGTGCAATGGCATGATCTCGGCTCACTGCAACCTCTGTGCCCCGGGTTCAAGCGATTCTCCTGCCTCAGCCTCCTGAGTAGCTGGGATTACAGGTGCGCACCACCATGCCCAGTTAATTTTTTTGTATTTTTAGTAGAGACAGGGTTTCACCATGTTGGTCACGCTGGTCTGGAACTCCTGACCTCAGGTGATCTGCCCACCTCGGCCTCCCAGAATGCTGGGATTACAGGCGTGAGCCACTGCACCTGGCCCACTTACATTTTTTTAAATTTTTGAAAATGACAGTGTTTGAAATTATATTGATTCACATTTCACTACTTCATAATGTTGGATTATTTCTCAGAGCTTCTATTAAATTAAAATACTTTGATATGCATAATGGATTATGTTGTCAATAATTAGCACCACATAAATTAGTTATATCAGTATCACCAAAACAAGTTACTTACATTATAATATTCCTATGCCTCTTACATATAGGAACACAATTATAATCATCTTACATCACATATGGTATAAAACTGAAATATTTTTCATGTTCAAATGTGGTATCTGTCATTACAGTAAGCAAGGGCATCATAAACTTTCAGATTGGATTCAAAAACAGAATTTTTTCTATTCACTTGGGTTTATATTTTTGCAACTCACATTTTTGCAAGTGTGGTTCACAGACCAGCAGCACCTAGGATCTTGTTAGAAATCAGACTCTGGCCCACTGCAGACCCAGTAAATCAAATTCTACATTTTAATTTTAATGAGCTCTCCAGGTAATCCATTTGCACATTAAAGTTTGAGAACACTGATCTACATAATGTGATGCATTGACCTTTAAATTCTAAATTAAATCTACATTAACTTTGTTTACATAAACAAGTCCAGAAATTTGATTGAAGGCAATAATATCAGTCATAACAACATTTCGATCAACAATGGACCACATAGACAATGGTGGTCCCGTAAGATTATAATGGAGCATATATAGAAACCTCATATAAGGCATTTGATATTGGCATAGCAGATCAAGTAGGAGAAATGATTGATATTCATTAATGGTGCTAGGACATTTGGTGTTCCATCTGAAAAAATATATATAAATACAAATATAAAGAGCATCTAGTTTTGTGTAAGTACACTCTATGATGTTCACACAATGATGAAATTGCCTAAAGCATTTTTCAGAACATATTTCCATCGTTTAAGTGACTCATGACTGTATAATATTAAATATTATAATTTAAAATAGCTAGCATTTTTTTAGGAGAAAAGCCATATAAGTTTATTTGATCATAGTTTTATATGACATGGGAGCCTTCAGAATGAAGACCCAAAGATACAGGAGAAACTGCCCATTTTTGTGCTTAGATTTAACACAATATGGATAGCTAAAATAGCTAGCATTTTATTATTATTATTATTATTGGAGACAGAGTTGCACTCTGTTGCCCAGGCTGGAGTGCAATGGCGCAATCTTGGCTCACTGTAACCTCTGCCTCCCGGGTTCAAGCAATTCTGCATCCCGGGTTCAAGCAATTCTCCTGCATCAGCCTCCTGAGTTGCTAGGATTACAGGCGCATGCCACCATGCCCGGCTAATTTTTGTATTTTTAGTAGAGACAGGGTTTCGCCTTGTTGGCCAGGCTGGTCTTGAACTCCTGACCTCAGGTGATCTGCCTGCATCGGCCTTCCAAAATGCTAGGATTACAGGTGTGAGCCACCGTGCCCAGCCAAAAAAGCTAGCATTTTATGAGGGTTTATATAACAAATGTGAGCAGAGTAAAAGCAACTTTTCAATTACCTTAGGTGATCAAACTAGTAAATGGAATTCAAGAGTACTTGATCAGTCTCTGGCACCATGTATAGCATCTACCTAGTCCTTAGGAACTATGACTGCAGCAAGTTCAGTAACTTGTTTTTTTATTTTTATTTTTTGAGACACAATCTCGCTCTGTTGCCCAGGCCGGAGTGCAGTGGCACGATCACAGCTCACTGCAGCCTTAATTTCCGGGGCTTAAGCGATCTTCCCACCTCAGCCTCCTGAGTGGCTGGGACTATAGGCGTGTACCACCACACCCGGCTAATTTTTTTCTATTTTTTGTAGAGATGGAGTCTCAGTTTGTTGCCTAGGCTGGTCTCAAACTCCTGTGCTCAAGCACCCCACCCACCTTGGCCTCCCAAAGTGCTGGGATTACATGTTTGAGCCACCATGCCTGGCCTCAGTAACTTTTAACAATGTCTTTTACCTCAACCTACTATTGTTAAGGGCCCCGGGAATCAATTATTCAACAAATGATTATCAGGAGCCAGTTATATGCCCTGCATCTGTTAGGGCTTATAACATACATACTAATGGCCATGATGAGTAGGTAAAAAACCTTGGCATAGTGAATGGCACCATAAAAGAATTGATAGAGCTTAACTACAGTGACCCATATTGTCGGGACATGAAGTGACTGCATTCTGTGATTCTGCTAGAGATTAGAGTTTAAGATTTCACCAGAATTGTAACTACCCATTTTTTAAGTGTAAGGGTCAGCGCTGATCCAGGTCTCAGAGCCTACCTCTGCCACCCATTCTCAGACAGAAGGATTGACACATTTTGCCTTTGTATCATACTAGTCCTAGGTGAGCTATAAATCTTAAAAGAGGTAGTGAGAAGCCAGACGCAGTGGCTTACGCCTGTAATCCCACGACTTTGGGAGGCCGAGGCAGGTGGATCACCTGAGGTCAGGAGTTCGAGACCAGCCTGGCCAACATGGTGAAACCCCGTCTCTACTAAAAATACAAAAATTAGCCGGGCGTGGTGGTGGGCGCTTGTAATCCCAGCTACTCGGAAGGCTGAGGCAGGAGAAACGCTTGAACGTGGGAGGCGAAGGTTGCAGTGAGCCGAGATTGCGCCACTGCACTGCAGCTGGGTGACAAGAGCGAGACTCCATCTCAAAAAAAAAAAAAAAAAAAAGAGGTAGTGAGAAAAATGGGAGATGCCTTTTATCCTGACTATCTGTATTATCATTTCCTTAAAGTAAAAAGGCATGATATATGAAGTAATCACTAACCAATTAAAGCAATCTAAATACTTGATTAAATTCCTTCCTTTTTGTGACTTTTTATTTTTGTTTGTTTGTTTGTTTTGCGAAGGAGTCTTGCTCTGTTGCCCAGGCTGGAGTGCAGTGGCACAATCTTGGCTCACTGCAACCTCCGCCTCCCGGGTTCAAGCGATTCTCCTGTCTCAGCCTCCCAAGTAGCTGGGATAACAGGCTCAAGCCACCATGCCTGGCTAATTTTTGTATTTTTTTTAGTAGAGACGGGGTTTCACCATGTTGGCCAGGCTGGTCTCCATCTCCTGACCTTGTGATCCACCCGCCTCGGCCTGCCCAAGTGCTGGGATTACAGGCGTGAGCCACCGCGCCCGGCCGTGACTTTTTATTTTTAACTAATTTCAAGCTTACAAAAAAACTGCAAGAAATAGTAGAGAATTCCTGTTTACCAATTTCATGCAGGTTCCACAGTTAATATTTTACATCGTTTATCATTCTCTCTTAATAGATAGATATACATTTATATATATATATACACACACACATACATTTTTTTCTGAACTATTTGAGAGTAAGCTGCAGACATGATGTTTATGATTATTTTAAAGCCATTTTTAGATTATTTATGTATTCTTCACACTACACCAGAGGCTGAACTTCACATCGGTTTTGAGTATCAGATTGGAAATTCTTTCTTGAAATATTTGGAATCATTTGTAATTGTTGCCTCAAGTGCAGGAAAATCAACTTTCCTTTGAATTTATTTAAAAGTTTAAGTAGTGTTGTTACAGCCTGTAGAAAAATTAAAATTAAAATTAAAAATTAAAATTCATTGTGACCTTTTAACACCCTTACTGTCTCTGTGGAGGATGAAGAAGGCTTTGCACTTTTGCTTGCCAGACTCACAGAGCTAAAGGATACAATTTTATGGATCTTTGTTTAGAGGTCATGCTAAGGTAGCTAAAAGGGACTACCTCTTATGACTTATTTTAATATAATACTGTATTTCCAGAGTGTGAAAATTACAGATGGTATTCCAGGTTACCTCTGGTACCTAAAATAACGAAATTGCTCTGGAACAACAGGTAAAGTGATGAACAGAAAAAGCTTTTTTTTCATTGTCCAAGTTCAAAATTAAGTCTCAATAGTAATTATGAGAGAATGAAGGAACCTTCCGGTTGGATTAAAATGATGGTTTTATTCAAAACCAAAGCGATTTTTTTTTTGGCTACTCAGCCTCCTTTTTGTTTTTCTTTGATTTTTAAAAAAGCATAACAGCAGTACTATTTGGTAAATTTCACAGTCTGTGTTCTAAATAATGTTCTCACAATCTGAATCAGTATCTTTCTGAAGTGATTCAATTAAGACCAGAGACAGGCTAATTAAGGAACACTTTACTATTCAAAGTGTCCTTTGCTGGAATCATCCAAAATCCAAACCTCAGTGTTATGTGGTGTTCCCATGTGACAGACTTGTACACGTACCTCCTGGATCTAAAATAAAAGTTGAAATTATTTTTTTAAAGTGTCCTTTGCTATACTGAGACCTAGACTGGCAGCACTGCCATCAACTCAGAGCTTGGTGGAAATGCAGAATCTGAGACTCCACCTTAGATGTATTGAGTCAGAACCTGCATTTTAACAAGCTCCCCCAGGTGATTGTGTATGCATTCAGATTTAAGAGGCATTAATATACTTATTTGAGAAGTCTACATTATTCTGTAGGGAAACGGTCAGGCTTTTGTTAAAGTTTCTTCCAAACTTGCTCATCTTCAACATCCTGAAAACCAGCTCTTCTGTGCAGGGGTTCCTTTGTCTGCTAGCTAAATAGACATGAGCTGGTATTTTGTCCAAGGACAAGAATGAACAAATTAGATAGGCTAGTGGAAATTTGCTCTTTTCTTCCTTTTCTCTACAGGGGAGGAGAAAATCTTTAGCTTTTTTTTTTCAGGTGCAGGGATGTGTTAGAATAATTTCTCCTTTCTTGGGAGGTAACTAATACTGCAGTGGATAAACTAAAACAAAATAGCAGAATTTCAGAGACTTCAGGGGAGCTTCTGGGATGATATGAGCTTCCACAGTCCATAAAGATTCTCTGAATACTCCATTGTGCAAAATAGACTTTTTGCTGACTTATTCCTTGCCTCTTCTTCCACTGTCCACAGACATATTAAAATTTAAAAATATTATATATGTATGTTAAAAATTCCAACAATACAGAAGTATAGATAGAGGAAATTTATTCATCTGTCTGTCATTCTATTCCTGCCTTAACCCTATTCCCCAGAAGTAGCCACTGTTAATAGTTTGGTATGTAACCCCCCCAGCTTTCTTATGCATGTTCTCATCTATGCATACACTAAAATTAAAAAAAAAATAATCACACTGCAATGCTGTTTTGCAAATTGCTTTTTGTTCCACTTAATATACTGTGAATTGCTTTGATGCCAGTATGCCAATCATCAACATGATGGTAAAATTTCATTATAAAAATAAGAACTATCCATTAACAAACTGCTCTGTCTCTCAGATTGGGAGTAGAGATAATGGTTAGAAGAAAAAAAGTTTTGTTTATTCAGGTAGCTCAGATTTTCCTGGGAATTGGGATGGGAAGTATTGAAATTGGAAGTCACTGCAGAGGAAAGTGTAGAGATAACTTAATGCTAACGGATAGTAGGAACTTGCTCGTTTTAAAGGAATAGATTGTCAGTGCCTGGAGGTATGGATTGTGATGCGAGGCAAGGATGCAGTTGAATGATCAATACTGCAAATGAAAAGAATCTTTCCCTTTCTACCAGACACGAATGAGCCGTTGGTAGTAATAGCTCAGCCTTCATCGGAAATGCCGCTTTTGACTTCAACTAATGAATTTTATACTAAAGGGATGACACCAGTTCAAGACAAGGAGGAAGGAAAGACTTCATCTAAGTGTTACATACAGGTCACTGGCATGACTTGCGCTTCCTGTGTAGCAAACATTGAACGGAATTTAAGGCGGGAAGAAGGTGAGACACTCTTGAAGCTTGTTATTTTATGTGCTAGTTTGGGAGCTCCATCTTTTTTGTTCTCTTACATGTTTTGTAACTATGTTTAGGATTCTTGGTAAGGCCTCATAAAGATTTTCAGTAATGTGTGGGACAACCCCGATATCCTGGAAGCCTTAGTGTTTTGTTGCCTTAGATAAAGTTCCTCTCTTGTTTACCTCATGATCACATTTGTATATCTATGAAATTCGTTAAAAAAATAGCAGAAAGAAATACACGAGATTACTATTTTTTATAGATCAATCATGGTTGTGTTGGATTTTAAGGAACATAATTTTTTTTTTTTTTGAGACTGAGTCTTGCTCTGTCGCCCAGGCTGGAGTGGAGTGGCGCGATCTCGGCTCACTGCAACCACTGCCTCCTGAGTTCAAGCGATCCTTCTGCCTCAGCCTCCCAAGTAGATGGGACTACAGGCGTGCACCACCACGCCCAGCTAATTTTTGTATTTTTAGTAGAGATGGGGTTTCACCATGTTGGCCAGGCTGATCTCAAACTCCTGGCATCAGGTGATCCACCCACCTTGGCCTCCCAAAGTGCCAGGATTACAGGCGTGAGCCACCACACATGGCCCATAAATTTTCTTCTAAAGCTATGCCTAAAACTGACAAATAGAATATTTAAGAATTTCATTATTATTATACCCAGACCAAGCACCAGACCAAAAACAAGTTTGTTTAGAATTATATTGTTCTCTTTGCTTGTGGTAAAAATGTTCACAAGTTACTTAATATTGTATACAAGTGTTAATTTTAGGTTACAAAATCTTAGAAAATGTATACCACAGTTTTTTAAATTCAGTCACACTCAGATGTTTTAGCTTATTAATTTCCACTCATATTTATAGACTTCCCAGTATAGCACAGTAGATTTGTTAACCATAAAGATATGTGATGATGGCCAGGCATGGTGACTCACACCTGTAATCCCAGCACTTTGGGAGGCCGAGGTGGGCGGATCGCCTGAGGTCAGGAGTTCAAGACCAGCCGGGCCAACATGGTGAAACCCCATCTCTACTAAAAATACAAAAATTAGCCAGGTGTAGTGGCGCATGCCTGGAGTCCCAGCTACTTGGGAGGCTGAGGCAGGGGAATCTCTTGAACCTGAGAGGCGGAGGTTGCAGTGAGCTGAGATCGTGCCAGCCACTGCACTCCAGCCTGTGCAACAGGGCAAGACTCCATCTCAAAAAAAAAAAAAAAAGATATGTGATGAGGTTTCATGAGATCAAAGTCATAGATTTGGTACTTTGGCTGCCCTAGCCCTAGGTGTCTTAATGATACATATGGTTAGTCACAGAGCTAAATAAAGAAGTATGGACTAGCATAAGCTTATCCCCACCACTGAGAAAATTACTCAAAATGTATGTAGTAATCACCTCACCTCATATATTAATATTAAGGGCAGAACATTATTATAATAAAATGTATGGTATACGGAGTCATCTTCAGTGCAATATTACCTTGTCTGCATTCTATGATTTCTGCTTCAGTTTAGCCTCCATTATTTCTAACTGGAATGCACTCAAGGCTAAAGCTTCTATTATTCTTTTTTAGATTAATTAAAAAAGAAAAGGAGGGAGGTTGCCAAGCAAATGAAAATGAAAAGAAGCATTCAAGGTTTCTATTTAATTTAAGAACCAACTATTTTGGGGCAATTCAGAAATAGCTTTCTTCATGAGACAAGCAATGCCTATGCCAGTTACAATTTTTTTTAAGTCTGTTAAGCTGATTCTTCCAATTACTTCCATATTATCCCCTTTACAACCTCTTAGCCCAGTTAGAAATAAGTTTAGCCTAGCTGGAGTCACTACATTCATTTTGTTTTTAACTAAGTAGCATTGGTCTTCTCTCAATTTAGTCTGCAACATACATATATATTTATATATATTTTATAATATATGTTATATATAAATATATAAATGTATATTAATATAATATATATAAATATATATGTAATTTATATTTTGAGACAAATCGCACTCTGTTGCCCAGGTTGGAGTGCAGTAGGACCATCTCAGCTCACTGCAGTGTCTACCTCCTGGGTTCAAGCGATTTTCCTGCCTTAGCCTCCCTAGTAGCTGGGACTACAGGTGTGTGCCACCATGCCTGGCTAATTTTTGTATTTTTAGTAGAGACAGAGTTTCACCATGTTGGCCAGGCTGGTCTTGAACTCCTGACCTCAAGTGATCCACCCACCTGAGCCTCCCAAAGTGCTAGGATTACAGGCATGGGCCACCACACCTGGCCCTGCATTATATTTTAAAAAAATGAACAGAAAGAGTTCTTATTATAGTTTGAAGAGTTTTTTTAAATTATCTGCAATTTACATAAGTATTGAACTTATGTTTTTGACATTTGAAAAATCAAATTTTCCCTTCTATTTCTGTTTGCCCATAGATTACATTCAGCTGAAGCAAAAAGATTTTTTCCTACTTTCTCTATACCTTTCCCATATTACTGACACTTTCCCATTAACTGATCACCTGAATTGTTTGATACCAACAAAGCCCAAAATGTAAGCATTTTATATAGAAAAATTAGATTATATTAGGTATTTTTTCTTTTTTTCACTGTGTATACGTTTATCTATTTTTTTAATTTTTAATTTTTGTGAGTATATAATAGGTATATATATTTATAGGTTACATGAGATGTTTTGATACAAACATGCAATGCATAATAATCACATCATGGAAAATGGGGTATCCATCTCTTCAAACATTTATCCTTTGTGTTATAAACAATTCAATTATATTCTGTTACTTTTAAATGTACAATTAGATTATGATTGACTATAGTCACACTGTTGTGCCATCAAATACTAGGTCCTATTCATTCTTTTTCTTTGTAACCATTAACCATCCCCACTTCCCCTTACAACCCCACTATCCTGTTTACTTATTTAAAGCTATTAAATTAATATTTAATCATTTTTTCTTTTTTTATCAAACCTCAGACTTGACCTATGGACTGTTGATCCCCATTCCCTGTCAGGTAGCCATCAAATGCCACAGAATCCTAGAAAGAGCTTCTATTTTTGCTATGTAGAATTAATTTTCTTCCTGGCAATGACAGCAATAGCTGGCCTAGAAAAGTGGAATGGTTGTTAAAAAAAAAAGGTTTGCACTAGTGAACAGCATGACTGCCATAAAATGAACTCCTTTTTTTGGTTAACAAGTTGCGTGGGACTTTTTTTCTAGGAATAAGAGCTTTTTAGATTACTGTGTGCCAGACACTAAAACCTGATAATTTAAATAAATGACTATTATTTGATAATATTATAATGTGTATGTTGGTATATTATTGGATTCTTTGCTACAAGTATGATTTCATAAGTGCATGAGTTCCTTTCTCTATTTTTTTTTTTTGAGACAGGATCCTACTCTGTCACACATGGTGCATTGCAGTGGCATGAACACTGCTTACTGCAGCCTCCACCTCCCAGGCTCAAGTGATCTTGCCACCTCAGCTTCCTGAGTAGCTGAGACCACAGGCATGCACCACCATGCCCAGCTAATTTTTGTATTTTTTTTTTTTTTTGTAGAGACGGGGTTTTGCCATATTGCCCAGGCTGGTGTCGAACTCCTGGACTCAAGCGATCCGCCCTCCTCGGCCTCCCGAAGTTCTGGGATTGCAGGCATGAGCCGTCATGCCCAGCCGAGTCCCTTTCTCTAGTACTCTGTCTTATTAATTTCTAAAAATGCTTTATATTTACAAGATACAGTCTCAAGCAATTTCAATTCATAGGCCTTATTTGCATCCAAGTCAAACAAAAAACTGTTGAACTAGTAAACAGTTGTAAGACAATTGTAAAAATGTGAATACTGCCTGGATATTTGATGATATTGAAGAATTATTTTAGGTGTGAAAATGGTATTATGATTTTTTAAAAAGAGTCTATTTTTTAGAGATACATATTTAAATATTTACACAGGAAATGATGTGATGTCTGGGACTTGCTTCAGCATAATCCAGGTAGAGAGCAGCGAGTGGAGGGTGTAGGAATGTATATGAAATAAGATTAGCCAAGTATTATGAAGCAAGGTGATAGGTACATCAAGTTTATTATGTTCTTATACACACACACACACACACACACACACACACACACACACACACACACACACATAATTGAAAATTTCCATAATAAAAAGTTTAAGAAAAATCAGGCTATGTTTTGGAATAGTTCTAATTGTTTGGGGTCAAGACTGGTATAAAAGTTAAATTTCTCCAGATTCAAATCCTTTCATACTTAAGAGAAATCCTTTCATGTTTGATAATACTAAAAAGTAATTATAACATTACTCTTTTTAAAAAGAATGTTATCTGTATTGTTTTTCTTATCAATGCTCTTAGGAATATATTCTATACTTGTGGCCCTGATGGCTGGCAAGGCAGAAGTAAGGTATAATCCTGCTGTTATACAACCCCCAATGATAGCAGAGTTCATCCGAGAACTTGGATTTGGAGCCACTGTGATAGAAAATGCTGATGAAGGAGATGGTGTTTTGGAACTTGTTGTAAGTAAGATTTTTTGTGTGATTAATAACATTTCCAGAAAAAAAACTTGGTAAGGTTCAGAGAAGAGTTGTGAAGATAATTAAAGGTGGGGAAAATATGATGAAAATTAAGGAAACTGGAAAATGGAAGGATAAGGTATGATCTAATGGTACTCTTCAAGCATGGAATTTAAAAAGATAATTGTCGTATCTCTATTAACCAAAAAAGAATTGGGTATGAATGAATAAATGAAAATTAACATTCAAAATATAGTATGATTCCTATCTAGTAGCATGTAATTGAATAAATTCCAGTGCATTAAAGACTCAAATTTTATAAAGTCATAAAACCTGTGTAAGGCATATTGATTTAAAGTGATCACTTTCTCCAACCCAGCAAATCAGCTGCTAGGATTCTTTCCTGTGGAAATATGATCATATAGGGCTGGGCATGGTGGCTCACACCTGTAATCCCAGCACTTTGGGATGCTGAGGTGGGTGGATTACTTGAGGTCAGGAGTTCGAGACCAGCCCAGCCAACATGGTGAAACCCCATCTCTATGAAAAATACAAAAATTAGCCAGGTGTGATGGTGTGCTCCTGTAGTCCCAGCTACTTGGGAGGCTGAGGCATGAGAATCACTTAAACCCAGGCGGCGGAGGTTGCAGTGAGCTGAGATCACACCACTGCACTCCAGCCTGGGTGACAGAATGAGACTTTGTTTTTTTAAAAAAAGGAATGTGAACATTCATAAGATTATATTTATTATATAATTTTAAGAGCAAAAATTTAGAACCAAACTATATTAAATGTCCTTTAATAGGGAATGTTTAAATAAATTTTGTATAGACATATTATAGAATACAATACAGATGTTAAAAGAGTAAAATAGATCAATATTAACTGACAAGTAAAGATTTCCAGGACGTATTATTTACTTAAGCAAAACAAGTTGCAGTGTAATACTTATGGCATAATCTCATTTAGTAAAAAATGCAAAACTACATGTATGTGTACTTACATATGTATATAAACACCTAGAGAAAGGACTAGTATATACACATGATTAACAGTGTTTATCTCAGGAAGAGAGCGGGACTGAGGGAGAAGGTCAAAGAGAAACTTGCATCTTTTCAACATTGAAATTTTTACAGCTAGAATGTATTTAAATTTATTTGTATAACTTAAAAAATTAAAACAAAAAAATTAATCTGGTACCAAAATAAGTTCCAGTTTAAGCAAAAATTCGAATGTAGGCTGGGTGTGGTGGCTCACGCCTGTAATCTCAGCATTTTGGGAGGCCGAGGTGGGAGGATCACTTGAGCCCAGGAGTTCACGACCAGCCCAGGCAACAGGTGAAACCCCACCTCTACAAAAAGTAAAAATTTAGGCCAGTCATGGTGGCTCACGCCTGTAATCCCAGCACTTTGGGAGGCCAAGGTGCGTAGATCACCTGAGGTCAGGAGTTCAAGACCAGCCTGACCAACATGGTGAAACCCCGTGTCTACTAAAAATACAAAAATTAGCTGGGTGTGGTGGCATGCGCCTGTAATCCCAGCTACTCGGGAGGCTGAGGCATGAGAATTGTTTGAACCTGGGAGGCAGAGGTTGCACTGAGCCAAGATTGCACCACTGTACTCCAGCCTGGGCGACACAGTGAGATTCCATCTCAAAAAATAAAAAATAAAAATAAAAATAAAAAATTTAAAAAGTAAATATTTAGCCAGGTGTGGTGGCGTGCATCTGTAGTCCCAGCTACTCGGGAGGCTGAGGTGGGAGTATTGCTTGAGCCTGGGAGGTTGAGGCTGCAGTGAGCTGTGTTCATGCCACTGCATTCCAGCCTAGGTGACAGAGTGAGACCTTGCCTGCCTCCCAAAATTGAATGTAAATAATGAAACCATGAAATTACTAGAAGAAATATTTGGAGCATTTTTTTCAATATTATGAAACTTTCAGACATACACAAAAGTCAGAAGAATTGTACAGTAGATACCCTATATACACCAGCTAGATTCCACAATTAATACTTTACTATATTTGCTTTATCATACATCAATCCATCAATTCATCACTGAAATAATTTTAGACTCACAAGGAAGTAAAAAAAAGTACAGAAAATTTCCATGTAGCCTTCATCTAGCTTTTCCCAATGATAACATCTAATTCATTTATAAAACAATATTGGAGGCTGGGTGCGGTGGCTCATGCCTGTTATCCCAGCACTTTGGGAGGCCGAGGCAGGTGGATCACCTGAAGTCAACCACCCTCGCCAACATGGTGAAACCCCGTCTCTACTAAAAATACAAAAAATTTGCCGGGTGTGGTGACATGCTCCTGTAATCCCAGATACTCGGGAAGCTGAGGCAGGAGAATCGCTTGAACCCGGGAGGTGGAGGTTGCAGTGAGCCAAGATCACGCCATTGCACTCCAACCTGGGCAACAACAGTGAAACTCCGTCTCAAAAAAAAAAAAAAAAAAGAAAAAAAAGAAGAAAAAAACAATATTGGAGTAGGAAGCGTTTTTCTAAAATATGATACAAAACCAATAAAAGAAAAGATTAATAGATTGATGAATTCAGATACCTAAACATTTCTTCTTGGGAGGAAAACACCAAATGGAAAGTCAAAAGGCAATTAAAATAATTATAATTCATATCATAGATGAAGGTTAATTTTTTTCATATACGAAGAACTTTTATACATCAATAAGACAAGCGTCAGCACCCCAAAATTTCTTTTCTATGATAAAGGATATGAACTGACAGTTCACAGAAAAGCAAAAACAATACCTCTTAAACATGAAAAGATGTTCAACTTCATTCGTAATGAGTAAAGCAAATTAAAATGGCACTGAAATACCATTTTCACTTATTGGATTGGTAAAGTTAACAATTTTGTTAACACTATGTTTCTGATCTCTCATGTATTGCTGGTGGTGTGTACATTGATACAAGATGCCAACAGAGGAATTTGGCAATATCTGTCAAAGGTGAAATTGCACATAGCCTTTGCCTCAGAAGTTCCACTTGTAGGAATTTATCCAACAGACATGTTTGCATATGTATGAAATGACATGTATGCAAAGATGTTCATTATAGTATTGTTTACAATAGCAAAATATGAGGAAAAACTAAATTTCAGTCATTAGGGACTAAAATTATGATACATTCATATCATGGGATACTGAGTAGCTATTAAAAACAATGAAAAAGAATGAGTAGGCTTTTATATGTTTTTAAGGATTAAAAAATAATAGCTTTTTTGAAATACCATAAAACTCACCTTTTTAAAGTGTACAACCCAGTGGTTTTTAGTATATTCACAGACTTGTGCAACTATCACCACTATCTGATTTCAAAACATTTTCATCCCCATTAAAATAAAACTCATTAGTAGTCATTCTTTAGTCCTAATCTCTTACCTGTACTGGTTCTACTCTCTCTACCCTAGGCAACCACTAATCTACTTTGTATTTGTATAGATTTGCCTATTCTGGACATTTCATATAAATGGAATAATATAATATGTGGTCCTTTGTAACCGGCTTCTTTTATTTACCATAGTGTATTCATGGTTGATCCATGTTGTAGCATGTATCATTACTGCATTCCTTTTTATTGCCAAATAATATTCCAATGTATGAATATACTACATTTTGTTGATTTAGTCATCAGTTGATGGACAATTCGGTTGTTTCCACTTTATGAATATTGCTGCTATTATAAATAATGCTGCTATGAACATTCATATACAAGTTTTTGTGTGAACTTATGTTTTTAATTCCCTTGGGGATATACCTAGAAGTGGAATTACTAAGTCATCTAGTAACTCTATATTTAACCTTTTAAGGGACTGCCAGACTGTTTTCTAAAGCAGCTGTACCATTTCATATCCCCACCAACATTGTATTGACGTTCCAATTGTTCCATATGCATGTCAACACTTGCTATTACCTTTTTATTATAGCTATCCCAGTGGAAGTGAACTGGTATCTCATTTTGGTTTTGATTTGCATTTCCCTGATGACTAATGATGTTGAGTATCTTTTCTTGTGCTTATTGGCCTTTCATAAATGTTCTTTGGAGAAACAATTCGAATTTTTACCTTTTTTTTTTTTTTTGAGATGGAGTCTCGCTCTGTCGCCCAGTGCAGTGGCGCGATCTTGGCTCACTGCAAGCCCCGCCTCCCGGGTTCACACCATTCTCCTGCCTCAGCCTACCGAGTAGCTGGGACTACAGGCGCCTGCCACCATGCCCGGCTAATTTTTTGTATTTGTAGTAGAGATGGGGTTTCACTGTGTTAGCCAGGATGGTCTCGATCTCCTGACCTCGTGATCCGCCCACCTCGGCCTCCCAAAGTGCTGGGATTACAGGCGTGAGCCACCGCGCCCGACCATTTTTGCCCATTTTTAATTGGATTGTTTGTCTTTTTATTACTGAGTTGTAAAAATTCTTTATATATTCTAGATACAAGTCCTTTATCTGATATATGATTTTCAAATATTTTCTCCCATTCTGGTATTGCCTCTTCCTTGGCGGTGTTGTTTAGAGCACAGAAGTTTTCTGGGTACAGCATAGGTGCATGTGCCTGTATTTATGAGGTATATGAGACGTTTTGATACAGGCATGCAATGAGTAACAAACACATCATATAACATGGGGTATCCATCCCCTCAAGCATTTATCCTTTGTGTTACAGATAATCCATTTATACTCTTTTAGTTATTTTTAAATGTATGATTAAGTTATTATTGACTATAGTCATCCTGTTGTGCTATGAAATACTATGTCTTATTCATTCTATTTTTTGGACTCCATCTTGTTTTCTTGAATAAATGCTTCCTAGGTTGCTGCAAGCTTTTGTTTGATTTCCAGATTTCTGGAAAAAGATGGTTCTTACAATTTCTGCCAGTTTTCTCATTGCTTTTACAGAGGAGAGAATTTTAGAGGTCTTACTGCACCATTTGCACTGATATACCTTCAGCAGATATTCTTGAATAAATCCTTCTTAATTTGTGGTATGCCCTTTGGTCAATTTCCAGAGTATTTCAATGGCTGTTTTTTGATACTTTTGTCAGTTTTATCATTGCTTTTTGAGGAAACGATTTGCTGAGCTCCTCACGCAGTCATTCTAGAAGTCATGCCCATCCATTTTATAATTTAACGCCCAGCTAAACTATAACCCCACTCAAGATATAGGGAAAGATACATTTTTAGACGTACAAAGTCAAAACACTTTTGCCATCCATTAATTTCACTGAAAGCTATACTGGTGGTTATGTACTTCAGCAGGATGAAAAAAAAATCCAGCGGGAAGCAAGACTGGATGCAAGAAACAATAATAAATGTTAAATCCTCTATCACTGAGTAGTAGTGACAGGAATTTGGAGACTTTTAATGAGATCCTCTTCTATCTGGGACCATATATTTGTTCAATGTGGTATAAAAATGGTATCCTAATGATCATATCTAAAGCATACTAGTAGTGCAATTAAGATCTTGTGTGGCAATCCCATGATTTACTTACTTTTAGTAAAAAGTGGTAACTCGGGCTGGGCATGGTGGATCACTTGAGGTCAGGAATTCGAGACCAGCCTGGCCAACATGGTGAAACCCCCTGTCTCTACAAAAAAGACAAAAAATTAGCCAGGCATGGTAGAACATGCCTGTAACCCCAGCTACTTGAGAGGCTGAGGCAGAAGAATCACTTGAACCTGGAAGGCGGAGGTTGCAGTGAGCCGAGATCGTGCCACTGCATTCCAGCCTGGGCGACAGAGCGAGAGACTCTGTCTCAAAAAAAAAAAAAAAGTGATAACTCATGTTTAATGGTGGAAAAAGTATATTCCTGAAGAACAAATGCTTTGTCTTTAACAGGTGAGGGGAATGACGTGTGCCTCCTGCGTACATAAAATAGAGTCTAGTCTCACAAAACACAGAGGGATCCTATACTGCTCCGTGGCCCTGGCAACCAACAAAGCACATATTAAATATGACCCAGAAATTATTGGTCCTAGAGATATTATCCATACAATTGAAGTAAGTGCCAAGAATTTATGTTTCTGTGTTCTTACCTATTTAATCAGCACTCCCGTGAATCATTTCTGGTTTGCATCAGATAGAGGCAATGAAAAAAAAATCTAACTCCTTTGAACACTTCAAACAAGATCTGTCTCAAAATTTAATGTAAACGTGTCTGCATTTTTTTTTTTTTGGTCTTTTTCAGGAAAAGTTAGGCAAAGGTACATTTACACTATTAATCAGGAGCAAACAAGTTAGAACCACAAAACACTTAAAATATTTAGAAAATGGAAATAAAGTATAATTTGTTATAAATAAGATTCATATTAGTTACTAAGAAAGTGAAGGATCCTGCTTGATGGCTTTTTGTTTGTTAGGTCAAAACAAAAGACCTATTTTTAAGTTAAAGTAAGAAATTTAAAAGACTAAACCCAGCTGGACATAGTGGCTCATGCCTATAATCTCAGCATTTTGAGAGGCCTAGAGGGCACAATCACTTGAGGCCAGGAGTTCAAGACCATCCTGGGCAATGTAGCGAGACCCTGTCTCTGCAACAAAAATTAAAATAATTAGCCAGGTGTGGCGCCCTGCACCCGTAGTATTAATCACATGAGAAGCAGAGGTAGGAGGATTGCTTAAGTCCAGGAGTTGAAGGTTACCGTGAGAGAGACCTTGTCTCTAAAACAAACAAACAAACAAACAAACAAACACAATCCTTTCTTTGTGACAGATTCATCCTGTGTTCTTCAATAAATCTTAAGTGGTAATACATGTGAATGTATTTTAAAAGTTTCAGTATGCTATAGAATTGGTGTTCAAGTGATTTAAAGCATTTTATTAGTTCAGTTAAGATCCTATTAGTATAGATGACATTATCATTACCATTTTAGTGAAACTAGTTTTACTGAGTACCTGCTATGTGCCATTACCAAGATTGCAAAGCTTCAACCCTTAATTCCCACAGCAATGTGGTCATATTCATTTTGGAGGTGAGGAAACCCAGGTTAAGAGAAGTTAAGTTACTTATCCAAAGTCACATAGCTAATAACTGTCATAACTGGGATTTGAGCCTAATTACTCTGACTTCAAAAGCTCATGCTTGTTCTATTCACTGTGCACTGCCAACAAATGTAAGATGGCAGCATTTCCCCTAGCAGTTGGAAATGTAATGTGTATTACTATCTATGGTCAGATAAGTCTTGCGTAGGGGTAGTTTCCTTTTTATACTTTGTTTTATTGGGGAAAATGATTTTTGTTCATGTTCTTTTTCTGATAAGACTAAATACTGCATATGCAAGGCCTTGAATAATATGTTTAGTATGGTGCTAGCTTTTTTTTTTTTTTTTTTTTTTTTTGTGGAGACAGAGTCTCACTCTGTCGCCTGGGCTGGAGTGCAGTGGTGCGATCTCAGCTCACTGCAACCTCCGCCTCCTGGGTTCAAGCGATTCTCCTGTCTCAGCTTCCCGAGCAGCTGGGATTACAGGCACCTGCCACTATTTCCAGCTAATTTTTTGTATTTTTAGTAGAGACGGGGTTTCACCGTGTTGGCCAGACTGCTCTCGAACTCCTGACCTTGTGATTTGCCCGCCTTGGCCTCCCAAAGTGCTGGGATTACAGGCATGAGCCACCGTGCCCGGCCTGGTGCTAGCTTTTATGGCCTATTAATGAGAACCTCTACTGAGGACAGTTGTACTTGAGTTAAACTCTTATATATAGGATACATATTAACTAGCATTAAGGAAATATTCATTTGTTTGATGAAAGATTGGAAACAAATGCAATCAAGAGCAGGAAGCACATCTTCATCTTTGTATTCCCCAGAGTGACTTGCCCTCAGTAATTGAACTGTTCTTAATGACAATACCATGGCTTAGAATTTCTCTATACAATATTTATATGTTCAGTGAAATAATTTTTTTCTCATGAATTTCCTTAGAGCTTAGGTTTTGAAGCTTCTTTGGTCAAGAAGGATCGGTCAGCAAGTCACTTAGATCATAAACGAGAAATAAGACAGTAAGTACTTTGGAGTGTCAGTAAAAAACAGATTTTGACTCCTTATTACAAATTTTTTTTTGCATGTCAGTTTTTATAATATCATCCTTATACTGGATGAAATGGTCACAACGTATATCTCTCTGTAGTACGTAGAATCCTTACCCATTAGCTATTTATGACCATGATTTTTCTCTTTTTATTTTTTCCATATAAGATGGAGACGGTCTTTTCTTGTGAGTCTGTTTTTCTGTATTCCTGTAATGGGGCTGATGATATATATGATGGTTATGGACCACCACTTTGCAACTCTTCACCATAATCAAAACATGAGTAAAGAAGAAATGATCAACCTTCATTCTTCTATGTTCCTGGAGCGCCAGATTCTTCCAGGATTGTCTGTTATGAATTTGCTGTCCTTTTTATTGTGTGTACCTGTACAGGCAAGTGAATTGTTAGCAAATATATTTGTTAATAATAAAAAATAAGCAAAATTTGGCAGGCAAGGTTTATTTTCAGCTACAAAACTGATGTTAGCTAGAAGTCTGATCATTTTATGCCATATGCTTTATAAAAATAATCTTCAACTGGGTAGTTATTTAAGTGGATAATAGATGCCATTTAACCCCTAAGAAAGAGTTCAAGTTTTTTGGGTTTGGTATTTATATCTGCTACTGTATATAACTTTATTTTATTTTTAAATTTTTATTTATCTATTTTTTTTTTTAGAGATGGGGTTTTGCTCTGTCACCCAGGCTGGAATGCAGTGGTGTAAGCACAGCTCACTGCGGTCTTGAACTCCTGGGCTCAAGCAGTCCTTCTGCCTCAGCATTCTGAGTAGCTGGGACTTCCAGGCACTAGCCACTGCACCCAGCTCAATGACTTTATTTTTGTTATTTCTTCCTGGCACTTCAGTTCGTTACTTTCTGTATGTTTTAAACTCTTTTTTCGAGATAAACTTTTACTTTGGAATAGAATACTTCTATCAAATAAATCTTTTCCTTTATCTGATCCTTATAAAAGGCAATAATGATTTTAAAAAACATCTTAGTTTCTCTGTTTTAATGAAATAAGCTTTCCAGTTATATTTACCAACAAAAACGGCCAACAGATTTCGTAGCTTGTGATATACCAGTTAGTTTGAGTTTTGAAAAGATGGGTGAGTTTTATACAAAAAAATCCTTGAGAAAATGTAATTCCTTTCTTAGTTCTTGTTTTTGCTAGCCTCAGAAAGAAAAATCTGCTTGGTGTGATGGCTCATGCCTGTAATCCCAGCTACTTGGGAGGCTGAGGCAGGAGGATTGCTTGAGGCCAGGAGTTTGAGACCAGCCTGGCCAACATATCAAGACTGTCTCTTAAAAAAAAAAAAAAGGAAGAAATATCTGATTTTCCTTGTATTATGGAATATCCATTGGATCATAGATGATAGCCCCACAGGCTTGTGCAACAATTTGAATACCTCCCTCTGCATGTACATCTATTGAAATACAAACACAATTGTTTTGGCTTAATCTGCCTTTAGTGTTTATGGATTAGCTAAAAGCCAAAGAAAGTGACTATTGATACTTTAAGTTATTGAGATATATATGTGAATTTCAGCATTTTTTAAAATTCAATGATTATCATTCCTATATTGCAGTTTTTCGGAGGCTGGTACTTCTACATTCAGGCTTATAAAGCACTGAAGCATAAGACAGCAAATATGGACGTACTGATTGTGCTGGCAACCACCATTGCATTTGCCTACTCTTTGATTATTCTTCTAGTTGCAATGTATGAGAGAGCCAAAGTGAACCCTATTACTTTCTTTGACACACCCCCTATGCTGTTTGTGTTTATTGCACTAGGCCGATGGCTGGAACATATAGCAAAGGTAAAGTAAGAAAGGGTGACATTTGTTAAAATGTTGGGTGGATAAATGACCTTAGTATTTTTTAGGCCAATCATTGGAAATACATGCTTTTATGTAGTTAACCATTTACTGAAAGACGTATTTTCATTTTGGCAATATTTTAAGTTAAATATCAGTTTAGAAGATTTACCAAATATGGAATTAATACTGTAGATAGTACAGTATGTCTGTTTATTTTAAGAGAGAGAGACAAATGAGAAATACTTATCACTTATTTACTTACATTATTAATTGAAAAATTGACATGACCACATGGTTTAAAATAATGATAGAAAAAATTCACCCATATTCCCTTGCTATAATGTAAATCATTTTCTAATTCCATTCTACATACCTTTCTACTTAACAGAGTTGCAAATGTAGTATTCATACTACTTTGTACCCTTAACACTATAAAGTTTTTCACCATTTTTGCAGTCTAGATTATTATCTAATATTTCTGACTAAGTCTGTCACATCAGTTTGCTTTAATTTAATAAACTATTCAGGTGTTTTTCACCATTAGATTGTTTCTAATTTTTTATTTTTAGATAATCCTGCATTGAACATACTCATGTCTAATAGTCATTTCCATTGAGCTAATATCTTAGAAGACATTACAAAGGATGTGTTTACTGGGTTAAAGGGCATAAGTATTTCTCTGGTTCATGGTACAAGTTGTAACAGTTTTTGCCAGCAGGGGTATGTCAGTGAAGTATTTTTACTACAACTTCACCAGCATTGCATCCCCCCCCAAATTCTTTCTAAGTTAATAGACATTAAATGGTATTACAGGGTAACTTTAGTTTGTGTTTCTTCCATTAATGGTGGGGATAAACATTTTTTCATCATCGGATGTTTATATTTCCTTTTGAATGATTTGCCTATATATGTCCTTTGCCTGTGTGTTTATTGAGTTCATATTTTTCTTATTAATTTATATAATTTCTTCATAAATTATACCTAATAATACTTTTAAAAATATTTTGTGTACTTTTAGGCTGGGCGCGGTGGCTCATGCCTGTAATCCCAGCACTTTGGGAGGCCGAGGTGGGTGGATCACGAGGTCAGGAGTTTGAGACCGGCCTGGCCAACATGGTGAACCCCAGCTCTACTAAAAATACAAAAATTAGCCAGGCATGGTGGCGCGCGTCTGTAATCCCAGCTACTCGGGAGGCTGAGGCAGGAGAATTGCTTGAACCCAGGAGGCAGGGGTTGCAGTGAGCCGAGATCATGCTACTGCACTCCAGCCTGGGTAACAGAGTGAGACTCTGTCTCACAATAAATAAATAAATAAATAATAAAATATTTTGTGTACTTCGTCTTTCTGAAGTGAAACATTTTCTAGTGAAACATTTTGAAGTGAAACATTCAAACATTTTGAAGTGAAACATTTTCATATTAATTTTTAAACAAATTAATATTCCTAAAGCTGTCTTTTGGGTAAATGCTAAAGATTGTATTTTTATTTTAGTTAAGACCTGAACTTTTTCTTCCTTAGCATTTTCAATGTGTTTGTTTTAATTTATAGGGCAAAACATCAGAGGCTCTTGCAAAGTTAATTTCACTACAAGCTACAGAAGCAACTATTGTAACTCTTGATTCTGATAATATCCTCCTCAGGTATTTATCTTCACTCTTCCCTCTTCTCTTTTTTTAACTTCTTAAGAAAAATTTCAAATATATACAGAAGTAGAAAAAGGACTATCATGAATTCACATAATCTGTCTCCCAGATATAAAAATTATCCACATTTTGCCGTACTTCATCTATCCATTTTGTCTGTCTTTCTTGTTGCAGTAGTATTAAACCAAATTTCAGTCATATTGTTTTACGGCTAAATATTCTGTGTTATCTCTAAAAAAGGATATATTCTGATATAACTATACTACTGTATTGTACCTAACAAAATGAACATTAATTCCTTAATGTCATATTCACATTTCTCCTGTTGTCTCCAAAATGTTTTAAGTCTCTTTGCCTGAAATAGAATTCAAACAGGATCCATGCATCATAGCATTTGACTATCATATGGCTTATGTTCTTTTAATCTAAAACAGCGCCTCCCTTCTTTCTTCTCATTGTCCTTCCTTCCCTCCTCCCCACAAAACAATTGACTTGAAGAAATAGCCATCAGTTGTTCTGTAGAATATCCCACAATGTGAATTTATCCTTTGTTTCCTTTTGGTTTCATTTAACTTGTTCTATAACTCCTATGTTACTTGTAAATTGGAAGATAAAACTAAAGACTTGGTTATATTTCATTCTTTTGTATTTCTCATTTTTATACTAATAAAATTGTTTAGGCAAAGTTACATAATAAAGAAATTTTTAGTTAAATGAAACCCATTACATTATTTTTTAAAACTTTCATTTTTAATTTAATGACTGTTCAAAAAAATAGAGTGCCTACTTTGTGCTAGCTACTGTGCTGTTCACTAACAGTAAGCAAGACTGACATACTAGTTCCTAGTTTAAATGTTGGTTCTAGCTTCCATTGGCAGTAATTATGGAGCCACAAGCTTGACGTGAACTAAAGAGCTTACATGGAGAGGTCAGGGTAGGAAGCATATTATCATGGTGCTTTTTATGTTAACTTATATCCAGTGAAGAACAAGTGGATGTGGAACTTGTACAACGTGGAGATATCATTAAAGTAGTTCCAGGAGGCAAATTTCCAGTGGATGGTCGTGTTATTGAAGGACATTCTATGGTAGATGAGTCCCTCATCACAGGTATGTTCTTTCAAAGGATCATGACCAAAATGTTAAGAAAAATAGACATGAAAGATGAAGCACTTTTTGTAGAAGCTATGAATAACTAAATTATGAACAGAGAGAATAAGTTCTTTTAAGACTGTATTAAATCAATTTCCTCAGATTTACTTTGTGGCTTTAGTTATGCTATTAGTCCATTTTCACATTGCTATAAAGAAATACCTGAAACTGGGTAATTTATAAAGCCAAGAGATTTAATTGACTCACAGTTCCGCATGTCTGGGGAGGCCTCAGGAAACTTGTAATCATGGTGGAGGAGAAGGGGAAGCAAGGACCTTCTTCACAAGGCAGCAGGAGAGAGAAGTGCTAGCAGGGGAAATACCAGATGCTTATAAAACCATAAGGTCTCATGAGAACTCACTCACTATCATGACAACAGCATAGGGGAAACCGCCCCCATGATTCAATCACCTCCCCTCCTCGACATGTGGGGATTACAATTTGAGATGAGATTTGGGTGGGGACACAGAGCCAAACCATATCATCCCACCCTTGACCCCTCCCAAATGTCATGTCTTTTCACATTTCAAAACTAATCATGCCTTCCCAACAGTCCCCCAAAGTCTTATTTCAGCATTAACTCAAAAGTCCACAATCTAAAGTCTCATCTGAGACAAGACAAGTCCCTTCCACCTATGAGGCTGTAAAATCAAAAACGAGTTCCTTCCAAGATACAGTGGGGGTACAGGCATTGGATAAATGCTCCCATTCCAAATGGGAGAAATTGGCCAAAACAAAGGGACTACAGGCCCCATGCAAGTCCAAAATCCGTTGGGGCAGTCATTAAATCTTAAAGCTCCAAAATGATTTCCTTTGACTTCATGTCTCACATCCAGGTCATGCTGATGCAAGAAGTGGGCTCCCAAGGTCTTGGGCAGATCCACCCCTGTGGCTTTGCAGGGTACAGCCCCTGCCACTGGCTGCTTTCACTGGCTGGTGTTGAGTGTCTGTGGCTTTTCTAGGTACACAGTACAAGCTGTTGGTGGATCTCTACCATTCTGTGGTCTGGAGGATAGTGGCCCTCTTCTCACAGCTCCACTAGGCAGTGCCCCATTGGGGACTCTGTGTGGGGGCTCTAAACTTATATTTCCCTTCTGCACTGCCCTAGCAGAGGTTTTCCATGATGGCTCCTCCCCTGCAGCAGACTTCTGCCTGGGCATCCAGGCATTTCCATACATCCTCTGAAATCTAGGCAGAGGTTCTCAAACCTCCGTTCTTGACTTCTGTGCACCTGCAGGCCCAACACCACGTGGAAGCTGCCAAGGCTTGGGGCTTGCACCCTCTGAAGCAATGGCCTGAGTTGTACCTTGACCCCTTTTAGCCATGACTGGAGCTGAAGCTGCTGGGATGCAGGATACGATGCCACTGAGGCTGCAAAGAGCATCAGAGGCCCTGGTTCCCAGCCCACAAAATCATTTTTTCTCCTAGGCCTCAGGGCCTTTGATGGGAGGGGCTGCTGCCAAGATCTTTGACATGTCCTGGAAATGTTTTCCCCATTGTCTTGGCGATTAACATTTGGCTCCTCGTTACTTATGCAAATTTCTGCAGCCCGCTTGAATTTCTCCCCAGAAAATGGGTTTTTCTTTTCTATTGCATTGTCAGGCTGTGAATTTTCCAAGCCTTTATGCTCTGCTTCGTTTTTAAACATAAGTTACGATTTCAAACCATCTCTTTGTGAACACATAAAACTGAATGCTTTCAGAATAATGCAGGTCATGTCTTGAATGCTTTGCTGCTTAAAAAATTTCTTCTGCCAGGTATCATAAATCATCTCTCTCAAGCTCACTATTCCACAGATCTCTAGGGTGGGGGAAAAAATGCCATCCGTCTCTTTTTTTTTTTTTTTTCTTGAGACGGAGTCTCGCTCTGTCGCCCAGGCTGGAGTGCAGTGGCACAATCTTGGCTCACTGCAAGCTCTGCCTCCCGGTTCACCCCATTCTCCTGCCTCAGCCGCTGGAGTAGCTGGGACTACAGGCACCCGCCACCACGCCCGGCTAATTTTTTGTATTTTTTAGTAGAGACGGGGTTTCACCGTGTTAGCCAGAATGGTCTCAATCTCCTGACTTCGTGATCAGCCGGCCTTGGCCTCCCAAAGTGCTGGGATTACAGGCGTGAGCCACCGCGCCCGGCCACCACCCATCTCTTTTCTAAAGCATAGCATGAGGGACCTTTACTCCAGTTCCCCATAAGTTCCTCATCTCCATCTGAGACCACCTCAGCTTGGACTTCATTGTTCACATCACTGTCAGCATTTTGATCAAAACCATTCAACAAGTTTGGCTGGGCGCAGTGGCTCGTGCCTGTAATCCCAGCACTTTGGGAGTCTGAGGCTGGTGGATCGCTTAAGGTCTGGAGTTTGAGACCAGCCTGACCAACATGGTGAAACCCCGTCTCTACTAAAAATATAAAATTAGCCGGGTGTGGTGGAGCATGCCTGTAATCCTAGCTACTTGGGAGGCTGAGGCAGAAGAATCACTTGAACTCAAGAAGCAGAGGTTGCAGTGAGCCGAGATTGCGCCATTGCACTCCAGCCTGGGCAAGAAGTGCGAAACTCTGTTACAAAAACAAAAAACAAAAAAACCTAAAACCATTCAACAGATTTCTATGAAGTTCCAAACTTTCCCACATTTTCCTGTCTTTTTCTGAGCCCTCCAAACTGTTCCAGCCTCTGCCCATTACCCAGTTCCAAAGTCGCTTCCGCATTTTCAAGTATCTTTATAGCAGTGTCCTACTCCCTGTGGTAACAACTTACTCAATTTACTACATTAGTCAGTTTTCACACTGCTCTAAAGACATACCCAACGCTGGGTAATTTATGAAGGAAGGAGATTTAATTGATTCACAGTTCTGCATGACTGGGAAGGCCTCAGGAAACTTAAAATCTTGGCAGAAGGTGAAGGGGGCAAGGACCTTCTTCATAAGGCAACAGTAGAGAGAAGTGCCAGCAGGGGAAATGCCAGACACTTATAAAACCATCAGATCTCGTGAAAACTCACTCATCACAAGAACAGCATAGGGGAAATGCCCCCACATGACTCAATCACCTCCCTCCCTTGGCATGTGGGGATTATAGGTCCCTCCCTCAACATGTGGGGATTACAATTAGAGATGAAACTTGGGTGGGGACACAGAGCCAAACCGTATCAACTATTGAAGACTTTTATCACTGGAGATTATTAGCTGCTAGAATGCATAACCAAAGGAAGTTGTCTCAGTTTCCTGTAGACTTGATGGACTTTGGCAAATTTTCCTGGGCAAATACCTATTCTGCCCTTCCTGCTGTAAAGACTGGTCTAATCTGAGCTATGACACGAGTCCAGGTTTTCCACATCAGGGTCTACTCTAAGGGAATAGGCCTGGCATAGTTTTAGAAATTTTAGGTAACTAAGGCCAATCTGAAGCAGAATCAAAATGATACCTTTCCGATCTCAACTCTCTGATAGTCCTAGAAGAAGCTCAGTTTATGAACCATGTGGAAATAATTTAGGACTGTGTGTTTCTTTCTTTCTTTCTTTTTTTTTTTTTGTTGAGACAAGGTCTTACCCTGTCACCCAAGCTGGAGTGCAATGGCACAATCTTGACTCATGGCAACCTCTGCCTCCCAGGCTCAAACAATCCTCCCACCTCAGCCTCCCACGTACCTGGGACTACAGGCGCATGCCACCATGCCTGGCTAACTTTTGTATTTTTTTGTAGAGATCGAGTTTTGCCATGTTGCCCAGTCTCGAACTCCTGAGCTCAAGCCATCTGTCTGCCTCAGCCTCCCAAAGTGCTAGGATTACAGGCATGAGCCACTGTGCCCAACAAGACTGTGTGTTTCTCAATAGGGGTGCTATTGCCAGTTTGGATGGGGCAATTCTTAGTTCTCGGGGACTCTCTTACGCACTGTAGTACAATTCAGTGCCCCTGACCCTGGCACTGGCACACTAAATCGAAGTAGTAGCACCCCCTTCCCCATCCCGTGCAGTCATTATTACAAACGAAAACTCCCTCCCACATTTCTAAATGTTCCTTGAAAACAGGTTAAGAACCAATGTTCTAGGACTAGGGTGAAACTCTAAAAGTATCTGCCAACAAGAGCTACCATACAGGTTTTTCCAGTTCAAGGTTTATATTCCTGGCATTGGCCTAGAACTGATATAAGGAAAAAGGGAAAGCAACTTTCACCTAGGCATTTGTTCAGATTCTATTTTATATCTAGATATTTTTGACAAGTAACAAATAATGATAAGTTTCATGATAGTGATCATTTATGCTCCTTAAATCTATCTTTACTCTCCATACAGGGGAGGCAATGCCTGTGGCTAAGAAACCTGGCAGCACAGTGATTGCTGGTTCCATTAACCAGAACGGGTCACTGCTTATCTGCGCAACACATGTTGGAGCAGACACAACCCTTTCTCAAATTGTCAAACTTGTGGAAGAGGCACAAACATCAAAGGTAACTTAACTCCCTAGGAGAAACACAAACTATTTTCTTTAAAGCCTTCTCAGTATAAATCTTCACCTAGTTTTTACGTTTTCCAATAAAAATTTTAGTTGCATTAATATGGAGTTCGTTTGTTTTTGTTTTGAGATAGGGTCTCACTCTGTTGCCCAGGCTGGAGTGCAGTGGCACCATCATGGCTCACTGCACCCTTGACCTCCTAAGTTCAAGCGATCCTTCTGCCTCAGCCTCCCGAGTAGCTGGGACTGTGTGTGGGCACATGCCACCACACCCAGCTAATTAAAAAAAATTTTTTTTTATAGAAACAGGGTCTCCCTAAGTTGCCCAGGATGGTCTCGAACTCCTGGACTCAAGCTATCATCCTGCCTTAGTCTCTCAAAGTGTTGGGATTACTGGTGTGAGCCACCACACCTGGCCATTAACATGAAGTTTGTTAAAATATTTCTATTTGTGCTAACTACTAAATATACTCTGCATTCAGTATCAGAAAAGACTTTGATATGCTTCTTCTTCTTATTATTGTTGTTATTTTTAATTCTAGGCTCCTATCCAGCAGTTTGCAGACAAACTCAGTGGCTATTTTGTTCCTTTTATTGTTTTTGTTTCCATTGCCACCCTCTTGGTATGGATTGTAATTGGATTTCTGAATTTTGAAATTGTGGAAACCTACTTTCCTGTAAGTGACTTGTAATAACTCTTTACTATATGCAGAACAATTTGTGAGTCTTTTGCATTAGTAATTCATTGGAAATAACTTTAATAATTACCAGGATCTTTAAAGGTTTGGAGTGGGAGGGTGATAATAATAATATTTGCATTTTTATAAATATAAAAAATTTCCTTTTGGAAAAAAAATTTTATTATGACTGGTGATTTTCCAAAAGCAAATACCAAACTTTTACATGTTATGCTTAGTCTCATTTCTGACATGGTTTTGCTTTCACAGAGGACTATAGATATATTGAGGAAAACCTCAGGATTTCAGCTCTGTCATTTACTGTCAATATGATCTTAGACTACTTAATTGCTCTCTGAGCTTCAGTTTCCTCAACTATAAAGTGAGGTTTTAATAATACCCATTTTGTGTAACTTAAGGTTGTTGTGAAGGTTAAATAATATATTAGAAATAATTCGTAACTTATTAAATGCTTTACAAATATAAGATATTATTAGTGTCTACTCATCTAGTTCTCTGATGCTGTCTATGGTGTTGTAAAGTGGTAAAGCAGAACTGGACTGTGCCTCAAATTAGATATATAAACTTTAAGTCATGTAAGTTTTACTATCTTCAGTTCTCTTATCTGTAAAATAGGGAAAATAATACCTAAGATACAGGATTGGAATTAGTATAGGTGAAAGCATCTAACATATTGACAGATGCAGGTGACAGCCAAGGGTCCCCGTGCGAAACCCCTGAAGGTTGAAAACCTTCAAGCCTAAAACATCCTGAAGGTTGAAAAACCAGACTGCTGGTCCCAGATGAAGCCTGCCCTACTCCCCTACCCCCGACTGATTCTTTCTAAATAATGTCCACCTACGCACTGGGAGGATGGGGTGGGGCCCCGGGAAGTTCACCCCGTTTGTATAGGGAAGGAGTCTGGACTGACCTGTTCCTGGGTGGTACCTGGGGTTCAATCGGTGAGGTGGAGAGCCTGTTAACAGGACTCAATCTCATTTTGCTGAGTTGTTTTTCCTTTTTCCTTTTTGGCCAATAAATTCCTTTCCCCTCACCCTTCAAAGTGTCTGCAGACCTAATCTTTTCCTGGTCGTGTGACAAGAATCTGTTCTTTTTCTACAACAACATGTATACATATGTGAAGTTTATGGAAGCATAAGCCTAGAAATCTATGAAAGCCCCTTCCAGCTGTGTTTCTATATAGATCTATAATTCTTGGATGAATATTTAAGTATTTGAGAACTTAACCTAACACTGTAAAACTGTTACTGATAAGAGCTGCAGTGAGCCATGATTGCACTAATGTACTCCAGCCTGGGCAACAGAGCGAGACTCCTACTCAAAGTAAGTAAAGTCTTACTTTGTTGTATTTATTTATTTTATTTTTTATTCAGGAGGTACATGTGCATGTTTATTTATTTATTTATTTATTTATTTTTTGCGACAGAGTCTTGCTCTGTTGCCCAGGCTGGAGTGCAGTGGCACGATCTCGGCTCACTGCAACTTCCACCTCCCAGGTTCAAGTGATTCTCATGCCTCAGCCTCCTGAGTAGCTGGGATTACAGGCTTATGTCACCATGCCCGGCTAATTTTTGTATTTTTAGTAGAGATGGGGTTTCGCCATGTTGGTCAGGCTGGTCTCAAATTCCTGACCTCAGGTGATCCACCTGCCTCGGCCTCCCAAAGTGCTGGGATAACAGGCATGAGCCACTGTGCCCGGCCCGTGGGTATATTGTTTATTACATGGGTATATTGGGTGATGCTGGGGTTTAGGCTTATGGTGACCCCATCTCCCAAACAGTGAACATAGTACTCAATAAGTAGTTTTTCATCCCTTGCCCCCCTCCCTTCTTCTCACCTTTTGGAGGCCCCACTGCTCATTGATTTCATCTTTATGTCCATGTGTAGCCATTGTTCAGCTCCTGCTTATAAGTGAGAACATGTAGTATTTGATTTTCTGTCCCTACGTTAACTCACTTAGGATAATGGCCTCCAGCTTCACCTATGCTACTCAAAGGACATGATTTCTTTCTTTTTTATGGCTGCATAGTATTCCATGGTGTATATGTGCTACATTTCCTTTATCCAGTCCACCATTGATGGGCACCTGGGTGACTCCATGTCTTTGCTATTGTGAAGAGTGCTGTGATAAACACACACATGCAGTTGTCTTTTGATAAAACAATTTAAAATAAATATAAGAAAATCCTTTGGGTAGATATCCAGTAGTGGGATTGCTGGGTTAAATGGTAGTTATATTTTAAGTTCTTGGAGAAATCTCCAGACTGTTTTCCGTAGAGGTTGAACTGATTTACATTCCCACCAACAGTATATAAGTGTTCCCTTTTCTCTGCATCGTTGCCAACATCTGTTATTTTTTGATTTTTTAATTATAGCCATTCTGACTGGTGTGAAGGAGTATTTCATTGTGGTTTTAAGTTGCATTTCCCTGATGATTAGTGATGTTGAGTATTTTTTCATGTGTTTTTTGATCACTTGTATGTCTTCTTTTGAGAGGTGTCTATTTATGCCCTTTGCCCGCTTTTAAATAGGGTTGTTTTATCTTTGTTGATTTAAGTTTCATATAGAGTCTAGATATTAGTCCTTTGTTGGATGCATACTTTGTAAATATTTTCTCCCATTCTGTAGGTTCTGTGTTTATTCTGTTGATTGTTTCTTTTGTTGTGCAGAAGCTCTTTCATTTAATTAAATCTCCTTTATTAATTTTTGGTTTTGTTGCAATTGTTTTTGAGGTCTTAGTCATAAATTCTTTCCCTAGGATAATGTCTAGAAGAGTTTTTCCCAGGTTTTCTTGGGGTTTTTATAGTTTGAGGTTTTACATCTAAGTCTTCAATCTATCCTGAGTTAATTTTTTTATATGGTGAGAGATATGAGTCCAGTTTCATTCTCTGCATATGGCTAGCTAGTTTTTCCAGCACCATATATTGAATAGGGTGTCCTTTCCCCATTGTTTGTTTTTTGTCAACTTTGTTGAAGACCAGTTGGTTGTAGGTGTGGGCTTTATTTCTGGGTTCTCTATTTTGTTCAATTGATCTACGTGTCTATTTTTGTATCAATACCATGCTGTTTTGATTACTATAGTCTTTTAGTATAATTTGAAGTAGGGTAATGTGATGCCTCTAGTTTTATTCTTTTTGCTTAGGATTGCTTCGGCTATTTAGGTTCTTTTTCCATATGAAATTTAGGATTGCTTTTTAAATTCTGTGACAGAGGACATTAGTAGTTTTATAGGAATTGTGTTGAATCTACAGATTGCTTTGGATAGTATGGTAGATAGGATTAGGGTTAGACATGGAGAGAAGATCATCTCCTGCCACACCCTTCCCCCACACCTACAGTGCTGCGGATGCAGCAGTGCTATTTCCCACCAGGGGCCAGCTAGCGCACACTTGGCCAAAGCATATTTCACGCTTTTCATGGTGGCTTCACCCCTACTGCAAGTGAGTCACGTGCCGCTTGGGCTTTTTCCAAGGGCGAGGCTCAACTCCCTCTCCCGACAGAGTGGCACTGTCCCGGCAAGGAGGGACAGACAAATCACTGAGTTGCCTGCTTTGATCTGGGGGAAAAGACTAACCCAAACCCATTTTAGTGGTAGCTATCAGAGGGGCATACTCATGGGAACCAGAGGACAAAGTCCTTATGAAATGAAGGTCAGGAGCCCTATAACAAGGGCACAAAAGAGAAGCTGATCATGTTCTTGCCGGCACAGGATCAGGAGTGCGAGTGCACCCTAATATAATCTCTTCCCACCACCCCTGCATCAGGGCAGGTGCTTCTACCTGGCACCAACCTACCTGCTGTCTCTTACTCTTGAGTGCCATCTACTGGTGTGTATCCTGAACTGCATCATAAAATTTAAAATCTGTTAACAGAAGGGCTTAGTTCTAGCCCTTAAGATAAGTCCACAGGGACCTCTGCACCCTAAACCCTATAGGAGATTGTTAGCTCTAATGGCTAATACCTCACTACAAAAAGCAGCATCTGAGAAAGCTATGGCATAGAAGCTATCCACAACCAAGTAATCTGTACAGCACCTTGGCCCCCTGAAAGCACCAAAAACAAAGCTAAATGATCATACACAACATGCACCACAGTAAAGCACCCAAGGGAAAAAAAAGAAGGAAAGAAAAAGTCCCATGGAAATGATAGCAAATTCAAAAATAGGAAGCAAAAGTTCCCTTGGATGAGAAAGAATCAGTGCAAGAACTCTAGCAGTACAAAAAGTGTTTTCACACCGCCAAAGGATTGTAATAGCTCTCTAGCAACGGATCCTAAGCAGACAGATAAGTAATTTAAAATATGGATTGCAAGGAAACCTCAATGAGATCCAAATGAAAGTTGAAATCCAATGTAAAGAAACCAGAAAAACGATTCAGGATATGCAAGACGAGGTAGCCATATTAAGAAAAAAAACAAATGGAACTGCTGGAACTGAAAAATTCAGTAAAGACATTTCAAATCCAGAGAACTCCTGCAAGACACTATACAAGATGACCATCCTCAGGGCACACAGGCATTAGAATATCCAAAGTAAATGCAAAAGAAAAATATCTTAAAGGCAGCTACAGAAAAGGGCCAAATTACCTACAGAGCAAAACCCATCAGGCTAACAGCAGACTTCTCAGTGGAAATGATACAAGCTGGAAGTGATTGGGAGCCTATTTTTAGTTTCCCTAAAGAAAAAAAAAACTGGCAACCAGGAATTTCATATCCTGCCAAATTAAGCTTCATACATGAAGTAGAAACAAAGTCTTCCCCAGACAAGCAAACAGTAAGGAAATCCATCACCACCAAACCAGAGCTATAAGAAATGTTCAGAGAAGTTCTGAACATGGAAACAAAAGAATGATACTTGCTACCACAAAAACATATATAAATACAAAGCTCACAGACTCTATAAAGCAATTACACAACTGAGACTACAAAGAAACTAGCAAACACCACCATAAGGAACAAAAACTCATATATCAATATTAAACTTGAATGTAAATGGCCTAAATACTCCACTTAAAAGACATAGAGTGGCAAATTGGAATAAAAAAACAAGATCCATCCTTTTGCTGTCATCAAGAGACCCATCTCAAAGGTAATAACTCATAGGCTGAAGGTGAAGGGATGGAGAAAGATCTGTCATGCAAATGGAAAACAAAGAGCAGGGGTTGCTATTCTTGTATTAGATAAAACAGAGTTTAAATCAACAATAGTTTTAAAAAAAGGCAAAGAAGGGCACTACAAAATGATAAAGGTCTCAATTCAACAAGAAGATTTAACTATCTTAAATACATATGCACCCAACATTGGAGCATCCAGATTTATAAAACAAATACTGCTAGACCTACAAAAAGAGGTAGACTGCCATACAATAATAGTGGAGGACTTCAGTACCCCACTGACAGCACTAGAGAGATCATCAAGGACAAAAATTAGCAAAGAAACTCTGCACTTAAATTGGATTCTCAACCAAATGGCCCTAATAGATATCTGCGGAATACTCCACTCAATAACCACAGAGTATACATTCTTCTCATATGAACATGGTACATTCCCTAACATTGATCATCGGCTTGATCATAAAGCAAGTCTCAATAAATTAAAAAACAACTAGATCAGATCAAGCGTCTTCCTAGACTCCAGTGGAATAAAATTAGAAATCAATACCAAGAGGAACTCTAAAAGCCACACAAGTACAGGGAGACTAAACAACCAACTCCTGAATAACTTTTGGGTAAACAATGAAGTTAATGCATTTCGGCCGGGCGCGGTGGCTCATGCCTGTAATCCCAGCACTTTGGGAGGCCGAGGCGGGTGGATCCCCTGAGGTTGGGAGTTCAAGACCAGCCTGGCCAACATGGTGAAACCCTGTCTCTACTAAAAAATACAAAAATTAGCCAGGCATGGTGGCACGCACCTGTAATCCCAGCTACTTGCGAGGCTGAGGCAGGAGAATTGCTTGAACCCAGGAGGTGTAGGTTTCACTGAGCCTAGATCACGCCATTGAACTGCAGCCTGGGCAACAAGAACAAAACTCCGTCTCAAAAAAAAAAAAAAAAAATCTCTGTTCCTGATGACATGATTCTATACCTAGAAAACCATAAAGATTTCTCCAAAAGACTCCCAGACCAGATAAACTACTTCAGTAAAGTTTCAGGGTATAAAATCAACATGCAAAAATTATTAGCATTTCTATACACGAGCTACGTCCAACTCGAGAACCAAATCAAGAACTCAATCCCATTTACAATAATCACACACAAAACATACCTAGGAATACATTTAACCAAGGAGGTGAAAGATCTCTACAGAGAGAAGCATAAAACACTGATGAAAGAAACTGAAGAAGACACAAACAAATGGAAAAACATTCCATGCCCATGGATTGGAAGCATTAATATTATTAAAACTACCATACTGTCCAAAGCAATCTATAGATTCAACACAATTCCTATAAAACTAATGTCCTCTGTCACAGAATTAAAAAAGCAATCCTAAAATTCATATGGAAAAAGAACCTAAACAGCCGAAGCCATCCTAAGCAAAAAGAATAAAACTAGAGGCATCACATTACCTGACTTCAAATTATACTGCAAGGCTATAGTAATCAAAAGCATGGTATTGATACAAAAATAGACATGTAGATCAATTGAACAAAATAGAGAACCCAGAAATAAAACCACACACCTACAACCAACTGATCTTCAACAAAGTTGACCAAAACAAGCAATGGGGAAAGGACACCCTATTCAATATATGATATTATTATATGGGATTACAGACATGAGCCACTGTGTCCAGCCCACTACTGTAATATTAAAAAGTTTCTTTAAGTGATTCATGTCTGTTTAGTACACACTGAACAAAAGGATTGTTGGGAAGTTTTTTTGGTATTTATTTATTTATTTATTTATTTATTTATTTTTGAGACAGGGTCTCGCTCTGTTGCCCAGGCAGGAATGCAGTGGTGCAGTCATGGCTCACTGCAGCCTCAAACTTCTGGGCTTAAGCGATTCTCTTACCTTAGCCTCCCGAGTAGCTGCAACTGCAGGCATGCACCACCATCCCTGGCTAATTTTTTTTTTTTTTTTTTTTTTTGAGACCGAGTTTCGCTCTTGTCACCCAGGCTGGAGTGCAATGGCATGATCTCGGCTCACTGCAACCTCTGCCTTCCAGGTTCAAGCAATTCTTGTGCCTCAGCCTCCCAAGTAGCTGGGATTACAGGCATGTGCCACCATGCCCAGCTAATTTTTGCACTTTTAATAGAGATGGGGTTTCACCATGTTAGCCAGGCAGGTCTCGGACTCCTGACCTCAGGTGATCCACCTGCCTTGGCCTCCCAAAGTGCTGGGATTACAGGCGTGAGCCACTGTGCCCGGCCATACCTGGCTAATTTTTCAAAAATTTTTTTGTAGAGATGAGGTCTTACCATGTTGCCCAGGGTGGTCTCAAACTCCTGGCCTCAAATGATCCTCCTGCCTTAGCCTCCAAAAGTACTGGGATTACAGATGTGAGCCCGTGCACAGACCAGCAAGTAGCTTGGAATGTGTTTCCTTCAGGAATTTTTCTCATGAGTTCAGGATGTCTTAGATTTCTTCTAAAACTACCAATTATATTTTTCCCACATGAGCAAACACTGAACGTCACTAAGAGCTTAATTAGCAGATATACTTGGTTCACATTGTTATGTCCAAAAGGATTTTGTTGAAATATGACTAAGGTCCCTTTGCATGCCATGTGATTCTTTTTCATTGTCTTTCAAGAATAGTGTGAAAGGCAGAATTATGGTTTTACTCTACAGAGATTGAGAATTCTGTTTATTCAGTATCAAATTTTTTGAAAATTATGTCTCACATTTGCAGCTATTTCTGAAGATTTCTAATAAAAACATTCATTCTCAATATGGAGCACTTATATTCAGTCCATAGTTTGTAATTCTGGAATCTCAGTATGTCCCAATTTCTTATATTCATAAAAGAAAGAAAGTGTTTTCTTACCTGTAACTAAAAAATATATGTAGGTAGCTAGGTAGGATATGTCACTTTTTAAATTGTGGTTTTATTTAAATAGTGTTAAGTTTTGTTTCTTTTGTTTTGTACAGCTCTAAATCAATAACCAAAATTTATGCCTTTCTTCTAAAGGGCTACAATAGAAGTATCTCCCGAACAGAAACGATAATACGATTTGCTTTCCAAGCCTCTATCACAGTTCTGTGTATTGCATGTCCCTGTTCACTGGGACTGGCCACTCCAACTGCTGTGATGGTGGGTACAGGAGTAGGTGCTCAAAATGGCATACTAATAAAAGGTGGAGAGCCATTGGAGATGGCTCATAAGGTAAGACAGTCCCCAGAACTAAAACCTGTACCACCAAACTATCAATAGCACTCCTCACATGTGAGAAACACATACTCCTAAATTATTTCTCTGTGGTCCATGAGCTGAGCTGCTTCTAGGACTATCCAGAGATTTGAGGTAGGAAAGGTGTTATTTTGGTTCTGCTTCAGATTGGCCTTAGTTACCTAAGATTCCTAAAACTACTCCAGGCCTATTTATTAGAGCAGACCCTAATTTGGAAAACCTGGACTCCTATCCTAGCTCAGACTAGACTAGTCTTTATGGCAGAAAGACAGAATAGGTGTTTGCCCAGGAAAATTTGCCAAACTCCAGCAGCCTTCTAACCTATTTGTGTGTGACTTGTTTTCTTCACTGGGACCTTCAATTACAGTGCCATTTCTTTGCCTTTGCTGCCACCAGCCGACAGTTTGCAGCTATGACTTTAGGAATATAATCCTATCTCTGATCTCATATTAGGATTTCCGTAATCATCTCAAAGCTACTTGACTTCAACTAAAACCATGTTTCTACTAGTATGTTCTTATTATGAGGATGTAAGCTATATACAGAGGTATGTAGTAAACGTAGAACATATCTTAGAACAAATCTGGAAACTCACCTCGCCAGAGAATACAGGCTAGTAATTTTTATAGACATTTTAAACTTTGATATAATTTCAAACTTAAAAGTTGCAAGACTAGCCTGGCACAGTGGCTCACGCCTGTAATCCCAGCACTTTGGGAGGCTGAGGCAGGCGGATCACGAGGTCAGGAGTTTGAGACCAGCCTGACCAACATGGTGAAACCCCGTCTCTACTAAAAATACAAAAATTAGCTGGGCGAGTTGGCACACCTGTAATCCCAACTACTCAGGAGACTGAGGCAGGAGAATTGCTTGAACCCGGAGGGCAGGGGTTGCAGTGAGCTGGGATCACGCCACTGCACTCCAGCTTGGGCGACTGAGCAAGACTCCATCTCAAAAAAAAAAAAATGTTGCAAGACTAGTACAAAGAACTCCTATATGCCCTTTACTGCAGTCTTTGGGCTCTTTTCCTAAGAATAAGGACATTCTCTTATGTAAACCATAGTACAACTATCAAAATCAATAAATTAATATTGATATGTTGTTATCTGATCTGTAGTCCATGTTCCAGTTTCCTCAGTTGTCTCAATAATGTGCTTTATAGCTATTTTTCCCCTGTCCAGAATCATACTTTGTTGATTTATTTTTCTTTCCTTTCTTTCTTTCTTTCTTTCTTTCTTTCTTTCTTTCTTTCTTTCTTTCTTTCTTTCTTTCTTTTTCTTTCTTTCTTTCTTTCTTTCTTTCTTTCTTTCTTTCTTTCTTTCTTTCTTTCTTCCTTCCTTCCTTCCTTCCTTCCTTCCTTTCTTTTTTTTTTTTTTTTGAGATGAAGTCTTGCTCTATGGCCCAGGCTGGAGTGCAGTGGTGCGATCTCGGCTCACTGCAACCTCCACCCACCAAGTTCCAGCGATTCTCCTGCCTCAGCCTCCCGAGTAGCTGGGATTACAGGCATGCACCACCATGCCCAGCTAACTTTTTATTATTAGTAGAGATGGGGTTTCACCATGTTGGCCAGGCTGGTCTCGATCTCCTGACCTCAGGTGATCCACCCACCTCAGCCTCCGAAAGTGCTGGGATTATAGGCTTGAGCCACCGCACCTGGCCATTTACCTTTATTCTTATAATCATTTCCCTACTGCTTAGATTTCCTCATCAGATCTATAATTCATTATATTGAAAGCCTTTCTTTTTTACCTTGAGGCACTAGAGGCGCCTCTTAATTACCTATTAACAGTCAACCCTTAAAAATTAGCTCTAGTTGTTTAACATATATTCACAGTTATTTAGCATGAACAAACAGTTCAGCATTGGCAGAGGAGAGCTGTTGTGTATAACTAAGAGTATTTCTTCTTTTATTTTCCCGAAGACCATCAGTTTTTTAAGTCAAATTAAGTCAAAGGTCAGTTTACTAAGAAACTAAATAGTCATCTCTTTGTCAAAACAGACCTTTTTCTTATTTCTGGAAAGGTGATGTGGAGGATCTTCAAGTCATTGTATCTTAATTTTTTTACAGGTAAAGGTAGTGGTATTTGATAAGACTGGAACCATTACTCATGGAACCCCAGTGGTGAATCAAGTAAAGGTTCTAACTGAAAGTAACAGAATATCACACCATAAAATCTTGGCCATTGTGGGAACTGCTGAAAGTAACAGTGAACACCCTCTAGGAACAGCCATAACCAAATATTGCAAACAGGTACATTTTTTTCCTCTTGTTTATTAGTGTAGTCATCTCCTGTAGGAATTCCCCGGATCAAATCCAGACTGGTGTTTGACTGTGATTTGCATATATAGTTGGTATGAGGCTAAAAAGACTTGTATTTTCTCATTAATTATATGTAACTTATTTCTTCATACAGACAAGTATACAGATGAAAACAAATGAACTATAATCCTATCACACAGATAACTCCTGTTGACATAAAAAATTAAAATAGAAGTTATACATATTTGTGGTAGGACAATTCAGATAGTTCAGAGAATTACATAATGAAAATTGTAAACCTCATTCCCTGCCCCCTTCCATAATTCCTCTCTCCAAAGTTTAACAACTGTTAACCTATTAACAGTCTTTTAAAATGACAGCTTTATTGAGATATAATTCATATACTATAAAGTTCACCTTTTTAAAGTGTACAATTCAATAATTTTAGTATAGTCATAAAGGTGTGCATCTGTTAACCGTTTTTAATGCATATAGCCACATATACGTATTTATCATATTTTAAACTTTATACAGAAAGGTCATACAATGATCAATCTTTGTTACCTTGCTTTTTTATTTTATTAAGTCAATTTTCCTGTCAGGAAATGCAGATCTGCCTCATTGTTTTTAATGGCTGTATTATACTCTATAGTGTGTTTGTTTTTTTTTGACTTTTACAGTATATACTCAACATCCTTATCAGTTTTTGCAAGTCTGTCTCTACATTAAATGCCTATCAATGCAATTGCTAAGTCAAAGGATGCATGCAGTTAAATTTTGATGAATGCTACCAATACCCATATGATGAATATTACCAATATACATGAGGGGTTATACCAATTTATACCTGCACTAAAAGTTATGAGTGCTCATTTCCCCACATTCTTACCAACACTTTATTTTTATTTTCTCAATTTAATAGGTGAAAAAATATTTACTTGATGGTTTGCTTTGCATTTCCTTAATTATGAATAAGGTTGAGCATCTTTTTATATATGTATTGACCATTTGAATTTCTTTTCCTCTAACCTGTTTGTATCTATGACCTATTTTTCCACAGAGTTGTTTGTCTTTTTCTTATTCATTTGCATGAGTTCTTTATGAATTGTCTCACATTAATTTTACACTTAAAATGTGGCAGTTTCTACCATTGGTGTTGCCATTTATTTATTTGTTCTTTCTCTTTTACCTATTACCTATTACTGACCTGGCTTCCTTACACCGAAATCAAACAGCAGAGAGGATGAAGCTATAAAAAGCTAGGAAACAATGAGGGCCCCCAGAACTTTTCGGCTTGCTAAAGATGTAGACTAGAGAGCAGATGGAGAGCCTCTGGTAACTAAAGGCCCTATACTTTGTTACCCTTTGCCCTGTACTGAGTAGAAAACCTGACTTGACTATGGAATTAAAAATTTAATTTGTAATTATCTACCGGAAAGAGCAGAGAATACTGATAAGCTTTCCATGTTTTCTATAAATTTTAGAGAGTGGGATTAAAACAAAGATTTTTTTTTATTATTGTTTTTGAGACAGAGTCTCGCTCTGTCGCCCAGGCTGGAGTGCAATAGCGCAATCTCACCTCACTGCAACTTCCGTCTCCTGAGTTCAAGTGATTCTCCTACCTCAGCCTCCCTAGTAGCTGAGATTACAGGTGTGCACCACCACACCTGGCTAAATTTTTTTGCACTTTTAGTAGAGACAGGGTTTCACCATTTTGGCCAGCCTGGTCCCTCTGCCCACCTCGGCTTCCCAGCCGGCTTCTTCAGCTGGGATTACAGGCATGAGCCACTGTGCCTGGTCAAAACAAAGACTTTGAGGCTCTTCTGTAACTTTGAATGTTATGTTTGATGCTCTATTCCTTTGTCCTTTTCAAAATTCACTGTCAAGTAGGCAATATGTGACAATTTTATTATAAACATTTAGAATTAACTAGGGGTTTTTATCTTGCTAATGAATGACCTTGCATTATCAGAACAGTAGAGGAAATCCTTTTTGTTTCTGTTTGTTAGGAGCTGGACACTGAAACCTTGGGTACCTGCATAGATTTCCAGGTTGTGCCAGGCTGTGGTATTAGCTGTAAAGTCACCAATATTGAAGGCTTGCTACATAAGAATAACTGGAATATAGAGGACAATAATATTAAACATGCATCCCTGGTTCAAATTGATGCCAGTAATGAACAGTCATCAACTTCGTCTTCCATGATTATTGATGCCCAGATCTCAAGTAAGCTAATTTTCTTTGTAGTACCAATTATGGGGCAGTCATGAACAGATGGCTAACTTTATAACCCTGAACTGTTATAGAAGAAACAAAAATTGGCATCATAATTTCATTTCCTCAAGTCAATACCCTATGCCTTCTGATCATTGAAATTAGTCAAGAATATTTCCCAACTGTGGTCATTGACACCACCATAGGGTGATGAGGTCTAGCCTTAGCTGATCATCCATGATCATTCTTTTCTCACTACAACTACTCCAAACCTTTTCTATCTTTCACAAGATCCTGTGACCCTCTCCTTTGTCCCTCTGCAAATTATCTTATTTTTTATACAGAAAATTATGGTTCTTGGGCATGTGTTCTTACATATTTTTGCCCAGAATCATTCCTTTTTTCAGGGAAAGCAGTATCCTTCATCTTGCCTAATGAATCCCTTCATCTAGATCCCACCCTCTCTTGATTCATCAGGGACCTCCCTCTTTCTGTTAGGTCCCCTTGCTGCTTTATTTTTCATCTCTTTCTGTTTTAGCTTCTTTTCTTAAACATATAAACATTTCTTCCATCAAAATCACTATATTCCCATCTAGATTTTGTCCTTTCCTATCTATATTCCCATATAGATTCTGTGTTTTTCTTTTATATCCAAGTTCTAGAAATGGTAATCTAGGTTTGTTGAATTCACTTACTCCACAGTCATGCCTCAGTTCATTGCAGTCTGGCTTCTCCCCCATCCATACTACTGAATCCGTTCTTTCTGAGTTAACTGATGACCATTGACCTCAGTGCTCTCTCCAGTGGTCACTTTTCAGTCCTCATCCTGCAAGACCTCATTAAGATATTTGACAATGTTGACCATCCCTTCCTTCCTAAAGGATGATTCCATGACCCTGCTTTGTCTAGATTCTCCTCTCACCTCCCTGGCTGTTCCTTTTTTTTTTTTTTTTTTTTTTGAGAAGGAGTCTTGCTCTGTCACCCAGGCTGGAGTGCAGTGGTGCGATCTCAGCTCACTGCAACCTCCGCCTCCTAGGTTCAAGCAATTCTCCTGCCTCAGCCCCCAGGAAGCTGGGATTACAGGTGTGCGCAGCCATGCCTGGCTAATTTTTTGTATTTTTAGTAGAGATGGGGTTTCACCATGTTAGCCAGGCTGGTCTCAAACTCCTGACCTCAAGTGATCCACCCACCTCAGCCTCTCAAAGTGCTGGGATTACAGGTGTGAGCCACTGCACCCCTGGCTGTTCCTTTTAATTGTCCTTTGGTTCCTCATTTCTCTTGCTTTCAAATGTCGTATGTCGTCAGGGTTTTGTTCTTTGTCTTTTTCTCATTTTATAATACATACTCTCTCTGTACAATCTTATTCATGCTCATCACTTATTCTACCACCCACAGACTTCCACTACCACTCCAAAATCCATATCTTTAGCCAAGTCCTGTTTCCTTGGCTCCATGCTGATCTATCCATCTACCCCCAAAACATGATCTACCCACCCAAGTGTTCCAACACCTCCCTCCCGATTTGTGCCTGAGTGATTTTGCTAACATGGAAATCTAGTCGTGTCACTCTCTGACCAATACCTTTTATTACAGTGTTTTATAAGCTGTTTTTGAGCCATAGACCTTTGGAGGAATATGATGAAAGCTATGGGCCCACCCCTCAGAAAATTTTTGTTTCAAGAGATGCACATGTATCCTGAAACCCATCCACGGGTCTCTGTTAAGGATCCCAGCTTTAATGGGTCTCTCTCTCCTACGGGACAAAGTCCAGTCTCTCTGGACTTTGTTTTAGATCTGTTCGCCATGATATGTCTCCTGCCTCCCTGCATCACTCATCTTGTCTTTTTCCACTACCGCATATGTACTCCATGTTCCATCCCTACCTAACTACTTACAGTTCTTCCTTAAGGTGCGTCATTTCCTTATTAGATCATTTCATTTACCATTTTCTCTCTGTAATGTTCTTGTTCACAAATGGCATCTACCTCGTGAACTTATGCTTATCTTTCAAGACCCAGCTTATATCTCTCTCTTCAGTGACACCCTCATTGACTGACATATATTGACAGAGGTATTTGCTCTTCTTCCTGAATCATAACTGTACTTAATCTCTGTTACTGTACTAGGACAGTGTATGATAGTTATATATTTACCTGCCTGTTTCTACTAGTCTGTGACTTCTTTATTATTTGTCTATGAACTTCTAGTACGAAGCACAGTGACAAATAGGAAATTCATTTGACAGCTTTTATTGAGCACCTACTGTGTGTCATGCACTGTTCAAGGCACTAAAGAATCGGCAGTAAACAAGATAAACTAAGTTCTTATTTCATGGAGCTTACATTCTTGGTGGAAGAACACAAGAGAGTGAGCAAATAAATAAGAAAATACAATAATTCCAATGGAGATAGTGCTGTGGAGGAAAATTAAGTGGGGCAAGGGGCATAGGGGTGCTGGGAGTAGTGGGTTCTGTTTCATATAGGGTGATCAGGGTAGGCCTCACTGAGGAGGTAGTGTTTGAACGAAGATCTGAGGGGATGAGAGAAAAAGCTATGTGGATTTCTGTGGCAAAAACGTTCTAGGCAGGAGAAATAGTAAGTACCAACGCCTTTAGTCAGGAGTGTGCTTGACTTGTTTGAGGAATGGCAAGGAGAACAGTGTGGCAAGCGCAGAGTAAATGGATGGGCAAGGGGTATAAGACAAGGTCAGAGAGGTGGTTTGGGACTAGATATGTAAGGACAAAACCAATATGACAGTTTTGAGTAGAGGAGGGACAAAATCTGACTTAACATTTTAAAAGTAAACCGGGTGCGGTGACTCACGCCTGTAATCCCAGCACTTTGGGAGGCTGAGGCGGGCTGATCACTTCAGGTCAGGAGTTCGAGACCAGCCTGGCCAACATGGTGAAACCCTGTGTCTACTAAAAATACAGAAATTAGTCAGGCGTGGTAGCAGGCACCTGTAATCCCAGCTACTCGGGAGGCTGAGGCAGGAGAGAATCTTGCGGGGATGGGGGGCAAGGGCAGAAGCAGGGAGATGAGTTGGTGGACATTGTCATAATCGAGGTGAAACATAATGGTAGCTTGGACCAGTATAGTAGAGGTTGTAAGAAATGATAGAATTCTAGATGTGTCTTAAAAGGAGAGTCACAGATTTTTCTCATGGGTTGGATATATATGGCGTATGAGACAAACAGGAGTCAAGAATTATGCCAAGGTTTGTGGCCTAAGCAGTTAGAAGGATGGAGTTATCATTTAAATAAGATGGGGGATCCCACAGGAGGGACGATATTGGGAAAAAGATCAGGAGTTCAGTTTTGTACATGTTAAGTTCGAGTACCTATTAGAGATATCCCAAGTGGAGATATCATATAAATGGAAATATCAAGTAAGTAGTTGGCTACATAAGTTTGGAATTCCAGGAAACAGACTGAATCAGAGAGATGGATTTGGGAGTCCTCTGCTTATAGATCTGTGGTGTCTAGGAAAATAGCCACTAATTATATGTGACTCTTTAAATTAGTTAATTTACATTTAATTTAATTTAAAATTCATCTTTCAGTCATACTAGCCACATTTCAGTGCTCAATAGCCACATCTGTGTGTTAGTGGCTATTGTATTAAACATAGCAGATATAGAACATTTCTAATATCACAGAAGGTTCTCTTGGACTGCAGTGGTATAGATGGTATTTAAAGCCATGAGACTGGATAAGAACCCCAAGGAGTGAGAGTAGATAAAGGGAAAGAGAGAGTTAAGTACTGAATCCTGCAGCACTATAAATTAAGAAGTTAGGGAGATGAGGAGGGATGGGCAAAGAAGGCCAAGAAGTGGCCAATTAGGAGGTAACCCCTAAGAATGTGGTATCCTAGAAGCCAAATGAAGAACGTATTTCCAGGAGGGAGTGAACAGCTGTGTTAAATTCTGCTAATAGGACAAGTAAGATGAGGAATGAGAATTAACTATTAGGATTATTAAAGTAAAGGTCACTGGCTGTAATAATTCACTGGAGTATTAGAGTCAAAAGCATAAAGCTTTTGACTACCCCAATAAATGGGGTAGGTTCACAAGAACATGGGAAGATATGAATTGGAGACAGCCAATAGAGATACTTTTGGAAAGTTTTGCTATGTACAGAAGCAGATAAATGTGGTAGCTAGAGAGGTGGGTGAGATCAAGAAAGGTTTTTTTTTTTTTTTTAAGATAGGACAATGTACAGCAGAGAAAAGTTGTGCAGGAGTGGGCGGGGAGAATTGTTGGGTTGGAGAGACGTTCTAGAATAGGCAAAGGAGGGGGGTGTCTAGTGCACAAGTAGAAAGGTTGGCCTTAAATTAGGAGCAGAATCAGTTTATAATAACAGAAGGGAAGCTAGATACACAGACACAGGAGGCACAGGTAGTTGAGTGGATGCGGCAATGAGAGCTGTGGAAGTTCTTTTCTGATTGCTTCTATTTTCTTTCTGAAGTAGGAAGCAGAGTCATCATAATGGTATTAGGATGGGGCAGGAGAAGTTGGAGATTCGAAGGGAGATGAGAAGGTATGAAATAGCCATCTAGAAGAAATGGAGAATGAATGGACTAGGGGAATATAGTTAAGTTGCCAGATAGCACTAAGAGCCCACTTAAAGAAAATGAGATGTCAGCATGATTATACATGTTCATCTAGCCACATTCAGCTACTGATGCACAGTAAGTATTTTTAAATTTGATTGAATTTTTATGGAAGGTCAAAGGGAAAGCCTCACCAAGAAAGTAGTATTTGAACTGGCTCTTGAAGAATGTGATGGAGTTTGCTGTCTGGAGAGGAGGGATAAGGACATTTCAGATGAAGGCAGCAATGTGTGCAAAGGCCCAGAGGCATGGAAGAACAGAGTATGTTCTTAGAAAATTTGAACATCACTGTTGGAGGCTATGTTCTAGGAACAATACAATGTAGTGACTGTGCAAGGTTAGACAGGAAGAACTTGCTTCATGGGGTTTTATAAAGATTAATTGAACTTACTAAATGTTATTTCTGTGCCTACTTTCAGATGCTCTTAATGCTCAGCAGTATAAAGTCCTCATTGGTAACCGGGAGTGGATGATTAGAAATGGTCTTGTCATTAATAACGATGTAAATGATTTCATGACTGAACATGAGAGAAAAGGTCGGACTGCTGTATTAGTAGCAGTTGATGGTAAGGTTTTCCATAAGTATGCTATAACTCAATGTTTTGTTATTGTTTTATTATTTATTTTTGAGAGACCTCTGAACTATGAGGGTTATTCAAAAGCATCTTGAATGCAAAATGAAAATGTCAACAACACATGATTATTACTGATTAATTTAAAATTCTCTCGCATTTGCCTGCTTTTGTTACTTTCTTCCCTAGCCTATGTTTTAAATGAAGGCTAATCAAGGATTTTTTAAAACCTAAAAATAGCAACAGTAAAATACTAGCAAAGTAAAATAATATTCATAATCCCATCATCCTAACACAATGTCAGGTTTTTTTTGTTTGTTTCTTTGTTTTGTTTTTGTTCTTGTTTTTGTTTTTTTTGAGACGGAGTTTCACTCTTGTTGCCCAAACTGGAGTGCAATGATGTGATTCGGCTCACTGCAACCTCCGCCTCCTGGGTTCAAGCGATTCTCCTGCCTCAGCCTCCCAAGTAGCTGGGATTACAGGCGTGCGCCACCATGCCCGGCTAATTGTTTGTATTTTTAGTGGAAATGGGGTTTCACCGTGTTGGCCAGGCTGGTCTTGAACTCCTGACCTCAGGTGATCCACCTACTTCGGCCTCCCAAAGTGCTGGGATTACAGGCATGAGCCACCATGCCCAGCCCACAATGTCAGTTTTAATTTTGTATATTCCATTCCTAGTTTTCTTGAAATGCATGTGTGTTTGCAGAATTACAGTATTAGTACATATACCATTTTTTACTGGGTACATTTTATCGTAAGTAAATTTTACCTCAATAAAGTTAAAATCACTTGTACACATACTATTTTATTATGCTTTATTTTACTTAATGCTTTCTAATGTTGCTATATAATTTTACTATAATACTGCATAATTTATCAATCTTACACACTATAATCATTCCCCTCTTGTTGGAAATTTAGGCTATTCCTAATATTTCACTATTGTAAATGACACTACAATAAATATCTTTGAGGTTGTATGTGCTTTATTTTGTTATTTCTTAGGGTAAATTTCTAGTTGTGAGATTAATTCCACTCTACATTTATAATGTCTGCTAAGTATGAAGGCAGTATTTTACTATGGCCTTTTTAGGTCTGGGAAGAAGCAGAGAATACCATTTTACTTTTGTTTTGTAAATAGAATAAAATAATAAGATTTATGGTAATATTTTCCCCACTATAAAGTGCCCATTTTGTCTCTCTCTGCCCCCCCTTTACCTTAAAAAGAAAAAAAGTATTAATCTTCAGTTTCATTTGCCGATAAATTAGATAAAGTGTTTGAGGCTATTGGCAAATACCTTTCTGAGGAACAAAAAGGGTCTTCTAATATCCAGTAAGGTCTCCCTTTTTATTTTCCGGTGATTACTTTATTAGTAACCCCTACCTCACTCTGAAATTTTCATAACCAAATATGGAGGCTTGTTACAGAGTTTGTAGTATAAAGTCTGTGTGGGCTCAGAGATATTTTAAGTTAAGCCATGCCCTGAACAACTTTACTTGAGAAAATTCATTTCATTCTGAAATTTCAAGGCAAAATGTTATTCTCCTTTCACTATATTCCAAGTTCTTTTATTTTGTGCTGCCCCTATATTAGATGAGCTGTGTGGCTTGATAGCCATTGCAGACACAGTGAAGCCTGAAGCAGAACTGGCTATCCATATTCTGAAATCTATGGGCTTAGAAGTAGTTCTGATGACTGGAGACAACAGTAAAACAGCTAGATCTATTGCTTCTCAGGTAATTGATAGGGGTATGTGATAACTTCTAATTATTGATATACATTTTATATCTTGCCTTCAAATGCTAAGAAATTTACATTACCTACTATTTTCATTATCACTGAGTAGTCCTATCTGGTTCCTTCAAGAAAATTTACCATGCTTTGCTGGAAAGACTTTGGGCTTTGTGTGTTGCTGTTATAAGTAAAAAGGTATTTGCTTAGTTCATGGGATGCTTGCGTGACACTGTACACCAATTTCTGTTGACGTGTCCTTTGAAATGTTGCTCATATTCTTTACCAGTGCTGCCAACCTAAGCTGGGCTCTCCTGATCTCATGCCTGAAACACGGCAATAGCTCCACACACATCCCTCTCTAGTCCATCCTAAATACCACCACCAGTGGAACTATTTTCCTAATGCACCACTTTGACATACCATTTTTCTGCTCCTGACTCCCACATCTGCCTTATCTCTAAAATTTTTCAATCTTTTTAACTTTGGAATGCCTTCTCCCCTCTTCTAATAAATAATGCAAGTAATCTTTTAATACATTCTTTTGTTTTTTTTTTCTTGAGACAGAGTTTCACTCTTGTTGCCCAGGCTGAAGTGCAGTGGTGCGATCTCGGCTCATCGCAACCTCCACCTCCTGGGTTCAAGCGATTCTCTTGCCTCAGCCTCCCGAGTAGCTAGCATTACCTGCATACGCCACCACGCCTGGCTAATTTTGTATTTTTAGTAGAGACAGGGTTTCTCCATGTTGGTCAAGCTGGTCGTGAACTTCGGACCTCAGGTGATCCGCCCGCCTCGGCCTCCCAAAGTGCTGGGATTACACGTGTGAGCCACCGCACCCGGCCTATTAACACCTTCTTATGTAAAAAATACAGAAGGATATAAAGTAAAAATGTCCTCTTTTCCCCATGCTCCCCATGCAGTCCTACTGCCCCCCACACTGCCACTTTTTCATATGCATATATGTGCATATACAGAGTACATATACAGTATAATTCTGGTCTTTTCAACATCAGATCATTTTGAACAGATTGTTCAGTGGTTTGCTTTTTTTACGTAACAGTATACTTTGGACCTTCATCCATATCTGAACATAAAGTTATTTTGGCCGAGTTTGTTGGCCCACGCCTGTAATCCCAGCACTTTGGGAGGCTGAAGCGGGCAGATCACATGAGGTCGGGAGTTTGAGACCAGCCTGGCCAGCATGGTGAAACCTTGTCTCTACTAAAAATACAAAAATTAGCCGGGTGTGGTGGCGCATGCCTGTAATCCCAGCTACTCAGGAGGCTGAGGCAGGAGAATCGCTTGAACCAGGAGGCGGAGGTTGCAGTGAGCCGAGATGGTACCATTGCACTCCAGCCTGGGTGACAGAGCAAGACTCTGTCTCAAAAAAAAAAAAAAGGTTACAAAGTTACTTTATTCTTTCTATACTGAATTCCATGGTATGTATGTATCATAATTTATTTAACCATTTCCCTAATGATGGACATTTGGGTGGTTTTGAAAATTTTCTTTTTGCAAACAAGGCAACAATAAACATCTTTGGACATGTATCTTTCTGTACATGTGCAAGCCTGTCCAAGATAGAGCTAGACATGGAATTGCTAGACCAAATGATGCTCACATTTTGATAGATGCTGCCAGATGCCCTCCAAAAAGAGTTGCAATTTACACACCAGCCACCGGTGTATAAGAGAGCTCATTTCTCCACATCCTTGCTATCACTAGATATTATCAGTCTTTTAAAATGTGGACATCTTGTGGGTGAAAACTGATGGCTTGTTATTGCTCAGTTATGTTTCACGTACTCATTATTTTTTAAATGAATTGAGTTTATTTTCATCACATAGGTTGGCATTACTAAGGTGTTTGCTGAAGTTCTACCTTCTCACAAGGTTGCTAAAGTGAAGCAACTTCAAGAGGAGGGGAAACGGGTAGCAATGGTGGGAGATGGAATCAATGACTCCCCAGCTCTGGCAATGGCTAATGTGGGAATTGCCATTGGCACAGGCACAGATGTAGCCATTGAAGCAGCTGATGTGGTTTTGATAAGGGTAAGTGCCATGGCTTGACCTTTGAGGAGTATGAGACTGCCCTACGTGGTCAATGATAATGTCATAAAGTATATTGAGCATAACAATTCTGTCTTAAGTTCCATGCTATCAGCCATTAAGAGTTTAAGAATATGGAGTGGGATTATGGGAAGTCATGCTAATTTACCCCCTGACTTTCTCAACCCAGCTCATAAGCAAGTGAGAATTATAAGTTTCTGAAGTGAAGAAGATTTAAGAATGGATTTGGAATAAAATGATCTTCAACAAATAGTTGCTGAAATTATTTTAAGTAGATTTAATCATAGTACCAGCATACACCCCTAAAAGTGTTTTCAGAACCCTGAGGAAAATTTTTGAAAAACACCTTCGGAAGCTGAGTCTAAGTTTTAGCATTATCTGAGATTTGTAGTTAATTCACATATTACCCTAAGGTAGACGTAATCTTCAACATACACAGTATCAAATGTAAAAGTTACTGGTTAAGTTAGAGTCTCTTACTAATATCACAAATATTTCTGTTCTTAGAATGATCTTCTGGATGTAGTGGCAAGTATTGACTTATCAAGAAAGACAGTCAAGAGAATTCGGATAAATTTTGTCTTTGCTCTAATTTATAATCTGGTTGGAATTCCCATAGCTGCTGGTATGTGACTCTTAACTAGTATTGCTTTTTCCACTAAAGTTATTAGAGACCTAACATATTGGAAGCCTGTCTTCTTACTATTAGTTTTGAGCTTAGTTTTTGTTTGTAGCCTACTGGTATGGTGAGAGGTAATGTTAAAATCAATCATTTTAATTTTCAGTAATGTTTGTTATAGCTTAAGAATATATAAGCATTCTGACAGATTTATTTTTTTCCCTCCAACTTATTTTTTTTTTTTTTTGAGACAGAGTCTCACTCTGTTGCCCAGGCTGGAGTGCAGTCATACAATCTCGGCTCACTGCAGCCTCCATCTCCTGGGTTCAAGCAGTTCTCCTGCCTCAGCCTCCCGAGTAACTGGGACTATAGGTGCCTGCCACAACGCCCAACTAATTTTTGTATTTTTAGTATAGACGGGGTTTCACTATGTTGGCCAGGCTGGTCTCGAACTCCTGACCTCAGGTAATCCACCCACCTCGGCCTCCCAAAGTGTTGGGATTACAGCTGTGAGCCACCACTCCCAGCCTTCAACTTTGTATTTTGAAAAATTTCAAACTTGACGCCTGTAATCCCAGCACTTTGGGAGGCTGAGGTGGGCAGATCACCTGAGGTTGGGAGTTCAAGACCAGCCTGACCAACATGGAGAAACCCCGTCTCTACTAAAAATACAAAATTAGCCGGGCGTGGTGGCACATGCGTGTAATCCCAGCTACTCGGGAGACGGAGGCAGTAGAATCGCTTGAACCCAAGAGGTGGAGGTTGTGGTGAGCCAAGATCGTGCCATTGCACTTCAGCCTGGGCAACAAGAGCGAAACTCCGTCTCCAAAAAAAAAAAAAAAAAATTCATACCTCCAAAAACATTGAAAAAAATGGTACAATGAAAATCTGTATGCCTTTCACCTAAACTCACTAACTGATGGTATTTTGCCACATTGCTTCATCTCTTTCTGTATATATTTGCACAGAGATATGTATTTGTTTGCTTATTAATTTTTTTTCTAAATAGATTTACCTTTAATCTGACTACCCAAACACAACACTGTTAGCAAGATTAATTCATGGAGCAAATGATTTTTAAAGAATTATACAAGTATTTTCCTCTAGTCTTTTTTTTTTACTCTACATCAGTTTTGTCTTGTTACATAGTTACGGAGAATTTTCTGCTCTTCACTTAATATTCTATTATAGTCAGCTGGTATTTTTTTTAGGTTGAGAGACCAGATGACAGAGAGAGTGAACAAAGCAATATAACTGAGAAAAAAGAATTTAGAGTTATTTAATAAGCATCTGAGAATCTCCTAAACTTAGGGACCTGGTAGGAGTTAGTAATGATGACATAAAAGAAATAAGTATTGTTTTCTTCTTGTTCTCTCTGGTTTGAGGGCCAAGGAAAGACAAGAAATGACATGAGAACAATTACAAAACTGTTTATCAGCAAGGACACACAAATACTGAGAGAACAAAGAGCAAAAGAACAATCTAAGTCCAGTAAGATTAATTCACGGAGCGAGTGATTTTTAAATAATTATACAAGTAATATATGATCACCATAGTAAAAGTAGAAAAATATAAAGAAGCACATAAAAAGTTAAAAGTATAAGTCTATTTCATCCTCATCATATGAGCAAACATTCTTATGTCTGTCAAAACCAAGTGTGGATGAGTTTGTAGAACATGAACTCCCATACGCTATTGGTTGGATTATGAATCACTACAGCCACTTTGGAGAACAACTGAGGAATATCCACGTAAAGTTGAAGATGTGCCCATGTTATGACCCAGTAGTTTCACCCCTAGGTATATACCCCACATAAACTCTCAAACACGGACACGGGGAGACATGTACAAGAATGTTAACAGCAACACTCTGTTAGTGAAAAAATGGCAACAACAAAAATCTCCACCACCAAGAGGATAAATGCTGAAGAAGTATCAAACAAAGAAATGATTTGTATATATGTTAGAAACACATTAATAATCTGTTTAGTATTATCTACTCTAACTAATCCATACTTGTTTCTTAGGAGTTTTTATGCCCATTGGTTTGGTTTTGCAGCCCTGGATGGGATCTGCAGCAATGGCTGCTTCATCTGTTTCTGTAGTACTTTCTTCTCTCTTCCTTAAACTGTAAGTATGATAGCTTGCTCACATTTGTATTTTGTATTCCTGTTATCATCTAGTCATTCTTGGTAGGTTTTATTCTTGTATTGATCAATGATAAGCCCAAACCATTCTTAATGAGAATTATTATTAGCAGTCGGGCGTGGTGGCTCACACCTGTAATCCCAGCACTTTGGGAGGCCGAGGTGGGCAGATCACCTGAGGTCAGTAATTTGAGACCAGTCTGGCCAATATGGTGAAACGCTATCTCTACGAGAAATACAAAAATTAGCTGGGCATGGTGGTAGACACCTGTAATCTCAGCTACTCGGGAGGCTGAGGCAGGAGAATCACTTGAACCTGGGAGGTGGAGGTTGCAGTGAGCTGAGATCGTGCCACTGCACTCCAGCCTAGGCAACAGAGTGAGATTCCATCTCAAAAAAAGAAAAGAATTATTATTAGCTAACAGTAATAATTAGCTATGTAATTATTACTTTGTGTACTTTATGCATAGCAACCACAAGCACTGAGTGGGATAAAATATAGTGCACTAATTCTGAGAAGTAGGATTTCTGATGATATGACTCCACACAATTCGTTTCAAGCTATTTTCCTACCAGTGATCACCTTTATACATTTCATACCAAAACTAAGTGTGGATGAGCAAATCTTCTTTCTTTTCTGCGTGTAGCGAGCATCTCATTTACTTTTGGTTATTTGAAACTAGCGTACTTTTGCATATGTCCAGTTACAGGAAACCAACTTACGAGAGTTATGAACTGCCTGCCCGGAGCCAGATAGGACAGAAGAGTCCTTCAGAAATCAGCGTTCATGTTGGAATAGATGATACCTCAAGGAATTCTCCTAAACTGGGTTTGCTGGACCGGATTGTTAATTATAGCAGAGCCTCTATAAACTCACTACTGTCTGATAAACGCTCCCTAAACAGTGTTGTTACCAGTGAACCTGACAAGCACTCACTCCTGGTGGGAGACTTCAGGGAAGATGATGACACTGCATTATAAAAGGCCATGGAGAGTGCTGCCAGTTTAACTTGTCATGCACTGACACAGCATTCATGATGTTACCTTTACTTTTCAAAATATTGTAGAAGGATTTTTCTCATGCTCTTATATTAGGGATTCTATTTGAGTTGCGTTTATCTGTTGGCAAAAATATCTTTTTCAAGGCATCAGCTCTGAACCTAGCTTTATTTAAACTGAATTTCCAGTATATTTTTGTTTTCACTAACAACAGATAAGTTAGAGCAGTGAGGTTTACAACAAGCCCTACAATTAGAGATTGCTGAACTGCTGCTAAAGTGATATTTTTTTTATTTGACCAAAAAAAAAAAAAAGGCCCAAGAAGAAGAAAATGAAAAATTTGAAGATTTGAGAGCATGAAGATATTCATGCTTTTGAACTCAAAATATTGAAGATACTCTCAAGCCTGTATCCCTGCCCCACTGGGGAGCAATGACTTTCAAAGCACTGTGTATAAAACATTTAGTTTTAGAAGGGAAACAGTTGAAACTGTTTAAAAATAGATGTGCCTTATTTATTGCAGGCTTTCTTTCCCCCATTCTCCCTGCATCCTTGTCCTTGCAGGTGCTTTTTTAGATGCTCCAGTATGTCTTCTTTTGTTATTTTCTTTCAAGCTAACCAAGTTTAGGTGGTTTTTCATTGATTAAAAATAACTGACAACTGTTCTAATATTTTGCTCCTTTTTAAATTTTGTAGCTCAAAAGACCTTAAAGGTCTGTAGGGTTCCCTGCCTCCCATCTTTCCACTGTTGTAAAAAGTATATCAAATTATTCCTTCAAGTTTCCTAGCTCTGTGCTCAGTTTCAGTTCACTCCTGCCAAGTTGGACTCTAAGTTGTTCTTCATGTAGTCTGCTGATCTCAGTCCGGAAACTTAACATTATGAGCCTTTTCTGCTCAAAAGATTTTCAAAGATTAAAACTATTATACATATACAGGTCATATAAAATTACCTGGATTCACTAAACTTGTTTGTTGTTGTTGTTGTTGTTGTTGAGACAGAGTCTCGTTCTGCAGCCCAGGCTGGAGTGCAGTGGCACCATCTTGGCTCACTGCAACCTCTGCCTACCAGATTCAAGGAATTCTCCCTGCCTCAGCCTCCCGAGTAGCTAGGATTACAGGTGCCTGCCACCACACCCGGCTAATTTTCATATTTTTCAGTAGAGACGGGGTTTCGCCATGTTGGCTAGCCTGGTCTTAAACTCCTGACCTCAGGTGATCCACCCGCCTTGGCCTCCCAAAGTGCTGGGATTACAGGTGTGAGCCTCCATGCCCAGCCTAAATTTGTATTTTTTGAATTGAGTATAATCACTTTGCTAGTATATATAATTAAATAGATTTTATTTATCTTTTAATGTTTCAGATAACCTCTCAAAAAGACTTTAAAATAATGCTATTACACAAAGCTGCATTTACCAAAAAATACAGTAAAATCATAATACAGAAACTAAAATTTCCCTAGGTTATGACGCTTTTTAGCTAAATATATACTTTTCTCTAGTTTAAAACATTTGAACTTGCCTAGTTAGTGTGGTTGGCAAATTTAGGAGCTTGTTCCTATTGCCAAATGGATTTAGAAATTCCCTTGTGAGTGCCTGGTAGCTAATACACTGGTCAGAGATCTGGTACTTGTAAGACTATTTAAATTTCTTTGTTAGTTGCAAGATGGACTTCATATGCAGAATATGTAAATGAAGAGGACTCATAAGTAAATTCCTAACATTTTGTTCCCATTACCAGAAGCAAAGCTGCTGCTAACCCAACATCTGGCACATAGGATTTGTACTCGGTAAATGTTAGTTCTTTTCTCCCCTTGAGGTCAGTAATAAATACAAAAAAATCATTTTTCTAGAGCAGAGTCTTAAAATCAGGTCGGGGTAGGGGATGGAGTTCTTCCTTTCCTACCCCTTTTCTCTTTTATCCTTTCATATATACACACGCAAAGTTTACAACCTTATTCCATGCTGTCTTTCAGATTTAGAAAAGATCTAATTTCTGTCTCAGCTGTCTTAAAGAGAGAACTGAAGCTTTTGATGAAGGTGCTATTAATCTAGAAAGGCAAACCCATTTCACTGAAATATCAATGGGTTTGCATATCTAGGCCCTTTTTTTAGACCAATGCCTATGCCATCCTCCATGCTTTCAGTTTGAGTTTTATTATTTATTATTTTAATTCCAGTGGCCCATCTTATAATACAACTTGTTTCTTCTAGAAGACACAGCTGATAGGGTAAATGTTGAAAAAAGAAGCATCCCTCCTTCTCCCTCCCACCCACCTCAAGCAGTTGAACACAGCCAGTTATTCTTCCATTATTATGTGTACCTTTGAGTCATCCTCTTGGTCTTGTATTCATATTGTGGGACAGTGGGAATAGCAGCTTGTAGTTTTGAAATAATCAAAGAGATAATTTCAGCTCTTACAACGAGAACAGAAAACATGCTAATTAGAAAGAGTCCTGCTTTAAGTAATATGTAGCCACATTTGAATCCTCTACCACAAGTCTTTTTTGCAATCTTGAACTTTCATTAGCTTCAAAGAGAAGCTGTATTTACAGGAGAAAGAGGTGATTATGGAGGGAATCAAAAATACTGCTTTCAGTTAGTAGCTAGCTTTAAGTCAGGAGTTAGTAATGAGAAATTTTATAAATGTGTATTTCTGTGTATTCACATACATATATATATATACACACACATATATATGTACATACACATACATACATATTACCATACTGAAAGGAAATGGATTTATATTTGAATTTGATATTTGAATATTTGAAGTTCTCTATTTGTATTTCACTTATCACTCTTCTGTATTCACTCAGCAACCATGCCCTTAGTCTGAAGATAACAAGGATACTTTAATATCCAGTGCCAGTTCAGACTCACCTATGTGGCACCTTAAACTTAAATATCCAAAGATGCCTTTTGAATTTCAAAGATTAAAACACAACTAGAGTAGTAGTATTATAGTCTCAAGATGTATGGTGTGTCATTTGTGAAAATAGAAACGTTATTTTTCCTAGTTTAGTATCAACATTTTAGAATGTCAAATTTGATGCCTTGTGAACAAGTAATTTTATATTGTGCTTTAATTTTTTAAAAAGTATTCTTTATTCATATGTATAGAATGCTTAAAATAGCACTGTAGACAAGATGTTTCCAAAACTTTAAGTGCGCATATACAGCTTAAAATCAAAAATGTATGTTAAGAGAATTTTTTCTATTACTTATGGATCATGCTTTAAAATGATTTTTCTTGATATTTATTTTACTCCATTTTGTTTTTTTCTCTGGGTGAGGCATCTGGTTCCTGGTTATTTTAAAAAGAATAAAGACATTCCTGGAATCACTCCTTTTGGGTTTTTGTTTGTTTTGTTTCTTTTCTACATTTTTAAGTATTATTTTACAAAATAGAAAAAATATAGATTCATGCCAAATTATTACCTATTTTTACACTAACTTTCTGCAGTCCCTCCATCTGGTATGAGTAACCAGATAGAGCACAAAGCATGAGTCCTTGTTCTTCAGTTAAAAGACCTTCTTTCACAGTGTTGATAACAAATGCCTTTTGTAGCCAAAACCAGGCGTCTCAACCTTACGTTTTTAGTTAAAGAAATGTTTAGCTAAACGTTGTTGAACATTGATTGTTTGGTACCGAAAACAGCAGTGGACGATGTTGTGCAATATCCATCTACTGTAGTTAAGATATTCAGTAGTTTGTTTTTCATAAGCATGTAATTGATCATATTTCTGCCAAGGATGTGCCTTCAACTTTATAATTATAGTGTTGTAAAATATTTTTGTCTGTCTCTTTTGTTAAATCATCCAACCCCCTCTATCAGCAGTTCTGAACTACCTTTGTTATATTTTTAGATTTTTTTTTCAACTTTTCATCTATGATGGGGGTGGATTATAGGCATCACTACACTTTCGGTTAGGATGGGAGGGAAGAAATCTATTTTCCTTCGGACTCCACTACACCTGCCATATCATTCAGTGAGGATGAGAAATAAAGGAAGGAATATTATTGTTCTGCTTTCCTTTGTAGTCTCTAATACATTCTTGATAGAATGTCTACTCCAAATGAGCTAAACAGAGAAAAGAGATTTTCTTGCCATTGGGGAGCCCTATACAGAGTGTTTGAAGTTCCCACCCAAGATACATTCCCATACCCAAACACTCCTTTTTGAGTTAAGGAAACCATTGTAAACTTGTGAGGAAAAACTAATTTCATTTCCCCCCAAATCCTTGGGGTTACTCAGGGTGAGGAGATAGGATGGGAAATGGCAAAATAAGAGTAAAATCCCCAAGGCATCCACTCAGCTTGCCAGCCTCCCTTTCTTATTGGTATCCTGACCTCAGAGAAGGATGTGTGCTGATGGCTACCTCCCAGGTGAACCTTCAAAACCTTCCAGATCAACAAAACAAAACAAAAACCTTTCTGTTGGAGAATGCTTGCTAGATTAAGGCATCAAAGTCCCTGCTCAAATTAAAAGGAAATAGAGCTGCCTCTTTCACAAATTTGACTAGGGCCAGCCAGCCCTACTTCTTTAACAGCTTCACCATCCTAGATGTGACCCCTGGTTGTACAAATGAAGTGAGAGATAAAAGGCAAGGATTTGAAGATGAGGTTTAAGTGAAGTTGCTAGTATAAAGAGGGTCTTGTGCAGTTTAAGAAATCTGAAAACATCTATACGGTCAGTCACCCTCTGGAAAGTTTGAAATAGGTTGAGTAGTCTTTGGCATACTGTACCTATTGCCCTCAATGGCCCCAAGCTTTCCATTGACATCACCTTCTCTGCCCACTAAGGCCTGCCTATAAACTGAAGTGCTGCCAATACTTCAAAATTATTTGCTTCACCTCACCCAATCAAAACTCCAATTTCTTTTTTAAAAAATCTTAATTGTACATATTATGGGGTACAATTCAGTGTTCTGATACATGTATACATTGCATAATGATCAAATCAGGGCAGTTAGCATATCTGTCACCTCATGCATTTATTATTTCTTTGTGGTGAGAACATTCAAAAGCCCCTCTTCTAGCTATTTTGTAATATACAATTACCTTACTGTTAACCATAGTCACCCTACTGTGCAATAGAACACCAGAATTTATTCCTCCTATCGAATTGTATCTTTGTACCTGTTGACCAGCCTCTCTCCATCATCCCCACTTTTTACCCCTATCCAACCTCTGGTAACCACTGTTTTACTTTCTGCTTCTATGAGATCAACTTTTTTTTAGATTCCGCAAATGAGTGAGATCATGTAGTATTTGTCTTTCTGTGTCTGGCTTATTTCACTTAATGACATCCTCCAGGATCATCCATCTTTCTCAAATGACAGGATGTCATTCTTTTTATTGCTGAATAGTATTCCATTGTGTAGATATACCACTTTTTCTTCAACCATTCAACTGTTGTCAGGCATTTAGGTTGATTTCAAGTCTTGGCTATTGTGAATAGTGCTGTAGTAAACATGGAAGTGCAGATATCTGTGATGTACTGATTTTGTTTCCTTTGGAAATACACAGAGTAGTGGGGCTTCTGGATCATATGGTAGTTCTATTTTTAATTTTTTCAGGGACATCTGTACTGTTTTCTGTAGTGGCTGTATTATATTCCCACCAGCAGTGCATAAGCATTTCCCCTTCTTGCCACATCCTTGCCAACACTTGTTTTTTTAATAATAGCCTTTCCAAATTAACAGAGTGAAGTGACAACCTATATAGTGGGAGAAAATATTCGCAAACTATACATCTAACAAGGGGTTAATATTCAGAATATATAAGGAAATTAACCGCAAAAAAACCCTATTAAAAATGGGCAAAAGATGTTAACAGACATTTCTCAAAAGAAAACATACAAATGGCCAATAGGTATATGAAAAAATGCTCAACATCACTAATCATCAGGAAAATACAAATCAAAATGACATTGAGATACCATCTTATTCCAGTTAGGACGACTATTATCAAAACTCCAATTTCTTCATTGAAGTTATTATTACCGAGTATAGGAGAAAAACTGAGATTAACTCAATACATCCTAAAGTGCCACTGACCTTTGGATCTTGCTAGAGGTATTTGCAATAATTTGAAAAGAGTGCTTTTGAACCCAAATGACTTCATAATTATTGAAATGAAAAACATCAGGCCATATGGAAGAAGTTATTTGAAGGCAAGTGGACCCCATTATCAGCACTCCAATGCTCTTCTTGCTTTTCACAGCTCATTGCCTTCCACTTTTGAATCCACAGTTTCTTTAAAATCACCACATCCCCATAGTGACGGAAAGAGTGCTGATTTTGGAATCCATCACACCTATTTGCAAGATACCAATTCTGCTACTTACCAGCTGGGTGACTGACTATGTTAGTTTCTTATTGCTATTGTAACAAATTACAACAAATGTAGTGTGTTAAAACCAACTTATTATCTTACAGTTTTGAAGGTGAAGTCTGAAATGGGCCGAGATGGGAGGATTGCTTGTGGCCAGGAGTTCAAGACCAGCCTGGGAAACATAGTGAGACTCTATAAAAAATTTAAAAAATTAGCTGCATGTGGTAGTGCATGCTGTATTCCTAGCAACTTGGGAGGCTGAGGTGGGAGAATCACTTGAGCCCAGAAGTTCAAGATTGCAGTGAGCTATGATTGCATCACTGCACCACTGCACTCCAGCCTGGGTGGCAGAGCAAGACACTATCTCTGAAAAAGAAAAGGAAAAAAAAAAAAGAAAGTGTATTAGTCCATTCTTCTGTTGCTATAAAGAACTGCCTGAGACTGGGTAATTTGTGAAGGAAAGAGGTTTAATTGACTCACAGTTCTGCAGACTGTACAGGAAGTGTGGCTGGAGAGGCCTCAGGAAACTTACAATCATGATGGAAGGCAAAGAGGAAGCAGGCACATCTTACATGGCATAAGCAGGTGAAAGAGAGTGAAAGGGGACGTGCTACACATTTTTAAACAACCAGATCTCATGAGAACACACTATCATGAAAACAGCAAGGGGAAAGTCTGTCCCCATGATCCAATCACCTCCTCCAACATTGGAGATTACAATTTATTTGTGAGATTTGGGTGGGATGCAAATCCAAACCATATCATTCCACCCTTGCCCCCTCCCAAGTCTCATGTTCTTCTCACGTTGCAAAATACAATCATCCCTTCTCCACAGTCTCCCAAAATCTGAATCCATTTCAGCATTAACTCAAAAGTCCACAGTCCAAAGTCTCATCTGAGACAAGTCCCTTCCATCTATGAGCCTGTAAAATCAAAACCAAGTTAGTTACTTCCAAGATACAACAGGGGTACAGGCATTGGGTAAATACATCTGTTCCTGAAGGGAGAAATTGGCCAAAACAAAGAGGCTACAAGCCCCATGCAAATCCAAAACTCAGCAGGCCAGCCATTAAATCTTAAAGCTCCTAAATAATCTCCTTTGAGTCCATGTGTCACATCCAGGCAACACTGATGCAAGTGGGATCCCAAGGCCTTGGGCATCTCTGCCCCTGTGGCTCTTTAGGGTACAGTCCCCAGAGCTGCTTTCACAGGCTGGCATTGAGTGCCTGCAGCTTTTTGAGGTACACAGTGCAAGCTGTCAGTGAATCTACCATTCTAGGGTCTGAGGATGGTGACCTTCTTCTCATAGTTCCACTAGGCAGCGCCCCAATGGGGACTCTATGTGGGGGCTCCAACACCACATTTCCCCTTTGCACTGCCCTAGTAGAGGTTCTCCATGAGGGTTCCACCCCTGGAGCAGACTTCTGCCTGGACATCCAGGCATTTCCATACATCCTCTGAAATCTAGGCAGAGGCTGCCAAGCCTCAACTCTTTCCCACTATGCATCTGCAAGCATAACACCACATAGAAGTGACTAAGGCTTGAGGCTTGTACCCTCTGAAGCAATGGCCTGGGCTGCACCTTGGCACCTTTTAGCTATGGCTGGAGCTAGAATGACCACAATGCAGGGTGCCATGTCCTGAGTTTGCATGCACAGTGCAGTGAGGCCCTGGGCCTGGCTCACAAAACCATTTTTCCCTCCTAGGCCTCCAGGTCTGTGAGGGGCGGGGCTGCTGCAAAGGTCTCTGAAATGTCTTCAAGGCGTTTTCCCCATTGTCTTGGATATTAACATTCGGCTTCTCTTTACTTATGCAAATTTCTGCAGCTGGCTTGAATTCCTCCCCAGAAAAATGGGTTTTTCTTTTCTACCACATGGTCAGGCTGCAAATTTTCCAAACTTTTATGCTCTGCTTTCTTTTTAAATATGTTCCAGTTTCAGATTATCTCTTTGGTCATGCATATGACCATATGCTGTTAGAAGGAGCCAGGCCAAATTAATATGGTTTAGCTGTGTCCCCACCCAAATCTCATCTTGAATTATAATCCCCTTAATCCCCACATGTCATGAGAGGGACCTGGTGGGAGGTAATTGAATCATGGGGCAGTTCCCCCATGCTGTTCTCATGATAGTGAGTGAGTTCTCATGAGATCTGATGGTTTTATAAATGTTTGGCATTTTCCCTGCTGGCACTCATTCTTTTTCCTGCTGCCTTGTGAATAGGTGCCTCCCACTATGATTGTAAGTTTCCTGAGGGCTCCCTAGCCATGCAAAACTGTGAATCAATTAAACCTCTTTTCTTTATAAGTTACCCAGTCTCAGGCATTTATTCATAGCAGCATGAGGATGGACTAATACACACATCTTGAACATTTTGCTGCTTAGAAGTTTCTCCTGCCAGACACCTTAAATCATCACTCTCAAGGTCAAAGTTCCACAGATTCCTAGAGCAGGGACACAATATCAACAGTCTCTTTGCTAAAGCATAGCAGGAGTGACCTTTATTCCAGTTCCCAATAAGTTCCTCTTCTCCATCTGAGACCAACTCAGCCTGAACTTCATTATCCATATCACTTTCAGCAGTTTGGTCACAACAATTTAACAAGTCTCTAGGAAGTTCCAAACTTTCCCCCATCATTCTCTCTTCTTCTGAGTCCTCCAAACTGTTCCAACCTCTGCCCATTACCCAGCTCCAAAGCCACTTCCACATTTTCAGCTATCTTTATAGCAATGCCCCACTCCTGGGTACCAATTTTTTTTGTATTAGTCCGTTTTCACATTGCTATAAAGAACTACTTGAGACTGGGTAATTTGTAAAGAAGAGAGGTTTAATTGAGTCACAGTTCCACAGGCTGTACAGGAAGCATGGTTGGGGAAGCCTCAGGAAACTTAAAATTATGTTGGAAGGTGAAGAGAAAGCAAGCATGTCTTACATGGTGGGAACATGAGAAAGAGAGTAAAGAGGGAGGTGCTACACACTTTTAAAGAACTGCATCTCATTAGAACTCACTATCACGAGAACAGCAAGGGGGAGGTCCGTTCCTATGATCCAATCACCTCTCACCATGTTCCTCCTCCAACACTGGAGATTACAATCTGGACATGAGATTTGGGTGGGGACACAAATCCAAAGCATATCAGAAAGCAAAAGAGCCTTACTTCTGATATGGAGTAAATTTGAATATTTTAGTTGTCTGGATAGAAGATCAAACTAGCCACAACATCCCCTTAAGCCAAAGCCTAATCCACAGCAAGACCCTAAGTCACTTTGATTTCATGAAGGCTGAGAGAGGTGAGGAACCTGCTCAAAAAAATTGGAAGCTATCCAAGATTGATTCATGAGGTTTGAGGAAAGAAGTCATCTTTATAACATAAAAGTGCAAGGTGAGGCAGCAAGTGCTGATGAAGAAGCTGCAGTAAGCTGTCCAGAAGATGATGAAAGTGAATACACTAAACAACAGATTTCCAATGTACACAAAACAGCCTTCTATTGGAAGAAGATGCCATCTAGGACTTTCATAGCTACAGAGGAGAAGTCAATCCCTGGCTTTAAAGCTTAAAAAAGAGAGTCCGACTCAATTGTTGGGTGATAAAATGTAGCTGGTGATGTTAAACTGAAGCCAATGCTCGTTTACCATTCTGAAATCCTAGGGTTCTTAAGAGTTATGCTAAATCTACTCTGTCTGTGCTCTATCAATAGAACTACAAAGCCTGGATGACAGCACATCTGTTTATAGCATGGTTCACTGAATATTTTAAACCCACTGTTGAGACCTGCTGCTCAGAAAAATAGATTCATTTCAAAATATTATTGTTTCTTGACAATGCATGTAGCCATGTAAGAGCTCTGACAGGGAAGTACAAGGGAATTAATGGATTGATGTGGGATGCAATATACAACAGAAAGCATGTGGTTCTACTAGCTTTCATACATGTAAACAACACCGGAATGAGTATACCAAATAGTTCTATCACCCCAAAAAACTCCCTGATTTTATCCCTCTGTCACACCTTCCTTTATATGTAAGCTCTGGTAATCACTGATCTGTTTTCTGGCCTTATAGTTTTATCATTTCAAGAATGTCATATAAATAGAATCATATAGTGTGTGTAACGTTTTGAGGCTAACTTATTTAACTCAGCATAATGCTCTTGACATCCATTAAATTTGTTATGCCTATTAACGGCTCTTTCCTTTTTATTGCTGAGTGTTAATTCATTGAATAGATTTCCACCATTTGTTTAGCCATTCGCTCACTGAAGGACATTTGGGTTGTTTCCAGTTTTTGGCAATTATGATTAGAACCCCTATACACATTTGGGTACAGATTTTTTTTCTGAAGATAAGTTTTCATTTTTCTAGGGATGTGGTTCTTCACTGGGGACTATTTTGCCCCCACCAAGGGATATTTGACAATATCTAGAGACTTGGGGTAGGGGCAGTGCTACTGGCCTCTAGTGGATAGAGGCTAGGGATGCTGCTAAACATTCTACAGTGCATGGGTCTGTGTATTAGTCTGTTCTTACCGTGCTATAAGGAAATATCTGAGACTGGGTAATTTATAAAGCAAAGAGGTTTAATTGACTCACAGTCCAGCATGGCTGGGGAGGTCTCAGGAAACTTACAATCATGGTGGAAGGCGAAGGGGAAGCAGGTACATCTTACATGGCAGAAGGCGAAGGAGAAGCAAGATATCTTCTTCACAAGGTGAAGGAAGGTAGGTAGGAAGGAAAAGGACCGCAGGAGGAAATACCTAGCACTCATAAAACCATCAGATCTTGTGAGAACTCACTATCATGAGAACAGCATGGGGGTGTGAACCCTGAAAATTTGAGACAGGTCTCAGTTAATTTAGAAAGTTTATTTTGCCAAGGTTGAGGACACACCTGTGACACAGCCTCAGGAAGTCCTGATGACATGTGCCCAAGGTGGTCAGGGAACAGCTTGGTTTTATACATTTAGGGAGAAATGAGACATCAATCAATATACGTAAGAAGTACATTGATTCCGTCTGGAAAGGTGGTACAACTTGAAGCAGTGGCAGGAAGACTGGAAGAGGGGAGGGAGCTTCCAGGTGACAGGTAGGTGATACACAAATGGTTACATTCTTTTGAGTTTCTGATTAGCCTTTCTAAAGGAGGCAAATCAGATATACATCTATCTCAGTGAGCAGAGGAGTGACTTTGAATAGAATGGGAGGCAGGTTTCCCCTAAGCATTTTCTAGCTTGAGTTTTCCTTAGTGATCCTGGGGGCCCAAGATATTTTTCTTTCACAGGGGAAACAGCCCCATGATTCAGTGACCTCCAGCTGGCCTCTCCCTTGCCACCCAGGGATTATAGGGACTATGGGGATTACAATTCAAGATAAGATTTTGGGTGGGGACACAGCCAAACCTTATCAGTCTGCCTCCCACAACAATGAATTAGCCGGCCTGAGATGTCAGCAGTGCCAAGATAGAGAAACCCTGGGTAAATACCCAGGAGTACAATTGCTAGATCACATGGAAGGTATATGTTTATAAGAAACAGCCAAATTGTTTTTCAGGGTGGCTGTACCATTTTACATTTCCACCAGTGCTATAGAAGAGTTCTAGTTGCTTCACATCTTTACCAGGAAACTAAGATGTTTTAAATAGATGTGTAGCAGTATCTTATTTGTGCCACTTTTTAAGGGTAAGAAAACATTCCCAGAAGCCCAACAAGAATCCACCTGGTGTCTTATTGGTCAGAATCACATCACATACCTATTCCTAAGCCAATCGCAAGCAAGGAGAATGGAATTATTATTCACCATCTAGAGGACATGCTCTCTGGGGCTTCCTATCTAATTTCTTTGTCTTCCCTTTATTTTCTCATGAAATAAAACAAAAAAGTACTACCTACAAGAAATCCCATACCTTGATCCTGTTCTTGAAAGACCATGCAGTGACACCTTCATTGTCAGTGGATTCAATAGGGGAGAAGTAAAGAAGAGGTCATTTCCCACACCCATTTCTGTTTCCAGGAAGAGTTATCGCAGTACTATAAATAAATCAATCCTCAATCTGCCATTTTCCCTTCTTCTTCCTCCCTCCAGGTATTTCTCCAGTAGGGCAGACTGGGAAATTAGATGGCCTCATCTCAGACCCAGGAGAGGGAGGAGGGAGTTGTGTACTGATTAAGCATCTGACAAAAATAGAATTCATTTTATTATTTTAGGGAGATAAAACAGTGCATTCAAATAAATGTTTCTTCTTTGTGGCATCAGACTTCATTGGTTTATAGGCTGTGCTTGGTTGGAAGAATGTGCAATTCTGAGAGTGTCCAGTTCAGCATTCTGGTATATTCACCTACAAAAAATAGCACTCACTAGCACTTGAAGTTATTTCATAAATTACTTACAAAATGGGCTAAAGTATGGCTGGCTTTCACTTTAACCTTTCTTGGTAACTTAATTGGGAGAACTAAGCACAAATGGTTTCTAGAAGAAAATTCATAAAGAAGTCGTCTCTGAGTGGCAAAGAAGGGGAGGATATCTTACTGGTAAGATGTAACTAACCTGCACAATGTGCACATGTACCCTAAAACTTAAAGTATAATAAGAAAAAAAAAAAAAGTTTAAAAAAAAAAAAAAACCTTTTCATGAATGAAAGTCTGATAGGGAATAGTATTCCCAGAACAATTAATGAAAAGACAGTTTTAGGAGTGGTATCACTTAGTGTGACTGTAATTGTTTTAAAAAAAGTTTGCGGTTTTCTAAATTGTCTCAGCCAAAACAAGTAATTTTTTTTAAGGCATAGGCCTCAAAGCATATCCAGAGTGTTCAGAAAAGCTGGCAGTGCCATGAGCAAGAGAGATCCAGGATCCCAAAGAGAAGAAGGCACTAGCCTAACCCACCAGCAGACAGTACATTGGATCAACAGAAGCCACATAGGAGCTTGGACGAATGGGGCATGCCATAACAGCTCTGCTCCTCACTGGCTGGGTGGCCTTGAGCCACTTAATCATTCCACGCCTTAGTTTCTTCATCTGAAAACTGAGACAATGATAATATTTACCACATAGAGTTGTTTGTTACCTGGGTAAATGCATATAAAGCACTTATTACAATGTCTGGCACGATATATGTGCTATACTTTTCACTATTAGCTATTATAATTATTAGAAAACAAGAGAGGATACATAGTATGAGCAAGAGTGTTAAAAAACTAAGAGTCCCTCTCCCACCCCTAATGAGGACACTGCCACAAATCTCATGGATCCTGGTAGAGAATGTCTCCTCATCCACAAACAAAAGACCTTGTCTGGGGGTAGCTCACCTCCTCCCCATTATGAAGTTATTGCAGAATATATGATTCCATCTTTATCTCTTTTTTTGAACCACGCCTTTACTAAAACCTTGTGGCTCCAGTGCTTAAAAGTGGGCTGGGCACGGTGGCTCACACCTGTTATCCCAGCACTTTGGGAGGCTGAGGCGGGTGGATCACCTGAGGTTAGGAGTTTGAGACCAGCTTGGCCTACAGGGTGAAACCCCGTCTCTACTAAAAATAGAAAAATTACCCGGGCATCGTGGTGAGCGCCTGTAATCCCAGCTACTTGGGAGGCTGAGGCAGGAGAATCACTTGAACCCGGGAGGCAGAGGTTGCAGTGAGCCGAGATGGTGCCATTGCACTCCAGCCTGGGTAACAAGAATAAAACTGTCTCAAAACAAAAACAAAACCAAACCAAAACAAACAAACAAACGAAAAAACCCAGGCCGGGTGCCCTCACGCCTGTAATCTCAGCACTTTGGGAGGCCGAGACGAGCAGATCACCTGAGGTCAGGAGTTCAAGATCAGCCTGGTCAACATGGTGAAACCCTGTCTCTACTTAAAAAAAAAAATAGCTGGGTGTGGTGGTTGGCACCTGTAATGCCAGCTACTCAGGAGGCTGAGGCAGGATAAGCACTTGAACCCAGGAGGCGGAGGTTGCAATGAGCCAAGATTGTGCCGCTGCACTCCAGCCTGGGAGACAGATCGAGACTCTGTCTAAAAAAAAAAAAAAAAAAAAAAAAAAAAAAAAGTGAGGAGCACTGGGCTATCAAAGGGAGGTGCATCCCCAAGTTTCTGGAGGGTGACATACCTGGTAGAAGGCAATTTTGGTCCCTGATACACTAGAGATACGTGAAGGTTAAACTACCAAGACCTGGCTAGAAATTTCTCAGTTCTGCCAAGGGCTGGCCCTGTAACTGGGTTTTTGTGTGTTTCTTCTTCCCTCTATCTAGTAGTTGTCTCAAATCAGTTGTTGATTGCATGGCAGTTTAAGGATTCAGTCTCCTCGCAAGCTTCTCTTGGGGATAATTTTAGGGGAAAAAACAAATTCTGTACCCTAAACCAAACTAAATGCGGACAAAATGGAAAATCTCTTCAGACAGGCAGCCAAGTTTGTGGTAGAATTAAAGGGTCAGACGGGAAGGGAGTAGGGTGAGACAGCCTGGTCACAAGACTTGAACACAGCTGGAACCTAGAGGTAAAAGCAGCACACTGGTTTCAGGAAGGAAAGAGGGGAAGACAGGCCTCTCTCTACCAGTTAACTGTGCAATTCTAGGCACATTTGCTGGAACTGCTCCCAAAACAGGGCCTGAACCAGCTGAGCAACCCCAAGAGCTTCCAGGGAGCAAGAAATCTGGAGGAATTTGTAATGGGCAGAAGGTGAAATCTCATTAGAAACCTGTTTGCTTTTGTAACACATGACAAGCAGGATTTTGACACTTGCGAAGAAGCTCCCCAGAGCCTGGAGAAAAAGATGAAATCTGAAAAGGAAGAGAATGCTTCTTGCTTTTGGCCACATGTCCTAAGAGGTGTCTGAAGAGATATGTGAAGCAATCATCTTGATTGCTGATTGATACGTGAGAGCAACCATCATAAGGCTTTGAAGATTCCCAAGAGAAGGTCCTTATTTTAGAAAAAATCTGACTACAGAAGGAGGAACAACAGGAACGTGTACCAAGTGTACTGTATTAGTCAGGGTTCCCTAGAGGGACAGAACTAATAGGATATATACATATATATGTGTATATATATATATATACACATATATATGTGTATATATATATACACATATATATGTGTATATATATATATATACACATATATATATATCTGAGTTTATTAACTTACATGATCACAAGGTCCCACAATAGGCTGTCTGCAAGCTTGAGGAGAAAGGAGAGCCAGTCTGAGTCTCAAAACTGAAGAACTTGGAGTCCAGTGTTTGAAGGCAGGAAGCATCCAACACAGGAGAAAGATGTAGGCTGGGACACTAGACCAGTCTTGCCTTTTCACATTTCTCTGCCTGCTTTATATTCACTGGCAGCTGATTAGATTGTGTCCATCAGATTAAGGGTGGGTCTGCCTTCCACAGCCCACTGATTCAAATGTTAATTTCCTTTGGCAACACCCTCGCAGACACACCCAGGATCAATACTTTGCCTCCTTCAATCCAATCAAGTTGACACTCAGTATTAACCATCACATGTACCAAGAGCTTCTAACAGGTATGTTGTTTTCCTTGACTCTTGATTGCATCCCAGCAATATACAGGGCATTATGGGAAGAAGTCCTTGGTTTCTCAGAATGGTACCAAGAAATAGATAGCATTGCTAGAGACTGAGGGATCAAGAAAAAATAATTTTTTTCTTCAAAGTAACTCACTTCAGAAATTCCACCATAGACACTGGCATTACATAGAGGCAGACAAGCATTTATTTTAATATTGCCCAATAAGCCTCTGATCCCTGATACTTATACCTTTCTGCCCATACCCAGCAGCTTAAGCATTTCTTAAGAGTTTGAGGTCCCCACATACATCCCAAGATGGGTGTTGCCGTAACTACTGTGCAAAATCTGCTATACAAGTTATTATAATGCTTTAAAAATGTAATTCCAAGCTCAGTCTAATAAACTCTCTAAGACAGCATATACAAGTTTAGGGTTAATTTTCATTTTGACCACTGCAGTCGTTCTTGATTGGGTTTCACCACACCTCAGATATGCCAGGAGCAGGCAGTTACAAGGAGCAGGTAGAATTCTAGACAGAATTCTGGGCTCAAATTACCCACAGTCTATGCAGTAGCCTTTGGGGAACAGGCATCAAGTTCTGTTTTGCACCACCTCTGCTGAGGTGGTAAGAGCACTGGATTTGAGGTCAGGAGGCTTGGATTTGAATTTCAGTCATACATACCCTCTTGGTAACTGGGTTCTTGTCAAGTGTCCAGGAAGAATCAGGTCACATGGACTTGAAGGGTGTTGAATGTGAAGACTTTATTAAGCAGTGGAAGTGGCCCTCAGCAGAAGGGGAGCTGAAAGGGGGATGGAGCAGGAAGAAGGCCAGGCTTCAGGGAAGCCATTTGTCCACAGATGGCAACTGCTAAAAGGGCATTATTTATAACGCACATCTTCTGAGGCTCCAGAGGTCACGGGCAACTGCTAGACACTGTTGCAAGCTGGTACAGGATTTTTTCCTGCCAGCATCTAAAGGCACTTGACCTGGCTCCTGCACCCACTCACCTGCGTGCTCCCCCTCCCTCAAGGGGTTTGAGCTCAATTTGAGCAAAATGAGTCCCCCCACCCACACCCTTGCAAGTCCCTTGAGGGAGTCAGGGAACTCTCCTGTCCTCCAGTCTCACTACTTCTCTGGGCCTCCTTTTCTCTTCTGTAAAACTTCATGGAAAATCGTGTGACAAGACTGAAAATTGTCAATGCTAAGCAATTCTGAAGTGCTTTTTCTGGGCATCAAGTTCCATTAGATCCCTTAGACTAGAGTATGGACCCTGGGTCACCTCCTTTCTCATTTCTTCCATTCCCACGCTAATGCTCAAATAGTAGCACTGTCAAAAAACTGCCAAGGGTGGAAATGGAAGTATCCATTCCTTCCACTTCCACAGAGAAAGCCTAGAATATTTTTTAAAAAATAAGCTATTTACACTTTATAGCAAGCTTTTTTTTTTGAGACAGAGTCTTGCTCTGTTGCCGAGGCCTGTAGTGCAATGGTGCAATTTCGGCTCACTGCAACCTCCGCCTCCCGGGTTCAAGCGATTCTCTTGCCTCAGACTCCCAAGTAGCTGGGATTACAGGCGCCCACCACCATGCCCAGCTAATTTTTTGTATTTTTAGTAGAAATGGGGTTTTGCCATGTTGGCCAGGCTGGTCTCGAACTCCTGACCTCAGGTGATCCACCCACCTCTGCCTCCTAAAGTGCTGGGATTACAGGCATGAGCCTCTGTGCCTGGCCTATAATGGGCTTTTGACTGAGACTCTTAAAGTGCCTTTTCACAGATGGTATAAGGCATTATTTGAAGGAATGTCACACTCCTCATGAGAGTGAGTCATGAGTTCCATATGAGTCATGTTTTTTTTTTTAAACTCTCACTATGACTCCATTACACATTTTGAGCTTTCCACAGACCTTTATTCTCTGCCCCTGTCTACAAGTTCACAATGCCTTTGAAGGATGCTGGCAAAAGCAGTGGGGTCATCAGCCTTGGAAAGAAACTCAGAAGTTCTCGTGAGGTATGATAAACCTCGTAAGTGTGACAAGATGAGGTTTCTTATCTCAGAGTTAAGTTTATCTCCTGCTGGAAAAGTGTTTGATTTGACTGCTGACAAATCTGTGCACTCTGTATTATGTAGGCTCCAGTGAAAGAGTGAGGTCAAAGACTGCTTATTCCCTGATGGGTCAGCCCTTCTCTTCAGAAGCCAGTTGTGAAGGTTTCAGTGTTGAGGGGAAAATTTAGCTTGAGGGGTGTGTGTGTTTGTGTGTCCCTCTGCTTAAGCTGTGGTGACCTTGGGAGGGTTGTGAGCTGATTATTTTCTGTAGTGATACACAAGGTAGAGACCGACTTGATAACTGAGGGTTGGGGTTAGTTCTAATATCCTCAACAATGATTTGGTGCAGGGGCAAACTGAGGAGGAAGCCATGGGAATTGTTAGAAATCAAGGCCGGGCCAGGCACGGTGGCTCATGCCTGCAATCCTAGCACTCTGGGAGGCCAAGGCAGGCAGATCACTTGAGGCCAGGAGTTCGAGACCAGCCTGGCCAACATAGTGAAAACTCTTCTCTACTAAAAATATTACTTTTAATGGCAAAAGCCACAATTACTTTTGCAACAACCTAATACAAAAATTAGCTGGGCATGGTGGCGCATGCCTGTAATCCCAGCTACTGGCTGAGGCATGAGACTTGCTTGAACCTGGGAAATGGAGGTTTCAGTGAACCAAGATCATGCCATGGCACTCCAACCTGGGCGACAGAGTGAGACTCTGTCTAAAACAGAAAAGAAAAGAAAGAAAAGAAAAGAAAACAAAAGAAAAGAAAAAAGATATCAAGGCCAAACTCTGATAGGTTATGCCAGTTGTTTACAGAGTATGGTCTCTGGAACGAGTAACATCAACATCACCTGGGAAATTGATGAAAATTCAAGTTCTTGGGATGCTCTCCAGACAAGCAAATCTACAGCTTCTACGGTGGAGCCCAGCAATTCACAGTTCAACAAGCCTTCCAGGTGATTCTGATTCATGCTATTGTTTGAGAACTACTGGGTTAAGAGCTTTAGTTCTCAACCTGGGCTGCATACCCAAGTTGTTTGTTTTAAAATAGAAATTCTGGGATGGGGCCCAGTATCCCTAGATAACTCTGATGTTCAGGCAGGATTGAGAACCACAAGCACATTCTCTCCTTAGGGGTAAGTTACTTGGGATTATGGGAAGTTTTTGTCATGGGCCTTTCATCTCCTTGTTGGGATTATAGGTTGGAGTTTTAGGATTACATGGAGTTTCCTGGGCCAGGGCCTGTCTCTGTGATGGAATTGAGGCCGAGTTAGAAAGTGATGGCTGTGCTTCTTGATAGAGAAGTTAGGGTCTGTCTGGCTATTGGTCCCCCATCTCTCTCCTCCCTTAAAAATCTAGGCCAGGTGCGGTGGCTCATGCCTATAATCCCAGCACTTTGGGAGGCCAAGGTGGGCAGATCAAGAGGTCAGGAGTTCAAGACCAGCCTGACCAACATGGTGAAACCCTGTCTCTGCTAAAAACACAAAAATTAGCCAGGCGTGGTGGCACGCACCTGTAATCCCAGCTACTCGGGAGGCTGGGGCAGGAGAATCATTTGAACCTGGGAGGCGGAGGTTGCAGTGAGCCAAGATTGCACCACTGCACTCCAGCCTGGATGACAGAGTGCGACTCTGTCTCAAAAAACAAAACAAAGCAAAGCAAAACAAAACAAAACAAAAACTCTAGAAGGCCAGGCACGGTGGCTCATGTCTGTAATCCCAGCACTTTGGGAGGCCAAGGCGGGCGGATTGGTTGAGGTCAGGAGTTGGAGACCAGCCTGGCCAACATGGTGAAACCCCGTCTCTACTAAAAATACAAAAATTAGCTGGGCATGGTTGTGCACATCTGTGATCCCAGCTACTCGGGAGGCTGAGGCAGGAGGATTGCTTGAACCTGGGAGGTGGAGGTTGCAGTGAGCTGAGATCGCATTGCTGCACTCCAGCCTGGGCAACAGAGTGAGGCTCTATCTCAATAATTAATTAATTAATTAAAAATAAAAAATAAATAAAAATCTAGAAGAAGCAGTTGGCCTTCTTTGTACAGAGGCCTGGAAGAAGAGGTTCTGCAGAAATAGTGAATGGTGGATGATGGTTGCCAAGATATATTTATGTTAGCCCCTGAACCTTCTCTATTTCAAACTAGGCATCTCTAGTTATTTTAGTTCTTTCACCTTCTCCCTATTATGCCCAACTCCATTAGACACGTGGTATATGACCTTGGGCTTCTTTTGCTTTCATTTCTACATTTTAGAACAGGAACAATGCCTGTTATCACTCAAAATGTTAAGGGGACAGGCAGGGATGAGGGAAGGACCAATGAGGGGAGACTACCTACATTTGCCAATGTTTAAGATGCACAAGACAGTAAAACTATCTCCATTACACAGTGAATTTGTGTGTGTGTGTGTGTTGGTGGGGGCATCTCAACTCTTTATCATACTTGTTTTAAAAGTGATTTAATAGTGTTTTTCAGGGGCAAAATTTAGTTCATTCATTTAAATATTGAATTCTGGAGCAGTGGTGAGATAATACAAACTTGTGTTTGCAGTTAAGCCAATCTGTTATTTCATATCTCCTTCTCTTGGCTTCCTGTCATAATAACAGTATGCTATAGACACTGAATAATGTACATATACATTTGGCGGAAGGTATATTGAATACAGGTACATATGGTAACATCAACTGCAGGACTATGTGCTAGATATTTACATTTCTTATCTCACCATATTTAATCCTTACAAAAATCTTGTGAGATTCTTATTGCCTTTTACAGATAAGACTGAGCTTTATGTGATCTGACTTCCCCAAGGAGACACAATGTCAAGCAGAACCAGGATTTGAACTTGGATATGCCTGATTTGAGGGAGCTTTTCTTCTTCTTCTTCTTCTTTTTTTTTTTTGAGATAGAGTCTAACTCTGTTGCCTAGGCTGGAGTGCAGTGGCACGATCTCGGCTCACTGCAGCCTTCACCTCCCACGTTTGAGTTATTCTTCTGCCTCAGCCCCCCATGTAGGTGGGACTACAGGTGAGCGCTACCAAGCCTGGCTGATTTTTGTATTTATAGTAGAGACACGGTTTCACCATGTTGGCCAGTGTGGTCTCGAACTCCTGACCTCAGGTGATCCACCTGCCTCAGCCTCCCAAAGTGCTGGGATTACAGGCATGAGCCACCATGCCTGGCCTTTTCTTCTTGTTTTTTGTTTTTTTTGACAGAGTTTTGCTGTGTCACCCAGGCTGGAGTGAAATGGTGTGATCTCAGCTCACTGCATCCTCTGCCTCCTGGCTTCAAGTGATTCTCCTGCCTCAGCCTCCCAAGTGGTTGGGATTACAGGTGTGAGCCACTACACCCGGCTAATTTTTGTATTTTTAGTAGAGACAAGGTTTCACCATGTTGGCCAGGTTGGTCTCCAACTCCTGACCTCAGATGATCCACCCACCTTGGCCTCCCAAAGTGCTGGGATTACAGGCGTGAGCCACTGTGCATGGCCCTTTTCTTCTTCTATGATCACCAGAGTTGTCACTTCCCTGACCCTCACATTAATGCTGTTGGTTTTGAAAGCCAGCCAGGCTGAAGTGAGATCCTTCTGATGGACATATCGATGCAGGGCAAATAAACGATTTGCTCCAGATGACTCACTGTAGCTAAGACTGGAATCTAGTTTTCTTGACCATCTGCCAAACCAGAAAGTACATCTTAGATCAAAAGATGAGGGAGCCTCTTCTTACTGTGTAGCAGGACGAGCCGCAGACAAAACCCCTCAGACACAGGGCTAAAGAAGGAAGAGGCTTTATTTGGCCGGGAGCATTGGCAGACTTGCGTCTCAAGAACCGAGCTCCCCAAAGAAAGAGTTCCTGGCCCTTTTAACGGCTTACAACTCTAAGGGGTCCATGTGAAAGGGTCGGGATAGTTTGAGCAAGCATGGGGTAGGTGACTAGGTGAGGGTTGTGAGCAAGGCAAGTATTTTTCCATACCATTTTCTGTGATCTATAGATAGCACAAGTGGTTAGGGTGGGGGTTAATCTTTAACCTACAGGCCTGGCCAGTGGCCCCAATCAGTCTATTATTTTTCAGTTTTTACTTCCTCCTTTTTCTTTGGAGACAGGGGAGAGTAGGAGAAATGGCCTCTCTCCTCAGCTGCAGCAACACCGACACTGACCAAGAAAACAAGAAAGGGATTAGCATGTCTCCCCTTCTCCTTAGGTTCTGAAATAGGATTCTGACGTTTCAGATGGGCAAAAGAAGGTCCTTGCAAAGCTGTTCAAATAGCAAGAATGATATGGGGGTCATATTATCAGGGACAATAGGTACCGGAGTAGGGAATTCAGCTTTCTTTGGGCTATACTTTTGTCCAGGTTTCTTAAAGCTTCAGCTTTGGATTTCAAAATATAAGTTAAGGGGCAGAAAAGCAATCATAAATATATTTATTTATTTGAAAAGCTTTTACATAGTTCTTACTTTGTGCTAGGTGCTGTTCTAAATATTTTACCTGTATTAACTCATTTAATCCTCATAACAATGTTATGCAGTGGGTACAATTATTATCCCCATTTTACAGATGAAGATATTGAGGCTTTGAGAGGTGAAATGTTTACCCAAGGCTACAAAGTCAATAAGTGGCAGAGCCCAGAGTTAAACCTTTGCAGTCTAGCTCCAGACCCCATACTTTCAGCCATAATACTGTGCTGCTTCTTGAGGCTACAAGAAGAATTCTAAAACCACAGACTCAGAGTTGGAAAGGCAATTAATGGACTTTTAGTCCAAACTTCCAACCAATAGAGGAATCCTTTGTATGCCCTCTCTGCCCTGCTTGAAAATTTTCAGTGTCAGGAGCTTGGTATCTCAAAAGTAGATCATTCCAATATGGATTGTCTCTGATTGTTAAGAAGTTTAACTTAACAATAAACTGGGGAAGCTGGGGAAGAAAATATTCTCAGCTCGTGTTTGCTGAACTTGTATTATGTTCAAACCATTCTATTTGGTATATACAAAGAAAAGGATATACCCTGTACCTTACGGACTCTTAAGAGAAATAAACATTCATATAATGGCTACTATATATGGCAGACTATGCTACATGCTATAATGTGACTACAGTCACGCATCACTTAACAATGAGGATATGTTCTGAAAATGCATTATTATATGATTTTGTCCTTGTGTGAACATTACGGAGTGTACTTACACAAACCTAAATGGTATAGCCTGCCACATACCTAGCCTATATATCATAGTCTATTGCTCCTAGGCTACAAACCTTTACAGCATATGACTGTACTGGATACTGTAGACAATTGGAACACAATGGTCAGTGTTTGTGTATCTAAACATATCCTAAATATAGAAAATGTACAGTCAAAATATAGTATAGAAGACAAAAAATGGTATACCTGTATAGGGCACTTACCTTGAATGGAGCCTACAGGACTGGAAGTTGATCTGGCTGAGTCAGTGAGTGGTGGGTGAATGTGAAGGCCTGGGACATAGTAATGTATATTACTGTAGACTTTATACACATTGTACATTTAGGCTTTGCTAAATTTATTTTTAAAATTTTATTTATTCAATAATAAATGGGGCTGGGTGTGGTAGCTTGTTCCTGGACCAAACCAAGGGTCGGGCTGCTTATTCTCGCAGGCTAACGAGATACAGATGAACTGGGAAAGGAGGGAGTTTTTATCTCTGTACCCGGTTACAGAGAAGGCCTAGAAAATATTGCCAGATCAACTCAAAATTACAAAGTTTTCCAGCGCTTATATACCTTCTAAGCTGTATTTCTATGTGTAAGTGTGCATTTATCTAAAGAAATAAGTGATTAACTTCTTTTAATTTATAACTAAGGTCTGAGTCCTGAAGACCTTCCTCTGGAACCTCAGTAAATTTATTCAATCTAAATGGGTCCAGGTGCTGGAGTGATTACCCTTATCTTGTCTCTGGCTAAATCATGGAGATTTGGGGAGTTCCTTCAGACCCCCAATAAACTTGTTTGTGGAGGTCTGGGGAGTTTCTTCAGACCCCCAATAAAACTTGTTTAATCCTAAACAGGTTCTGTTAAGAATTCCTTCATTATTTTGTCATGCTTCAAGGCCTAGGAGGGCCTAGGCAAAACTCTTGGTGGACTTTTGTTACATCCCAGCCTTTGTATAAGGGCACTGGCTCTTTTAGCTTTTAACATTTAACTTAACCACTCAGTCAGTGCTGAAACAATTGTTAAGGAGGCCTATGTTAGTGAGACCTGGCCTGCCACTGGCTCACACTTGTAATTTCAGCATTTAGGGAGGCTGAAACATGAGGCTCACTAGAGGTCAGGGGTTCAAGACCAGCCCGGACAACATAGTGAGACCCTGTCTCTACAAAAAAACTTTTTTAAATAGTGGGGTGCCTGTAGTCCAGGCCACTCGGGAGGCTGAGGTGGGAGGATTGCTTGAGCCCAGGACTTTTAGTTTACTGTGAGCTGATCATGCCATTGCACTCCAGCATGGGCAACAGAGTAAGTCTCTTTTAAATAATCATGATAATAATTATAAATTAATCTTAGCTTATTGTAATTTTTTACTTTATAAACTTTTAAATATTTTTCACTTTTGACCCTTTTGTACTGACACTTAGCTTAAAAGACAAACACCTTGTACAGCACTACAAAATATTTGATATTTTCTTTCTTCATCTTCTTTTTTTTTTTTTTTTTTTTTAAGACAGAGTCTCACTGTGTCGCCCAGGCTGGAGTGCAATGGCATGATCTCAGCTCACTGCAACATCCACCTCCCGGATTCAAGCGACTCTCCTTCCTCAGCCTCCCAAGTAGCTGGGACTACAGGCGCCCACCACCATGACCAGCTAATTTTTGTAATTTTAGTAGAGATAGGGTTTCACTATTTTGGCCAGACTGGTCTTGAACTTCTGACCTCGTGATCTGCCTGCCTCAGCCTCCCAAAGTGCTGGGATTACAGGTGTGAGCCACTGTGCCCAGCAATATTTTCTTTCTATGTATCTTTATTCTATAAGCTTTTTTCTATTTTAAAATATTTTATTTTTACTTTTTAAACTTTTTTGTTAAAAACAAAGACACAAGGCCGAGGCAGGTGGATCACTTGAGGTCAGGAGTTCGAGACCAGCCTGACCAACATGGTGAAACCCTGTCTCTAGTAAAAAAAAATACAAAAATTAGCCAGGTGTGGTGGTGGGCACCTGTAATCCCAGCCACTCTGGAGGCTGAGGCAGGAGAATCACTTGAACCCAGGAGTCAGATGTTGCAGTGGGCAAAGATCAGGCCACTGCACTCCAGCCTGGGCGACAGAGTAAGACTGTCTCAAAAAAAAAAAAAAAAAGACACACACACATTAGGCTAGGCCTACACAGGGTCAGGATCATCAATATCGCTATCTTCTGCCTTCATATCTTGTCCCACTGGAAGGTCTTTGGGGGTAAAAGAACATGCATGGAGCTGTCACCTACTATGATAAAAATGCCTTCTTCTGGAATACCTACTGAAGGACCTGCCTGTGGCTATTTTACAGTTAACTTTTTTATATATAAGTAGAAGGAGTACACTTTAAAATAATGATGGAAAGGACAGTACGGTAAATACGTGAACCAGTAACATAGTTGTTTATCATCATTATCAAGTAATATGTACTGTATATAATGGTGTGTGCAAACCTACTGGCAGCACAGTAGGTTTGTTTACTTCAGCATCACCACAAATACGTGCGTAACGCATTGTGCTATTCTGTCCAGAATTGGTTCCTTCTGGTGGGTTCTTGGTCTTGATGACTTCAAGAATGAAGCCACGGACCCTCACAGTGAATGTTACAGTTCTTAATGTTTGGATGTGTCCAGAGTTTCTTCCTTCTAGTGGGTTCGTGGTCTTGCTGACTTCAGGAGTGAAGCCGCAGACCTTCGCAGTGAGTGTTACAGCTCTTAAAGGTGGTGTGTCTGGAGTTGTTTGCTCCTCCTGGTGGGTTCGTGGTCTCACTGACTTCAGCAGTGAAGCCACAGACCTTCAAAGTGAGTGTTACAGCTCATAAAGGTAGTGCAGACCCAAAGAGTGAGCAGCAGCAAGATTTATTGTGATGAGTGAAAGAACAAAGCTTCCACAGCGTGGAAGGGGACACAAGCAGGTTGCCGTTGCTGGCTCAGGTGGCCAGTTTTTATTCCCTTATTTGGCCCCACCCACACCCTGCTGATTGGTCCATTTTACAGAGCGCTGATTGGTCCATGTTACAGAGCGCTGATTGGTGCATTTACAATCCTTTAGCTAGACCCAGAGTGCTGATTGGTGTGATTTTACAGAGTGCTGATTGGTGCATTTACAATCCTTTAGCTAGACCCAGAGTGCTGATTGGTGCATTTACAATCCTTTAGCTAGACACAAAAGTTCTCCAAGTCCCCATCCAACCCAGAAGCTCAGCTTGTTTCACCTCTCACTATGATGTTATGATAGTTATGACATCTCTAGGTGATAGGAAATTTTCAGCTTCATTATTATCCTATGGGACCACCATAATATATGTGATCTGTTGTTGACTGAAATGGTGTTATGCAGTGCCTGACTGTACAAAGGTGAGCTGCAGGTGTACAGAAGAAAGTGAAACTGATTCCAGCAAAGGTGGTTTAGGTAAAGTATCCTAAAGACAGTAACAGCTGTATCTTGAAGCTTGGATAAGATTTCAGTAAGCACAGCTGAAGCAGAAAGGCAGAAATGAAACAACAAATAAGGACAGAGGTACTCTCTTTCTATGGCCACCCTCTGGCTAGCTGAAGACAGCCAGCATGATGCTCTGAGTCCATCTTTCTCTTGTCCCCTTAGCTGGTTTGCTTTTCATATAGAGGTTGAGAGCATAGGTTCTGCATTTGGATCCCAGTTCAGCCACTCATTACCAGGGCCACATTATAACTTTTGTAGACCCTATGCACTTTTACATTTGTGGGTCCCTTCCTTCTTTAAAAACAAACTGGCCAGGCACAGTGGCTCATGCCTGTAATCCCAGCACTTTGGGAGGCCGAGGCGTGTGGATCACCTGAGGTTGGAATTTGAGACCGGCCTGAAGAACATGCTGAAACCCCATCTCCACTAAAAATACAAAAATTAGCTGAGCGTGGTGGCATATACCTGTAACCCCAGCTACTTGGGAGGCTGAGGCAGAAGAATTGCTTGAACCTGGGAGGCAGAGGTTGCAGTGAGCCGATCATGCCACTGCACTTCAGCCTGGAAGACAGAGCAAGACTCTGTCTTAAAAAAAAAAAAAAAAAGGCCAGGTGCAGTGGCTCATGCCTGCTATCCCAGCACTTTGGGAGTCTGAGGCAGGCAGATCACATGAAATCAGGAGTTCAAGACCAGCCTGGCCAACATGGTGAAAACCTGTCTCTACTAAAAATACAAAAATTAGCCAGGTGTGGTGGCGCACATCTGTAATCCCAGCTACTCAGGAGGCTGAGGCATGAGAATCACTTGAACTCGGGAGGCAGAGGTTGCAGTGAGCCCAGATCATGCCACTGTACTCCAGCCTGGGAGGAGCAAGACTCCTCAAAAAAAAAAAAAAAAAAAAAAGAGAGAATGAAAAGGGGGAAGGGGGTAATAATGGGATGGAATGACAGAGCATTAGGCATACATCAGGGCACAATGGTCACTCACAATAACTTCCTTTCCAGAACCCTCCTCATGCTAGTCACCTTTCTTTAGATACCCATTTCATTTTGGCAAACTTCCAAATGAGCTTATTTAATTTAAAACATGGTGAACAGAAAAATTCTAGGTATGGTCTGACCAGGGGAACAATATATTATTAATTTAATCCAAGGTTGTATTAGCTGCTTGAGCAATTCTGTGACATGTTTGGTTCACTAAACAAAAATCTTCAGTTGTTATAATTTCTCAAAGATTACCAGCAGTTTTTTTTCAAAATTATATCTAAGAAGTCTTTTTAATATCTTAAATTGTTTTTGATCTGGGCTTGGAGACCTCAACTCCTATAATGTTTTCCTTATTCATTTATCAGAGAGCTTACTTCCATGTAACATAACTTACTAGTGTATGTTAATCCATCTTTCTGTAAATTATTGCTCAGGGCAGGGACCATCCCTCACATGCTTTGCTGATGTGAGCATCACCTAGCATAGTAGCTGAAACAAAGTACGTACTTAGCAAATGTGTGTGGAGTGAATTAACAAATGAATGCATGCATTTAAAACATTTATACTCTTATGAATACCTCAATTATCTTGGTGTTATAAATAAAGTTTTGGTGCTGCAAAAGAAATAGCACTTGAATAAAAAGTTTTCTTTTTTTCTTCTCAGCAAAGCAATTTACTTCTATAGAAGGGTGCACCCTCACAGATGGAACAACGGTGAGCATACACCTGGACAAGGGAGGGGAAGGGGTTCTTATTCCTGATGCACGTGGCCCCTGCTGCTGTGTCATTCCCCTATTGACTAGGGTTAGACCACACAGGCTAATCTAATTCCGATTGGCTAATTTAAAGAGAGTGATGGGGTGAGTGGTTTGGTGGGAAAAATGGTAATGGCAGAGCAGGAAATCAGAATGAGTCAGGGTGGAGAAAGAGTCAGGGTGGAGGAGGTAATCAAAATGAGTCAGGGTGGAGCAGGTAATCAGAATGAGTCAGGGTAGAGCAGGTGATGGAAAAAGGTTGCTTTATAAGAAAGTTAAGTTTAAAAGTAGAAGGCAAATAATCGAACATACTGACATATTGATTTTTTTTAAATTATACTTTCAGTTCTAGGATACATGTGCACAACATGCAGGTTTGTTACATATGTGTACATGTGCCATGTTGGTGTGCTGCATCTGTTAACTCGTCATTTACATTAGGTATATCTCCTAATGCTATCCCTCCCCACTCCCCCTACCCCATGACAGGTCCTGGCATGTGATGTTCCCCACCCTGTGTCCAAGTGTTCTCATTGTTCAATTCCCACCTAGGAGTGAGAACATGCGGTGTTTGGTATTTTGTCCTTGCGATAGTTTGCTGAGAATGATGGTTTCCAGCTTCATCCGTGTACCTACAAAGGACATGAACTCATCATTTTTTATGGCTGCATGGTATTTCACGGTGTATATGTGTCACATTTTCTTAATCCAGTCTATCATTGATGGACCTTTGGGTTGGTTCCAAGTCTTTGCTATTGTGAATAGTGCCACAATAAACATTCGTGTGCATGTGTCTTTATAGCAGCATGATTTATAATCCTTTGGGTACATACCTAGTAATGGGATGGCTGGGTCAAATGGTATTTCTAGTTCTAGATCCTTGAGGAATAGCCACACTGTCTTCCACAATGGTGGAAGTAGTTTACAGTCCCACCAACAGTGTAAAAGCCTTCCTATTTCTCCACATCCTCTCCAGCACCTGTTGTTTCCTGACTTTTTAATGATCGCCATTCTAACTGGTGTGAGAGGGTATCTCATTGTGGTTTTGATTTGCATTTGTCTGATGGCCAGTGATGATGAGCATTTTTTCATGTGTCTCTTGGCTGCATAAATGTCTTCTTTTGAGAAGTGTCTGTTCATATCTTTGCCCACTTTTTGATGGGGTTGTTTGATTTTTTTTCTCACAAATTTGTTTAAGTTCTTTGTAGATTCTTGACATTAGCCCTTTGCCAGATGGGTAGATTGTAAAAATTTTCTCCCATTCTGCAGGTTGCCTGTTCACTGTGATGGTAGTTTCTTTCGCTGTGCAGATGCTCTTTAGTTTAATTAGATCCCATTTGTCAATTTTGTCTTGTGTTGCCTTTGCTTTTGGTGTTTTAGTCATGAAGTCCTTGCCCATGCCTATGTCCCGAATGGTATTGCCTAGGTTTTCTTCTAGGGATTTTATGGTTTTAGGTCTAACATTTAAGTCTTTAATCCATCTCGAGTTAATTTTTGTAAAAGGTGTAAGGAAGGGATCCAGTTTCAGCTTTCTACAAATGGCTAGCCAGTTTTCCCAGCACCATTTATTAAATAGGGAATCCTTTCCCCATTTCTTGTTTTTGTCAGGTTTGTCAAAGATCAGATGGTTGTAGATGTGTGGTATTATTTTTGAGGGCTGTGTCTGTTCCATTGTTCTATATCTCTGTTTTGGTACCAGTACCATGCTGTTTTGGTTACTGTAGCCTTGTAGTATAGTTTGAAGTCAGGTAGCGTGATGCCTCCAGCTTTCTTCTTTTGGCTTAGGATTGAGTTGACAATGCAGGGTCTTTTTTGGTTCCATATGAACTTTAAAGTAGTTTTTTCCAATTCTGTGAAGAAAGTCATTGGTAGCTTGATGGGGTTGGCACTGAATCCTTAAATTACCTTGGACAGTATGGCCATTTTCATGATATGGATTCTTCCTATCCATCAGCATGGAATGCTCTTCCATTTGTTTGTGTCCTCTTTTATTTCGTTGAGCAGTGGTTTGTAGTTCTCCTTGAAGAGGTCCTTCACATCCCTTGTAAGTTGGATTCCTAGGTGTTTTATTCTCTTTGAAGCAATTGTGAATGGGAGTTCACTCATGATTTGGCTCTCTGTTTGTCTGTTATTGGTGTATAGGAATGCTTGTGATTTTTGCACATTGATTTTGTATCCTGAGACTTTGCTGAAGTTGCTTATCAGCTTAAGGAGATTTTGGGCTGAGATGATGGGGTTTTCTAAATATATAATCATGTCATCTGCAAACAGGGACAATTTGACTTCCTCTTTTCCTAATTGAATACCCTTTATTTCTTTCTCCTGCCTGACTACCCTGACCAGAACTTCCAACACTATGTTGAATAGGAGTGGTGAGAGAGGGCATCCCTGTCTTGTGCCAATTTTTAAAGGGAATGCTTCCAGTTTTTGCCGATTCAGTGTGATCTTGGCTGTGGGTTTGTCATAGATAGCTCTTATTACTTTGAGATACTTCCCATCAATAACTAATTTATTGAGAGTTTTTAGCATGAAGGGTTGTTGAATTTTGTCAAAGGCCTTTTCTGCATCTATTGAGATAATCATGTGGTTTTTGTATTTGGTTCTGTTTATATGCTGGATTACATTTATTGATTTGCATATGGTGAACCAGCCTTGCATCCCAGGGATGAAGCCCACTTGATCATGGTGGATAAACTTTTTGATGTGCTGCTGGATTCGGTTTGCCAGTATTTTATTGAGGATTTTTGCATCGATGTTCATCAGGGATATTGGTCTAAAATTCTCTTTTTTTGTTGTGTCTCTGCCAGGCTTTGGTATCAGGATGATGCTGGCCTCATAAAATGAGTTAGGGAGGATTCCCTCTTTTTCTATTGATTGGAATAGTTTCAGAAGGAATGGTACCAGCTCCTCCTTGTACCTCTGGTAGAATTTGGCTCTGAATCCATCTGGTGCTGGACTTTTTTTGGTTGGTAAGCTATTAATTATTGCCTCAATTTCAGATCCTGTTATTGGTCTATTCAGAGATTCAACTTCTTCCTGGTTTAGTCTTGGGAGGGTGTATGTGTCGAGGAATTTATTCATTTCTTCTAGATTTTCTAGTTTATTTGCATAGAGGTGTTTATAATATTCTCTGATGGTAGTTTGTATTTCTGTGGGATTGGTGGTGATATACCCTTTGTCATTTTTTATTGCATCTATTTGATTCTTCTCTCTTTTCTTCTTTATTAGTCTTGCTAGTGGCCTATCAATTTTCTTGATCTGTTCAAAAAACCAGCTACTGGATTCATTGATTTTTTGAAGGGTTTTTTGTGTCTCTATTTCCTTCAGTTCTGCTCTGATCTTTGTTATTTGTTGCCTTCTGCTAGCTTTTGAATGTGTTTGCTCTTGCTTCTCTAGTTCTTTTAATTGTGATGTTAGGGTGTCAATTTTAGATCTTTCCTGCTTTCTCTTGTGGGCATTTAGTGCTATAAATTTCCCTCTACACACTGCTTTAAATGTGTCCCAGAGATTGTGGTATGTTGTGTCTTTGTTCTCGTTGGTTTCAAAGAACATCTTTATTTCTGCCTTCATTTCATTCTGTAGCCAGTAGTGATTCAGGAGCAGGTTTTTCAGTTTCCATGTAGTTGAGCAGTTTTGAGTGAGTTTCTTAATCCTGGTTCTAGTTTGATTGCAGTGTGGTCTGAGAGACAGTTTGTTATAATTTCTGTTCTTTTACATTTGCTGAGGAGTGCTTTACTTCCAACTATGTGGTCAGTTTTGGAATAAGTGCGATGTGGTGCTGAGAAGAATGTATATTCTGTTGATTTGGGGTGGAGAGTTCTGTAGGTGTCTATTAGGTCCACTTGGTGCAGAGCTGAGTTCAATTCCTGGATATCCTTGTTAACTTTCTGTCTCATTGATCTGTCTAATGTTGACAGTGGGATGTTAAAGTCTCCCATTATTATTGTGTGGGAGTCTAAGTCTCTTTGTATGTCTCTAAGGACTTGCTTTATGAATCTGGGTGCTCCTGTATTGGGTGCATATATATTTAGGATAGTTAGCTCTTCTTGTTGAATTGATCCCCTTCACCATTATGTAATGGCCTTCTTTGTCTCTTTTGATCTTTTTTGGTTTAAAGTCTGCTTTATCAGAGGCTAGGATTGCCACCCCTGCTTTTTTTTGTTTTCCATTTGCTTGGTAGATCTTCCTCCATCCTTTTATTTTGAGCATATGTGTGTCTCTGCACATGAGATGGGTTTCCTGAATGCAGCACAGTGATGTGTCTTGACTTTTTATCCAATTTGCCAGTCTGTGTCTTTTAATTGGAGCATTTAGCCATTTACATTTAAGGTTAATATTGTTATGTGTGAATTTGATCCTGTCATTATGATGTTGGCTGGTTATTTCACTTGTTAGTTGTTGCAGTTTCTTTATAGCATCAATGGTCTTTACAATTTGGCATATTTTTGCAGTGGCTGGTACCGGTTGTTCCTTTCCATGTTTAGTGCTTCCTTCAGGAGCTCTTGTAGGGCAGGCCTGGTGGTGACAAAATCTGTCAGCATTTGCTTGTCTGTAAAAGATTTTATTTCTCCTTCATTTATGAAGCTTAGTTTGGCTGGATATGAAATTCTGGGTTGAAAATTCTTTTCTTTAAGAATGTTGAATATTGGCCCCCACTCTCTTCTGACTTGTAGAGTTTCTGCCGAGAGATCTGTGTTAGTCTGATGGGCTTCCCTTTGTGGGTAACCCGACCTTTCTCTCTGGCTGCCCTTAACATTTTTTCCCTCATTTCAACTTTGGTGAATCTGAGAGTTATCTGTCTTGGAGTTGCTCTTCTTGAGGAGTATCTTTGTGGCGTTCTCTGTATTTCCTGAATTTGAATGTTGGCCTGCCTTGCTAGGTTGGGGAGGTTCTCCTGGATAATATCCTGCAGAATGTTTTCCAACTTGGTTCTATTCTCCCCGTCACTTTCAGGTACACCAATCAGACGTAGATTTGGCTTTTTCACATAGTCCCATATTTCTTGGAGGCTTTGTTCGTTTCTTTTTATTCTTTTTTCTCTAAACTTCTCTTCTTGCTTCATTTCATTCATTTCATCTTCCATCACTGATACCCTTTCTTCCAGTTGATCGAATCGGCTACTGAGGCGTCTGCATTCATCACGTAGTTCTCATGCCATGGTTTTCAGCTCCATCAGGTCCTTTAAGGACTTCTCTGCATTGGTTATTCTAGTTAGCCATTTGTCTAATCTTTCTTCAAGGTTTTTAACTTCTTTGCGTTGGGTTCGAACTTCCTCTTTTAGCTCGGAGAAGTTTGATCGTCTGAAGCCTTCTTTTCTAAACTCGTCAAAGTCATTCTCTGTCCAGCTTTGTTCCATTGCTGGTGAGGTGCTGCGTTCCTTTGGAGGAGGAGAGGTGCTCTGATTTTTAGAATTTTCAGTTTTTCCTCTCTGTTTTTTCCCCATCTTTGTGGTTTTATCTACTTTTGGTCTTTGATGATGGTGATGTACAGGTGGGGTTTACTAGTTTTGGCTAATAAAGTCACTTATTTTTCCTAACAGACGTTGTTCTTGTTATTATATTTATTTATTTATTTTTGAGAGATGTAGTCTTGCGCTGTCGCCCAGGCTGCAGTGCAGTGACACAATCTATCTTGGCTCACTGCAACCTCCACCTCCTGGGCTCAAGCGATTCTCCTGCCTCAGCTTCCCAAGTAGCTGGGACTACAGGCGTGTGCCACCATGCCCAGTTAATTTTTGTAATTTTTAGTAGAGATGGGGTTTCACTATATCTTGGTCAGGCTGGTCTCAAGCTCCTGACCTCAGGTGATCCACCCACCTCAGCCTCCCAAAGTGCTGGGATTACAGGCATGAGCCACCATGCCCAGCCCTCGCTCTTGTAGTGATTGGACTCTGCAAGCAGCAAGCAACTGGACCTGTGTTCAGTTACATTTCCAGAACTTTTTTTATCCCTAAACTGAAATTGAAACTCTGTACTCACTAAACAATAAGTCTCCATTCCTCCTTCCCCCAACCCCTGGTAACCACTGTTCTACATTCTATCTGTATGAATTTGGTGACTCTATGTACCTCATATAAGCAGAATCATACACTATTTGTCCTTTTGTATCTGGATTATTCCACTTAGCATAATAAATTCAAGGATCATTATTTATTTTTAATATGAAAAAAGAAAAATAAGATCTATGTGTACTACCGTGAACATCTCTCTAACACATATTGAGTGAAAAAAAGCAAAACCATGTGTATATTATCCTGTAATTTTGTGAAAAACGAAGAGGCACTTGGAAGGTATGGAGTAAGAGGAAGACTTATTTTCATTGCTTATCCTTTTGTTTTGTTTGAATTTTAGTCAACCTGTGTATGTATGTATGTGTTTTCCATTGTTTTTTCAATGCTCATACTCTTTGACCTAGTATTTTGAATGCAGGAATTTATAGTAAGGAAGTAACTGGAAAATACTTAAAGATAGGGCTATTTCTTGAAGGGTTGTTCAATGGTGAAAACTTGGAAACTGTAATTATGTTCAGCCACAGGACACTGATAAAATAAATTATATGTCCATATAATGGAATGTGATAGAGGCTTCATAAATGACAGTATTAATTTATATATTTATTGAAATGGAAAGATGTCACAGTATATTGTAAACTAAAAAAGCAAGTCAAAAATGGTATGTCAAGCATGATTTCACTTTCATGTACATGCATTTATATGTCTATATGTGAAGGAGCATATCTATAAGGATATATACTAGAATTATTTATTTATTTATTTATTTTGAGATGGAGTCTCACTCTGTCGCCCAGGCTGAAGTGCAGTGACGTGATCTCGGCTCACTGCAACCTCCGCCTCCTGGGTTTAAGTGATTCTCCTGCCTCAGCCTCCTGAGTAAGCTGGGATTACAGGGGTGTGCCACCACGCCTGGCTAATTTTTGTATTTTTAGTAGAGACGGAGTTTCACCATGTTGGCCAGGCTGGTCTCGAACTCCTGACCTCATGATCTGCCCACCTTGGCCTCCCAAAGTGTTCGGATTACAGGCGTGAGCCGTGCCCAGCCCAGAATTTTAACAGAGATGATCATTGGATGGTGAAACTTTGGGTGGTTTAAAATTTTTCTGTTAATATACCTGTATTTTCTAATTTTTCTTCAATCTGTATTATTTGTGTGTATGGTTTGTGTGTGTGTGTATATATATATATTTTTAAATTTAATATATATAAATTTTATTTAATTTTTATATAAAATTTTATATAAAATTTATATAATTTTATTTAATATATAAAATATTTTATTTATATTATATATTATATATATATTTGTTTAAACCCTTAGCACTGGAAATACACCAATATATTAGTAATAGTGGGTGTCTTTGTGAGGTGGAACTGGGGGACAATTCTTCATTTTACTTTTTGTGCCTTCCAAATTTGCTATAATGAATATCTATATTTTATTTATTTATTTTTTGGAGACAGAGTCTTTCTCTGTCTCCCAGGCTGGAGTGCAGTGGTGCGATCACAGCTCACTGCAGCCTTGACATCCCGGGCTCAAGCAATCCTTCCACCTCAGCCTCCTGAATAGCTGGGACTACAGGCACAGGCGGCCACACCCGGCTAATTTTTAGAAATTTTTGTAGAGATGGTGTCTCCCTATGTTGCCCAGGCTGGTCTTGAACTTCTGACCTCAAACAATCCTCTCACCTCAGCCTCCCAAAGTGTTGGGATTACAGGCGTGAGCCAGTGCGCACAGTCTTATTTTATATTACAAAAGGAATGATTGGAAAGTGATGTTAGGGACCATCTTATTTTATTATCATTTATTATTATTTTTTCTTTTTTTCCTTTTTTTCTTTTTTTTTTTTTTTTGAGACAGAGTCTTACTCTGTTGCCAGGCTAGAGTGCAGTGGCACGATGTCGGCTCACTGCAACCTCCGCCTCCCCAGTTCAAGTTATTCTCCTGTCTCAAGCTCCCGAGTAGCTGGGATTACAAGCGCCCGCCACCGCACCCAGCTAATTTTTGTATTTTTAGTAGAGACGGGGTTTCACCATGTTGGCCAGGATGGTCTAGGTCTCCTGACCTCGTGATCCGCCCGCCTCGGCCTCCCAAAGTGCTGGGATTACAGGCGTGAGCCACCGCTCCCGGCCAATTATTTTTTCTTTAATGATCTCTCAGCAGAATCAGGGACCAGCTTTCACTTTTTACTTTATTTACTTCCATGTCATTTGAATTTGTGGCAGCAAGCATGTATTATTTTGTAATGAAAAACTAACATTGAAAATGTATTTCAGGCCGGGCACGGTGGCTCACGCCTGTAATCCTAGCACTTTGGGAGGCCGAGGCGGCCGGGTCATGAGGTCAGGAGTTTGAGATCAGCCTGGCCGATATAGTGAAACCCCCTCTCTACTAAAAACACAAAAATTAGCCGGGTGTGGTGGCGCGCCTGTAATCTCAGCTGCTCAGGAGGGTGAGGCAGGAGAATTGCTTGAACCTTGGAGGTGGAGGTTGCAGTGAGCCAAGATTGGGCCACTGCATTCCAGGCTGGGCAACAGAGTGAGACTCCACCTCAAAAAAAAAAAGTATTTCAGAAAAACTCTCATTTTTAAATAAAAGATTAATCAACCACATAAAAACTTACACACAAATGTTTGTTTATAGCTGCTTTACCCATAATTGCCAAAATTTGGGAGCAACCATAATGTCCTTCAATAGATGAATGGATAAACTGTGATACATCCAGATAATAGAATATTTATTTATTCAATGATAAAAAGAAATGAGCTCTCAAGCCACAAAGAGATGTGAAGGAACCTTAAACATGTATTGCTAAGTGAAAGAAGCCAACCTTAAAATGGTACATACTGTATGCTATGGTTTGAATGTGTCGTTAAAATTTCATGTGTTGAAACCTTAATCCCCAAATTCATATTTTGATGGCATTTGGTGGTGGAGCCTTGGGAGGTAATTAGGGTTAGATAAAGTCATTAGTGTGGGACTGGTGGCTTTATAAGAAAAGGAAGAAAGACCTGAGCTGGCATGCTCTTGCCCTCTTGCCAAGTGATGCTTTCTGCTATGTTATGATGCAGTAAGAAGACCCTCATCAGATGTGGCCCCTCAACCTTAGACTTCCCAGCCTCCAGAACTATAAGAAATAAATTCCTTTTCTTTATAAATTACCCAGTCTCAGGCATTCAGCTATAGTAACAGAAAACGAACTAAAACACTGTATGATTCCAAGTGTATGACATTCTGGATAAAGCAAAACTATGGAGACAGTAAAAGGATCAGTGGTTGGCAGGGGTTAGGGAACAGGGAGGGAGAGATGAGTAGGTGGAGCACGAGGATTTTTAGGGCAGTGAAAATATTATTTATGATTCTGTAATGGTGGATATATGTCATTATACATTTGTCAAACCCACAGAACATACAACACAAAGAGTGAACCCTAATGTAAACTATACACTTTAGTTAATAATAATAATAATAATAATGTGTTCAATATAGATTCATCACTTGTAATAAATGTACCACACTAATGCAAGATATTAATAGTAGGGGAATCTATGTATATGTGAGGGTGTGGGCAAAGGGGGATGTCTATGGGAACTTTCTGTACTTACTGCTCAATTTTTCTATAAAGCTAAAATTGTTCAAAAAATAAAGTCTATTAATTTTTTTTTAAATAAAGGTAAATTACCACACATGAAGAAAATCATGGAGAAGTTCCTAAGTGGCAGAGTTGACCCTCTCTTCAAACTCTGTGAAGCTGCAGATTCGAGGCCCATATCCAGTGCCCTTGACAGGCATCTCTTGTCAGCTGTGGTGTGCAGTGTCCTGTGCAATTCAACAGATGGTCTTCCTTTGATTTCCATAGGTTTTGCACCTAGGCAAGGATGGAAATGTATCAGAATAAGCAAAAGTGATAGAGTTAACCATGCACTTCCTGATATTAAACAAGAACAAATATGTGAAATAAATAATTGTGATACTAACATTTTTATATAAGCAGACTACTGTGGGCCTATGTCTGGACGGGAATGTGAAGAGGAAATAAAGGGAGATGGTAGAAGGTTAGGAAGCATTGATGGGAAAGGGAGAATTTCAGAGGTAAAATGAGGAATGAATGTACTTCATAATATTGTTGAATAACGAGATAATACATGTGTTATGGGCAGAATTATGTCTCTTCAAAATTCATATGATGAAGCTCTAACCCCCAGTATCTCAGAATGTGACTGTATGTGGAGATAGGGCTTTTAAGAAGTAATCAAGTTAATATGAGGCTGTAAGGGTGGGCCTTAATTCAATCTGACTGGTGTTCTTATCAGAAGAGAACACTTGCACACACAAAGAGACACCAGGGATGTGTGTGCACAGAGGAAAGACCATATGAGGACACAGTGAGAAGTCAGCCACCTGCAAACCAAGGAGAGAGGCCTGGGAATAAAATCAACCTTGTCAACACCTTGATCTTGGAATTCTAGCCTCCAGAACTGTGAGAAAATAAATTTCTGTTGTCTAAACCATCCAGCTGTTACGGCAGCTTGAGAAAACTAACACAACGTGTAAAGCATTTTGCACAATGCTTGTTCAATCTTAAGTACTCAATAATTATCTCCAGTTTAGTTAGAGCTGATATGTGTGGTTACTATAACTCTGTAATATAATTTGAAGTCAGGTAATGTGATTCCTCCAGTTTTGTCCTTTTTGCTTAGTATAGATTTGGCTATTTGGGTCTTTTGTGGTTCCATATACATTTTAGGATAGGATTTTCTATTTTTGTGAAGAATGTCACTGATATTTTGATAGGGATTGCATTGAATCCATAGATTGCTTTGGGTAGTATGGACATTTTAACAATAGTGATTTTTCCAATCCATGAACATGGAATATGTTTCCCTTTTTTGGCATTCTCTTCCATTTCTTTCATCAGTGTTTTATAGTTTTCATTATAGAGATCTTTCACTTCTTTGGTTAATCCTAGGTATTTAATGTTATGTGTGGCATAACATTAAATGGGATTACTTTTAAAATTTCTTTTTCACATTGTTCACTGTTGGCATATAGAAATGCTACTGATTTTTGTATGTTTATTTTGTTTCCTGTGACTTTACTAAACTATTTATCAGTTCTAATAGTTTTCCTGTGAAGTCTTTAGGTTTTTCCAAATATAAGACGATATCATTTGCAAACAAGGATAATTTGACTTCTTCATTTTCAATTTGGAGGCTCTTTATATCTTTCTCTTGTCTGATTGCTCTAGCAAGAACTTCTAGTACTATGTTGAATAACAGTGGTGACAGTAGGCATCCTTGCCATGTTCCCAATCTTAGAGGAAAGGCTTTCAGTTTCTCTGCATTCAGTATGATACTAGCTGTGGGTTTGCTATATATGGCTTTTATTATGTTGGGGTATGTTCCTTCTATAGCCAGTTTTTTGAGAGTTTTTATCATGAAGGGATGTTGAATTTTATCAACTTCTTTTTCAGCATCAATTGAATGATCTGATATGGTTTTTATCCTTCATTCTGTTGACATGATGTATCACATTGATTGATTTGTGAATGTTGAATCACCTTGCATCCTAGGCATAAATCCCACTTGGTCATGATGAATTATCTTAATGTACTGTTGAATTTGATTTGCTAGTATTTTGTTGAGGATTTATGCATTAATATTCATCAGAGATACTGGCCTATAGTTTTCTTTTTTTGATGTGTCTTTGTCTGGTTTGGGGATCAGGGTAATACTGAATGTGTCGAATGAGTTTGGAAGTATTCCTTTCTCCTCTATTTTTAACAATAGTTTGTGGATGATTTAAGAATAGTTTGTGGATGATTGGTATTAATTCTCCTTTAAATGTTTGGTAGAATTCAGTCATGAGGCCATCAGTTCCCAGGCTTTGTGTGTGTGTGTGTGTGTGTGTGTGTGAGACTTTTTTTTTTTGAGAAGGAGTTTTGCTCTGTTGCCCAGGCTGGAGTGCAGTGGCATGATCTCAGCTCACTGCAACCTCTGCCTCCCAGGTGCAAGCAATTCTCCTGCCTCAGCCTTCCGAGTAGCTGGGATTACAGGCACCCACCACCATGCCCAGCTATTTTTTTTGTATTTTTAGTAGAGCCTGGTTTCGAACTCCTGACCTCAAGTGATCTGCCCACCTCAACCTCCCAAAGTGCTAGGATTACAGGCATGAGCCACTGTGCCCGGCTGGGAGACTTTTTATTATGGCTTCGATCTCATTACTTGTTATTGCTTTCTTCAGGTTTTGGATTTCTAGGGTCTAGTATCTAGGAATTCGTCTGTTTATTCTAGATTTTCCAATTTATTGGCATATAGTTGCTCACAGTAGCCACTAATGATTCTTTGAATTTCTGCAGTATTGGTTGTAATGTGTCCTTTTTCACTTCTGATTTTATTTATTTGAACCATCTCTCTTTTTTTCTTAGTCTGGCTAAAGGTTTGTCAATTTTGTTTAACTTTTTGTAAAACCAACTTTTTGTTTCATTGCCCTTTTGTATTATTTTTTCATTTCAATTTGATTTATTTCTGCTCTGATCTTTATTATTTCTTTTCTTCTACTAATTTTGGGTTTGATTTGCTTTTACTTTTCTAGTTCTATATGATGCACTGTTAGATTGTTCATTTAAAGTTTTTCCTCTTTTTTGATGTAGGCACTTATAGCTATAACCTTCCCTGTTAGTACTGCTTTTGCTGTATCCCATAGGCTTTGGTATGTTGTGTTTCCATTATTATTCATTTCAAGAAATTTTAAAATTTCTTTTTCTTTTCTTTTAGATGGGGTCTTGCTCTGCCGCTTAGGCTGGAGTGCAGTGGCATGATCACGGCTCACTGCAACCTCTGCCTCCTGGGTTCAAGCAATTCTCCTGCCTCAGTCTCCCGAGTAGCTGGGACTACAGGTGTGTGCCACCGCGCCCAGCTAATTTTTTGTATTTTTAGTAGAGATGGGGTTTCACTGTGTTAGTCAGGATGCTCTCAATCTCCTGACCTCATGATCCACCTGCCTCGGCCTCCCAAAGTGATGGGATTACAGGTGTGAGCCACCGCACCTGGCCTCAATTTCTTTCTTCATTTCTTCATTGCCCGCTGGTCATTCAGGAGCATATCGTTTAATGTCCATGTATTTGTATAACTAAATTCCTCTTATTAATTTCTAGTTTCATTCCATTTTGGTCAGATAAGATGCTTGATAGTATTTCAATTTTTTGAATGTTTTAAGGCTTGTTTTGTGACATAACATATAGTCTATCCTTGAGAATGATCTATGTGGGGAGGAAAGAAATGTGTATTCTGCAGCTCTTGTGGATTAAATGTTCTGTAAAATCTATTAGATCCATTTGATCTATGATATAGATTAAGTCTGAATTTTTTGTGGATTTTCTGTCCAGAAGATATGTCTAATGCTAAAAGTGGGGTGTTGAAGTATGCAGCTAGTATTGTATTGGAACCTTTCTCTCTCTTTATCTCTAATAATATTTGCTTTACATATCTGGGTGCTACAGTGTTTGGTGCATACATATTTAAAACTGTTATATCCTCTTGCTGAATTGACCCCTTTATCATTATATAGTGACCTTCTTTTTCTCTTCTTATAGTTTTTGTCTTGAAATCTCTTTTGTCTGCTGTAAGTATAGCTACTCCTGCTGTTTTTTGGTTTCCATTGGTATGGAATGTTTTTTTCCTGTCCTTTTAATCTCAGTCTACATGTGTCTTTATAGGTGAAGTATGTTTCTTGTAGCCAACAGATCAATGGCTTTTGTTTTCTCATCCCTTCAGCCATTTTCTGTCTGGAGTGCGGTGGCACAATCTCAGCTCACTACAGCCTCCCCACCTCTTGGGTTCAAGTGATCCTTCCATCTCAGCTCCCCGAGTAGCTGGGATTACAGGTGCCTGCCATCACACCCAGTTAATTTTTGTATTTTTAGTAGAGATGGGGCTTCAACATGTTGGCCAGGCTGGTCTCAAACTCCTGACCTCAAGTGATCTGCCCTCCTCAGCCTCCCAAAGTGCTGGGATTACAGGCGTGAGCCATCCCACCTAGCCTCCATTTTATGTCTTTTGTTTGGAGAGTTTAGTCCATTTACAGTCAATGTGATTATTGATAAGTACGGACTTACTCCTGTCATTTTGTTATTTGTTTTCTGGTTGTTTTGTGGTCTTCTCTTGCTTCTTTTTCTCCTTCTTGAATTCATTAGTGAACATAATTTTCTCTAGTGATATGACTTAGTTTCTTGTTTTTTATTTTTTGTGTATCAATTGTATGTTTTATGGTTTGAGGTTGCTATGAGGCTTGGAGATACTATAATCCATTATTTTAAGCTAATGACAACAGTGTTTGCATAAACAAGCAAAAAAAAAACCCACTAATACTGTATGCCTTAATGTTATACCTCCACTTTTTAACATTTTATTGTTTCTATATATATTTTATTGTACTGAGTCTTGAAAAGTCATTGCAGTTATTATTTTTGGATTGGTTCATTGTTTAGTCTTTCTACTTAAGATAAGAGTAGTTACACAAAACAGTTACAGTGTTATAATGTTCTGTGTTTTTCTTTGTACTTACTATTACCAGTGAGTTTTGTACCTTCAGATGATTACTTATATCTCATTAATGTCCTTTTTTTTCTGATTGAAGTACTCCCTTTAGCATTTCTTATAGGACAAGTCTGATATTAATGAAATCCCTCAGCTTTTGTTTTTCTGGGAAAATCTATTTCTCATTCATGTTTGAAGGATATTTTCACCAAACGTACTATTCTAGGGTAAACATTTTTTTTTCCTTCAGCACTTTAAATATGTCATGCCACTCTCTCGGCCTTAAGGTTTCCACTGAAAAGTCTGCTGCCTGATGTATTGAAGGTCCATTTAATTTTAATTGTTTCTGTTTTCTTGCTGCTTTTAAAATTTTGTCTTTATCCTTCATCTTTGGGAGTTTGATAGTAAATGCTTTGAGGGAATCTTCTTTGAGTTAAATCCGCTTGGTATTCTATAACCTTCTTGTTTTTGGATATTGATATATGTCTTTAGGTTTGTGAAGTTCTCTGTTATTATCCCTTTGAATAAACTTTCTACCCCTATCTCTTTCTCTACCTCTGCTTTAAGGCCAATAACTCTTAGATTTGCCCTTTTGAGGCTATTTTCTATATCCTATAGGCATGCTTTATTGTTTTTTATTATTTTTTCTTTTGTCTCCTGTGTATTTTGAAATAGCCTGTCTTCAAGATCACTAATTCTTTCTTCTGTTTGAGCAATTCTGCTATTAATGGACTCTGATGCATTCTTCAGTATGCCAATTGCATTTTTCAACTCCAGCAATTCTGCTTGATTCTTTTTAATTATTTCAATCTCTTTGTTAAATATATCTGATACAATTCTGCATTCCTTCTCTGTGTTATCTTGAATTTTTTTGAGTTTCCTCAACACAGATATTTTGAATTCTCTGTCTGAAAGGTTACATATATGTTCCTCCAGGATTGATTCTTGGTGCCTTATTTAGTTCATTTGGTGAGGCTATGCTTTCCTGAATGTTGTTGGTGCTAGTAGATATTCTTTGGTGTCTGGGCATTAAGGAGTTAGGTCTTTATTGTAGGCTTCACTGTCTGGGGTTATTTGTAGCTGTCCTTCTTGGGGAGGCTTTTCAGATATTTGAAAGAACTTCAGTGTTGTGATCTAAGCTATATCTTCTTTAGGGGGCACTCCAAGCTCAGTAATGCTGTGGTTTTTGCAAACTCATAGAGGTACTGCCTTGATGGTCTTGCATAACATCTGAGCGAATTCTCTGGATTGCCAGGCAGAGACCCTTGTTCTCTTCCCTTACTATCTCCCAAACATACCGAGTCTCTCTCTCTGTTCTGAGCCACCTAAAGCTGGGGATGGAGTGACACAAGCACCCCTGTGGCCAACACTACTTTGACTGCTTTGGGTCAGACCTGAGGTCAGCACTGCACTGCGTCTTCCCCAAAGCCTGCTGTGACCACTCCCTCGCTACTGCTTATGTTCCCTCCAGGCCCTGGGCCTCTACAATCAGCAGGTGGCAAAGCCAGTGAGGCCTGTATTCTTTCCTTCGGGGCAGCAAGGTTCCTCAGGCCCCAGGTGGGTCTGGAAGTGCTGTCTAGGGGCCAGGGACAACAATCAAATATCGTAGATGTCTACCTGTTGTTTTACTGTATTGCGGCTGAGCTGGCACTCAAACCACAAGATGCAGTCCTTTCCACTCTTCCCTCCCCTTTGCAAAGGAAGATGAGCCCCACCCAGTAGCTACTGCCACCCTAGGCCATGAGGAGTACTGTCAGGCTGTAGCCGATGTTCTCTTAAGCCCCAAGGTCTAAGTCAGCCTGTGGTGAATGCTGCCTGGCTTGGGACTTACCCTTCAGGGCAGTGGTTTTCCCTCTGGGCCAGGGCATGTCCAGAAATATCGAAGAGTTAAGTCCTGGAATCAGAGCCCCAAGTGCCTGCTTGGTGCTCTACTACCCCCCTGTGGCTGTTCTGGTACCTAAGCCCCTTTACTTTTCTTTCTGCTTTTCTCAAGCAGAAGGAATTTTTCCTGGTAACCACCACAGCTGGTAATGTGCTGAGTTCCATGTGAATCCAGCAAATCTCAGAGGCTCACTGAAGGCCCTCGATGTAGTACCTGGGTATTGCTGCTGGTTATTCAGGGCCCAAGGGCTCTTCAGTTAGCAAGTGATAAATGCTGCCAGGACTGGGTCGTTTCCTTCAAAGCAGTAGGTTCCCTTCTAGAAATGTCATCTGGGAGCTAGGGTCTGAAACAGAGGTCTCACAACTCAGACTGGTGCCCTATCCTGCTGTGACTGAGCTGGTTTCCCAGATGCAAGACAAAGTCCTCCCTACTCTTCCCTCTCCTCTCCTTAAGTGGAATGAAGAGATCTCTTTTGGAGCCTCAAGCTGTGCAGCCTGGGGTTAGGGGAGGGGTGATCCCAGCACTCCCTTGGCTGCCCCAGCTGGTGTTTCAGTATGACACATCGTGCCCCCTCATTCCACTGCCTTTAGGCCTAGTTCAAGACTAGGGCTGCCTAAGAGTTGCAGTCCTTATGGCCTAGACAGTCTTTCAAGTTTACTTGGAGATACGGAGTGCTGTAGCCCTCGGTGGCAAGGTTTGCAAGCACTCAAGATGGGATCGCTGGGACTGGCAATTCCCCTCTGGCTAGGGTTGGTTTAAATGCTCGCTCTGTGGGCAGGTGTCATCTAACTTTGATTCAGGTTTCCTTTCTACTCTAACAGGATGGCACTGAGTCCAGTGCCTCACAATTGCTGTGCTCTGCCTCCCCCACCTCCCAGAGATGCTCTCCACACAATGCTTTTGCTACCGGGGTGGAGGAGGGGTGGCGTTATAGATCCAGGACTGTTTTTCCTATCTCTTCAGTACGTCTTTCAGTAATATGAAGTTAAAACGAGGTACTAGGAGTGCTTATCTAATTTTTGGTTCTTACGAAGGTGTTGTTTTCTGTGTAGATAGTTGTTAATTTTGTGTTTTTGCAGATTGGGGGGAATGGCCCGTGGAGCTTTCTCTTCCCCCATCTTGCTCTGTCTCGACTTATCAAGAAAAGGAATTTATATTTTACAGTCATGGAGGCAAAGAAGTCCAAGATTGACAAGCTACATCTGGTGAGGGCCTTCTTGCAGGCAGGAACTCCCTGAAGAGTTCCAAGGTGGCACAGGGCAGCACGTGGCAAGGGGGCTTACTGTGCTAGCATGCTAGCTCAGGTCTCTCTTCTTTCTCTTACAAAGCCACCAGTTCCCCTCCCATGATAACTCATAACCCATTAATTTATTAATTCATGAATGGATTAATCCATTCTTGAGGGTAGAGCCTACATGATCCAATCACCTCTTAAAGGCCTCACCTCTCAATACTGCCACATTGGGGATTAAGTTTCAACATGAGTTTTGGAAGTGACGTTCAGATCACAGCAGTATGCATCTCTAAAATACAAGGACATTTCCTCACATAATCACAATACTATTATCATACCTAAATTAACAGCAATCCCTTAATATCATCTAAAACCTAGTCATATGCATACTTCCCCAATAGCCTCTAAATGTCTTTAATGCACTCAGCATGAAAACATGTACTAGAATATAAAATATTAGAGTGTGTTGCATGTAGAAAGGGTAAGCATTATTTCTTGAAAATGTGTCTGTGTGTGTGTGTGTCTGTGTGTGTACTGGATTGCAAAACTAAAATGTTTTCTGTTTGTTTTTTGCTGTGGGACATGGTAAAAAAAAGTTGGAAACTTTTATGTAGATGGTGAAAGTATCTATAAAGTTGAAAACAAAAAGCAAGATGTTCAATAACACTGCTTCTTGTCAACATTTTCTTGGAGGTTCCAGTCAATGTGAAAGAGAAAGAAAAATGTATAGATATTGTAAAGAAAGAGACAAAACTGTCATTGTTTGCAAACAATATAATTTTCTTCTAGAAAATCTGAGAGGATACATATAGCCGAAAAGCTTTGTCTTATTGTTTTTGAAAGTAATGTTGGCCGGGCGTGGTGGCTCACACCTGTAATCCCAGTACTTTGGGAGGCCGAGGCGGGTGGATCACCTGAGGTCACGAGTTTGAAACCAGCCTGGCCAACATGGTGAAACTCTGTCTCTATTAAAAATACAAATATTAGCAGGGCATGACGGTGCATGCCAGTAATCTCAGCTACTTGGGAGGCAGAGGCAGGAGAATCACTTGAATCCGGGAGGCAAAGGTTGGAGTGAGCCGAGATCATGCCACTGCACTCCAGCCTGGGCAACAGAGCAAAACTCTGTCTAAAAAAATAAATAAATAAAAAGAAAGTACTGTCAAAAATTTAATTCCCATTTGTTCAGTCATTCACATCCATATCCAAATTTTCTTCCACATGCAGTTCACAGTTATCTCTAGATTGGTGAGTGGGACAGGATTGTTTGGTTTTGATGAAACTCATAGGAAAATGAGACAGCATCGGCTGGGTGTGGTGGCCCATGCCTGTAATCCCAGCACTTTGGGAGGCTGAAGAGAGAGGGTTGCTTGCAGCCAGGAGCTCAAGATCAGCCTGGGCAATAGTGCAAGACCCCGTCTCTACAAAATTAAAAAGTTAGCTGACTGGTGGTGTGTGCCTATAGCCCTTGGTACTCGGGACGCTGAGGCAGGAAAATGGCTTGAGCCTGGAGGATGGCTTGAGCCCAGGGGTTCAAGGATGCTGTGAACTATGATGATGCCACTGTACTCCAGAATGGGCAACAGGGCGAGACACTGTCTCTCCAAACAAAACAAACAAACAAAAAACAAAGAAAAGAAAAGAAAATGAGATGGCATCTGTTTAGATATAATGCCCTAGCATTGTTTATGTTTTGTTGTGTGTTCTTTCTGTTTTTCTGCTATACTTCTGTCCATCCTTTATTTTATTTTAGAGACAAAGTCTCACTCTTTCGTCCATGCTGGAGTGCAGTAGTGCGATCATAGCTCACTGCATCCTCAAACTCCTGGGATCAAGCAATCCTTCTGCTTCAGGTTCCTGAGTCACTGGACTACAGAAATGCACCACCACACTCAGCCTCCATCTTTTATTTTGAACCTTTCGATTGATGTATACATACATAAAAGCAAACATATTGTAAGCTGATGAAATTCCAGAAACTGAAAATACCCATGTAATGGGCAGCCAATCAGCAAACAGAACATTGTTAGCACCCAGAAGCCTCCTTGTGTCCCTTTCAGTCATTACTTGCTCCTCAACTCCCCAAATAATTAAAACAAATTTAACAGATTTAAAGTGACGGCAACAAGAGGAATTATTATAAACAGAATCATACTCTAAGCACACTTGCTATAACGCAAAAAATCTTTTGTAATTCGAGTAAACACTTACCTCTTATCATCTGAGCTTTGATATATATTTGGTTTTGTTAAAGCAGAGCACATTTTAAAATATATTCCACAGCCAAAATGATATTTGTTTTGAATTATTTGATAGCTTGAATTATCTAACATTGCTCACCTCCATTGGTAAAAGTACTTAAATTACATATATTTAATTTATTGTCCTTTATGTTTAATGATAACATGGCTAATAGTGAGAGAAATGTGATGTGGTGGATGGTTCAGTGTATGACCACTAATTATTTTAATACTATGCATATGTGAACATTATCCTTTAGTTTGTAACCATAATAGTAGATTCTGCTGGAATTTGTGAGTATGTCTTATAACCAAAAGAGGGTCTGGCTGCTTGATGGTTGCAGTAAGAAGTTAAAATAACAGGAGCCAGGTATGATAAAAAGAGAGTGAATTTTATTATCCGTTGCCAGCGAGGGGGAAAGTGGCTGGAATCCTTTCCAAAAATTGCCAATTTCCAATTTCTGGAGAGATGGCAAGGGTTTAAGAAGAGGGGCTTGGAATGCAAGAGAGGAAGGGGGCTAGGAGGTGCCAAATGGTGTGACTTGCTCTGATGGCTTATCTTGAATTATTGTTCCATGGCACCATTGTGGACCTGACAGGTTACAAATCAATCACATTCAATCTTGCAGTCAGTCCAGAGGGAACTCCGGTCTTGAAGTAATCTCCTGCTGGGGAGAGAATCCTGGAGGTGCCTGTTTCCTGTCAGGATTCAGTCCTTGAAGCTTCTAAGGAAATATATGACCAGGTAAGTGAGCCAGTGTGAACTTAACAAGCATCCAGGTAAATAAATATGCATAAGGCATGGGAGCATAAGGTGGGAAAGGGGAGGAAGTGGAGTTTTAAAGCACATCCCCAGGCTGTATTTCAAGGAAAAAGAAAACACTTCTGTAGTTTGTGTCAAAGCTATGTCTTGAGACTGGGGGGAAAGAAGAAAAGAAAAAAAAAGTTTTAAAACATGGTTTGAAGCTAAGCTGCTCTATTACACACTGATATAATTTTTGCAAAGCCAGTTTCAATTCCTTCATCTTATGATTAGGCCAGTGTCTGTGCAAACTTGCCTTACTTTAATCCGTTCTTGAAATGTTTATTTTGCCCTCTCTGTTTTCATTTGTGTTAATTCCAGTCTTCGATCATGAGCTATTTGGCTACCCCACTCTCATTGGGGAATTAGGCATGTCCCAGGGTTGATCCCTTGAGAAACTGCCTGACAGAAAAAATAAATTTATTTGCAGTGAGAAATATAACTGTCATGGCCAGTAGATACCAGAAAGTTGCAGTTTGCGAGGCTTATTGTGCATTAGATTCACCTGGGGTACTTAAGAAGTTTTATAACTTCCCTTTAAGTGCATTACATTGTTGTTCCATTTGGAATTTCACAGGACATATGATTTAATAAACCTAGGTGAGGCCGGGAGCGGTGGCTCACGCCTGTAATCCCAGCACTTTGGGAGGTTGAGGCGGGTGGATCACGAGGTCAGGAGTTCGAGACCAGCCTGGCCAACATGGTGAAACCCTGTCTCTACTAAAAATACAAAAATTAGCTGGGCATGGTGGCAGGTGCCTGTAATCCCACCTGCTTGGGAGGCTGAGGCAGGAGAATCGTTTGAACCCGGGAGGCGGAGGTTGCAGTGAGCCAAGATCGTGCCATTGCACTCCAGCCTAGGCAACAAGAGCAAAACATCGTCTCAAAACAAAAACAAACAAAACAAATAAATAAACAAAACACTAAACCTAGGTGGGGCTTGGACATCTGTGTGGCAAGCTACATGGAACTAGGCTGTTTTTGTAATGGCTCCTCCATGACCAGGTCTGTACCTTGTCATTTCCCAGACTCTCATGCTTCATCCCCTTCCCTAAACCCCCATTACTGTTACTCTCCCAAGCCTGCCCTCTTCTGATACTATTCATTGCACTATTCCTTTTAGCCTTTATTTCAGCATGAAAACCTAATAACTTATTGTTCACATTTCAGAACTCTAGTTAACTAGCTAATGCATGATAAGGTGTTACTGGGTGGTAACTGCCTAATATGATAACTCCCCAACTCACTATTTAGCCAGAGCATTCCAACATTTTACTCAATCATTGCCTTAAAGGGTAACATTTGTATCTTGGTAGTTCAGTGCAGAAAATCTGAGCAAGGCAGCTACTTAGCCATCATTATGAATTCTCTCTACACATCTAGCTGTCTTTGCATATGTCCCAGAGGCTAAGTGATTCAACAAAAGCTCATTGCGTTTTGTGATCTCATTGTTGATGATCTCTGCCATTTTACTATGTGGTCTAAAGTGACTGCACATGAAACCATACTTGATGACAAGAAAAGGGACAGAAAGAAGTCTCATCTACCACCATAGAGAATGCTAAACCCATCAACTTCTGTATGAATTTCTACTGTTGTTTCATGGTATCTGGATTCTCTAGCCAGTTTACAGCCCAAAGACATGCCATTTTTCTTGATTTCCTTTTCTGTAGGTTCACTGGGGGCACACTGGTATTCAGTGAGTTGCTTAAGTAGCAGCGACTACTGATAGCTTTGGCCTCTCAGAAAATCTTGGGCTTTCCTAATGTAGCTTATGGATGATCTTGTTTGTCTAACCCTGATTTCTTTTTAAGTTACTTATTTTGAATAAGTAATACATTAACATGGTTCAAAAAATAAACTAACAAGATTTACATTTAGAACCCCCATACCTACTCCTGTCCCCATCTAACTTACACTCCCTACTCCCATAAATAACAATGTTATTCATTTCTTATATATCCTTTCAGTGTTTCTTCTTCTTTTTTTTTGTAGAGACAGGGGTCTTGGTATGTTGCCCAGGGTGGTCTCGAACTCCTTGCCTCCAGCGATTATCTGGCTTTGGCCTCCTAAAGGGCTGGGATACAGTCGTGAGCCACTGTGTCCTGCCAGTGTTTGTTTATGCAAACACAAGCCAAGAAGCCATATACATACAAATATATATATATATATATATATATATATTTGTAGAGACAGGAGACAGGGTTTCTCTCTGCCACCCAGACCAGAGTGTAGTGGCGCCATCACAGCTTACTGCAGCCTTGATATGGAATGAGCTCCCTCATTCTTAAGCTTCATATAGTACAGTATTCTATTGTATTCATGCACCATAGTTTAACTAGTCCTTTATTGACAGACACTTGGGATTTTTCCTGTCCTTTGCTATTACAAATGAGAAAATGTACATACAGAAATACATAAAGTCCAGATCTATCCTTACACTAGATTCACAGAAATGGAACTGCTGGCTCAAAGGGTAAATCTATTAGATCTTTGTGTCACTCAGAGTTTGCCTGCCATATGTGTGAAGAAGAGATCAAACTTTATCTTTTCTATATAGCTATGCAGTTGTCTCAAGACCATTGATTTAAAATAAAAGTCCATTATTACCCCACTGATTTGACTCGGTACTAATTTTCTACATGCATTTGGTTCTATTTATAGACTTTCTATTCTGTCCCATTAGTCTTTCTACTCATGTTCCAGTGACTCAATGTGTGCTTTTTTCATTTTACAAGGTTAGCTCACCATAGTTTTATTAGGGAGGGGACTGGTACTGTAACAAAGATTGTACACAAGTAGTTTAAACAAGATAGAAGTTGATTTCTCTGTCATGTTAACAGTATAGAGGTGAGTGGTCCAGGGCTGGTGAGCAAGCACTACCATCACTGAGGCCAAGCTGGCTGCCCCAGCTTCTGCCATCTCCCAGTCAGCAGAAGGCAGAAAAGGGCCTAAAGACAGCATGAACTTTCCTTTTTAGGGTCACTATGTGGAAATGGCTTATATCAGTTGCCCAGAACTTGCTCACATGGTCACTCCAAGCCACAAGGAAGATGGAGAAATGTAGTCTCTTGCTGGAGAGCCATGTGTTTGATTAAAATTTAGGAGTTCTATTAGTAAAGAAAGGGAAAATGGTCTCTGTTACAATGGTGACCTGATGGTAAGGACCCCAATGTAGAAGGTATTGGGGCATTGTAACGTAAATAATGGCATAAACTTTCCTCCAGGAATTCACAATAGAGGATTGGTGCGGAGGAGTCTAGGATTCATATAGGCTCTACCTCTTACCTTCACATTTGTGGGATTCTCTTTGCTTAGAATTGTATTTACTATTTTTAGAGCTCTTGCATGCTCTTTCTCTTTTTCTGTATATGTTGCTGTATGTGTGCGTTTTTTTTTTTCTTTTCTCACTGCTTTACTCACATGTCCCTGGAGGTATCAATCTATTTCTGAGGCAACTATTGGGGCTTGTTAATGAATTAATTGGCAAAAAGAAGCCTCTCAGGGAACAAAAGCCCGACCCTGTTTATACCTCTGAACTTCCTATCTCCCTTCCTTTGATATCTCCCTTGAATGTGATAAAGAATAGACAATTTAAGTGGGTCTTTTATATTTACAGAAGACTACACTTATATATAAAAGGGGATCTGAGTAATAGATAACTAAACTAAAGGATAGGAAAAAGCCACAAAAAGAAAGATCCTATAGCCTTAGAGAGACCATATGATTTATCACCTAAACTGGGATACTTTAAAGAGTTTAAGGAGGCTGGGCGTGGTGGCTCATGCCTGTAGTCCTAGCTACTTGGGAGACTGAGGCAGGAGGATCCCTTGAACCCCGGAGGTTGAGCCTGATTGCAGTGAGCTGATTGCTGGACTGCACTCCAGCCTGGGAGACAGAACGAGGTCCTGTCTTTAAAACAAGCAAACAAACAACCCTCCCCGCTCCCTCCAAAAAAAATAACCACAAGCAGATTTTTTTGGGGCATACACATATTTTGATCAGTTTCTTAGCTATATCTGTCTCTAATACCATGTTACTGGTATTTTTCTGAAAAATGTATTTTTTTTCAATATGGTCTTATTAAGTTTTTTCATAAAATTGCCTGCAATCTGTCTCCCAGTTGCATTTTATGGTTAACAAATTTAACATTACAGATATCTTCAACTGATTTTTCTCCATAGATCATGTCGACCTAAAAGGAAGAAGTGTAGGCAAAATATGGAAAGGTCATTTGGGCCATGGTTGAGAACTGCAGCCTGGGACACACTTCCAGGTTGCCTTGAAGAGTACTCTGGAGAACAATGGGGAGGTTCAAATTTTTTAAGAAAAAAGGATGAATCAGGAGTGGGGGTGATTGCAAAGTTGTTTGTCAATAATTCTCATTGGTTTGAAGAAATAACATTGGGCTGGGTGTGGTGGCTCACACCTGTAATCCTAGCAATTTGGGAGGCCGAATCGGGCAGATCATTTGAGGTCAGGAGTTCGAGACCAGCCTGGCCAACATGGTGAAACTACGTCTCTACTAAAAATACAAAAATTAGCCGGGCATGGTGGCATGCACCTGTAATCCCAGCTACTCAGGAGGCTGAGGCATGAGAACTGCTTGAACCCAGGAGGCGGAGGTTGCAGTGAGCCGAGATTGTGTCCCTGCACTCCAGCCTGGGCAACAGAGTGAGACTCCGTCTCAAAAAAAAAAAAAAAAAAGCCAGCAAGGGTGTCTCTCTAGAGCAAACTAGAAAGATGGAATCTCCTATCTACATCATAATCTAATCATGGGAGTTATATCTCATCACTTCTGCCACATTCTATTGGTTAGAAGCCAGTCATAATTCCAGCTTACATTCAAGGAGAGGAAATTATAGAAAGATGTGAACACTAGAGGGCAGAGATCATGGGCACCATCTTAGAATTGGGAAATGGCTCTGAGATTGAGATTTGTGTGCAGGTGGATCACTGGGGGTTGCTTCTGGGAACAAGTCCTGTAAAGGAGTAAGGAAATCAGATTTGGATAGAAAGGGAGAAGTTTCAATAGAGGCTTCAGCCAATCCCACAGACAGTTCTGAAGCAGAGCTGGTCCTTTAGAGACGTCCTGAAATGAAGCAAAGAAGCCAGGCCTTTGGAACGGCATTAAGCAATCACTAATGGATGCCCCTGGGAAGTCGGTATAACCTTAGGCAAGGCAGCTTCCTTCAACAGAGGGCAGTTTCTGGGGAGAAACTCAGCTGTGAGCTGTCAGCAACTAATACTCCCAGCAGCTAATAATGAGTGCCTCAGTTCTGAAAGAGGGAATCTGAGTGATATATCATCATCACACTTGGTTAACTAGAATATCTCCTCAGTCAGTATATATATTTTCCCAGCACTGTGAATAAAAGTCAGTTGAATGAGAAATTGAAAGTACCTCTGATTGGTCCCCTCCTGCAACCAATCAGGCTAGTGGCAGGCCAAGTTTCATTTGTATAGGAGTGTAACTTTGTAACTTCACTTCAGCCTCTGATTGGTCACTTTCTGCAACCAATCAGACTGACCATGGACCATTACTTCATTTGCATGGGGTATACACCAAGTGGCTAATGGGAAACCTCTAGAGGGTATTTAAACCCCAGAAAATTCTGTAACCAAGCTCTTGAGCTGCTTGCTCAGGCCTGCTCTCACCCTGCGGAGTATACTTTTGAAACCGCCTTTGCAAAAATCATAACTGAGGAAATTATGACAGTGAAAGAGATCAGACCTAACCTACCCTATCTTCCTTCTAACTTCTAAAATGTCTTTGTTCATTCCTGGGTATAGGCCAAACTAGCCTTGGGAAAGAATTTATAGTGTAAACTCTGAGACAAAATTGATAACAGCCCTTTCCCCTTCTTGCCGGGACCAGTCTGCCTTTCTTTGTAGGTGTAACAAATTAGCTACAAGATTATAAATTACAGTTTAGGGGCCATGCAGCCTCTGGCTGCAAGAATCTGAACCTCCCCAAATTGCTTCTGGGAATAACATCACCATTGCAAATCCTAAGATCAGTGCTTGAGATATTTTGCAGACCCTGCATTCTCATGCAGCAGAGGACACCACCCAGACTGATAATCTGGCTCAACTAGCTCCACGATCCCACCCAGGAAGAACTCGCAAGAACTCACTTCGACCCCGTGATTTCATCTTCATCCCGACCAACTAGCACTCCCCACTTTCCGAACCCATACCCGCCAAATTATCCTTAAAAACTCTGATTCCAGAATGCTCAGGGAGACTGATTTGAGTGATAATGAAACTCTGGTCTCCCGCACAGCCGCTCAGCGTGAATTATTCTTTCGCCATTGCAATTCCCGTCTTTGTAAATCAGCTCTGTGTAGGCAGCGGACAAGGTGAACCCATTGGGAGGTTACACTTTCGTTTTCAATACATCTCTGCTTTTATTGCTTCATTCTTTGCTTTGTGCATTTCGTCCAGTTCTTAGTTCAAGACGCTAAGAACTTGGACACCCTCCACGGGTAACAGGACTACAGGTGCCTGCCACCACGTCTATCTAATTTTTTATATTTTTAGTAGAGATGCGGTTTTGCTATGTTGCTCAGGCTGGTCTCTAACCACCGGGCTCAAGCAATCTGCCGGCCTTGGCCTCCCAAAGTGCCGGGATTAAAGGCGTGAGCCACCGCGCCTGGCCCACTAAACTTCTCTGTGCATCAGTTATTTCATTTGCCTAATGAGGATAACAGTAGTCACTACTGCGTTTTGTGAGCGTTGGTTAATATATGAAAAATGCCACGTGTTTGCCATTAGCATCAATCATGCCACAACCAGAAAAATTACATTGCATTTTTTATTTTAAAAAAGGTGGGGGCCAGAGTGGACCTGTGCCTTTTCCAACTTCTGAGAGGTCTCTATTATTAACTAAGCCTTAAGAAGCAGAATTCCATGAACGGAGCTAGGAAACCAGGATTTTCCAAAAGGAGGTGGCATTTGCATTGATCCTGGTAAGGCAGCCTCGAATTCCACGGGGTTGGGGTTGCGCCTTTTCCAAGGCAGCCCTGGGTTTGCTCAGGGATGCGGCTGCTCTGGGCGTGGTTCCGGGAAACGCAGTCGCGCCGACCTTGGGTCTCGCATTCTTCACGTCCGTTCGCAGCATCACCCGGATCTTCGCCGCTACCCTTGTGGGCCCCCCGGCGACGCTTCCTGCTCCGCCCCTAAGTCGGGAAGGTTCCTTGCGGTTCGCGGCGTGCCGGACGTGACAAACGGAAGCCGCACGTCTCACTAGTATCCTCGCAGACGGACAGCGCCAGGGAGCAATGGCAGCGCGCCGACCGCGATGGGCTGTGGCCAATAGCGGCTGCTCAGCAGGGCGCGCCGGGAGCAGCGGCCGGGAAGGGGCGGTGCGGGAGGCGGGGTGTGGGGCGGCAGTGTGGCCCCTGTTCCTGCCCGCGCGGTGTTCGGCATTCTGCAAGCCTCCGGAGCGCACGTCGGCAGTCGGCTCCCTCGTTGACCGAATCACCGACCTCTCTCCCCAGCTGTATTTCCAAAATGTCGCTTTCTAACAAGCTGACGCTGGACAAGCTGGACGTTAAAGGGAAGCGGGTCGTTATGAGGTAATTCTGCACGTTTGCCCGCGTGCTCTCTGTGCTCTGTCGCAAACCTCTTTGGCCGGAGCCGACTTGTTCTCTCGTCTGCTGTAAGTTGCTTTTAGCTTTTGGCTGGGCCCCAGGGGTCCTAGGCTTGGAGGGCGAGGCTGCTCACGGGTTTGGTGGTTTCTAGCCGCATTTTCCCCAGCCCAGAAAGCAGCCGGAGTCACCCTTCGGGGATGGATCCCACTGAGGAATGGCTGAGATTGCCGCTGGGACCCATTTTGTCCTTTTTCCTATTGGTGAAATGCAGTTCCGTTGCCTCCACCTCCCAGTCGGCGAGATGAAACTTAATGCTTATCCTACAAATCTCTAGGCTTCAAGGAAGGGACCTTGAAAGGTCATTTTAATTTCCCTTCCCCCACGCTCCTAGACCGTCGCAGCCAAATGAGAAACGGCCCACATCTTACAGGTTCCTGCACAAAAGGATATTTTTCCAAGAGGATGTTGATTTAACTGTTCAGGAGTAGACCCTCCCGCCCCCCGCCACTAAAGAATTGGGGTGGGAGGGTAGGGCGGGGCGCACTGGAGGAGGCCCTGCCCAGCTTACGTAACAGGCCTCTGCTGCCCTGCAGCGCGGTATCGTTGGACTCTTGGGCACAGGATTTGCATCAGGATTGTGACATACTAGGTAATGGTAGAGCAGGGTGTGGCTGCTCATACTTGCTGGCCTCCAATCTCATCCCCACGTGTGGCTAGAAAAGTAGAATTTTAAAATTGGGGGAAGTTTCCTCGTGCACTTTGGGTCTCTTACTCTGCGCACGTGGATCTCTAGTCACTTGCCAACACGGCTTCTCTCTTATCTGCCAGAATTGTTGGTAGAGTGGGGAGCTTTTACATTTATCCTTTTTGTCACGTGTGGTATATTTGTGCATGCCAGGGGCAAGGTGCAGGAGGATGAGTCGGTATGTAACTGATGGACTTGACTGTTCATATACCTTAACAGGATCCAAGAGTGGTGTTTTTGAGGGGTCATAAAGGTTTCTGTTGATAGCATTTTGCAACCTTGACCTTTTTGGGAAGTGGTTGATTGATGGGTAGGCATTTGGCTGGTGTAATCTAGCCCCTTTTCCAATTTGGGCTGGTTCAAATGAGGGCTTGTGTTGGATATTAACAGACACGTAAGTCAGTAGGAGATCTCCCTTTACTCTAACTTTAAACATATGAGGACACGTTTGAGTTAGGGAACTGTATGGGTATCCTAAAAGGACATGTAGCTCTCCCCTTCTCTCTAATTTCACTTTGGTCAATATTTTTGCAGGTAACCGCTGCCCTGCCATGGAGATAGAAGAACCCAATAATTTATGTCCATGAAAAATACCTGGTTTCCACATTTCCCCAAATGACATAGGCCTTTGGGATCTGGACAAAGTAGGAGTCACAGCCATGTTAGTACTAGAGGAGTGCCCTTTCTGGCCCTCATACAATCCTAAAAAAAGGGGATAGACCCTGTAAAAAAAACAGGACAGGTGGACATTGGCATGCAACTAGCTTTTAGGTTTTAATTAGTTCCTTGCATCTCCCCTGTGTTCGAGGCTGATTCTTCCAGATGCATGGACCAACTAAAAGACAAGGAGTGGGACATTATGCTGATAACCTTCCTATAATTGCAGTCTTAGGCTTTATTTCCTCTCTCTCTAGGGAAACTGGCTTGAGGAAGCTAGCTGGGGGCGGGATTGGAGAAGCTGCTTTTCTCCCTCTGGACCTAATAAAGTTTCATTTAGCACACACTAACCCAAAGCCTTGAAATGATTGGCTAGTCCTGTTTTGCTGATGGAAAATGACCTGTTCAGGGTTACTGAACTACCAAGTTGGTGGCAGAGCTAGGAGTAGAATTTGGGTCTCCTTGGCTATCAACTAGATCCTCTGAATATTCGAGACAATGACCAAGGATACGTTGAAATAGAACTTTCTCCCGTAACCTGGATACCTTCTACTTACTTAGGCTGAGGACAGGAAGTTACATGGTTCCCTGATTATTAATGTATTTCTTTTGAACAGAGAGTCACATTGTAGGCCTACTTTTTTGGAGGTGCCTAGGCAGCCATGTGGTGTCAGCTCAATTCCTTTTTGTTTCAACGTGGTGGTTGCTGGCGGTGTTTCCGGAATGGGGCTTCCTGAGTAGTGGCTGCCTCATTTGTCGTCTTTGTCCTGCAGAAGTGAACTATGGTATTTGCTGACTCTTCTGGTCCACTGGTTTGGATTGCCAAGGGAAATTGATTTGTTGAGGTAACATGGGATAGCCAGAAACCTCTGACTTGTTAATTACCAGGTTCCATCTTAGTTTTTTAGGACTCCCCAGTTGACTTTGCAGCCTCTTTGAATACACTTCTGCTTATTTTTGTGGTACTTTCCTTTCTTTCTCTCATAGGTTGCCAGTCATCCTTTGCCTGCTTGTAAAGCACTTCCTTTTTGCTTGCTCCTGCCTTTTTTTTTTAAACCTCACTGGTTTTCTCCAACTTGTTGTAACTTGTAAAGAAACTGCTTTGATGTAGTGGGAAGAGAAACAGGAAAAAATTGAGAGCAGAGAAAAAGTCACTAAGACACCCACAATATCCCAGTTTTCCATTTGGGGCAGTGAAGCATTGATGGACATGGTTCCTTTGAGAGTTTTTAATGGAACTGGACCTGGGACCTGAGATTTCAGGTGATAGAGACTTGATATTCTTATTCCAGCTAAATCAGTATATTTTTTAATGTTTTATTTTGAAATAATTAAAGATTCATGGGAGGTTACAAAGTTAGAGAGGTCTTGTGTTCAACCCATTTTCCCCCAATGGATGCATCTTACCTAATTATAGAACAATATCAAAAGTATGAAATTGACATTGGTATAAAGTGTGTATGGTTCTATGCCATTTTATTACGTGCATAGATTTGTGTAACCACCACCACAATCAAGATACAGAACTATTCGATCACCACCAAGATCTCCTTCATGCTACCCCTTTATAATAATAACCACCCCCCTTCCTGACTCCTGGTAACTACTGATCTGTCCACTGTTTCTAAAATTTTGTCACTTCAAAAATACTATACAGATTGAATCACATGGTATATAACCTTTTGGGATTAACTTTTTTCACTTAGCATAATGTCCTCAAAATTTATCCACATTGTCACATTTATCAAAAGTTCATACCTGTGTATTGCTGAGTAGTATTCCATGGTATGGATGTATTATAGTTTGTTTATCATTGAAGGATATTAGGGTTGTTTCTGATTTGGGGCTATTACAAATAAAGCTGCTGTGAACATTTGTATACAAGTCTTGGTATGGACATATGCTGTCATTTTTCATGGGTAAACACCTAGGAGTGGAATTGCTGGGCCACGTCCTTTTGAGGTATCCCCAGACTGTTTTCCAAGGTGGCCGCAGCATTTCACATTTCTACCAGCAGTAATGTGAGTAATCAGTTTGTCTGCTTCATTACCAGCTATTTTAGTTATTCTTCGTTCTGATGGATCTGTAGTAATAACTTTGTGCCTGAAGCAAAGCTCAGGAGTGTTATAAGGAAACGAAAAAAAAAAAAAGAAAATTATGCATATTTTATGTAAAATGGAACAAGTAGAATCTGTAGGCAAGAGCAGTTCCTGTGTTGGAGTCCTCTGAGGAGAAGCTAAAAGCAGAGCTGTTGTGAGTGTAGGAGATAAGGGGAGGTAATCCAGAGGGCATTGAGGAGAGAGTATCAACCAAGTCTAATTCATTAGTAAGCTGACACCATGGCAGCTTGGATAGATGAGACAGTTTCTTAGGTGTCTCTGCCCAAAGATATTCCTCCCTGTAAGGGTTGGGGGTAGAGAGTAGCACTGCAAGAAGTGGCTTGTGCCCATCCTTTTGCCATTAGTCCTTTTGAGCATAGGCCTTCTGGGAGGTTGCATGGGGGAAAATGACCCATGGTAATGGGATATTCTCTCTTCTTTGGAATGTACTTTAAGGCTGGCGGGCTCCTCGTTCAGGATATTTAAAGAAGACAGAGAATCAAGTGGCCTGAAACAAAGTAGAGTGTATTTTTTTCATCAGAGGCTTACTGCCTTTAATTTTGAAGACTTTAAAACATGTTTTACTATAGAATTATTTTTCCTCAGCCTACCTTTGGAAAGGCTGTTCTTCAGTGAGGTAGATTGGAGTTCAGGCCTAGTGGATATAGGAAATTGGTGGTCTTCTCAGTATGTCTGTAGGAGTTTGTAATTGCCTTAGCCTTAGAGAGGTAGGGGTATTTTAAAAGGCAGAGGAAAAAGATGGAGGCTTATAATCAAGGATAGCAGCAGTCTTCTTGATTAGGTCATACTTCACTGTAGTCCCTTTGCAAGTGATGTTAGCTGTTTTTAGTAGCGGTTGATTTACTTGTCAAATCACAGAATTACATTTTGGAGAAACATATAACAGCAACACTTTTATGGCATTTACTGTGTGTCAGGTACACTTATAAGCACTTTACAAATTGCTGACTTACTTAATTCTCTCAGTAACTACGAGGTAGATACTGTCATCCCGATGAGAAAAAAAATCACTTAAAAATAATCATGGCAGGCACAACTCTTAAACCTTAAAAATAGCTGCCATACATTATTGTTTTCATTCACATTGAAGTAGGCTGAGGTTCCAAGGAGTTCAGAATAATTGGTTCTTAAGAATGATAACACAGTAATCTGTTGGGTAAGAGAGACTGCAGTACATTATTTTCTTGTGTCGTCTTGATTACTTCCCTTCTAATTTGCCTGTTTGTCAGGTGGGCTGGGGCACATGTCCCACCCTCTCTTCTCAGGCTTTTTGAAAGAGGCTGTCTTATGTTGTGTGTATTGCTTGAAGGACCCCTAGTCTTAAGGCCCCAGGCTTTCTCCAAAAAGAATGATTTTCTCTTAGTGTGTTTTATTTTTATTTTAATTTTTTTCTCGAGTCATGTTAGTTTCACGAGGACCCAGAAATAGTATCAAGGGAATTAGGATCAAGATGCATTCCTTATTATTCCTCACCCCTCTAGCTGCTACCCAGATACTATTGTGCCAGGCCCAGACAGATATCTTTTTAGGTGGAACTAGCTTTAGCTTCCCAGATCTTCAGGGCTAGTTCCTGTGATTTAAGTTAGGTTTTTTTTTTTTTAAATTCTTTTTAAAGTATGAATACATACCTAAAAGGGCACAAATCACAAGTTCAAAGAATTACCACAAAATGAGCACATTTGTATGATCACTGAGGTTAAGAGATAGAACATTACCAGAACCCCAAAGCCTCTGGTGTCCTTATCCCAGTCACCACTTCCGCCATCCTCCCCATGACTAACCACTATTTTGACTTTTAATGTCACTGATTATTTTTAAGATGAGATTTGAATTTCTGACTTATTTAACTGGTTCATTAAAAGTGCATCTCCTAATCTTTGATGGAACAGTAAGTTGATCATGGTCTTGAATCTTTCTTTTTTAGAGTCGACTTCAATGTTCCTATGAAGAACAACCAGATAACAAACAACCAGAGGTAAGGTCCCTGCTAAGCCTTGGGCTGGGTTTAAGATGTGTGTAGGTACGCAGGATGAAATGTTTTTCCTTTCATATTGTATTATGGAACTGTAGCAACTTAAAACAAATGATTTTGGCTTTCTATCAACCCACTATCTGATCTGCTTTCTTATTTATGAGAATATATAAATATAAGCAAAATCTTAAGAAAGTGATTCCCCTCCCCTTGTTTTTTGAAAATTAGAAGAATTTGGAGTTCATTTTCTTTTTTTGAGATAGGGTCTCACTCTGTCACCCAGACTGGAGTGTAGTGGTGTGATCACGGTTCACTGCAGCCTTAACCTTCTGGGCTCAAGCACTCCTCTGGCCTCAGCTTCCCGAGTAGCTGGAACAACAGGTGCACACCACTACACCTGGTTAAATTAAAACAAAATTTTTTTTTGTAGAGATGGGGTCTCACTATGTTGCCTAGGCTGTTCTCAAACTCATGGACTCAAGTGATCCTCCTGCCTTGGCTTCCTAAAGTGCTGGGACCACAGGTGTAAGCCCCCATACCTGGCAGAGTTATTCATTTTTAAAGAATATAAAAGTTGGCTGGGTGCGGTGGCTCACATCTGTAATCCCAGCACTTTGGAAGGCCGAGGCAGGAGGATTGCTTGAGGCCAGTAGTTCGAGAACAGCCTGGCCAATATAGTAAGACACCATCTCTATAAAACACACAAAAAGAATATAAAAATTTAAGGTTACTTGGCTTCTCTTGCAAAATGAAGAACTATGTAAGAGAAGGATTTTAAAAGTACCAGTAGTTACTAAGGTTATATGTAGTTTTACAAGCCCCCATTCAAATGGCTCAGATAAGTCAATTTTTGAGAATTTTCATCTGTTTTTGCTTCCAAAAAAACAAACAGGAAAGACTTCAGAAGTACATTTTCAGTCAGTTTAGCTGCTCCAGTGTCTTGGATCCTAGATTCAGAAACAAATTTTAAGTGAGAGTACTGCTCTTGCTTTTGACTAGATTATAAAAGGTCTTTATTTTTGTCTTTACTTTCAATTTTTTTAATTTTTAATTTTTGTAGATTATATATATATATATATATATATATATATATATATATATATATATATATGGGTTACCCGAGATATTTTGATAAAAGCATGCAATACATAATCACATCAGGTTAAATGGGGTATCCATCAAGAAGGTTTTTATTTAATTTTTTTTTTTTTTTTTGAGACAGGGCCTCGTTCTGTCGCCCAGGCTGGAGTACAGTGGCACGATCTTGGCTCACTGCAATCTCTGCCTCCTGGGCTCAAGCGATCCTCCCATCTCAGCCTCCCAGGGAGCTGAGACCACAGGCATGGGCCACCACACCTGGCTACTTTTTCGTATTTTTTTTGTAGAGACAGTGTTTTGCCCTTTTGCCCAAGCTGGCCTTGAGCTCCTGGACCCCGCCCACCTTGGCCTCCCAAAGTGCTGGGAATACAGGCGTGAGTCACTGTGCTGGGCCTATTTTAAATTTTAAATGAAGGGTTTGTGTTGGCAAGGTGCTTTCTAATGATCTAGACCAGTGGTATCTAATAGAAATACAATGTGAGCCAAATTGTGTTAATTAAATTAAAGGGACATTTAACTTTTTTGGTACTAAGTCTTCAAGATCTGGCATGTGTTTTTATACTTACAGCACATCTCAATTTGATCTAGTTATATATCTGGTACTCAACAGACACATGTGACTAAATGATTGTCGTAATGGACAGTGCAGGTCTAGCCCAGAACATTTTCAGGTATTGGTCCCAGAATAGAGCCTGTCATTTTGCCAAGCACATCCCTGCTGTACCATAGTGGCAGGGTCTTTGTATAAGGCAGATCTGATCCCGCTTGATCTTCATTATTGTGCAGCACACAGAAACGATTGGAAATATGCCTATCAAGTTATTTTAAGAGTAAAGAAACATGTTTGGAAATCTTTTCATTTCCGGAAATCCATGGAGTTGATTAACAAAATGAAGCATTAGAAATAATAAAACTTGCTGATAAGGGATAGTCCTGAAAACTAATTGGTTCCGTTGCACAAACTTTGTACCTGATACAGATTTTTAAATTTGATATAAATGAGTTCTTATATCTGCTAAATATTAATAACATAAGATATTTTAAAAGTATAACTTTTTTAATCATTCCATTCTTTGCTCAGATGTCGTCATATCAGACTGTCCCTGGCCATCCTGTCTAAAAATCTCCTCTACCATTGTTCCCCGGTCATTTTTGTCCTCAAAAGTAGGGGAACAAAAATGGGGAACAATGGTTTGTTTTTTTTCTGTATCTCACCATCTGATATATTACATGTACGCACACACACATACATGTTTATTGTCTCTCTCCATTAGAATTTCACTTCCATGAGAACAGAGACTTTTTAAAAAAGTTTTCTGTTTCATTCTCAGAACCTGGAATGATGCCTGGCACAAAAGAAGCATTCAATAAATATTTGGTGAATAAATAAATGCTTTTCTTGATCAATTTTAATTTCTTATAAACTGGCAAAATGGCAAGTTAGTAGCAGGTTTATAACAAAACTTTTAAATGTTTAAAGGGAGTTAATTTTTTGATTAATTTATAATGTAATACATTATGGAAACCAAGCTCTAGACAGTGCAATTATTTTTTCCTACATAAAAAAGTGACTTAGGATCTATTAATAGGTGCAGAAAAGTTACTACATGTTTATTTTTCCCCAAATTTCCTTTGATGGTTTCAAGATTTGAGAATTTTATGTATTTTCCATAGTCATATAAGAAGTGTTTTCAGGGGTCCCCAAGATCACCCACATATCTCATGATGATTTGCTAGGACTCAGAGTTGTTCTCATGGCTAAAGTTTATTACAGTGAAAGAATGCATGACAAGATTAGGAAGAGGAAAAGACATGGGGGAGTCTAGAGAAATCCATGGGCTTCCAGTTTCCTGTGAGGGGACACATCAAGTGTTTTCCTTTCTTCAGCAGTGAAAAATGCAGTAATTGTCTGCAGTGTTTCTGCCTGGAGAAGCATGCTATAGACTCAGATCCCAAGATTTTTGTTGGGAACTGGTAACATAGGTATCCTCTGCCTAGCAACTACCAAAATTCCAAACTTCTGCTGGGTGTGGTGGCTCACGCCTGTATTCCCAGCAGTTTGGGAGGCTGAGGCCCGCAGATAACTTGAGCCCAGGAGTTCAAGACCAGCCTGGACAACATGGCAAAACCCCTACAAAAAATACAAAAATTAGCTGGGCATGGTGGTGCATTCCTGTAGTTCCAGCTACTTGGGAGGCTGAGGTAGGAAGATGACCTAAGCCCCTGGGGAGGTTGAAGCTGCAGTGAGCCGAGATTGTGCCTCTCCACTCCAGCCTGCTGGGTGACAGAGTGAGACCCTGTCTCAAAAAAAAAAAAAAAAAAAAGAAAAAAAAATTCTAGACTTCTAGAGTGGGGCAGGTGTTCAGCATAAATCACCATGTTTGTATAGACGGTCTAGGAAGAGTGAATAGCCCTTGTTGGTCTTGTCAGTTAACTTTGAAAGCCAAGTTCCCAGATACCAGCCAGGATCCAATCTTGCAGACAGGTCCTTCTGTAGATAGTAGCCTCAGGCCTGCTGTGTTAACTCTTGTCTGTGAAAGGGGCAGATACATAATGTACAATCCTAGGTGGAGGGTTGGCATTGCATTTAACTTCTTCCCCTAAGGACTACCATTGAATTACTGATAGTAGATTTGAAGGAACTTGGAGAAGAAAAGGAGCTTTATGCTTTATGAGGTTATCAATAAACTAGTTCCCACTAATTTCTAGGAGTAACTTCGTTCTGTTTGTTGTCTCTCTTTGGTTGCAGGATTAAGGCTGCTGTCCCAAGCATCAAATTCTGCTTGGACAATGGAGCCAAGTCGGTAGTCCTTATGAGCCACCTAGGCCGGCCTGATGGTGTGCCTATGCCTGACAAGTACTCCTTAGAGCCAGTTGCTGTAGAACTCAAATCTCTGCTGGGCAAGTAAGTGCCAGGCTCTGGTGCTGGTAGACTTTGTGGCGGGGGAAGTTGTCAAGCACGTTGTTACTGGTTTTTAACTTTCATACTGCTCAAGTGTCTTCATCTCTTCCTCTTCTCAGGGATGTTCTGTTCTTGAAGGACTGTGTAGGCCCAGAAGTGGAGAAAGCCTGTGCCAACCCAGCTGCTGGGTCTGTCATCCTGCTGGAGAACCTCCGCTTTCATGTGGAGGAAGAAGGGAAGGGAAAAGATGCTTCTGGGAACAAGGTAGGACCTGTGATTTTGACATTATTGGGGGTGAGGGCCTGAGTCTGTAAGAGACTGTGGTTGAAGAATAGAGAAAGCTCATTTATTTTAACTTAGACACCTTTTATTGAAGTATACAATGCCGACACAGCTTGATGGGTTATCTCAAAGTAAACACACTTGTGTAACCACCACCCAGGTCAAGGAATAGAATATTACCAGCATCCCAGAAGCCCTCCTTCATGTTCAGGTGGTGTTTAAATATGTTTGAAAAATATGTGAACACCTTTGTGGTGAAAGAGTATTCAGTGAATATGATGGTCATGATGATGTCACCTTGGATTTAAGGCATTTTCTTAAGACGTGTAAAGTATGTTCCTTTAAATCTCTCTTTAAGATAGAGGTACAGGTATCAACTTATTTCATAAAGAAACTAAGTCTCAAAAAAAAAAAACTTAAGTTTCTGAAAGGCAGTCATACGATTAAAGTTAGAGGCAGTGGTGCTGTTGGTGGTCTTTAGAGCTCAGCCCATTCGATCAGCAAACTTTTTCTATAAATGGCCAGATAGTTAATATTTTAGGCTTTCTGTGTTGTGCAGTCACTTCCATCTGCATATAGTCTCTGTTGGAACTACTCGCCTCTGCCGATGTTGTGCAAAAGCAGCCATAGATAACTTACCAAACAGATTACTGTGAACTGACAACCAGAATTCAAATATTCAATGATAAAACTGGCTCTTTGCAGATGATTTTGAATTTGCCCATTGACTAGAAAGGAAGCTGAAGGCATTTTTTAGTACTTTCCACTATTCTGGTCTTTAGTATCTCGGAGAACAAGATGCTCTGAGTCTAGTGTCTCAGTCTCCTTTGGCTTCTCACATTTATTAAGGTCATTGGGAGTGCCTGCTTTCAAGCAGTTTCTTTTTTTAGCACCAAAGATGCTGGTCTTGCCTTATCCTGCTTTTGGCATGGTCTTGCTACAGTATTAGGAGTCAAATGCTGACCTAAAATTTGGTGTCCTTTTAATCTGGAACTCATGATGCATGAACTCTAGGGCTTAGAAGTGGCAGGAGGCAAAGGGCAAATTGAAGCAAAACTTTTTATTTAGGAAATGATGAGCTGACTATGTAGTCTATGACTTTTTTAGTAAACTGACTTGACATTCACTATCTAATGGCTTTTAATACCTGAAATTTCAGGAGTTGGTCCCAAGTTCAAAATGGATTAAAAAAACAGTGAGGCTGGGCGCGGTGCCTCATGCCTGTAATCCCAGCGCTTTGGGAGGCCGAGGTGGGTGGATCACAAGGTCAGGAGTTCGAGACCTGCCTGGCCAACATGGTGAAACCCTGTTTCTACTAAAAATACAAAAAAGTCGGGCATGGTGGCAAGTGCCTGTAATCCCAGCTACTCCAGAGGCTGAGGCAGGAGAATTGCTTGAACCCAGGATGTGGAGGTTGCAGTGAGCCAAGTTTGCAGCACTGCATTCCAGCCTGGGCAACAGAGCAAGACTCTGTCTCAAAAAAACCACAAAAACAAAGTGAGGATATGAGGACATAAACATTTTCCCTTTATCCAAAGTGCCCACATTGATCTTTTAAGGGCCTTCTCTTTCTTCTAGTTATTTACAGATCAGTAAATGAGAAATGGGTTCTGATTGATATTATTTCCATGGCACCTTTTTTCATGAAGAGCTTTCAATTTACCCTGTTTTTCCTTAAATATCTTTTTAAAGAGACAGGGTCTTGTTCTGTTGCCCATGGTGGAGTGCGGTGGCATGATCATAACTCATTGCAGCCTCAAACTTGTGGGCTGAAGTGATCCTCCTGCCTCATCCTTGCAGGGAGCTAGGACTACAGGCACATACCACCATGTCCAACTGACTTTTACTTTTTTTTTTTTCCTGGTAGAGACGGGGTCTTGCTATGTTGCCCAGGCTCATCTCGAACTCCTGGGCTTAAGTGATCCTCCCATGTTGGCCTCCCAAAATGTTGGGATTATAGGTGTGAGCTACTGCCCCTGGCCTCCTTAAATAGTTCTTAAATGGAGGGGTTATTATGCCTTTTTGATAGAAGGGAAAATTTCAGAGCAACTTCCCAAAGGTGACACAATGAATTAGTGTCAGAGCTGGACATAGAACTCAGGTCTCCTTACATTTGAGCATTGTTATCATTACTACATGTGTCATCTTCCAATCACTAGTGGCAGATGTTATTCTACAGAGGTTATGGGAGCGCCACAATCTTCAATTTTAGCATTAGTGCCTCTGCAGTTCTTTGGATCTTTAGGGAAAAGCCCCATTTTTTATGGCAGTCCCCTTCACCTCCTTGATACATAGGAGCATAGGAGTGGGCAGTGACTTAAAATGAACATCTGCTTTGTGCTATGTACTCTTCTGTGTCCTGTCCCCTTTCATCTGGCTTGCTTCCTGTGCCTCTTTGCTTAATCTCCTGCCAGAGACTCTCTGGTTTGCTTATCCTCCCATCTTGCTTTCTGTCCCCTTTGGGGTATGCCTTGATGGCAAGCTGACATTTTAAAGCTCTATGTTTAACTTCTACATTTTCTTCCTCTCTTTTTGTAGAAGTATATTTCTTGTTTTCTCAGATGCCTAGCTTCCAGAGAAGGTCATAAAATACCTCTTTGTCAATGTGAAGTGTTTCTGAGGTTCTTTTCTGTTGTCATGTTTCCATCTGCCTTCTCTGTCCCAGCTTGCCCTTGTTGCTTTTATGAGGAATATGTGTGAGAGCCCTTTGCACTTCGCAGAAAGGCCTTGGTAGCCAGCAGCTTGAGTCAAGTATGATACTATCACAAGGAGAGTGTTTAAAATGAGGAACTAAGTCAAGGAGAGGGAAGGATAATCAGAACCTTGAGCTGAACGCTGGGGAGAGGCTAGTGGGGTGTGGTTAACTTCATGTGATTAGAGGTAAAGCCGTCGTTCAGGAATATTAGGTTTGCAATTTGAGGGAAGTTAAGGGAGAGCAGAAACATGCAGAAATGACCAAAGTACCTGGAATATTTGGAAGAAAGAACACATCCTACTGCTGGTTGTAAAAAATCGCTGTCCCACCTACTCAGGGTCTTTAGAGATGTTCAAGAGGACTCTTGGTGTATGAAATGCTTTTATAGTTGTCTTTGGAGCCATCACATTTTCTGTTTTTGTTTTTCTCTATAGGTTAAAGCCGAGCCAGCCAAAATAGAAGCTTTCCGAGCTTCACTTTCCAAGCTAGGGGATGTCTACGTCAATGATGCTTTTGGCACTGCTCACAGAGCCCACAGGTACCAAGAACCTTGTAGACTACCACACTGAGAACAGTATTCCTATTTACTTGAGTAGCTCAAGCTCTGGGTTGTTTTTGGAGAGTTTTGTATTATACTGTAATCCTTTCAGCTTCTCTAATTGGAACTGCCACTATGGCTCTTGTTGAGTAGCTCTCATCCAAAGAGGAAATAAAGGTAAAAAAAATGTTGGTAATTGTAGGGCTTTTTGTGGAGTTTCAGGAAGAGGTTGCTCTTTCTCACCTTAGATATTTTGTACAGAGTTATCCTTTTATGAACGTTATAAGATCAGACTCTCATGCTGTCAGTAGGAAGCAAATTGAGGAATCCTCTTCTGCTATCATCAACCGGCCAATTACTTACTGTGATTTGCCCTTTGGCCTGCTGAAGAGTGTTAACTGGGTATCTTAAATTCTACCTAAGTTCATTACTTTTTTACTCTTTCCCTTTGACCTTGCACTATTAGTTAAAAATCTTATCTTGTACCTAAGTGTTTTTTGTTGCAATGTAGGGATGAAAACCATGATTTCTTGCAGTCCAGAAGTAGAAATATTTTAGTGATAAGGAGCTGGCCTCTAGGACTAGGAGGAATGATAGGGATTGACTAGAATTTGAATGTCTTTGATCTTTTCTAGCTCCATGGTAGGAGTCAATCTGCCACAGAAGGCTGGTGGGTTTTTGATGAAGAAGGAGCTGAACTACTTTGCAAAGGCCTTGGAGAGCCCAGAGCGACCCTTCCTGGCCATCCTGGGCGGGTATGAAGAACTCTTTAAGATCATGCTTTAAGTATTGTTTGCCTGGTAGTAGGCCATAACTTGGGTGGTTTATTGTCATATAGCTCAGTCACACTGGGTAACTGAGGAGAATTTAATAAAGGAACTACAGGCTGGGCATGGTGGCTTACACCTGTAATCCCAGCACATTGGGAGGGCCCAGGCAGGAAGATTGCTTGAGCCCAGGAGTTTGAGATGGGCCCAGACAACCAAGTGAGATCTCATGTCTACAAAAAAAAATTAGCTGGGCGGTGGTGGTATGCACCTGTGGTCCCAGTTACCAGAGAGGCTGAGGTGGGAGGATCACTTGAGCCTGGGAGGTAGAGGCTGCAGTGCACTGTGATCACGCCACTGCACTCCAGCCTGGGTGACAGAGCAAGACCGTTTCAAAATAAATAAATAAAAATAAATAAATAAATAAATGAACGAACGAACTACATACAGAGGTGTGGGTAGGTTTCGGGGAAACCGCAAAGGGACAGTACAGTAATTTGGGGCTACCAACAGGCATCACCATCTCTATGCCTGAAGGGACAAAGGGAGGGGAATGGTTATCAGAATTCAGAGAGGAAAGTTGGTGTGGAGAGAGCTATCTGATGGGAACTGTAGCCTTTGGTCAAAGGACACAAGATCTGGTAGGGAGGGGGAGCCAGGGCAATAAATATTCTGATCTCCTTTCAGTCTCCTGCTGCTGCACCCCCTCCCACCCTCAATTTGGCTGAAACCCAAATGGAAGCCAGAGCACAAGAAAGCTCCTTGATGTAGTCCATGCAGGTCCTCCTGCTGTGATGCAGCAGGGTAGAGAAGGATAGAAGATGGCTCTGCAGGGAAGAATGGGAAAGATCCACCATAGGTGCTCATTTAGCAATTTTGAAGTGCTTGAGCCTTATAACCTGGCAGGGTATAACTATATAACCTGGCAGGGTATAACCATATAACCTGGCAGGGTATGACTATGAAAACCTCTTCATATGTGTTTAATATATAATTTAGACCTCATTTCTCCAGATTACATACCTATTTTATCTTTTCTCCTATAGGGAAAGGCAGCAAGTAGATAATGATTTTCCAATGGCTTAGTTAAAAATAGAAATTTCAGAATTGAGGGTTGAGAGGAAGATAAATTTTAGGTGAGAGAGCCAGCACTGCTTGGATAAGACAATTTCCTGTGACTTGGTGTGGTGATCTAGGTAGCAGTCTCTTTATGGCTGGAGGCCCATTACCCTTCTATGAGCAGGGTTTTTTCCCCCAGGGGAGTGAACATACTATTTCCTGATGAAAATTGACTCTGGAGTTGGGTGTCAATTTCAGGTAGCATAGTTGCTTATACTGTTTGGCTCTGTGTCTCCACCCAAATCTCATCTCGAATTATAATCCCCACGTGTTGTGGGAGGGACCTGGTGATTGGATTAAGGGGGCAGTTGCCCCCATACTGTTCTTGTGATAGTGTTGTTTGGCAGTTCCACCCTCGCTCGCCTCTCTCTCGCCACCATGTAAGATGTGACTTGCTTCCCCTTTGCCTTCCGCCACGATTGTAAATTTCCTGAGGCCTCTCCAGCCATGCGGAACTGTGAGTCAATTAAACCTTTCTTTATAAATTACCAAGTCTCAGGTAGTCCTTTATAGCATTGTGAAAATGGGCTAATACACTTGCTTTCTAGGCTTTATGAGCCCAGTTTCAGAGTCTTAAAAATAACTCAGGTAGATACAGGTTGTTGTGTCTTGTTCTTGGAAAAAGGTATCTATTCCTGGGCTTTGTTCTCCAACTTTCTGTAGACCTGGGATATGGGAGTGAGTGCCACCTAGTGCTACCTTATGGTTAGGTTTTTAGGTTCAGACTGAAATAGCTGTTATGGGGAATTGGATGTGAGATTTTTTTGCCACCTTTCTTGCAGTGTAGTTTCCCTAAGCCATTAACAGTTTTTGGGAAAACTTTTATATTTTATTAAACAAACTTTATTGTAAGAAACACTCATATGTATGGAAGTTGAGAGAATAGTATAGTAAATTCCCAGGTATCCATTACCCTGTTTCAACAATTAATTGACATTCTTGCTAATCTTGTTTCTTTTATGTCCTAACTCTGTTTTGTCAGGAATGTACACACACACACACACACACACACACACACACACACACACACACACACGTGTATATATTCCTGACAAAGTGAATACAAGTGAAATAAATATGCGTATATATATGTGTGTGTGTATATATATAGATATAGATCTATATATAGATATTTTAGATATATAGACATATCTGTATATCTAGATCTAGATCTATATATAGATTTTTTTTTTTTTCTGATACAGGGTCTCACTCTGCTGCCCAGGCTGAAGTGCAGTGGCATGATCACAGCTCACTGCAGCTTTGACCTTCCAGGCTCAAGCGATCCTCCCACCTCAGCCTCCCGAGTAGCTGGGACTACAGGCATGCATCACCATGCCTGGCTAATTTTTGAATCTTTTTGTAGAGACAGGGTCTCACTGTGTTGCCCAGGCTGGTCTCGAACTCCGGGGCTCAGGCGATCTGCCTGCCTTGGTCTCCCAGAGTGTTGATATTACAGGCGTGAGCTTGTGCCCTGCTGTCAGGAATGTTTTTAAGTTAGCCTTAGACATCATATACTTTCACTTACATAGGTTGAGTATCTTTTATCTGAAATGCTTGGGACCATAAATGTTTTGGATTTCAGATTTATTTCTGGATTTTGGAATATTTGCATGGTACTTACCAGTTGAGCATCCTAATCTGAAAATATGAAATCTGAAATGTTCCAATGATATTTCCTTTGAGCTCAAACAGTTTTGGTCTTGGAGGATTTCAGATTTTTGGATTAGGGATACTCAACCTGTAATACTCCTGTATACATCTTGTAACTGCTAAGCAGATTTCTTTTAAATAATCACCATATTATACCTAACAAATTTAGCAGTTTTGTTACTATCATCTAATACCCAATCTGTATTCAGATGTTCTTGATCATCTCAGAAGTGTCTTTACAGTTGGTTTGTTTGAATAAGGATTCAAATGAAGTCCATGCATTGCCTTTGGCTGTTAGGTATCTCTTGTAATAATCTCCTATTTATTACTTTCATTCTGTTGATTTGTTGAAGAAACAGGCATTTGAGCTGTAAGCTATTCTTTAGAAGAAATTGAACTCCTTTCTAACTGCTTTCTTCCGTGTGTGTGTGTGTGTGTGTGTGTGTGTGTGTGTGTGTGTGTGTATTTAAAACAATCTAACTTTACCCTTGGTGGTAGCCAATCTTTACAACTGAAATAAATAGTAAATAGTTTCTTGCCATCTGTTCACCCACATCACTGTTGTTTCATACCTCCCTTTTCACAAATCCTAGCATAGGGTTTCTCACTGGATAGGCATTATCTTGTTTATTGAATGAAGAAGGAAACAGATACAAGGTGATTTGTCCACATAAGTGGGATTTAGTTATATGGGAATGTTTATGGAAGGCAGGCTATTACTTTGTTTCTCTTTAGTTTGGATCTTTTTTGTCTCATAGGGAGATGCAAGATACATGTGTATTTATCTTATTTCCATCTACTAGAAAATAAGCTCCCAAAGGGTAGGGATCTTTCTGTTGCCTTTGCCCTCTGATGTTTCTCAAAGACCTAGAATAGTGCTTGGCACAGAGTAGGTGCCCAGTAAATGTGTTGAATTGGGTGACCCAACAAAAATAAATGCCATAAAGAAAATGTCCCAGGCTGGGCATGGTGGCTTAGGCATGTAACCCTAGTGCTTTGGAAGGCCAAGGCAGGAGGATCACTTGAGCTTAGGAGTTTGAAACTAGCCTGGGCAACATAGTGAGACCTTGTCTCTACAAAAAAATTTAAAAAGAAAAATTATCCAGGGGTAGTGTTGTACGCCTGTGGTCGCAGCTACTTGAGAGGCTGAGGCAAGAGGATTGCTTGAGCCTAGGAGTTCCAGGTTACAGTGAGCTATGATTGTACCACTGCACTCCAGCCTCGGCAACAGAATGAGACTTTGTGTTGAAAAGAGAGAGGAAAAAAAAATGTCCCAGCAACTGAGCATAGGGTATGACTTTAGGAATATATATTTTTGTTCAGTATATATTTATTTAGTATACAGTCCAATCGATCCCTGCTCTAAGGTTAGGATAATTCTGAGTGGCTCTGGGATCCCACAATTAGCAATCGTGCTTAGATACAATTAGCAGTCTTGATGCTCTGAATTTGTGTGTGTGTGTGTGTGTGTGTGTGTGTGTGTGTGTGTGTTGGGGGAATGTGCAAAATAGATGTGGAACCCATAGTTTCCTTAGACAAGAGTAGGTCTTCTGAGCCCTGCTTAAAAAAAAGAATATGGATTTAAATCTGTTGTCCATCAGCTTCTAGGTAGAATTAAAAAAAAAAATGTATTGATGGTAAGTGGGATGAGGAATTTTTAAAAAGATACACTGATGTCTGGAGCCATACCTTAAAAGGATTTCTTAGAAATGGATTGAGTTTTTGGGTTGGAGAAACATAGGGCAAAGTTAGGCAGTACTTTTGTCACTTTGAGACTTTCTCTGTTCCTGTGCCTTGAAATAGAAACTCAGGTTCTATGTAATACCACTTCTCTAGTCCATTCTTCTTTAAGTGATGATTCTTGCTTTCTCTTGTAGAGCTAAAGTTGCAGACAAGATCCAGCTCATCAATAATATGCTGGACAAAGTCAATGAGATGATTATTGGTGGTGGAATGGCTTTTACCTTCCTTAAGGTGCTCAACAACATGGAGGTAGGAAACCAATGCCAAGTGGATGTGAAATAGCTCTCCATGATAATAGCAGGTTGTATAAATGTAAAAAGATAACAGTCTTTTGACATGAGCCCTGAAAATTCCCATTTTTATTTATTTTGGCAAGTCTTTCTTTTGTCTTTGCATTGTTCCTTTATATTGTATTGTGTCTGGTTCCTGTCTGCTTTGTGAGGCAGTCTTGTTCTTAGTATAGATGCTGACCTCCATCATTTTGGCTCCCCTGTGTAGATTGGCACTTCTCTGTTTGATGAAGAGGGAGCCAAGATTGTCAAAGACCTAATGTCCAAAGCTGAGAAGAATGGTGTGAAGATTACCTTGCCTGTTGACTTTGTCACTGCTGACAAGTTTGATGAGAATGCCAAGACTGGCCAAGCCACTGTGGCTTCTGGCATACCTGCTGGCTGGATGGTGAGTCACTTGAGTGGGTTGGTAGTGTGAGTGAACAGAAACTCTGTGGTGTCATTTATTCATTGATTCAGCCAATCAACAAGCATTTTAAAACAATCTCTATAGGAGATCTGTCAGAGAGGGTTCTGCATGTTGCAGTGAGTCCCTCATGGAAGAATCCATGGGAGAAAAGCAGTGCTATTGGATTACTGGCCTTCAGTAATGCAGTAATGTGTTGCAAAACTTTGTTGTTGTTGTTTTTTTTTTTTTGAGACAGAGTCTCGCTGTGTCACCGGGCTGGAGTGCAGTGGCACGATCTCGGCTCACTGCAACCTCTGCCTCCCAGGTTCAAGTGATTCTCCTGCCTAACCCTCCCCAGTAGCTGGGACTACAGGTGTGCACCACCATGCCCAGCTAATTTTTGTATTTTTCATAGAGACGGGGTTTCACCATGTTGGTCAGGATGATCTCAATCTCTTGACCTCGTGATCCACCTGCTTTGGCCCCCCCAGAGTGCTGGGATTACAGGCGTGAGCCACTGTGCCCGGCCCATTTTTAGTTTTATCTGTTTTTTCTTCATCTGTTTAATGTGTATTAAGTACTTACTGTGTGCTGGAGATGGTGTCATGTACTTTCATGGTTTGGGTTGTTTTGGATTATGTTGCTATCTAGGAAGCTATATAAGAAAACTTTCTCATATGAAAAAATTAAGTATACTGATTACAAGCAGGGAGAAATGTAAGTGTATATTAAAGACTAATATAGTTGATTTTAGGGTGCTCCAAATATCATTTTGATTGCTGTATAAAATTGTATCATGTTTTTACATGCTAGTTTGCTTTTCTTTTCAGGCATTCACGTATTATTTAGTTCAGTGTTTCTCAAAGTATGTTCCTAAGACCAGCAGTATCAGTATCATTTTTGGAACTTGTTAAAAATGCAAGTTCTTCGGCCCCACCCCAGACCTACCGAATCAGGAACTGGGGGTGGGGCCAAACAGTCTGTTTGAATAAGCCCTCCTGGTGATTCTCATGCATGGCAAAGTTTGAGTACTACTGATCTAGTTTACTGTCATTCCCAACACTATTGACATCTGTTGTTTTGTGGGGGACTGTTGAATTGTAAGGTTGTTTAAAGCATCCTTGGCCACTAGATGCCAGTAGCACCTTCCCAAGTTGCAACAACAATATCTCTAGACATTGCCACATGCCTATCTATTGTGAAGGGGCAGAACTGACCCTGGTTGAGAACCATTGATCTAGTTTTCACTAACATAAATAGTGTGGCTAAGAATGTCTTTATTAAATAACTTTTGAGGTTTTCCGTTAGACTTGATCTTCCATACAGTAGAATTTTTGAGTATAAAGGGCATGAACAGGTTTATAAAGACTGAAGGGTACTATTTGGTTCTAGAAGAAACTTTGGTGTGCAGCCCTGAGTTCTGGTCTTGGTGGAGGTGGTGTTTAAGTAGCTTTTCTTGATAGCTCATCTTCTCTTTCACCTCTACCCCTCAGGGCTTGGACTGTGGTCCTGAAAGCAGCAAGAAGTATGCTGAGGCTGTCACTCGGGCTAAGCAGATTGTGTGGAATGGTCCTGTGGGGGTATTTGAATGGGAAGCTTTTGCCCGGGGAACCAAAGCTCTCATGGATGAGGTGGTGAAAGCCACTTCTAGGGGCTGCATCACCATCATAGGTAAGCGGTCCTATACAAAGCTAATACCCATATAAGCTGGCAGAATTCTGATCAGAGGAAGGTGGAATGGAGAACTTCTTCTATGTCTCTTTATTCTGGGTAAATGTTAAGAGGTAAACAGGTAGGTAATTTACAGAGGAGCCTCTTGGTAAGATAGAGTTGGGGGTTTATCAGCTACCTTTTGGGTTGGGGAGCACACTGCCTTACAGTTCTGGTGCCAATCCCTTTTTTTTCTTTTCTCTCTTTTCCCTTTTTACCTGGCTTTCATTCAACAGGTGGTGGAGACACTGCCACTTGCTGTGCCAAATGGAACACGGAGGATAAAGTCAGCCATGTGAGCACTGGGGGTGGTGCCAGTTTGGAGCTCCTGGAAGGTGAGGGTCTTCTGTTTTTTGGCTTGTTTGGGATAAGGGTGGACTGTGCAGTGAGAGGTGGGTAGAATGGAGTGGAGAAAGTTAGAAGGTAGTGTTGTCATTAGCAGTCATTACTAGCTGGGCAGTACAGAGGAACTTCAGATAAAGCTCCTGGCATCCACTGAGGCGGGGAGGGACAGATAGAAACTTGTTCTGAGAGTTATGGTCTAGTAGACCTGGAATCCACAATGTAAAAGTTGGCCAACTCCTGGCCATATATCCTAAAAAAGAGCTGGCATGTTATTGGGAAGATAAAGTGGGGGAAATCTGGCTTACTGGGCCCTATAGTAATGCTGTCTATGTATGTGTGCTCTCTCAAAAACAGGTAAAGTCCTTCCTGGGGTGGATGCTCTCAGCAATATTTAGTACTTTCCTGCTTTTTAGTTCCTGTGCACAGCCCCTAAGTCAACTTAGCATTTTCTGCGTCTCCACTTGGCATTAGCTAAAACCTTCCATGTCAAGATTCAGCTAGTGGCCAAGAGATGCAGTGCCAGGAACCCTTAAACAGTTGCACAGCATCTCAGCTCATCTTTACTGCACCCTGGATTTGCCTACATTCTTCAAGATCCCATTTGAATTTCTTAGTGACTAAACCATTGTGCATTCTAGAGTGCATATATTTATATTTTGCCTGTTAAAAAGAAAGTGAGCAGTGTTAGCTTAGTTCTCTTTTGATGTAGGTTATTATGATTAGCTTTGTCACTGTTTCACTACTCAGCATGGAAACAAGATGAAATTCCATTTGTAGGTAGTGAGACAAAATTGATGATCCATTAAGTAAACAATAAAAGTGTCCATTGAAACCGTGATTTTTTTTTTCCTGTCATACTTTGTTAGGAAGGGTGAGAATAGAATCTTGAGGAACGGATCAGATGTCTATATTGCTGAATGCAAGAAGTGGGGCAGCAGCAGTGGAGAGATGGGACAATTAGATAAATGTCTATTTATCAAGGGCCTACTTTATGGCAGACATTGTGCTAGTGCTTTTATTCTAACTTTTATTTTTATCAGTTACGCATGATCATAATTTAAAAAGTCAAGGCTTATAACAAAAAAGCCCCAGCCCATTCCTCCCATTCAAGATTCCCACTCCCCACAGGTGACCACTTTCAACTCGAGTTTTTCAGGTATATACCTCCATGTTTCTAAGTAATATGCTTATATTGTTCACTTCTTTTTTTTTTATTTTTTAAAGAAATCTATTTCATACCATGGAGGAAGGCTCTGTTCCACATATATTTCCACTTCTTCATTCTCTCGGTATAGTTTTGTCACAATTATAGATTAGATCAAAAGTCTACATAACTAATACAGCTGAGCTGTGTAGTATGCTATGATTAAATTTACTTATGTAACTTTTATTGTCTTTGGCATTAACAGTGTTTCAAAAAATTTTCTTTTTCTGTGTATACCCATCAGTGATTCATTCCCAAATCTTCTAGAAGCATAAGTGTCTCAATATATTAAAACATATTGAATAATCCTTGTTAGAGTTATCCCTGCAGGAGTCCTTGGTGCTCCTTTATCCAATTTGTACTTGATGCCCTCTAGGCAAGGTGTACAGCTAGCTGTTGCTCTGGTATTTCCTATAACCTTCTTGGGGATTCCTTTTACCTCCTGTGTTAGACTCCTGTTTTCTGGATTCCCCCTTTTCCCTCTTTCTTGGTCTACTTTTTGTAGAACACAAGACTCTACTAGCTTCCTGAGAAAGGGTGCCTGGGAGGCAAAATCTCTAAGACTTTGTAAGTCTGAAAATGTCTTTATTTGACCCTTATACTTGATTCCTAGTTTGGCTATATATAGAATTTTAGCCTGAGTATCACTTTTTGAGACTCGAAGCCACTGTTTCATTGTCACTACTGAGAATCTAAATGGCCATTCGGATTCTTTCATCATCTTTATAATTTTACCTTCCTATTTCTTTCCTGTCCTTTTAATGGAGTTTTGGGAGAGAGCAGAGGTAAACACGATTTGAAAAAGCCATGTCTGACCAGAAATTCTGTGCTGGCAAGATATGTATTTCACCTTTAGGGACAAAGAAATAAACTTTTGGACAGGACCACAGAGCTAGTAAGTAACAGCAGGGATTCAAGTTGAGGTTTGTCTGGTTCCAGTGCCTGATGCTTTTCCAATGTGCCTCCGTCCCTGACATGATGCTTCTAGGCTATAGATGCTTCTAGACTCTATCCCTGACATGATGCTTCTAGACTATTTTGTTTAACCCTGGATAGAATAGCAAAAGAAAATTTTGGTGGTTGCTCTAAACAAAACAGAAATTTGAAAGCTCAAGTTTTTTCTTCATTTGTATTTTAGTTAATACTGTACCCGTATTTGTAGTTAATTTTAAATTGTACCATGTTTCTGCATACCTCTATGGGTACTCAGGAATTCTAGTCCAATTTTTGTGACTTTTTCCTACTGATTACCTTTCCTCCAACGTTTTAAAAATTATTTCAAATGGAACTGAAAGAAGCATAAACTCCCATAAACCCAGCACCTACTCTACAATTGCCAGCATTATCTATCCAACAATCTCTGACTGTACCTTTTAAGTACTTTCTACTGGACTGTTTCCAGGATCACCCCCCATTTACTTGGGTTGTTAACCTAAAGAAAGAATGGGGGAATCTCCAGTCATAAACAACTTGTCAATTAGGCAAATATTTGAGTTCCTTCTATGTGCTTAAAGACGTGATAGAGGGAATATAAGAGCATTTATGTTCTGAAGGAATTTTTAACCTAACCAAAGAAGATAGTAGATAACTTGTGTGCATATAAGCTAGAACAGTATAAGGGGCCAGGCATGGTGGCTTACGCCTGTAATCCCAGGACTTTGGGAGGCCGAGGTGGGCAGTTCACCTGTCAGGAGTTTGGGACCAGCCTGGCCAACATGGTGAAACGCCGTTTCTACCAAAAATACAAAAATTAGCCGGGCGTGGTGGCGGGTGCCACTGTAGTCCCAGCTATTCAGAAGGCTGAGGCAGGAGAATCACTTGAACCTGGGAGGTGGAGGTTGCAGTGAGCTGAGATCACGCTACTGCATTCCTGTCTGGGCGACAGAGCGAGACTCTGCCTCAAAACAAAAACCCCACAAAACAGTATAAGTATGTGCTTTCTAATTTGGAATTATGAATTATTGGTAAAATATTGCAAAGGTGTATGCTTTAAGTTGTAAATTCACCTTTAACCCTAGACTATATATGTGTGTTTATATGCAGAAAAAAATAATTCCCATGTCGTAAGTGAACAATTTGGTTCTTTAGCTCAGTGTTTTCCTGTTTTCTTCATTTCCAAAATTTCCCTCTAGCACAGGGGTTTACACATGATCAAAAAGGAGTATACAATGAAGACACCTTCCTCAGTCCCCTACCTACCAGTTTCCCTCCCCAGAAGCAACCTCTGGAAGACCAGTTTCTTTCAATCTAAGGCTATTTAATATACATAAAGAGGCCGGGTGCGGTGGCTTACGCCTGTAATCCCAACACTTTGGGAGGCCCAGGCAGGCGGGGCATGAGGTCAGGAGATTGAGACCATCCTGGCTAACACGGTGAAACCCCGTCTCTACTAAAAATACAAAAAATTAGCTGGGCGTGATGGCGGGCGCCTGTAGTCCCAGCTACTCGGGAGGCTGAGGCAGGAGAATGGCGTGAACCTGGGAAGCGGAGCTCGCAGTGAGCCGAGATCGCGCCACTGCACTCCAGCCTGGGCGACAGTGAGACTCTGCATAAAGAGCATACCCATGTGTGTATATCTGTATATAAATATATTAAAATGTAAATGGTGGCATACCTGCTGTTCTGTAGTTGATTAGTATTTTCTTTCCTGCCTCTTGAATATTCCGTCACCTTGGATCCCTTAGAACATAGTGTGCATCACATCTTCCATTCTACCCCCTCCCCATGCTGGCTATATTCCTATATTCGTACTCAGATCATAGACACTTGTTTGCTACCCATAAAAGGAAGAACTGGAGATAACAGTGTCCTCATCCCATTTACCATCAGCACATATTTTTTAAAAATTCCACCTAGAAGCTGAAGGACAACAGATATAAACCCATATTCTTCTACTCATTTTCAATTTGCTTCACTATGATGGTGTCACATGCTGATTCCAGATAAAAGCAAGTGATTTTCTGATATATAACCATTAAACAAATCTTACTGGTTTTTGGCCATCAGAATTACTGGGCTTTGTTCATCTCCCTTGAATCCTAAAAAATGAAAACACTGATAAGCTCAAATTTTTATTAACCTTGGAACAAATGCAATAATTCCTTATAGTCATATAGCATTTTACAATTTTGAAAGAATTTTCACATATACCAATTGAACCCTCACAACAGCCCTGTGAGGTAGGCAGGGTAGGTGTTACTTTCCTACTACTAGTGAGGAGAACAAGGCTAAGAGGTGAAGTAAGGTCACACAGTTGGTAAATGATGGAGCTAGGATTAGAACCTAGGCCTTCTGACTTGCTGCCTCCCTGAGAACATTCAAGTAATAATATCCTATGCTATATAATGAATATTTATCTCCTATGATGTTGATCAGGTCTATTTTTATACATTTTACCTGTTTTTATATTACCTTTCCCTAATACTGAAAAACACTAAAACTGATACGAGACATTTGAGACATTTCTTCTCTGTTAACTGGACTTTCTTAGATATATCAAACACTATCCTAAGATGAAACTTCTGTTTTGAGGATCCTTGGCTATAAATTCTCAATTATGATATGAACATTTATTTTACAAATTCTACAAAAGTATGTTGAACTTAAGAAAAACAAAACAGGTGTGTTTATATTCTCAAAAGCTTTGCCATCTTTCCCAATATGACTTTAATATGTGTATAAATGGAAAACAGAAAGGTGTTCAGCAACATTACAGTATTATTGGGAAACCTATGCAGAGTGCACATAAATGCAAGTTACATCACATTAATTTGTTTTCTTTGTTGGCCTTATAGAGGATGGAGAACCATTAGTGTCTTTCAGGTTTGATCCCGTCTTATATGTGACATCCTCAGCAACAAGCTAAAATGATCTGAATTATACCAATAGCGGGGCTCAAGCAGCAGTGATCAAAACATAATATGTATGTGGTAAAAAGGAACACTTGTTCTTCAGTGGTTTTGCCTAGGTCCAGTGTAATTACTTATCAAAACATGTTTTAAGCTACAGCATCTCTGTTAAATTTAGAAATGTGAAACATGGAAGAGTTATCAACTTGGAATACAATACTAAAACTGAATATAACTGACCCAAAACTACCTGTCAAAAGCACAGTAAAGCTTAACAGGCATAAAAACTAAGGGGTAAAACCCAACTGCTCTGACGTAAGAGTGAAAAACAGCAAATGCAAACCATCAGGTTGAAGTGAATCACAAAACATTAGGCATGTAGAGCATGTTTTAAAAATAGGAAAATGACACTGAGCTGTATTACCAGGAATAATATTTTTAAAATTCCAGGTATGGCCTTCTACATTTAACAGCAATGGAGAGAAACAAGCCTATGGGGGAGGTGCAGAAAATGAATGGGATCTAGAAAGGGAGTTGAGTTTGGAAGTTAAGGAAGTCAAAGAAACAAATACATTCAAAATGGATTTAGAATCTCTCCTCTAAATCCATCCTTTCCAAAAAATGTTTCCTATATTGAGAGAGATGGTAAAAAAAAAAAAAAAAAAAGCTAGTGACAGTAACTATATTACCTTATAAAATAAAGTAGTATTTAAATGTAGATCAGAAATTATGCTGTCAAAGATAAATCTGCTGACTAGGCTGTAGAACCTGAAACTTAAATGCTGCTATCAGTGATAGAAGGCAGAAAAGTGTCTCAAAAACAGAATTGCCATACTAGGACTCAACATTAATGAAACTATTAAGAAACAAGTACTTAACTGTTTGTAACTGAAGCCTACTGAAAAACACATTTGTATGTTTACTAAAGAGATCTAACAGTTTTAACTGACGAAAAATACTGCAGCTACATTTCAGTCTTTTAAGGTAAAACAAGATCTAGAATATTCTAGTTCAGTATACTGGGCTCAAAACCAACTTTCCTTTTGAAATGCATCTAGACTAGACTATATTCCTTACATAATATCATTGTCATCATCATCTTCATGTTTTCTCTTCAGTGGGTTTGCTTCATTGGCCGTGTTCTGTGACGAAACCATGTTGGTGGTAATAAGAATATTTTTGGGCCCAATCATTGAAGGATTAATCAGAACATTTTGAACTGCAGTTGTTGCAGGAACTGTAAACAGAGAAGAAAGCCCCCCCAAAACCAAGCTATGAATTACCCAGAATCTGAAACATATGATAAAAAGTATACAACAAAGCTGAATGTAATTCTAATACCAATTTCAATAGCATGAAGTGCAACTATATCATAGAAGAAACATAGGTACTTATACTGCAATGAGTTGAATTAAATTTTAAAACATCTTTATTTTTAGTTGGCAAATAATTGTGTATTTATTTTTAAATTACTATTTTTTTGAGACAGTGTCTCGCTCTGTCGTCCAAGCTGGCGTGATCTTGGCTCACTGCAACCTCCGCCTCCTGAGTTCAAGTGATTCTTGTGCCTCAGGTTCCCAAGTAGCTGGGATTATAGGCGTGCGCCACCATACCTGGCTAATTTTTGTATTTTCAGTAGAGACGGGGTTTCACCACGTTGGCCAGGCTGGTCTCGAACTCCTGGCCTCAAGTGATCCTCCTGCCTCGGTCTCCCAAAGTGCTGGGATTACAGGTGTGAGCCATTGTACCCTGCCAATAATTGTGTATATGTACGGGATATAATGTGATGTTCTGATCTATGTATAGATAAAGATTAAACATATCTAGTACAAGGTTGAAGAAGTTCTGTTGTATTTTAACAACCTAGAATTTCAATTTAGTCATGGGAAACTGCACTGGATTCATCATGCAACATACTAAACAAAGGCCTATGTTCAAGGTCAGGAATCACTTCCCTAATAGGCCAGTATTTTACGTTAGTTGCTTATTGTGTGCGGTTAGGTTTCAGAAGATATGAAATCTAGACATACACATTAGTAAATTGTGCTATGACAGAATTCTTATTCCAATCTGTGTGTGTGTGTGTGTGTGTGTATCCTATGAAGTAAAGGTACAATTTCATTTGAGTTTACATTTATGTTCTGGATTGCATACACATATTCATCACTAAGTTTTGTCGCTTTCTTGAGCTTTTACCTTAACTGCTTTTCCTTGAAGATGACTTAGATTTGTGGACCCTAACTGTTTAGTTGACGGTGTTATTTGAAAATCTGATGAACACACTGAATACTCTTTCCCTCCTCCCCAAAATGTTACATATATAGTAGTCCCCCCTTATCTGCAGTTTCAGCTACTTGTGGTCAACTGCGATCCAAAAATAGATGAGTACAGTACAGTAAGATACTTTGAGAGATCACACTCACATATATTTTATTACAGTATGTTGTTGTAGTTGTTTTTTAATTATTGTTAATTTCTTGCCGTGCCTAATTTATAAATTAAACCTTATAATTTAGAAAGTTTATAAATTTAAAGGTTGTAAATTTAACTGGGGGTCTTGGAACAATCCCTCAAGGATAAGGGGGGAAGACTACTTTATGTAAAATTTCACAGAATTTTAGAGGGCTCATAGGTCCCTCTGAAGAACAATTTACCTCTTGCTATAGGAATACAAACGGTTCTACAATTTCAAATTATTCACAAATTCTGTCCCCCACCCCCAATCACATTACCTGGTTTGACAGGTGTGGACTGAGAAGGTGGAATCTGCACCGTAAATCTTTGGCTTGTCACTGACATTGGAGTTGCAACTTTATTTGGGACAGACACCGTTTGTGGGGTTGCTGTAGTTACAATAAACAGACCATGTTTGTTAGGTGACTTATACAGATTTATATTCTACACTCAGCTTACTGCAAACTATCTTCAAAGCAAAGGAAACTAATAAAAGGTGAGGAAAAAGTCATTAGAAATAAGAGCAAAACAACCTTAAAAAATTTTACAAGCTTGTTTAGATGTTACAAAATTCAGTATAGAATAGTGGTAAAGAATGTAGGCTCTGTAGCCTACCTGCTTGAGTTTGAATCCAGGCTCTCACCTACTAGCTGAGTGTCCTTGGGCAAGTTTATTTAAATTTTTGTGCCTCAGTTTTCTCCTCTGTAAAATGGGGGATATATCACCCATTTCATATAATTATTGTGAAAATTAAGTAAAAATAATCCCTGTAAAACTCTTCAAACAGCATTTAGTACACAGTAAGCACTGAGGTATAGCTGGATGAAGACATAAAGATGAGAGTTTAACCTACCAGAATAAAGACCCAGGTTTTCTATTTATTACCTTAGTTGGCACTTTTAATCTTGGTCACCTGCTGAGAATCAGAAGATGTCATCTATGCCCATGAAACTAAAGCAGAGATCAAATACACCCCTTGAGGTCTCCAGGTGGGCCCAGAAAATTTATTCCCTTTCTGTGTTCAGATACTTTTTAAGCAGAAAAATATCTTGGAGATAACCTAGTCTAAACCCCCAGTCATCTAAATTCTACCCATTATTCCAAGGAACAGCTCAAATACTACCCCGTTTTATAAAACTTTCCTTAATTTTCTCAGTTAAATGTCTTGTATCCTGCCTCTGAAGTTCCCTTAACGTCATAGGAGTCATTATTATTATTATCTTATCTCATTGACTAGATTACAAGCCTTGGCTAACATTTTTCATCCTTGTGAGCACATGGCTCTTTTACCTTGCTCCTAATAGGTACTCAACAAATGTTTGCTTAATAAATGTATTTTGTAAGACTCGAAGACTTAATATATATACTGACATCATTGATCTCTCAAAAAATACATTTATGGAAATGTATCCATTTCCAATTTTTCATTTGGGGATGCAGGCTTTCCAATACATCCCTTCCCCCTGGAACCAGCAGTCTACCCAGAGATAGAGTTGCTGAGGACACTACAATTATCATCATTTCTAGAGACAAAGGTGAAGAAAGTCTAAGGAAATAAAGCCCAAAGGTACCAAGAAATCCGGGTTTTACTGCTTTCTCTCCCAAACACAGAAGGTGAGACCTTCCTCTAAAATATCTCCATCCCTAGGTAAGTTTTCCCATGTATTAAGGATCAGTTCAAAGAATTTGGTGAAGCGTAATGAAGCAATGTAAGTATTTTATTTTATAAAGAAAAAAGAAAACTCACAGTAGGTGGATGTTTTCTTGGCCTAAGGATTGTTAATACATTTAAGTAGGTATGGAGTTCAGGCTTTAAAACTGAACACATTAGACTGTAGATGGAGCTTCCCCCAATTGAACAGAGTAAATACTCAGGTCTTAAGTCTATATAAATCATTTTAATTTTTCTTTTTTTTTGAGACAGAGTCTTACTCTGTCGTCCAAGCTGGAATGCAGTGGCATGATCTTGGCTCACTGTAACCTCCGCCTCTTGGGTTCAAGCGATTCTCGTGCCTCAGCCTCCCGAGTAGCTGGGATTACAGGCACCTGCCACCATGCCTGGCTAATTTTTGTATTTTTAGTAGAGACGGGGTTTCACCATGTTGGCCAGGCTGCTCTTGAACTCCTGACCTCAAGTGATAGGCCCGCCTTGGCCTCCCAAAGTGCTAGGATTACAGGTGTGAGCCACCGCACCTGGCCAACTCATTTTAATTTTTTTAAATTTTAAAACTTGCATCTTTATGCCTGGCGTGGTGGGTCACACCTGTAATCCTAGCACTTTGGAAGGCCGAGGCAGGCAGATCACTTGAGGTCAGGAGTTCAAGACCAGCCTGGCCAACATGGTGAAATCCCGTCTTTACTGAAAAAAAAAAAAAAAAAACACAAAAAAACAAAAATTAGCCTGGTGTGGTGACGCACACCTGTAATCGCAGCTACTCGGGAGGCTGAGGCAGGAGAACTGCTTGAACCCAGGAGGCAGAGGTTGCAGTGAGCCAAGATTGTGCCATTGCACTCCAGCCTGGCCTGGGTGACAGAGCGAGAGTCTGTCTCAAAAAATAAAAAATAAAAACAAAAAAAAACTTGCATCTTTAAAACTATCAGGCGCTTTTTGGTAGTGCCCTGACTCTAGATTTTTAACAATCTCTGAAGTATGTACAACAAATGTCTAGCTAGGAATAAAAATCACAACTGATAACTAAAATTGGTTAACCTGCCTAACACACGAAACTGATTACCAGCCTAGGGGTTTAAAAAAGCTGGTATTCATTTAAGTAATGTGAACCCACAGACAAACAGTATATGATGAAAATTTACAAAGATTATAATGCAGATTTCTGTCCACAAAGGTCACAGGTAGGTAATTAGACATGTACAACTAATACTATACCAAACTGGTTTTACAATGCTGAAATGCAAATTTACATCCTGAGAATATGAAGAGAGGGTTTACACACCTCAAAAATCAAATGCTGTTTATACCTGAGCTATATGACAGCTATAGGACTCAAGTTATAAGCAATAAGAGCCAATAAATTAATACTGGTGAAAAGGGACTTTTCTGAAAATACTTTGAATACTAGACTATGCAAGAAACCCAGCAGGAACGTAGAAAAAAAAAAAAACAGGAAATCTAAGTCCATTATTTGTTTTCCTTATTATCTAAACAACGATATTAAAAAGAAACAAATAATGGTTTCTAAATACCATTCTCCACTAAAAAGAACTAGAGCTCTTTGGACAAGTGGATGATTCTAGGACCTGGGCAGAAAAATATAAAGGTGAGTTTGGAACATCTTGTTGCATCAGAAAGCAAGAAATGATCACGGAATGATGCAGATACGTCCAAAGGACACAGGAAACAGCTTGAAGGGGCTCCCACTGACCAGTCTAAAACAATCAGTACTATGTTTTAAAAAGGTTAGTATTAAAAACAATTTTTTTCTTTGAAATCCTTAAGATTTTTGTACACCTTAATCTTCTTTCTACTGTATTCTCATCAATGTATTTGGAAATTTAAATTTCTAATAAGTAGTCTACTGCCATAAGTGTGTGTGGCACCTTATAGAAGGCGTAAAGTACACAGCTAAGAGTACATTCCTGTTTTTGGTATCAGAGTTTATACCAACAACAATGGGGGCAATGTCCAATTTTATATTCATTTGAGATCAGACGTTCCTTGTGGCTTTCTCATTTTGAAATCCAGTAACATGTATGTTTATAGCTTTACTAGAGGATGAGTAAAATTATTAATAGTAACACATACACAAGAATTTCTGATTCACTTTTTGACTTGCATTATAGTTCAAAACCAAGTGCTGAGGCACTGCTTTACCAGCCAGAAATGCCATTGTCTCCTCTCACTTACCTATAGTAGGAGTAGTAGGTTTGCTACTAACAGCACCAACACTTAATCGTGGAACTAGTCTCCCTTGGTTAGGTCCCTAGGGGATTTAAAAAACAAATTAATGTTAAGATGTGACACCTAAATTTACCAGGAATGAAATTAGGATTGCTAATGTAAATGATTATGGATAATCCATGGCAAGAAAGTCCTGTTTTTGTTCTCTCAGTGTTCTAAATCCAACATTTAATCTGGGGTTTGTATAAACATATATACATGTCTCTATCTATATAAAAATAGATATGAATACGTACATAATCTTATGCAGTATTAAAGTTTAAGATAGCGGTTATCCCCACTCAAATAAGACTGTAACTACTTTGTGATTTTTAATCTTAACTGGTCAATTTCTTAACCCAAAAAAGAATAAAACTCTTATAGCGGAACTTCAGAAAAGGCAGCCTATTATGGGGAGAACTTTTTCAGTGGTGGGAGAGCTTTATGTCATATTTTAGAAAGCTGGCCTAATTCCTGATGGTATCATTTCCTCTGTTATTAGGCCTCACTAAAAAACTATGATATAGTGGAAAGATTGGGAGTTATGAGGCTTGGAATCAGTCCTAGCTTTGCTACTAACTTCATAAATGAGTTCAGGCCCTGCTTCCTGATGTGAAAAATGACTGTTGAGTTAGATGAACACTAAAGTTCCATCTAGCTCGAAAATTTTTTAAAATTAAAAAAATTCTAGTAAGGTATCTTAACCTTTAATCTACTATACTAGCTACAGGAATTTGCTTTTCACAAAGTCCCCTATCATATTCCACCTTTTAAAAAAAGAAAAGTTGACTAAAATTTCTTACCTTTTTAATTAAGGACTTCAGCCTATAGTTTGGAGCTGTTAAGCAGTATCTATCAGGTGGCAGTCTAGGTCCTGCATATGGCTTAATCAGTGGCAAAGGGGTTTGATTTTTCTGCCTTGCGATATCCAGTAAAAACTTAAAAAAAAAATCCTTATTAGAACTACAGTTTAAAAAATTGTAAGTAAAAATAACTTCAAATCAAAGTTTGCTCACATCTCTTGGGGGAGGAGAGGTAAAAGATTGGTCCGCACGACACTGGATTGCCAGTCTCACATCATCTGCATCAACATTAGGTTTCTTAGCATGGCTCGAATAAATTTTTGCATCATCCAGAATTGTAGTCACATAACCTATAAGAACAAAACAATCTTTTCTTAAACATATGAAGACAGCTTAATATTTATGGCTACTTGTCTTAATAAAACTTTCCACTAATTTGTAGACGGTTTATAAATTTTGTGGTTTTTTGTAGAGACAGGGTCTCACTATGTTGCCCAGGCATAACTCAAACTCCTGGCCTCCCCACGTCAGCCTCCCGAAGTGCTGAGATTACAGGTGTAAGCTACTGTGCTCAGCCTAAATGCTGATTTTAATAAGTAATTGTCCTGTCTATATGATCAGTTTTAAACAGATATCACAGTGTGAATACCACTGTCCCCTAGCTTGAGCTCCTTTAGTTCTTTAGGCTGAATTCTATGATACTGTTAACATATTTGGTTGAAAATGTTCTTACAAGGCTGGGCACGGTGGTTCACGCCTGTAATCCCAACACTTTGGGAGGCCGAGATGGGCGGATCACTTGAGTCAGTAGTTCGAGGCCAGCCTGGGCAATATGGCGAAACTCCCTTTCTACTAATAATACAACACTTAGCCGGGCGTGGTGGCAAGTGCCTGTAGTCCCAGCTTGGGAGGCTGAGGCACGAGAATCGCTTGAACCCAGGAGGCGGAGGCCGCAGTGAGCCAAGATCGCGCCACTGCCTTCTAGCCTGGGCAACAGCGAGTCCCTGTCTCAAAAAAGAAAATAAAAGAAAATGTTCTTACAATAAAAATATCTTTTCAAGTTCACAAGTTAGGCAAGTTTTTGGTGTTTCATTAACTTACGGAAAGCAAATTCCAACATTTGATTTATAACCCTTGGTTCATACTCTGTGATTCCCATATCCTTCAGGATCTGTGCCATCACCTGTGGATTCAAATAAAAACACCAGATGCAGAATTTGGTACTGGAAATGAAGGCTGCACTGAAGGGTAGTATTTATATTTATGATACAAGGTTCCCCTTCTTTGGGCTCCAAAGTCCTACTCACCCTTGCCCTCCCAAGTGAGTCAGTGATCACACGAAACCAGATAGTACGCTTTTGCAGAAAACTTTTATTTTTATTTTTTGGCGGGGTTGGGGGCGGGGTGTGGGGCAAAGAGAAGACAGAAGTTGGCTTCCCCAGCAGAGGTAAGTAGCTCCAGCTGGTTGTCATTTTTGGCTGTGGCGGCGGGTTAAGCTAGCATCAGAACCCTGGACGAGGAGTCAGGGCCGGCAGATAGCTAGAGACGAGGGGGAGGCAGGGGCCCGAAGCCCAGGACACAAAGCTGGGCAGCCGTTCCGCAAGCTCCGCTGGACCGCGACCCTCTGGCAAGACTTGGCCCAAGCGGCGAGATAGGGGCCCGGGGGCCAGGGCGTATCCCCATCACCCTCTCCTCCTGACGGCTCTGACTAGACTGAAACGAGCTTGCGAGCCCACCCTCAGGCCCTCAGCGTGGCCCCGCCTCGCAGGTCCCTGGCTGCACCTGGCTTCGCGATCCGCGGCTCATCCTTCGCACTTACCAAGGCATCTCTCGGAGCGTTCTTGGGAGGCGCCATCTTGCCCGACTCCATGTTATCCAGCCACTCGTCATCCGCGGAGAGAGAGGAGAGAGGAGAGCTCGCGGGCTCCTCGCTCAGGCTCCACCCCTGCGGGGAGCGGGAGGAGGGAAACGGAAGGCGGGGTTATGTGCCAGCCGCCAGGGGCGGGAGTTTCAGCAAGCCGCTGGCCAGGGGAAGAGACGCGCTGGGGTGCCCGAGCTCAGTATTGGAAGAGGCATGTAATCCTTCCCCATGGAGCCTGCTGGGGGCTGAAAGAAGTAGTGGGGCCGAGAAGCTCGACTTCCTAGAGTTGTTTCCCGGCAAAGGGCACCAAGTGGGCCAACCTCACCTTTGCGGGGGTCCCTCCTCACACCTCCAGGGCTACCACCTTTGCCCCTTTCGGCTTCCCGGAATTCCAGACCCAGTCGGTGTTAGGGCTGCTTGGTCCAACACAGTTGGACCCGTTACGTTTGAATGTCACATCAACAAGGAATACATTTTTAGTATAAGTATATCCCAGATTTGCACAGGCCATACTTACGCTACGAAATAATTGTTCTGATATTCATATTTAACCGGGTGTTCTGGATTTTTATTAGCTAAATCTGACAATCTTACCCAATAGCTTGCTCTCCCCACAGCAAGACTTTGGTCAGCCCTTGTCACACTCAAAGCCCTACCGTGGCTGCCCATTTCACACTGATGAAAAAGTAAAGCCTTCACTCGGCCCGTTAGAGACCCTCTAGCCTCTCTTGGCCCTGGAGCAGCTTCCTGTCTCCCCGCTGAGGCCAACACAGGACCCTTCCTTGCCTCCCAGTTACACCCTTCCCAGCCCCTCACCCACAGAACAGCCCGAATGACTTTTCGTGAGAACCTACCATCCAGCCCCAGTGACTTTCAAAAAATGTGCATCAGTTAACTATCTCTGGCTTAAAATGTCGCAGATAACTCATTCTTACCCTCCACATCCACATCCACCAACGCCCTAGGATTCTCCCTCAGGAACAGGAACCGTGACTCACCCAGGCCAGAAACGGAGCAGGCAGCCATGTTGGCGCTTTCCCTCACAATCCACACTCAATCTAGCAACAAGTCTTGTCCGGGTGACCTCCCAAAGTTCTATCCATGTCTCCACATCTCCATCCAGTGCTACTATGCTAATGAGTCCAAGCCAACATCCTTACCAAGATTACAGAAATATGCTCCCCAAATAGTGTCACCCCACATTCCTTACACAGCTAGACGGACCTTTCAGTCATAAATCCAATCATTATTTTCCTTAAAACCCTCCAGTGGCTCTCCTCACAAACACATACACAAATACATACTAATTTCCCAGGCTTAGCGGGTCCTTCAGTTTTGTGGCGCAGCTCACCTCATCAGACTCATCAGAATCAGCCGTCCACCTGGCCGCCATCTTGAAGTTTGGGCAGGAACCCACCCCCCCCAACCAAGAACCATGTGTTCTCAATACATTGTTTCCAGTGAGAGCACGTGCTCCCACGCTGAGCTAGTGCTTTTCTCCACTCTTACTGTGGCCAACCTCTGTGTAAAACTAGTAACAGTCCCTTGCTTTTGAATATTTGCAAGGTACATTTAAAAATAGGTGGTGGCCAGGCACGGTGGCTCACGCCTGTAATCCCAGCACTTTGGGAGCCGAGGCGGGCGGATCACTTAACGTCAGGAGTTTGAGATCAGTTCGGCCAATGTGGTGAAACCCTGTCTCTACTAAAAATACAAAATTTAGCAGGGCATGGCAGGGCACGCCTGTAGTCCCAGCTACTCAGGAGGCTGAGGCAGGAGAATCGCTGGAACCCAGGAGGTGGAGGTTGCAGTGAGTCGAGATTGTGCCACTGCACTCCAGCCTGGGCAACAGAGGAGACTCTATCTCAAAAAAAGAAATAAAATAAAATAAAAATACGTGGTATATTTGCAAGGTACAACATTTAAGACTACTTTAAAATACCCTAGTAAAAGAAAGCCTCTCTCACCTGTTCCAGCCACTGATGTCACTTTCACAGATGGCACCATTGTTTATCAGTTTCTATTCTGTGCAATTTACAAATAGTATCTTGTTTATATATTTTTCCTCCCACTAGAATGGTACTATAGTCTTAGGGTGGCCAACCTTCAGAGAGCCAACCCAGGACATAGATGTGCTAGATGAAGAAAACCCATAACATATTATAAATAATTGTCCATATGTATCATTACTTAAGAATAAGTGTTCACTTGAAATTATATGTTTTTTATGTATTATTTTCTGTTACATAAGTGCTATTTAAACAAAACACTAGGACTAAACAGTGGCCATTAGTAGTAATTAATAGTAGGATAAGTTAAATAATATGTGTGAGAAAATCTAACAATATTTTTCATTATATTTCTGTCCTCAACAATTTAACTCTTGCACAAATTTTGTACGTCATATTGTGTATTCTTTATATACAGAAATATAAGACTTTTAAAAGGAATGTAAATATAAGACAAACGGCTATCTATATATATTTTTAATTTTTAAATTTTCTGTGTATATAGTAAGTGTATATATTTATGGGTACATGAAATGTTTTGATGCATGCATGCAATGTGAAATAATCACATCATGGAAAATAGGGTATCCATCTCTTCAAGCATTTATCCTTTGTGTTACAAGCAATCCAATTGCACTCTTAGTTATTTTAAAATTTACAATTAAGTTATTATTGACTATAGTCACCCTGTTGTGCTAGCAAATACCAGGTTTTATTCATCGTTTCTATTTTGTTGTATACATAAACCTACCTGCGTCTCCACCCTCCCACTATCCTTTCCAGCCTCTGGTAACCATCTTTCTACTCTCTGTGTCCATGAGTTCAATTGTTTTGAGTTTTGGATCCCACAAATAAGTGAAAACGTGTGATGTCTGTATTTCTGTCCTTGGCTTATTTCACTTACCATAATGACTTTCGGTTCCATCCATGTGGTTGCAAATAACAGGATCTCATTCTTTTCTATGGCTGAATAGTGCTCCATTGCATATAAGTACCACATTAAAATTTTTTTAAATTTTATGTTCAGGGGTATATGTGCAGGTTTGTTATATAGGTAAACTTGTGTCACAGGGGTTTGTCATACAGATTATTTTGCCACCCTAGTACCAAATAGTTATTTTTCCTTATTCTCTCCCTCCTCTTACCCTCCAACCTTAGATAGGCCCCAGTGTCTGTTGTTCCCCTCTTTGTGTCCATGAGTTCTCATCATTTACCTCCCACTTATGAGTGAGAACATGGGGTATTTGGTTTTCCGTTCCTGCATTAGTTTGCCAAGGATAATGGCCTTCAGCTCCATCCATGTTCCCAGAAGACCTGATCTTGTTCATTTTTATGGCTGCACAGTATTCCATGATGTATATGTACCACATTTCTTTATCCAATCTGTCCATTGATGGGCATTTAGATTGATTCTATGTTTTTACTATTGTGCATAGTGCTGCAATGAACTTTCACATGCGTGTATGTGTGTGTGTATATATATATATTTAGATGGAGTCTTGCTCTGTTGCGCAGGCTGGAGTGTAGTGATGTGATCTCGGTTCATTGTAACCTCTGCCTCCCAGGTTCAAGTGATTTCCGGCTAATTTACATATTTTTTTAGTAGAGGCAGGGTTTCATCATGTTGGCCAGGCTGGTCTTGAACTTCTGACCTCAAGTGATCCACCTGCCTTGGCCTCCCAAAGTGCTAGGATTACAGGCATCCACTGCACCTGGCCTGCATTTGTCTTTATGGTAGATAATTTATATTCCTTTGGGTATATACCTAGTTATACGATTGCTGGGTAAAATGGTAGTTCTGTTTTTAGCTCTTTGAGGAATCGCCACACTGCTTTCCAGAATGGTTGAACTAATTTATACTGCCTCCAACAGTATATAAGTGTTCCCTTTTCTCTGCAACCTTGCCAACACCTGTTATTTTTTGACTTCTTTTTATTTGAGACTGGGTCTCACTCTGTCACCCTGGATGGACTACAGAGGCACGCTCACAGCTCAGTGCAGCTTCGACCTCCTGGGCTCAAGCGATCCTCCCACCTCAGCCTCCTTAGTAGCTGGGACTATAGGTGTGTGCCACCATGCCCAGCTAATTTTGGTACTTTTTGTAGAGGTGGGGTTTTGCCATGTTGCCCAGGCTCGTCTATAACTCCTGGGCTCAAGTGATCTGCGCATTTCAGCCTCCCAAAGTGCTAGGATTACAGAAATAAGCCACTGTGCCTGGCCTGACTTTTTAATAATAGGCATTCTGACTGGTGTGAAATGGTATCTCATTGTGGCTTTGATTTGCATTTCTCTAATGATCAGTGATATTGAGCTTTTTTCATATACATGTTGGCCACATGTATGTCTTCGTTTGAAAAGTATCTGCTTATATCCTTTGCCCACCTATTGATGGGGTTGTTTTTTTCTTGTAAATTTGTTTAAGTTGCTTAGAGATTCTGGATATTAGACCTTTGTCAGATGCGTAGTTTACAAATATTTTCTCGCATTCTGTAGGTTGTCTGTTTACTCTGTTGATAGTTTCTTTTGCAGTGCAGAAACTCTCAAGTTTAATTAGATCCCATTTGTCAGTTTTTGCTTTTGTTGCAATTGCTTTTGGCATCTTTATTATAAATCTTTGCTCATTCCTATCTTCAGAATGGTATTGCCTGGGTTGTCTTCCAGGATTTTTATAGTTTTGAATTTTACATTTAAGTCTTTAATCCATCTTGCATTGATTTTGTATATGGTATAAGAAAGGAGTCCAGTTTCAATCTTTTGTCTATGGCTAGCCAGATATCCCAGCACCATTTATTGAATAGGGAGTCCTTTCCCCATTGCTTGTTTTTGTCAGCTTTGTTGAAGATCAGATGGTTGTAGGTGTATGACCTTATTTCTGGGTTCCCTTTTTTGTTCCATTGGTCTATGTGTCTGTTTTTGTATCAGCACTGTGCTATTTTGATTACTGTAGTCCTGCAGTATAGTTTGAAGTCAGGTAATGTGATGCCTCCAGCTTTGTTCTCTTTGCTTAGGGTTGCCTGGGCTATTTGGGCTCTTTTTTTTTTTTTTTTTTTTTGGTTCCAGATGAATTTTAAAATAGTTTTTTTGGCCAGGCATGGTGGCTCATGCCTGTAATCCCAGCACTTTGGGAGGCCGAGGCGGGTGGATCACCTGAGGTCAGGAGTTCAAAACCAGCCTGGCCAACATGGCGAAACCCACTTTTAGTAGAGATTTTTAGTCTCTACTAAAAATACAAAAATTAGCCGGGTGCGGTGGTGGGTGCCTGTAATCCCAGCTACTCGGGAGACTGAGGCAGGAGAAGTGCTTGAACCCGGGAGGTGGAGGCTGCAGTGAGCTGAGATCATGCCATTGCACTCCAGACTGGGCAACGGAGCGAGACTCTGTCTCAAAAAGAAAAAAAAAAAGAAAAAAACATCTTTTTCTAGTTATGTGAAGAATGTCATTGGTGGTTTGATAGGAATAGCATTGAATCTGTAAATTACTTTGGGCAGTATGGCCATTTAAACAATATTGATTCTTCCTATCCATGAGCATGGAATGTTTTTCCATTTGTTTGTATCATCTCATCTCAGATTTCTTTAAGCAGTGTTTTGGAGTTCTCACTGTAGAGATCTTTCACCTCACTGGTTAGCTATATTTCTAGGTATTTTATTCTTTTTGTGGCAATTGTGAATGGCATTGTATTCCTGATTTGGCTCTTGGCTTCACTGTTATTGGTGTATAGAAATGCTAGTGATTTTTGTCCATTGATTTTTGTATCCTGAAACTTTGCTGAAGTTGTTTATCAGCTAAAGGAGCTTTTGGCCTGAGACTATGGATTTTCTAGACACAGAATCATGTCATCTGCAAACAGGGACAGTTTGACGTCCTCTCTTCCTATTTGGATGCCCTTTGTTTGTTTTGCCTGATTGCTTTGGCCAGAAGTCCAATACTATGTTGAATAGGAGTGGTGAGAGAGGGCATCCTTGTTTTGGTACCACATTTTCTTTATCCATTCATCTGTTGATGGACACTTAGACTGCTTCCAAATGATGGCTATTGTGAAGAGTACTGCAACAAACATGGGAGTACAGACATCTGTTTGGTATATGGATTTTCTTTCTTTTGGATATACCCAGCAGTCAGATTGCTGGATTACATGGTACTCTATTTTTAGTTTTTTGAGGAACCTCCAAACCTCTTCTTTATAGTGGTTGAGTATTAATAATTTACAATCCCACCAACAGTGTAGGGGGCTCTCTTTTTTCCACACCCTCATCAGCATTTGTTATTGCCTGTCTTTTGTATAAAAGCCATTTTAACTGGAATGAGATAATATCTCATTGTAGTTTTGATTTGTATTTCTCTGATGGTCAATGATGTCAAACACCTTTTCATATACATTTTCCATTTTTGTGTCTTCTTTTGATAATGTCTATTCAACTCTTTTGCCTATTTTTTAAAATCAGATTATTAGATTATTTTCCTATAGAGTTGTTTGAGCTTCTTATATTGTCTGGTTATTAATCCCTTGTCAGATGGGTAGTTTGCAAATATTTTCTCCTATTCTGTGGGTAGTCTCTTCACATTGTTGGTTGTACCATTTGCTGTACAGGAGCTTTTTAACTTGATGTGATCTCATTTGCCTATTTTTGCTTTGGTTGCCTGTGCTTGTGGGGTATTACTCAAGAAATCTTTGCCAAGATTGATGCCTCTTGGAATTTCTCCAGTGTTTTGTTTCAGTAGTTTCATAGTTTCAGGTCTTAGATTTAGGTATTTAATCCATTTTGATTTGATTTTTGTATATGGCAAGAGATATGTGAGTCTAGTTTCATTCTTCTGCATATGGATATTCAGTTTTCCCAGCACCATTTATTGAAGAGAGTGTCTTTTTCCCAGTGTACGTTCTTGGCACCTTTGTCAACAATGAGTTCACTGTATTTGTGTGGATTTGTTTCTGGGTTTTATACTTTGTTCCATTGGTCTATGTGTCCGTTTTAATGCCAGTACCCTGTTGTTTTGGTAACTGTAGCTCTGTAATATAATTTGAGGTCAGGTAATGTGATTCCTCCAGTTTTGTTCTTATTGCTTAGGATAGCATTGGCTATTCTGGAGTTTTATTGGTTCTATAAACATTTTAGGATTGTTTTTTCTGTTTCTGTGAAGAATGTCATCGGTATACTGATGGAAATTTTATTGAATCTGTAGATTGCTTGTACCTTACAGATCTCCTGGCCTGTAAGGTTTTCTCTGAAAAGTTTGGTGCCTGATGTATTGCAGCTCCATTGTATGTTATTTGTTTCTTTTCTCTTGCTGCTTTTAGGATCCTTTGTTTGTCCTTGACCTTTGGGGTTCTGATTATTAAATGCCTTGAGGTAGTCTTCTTTGGGTAGTAATATGGTTTGACTGTGTCCCCAACCAAATCTTGTCTTGAATTGTAACTCCCACATTTCCCACATGTCATGGGAGGAACCCGGTGGGAGGTGACTGAATTATGGGGGTGGGTCTTTCCGGCACTGTTCTTGTGAGAGTGAATGAGTCTCATGAGATCTGAAGGTTTTAAAAATCTATGGTTTTTCTGCACAAGGTCTCTCTTTTTCCCTGCTGCCATCCATGTAAGACGTGACCTGCTCCTCCTTGCCTTCTGCCATGATTGTGAGGTCTCCCCAGCCACGTCGAACTGAGTCCAATTAAACCTCTTTCTTTTGTAAATTGCCCAGTCTCAGGTATATCTTTATCAGCAGTGTGAAAATGGACTAATACAATAAATTGGTACCAGAAGTGGGGTGCTGATGAAAAGATACCCAAAAATGTGGAAGTGACTTTGAACTGGGTAACAAGCAGAGGTTGGAACAGTTTGGAGGGCTCAGAAGAAGACAGGAAAATGTGGGAAAGTTTGAAACTCCCTAGGGACTTGTTTAATGGCTTTGCCCAAAATGCTGATAGCAATATGGACAAGAAAGTCAAGGCTAAGATGGTCTCATATGGAAATGAGGAACTTGTTGGGAACTGGAGCAGAGGTGACTCTTGTTATGTTTTAGCAAAGAGACTGGTGGAATTTTGCCCCTGCCTTAGAGATTTGTGGAACTTCGAACTTGAGAGAGATGATTTAGGGTATCTGGTGGAAGAAATTTATAAGCAGCAAAGCACTCAAGAGGTGACTTGGGTGCTGTTAAAGGCATTCAGTTTTATAAGGGAAGAAAAGCATAAAAGTTTGGAAAATTTGCAGCCTTACAATGGCATAGAAGAGAAAATCCCATTTTCTGAGGACAAATTTAAGCCCACTGCATAGCCCACTGCATAAGCCCATTTGCATAAGTAACAAGGGGCTGAATGTTAATCCCCAAGACAATGGGGAAAATGTATCCAGGGCATGTCAGAGGTCTTCAGGGCAGGCCCTCCCTCACAGGCCCAGAGGCCTAGGAGGAAAAAGTGGTTTTGTGGGCCAGGTCCAGGGTCCCTGTGCTGTGTTCAGCCTAGGGACTTGCTGCCCCACATCCCAGCCACTCCAGCCATGGGTGAAAGGGGTTAATGTAGAGCTTGGGCTGTGGCTTTAGAGGGTTCAAGCCTCAAGCCTTGGCAGCTTCCACATGGTATTGAGCCTGAAAGAGCACAGAAGTCAAGAATTGAGGTTTGGGAACCTCTGCCTAGATCTCAGAGGATGTATGGAAATGCCTGGATCTCCAGGCAGAAGTTTGCTGCAGGTGCGGAGCTGTCATGGGGAACCTCTGCTAGGGCAGTATGGGAGGGAAATGTGGAGTCAGAGTCCCCACAAAGAGTCCCTACTGGGGTACCACCTGGTGGAGCTGTGAGAAGAGGGCCACTGTCCTCCAGACCCCAGAAAGGTAGATCCATTGACAGCTTGTACTGTGTGTCTGGAAAAGCTGCACACTCACTGCCAGCCTCTGAAGGCAGCCAGGAGGGAGGCTATACCCTGCAAAGCCACCGGGCTAGAGCTACCCAAGACCGTGGCAACCCACCTCTTGCATCAGCTTGACCTGGATGTGAGACATAGAGTCAAAGGAGATCATTTTGGACCTTTAAGATTTGTCTGCCCTGCTGGATTTTGGATTTGCATGGGGCCTATAGCCCCTTTCTTTTGGCCAATTTCTCCCATTTGGAATGGCTGTATTTACCCAATGCCTGTACCTCCATTGTATCTAGGAAGTAAGTAGCTTGCTTTTGATTTTACAGGCTCATAGGCAGAAGGGACTTGCCTTGTCTCAGATGAGACTTTGGACTGTGGACTTTTGAGTTAATGCTGAAATGAGTTAAGACTGGGGGACTGTTGCAAAGGCATGATTGGCTTTGACATGTGAGGATATGAGATTTGGAAGGGGCCAGGGTTGGAATGATATGGTTTGGCTGTGTCCCGACCCAAATCTCATCTTGAATTGTAACTGCCACAATTCCCACGTGTTGTGCGTGGGACCCAGTGGAAGGTAATTGAATCATAGGGGCGGGTCTTTCCCCTGCTGTTTTCACAATAGTGAATAAGTCTCAGGAGATCCGATGGTTTTATCAAGAGGAGTCCCCCTGCACAATCTCTGTCTTTGCTTGCTGCCATCCATGTAAGTCATGACTTGCTCCTTCTTGCCTTCCACCTTGATTGTGAGGCTTCTGCAGCCACATGGAACCGTAAGTCCATTAAACCCCTTTCTTTTGTAAATTGCCCAGTCTCGGGTATGTCTTTATCAGTGGTGTGAAAATGGACTAATAGACCTTCTTAGGTTAATTTTTAGGTATTTAAATTTATTTGTGGCAATTTTAAATAGGATTACTTTTTTTGTTTATTTTTTATTCACATTGTTTACTGTTGGTATATAGAAATGCTACTGATTTTTGTATGTTGATTTTGTATTCTACAACTTTACTGAATTTGTCAGTTCTGATGGTTTTTTGATGGAATCTTTAGATTTTTCCAAATATAGGATTATATCATCTGCAAACAAGGATAATTTGACTTCGTCCTTTTCAATTTGGATGCCCTGTATTGCTTCCTCTTGTCTGATTGCTCTAGCAAGCACTTCCAGTACTATGGTGAATAACGGTAGTGAAAGTGGGCATCCTTGTCCTGTTCCATATCTTAGAGGAAGGGCTTTAAGTTATTCCCCATTTAGTATGATACTAGCTATGGGTCTGTCATACATGGCTTTTATTATGTTGAGGTATGTTCCTTCTATACCCAGATTTCTGATGGTTTTTATCTTGAAGGGATGTTGAATTTTATCAAATGCTTTTTCACCATCAATTGAAATACTCATATGGTTTTCATTCTTCATTTTGTTGCTAAGATCTATCACGTTGATTGATTTGTGTTTGTTGAACCATTTTTGCATCCCAGGGATAAATCCCACTTGATCATGATGAATGATCTTCTTAATGTTTTGTTCAACTTGGTTTGCTAGTATTTTGTTGAGGATTTATACATGAATATTCATCAAAGATATTGGCTTGTAGTTTTCTTTTTTTGAAGTGTCTTTGTCTGGTTTTGGTATCAGAGTAATACTGGCCTCGTAGAAAGAGTTTGATAGTATTCTATCCTCCTGTGTTTTTCAGAATAGTTTTAGTAGAATTGGTATTAGTTATTTAAATATTTCATAGAATTAATCAGTAAAGCCATCAGGTCCTGGGCTTTTCTTTCATGGGAGACTTTTTATTATGTCTTTGATCTCATTATTTGTTATTGATCTGTTCAGGTTATGGATTTCTTTATGTTTCAATCTTGGTAGGTTGAATGCATCTAGGAATTTATCCACTTATTTTATAGTTTCCAATTTATTTGGATATAGTTGCTCATAGTAGCCACTAATGGTCCTTTGAATTTCTGCAGTATTAGTTGTAATGTTTCCTATTTCATCTGTGACTTTATTTGGCTCTTTTCTCTTTTTTTCTTTGTCAGACTAAAGGTTTGTCAATTTTGTTTAACTTCTCAGAAAACTAACTTTTTGTTTCATTAATCTTTTGTATTCTTAATTTCAGTTTCATTTAATTTTTGTTTCGATCTTTATTATTTCTATCTTTCCATTAATTTTGGGTTTGGTTTTGTCTTGTTTTCTAGTTCTTTTTAAGATGGATTGTTGTTGTTTATTTGAATTTTTTCCTCTTTTTTGATGTAGGTACATATAGGTATAAACTTTTTTTTTTCACTACTGCTTGTGTTTTATCCCATAGGTTTTGGTATGTTATGGTTTCATTATCATGTGTTTTCAAAATTTTTCTTGTTATTAATTTTTAGTTTTATTCTATTGTGGTCAGAGAAGAAACTTGACATTATTTCATTTTTTTAAATTTTAAGGTGTGTTTTGTGACCTAGCATATGGTACATCCTTGGGAATGATCCATGTGCTGAGGAGAAGAATATATATTCTGCAGCTGATGAAATGTTCTGTAGATGAAATGTTCTGTAATATCTATTAGGTTCATTTGTCCTGTAGTACAGATTAGGTCCAAAGTTTCTTTGCTGATATTGTGTCTGGAAGTCCTGTCCAATGGTGAAAGTGGGATGTTGAAGTATCCAGTTATTGTTTTATTGGACTTGATTTCTCTTTTTAGCTCTAATAATATTTGTTTTGGATATCTGGGTGCTCCAGTGTTGGGTGTATATATATTTTAATTTGTTATAAGTTCTTGCTGAATTGGCCCCTTTATCTTTATATAGTGACCTTCTTTGTAGTTTTTGTCTTGAACCCTATTTCTTTTAATGTAAGTTCAGCTAGTCCTGCTCTTCTTTGGTTTCCCTTGGCAAGGAGTACCTTTTTCCATCTCTCTATTGTCAGTCTATGTGTGTCTTTCTAGGTGGAATGTGTTTCTTGTAGGCAACAGATTATTAGGTCTTGCTTTTTTTTTTATCTATTCAGCCACTCTATGTCTTTTATTTTTTATTTCCATAGGTTTTTGGGGAACATGTGGTATTTGGTTACATGAGTAAGTTCTTTAGTGGTGATTTGTGAGGTTTTGGTGCACCCATCACCTGAACAGTATACAATGAAGTTAATTTGTAGACTTTTATCACTATCCCCTTTGGACCCTTTCCCTGAGTCCCCAGAGTCCATTGTATTATTCTTATGCCTTTGCATCCTCATAACTTAGCTCCCACTTACGAGTGAGAACATATGATGTTTGGCTTTCCATTCCTAAGTTACTTCACTTAGAATATTAGTCTTCAATCCCATCCAGGTGGCTGCAAATGCCATTAATTCATTCCTTTATGGCTGAGTAGTATTCAATCATGTACATATGTAGCACAGTTTCTTTAACCACTCATTGATTGATGGGCATTTGGGCTGGTTCCATATTTTTGCAATTGTGAATTGTGCTGCTATAAACATACTGAAATTGAATGTATTCACAATCAGGCTGATAGTTAACTCTAAAAATAGAGTACGGGATCAAACAAATGTATTCCTCAATGGAATAAGTGAGGTTGAAACTCGGTCTAATGTATGAGGAAACCATACCATGTGAATGACCTAGTGGTTTAAAACAATTTTTTTTTCCATAGGTTATTGGGAAACAGGTAGTGTTTGGTTACATGAGTAAGTTCTTTAGTGGTGATTTGTGAGATTTTGTTTACCCATCACCAGAGCAGTATACACTGCACCCTATTTGTAGTTTATCCCTTTCCCCCGGAGTCCACAAAGACTATTGTGTCATTCTTATGCCTTTGCATCCTCATAGCTTAGCTCGCACTTATAAGTGAGAACATAGGATGTTTGGTTTTCCATTCCTCAGTTACTTTACTTAGTATAGTAGTCTCTCATCTCATCCAGGCCTTGATACTGAGTTTTTTTTGAGAAATATCCATGCTGTTTTCCATAGTGGCTTTAATAATTTGTGTTTCTACGAGCAGTGTATAGAGTTTACTTTTCTTTTTTTTTCAGTTTTTTTTTTTAGTATACTTTAAGTTTTAGGGTACATATGCACAATGTGCAGGTTTGTTACCTATGTATACATGTGCCATGTTGGTGTGCTGCACCCATTAACTCGTCATTTAACATTAGGTATATCTCCTAATGCTATCCCTCCCCACTCCCCCCACCCCGCAACAGGCCCTGATGTGTGATGTTCCCCTTCCTGTGTCCATGTATTCTCACTGTTCAATTCCCACCTATGAGTGAGAACATGCGGTGTTTGGTTTTTTGTCCTTGCAATAGTTTGCTGAGAAGGATGATTTCCAATTTCATCCATGTCCCTACAAAGGACATTAACTCATCCTTTTTTATGGCTGTGTAGTATTCCATGGTGTATATGTGCCACATTTTCTTAATCCAGTCTATCATTCTTGGACATTGGGCTTGGTTCCAAGTCTTTGCTATTGTGAATAGTGCCGCAATAAATATACGTGTGCATGTGTCTTTATAGCAGCATGATTTATAATCCTTTGGGTATATACCCAGTAATGGGATGGCTGGGCCAAATGGTATTTCTAGTTCTAGATCCCTGAGGAATCACCACACTGACTTCCACAATGGTGGAACTAGTTTATAGTCCCACCAACAGTGTAAAAGTGTTCCTATTTCTCCACATCCTCTCCAGCACCTGTTGTTTCCTGACTTTTTAATGATCGCCATTCTAACTGGTGTGAGATGCTATCTCATTGTGGTTTTGATTTGCATTTCTCTGATGGCCAGTGATGATGAGCATTTTTTCATGTGTCTTTTGGCTGCATAAATGTCTTCTTTTGAGAAGTGTCTGTTCATATCCTTCACCCACTTTTTGATGGGGTTGTTTGTTTTTTTCTTGTAAATTTGTCTGAGTTCATTGTAGATTCTGGATATTAGCCCTTTGTCAGATGAGTAGATTGCAAAAATTTTCTCCCATTCTGTAGGTTGCCTGTTCACTCTGATGGTAGTTTCTTTTGCTGTGCAGAAGCTCTTTAGTTGAATTAGATCCCATTTGTCAATTTTGGCTTTTGTTGCCATTGCTTTTTGTGTTTTAGTCATGAAGTCGTTGCCCATGCCTGTGTCCTGAATGGTATTGCCTAGGTTTTCTTCTAGGGATTTTATGGTTTTAGGTCTAACATTTAAGTCTTTAATCCATCTTGAATTAATTTTTGTATAAGGTGTAAGGAAGGGATCCAGTTTCAGCTTTCTACATATGGCTAGCCAGTTTTCCCAGCACCATTTATTAAATAGGGAATCCTTTCCCCATTTCTTGTTTTTGTCAAGTTTGTCAAAGATCAGATAGTTGTAGATATGCGGCATTATTTCTGAGGGTTCTATTCTGTTCCATTGGTCTCTATCTCTGTTTTGGTACCAATACCATGCTGTTTTGGTTACTGTAGCCTTGTAGTATAGTTTGAAGTCAGGTAGCGTGATGCCTCCAGCTTTGTTCTTTTGGCTTAGGTTTGACTTGGCAATGCAGGCTCTTTTTTGGTTCCATATGAACTTTAAAGAAGTTTTTTCCAATTCTGTGAAGAAAGTCATTGGTAGCTTGATGGGGATGGCATTGAATCTATAAATTACCTTGGGCAGTGTGGCCATTTTCACGATATTGATTCTTCCTAGCCATGAGCATGGAATGTTCTTCCATTTGTTTGTATCCTCTTTTATTTCATTGAGCAGTGGTTTGTAGTTCTCCTTGAAGAGGTCCTTCACGTCCCTTGTAAGTTGGATTCTTAGGTATTTTATTCTCTTTGAAGCAATTGTGAATGGGAGTTCACTCATGATTTGGCTCTCTGTTTGTCTGTTATTGGTGTATAAGAATGCTAGTGATTTTGCACATTGATTTTGTATCCTGAGACTTTGCTGAAGTTGCCTATCAGCTTAAGGAGATTTTGGGCTGAGATGATGGGGTTTTCTAGATATACAGTCATGTCATCTGCAAACAGGGACATTTTGACTTCCTCTTTTCCTAATTGAATACCCTTTATTTCCTTCTCCTGCCTGATTGCCCTGGCCAGAACTTCCAACACTATGTTGAATAGGAGTGGTGAGAGAGGGCATCCCTGTCTTGTGCCAGTTTTCAAAGGGAGTGCTTCCAGTTTTTGCCCATTCAGTATGATGTTGGTTGTGGGTTTGTCATAGATAGCTCTTATTACTTTGAGATATGTCCATCAATACCTAATTTTTTGAGAGTTTTTAGCATGAAGAGTTGTTGAATTTTGTCAAAGGACTTTTCTGCATCTATTGAGATAATCATATGGTTTTTGTTGTTGGTTCTGTTTATATGGTGGATTATATTTATTGATTTGCGTATATTGAACCAGCCTTGCATCTCAGGGATGAAGCCCACTTGATCATGGCAGATAAGCTTTTTGATGTGCTGCTGGTTTCGGTTTGCCAGTATTTTATTGAGGATTTTTACATCTATTTTCATTAGGGATATTGGTCTAAAATTCTCTTTTTTTGTTGTGTCTCTGCCAGGCTTTCGTATCAGGATGATGCTGGCCTCATAAAATGAGTTAGGGAGGATTCCCTCTTTTTCTATTGATTGGAATAGTTTCAGAAGGAATGGTACCAGCTCCTCCTTGTACCTCTGGTAGAATTCGGCTGTGAATCCATCTGGTCCTGGACTTTTTTTGGTTCGTAAGCTATTAATTATTGCCTCAATTTCAGTTCCTGTTATTGGTCTATTCAGAGATTCAACTTCTTCCTGGTTTAGTCTTGGGAGGGTGTATGTGTTGAGGAATTTATCCATTTCTTCTAGATTTTCTAGTTTATTTGCATAGAGGTGTTTATAGTATTCTCTGATGGTAGTTTGTATTTCTGTGCTATCCCCTTTATCATTTTTTTTATTGCATCTATTTGATTCTTCTCTCTTTTCTTCTTTATTAGTCTTGCTAGCAGCCTATCAATTTTGTTGATCGTTTCAAAAAAACAGCTCCTGGATTCGTTGATTTTTTGAAGGTTTTTTTTGTCTCTATTTCCTTCAGTTCTGCTCTGATCTTAATTATTTGTTGCCTTCTGCTAGCTTTTGAATGTGTTTGCTCTTGCTTCTCTAGTTCTTTTAATTGTGATGTTAGGGTGTCGATTTTAGATCTTTCCTGCTTTCTCTTGTGGGCATTTAGTGCTATCAATTTCGCTCTACACACTGCTTTGAATGTGTCCCAGAGATTGTCGTATGTTGTGTCTTTGTTCTTGTTGGTTTCCAAAAACACCTTTATTTCTGCCTTCGTTTCGTTATGTACCCAGTATTCATTCAGGAGCAGGTTGTTCAGTTTCCATGTAGTTCAGCGGTTTTGAGTGAGTTTCTTAATCCTGAGTTCTAGTTTGATTGCACTGTGGTCTGAGAGACAGTTTGTTATAATTTCTGTTCTTTTACATTTGCTGAGGAGAGCTTTACTTCCAACTATGTGGTCAATTTTGGAATAGGTGTGGTGTGGTGCTGAAAAGAATGTATATTCTGTTGATTTGGGGTGGAGAGTTCTGTAGATGTCTATTAGGTCCGCTTGGTGCAGAGCTGAGTTCAATTCCTGGATATCCTTGTTAACTTTCTGCCTCGTTGGTCTGTCTAATGTTGACAGTGGGGTGTTAAAGTCTCCCATTATTATTGTATGGGAGTCTAAGTCTCTTTGTAGGTCTCTAAGGGTTTGCTTTATGAATCAGGGTGCTCCTGTATAGGGTGCCTGTATATTTAGGATAGTTAGTTCTTCTTGTTGAATTGATCCCTTTGCCATTATGTAATGGCCTTCTTTGTCTCTTTTGATCTTTTTTGGTTTAAAGTCTGCTTTATCAGAGACTAGGATTGCAACCCCTGCCTTTTTTTGTTTTCCATTTGCTTGATAGATCTTCTTCCATCCCTTTATTTTGAGTTTATGTGTGTCTCTGCACGTGAGATGGGTTTCCTGAATACAGCACACTGATGGGTCTTGAGTTTTTATCCAATTTGCCAGTCTGTGTCTTTTAATTGGAGCAATTAACCCATTTACATTTAAGGCTAATATTGTTATGTGTGAATTTGATCCTGTCATTATGATGTTAGCTGGTTATTTTGCTCATTAGTTGATGCAGTTTCTTCCTAGCCTCGATGGTCTTTACAATTTGGCATGATTTTGCAGTGGCTGGTACCAGTTGTTCCTTTCTGTGTTTAGTGCTTCCTTCAGGAGCTCTTTTAGGGCAGGCCTGTTGGTGACAAAATCTCTCAGCATTTGCTTGTCTGTAAAGGATTTTGTTTCTCCTTCACTTATGAAGCTTAGTTTGGCTGGATATGAAATTCTGGGTTGAAAATTCTTTTCTTTAAGAATGTTGAATATTGGCCTGCACTCTCTTCTGGCTTGTAGAGTTTCTGCCAAGAGATCAGCTGTTAGTGTGATGGGCTTCCCTTTGTGGGTAATCCGACTTTTCTCTCTGGCTGCCCTTAACATTTTTTCCTTCATTTCAACTTTGGTGAATCTGTTCCATTGCTGGTGTGGAGCTGCATTCCTTTGGAGGAGGAGAGGTGCTCTGATTTTTAGAGGTTCTAGTTTTTCTGCTCTGTTTTTTTCCCCATCTTTGTGGTTTTATCTGCCTTTGCTCTTTGATGATGGTGACGTACAGATGGGGTTTTGGTGTGTATGTCCTTTCTCTTTGTTAGTTTTCCTTCTAACAGTCAGGACCCTCAGCTGCAGGTCTATTGGAGTTTGCTGGAGGTCCACTCCAGACCCTGTTTACCTGGGTATTGGCAGCGGAGGCGGCAGAACAGCGGATATTGGTGAACAGCAAATGTTGCTGCCTGATCGTTCCTCGGGAAGTTTTGTCTCAGAGGAGTACCTGGCCATGTGAGGTGTCAGTCTGCCCCTACTGGGGGGGTGCCTCCCAGTTAGGCTACTCGGGGGTCAGGGACCCACTTGGGGAGGCAGTCTGTCCATTCTCAGATCTCCAGCTGCATGCTGGGAGAACCACTACTCTCTTCAAAGCTGTCAGACAGGGACATTTAAGTCTGCAGAGGATTCTGCTGCCTTTTGTTTGGCTATGCCATGCCCCCAGAGGTGGAGTCTACAGAGACAGGCAGGCCTCCTTGAGCTGTGGTGGGCTCCACCCAGTTCGAGCTTCCTGGCCACTTTGTTTACCTCCTCAAGCCTGGGCAATGGCAGGCGCCCCTCCCCCAGCCTCGCTGCCACTTGCAGTTTGATCTCAGACTGCTGTGCTAGCAATGAGCAAGGCTCCAGGGGCATAGGACCCTCCGAGCCCAGCGCAGGATATAATCTCCTGGTGTGCTGTTTGCTGAGACTGTTGGAAAAGTGCATTATTAGGGTGGGAGTGACCTGACTTTCCAGATGCCATCTGTCATCCCTTTCTTTGACTAAGAAAAAGGGAATTCCCTGACCCCTTGCACTTCTCGGGGGAGGCGATGCCTTGCCCTGCTTTGGCTCATGCTCGGTGTGCTGCCCCCACTGTCCTGCACCTGCTTTCCCACACTCCCCAGTGAGATGAACCCGGTACCTCAGTTGGAAATGCAGAAATCACCCGTCTTCTGTGTTGCTCATGCTGGGAGCTGTAGACTGGAGCTGTTCCTATTCAGCTATCTTGGCTCCACCCCCTAGAGTTTACTTTTCTTGAGAGAGGGCGGATCATGGCAGATGAGAGGCAGGAATAGATTGCAGTTCTGGATAGAGCAGCATTGTGGAGGCTTGCATTGTGAATTTTAGCTCCAGATCAACTGCAAGGACAAAACAGCAGTCCTGAGAAGACCCACAGACCCTCTGAAGGAAGAAGACTGCTCCTGCAGGACCCAGGAGACACCCCAAATACTGTGAGTGCCCTAACTGTGGAAGTAGGAAAGGGAGACCCTCCTTTCCGGAACACATACCCCCACTGGAGAGTTTGAAGGTCTTTTAATGAGAGACTTTCCAGACTTTATCTGGAGCTGAGTCAAGTTAGCAGAGCTGAGTGAAATACAGGGGTGGAGGAGGCAGCAGGGAGGCCCTGGGAGCTTGCTGAATCCCCAAGCAGCCTATTCCTGCCTGACACCACAGGGATCCATCAGGAGGGAGGCCAGAGGAGCAGGAGGTAAGACCCCACCAGGGAGAAGAACTTCCCTAGCTGAACTCTGTAACAATTTGAATATGGCGAGAATTCTCCTAGCCAGAACTCAGGGGAGGGCGTGAATCCGGCTTACAGACTTCACAGGTAGGGGGAAGAACTAAAGTCCTTTTCTTCGGCGGATGGGAAGTGGAAAGCCTCGGGCAAGCTTTCAAGCCTGCCCTCCACCTGGAAAGAGACTTGGGGCTGTTGCGGGTAGCATGGTGGAAGTGAGACCAGCCCTTCAGTTGGGTTGGAGCTGGGTAAGGCCTGTGACTGCTGGCTTTTCCCCACTTCCCTGACAACCTACATGACTCAGCAGAGGCAGCCATAATCCTCCTAGGTACACAACTCCAGTGACCTGGGAACCTTACCCCATCCCCCACAGTAGCCACAGCAAGACCCCCTCAAGGAGAGTCTGAGCTCAGACACACCTAGCCCTGCCCCCACCTGATAGTCCTTCCCTACCCACTCTGGTAGTGGAAGACAAAGGACATGTAATCTTGGGAGTTCTAGGGCCATGCCCACAGCTGGTCCCTCTTCACACTACTACAGCTAATGCTTTCTGGAAAGCATCACCTCCTGGCAGGAGGTCAACCAGCACAAAAATAGAGCATTAAACCACTAAAGCTAAGAACACTCACGGAGGGTTCTTGCAGCCTTCACCACCTTTACCAGCACAGGTGCTGGTATTCACAGTTGAGAGACCCATAGATGGTTCACATCACAGGATTCTGCAGAAATCCACAGAACCAGCAAGGAGCTGGGTAGACTCGCTGGGTGGCTAGACCCAGAAGAGGGACAATAATCACTGCAGTTCACCTCACAGAAAGCCACAACCACAGGAAAAGGGGACGAGCACTACATCAAGGGAATGCTCAGTGGGACAAAAAAATCTGAACAACAGCCTTCAGCCCTAGACCTTCCCTCTGACAGAGCCCACCCCAATGGGAAGGAACCAGAAAAGCAACCCTGGTAATATGACAAAACAAGGCTCGTTAACACCCCCCAAAAATCACACTAGTTTAACAGCAATGGATCCAAACCGAGAAGAAATCCCTGACTTACCTGAAAAAGAATTCAGGAGGTTAGTTATTAAGCTGATAAGGGAGGTACCAGAGAAAGCAAAGCCCAATGCAAGGAAATTCAAAAAACGATACAAGAAGTGAAGGGAGAAATATTCAACAAAATAGATACCTTAAAAAAAAAACAAAAATTCAGGAGACTTTGGACACACTTTTAGAAATGCAAAATGCTCTGGAAAGTCTCAGCAATAGAATTGAACAAGTAGGAGAAAGAAATTCAGAGCTCGAAGACAAGGTCTTCAAATTAACCCAGTCCAACAAAGACAAAGAAAAAAGAACAAGGAAATATGAACAAAACCTCCAAGAAGTTTGGGATTATGTTAATTGACCAAACCTAAGAATAATTGGTATTCATGAGGAAGAAGAGAATTCTAAAAGCTTGGAAAAACATTTTGGGGGGATAATCAAGGAAAACTTCCCCAGCCTTGCTAGAGACCTAGATATGCAAACATAAGAAGCACAAAGAACACCTGGAAAATTCATCACAAAAACATCTTCACCTAGGCAAATTGTCATCAGGTTATCCAAACTTAAGACCAAGGAAAGAATCTTAAGAGCTGCGAGACACAGCACCAGGTAACCTATAAAGGAAAACCTGTCAGATTAACAGTAGACTTCTCAGCAGAAACCCTACAAGCTAGAAAGGATTGGGACCCTATCTTTAACCTCCTCAAACAAAACAATCCTCAGCCAAGAATTTTGTGTCCAGCAAAACTAGGCATCATATATGAAGAAAAGATATAATCATTTTCAGATAAACAAATGATGAGAGAATTTGCCATTACCAAGCCACCACTACAAGAACTGCTAAAAGGAGCTCTAAATCTTGAAACAATCCTGGAAACACATCAAAACAGAATTCTTTAAAGCATAAAGCACACAGGACCTATAAAACAAAAATTCAAGTTAAAAAACAAAAAATAAAGTATGCAGGTAACAAAGAGCACGATGAATGCAATGGTACTTCACATTTCAATACTAACATTCATAAATGGCCTAAATGCTCTACTTAAAAGATACAGAACTGCAGAATGGATAAGAACTCACCAACCAACTATCTGCTGCCTTCAGAAGACTCACCTAACACATAAGTTTCACTCACATCCATGTGAAGAGACCACCAAACAGGCTTTGTATGAGTGATAAAGCTTTTTAATCACCTGGGTGCAGGCAGGCTGAGTCTGAACAGAGAGTCAGTGAAGGGAGATCGGGGTGGGGTTGTTTTATAAGATTTGGGTAGGTAAAGGAAAATTACAGTCAAAGCAGAGTTGTTCTCTGGCGGGAAGGAGTGGGGGTAACAAGGTGCTCAGTGGGGGAGCTTTTCTGAGCCAGGATGAGCCAGGAAAAGGAATTTCACAAGGTAATGTCATCACTTAAGGCAAGGACCAGCCATTTTCACTTCTTTTGTGGTGGAATATTATCAGTTAAGGCAAGGAGGGTCCATTTTCACTTCTTTTGTGGTGGAATGTCATCAGTTAAGGCAGGAACCGGCCATCTGGATGTGTATGTGCAGGTCACAGGGGATATGATAGCTTAGCTTAGGCTCAGAGGTCTGACAATAAGGGCTTACATAAACTTAAAGTAAAGGGGTGGAAAAACGCATTTCATGCAAATGGACACCAAAATCAAGCAGGAGTAGCTATTCTTATATCAGACAAAACAAACTTTAAAGCAACAGTGGTTAAAAGAGACAAAGGGGGACATTATATAATGGTAGAAGTCCTATCCAACAGGAAAATATCACAATCCTAAACATACATACACCTAACACTGGACCTCCCAAATGTATAAAACAATTACTAATAGACCTAAGAAATGAGGTAGACAGTAACACAATAATAGTGGGAGACTTCAGTACTCCACTGACAGTACTAGACAGGTCATCAAGACAGAAAGTCAACAAAGAAACAATGGATTTAAACTATACCTTGGAACAAATGGACCTAACAGATATATACAGATCACTTCATCCAACAACCACAGGATACACGTTCTATTCAACAGCCTGTGGAAATTTCTCCAAGATAGACAACATGAAAGGCCATAAAACGAGCCTCAATAAATTTTTAAAAATTGAACTTATATCAAGCACTCTCTCAGACCACAGTGGAATAGAACTGGAAATCAACTCCAAAGGGAACCCTCAAAGCCATGCAAATACATGGAAATTAAATAACCTGCTCCTGAATGAGCATTGGGTCAAAAATGAAATCAACATGGAAATTAAAATTTTCAGGACAGGCGTGGTGGCTCATGCCTGTAATCCCAGCATTTTGGGAGATGGAGGTGGGTGGATCACCTGAGGCCAGGAGTTCTCGAGACCAGCTTGACCAACATGGTAAACTCCATCTCTACTAAAAATACAAAAATTAGCCAGGTGTGGTGGTGGGTGCCTGTATTCCCAGCTACTTGGGAGGCTGAGGCATGAGAATTACTTGAACCTGGGAGGTGAAAGTTGCAGTGAGCCGAGATCGTGCCACTGCACTGCAGTTTGGGTGACAGAGTGAGACTCTGTCTTAAAAAAAAAATTTTTTTTTCACACTGAATGACAATAATGACACAACCTATCAAAACCTCTGGGATACAGCTAATACGGTGCTAAGAGGAAAGTTCATAGCCCTAAACACCTACATCAAAAAGTCTGAAAGAGCACAAACAGACAATCTAAGGTCACGCCTCAAGGAGCTAGAGAAACAAGAGCAAACCAAAACCAGCAGAAGAAAGGAAATAACCAAGATCAGAGCAGAACTAAATGAAATGGAAACAAACAAAAAAAAGTGTGAAAGATAAATGAAACAAAAAGCTGGTTCTTTGAAAAGATAAATAAGATTGATTGACCATTAGCAAGATTAACCAACAAAAGAAGAGAGAAAATCCAAATAACTCCACTGAGAAATGAAACAGGAGATATTACAACTGACACCACCAAAATACAAAAGATCATTCAAGGCTACTATGAACAGCTTTACGCACATAAACTAGAAAACCTACAAGAGATGGATAAATTCTTGGAAAAAATACAACCCTCCTAGCTTAAATCAGCAAGAATTAGATACCCTGAACAGACCAATAACAAGCAGTGAGATTGAAATGGTAATTTAAAAATTACCAACAAAAAAAAGTCCAGGACCAGACGGATTCACAGCAGAATTCGACCAGACATTCAAAGAAGAATTGGTGCCAATTCTTTTGACACTATTCCACATGATAGAGAAAGAAGGAACCTCCCTAATTCATTTTATGAGGCCAGCATTACCCTAATACCAAAACTGGGAAAAGATACAACCAAAAAAGAAAACTACGTACTGATATCCTTGATGAACATGGATGCTAAAATCCTTAACAAAATACTAGCTCACCGAATCTGACAACATATCAAAAAGATAATCCACCGTGATCAAGTGGGTTTCATACCAGGGATGCAGGGATGGTTTAACATACACAAGTCAATAAATGTGATTCACCACATAAACAGAATTTAAACCAAACATCACATGATCATCACAATAGATGCAGAAAAATCATTCAACAAAGTCCAGCATCACTTTATGATCAAAACTCTCAGTAAAATCGGCATACAAGGGGCATACCTTAATGTAATAAAAGCTGTCTATGACAAACCCACAGCCAACATCATACTGAATGGGGAAAAGTTCAAAGCATTCCCCCTGATAACGGGAACAAGACAAGGATGCCCACTCACACTACTCCTCTTCAACATAATACTGGGAGTCTTAGCCAGAGCAATCCAACAAGAGAAAGAGATAAAAGGCATCCTAATCAGTAAAGAGGAAGTCAAACTGTCCCTGTTTCCTGATGATATGATAGTTTACCTTGAAAACCCTAAGGACTCCTCCAGAAAGCTCCTAGAACTGATAAAAGAATTCAGCAGAGTGGGCGCGGTGGCTCATGCCTGTAATCCTAGCACTTCGGGTGGCCAAGGCAGGTGGATCACCTGAGGTCAGGAGTTCGAGACCAGCCTGGCCAACGTGGTGAAACCCTGTCTCTACTGAAAATACAAAAATTAGCCAGGCGTCATCATGCACACTTGTAATCCCAGCTACTTGGGAGGCTGAGGCAGGAGAATCGCTTGAACCTGCGAGGTGGAGGTTGCAGTGAGCTGAGATTGCACCACTGCACTCCAGCCTGGGTGACAAGACTGAAACTCCGTCTCAAAAAAAAAAAAAAAATCAGCAAAGTTTCTGGATACAAGATTAAAGTACACAAATCAGTAGCTCTTCTATACACCAACAGTGACCAAGCAGAGAATCAAATCAAGAACTTGACCCCTTTTACAATAGCTGCAAAAAAAAAAAAAAAAAAGGAATATACCTAACAAAGGAGCCGAAAGACCTCTACATGGAAAACTACAAAGCATTGCTAAAAGAATCAGATGACACAAAACATCCCATACTCATGGATGGGTAGAATCAATATTGTGAAAATGACCATACTGCCAAAAGCAATCTACAAATTTAATGCAATCCCCATCAAAATACCACCATCATTCTTCACAGAGTTAGAAAAAGCAATTCTAAAATTCATATGGAACCAAAAAAGAGCCTGCATAACCAAAGCAAGACTAAGCAAAAAGAACAAATCCAGAGGCATAACACTGCCTGATTTCAAACTATACTATAAGGCTGTAGTCACCAAAACAGCATGGGACTGATATAAAAATACACACATAGACCAATGGAACAGAATAGGTAATCCAGAAATAAAGCCAAATTCTTACAGCCATCTGATCTTTGACAAAGCAAACAAAAACATAACGTGGGGAAAGGACTCCCTTTTCAACAAATGCTGCTGAGATAATTGGCTAGCCACATGTAGGAGAATGAAACTGGATCCTTATCTCTCACATTATACAAAAATCAACTCAAGATGGATTAAGGACTTAAACCTAAGACCTGAAACTATAAAAATTCTAGAGGATAACATTGGAAAAACCCTTCTAGACATTGGCTTAGGCATGGATTTCATGACGAAAAACCCAAAAGCAATTGCAATAAAAACAAAGAGAAATAGCTGGGACCTAAGTAAACTAAAGAGCTTTTGCGTGGCAAAAGGAACAGTCAGCAGAGCTCAGGCTGATTTTGAACTCCTGGGCTCAAGGAATCCTCCCACCTCAACCTCCCAAAGAGCTGGGATTACAGGCATGAGCCATCAAGCCTGGCCTTCTTTGTGTTTTTAATTATAGCCTTCTTACTGGTTTAAGATGATATCTTATTGTGGTTTTGATTTGCTAATGTTGAGCATTTAAAAATATATCTGTTGGCCATTTGTATGTCTTCTTTCATCACCTATCCTTTGGGCTATTGCAGTGGCCTCCTAATTAATAAATATATATTGTGACAGCATTTTTTCCAACACAAAAAATAGTGACACCCAACAAATCTGACAAACGATTTTTTTAAAAAAGACAACTTTCAGTTATGAAAGGCAATCTGAGGGATGGACATTAGATGTCAAGTATCAGGGTTCGGGTTATGAATCTTACAGTTCTAGTAGTTCAGAAGAGGAAGAGATCACTTCCATTTTGGTTATCAGGGAAACATTTATACAAGAGCTTGGTTTTAAGGAACAAGATAGGCAGAGAGCACAGTATGAACAAATGCACATGGCATATTTGTTAGTGGTGATGGTGGAGTAGACTTATTTGTTTGGAATAGAGAGTTCATGCAGTTTTTCCTAATTGATGATAATTATCACTTTGGGTGCTTGTTAAATATACAGATTAGCAAACCTCTGGATTAGAAATTTTGATTCAATAGGTCTGAGTGAGGGTATAGGAGTCAGTGTTTTTAACAAGCATATTAGATGATTCTTAGGTTCAGGGAAATTTGGGAAACACAGAACTGTAGAGAGAATAATGGCAGATCAAGGTGGAATGGAAAGTAGGTGCTAGATTATGTAAGACTTTCAATGCCAGGTGCAGCAGCTCAGAATGTTGTCACCGAATATGAGCAATAGCTAACATTTGGAAGTCTGTGACTATCTTCTGGTTTCCACACTGGAAATGCTGCCAGTATTATGACTGTGGATAGCATAGATTATGAGCTGTTGTCTTGTTTACATTGGAGGAACTGTCAGGTTTACCTGGACTCTGCAAAAATATGTAGTTGCAGGAATGAGGCCTTTAACTTCATAGCTCAAGCAAGGGCCTGTGTAAATCAAGTGCACTGAGTTTTCAATTTGTCCACACTCTAGCCTGTAATCAGTGATTTCAGCACCATTGCACACAGGAATCTGAAAGATGCAGCAGAGAAATTGAGCTCTTTCTCTAGGTAGTCACTATACTAGATACTGTTGAGAGTTACAACATGATCCTTTCAGTGCCAAAGCTTATAATCTATTAAATGCTATGAGATACAGACAAGTGTAGAAATAGTTAAGCATAAGGCAGTATACTACAATTAACATTAAAAAGCTAAAATAAAATTAAGAAAAAGTATCATCTAATTCACATATTAGATGAATGCTTTTTAAAAATTTATTAAAATTATTTTTAAGTGAGTTACTTAAAAAACAGCAAAATTATATATACTAATGTTGCTTTATATTATTATTGGTTACTGGGATGAAACACAAACCACAGTATTCTCTGGCCTTTATACAGTGATACAGTGATATAATCATACCTGTCATCTATTATTAAGAGACTAAGGCTTTTTGTTAACACTACACATACCCTGCTAGAGTCTGGGGAAAAGAGAAGAAAAATTTAAAGATACTTACGTGGCTAAATAATTACGCCATTTTTTTTAAGAGCTTTGTTTGAATGGGAAAATATTTACATGGATGTAAAAAGTTATTTATTTTTTTTTTGAGATGGATTTTCATTCTTGTTGCCCAGGTTGGAGTGCAATGGTGCCATCTTGGCCCACCGCAACCTCCGCCTCCAGGGTTCAAGTGATTTAGTGATTCTCCTGCCTCAGCCTCCCGAGTAGCTGGGATTACAGGCATGTGCCACCACGCCCGGGTAATTTTGTATTTTTAGTAGAGACAGGGTTTCTCCATGTTGGTCAGGCTGTCTTGAACTCCTGACCTCAGGTGATCCGCCTGCCTCGGCCTCCCAAAGTGCAGGGATTACAGGTGTGAGCCACCGCGCCTGACCAAAAGTTTGTTTTTTTTTAAAGCTTCATTAACTTATAGCCACATTTCTTATGTGTCATACTGTATAGTTACATGCAAGCAAACATGACCAGAGATTTCCCAATGAAGCTTTAAAAAATGCTAAGTTCTATAAATTGATTTAACTTTATCTCTTATTTTAGTTTTAAAAATTAAATTAGTGACCTATTGATATTCTACTTGGTTTTCCAAATGTATTACTTTCCTCAAATATAGGCTCTGTAGGGCAGGATTAGTATTGCTATAGCCTTCCTAATACCATTAGTATTACGTTCTAGGTGTGTTCCAGAAACCATGATCCAAGATTTGTGGGATTCTAATTCTAAACTCTGACTCCTTAGGGAGTTCCAGAGTTTCCAAAAAAGGTTCTAAAAAATTACTGTGCTTTTATAATAATCATAAATTAATAACAATACATTGATAACATACTCCCCAACTAACAACAACACAGTTTGGACCCTTTCAGGTTAGTACAGGTGTACCACATTGAGAAAGAGGGCCTGGGACTGATGGCGGTTTCACACTTCATTGAAAGATCCAAACTACAAACAAACAAATAAGCAAACATACAAATGATTGTGCAGGCATGATCACTTCCCACCTTGACGGGAAGTAGCAGCACATATCCATCCAAAGTGAAATGGACTACAAATGGGACAACTTAACAATATAACTTCTCTATCCCTATTTGCTGTTTTTAACTAGAAACTGTGGATTCTACAGGAATTAATTTACTCAATCTGTATTTCACGTCAGAGCCAGGGTGCCCTTGTGTGTCATCTTGGTTACTTTTTGCTTTTTTGACATATACAAGTGCTTCAGGGTTTCCATTAGCAAGATAATTGTCTATAAAAATATACAAAATCAAATTTAAAATATTATGTAAATAGTTTTAAAGGTGCTTCTCTAAAATTATACAAAATAATTTGAGAAGACTGTTAAAACAAAGTAACAGAAGACTCAAAATGTAGTAATTTGTGTCAATTAATTTTTAAATTTTATTTACAGACTTCAAAAAAATTTGTGTTTTCAATTACTAAGTAAGAAACAACTGGCCAGGCTCGGTGGCTCCTGCCTGTAATCTCAGTGCTTTGGGAGGCTGAGGTGGGAGGATCACTTGAGGCCAGGAATTCATGACCAGCCTGGGCAACAAAGTGAGACCCTGTTTCTACAAAAAATAAAAAATGTAGGTGGATATGACAGTGGATGCCTGTAGTCCCAGCTACTCAGGAGGCTGAAGAGGGAGGTTTGCTTGAGCCCAGGGGTTCAAGGCTGCAATGAGCTATGATTACTGTCAGTGCACTCCAGCTCGGGTGACAGAGCGAGACCCGGAGTCTAAAAAATGAACAAAGTAAAAAATGAAACGATTGGCTGACCAATATTTGATTATATTCTAAAAGAAAATCACTGGTTCTGCTTTAGTATCATTTAATATATAAAAAACCAAAAGTTACAAAACAGGAAATGTAGGCTTAGTCATACAAATCACACAAAGAAGCCTCACTGCATAGGAGATTGGTTTCTCTGGACTTTGTCTTACCATTCAAGGGTGGAGGACAGCAAGATGCAGGAGAAAAAGTAGGTGTTTGAATAGTCAATATATCTGAAGGCTAAGAGAAAGAAAAAATACCTTATGACTGTACTGATTCAAGTTCAGTTTTGTAAAACATTTAGTAATATGATACAGCTCATTTCAGTCTTCAATTTAAAATGTTTTCCATCTTTCTTTTCTCACCTGTCTGGCCTATAAGTGAGGTATAAAAGACTCTCAGTTTATATGCAGTATCAGGTTGCAGGTGATTATATAGAAATTCCTTTGCTGCCGCTGTAAATTATGTTTCAGAGATTCACTGAAGGGATAAAAGTAAATTTATTCAATTTATTTATAGGTAGCTTATTTAAAAAAATTTTTTTGAGTGGAGTCTTGCTCTATCGTCCAGGCTGGAGTGTAGTGGTGTAATCTTGGCTCACTGCAACCTCTGCCTCCTGGGTTCAAGCGATTCTCATGCCTCAGCCTCCCAAGTAACTGGGATTACAAGCCTGTGCCACCAAGCCTGGCTAATTTTTGTATTTTTAGTAGAGACGGGGTTTCACCATGTTGGCTAGGCTGGTCTTGAACTCCTGACCTCAAGTAATCCACCCGCCTTGGTCTCCCAAAGTGTTGGGATTACAGGCGTGAGCCGCTGTGCCCAGCTTGCTTATAAATGTTACCGGTTTCCATGATATCTCATGTATATACTAAAAATAACAATTTTGGAAATGAAGTTGGTCCAATTATCTATTTCAATAGTAAAATAATATACGCCCCATGAATTAACCATAAAATCATAAGATATCAGTCAGTAAACATGATTTATTACTAAAAACTGCAGAAATTCAAGTAATTTCTCAGATTTAGGTGATAGTATTATCTCAATGCCAATTTCCTAGTTTTGATAATTGTACTATGGTTATGTAAAATATTAATCTTAGGAGAAGCTGAGTGAAGATTTTACATGGGAACTCTCTATACCTTTTTTTTTTGCAACTTCTAGTGAGTCTAAAATTGTTTCAAAATAAAATATTTTTAAAAATCATGATACCTTACCATCTGAATTTTCACTAACTTCCAAACTGTGACTTGAAATGTATGTTCCACCAGTATCTTTGGATCGTTCTGAAAAGAGAAATAAAATCAAAATTATTCTTGAATAAACTTAAAAGTCTCCCACTGGAATGTTATCTCATGAGTTAAGAAACATTTTTCACAGAGGAAAAAATATAAACATGAAACAATAGTGTATTAATAACCACATATTAATAAAGATAATAAAAACATAATTCAAGTTACATGTTTGGAATATTAGAAATGAAGCATTTAAATAAATATTGTAAAGTTATTTGCAAGAGATTGAAAAGCTAAGTATATGTGCCATAAAGTTGATTTCTCTAGTTTAGAGAGAAAATAATTTGTATGAATATAATTTCTTAAGCTGACATTTATCATTGATGTGGCCTTCTAATTGTGGCCTCCATATTAGATGTAATCTTATTTAAGGAGAACTTCCCCAGTCTAGCAAGGCAGGCCAACATTCAAATTCATGAAATGCAGAGAATGCCACAAAGACACTCCTCCAGAAGAGCAACTCCAAGACATAATTGTCAGATTCACCACAGTTGAAATGAAGGAAAAAATGTTAAGGGCAGCCAGAGAGAAAGGTTGGGTTACCCACAAAGGGAAGCCCATCAGACTAACAGCTGATCTCTTGGCAGAAACTCTACAAGCCCAAAGAGAGTGGGGTCCAATATCCAACATTCTTAAAGAAAAGAATTTTCAACCCAGAATTTCATATCCAGCCAAACTAAGCTTCATAAGTGAAGGAGAAATAAAATCCTTTACAGACAAGCAAATGCTGAGAGATTTTGTCACCACCAGGCCTGCCCTAAAAGAGCTCCTGAAGGAAGCGCTAAACATGGAAAGGAACAACTGGTACCAGCCACTGCAAAATCATGCCAAATTGTAAAGTCCATCGAGGCTAGGAAGAAACTGCATCAACTAACGAGCAAAATAACCAGCTACCATCATAATGACAGGATCAAGTTCACACATAACAATACTAACCTTAAATGTAAGTGGGCTAAATGCTCCAATTAAAAGGCACAGACTGGCAAATTGGATAAAGAGTCAAGACCCATCAGTGTGCTGTATTCAGGAAACCCATCTCACGTGCAGAGACACACATAAGCTCAAAACAAAGGGATGGAGGAAGATCTACCAAGCAAATGGAAAACAAAAAAAGGCAGGGGTTGCAATCCTAGTCTCAGATAAAACAGACTTTAAACCAACAAAGATCAAAAGAGACAAAGAAGGCCATTGGATAATGGTAAAGGGATCAATTCAACAAGAAGAACTAACTATCCTAAATATATATGCACCCAATACAGGAGCACCCAGATTCATAAAGCAAGTCCTGAGTGACCTACAAAGAGACTTAGACTCCCACACAATAATAATGGGAGACTTTAACATCCCACTGTCAACATTAGACAGACCAACGAGACAGAAAGTTAACAAGGATATCCAGGAATTGAACTCAGCTCTGCACCAAGTGGACCTAATAGACAGCTACAGAACTCTCCACCCCAAATCAACAGAATATACATTCTTTTCAGCACCACACCACACCTATTCCAAAATTGACCACATAGTTGGAAGTAAAGCACTCCTCAGCAATGTAAAAGAACACAAATTATAACAAACTGTCTCTCAGACCACAGTGCAATCAAACTAGAACTCAGGATTAAGAAACTCACTCAAAACCACTCAACTACATGGAAACTGAACAACCTGCTCCTGAATAACTACTGGGTACATAACGAAATGAAGGCAGAAATAAAGATGTTCTTTGAAACCAATGAGAACAAAGACACAACATACCAGAATCTCTGGGACACATTCAAAGCAGTGTGTAAAGGGAAATTTATAGCACTAAATGCCCACAAGAGAAAGCAGGAAAGATCTAAAATTGACACTCTAACATCACAATTAAAAGAACTAGAGAAGCAAGAGCAAACACATTCAAAAGCTAGCAGAAGGCAACAAATAACAAAGATCAGAGCAGAACTGAAGGAAATAGAGACACAAAAAACCCTTCAAAAAATTGATGAATCCAGGAGCTGGTTTTTTGAAAAGATCAAGATAATTGATAGGCCGCTAGCAAGACTAATGAAGAAAAGAGAGAAGAATCAAATAGATGCAATAAAAAATGACAAAGGGGATATCACCACCGATCCCACAGAAATACAAACTACCATCACAGAATACTATAAACACCCCTATGCAAATTAACTAGAAAATCTAGAAGAAATGGATAAATTCCTCGACACATACACTCTCCCAAGACTAAACCAGGAAGAAGTTGAATCTCTGAATAGACCAATAACAGGATCTGAAATTGAGGCAATAATTAATAGCTTATCAACCAAAAAAAGTCCAGGACCAGATGGATTCACAGCCGAATTCTACCAGAGGTACAAGGAGGAGCTGGTACCATTCCTTCTGAAACTATTCCAATCAATAGAAAAAGAGGGAATCCTCCCTAACTCATTTCATGAGGCCAGCATCATCCTGATACCAAAGCCTGGCAGAGACACAACAAAAAAAGAGAATTTTAGACCAATGTCCTTGATGAACATCAATGCAAAAATCCTCAATAAAATACTGGCAAACCGAATCCAGCAGCACATCAAAAAGTTTATCCACCACGATCAAGTGGGCTTCATCCCTGGGATACAAGGCTGGTTCAACATACGAAAATCAATAAACGTAATCCAGCATATAAACAGAACCAAAGACAAAAACCACGTGATTATCTCAATAGATGCGGAAAACCTCCTGGTTCCTTAAACTGCCCCTTTTTTGAGCCCATTCTGGGTCTGGGATCCATTCCCTGTACCCAGTAACACTGAGTAGGCAGTCCTGCTTCTTCCCTCCTCAACCACTGTCTTCTATTGCCTGTCTATTAAATTTCAGTGTTTGCTCTCAAAAGATCTGTTTAAAGTATCAAAATTTACTTAATATTGTGGTTCCTCTTCATGGAAGAGGCACATCTCAGCTGCCTCAGTCAGCCACCTTTTTCATCTATATTTTGGATGTTAATTTTGTTTACATTCAGAAAACCAAAATATCCTTTAGTTATTAGGATCTCATTTAAAGGCTAGAGAATAGCAACCACAACAACAAATTTTGGTGTTCTGTAGCTTCAGTTCTCAACTGAAAGGAATTTTATCCTTCATGTACTTATCCCTACATATTCTGGTTCTCCATCTAAGCTGCCTCTTAAAATCGTGAATAAATGAATTTCATGCAAAATATGTATACCACATAATTTTTTCTAGTTGCCTGCTAGTAAAAAGATTGTGAGTTATTCTACAGTCCTAACCAGTTAACATGATTTTATTGAAACTGGGGACTTTTGTTAAAATTTGTTTAATAGTATATCCTTTAGACTACCCTCGCATTTTAAATATTTTAATGTTAATTGCTATTAGGTGTTTGGTAGAACTCTTGGTGATTATGTATTTATAGTTGCATAACAGACATCTAACTCCTTTCTCTTGTTTTTGCCAATGTAATATTTTGTTTTGGGTTGCTCTTTTTTTACTTTTAGAGCAAAGCAGAAAATGGAAACTCATGTTGTTTCAACATTGGGAAACCTGTAGTAAGTAATTAAAGTGCATATTTAAGTATTCTTTTTAATTTGTCAGTCTAAAACATACACATTCTGTAGTACAGTTTTAATTTCAAGCTTTACCTGGTTAAAACTTTGATAATCTCCTTTAGCAATTCAATAAGTAAGGATCAAGTGTGACATTGTTAAAAATAAAATTAATGGTCCATTGTTTAATCACAGTATTTAAGCACCTAATATGAGGAGAACAATATGCTTAGCATCAAATAAGACAAAGACTGCATCATAACTTACAGATTATAATTTTTAAGTATGCTACTTGAATTTTTGTTATTTTACGTTTCTGATAGTCAAACAAGATCTGCTGTTATTTCAGGGACTCTACATGGTTCTGAGATGTGTGACCATACTAAATCTCCTATAACATTGAATTGGCAATATCTAACCGTGGTAAAAATGGAAAATATAATAACATATATATGAAAGTTTCTTTTTAATCATATCTTATTTCTTATAATTCAATTCAAATATGCTATCTAAACATATAAACCCCAACTTACACCTACTCTGAGTTCCAAAGTTCTGTAATTTTTTTCCCAACTGAATGCATTTTTCTACAGAAATAGTTTTCCAAATAGTGGTAGGTCGCCAGGCCAAGCCACAAAATTCACTGGATCAGAAGCAGATTAGAGCTGAGGGGGGCCTTAAATATCAACTGGTCCATTTTCTTTAGTTTGCAGATTTCCTATTAGGTAAGTTTAGACTCAAGGAAGGAAAGACTCTTCCATATCCTCCTTTTCATTTTCCACTTAGGTCATTTTAGGGAAAAATAAAATTTCCCATGATGGTAGGCCTTTGGGTACACAAGTGAGGTATTTACATTGCAATGGAAATTACAATGGAAGTTGCTCTCCTGGGAATTTCATTATAGGAGCTAGTTATAAGTTGGAGGCTATAGTAGTAGTAAGATGAGCTTAGAAATGTGCTCAAAGATAGAACCAAGATGGGGGCAGGGATACAGTGGAAGACACAGCAAGAGCACACCCAGCCACTCCTAATAGCTTCTGGATTGCAGAGTTATGTACAATCTGAAAGACAGCAAGCTGAGATAGGCACAGTAGGAAAAAAAAAAAAAACCCAAGTGGGGAAGAAGGAGAAATTCCTATTCCCACCAAACAACTAGGCAATAAGTAAGTCAGAGATTGTGGAGTTGTCTGTACTGTACCTTAACAAACACAATATCCTCAACTTTTTTTGCTAGAATTTGTCATCTTTATTTAGAGGCTCAAAGTGAAAAACTTGAATGTAATTGGTTATATGTTGCATAAAGTTTTATTTCTTTTTTTAACTTTTAAGTTTAGGGGTACAAGTGCAAGTTTATTACATAGGTAAACTTGTGTCATGGGGGTTTGTTGTACAGATTATTTCATCATCCAGTTATTAAGCCTAGTATCTATTATTCTTCCTGATCCTCTCCCTCCTCCCACCCTCTATCCTCCAAAAGGAGCCAATATGTAGTTTGCCTCAATGTGGCCCTGTGTTCTCATCATTTAGCTCCCACTTATATGTGAGATCATGTAGTATTTGTTTTTCTGTTCCTGCATTAGTTTGCTAAAGATAATGGCCTCCAGCTCCATCCATGTCCCTGCAAAGGACATAATCTCGTTTTTTTTTTTGGCTGCATAATATTCCATGGTGTATATGTACCACATTTTAAAAATCCAGTCTATCATTGATGGGCATTTAGGTTGATTCCATGTCTTTGCTATTGTGAATAGTGCTGCAGTGAACATACGTGTGCGCATGTCTTTATGATGGAATGATTTATATTCCTTTGGGTATATACCCAGTAATGGGATTGCTGGGTCAAATGATATTTCTGTTGTTAGCTCTTTGACGAATCACCACACTGTCTTCCACAATGGCTGAACTAATTTACACTCTCATCAACAGTGTATAAGCATTCCTTTTTCTCCACAACCTTGCCAGCATCTGTTATTTTTTGACTCTTTAATAATAGCCATTCTGGATCATCACGGTGGATGGGTGGCAGGACTAGATTGCAGCTTCGGACAGAGCAGCATACGGATGCTCGCACTGTAAAATTTAGCTCCAGATCAACTGCAAAAACAAACCAGCAGAGGACCCACAGACTCTCTGAAGGAAGCCGACTTCTCCTGCAGGACTCTTGAGACACACCAAATACTGTGAGTGCCCCAACTGCAGAAGTGGGACAGGGAGAGCCTCCTCTCCCGAACACACACCCCCACTGGAGAAACTGAAGCTCTGTTTGTGGGAGAAGTTTCTGATCCTACCTGGAGCTGAGTCAATTTAGAGAGTTGAGCAAAATACAGGGGTAGAGGAGGCAGCAGAAAGGCCCTGGGAGCTCCTTGGGTCCCCAAGCAGGCCATTCCTGCCTGGCACCGCAGGGATCCATGGGGAGGGCAGCCAGAGGTACAGGGCATAAAACTCCACAAAGAGAAGAAAATCTCTAGCTGAACTGTATAACAATTTGAAGGAGGAGAGAAGCCTCCTGGCCACAACTCCAGGGAAGGTGCAAATACGGTATGCAGACTCCACAGGCAGGGGAAAAACCAAGCCGTTTTCTTTCGCAGCTGGGAGGAGGGTAGCCTGGGGCAAGTTTTTCAAGCCTGGCTTGCCCACCGCCTGGAAACAGACCCTGGGCTGTTGGGGGTGGAGCATGGTAGGAGTGAGATGGGCCCTTCGGTTTGAGTGGGAGCTGGGTAAGGCCTGTGACTGCTGGCTTTCCCCACTTCTCTAACAACCTGTATGACTCAGCAGAGGCAGCCATAATCCTCCTAGGTACACAACTGCAGTGACCTGGGAATCTCACCCCCCATCCCCCACAGCAGCCGCAGCAAGACCCACCCAAGGAGAATCTGAGCTGAGACACACCTAGCCCTGCCCCCACCTGATGGTCCTTCCCTACCCACCCTGGTATCAGAAGACAAAGGGCATATAATCTTGGGAGTTTTAGGGTCCCACCCACCGCAGGTCCCTCTCCATACTACCACAGCTGATTGCTCTCTGGAAAGTGCCACCTCCCATCAAGAGGCAAACCTGCACAAAAATAGAGTATTAAACACCAAAGCTAAGAACCCTCATGAAGTCCACTGCACCCCCTCCCCACAATGTCCACAAGAACAGGCACGGGCATCCACAGCTGAGAGACCCATAGACAGTTCATATCACAGGACTCTGTGCAGACAACCCCCGGTACCAGCCCAGAGCCAGGTAGACCTGCTGGGTGGCTAGACCCAGAAGAGAGACAACAATTACTGCAGTTCGGCTCACAGGAATCCACATCCATAGGAAAATGGCGGAGAATACTACATCAAGGAAACACACAGTGGGACAAAAAAAATCTTAACAGCCTTCAGCCCTAGAACTTCCCTCTGACAGAGCCCACCCAAATGAGAAGGAACCAGAAAACCAACCCTAGTAATATGACAAAACAAGGCTCGTCAACACCCCCAAAAAATCACACTAGTTCACCAGCAATGGATGCAAACCAAGAAGAAATTCCTGATTTACCTGAAAAAGATTCAGGAGATTGGTTATTAAGATAATGAGGGAGGCAGATGAGAAAGGCAAAGCCCAATGCAAGGAAATCCAAAAAAGAAACAATACAAGAAGTGGAGAGAAATATCCAAGGAAGTAGCTAGCTTAAAGAAAAAGGCCGGGCACGGTGGCTCACACCTGTAATCCCAGCACTTTGGGAGGCTGAGGCGGGTGGATCACAAGGTCAGGAGATCGAGACCATCCTGGCTAACACAGTGAAACCCTGTCTCTACTAAAAATACAAAAAATTAGCCAGGCGTGGTGGCGGGCGCCTGTAGTCCCAGGTACTCGGGAGGCTGAGGCAGGAGAATGGCATGAACCTGGGAGGTGGAGCTTGCAGTGAGCCGAAATAGCACCACTGCACTCCAGCCTGGGCGACAGAGAGAGACTCCATCTCAAAAAAAAAAAAAAAAAGAAAAAAAAATGCAGAAAACATTGACAGACTTATAGAAATGCAAAATGTTCTGGAAACTCTCAGCAATAGAATTGAACAAGTAGAAGAAAGAAATTCAGAGCTTGAAGACAAGGTCTTCAAATCAACCTAATCCAACAAAGGCAAAGAAAAAAGAATAAGAAAATATGAACAAAGCCTCCAGGAAGTCTTGGATTATGTTAAATGACCAAACCTAAGAATAATCAGTGTTCCTGAGGAAGAAGAGAATTCTAAAAGCTTGCAAAACATATTTGGGAGAATAATCAAGGAAAACTTCCCAGTCTTGCTAGAGATCTAAACATCCAAATAGAAGAAGCACAAAGAACACTTGGGAAATTAATTGCAGAAAGATCATCAGCTAGGCACATTGTCGTCAGCTTATCCAAAGTTAAGACGAAGGAAAGAATCTTAAGAGCTGTAAGACAGAAGCGCCAGGTAACCTATAAAGGAAGACCTATCAGATTAACAGCAGACTTCTCTGCAGAAACCCTACAAGCTAGAAGGGTTTGGGGCCCTATCTTCAGTCTCCTCAAACAAAACAATTATCAGTCAAAAATTCTGTATCCAGCACTAAGCATCAAATATGAAGGAAAGATAGAGTCTTTTTCAGACAAACAATGGCTGAGAGAATTCACCACTACCAAATGACCACTACAAGAACTGCTAAAAGGTGCTCTAAATATTGAAACAAATCCTGGAAACACATCAAAACAGAACCTCTTTAAAGCATAAATCACACAGGACCTATAGAAGAAAAGTACAAGTTAAAAAAAAAAATCAAAAAAAGCGAAGTACACAGGCAACAAAGAGCATGATGAATGCAGTGATACCTCAGATTTCAATAATAACATGGAATGTAAATGGCCTAAATGCTCCACTTAAAAGATACAGAACGGCAGAATGGATAAGAACTCACCAACCAACTATCTGCTGCCTTCAGAAGACTCACCTAACACATCAGGACTCATATAAACTTATAATAAAGTAGTGGAAGAAGACATTTCATGCAAATGGACACCAAAATCAAGCAGGGGTAGCTATTCTTTTATCAGAAAAAAACAAACTTTAAAGCAACAGCTGTTAAAAGAGACAAAGAGGGACATTATATGATAGTAAAAGGCCTTGTCCAACAGGTAAATATCACAATCCTAAACATACATACACCTAACACTGGACCTCCCAAATTTATAAAACAATTACTAATAGACCTAAGAAATGAGATAGATAGCAACACAATAATAGTGGGGGACTTCAATACTCCACTGACAGCACTAGACAGGTCATCAAGACAGAAAGTCAACAAAGAAACAATGGATTTAAACTATACCTTGGAACAACCAGACTTAACAGATATATACAGAATATTTCATCCAACAACCACAGAATACACATTCTATTCAACATCACATGAAATCTTCTCCAAGATAGACCATACAATGGGCCATAAAATGAGCCTCAATAAATTTAAGAAAATTGAAATTATATCAAGCAGTCTCTCAGACCACAGTGGAATAAAACTGGAAATCAACTTCTAAAGGAACCTTTGAAGCCATGCAAATACATGGAAATTAAATAACCTGCTCCTGAATGAGCATTGGGTCAAAAACGAAATAAAGATGGAAATTAAAAAATTCTTTAAATTGAATGACAATAAGGACACAACCTACCAAAACCTCTGGGATATAGCAAAGGCAGTGCTAAGAGGAAAGTTCATAGCTATAAATGCCTACATCAAATAGACTGAAATAACACAAACTGACAATCTAAGGTCACACCTCAAGGAAATACAGAAACAAGAACAAACCGAATCCAAACCCAGGAGAAGAAATAACCAAGATCAGAGCAGAACTAAATGAAATTCAAACAAAAAAAATTACAAAAGATAAATGAAACAAAAAACTGGTTCTTTGAAAAGATAAATAAAATCGATAGACCATTAGCAAGATTAACCAAGAAAATAAGAGAGAAAATCCAAATAACCTCACTAGGAAATGAAACAGGAGATATTACAATTGACACCACTGAAATACAAAAGATCATTCAAGGCTACTATGAACACCTTTACGCACATAAACTAGAAAACCTGAAAGAGGTGGATAAATTTCTGGAAAAATACAACCCTCCTACCTTAAATCAGGAAGGATTAGATACCCTGGACAGGTATCTAATCTGAATAACAAGCAGTGAGATTGAAATGGTAATTTAAAAATTACCAACATGCAGCCATAAAAAAGGATGAGTTCATGTCCTTTGTAGGGACATGGATGAAGCTGGAAACCATCATTCTGAACAAACTATCGCAAGGACAGAAAACCAAACACCACATGTTCTCACTCATAGGTGGGAATTGAACAATGAGAACACTTGGACACAGGGTGGGGAACATCACACACTGGGGCCTGTCGTGGGGTAGGGGGAGGGGGAAGAAAAAGCATTAGGAGATATACCTAATGTAAATGATGAGTTAACGGGTGCAGCACACCAACATGGCATATGTATACATATGTAACAAACCTGTACGTTGTGCACATGTACCCTAAAACCTAAAGTATAATAAAAAATAATAAAAAAATAAAAAAATAAAAATTACCAACAAAAAGAAGTCCAGGACCAGATGGATTCACAGCAGAATTCGACCAGACATTCAAAGAAGAATTGGTACCAATCCTTTTGACACTATACCATAAGACAGAGAAAGAAGAAACCCTCCCTAATTCATTCTACGATGCTAAAATCCTTAACAAAATAGTAGCAAACCAAACCCAACAACATATCAAAAAGATAATCCACCATGATCAAGTGGGTTTCATAACAGGGATGCAGGGATGGTTTAACATACACAGCTCAATAAATGTGATACACCACATAAACAGAATTAAAAACAAAAATCACATGATCATCTGAATAGATGCAGAAAAAGCATTCAACAAAATCCAGCATCCCTTTATGATTAAAACTCTCAGCAAAACTGGCATACAAGGGACATACCTTAATGTAATAAAAGCCATCTATGACAAACCCACAGCCAACATGATACTGAATGGTGAAACATTGAAAGCATTCCCACTGAGAACTGGAACAAGACAAGGATGCCCACTCTCACCACTCCTCTTCAACGTAATACTGGAAGTCCTAGCCAGAGCAATCAGACAAGAGAAAGAAATAAAGGGCATCCAAATCAGTAAAGAAGAAGACAAACTGTCCCTATTTGCTGACAATATGATTGCGTTCCTTAAAAACCCTAAGGACTCCTCCAGAAAGATCCTAGAACTGATAAAAGAATTCAGCAGAGTTTCCAGATACAATATTAATGTACACAAATCAGTAGCTCTTCTATATACCAACAGCGACCAAGTGGAGAATCAAATCAAGAACTCTACTTCTTTTACAATAGCTGGAAAAAATAAAATACTTAGGAATATAACTAACAAAGGAGTCAAAAGACCTCTACAAGGAAAACTACAAAACACTGCTGAAAGAATTCATAGACACAACTAAATGGAAACACATCCCATGCTCATGGATAGGTAGAATCAATATTGTGAAAATGACCATATTGCCAAGAGCATTCTACAAATTCAATGCTATCCCCATCAAAATACCATAATCATTCTTCACAGAATTAGAAAAAAAAATTCTAAAATTCATAAGGAACTAAAAAAGACCACTCATAGCAAAAGGAAGACTAAGCAAAAAGAACAAATCTGGAGGCACCACACTACCTGATTTCAAACTGTACTATAAGGCCATAGTCACCAAAACAACATGGTACTGGCATAAAAATACGTGCATAGACCACTGGAACAGAATAGAGAACCCAAAAATAAACCCAAATACAGCTAACTAATCTTCAACAAAGCAAACAAAAAACATAAAGTGGGGAAAGGACTACCTTTTCAACCAAATGGTGCTGGGATAATTGGCTAGCCATATGTAGGAGAATGAAACTGGATCCTCATCTCTCACCTTATACAAAAATCATCTCAAGATGGATTAAGGACTTAAACCTAAGACCTGAAACTATAACAATTCTAGAAGATAACATTGGAAAAATCCTTCTAGACATTGGCTTAGGCAAGGATTTCATGACCAAAAACCCAAAAACAAATGGAATAAAAACAAAGATAAATAGCTGGGACCTAATTAAACTAAAGAGCTTTTGCACAGCAAAAGGAAGACTGAGCAGAGTTAACAGACAACCCACAGAGTGGGAGAAAATCTTCATAATCTATACATCTGACAAAGGAATAATAACCAGAATCTACAATTAACTCAAACGAATCAGAAAAAAAACAAACAATCCTATCAAAAAGTGAGCTAAAGACAAGGACAGTCCTCAGAAGAAGATATACAAATGGCCAACAACGTATGAAAAAATGCAGGAGGAGGGGCCAAGATGGCCAAATAGGAACAGCTCCGGTCTACAGCTCCCAGCATGAGTGATGCAGAAGACGGGTGATTTCTGCATTTCCGTCTGAGGTACCGGGTTCATCTCACTAGGGAGTGCCAGACAGTGGGCGCAGGACAGTGGGTGCAGCGCACCATGTGCGAGCCGAAGCAGGATGAGGCATTGCCTCACTCAGGAAGTGCAAGGGGTCAGGGAGTTCCCTTTCCTAGTCAAAGAAAGGGGTGACAGATGGCACCTGGAAAATCGGGTCACTCCCACCCCAATACTGCACTTTTCCGACGGGCTTAAAAAACAGCACACCAGGAGATTATATCCCGCACATGGCTCGGAGTGTCCTACGCCCATGGAGTCTCACTGATTGCTAGCACAGCAGTCTGAGATCAAACTGCAAGGCAGCAGCAAGGCTGGGGGAGGGGTGCCCACCATTGCCCAGTCTTGCTTAGGTAAACAAAGCAGCCAGGAAGCTCGAACTGGGTGGAGCCCACCACAGCTCAAGGAGGCCTGCCTGCCTCTGTAGGCTCCACCTCTGGGGGCAGGGCACAGACAAACAAAAAGACAGCAGTAACCTCTGCAGACTTAAATGTCCCTGTCTGACAGCTTTGAAGAGAGCAGTGGTTCTCCCAGCACGCAGCTGGAGATCTGAGAACCGGCAGACTGCCTCCTCAAGTGGGTCCCTGACACCTGACCCCTGAGCAGCTTACTGGGAGGCACCTCCCAGTAGGGGCAGACTGACACCTCACATGTCCGGGTACTCCTCTGAGACAAAACTTCCAGAGGAAAAATCAGACAGCAGCATTTGTGGTTCATGAAAATCCACTGTTCTGCAGCCACCGCTGCTGGTACCCAGGCAAACAGGGTCTGGAGTGGACCTCTAGCAAACTCCAACAGCCCTGCAGCTGAGGGTCCTGACTGTTAGAAGGAAAACTAACAAACAGAAAGGACATCCACACCAAAAACCCATCTGCACATCACCAGCATCAAAGGCCAAAGGTAGATAAAACCACAAAGATGGGGAAAAAACAGAGCAGAAAAACTGGAAACTCTAAAAAGCAGAGCGCCTCTCCTCCTCCAAGGAACGCAGCTCCTCACCAGCAATGGAACAAATCTGGACAGTGACTGACTTTGATGAGTTGAGAGAAGAAGGCTTCAGAAGATCAAACTACTATGAGCTACAGGAGGAAATTCAAACCAAAGGCAAAGAAGTTGAAAACTTTGAAAAAAACTTAGATGAATGTATAACTAGAATAACCAATACAGAGAAGTGCTTAAAGGAGCTGATGGAGCTGAAAGCCAAGGCTCAAGAACTATGTGAAGAATGCAGAAGCTTCAGGAGCCAATGGGATCAACTGGAAGAAAGGGTATCAGTGATGGAAGATGAAATGAATGAAATGAAGCGAGAAGGGAAGTTTAGAGAAAAAAGAATAAAAAGAAATGAACAAAGCCTCCAAGAAATATGGGACTATGTGAAAAGACCAAATCTACGTCTGATTGGTGTACCTGAAAGTGACGGGGAGAGTGGAACCAAGTTGGAAAACACTCTGCAGGATATTATCGAGGAGAACTTCCGCAATCTAGCAAGGCAGGACAACATTCAGATTCAGGAAATACAGAGGACGCCACAAAGATACTCCTCGAGAAAAGCAACTCCAAGACACATAATTGTCAGATTCACCAAAGTTGAAATGAAGGAAAAAATGTTAAGGGCAGCCAGAGAGAAAGGTTGGGTTACCCACAAAGGGAAGCCCATCAGACTAACAGCGGATCTCTCGGCAGAAACTCTACAAGCCAGAAGAGAGTGGGGGCCAATATTCAACATTCTTAAAGAAAAGAATTTTCAACCCAGAATTTCATATCCAGCCAAACTAAGCTTCATAAGTGAAGGAGAAATAAAATCCTTTACAGACAAGCAAATGCTGAGAGATTTTGTCACCACCAGGCCTGCCCTAAAAGAGCTCCTGAAGGAAGCATTAAACATAGAAAGCAACAACCGGTACCAGCCACTGCAAAATCATGCCAAATTGTAAAGACCATCAATGCTAGGAAGAAACTGCATCAACTAATGAGCAAAATAACCAGCTAACATCATAATGACAGGATCAAATTCACACATAACAATATTAACTTTAAATGTAAGTGGACTAAATGCTCCAATTAAAAGGCACAGACTGGCAAATTGGATAAAGAGTCAAGACCCATCAGTGTGCTGTATTCAGGAAACCCATCTCACATGCAGAGACACACATAGGCTCAAAATAAAGGGATGGAGGAAAATCTACCAAGCAAATGGAAAACAAAAAAAAGGCAGGGGTTGCAAACCTAGTCTCTGATAAAACAGATTTTAAACCAACAAAGATCAAAAGAGACAAGGCCATTAGATAATGGTAAAGGGATCAATTCAACAAGAAGAGCTAATATCCTAAACATATATGCACCCAATACAGGAGCACCCAGATTCATAAAGCAAGTCCTGAGTGACCTACAAAGAGACTTAGACTCCCAGACAATAATGGGAGACTTTAACACCCCACTGTCAACATTAGACAGATCAACGAGACAGAAACTTAACAAGGATATCCAGGAATTGAACTCAGCTCTGCACCAAGTGGACCTAATAGACATCTACAGAACTCTCCACCCCAAATCAACAGAATATACATTTTTTCCAGCACCACACCACACCTACTCCAAAATTGACCACATAGTTGGAAGTAAAGCACTCCTCAGCAATGTAAAAGAACACAAATTATAACAAACTGTCTCTCAGACCACAGTGTAATCAAACTAGAACTCAGGATTAAGAATCTCACTCAAAACCGCTGAACTACATGGAAACTGAACAACCTGCTCCTGAATGACTACTGGGTACAAAACGAAACGAAGGCAGAAATAAAGATGTTCTTTGAAACCAATAAGAACAAAGACACAACATAGCAGAATCTCTGGGACACATTCAAAGCAGTGTGTAGAGGGAAATTTATAGCACTAAATGCCCACAAGAGAAAGTAGGAAAAATCCAAAATTGACACTCTAACATCACAATTAAAAGGACTAGAAAAGCAAGAGCAAACACTTTCAAAAGCTAACAGAAGGCAAGAAATAACTAAAATCAGAGCAGAACTGAAGGAAATAGAGACACAAAAAACCCTTCAAAAAATTAATGGATCCAGGAGCTGGTTTTTTGAAAGGATCAACAAAATTGATAGACTGCTAGCAAGTCAAATAAAGAAGAAAATAGAGAAGAATGAAATAGATGCAATAAAAAATGATAAAGGGGAAATTACCACCGATCCCACAGAAATACAAACTACCATCAGGGAATACTACAAACACCTCTATGCAAACAAACTAGAAAATCTAGAAGAAATGGATAAATTCCTCGACACATACACCCTCCCAAGATTAAACCAGGAAGAAGTTGACTCTCTGAATAGACCAATAACAGGCTCTGAAATTGTGGCAATAATCAATACCTTACCAACCAAAAAGAGTCCAGGACCAGATGGATTCACAGCCAAATTCTACCAGAGGTACGAGGAGGAACTGGTCCCATTCCTTCTGAAACTATTCCAATCAATAGAAAAAGAGGGAATCCTCCCTAACTCATTTTATGAGGCCAGCATCATCCTGATACCAAAGCCTGGCAGAGACACAACAAAAATAGAGAATTTTAGACCAATATCCTTGATGAACATTGATGCAAAAATCCTCAATAAAATACTGGCAAACTGAATCCAGCAGCACATCAAAAAGCTTATCCACCATGATCAAGTGGGCTTCATCCCTGGGATGCAAGGCTGGTTCAATATACGCAAATCAATAAATGTAATCCAACATATAAACAGAACCAAAGACAAAAACCACGTGATTATCTCAATAGATGCAGAAAAGGCCTTTGACAAAATTCAACAAAACTTCATGCTAAAAACTCTCAATAAATTAGTTATTGATGGGATGTATCTCAAAATAATAAGAGCTATCTATGACAAACCCACAGTCAATGTCATACTGAATGGGCAAAAACTGGAAGCATTCCTTTTGAAAACTGGCACAAGACAGGGATGCCCTCTCTCACCACTCCTATTCAACATAGTGTTGGAAGTTCTGGCCAGGACTATTAGGCAGGAGAAGGAAGTAAAGGGTATCAATTAGGAAAAGAGGAAGTCAAATTGTCCCTGTTTGCAGATGACATGATTGTATATCTAGAAAACCCCATTGTCTCAGCCCAAAATCTCCTTAAGCTGGTAAGCAACTTCAGCAAAGTCTCAGGATACAAAATCAATGTACAAAAATCACAAGCATTCTTATACACCAATAACAGACAAACAGAGAGCCAAATCATGAGTGAACTCCCATTCACAATTGCTTCAAAGAGAATAAAATACCTAGGAATCCAACTTACAAGGGATGTGAAGGACCTCTTCAAGGAGAACTACAAACTGCTGCTCAATGAAATCAAAGAGGATACAAACAAATGGAAGAACATTCCATGCTCATGGGTAGGAAGAATCAATATTGTGAAAATGGCCATACTGCCCAAGGTAATTTATAGATTCAATGCCATCCCCATCAAGCTACCAATGACTTTCTTCACAGAATTGGAAAAAACTACTTTAAAGTTCATATGGAACCAAAAAGGAGCCCGCATGGCCAAGTCAATCCTAAGCCAAAAGAAGAAAGCTGGAGGCATCACGCTACCTGACTTCAAACTATAGTACAAGGCTACAGTAACCAAAACAGCATGGTACTGGTACTAAAACAGAGATATAGATCAATGGAAAGAACAGAGCCCCCAGAAATAATGCCGCATATCTACAACTGTCTGATCTTTGACAAACCTGACAAAAACAAGCAATGGGGAAAGGATTCCCTATTTAATAAATGGTGCTGGGAAAACTGGCTAGCCATATGTAGAAAGCTGAAACTGCATCCCTTCCTTACACCTTATACAAAAATTAATTCAAGATGGATTAAAGGCTTAAACGTTAGACCTAAGACCATAAAAACCCTAGAAGAAAACCTAGGCATTACCATTCAGGACATAGGCATGGGCAAGGACTTCATGTCTAAAACACAAAAAGCAATGGCAAGAAAAGCCAAATTGACAAATGGGATCTAATTAAACTAAAGAGCTTCTGCACAGCAAAGGAAACTACCATCAGAGTGAACAGGCAACCTGCAAAATGAGAGAAATTTTTCGCAACCTACTCATCTGACAAAGGGCTAATATCCAGAATCTACAATGAACTCAAACAAATTTACAAGAAAAAAACAAACAACCCCATCAAAAAGTGGGCAAAGTATATGAACAGACACTTCTCAAAAGAAGACATTTATGCAGCCAAAAAACACATGAAAAAATGCTCACCATCACTGGCCATCAGAGAAATGCAAATCAAAACCACAATGAGATACCATCTCACACCAGTTAGAATGGCAATCATTAAAAAGTCAGGAAACAACAGGTGCTGGAGAGGATGTGGAGAAATAGGAACACTTTTACACTGTTGGTGGGAGTGTAAACTAGTTCAACCATTGTGGAAGTCAGTGTGGCGATTCCTCAGGGATCTAGAACTGGAAATACCATTTGACCCAGCCATCCCATTACTGGGTATATACCCAAAGGATTATAAATCATGCTGCTGTAAAGACACATGCACACGTATGTTTATTGCAGCACTATTCACAATAGCAAAGACTTGGAACCAAGCCAAATGTCCAACAATGATAGACTGGATTAAGAAATTTTGGCATATATATACCATGGAATACTATGCAGCCATAAAAAATGATGAGTTCATGTCCTTTGTAGGGACATGGATGAAATTGGAAATCATCATTCTCAGTAAAGTATCGCAAGAACAAAAAACCAAACAGTGCATATTCTCACTCATAGGTGGGATTTGAACAATGAGAACACATGGACACAGGAAGGGGAACATCACACTCTGGGGACTGTTGTGGCATGGGGGGAGCGGGGAGGGATAGCTTTAGGAGATATACCTAATGCTAAATGACAAGTTAGTGGGTGCAGCACACCAGCATGGCACATGTATACATATATAACTAACCTGCACATTGTGCACATGTACCCTAAAACTTGAAGTATAATAATAATAATAAAAAAAGACATTTTTGAAGAATAAATATACATAAATAAGTCAGGGAAATTCAAAAGTAGAAAAGCCACCAGGAGATTTGTGCTTTCCTAGATATTGAAATTTATAATGCTACAATAACTAAAACTCTTAGGCATGGAAATAAGTATACACACAGAGAAATGAATCAGAACCAACGTTCATGAATGGATAAAAATAAAACAGATATTTAATAAATGTGAAATTCCATATCCATGAGGAAAATGTGGGTTATTCAATAAGAGGTAGTGGGACAATGAAATTTAACATCTTTAAAAATTAAAAAAAAAAAAGAAAAAATGCTCAACATCACTAATTATCAGGGAAATGCAAATCAAAACCACAATGCAATATCACCTTATTCCTGCAAGAATGGCCATAATCAAATAATCAAAGAACAGTAAACTTTGGCACGGATGCAGTCATCAGGGAACACTTCTACACTGCTGGTGGGAATGTAAACTAGTACAGCTGCTATGGAAAACAGTGCAGAGATTCCTTAAAAACGAAAAGTAGAACTACCATTTGATGCAGCAATCCCACTACTGGGTATCTACCCAGAGGAAAAGAAGTCATTATACGAAAAAGATGCTTGCACATGCATGTTTATAGCTGCACAATACACAATTGCAAAATCGTGAAAACAACCCAAGTGCCCATCAATCAATGAGTGGATAAAGAACTGTGGTAGATATATATATAAGATGGAATACTACTCAACCATAAAAAGGAATGAATTAGCACCATTTGCTGTGACCTGGATGAGACTGGAGACTATTATTCTAAGCGAAAATACTCAGGAATGGAAAACCAAACATTGTATGTTCTCACTGTTATGTGGGAACTAAGCTATGAGGATGCAAAGATAAGAATGATACGATGGACTTTGGGGACTTGGGGGAAAGAGTGGGAAGGGCCGAGGGATAAAAGACTACAAATATGGTGCAGTGTATACGGCTTAGGTGATGTATGAACTAAAATCTCACAAATCACCACTAAAAAATTTACTCATGTCACCAGATACCACCTGTACCACAATAACTTATGTAAAAATAAAATTTAAGAAACGAAAACAATAAAATAATAGCCATTCTGACTGGTGTGAGATGGTATCTCATTGTGGTTTTGATTTGCATTTAATGATCAGTTTTATTTATTTTATAACTAGCAGCTAAAATTTTAAGTCTAAGCATTACAATATGTAACCTATATTGGATAGGGAGATGGGAAGGTGTAACGTGATGAAAAGCTATTTGTAAAATTGTCTTTTGTATGAATTTGCATGGTGGTATTTGTCTGGTATTATGCACTTTACAAAAATTATTATTTTTAATTGAAAATATTATTTCCGCTACCTCTGGTCACCCTGAGTGGCCTGTGCTTGGAAGTATCAATCTTTTTACCTTTTTTTGGAGGACATTTTAGAGTCTGTAGCCTGAAGGAGTTTCTTAAGGCGGTAGAACACACCTAGGTACTTGTGACTGTTTGCTCAGGAAGGCATTTGTTTGGGAGCAGTCACTCTATTCATTGTAGCAGATAGGTGCCCACCCCAGGAAAATTTTTCTTGGTGACTGAATGAATAAATTTCACGATTCATGGTTTCTTTGAGGCTTTTCATATCTATATTATTTAAAATAAACTAGTTGAAGGGAAGTCTGCACTATTACAGTGTGAAGAATGCGCAATGGTAAAATAGTAAAATTTCATTTCTTAAAGCTGGATTAATTTGGTATGCAAATAAAGTGTAATGAATTATTAAATCACTATTTTGCATGCACATAAAATGGGTTAAAGTTATCCAAATTTCAATTGTGCTTCTCTTTTTTTGTCAGTTGAATATATACGATTAGCACTGCTTACTTAGCTTTTAAATATGTGTGAGATCCATTGTAAACAAAGATTGTCTTCACAGTGGTGATGGAGTTACATTTACCCTAGTTGATCTACAACCATCCATGGCCTAGTTTTTAAGGGAAGAACTTCATTCTAAACAAACTACACCACCCCATAGTCTGTATCAGTTACTACTTATAATTCCTTCAGTCTGCCTTACTATTTGCCAACAAAGTGACCTTGCCTTCAAGCTTCAAAATAGCCTCCTCAATATCTAGCATTAGTTCACTTTCTTTCATTTGGAACAGGTAAGAGTGCTTTGAGAATCATTATTTGCAGGAACTCAACTTTGCTCTATTAGAAAATTTTTATTAGTAAATTTCTTATACTTAGCTCATAGGAAATATGTCTGAAACCCAAGTTTGCAATTTATCATGTATGTTAGGATAAATATTTGAAAGTTTACAATTGTCATTACATTTTTAGAGTAACATCCATAAGAGGCTCAGAACACACAACTGTGTTTGAAGTGGTTAGTTTCATAACCCCAAGTTGCAAACTGGACCCTCCACTTGCACCCAGACTCATTAACAGATCCAAGAGCAGCCTGAATTAAAAAAAAAAGAAGTATGCTGTAATAGCAAAAAAAAGAAGGAAAGAGTATATGCAGAGGCAAAAAATTTTTACTTATATTGCTGCCATTAAGTATCCTCATCCTTCCCAAAAAAAAAAGAAAAGGTTTTTTTCTCTCTTGAGGTTCACAGATTAGACAGAAATTTTTTGTGGGAATTATGCAAGAGTTGAAAGACTAAACAATTAAGATGGTATGTGAGAAAAATCTTGTCTGTGGTAGAATTAACTAAGTAATAAAAATAAATATAGAAAACAATAGGGTACAGAGTGAATTAGGTTAGGGAATGAATTGGAAAAAATATCTGAAGTCAATTCTTTGTTTTGGCCACCAGATGATAATAGCAGGCCCAAGAGTAAGGGTGGGGGACTATGTGCAGGGTACAAGCCAGAACTCGGGAAATACCTACATTGATTGCCTCATTTGTTTTATTTCTAAATGCCCTTCCTTAGAAGAAAAACTTACCTTTGCAACTTCAGGGCAGGCAGGTGGATGGCAAAGGAATGATACTGTACATTCCACACAATCGCAGAACAAGCAAATCACAGAATAGATGCTCAATATATGATAACATAATAAACATTTACAAAATAACTTCATATGGTTATAGTAAGGATTAAATGAGCTAATGCATGAATAATGTTTAGAACAGTACCTAGCATGTCATAAGAGAGCAATATATGTTATTATTATTACTACTGCTACTATTTTTATTATTTGTTTTCTTAGATTAAAACTCCTGCAATACTCTCAGAAGTCATGTGTAAACAAAATAAGCACGCATCCATCCCTATGGGTTAAAAAGATGAAATTTGACTGCCCAACCTAATTAGAGGTTGTCTTATTGTAGATGTCCAGCTTTAAACTGGTCTAGACAGTTTAAACTGGTGTCCTGGTATCTAGCCATCTAGACACCACTGTTGCAACACAGTATATTGCTAATTATTCACAAATGTTGATTCATCCCAAGAGATATACCAAATGGTCTTCTTGTCCTCAGTACTGTATGCAACAACTATGTCTGAATTTTACCTTCAGATATGAAGCTCTGTTTTGTGTTTCATCTTGTGGGTTTTTTTTTCAGGACAGGGAAGGAGTTGATCTTTCTATGTTAATGCACCCATTTTATTTTATTTCAAGTTCTGGGGTACATGTGCAGGATGTGCAGATTTGTTACATAAGTAAACACGTGCCATGGTGGTTTGTTGCACCTATCAACCCATCACCTATGTATTAAGCACCGCATGCATTAGCTATTTTTCCTGATGCTCTCCACCCCACCCCACCCTCTCTCTCCCAACAGGCCCCAGTGCGTTTTGTTCCCCTCCCTGTGTCCATGTGTTCTCATTGTTCAGCTCCCATTTATAAATGAGAACATGCATGTTTGGTTTTCTGTTCCTGCGTTAGTTTGCTGAGGATAATGGCTTCCAACTTCATCCATGTGCCTGCGAAGGACATGACCTCATTCCTTTTTATGGCTGCATAGTATTCCATGGAATGCACCCATTTTCTATTTATTTATTTATTTATTTATTTATTTATTTAAGACAGGGTCTCACTCTGTCACTTAGGCTGGAGTGCAGTGGTATGATGTCAGCTCACTGCAACCTCCATCCCCAGGGTTCAAGTGATCCTCCCACCTCAGCCTCCATAGTAGCTGGGACCACAGGCACACACCACCACACCCGGCTAATTTTTCATATTTTTAGTAGAGACTGGGTCTCACCATGTTACCCAGGCTGGTCTCAAACTCCTGAGCTCAAGCAACTCACCCACCTCGGCCTCCCACAGTGCTGGGATTACAGGCATGAACCACTGCACCTGGCTAATGCACCCATTTTCAATGACCTTATTATGTTAAATTTTACTTGGGTAGGGGATGATCTGGTCCTATAAATGGATATTACATTTCATCTAAATGTCTATTGATCCAATTGTACTCTTCTCCTTGAACACTTTGAGACCCCCATAACTAGTGAGTCCAAATATCATTCAGAAAGATAATAATTTTTCATAGAGTAATAGAAAAGGAAGTCATTAAAGAATTATTTCTAGATTATATTGGTTCAAGTTTACCCTGGGGAGACCCTTACCATCAAGTCTGATGATGAGAATTTTCAGAATATTCAAGGTCAGTTAAAGTATAATTAGGCATGTGTTATTTGACACCAAATAGAGTGAACTTAAATATTAGTGTGAAATGACATTACTGTAGCCCACTTACTGTTTGAGACAGATTAAATGCTCTTAAATATAATCCTCATAGGAGGTTAGCATCAATAGAATAACCAGGGCTAATCATGCTAATCTTACTAGAGACCTGCAAAAGTAAAGTACTTTTAAAAATTGAAGGAGATTAATTCCAAAATTCTATTTGAAGTCCAGATTTTGGAGATAGTGATAGCTGATTATAGTTTTAGATTATTCTCCTATAGGAAATGACTGCTAAGGCCTTCAGACAGCTCATTCATTCATACATTCAACAAGTATTTACTCGGTGTCTAGCATGTACCAGCCCTCTACTGGACACTTAGGATACAACAATATGTAGAAGGGGTGATTATACAGACACCCACCGACACACACACACACACACACACACACACACACACACACACACTCTATAGATAGGTAGATAGCAAATATATAGCATATAGACTTGTTTCAGTAGTAATATAAAATTAATAAATACTTGCTTCATATAAGCTTTATTATTATTTCAATGAGATGACTGTTTTATGCCACTTATTTTGTATCCTAAAGGGATTTTGAGCTGTCTCAAGAATTTCTAAAAACATTATCACCTAGCAATGGATTTCATATTGCTGCTATACAAAATGTATCATGAATTCATATTTATTATTTTCCCATTATTAAAAGTAAATTACCATTCTAGGACTTGAAAGCCACATTTCTAGAACTAAGCATTAGTTATAATAATTTCAGATAAACAAAAGAATTACAACATTAAAAGTCTCCATTCTGTGTTGTATTTTAGATACTATGAAATCATATGTTTAAGATAATAAAAATACATAGTATGAAAGTAGGGCATCACATGAGTATTATTGGGTCCTTCTTTATAATATACTGTTTTCTAAAAACCACTTTAGTATAATTTATGGAAAGCCTTAAATGAAAATTTAAGTTTTATTAGGCAATGTCACTATAAGAAATATATTTTACGTTCCAGAATAAACTTTTTATTACCCAATATATGACCGTGATGGGTGAGAAACAATAGATAAGTAAAAGTACAATTATACCAGAAGGCTGGTATGATAGTTGATTTTCATTAGCAGTAGGAATTACCAATATTTTTTATAATTCAAATTTAAACCGTGCCTTGGTTATTTTCCCATTGGTTGTGATGAATTTTCATCAACTCATCTACACTCTGACTCATGTTTGTGAGTAAACAACACATATTTTCAAAACAGCTGACTATTATTAAAGCTTGGAGCTGGTTTTGACTGTGCAAAGTTAACTGACTCCTGTAAAGGACTTTGTTTAATGTTATTACAGTATTTATTAAAATAATTCTCTTTTAGGATCAGCTGATGTACCTCTGATGTCACCACCTGGTACTTTGCCATCAGTCTATCTTCTTCCTGGCTACATGTCTCAGATATGCTAGTGTGGTTTTTACTTGATGTTTAGCTCTAAGTTATCATTTAACATTTTTCATTATGTCACTATATAAGAGAACTTCTGGCATGTTATTTATTTATTTATTTTACTGTTATCATCATTGCTAAAAGCTATTGCATTTAACCAAAGCTTTAAAACCAGTCCTCTTTTAGATTGCCTTATAAACGATGTTTAATTCATCCAGCGAATTTGGATCTCTTAATATTCACTAATCTTACTTTTTTTTTTTGGTTTCTCAGTACTTTCACCCATCTTATCTATTAAAATTGTTACACTAATGGCTTCTGATAATGTGTGTGCTTTAGTCCCTAAAATTACTTTGCATTTTCAGTTCAGAAGTATTTCATTCCTAGACTACTAGGGACACTTTTAAGAAATTCCTTAAATATTTGTAAAGTGCCTAAAATGAGCAGGAAGTTATGACTCCTATAAAGACTAATAAGATATTCCATAGCCTAGGAAATTTTTATAATTGAAAATATGACATTTTCTGCTTCTTCTTAGTGTTTGCCTTAGTGGCTTATTTCGTTGTGTTTATTGCACAGCTGTGGAGATGAATAACATGCTAAATAAATAAAGTTAATGTGGTTTAATTCTTAATGGAATTATCTATTGGGCAATATCTAATGAAAATACGAATGCATAATCCTTTCACCCACCAATTCCACTTTAAGAAATTTATCCTACAAATATATTTTCACAAATTTGGAATGAAAAATATACAAGATTATTCATTACAATACTGTTTATAACCACAAAAGTCTGGAAACAGCCCACATGCTTGTCAATGGGTGACTGTATAGTACATTCACATTAGGGAGCACTCTTCGGCTATGCAAAAAAAAAACAATAGAGAAGCTCTGTCTACTTATACAGAGAGGCCTTCAAGATTAATGCTGAGTTCAAGTTACAAAATCATACAATTCTACCTTTTATGTAATAAAAAAAGAAAAATAAGAATATGCATTCTTACTTGCTTGTATAGGCATAAAGAAATTCTGGAAGGATTCATAAGAAAGTAAGAACAGTAGTTATCTGTTGGGAAGGTATTGAACATATAGGGTTAGGAGGGAAACTTTTTTTTTTTTTTTTTTTTTAAGACAGAGTCTTGTTCTGTCGCTCAGGCTGGAGTGCAGTGGCGCGATCTCAGCTCACTGCAAACTCCGCCTCTCGGGTTCAAGCGATTCTCCTGCCTCAGCCTCCCGAGTAGCTGGGATTACAGGCGCCCGCCATCACGCCCAGCTAATTTTTGTATTTTTTTTTTAGTAGAGAGGGGGTTTCACCATGTTGGCCAAGTTGGTCTCAAACTCCTTACCTTAGGTGATCCGCCCACCTCGGCCTCCCAAAGTGCTGGGATTACAGGCGTGAGCCACGGCACCCTGCCGGGAAACTTTTAATCATACACTTATTTATACTTTATGGTTTTGAACCATGTCAATATATTATCTATTGTCAAAAAATAACCTCTTTTCTGTAGCCCCAGTTACTCGGGAGGCTGAGGCAGGAGAATGGCGTGAACCTGGAGGCGGAGCTTGCAGTGAGCCCACATTGCGCCACTGCACTCCAGCCTGGGCGACAGAGTGAGACTCCATCTCAAAAAAAAAGTAAAATAAAATAAAAATAATAATAAAAAAATAACCTCTTTAAAAGCAATACATGTGGGGAAAAAGAATTACCTTGCCTCCTGCTTGACATTATAGTTTCACTTGATTATTGTTTTTTGTTTCTAAATTAAAAGCATATAATATAAATACAAAGCTTAATAGAGCAAAATGCTGATTTTTATGGATTCTAATATTTTTATATTATTCTTTCTTCCATCTTAGGTAGTAGAAAATGGGATTCGCAAAATTATCATTGTTCTCAGATAACTATCACACATCCATGCCTGCACCTATACAACAAGTAACACACTTCGTAACACCATCCTCTCCTTTGTACCCACAAGCCCCTCAGCTTATGTATCCCTCAGCTCAAGAGGAATTTCCACCACTTGCATCCAAGAGTCTGTGCCATAGCAGCTGCGGCCGCCGCTACCACCACCACCACTCCCGCCAATACCAGCAACGTTGATATACCAAGAGCATCATGGTAGTATATAATTTTCTTAAACAGGAAATATTTTGAGTTTGTTAAAATCAGCAACCTTGGATAATTATTAAAATGAAAAGAGGAAGATAGTAACACTTTCATAAATGATTGCATTTAATGCATTTATATTAGGATTGATAATCCTTAGGCGAAAAGCTTGTGCATAAGCATTTTGTCTATGGTTTATATCTTAGGCAAATGTTCTATAAATCCAAATTTTCTTTAAGTGTTTGCTGTACTTTGATATAGCATGTAATTTGTGGTATTTATTTTTACTTACTGGATCTGTAATATCAGATTGAAAAATTATTAAAAATGTTTTGATTGTTAATGCCATATACTAAAAATATAAAAGACACTGGAAGCTCAAAATTAGATTTAAGAACATAAAACTTGGAAGTAAAGTTACTACCTAGGATAACACTGTATTTGCTCATGTTTCTCTATCTGTACATATCAATACATTATAAATGTGCACATGCATACACACACACACACCCCTAATGCCCGTATTAAAGCAAAGTAAAATTTTTTTAAAGCCAAGCATGGCTTATCAATGTTCTTTTGTTGACTAGATTTGAAATAAATAAATAAATAAAAGACCTTGCCAGGCACAGTGGCTCGTGCCTGTAATCCCAATATTTTGGGAAGCCAAGGCAGGAGGATCCCATGAACCCAGGAGTTCAAGATTACAGTTAGCTATGACTGAGACACTGCACTCCAGCCTGGGTGACAGAGTGAGACCCTGTCTCTAAAAACAAAAGCCTTGAGATATGTAATTATTATAATTATTAAACAGAATTCCATTTTCTCTTTTAGAAACCTATTCCCATGGAATAGCAAATTATAACCAACTCGATGAAAGAGCTGCTAAAATGGGAGAACATATGAAGAAAAAAACTAGAGAAGTTGGTGGACAAAGGAATAGCTATGTGGCTAACAACACTTCTTTACTTGTGAACAAAACTAATGATCTTTTCAATATTTCTGGTACTCCAAGCACTGTTAATTATGCTCCAACCACCTACACTGTTGACAACACTTCAAGCACTTAGTCTGTGGACAATGCTCCAAGCACCTACACTGTTGACAATACTTTGAGCACCTACACTGTGAACAATACTTTGAATGCTTACACTGTGGACAATACTCCACGTACCTACACTGCGAGCAATGTAAACATTTACACTGACAATACTCCCAGTACTTACACTGTTCACAGCCCTCCAAGCACTAACATTGCTGACAAAACTCCCAGCAATTCTTCCATCGACCATGTCCCTAGCGTTTCCATCTCAGACACTACTCTGAGCCCTGCTACCTCTGATGGCATTCTGAACCCTTCTAGCACTAATCATACTCCCAAGACTGCCACCTCTGACAGAGCTCCCAGATCATCTGATAGTACTCGCAGACCATCAAGTTTTGACAGTACGCCAAGCTCTTCTGCTTCTCACAGTGCTCCCAACACTTCCATCTCTGAAAATGCTCCCAACACTTCTGACATTGGTAATGCTCTCAGTACTCCAACACTGCCAGTACTGAGATTGAGACTAGACATAGAAAGAAACAGAGTGCTATAGGAGGTGAAGAAATCAAGCAGAAACCAAGTGGAAAACAAAACAAGTGACCATCACCAAATACTGCAGATAAAGGTAAGATCAGGAGTTTGGTTTTGTTGCCAATGAATAAACATCTTAATGGTTAGCAATCTCAGTCCATTTTTAATATTAACGTGTCATTTTCTACTTTCGTTTCCTCTTTTCTTCTTTGTACCCTTAAGTTTAAATTCTTTTCTAAATTAATACTTTTATTAACAAATCATAAATATATACATTTATAAGGTAACGTGATGCTTTGACATATGCATAAAATGCGGAATGCTTAAATCAAGCTAATTAACATATTTGCCACCACAGTTACCTATCTTTTTATGGTAAGACATTTGAAATTTGCCAATTTAATTATTTCAAAATATGCAATACAATATTATTGACTATAATCACCCTGGTGTACAGATCTTAAACCCTGTTCTTGCTGTCCATCTGAAACTTTGCACCCTTTCATCAACAACTCCCCATTCACTCCCTCCCTACCCTCCAGCTTCTGGTAACCATCATTCTACTCTCTACTTCTATGAGTTCAGCTTTATTAAATTCCGCATATGAGTGAGATCATGCAGCATTTGTCTTTCTGTGCCTGGCTTATGTTACTTAGCATAATGTCCTAGAGATTCATCCATTTTGTGGCAAATCACAGAATTTCCCCCCATTAAGGGCAAAATAATATATGAAACCATGATTATGCTGCCTTTTATTATTTTTCTCTTTTTTAAAAAATTTTAGATTCGAGGGGTATGAGTTCAAGTTTGTTACATGGATATATTGCATAATGATGAGGTTTGGGCTTCCAGTGTACCCGTCACCCAAATAGTGAACATTATATACAATAGGTAATTTTTAAATAATTACAACTTTTATTTTAGATTCAGATAGTCCATGTGCAGATTTATTACATGGGTATATTGTGTGATGCTGAGGTTTGGGTTTCGAATGATCCTGTTACCCAGGTAGTGAGCATAGTACACAACGAGTACTTTTTCAACCCTTGCCCCCTCGCTTCTTCTCCCCTCTAGTAGTCCCCAGTGCCTATTGTTCCTATCTCCTGCTCCCTGTGCCACCCAACTGGGTGAGACCCTCCAACAGGGGCTGTCAGACACCCTATACAAGAGCAATCCTACTGGCATCAGGTTGGTGCCCCTCAAGGTCAGATATCCCAGAAGAAAAGCAGGCACCCATCTTTGCTGTTTTCCAGCCTCCTTAAGTGACTTCTCCAGGCACGGGAGTGAATCAGATGAATAGGGCCTGAAGTGAACACCTAGCAAACTGCAGCAGCCCTATGGAAGAGGAACCTGACTACTGAAGAAAAAAAACAAACAAGCAGAAAGCAACAACAACAGCATCAACAACAACAACACACGGGCCCACACAAATCCCCATCCAAGGGCCCGCAGCCTCAAAAACCAAAACTAGACAATCTCATGAAGATGAGAAAGCATCAACGAAAAAATGCTGAAAACCTAGAAGGCCAGAGTGCCTCTTCTCCAAACGATGGCAACATCTCTCCATCAAGGGCGCAGAACCGGACAGGGGATCAGATTGACAAATTGACAGAGGTAGGTTTCAGAAGATGGATAATAAAAAACTATGATGAGCTAAAGGAGCATGTTCTAACCCAATGCAAAGAAACTACGAACCTTGATAAAAGGTTGGAGGAATTGCTAATTAAAATAACCAGTTTAGAGAGAAACATAAATGACCAGATGGAGCTGAAAAACACAGCACCACAGCACAAGAACTTCTTGAAGGATACACAAGTATCAACAGCCAAAATGACCAAGCAGAAGAAAGTATATCAGAGTTTGAAGACCACCTTACTGAAATAAGACATGGAGACAAGAGTAGAGAAAAAAAGAATGAAAAGGAATGAACAAAGCCTTCAAGAAATATGGGAATTCATAAAACGCCCAAACCTACGATTGATTGAAGACATGAAAAGCCCTTCATAAAAAAGCAATGAATCCAGGAGCTGGTTTTTTAAAAAGATTAACAAAATAGAACATTAGCCAGACTAATAAAGAAGAAAAGAGAGAAGAGTCAGATCGACACAATAAAAAATGATAAAGGGGATGTCACCACTGATCCCACAGAAATATAAACTACCACCAGAGAATACTATAAACACCTCTACACAAATAAACTAGAAAATCTAGAAGAAATGGATAAATTCCTGGACACATACACCCTCCCAAGACTAAACCAGGAAAAATTCGAATGCCTGAATAGACCAATAACAAGTTCTGAAATTGAGGCAGTACTTAATAGCCTACCAACAAAAAGGACTCAGGATCAGATGGATTCACAGCCAAATTCTACCAGATGTATGAAGAGGACCTGGTACCATTCCTTCTGAAACTATTCCAAACAATAGGAAAAGAGGGAGTCCTCCCTAACTCATTTTACAAGGCCAGCATCATCCTGATACCAAAGCCTGGCAGAGACACAACAAAAAAGAAAATTTCAGGCCAATATCCCTGATGAACATTGATGCAAAAGTCTTAAATAAAATACTTGCAAACCGAATCCAGTAGCAAATCAAAAAGCTTAGCCACCATGATCAACTCAGCTTTATCCCTGGGATGCAAAGCTGTTTCAACATACACAAATCAATAAATGTAAACCGTTACAAAAACAGAAACAATGACAAAAACCACATGATTATCTCAACAGATGCAGAAATGGTCTTTGATAAAATTCAACACCTTCTTCTGCTAAAAATTCTCAAGAAACTAGGTATTGATGGAAAGTATCTCAAAATAATAAGAGCTATTTATGACAAACCCACAGCCAATATCACACTGGATGGGCGAAAGCTGGGAGCATTCCCTTTGAAAACCAGCACGAGACAAGGATGCCCTCTCTCACCACTCCTATTCAACATAGTACTGGAAGTTCTGGCCAGGACAATTGGCAAGAGAAAGAAATAAAGTGCATTGAACTAGAATGAGGGGAAGTCAAATTGTCTCTTGTTTGCACATGACATGATTGTATATTTAGGAAATCCATCGTCTCAGCCCAAAATCTCCTTAAGCTGATAAGCAACTTCAGCAAAGTCTGAGGATACAAAATCAATGTGCAAAAATCACAAGCATTCCTATACACCAATAATAGATAAACAGAGCGCCAAATCATGAGTGAACTGCCATTCACAATTGCTACTAAGAGAATAAAATACCTAGGAGTACAACTTATAAGGGTTGTAAAGGAACTCTTCAAGGAGAACTACAAACCGCTGCTCAAGGAAATAAGAGTGGACACAAACAAATGGAAAAACATTCCAAGCTCATGGATAGGAAGAATCAGTATTATGATAATGGCCATACTGCCAAAGTAATTTATAGATTCAATGCTATCCCCATCAAGCTACCATTGACTTTCTTCACAGAGTTAGAAAAAACTACTTTAAAGTTCATGTGGAACCAACAAAGAGCCTGTATAGCCAAGACAATCCTAAGCAAAAAGAATAAAGCTGGAGGCATCACACTACCTGACTTCAAACTATACTACAAGGCTACAGTAACCAAAATGGCATGGTGCTGGTACCAAAACAGATATATAGACCAATGGAACAGAACAGAGCCCTCAGAAATAACGCCATACATCTACAACCATCTGATCTTTGACAGACCTGACAAAAACAAGCAATGGGGAAAGGAGTCCCTATTTAATAAATTTTGTTGGGAAAACTGGCTACCCATGTGCAGAAAACTGAAACTGGACCTCTTCCTTACAACTTATACAAAAATTAACTCAAGATGGATTAATGACTTAAATGTAAGGCCTAAAACCATAAAAATCCCAGAAGAAAACCTAGGCAATACCATTAAGGGCATAGACATGGGCAAAGACTTCATCATTAAAACATCTAAAGCAATAACAACAAAAGCCAAAATTGACAAATGGGATCTAATGAAAATAAAGAGCTTCTGCACAGTGAAAGAAACTATCATCAGCAGGAATAGGCAACATACATAATGGGAGAAATCTTTTGCAATCTATTCATCTGAGAAAGGGCTAATATCCAGAATCTACAAAGAACTTAAACAAATTTGCAAGAAAAAAATCAACCCCATCAGAAAGCGGGCGAAGGATATGAACAGACACTTCTCAAAACAAGACATTTATGCAGCCAACAGACACGTGAAAAAATGCTCATTATCACTGGTCATCAGAGAAATGCAAATCAAAACCACAATGAGATACCATCTCACGTCAGTTAGAATGGCAATCATTAAAAAGTGAGGAAACAACAGATACTGGAGAGGATGTGGAGAAATAGGAATGCTTTTTATTTTTTTGTTATATAAATATAGATGTATTTTATTTTTTTTAATTATACTTTAAGTTTTAGGGTACATGTGCACAACGTGCAGGTTAGTTACATATGTATATGTGTGCCATGTTGGTGTGCTGCACCCATTAACTCATCATGAGACAGAGTCTCGCTCTGTCATCCAGGCTGGAGTGCAGTGGCTTGATCTTGGCTCACTGCAAACTCTGCCTCCCGGGTTCACGCCATTCTCCTGCCTCAGCCTCCCGAGTAGCTGGGACTACAGGCACCTGCCACCATGCCTGGCTAATTTTTTGTATTATTTAGTAGTAGGGTTTCACCATGTTAGCCAGGATGGTCTTGATCTCCTGACCTCATGATCCGCCCGCCTTGGCCTCCCAAAGTGGTGGAGTTACAGGCATGAGCCACCACGCCTGGCCAATAGGAATGCTTTTACATTGTTGGTGGGAGTGTAAATTAGTTCAACCATTGTGGAAGACAGTGTGGTGATTCCTCAAGGATCTAGAGCCAGAAATACCATTTGACCCAGCAATCCCATTACTGGGTATATACCCAAAGGATTATAAATCATTCTACTATAAAGACATGTGCACGCGTATGTTTATTGCAGCACTACTCACAATAACAAAGACTTCAAACCAACCCAAATGTCCATCAATGATAGACTGGATAAAGAAAATGTGGCACAAATGCACCATGGAATACTATGCAGCCATAAAAAAGGATGAGTTCAAGCCCTTGGAAGGGACATTGATGAAGCTGAAAACCATCATTTTCAGCAAACTAACACAGGAACAGAAAACCAAACAGAGTATGTTCTCACTCATAAGTGGGAGTTGAAAAATGAGAACACGTGGACACAGGGAGGGGAACATCACACACTGGAGCTGGTTGGGGGTGGGGGCTATGGGAGGGAGAGCATTAGGAGAAATACCTAATGTAGATGATGGGTTCATGGGTGCAGCAAACCACTATGGTACGTGTATACTTATATAACAAACCTGCACGTGCTGCACATGTATCCCAGAACTTAATGTATAATAATAATAATAATAATAATAATAATAATAATAATAAAAACTCCAAACTATAAAAACCTTAGAAGAAAATCTAGGCAATACTATTCAGGACATAGGCACAGGCAAATATTTTATGACAAAAACCTCAAAAGCAATGACAACAAAAGCCAAAATTTACAAATGGATCTAATTAAGCTAAAGAGCTTTTGCACAGCAAAGGAAACTATCATCAGAGTGAACAGACAACCTAGCCAATGCGAGAAAATTTTTGTAATCTATGCATCTGACAAAGGTCTAATATCTAGAATCTATTAGGAACTTAAACATATTTACAAGAAAAAACCCTGTTAAAAGTGGGCAAAGGACATGAACAGACACTTCTCTAAAGAGGACATTCATGTGGCTAACAAACATATGAAAAAAAGCTTAATATCGCTGATCATTAGAGAAATGCAAATCAAAACCACATTGAGATATCATCTCATGCCAGTCAGAATGGCGATTATTAAAAAGTCAAGAAACAACAGATGCTGCTAGGCTGTGGAGAAATAGGAATGCTTTTACACTGTTGGTGGGAATGTAAATTAGTTCAACCATTTTGGAAGACAGTGTGGTGAGTCCTCAAAGACCTAGAAGCAGAAATACCATTTGACCCAGCAATCCCATTACCATGTATATACCCAAAGAAATATAAATTATTCTATTATAAAGATACATGCATGCATATGTTAATTGCAGCACTATTCACAATAGCAAAGACATGGAATCAACCCAAATGCCCATGAATGATAGACTGGATAAGGAAATGTGGCACATATACACCATGGAATACTATGCAGCCATAAAAAGGACTGAGATTATGTCCTTTGCAGGGACATGGATGGAGCTGAGGGTTATTATTCTTAGCAAACTAACACAGGAACAGAAAACCATACACCCCATGTTCTCACTCACAAGTGGGAGCTGACAAATGAGAAAGCATGGACACAGGGAGGGGAACAACACACACTGGGGCCTGTCAGGGGGTTGAGGGGAGGGAGAGCATCAGGAGAAATAGCTAATGTCTGCAGTGCTTAATACCTAGGTGATGGGTTGATGGGTACAGCAAACCACCATGGCAAACGTTTACCTGTGTAACAAAACTATACGTCCTGCACATGTATCCCGGAACTTAAAATAAAATTTTAAAATGCACAATTAAATTGTTGTTTAATTGTGTATGTGACTATAGTTATCCTGTTGTGCTAGCAGACAGCAGGTCTTCATCCCTTCTAACTATTTTTTTGTGCACATTATGATCCTCACCTTTCCCCCACCATAACTACCATTCCCCATCTCTGATAACCATCCATCTACTCTCTATCTCCATTAGTTTAATTTTTTTATTTTCTTATCCCATAAATAAATCAAAATATGCCATATTTGTTTTTCTGTCTTTGGCTTGTTTCACTTAACATCATAGTGACCTCTTGTTCCATCTGTGCAAATGATAGGATCTCATTTTTTTATGGCTTAATAGTACTTTGCTGTGTATAAGTACCACATTTTATTTATCCATTCATCTGTTTATGGACAATTAGGTTGCTTCCAAATCTTGCCTGTTGTGAATAGTGCTTCAGTAAACATGGGAGTGTAGATGCATCTTTGATATACTGATTTTTTTTTTCTTTTGGGTATATACTCAGCAGCGGGATTACTGGAACATATGATAACTTTATTTTCAGATTTTTTTGGAACCTCCAAACTGTTCTCCATAGCAGTTGTACAAATTTACATTTCCATCAACAGTGTAAAAGGGTTTTATTTTTTCCCTCCACATCCTCACCAGCACTTGTTATTGCCTGTCTTTTCTATATAAGCAATTTTAACTGGGCTGAGATACTATCTCATTGTACTTTTGATTTGCATTTTTCTGATGACCAATGATGTTTAGCACCTTTTCATATACCTGTTTGCCATTTATATGTTTTCTTTTGAAGAAATGTTTGTTCAGATCTTTTGCCCATTTTTTGATCAGATTATTAAATTATTTCCTATAGAGTTGATAGGAAAAATTTGATATTCTGGTTATTAATCCCCTTTAATCCCTTGTCAGATGGGTAGTTTGCTAGTATTTTCTCCCATTGTGTGGGTTGTCTCTTCAGTTTGTTGATTGCATCCTTTGCTACGCAGAAGCTTTTTAAATTGTTGTGATCGCATTTGCCCATTTTTGCTTTGGTTGCCTGTGTTTGTGGGGGTATTGCTCAAGAAATTTTTGCTCAGACTGATGTCATGGAGAGTCCCCCCAATGTTTTCTTGTAGCAGTTTTATAGTTTGAAGTCTTAAACTTAAGTCTTTAATCCATTTTGATTTTTTTTAGTATGGTGAGGGATAGGAGTCCAGCTTCATTCTTCTGCATATGGATATCTAGTTTTCCCAGAACCATTTATTGAAGAGACTGTCTTTTCCTCAGTGTATATTTTTGTCACCTTCATAAAAAATGAGTTTCTGTAGGTGAGTGGATTTGTTTCTGGGTTCTCTTTTCTGTTTTATTGGTCTATGTCTCTGTTTTTATGCTAATACCATGCTGTTTTGGTGACTATAGCTCTGCAGTATAATTTGAAGTCAGGTAATATAGTTCCTCCAGTTTTGTTATTTTTTCTTAGGATAACTTTGGCTATTATAAGTCTTTTGTGGTTCTATGTAAATTTCAGGATGTTTTTTCTATGTCTGTGAAGAATGTCTTTGGTATTTTGATAGGGATTGCACTGAATCTGTAGATTGCTTTTGGTAATGTAGACATTTTAACAGTATTATTTTTTTGAATCCATGAAAATAGAATATCTGTTCACTTTTTGGTGTCCTCTTTAATTTCTTTCATCAGTGTTTTATAATTTTTATTATGGGGAATCATTCACTTTAAGTTAATTACTAGATATTTAATTTTATTTGTAGTCATTGCAAATGGGATTATTTTTTCACATTGTTCACTGTGGGCATATAGCAATGCTATTGGTTTTTGTATGCTGATTTTGTACCTGCAACTTTACTGAATTATTAATAGTTTATTAGTTCTCATGGTTTTTTGGTGGAGTCTTTAGATGTTACCAAATATAAGATTATATTATCTGCAAACAAGAATAATTTGACTTCTTCTTTTCCACTTTGGATGTCCTTTATTTATGTCTTTTGTCTGAATGTTCTAGCTAGGACTTCCACTACTATGTTGAATAACAGTGGTGAAAGTGGGCATCCTTGTTCTGTTGCAGATATTAGAGGCAAGACTTTCAGTTTTTCCCCATTCAGTATGATACTAGTTATAGGTATGTCATACATGAATTTTATTATGTTGAGGTATGTTCTCTGTCCAGTATTTTTGAGAGGATCTTTTATATTATCAAGGGATGTCGAATATATCAAAACCTTTTTCAGCATCAGTTGAAATAAATGGTTTTTGTTCTTCATTCTATTGATAAGACATACAACATTGCTTGATTTGCATATGTTGAACTATCCTTGTATCCCTAGGATAAATTCCACTTGGTCATAATGAATGATCTTTCTAATGTATTGTTGAATTTGGTTTGCTCGTACTTTATTGAGGATTTTGCATCAATATTCATCACAAATATTGGCCTTCAGTTTTCTTTATTAGATGTGTCTTTGGTATTAAGGTCAGGGTAATTCTGGCCTCCTACAATGAGTTTGAAAGCATTTGCTTCTCTTCTATTTTACAGAATGGTTTCAGTAGGATTGGTATTAGTTCTTGTCATTACATAGTGACCTTCTTTGTCTCTTCTTATAGTCTTTTTCTTGAAATCTATTTTTCCTGATATAAGTATAGCTACTCCTGCTCTTTTTTTTGTTTCCATTGGCATGGAATATAGTTTTCTATTCTTTTATTTTTGGTCTATATATATTTTATAGATGAAGTGTATTTCTTGTAGGCAACAGATCAATAGGTCTCATGTTTTTATCCATTCAGCCACTCTTTGTCTTTTGATTGGAGAGTTTAGTCCCTTTACATTTAATATTATTATTAAGTAAGCATTTACTCCTGCAATTTCACCATATGTTTTCTGGTTGTTTTGTGTTCTTTTCTTTCTTCTTTCTTTTCTTTCTGTTTTCCTTTTAGTGAAGGCAATTTTCTCTGGTGATATGATTTATTTTCTTGTTATTTTGCATTTGTTCTATGTTTCTTGATTTGTGGTTACCATGAGGCTCACAAATGTTATCTTATTATTTTAAGCTGACAACAGTTTAACACTTCTTCTTCAGGGAAGCTTTGAAATAAAAAGCCCCCAAACCCCCAAAACAAAACGAAACAAAACAAAACAAAACAAAACAAAACTTAGCACTGTTTGCATAAGCAAACAAACAGCCAAAAATAAAACTAATGATGACTTTATGCTGGGTCCATCTCACAGACCTTGGCCAAGCTACGAATGAAAGGAGTACTCAGACACAGGTATGCAGTGAAAAAGTGGCTAGGGGACTGCTGAAGAGTGAGCAGTCCCAATAAGCAGGAGCTCTTTGCTTTTATTCAGTACAGACATAATGCCAAAAGCCTGGAGCCAACACAATCTTTGGGTAATTAACATTATCGCTCCCCCTTACAGGGAGCAGTGTCGCACACTGATGGTCAAAGGTCAGTTCCCAGACAAGATAAGTAAACAAGGCTATTTAGATAAACTCCTCTACATTTCCTTGCACCTACTTCTCGCCCTCTGCCTCAGGGTAAGAGAACAGTTGCCTTCAGCTTATTCTCCCAGAAAGCTTTGCAGAACCTTCTAACCTTTCAAGAGGCCTGCTTCTTTCCCTATAGCTTCTTCCAGCACTCTAACCAATTCCCCACATCTCCCCCACCCTTTTTTTTTGCATCAGGTCTTGTTGATTGAAGAGTACAGATGTGTCCTGCAACAGGTTTGTCAGGTGTAGCAGTTACAGCTTATTTTCTGGCTTTGCATCTTAGAATTAGTAGATAACATGAGACAAACATGAATATAATCAGCATTAGTTTTTTTCCAATTAAGGAATGATATGTAATGTTACTTGGCACCTCAGTCCAATGTGTGCCCTTACTAAGGAGCCCCACTGGGGGTATGTCAATCCCTCATAGCCAAGTAGTTACCTTATTAGAGGCTGGGAAGGGGGTGTTCACTCAGGAACTCAGCGTAAGAAAAGCAGATCTAGAAGATGGGCCTAATAGAGTAGCAGGTACAGGTAGCAGGCAAAGTGAGATAATTAAAAAAGGTTAATACCCTATGAGGGTTGCAATGTAAAACAGAAAGCATAGCAAGGAACAAATTATCTGCAGTGAATGGTGTCTGTGTCTAGAGCAGGATTCACTTAGCCTCCTGAGTTGTCTTCAGCATAATGTCTGGGGCCTTTGTTGTCCGAGGAAGCCACATCATCTGGAGCTGCAGGTTCTGCAGGGTCATTTCCTTCATTTCTGGTATCAGGTTGGGTCTTAGCCACACTATGGTAAGATTTGATGCATGGTACTGGAATCCAAAGAGGACCTGAGGGGGTGTGAACACAAACATATCCTCTTCCCCACATTAGCAAATCATTTGGGCCACACCATACATTACTATTTACATCGTTCTATAACACTGAAGGTTTTATATCTTGAGTGATTTTTGCAAAGTGCTTTTCTATGGCTGATTGAAATTTATCATCTAAATTTAAAAAATTAAGGGTAAATAAGTCTTGTGCCAATAGTGTTGCAGGGTCCTTACTCATATTCCCCCTTTTTTGTTTTCTGAGCATATTTTTAAGGGTGGAGTGGACACATTTTACTATGGCCTGTCCTTGGGGGTTATACAGGATGCCTCTGGAATGTTGGATGTTCCACGTGTGACAAAATTGGTGAAATTGTGAGCTGGCATAAGCCAAACCATTAACAGTTTTAATTTTTGTGGGCTGCCCCATAAATGCAAATGTTAAGAGAAGATGTTTAATGACATATTGGGTGGACTCTCCAGGAAGAGCATGGGTGCTAATTAGGTGGGAATAGGTATCAATGAATACATGTACATATCTTAGTTTTCCAAATTCAGGGATGTGTGTAACATGTTTGCCATAACTGATTAGGTTCTAGTCCTCTAGGGTTAACACCTGTAGTTGAAATCGTTTAGATAAATCTCTCCAATTTTGGTGGAAGAATTGATGTGATTGGGTGGCTTGGTCAAGCAGTGATGTCATAACCTGCAGATCTGCTTGATCATTGCCATCAGCCAGTGGGCCAGGCAGTGAGCTGTGGGCCCAAATGTGTGTAATAAAAATAGGATGTGTACGTTGATCTAGCAATTGCTGAAGTCAAAGAAAAAGTGCACACAGGGTGGGCTCAAGAGTGGACTTAATGTGGGCTGTTTCTAGGTTCTGCAATAAATAAATGGGGTAAGCAGAGTCACTAACAATATTGATGGGCTGAGCGGAAAAGTTTTCTAGGGCCAATATTAGGGCTCCAACCTCAGCTCTTTGAGTACTAGTAAATCCAGATCAAGTGAGGGAGTTATGTGGTTACCACCAGATAGCTGCTTTTCCATTTTTCCCAGAGCCATCAGTAAAAAGTGTTAAAGCATTAGGTATGGGAGAGTGTGCTACCTTTGCAGGCATAACTACAGGAATACGACATAAGAACTGGAGTAGTTTGTCAGTGGGAAGGGCATGTTCTACAAGGACCACATAATCAGAGTGCTATTTGCAGGTCTAGAGATAGGAGCAGGACTGCTTCGAATTGTTTTTTACTTAAGGGACTTCTTATGATATCAGAGTCATAACCTAGCAATTGATTGCATCGTCTGTGGCCTGTATAGATGACTTTACTAACTAGCTGGACATAGGAAGATTGTGTTTTAGTCTTGGTATGTGAGCAAAAAACCCATTCTAGGAAGCATAGCCCTGGGGCCATCTGTCCTATTAATCCTGTTGGGGAATGTTTAGTAGGAAAAACAAACAATTGGACTGAATATCATGGGTCTATGCGATCTAGTTGCCCCGAGGAATAGCTTGCTCTACTTCCTCAATTACCCTTTTTGCAGCAGGGGTTAAATACCTGAGGGAGTTCAGGGCCGCATTGCCCTTTAGGATACAAAACGGGTTTTGTAATTTGTTAGTAGTTATGCCCAAGGTGGGGTGAAGCCAGTTAATATTGCCCAGTAATTTTTGATAATCATTTAAGGTGTGTAAGTTGTTAGTATTTAATTTAACCTTCTGAGGTCTCACTGACTGAGTAGTTAGTATGTATCCAAGATATTTCCAAGGAGAGCACATCTGTACTTTTTCAGGTGCTATGATTAAACCTCTTAAGTGTGTATTATTTTTGACAGAGGCATATATATTTAAAAGTATTGGCTCTGTTGTGGCTGCCAGTAATATATCATCCATAAAATGGATAATCTTGCAATTAGGAAATTCCTTTCTACTGGGGAGCAAAGCTTGATTTACATGATACTGACACATGGTAGGACTATTTAGCATTCCTTCAGCAAGTATTTTCCAATGAAATTGGCAAGCTGGCCTTTCATTATTGATAACTAGTATTGTAAATGCAAATTTTTCTCTGTCCTGTTTTGCAAAGGGAATAGTATAAAAGCAGTCTTTTAAGTCAATAATGACCATAGGCCAACCTCAAGGAATCACCACGGGGGAAGGGAGGCCCTGTTGAAGGGATCCCATAGGTTGCAAATTAGCATTGGTAGTACATAAGTCATGCAAAAGTCTCCATTTACCAGACTTTTTGGGAATGACGAAAATGGACAAATTCCAAGGGCTGTTTGATTGTTCTATATGGCCGGCTTTTAATTGTTCCCTAATTCATGGGCTCATTGTAATTTCTCTCCCTTTAAAGGCCATTGTTCTACTCAAATAGGATTTTGAGAGAGCCATGTTAGTGGAGGAATTACAACAGTGGCCATTATCAGAAAGGGGTCTGCAGAGTGACCCCCCATTGGGCTAATAAGTCCCATCCCCAAAGATTAACAGGGACGGGCATGATTAGAGGTTGTATGACTGCTTTCCTTTCCTCTGAATCACTAGATGTTAGGGGGCACATGCTCTGCTTGGCTGTGTGTACTTCCCCAGTGCCGACGATTTTTTGTTTCTGAGTGACCCAAGGCCAAGTTTCTGGCCAGTTTTGATCACTAATGATAGAAATATCTGCCCCCGTATCCAATAAGCCAGTAAAATTTGCTATGGCCTCAATTAATCCTTTCCTAAATTGGCTAGCATCTCCATTTTCTCTTTTTCTTATTTCCTTATGTGTTAAAAGTAATAGGCTTCTGTACTCAATTGCCTTGTTGATCTTGCATCATGCGACAAGCCAGGTTCTCCCCTTCTAACGCTGCTTGCCTAAGACAAGGTCCCATGACTGTAGTGTATCCCTTGTCTTTTTTCCAATTTATTGGAGGAGGGGGCTCAGGAAAAATCTGTTTCCTCTTTGGTATCTTTACCCAGTAATGGCAGGGCTGAAGGAGGAGGAGGAGGCAGTAAGGTAGGTGATGGTTCCTCCTCTCTTCCCTTTTTAGGCTTTTCTGCATAGAGTGAGGCCAAAGCAGCCCTAAGGCCCATAATGTTAAATATGTTACTGGGACCTGCTGCCCTTGTGCATGATGTAGTTTAAGATTTCTCCCCACTTGTTCCCAGAGCTCTAGGCCTAGCCTGCCTTCTTCCAGGAACCATGGGTTATAGGAAACAACAGTTTGCATTAGGTCCCTTAATTGAGCCTGCAAGACTGAGACTCCACTAGCTTTAAGCAGCTGTTTCAATACTTTTATATACTGTTTCTGTTGAGCTGATAACTGTTGTCCCATGATGAAACCCTAGCTTGAAAATTCCCTGAAGCTTGGAAATCCCGAGTGGGCACCAATGACTTACTGACTACGCAGTCTATTCACCTTCATTTTTGAGGGTTCTGTCACGATCTATTGCAGCATCCCTTACGTGAATATCACCTGCCAAGTCCATCCTGCAGACCCTGGCCAAGTGACGGATGAAAGGAGTACTCAGACACAAGTATGAAGTGAAAAAGCAGCTAGGGGATTGCTGAAGAGTGAGCAGTCCCGATAAGCTGGATTTCTTTGCTTTTATTCAATACAAACATAATGCTGAAAGCCTGGAGCCAACAGAACCTGTGGGTAATTAACATTATTGCTTCTTACAGGAGAGCAATATATTCCTTTGGCTATACACCCAACAATGGTCCTGCTGGGTCTGTTTTAAGTTCTTCTGAGAAATCACTAACCTGCTTTCCACAATGGCTAAACTAGTTTACATTCCCACCAGAAGTGTATAAGCATTCTTTTTTCTCCACAACTTCACTGGCATCTGTTATTTTTTGACATTTTAATAATAGCCATTCTGACTGGAGGGGGGTGGTATCTCATTGTCATTTTGATTTGAATTTTTCTAATGATTAGTGATGTTGAGCATTTATTTACATGCTCGTCGACTGCAAGAATACCTTGTTTTGAAAACTGTCTTTCCATGTCCTTTGCTCACTTTTTAATCATGTTGTTTGCTTTTCACTTGTAAATTTGTTAAAGTTCTTTATAGATTCTGGATATTAGTCCTTTAACGGATGCACAGTATGTGAACATTTTCTCCATTCTCTAGCTTGTCTGTTTATTCTGTTGATAGTTTCTTTTATTGTGCAGAAGCTCTTTAGTTTAATTAGGTCCCATTTGTCAAGGTGCATTTTTGTTGCAAATACTTTTGGTGTCTTTTTCATAAAGTCTTTGCTAGGTCTTATGTCAAAAATGGTATTTCCTAGGTTATCTTCCAGGGTATTTCTAGTTTTTGGTTTTAGATTTAAGTTTTTAATCTATCTTGAGTTAATTTTATATATGGTGTAAAACAGGGGGCCAGTTTCAGTCTTCTGCATATGGCTAATCAATTATCTCATCACCATTTATTGAGTAGGGAATCCTTTGTCCATTGCTTATTTTTGTTGATTTTGTCAAAGATCAGATGGTAGCAGGTGTGTGGCATTATCTGGGCTCTCTCTTCTGTCACATTGGTCTATGTGTCTGTTTTTGTACCAGTACCATGCTGTTTTTGTTACTGTAGCATTGTAGAATAGTTTAAAGTTGTATAAGGTGATACCTCAAGCTTCGTTCTTTTTGCTTAGGAAAGTCTTGGGTATTTGGGCTCTTTTTTGGTTCTGTATGAATTTTAGAATACTTATTTTTAGTTCTGTGAAGAATGACATTGGTACTTTGATAGGAATAGCATTGAATCTGTAAATTGCTTTCGGCCGTTTGGCCCTTTTAACATATTTATTCTACCTATCCATGAATGTGGAATGTTTATCCATCTGTTTGTGTCATCACTGATTTCACTGAGCAGTGTTTTGTAATTCTCATTGTAGAGTTTTATAATTAGTCTATTTCTAGGTATTTTATTCTTTTTTTGGCTATTGTAAATAGAATTGCATTTATATTTGCCTCTCAGCTTTGATGTTGTTGGTGTATAGGAATGGTACTGCTTTTTGTACATTAATTTTGTATTCTGAACATTTGCTAAAGAGGCTTATCAGATCAAGGAGCTTATTATCAGAAACCATGGGGTTTTCTAGGTATTGGATCATATCACCTGCAAACAGAAATAGTTTGACTTCCTCTCTTCCTATTTGGATGTCTTTTATTTTTTTTTCTCTTGCTTGATTGTTCTGGCTTGGACTTCCAGTACTATGTTGAATAGGAGTGGTGACAGAGGGCATCCTTGTCTTGTTCCAGTTTTCAAGGGGAATGCTTCTGGCTTTTCCCTATTCAGTATGATGTTGGCTGTGGGTTTGTCATATATGTCCCTTATTATTTTGATGTATGTTTTCTCAATGCCTAGTTTGTTGAGGGGAAAACAGCAGTTGTATATATGCTCAAGGAGCTAAAAGAAAACAGATAAGGATCAAAAAGAAATCAGGAAAGTGATATATTCACAAAAGGAGAATATCTTCAAAGAGATCCAATTATAAAAAGAAAGCAAACAATTTCTGAATCTGAAAAATACTACAATTGAATTGAAAAATTCCCTGGAGAGGTCTAACTGCAGACTCAAGCAGACAGAATAAAGAGCCATTGAACTTGAAGGCAAGACATTTACAATTATTGAATATGCAGAGCAAAAAGAAAAAAGAATGAATAGTAAACAGAGCCTAAGAAACTTATGGGACACCATAAAGCCAACCGATATAGGCATTGCCGTTTTCTCTGAAGGAGAAGAGTGACAGAAATAGGAAGAGTAATTATTTGAAGTAATGGCTGAAAATTTCTCAAATTTGAGTAAATACATGGATCTAGAAATCCAAGAATTTCTATGCACTCCAACTAAGATAAACCCAAAGAGGCCAACACTGAAACACTTGCAAACAAACTGCCAAAGGCCAAAGACAGGGAATTTTAAAAGCAGGAAGAGAAACAGGTTGTTATATACAAGCGATCTTTCATATAATTATCAGCAGATTTTTCAGCAAAAATCTTGGAGGCCAGAAGACAGTGGGATGATATATTTAAAGTGCTGATAGAAATAAAAACAAACCTGTCAACTGAGAATTCTTTATATGGCAAAACAGTTCTTAAAAATGAGAAAGAAATTAATAAATTCTCTGTTAAGTAAAAGATGAGGAGATGAATAGCCACTAGACCTGCCCTATCAGAACTGCTAAAAGGAATTCTTTAAGTTGAAATAAAGTGATACACAGAAGGACATTATATATTGATAAAAGTGTCAATTCACCAAGATGATTTTACGATTATAAACATATATGTACCAAATATTAGCACTCCCAAATATATGAAACAAACATTGGCAGAATCGATGGAAGAAGTAAATAACTCTACAGTAACAGTGGTGGATTTTAATGTCCTACTTTCAATAGTGGATAGAACAACCAGACAGAACATCAATAAGTAAATATAGGACTCAAACACTATAAACAAATTGGATTTAACGGACACATTCAGAACACTCTACCCAACAATAACAGAATATACATTCTTTCTGAAATGCACATGGGACATTCTGCAGGATAGACCATATGTTTCAACACAAAACAAGTCTTAACAAGTTAAAAAAATACTAAAATTACACAAATTACCTCTTCCAATCACAATAGAATGAAACTACATATCAATAGTAGAAGGAAACCTGGAAAATCTATAGAAATATGGAAATTAACACATGTTAAAAAATCAAGATTGAAAGAAGAAATCATAAGGTAAGTGAGAAAATATCTTTAAGAAAAATGTAAATGTCATCTGCAAACAAGGATAATTTAAGTTTCTCTCTTCCAATGTGGATGCCCTTTATCTTTTTCTCTTGCTGATTTCTCTGGTCAGGACTTCCAATACTATGTTGAATAGAAGTGGTGAAAGAGGGCATCCTTTTCTTTTGCTGGTTTCCAAGGAGAATGCTTACAGCTTTGACCCATTCATTATAATGTTGGCTGTGGGTTTGTGATAGAAGGCTCTTATTATTTTGAGTTATGTTTCTTCAATACCTGGTTTAATTGAGAGTTTTTAACATGAAGACATGTTGAATTTTGTTGAAAGCCTTTTCTGCATCTATTGATAAATCATGTGGTTTTTGTCTTTAGTTCTGCTTATGTCATAAATTGCATTTTTGATTTGCATATGTTGAACCATCCTTACATTCTGGGGATGAACCCTACTTGATTGTGGTGGGGTAGCTTTTTGACGTGATGCTGGATTTGGTTTGCAAGTATTTTGTTGTGGATTTTTGCATCAATGTTCATCAAAGATATTGGCCTGAAGTTTTCTTTTGTTCTGTTATGTCTCTGCGAGGCTTTGTTACCAGAATGATGCTGGCCTCATAGAATGAGTAGGGGAGGAGTTTCTCCTCCCCCTCAACTTTGCAGAATAGTTTTAGCAGTAATGCTACTAACTCTTGCTTGTACATCTGGTAGAACTGACTGTGAATTCATCTGGTCTTGTAATTGTTTTGGTTTGTAGGTAATTTATTACCGATTCAATTTTTGGAGCTCATGATTGCTCTGTTAAGGGAATCTATTTCTTCCTGGTTCAGTCTTGGAAGAATGTATGTGTCCAGGAATTTATCTATCTCTTCTAGGTTTTCTCCTTTGTGTGCAAATTGGTGTTTGTAGTTTCTGACAGTTATATTTATTTTTGTGGGGTCAGTGGTAACACCTCATTTATCATTTCTAATTGTGTTTATTTGGATTTTCTCTCGTTTCTTCATTAGTCTAGCTAGTGGCCCATTTTATTAATTTTTTCAAAGAATCAGCTCCTGGATTTGTTGATCTCTTGAATGGTTTCTCCTGTCTCAATTTCCTTCATTCAGTCCTGATTTTGATTATACTTTTCTTCTGTTAGCTGCAGGGTTGATTTGTTCTTGCTTCTCTAGTTCTTTTTTTTTTTTCTTTTGAGATGGAGTCTCACTCTGTTGCCAGGCTGGAGTGCAGTGGCACGGTCTCGGCTCACTGCAACCTCTGCCTCCCGGGTTCAAGTGATTCTCCTGCCTCAGCCTCCTGAATAGCTGGGACTACAGGCATGTGCTACCATGCCCAGCTAATTTTTCTATTTTTAGTAGAGATGGGGTTTCACCATGTTAGCCAGTATGGTCTCGATCTCTTGACCTCATGATCCACGTGCCTCAACCTCTCAAAGTGCTGGGATTACAGGCATGAGCCACCATGCCTGGCCTTCTTTCACTTGTGATATTAGGTTGTAAATTTGAGATCTTTCTAACTTATTAATGGGGACATTTAGTGCTATAAATTTCCCTCTTAACACTGCCATAGCTGTGTCCCAGAGATTCTGGTATGTTGTATCTTTGTTCCCATTAGTTTAAAAGAAGTCCTTATAGCAAGAGAATCCCATAGTCTTGGTCCAAAAGCTCCTTCAGTTGATAAACAACTTCAGCAAAATTTCAGAATACACAATGTACAAAAATTACTAGCATTCCTATACACCAATAGCCAAGCTGAAAGCCAAATCAGGAAGACAGTCCCATTGAGAATTGCCAAAAAAAAAAAAAAATACTAGAAGTATAGGTAACCGGAGAGGTGAAAAATCTCTACAACAAGAATTACAAAACGTTGCTCAAAGAAGTTAAAGAAAACACAAACAAATAAAAATTGCATGCTCATGGATAGGAAGAATCAATACTATTAAAATGCCCATACTGCCAAAAGCAATTTACAGATTCAATGATATTTCTATCAAACTACCAATGACATTCTTCCTAGAATTAGAAAAAAACTATTCTAAAATTCATATGGAACCAAAAAAGAGCCCAAATATCCAAGGCAATCCTAAGCAAAAAACAAAAAAAAACCAAAAAAAAAACAAAAAAAACAAAAACAAAAACAAAACAGCTGGGGGCATCACACTACCTGACTTCAAGCTATACTATAGGGCTAGAGAAACTGAAACAACAAGGTACTGGTACAAAAACAGACATGTAGACAAATCGAATAGAGAGACCAGAAACAAGGCTGCGTATCTATAACCATCTTATCTTCAACAAAGCTGACAAAAGCAAGCAATGGGGAAAGAACTCACTATTCAATAAATGGTGCTGGGATAACTGGCTAGTCATATGCAGAAGATTGAAGTTAGACTCCTTCCTTATGCCATATACAAAAATCAATGCAAGATAAATTAAAGACTTAAATGTAAAACCTGAAAATATAAAAACCCTGGAAGAAAATCTAGGCAATAATATTGTGGAAATAGGAATGAGCAAAGGTTGCATGACAAAGACACCAAAAGCAATTCCAACAAAAGTAAAAATTGGCAAATGAGATCTAATTAAACTTAAGAGCTTTGCTTCTGCACAGCAAAATAAACTATCAACAGATTAAACAGACAACCTACAGAATAATATGTGCAAGCTATGCATCTGACAAATGTCTAATATTCAGCATCTACAAGAAATTTAAACATTTACAAGAGAAAAACAACCCCATTAAAAAGTGGTCAAAAACATGAACAGACAATTTTCAAAAAAGACATATCGCGTGGCCAAAAAGCACATGAAAAAAACCTCAATATCACTGATTATTAGAGAAACGAAAATCAAAGATAACATGATACCATCCTACAGAAGTCAGAATGGCTATTAATAAAAGATAAAAAAACAGATGCTGGTGAGGTTGCGGAAAAAAGAGGACACTTATACACTGTTGGTGGAAGTGTAAATTAGTTCAACTGTTGTTCAAAGTAGTATGGCAATTCTGCAAAGAGCTAAAAACAGTACTACCATTTGACCCAGCAATCCCATACTGGTATATACCCAGAGGAATATAAATAATTCTACCATAAATACACATGCACAAGAATGTTCATTGCAGCACTATTCACAACAGCCAAGACATGGAATCAACCTAAATGTCCATTAATGACAGATTGTATAAAGAATAGTGGCACATATACACCATGGAATACTATGCAGCCATAAAAATGAATGACACCATATCCTTTACAGGAACATGGATGGAGCTGGAGGTTATTATTAGCAAACTAACACTAACACAGGAACAGAAAACCAAATACCATGTGTTCTCACTTATAAGTGGGGACTAAATGATGAGAACTCATGGGTGCAGAGAGGGAAACAACAGACACTGGGGTCTACTTGAGGATGGAGAGTGGCAGGAGGGAGAGGAGCAGAAACAATAACTATTGGGTAGTGGGCTTAATCCTGGGTGCTAATCTGCACAACAAACCTCTGTGTCACGAGTTTACCTATATAACAAATCTCCACATATACCCCTGAACCCAGAATAAAAGTTAAAAAAATGAAAAAAGTGAATATGAAAACAGAACATAAGAAATGTTATGGAATTCAGTGAAAGCAGTGCCAAGAAGGGAAATTTATAACTGTAAATATTTATTAATACATTAAACGAGAAGATCTCAAATAAACAACCTAACTTTACATCTCATGGAGCTAAAACAAGAAAAACAAACAACTCAAAAGTAGCAGAAGGAAGAATATATTAAAGATTAGATAAGAGATAAAATACAGAGGCTGGGTATGGTGGCTCACACCTGTAAATCCAGCACTTTGGGAGGCTGAGGCAGGAGGATTGCTTGAGCTCTGGAACTCGAGACCGGCCTAAGCAACATAGTGGGACTCTGTCTCTATGAAAAACAAAAATTAGGTGGGTATGATGGCCACATACCTGTAGTTCCAGCTACTCTGGAGACTAGATGGAAGAATCACTCAAGCCTAGGAGGTCAAGGCTGCAGTGAGCCACAGTCATGCCACGGCACTCCAGCCTGGGTGACAAAGCAAGACCCTGTCTCAAAAACAAACAAACAAAGAAAAAACAGAGTAGAAAAACAATAGAGAAAAATCAACAAAATCAAGAGGTGGTTCTTTGAAAAGACAATAAAATTGATAAACCTTTAGCAAAATTGATGAAGAATAAAAGAAAGGACTAAAATAAATAAAATCAGAAACAAAATTGGGGACATTATTACCAATTTTATAGGAATAAAAAGTATTATAAGACAGTAGTATGAACAATTATTTGCAAACAAAATGAATACATTAGATGAAATGGACAAATTCCTAAAAAGAACAGCCTACAAAGACTAAATCATAACGAAATAGAAAATCTGGATCGAACTGTAACTGGTAGGAATATGGAGTCAGTAATCAAAAACCTCTCTACAACAAAAAGTTTCATTTTTAAAATATTTATTCATTTACTCATAGAGATGCGGTCTCATTATGCTGCCCAGGTTGGTCTTAAACTCCTGGGCTCAAGCGATCTTCCCGTCTTGGCCTCCCAAAGTGTTGGGATTACAGGCGTGAGCCATTCTGCCTGGCCAACAGTTTTAGACAAGATGGTTGCACTGGTGAATTCTACCAAACATATAAAGGAAAACCAATCCTCAAACTCTTCAAAAAATTTAAGAGTAAAAAACACTTTTTAAAAATTATACTTTAAGTTCTGGGGTACATGTGCAGAACGTGCAGTTTTGTTATATAGGTATACACATACCATGGTGGTTTGCTGCACCCATCAACCCGTCATCTACATTAGGTATTTATCCTAATGTTATCCCTCCCCTAGCCCCCCACCCCCAACAGGTCTCAGTGTGTGATGTTCCCCTCCCTGTATCCATGTGCTCTCATTGTTCAACTCCCAATTATGAGTGAGAATATGCAGTGTTTGGTTTTCTGTTCTTGTGATAGTTTGCTGAGAATGATGGTTTCCAGCTTCATCTGTGTCCCTGCAAAGGACATGAACTCATCCTTTTTTATGGCTGCATAGTATTCCATGGTGTATATGTGCCATGTTTTCTTTATTCAGTCTATTATTGATGGGCATTTGGATTGGTTCCAAGTCTTTGCTATTGTGAATAGTGCTGCAGTAAACATATGTGTGCATGTGTCTTTATAGTAGAATGATTTATAATCCTTTGGTTATATACCCAGTAATGGGATTGCTAGGTCAAATGGTATTTCTGGTTCTAGATATTTGAGGAATTGCCACACTGTCTTCCACAGTGGTTGAACTAATCTACACTCCCACCAACAGTTCCTATTTCTCCACATCCTCTCCAGCACCTGTTGTTTCCTGACTTTTTAATGATTGCCATTCTAACTGGCGTGAGATGGTATCTCATTGTGGTTTTGATTTGCATTCCTCTAATGACCAGTGATGATGAGCATTTTTTCATATGTCTATCGGCTGCATAAATGTCTTCTTTTGAGAAGTGTCTGTTCATATCCTTTGCCCGCTTTTTGATGAGGTTGTTTGTTTTTTTCTTGTAAATTTGTTTAAGTTCTTTGAAGATTCTGGATATTAGCCCTTTGTCAGATGGATAGATTGCAAAAATTTTCTCCCATTCTGTAGGTTGCCTGTTTACTCTGATGATAGTTTCTTTTGCTGTGCAGAAGCTCTTTAGTTTAATTAGATCCCATTTGTCAATTTTGGCTTTTCTTGCTATTGCTTTTGGTGTTTTAGACATGAAGTCTTTGCCCATGCCTATGTCTTGAATGGTATTGCCCAGGTTTTCCTCTAGGGTTTTTATGGTTCTAGGTCTTATATTTAAGTCTTTGATCCATCTTGAGTTAATTTTTGTATAAGGTCTAAGGAAGGGTTCCAGTTTCAGTTTTCTGAATATGGCTAGCCAGTTTTCCCAACAGCATTTATTAACAGGGAATGGTTTCCCCATTGCTTGTTTGTGCAGGTTTGTCAAAAGTCAGATGGTTGTAGATGTGTAGTGTTATTCCTGAGGCCTCTGTTCTGTTCCATTGGTCTATATATCTGTTTTGGTACCAGTACCATGCTGTTTTGGTTACTGTAGCCTTGTAGTACAGTTTGAAGTCAGGTAGTGTGATGCCTCCAGCTTTCTTCTTCTTGCACAGGATTGTCTTGGTTATGCGGGCTCTTTTTTAAAACTTCCATATGAAGTTTAAAGTAGTTTTTTCCAATTTTGTGAAGAAAGTCAGTGGTAGCTTGACGGGGATAGCATTGCATCTTTAAATTACTTTGGGCATTGTGGCCATTTTCATGATATTGATTCTTCCTATCCATGAGCATGGAACGTTCTTCCATTTTTTTGTGTCCTAGGTATTTTATTCTTTTAGTAGCAATTGTGAATGGGAATTCTCTCATGATTTGGCCCTCTGTTTGTCTGTTATTGGTGTATAGGAATGCTCATGATTTTTGCACATTGATTTTGTATACTGAGACTTTGCTGAAGTTGCTTATCAGCTTAAGGAGATTTTGGGCTGTGATGATGGCGTTTTCTAAATATGCAATCATGTCATCTGCAAATAGAGACAATTTGACTTTCTCTCTTCCTATTTGAATACCCTTTATTTCTTTCTCTTGCCTGATTGCCCTGGCTAGAACTTCCAATACTATGTTGAATAGGAGTGGTGAGAGAGGGCATCCTTGTCTTTTGCCGGTTTTCAAAGGGAATGCTTCCAGTTTTTGCCCATTCAGTATGATATTGGCTGTGGGTTTGTTATAGATAGCTCTTATTATTTTGAGATACTTTGCATTGATACCAAGTTTATTGAACTTTTTAAACATGAAGTGGTGTTGAATTTTGTTGAATATCTTTTCTGCATCTATTGAGATAATCATGTGGTTTTTGTGATTGGTTCTGTTTATGTGATGGATCATGTTTATGGATTTGCATATGTTGAACCAGCCTTTCATCCCAGGGATGAACAACTTTTCTGCATCTATTGAGATAATCATGTGGTTTTTGTGATTAGTTCTGTTTATGCCATGGATTATGTTTGTGGATTTGCATATGTTGAACCAGCCTTGCATCCCAGGGATGAAGCCTACCTGATCATGGTGGATAAGCTTTTTGATGTGCTGCTGGATTCAGTTTGCCAGTATCTTATTGAAGATTTTCACATCTATGTTCATCAGGGATATTGGCCTGAAATTTTCTTTATTTATTGGGTCTCTGCCAGGTTTTGGTATCAGGATGATGCTGGCCTCATAAAATGAGTTAGTTAGGGAGGATTTTCTTTTTCTATTTGGAATAGTTTCAGAAGGAATGGTACCAGCTCCTCTTTCTACCTCTGGTAGAATTCAGCTGTGAATCTGTCCAGTCCTGGACTTTTTTTTGGTGGGTAGGCTATTAATTACTGCCTCAATTTTAGAACTTGTTATTGGTTTATTCAGGGATTTGACTTCTTCCTGGTTTAGACTTGGGAGAGTGTATGTGTCCAGGAATTTATCCATTTCTTCTAGATTTTCAAGTTTATTTGTGTAGAGGTGTTTATATTATTCTCTGATGGTAGTTGGTATTTCTGTAGGATCAGTGGTGATACCCCTATATCATTTTTTATTGCCTCTATTTAATTCTTCTGTCTTTTCTTCTTTATTAGTCTGGCTAGTGGTCTATCTATTTTGTTGATCTTTTCAAAAAACCAGCTTCTGTATTCATTGATTTTTGAAGGGTTTTTCATATCTCTATCTCCTTCAGTTCTGCTCTGATTTCAGTTATTTCTTGTCTTCTGCTAGATATTACATTTCTTTGCTGTTGCATCTCTATTTTTTTAAAATTGTGATATTAGCATGTCAATTTTAGATCTTTCCTGCCTTCTCTCTTGGGCATTTAGTACTATACATTTCCCTCTATCCACTTCTTTAAATGTGTGCCAGAGATTCTGGTGTGTTGTGTCTTCATTCCCATTGGTTTCAAACAACATCTTTATTTCTGACTTCATTTCATTATTTATGCAGTAGCCATTTAGGAGCAGTTGTTCAGTTTCCATGTAGTTGTGTGGTTTTGAGTGAGTTTCTTAATCCTGAGTTCCAGTTTGATTGCACTGTGGTCTGAGAGACTGTTCATTACGATTTCCATTCTTGTGCATTTGCTGAGGAGTGTTTTACTTCCAATTATGTGGTCAGTTTTAGAATAAGTGTGATGAGGTGCTGAGAAGAATGTATTTTCTGTTGATTTGAGGGGGAGAGTTCTGTAAATGTCTATTAGGTCTGCTTGGTCCAGAACTGAGTTCAAGTCCTGAATATCCTTGTTAATTTTCTGTCTCTTTGATCAGTCTAATATTGACAGTGGGGTGTTAAAGTCTCCCACTATTATTGTGTGGGAGTGTAAGTCTCTTTTTTGCTAAGAACTTGCTTAATGAATCTGGGTGCTCCTGTATTGGGTGCATATATATTTAGGATAGTTAACTCTTCTTGCTGCATTGATCCCTTTCTCATTGTATAATGCCTTTCTTTGTGTCTGTTGATCTTTGTTGGTTTAAAGTCTGTTTTATCAGAGATTAGGATTGCAACTCCTGCTTCTTTTTTTTTTTTTGGCTTTCCATTTGCTTGGTAAATATTCCTCCATCCCTTTATTTTGAGCCTATGTGTGTCTTTGCATGTGAGATGGGTCTCCTGAATACAGCACACTGATGGGTCTTGACTCTTTATCCAATTTGCCAGTCTATCTTTTAATTGGGTCATTTAGCCGATTTACATTTAAGGTTAATATTGTTATGTGTGAATTTGATCCTGTCATTATGATGCTAGCTGGTTGTTTTGCCCATTTGTTGATGCAGTTTCTTCATAGTGTCTATGTTTTTTACAATTTGGTATGTTTTTGCAGGACCTGATACCGGTTATTCCTTTCCATCTTTAGTGCTTCCTTCAGGAGCTCTTGTAAGGCAGGCCTGGTGGTGACAAAATCTCTCAGCATTTGCTTGTCTGTAAAGGATTTCGTTTCTCCTTTGCTTATGAAGCTTAGTTTGGCTGGATATGAAATTCTGGGTTGAAAATTCTTTTCTTTAAGAATGTTGAATATTGGACCCCGATCTCTTCTGGCTTGTAGGTTTTCTGCAGAGAGATTTGCTGTTAGTCTGATGGGCTTCTCCTTATTGGTCACCTGACCTTTCTCTCTTGCTGCTGTTAACATTTTTCCTTCATTTCGACCTTGGTGATTCTGATGTTTACGTTTCTTGGGGTTGCTCTTCTCAAGGAGTATCTTTGTGGTGTTCTCTGTATTTCCTCAATTTGAATGTTGGCCTGTCTTGCTAGTTTGGGGAAGTTCTCCTGGATAATATCCTGAATAGTGTTTTCCAACTTGGTTCCATTCTCCTCATCACTTTCAGGTACACCAGTCAAATATAGATTTGGTCTTTTCACGTAGTCCCATATTTCTTGGAGGCTTTTTTTCATTCCTTTTTTTTCTTTTTTCTCTAATCGTGTCTTCATGCTTTATTTCATTAAGTTGATCCTCAATCACTGATATCCTTTCTTCTGCTTGATTGATTCAGGTATTGAAACTTGTGTATGCTTCACTAAGTTCTCATGTTGTAGTTTTCAGCTTCATCAGGTCATTTATGGTCTTCTGTACACTTGTTATTCTAGTTAGCAATTCATCTAACCTTTTTTCAAGGTTCTTAGCTTTCTTGCATTGGGTGAGAACATGCTCCTTTAGCTCAGAGGAGTTTGTTATTACCTGCCTTCATAAGCCTACTTCTGTCAATTTGTCAAACTCATTCTCCATCTAGTTTTGTTCCCTTGCTGGCAAGGAGTTGTGATTCTTTGGAGGAGAAGAGGTGTTCTCATTTTTGGAATTTTCAGCTTTTTGTATTGGTTTCTCCCCATCTTTGTGGATTTATGTACCTTTGGGCTTTGATGTTGGTGACCTTCGAATGGGGTCTTTGAATGGTTGGTTGGTTTCTTTCTGTTGGTTGGTTTTCCTTCTGACAGTCAGGCCCCTCTGCTGCTGGTCTGCTGGAGTTTGCTGTAGGTCCATTCCTGACACTGTTTGCCTGGGTGTCACCAGCGGAGTCTGCAGAACAGCAAAGATTGCTGCCTGATATTTCCTCTCAAGGCTTTGTGCCAGACGGGTACCTGTCAGATGCCAGCCAGAACTCTCCTGTGTGAGGTATCTGTTGGCCCCTACTGGGAGGTGTCTCCCAGTTAGGATACATGGTGGTCAGGGACCCACTTCAGGAGGCAGTCTGACCCTTAGCAGAGCTCGAACACTGAGCTGGGAGGTCTGCTGCTGTCTTCAGAGCCGTCAGGGAGGGACGTTTAAGTCTGCTGAAGCTGCGCCCACAGCCACCCCTTTCCCCAGGTGCTCTGTCCCAGGGAGATGGGGGTTTTGTCTATAAGTCCCTGACTGGGGCTGTTGCCTTATTTTCAGAGATGCCCTGCCCAGAGAAGGAAAATTTGGCAATCTGGACACAGCAGCCTTGCTGAGCTGCAGTGGGCTCTGCCCCATTGGAACTTCCCAGTGGATTTGTTTACACTGTGATTGTAAAACCACCTACTCAAGCCTCAGCATTGGTGGATGCCTCTCCCTCTACCAAGCTTGAGCGTCCCTGGTGGATCTCAGACTGCTGCTGCGCTGGCAGCGAGAATTTCAAGCCAGTGGATCTTAGTTTGCTGGGCTCCATGGGGGTGGGACTTGCTGAGCCAGACCACTTGGCTTCCTGGCTTCAGCACCCCTTTCCAGGGGAGTGAATGGTTCTGTCTTGCTGGCGTTCCAGGCGCCACTGGAGTATGGAAAAAATGAACTCCTGCAGCTAGTTTGGTGTCTGCCCAAATGGCTGCCTGGTTTTGTGTTTGAAACCCAGGGCCCTGGTGGGGTAGGCACCGGAGGGACTCTCCTGGTTTGCGGGTTGTGAAAACCGTGGGACAAGCGCAGTATCTGTGCCAGAGTTTCTCAGGCTCAGTCCCTCACGGCTTCTCTTGGGTGGGGGAGAAAATTCCCTGACCACTTGCACTTCCTGGGTGAGGTGACACCCCACCCTGCTTCAGCTTGCCCTCCATGGGCTGCACCCACTGTCTGACCAGCCCCAGTGAGATGAACCAGGAACCTCACTTGGAAATGCAGAAATCACCTGCTTTCTGGGACGATCTTGCTGGGAGCTGCAGACTGGAGCTGTTCCTATTTGGCAATCTCAACAGCCTCAAGAATAGAGAACACTTTCTCTCTCTCTTTTTTTTTTTTTTTTTGAGACAGAGTCTTACTCTGTCGCCCAGGCTGGAGTGCAGCAGCGCGATCTCGGCTCACTGCAAACTCTGCCTCCCGGGTTCACACCATTCTCCTGCCTCAGCCTCCTGAGTTGCTGGGACTACAGGTGCCTGCCACCACGCCCTGCTAATTTTTTTTTGTACTTTTAGTAGAGACTGGGTTTCACTGTGTTAGCCAGGATGGTCTGGATTTCCTGACCTCGTGATCTGCCCGTCTCAGCCTCCCAAAGTACTGGGATTACAGGTGTGAGCCACCACGCCTGGCCAAGAGTAGAAAACACTTTCTACCTCATTCCCTAATGCCAGCATTACCTTGATATGGTGGCATGGAGGAATGGAGGGAGCAATATGAGCAAAGATTTAGAAGGGAGGTACTGTATATGTGGAGAGGTAATGTAAGCAGTTGAGTTTCACTGGAATTTTAAAGTGTGAAGCAGGAGAAGGTGAGAGATGAGGCTGGAGACTTAGGCAGAGGTCAGATCATGGAGACCTATATATGTAATGTTAAGAAGCTTAGCTCTTATCGTCTATGTATTCTTGATGTTTAGCCTGAAACCTGTCACTTTTACAATGCAGATATGACAATAAATTGAATCAAAATTACTTCAAATACAGAACAGTGTCTAGGAATAAGCTTAAATGAGATATAAATATTCAGTTATAAAAATAATTGCTTTCATACCTTTGTAATGTTGGTATCAAAGGAGGACACTATACTATAATGAATAGATGTACTATGTTTACATACATATAAAACATAATTTGATTTTATAAAGTGGAAAAAATTGACTAGCAAACCATTCCAAATGATTTTATTTTTTATGTTACAATTATATTTTCAGGAATCTTTAATTTTTTTATTTTTAACTTTTGTGGGTACATAGCAGTTGCATATATTTATGGGGTATGTGGGATGTTTTGATATAGGCATGCAATGTTAACTAAGCACATCTTAGAAAATGGGGTAGCTGTCCCCTCAAGCATTTATCCTTTGAGTTGCAAACAATCCAATTACACTCTTGAAGTTATTTTAAAATATACAATTAAGTTATTGTTGACTATCATCACCCTATTGTGCTATCATAGTGTAGGTCTTATTCATTCTTTCTAACTATTATTTTTGTGTTAATTAACCATTCTCAGCTCACCAAAGGCCCTCACAACACTTCCAAGTCTCTGGTAACTACTTTCTATGACCGTAAGTTCAATTGTTTTAATTTTTAAATCCCACAAATAAGTGATAAAATATGATGTTTGCTTTTCTGTGCCTGGCTCATTTCACTTAATATAATGATCTCCAGTTCCATCTATGTTGTTTGAACTGACTGGATCTCATTCTTTTTATGGCCGAATAATATTTTATTGTATATATGTACCACATTTTCTTTATCCATTTATCTGATGATGGACACTTATATTGCTTCCAAATATTGGCTATTGTAAACAGTGTTACGAGAAATATAGGAGTGCAGATATCCCTTTGATATACTAATTGTTTTTCTTTTGGGTACATTCCCAACAATGGGATTGCTGGATCATATGGTAGCTCAATTTTTAGTTTTTTGAGGAACCTCCAAACTGTTCTCCATAGTGGTTGTACTAATTTACACTTCCACCAACAGTGTACAAGAGTTCCCTTTTCTCCTCATCCTCACCAGCATTTGTTATTGCTTGTCTTTTGTATATAAGTAATTTTAATGGGGGTTGAGATGATATCTCATTGTAGTTTTGATTTGCATTTCTCTGATGATCAATGAGGTGAGCACTTTTTCATATGCTTGTTTGCAATTTGTATGTCTTCTTTTGAGTAATGCCTATTCAAATCTTTTCCCATTTTTTGATTAGATTATTAGATTTTCTTCTATACAGTTGTTTAAACTCCTTATATAGTCTGGTTATTAATTCCCTGTCAAATGGGTAGTTTGCAAATATTTTCTTCCATTCTGTGGGTTGTCTCTTCATTGATTGTATTCTTTGCTGTGCAGAAGCTTCTTAACTTGATGTTGTTTGTCTGTTTTTGCTTTGGTTGCCTGTGCTTGTGGGGGTATTGCTCAAGAAATTTTTGCCCAGAATGATGTCGTGTAGAGTTTCCCCTATGTTTTCTTGTAGTAGTTTCATAGATTGAGGTCTTAGATTTAAGACTCTAATCCATTTTGATTTGATTTTTATATATAGTGAGAGATAAGGGTATAGATTTATTCTTCTGTATATGAATATATACTTTTTATTTATTTTTATTTTTTATTTTTATTTTTGAGATGTAGTTTCACTCTTGTTGCCCAGGCTGGAGTGCAATGGCAGGATCTCGGCTCATGGCAACCTCCACCTCCCGTGTTCAATCGATTCGCCTGAGTCAGCCTATCGAGTAGCTGGGATTACAGGCATGCACCACCACTCCCGGCTAATTTTGTATTTTTAGTAGAGACAGGGTTTCTTCATGTTGGTCAGACTGGTCTCGAACTACCGACGTCAGGTGATCCATCCGCCTCAGCCTCCCAAAGTGCTGGGATTACAGGCGTGAGCCACCGTGCCCAGCCCTACTTTTTATTTTTATGTTTTTTTTTGTTTGTTTGTTTTGAGACCGAGTCTCACTCTGTTGCCCAGGCTGGAGTGCACTGGCGCAATCTCGGCTCACTGCAACCTCCACCCTCCACCTGCCGGGTTGAAGGATTCTCCTGCCTCAGCCTCTTGAGTAGCAGGGATTACAGGCGCCTGCTACCGCACCTAGCTAATTTTTGTATTTTTAGTAGAGTTGGGGTTTTGCCATGTTGGCCAGGCTGGTCTAGAAGTCCTGACCTTAGAAGATTCACCCACCTCAGCCTCCCAAAGTGCTGGGATTACAGGCTTGAGCCACTGTACCTGGCCTGAATGTTTACTTTTTAAAGCACTGTTTATTAAAGAGATTGTCTTTTCTGCAGTGTATGTTTTGGCACCTTTGTTGAAAATAAGTTCACTGTTAATGGATGGATTTATTTCTAGGTTCTCTATTCTTTTCTATTTATCTATGTATGTGTTTTTATGCCAGTACCATGCTGTTTTGGTGACTACAGCTCTGTAGTAAAATTTGAAGTCAGGTAATATGATTCCTCCAGTTTTGTTCTTTTTGTTTATGATAGCTCTGGCTATTCTGGGTTCTTTGTGGTTCTATATAAATTTCAGGATTGTTTTTTCCTATTTCTGTGAAGAATGTCATTGGTATTTTGATAGGGAGTGCACTGAATCTGTGGATTGCTGTGTATAGTATGGACATTTTAAGAATATTGCTTCTTCCAATTCATGAACATATAATTTTTTTATTTTTTTGTTTCCTCTTCAATTTCTTTTATCAGTATTTTTACTTTTTATTACAGAGATAATTCACTTCTTTGGTTAATTCCTATGCATTTAATTTTTTGTGTAGCTAATGAAAATGGGATTAGTTTCAACATTTGTTTTTCACATTTTCACTATTGGCATATAGAAATGCTGATGATTTTTGCATGTTAAATTTTTGTCCTGAAATTTTACTGAATTTGTTGATCAGTTCTAATAGTTTTCCTGTGGAGACTTCAGGTTTTATCAAATATAAGATCACATCATCTGCAAATAAGGATAATGTGATTTCTCCCTTTCCAATTGGGATGCCCTTTTAATCTCTGTCTTGTCTGATTGCTCTAGCTAAGACTTCCAGTACTTTGTTGAGTAACAGTGGTGAAAGTGGGTATCCTTGTCCTTCAGATCTGAGTCAGACCTGAAGCCAGCACAGCACTGGGTCTTGCCCAATGCCTGCTGTAACCACTTTCTGGCTACTGCATATGTTGTCTCAAGGCCCTGGGGCTCTACATTCAACAGGTACCAAAGCCAGCCAGGCTTGTGTCTTTCCTGTCAGGACAGTGAGGGCCCCAGTCCCCATTTGGGTTCAGAAATGCTGTCTGGGAGTCAGGGATGAGAGTAAAATACCTTAGAAGTCTACCTGCTGCTGTGTTGTATTGCAGCTAAGCTGACACTCAAACCACTAGATGCAGACCTTCCCACTCTTCACTCTCCTTTCAAAAGGCAGAGTAGCCTCACTCTGTAGCCACTGCCATCTCAGGCCATGAGGAGTACTGGCAGTCTACCAGCCAATGTTCCTCTAAGGCCCATGGGCTTTTAAGTCAGTTTGTGGTGAATGCTGTCTGGCCTGGGACTCACCCTTCAGGGTAGTGGGCTCTTCTCTGGCCCTGGGCAGGTCCAGAAATGCCATTCAAGAGTCACAACCTGGAATCAGGGACCCTAGGAACTTGCTTGGTGCTCTGTCCCACTGTGTCTGTGCTGGTACCTAAGGTGTCAGACAAAGTCTCACATGAAGCCAGCAAGCCTCAGAGGCTCACCCAAGGCCCTTGATATAGTACCTGGGTATCACTGCTGGTTATTCAGGGCCCAAGGGCTCTTCAGTTAGCAGATGATGAATGCTGCCACGACTAGGTTTTTCATTAAAGGCAGCAGGTTCCTTTCTGGCAAAAGGTGTGTCTAGAGATGTCGTCTGGAAGCTAAGGCCTGTAATGGGGGCATCATGACTATCTGGTGCCCTATTCTGCTGTGACTGTGCTAATATTCAAGATGCAAGACAAAGTCCTTCCCACTCTTCCACCTCTTCTCCTCAAGAAAAAGGAAGGGGTCTCTTTTGGACCTGTGAGCTGTGCAGCCTGGGGTTAGGGGAGGGGTGATGCCAAGCATTTCCTTGACTTCCCTAGTTGGTGTTTCAGTATGTCACATGTCCCCCCACACAAATCACAGTCTATGGCCTAGTTCAGCACTAGGACTCACCTAGGAGTTGCATTTCTTATGGCCTTGGCTACTTTTCAAATTTACTTTGAGACACAGGGTGCAGTAGCCTCAGCGGTGATGTTTGCAGGAACTCACACTCCAACCACTGGGATTGGTGATTCTCTTCTGGCTAGGCCTGGTTTACATGTGCCCTCCAAGGGCAGGCATAAGCTGAGTTTGATCAGGTTTTTCTTTCTGCTTTAACAGGACAACATTGAGTTCAATGCCTCACAATTACTGTGTTCTCTCTCCTCTAGTGCTCAGAGTTGCACTCCACACCATGCTGCCACTGGAGGTAAGAGAGGGGTGTCATCAGTGACTTCAGACTGTTTTTTCTATCTCCTTAGTGTCTCTGAGTGATATGAAGTTAAAATCAGGTTCTATGAATGTGCACCTAATTTTTGGTTCTTATAAAGATTTTTTTTTCTTTGTAGATCGTTGTTAACTTGGTGTACTTGTAGAGGGGGATGATTGATGGAGCCTTGTATTCCGCCATCTTGCTCCATTTCTCTAAAAACCATTTTGTAATGGTGTTTTACTCTGTATTATTGACAATCATCAGCAATGTAAGTGTAGTTTAGGAAAAGGTTTGAATACGTGTCTTTATATTTGTCAGAGAACAAATTTACTGGTGGCTGTCACTGAGAATACAGCCATGGCTGGGATCTTATATACCTGACAGTATTATTTTATTTTCTGAATTCATGGTCAATTTTCACATACCAGTTTGTTTCACTTCATGATAAGGTAAATATGCTCTTAAAGACAACTGTGTTTTATGAATCATTGTGGTCACTTTTTATAGACTCTAGACTGTAACTACTCTTAAATAATTGATTTACTGTACATATTGGGCTGTGCATGTCTGGCTATAGCATATTTTGCATATGAAGACTAACAAATTAAGTAATAAAATGACTGCTCAAAAAAACTACTGCTGGCTTAACTGAGGTTATAAAACAAATCACTACAAAAAGTACTTAAATTGAGTTTTAATGAGTTCTGTCTTCCCCTACACTCATGGAAACATATGATTTCTAAGTTCATGGAAGAATATTCCTGTCTATGTCATCTTCTGGGTAGCCTAAATGTTCTTTCTGGGTAGCTAATAACTTATGTACATGCATAGAATGTTTGGTAGGGAGGCAGGCCAAAATGGATTAGAAAGCATTTGGGACTAGTGGGTCCTTTATGGAAGAGTCCTAGAGTCATCATGGGATTAGGGTAGAGTTGTCAACTAGCTGTCACAAAATGCTACTGTGAGTACTCCTATATTCCAGTGCTGTTTTTTCAGCCTCTAGAGCCATTGATCTGTAAACTTGCTGTGAAAAGCAGGGAGAAAGGAGTATTATTTCTAGATGAAGGTTCATCTGTCATGCAGGCTACAGAAACCACCTAGACAAAGAGATTGGATTTAGCCTTAGTATGGGACTATTTCTCTGAAAGACTCAGAGAATATGAAGTGAGAGATTTGTTAACCGACAGATAATTTAACCATTAAACAGGAGATTCCTAAAATATATAAATTCAATCTTAAACTAAGGTTGATTGAATTTTAATTAGCTGAAGCATAAATAATGTTCCTTTACTAATTAAAATATTCGGGGTGGCAGGGCTAAGACTGTTGACTAGAAGGAGCTCATGTTCACCACTCTCACAGAGAGAAAATTGAAGGGCTACTGAACATAGACTCTGCAGGCCTATTATTTGAGAAACCACAGCAGGATCCACCAGGGCAGCAAAGAAACACAGAGAACAGAAAGGAGCAAAGCTGGGCGTCAGCCTGTCTGGGCTCAGCACAGAGCCAGGAGAACCTCTTCAACACAGGAAAGGGTGAGTGAATGAGAGCCTTCAGGGGGATTCACACTTTCAGAGGCACCTGTGTAAGACTGGAATGGGAGAACCACCCTGGCCCTCCCACGCACCCACCCCCACCATGATTCTAGACTGAGGCAGAGAGACACCTGGACATTTTGTGGGGGCAACTCCTGAGTCCAGTGGGACTTCCACAAGCCTTGGGCCCTGGAGCAGACCAGCAGTGGTGCCACATCTCCAACAGAGGCCACAGGTGCAGTGCCACATTGCTCCACCACTGCTCAGGGCCAGGGCTCAGCACCAGCTTTTAGCCCAGCAGTCCTGCTTTGGCCTGAACTCATCTGGCCACCCTTCCCATCTCTGCCACTGATATCCAGCTGGGTAATGCTTGCTGGGGCCTTCAGTTCAGTGGTCCCACTTTTGTGTGAACTCAGCTGGAAGGAGCAGCTTTCTCTTTTCACAGGCAACACCCTAATGGCAGAGCATGAGACCCCACCCACTCTGACCTGGTAGGAGCGGGCAGCACTTGCTAAAACTTCTGGCCCAAAAGCCTTGCCTTTGTGTGAGCTTAGCTGGAGGGCATAGCTCCTGTGGTCACAAGAAATACCCCAACGGCATAGCATGAGAGCTCACCCTCCCCTGCCATTGGTAGCCAGGTGGACAACAGCTGCTAGAACCTCCAGCCCAGTGGTCCCAATTTTATGTGAACTCAGCTGGACGGCCAGTTTCCTGTTATCACAGGAAACACCCCAATGGCAGAGCAAATGACCCAACCCATGCCTGCCACTAGTAGCCAGTGGGGGTGACAGCTGTTAGAGCCTCCAGCGTAGCAGCCTTGCTTTTGCATAAACCCAGCTGGAGGTTGCAGCTTACTGTTGTAGTGGAAAACACTTGGATGGCAGAGCCCGAGACCCCACCTGCCTCTGCCACTGGTGGCCAGGTAGGCAAAGCCTTCTAGAGCTTCCAGAACAGTAGGCATGCTTTTTTAGTTAACTTAGTTGGAGGGTGCCACTTCCTGTTGTCACAGGAAACACTCAGACAGCAGAGCATGAGAGCCCACCTACCCCCACCACTGGTATCCAGGCAGGCAACACCTACTACAGCTTCTATCCCAGTGGACTTGCTTCTGTGTGAGCTTGACTAGAGGGCACAGTTTTTGATGTTCCAGGAAACACCTGGATGATAAAGAATGAGTCCCCAACTGCCCTGACTGCTGGTAGCCAGGTGGGCAACACTTCATCAAGCTTTTGACCCAATAGCCCCACTTCTGTGTGAACTCAGCTGAAGGGTGCAGCCTTCTGTTGTCCCAGTGTCAGGGTGCATAAACCTACGGAACCCCATTACTAATATCTAGGTGGACAACAGTTGCTAGAGCATCCAGTCCAACTGTTCTACATCTGCCTGAATGTGCCCAGGGGGCACAGCCTCCTATTGCCCTGGAAAAACCTAAACAGTAAGACTGGCAACCCCACCCACACTCATTCCCATAGCCAGATGGGCCACACCCATTGGAGTTTCCAACCCAGCAGTTTCACATCCAGCTGAACTTTGTGGGTGGACATAACCATATGTTGCCCCAGGAAGCAAAAAAATGGCAAATTAGGGGCAACCTGGCAAGGACACAACTTGGCCAACTTTATCCCCAGCCTGAGGGAGCCCTGTGGACCAGAACTCTCAAGAAAAGAAACATGGGCACAGAGACAGTAATTGGAGGGGGTTCCTCCAAGACCCAGGAGCAGATTAATATTGAAGCCAGTCAATGAAACCCACCTTATATCTTTATCAAAACTCCAAGGGCATCAAAGAAGAAAAAAATCAAAGCAATCTATCCAAAGGACAGAAACTTCAAAGACTGAAGAAACATTAACCCACACAAATGAGAAAGAAACAGCATAAGAACTCTGGCAACTCAAAAAGCCAGAGTGCATTCTTTCCTTCAAACAATCACAGTAATTCTCCAGCAAGGTTTTTTAATCAGGCTGAGATGGCTGAAATGACAGAAATATAATTCAGAATATGGATAGGAATGAAGAGCAGTGAGATTCAGAACATTGAAACCCAATCCAAGGAAGCTAAGAATCACAATTAAATGATGCAGGGGCTGACAGATGAAATTGCCAATATAGAAATAATGTAGCTGACCTGATAGAACTGAAAAAGACACTACAAGAATTTCATAATGCAATTGCAAGTATTAACAGCAGAATATACCAAGCTGAGAGAAGAATTTCAGAACTTGAACACTGGCTTTCTGAAATATGATAGTCAGACAAGGATAAAGAAAAAGGAAGAAAAATGAATGAACAAAACCCCAGAGAATTGTAGCATTATGTAAAGAGAACAAATCTATAACTCATTGATGTCCTAGAAAAAGATGGGGAGAAAGGGGGCAACTTGGAAAACATATTTCAGAATATTGTTCATGAGAAATTCCCCAACCTAGCTAGAGAGGTCAACATCCAAATTCAGGAAATGCAGAGAACCCCACAAGATACTTCACAAGAAGACCATCCCCAAGACATAATCATCTCCAAGGTTGAAATGAAAGAAAAATGTTAAAGGCAGCTAGAGAAAGAGGACAGGTCACCTAAAAGGAGAAACCCATGACTAACAGTGGACCTCTCAGCAGAAACCCTACAAGCCAGAAGAGATTGGGGGCCTATATTCAACATTTGTAAAGAAAAGAAATTCCAACCAATAATTTCATATCTGGCCAAACTAAACTTCATAAGCAAAGACGAAGTAAGATCCTTTACAGAGAAGCAAATTTGGAGGCAATTTGTTACTGCCAGGCCTGCCTTACAAGAGCTCTTGAAAGAAGTACTAAATATGGAAAGGAAAGATCACTACCAGCCACTACAACAACACACTTAAGTACACAGACTAGTGACACTGTAAAGCAACCACACAAACAAGTATGCATAATAACTAGTTAATAACACAATGACAAGATCAAATCCACACATATCAATAATAACCTTAAATGTAAATGGGCTAAGTGTCTCAATTAAAAGTCATAGAATGGCAAATTGGATAAAGAAGCAAGACCCAATGGTATGCTGTCTTCAAGAGACCCATTTCACATGCAAAGACACCCACAGGCTCAAAGATAGAGGAATGAAGAGAAATCTATCAAGCAAATGGGAAACAGAAAAAAAGTAGGGGTGGCAATCCTAATATCAGACAAAACAGACTTTAAACCAACAAAGATAAAAAAGACAAGGGCATTACATAATGGTAAAGCATTCAATCCAACAGGAAGACCTAACTATCCTAAATCTCTTAGCACCCAATGCAGGTGCACCCAGATTTATAAAGCAAATTCTTAGAGACCTACAAACAGACTTAGATTTACACACAATAATAGCGGGAGACCTCAACACCTTACTGATAGTATTAGACAGATGATTGAGCAGAAAGTTAACAAAGAGATTCCAGACCTGAATTCCACACTTGACCAAATGGACCTAATAGACATCCATAAAACTTTCTACCCAAAGACAATAGAATATACATTTTTTCATTGCCACAAGTACATACTCTAAAATCGACCATGAAGTTGGACATAAGACAATTCTCAGCAAACTCAAAAAAACCAAAATCTTATCAACCACCCTGTTGGACCATAGCACAATAAAAATAGAAGTCAAGCCCAGAAAAATTACTCAAAACCATACAATTATTTGGAAATTAAACAACATGCTCCTGAATAACCCCTGGGTAAATAATGAAATTAAAGCAGAAATCAAGAATTTCTTTGAAACTAATGAGAACAAAGACACAACATACCAGAATCTCTGTGACACAGCTAACGCAGTGTTAAAAGAGAGAAATGTATAGCGCTAAACAACCACATCAAAAAGTTAGAAAGGTCTCACATTAACAACCTAACATCACAACTAGAAGAACTACAGAAGGAAGAGCAAACCAACCTCAAAGCTAGCAGAAGAGAAGACATAACCAAAATCAGAACTGAACTAAAGGAGATAGAGACACAAAAAGCCTTATAAAAGATCAGTGAGTCTAGAAGGTGGTTCTTGAAAAAATTAATAAGATAGACCACTAGCTAGACTAGTAAAGAAGAAAAAGAGATAATCCAAATAAAGATAATTAGAAATGACAAAGGAGATGTTACCAATCTTACACCACAGAAATACAAATAACCATCAGAGGCTACTATGAACACCTCTATTCAAACTAGAAAATCTAAAAGAAATGGATAAATTCCTGGACACATACGTCTTCCCAGGACTGAAACAAAAAGAAATTGAATCCCTGAACAGACCAATAATGAACTCTGAAATTGAATAAATAATAAATATCCTACCAACTAAAAAAAGCCTAAGACCAGATGGATTCACATACAAATTCTACCAGATGTGCAAAAAAAGCTGGTAACATTCCTACTAAAGCTATTCAAAAAAATTGAGGATGAGGAATTCATTTCCAATTCATTCTATGAGACCAGCATCATACTGATACCAAAACCTAGTGGAGACACAAGAAAAAAGAAAACTTCAGGCTAATATCCCTGATGAACATAGATGCAAAAATCTTCAACAAAATACTAGCAAACTAAATCCAGCATCACATCAAGAAGTTAATCCACTATATGCAAATCAATAAATGTGATTCATCACATGAAAGAACTAAAGACAAAAACTCTATGATTATCTCAATAGATACAGAAAAGGCTTTCAATAAAATTCAGTATCTGTTCTCATTAAAACCCCTGAATTAACTAGGCACTGAAAGAACATACTTTAAAATAATAAGATCCATCTATGACAAACCCACAGCCAATATCATACTGAATGGGCAAAATCTGAAAACTTTCCTGTTGAAAACTGGCACAAGACAAGGATGCCAACTCTCACCACTACTGTTCAACATAATATTGAAAGTTCTGTCCAAAGCAATCAGGCAAGACAAAGAAATAAACAACATTTAAATAAGAAGAGAGGAACTAAAACTATTCCTGTTTGCAGATGACATGATTTTATACCAAGAACCACCCCCCACCCCCAGTCTTAGCTCAAAAGCTCTTTGAGCTGATAAGAAACTTCAGCAAAGTTCTGGGATACAAAACCAATGGACAAATATCAGTAGCATTTCTATACATGAACACCCCCAAGCCAAGAGCCAAATCAGAAGTGAAATCTTAAAATTGCCACAAAAGAATAAAATACCCTAAAACTTAAAGTATAATAACAATAATAATAATAATAATAATAATAATAATAATAATAATAAAACCTAGGACTACAGCTAGCCAGGGAGGTGAAAGATCCCTACAATAAGAATTACAAAACACTGCTCAAAGAAATGAAAGATGACATAGACAAATAGAAGAACATTCCTTGCCCATAGATAGGAAAAATTAATATAATTAAAATGGCCATACTGTCCAAAGCAAAGCAGTGTACAAATTCAATGCTGTTCCCATCAAACTACCAATGGCATTCTTCACAGAACTCAAAAAAAAACTATTCTAAAATTAATTTGGAACCCAAAAAGAGCCCAAATAGGAAAGATAATCCTAAGTAAAAAGAACAAAGCTGGAAGTATCACATTGCCTGACTTCGAACTGTACTACAAAGCTGCAGTAATAAAAATAGCATGCTACTGGTACAAAAACATACACATAGATCAAAACTGGTACAAAAACATACGTAGATCAATGGAACAGAATAGAGAACCCAGAAATAATGCCACACACCTACAACCATCTGATCTTCAGCAAAGCTGACAAAAACAAGCAATGGGGAAAGAACTCCCTATTAAATAAATGGTGCTAGTATAACTGGCAAGCTATATGCATGTAAAGGTTGTTTTCATACTGCTACAAACAAATACCCGAGACTGGGTAATTTTTTTTTTTTTGGAATGGAGTCTTCCTCTGTCACCCAGGCTGGAGTGCAGTGGTGCAATCTTGGCTCACTGCAGCCTCTGCCTCCTGGGTTCCAGTGATTCTCCTGCCTCAGCTTCCTGGGTAGCTGGGATTACAGGTGCATGCCACCACACCCACCTAATTTTTTTATTTTTAGTAGAGATGGGGTTTCACCATTTTGGCCAGGCTGTTCTCAAACTCCTGACCTCAGGTGATCTGCCTGCCTCGGCCTCCCAAAGTGCTGGGATTACAGGCATGAGCCCAGCCAAGACTGGGTAATTTTTTAAGGAAAGAGGTTTAATTGACTCACAGTTCCACATGGCTGGGGGGGGTCCTCAGGAAACTTACAATCATAGTGGAAGGTGAAGGAGAAGCAAGGACCTTTCTCACATGGTGGCAGAAAAGAAAAATGCCAGGAAGGGAAATGCCAGACACTTATAAAACCATCAGATCTCATGAGAACTCAATCAGTATCATAAAGACAGTATTGGGGAAACTGACCCCATGATCCAATCACCTCCCTCCCTTGATACATGGGGATTACAGGTTTCTCCCCTGACACGTGAGGATTGCAATTCGAGATGGGATTGAGTGGGGACAGAGAGCCAAACGTTATCAATGTGGAAGATTGAAACTGGACGCCTTCCTTATACCATATACAAAAATCATCTCAAGATGAATTAAGGACCTAAATATAATACTCAAAACTATAAAACCCCTGTAATATAACCTAGGAAATACCATTCTGGACATAGGAACTGGCAAAGATTTCATAATGAAAATGCCAAAAGCAATTGCAACTAAAGCAAAAATTGAGAAATTGAACTTAATTAAACTCTAGAGCTCTGCACAGCAAAAGAAACTGTCAACAGAGTCAACATGCAGCCTACAGAACGAGAGAAAATATTTGTAAATTATACATCTGACAAAGGTCTAATTTTCAGAATCCATAAGGAACTGAGATGTTCAAGCAAAAAACAAGCAAACCTATTAAAAAGTGGGCAAAGGACATGAACAGACACCATTCAAAAGAAGACATACATGCGGCCAAGAATGATATGAAAAAATGCTCAATATCCCTAAACATTAAAGAAATGCAAATCAAAACCACAATGAGATACCATCTCACACACAGTTTGAATGGCTATTATTAAAAAAGACAAAAATAACAGATTCTGGTGAGGTTGCAGAGAAAAAGGAATGTTTATACATTGCTGGTGTATAAGCTTTCTGCCACAGTGCTTTCTACCATTGTAGAAATGGTAGAAAGGAGGAGAAAGAGATTTGGGAAAAAACACCTGTTGGGTACTATGTTTAGTACCCAGGTGATGAAATAGTTTGTACACCAAACCCCTGAGTCAGTAGTTTACCTATGTAACAAACCAGCAGATGTACCCCTGACTAAAATAAAAGTTAAAATATTTAAAAAGACACATTGTTAATTGAACACACATGTACAAATTGGGAAATATTTACAGTCTTCTACCATTTTTTCTGAAAAAGGTATAGAGTGAATGTATAAAAACACATATATGTAGGCATTTGCTAATATGTTTGTGAAAAGATACACAGGTGACTGACCATATTGTCTGCTTCCAGGAGGGGAAAATGGGTGGCTGGACAGAGAGGTGGAGAAGTCTGTGCACCAAATACTCATTCTGTTTTTTGATTCTTGAACCATATGAGTGCATTAACTATTCAAAAATTTTTTTACAAATATTGTTTATACACTACAATCATAATTTCAAATCTTATTTGAAATTGAATAATATGTTGTCTCTGTGGACTAAAATAATTTATAAATAGTTAATAAAAATGGAATAACTCTTTCAATGGCTTAGTAATAAAAGGTTTAGTATCTGCTTTAATTATTGATTGATATTTAGTGGTTTATAAATTATAAATCCATAAATAACCTATAAAATATTAATTAAAATCTACAGTAAAACTCTAAATTGTAATAGTAATAGTTTTTGCTTATATAAATTTATGGAGTATAAATGTAATTTTGTTACATGAATAGATTGTGTAGTGGTGAAGTCAGGGCTTTTAGAGTGTCCATTATCCAAATAATGTACATTGTACCAATTAAGTAATTTCCCATCCTTCATCGCCTCAAACCCCCTTATCACTGAGTCTCCATTGTCTTATCATTCCACATTCTACATTCACATATACACATTATTTACCTCCCATTATAAGTGAGAATATGTGATTGTTGTCTTTCTGTGTTTGGGTGGTTTCACTTAAGATAATGGCTTTCAGTTCCATTCATGTTACTGACAAAGACATTATTTCATTATTTTTAAAGGCTGAATAGTATTCCATTGTGTATATATACCACATTTTCTTTACCCAGTCATCCACTGATGGATATTAAGGTTGATTCCATGTCTTTGCTATTTTGAATAGTGCTGTTATAAATATATATTATATATATATGCTGCTATCTTTTAAATATAGTTATTTCTTTTCCTTTGGGTAAATGCCCAGTAGTGGGATTGCTGGATTGATTGGTGGTCCTATTTTTAGTTCTTTGAGAATCTCTATATTGTTTTTCATAGAGGCTATACTAATTTACATTCCCACCAACAGTGTATTGGCATTTTCTTTCTTCAAATCCTCCAACATGTTATTTTTTTTGTCATTTTTAATGAGCCATTCTAAGTCCTATAAGATGATACCTCGTTGTGGTTTTAGTTTGCATTTTTCTAATAATAAGTGATGTTGAACATTTTTTTCATATGCTTGTTGGTTATTTGTATGTCTTCTTTTGAAAAATATCTATTCATGCCCTTTTAAAACTCTTTAATGGGGTTGTTTTTATTTTGTTGAGTTCCTTGTAAATTATGGATATCTGTCCCCTGTTGGATGCATAGTTTGCAAATATTTTATGTCATTCTGTATGTTGTCTCTTAACTCTGTTTATTGTTTCCTTTGCTGTGCAGAATATTTTCAGTTTAAGTTTCATTTACTTATTTTTGTTTTTGTTGCTTGTGCTTCTGAGGTCTTATTCATAATTTTTTGGCCTAGATCAGTGTCCAAAAGACTTTTTACTAGGTTTTCTTCTAGTATTTTTATAGTTTCAGGTCTTACATTTGGGTCTTTAATCCATCTCGAGTTGACTTTTGTACATGGTGAGAAATAGGGGTCCAGTTTTATTATTCTGCATATGGCAATCAAATTTTCCCAGCACCTATTGAAAAGGGTGTCCTTTCCTCAGTGTATGTTCTTTTCAACTTTGTGAAAGATCAGTTAGCTGTATTCATGTGGCTTTATTTCTTGGTTTTCTATTCTGTTCAACTGATCTATGCATCTATTTTTATACCAGCATGATGCTGTTATAATTACTCTAGCCTTGAAGTGCAATTTGAAGTCAGGCAATGGAATGTCTGTAGCTATTTTTTTTCTTTTTTCCTTAGGATTGCTTTGGCTATTTGAGTTCTTTTTTGGTTCCATATGAATTTCAGGATTGTTTTTCCTAATTCTGTGATAAATGACATTGGTTTTTATAGAGATTGCATTGAATCTGTAGGTTTCTTTAGGCAGTATGTTCATTTTTACAATAGTAATTCTTCCAATCCATGAAAACGAATGTTTTTTCCACTTTTTTTCATCTATAATTTCTTTTATCAGTGTTTTGTAGTTTTTTTTTTTGTAGAGCTCTTTCAACTCCCTGATTAAATATATTCCTAGGTTTTTTTTTTGTAGCTTTAGTAAGGGGGAGTGTCTCCTTGATTTTTTTCGCAGGTTGATCATTATTAGTGTACAGAAATGCTACTGATTTTTGCACGTCGATTTTGCATCCTGAAACTTCACTGAAGTGACATGTCAAATCTAAGAGTTTTTTTTTTTTTGGCAGAGTCTTTAGTGTTTTCTAAATAGAAAATAATCTCATCAATGCTTTTTATGCATTTATTGAGATTATCATCTGGTTTATGTCCTTTATTCTGTTCATGTGTTGTATTACATTTATTGATATGCGTATGTTGAACCAACCTTGCATTCCTGGGAAGAAATACACTTGATTATGTTGTATTATCTTTTTGAGGTGCTGTTGGATTCAGTTTGGTAGTATTTTATTGATAATTTATGCACCTATGTTTATTAGTGATATTGGCATGCAGTTTTATTCTTTCATGTATGTTCTTGCCTGGTTTTGGTATCATAGTGATACCGGCTTTGGAGAATTCGTTTCTCCTCAGTGTTTTGAAATAGTTTTTGGAGGATTGTTATTAGCTTTCCTTTTATTTTACTTATTTAGAATTCAGCTGTTAACTCATCTGGTCTGGCATTTTCTTCGTTGGGAGGTTTTTAACTACTGATTCAATGTCACTACTCGTTATTGAACTATTCACCTTTTCTATCTCTTCTTGGTTCAATCTTGGAAGATTATATGTTTCCAGGAATTAATCCATTTCCTCTAGGCTTTTTAGTTTGTGAGCATATACTTTTTCATAATAGCCTGTGATGATCTTTTTTATTACTGTGGTATTAATTGTAATGTCTCTTTTTTGTAACTGATTTTATTTATTTGGATCTTCTTTCTTCTTTTCTTGGTTAGTCTAGCTAGCAGTTTATAAATTTTGTTTATTTATTTATTTTGAGAAAACATCTCGCTCTGTCACCCAGGCTAGAGTGAAGTGGCATAATCATGGCTTACTGTAGTCTTAACCTCCCAGGCTCAAGCTATCTTTCTGCCTCAGTCTCCCGTGTAAATGGGACTACAGGTCCTACCACACCTGGCTAATTTTTGTTGTTATTTTTTGTAGAGATGGTAGTCTCACTTTGTTGCTCAGGCTTGTCTTGAACTCCTGAGCTAAGTAATCCTTCCATTTTGGCCTCTGAAATTGCTGGGATTACAGGCATGAGTTACTGTGCTTGGCCTGTTTATCTTTTTGAAGAACCAACTTTTTGTTTTGTTGATCCTTTGTATTTTTTCGTCTCTATTTCATTTACTTCTGTTGTGATGTTTGTTATATTTTTCTTCTGCTAACTTTAGGTTAGGTTTGTTCTTGCTTTTCTGGCTCCTTGAGGTGCAATATTGAGTTGTTGATTTATAATTTTTCCTCTTTTTTCATGTAGGCATTTAATGCTATAAACTTCCATCTTACCACTACTTTTGCCATATCTCATAGGTTTTGGGATGTTCTGTTTCCATTTTCGTTTGCTTTAAAAAATGTTTTCAATTTCTTTCTTAATTTCTTCATTGATCCAATGATCATTCAGGAGCATGTGGTTTAATTTCCATGTATTTGTATAGTTTGCAGAGTTTCTCTTGGTATTGATTTCTACTTTTATTTCACTGTGGTCTGAGATAATATTTGATATAATTTTGATTTTAAAAAATTTGTTGAGATTTGTTTTGTAGCATAACATATGGTCTATCATGGAGAATGTTCTATTGATGAGAATAATGCATATTCTGTAGTTGTTGGGTAGAAAGTTCTGTAAATGTCTGTTAGGTTTATTTGATTTAAAGTTGATTGTCCATCTAGATGATCTGTCCCATGCTGTGAGTAGGGAATCAAAGTCCCCCACTATTATTGTACTGCTGTCTATCTCTTTCTTTAGGTCCAATAATATTTGCTTTATGAATCTGGATGTTCCAGTGTTGGGTGCATATATGTTTAAAATTCTTATAGCCCTTTGCTGAATTGACACTTTTATCATTATATAATGATCTTCTTTTACTATTTTTACTGTTTTTGATTTAAAGTATGTTTTATCTGATATGAGTGTTGTTACTCCTGCTTGCTTTTGGCTTCTGTTTGCATAGAATAATTTTTCCATCTCTTTAATTTCAATCTATGTGTTTTTACAGATAAGGAGAGATTTTGTGAGCAGCATATGATTGGATCACATTTTAAACATTTATTCTGCCAATCTCTCTCTCTATATTTTTGTAATAATGTTTTCTTTCTTTTTCAAAAAATTTTTGTAGGTACATGATAGGTGTATACATTTATGGGATTCATTAAAAATTTCATACAGACATGCAACAAACAATAATCACGTTGTGAAAAATGGGGTATCCATCTCATTAAACATTTATCTTTTCTGTTAGAAATGATCTAATTATACTCTCTTAGTTATTTTAAAAGGTACAATTAAATTATTATTAGCTATTGTCACCCCGTTGAGCTCCAAAATACTAGGTCTTATTCATTCTTTCTAACTATATATTTTTGTACCCGTTAGCCATTCCCACTTCCCCCTGCTCCCCACCCCCCACTAAGATTTCCAGCTCCCAGTAAACATTCTTCTACTTTTTTGTGTCCATGAATTGAATTGTTTTCATTTTCAGCAACCACAAATAAATGAGAACATGCAAAGTTAGTATTTCTATGTATAACATATTTCACTTAACATAATGACTTCCAGTTCCATCCATGTTGTGGCAAATGACAGGATCTCATTTTTTATGGCTGCATAGTACTCCATTATATATATATAAGACATTTTTAAATCCAGTCATCTGTTGATGGACATTTAGTTTGCTTCCAAACTTGGCTATTGTGAACAGTACTGCAACAAACATGGGAGTGCAGATATCTCTTCAATATACCAATTTTCTTTCTTTTGGGTATATACCCAGCAGTAAGAATTCAGGATCACATGGTAGCTAAATTTTTAGTTTCTTGAGGAACCTCCAAACGGTTTTCCATAGTGGTTATACTAATTTACATTCCCCCCAAGAATGTATGAGTGTTACCTTTTCTTCACATCCTCTCCAGCATTTTTTAATATCTGTCTTTTGGATAAAAGCCATTTTAACTGGGGTGAGATGATATCTCATTTTAGTTTTGATTTTCATTTCTCTGATGATGAATGATGTTGAGCACCTTTTCATAGGCTGATTTGCCATTTGTATGTCTTCTTTTGAGAAATGTCTATTCAAATCATTTGCCCATTTTAAAATTGGATTATTAGATTTTTTTCCTATACAGTTGTTTGAGTTCCTTATATATTTCTGGTTATTAATCCCTTGTCAGATGGGTAGTTTGCAAATATTTTCTCCCATTCTGTGGGTTGTCTCTTCACTATATTGTTTTCTTTGTGGTGCAGGAGCTTTTAAATTGATTTATCTGTGCTTGTGGGGTATTATTTAGAAAATTTTTGCCCAGACCAATGTCCTGGAGAGTTTCCCTAATGTTTTCGTATAGTAGTTTCATGGTTTGAAGTCTTAGATTTAAATCTTTCATCCATTTTGATTTGATTTTTGTATATGGTGTGAGATAGCGGTCACGTTTCATTCTTCTGCATGTGGATATCCATTTTTCCAAGCACAATTTGTTGAAGAAACTGTCATTTCCCCAGTGTATTTTCTTGGAAACTTTGGCAAAAATGAGTTTATTGTATTTATGTGGATTTGCTTTTGAGTTCTTTATTCTGTTTCATTGGTCTATGTGTCTGTTTTTATGCCAGTACCATGCTGTTTTGGTTACTATAGCTCTGTAGTATAATTTGAAGTGAGGTAATGTGATTGCTCCAGTTTTTTTCTTTCTGCTAGGAATAACTTTGGCTATTCTGGGTCTTTTCTGGTTCTATATAAATGTTAGGATCTTCTTTTCTATTTCTGTGAAGAATGTCTTTGGTTTTTTGGTAGGATTTGCATTGAATATGTAGACTGCTTTGGGTAGTGTGGACATTTTGACAATGTTGATTCTTCCAATCCATGAACATGGAATATTTTTCACTTACATGTGTTTGTTTAGTTTCCAAAATTCATCTTGTTATTGATTTGTAGATTTATTACATTGTGGCCAGAGAAGATACTTGAAATTATTTCAAGTTTTTTGAATGATTTAAGAATTGTTTTGAGACCTAACATATGGCCTATCCTTGAGAACGATTTATGTGCTGAGGAGAAGAATGTGTATTTTCCAGCCTTTGGATAAAATGTTCTGTAAATTTCTATTAGGTCCATATGTATTATAGCATCAATTAAATCTGATGTTTCTTTGTTGATATTTTTGTCTGGAAGAGCTGTCTAATGCTGAAAGTGAGGTGTTGAATTGAAGTGTCCACCTATTATTGTATTGGGCACTCTCTCTTTTTCTATAATAATATTTGCTTTATATATTTGGGTATTTTATGGTTGAGTATGTATGTATTTAAACTTGTTATACACTCTTGCTGAACTGACCCCTTTATCATTATATAGTGACCTTGTCTCTTCTTATAGTTTTTTTCTTGAAATATATTTTATGTGATATAAGTATAGTAACTCCTGCTCTTTCTTGGTATCCACTGGCATGGAATATATTTTTCCATCCCTTTATTTTTAGTCTAAGTTTGTCTTTATAGGTGAAGTGTGTTTCTTGTAGGCAACAGTCTATTGGGTCTTATTTTTTATTCATTCAGCCAGTCTATGTCTTTTCATGGGAGAGTTTAGTACATTTAAATTCGATGGTATTATTGATAAGTAAGGACTTACTCCTGCCATTTTGTTATTTCTTCACCTCCTTCTTTCCTTTCTTCCTGGCTTTCTTTTAGTGAAGGTGATTTTCTGTGGTGGTACAATTTAATTTCTTACTTTTGATTTTTTGTATCTGGTGTATATTTTTCAATTTGAGGTTACTATGAGACTTGCAATTACTATCCTGTAGCCCATTATTTTAAACTGATGACAATTTAACACCGATTTTATAAACAAACACTTAAAAAGAAAACAAAAGCTCTAAGCTTTAACTATCTTTCACTACTTTTTAACTTTTTGTTTTTTCTCTTCATGTCTTTTTTTAACTATATATGTTTTGAACAGTTGTTGAAGCTACTATGTTTGATTGGTTCACCATTTAGTCTTTCTACTTAAGAAAAGTGTACACACCACAATTACTGTTATACTTTTCTGTTTTTTTTTCCCGTGTGCTTATTATTGCAAGTAGTTTTGTACCTTCATGTGATTTCTTCTTGCTCATTAACGTACTTTTCCTTCAGATTGAAGAAATCTTTTAGTATTTGTTATAGGATAGGTCTGGTGTTGATAAAATCTCTCAGCTTTTGTTTGTCTGGAAAATCTCTATTTCTTCATGCTTAAGAGATATCTTTGCTGGCTGTACTATTCTAGGGTAATGATTTTTTTTCTTCTAGCACTTTTAAATAATTCACACCACTCTCTCCTGACCTATAAGGTTTCCAGCAAAAAGTCTGTTACCAGACCTATTGGAGCTCCATTGTGTGTTGTTTGTTACTTATGTGTTGCTGCTTTTAGGAACCTTTTGTTGTCCTTGACCTTTGGGAGTTTGATTTAAGTGCCTTGAGGTAGTCTTCTTTTGGTTAAACCTGCTTGGTATTCTATGACCTTCTTGTACATAAATGTTGCTATCTTTCTCTATGTTTGTGAAGTTACCTGATTTTTTTTTAATAAACTTTCTATCCATATCTCTTTCTCCACCTCCTCTTTAAGGCCAGTAACTCTTAGGTTTGCTTTTTAAAGGCTATTTTATAGATCCTGTAGGCATGCTTCATTTTTTTAATGCTTTTTTCTTTGTCTCCTCTGTTTATTTTTGAATAGCCTGTATTCAAGCTTTCTAATTCTTTCTTCTGCTTGGTCATTTCTGCTGTTAAAAGACTCTGATGCAGTCTTCACTAAGCTAATTGCATTTTGAATTCTATCTGAAAGGTACCATATCTCTGTTTCTCCAGGATTGGTCCCAGGATTTTGACCTGTTTTTGTGCCTTATTTATTTCATTTGGTGAGGTCATATTTTCCTGGATGGTGTTGGCGCTAGTAGATGTTTTTCAGTGTCTGGGCACTGAAGAGTTAGGTATTTATTTTAATTGTTATTGTGTGAGCTTATTTGTAGCTGTTCTGCTTGTGAAGGCTTTCTAGATATTTGAAAGAACTTATGTGTTATCGAAGATATATCTGCTTTAAGGAGCACTTGCAGCCTAGTAATGCTGTGTTTCTTGCGGAATCATAGAGGTACTGCCTTGATGGTCTTGGATAAGATTTAAGAGAATTCTCTGGATTACTAGGCAGAGACTGTTGTTCCCTTCCCTTACTTTCTCCCAAACAGTCTCCCTCTCTGTTCTAAGTCATGAAATGCTTGGGGTGAAGTGACACAAAACCCCCTGTGGCCACCACCACTATGACTGCTCTAGGTCAGACCTGAAGCTAGCACAGCACTGGGTCTCACCCAAGACCTGCTGTAACGACTCCCTCATTATTGCCTATGTTCACTTGATGCCCTGGGGCTCTAAAATCAGCAGGTAGCAAAGCCAGCCAGGACTATATCTTTACCTTCAGCTTGGAGAGGACCCCCAGGCCCTGGGTGGGTCTAGGAGTGCCATCTGGGAGGGAGTCAGGGACTAGTGTAAAAATCCTTAGCAGTTTACATGGTATTTTACTGTGTAGCGGCTGAACTGGCACTCAAACTACAAGTTGCAGTTCTTCTCACTCTTCTCTCACCTTTCCAAAGGCAGAGAAGTTACACCCCGTGACTACCACCAACTCTTGTCATGAGGAATACTACCAGACTACCACTGATGTTTCCTTAAGCCTCAAGGTCTCTTGGTCAGCTTGTGGTGAATGCTGCCTTACCTAGGACTCACCCTTCGGGGCAGTGGATTCCCGTCTGGCCCAGGGCAAGTCCAGAAATGCCATCCAAGACTCATGTCCTGAAAATGGGATCCCTAAGAGCCTGCTTGGTGCTTTACCACACCCTGTGGTATTGTTGGTAACTAATGTTCAAGACTAAGTTCCCTTAACTTTTCCCTCTGCTTTTCTCAAGCAGGAGGAGTTTTGTCCCATAGCCACTACAGCTGGTAATGTGCTCAGTCTCACCTGAAGCCAACAAGTCTCAGAGGCTCACACAAGGCCCTGGATGTAGCACCTTGGTATTGCTGCTGGTTATTCAGGGCCCCAGAAATCTTCAGTTAGCAGGTGCTAAATGCTGGCAGGACTGAGTTTTTTCCTTCAAGGCACCAGGTTCTCTTCTGGTTCAGGGTGTGTCTAGAAATGTCATCTGGGAGCTAGGGCCTGGAACGATGGTCTCATGACTCTGACCAGAGCCCTATCCTGCTGTGGCTGAGCTGGCATCCAAGATACAAAAAAAAGTCATCCCCACTTTTCTGTCTCTTTTCCTTAAGCGGAAAGAGGGGATATTTTCTTGAGCTGGGAGCTGTGCAGCCTGGGGTTAGGGAAGGGGTGATTCCAGCACACCGTTGGCTGCCCCAGCCGGTCTTTCAGTATGTCATGTGCCCTCCCAGTCCACTGTTTCTGGGCCTAGTTCAGGCCTAGGACTCACCTAAGTGTTGCAGTCCTTGTGGCCTAGATTGCCTTTCAGGTTTACTTAGGGAACAAGAGCACTTTGGCCCTCGGTGGCGAGGTTTTCAGGCACAACTCAAGTTTGCACCATTGGGATAGGTGATTTTCCTTTGGCTAGGGCTGGTTTAAATGCCTCCTCTGTGGGTGGGCAACAGCTGAGCTGGATCTGCTTTTTCTTTCTGCTCTAACAGGAGGGCACCGAGTTCAATGCCTCACAATTACTGTGTTCTCCCTCCCCCAGTGCCCAGAGATGCTTTCAGCACCTCTGGGGTGGGGGTGGGGTGGTGTCAGCAATTCAGGTTTGTTTTTTCTATTTCTTCAGTGCCCCTTCCAGCAATATGACGTTTAAACGAGGTCCTATGAGTGCTTATCTGATTTTTGGTTCTTATGCAGGTGTTTTTTTTTTTTTTTTTTTTTCTGTGTGGTGTCCTTCTAGGCGGCACGATTGATGGAGCTGTCTATTCTGTCATCTTGCTCTGTCTCTCTAATTTTACTTACTTTTCAAGAACCAGTTCTTTTAAAAATATCTTTTCAACTTTTATTTTAGGTTCAGGGGGTACATGTGCAGGCTGTTACATGGCTATATTTTGTGACACTGAGGTTTGGGTTAAAAATGATCCTGTCACCCAAGAAGTGACCATAGGATGCAATAGGTAGTTTTTTAGCCCTTTCTCTGCTTTCTCTTCTTCCATTAGTAGTCCCTGGTGTCTATTGTTGCCATCTTTATGTCCATATGTACCCAATGTTTAGCTCCCACTTATAAGTGAGAGCATGTGATATTTGGTTTTCCATTCCTCTGTTAATTTGGGTAGGATTATGGCCTTCAGCTGCATCTATGTTGCTTCAAAGGACACAATTTTATCCTTTTATATGGCCACATAGTATTCTGTGGTGTATATATACACCACATTTTCTTTTTTTTTTATTATACTTTAGGTTTTAGGGTACATGTGCACATTGTGCAGGTTAGTTACATATGTATACATGTGCCATGCTGGTGCACTGCACCCACTAACATTTTCTTTATCCAACTTACTATTGATGGGCCCCTAGGTTAATTCCAGGTATTTGCTATTGTGAATAGTGCTGCAATGAACATATGAAGACATGTGTCTTGTTTAGAGAACAATTTATTTTTCTTTGGGTGTCTACCCAGTAAGGGAATTACTGTGTCAAATGGTAATTCTGTTTAATATTCGTTGAGAAATCTCTAAACAGCTTCCTACACTGGTTGAACTAATTCACATTCCCACCAACAGTTTATGAGTTTACAAGCATTCCCTTTTCTTTGCAGCCTCACCAGCATCTGTTATTTTTTTTTAATTTTATTATTATTATACTTTAAGTTTTGGGGTACATGTGCACAATGTGCAGGTTAGTTACATATGTATACATGTGCCATGCTGGTGTGCTGCACCCATTAACTCGTCATTTAGCATTAGGTATATCTCCTAAAGCTATCCCTCCCCCCTTCCCCCACCCCACAACAGTCCCCAGAGTGTGATGTTCCCCTTCCTGTGTCCATGTGTTCTCATTGTTCAATTCCCACCTATGAGTGAGAATATGCGGTGTTTGGTTTTTTGTTCTTGCAATAGTTTACTGAGAATGATGATTTCCAATTTCATCCATGTCCCTACAAAGGACATGAACTCTTCCTTTTTTATGGCTGCATAGTATTCCATGGTGTATATGTGCCACATTTTCTTAATCCAGTCTATCATTGTTGGACATTTGGGTTGGTTCCAAGTCTTTGCTATTGTGAATAGTGCTGCAATAAACATACCTGTGCATGTGTCTTTATAGCAGCATGATTTATAGCCCTTTGGGTATATACCCAGTAATGGGATGGCTGGGTCAAATGGTATTTCTAGTGCTAGATCCCTGAGGAATCGCCACACTGACTTCTACAAGGGTTGAACTAGTTTACAGTCCCACCAACAGTGTAAAAGTGTTCCTATTTCTCCACATCCTCTCCAGCACCTGTTGTTTCCCAACTTTTTAATGATTGCCATTCTAACTGGTGTGAGATGGTATCTCATTGTGGTTTTGATTTGCATTTCTCTGATGGCCAGTGATGGTGAGCATTTTTTCATGTGTTTTTTGGCTGCATAAATGTCTTCCTTTGAGAAGTGTCTGCTCATGTCCTTCGCCCACTTTTTGATGGGGTTGTTATTTTCTTGTAAATTTGTTTGAGTTCATTGTAGATTCTGGATATTAGCCCTTTGTCAGATGAGTAGGTTGTGAAAATTTTCTCCCATGTTGTAGGTTGCCTGTTCACTCTGATGGTAGTTTCTTTTGCTGTGCAGAAGCTCTTTAGTTTAATTAGATCCTATTTGTCAATTTTGGCTTTTGTTACCATTGCTTTTGGTGTTTTAGACATGAAGTCCTTGCCCATGCCTATGTCCTGAATGGTAATGCCTAGGTTTTCTTCTAGGGTTTTTATGGTTTTAGGTCTAACATTTAAGTCTTTAATCCATCTTGAATTAATTTTTGTATAAGGTGTAAGGAAGGGATACAGTTTCAGCTTTCTACATATGGCTAGCGAGTTTTCACAGCACCATTTATTAAATAGGGAATCCTTTCCCCATCACTTGTTTCTCTCAGGTTTGTCAAAGATCAGATAGTTGTAGATATGCGGCGTTATTTCTGAGGGCTCCATTCTGTTCCATTGATCTAGATCTCTGTTTTGGTACCAGTACCATGCTGTTTTGGTTACTGTAGCCTTGTAGTATAGTTTGAAGTCAGGTAGCGTGATGCCTCCAGCTTTGTTCTTTTGGGTTAGGATTGACTTGGCGCTGCGGGCTTTTTTTTGGTTCCATATGAACTTTAAAGTAGTTTTTTCCCAATTCTGTGAAGAAAGTCATTGGTAGCTTGATGGGGATCGCATTGAATCTATAAATTACCTTGGGCAGTATGGCCATTTTCATGATCTTGATTCTTCCTACCCATGAGCATGGAATGTTCTTCCATTTGTTTGTATCCTCTTTTATTTCATTGAGCAGTGGTTTGTAGTTCTCCTTGAAGAGGTCCTTCACATCCCTTGTAAGTTGGATTCCTAGGTATTTTATTCTCTTTGAAGCAATTGTGAATGGGAGTTCACTCATGATTTGGCTCTCTGTTTGTCTGTTATTGGTGTATAAGAATGCTTGTGATTTTTTTTACATTGATTTTGTATCCTGAGACTTTGCTGATGTTGCCTATCAGCTTAAGGAGATTTTGGGCTGAGATGATGGGGTTTTCTAGATATACAATCATGTCATCTGCAAAAAGGGTCAATTTGACTTCCTCTTTTCCTAATTGAATACCCTTTATTTCCTTCTCCTGCCTGATTGCCCTGGCCAGAACTTCCAACACTATGTTGAATAGGAGTGGTGAGAGAGGGCATCCCTGTCTTGTGCCAGTTTTCAAAGGGAATGCTTCCAGTTTTTGCCCATTCAGTATGACATTGGTTGTGGGTTTGTCATAGATAGCTCTTATTATTTTGAGATACTTCCCATCAATACCTAATTTATTGAGAGTTTTTAGCATGAAGCATTGTTGAATTTTGTCAGAGGCCTTTTCTGCATCTATTGAGATAGTCATATGGTTTTTGTCCTTGGTTCTGTTTATATGCTAGATTATGTTTATTGATTTGCGTATGTTGAACCAGCCTTGCATCCCAGGGATGAAGCCCACTTGATCATGGTGAATAAGCTTTTTGATGTGCTGCTGGATTCGGTTTGCCAGTATTTTATTGAGGATTTTTGCATCGATGTTCATCAGGGATATTGGTCTAAAATTCTCTTGTTTTGTTGTGTCTCTGCCAGGCTTTGGTATCAGGATGATGCTGGCCTCATAAAGTGAGTTAGGGAGGATTCCCTCTTTTTCTGTTGATTGGAATAGTTTCAGAAGGAATGGCACCAGCTCCTCTTTGTACCTCTGGTAGAATTTGGCTGTGAATCCGTCTGGTCCTGGACTATTTTTGGTTGGTAAGCTATTCATTGTTGCCTCAATTTCATAGCCTGTTATTGATTTATTCAGAGATTCAACTTCTTCCTGGTTTAGTCTTGGGAGGGTGTATGTGTTGAGGAATTTATCCATTTCTTCTAGATTTTCTAGTTTATTTGTGTAGAGGTGTTTATAGTATTCTCTGATGGTAGTTTGTATTTCTGTGGGATTGGTGGTGATATCCCCTTTATCATTTTTTATTGCATCTATTTGGTTCTTCTCTCTTTTCTTCTTTATTAGTGTTGCTAGTAGTCTATCAATTTTGTCGGTCTTTTCAAAAAACCAGCTCCTGGATTCATTGATTTTTTGAAGGGTTTTTTTGTGTCTCTATTTCCTTCAGTTCTGCTCTGATCTTCGTTATTTCTTGCCTTCTGCTAGCTTTTGAATGTGTTTGCTCTTGCTTCTCTAGTTCTTTTAATTGTGATGTTAGAGTGTCAATTTTAGATCTTTCCTGCTTTCTCTTGTGGGCATTTAGTGCTATAAATTTCCCTCCACACACTGCTTTGGATGTGTCCCAGAGATTGTGGTATGTTGTGTCTTTGTTCTTGTTGGTTTCAAAGAACATCTTTTTTTCTGCCTTGGTAAATTTTTTTATCCCCTATTTTGAGCCTCTGTTTGTCTTTGCATGTAAGATAGGTCTCTTGAAGACACCATATTGATGGATCTTGACTCTGTGTACAGCTTACCCTTCTATGTCTTTTAATTGAGGCATTTAGCCAATTTACATTTAAGGTTAATACGTTATGTGTGAATTTGATTCCATCATAATGGTTCTAGCTGGTTATTTTGCATATATATATATATATGTATTTTTTTTTTGAGAGGGATTCTTGCTGTGTTGCCCAGGCTGCAGTACAGTGGCATGATATCAGCTTGCTGCAACCTCTGCCTCCCAAGCTCAATCAATTCTTCTGCCTCAGCTTCCCATGTAATTGGGACTGCAGGCATGCACTACCATACCTGGCTAATTTTTTTGTATTTTTAGTAGAGACGGGGTTTCACAATGTTGGTCAGGCTGGTCTTGAACTCCTGACCTCATGTAATTTTCCCAACTCAGCCTCCCAAAGTGCTGGGATTACCAGTGTGAGCCACCACGCCCAGCCATGCAGACTTGTTGATGTAATTGCTTCATAGTGTCATTGGTCTTTGTACTTCAGTGTGTTTTTGTAGTGGCTGGTAACAATTTTTCCTTTCTATATTTAGTGCTTCCTCCAAGAGTTCTTGCAAGGCAGGCTTAGTGGTGACAAACTCCCTTGGCATTTGCTTGTCTGAAAAAACAAATATTTCTCCTTTGGTTATGAAGCTCAGTTTGGCCAGGTAGGAAATTCTGGTATGGAAATTCTTTTCTTTAAGAATGTTGAATATTTGACCCAATCTCTTCTGGCATGTAGGGTTTCTGCAAAGAGGTCCACTGTTAGTCTGATGGGCTTCTTTTTGTAGGTGACCTAGCCTTTCTCTCTGCCTGCCCTTAGCATTTTTCCTTCATTTTGACCTTGGAGAATCTGATGATTATGAGTCTTTGGATTGACCTTCTCTTGGAGCATCTTACTGGGGTTCTCTGGATTTCCTTGATTTGAATGTTAACCCCTCTAGCTAGGTTGGAGTTCTCCTGGATGTTATCCTGAAGTATGTTTTCCAACTTGGTTTTGTTCTTTCTGTCTCTTTCAGGTACCCCAATCAGTCATAGATTCAGTCTTTTTACATAATCCATAGTTCTCAGATGTTTTATTAATTCTTTTTCATTCTGTTTTTTTTTTTCTATTCTTGTTTGCCTGTCTTATTTCAGCAAGATAGTCTTCAAGCTCTGAAATTCTTTGTTTGGTCTATTTGGCTATTTATACTTGTATTTGCATTGTGAAGTTCTTGTGTTGTGTTTTTCAGCTCCATCAGGTCATTAATGTTCCTTTCTAAACTGGTTATTCTGGTTAACAGCTTGTGTAGTGTTTTATCACGGTTCTTAGCTTCTTTGCATTGGGTTAGATCATGCTCCTTTACCTCAGGGAAGTTCATTATTAGTGGCCTTCTGAAGCCTACTTATGTCAATTTATCCATCTCAGCCTCTGCCCAGTTCTGTGCCCTTGCTGGGGAGGTGTTGTGATCTTTTGCAAGAGAAGATACACTCTGACTTGTTGAGTTTTCAGTGTTTTTGCATTGATTCTTTCTCATTTTCATAAGTTTATCTAGCTTCAATCTTTGAGGCTGCTGACTTTCAGATGGGTTTTTTGTGGGGACTTTTTTGTTGATGCTGTTGTTGTTATTGGTTTCTGTTTGTTTTTCTTTTAACAGTCAGGCCCCTCTTCCATAGGGCTTCTGTGGTTTGCTAGGGGTCCACTCCAGACCCTATTCACCTGGGTCCCTCCTGCACCTGGAGGTGTCACCACTGGAGGCTGCAGATAGCAAAGATTGCAGCCTGCTCCTTCCTCTGGGAGCTCCGTCTTAGAGGGGCACCAACCTGATGCCAGTTGGAACACTCCTATGTAAGCTGTCTGGCAACCCCTGTTGAGTGGCCTCACCCAGTCAGGAGGCATGTGATCAAGGTCCTGCTTAATGAAGCACTCTGGCTGTCCATTGGGGGAGGTGGTGCACTGTGCTGGGGAAAAATTCCACTCATTCAGACTGCCTGGATTCCTCAGTGCCAGCAGGGGAAAGACTAAGTCTGCTGATCTGTGGAGATGGCGGCCACCCTCCCCTTCAGGGGGTCCATTCCAGGGAGATCAGAATTCTGTTCATAATCCCCTGGCTGGAGTTGCTGAAATTTACACAGGGAGGCCCCACCTGGTGAAGAGGGATGGGTCAGGGTCCAGCCTAAAGAGGCAGTTTGGCCATGATCTGCCACAGCTGCTGTGCTGCATCGTGGAGAATTCCTCCTGGGTCCAAACTGCCCCATCTCCCTGGCTCTGGCAGGGGAAAAATGGCAGACTGGAGCTTTAGTGATGGCTGCTGCCTCTTCGCCTGGGAGTTCAGCCCTCTCAGGCAACAGGCAGCTGCAGTGATGGCTGCCGCCCCTCCCTTGAGGAGCTCAGTTGTCTTAGGCAGCAGGCAGCCACAGTGATGGTGGCCAACCCTTCCCATGGGAATTCAATAATCTTAGGCAGTCTCCAGCTGAATGGCTGCTGAGAATCTGCACAGTTCTGTGCTTGGGACCCAAGACCCTGGTGGCATGGGCTCATGAGGGGGACCTCCTGATCCACAGGTTGCACAGATACATGGAAAAAAGACTGGTTTCCTGGGTGGGGTAGCACAATCGCTCACTGCCTCCCTTGGCTAGGGGTGGGAGCTCCCCTTGCCCCTTGTGGCTCCCAAGTGGGCTGTCGCACCACCCTGCTTTTCCTCATTCTCCATGGGTTGTGCCAACTGCCTAGTTAGTCCCAATGAGAGAACTTGAATGCCTCAGTTGCTGGTGCAGGATTCACTTGCTCTTTTCATTCTTCTTAGTGGGAGCCTCTGACCACAGCGGTTTCTAGTTCGCCATCTTGGAAACCCCTGCCCCTTTTAATCCCTGATAATTTCCCTTCCTCTGAAGTCTCCTTTTCAGAATTGATATATGTATGTTCTTTCTTTTGATTAGTGCTATCATGGTATATTTTCTCCATTATTTTAATTTTAATCTATCTCTGTCTTTATATTTAAAGTGAGTATTGTGTAGAAAACATGGAGTTGGTCTTTCAAGAAATTCGGTCTCACAGTCTCTGTCTTTTAGTTTGTGTATTTAGACTACTATTCACATTTAAGGTGATTATCAATATAGTTGGATTAATAACTACTATATTTATAACTGTTGTCTATTCATTGCCCCAATTCTTTCTTTTCTTTTTTTTTTTGATCTTTCACTCTTTTTTTCTCCTTTTCTGGTTTTGAGTTCCTGTCATTTTTAAGAACAGGTTAAGTAGCCACTTGGCAGAAAGCCCTAGAGGGTAATCAAACAATATATGGGAGTCCGAACTACACAATCTTTAGGGTCTCTTTCAATTCCCAGATTGTAAGATTCTTAATTAGTCAAATTATTCAACAGTTATATGGAGACACAGTCAAGGTGATTATAGTATCTACTTTTTTTATAGTGTCTACTTTTAAAGTACCATAACCATATTTGCAATATTGAGGAATAGCTTAATAAACAAGACTTTGAGGTTGCAGTATTTCTCTATCCCAGAGTTGAGGCTTCCAATACATTCATATTAGAAACTTCTATCTTTTGTCAATTTATTTTTTCAGGGATGGTTTGGAGCTGAGAGGAAAGGGTATGGGGTTTGGGCCACAGGGAAACTAGCTCGTCTTGTCCAAACTCACCAGAAAAGAATCTGTACCAGAAAACCAGTTGAATAATATATAGTAAAAAGTGAAATAACGAAGCAGATGATATTCTAATCAACTAGTCAATATTTTGTCTTTCTGGCAAGTAAGCAAAAAAATGGATATTCTGAAGTTTATTGATAAATAATGCACTTGACAAGAGAGAAGACTGTACAAACTAACCAGATCTCCTGTCATCCATTTGGGCACTCCCTTGAGTGCCCCTGTACATATATTGTCCTAATATCACCTCAACTGCCTCTTTCAAACATTCCATGGTGCTTCCTGGGGTTTTATAATGATATGAACACTCACCTTAAGGGTCCCTAATTATTTTAGCCTTGAGAAAGGCCCAATTTCTCTGTTAATACACTAGCTTCTCACTCCCTTGAATCAAGGAATTTTAGGCTTCTTCCAATATTCTGACAATATTAGAATATAGATTGTCAACAGGACCTTCCCAAAACAGGGGAAGAAAGGGTTCATTCAAGATGCCAGTTATGCTGAGTACTAAATATGGCGTAGTGGGAAAAGACAGAGTCAGAAATCAAGCCCTGCAGGACTATAGGATCTGATTTGCAATGCTTTTATAATTAGACTTAAATTCAAAGCCTGATATACATGAAGAGTTGTTGGTGCTGTTTTAGTGACAAAAACTCCTGTGGAGCGAATAAAGAGCTAAATCTTATGCTGAGCTACTATAACTTTTATCCAGTAAAAGGGAAAACTATTTGGAAGAGTAAAAGGGGATAAATTTTCTTGGTTTCTTGTCAGTTGTTTGAACCTTTTTTTAAAAGGGAAACTAGAATTAGGTAGTAATTTGAATTATTCTTTGCCAAGTTGCAGAAAGAATAATCTGGTTTTTAATGGGATGTAAAACATTATTTTTCATTCTTTAATTTTCATAACTGTCTGGGTCTTCAAGAGATCATTACGCTTTCAAGTTAGGAAGGTGAAAAAACACCAAACCAAAAGCAGTTATGGGTATTCAGAAACAAACATGCTACTTTTTATTTACCCAGAGTGCGATGCAACGAGGCAAGGGCATACTTTTACTTTGTTTTGCCATTTGGATAGCCAGCAAATAACTTTGTACACCAAAAGGACAGTTTTCCATAAGGATAATTTAATTGGGTTAAAGTTCTAAGATAGTGCTAGTGACATGCAAAAGATTTCTTAGATCAAGTGACTAGCTATCAAGAGAAACTGTAAGGGTCAGATTCTTGGGGATACAAATTTAAATGTCATTTGAGCCAGTGTTCCATGTAAATCTGTTTGATAAAGTTTAAGTTATGCCTTTGTAATTTAGAAAAGAAATATATTTTTGTGATTTAGCAGAGTTACCATGGAGGGGATTATGTGAAGGGATTACATATAGTGCAGAGAAAAGGGAACTAATAAGCAGATGAATGAGGAGTTAGAAGTTGTCTTGTGATTTATCTGGAGTAACAGAGCTCTTGGTGGATCAAAGAAAATGTTTTGGATTTGGTTCTCAGAAACATTTTGCTGTTTTAATATCAGGCAAAGCCAATCTAACCGGGGTTGTACATATGAGGTAGAATGTGACAAATGAGCTTCTTTTCCTACCTTCTGTGCAGTAGTGCTTACCAAAAAGAGCTCACAAATTTACATTGCTGAGATCTAATCTCACCTTTCAAGCTTCCAAATTTCTACCTTTGGAGTCACTAAAGTGTTAGTAAGAAGTAGATATTGAAATATATATATATATATATTTAATTATCTTAAAAGGACAATTAAAATGCAAAATTACGTCACTAAGGTGAAAGGCTAGGAGGTTTTGACAACCAAGAAAACCAAAGTTTACAGTTAAGATGAGTACACAGAACTATTTATGTTTATTTTGTAGGTGAAAATGCAGAGTATTCTTTCAAGATTTGAAATATTTTTTGATATACATAAACCATATTGGCTGAGCAAAATAAAAAACTAAGTATATAATGAGAGTTTAGATAGCTGATAATATTTAAAAGGACCATTTACAACCAAAAGAATGAGTGTGAAGGCCATTAGGAATCACAAATGTGAAGCTCCTTCTAATGTCAATGTTCTAGGATATAATATATATGAATATATAATATATATGAATATATAATATATAACATATACGAATATATAATATATAACATATACGAATATATTATATATAACATATATGAATATATTATATATAACATATATGAATATATTATATAATATATATGAATATATTATATATAATATATATGAATATATTATATATAATATATATGAATATATTATATATAATATATATGAATATATTATATATAATATATATGAATATATTATATATAATATATATGAATATATTATATATAATATATATGAATATATTATATATAATATATATGAATATTATATAATATATATGAATATTATATAATATATATGAATATTATATAATATATATGAATATATTATATACAATATATATGAATATATTATATACATGATATATGAATATATTATATACATGATATATATGAATATATTATATACATGATATATATGAATATATTATATACATGATATATATGAATATATTATACATGATATATATGAATATATAATATATAATATATAAATGTATAATATATAATATATAAATGTATAATATATAATATATAAATGTATAATATATAATATATAAATGTATAATATATATAATATATAAATGTATAATATATATAATATATATAAATATATAATATATTTAATATATATAAATATATAATACATAATATATAAATATAATATATATTATATATAAATATAATATATAATATATAATATATAAATATATAATATATAAATATATAATATATAAATATATAATATATAAATATATAATATATAAATATATAATATATAATATAAAAATATATAATATATATAATATATAAAAATATATAATATATAATATATAAATATATAAAAATATATAATATATAATATATAAATATATAATATATATAATATATATAATATATATAAATATGTAATATATAATCTATATAATATATAATATATATAAATATACTATATATAATATATATACTATATATATAATATATATAATATATAATATATATACTATATATATAATATATATAATATATAATATATATACTATATATATAATATATATAACATATTATATACTATATATAATATATATAATATATAATATATAATATATATACTATATATAATATATATAATATATAATATATAATATATATACATATATAATATATATAATATATAATATATAATATATATACTATATATAATATATAATGTATAATATATATACTATATATTTAATATATATAATATATAATATATATAAATATACTATATATAATATATATAAATATACTATATATAATATATATAATATATAATATCTATAAATATACTATATATAATATATAATATCTATAAATATACTATATATAATATATATAATATATAATATATAAATATACTATATATAATATATATAATATATAATATATAAATATACTATATATAATATATATAATATATAATATATAAATATACTATATATATAATATATATAATATATAATATATATAAAATGTAATATATAATATATATAATATATAATATATATAAAATATAATATATAATATATATTATATATAATATATTATATATAAAATATATAATATATATTATATATAATATATTATATATAACATATTATATATAAAATATATAATATATATTATATATAATATGTTATATATAAAATATATCATATATATTATATATAATATATTATATATAAAATATGTATATTATATATAATATATTATATATAAAATATATATATTATATATAATATATTATATATAAAATATATATAATATATAATATATTATATATAATATATATGATATATATTATATATAATATATTATATATAAAATATATGATATATATTATATATAATATATTATATATAAAATATATGATATATATAATATATAGTATATAATATATAATATATATAAGATATAGTATATAATATATAATATATATAATATATAGTATATAATATATACTATATATAATATATACTATATATAATATATACTATATATAATATATAATATATAAAATATATAATATATAAATATATACTATATATAATATATACTATATAATATATATACTATATATAATATATACTATATATAATATATACTATATAATATATATAATATATAATACATATAATATATACTATATAATATATATAATATATAATACATATAATATATATTATATATATTATATAATATATATAATATATAATACATATAATATATATTATATATATTATATAATATATATAATATATAATACATATAATATATATTATATATAATATATAATATATATAATATATAATACATATAATATATATTATATATAATGTATAATATATATAATATATATTATATATTATATATTATATATAATATATATTATATATTATATATTATATATAATATATATAATATATAATATATAATATATATAATATATAATATATAATATATAATATATATAATATATAATATATAAAATATATAATATATAATATATAATATATAAAATATATAATATATATTATATATTATATAAAATATATAATATATAATATATATTATATAAAATATATAATATATAATATATATTATATAAAATATATAATATATAATATATATTATATAAAATATATAATATATAATATATATTATATAAAATATATAATATATAATATATATTATATAATATATATAATATATAATATATATTATATAATATATATAATATATAATTAATATATATAATATATAATATATATAATATATAATATATAATATATAATATATATAATATATAATATGTAATATATAATATATATAATATATAATATATAATATATTTATATATAATATATTGTGTATTATATATTATATATTATATATGTTATATATATTATATATATATTTTTTGAGACAGAGCTTTGCTCTGTCACCTAGGCTGGAGTGCAGTGGCACGATCTTGGCTCACTGCAACCTCTGCTTCCCAGGTTCAAGTAATTCTCCTGCCTCAGCCTCCCTAGTAGCTGGAATTGCAGGTGCGCGCCACCACGCCTAGGTAATCTTTGTATTTTTAGTAGAGATGGGGTTTTCACCATGTTGGCCAGGCTGGTCTCTAACTCCTGACCTCGTGATCTGCCTGCCTTGGTCTCCCAAAATGGTGGAATTACAGGCATAAGCCACTGCGCCTCGCCAGGATATAATATTCTTAATACGTTCTTCCAACTAAAATAATAGGCTTTAGGTCATGGTTCATGTGTTTATATAATTAAAAAGTATAAGCATGTAGTTTAATTAAACCTAGTTTTTAAAATAAATGAATAAGTCATTTAAATATCATTAAAAAATAAACTTTAATTTTCTATATTTCTCTTTCTCTCTGTATTTGTATATCTTTTACTGTGGTAAGAGCACCTTACATGAAATATATCCTCTTAACAAACTTTTAAATATACAATATTGTATTGTTAACTATAGGCATAATGTTGAAAAACAGATCTGTAGAACCTATTTCTCTCCCACAGCTGAAGCTTTTTGCCTGAAAATGGTCCAGCAGGATATTATAGCAAATTAAGAACATGGGTTGTGAAATCAGATTGCCTGGGTTTGAACCTTGGTTCTGGTGCTTACTAGCTGACTGACTGAGCAAGTTCCATGACCTCACCTCAGTTTTTAATTCAGCAAAGCAGGCATAATAATGGTACATACCTTGCAGGGCAGTTGTAAGCATAAAATTCATTGATATGGGTAAAACACTTAAAATAGAATATAGTATATAGTCAGAGTTTATTAAATGTTAGATACTACCACTTAAATACATAATTTTCAACCTCAAGGAATTTATAATTCCACAAAGTGATAACTCCACTTTGGGAGACAATATTAACACGTGGAAAAATTGGTGAAAACATTAAGTACTATGGAGTGTGGTAGAGGCTATAAGTACATAAGACATGAAAAAAAGCAAATTTATGATGGGCTTGCAAGTAATTGAAGGTTTTATGGTATGTTGCTGTGTGGGAGGAAGTGGGACTATGACTGGAAATGATAACATAGGCAAAAGCCTGGAAGAAATAAATAACCCACAAGATTCTTTGATGTGGAGTAGGATTTAACTATGGCTATTTTTGTTCAAATTCTTTCAAATCTGAGAATCCATGTAGTAAATATGACTCAGTAATTTTAAGTAACAGAACTACCTCTAAATACTTAAACATTATATCTTGTTATATATTTTTAAAAACTTTAACATTCCTGATCTCATTTGAGTTTCACAAATGCCCTATAAAAATGCAGGATAAGTATTATTATTACCATTTTACTAATAAGAAAGCTGAGGATTAGAGTTTATGTCATTTGCTTAAAGTTACATAACTAGTAAGCAATAGAGACCAGGTTAGCATCCAGGTCTTCTGGATTCCAATCTAGTGCTCTTCTACCATACTATGCTGCTTGCTGTATAGCAGAAGGCCCAGTAAATGAGAAATGAGGATTGAATTTTGTGATAAATATTATGTTTGATGTTTGTCTCCAGCAAGGGAAAAATAGTATAGGGTAAGAGCATAGAAATGGCCAGGTCACAGGTATATTAAAAATAAATGGGCACAAGCTATTACTATGCCTTAGAGGTCCTTTCTGTTTATGTTTTGTAATTTTTTTCCCCAAGGGACTACAACATTAGAAATGAAATAGAAATAATGTACACATGGCAGATTCAGATAGAAAATTTTCCCAAAGGTTTCTTTTTTCTTTATAGTTATCATTTATTTCCTCTGAGGTAATGTACCTTTTAAAAAACAAACTTAAAGGACACACTACACTTCAGCAAAAGCTTGTCCACGAATATTGTATTTCAGCCGTAGATGACTTGTTGTGGCTGTTTTAAGATCAAAGCGTCCACTGTAATATAAAAGTCACTGTAAACATATCCATGATATTCCTGTCAACATACCAATAAAAAGTAATAAAGCAGTAATAAAACTTATAGTGAACTTTCACCCATAATGCATATCATACAGCAAAATCTCTTACATATAGTTGTATACATATACATAAATGTATGCACTTCTTAAAAGAATTTGTAACATGAACATTCACAATTTTCTTCATAAATCCTTTGTAGTTTATTTTGATCCCAGCAACTGGCATATAGAAAAGTAGATTCCTTTTCCTTTTCTTCAGATAAGTTTTTAATTACTTCTGTTTATATATAGGAGTGCCAGTTGTCTGGCTTCTTAAGGAAGAATTATATGTCATGGATGGAGAGAAATCTCTACAGGAACCTCACTGAGCAGCTAAAACTCCACTATTCAATTTTGGGAGCCTGAGGCAAAGGCAGAAGAAAATTGGAGACAAACTGGCCTTTGACCAGATTTCTCCTGTTTCCATATTGAACATTGTATGGTGCTTTTAGGACCCTTTAGCTGAATACTAGTCTGTTCTAGCACTTTTACATTCTCTTTTGGAAGAAATGGCCCTAATTTGCCTAGTGAATCAGTACTACAAAGAAGGGTGACAGTACGCTTTATGTAGCTCCTGAGTCATCTCCAGTTCTCATCTGATGGCATACATGCAAAGGAATATGTTAGAATGATTCAGAACTATTTGCCAATTTTATATCTAGTTTTATATTTTATAACTTTTAGCTTGCATGTATTTTATATTGACTAATTTTATATATTTTATCCTTTGTAAAGCTTTTATTTGAAGAGGAAAACTTTAATATAAGACATATTTTATAGTGCAAAGATACAAATATTCTCCAAATTCTGGTGAGTGGTCAAAATTATTTATAATTCAGTTCATAGTTGTGGACCGAATTTTTAGCACTTAAAATATCTATAAATATCTAATCATGTGGATGCATAAATGAGATAGATTTGTAGGCCCAAATAGTTAAGTATTTGTAAAATATTAATTAAAATTTTTATTTTTTTTGTAAATGATTTGACAAAATACTTATTTGGGAAACTATTTTCATTGTTTGGACTGGAAATGGGTTTAAACTATACTTTACATATTTCTTCTCCTTTTTCTGGCAAAGAGGCCTTCTTTCTGGGTACGTAAGTCACGCTGGACAAAGAATGCTTTCTAAATGTAGACAGCCTTTTCCTAAAGTTACCCCCAGAAAAGAAATATAGGAGAGGGTCAAAGCAACAATTGGATGCAGCCAGAGACAAGGTTATGACCACGGACTTCTGCATTCTAAGGACAGAATCACAGGGTTTAGTTTCATTGTGTAAAAAATGAAGGTGAATGGTACGTTGAATATGATATGGCATGAAACTGACTAAAAAGGCAGCGGTCACGACCATGATCATTCCTATAGCCTTTTTATGACTTGACAGATTTTTTTTCATTGATTTTTTTAGTAAGGTCAAAATGATCATTGTGTAACAGACAATTATAATAACAAAAGGGATGATAAAGCCAACAAACAATGACACATAATGCAAGACCAAAACATGATTTTTAGTTTGATTGTCTTGTGGGGGCTCAAAGCACTTGGTATTATTTTTCTCATCTTTTTGTGGTTTGGCCATTAGAAATGGAGAACTGGTCAAAATCACAAAAATCCAAATACCTACACACACAAACCTGGCTTTTTTCTGTGTAACCAAATTAATGTTCCGGACTGGAAAAACAATTGCAATGCACCGGAAAAAGCTCATGGCTGTCATAAAGAAGATGCTACAATACAGGTTGACATACAAAGCATAGGTGCTGAGGCGGCACAAGAAGTCACCAAAGAGCCAAATGCCTTTGTGAACATAATAGACCACACGGAGAGGCAGTGTGCACACACAAAGTAGATCCGCTACTGCTAAATTAATCATGTATACTTGGAAGGCTGACTTCTCATGATAAGTTTTTATGAGGACATAGAGCACAAAGCCATTGCCAAAGAAGCCTACAACAGAGATCATAGAGTACAAGGTGGAATACACTTGATTGCGGAAGTCATCAATAGTGTCATGGCATGTGGCAGAAGATACTGTCAGATTTCCTGTTTCATCCATGTTTCTCTACGAATGTCTGCTTTGTGCCTACAATAAATAAAAAAAATTGTCAATTTTAACTAGACCATAAATTACAGGAAGTACTAATGTTTCATTTCATAGTGTCACTATGTATACTTTTTGACCACAGCAGCAAGCAAGAGTAGTGAGGCATTGAGGAGGGATTCAGCTGTACCTTATCCTCCAGAGAAGAGTCTGTGTCCTACAGGCATCCAGAAAACTTTTTTTGTCCTTTCCCACCCATGTTTTTCTGATGGACTTCCTCTAAATCTTCAAGACCTAGGTAAAACAGCCCTCCTGTATTTTAAATCATACTACTGTAGTACAATTCGGTAGGTTTTCCTTTCAAATGAACTTGTTTTTCTATTAGAGAAAAGCTTTAAGAAGCAGTTTCACATGTATGAATATATATATATCAATACCTATTTATTGGAAAATCTCTGAATTATTTTAGATAATAAAATCTGGATGAAAATGCTTGCCTCCCAAAAAGAGCCCACATTGCCAAATCAATCCTGAGCCAAAAGAACAAAGCTGGAGGCATCACGCTACCTGACTTCAAACTATACTACAAGGCTAGAGTAACCAAAACAGCATGGTACTGGTACCAAAACAGAGATATAGATCAATGGAACAGAACAGAGCCCTCAGAAATAATACCACACATCTACAGCCATCTGATTTTTGACAAACCTGACAAAAGCAAGAAATGGGGAAAGGATTCCCTATGTAATAAATGGTGCTGGGAAAACTGGCTAGCCATATGTAGAAAGCTGAAACTGGATCCCTTCCTTACACCTTATACAAAAAGTAATTCAAGATGGATTAAAGACTTAAATGTTAGACCTAAAACCATAAAAACCCTAGAAGAAAACCTAGGCATTACCATTCAGGACATAGGCATGGGCAAGGACTTCATGTCTAAAACACCAAAAGCAATGGCAACAAAAGCCAAAATTGACAAATGGGATCCAATTAACTAAACAGCTTCTGCACAGCAAAAGAAACTACCATCAGAGTGAACAGGCAACCTACAGACTGGGAGAAAATTTTCACAACCTACTCATCTGACAAAGGGCTAATATCCAGAATCTACAAAGAACTCAAACAAATTTACAAGAAAACAAGAAACAACCCCATCAAAAAGTGGGCAAAGGATATGAACAGACAGTTCTCAAAAGAAGACGTTTATGCAGCCAACAGACACATGAAAAAATGCTCATCATCACTGGCCATCAGAGAAATGCAAATCAAAACCACAATGAGATAGCATCTCACACCAGTTAGAATGGCAATCATTAAAAAGTCAGGAAACAACAGGTGCTGGAGAGGATGTGGAGAAATAGGAACACTTTTACACTGTTGGTGGGACTGTAAACTAGTTCAACCATTGTGGAAGACAGTGTGGCGATTCCTCAAGGATCTAGAACTAGAAATATCATTTGACCAAGCCATCCCATTACTGGGTATATACCCAAAGGATTATAAATCATGCTGCTATAAAGACACATGCACATGTATGTTTATTGCGGCACTATTCACAATAGCAAAGACTTGGAACCAAACCAAATGTCCAACAATGATAGACTGGATTAAGAAAATGTGGCATATATACACCATGGAATACTATGCAGCCATAAAAAATGATGAGTTCATGTCCTTTGTAAGGACATGGATGAAGCTGGAAACCATCATTCTGAACAAACCATCGCAAGGACAGAAAACCAAACACCGCATGTTCTCACTCATAGGTGGGAATTGAACAATGAGAACACATGGACACAGGAAGGGGAACATCACACACTGGGGCCTGTCATGCTGTGAGGGGAGGGGGGAGGGATAGCATTAGGAGATACACCTGACGTAAATGATGAGTTAATGGGTGCAGCACACCAACATGGCACATGTATACATATGTAACAAACTTGCACGTTGTGCACATGTACCCTAGAACTTAAAGTATAATAATAATAATAATAAAAGAAAATGCTTGGTTCCCTCAAGAAGAAGGCTTCCTTTGTAATATCTGTTGAGTGCCACCCATACCTATGGAAAATAATCTAATTTGCTGTTAATGAAACTCCCTCCCTGGGGGAGAGTATTAATCTAGAACATGGTTGACTCTACCTATAACTGCAGAACTCCATGGTAAGAGAAACCTTAGAAGCCATATAGTTATTTAATGATGAGAAAAATGTTTCAGAGTGATAAAATACATTTCTAAAATCTGCACCATTATTTAAGGCTCTGAAGAAAGATGTAGTACAAGTAGTTGGAATATACTTGTTTGGTGAGAAAAACGTTGTAGCCATTCATTCTTGTTCTCTTTCTAGACTTCCTAGACTTTACTGTTTAGCAATATACAGTTATTTCTCTTATAGGAAGGATTTCTCTTATAGTTGTTACTTCCTCTAGTCTATTTCAGCTCTCACTGAGGGCAGTCAATAAGTTCTGATCAGAGAAGGCTTGAGGTGAGATACTGTAGTGTAGAAGTAATGATTTCTCTCATGTTTCTCTAGATTATCCTCTTTTATTCTTTACAAAGGTTGAAGGGACTCAATATGTAACATATCAGATAATCTTTGATTGAAGTCTTATGTTGGCCTTTTACACAACTCCTGCTCCCTTGTAAGAGACGTGTTGGGGTTTGCAAGGTGGGAAGACTGCTTGAGTATGCAAAAACTGCCAGCCATGAAGGGGACTGATCTTTACTAGGGATACAGAAACAGATAGCTATGGTAGTTGTTGCAGGTAGGATGTAACTTCCTAGGTTTACTACCGCTAACAATTATATTTGCTATTGAGGATGTAGCGTCCATCCATCTAGCCATCCCAGCTAGTTGTTCAATTTTTTACCTTTCATTAAAAAAGTCATTATTATTATTATTATTACCAAGAACTTTTGGTATAAGATAAAAATTGGATAGATTATCTGAGCCAAGATGGCCAATTATATGCAGTCAGAAAGAGCTTCTTCCACCAAAAGACCAGACTGTGAAGAAGATTGGCACACTCCAAATTGATCCTTGGAAAAAAGGCATTGAAAGTGGACAGATGGAGGATGGAGACCCTGGGCTGTAAGGGGAGGAAGCTGAGAATGCTGCACAGGGGTAACAAGTACTAGGACTCATTCCTGGCCCAGAGCAGCTCCTGGGGAAGAGATGAGTGAAATAGGTATGGAGTGCCCCAAGGACATTTGGGCCATGGACATTTGGAATCTTAGCTGCAGGAGACCCCATGATCTCCACGGACATTTGAGCTAGCAGGGAGAACTTCTCAGAGAGTTGGCAGAGACAGAAATCCAGCCTTCACAGAGCCCAGAGTATTTGGCACCAGAATGACTATAGTGGAGCATGGCCATGGTTACACATTCCCCAAGGATCGCCATACTCCTCTAAGTAGCTTCATCCTTTGTTGGCTGCCAGACCTGGACAGAGTAGGGCTATCTTGCTCATAGGATAGGGGTAGTATGATCTGAGGACCTCCTTGTCTGCTGGACTCTCCCAGGGTCCCTGCCTGGCCACACCTGCTTGCAGCACAGCATCAGCTGCCCAGCCAAAGAACTTGCTAGCAGCCACCACCATAGCGCTTTCACCAGATGACCCTGCATAACAGTCGGAGAGCTTTTGTAGATAGACTGCCACTAGCATGCAGCTGCCTGCAGCCTCTCCCCACCACTTCACCAGTACATGTGCAAAGACCCTACTGCCAACCCCCCACACCCCTGAAGTGCTTTTGCTGGCAGTCCCTATTGATGTGTTGTTGTCAGTAGACTGGGAACACCTTGGTTCCTCCAGCACAGCAGGTCCTTAATCTTGAGGGACCAGTGAAAAAATTGTGGGCCTGGTCCCAGCCCACCAAGGCTAAAACACACAGCTCAGGAGGAGTGGGCTGAATCTTGGACCCCTGAAAGTATCCAGAAACAGTCAGTTGACTAAACTTAAGTTATACCACAGTCAAACCCTCAAGGGCATCAAATAATATAAAAGCAAAAAGCCATATGCAAAGAACAGCAACATCAAACCTTAAAGGGACATCAGCCTACACAAACAAGAAAGAACCAGTGGGAGAGCTCTGACAACTCTAAAATCCAGAGTATCTTCTTATCTCCAAATGACCACACTAGCTCCCCAGGAATGACTCTTAACCAGATTGAGATAGTTGAAATGACAGACATAGAATTCAAAAATCTGTATGGCAACAAAGCTCATTGAAATTCAGGAGCAAGTTGAAACCCAATTCAAAGAAGCTCATGAATCCAATAAAATGATACAAGAGTTAAAGATAAAATAGCCCTTTTAAGAAAGAACCAAACTGATCTTCTAGAGCTGAAAACTCTTTTCAAGAATTTCATAGTACAAATGGAAATATTAACAGCAGAATAGACCAAGGTGAGGAAAGAATCTCAGAGCTCAAAGATCAGTTCTCAGAAATAACTCAGTCAGACAAAAATAAGGAAAAAAATAAAGAAAGAACAAAACCTCCGAGAAATATGGGATTATGTAAATAGACTGAACCCATGACTCATTGGCATCCCAGAAAGACAGGGAGAGAGAGCAAGCAACATGGAAAACATCAAGAACACAAGCCCATTCACAATAGCCACAAAAAGAGTAAAATTCTTAGGAATACAGCTAGCAAGGGAGGTCGAAGATCTCTACAATGAGAATTACAAAACACTGCTCAAAGAAACCAGATATGATATAAACAAATAGAAATACATTTTATGCTCCTGGAGGGGAAGAATCAATATTGTTAAAATGGCCATACTGCCCATTTACAGATTTAATGCTATTCCTATGAAACTACCAACATCACTTTTCACAGAATTAAGAAAATCACTTCTAAAATTCATATGGCACCAGAAAAGAGCCTGAACACCCAAAGCAAACTAAGCAAAAATAACAAAGCCGGAGGCATCACACTACTTTAAACTACAGTACAAAGCTAGAGTAACCAAACAGCATAATACAGGTACAAAAACAGACACATGGACCAATGACACAGAATAGGGATTCCAGAAATAAATCTGCACACCTACAACCATCTGATATTCAACAAAGTGAACAGTAACAAGCCATGGAGAAGGGACTTCCTATTCAAAAAAATGGTGCTGAGATAACTGGCTAGCGCCATATGCAGAAGATTGAATCTGGGCCCCATCCTTTCACCATCTACAAAAATCAACTCAAGATGAATGAAAGACTTAAACATAAGTCCTAAAAGTATAGAAACCCTACGAGAAAGCTTAGGAAATACCATTCTTGACATAGTACCTTCCAAAGATTTCATGACGAAAACATCAAAAGCAATTGCAGCAAAGCAAAAATTAACAATTGGGATCTAATTATACTAAAGAGCTTCCACACAGCAAAAGAAGCTATCAACAGAGTAAACAGACAACCTATAGAATGGGAGAAAATATTTGCAAACTATACATCCAACAAAGGTCTAATATCCAGAATCTATAAGAAACTTAAATCAACATGCAAAAAAAACAACCTGTTAAAAAAATGGGCAATGGACATGAACAGACACTTCTCAAAACAAGACATAGATGCAGCCAACAAACATACGAAAAATGCTCAACATCACTAATCAGAGAAATGCAAGTCAAAACCACAGTGAGATACCATCTCACACCAGTAAAAATGGCTGTTATTAAAAAGTAACAAAAATAATAGATGTCGGCGAGGTTGCAAAAAGGGAACACTTATACCTTGCTGGTAGTTAGTTCAGCTACTGTGGAAAGCAGTTTGGAGATTTCTGAAAAAACATAAAACAGAACTACCTTTTTACCCAAACAATCCCATTACTGGGTAAATACCCACAGGTGTATAAATTGTTCTTCTATAAAGACACATATACTCATGTGTTCATTGCAGCACAATTCACAATAGCAAAAACATGGAATCAACTCAGATGCTTGTCCATGGTGGACTGATAAAGAAAACATGGTATGTATACACTATTTGATACTAGGCAGCCATAAAAAAGCATTAAATAACGTCCTTGGCTGCAACATGTATGCAGTTGGAGGCCATTATCCTAAGAAAATTAACGCAGGACCAGAAAATCAAATACTGCATGTTCTTACTTGTAAATGGGAGCTAAACATTGGGTATATATGGACATAAAGATGGGAACAGTATACATTGGAGACTACCATAGGAGGTAGGGTGGAAGGGAGAGGATTGTGGGCTGAAAAACTACCTATTGGGCACTATACTCACTACCTCAGTGATGGAACCATTTGTACCCTAATCCTTAGCATCACACAATATACCCATGTAACAAACCTGCACTTGTAGCCCCTGAATCCTCCCCACCCCTCAAAATTGAAGAAGAATCATTCTGAGGCCATAGAGAAAAACGTAACTCCTATTCCAAACTCCTGCATTATTTCTCAGTTTGCTTTCTAGTTACCTGGCTCATTCACCATTGGTTGTGAACTCAGGTGTAGTTGTGGAAGAAAAAAAACTGCCTAAAGTTAATCTTTTTCTTAGTTCCATGTCAAGTGTTTTTTCTAAACTGGGCAATATTATCTTGTAATGCACTAGATAGTGCTGTTGAAAATTTTGGTAATAGCCCTTTTCAGCTTTACTGAGATATACTTGACAAACAGAAATTGCATATTCTAAGTTGTACAATGTGATGATTTCATGTGAGTATACGCTGTGAAATCATTTCCCTAACAAAGTTAATCAACACATCCATTACCTCATATACCATTCGTGTGTGTGTGTGTTGGGGGGTGGGGTAAGAATGCTTAAGATCTACTTTCTTTTTTTTCACTTCTATTTTAGGTTCAGGGGTACATGGGCAGGTTTGTTATATAGGTAAACTTGTGTCATGTGTTCTTTTTTATCTATACAATCATTTGTTGTACAGATTATTTCATCACCTAGGTATTAATCCTAGTACAGATTACTTATTTTTTCTTATCCTCTCCTGCCTCACAGCCTCTACCCTCAGGTAGGTCCCAGTGTCTGTTGTTCTCTTCTTTGTGTCCATGTGTTCTCACCATTTAATTCCCACTTTTAAGTGAGAACATGTGGTATTTGGTTTTCTGTTTCTGTGTTAGTTTGCTAAGGATGATGGCCTCCAGCTCCATCCATGTTCCTGCAAAGGACATAATGTCATTCTTTTTTATGGCTGCATAGTATTTCATGGTGCATACATACTGCATTTTTTTATCCAGTCTTCTATTCAGGGACATTTAGGTTGATTGCATGTCTTTGCTATTGTGACTAGTGCTGCAATGAACATATGCATGCACACGTCTTTATGGTAGAATGATTTATATTCCTTTGGGTATATACCCAGTAATGGAATTGCTGGGTGGAATGATAGTTCTATTTTTAGCTCTTTGAGGAATTGCCACACTACTTTCTACAATGGCTGACCTAATTTACACTCCCACCAACAGTGTATAAGTGTTTTTTTTTCTCCACAATCTCACCAGCACCTACTATGTTTTATTATGTTTTAATTTTTTTTTTGAGACAGGGTCTCACTCTGTCACCTGGGCTGGAGTGCAATGGCACAGTCTCGGCTCACTGCAACCTCTGCCTCCTGGGTTCAAGCTATTCTCCCACCTCAGCCTCCCGAGTAACGGATTACAGTTACAGGCATGTGCCATCACGCCCGGCTAATTTTTGTATTTTTTTGGTAGAGACTGGGTTTCACCATGTTGGCCAGGCTGGTCTTGAACTCCTGACCTCTGGTTATCTGCCTGCCTTGGCCTCCCAAAGTGCTGGGATTACAGGTGTGAGCCACCATGCCTGGCTTGCCTTATGTTTTGATTTTTAAATAACAGCCATTCCAACTTGTGTGAGATGGTATTTCATTGTGGTTTTGAAATAAGATCTTCCATATCAAATTTCAAGTAAATAATATAATAATTTCAAGTAAATAATATAATATTAACTACAGCCACCATACTGTACATTAACTCCTCAGAACTTGTTCATATTATAGATGAGCCACACTTGAAAGGTATTAGATAATTACCAGCAGACCTTCCTACCACTATCAACTCTCAATCTATCTTGCTACAAACCCTTTCCGGAATAATTTTTTACACATTGTAGTTTTTAATTATAACATGTCTTCCTTAAAATCTTCAGTGATTTAGAATGCCTTCAGAATAACATCTAGACTTCTTGGCCTGATATTTAAGGCTCTCTACAGTCTGGGTGCAATTTACCTTTCCAAGTTTCTCTCTCACTTCTCTCTTTTGTACACTGTATAGTTAGAAGAAACAACTATTTTAGTATACCAGTGACATGTGCCATAAGCTTTCCCGCCTGGCTTTTTTCACTGTCTTTCTTTCTTCCTGAAATGGCCTTTCCTCCTTCCTGAAATGCCCTTTCCTCCTTCTTTGCATATGCAAAAACTACTCATCATTCAGCTCAAATTACACTTTCTTGACTAAGTCTTCCCTCAGCCTCTTTCTGAAGTAATTTCTGTCTTTGATGAACTTCTAGAGAAACTTAAATCTATCTTGCAAATCAATGATTTGTATATCTTATCTCCCAGACTATCTGGTTGATATATAAAAAAGCATCCCACACAGGGCCTAGCACATATGTATCTTGCCCATAAATGCTCAGTAAGTGTTGAGTGAATACTAAATTAATGATAGGACAAGTTTAACATTTGAAGGTATTATTTGTCATTTAAAACTATTTGGAGTTATATTTTCATTCCAATATAAATTAAAATCTTTCCAATGTCAGAGTCTGAAGTTGCTGTGTAAGTAAAGTTGCTTCCTAATATATCAAGGAAAGTACTAAGTCATAAGGCTAACCATAATGTTAAAAAACACAGATAATGTCAGTTGTGGTGGCACATGCCTGTAATCCTGGCTACTCAAGAGGCTGAGGCAGGAGGATTGCTTGAGCACAGGAGTTTGAGACTAGCCTGGGCAAAACAGTGAGACCCTGTATCTAAAAAATAAAAAATCCCACCCATATCATTGATATAGACTAATCATTTGTCCATTACATGTTATAATTAAATTTGAAATTCTCACATCTTTGAAAGATGCTAAATAAAACTGATAAATAACTATAAAAATATACAAAGAAACAGATGGTCTATAGTCTCATTAATAACTTCCCAGTCCTTGCAGACCAAAATAAACTTTTCTAAAATTTCAATATTTAGGTTCAGTTGTTTATTTATAATGTAGTCAACAATTTGTATTAAGCCATAAAAAGAAGATTGTAAAACTTTTAAGCAAGTAGTGAATCCTAGAATGGTAGAGATCATTTACTACAAGCCACTCATTTCACAGATTATGGCTTTACTTGTATGAAACAGCATTTAATTTGTTTTTTAGAATTTACCGTGATCCCCCAATAATGTTACCCTCCACTAGATGAATACAGAGAGTTTCTTTGGAAATATAAGATACTTAAGACCTCATCCCTGCCTTCAAGCAGCTCATTTTCTAGTGGGGGATAGGAATGATAGCCTAGAAGTGTGAAGAGTTTACAATACAGTATTGTAAAAGCCGTCTTAGCAGAAAACAAATGGGTTAATAAAAGCTAGCAACAAACATAAATAGAATTGATTTTATTTTCATGAGAATAATGAAGTAAGTTACTTTGTAAAGATAACTGCAAGTTGAAAAAGCAAAGTTCATTTGGAAAATTCAGGTATACCTCTTTCTGGCACTGGAGTACCTTCACAAATGTTCCTTCTTATGGTGATCAATGCCTTTTATGGTGTAATATTAGAGGAAGCCCACGCTGAAATCATAAGATTGAAAAGGAAGTTAACAACTGTAGAAGCAGTCCAGAAGGGTCATAAGAACTTAGCAGCCTTATGTACAGATCCAGAGTGTGTAATGGGGCATCAAATCTTTACTGACAGATTTAGGGCTAGTCACTGAATTCTGTGTCTCCTTCTTTTTTCTCCATCTGTTTTTACAGTCCCAGGGGGAAACTTGGAATACAGACAAGGGCTCATCACAGATGTTTGCTGCTGTGTGCATGTAGCATCTGTATCTAAAAATGAACACACTATTATAAAATATTCCTCTCTCTATGAAACCAGGGTATTTCCTCTATCTTCTCTTCTAAACACTTGGTTTTAAAGTTAAGAGGGGAAGTAATTTGGAACTTTACATCCAGGGATCTGGATTGCTAGGAATAGGTGTTAGAACATTAAAAATATCGAGTATATTGTCTGGGATGGCTTAGAAATAGTTTTCCTTAAAGGATGAATGGCTTAAAGAACCTTGCACTCTTCTCCTTATAAACTATAATAGCATGTAATGTTTATATCACTAATTTGGCATATATTATATACTTTTGGAGATTAACTGTTTGTAGTTAACTTTTCATAAGCATATATCTCTTCTCTTCAATTAAATTATGTTCAATAATCTAACAAAGTATAATAAATCTCCAAGAGATGAGCAGAGATGGGCTTTCTTGAAGGAGGAGCAAACTGAATGCTTTTCTTCTAAGTTTTTGTCATCCTATGGCAACTTTAATTCCTGCCTGCAAGGCCTCCAGAGGCTAGCTACTATTCCTTTATCTGTGGTCCAAGCGCTAACAAAATAAACATTTTCCTTCAGTTTATTCTTTTTTTTAAATTTTTAAAATTTTATTTATTTTAGACAGAGTCTCACTCTGCCCAGGCTGGAGTGGCTGGAGTGCAGTGGCATGATCTCTGCTCACTCTGACCTCTGCCTCCCGGGTTCAAGCAATTCTTCTGCCTCAGCCTCCTGAGTAGCTGGGATTGCAGGCATACGCCACCACACCCAGCTAATTTTTGTATTTTTAGTAGAGATGGGGTTTCACCATGTTGGCCAGGCTGGTCTCGAACTCCCCGACCTCAGGTGATCTGCTCGCTTCAGCCTCCCAAAGTGCTGGGACTGCAGGCATGAGCCACTATACCTGGCCCCTTCAGTTTATTCTTAACCAGTAGAAACAGGCTGGAACTTTCTAAAAGAACTCTACTAAAAAAAAAAAAAAAAAAAAAAAAAGAAAATCAAACGGAAAATAAAAGAAATGCAAAAATAAAAAATATAGTCTAGTGTTAAAAGTAGAAATCTGAACCTACAGCTGCAATATTGGAGTTCGAACCCCCCTTGTACTCAGATAATCATTTCTTAGATCTTCTCCACTTTCTTCTCCCTCTCCAAATTGTTCCTTTTTCTCTAGGTAAGAAGTTGACATATGTAACCTACTACAGTCTGGGTAAAGTGTGTGTTGCTGGTGCAAAATTACTCAGAGTTGTCTTTTATATTTTGTCAATCAGGCAATAAACATATTTTTTTAAGTTTGTTTAGCTTGTCCCGGGTCTCCGTACATCAATAAAGTTCTAGTGACTGAATGTTGAATGTATAAAAATCCTTTCTGGCTGGGTGCGGTGGCTCACGCTTGTAATCCCAGCATTTTGGGAGGCCAAGGCGGGCGGATCACGAGGTCAGGAGATAGGAACCACGGTGAAACCCTGTCTCTACTGAAAATACAAAAAATTAGCCGGGCATGGTGGCGGGCGCCTTTAGTCCCAGTTACTCGGAGAGGCTGAGGCAGGAGAATGGCGTGAACCTGGGAGGCGGAGCTTGCAGCGAGCCGAGATCGCGCCACTTCACTCCAGCCTGGGCTACAGAGCCAGACTCCGTCTCCAAAAAAAAAAAAAAAAAAAAAAAATTCCTTTCTGATCCTGAAATTATATGATTCTACTCATCTGTGAAGAAAATTAACTTGGCTCTGTCCTGGTTTTGTGTTTAGACAAAGCTTATATTTTTCCCTAGCGTGGGACAAGAAAGAAAGTTTATGAATTTCTAAGACCCACCTATGAGAAGTTTAATATTACCAGCTTAATGCACTATCTAGTTATCCATTTCCATGGTGGCTGTGCAATTACAATTTAGTCCAATCTTTACATACACAAGCGAGTAAATGTCACATTGTCTGGGCAACCGTGTAGTATTTTTCAAGTTTGGGATTCTGAAGGGTCTTCTATGGTTCCTTTATGAATTAGCCTTGCACATAGTAGGCACTCAATATTTTCACTCCTTGCTTCTCTTTCCTTTTCAGTTCCTTGAGGACTCGTCTCTGACAGGAGCTCTGCCAATACTGGGCTCTACCATTGTTATCTGGGTGATAGGGAGGGTAAAGGTGAGTTAATGAAGTCAAATGTGGTTGTATGATTTTGATTTTAATTGTTTAATTCATGAACTACTCAGATCTTTTATTCGGCTCATGTTAAGTCCAATTCAGTTCAGGTTAACAAATATTTAAGGAGCCCCTATTCTTATAAGGAAGAGGATACTTTTTCTGCATCAGCCCTTAGCATCGATTGAACCTATAACCTGGTCAAGCTCTAGTGTACAAGGTAAATAAGAGAGCCCAGAGGTTTTCTAAGAATGTCAGGCCCCAGGTTAGTTGTGTAATCCCAGTGCTTCGGGAGGGTGAGATGGGAGGATTGCTTGAGGTCAGGAATTCGAGACAAGCATGGGCAGCACAGCAAGACCACTCTACAAAAAATAAAAAAATGTTGCTGAATAGGATTTCATTATTTATATAGATATACAAATTGTTTATACATTTACTCATTGATGGACATATGAGTTGCTTTCAAGTTTTGACTATTACAGATAAAGCTGCCACAAACATTTATGTACAAGTCTCTATATGGGCATGTTTTCACTTTTCTTGGGTAGCTGGATTACAAGGTAGGTGTATGTTAAACTTTTATTTATTTTATTTTATTTTTTTATTATTATACTTTAAGTTTTAGGGTACATGTGCACAAAGTGCAGGTTAGTTACATATGTATGCATGTGCCATGTTGGTGTGCTGCACCCGTTAACTCGTCATTTAGCATTAGGTGTATCTCCTAATGCTATCCCTCCCCCCTCCCCCCTCCCCACAACAGTCCCCAGAGTGTGATGTTCCCCTTCCTGTGTCCATGTGTTCTCATTGTTCAATTCCCACCTATGAGTGAGAACACGCGGTGTTTAAACTTTTAAAAAAACTGACAAACTGCTTTTTAAGGTGAGTAATGTGGGTATACTACTTGGTATCCCCTCCATATCTCCATATGCTAACACTTGGTATGGTCAGTCTTTTAAATTATATCCGTCTACTATGTGTGTTGTGATATCTCATTTTGATTTTGATTTGCGTGAATGATATTGAGCCCCTTTTCATGTGCTTATTTGCCATACATATATTTCCCTTGGTGAAATGCTTATTCAGATATTTCACACATTTTTCATTGGTTGTTTATTTTCTTATTATTGTGTATGACAGTTCTTTATATGTTCTGGACACAGTACCTACATCAAATATATGCTTTGCAAATATTTGCTACTATTTTATGGGTTGCGTTTTTATTCTCCTAACAGTGTCTTGCAAACAACAGAAGTTTTCATTGTGATAACATCCAATTTATCAACTTTTCTTTTATAGATTGTGATTTTGGTGCCATATCTAAGAAATTTTTGCTTTACTCGAAGTCACGAGGAAGTACTGATACATGCTACAACATGTATCAACTCAAGAACATTTGCTAAATGGAAAAGCTATATGCAAAAGACCACATTTTGCTTATTCCATTTATCTGAAATATCCCAAAAAGAAAAACTATAGAGACAGGTGATAGTTGCCTGAATCCACACGTGGGAGCAGGGATAATTGCAACTGGACACAAAGGATCTTCTGGGGGTGGTGAAAGTGTTCTAAAATTGCATTGTGGTGATGACTGCACAGTTCTGGAAATTTACTATAAATAATTGAATTGTACACTTACAATGGGCGAATTTTATGATGTATAAATTATACCTTTAAAACGCTGGAGTTTTTGCTAAAAATGAAGAAATTATTGATACAGTCAACAATGTGGATGAATCTCAGAACAATTATACTGAGTGAAAGAAGCCAGACAAAAAAGAATCCATACTGTGTGATTCCATTTATATAAAATTCTAGATAAACTAGTGCATAGTGATGAAGAGCAAATCAGCAGATCCCTGGGAATAGGAACAGGGTAGGAAGGGGAGAGCCCATAACTAGAGACAGGAGGGAGAAATTACAAAGGAGATACTTTGGGGTGATGGATATATTCACTATCTTGAGTATGATGGTGGTTTCATAAGTATATACATGTGTGAAAACTCATCAAATTGTGCACTTTAAATGTGTGCAGATTACTGCATGTCAGTTCTACCTCAGTACAGCTATTTTTAAGGGACATGAATGGTAAGATAATTACAAAAAAAATTAGTTCTCTCAGAAAAAAACAAAGAACAAAAAAAAATGATAAAATAATTAGCCATGTATGGCAGCATAGTGCCTGTAGTCCTGGCTACTCAGAAGGCTCAGAGGGGAAGAATTACTTGAGCCCGTGAGGTCAAGGCTGCAGTGAGCCATAATTGTACCAGTGCACTCCAGCCTGGTGACAGACTGAGACCTTGTCTCTTGAAAAAAAAAATAAGGTGCCAACACATATACCATACAACTATATTGTTGCTGCAATAGAATTGTATGAACAAGAATCAATTATACACTATTGTGCTAAGTGAGGTCCAGGAACAGCTAGTAATCCAAAAGTGTCTCCAGGTAGTCCCCAGACTGGTATCTTCTACTAAGTGAAATTGTAATAATACTTCTTTTTTGTTTCTAGTGAAGTAGTAAGCCATTCTTGATCCTTTTAATCCAATTTTACATTTCTCTTCTTTGAAATGCCACAGTATTTTGTCTGTACCTTTCTTGATAATTTCCATTTGTTGCTTTGTCATTAGTGTTCTCTGTGGTCATTCAATTTATGTTTTTAAATTTTTTTATTTTTCATTTCTGTGGGGACATAATAGCTGTATATATGTATAGGGTACATGAAATGTTTTGATACAGGCATGCAATGCATAATAATCACATCATGAAGAATGGGGTATCTTTCTCCTCAAGCATTTGTCCTTTGTGTTACAAACAATCCAATTTTACTCTTTTAGTTATTTAAAATGTACAAATAAATTATTATTCACTATAGTCACTCTGTTGTTCTGTCAAATACTGGGTCTTATTCATTCTCTCTAACTAATGTTTTTGTGTCCATCAACCATCCCCACCTCCTCTCACTACCCTTCCAAACCTCTGGTAACCACCCTTCAACTGTCTATATCCATGAGTTAAATTGTTTTGATTTTTAGATCCCACAAATAAGTGGGAACATGCAATGTTTCTTTTTTTTTAAATTATACTTTAAGTAGTAGGGTACATGTGCACAATGTGCAGGTTTGTTACATAGGTATACATGTGCCATGTTTGTTCGCTGCACCCATCAACTCATCATTTACATTAGGTATTTCTCCTAATGCTATCCCTCCCCCAGCCCTCCACCCCCCGACAGGCCCTGGTGTGTGATGTTCCCCGCCCTGTGTCCAAGTGTTCTCATTGTTCGGTTCCCACCTATGAGTGAGAACATGCGGTGTTTGGTTTTCTGTCCTTGTGATAGTTTGCTGAGAATGATGGCTTCTAGCTTCATCCATGTCCCTGCAAAGGACATGAACTCATCCTTTTTTATGACTGCATAGTATTCCATGATGTATATTTGCCACATTTTCTTTATCCAGTCTATCATTGATGGACATATGGGTTGGTTCCAAGTCTTTGCTATTGTGAATATTGCCACAATAAACATATGTGTGCATGTGTCTTTATAGTAGAATGATTTATAATCTTTGGGTATATACCCAGTAATGGGATTGCTGGGTCAAATGGTATTTCTAGTTCTAGATCCTTGAGAAATCGCCACACTGTCTTCCACAATGGTTGAACTAATGTACACTCCCACCAACAGTGTAAAAGTGTTCCTATTTCTCCACATCCTCTCCAGCATCTGTTGTTTCCTGATTTTTTAATGATCGCCATTCTAACTGGCGTGAGATGGTATCTCATTGTAGTTTTGATGTGCATTTCTCTGATGGCCAGTGATGATGAGCATTTTTTCATGTGTCTGTTGGCTGCATAAATGTCTTCTTTTGAGAAGTGTCTGTTCATATCCTTTGCCCACTTTTTGATGGGGTTGTTTATTTTTTTCTTGTAAATTTGTTTAAGTTCTTTGTAGATTCTGGATATTAGCCCTTTGTCAGATGGGTAGATTGCAAAAATTTTCTCCCATTCTCTAGGTTGCTTCTTCACTCTGATGATAGTTTCTTCTGCTGTGCAGAAGCTCTTTAGCTTAATTAGATCCCATTTGTCAATTTTGGCTTTTGTTGCCATTGCTTTTGGTGTTTTAGTCATGAAGGCTTTGCCAATCCCTTGTCCTGAATGGTATTGCCTAGGTTTTCTTCTAGGGTTTTTATGGTTTTAGGTCTTACATTTAAGTCTTTAATCCATCTTAATTACTTTTTGTATAAGATGTAAGGAAGGGATCCAGTTTCAGCTTTCTACATATGGCTAGCCAGTTTTCCCAGCACCATTTATTAAATAGGGAATCCTTTTCCCATTTCTTGTTTTTGTCAGGTTTGTCAAAAATCAGATGGTTGTAGATGTGTGGTGTTATTTCTGAGGCCTCTCTTCTGTTCCATTGGTCTGTATACCTGTTTTGGTACCAGTACCATGCTGTTTTGGTTACTGTAGCCTTATAGTATAGCTTGAAGTCAGGTAGTGTGATGCCTCCAGCTTTGTTCTTTTGGCTTAGGATTGTCTTGGCAATGCTGGCTCTTTTTTGGTTCCATATGAACTTTAAAGTAGTTTTTTCCAATTCTGTGAAGAAAGTCATTGGTAGCTTGATGGTGAAGGCATTGAAATTATCTCGGGCAGTATGGCCACTTTCACAATATTGATTCTTCCTATCCATGAGCATGGAATGTTCTTCTATTGGTTTGTGTCCTCTTTTATTTCATTGAGCAGTGGTTTGTATTTCTCCTTGAAGAGGTCCTTCACATCCCTTGTAAGTTGGATTCCTAGGTATTTCATTCTCTTTGTAGCAATTGTGAATAGAAGTTCACTCATGATTTGGCTCTCTGTTTGTGTGTTATTGTTGTATAGGAATGCTTGTGATTTTTGCACATTGATTTTGCATCCTGAAACTTTGCTGAAGTTGCTTATCAGCTTAAGGAGATTTTGGGCTGAGATGATGGGATTTCCTAAATATACAATCATGTCATCTGCAAACAGGGACAATTTGACTTCCTCTTTTCCTAATTGAATACCCTTTATTTCTTTCTCTTGCCTGATTGCCCAGGCCAGAACTTCCAACACTATGTTGAATAGGAGTGGTGAGAGAGGGCATCCCTGTCTTGTGCCAGTTTTCAAAGGGAATGCTTCCAGTTTTTGCCCATTCAGTATGATATTGGCTGTCAGTTTGTCATAAATAGCTCTTATTATTTTGAGATACATCCCATCAATACCTAATTTATTGAGAGTTTTTAGCATGAAGGGCTGTTGAATTTTGTTGAAGGCCTTTTCTCCACCTATTGAGAAAATCATATGGTTTTTATTGTTGGTTCTGTTTATGTGATGGGTTATGTTTATTGATTTGCATATGTCGAACCAGCCTTGCATCCCAGGGATGAAGCCGATTTGATCGTGGTGGATAAGCTTTTTGATGTGCTGCTGGATTTGGTTTGCCAGTATTTTATTGAGAATTTTTGCATCGATGTTTATCAGGGATATTAGTCTAAAAATCTTTTTTTTTTTTTTTAATCTCTCTGCCAGGCTTTGGTATCAGGATGATGCTGGCCTCATAAAATGAGTTAGGGAGGATTCCCTCTTTTTCTATTGATTGGAATAGTTTCAGAAGGAATGGTACCAGCTCCTGTTTTTGTCTCTGGTAGAATTCAGTTGTGAATCCATCTGGTCCTGGACTTTTTTTGGTTGGTAGGCTATTAATTATTGCCTCAATTTCTGCACCTGTTATTGGTCTATTTAGAGATTCAACTTCTTCCTGGTTTAGTCTTGGCGGGGTGTATGTGTCCAGGAATTTATTCATTTCTTCTAGATTTTCCAGTTTATTTGCATAGAGGTGTTTTTAGTATTGTCTGATGGTAGTTTGTATTGCTGTGGGGTCAGTGGTGATATCCCCTTTATTGTTTTTTAATTGTGTCTATTTGATTCTTCTCTCTTCTTTATTAGTCTTGCTAGCGGTCTATCAATTTTGTTGATCTTTTAAAAAAAAAACAGCTCCTGGATTCATTGATTTTTTTGAAGGGTTTTTTTGTGTCTCTATCTCCTTTAGTTCTGCTCTGATCTTAGTTATTTCTTGCCTTCTGCTAGCTTTGAATTTGTTAGCTGTTGCTTCTCCAGTTCTTTAAATTGTGATGTTAGGGTGCCAATTTTAGATCTTTCCTGCTTTCCCTTGTGAACATTTAGTGCTATAAATTTCCCTCTACAAACTGCTTTAAATGTGTCCCAGAGATTCTGGTACGTTGTGTCTTTGTTCTCATTGGTTTCAAAGAACATCTTTATTTCTGCCTTCATTTCGTTATGTACCCAGTAGTCATTCAGGAGCAGGTTGTTCAATTTCCATGTAGTTGAGCAGTTTTGAGTGAGTTTCTTAATCCTGAGTTCTAATTTGATTGCACTGTTATCTGAGAGACAACTTGTTGTGATTTCTGTTCTTTTACATTTGCTAAGGAGTGCTTTACTTCCAATTATGCAGTCAATTTTAGAATAAGTGCGATGTGGTGCTGAGAAGAATGTGTATTCTGTGGATTTGGGTGGAGAGTTCTGTAGATGTCTATTAGGTTTGCTTGATGCATAGCTGAGTTCAAGTCCTGGATATCCTTGTTAACATTCTGTCTCATTGATCGGTCTAATGTTGACAGTGGGGTGTTAAAGACTCCCATTATTATTGTGTGGGAGTCTAAGTCTCTTTGTAGGTCTCTAAGGACTTGCTTTATGAATCTGGCTGCTCTTGTATTGGAGGCATATATATTTAGGATAGTTAGCGCTTCTTGTTGAATTGATCCCTTTACCATTATGTAATGGCCTTCTTTGTTTCTTTTGATCTTTGTTGGTTTAAAGTCTGTTTTATCAGAAACTAGGATTGCAACCCCTGCTGCTTTTTTTTTTTTTTTTTTTTTTTTGCTTTCCCTTTGCTTGGTAAGTATTCCTCCATCCCTTTATTTTGAGCCTATGTGTGTCTTTGCACGTGAGATGGGTCTCCTGAATACAGCATACTGATGGGTCTTGACTGTTTATCCAATTTGCCAGTCTGTGTCTTTTTATTGAGGGCATTTGGACCATTTACATTTAAGGTTAATATGGTTATGTGTGAATTTGATCCTGCCATTATGATGTTAGCTGGTTATTTTGGCCATTACTTGATGCAGTTTCTTTAGAGCATCAACAGTCTTTACAATTTGGCATGTTTTTGCAGTGGCTGGTACTGGTTGTTCCTTTCCATGTTTAGTGCTTCCTTCAGGAGCTCTTTTAGGGCAGGCCTGGTGGTGACAAAATCTCTCAGCATTTGCCTGTCTGTAAAGTATTTTATTTCTCCTTCACTTATGAAGCTTAGTTTGGCTGGATGTGAAATTCTGGATTGAAAATTCTTTTCTTTAAGAATGTTGAATATTGGCCCCTACTCTCTTCTGGCTTGTAAAGTTTCTGCTGAGAGATCCACTGTGAGTCTCATGGGCTTCCCTTTTTGGGTCACCCGACCTTTCTCTCTGGCTGCCCTTTACATTTTTTCCTTCATTTCAACTTTGGTGAATCTGACAATTATGTATCCTGGAGTTGCTCTTCTTGAGGAGTATCTTTTTGGCATTCTCTGTATTTCCTGAATTTGAATGTTGGCCTGCCTTGCTAGGTTGGGGAAGTTCTCCTGGATAATACCCCGAAGAGTGTTTTCCAACTTGGTTCCATTCTCCTCGTCACTTTCAGGTACACCAATCAGACATAGATTTAGCCTTTTCACATAGTCCCATATTTCTTGGAGGCTTTATTCATTTCTTTTTACCCTTTTTTTCTCTAAACTTCTCTTCTTGCTTCATTTCATTCATTTGATCTTCAATCACTGACAACCTTTCTTCCAGTTGATTGAATCAGCTACTGATGCTTGTGCATGCATCATGTAGTTCATGTGCCATGGTTTTCAGCTCCATCAGGTCATTTAAGGTCTTCTCTATGCTCTTTATTCTAGTTAGCCATTTGTCCAATCTTTTTTCAAGGTTTTTAGCTTCTTTGTGATTGGTTCAAACATCCTCCTTTAGCTCGGAGAAGTTTGTTATTATCGATCTTCTGAAGCCTTCTTCTCTCAACTTGTCAAAGTCATTCTCCATCCAACTTTGTTCCATTGCTGGTGAGGAGCTGCGTTCCTTTGGAGGAGAGGAGGCACTCTGATTTTTAGAATTTTCAGCTTTTCTGCTCTGGTTTCTCCCCATCTTTGTGGTTTTATCTGACTTTGGTCTTTGATGATGATGACGTACAGATGTGGTTTTGGTGTGGCTGTCCTTTCTGTTTGTTAGTTTTCCTTCTAACAGTCAGGACCATCAGCTGCAGGTCTGCTGGAGTTTGCTGGAGGTCCACTCCAGACGCTGTTTGCCTGGGTATCACCAGTGGAGGCTGCAGAACAGCAAATATTGCAGAACAGCAAATATTGCTGCCTGATCCTTCCTCTGAAAGCTTCATCCCAGAGGGACACTCACCTGCATGAGGTGTCTGTCGGCCCCTACTGGGAGGTGACTCCCAGTTAGTCTACACGGGCTTCAGGGACCCACTTGAGGAAGCAGTCTGTCTATTCTCAGAGCTCAAACACCATGTTGGGAGAACCCCTGCTTTCTTTGGAGCTGTCAGACAGGGACATTTATGTCTGCAGAAGTTGTCTGCTGCCTTTTGTTCAGCTACGCCCTGCCCACAGAGGTGGAGTCTAAAGAGGCAGTAGGCCTTGCTGAGCTGCAGTGGGATCTGCCCAGTTTGAGCTTCCCAGCTGCTTTGTTTACCTACTCATGCCTCAGCAATGGTGGATGCCCCTCCACCCAGCAGGCTGAAGCCTCACATGTTGATCTCAGGCTGCTGTGCTGGTAGTGAGCAAGGCTCTGTGTGTGTGTGACCTGCCGAGCTAGGCACATGAGAGAATCTCCTGGTCTGCCAGTTGCTAAGACTATGGGAAAAGCACAGTATTTGGGTGGGAGTGTACTGATTTTCCAGGTACAGTCTGTCACAGCTTCCCTTGGCTGGGAATGGGAAATCCCATGACCCCTTGCACTTCCCAGGTGAGGTGACACCCTGCCCCACTTCGGCTCACCCTCCATGGGCTGCACCCACTGTCCAACCAGTCCCAATGAGATGAAACAGGTACTTCAGTTGGAAATGCTGAAATCACCCATCTTCTTCATTGATCATGCTGGGAGCTGCAGACCAGAGCTGTTCCTATTTGGCCATCTTGGAATGGAACCAATGTTTATCTTTTTGTGCCTGGCTTATTTCACTTAAATAATGATCTTCTGTTCCATCCATGTTGTTGCAAATGACAGTATTAAAGTCATTATTTTATGCCTGAATAGTACTCCATTTTGTATATGCACCGTCTTTTTCTTTATCCATTCAGCTGTTGATGGACCTTTAGGTTGTTCCCAGATATTGGCTATTGTGATAGTGCTGCCACAAACAGAAGTGCGGATATCTCTTTGGTATCCTGATTTCCTTTTTTTTTTTTTTCGCGGGGGTGGGGTATATATCCAGCAGTGGGAGTGCTGGATCATATGGGAGTTCTATTTTTGGTTTTTTGAGGAACCTCCAAACTGTTCTCCATAGTGGTTGTACTAATTTACATTCTTATCAACAGTGTATAAGACATTCCTTTTTTTCACATTCTCACCAGCATTTGTTACTGCCTGTCTTTTGTATATAAACAATTTTAACTTGGGTGAGATGATATCACATTGCAGTTTTGATTTGTATTTCTCTGATGATAAATGATGTTGAACGCCTTTTCATATGCCTATTTAACATTTGTATGTCTTCTTTCGAGAAATGTCTTTTCAAATCTTTTGCCCATTTTTTGATTAAATTATTAGATTTCTTTTCCTATACAATTGTTTGAACTCCTTATATATTATGGTTATAAATCTCTTGTCAGATGGGTAGTTTGCAAATATTTTCTCCCAATCTGTGGGTTTTCTGTTCACTTTGTTGATTGTTTCCTTTGCCATGTAGAAGATTTTTAACTTGATAGTATCCCATTTGTCCATTTTTTGCTCTGGTTGCCTGTGCTTGTACGGTATTACTCAATAATTTTTTTGCCCAGAACAATGTCCTGGAGCATTTCCCCAATGTTTTCTTGTAGTAGTTTCAAGCTTGAGGTCTTAGATTTAAGTCTTTAATCCGTTTTGATTTGACTTTTGTATATGGTAAGAGATGGGGGTCACATTTTATTCTCCTGCCTATGGATATTTATTTTTACCAGCACCATTTGTTGAAGAGTGTGTCTTTTCCCCAGTGTATGTTCTTGGCAACTTTGTTGAAAATGAGTTCACTATAGGTGAGTGATTGTGTTTCTGGGTTCTCTGTTCTGTTCCGTTGGTCTACCTGTCTGTTTTTATGCCAGTTCCATGCTGTTTTGGTTACTATGGTTCAATAGTATAATTTCAAGTTAGGTAATGTGATTCCTCCAGTTTTCTTATTTTGCTTAGGACAGCTTTGGCTATTCTGGGTCTGTTGTGTTTCCACATAAATTTTAGCATTGTTTTTTCTATTTCTGTGAAGAATGTCATTGATATTTTGAAAGAAATTGCATTGAATCTATAGACTGCTTTTGGTAGTATGGACATTTTAAAAATATTGATTATTCCAAAACATGAAAATGAAATATCTTTCTATTTTTTGGTATCCTCTGCAATTTCTTTCACCAGTATCTTAGAGTTTTCTTATAGAAATCTTTCACTTCTTTGGTTAATTCCTAGGTATTTAATTTTATTTGTGGCTCTTGTAATAGGATTACTTTTAAAATTTCTTTTTCACATTGTTCACCATTGGCTTATAGAAATGCTACTGATTTTTGTATGTTGATTTTGTATCCTGCAACTTTATGGAATTTATTTTTCAGTTCTAATGATTTTTTTGTGGAATCTTTAGGTTTTTCCAAATATAAGATTATATCATCTGCAAACAAGGATAAGTTGACTTATTCCTTTTTAACTTGGATGCTCTTTATTTCTTTTTCTTTTCTGACTGCTCTAGCTAGGATTTCCAGTACTATGTTGAATAATTGTGGTGGAAGTGGGCATCCTTGTTGTGTTCCAGATCTTAGAGGAAAGACTTTTAGTTTTTCCTCATTCAGTAAAATTCTAGCTGTGAGTCTGTTGTAATAGGGCTTTTATTACTTGAGGCATGTTTCTTTTATACTTAGTTTTTTGAGAGTTTTGATCATGAAGGGATGTTGAATTCTACCAAAATATTTTTCAGCATAAAATTAAAATGATTGTATGTTTTCTGTCTTTTATTCTCTTTATATGATGTAGCACATTGATTGATTTGTACATGTTGAACCATGAATTCCAGGGATAAATCCCACTTGGTCAAGATGAATGATCTTTGTAATGTATTGTCAAATTTGGTTTGCTAGTATTTTATTGATAATCTTTGCATCAATATTCATCAGAGATATTGGCTTTTAGTTTTCTTTTTTGATGTATGTTTGTTTGGTTTTGGTATCAAGGTAATACTGGCCTCTTAGGATAAATTTGGAAGTGTTCCCTTCTCCTCTATTTTTTGAAATAGTTTGAATATTGATATGAGTTCTTCTTTAAATGTTTGGTAGAATTCATCAGTAATGCCATCAGGTCTCAGGCTTTTCTTTACTGGTAAACTTTTTATTATAACTTCAAACTTGTTATTTGTTATTGATCTGTTCAGGTTTTGGGTTTCTTTCTGGTTCAGTCTTGGTAGGTTGCATGTGTCTAGCAATTTGTCCATTACTTTTGGATTTTCCAATTTCGTGGCATATACTTGCTCATAGTAGCTACTAATAATCCTTTGAATTTCTGCAGTATCAGTTGTAATGTCTCCTTTTTCATTTGTGATTTTATTTATTTGGATCTCTCTCTTTTCTTAGTCTAGCTCAAGGATTGTTAATTTTGCTTAACTTTTCAAAAAACTGATTTTTTGTTTCATTGATCTTTCATACTGTTTTTTCACTTCAATTTCATTTATTTCTTATCTGATCTTTATTATTCTTTTTCTTCCACTAATTTGGGTTTGCTTTGCTCTTGCTTTTCTAGTTGTTTAAGATGCATTTTTAGATTGCTCATTTGAAGTTTTCTGTTTTTTATAATGTAGGCACTGGCAGCTATAAACCTCCCTCTTAGTATCACTTTCGCTATATCCCATAGGTTTTGGTATGTTGTGTTTCCATTATCATTTGTTTCAAAAATTTTTTCAATTTCCTTCTTGTTTCCTTGACAAACTGGTCACTCAGGAGCATATTATTTAATTTCCATGTATTTGTATAGTTTCCAAAATTCCTCCTGTTATTAATGTCCAGTTTTATTCCATTGTGGACAGAGAAGATTCTTGATATTATTTCAATTTTTTGAATGTTTTAAGACTTGTTTTGTGACCTAACATATGGTTTATCCTTGAGAATAATCTACGTACTGAGGAAAAGAATGTGTATTCTGCAGCTCTTGGGTGAAATATTCTGTGAATATCTGTTAGATTCTTTTAGTGTGTAGTGCAGATTAAGTCTGATTTTCTTTGTTGATATTCTGTTTGGAGCATCTGTCCAATGCTGAAAGTGGGGTGTTGAAGTCTCCAACAATTATTGTACTGGGGCCTATGTCTCTCTTTATCTCTAATGATATTTCCTTTATATATCTGGATGCTCCCTTGTTGGATGCATATATATATTTAAAATTGTTGTATCCTCTTGCTGAATTGACCCCTTTAAGATAATTTAGTGACTTTGTTTGTCTTTTATATTTTTGGGTTGAAATCTATTTTGTCTGTTGTAAGTATAGTGACTCCTGCTCTTTTTGTTTTTTTATTGGCATGGAATGTCTTTTTTCCATTCTTTTATTTTCTGTCTATGTGTGCCTTTATAAGTGAAGTGTATTTCTTGTAAGCATCAGGTCAATGGATCTTGTTTTTTCATCCATTCAGCCAGTCTATGTCTTTGGATTGGAGAGTTTAGTTCATATACATTCAATGTCATTATTAATAAGTAAGGAGATAATCCTGTCGTCTTGTTATTTGTTTTCTGGTTGTTTTATATTCTTCTCTTCCTTCTTTTTTTCTTCCCATTTTCAGTGCAGGTGATTTTTGCTGGTGATATGATTGTTTCTTGCTTATTATTTTTTGTGTATCCATTGTACGTTGTTTGGTTTGAGGTTACCATGAGGCCTGCAAATACTATCTTATAATTTATTATTTCAACCTGATAAAAACTTAACACTATTTGCATAAACAAACAAACAAAAAAGCAAGAAGAATACTTATAAAAATTCTATGTCTTAACTTTATCCCCCAACTTTTTAACATTTTGTTGTTCGTATTCATATCTTATTGTACCAAATATGTCTGGAAAAGTTGTTGTAGTTATTATTTTTGATTGGTTCATTGTTTAATCTTTCTACTTATATATGAGTAGTTCACACACTGAGTTACAATGTTATAATATTATGTGTTTTTCTGTGTACTTACTATTACCAGTAAGTTTTGTACATTCAAGTGATTATTTATTGCTCATTAATGTACTCTTTTCATAATTGAAGTAATCCCTTTAACACTTCTTATAGGACAGGTCTGATGATAATAAAATTTCTCAGTTATTTTTTTGTCTGGGAAAGTCTTTATTTCTCCTTCATGTTTGAAGGATATTTCCACCAGGTACACTATTTTATGGTAGAATTTTTCTCCTTCAGCACTTTAAATATGTAATGCCACTCTCTCCTGCCCTGTAAGATTTTCACTGAAAAGTATGCTGCCAGAGGTATTGGAGCTTCATTGTATGTTATTTGTTACTTTCCTCATATTGTTTTTCATATCCTTTCTCTATCTTTGACCTCTGAAAATTTTGATTATTAAATGCCATTAGGTAGTCTTCTTTGGGTTAAATCTGCTTGGTGTTCTATAACTTTCTTGCACTTGGATATTGATATTTTTCTCTAGATATAGTAAGTTCTCTGATACTATCCCTTTGAACATAGTTTCTACCCCTATTTCTTTGTCTACCTCCTCTTTAAAGCTAATCACTCTTAGATTCACTCTTAGATTTGCCCTTTTGAGGCTATTTTTTAGATCCTGTAGGAATGCTTCATTGTTTTTTATTATTTTTTCTTTTGTCTCCTCTGGTTATGTATCTTCAAATGGCCTGTCTTGAGGTTTACTAATCCTTTCTTTGGATCAATTCTGCTATTAAAAGACTCTGATGCATTCTTCAACATGTCTATTTCGTTTTTCAGCTCCAGGATTTCTATTTGATTCTTTTAAATTACTTTAATCTTTGTTAAATTTACCTATAGAATTCTGAATTTCTTCTCTGTGTTATCTTGAATTTCTTAGAGTTTCCTCAACAAAGCTATTTTGAATTCTCTGTGTGAATGGTCACGTATCTCTGTTGCTCCAATATTGGTCCTTGGAAACTTATTTAGTTCATTTGGCAAGGTCATGATCTCCTGGATGGTCTTGATACCTGTGGATGTTCATCTGTGTCAGGGCATTGAAAAATTTGGTTTTTATTTCAGCATTTGCAGTTTGGGCTTGTTTTTATCTGCCCTTCTTGGGAAGGCTTTCCAGATATTTGAGAGCACTTGGGTGTTGAAATCTAAACTGTATCTGCTTTAGGGGGCACCCCAAGCCCAGCAATGTTTTGGTTCTTTCAGACACATAGAGGTTCCTTGTGCAAGATCCAGGAGAATTCTCTAGATTACCAGACAGAGACTTGTTCTCTTCCTTTACTTTCTTCCAAACAAACAGTGATATAGTTTGGCTGTGTTGCCACCCAAATCTCATCTTGAATTGTAGCTCCCATAATTCCCATGTGTCATGAAAGGGACCTGGTGAGAGGTAATTGAATCATGGGGGCAGGTCTATCCCATGCTGTTCTCATGATAGTGAATAAGTCTTATGAAGTCTGATGTTTTTCTAAATTGGAGTTCCCCTGTACGAGCTCTCTCTACCAGAGGTTCTTCATGAGGGCCCTGCCCCTGCAGCAAATTTCTGCCTGTACATCCAGGCATTTCCATACATCCTCTGAAATCTAGCTGGAGGTTTCCAAACCTCAATTCTTGACTTCTGTCCACCCACAGGCTCAACACCACATGGAAGCTGCCAAGGCTTAGGGCTTGCACCCTGTGAAGCCACAGCCTAAGCTGTACCTTGGCTCCTTTTAGCCATGGCTAGAGTGGCTGGAATGCAGGGCACAAAGTCTCTAGGCTTCACAAAGCAGGGGGGTCCTGGGCCTGGCCCATGAAACCATTTTTTCCTCCTAGGCCTCTGGGTCTGTGATGGGAGGGGCTGCTGCAAAGGTCTCTGACATGCTCTAGAGACATTTTCCCCATTGTCTTGGTGATTAACATTTGACTTCTCATTACTTATTCAAATTTCTGCAGCCAACTTGAATTTCTTCTCAGAAAATGGGTTTTTCTTTTCTATTGCATCATCAGGCTGCAAATTTTCTGACCTTTTATGCTCTGTTTCCCTTTTAAAACTGAATGCTTTTAACAGCACCCAAGTAACTTCTTGAATGCTTTGCTGCTTAGAAATTTCTTCTGTCAGATACCCTAGATTATCTCCCTCAAGTTCAGAGTTCCACAAATCTCTAGGGCAGGGGCAAAATGCCACGAGTCTTTTTGCTAAAACATAGCAAGAGTCACCTTTATTCTGGTTCTCAACAAGTTTCTCATCTCCATCTGAGACCACCTCAGCTTTAATTTGATTGTCCATATTATTATCAGCATTTTGGTCAAAGCCATTCAACAAGTCTCTAGGAAGTTCTCCTTTCCACATCTTCCTTTCTTCTTCTGAGCCCTCCAAACTGTTTCAACCTCTGCCTGTTACCCAGTTCCAAAGTTGCTTCCACACTTTTGGGTATCTTTACAGCAGCACCCCACTCTTCCAGTACCAAGTTACTGTAATTAGTCTGTTTTCATGCTGCTGATAAAGGCATACCTGAGACTGGGTAATCTATAATGAAAAAGAGGTTTAACTGACTCACAGTTCCAAGTGGTTGGGGAGGCCTCACAATTATGGCAGAAGGCAAAAGCCACACCTTACATGGTGGCAGGCAAGAGAGAAAGCTTGTGCAGGGGAACTCCTCTTTATAAAACCATCGGATCTCATGAGACTTATTTACTATCACAAGAACAGCACTGGAAAGACCCAACCCCATGATTCAGTTACCTCCCACCAGGTTCCTCCCACAACACATGGGAATTGTGGGAGTTTCAAATCAAGATGAGATTTGGGTGAGGATACAGCCAAACCATATCATCTCCCCTTTTCAAAGGCAGAGGAGCCTCACCCCATGGTCACTGCCACCTCAAGCCCAAAGTGTGTACTCCCAGACTACTGTCAATGTTCCCTTAAGGCCTAAAGGCTCTTTACCAGCTTGTGGTGAATGCTGCCTAGCCTTGGACTCACGCTGCATGGCAGTGGGCTCCCCTCTGGCCCAGGGAAGGTCCAGAAATGCTATCCAAGAGCCAAGTTTTATAATCAGGGAACCTTAAAGACCACACTGGGGCCTTACATTTTTTTTCTGGCTGAGCTGGTACCTGAGGTGCAAGACAAGGTCATTTTTACTTCTCCCTCTGCTTTTCTCAAGCAGATGGAGTCTTGCCTCATAGCCACCACAGCTGATAATGTGCTGAGTTTCATCTGAAGATAGCAAGTCTCAGAGTGTCACCAAAGGCCCTTGACATAGTAGCTGTGTATTACTGCTGGTTATTCAGGACCTAAGGGCTCTTTAGGTATTAGGTGGTACATACTGACAGGATTGGGTCCTTCCATTCAAGGCAACAGACTTCCTTCTGGCCCAGGGTGTATCTAGAAATGTCCAGGAACTGGGATCTGGAAAAGGGCCTCATGACTCTGACTGGTGCCCTATCCTCTGTGGCTGAGATGGTATTCAAGATGGAAGACAAAGTCCTCCCAACTCTTCTCTGTCCTCTATTGAAGTGAAAGTAAGGGGTCTGTTTTGGAGCCATGAGCTGTGTAGCCGGGGGTTAGGGGAGGAATGATGCCAGCATTCTCTTAGCCACCCCAGCTGTTGTCTCAGTAGGTCATGAGACCACCCCCCAGGTCCACTGTTTCTGGTCCCAGTTCAGCATTAGGACTCTCCTAGGAGTTGCAGTCCTTGTGGCCTGGAGTGTCTTTCAAAATTACTTCAAGCCCCAGAACACTGTAGCCCACAGCATCAAGACTTGTGGGAACTCAAGTTCTGACTGCTGCAGTCTGTAATTCCCCTCTGCCTAGGGCTGGTTTAAATGCCCCCTTCATGGGTGGCCATCAGCTGAGTTTGATCCAGTTTTCCTTTCTGCTCTTACAGGACAGCACTGAGTTCAGTGCCTCACAATTGCTGCTCTCTCTCTTCCCGAGCACAAAGAAATACTCTCTGCACCATGCTGCCACTGCTAGGAGATGTGGGAGGGATGCGTTGGCAATTCAAGACTGTTTTTTCTACCTCTTCAGTGCCTCTTTCAGCATTACAAAGTTAAAATCAGGTACTGAGTGCTCACCTGATTTTTGGTTCTTACAAAAGTGTTTTTTCTATGTAGATAGTTGTTAAATTGGTGTCCTTGTGAGGTGTGTGTGGGCGCAATCAGTGGAACCTTCTATTTTACCATCTTGCTCCACCTCGAGTCCTTGGTCATTCAATTTAAACTTCCCCATTAATCCTACCCCAGTCCCACTAGACTGTCAAGGCAATGAATAAGTCATTCTTTTGGTATATCCTGCTGTATGTAGTACAGTGCCCTTTAAATATTAATTTATTTGAGTTAATCCATTTTCTGTATGATTTAATTGATGTCTTGTCAAAATCAGTGACAATCGTTATGTGGAGAAAGACAATAAACATAGTGGAAAATTCATAGGACTATTAGGCCAAAGATTTGGATTATACCTCAGGCTTCAGTGGATGATTAATTGAGTGATCTTGGGCAAATCACTTCTTTTTTTATGATCTCTTCACTTATCTGTTATACAATAGGGCTTGAATTATATGATCTCTGAAGTCCCTTCTAAACTACCATACTATAAATCTGTGAATCAGGGTATTTCTGTTTTTTGAGAGCTGTAGGATAAGAGATTTATAGCTTCAATGAAGAGAAACATTGACATAAGTTGATTGTGATCTTGACTTAAGACTACTAGATGTTCCCTGAACTTCAAGGTGATATCTGAGAGAAAGACTCAATTCTTCTTTGAGTGTATTAGCTGTGCTCAGAATACAGGCTTGGTCAGGCACTCTAAAGGCAGCACAGTTCTAGATTTGAAAGTGATTTCTAAACAAAGTGCTAAATTTATGATTTAAAGTTGTCTCACTTGTCAAAGCCCACAGGTCTTTCTCCCTGGACTTATCCTTTTTGTTTTACAAGTTATGCCATCTCTGGTTCTGACCATAGCACCACCATTCTTCAGGCCTTCTGAGAGAAACTCCTGAAATCGTATTTGATAGCTCATTTTTATCATTTGTTGTATGAGAAGCCCATCCTGCCTGATCGTATTGTGGCATGCCAGGTTTCACTAACGCAGGCCTCCATAATAACTATTTCAATACTGACTGAGTGGTTAAGTTAAATATTAAAACCCAGTGCCCTTATGTGAAAGCTGGAATTTAACAAAGAGTCCACCAAGAGTTTCGCCTAGGCTTTTCCTGGGCCTTAAAGCATGACAAAATAATGAAGGAATTCTTAACAGGACCCATTTAGGATTAAACAAACTTTATTGGGGGTCTGAAGAAACTCCCTAGGCCTCCACAAAGAAGTTTATTGGGGTCTAAAGGAACTCCCCAAACCTCCGTGATTTAGCAGGAGACAAGATAAGGGTAATCACCTCAGCACCTAGACCCATTTAGATTAAGTAAATTTACTGAGGCTCCAGAGGAAGATCTTCAAAACTCAGACCTTAGTTATAGATTCAAATAAGTTAATTGCTGTGTCTTTAGATGAATGCACACTTACACATAGACATATAGCTTAGAAGGTATATAAACTCTGGAAAACTTTGTAATTTTGAGTTGGTCTGGTGATAATTTCTAAGCTTTCTCCCTGTAATCGGTTACAGAAATAAAAGCTCTCTTCCCCCAGTGCATCTACATCTTGTTATTGGGCCAGGAGAAATATCAGCCCGACCCTCAGTTTGGTCTAGAAACAGTATGGTTTCAGGATTCCACATCCAATGATCCATTTGTTCATATCTTAGCTGATGCCTGAAATCTACTCTATAGAATTTCTAACAGGCTTTGATTCCCAGGAAAGTATATCTCTTCTTTAATGTGGACCATTTTGGTTCTTGGGCCCTTAATAACCTAAACAAATGAGTCCTCTTTGCCCCAAGTAAAAACGTTTGTAATTTGTTTTGCTCCAACAAAGTGCAATAAATAAAGCCTTTGACTTTAGTAAAACAACTGCTCTTTTTTGTATATTTTTGGAAATTTTCTCACAGTCTTCTGGGAACCAAATTCCAGAATTAAGGCAATCTCTTGAGATTGTTTTAGAGTCCAAATCCCTAAAAGCAAACAAACTTCCACCCTCACCCTGCTGATCAAAGTTGTCCCTGACAGCTCCCCTGATTAGGGTTGTTGGAGACATCAGATATACTTGAGTACCTTCCAAGATATTACTTATAAGGAAAAAAAGTTATTTTTTTCTAGATTGGATAAATAGCAACATCAAAATGGATATTTCATTGCTTAGAAGATGATCCTAAGATTTATTCATCTTGCTTCACTGAAATTTTATGCCCATTCCTCACCTTCCCAGCAGCCCCTGGCAAGTGCCATTCTAGTTTCTGATTCTATAAATTTGACTATTTTAGATATTTCATTTAAGTGGAATAAGTGCAGTATTTATCTTTCTGTGATTGGGTTATTTTGCTTAGCATAACGCCCTCAAGGCTCATCCATGCAGTTGCATATTACAGAATTTCCTTCCTTTTTTATGGCTGGATTATATTCAATTTTATGCATATACCACCTTTTCTTTGCTCATTCATCTGCCAATGGGCATTTGGCAGAACTATTTACAATAGCTAAGATTTGGAAGCAACCTAAGTGTTCATCAACAGATGAATGGATAAAGGAAATGTGGTACATATACACAGTGGAATACTATTTGGCCATAAAATTAGATCCAGTAATTTGCAACAACATATATAGAACTAGATATCATTATGTTAAGTGAAAAGAGAAATAAGCCAGGAACAGAAAGACAAACATCACATGTTCTCACTTATTTGTGGGATCTAAAAATCAAAACACTAGAACTTATGGTCGTTGAGGGTTTTTCTTTTTTTTTTGAGAGGAAGTCTCGCTCTGTCACACAGGCTGGAGTGTAATAGCATGATCTTGGCTCACGGCAATTTCTGCCTCCCAGGTTTAAGCAATTCTTCTGCCTCAGCCTCCCGAGTAGCTGGGATTACAGGTGCCCGCCACCATGCCTGGCTAATTTTTGTATTTTTAGTAGAGACCGTGTTTCACCATGTTGGCCAGGTTGGTCTCGATCTCCTGACCTCAGGTGATCTGCCTGCCTCAGTTTCCCAAAGTGCTGGGATTACACGCATGAGCCACTGCACCGAGCCTCCATCGAGGGTTTTTAGTTTTATTCTATACCATCTCTTATTTATAGTAAGTGCCCTGTTTTATAAATAAAGACTTCTTTTTAGTTATAGTAAATCACTTCTCCTTTAAGAAAGGAGAAAAATTAGCTTAATTTTCTAATGAAGCAAAGACAATATGGATAAAGTGGCAATAACACAATAGTCTTTGTCCAAGATTGGTCTGAGTTTGAATCATTATTTCTTCACTTAGCTGTGTGACATTGGGCAAGTTACTTAACTTCTCTGATACTGTTTCCTCATCTGTAAAATGAAGATAATAAAGGAGAAAAGACAGCAAAAGGGTATCAGAGAGGAAAAAAATGAAAAATGTGTAGTATTGTAGAATCCAAAGGAGTGGTTTTTAAGAAAGATTGTGGTCATTGGTTTGAAATGTTCCAAAAGACCAAAGAGAATGAAGTTTGTAAAATGATAATTGGACTTGGTAATTAGGAGGCCAGTGGTGATCTGGGAGAAAATATTTTCAACGAAGTAATAAATTTTTAACTAAATTACAAGGATTAAAACTTTTAACGTGACTTTTCAACCTCTGTTTGGATTGTCATTGTGAATAAAAAGAGGAAAAGAAAGAAGATGTGAAGATGTGTTAGTTTTCTATAGTGTAACAAATTACCACCAACTAAAAACAACATCCAATTATTTTCTCATGGTTTCTGTGGGTTGGGAGTTTAGTTAAATGTTAACTGGGTCTTCTGCTTAGCATCTCACAACACTGCAATCAAATTGTCAGCTAGAACTAGTATCTCCTCTGAGGCTTAATTAAGGTCCTTTTCCAAGATGATTTGTCATTAGCAGAATTCTTTCCTTGCAGTTGTGTGACTGAGGTCCCATTTTATTGCTAGCTGTTGACCAGGGATGACTCTCATCTCCTAAAGGCTACCCTCAGGCCCTTGACACATGGTCTTATTATCTTACAACATTGCTGTTTGTTTTCTTCCAGGCCATCAGGAGAGATATCTTTCCTCCAAATCTTTCTGATACTTTCTCTGATGTCTAGACCTCCTATTAAAGGGCTCATCTGAATAGTAGGCCCAGGATAATCCACTATTTGATAAACTGAAAATCAATGAATTAGTAACCTAATCAAGAAATGAAATCCCATTATATCCACAGGTCCCACTCAGACTCAAGGGGAGGAGTTTATACAGGACTTGTACATCAGGGGACAAGAATACTTGGGGTCATCTTTGAATTTTGCCTACCAAAGAGTGAATGTCTAGGAGGGATTTTCTAAGGAGGAAAATGTGTTCTAAAGCCAAGCTATAAAAATCCTTAAGAGTGGCAGCAGCAGAAGTGAGGACTTGTAAATAAAAATGTTTGAGTGATAGTCAAGGTGCTTCAGGTGAATATTTACTTAGACATATTTCTGGCAAGGTGGGAGTGAAACAGTGTAGAGTCTGCATATAAATGCTCCACAAAAAGAGTTTATCAGGGATCTTTGGCCTGAGTCCAGGTGAGGTTTCTATGCCAAAGTTTAGCAAAATCTGGGGATGCAGTTGAGGTTTCCAAGGTAAAGGGAGGTTTTTGTAGTGCTGAAAGAAGCTCTTGAAAAAAAAAAGCACATGGTACCATTAAGGAAGGACTCAATGGGGAAACAAAACTGTCCAGTTGCCTGATTGGTGTGGAGGAGCAGACTGTACCTTATTTCCCCAAGTGTTGCAGAAAACAGTAATGTAGTTACATTCCTCTTAGAAATACATAGCCATGTATCTATTCTTAGTGAGTAGAATGAAATGGAAGTGGCCTTATAACTGTGTATGTAAATGGTATGTGAAAAGTTATTAATTGAATTAAATTGGATTGAATTAAACTGATTTTGATTATATGATTAATGGTTTATGGTTTTGTCATAAATAAAAAGAAATGTCTGCTGAATCTTGTTTACCTAAGCCTTAATTACCCCAAACTATTAATTTAATTAATTCAGCTAAATTTACTGAGGTTCAAGTGAAAGTTTAAATAATAGGGCTGGAAATGGAGCCTCTAAGTTTAATTTTTATATCTAGAAAGATTTTGGTAAAGATACTGACAAGATCAGCTTATATTAAATACTAAGGTGTACTAAGAAAAAATCAAACTGGAATTGTAAAGAGCCCACCAGCCTGATTTGAAACTTTAAATTTTATAAAATATGGTCTAACCATAGAACTTACTACTTTCTGCCTAGTATTATTATATGCATTAATTCAAAAATATTTTTCTAAGCCTCTATTATGTCCATTTATGTACTTGGCTTAGCACTTCTTAACTGAAACTCCTTAGGACAGGGAGCAGGTTTCACTCATCTTTGTGCTCTCTTAGAGCTTAACTCAGGGCTTGGGACATGGTAAGCCCTCACTAGGTGTTACTGCTTGGCATTGAATTGGTGGCAGGGATTATGTGTGAGGATGACACCTGATCTGTGTTTCCCTGGGAGAGATATAGCTATATTTCACAGGATTGGGCTTTGTCTACCACTGCGTTATTAATATCCTCAATTATAGGCAAGGAAAGAGAGTCATTATTTTATGCAGATGTTGTCAACTGGTGGATGGAAGTTAAAAATCTGAATAACTGAAAAATTAAATGAGATAGGAGGTATAACTAAGGTGAATGCCAAGTAAATTTGTGTAGTTTGTCAAATACCAGTCAAGAAATGTACTGTTTAGTTGCAAGTAGAGCTAGAGAGAGAAGGTGGGAGAGAGAGAAGAAAAATTGGTATAAGTGTGAAAAGTATATCAGCAATGAACACCACATTGATCACACCTTCTCCCTTTTTAGAAGCCCCTTATTGTTTACAGGAAAAGGTATAATTCCTGTCCCATTAGATGGTACTGAATGACTTTTCAGGATCCCTCCTGTTACTATAAACCTATTAGCGTAATATGAACTTTGATTCTCTAAGGTGTATTCAATTCTTTGAAAAATTCTTCCAGTAATTCCTGGGCACCCTTTAGAATAAGAAATGGCATGACAAAGAGTAACTTATCAGTGTTCTGGTATTCAGGCTTTCACAAGGATTTGAGACCAAATATGATCACGAAGTGAATAATATGAAAAGAGATGACAGCTATGTTCCCACACAACTGTGAGGTGAACCAAGTCACTTTGAACAGGTAATAAAAAGGAGTATGTGTCAGGTTACTGAAAACAATTATCAAGCAGAGTTACTCAGTGAAAGGAAGCTACCAGAAGAGGCTATAAAAATCTCTGTTTGGGATTGAATGACTTAGTTTTATAGAATGTTAGAGATGGAAGAGCACTTGGAGAACACCTAATACACTCCCCTCATGACCCGGAAAGTTAAAATGACTGCTGAAAGTAACAGACAGAATTAGTGGCAGAGTAAAGACACCTCACTCACAGTCCAGTGCTATTTTCACTAAACCATATAATTAAGTTTCAGATTCCACAAAGCCTTTCAATAGACACTGGCACAAGACAAATTCAAATACTGCTATAACTCATGACAGTTAAATAAACTGTTGTACAAAGGACTGCACAAAAGGCAGGGATTGATCCATTATTTTTGCTCTTTGTTTACAATGTGGGAATACCGTTTGCTGAATTTAAAATTTACAAATTTCTTTTTAATTTTCTTGTTTATCTTCTGTTCAATCTGTCCTTATCACTTATGCTGAATTATTCTTAAAGCACAGTTCAAATCATATCCTTTCCCTCTCAGAGGTCTCCAGTGGCCTATTAATTAAGCTCAAAGAACTATTCAAGACTACAATAATATTCCCTCCTAACTGCATAGAGTTACTTTCCTGTTGTTTACCATATGTGTATCATGCAAATTATGCTATGAATAGCTCCATCTCTCGTTTTGTCTCTTTTTCTTTGCTCAGGGCATTTTAGGGATGGCAAAATGCTGTATTGCCATTTATAAAATGCCCTTTGTCCTCATCACTATTATATGTAATTCTAACCATCGTTAAGACAATCTCTTACATCATCTCTTCCCTAAAAACTTTCTAGATGCTCTGTATTACTTTGAAATACTAGTTATATTAAAGGGGATGGATTAGCCACTTAATATGTATCAATTCGGTGCTAGATATTTGGAAAACAAGACACAGACCTTGCCCACTAAGGGCTTACAGTCTACTAGAAGACACAAGTATGTTAACAAATAAATGCACTGCATTATTACAGCTGCGTGATAGAAGTTGATAAAGGACACAAAGCATAAAAGTAGTAAATGGGTGCATGTATTTGTAGAAAAGGCTTTATAAAAGAGAGAAGGGTGGGGCATATGGGGAAGAGTATCCTAGGTAGGAGAAGAAAGTAGAATGAGCAAGGAATGGAGGTGTGAAATAGCCTGGCATATTTAAGGAACATCTAACATTTTGATATGGCTAAAATATAAGATGAAAGTAGTATGTGTGTGCGTGTGTGTGTGTTTGGGCATGTGTGTGTGTGTGTGTGTGATTGGACTATGGGGCTTAAAAGTGAGAAATTAGGTAGAAAAGAAATGCAGAAAGTAGATCCTAAAGGGTGTTATATACCATTCTAGATAATTTGAGTTTATCTTCTAGGGAACTGAAAGCTACTACAGCATGCAGAGTGAGAAAACAATACTGATATATAAGGGAAAGAGGAAGTAGAGCTGTAAATATAGAGGTTGCCCATCCCTGAGAGGTTTAATTTTCTTGATAAAATAAGAGACAATATTATCTGCTGAGAAAAAGAAATGGGCTGCAGTAGGGTTCAGCTCATTGAAAGATTGGTGGAGGTTGGAATAATTGGCTCTGGAGAATGGGAGAGAAATATGACCAAGAAGGGACTGATGGCCCAATTGAGGTTTGAGAATGTGAATTTTTAACAGCCCCAGTCTGCATGATTGTGTGATTTATTCCAGTAGTGCTCAGCAAGCACCCTGGGTGTAGGAGTGAAAATATACAAATGTTTCAATTGATCTAAAACTGGGGGCCACAGAGCAAATGTTATGAAAGGACAATGGAGTAAGGAAGTTAAGAATGCTTCCAAAGAACTCCTAGCCAAAGCAATTAGGCAAGGCAAAGCAATAAAAGGCATTCAAATAGGAAAAGAAGAAGTCAAACTATCTCTCTGCTGCTGCCGATTATATACATAGAAAACCTTAAAGACACTGCAAAGAAACTCCCAGAACTAACAAAAAAATTCAGTAAAGTTTCAGAATATAAAATCAATGTACAAAAATCAGTCACATTTGTGTATACCAAAAACATTTTAGCTAAGAACCAAATCAAGAACACAATTCCATTTACAATAGCCACAAAAATTGAAATAGCTAGAAATTTATCTAATCAAGAAGATTAAAGAGCTCTACAAAGGGAATAACAAAACACTACTAAAAGAAATCAGAGATGATACAAATAAATGGAAAAATATTCGATGCTCATAGAGTGGAAGAATCAATATTGTTAAAATGGCCATACTGCCCAAGGCCATTTATGGATTTAATGTTATCCCTATCAAAATACCAATGTCATTTTTCACAGTTAGAAAAATGAATTCTAAAAATTCATATGAAACCAAAGAAAGCCTGATTTACCAAAGCAATTGTAAGCAAAAGGAACAAAGCTCGAGTCATCACATTACTCAACGTCAAACCATACTATAAGGCTACAGTAACCAAAATAGCATGATACTGGTACAAAAACAGACACATACACCAATGGAACACAATATAGAACCCAGAAATAACCTGCACACCTACAACCATCTGATCTTTGACAAAATTGACAAAAATAAGCAATGGGGAAAGGACTCCCTATTCAACAAATGGTGCTGGGATAACTGGCTAGCCATATGCAAAAGAATGGACCCTATACCTCACTATATACAAAAATTAACTGAAGATGAATTAAAGTTTTAAATGGAAAACCTCGAACCTTAAAAATACTAGAAGAAAACCTAGGAAACACCCTTCTCAGCATTGATTTTGGCAAATAATTTATGGCTAAGTCCCCAAAATCAATTCCAACAAAAACAAAAATAAACAAGTAGAACCTAATTTAACTAAAGAATTTCTGCAAAGCAAAAGAAATTACCAACAAAGTAAATGTACAGCTTACAGAATGGGAGAAAATATTTGCAAGCTGTACACCTGACAAAGGGCTAATATCCGGAATCTATAAGGAACATAAATCAACAAGCACAAAATAATCCAATTTAAAAATGGGGAAAGAAAAGGAACAGACCCTTCTTAAAAGAAGATGTACAAGCAACCAACAAACATAAAAAATACTCAACATCACTAATCACCAGAGAAATGCAAATTAAAACCACAGTAAAATACCATCTCACAACAGTCAAAATGGCAATTAGTAAAAAGCTAGAAAATAACAGATGCTGATGAGGCTGTGGAGAAAAGGGAGTGCTTATACACTGTTAGTGGGAATGCAAACTAGTTCAGTCACTATGGAAAGCAGTTTGGAGATTTGTTGAAAAACTTTAAATGGAACTCTATTTGACACAGCAACCCCACTAGTGGCTATATAGCCAAGGGAAAATAATTAAGTCTATCAAAAAATACATCCATGCACATGTTCATCAAACTGCTATTCACAATGGCAAAGATGTGGAATCAACATAAATGGCCATCAATGATAGACTGGTTAAAGAAAATGTGGTACATATATACCATGAAGTACTATGCAGCTATATAAAAAAACAAAATCATGTCCTTTGCAGCAACATGGACGGAGCTGGAGGCAATTATCCTAAGCAAATTAACATAGGAACAGAAAATCAAACACCACATTTCCTTGCTTACAAGTGGGAGCTAAATATTGAATACATATAGACATAAATATTGGAACAATGGACACTGGGGACTACCTGATGGGGGAGAAAGGGAAGTGGGCATGGGTTGAAAAACTACCTATTGGGTACTGTGTTCCCTACCCGGGTGTTGAGATCATTTGTACCCCAAACCTCAGCATTATGCAGTATACTCATGTAACAAACTGCACAATGTACCCCTTAATCTAAATAAAAGTTGAAACCAGAAAAAATAAAATTAGCAACAATAGAATGCAACCAAAATAATAGCTAAAAGTAAAATTATGAAGAAATTTAATAGATTGGCAGAAAAGGGAGGGCACAAAAGACTTGAAGACTCACTGAGATGTATGAACTGGTGTAGTGGTAAAAGGGGGTGTGAGAGATCTGAAAGTCTATGGGTTTTAGTCAGAGTGTTGTACATTGGAGTTCCAAATTTCAGTTCTGTATTGATAAATAAGGCCCTGGACGTGGGCATGGAATGAGTAACCAAGATGGAATGTGAATGGACATTGTTTCAGATAAGGTGGTAAGAAAAATTGAAGTCAGTTTGTTGGGTTGGTTGTTCACGTGGAAGATGATGTTACCAAAGTGATCATAGAATTTAGGGGGTAGAGAGGAGAACTGTCTAAGAGGTTGACAGACGATGTGAATAAGAAAGATTAGAGGGTGACATAGATGAATGTCTTTTTGCATTATGGTAGAAAAATAATGATTTAGAGTAGCATCAGCGAGCCAAGAGACAGCTAATAGATTCTGGCTCACAGTATATGGGATGTAGAAAAATAAGCAGCATACTTTTGATGAGAAAGACCAAGGTTAGCTTAAGGCAAGGACACGGTGAGAGAATTCTTTGAAGAGGTTTAGGACATAGGAGAATTTACTCATAATGGAAAGGGTGTTTCAGAAGGCACAGTAAATAAAGGGTTAGAAAGGTCAGATGTGGAAGAATTAGGAGGAAGGAAGTACAGTGTATTCTCAGGATGTTAGAACCTTGGAGAACAGTTGACTAGAGAGTTGATGATTCACCCACAGAATTCAAATTTCTGTTTTCACTTAATTTGTCTCTAGCTCTTCTTTGTACTTTTCAAAAATAGTAATTGTATCAGAGGATGGAGCAAGAAGGCAGAATGGAAGGCTCCACCAATTGTCTTCCCCGCAGGTATGTCACTTTAACAACTAGCTACAAAAAAATCACCTTCATAAGAACCAAAAATTAGGTGAGTACTCATAGTACCTGGTTTTAATTTCATATTGCAGAAAGAGGCACTAAAAAGGTAGAAAAAACAGCTTTGAATTACCAATGCCACTAATCTCCTATTCCCTAGCAGTGACAGTGTGGTAGGAAGAGTGTTTCTGTGTGCCAGAGAGGGAGAGTGCAGAAATTGTGAGGCATTGAACTCAGTGCTGTCCTATTAGAGCAGAAAGAAAAACTGGATGAAACTCAACTGACATCTGCCCACAGAGAGAGCATTTAAACCAGGCTTAGTCAGGGGAGAATTACTCACTCCAACAGTCAGAACTTGAGTTCCTGCATGCCTTGCCACCAGGGGTAAAGTGCCCTGGGGCTCTAAATAATCTTGAAAGGCAGCCTAGGCTGCAAGGACTGCAACTCCTAGGAAAGTCCTAGTGCTAAACTGTGCCCAGATACAGTGGACTAGGGGAGCATGTGACCTACAGAGACACCAACCAGGCCAAGAGAGTGCTTATATCATCCTTCTTCTTATCCCAGGCTGCACAGCTTGCAAGTCCAAAATAGATGCCTTCCTTCTGCTTGAAGAGACAAAAGAGAAAAGTGGGGAGGACTTTATCTTGCATCTTGGATACCACCTCATCCATAGCAGGATAGGGCACCTGCTAGAGCTATGAGGCCCCCATTCCAGGCCCTAGCTCCTGAATGACATTTCTAGACATACTCTGAAGGGAATCTGCTGCCTTGAAGGGAAGGACCTAGTCCTGGCAACACTCATCACCGGCCAACTGAAGAGCCCTTGGGCCTTGAATAAACAGAAATGATATCCAGGTACATTGCTGATGGTCTTTGGTGACACAGAGCTGCTGGCTTCAGGTGAAACTCAGCATATTCCAAGCTCTGGTGGCTGAGGCAAGATTCCTTCTGCTTCGGAAGGGAGAGAAAAAAGTGAGGGGAATTTGGTCTTACACCTTATATACCAGCTTGGCCACAGGGAGGTAGACCACCAAATGACCTCTCAGGGTCCTCAAATCAAGTATATGGCTCTCATATGGCATTTCTGTATGTTTCTTGGGCTGGAAGGGAGCCTACTGTTCTGTAGGGTGAGTCCCAGGCTGGGCAGCATTGACTACAAACTGACTGAAGGGAACTTGGCCCTTAAGGGAACATTGGTGGTAGTCTGGCAGTAGTCTCCATGGGTCTATAGTTATGGTGGCCATGAGATGAGGCTTCTCTGCTTTGGAATGGGGAGGGAAGAGTGGGAAGGACTGCATTTTGTAATTTGAGTGCCAACTCAGGTGCAGTGCAATAGCACACCAGGTAGACATCTAAGCATTTTGATTCTAGTCCCTGACTCCTGAACGGCACCACAGGACCCACCCAAAGAAGGGGGAAACTTACTGCTATTAAGAGAGGGACACAAGCCTGGCTGGGTTTACCACCTGCTGATTATAGATCCCCAGGGCCTTGAGTAAACATAGACAGTAGCCAGGGAGTGGTTACAGCAGGCCTGGGGTGATACCCAGTGCTGTGCTGACCCAGCACAGTCATAGTGGTGGTAGCCACAGGGATGCTTGTGTCACTCCACCCTCAGCTTTAGGTGGTTCACGATGGAGAGACAGAGAGACTACATTTGTTTGTAAGAAAGTAAGGGAAGAGAACAAGAATCTCTGCCTGGCAATCTGTAGAATTTTCCCACATCTTATCCAAGACCATCAAGGTAAAAGTAGCAGTGGGAAGAGCCTTATAGGCACTCCCATTATCCAGCTTGAGTCCAGGGAAGCCATCCCTGACTGTATGTCACAGGGGCCTTTGGGGAAGGCACCCAGTGGAATTAGGGAGGGGTCACAGGGTGTAAGAAGTTTCCAACTGGATTTTGCAACAGTTTCAACTGGGCACTAACTTTCTTGAGCAGAAGCCAGGGAGCAAATGGGAACTGCTGCAGATATGAATGCAGAAGCCACAGCTGACACTGTGGGCAGATAGGAAGGGGTGAGACCTGAAAGCCAAGTTTGCTTGCTCAGCGGGGAAGCTTATGGCCTGGGAAAAGTTCTGAGTTCTGCACAAGCAAGCTGCCTGGATCTAAACTTGGCACCATTAGTGGAACACTATGGGAGCGAGGCTGGCCTTGCCAACTGTGTGGGAGGTGGGTGAGGCCTTTCACTACCAGCTGTCCCCCACTTCTCTTGTGAACTATATGGCACAATAGAAGCAGCTATAATCCCCTCTGGGACATAATCCTATTGGCCTGAGAACCATATCCCCATTCCTCATGGTGGCTTTGGAAAGCCCTGCCAGAGGAGAGTCTGAGCTCACACCCACCTAACCCTACCCCCAGCTGATGGTATTTCTCTACCTGCCCTGGTAGATGAACACAAAAGACATACACCCTTGGGAGCTTTATGGACTTGCCCATCACCTGAGTAATGAGAATACTTCCCACGGCCAACATAGGACAAGCTTATATCCCACTGCTAATACCACAGCTGGTGCTCTCTTGCAAGCACCACCTCCTGGCTGGAAGCCAACCAATTCAGGCCATTACAGGAACACATGGCAGAATAACCCTGCTCCTAGGAAGAAGGAAACAACAGAAAATACCACCACCTGCAATCTCCTGACTAACCAGAGGTCTTGAGTCTGTCCACTGTACAACTTCACTGCTAGCATAACCAGCATTTCAGAAAACCAGCACACTAATCATATCTACACCAAGGACTCTCACAGAGTCTAATTCACTCCCCTGCCACCTCAACCACAGCAGGTGCTGGTATCCATGGTTGGAAGACCTAAAGACAGATAACCTCACAGGACTCTTTGCAGACATTTCCCAGCACCACCCCAGAGCTTGGTATCCGCACTGGGTGGATAGACCCAGAAGAGCAGTAACAATCTCTGCAGTTTGGCTCTCACAAAGCCCCATCCATAGGGGAAGGGAGAGAACACCACATCAAGGGATCACCTTGTGGTGCAAAAGAATCTGAACAGCAGGACTTGAGTTCAGATCTTTCCACTGGTGGGTAGTTTCTCACAGCAGAGGCACAATTGCAGTGCTGGGTGCAGTAGGAGAAGTCTGCACTTATACCCCAACAGGCCGGTAGTCTCTGTGATCATGAAGGGACTTGGAGAAGGGGTTCTTGTTCCCCTCTGGCACTCCACTGCAGACACAGCTGGGGCTTCCCCAAAGGAATGCAGTGTGGGGGCACCTACAGACAGCCTTTCTGGAAAAATCCAGGGTGGGCACAGCCCCACAGAAGGAGCACACTCCAGATTCAGGCCTGCACAAGAGGCAGTCACAATTCCTTCCTACTTGAAATATCAAAATTTCTATAGATGAAAGGAGATGCCTGTCTGATCCGAATAGCTGAAACACTAGAACAGGATTGAGGCTGTGAGGTGAATAGCTTTCCTGAAGACCTAGCAGAAGAGGTAAGGTAGCTCCCATTCTTCACCATGATAAAATCTTAGCACATCTAATTGAGAGCTCCCCCATACACCCTCATCAAGGCTGAGACTTTGGCCCACTGTTGGATATTACATCTACCTGCTTGCCTTAGCCACAACTGGTGCCTACCCAGGGTTACCTCCCTGATGCCTGAAGCCCGAATCATCAACTCAGTAAATAAAACACGTGGAAAAAATTAAATGAATAAATAAAGTGTACACCGTGAGAGAATGCGATAAGCTTTGAGAGATCCCTGTCATTTCAACTCCACAGGAGACAGTAAATTTGACCACACACCAAGAATCTAACTACTACAACCAGCATTGGGAAAAGACAATGCACAAAGACACTATAATTAAGGATCTCATACAGAGTAAGCATCAAGAATCAAATTAGGCTAAAATAAACATTGAAGTCAAATCCTTAAGAGGGACAAAACCCCCAAAATCCAAAAAACCACAGTTCAATAAAAATAAATTCAATAACAATTTTAAGAAACAGTCTACCCAGATGAGAAGAAATCGGAAAAGCAATTCTGGTAATATGACAAAACAGAGTTCTATAACATCCCCAAAAGTTCACACCAGCTCTGCAGCAATAGATCCAAACCAAGAAGATATCTCTGAATTGCCAGATAAAGAATTCAGAAGATTGATTATTAAGCTATGCAAGGAGATACCAGAGAAAGGTGAAAATCAACTTAAACAAAAAGAACAAGATGTGAATAACAAATTCTCCAGAGAAATAGATATCTTAAAGAAAATACAATCACAATTTGTGGAAATGAAAGACACATTTAGAGAAATACAAAATGCAGTGGAAAGTTTCAACAATATGCTAGAACAAGTAGAAGAAAGAACTTCAGAGTTCGAAGATGCAGTTTTGAATTAATGAATCAGACTAAGACAAAGAAAAAAGAATAAAAAAATGAACAAAGCCTCCAAGAAATTTGAGGTTATGTTAAATTGGTGTTCCTGAGGAAGAAGAGAAATCTAAAAGTTTGGAAATCTTATTCGAGGAAATAATTGAGGAAAATTTCCCTGGTCTTGCTAGAGATCTAGACATGCAAATACAAGGAGCTCAAAGAACTCCTGGGAAATTAACTGCAAAAAGATCATCACATTAGGTAACCTATGAAGGAAAACCTGTCAGATTAACAGCAGATTTCTCAGCATAAACTTTATAGCCACAAAGGATTGGGGTCCTATCTTTAGCCTCCTTGAAAAAAATTATTTTCAGCCATAAATTTTGTATCCAGCAAACCTAAACTTCATAAATGAAGGAGATATAAAGTGGTTTTCAGACAAACAAATGCTGAGAGAGCTCTCCACTACCAAGCACTACAAGAAATGCTAAAAGAAATTCTAAATGTTAAAACAAAACCTCAAAATACCTCAAAAGAGAACCTCCTTAAAGCATAAATTTCAGAGGGCCTATAAAACACTGACAAAATGAAAAAGAAACAAAACAAAACAAGGTATTTAGGCAACAGGTTAGCATGATGAGTGGAACAGTACCTCACATCTCCATATTAATATTGAATGTAAAAGGCATAAATGCCCCACTTAAAAGATACAGAATGGCAGAATGGATAAAAGTCCACCAACCAAGTGTATGCTGTCTTCAAGATACTCATATAGCACATAAATATTAATACTTACATAAACTTAAGGTAGAGGAGTGGAAAAATATTCCATGCAAATGGAAACCAAAAGCCAGCAGGAGTAGATGTGCTTATATTAGACAAATCAGATTTTAAATCAATAACAGTAAAAAAAGACAAAGAGGGACCTTATATAATGATAAAATAGCACAACAGAAAAATATCACAATCGTAAATATATATGCTCCTAACACTGGAGCTCCCAACCTCATAAAACAATTACGAGTAGACCTAAGAAATGAGATGGATGGCAACATAATAATAGTGGGGGACTTCAATACTCCACTGACAGCACTAGACATGTCATTAAGACAGAAAGTCAACACAGAAACAATGGACTTCAACTGTACACTAGAACAAATGGACTTAAGAAATATTTACAGAACATTATACTCAACGACTGCAGAATATACATTCTTATCAACAGTACATGAAACTTTCTCCAAGATAGACCATATTATAGGCCACAAAACAAGTCTCAATAAACTTAAGAAAATCAAAACATATCAAGTATCCTCTCAAGACCACAATAGAATAAAACTGAAAATTAACTCCAAGAGGAACCTTCCAAACTATACAAATACATGGAAATTAAATAATCTGCTGTTGAAGAATCTTTGGGTCAACCATGAAATCAAGATGGAAATTAAACAATTCTTTGAACCGAATAATAGTGACATAACTTATCAAAGCTTCGCAGATACAGAAAAAGCAGTGCTAAGAGGAAAACTTATAGCATTAAATGCCTAGATCAAAATATCTGAAAGAGCATGAAGAGGCAATCTAAGATCACACCTCAAGGAACTAGAGAAACAAGAACAAACCAAACCCAAACCCAACAGAAGAAAAGAAATAACAAAGATCAGAGCAGAACTTAATAAAATTGAAACAAAAAAAACCCCAAAAGATCAATTAAATAAAAAGCTGGGTCTTCACAAGTTAAACAAAATTAATAGACCATTAGCAAGATTAACCAAGAAAAGTAGAGAGAAGATCCAAATAAACTCAACTAAAAATGAAATGGGAGATATTACAACCAATACCACAGAAATGCAAAAAACCATTCAAGGCTACTGTGAACACGTTTATACACACAAACTAGAAAATCTAGAAGATATAGATAAATTCCTGGAAATATGCAACCCTCCTAGATTACATCAGGAAGAAATAGAAACTCTGAACAGATCAATAACAAGTAGGGAGATTGAAACAGTAACAAAAAAATTGCTAACAAAAATTGTCCAGAACCAGATGGATTCACAGATGAATTCTACCAGACATTTAAAGGAGAATTGGTACCAATCCTGCTGAAACTATTCTAAAAGATAGAGAAGGAGAAAATCCTCCCTAAATCTTTCTATGAAGCCAGTATCATCCTAATACCAAAACCGGAAAAGGACATAACAAGAAAAGAAAAACTACAGACGAATATCCCCGATTAACATACATGCAAAAATCCTCAAGAAAATACTAGCTAACTGAATCCCACAGCATATCAAAAAGAAAATCTACCATGATCAAGTGAGTTTCATATCAGGGGTGCAGGGATGGTTTAACATACACAAATCAATAAAAGTGATATATAAACAGAAAAAAGCATATAATTATCTCAATAGATGCAGAAAAAGCATTTGACAAAATCCAGCATTCATTTAGGAATGAAAACCCTTAGCAAAATTGACATAGAAGGAACATATATTAAGATAATAAAAGCTATCCATGACAAACCCACAGCCAACATTATGCTGAATGGGAAAATTTGAAAGCATTCCCGCTGAGAACTGGAACAAGAAAAGGATGCCCACTTTCACCACTTCTATTCAACAGAGTACTAGAAGTCCTAGACAGAGCAATCAGACAAGAGAAAGAAATAAAAGACATCTAAATCAGTAAAAAAGTCAAAGTGTTGCTGTTAACTGATGGTATGATTGTATACCTAGAAAACCCTAAAGACTCATCCAAAAAGTTCCAAGATCTGATAAACGAATTCAGTAAAGTTTCAGGATACGAAATCAATGTACACAAATCAGTAGCACTGCTATACACCAACAACGACCAAGCTGAGAATCAAATCAATAACTGAATCCCTTTTGCAACAGCTGCAAAAAATAAATACTTAGAAATCTACCTAACCAAGGAGGTGAAAGATCTCTACAAGGAAAACTACAAAACACTGCTGAGAGAAATCATAGATGACACAAACAAATGGAAACACATCCCATGCTTATGGATGGGTAGAATCAATATTGTGAAAATGACCACAGTGCCAAAAGCAATCTACAGATATAACACAATTCCTGTCAAAGCACCATAATCATTATTCACAGAACTAGAAAAAAAATCCAAAAATTTATGTGTAACCAAAAAAGAGCCTGCATAGCCAAAGCAAGACTAAACAGAAAGGAGAAATCTGAAGGCATTACATTGCCCAAATTCAAACAATACTACAAGACTATAGTTACCAAAACAGCATGGTACTGGTATAAAAATAGACATGTAGACCAATGGAACAGAATAGAGAACCCCAAAATAAAGCCAAATACATACAGTCAACTGATCTTCAACAAAGCAAACAAAAACATAAACTGGGAAAGGACATCCTATTCAGCAAATGTTGCTGAAATAATTGGCAAGCCACACGTAGAAGAATGAAACTGGATCCTTGTCTTTCACTTTACACAAAAATCAACTCAAGATGCATCAAATACTTAAATATAAGACCCAAAACCATAAAAACTCTAAAAAATAACATTGGAAAAATTCTTCTAGATGTTGGCTAAGGCAGACTTCATGACCAAGAACCCAAAAGCAAATACAACAAAAACAACAATAAATAGATGAGACATAATTAAACTAAAAGAATTCTGCACAGCAAAAGAAATAATTAGTACAGTAAACAGACAACCCACAGAATGGGAGAAAATATTTGCAAACTATGTATCTGACAAACAACTAATATCCAAAGTCTACAACAACCCAAATAAATCAGCAAGAAAAAAACAAATAATCCCATCACAAAGTGGAAAAGGGACATGTATAGACAATTCTCAAAAGAAGATATACAAATGACCAACAAACATATGACAAAATACTCAACATCACTAATTATCTGGGAAATGCAAATTAAAACCACAATGAGATACTGCCTTACTCCTATAAGACTTAATTAAAAATTTAAAAAATAATAGATGTTGGCATGGGTGTGGTGAGAAGGGAATACTTTTACACTGCTGGTGGAAATGTAAACTAGTACAACTACTATGGAAAACAGTATGGAGATTACTTAAAGAACTAAAAGTGGAATTATCATTTGATCCAGCAATACTACTATTGGGTTTCTACCCAAAGGAAAAGAAGTCATTATATGAAAACGACACATGCACATGCATGTTTATAGTAGCACAATTCACAAGTGCAAAAATATGGAACCAGCCTAAATGCCCATCAACCAATGACTGTATAAAAAATGTTGTATATCTACACCATAGAATACTACTCAGCCATAAAAATAAATGAAATTATGGCATTTGCAGCAATCTGGACAGAGTTGGAGACCATTATTCTAAGTGAAGTAGATCAGGAATGGAAAACCAAACATTTATATATTCTCCCTTATATGTGGGACCTAAGCTATGAGGATGCAAAGATGTAAGAATGATATAATGGACTTTGGGGACTCGGGGAAGGGTGGGAAGGGAGTGAGGGCTAAAAGACTACACATTGCGTACAGTGTACACTGCCTGGGTGATGGGAGCACTGAAATGTCAGAAATCATCACCAAAGAACTTATCCATGTAACCAGAAACCACCTGTTCCCCCAATACTATTAAAATTAAATTTAAAAGGCCTAGAGACAGAAATACCATTCGACACAGTAACCCGATTACTGGGTATATACCTGAAGGGATATAAATTCTTCTATTATAAAGACACATGCATGTGTATGTTCATTGCAGTACTATTCACAATAGCAAAGACATGGAATCAACCTAAATGCCCATCAATGATAGACTGAATAAAGAAAATGTGTGACATATACACCATGGAATACTATGCAGCCACAAGAAGGAATGAGATTATGTCCTTTGTAGGGACATGGATGGAACTGGAGCCCATTATTCTTAGCAAACTAATGCAGGAACAGAAAATCAAACACCGCATATTCTCACTTATAAGTGGTAGCTAAATGATGAGAACTCATGGACACATATAAAGGAACAACACACACTGGGGCCTATTGGAGGGCGGAGGATGGGAAGAGGGAGAGGATCAGGAAAAATAACTAAGGGATATTAGGCTTAATACCTTGGTGACAAAATAATCTGTACAACAAACCCCATTTACCTGTGTAACAAACCTGCACATCCTGCACATGTACCCCTGAACTTAAGAAGAAGTTAAAAATAAAAAGAAAACTTTCATGCAAATAACAAATCTCTGTCCACCACAGCCACAAATGACTTACCTAAACTTTAGTCTATTATTTTCAGCTGCTTATTAGATTGCTCTACTTGGATCTCTTGTCCTTTAAAAAATTTCAAACATATTTTCAGATAAATACAACCTTCTCTTCAAAATTAACTTCCCAACCTTATGTTTCTATTTTTTCAATGACAGTAATAGTCTTCCAGTAAGTCAGGCATAGAACCTGGCAGTCATCTTTGACTCCACCCTAACCTTATTTTATCCCTCGAGTCCTGTTGATTCTTATTTTGCAATGCCTCCTGACCCTTTGTTTCTTTTTTTTTTTTTAACCAACTTAGTTCAGCATCCTTATCTCATTATGCCTTAGCTACTTGAAGGTGATCTATGCATCCTCTTTGACACTTAAATAATCAAGAGGTGAACCTGGCAAATTTCTACTTATACTTCAAGATTTAGGTTGAAGTTATCATTCTCTATGAATACTCCCATGTGCATGGTTCATTTATTACAGTGCTGTAATTACTCTTTTTTTAAAGTTGTTTAATTTTCTTTTTTTTTATTATACTTTAAGTTTTAGGGTACATGTACGCAACGTGCAGGTTTGTTACATATGTATACATGTGCCACGTTGGTGTGCTGCACCCATTAACTCGTCATTTGACATTAGGTATATCTCTTAATGATATCCCTCCCCCCTCCCCCCACCCCACAACAGGCCCCAGTGTGTGATATTCCCCTTCCTGTGTCCAAGTGTTCTCATTGTTCAATTCCCACCTATGAGTGAGAACATGCAGTGTTTGGCTTTTGTCCTTGTGATAGTTTGCTGAGAATGATGGTTTCCGGCTTCATCCATGTCCCTACAAAAGACATGAACTCATCATTTTTTATGGCTGCATAGTATTCCATGGTGTATATGTGCCACATTTTCTTCATCCAGTCTATCATTGTTGGACATTTGGCTTGGTTCCAAGTCTTTGCTATTGTGAATAGTGCCACAATAAACATATGTGTGCATGTGTCTTTATAGCAGCATGATTTATAATCCTTTGGGTATATACCCAGTAATGGGATGGCTGGGTCAAATGGTATTTCTAGTGCTAGATCCCTGAGGAATCGCCACAGACTTCCACAATGGTTGAACTGCTTTACAATCCCACCAACAGTGTAAAAGTGTTCCTATTTCTCCACATCCTCTCAAGCACCTGTTGTTTCCTGACTTTTTAATGATTGCCATTCTAACTGGTGTGAGATGCTATCTCATAGTGGTTTTGATTTGCATTTCTCTGATGGCCAGTGATGTGAGCATTTTTTCATGTGTCTGTTGGCTGCATAAATGTCTTCTTTTGAGAAGTGTCTGTTCATATCCTTTGCCCACTTTTTGATGGGGTTGTTTTTTTCTTGTAAATTTGTTTGAGTTCATTGTAGATTCTGGATATTGGCCCTTTGTCAGATGAGTAGATTGCAAAAATTTTCTCCCATTCTATAGGTTGCCTGTTCACTCTGATGGTAGTTTCTTTTGCTGTGCAGAAGCTCTTTAGTTTAATTAGATCCCATTTGTCAATTTTGGCTTTTGTTGCCATTGCTTTTGGTGTTTTAGACATGAAGTCCTTGCACATGCCTATGTCCTGAATGGTATTGCCTATGTTTTCTTCTAGGGTTTTTATGGTTTTAGGTCTAATATTTAAGTCTTTAATCCATCTTGAATTAATTTTTGTATAAGGTGTAAGGAAGGGATCCAGTTTCAGCTTTCTGCATATGGCTAGCCAGTTTTCCCAGCACCATTTATTAAATAGGGAATCCTTTCCCCATTGCTTGTTTTTTGTCAGGTTTGTGAAAGATCAGATAGTTGTAGATATGTGGCATTATTTCTGAGGGCTCTGTTCTGTTCCATTCGTCTATATCTCTGTTTTGCTACCAGTACCATGTTGTTTTGGTTACTATAGCCTTGTAGTATAGTTTGAAGTTGGGTAGCGTGATGCCTCCAGCTTTGTCCTTTTGGCTTAGGACTGACTTGGCAATGTGGGCTCTTTTTTGGTTCCATATGAACTTTAAAGTAGTTTTTTTCCAATTCTGTGAAGAAAGTCATTGGTAGCTTGATGGGGATGGCATTGAATCTATAAATTACCTTGGGCAGTATGGCCATTTTCACGATCTTGATTCTTCGTACCCATGAGCATTGAATGTTCTTCCATTTGTTTGTATCCTCTTTTATTTCATTGAGCAGCGGTTTGTAGTTCTCCTTGAAGAGGTCCTTCACATCCCTTGTAAGTTGGATTCCTAGGTATTTTATTCTCTTTGACGCAATTGTGAATGGGAGTTCACTCATGATTTGGCTCTCTGTTTTTCTGTTATTGCTGTAATTACTCTTTTTGCTTACATGTCTGTCACACCCATTTAGACAGTAAGCTCATAGCTCATTAGTAGCAGTGAGTTGCTTTCTTCATTTGTTGCTCTTTTCCTCTCCTAATTGGGCAACTTTGAAGAGCAACTTTGTGGTCTTAAGAGCTTTTGAGTAACAGAGTATCTAATTTCCCAGGGTGGATGTCTAGGATCAGAGGAAGGAGCGTGTGTGTGTGTGTGTGTGTGTGTGTGTGTAAGTGCAGGTGCTGTTATGCAAGAATCTAAATAATGGTGTAAAGTGATAGTAAAATGTGGATATATCTAGTAGGGTAGAATCTAATTAGCCTGAAAATTCACAGAGTGCAGGGGACCATGACTCATGGATGGGCACTTTACAAATCACCAGAGAAGAAAGGAAAGGGGGTGGAGCAGATTGAATCTACACATTTGGGCAGAAAGGGAGGCAAAGATGTTAAAACAAAGAAGGCATAGCAGTGGCTCATGCCTGTAATCCCAGCGCTTTGGTAGACCAAGGTGAGTGAATCACCTGAGGTTGGGAGTTTGAGACCAGCGTGACCAACATGGAGAAACACCATCTCTCTTAAAAATACAAAATTAGCTGGGCGTGGTGGCACATGCCTGTAATCCCAGCTACTCAGGAGGCTGAGGCAGGAGAACTGCTTGAACCCGGGAGGTGGAGGCTGTGGTGAGCCGAGATTTTGCCATTGCACTCCAGCTTGGGCAACAAGAGTGAAACCCCGTCTCAAAAAAAAAAAAAAAAAAGGCATAAGTGGTCTCGTGGGGCTGGAGGAGAGTTCAAAATTGCCATATGTCAGAGACTAATGGAAATGCAAAGACTCAAGGATGTGTTTGATTATAGGTCTGAATGAGACTGATGGGTATTTTTGGATTGAACCAACAGCAGAGACAAAAAGATTAAATCAGTATCTGGATGTACTTTTGTGATTCTATTAAGTTATATGCCTGCCAAGATTTCCTTTACCTTTCTAGTAAATGCTAGCATGCACTGGATAGATAGTCTGTATGTGTTGGAGGAGTGCCAGCAGGAGTGGGGTGATGAAGGCAGGGCCAAAGCAGAAGAAGAAGTGGGGAGGCTGGGACTCAGGGCTCCTAAAACCGATACTTCCTCTTCTGCTGCTGAGCAGTGGCAGGATGCAGAAAACATATTTAAAGAGGGTGCAGCTCAGTGGAGCCCTGTTTTTATTTGACCAACTCCCCAGTGCCCTCTTTCCTCCTCTCCATGTAGCCTATTATTGTCAAATGAAAAAAAGTTGGTTGTGCCATCCTGTAATTCTGAGCTCAGGGAGGTTAGGGACAATGCTGTATTAATCTTTTGATACAGTAGGCACTCATTAATGTTTGTTGAATCAATATCTGAATGAATAGGAGAGTCAACAAATATGAATGTTTTGTAAATTACAAAGCTCTTTAAAATGTAAATTTTTATTATTCTCTTTCTTATTCATATAAGGCTCACCTACTTTGACCACACCACCCCACAATCATATCTCTCTTTGCACATAGGAAAATGTGTATTTGATGTTTATTGAGTGATTGTTTATTGATTGACTACAGTAAAGCTACTCATCCTCTATGGAGATTTAATCTACAAACCATCAGGCTATGCTAATGATCCCAGTGACTTTCTTCCATCGTAGTAAAAGATTTGGGGGAGGAGGGCAGAATGATCCTTCCGTCTGTGATCACTTTAGCCCTATCATTACAATAAGTAGCTTTCTTACTTCATATTTCCAGGGATGTGCTGCTCACAGGGATATGCTTTTTGGGAATACATTTCCAAGGATATGTATTCTCATTGGTTTTAAAAACTATGGGGGAACTGATACTTCATTGCTGACAGCTCTCAGGTGTTTCTTCTGTAGTCTCTTATTCTCCTTAAGAGGAGAACGTCAAACCCATCAATTCAGGCCATTCTGTTGTCAGACAGTTGGAATCTAAGCACATGACACTGTCAAACCAAAAAGGACCTTGGACTGTGGCATTCAGAACTAATGACAGTGTGTCCCCTTCCATTGTACTGTGCCAAAAATGCTTTATCCTGTGTAATCAGATTAAAAGGATGCATAAGACCAGAACTTAAGGGAAATGAAAGTTAACAAAAGGCAATAGAGATCTTGAGGAGTGCATGAGTGTGGGTGACAGTGTATAGTGGAGGATACTTTCACCCCTAGTTTGGGTGATAGAAATGTGTTGCAACCTACACACATACTTTTGAACTTTTTGTAAAGCACTAACTAGAGGGCCTTTTTCCAGGAATACCTCTATAACTCTCTACCTAATTACCAGCAGCTTGGAATCCTCTGATGTTCTGAGGTCATTGCTCACAGCTAACTCTGAGGCCTGCTTCTATCATCTTGGCATTTAGATGTCCGGCTCTTGCAAAATAGTTGTTCTCTAAGAGATTGCTTTTTATTTAAGGCCCTTTGTCTTAAGTAAGAATTCAAATTCAGATCAAACACAAATGGTAACCAATTTGGAATGAAAAGAAGCCTTATTACCTTCTGAGGCCTGAACATTTCCTAGGAACTTTGGAATAAGTATGTAAGACACATCTGAGATGTTTGAGTGTTGTTATTATTAGCTCAATTCTACTTAGCTTGGTGAATCCATGACAACACAAAGACAACCCTTTGTAGAAACAAACACTGTTAATCTGAAATTTATGAGAAATCTTAACAAGTCATATACTTTAGACATCTTGAAATGCTATTCAGAACTGGATTTTTCTTTCACTTTTAGGGAAAAGGGATTGATGAAAAATAAAAGAATGCCCAAATGTCTCCTATTTTTTCTTTAGCTCAAGGACCTTAAGTCTAGATCTGAACTCCTGTTTCTTTTCTATCAGTTACACGTATGTAGGAGCTCAAATGTCTGGGATGTATTGATTCTGAAAGCACTCTAAGCAAGATAATGACATTTTATTCATCAAAAGGAAAATCAACTATGTGTTAAATGTCCAAGGGCTTATGTTTACTCTTCTCTCTCTTTTCCTCTATTTCTATAAGGACCTCTTCCTAACTTATCCCCCATATTTAAAGTATTTTTTTCTCTTTTCTTCCGTATGTACCCACCGCCCCCCCCCAATCTAGAAGAAGGACTGTGGGGCACAGAGAAAGGAGAGGTCATGATGAGATGGAGTGGGATGAGACAGAATGAAGCAGCAGGATAGAAGAATTTATACAGTGGCCTTTTCTACTAATCCATAAAGAAATCTTAATTAAAGGCAAAAGTAATTGCCATCTGAGGGTGTTTTAGCACCTTGATTGTAACATGAATTAATGGACCTAAGATGTCTGGATTTATCTAATCAAATTAGATAAAGGAATGGCTTTCTTTATTGCCTTTTCTGTAGGGATGAGGATATGTACTTCTTGCTATGAGTCTATCAGACTTCTTAGCAGTTTTTTGTTTGTTTGTTTGTTTGTTTTTTGAGACGGAGTCTCGCTCTGTCGCCAGGCTTGAGTGCAGTGGCGCGATCTCGGCTCACTGCGACCTCCGCCACCCGGGTTCAAGCAATTCTCCTGCCTCAGCCTCTCGAGTAGCTGGGACTACAGGCATGCGTCATCACACCCAGCTAATTTTTGTATTTTTAGTAGAGATGGGGTTTCACCATATTGGCCAGGATGGTCTCAATCTCTTGACCTTGTGATCTGCCCACCTCGGCCTCCCAAAGTGCTGGGATTACAGGCGTGAGCCACCACACCCAGCCAACAGTTTTATTTCTGCACTGCAAAGCAACAAATTGGCATACTGACTAATCTATCTTTTGTAGGGTTGACTAATATAAATATATCTTTCAACAGTTTGTTCATATCTGATTGAACTGGGAAAGCTTTTCTCACTGACCCTTAAATCATACCACATAGATGTTCATGTGGCCTGAAACGCAAATAACACTGGAGTGAGAGATAAAAGTGACTTTAGGTCTTTCTATTTTAGACACACACACACACACACACAACTATACATACTTATATATTTTAAAAACGTGATTTGTATTATAACCAAATCTGTGATTGAACAAGTGGTTTTATGAAAGAGTAGTGGGATATTGTGTTGCATTCAAAACTTGCTGCAAAAAACTATTTTAATCCTTAGCATATAATCCTAAGAATCAAAGGGCTTGGTTAAAGTAGTAACAACAAAAGGTGGATAGTGCTTTCACAGAAATACTTTTTAAATACTACTCTTAAATATTTTATTCCTTTTAGAGTTCACATTGAGGTGTGCATAAGTATTGTAGGGCTAGTGACAACTATAATCCAGAGCGTTTGATGCTACTGACAGGTCCTAAGAGTAGGATGAAGTTGCTGAGACTTAGAGTGATGTCCCTGACCTAGCAATATAGTCTAGGGAGTAGAAAGTAGCTAGCCCTACTGTCTCTCCATGCAGTCAGTTTTGTTATATGTTTATCCACCTGGAATGAATGGAATTTAAACAAAATCCTTCTGATGGTGGTTTGTATTTTCAAGTCGCTTTCAGATTTTATATTTATCATTTTAAGAGATTTAGAAAATATTCCTATCAGCTCATTACTGCATTAGATACACAAAGGAACCAAGAAATACTAATGGCTGTTAACTTGCCAGAGAACACCCAGTTGTTTACATGACAAAGCAAGGGTGAACTCCCAGTTATCCCAGTTACCCCGTTTCTCTCCCATTGAAATCCATGCAGCAAGGTAGTTTAGAGCAGCCACTGTTAGGTGTTAGGAACATGAGAATAACAAAATGGACCAAAGTAGATGTCCATACAGGGCAATGTTATTTGGGAGATTATGATAGTTACCATTCATAGTATTGAATTCACAAGGTTGGGTATGTACCTTAAGAATCAGCACCTTCCCTTTATTATCCTTTATTATTGGTCAATTATACTGAAAATACAAATTTATAATTTTCTATACTGTGGAAGAGTCTTGCTTATATGACAGCTAAGTAGTTTCTAAATGCATCAAAATTTCATTAAGGGGAGGTAGTAGAAAATGAGAATTGATGATTCTGGATTAGGAATACACTAACATGCTAGATTAAGTCTAAAAGCAAATAGCAAACTTTTCTTAACCTACCATTATCTGTGTGCTTACTGGCTCCCAAACTGACTTATTTTATTTGGAGGAACCCTGATTGGTTGGTGTAGTCAATACTTAGGGGAACTGGGGAACAATTTTTTATCATGGATGAATGTAAACATAGCACTTGAGGTTGTTTATGATGTAAAAACAGATAGCTTTTAGTTAGAATTGAGCCATTAATAGTAAACAACAGAAAACATTTCTGAATGATTAAGACTTCTGTAATAAAGTTAAAATTGTCTTGTAACAAATTTTCCTAATGTATTTTAAATGTAATACAGTCCTTTGTATTTTATAATGCATTGTAAAAATATAAATATTTTTGTTTTTAAAATAGTGTACAATCTAGTTGAGATTTAGTTACAATTTCTTTTAAAATAATCATTTGTTAGACATATGGTATCATAGCTTCTCTCTAGGTTTCAAAATAATCAGAATACTGGAAAGCAGAACCACTGAATTCAGTAGGTGGAACTTACAAACCCATTTGTTTCCTCTTGAAAACAGCCTTTTTTGTCGCTAAGTAGAAAAATGTTCCTGGCTAAAGATTTTATTAAAATGTATGAATTTTTGGCTCTGTGTAAACTTAGTCTACACCAGATGTGTCTGAGTTACTAAATAGATCATGCAATTTTCTTCTATTCATTTATAGTTGAGAGAGCTTTATTTTTACAGTCTCTGGCCAGAACTGGCCACTTTCTAGTTGTACGGTGTGTTTCAAGAAAATTTTTTAGCCTCTCTGAGTCAATTTTCTCATTCATAAACATGGACAGTAACACCTACCTTGTCTAAATTATAGGATGTTGAAAGGTTCAGGTGGGATAACAAATGTGAAACTACCTTGTGAAAATTTTACTCTCCACTGGTTTAGCTTCAGTAATTACTACATATTTATTTTCCATATTGAAGGAAAATGTCACTACATTAGAGAAACTCCACTGAACCCTCAAAATGGGGATTTGAAAATATGTCTTACATTTCTGGCTTAATTATAAAGGCACTGGAGGCTTGCGGAGTGTGTCTCCTCTGTATTTTGCCACGTTGAGCCCTAGCAGAAGCACTGAGCAATATTTGTTGACAGACTGATCATATTATCAGATTTCTGGCTAAGAAATAAAGCAGAAAGAATTCATACTAGCACCCAAACTTAAAGCAGGCAAGGCAGATAACTTATCCCCAAACTCCTGGGAATTTGCTAAAATTTACCATCAGCAACATTTTACTACATACTGTTCTGGTCTTAGTACTGAATACTGAGTCTCCTTACCTGCTAACTTCAGGGTCCACAGTTCACTGTCCTTTTGCGTTTGTTCTCAGAAGCAAGCTCCAAGTCTTCAGTAAATTCGATCTACCAGTCCTTGCAATTAATCCTTGCTGGTGAGCTGCACAGTATCTTGATACCCTGTAGTGTCGTAAAAGCACAGTCCATTCACAGAGTGCCTGCTCTATAGGCAAGCTTCTTTGCAAAGATGGGTTGCTGCTATTTTTAAGAGGGGAGAGAGCGGGGCACATTTGCTAGCCAATATATACAGATATACAGATTCTTCTTCCTCTTTCAGATTAGCCTTCAAACTGTGAAAGCACTCCCGGAGTCTGACTTCTCTGGTGCAAAGTGGGGGAGGAGAAGGGTCAGAGAGGAAGGAAGAATAGAAACTGGAGACTTGCAGATTGCGTGTATGTATAAATAAACTTTTCTTCCTAGCTTCAGGAATAGAATTCTCAGGAAATTATTCAGCTGCTCTAAGATGGGAAGCAGGGAGGAGTGTTCTCTCTTCAGCTTAGTTCTCTGTGATTTCTGTGATTGTGAGGTCATTAGACTATTTGTAGGTGGGGAAAGATAATCCTGCCAGTATATGCTAATATAACTGGCGTTATGTGAAACCTGATCTTAAGCAACATAAATTTCATCTCTCTGTTTCTCTCTCTCTCTCCTTAATGACACTTGTGGCTCTATCCACATTCTGAAAAGCCTTTTCCTTTCTGGTTCCTTTTTGAGCTTTGTTTCCTGAAATCTTCATAACAATAAATTGCCTCCATTGGATTAAAACTGTTTTTTTCTTTTTTTGTCCCACTGAAGATGATCTGGAATGACTGGGCTTGCTGTCAATGGTCCTGTGTTGGAAATTTGGGGGATCAGGCAAGTGTTCTTGGCCTTTGACTAGGCTCTGAGGTGTTAGAGCTGTGGGGTGCTCGATATGGCTTCTGGAGAATAGGGACATAGCAGTCTGGTATGTGCTGATTGAAGCCTGGGGCAGAACTTTGATGTTAAAAACCAAATTGATAAGATCATGATGTGAATTTGTTACATCAATTATCTTGAGTTATATTAAGAAGATTCTATATGGAGATGGGCATAAATATGTTGATGTTAACACTTTGTAAACATGCCCCATAACTAACAACTAGTTTCATGTACTTGTAAAATATGAGCCCAGCAGTAGCCTTCTGGCTTGCTACCTGCTGTACGAACAAAGTCATTTACTCAAATTTTGTATCTTTAGGTACAAGAATTACCTCACAACCAACCTGGGGCAATCGCTTTAAGGCCCTTGAATCTTTATCTCTTTTCAGAGAGTTCTGGATTGTGGTGGTGATGGTGATAGTTGGAGGAAAAGGCTATCCAACCACATTTGAAGGGATGTTAACATTTGGATTCAAGACTAAACTTTCTAATCCTCTCCTAGGGAGTTTTAGTAACTAAACTGACATTCAAACTAGTATTTCTTCAACTGAGTTTGGATCCCCAAATATCTACAGGAAAATTTATAAGTGAGACAAAGAGTGAATTATCACTTTTCCTCCAGTCTGAAATGTTACAGCCATTTTGAGCTACAGTGGAAGGGCAATTCATACTCAGGAAATGAAGAAAAGAGAAAGGAGCTAGATCCTTTGTGGGGATAAGAAAGAGAGATCAGATTGTTACTGTGTCTATGTAGAAAAGGAAGACACAAGAAATTCCATTTTGATCTGTACCAAGAAAAATTGTTTCTGCTTTGATACCATACCCCAGCACGACACCCGTAAAGGGTCTCTGCTGAGGAGGAGTAGTGAAAGAGGGAGGTCTCTTTGCAGTTGAGATAAGAGGAAGGCTTCTGTCTCCTGCTCCTCCCTGGGAATGGAATGTCTCCTGTAAAGCCAACCATTCCCATTCTTTCTATTCTGATAGGATAAAACCGCCCTGTGGCTAGAGGCGAGATATGCTGGCAGAAATACTGCTCTGTTACTCTTTGCTACACTGAGGTGTTTGTATAAAGTGAAACATAAATCTGGCCTACATGCACATCCAGGCACATTACCTTTCCTTGAATTTATGCATGATACAGATCCTTTGCTCACGTTTTCCTGCTGACCTTCTCCCCACCTGTTGCTCTGCTACACTCCCCTTGCCAAGATAGTAAAAATAATGATCAATAAATACTGAGGGAACTCAGAGACCAGCGCTGGTGTAGGTCCTCACATGCTGAGGCTGCCGGTCCCCTGGGCCCACTGTTCTTTCTCTATACTTTATCTCTGTATCATTTCTTTTCTCAGTCTCTCGTACCACCTGATGAGAAATACCCACAGGCGTGGAGGGGCAGGCCCCCTTCAATCCTTGAGCTTCAAGTTGGCACCAAAATAGTTGTGGCAGAGAGGGTGTTTCTTGTGATTCTTCTTTGTGCTCCCCTACTTGTTTCTTTCATTAGCTAATTTTCTGTTCTTGAGCAATGGGAAAGGCAGTGATTCACCCATTCCCAAATGGGTCTTTGCCTTGTACAGCTGGATCAATTTACACCACACTTGCTATAAATGACATCAGACTCCTTGTCTCCTTTCTTCATCTCTTTATCTTTTCTCTTCCCATCCATCCGTCTTCATTACATATCTACTCTCACATTCTCTTTCACTTTAGGAAAGGTTGAAGTGCCCAGAATGATACCTGTCTGCTGCTGTCTCTCTACTCTTGCTCATTTTCCCAGACTCCTTCAGTTCTTACTTTCTTATTGAGGTAGGGAAGACCAAATAGGGAGTGGTGAGGGAGAGGGGGGATAACATGTAGTTGGATGGGAAATCTGTCTCAATGAAGTAAGACTTGGGTAGCAAGATAAAGAATTTTCAGTCACAACAGCGTTCACACGTAAGTGACAGGATTCATAGCTTATGTGGACTCAGAGCTGAAAGAGGTAATGAAAAATCATCATCTGGTTCAGACTTTATATTAAATTGAATTTGTGAGGGTATGACATGTCTGATTCATCATTGTGCCCTCAGCTGTTAGCTCATTGCCTTGTTTGGTTTGTTGAATAAATAAATCTAGTCCAACCCTTTCATATTATAGATGAAAAAGCAGGCTAGAAAGAGGCTCTCTCAAGATGCCATTATTTTACCACAAAATCAAAAACAGTAATTTTTCTTTCTCCAGGACTGAAATTTTTTCACAGCCAATACTAATTGCACTTTGGAAGGGTAAAGAGCGTGACTATACTCAAAGCCCAGCTCTATACAGACATATACGCTTGTTAAATTAAGTTTAGCCTAAAGCTGTCTCCTGGAAATATTTTAAGTTCAGCCTAAAGGTTTCTCTGTACATAGTGAACTATAACCTAACTAGAAGTATAAACAGACTGTAACCTACTCTTGTACCAGTCATCAAGATTGACCAAACGAAGGTAATCTCCTGTTCCAACTATGTTCAAATAAGGAAAATGCCAAGCTGTAACCAATCCAGCTGTTTCTGTATTTCACTTTGACTTGCTGTACATCACTTTCCTTTTTCTATCTATAAATCTTCAACCATACCTCAGCACTGGAGCCTCTCTGAACCTTTTCTGGTTTGGAGACTGCCTGATTCACAAATTGTTCTTTGCTCAATTAAACTCTGTTAACTTTAATTTGTCTAAGGCTTTTCTTTTATCACATTCATTCACACAGACTAGAATAGCCATGATTCACCTTTTAGTTCCAGCTTATAGAAACACGGAGACAATGAAAAAAATCAGGCTGGCTGTGGAAACATGGCTATTACAACTTTTCTTTTTCCTGCCCCAGGGCCTATTCCATGGGTATAAAACAACCCTGGATTGTCATTTTTAGTGAGGCAAGGGCCCTCCAACTGAGAGTGCTGGATGAGGTTGAATGAACCCTGTGAACAGAACAGCACAGACCACCTAGGAAGGATGGTACAGATCATCTAAATAATGTTACATTACTATATACATTATTCTGTGCTGTCACCACTAGCCATGCAGTAACCACTAGCCACACCTGGTTATTTAGATTTAAATGTAAATTAATAAAATAAATAAATAGTTCTGTATTTTAATTACACTAGCCACATTTCAGGCACTCAGTAGTATAGCCACATGTGAATGTGGCTACTGCATTGAACAGCACAAAGTTAGGACAGTTGTTAAAATTAATACCTAGCTTGGGGTAAAGAATATCAGTACAAGTTCATATAATTAAGCGCCAAAGCTGGGAAAAGAATCCAGGTTTTTGGGCATCTAATGAAGAGGAAGCAGATTTGTTTCTACCTCTACATATTTATTTATATTCAGTGTGGATCTCTGAGCATGGTTCAAGCACATTGAGTGTGTGCGACTCTATTTGTGGGCTTTAAAGTGTTTTGGGGGGCATGGGATCTGGTTAGCATGGATGAGAGAGCTCCTTTACATAAATTTTTGCAGTTCTTGCCTTTCTCTCCTGGCAAGACCAAAAGAGAAAATATTCATAAAGTTTCAATAAAAAAACAAAAAAACAAAAAACAAAAAATTATATAAATGAAAGGTGTCATGATTATGATGAGCTCCAGCTTTACTTCCTGCTGCTTAGTGTTTGCCCCTGAGTTCAGCTGGAGATGAGTATGGATGGGGAAGTGGGCTGGGTTGGAGGAAATTTTGGCAGCTCAGGTGACAGAGAGTCTGCGGGTGTGTGTGGTCAGGAAACCTGCTTCATGGACTCCAAGCCTAGGAACTGGAGCCAGTTAGACTTGCTCTTACCTCAACTTTTGCTACAAGAGAGGAACAGTAATGGAGGAATTAGGCAAAGACCTTCAGTGAGAGCTAGGCCTTTCCTTAATTAGGGAGATTAGCTACACTCACTTAAAAATGTGTCAAGCTAGGGAGGAGCCAAGACGGCCGAATAGGAACAGCTCCGGTCTACAGCTCCCAGCGTGAGCGACGCAGAAGACAGGTGATTTCTGCATTTCCATCTGAGGTACCGGGTTCATCTCACTAGGGAGTGCCAGACAGTGGGCGCAGGCCAGTGGGTGCGCGCACCGTGCGCGAGCCGAAGCAGGGCGAGGCATTGCCTCACCTGGGAAGCGCAAGGGGTCAGGGAGTTCCCTTTCCGAGTCAAAGAAAGGGGTGACGGACGCACCTGGAAAATCGGGTCACTCCCACCCGAATATTGCGCTTTTCAGACCGGCTTAAAAAACGGCTCACCACGAGACTATATCCCACACCTGACTCGGAGGGTCCTACGCCCACGGAATCTCGCTGATTGCTAGCACAGCAGTCTGAGATCAAACTGCAAGGCGGCAGCGAGGCTGGGGGAGGGGCGCCCGCCATTGCCCAGGCTTGCTTAGGTAAACAAAGCAGCCGGGAAGCTCGAACTGGGTGGAGCCCACCACAGCTCAAGGAGGCTTGCCTGCCTCTGTAGGCTCCACCTCTGGGGGCAGGGCACAGACAAACAAAAAGACAGCAGTAACCTCTGCAGACTTAAATGTCCCTGTCTGACAGCTTTGAAGAGAGCAGTGGTTCTCCCAGAACGCAGCTGGAGATCTGAGAACGGGCAGACTGCCTCCTCAAGTGGTTCCCTGACCCCTGACCCCCGAGCAGCCTAACTGGGAGGCACCCCCCAGCAGGGGCACACTGACATCTCACACGGCAGGGTATTCCAACAGACCTGCAGCTGAGGGTCCTGTCTGTTAGAAGGAAAACTAACAAACAGAAAGGACATCCACACCAAAAACACATCTGTACATCACCATCATCAAAGACCAAAAGTAGATAAAACCACAAAGATGGGGAAAAAACAGAACAGAAAAACTGGAAACTCTAAAACGCAGAGCACCTCTCCTCCTCCAAAGGAACTCAGTTCCTCACCAGCAACGGAACAAAGCTGGATGGAGAATGATTTTGACGAGCTGAGAGAAGAAGGCTTCAGACGATCAAAGTACTCTGAGCTACGGGAGGACATTCAAACCAAAGGCAAAGAAGTTGAAAACTTTGAAAAAAATTTAGACGAATGTATAACTAGAATAACCAATACAGAGAAGTGCTTAAAGGAGCTGATGGAGCTGAAAACCAAGGCTCGAGAACTACGTGAAGAATGCAGAAGCCTCAGGAGCTGATGCGATCAACTGGAAGAAAGGGTATCAGCAATGGAAGATGAAATGAATGAAATGAAGTGAGAAGGGAAGTCTAGAGAAAAAAGAATAAAAAGAAATGAGCAAAGCCTCCAAGAAATATGGGACTATGTGAAAAGACCAAATCTACGTCTGATTGGTGTACCTGAAAGTGATGCGGAGAATGGAACCAAGTTGGAAAACACTCTGCAGGATATTATCCAGGAGAACTTCCCCAATCTAGCAAGGCAGGCCAACATTCAGATTCAGGAAATACAGAGAACGCCACAAAGATACTCCTCGAGAAGAGCAACTCCAAGACACATAATTGTCAGATTCACCAAAGTTGAAATGAAGGAAAAAATGTTAAGGGCAGCCAGAGAGAAAGGTCGGGTTACCCTCAAAGGGAAGCCCATCAGACTAACAGCAGATTTCTCAGCAGAAACCCTACAAGCCAGAAGAGAGCGGGGGCCAATATTCAACATTCTTAAAGAAAAGAATTTTCAACCCAGAATTTCATATCCAGCCAAACTAAGCTTCATAAGTGAAGGAGGAATAAAATACTTTACAGACAAGCAAATGCTGAGAGATTTTGTCACCACCAGGCCTGCCCTAAAAGAGCTCCTGAAGGAAGTGCTAAACATGGAAAGGAACAACCGGTACCAGCCGCTGCAAAATCATGCCAAAATGTAAAGACCATCGAGACTAGGAAGAAACTGCATCAACTAACGAGCAAAATCACCAGCTAACATCATAATGACAGGATCAAATTCACACATAACAATATTGACTTTAAATGTAAATGGACTAAATTCTCCAATTAAAAGACACAGACTGGCAAGTTGGATAAAGAGTCAAGACCCATCAGTGTGCTGTATTCAGGAAACCCATCTCACGTGCAGAGACACACATAGGCTCAAAATAAAAGGATGGAGGAAGATCTACCAAGCAAATGGAAAACAAAAAAAGGCAGGGGTTGCAATCCTAGTCTCTGATAAAACAGACTTTAAACCAACAAAGATCAAAAGAGACAAAGAAGGCCATTACATAATGGTAAAGGGATCAATTCAACAAGAGGAGCTAACTATCCTAAATATATATGCACCCAATACAGGAGCACCCAGATTCATAAAGCAAGTCCTGAGTGACCTACAAAGAGACTTAGACTCCCACACATTAATAATGGGAGACTTTAACACCTCACTGTCAACATTAGACAGATCAACGAGACAGAAAGTCAACAAGGATACCCAGGAATTGAACTCAGCTCTGCACCAAGCGGACCTAATAGACATCTACAGAACTCTCCACCCCAAATCAACAGAATATACATTTTTTTCAGCACCACACCACACCTATTCCAAAATTGACCACATAGTTGGAAGTAAAGCTCTCCTCAGCAAATGAAAAAGAACAGAAATTATAACAAACTATCTCTCAGACCACCGTGCAATCAAACTAGAACTCAGGATTAAAAATCTCACTCAAAGCCACCCAACTACATGGAAACTGAACAACCTGCTCCTGAATGACTACTGGGTACATAACGAAATGAAGGCAGAAATAAAGATGTTCTTTGAAACCAACGAGAACAAAGACACAACATACCAGAATCTCTGGGATGCATTCAAAGCAGTGTGTAGAGGGAAATTTATAGCACTAAATGCCCAAAAGAGAAAGCAGGAAAGATCCAAAATTGACACCCTAACATCACAATTAAAAGAACTAGAAAAGCAAGAGCAAACACATTCAAAAGCTAGCAGAAGGCAAGAAATAACTAAAATCAGAGCAGAACTGAAGGAAATAGAGACACAAAAAACCCTTCAAAAAATCAATGAATCCAGGAGCTGGTTTTTTGAAAGGGTCAACAAAATTGATAGACCGCTAGCAAGACTAATAAAGAAAAAAAGAGAGAAGAATCAAATAGACACAATAAAAAATGATAAAGGGGATATCACCACCGATCCCACAGAAATACAAACTACCATCAGAGAATACTACAAACACCTCTACGCAAATAAACTAGAAAATCTAGAAGAAATGGATACATTCCTCGACACATACACTCTCCCAAGACTAAACCAGGAAGAAATTGAATCTCTGAATAGACCAATAACAGGAGCTGAAATTGTGGCAATAATCAATAGTTTGCCAACCAAAAAGAGTCCAGGACCAGATGGATTCACAGCCGAATTCTACCAGAGGTACAAGGAGGAACTGGTACCATTCCTTCTGAAACTATTCCAATCAATAGAAAAAGAGGGAATCCTCCCTAACTCATTTTATGAGGCCAGCATCATTCTGATACCAAAGCCGGGCAGAGACACAACCAAAAAAGAGAATTTTAGACCAATATCCTTGATGAACATTGATGCAAAAATCCTCAATAAAATACTGGCAAACCGAATCCAGCAGCACATCAAAAAGCTTATCCACCATGATCAAGTGGGCTTCATCCCTGGGATGCAAGGCTGGTTCAATATACGCAAATCAATAAATGTAATCCAGCATATAAACAGAGCCAAAGACAAAAACCACATGATTATCTCAATAGATGCAGAAAAGGCCTTTGACAAAATTCAACAACCCTTCATGCTAAAAACTCTCAATAAATTAGGTATTGATGGGACGTATTTCAAAATAATAAGAGCTATCTATGACAAACCCACAGCCAATATCATACTGAATGGGCAAAAACTGGAAGCATTCCCTTTGAAAACTGGCACAAGACAGGGATGCCCTCTCTCACCACTCCTATTCAACATAGTGTTGGAAGTTCTGGCCAGGGCAATCAGGCAGGAGAAGGAAATAAAGGGTATTCAATTAGGAAAAGAGGAAGTCAAATTGTCCCTGTTTGCAGACGACATGATTGTTTATCTAGAAAACCCCATTGTCTCAGCCCAAAATCTCCTTAAGCTGATAAGCAACTTCAGCAAAGTCTCAGGATACAAAATCAATGTACAAAAATCACAAGCATTCTTATACACCAACAACAGACAAACAGAGAGCCAAATCATGAGTGAACTCCCATTCACAATTGCTTCAAAGAGAATAAAATACCTAGGAATCCAACTTACAAGGGATGTGAAGGAACTCTTCAAGGAGAACTACAAACCACTGGTCAAGGAAATAAAAGAGGATACAAACAAATGGAAGAACATTCCATGCTCATGGGTAGGAAGAATCAATATCGTGAAAATGGCCATACTGCCCAATGTCATTTACAGATTCAATGCCATCCCCATCAAGCTACCAATGACTTTCTTCACAGAATTGGAAAAAACTACTTTAAAGTTCATATGGAACCAAAAAAGAGCCTGCATTGCCAAGTCAATCCTAAGCCAAAAGAACAAAGCTGGAGGCATCACACTACCTGACTTCAAACTATACTGCAACGCTACAGTAACAAAAACAGCATGGTACTGGTACCAAAACAGAGATATAGATCAATGGAACAGAATAGAGCCCTCAGAAATAACGCCGCATACCTACAACTATCTGATCTTTGACAAACCTGAGAAAAACAAGAAATGGGGAAAGGATTCCCTATTTAATAAATGGTGCTGGGAAAACTGGCTAGCCATATGTAGAAAGCTGAAACTGCATCCCTTCCTTACACCTTATAGAAAAATTAATTCAAGATGGATTAAAGACTTAAATATTAGACCTAAAACCATAAAAACCCTAGAAGAAAACCTAGGCATTACCATTCAGGACATAGGCGTGGGCAATGACTTCATGTCCAAAACACCAAAAGCAATGGCAACAAAAGCCAAAATTGACAAATGGGATCTAATTAAACTAAAGAGCTTCTGCACAGCAAAAGAAACTACCATCAGAGTGAACAGGCAACCTACAACATGGGAGAAAATTTTCGCAACCTACTCATCTGACAAAGGGCTAATATCCAGAATCTACAATGAACTCAAACAAATTTACAAGAAAAAAACAAACAACCCCATCAAAAAGTGGGTGAAGGATATGAACAGACACTTCTCAAAAGAAGACATTTATGCAGCCAAAAAACACATGAAAAAATACTCATCATCACTGGCCATCAGAGAAATGCAAATCAAAACCACTATGAGATATCATCTCACACCAGTTAGAATGGCAATCATTAAAAAGTCGGGAAACAACAGGTGCTGGAGAGGATGTGGAGAAATAGGAACACTTTTACACTGTTGGTGGGACTGTAAACTAGTTCAACCATTGTGGAAGTCAGTGTGGCGATTCCTCAGGGATCTAGAACTAGAAATACCATTTGACCCAGCCATCCCATTACTGGGTATATACCCAAAGGACTATAAATCATGCTGCTATAAAGACACATGCACACGCATGTTTATTGCGGCATTATTCACAATAGCAAAGACTTGGAACCAACCCAAATGTCCAACAATGATAGACTGGATTAAGAAAATGTGGCACATATACACCATGGAATACTATGCAGCCATAAAAAATGATGAGTTCATGTCCTTTGTAGGGACATGGATGAAATTGGAAACCATCATTCTCAGTAAACTATCGCAAAAACAAAAAACCAAACACCGCATATTCTCACTCATAGGTGGGAATTGAACAATGAGATCACATGGACACAGGAAGGGGAATATCACACTCTGGGGACTGTTGTGGGGTGGGGGGAGGGGGGAGGGATAGCATTGGGAGATATACCTAATGCTAGATGACGAGTTAGTGGGTGCAGTGCACCAGCATGGCACATGTATACATATGTAACTAACCTGCACAATGTGCACATGTACCCTAAAACTTAAAGTATAATAAAAAAATAAAAAATAAAAAAAAGGAAAAAAAAATGTGTCAAGCTTAGAAATAATGCATGTTCTCACTTATAAGTGGGAGCTAAACATTGAACACACATGGACATAAAGATAGGAACAATAGACACTGGGTACTACTTGAGGGGGGAGTTTGGGAGGGGACAAGGGTCAAAAAACTACCTATCAGGTGCTATGCTTACTACCTGGGTGACAAAATCATTTGTACACCAAGCCTCAGTAACACATAATTTACCCACGTAACAAACCTGTATATGTACCCCTGAACCTAAATATAAAAGTAAAAAGAAAAAAAAATTCTGAAAAAATTCAGATTCATTAACGAGAATTGGCCCAAAGACTGACTGTCATAGGAGAGATCATCCGCTATCGATGGGGAGAATTGGATGTGAAAAACATACCATGGATTATACAATGAGAAGATGCAGGTAATGGTGACTTTAACGCCCTGGGTTGGTGGGCATGGGAAGGATACAGAGAGGATGTCTAGATTATACAGTCAACCCGCCCCCACTCTTACTCACCAGGCAGGTTTGGGAGACAGACAGCCTGGGCCAAATTTCAGCTTGCTCTGCAAATCTGGGTGAGTTCTAGAGTCCTGCAGATTCTATTTCCATAGAATGTTGGAGCTGAAGAGAACCAGGGAGAGCATCCATGTCTTCCTCTTATTCTACATATGAGGAAACTTATGATGCAAATTAGTTGTAGTGTTGCTTTGTTTGATTGGTTGAATAAATAAATCTAGTCCCACCCTTTCATATTATAGATGAGGAAACTGAATCCAGAGAGGATCCCTCAAAAGCCTTGAGGCTCCCTCAAGATGACTTTTTTTTCCATCCTTGGATAGATTATTCCATCATTCTGAGTCTTAGTGTTCTTATTAGAAAAAATAATCACAATAATCTTGGCTCTGTTTATTTCACAGAATTTAAAAATCAAATAATATGAAAGACATGAAAGGGCTTTATAAACTGTAAGGTATTATGCAGATAAAATTATTTTATTGCCTATATCTTCATCCTCCTCTCCTACCCAATGCCTTCTCTCACCCAAAATACTGCATGCCTTCTTATAAATATTTTCTTGGAGAGACATATTTGGGTAACTTGAGATAACTTGGGGTCTTGAAGGGTGTTATCCTCCCAGGGCAGGGAATTATTGCCATTGAGTATCTAGTTGCAAAGGACCACTTTTACGTATGGAGCTATGTTTACCACAACGGCAGCATCTGCCAGGTGTTATTTGTATGTATTTCCTGCTTGTTTTTGTGTGTTAGGGAGTTGTGTAAGAACAAGGCTTAGGGACAATTGAAGTTCTATTTGTAAAACTGGCTTAGCTGTTGGAGTTCTCTGAAGGTAAATGGAAAACATTCACTTGGCTTGAAATTGGAATCCCAAGACCTAGGTTTATTTTGGCTCCATCACTTTTGGTATGACCTGGGGCACAGCAAGTCACTTACATCTTATGAGTCTCAGTTTTCTCATTTGTAATTAATAAGACTAAAGGGATAATGCTATCCACCCTGTACTGCACTGGGAACAGTGAGCTAATGCACCTGAAAGTGCTTGTGAACTGTAAATAGCTGTAAAAACAACCTCTCGGTTGTTTCCTAGTAACAGGGGAAATTCCCCAGAGACATGCTCTGAAGTTGTCTTTGGCATATTTCCTTTACCTCAGCAGGGACCAGCTAACCCTCTAGCCAAGGGAAATTGATTTAAATATTTGATTTTAGGGCCCAGCCCTTAACCTAGCTTCACCTCTCTTGATGAAACATCCTGGCTTTCAAAAAATACCAACAGTACTAGCTTGGGCAAAATTTTTGAAGCAAATCAAATATATTTTCACCTACTCCCTCTTTTTCTTTTTTCATTTCAGCATCCCCTCCCCTAGAGGAGGTAGAGTGCTGCAGAAGAAACAGCATTCTGAGAGGCTGTATGCCCTAGTTATTAATAGCTTATGCTTTGGAGGTAAATAAATTTGGGCGGAATCTTTGTTTCACCATTTACTGGTTGTGATTTTGGACAAGTTATCCAACTTCCAGCTCTTGGTTCCCCAGATTCCTTGTCTGTAAAACGGGGCCAATAATTTGACTATGTTATGGGGTGGTTAAAAGCCTTAAATGTAACAGTGCCTGGCACAAAGTATGTTTCCAGTAAATGTAGCTTTATTTTTATTTACACTATGGTTTTGCTCTCTCAGAGTTATTTATATTTTAAAGTTGCCAGACTGGAATTAGACACTGTCTGAAAGAATGATTTCTGGTTTGGAGCATTAAGAACTTTCCTACATCTTAACTCTGCTGACTTGGTAGTTTGTATAGGTGAGTCTTCAGGGAACATTGGTTACAAATTTGAATACAAAACATAATCTTGATGTTTTGGGGGGTATAGTATTTCCACAGGCCTTTCATTTTATCCTTGTTTGGTGATTTTTCTTTTGGTTTTGCTTACAGATGATCAGAAGTGCTTTTCCTGATGTTGATTATTTCCTAATAAATATGTGCATCCCTGTTCTGTCTGTATTGCCTGGTCAAGGCTTTGACCTTGACTAAAACAAACAAAAATGCAGATATTTTTTCCTGGACTTCAGAGAACACATAAAAATATGTGTCTCATGAGGCTAAGCTGGATCCCTAGAAGTATAATAGCTATGGTTATAGAACAAGGGCTCAGCTTGTTTAGTTTCATCATTTTTGGTTTGGGTCATGCATCTGTGGATCAACCTCAGATTCATTTTGTCAGTTTGTAGATTGCCTTTTCTTCCATGAAGTTGTGCCTAACAATTTATTTCTCACCCATACAGAAAAACTGTGGGCCAAATTGTGTGTTGTGTGCTGGGTTGGGGGGCAAATATGTGGTTACTGGTTGGTTGAACATTTTCCTTTATGGAAATAATAGAACCAGGAGAATAGGAAAACACACTTAATAGGATGAGGAGTGAAGGATTATGGTGTTCAGGCACTCAAACTGATAACTTTTGTCAAATCTCTTAATATAGAGCCTCAACTATTGCTTTTATGATTCTCACTGTTGATCAAATGAGGTCTGTGAAAGCACTTTGAAAATGGGAATGCATTATAAAATTCTAAGATTATTATTTATCAGCTTAGTGTCAGTTATGGAATGCTCTTGTTAGGTAACATTGAACTTTTTTTTTGCAGCAAGATATTATTGGCATCCTTTCTCCTCTGAAATGGTTCTAACGCTCACTTTGATTTCTAAATGAAGCACATTCTTGAATCTGACAATTATTCAATCTCCAGGCTGTCTTGAGTCCAATATAATTTAAACAAACTAACAAACAAGCTGCAGTCATGAGTAGTCAAAGTGGTAGCCGTAAGAGTCTGTCTTTTTGTTCCCGAGATTAAAAGGCCTCATTTTACTCATTTTGGGTTTATAACTGTCAGTTCTTCTCTTCCTTCCTGTTTTAAGCAGGAAGTGCTGATAGCATTCTATATAAATAAGTATTTTTTTGATGCTGTCATGAACAGGATAGTTTTCTTAATTTCTTTTTCAGAGGGTTCATTGTTAGTATATAGAAATACAACTGATTTTTGTATGTTGATTTTGTATTCTACAACTTTACTGCATTTGTTTATTAGTTTTAACAGTTTTTTTTTCATGGACTCTTTATGGTTTCCTTTTCAAAAATTTTCTTGTATTTTTAACTTTGATTTTTGGTTCAGGGGTACATTTACAGGTTTGTTATATAGGTAAATTATGTGTCATGGGGATTTGATGTACACATTATTTCATCACTCAGGTGATACGCATGGTACCAGATAGGTTGTTTTATGATCCTTTCCCTCCTCCCACCCTCCACAGTCATGGAGGCCACAGTGTCTGTTGTTCTCTTCTTTCTGTCCATGTGTACTCAATTTTTAACTCCCACTTACAAGTGAAAATATGCAGTATTTGGTTTTCTGTTTCTATCTTATTTCGCTTAGGATTATGACCTCCAGGTCCATCCATATTGCTGCAAAGGACATGATCTCATTCTTTTTTACAGCTGCCATGGCATATATGCACCACATTTTTGTTACCCAGTTTACTGTTGATGGGCATTTACATTGATTCCATGACTCTGCTATTGTAACTAGTGCTGTGATGAACATTGGCATTCATATGTGTATGGAAGAATGGTTTACATTCCTTTGGGTATATACCCAGTAATGGGATTGCTGGGTCAAATGGTAGTTCTATTTTAAGTTCTTTGGGAAATCTCTACATTGCTTTCCACAATGGCTAAACTAATTTGTATTTCCACCAACAGCATATAAACATTCCCCTTTCCTCACAACCTCACCAACATCTGTTATTTTTTGACTTTTTAATGACAGCCATTCTGACTGGTGTGAGATGGTATCTCATTGTAGTTTTGATTTGCATTTCTCTGATGATTAGTGATGTTGAGCATTTTTTAATATGCTTGTTGGTCATATGTATGTCTTCTTTTGAAATGTCTACTCATGTCATTTGTCCACCTTTTAATGAAGTTGTTTGTTTTTTGCTTGTAAATTCATTTGAGTTTCTCATAGATTCTGGATGTTAGACCTTTGTCAAATGCATATTTTCTCCCATTCTGTAGACTGGCTGTTTACTCTGTTGATAGTTCCTTTTGTTGTGCAGGAGCTCTTTAGTTTAATTAGGTCCCATTTGTCTATTGTTCTTTTTGTTGCAATTACTTTTGGCATCTTCATCATGAAATTTTTGCCAGGCCTATGTCCAGAATGGTATTTCCTAGGTATCTTTCAGGGCTTTTATAGTTTTAGGTCTTATGTTTAAGTCTTTAATCCATATTGAATTGATTTTTGTATATGGATTAAGGAAGGGATCCAGTTTCATTCTTCTGCATATGGGTAGCCAGTTATCCCAGCACAATTTGTTGAATAGGGACTCCTTTTCCCATTGCTTGTTTTTCTCGACTTTGTTGAAGATCAGATAGTTGTAGGTGTGTGGCTTTATTTCTGGGCTCTCTTTTCTGCTCCATTGTTCTATGTGTCTATTTTTGTACCAGTACCATCCTTTTTTGGTCACTGTAGCCTTGTAGTATAATTTGAAGTTGGTAATCTGATGCCTCCAGCTTTGTTCTTCTTGCCTAGGATTGCCTTGGGTTTTGGGCTCTGTTTTGTTTCAACATGAATTCTAAAATGTTTTTTTCTTAATTTTGTGAAGAATGCCACTGGGAATTTGATATGGATAGCATTGAAACTGTTAATTGCTTTGGGCAGTATTGTCATTTTAACAATATTGATTCTTTTTATCCACGAGCATGAAATGTTTTTCCGTTTGTGTCAACTCTGATTTCTTTCAGCAGTGTTTTGTAATTATCATTGTAGAGATCTTTCATCTTCCTTGTTAGCTTTATTCCTAGGTATTTTATTCTTTTTGTGGCTATTGTAAATGCGATTGCATTCTGATTTGACTCTCAGCTTGGATGTTGCTTATGTATAGAAATGTTACTGATTTTTGTACATTGATTTTGTATCCTGAAACTTTCCTGAAGTTTGTTTATCAGAGCTAGGAGCTGTGGGGGAGAGACTATAGGGTTTTCTTGGTATAAAATTGTATCATCCGCAAAGAGAGCTAGCTTGACTTCCTCTCTTCCTATTTGGTTACCATTTATTTTTTTCTCTTGCCTGATTGCTCTGTGCAGGACTTCCAGTATTATGTTGAATAGGAATGGTGACAGTGGGTATCCTTGTCTTGTGCTGGTTCTCAAAGGGAATGCTTCTAGGTTTTGCCCATTCAGTATGATGTTGGCTATGGGTTTGTCATAGTTGGCTCTTATTATTTTGAGGTATGTTTCTTCAATGCCTCCTTTGTAGAGGGTTTTTAACATGAAGGGATGTTGAATTTTATCAAAAGCTTTTTCTGCATCTATTGATATGATAATGCGGTTTTTGTTTTTCATTCTGTTTATGTGGTGAATCACTTTTTTTGATTTGTGTATGTTGAACCAATCTTGCATCCCAGGGATAAAACCTACTTGGTCATGGTGGACTAGTTTTTGATGTGCTGGTGGATTTGGTTTCCTAGTATTTTTGTTTTTTTTTTTTAGTATTTTTACATATATGTTAATCAAGAATATTGGCTTGAAGTTTTCTTTTGTTGTGTCTCTGCCAGGTTTTGGTATCAGGATGAGGCTGGCCTCACAGAATGAATTAAGAAAGGAGTCCCTCCTTCTAAACTTTTTAGAATAGTTCCAGTAGGAATGGTACCAACTCTTCTTTATACATCTGGTAGAATTCAGCTGTAAATCCATATGGTCCTGGGCATTTTCTGGTTGGCAGGCTTTTTATTACTGACTCAATTTTAGAACTCATTTTTGGTCTATTCAGGTATATAATTTCCTCCTGGTTCAATCTTGAGATCTTGTATCTTTTGAAGAATTTATCCATTTCTTCTAAGTTTTCTATTTTTGTGCATAGAAGTGTTTGTAGCAGTCTCTGAGGGTTTTCTTTATTATTGTAGGGTTGGTGATAATGTCCCTTTTGTCATTTCTGATTATGTTCATTTAGATCTTCTCTCTTTATGCTTTATTAATCTAGCCAGTGTTCTGTAATCTAAAAATCTTATTAATTGTTTCAAGGAAGCAACCTCTGGATTCATTGATCTTTTAAATGGTTTTTTTTTTTTTTGTATTTTAATTTCCTTCAGTTCAGCTCTAATTTTGGTTATTTCTTGTCTTCTTCTAGCTTTGGGGTTGGTTTGCTCTTGTTTCCCTGGTTCTTCTATGTGTGATGTTAGGTTGTTAATTTGAGATATTTCTAACTTTTTGATGTGAACATTTAGTGCTATAAAGTTCCCTCTTACTGCTTTGTCTGTGTCCCAGAGATTCTGATGTATTATATCTTCATTCTCATTAATTTCAAAGAATGTCTTGATTTCTGTCTTAATTTCATTGTTTACCCAAAAGTCATTCTGGAGTAGGTTGTTTAATTTTTATGTAATTGTATGGTTTTGAACAATTTTCTTAGTATTGATTTCTATTTTTCTTGCACTGTGGTACGAGAATGTGTTTGGTATGATTTTGTTTTGTTTTGTTTTTTGAATTTGCTGAGGATTGTTTTATGGCCAATTGTGTGGTCGGTTTTAGAGTAGATGCCCTGTGCAGATGAAGAGAATGTATATCCTGTTGTTTTGAGGTGGAGAGTTCTGTAGATGTCTACTTGGTCAGTTCTGTAGATGTTCATTTGGTCAAATGTTGAGTTCAGATCTTGAATATCTTTGTTAGTTTTCTGCCTCAATGATCTAATACCATCAGTGGGGTGTTCACATCTCCCACAATTATTGTATGGTTATCTAAGTGTCTTTGTTGGTCTCTAAGAACTTGCTTAATGAATCTGGGTGCTCTTGTATTGGGTATATATATATTTAAGATAGTTGGGTGTTCTTATTCAATTGAATCCTTTATCATTATGTAATGCCCTTCTTTGTCTTTTTAGATCATTGTTGGTATTGTCTGACTTTTTTGAAATTAGAATAGGAACTCCAGCTATTTTCTGTTTTCAATTTGCTTGGTGGATTTTTCTCCATCCCTTTACTTTGAGCCTATGGATGTCACTGCACGTGAGACAGGTCTCTTGTAGATAACATACAGTTGGATCTTGCCTCTTTATTCAGCTTGCCACTCTGTGCCTTTTAATTGGGATATTTAGCCCATTTAAATTCAAGGTTAATATTTATATGTATAGGTTTGATCCTGTTATTGTATTGTTAGCTGGTTATTATACAGACTTGATTGTGTGGTTGCTTTATAGTGTCCATTGTCTTCATACTTAAGTATATTTTTCTGGTGGCAAGTAGCAGTGTTTCCTTTCCATATTTAGCACTCCCTGAAGGACTTCTTATAAGGCAGGTCTGATGATAATGAATGCATTTAGCATTTGCTTGTCTGAAAAGGATCTTACTTCTCCTTCACTTATGATTCTTAGTTTGGCTTGATAGCAAATTCTTGATTGGAATTTCTTTTCTTTAAGAATGCTGAATATGGACCCCAAATCTCTTCTGGCTTATAGAGTTTCTGCTGAGAAGTCCACTGTTAGCCTGATAAGGTTCCCTTTGTAGGTAAGCTGCTCCTTCTCTCTAGCTGCTTTTAATATTTTTCCTTTCATATTGACCTTGGAGAATCTGATGACAATGTGTCATGGGAATGGTTATCTTGTATAGTATCTTGCTGGGGTTCTCTGCATTTCCTAGATTTAAATGTTGGCCTCCCTAGTGAGGTTGGGGAAATTTTTGTGGATAGTATCCTCAAGTATATTTCCCAAGTTGCTTGGTTTCTCTCCCTCTCTTTCAGAGATGCCAGTGAGTAATAGATTTTGTCTCTCTACATAATACCATGTTTCTTAGAAGTTCTCTTTATTCTTCTTTTTGGTTTTTCTTTATTTTTGTCTGATTGAGTTTATTTGAAAAACTGTTCTCCAAGTTATGATATTGTTTCCTTGGCTTGATTGATTCTCCTGTTAATACTTGCTATTATCTAATAAAATTATTGAAGTGAGTATTTCATCTCTATCATCTGTGTTTTTTTTCTTAAAATGATCATCTCATCTTTTATCTCCAGTATTTTTTTGTTTTTATTTCTTAGGTTCTTTGGATTGGGTTTCGACTTTCTCCTGAATGCCAATTATATTTGTTCCTATCCATATTATGAATTCTGACATTTCAGCCGTTTCAGCCTGGATAAGAACCATTGCTGGGAAACTAGTGCAGTTTTTGGAGGTAAGAAGACACTGTAGCTTCTTGAGTTGCCAAAGTTCTTGCATATTTTGTTTTCCTCATCTGGATGGGCTTATGTTCCTTGTTTTCAAAGTTTCTGTCTTTTGGATTTTTTTCTTTGAAAAAAGAATTTTCTTTTATTGCAGTATTCTTATCTGGTTTGGGTATGAGGGTAATTCTGGCCTTGTAAAATGAGTTTAAAAATGTTTCCTCCTCTTCAATTTTTTTGGAATAACTTGAGAAAGATTGTTAAAAATTAATCTTTAAATGTTTGATAGAATTTACCAGTAAAGCTATTTGGTCCTAAAGTTTTCTTTATTGGGAAGTTTTTGATTAGCAATTCAATTTCATTACTCCATATTGGTATGTTCACATTTTCTATTTCTTTATTATTTAGTCTTCATAGGTTTTATGTTTCTAGGAATTGATCCATTTCTTGTAGATTATACAATTTGTTGGCATATAATTGTTTATAGCAATCTCTTATGGTTCTTTCTGTTTATGTGGTAACAGTTATAATGACTCTTTTTTCATTTATAATTTTATTGTCCATTTTCTAATTGGATTGCTATTATTATTATTGAATTTGGAGGATCCTTTATATATTGTTGACACCTGTCCTTTGTCAGATATGTCTTGGCAAATATTTTCTCTAAATCTGTAGCTTGTCTTTTCTTATTCTCAACAGGCTATTTTGCAGAACAAACATTTTTAACTTAATGAGGTCCAATTTATCAATTTTTTCTCCTATGGCTTATGCTTTTGATGTCAACTTTGACATTTTTGCTCAGCCCTGGATCCTGAAGATGATTTCCTGTGCTTTTTTCTAAAGATTTTATAGTTCTATGTTTTATATTTAACTCTGTGACCCATTTTGAGTTAATATTTGTATAAGGTGGCCAGGCGTGGTGGCTCACACCTGTAATCCCAGCACTTTGGGAGGCCGAGGTGGGTAGATCATGAGGTCAAGAGATTGAGACCATCCTGGCCAACATGGTGAAACCCTGTCTTTACTAAAAATACAAAAATTAGCTGGGCCTGGTGGTGTGTGACTGTAATCCCAGCTACTTGGGAGGCTGAGGGAGTAGAATTGCTTGAACCTGGGAGGCGGAGTTTGCTGTGAGCCGATATCATGTCACTGCACTCCAGCCTGGTAACAGAGCAAGACTCCATCTCAAAAAATATATATATTTGTATAAGGTATGAGGCATTGATGGAGACTATTATTATTATTTTTGCCTATGGATTCTAATTGTTTTGGTGTCATTTGTTGAAAAGGCTATCTTCCTTCACTGACTTGCTTTTGTACCTTTGTCAAAGATCAGGTGGGTATAAGTGTATGGATCTACTTCTAGGTTTTCTGTTTGTTTGCAGTGATCTACATGTCTATCCATATGCCAATAGCGCATTGTAATTATTAATCTAGCAATTTATAAATTCATAAAATTGGGTAGAGTGATTGTTTCACTTTATTTTTCTTTTTCAATATTGTCTTAGCTATTCTAAGTCTCATGTCTTTCCACATAAATTTTAGAATAAACTTTTCTCTGTCTACAAAAACCCTTGCTGAGATTTTGATATTGTGTTATGCCTATTGATTAATTTGCAGAAAAATGACATCTTTACTATGTTTAATCATTTACTCCATGAACATAATTTATCTCTTCATCAATTTCTTTGTTCTTCTTTGGTCAACACTTTGTAATTTTTAGCATAATAGTCCTGCATATGTGTTTTTTGATTCATAACTAAGTATTTCATTTTGTTTGAAGTAACTGTAAATGTGATTGTATTTTAAAATTTGGTTTCATGAGTTCATTGTTAGTATAAAAATATGGTTGATTTTTATATGTTGACCTTGTATCCTATGGGCTTCATAAGCTCACTTATTAGTTCTAGGACCTTTTAAGATTCCTTGTAATTTCTATATAAATAATGTCATCTGCAAGTATGCACAGCCTACTCAAGAAGAACAACCCCAAGACACATAATTGTCAGATTCACCAAGGTTGAATTGAAGGAAAAAATGTTAAGGGCAGCCAGAAAGAAAGGCCGGGTTACACACAAAGAAAAGCCCATCATACTAACAGCAGATCTCTCAGCAGAAACCCTACAAGCCAGAAGAGAGTGGGAACCAATATTCAATATTCTTTAAAAAAATTTTTTAAGGGGGGAGGAGCCAAGATGGCCGAATAGGAACAGCTCTGGTCTACAGCTCCCAGCGTGAGCAACACAGAAGACGGGTGATTTCTGCATTTCCATCTGAGGTACCGGGTTCATCTCACTAGGGAGTGCCAGACAGTGGGCGCAGGCCAGTGGGTGTGCGCACCGTGTGCGAGCCGAAGCAGGGCGAGGCATTGCCTCACCTGGGAAGCGCAAGGGGTCAGGGAGTTCCCTTTCCGAGTCAAAGAAAGGGGTGATGGACGCACCTGGAAAATCGGGTCACTCCCACCCGAATATTACACTTTTCAGACCGGCTTAAAAAACGGCGCACCACGAGACTATATCCCACACCTGACTCGGAGGGTCCTACGCCCACGGAATCTCGCTGATTGCTAGCACAGCAGTCTGAGATCAAACTGCAAGGTGGCAGCGAGGCTGGGGGAGGGGCGCCCGCCATTGCCCAGGCTTGCTTAGGTAAACAAAGCAGCCGGGAAGCTCGAACTGGGTGGAGCCCACCACAGCTCAAGGAGGCTTGCCTGCCTCTGTAGGCTCCACCTCTGGGGGCAGGGCACAGACAAACAAAAAGACAGCAGTAACCTCTGCAGACTTAAACGTCCCCGTCTGACAGCTTTGAAGAGAGCAGTGGTTCTCCCAGCACGCAGCTGGAGATCTGAGAACCGGCAGACTGCCTCCTCAAGTGGTTCCCTGACCCCTGACCCCCGAGCAGCCTAACTGGGAGGCACCCCCCAGCAGGGGCACACTGACACCTCACACGGCAGGGTATTCCAACAGACCTGCAGCTGAGGGTCCTGTCTGTTAGAAGGAAAACTAGCAAACAGAAAGGACATCCACACTGAAAACCCATCTGTACATCACCATCATCAAAGACCAAAAGTAGATAAAACCACAAAGATGGGGAAAAAACAGAACAGAAAAACTGGAAACTCTAAAACGCAGAGCACCTCTCCTCCTCCAAAGGAACTCAGTTCCTCACCAGCAATGGAACAAAGCTGGATGGAGAATGACTTTGACGAGCTGAGAGAAGAAGGCTTCAGACGATCAAATTACTCTGAGCTACGGGAGGACATTCAAACCAAAGGCAAAGAAGTTGAAAACTTTGAAAAAAATTTAGAAGAATGTATAACTAGAATAACCAATACAGAGAAGTGCTTAAAGGAGCTGATGGAGATGAAAACCAAGGCTCGACAACTACGTGAAGAATGCAGAAGCTTCAGGAGCCGATGCGATCAACTGAAAGAAAGGGTATCAGCAATGGAAGATGAAATGAATGAAATGAAGCAAGAAGGGAAGTTTAGAGAAAAAAGAATAAAAAGAAATGAGCAAAGCCTCCAAGAAATATGGGACTATGTGAAAAGACCAAATCTATGTCTGATTGGTGTACCTGAAAGTGATGGGGAGAACGGAACCAAGTTGGAAAACACTCTGCAGGATATTATCCAGGAGAACTTCCCCAATCTAGCAAGGCAGGCGAACGTTCAGATTCAGGAAATACAGAGAACACCACAAAGATACTCCTCGAGAAGAGCAACTCCAAGACACATAATTGTCAGATTCACCAAAGTTGAAATGAAGGAAAAATGTTAAGGGCAGCCAGAGAGAAAGGTCGGGTTACCCTCAAAGGGAAGCCCATCAGACTAACAGTGGATCTCTTGGCAGAAACCCTACAAGCCAGAAGAGAGTGGGGGCCAATATTCAACATTCTTAAAGAAAAGAATTTTCAACCCAGAATTTCATATCCAGCCAAACTAAGCTTCATAAGTGAAGGAGAAATCAAATACTTTACAGACAAGCAAATGCTGAGAGATTTTGTCACCACCAGGCCTGCTCTAAAAGAGCTCCTGAAGGAAGCACTAAACATGGAAAGGAACAACCAGTACCAGCTGCTGCAAAATCATGCCAAAATGTAAAGACCATCGAGACTAGGAAGAAACTGCATCAACTAACGAGCAAAATCACCAGCTAACATCATAATGACAGCATCAAATTCACACATAACAATATTAACTTTAAATGTAAATGGACTAAATTCTCCAATTAAAAGACACAGACTGGCAAATTGGATAAAGAGTCAAGACCCATCAGTGTGCTGTATTCAGGAAACCCATCTCACATGCAGAGACACACATATGCTCAAAATAAAAGGATGGAGGAAGATCTACCAAGCAAATGGAAAACAAAAAAAGGCAGGGGTTGCAATCCTAGCCTCTGATGAAACAGACTATAAACCAACAAAGATCAAAAGAGACAAAGAAGGCCATTACGTAATGGTAAAGGGATCAATTCAACAAGAAGAGCTAACTATCCTAAATATATATGCACCCAATACAGGAGCACCCAGATTCATAAAGCAAGTCCTGAGTGACCTACAAAGAGACTTAGACTCCCACACATTAATAATGGGAGACTTTAACACCCCACTGTCAACATTAGACAGATCAACGAGACAGAAAGTCAACAAGGATACCCAGGAATTGAACTCAGCTCTGCACCAAGCGGACCTAATAGACATCTACAGAACTCTCCACCCCAAATCAACAGAATATACATTTTTTTCAGCACCACACCACACCTATTCCAAAATTGACCACATAGTTGGAAGTAAAGCTCTCCTCAGCAAATGTAAAAGAACAGAAATTATAACAAACTATCTCTCAGACCACAGTGCAATCAAACTAGAACTCAGGATTAAGAATCTCACTCAAAGCCACTCAACTACATGGAAACTGAACAACCTGCTCCTGAATGACTACTGGGTACATAACGAAATGAAGGCAGAAATAAAGATGTTCTTTGAAACCAATGAGAACAAAGACACAACATACCAGAATCTCTGGGACACATTCAAAGCAGTGTGTAGAGGGAAATTTATAGCACTAAATGCCCATAAGAGAAAGCAGGAAAGATCCAAAATTGACACTCTAACATCACAATTAAAAGAACTAGAAAAGCAAGAGCAAACACATTCAAAAGCTAGCAGAAGGCAAGAAATAACTAAAATCAGAGCAGAACTGAAGGAAATAGAGACACAAAAAACCCTTCAAAAAATCATTGAATCCAGGAGCTGGTTTTTTGAAAGGATCAACAAAATTGATAGACCGCTAGCAAGACTAATAAAGAAAAAAAGAGAGAAGAATCAAATAGACACAATAAAAAATGATAAAGGGGATATCACCACCAATCCCACAGAAATACAAACTACCATCAGAGAATACTACAAACACCTCTACGCAAATAAACTAGAAAATCTAGAAGAAATGGATAAATTCCTCGACACATACACTCTCCCAAGACTAAACCAGGAAGAAGTTGAATCTCTGAATAGACCAATAACAGGAGCTGAAATTGTGGCAATAATCAATAGTTTACCAACCAAAAAGAGTCCAGGACCAGATAGACTCACAGCCAAATTCTACCAGAGGTACAAGGAGGAACTGGTACCATTCCTTCTGAAACTATTCCAATCAATAGAAAAAGAGGGAATCCTCCCTAACTCATTTTATGAGGCCAGCATCATTCTGATACCAAAGCCAGGCAGAGACACAACCAAAAAAGAGAATTTTAGACCAATATCCTTGATGAACATTGATGCAAAAATCCTCAATAAAATACTGGCAAACCGAATCCAGCAGCACATCAAAAAGCTTATCCACCATGATCAAGTGGGCTTCATCCCTGGGATGCAAGGCTGGTTCAATATACTCAAATCAATAAATGTAATCCAGCATATAAACAGAGCCAAAGACAAAAACCACACGATTATCTCAATAGATGCAGAAAAAGCCTTTGACAAAATTCAACAACCCTTCATGCTAAAAACTCTCAATAAATTAGGTATTGGTGGGATGTATTTCAAAATAATAAGAGCTATCTATGACAAACCCACAGCCAATATCATACTGAATGGGCAAAAACTGGAAGCATTCCCTTTGAAAACTGGCACAAGACAGGGATGCCCTCTCTCACCACTCCTATTCAACATAGTGTTGGAAGTTCTGGCCAGGGCAATCAGGCAGGAGAAGGAAATAAAGGGTATTCAATTAGGAAAAGAGGAAGTCAAATTGTCCCTGTTTGCAGACGACATGAGTGTATATATAGAAAACCCCATTGTCTCAGCCCAAAATCTCCTTAAGCTGATAAGCAACTTCAGCAAAGTCTCAGGATACAAAATCAATGTACAAAAATCACAAGCATTCTTACACACCAACAACAGACAAACAGAGAGCCAAATCATGAGTGAACTCCCATTCACAATTGCTTCAAAGAGAATAAAATACCTAGGAATCCAACTTACAAGGGATGTGAAGGAACTCTTCAAGGAGAACTACAAACCACTGGTCAAGGAAATAAAAGAGGATACAAACAAATGGAAGAACATTCCATGCTCATGGGTAGGAAGAATCAATATCGTGAAAATGGCCATACTGCCCAATGTCATTTACAGATTCAATGCCATCCCCATCAAGCTACCAATGACTTTCTTCACAGAATTGGAAAAAACTACTTTAAAGTTCATATGGAACCAAAAAAGAGCCCGCATTGCCAAGTCAATCCTAAGCCAAAAGAAGAAAGCTGGAGGCATCACGCTACCTGACTTCAAACTATACTACAAGGCTACAGTAACCAAAACAGCATGGTACTGGTACCAAAACAGAGATATAGATCAATGGAACAGAACAGAACCCTCAGAAATAACGCCGCATACCTACAACTATCTGATCTTTGACAAACCTGAGAAAAACAAGCAATGGGGAAAGGATTCCCTATTTAATAAATGGTGCTGGGAAAACTGGCTAGCCATATGTAGAAAGCTGAAACTGGATCCCTTCCTTACACCTTATACAAAAATCAATTCAAGATGGATTAAAGATTTAAACGTTAGACCTAAAACCATAAAAACCCTAGAAGAAAACCTAGGCATTACCATTCAGGACATAGGCGTGGGCAAGGACTTCATGCCCAAAACACCAAAAGCAATGGCAACAAAAGCGAAAATTGACAAATGGGATCTAATTAAACTAAAGAGCTTCTGCACAGCAAAAGAAACTACCATCAGAGTGAACAGGCAACCTACAAAATGGGAGAAAATTTTCACAACCTACTCATCTGACAAAGGGCTAATATCCAGAATCTACAATGAACTCAAACAGATTTACAAGAAAAAAACAAACAACCCCATTAAAAAGTGGGCGAAGGACATGAACAGACACTTCTCAAAAGAAGACATTTATGCAGCCAAAAAACACATGAAAAAATGCTCATCATCACTAGCCATCAGAGAAATGCAAATCAAAACCACTATGAGATACCATCTCACACCAGTTAGAATGGCAATCATTAAAAAGTCGGGAAACAACAGGTGCTGGAGAGGATGTGGAGAAATAGGAACACTTTTACACTGTTGGTGGGACTGTAAACTAGTTCAACTATTGTGGAAGTCAGTGTGGCGATTCCTCAGGGATCTAGAACTAAAAATACCATTTGACCCAGCCATCCCATTACTGAGTATATACCCAAATGACTATAAATCATGCTGCTATAAAGACACATGCACACGTATGTTTATTGCGGCATTATTCACAATAGCAAAGACTTGGAACCAACCCAAATGTCCAACAATGATAGACTGGATTAAGAAAATGTGGCACATATACACCATGGAATACTATGCAGCCATAAAAAAGGAAGAGTTCATGTCCTTTGTAGGGGCATGGATGAAATTGGAAATCATCATTCTCAGTAAACTATCGCAAGAACAAAAAACCAAACACCGCATATTCTCACTCATAGGTGGGAATAGAACAATGAGATCACATGGACACAGGAAGGGGAATATCACACTCTGGGGACTGTGGTGGGGTGGGGGGAGTGGGGAGGGATAGCATTGGGAGATATACCTAATGCTAGATGACGAGTTAGTGGGTGCAGCGCACCAGCATGGCACATGTATACATATGTAACTAACCTGCACAATGTGCACATGTACCCTAAAACTTAAAGTATAATAAAAAAGAAGAAAAAGAAAAAGAAAATTTTAACCCAGAATTTCATATCCAGCCAAACTAAGCTTCATAAGTGAAGGAGAGATAAAACCCATTACAGACAAGCAAATGCTGAGAGATTTTGTCACCACCAGGCCTGCCTTACAAGAGCTCCTGAAGGAAGCACTAAATATGGAGAAGAAAGATGGCACCAGCCACTGTAAAAACCTACCAAATTGTAAAGACCATCGACACTATGAAGAAACCACATCAACTAATGGGCAAAATTACCAGCTAGCATCATAATGACAGGATCAAATTCACACATAACAATATTAACCTTAAATATAAATGGGCTAAATGCTCCAATTAAAAGACACAGACTGGCAAATTTGATAGAGTCAAAACCCATCGGTGTGTGTCTTCAGGAGATGCATCTCACATGCAAAGACACACATAGGCTCAAAATAAAGGAATTGAGCAATATTTAACAAGTAAATGGACAGCAAAAAAAAAAGCAGGGGTTGCAATTCTAGTCTTTGATAAAACAGACTTTAAACCAACAAAGATCAAAAAAGACAAATAAGGGCATTACTTAATGGTAATGGGATCAATGAAACAAGAAGAGCTAACTATCCTAAACATATATACACCCAATACAGGAGCACCCAGATTCATAAAACAAGTTCTTAGAGACCTACAAAGAGACTTAGAATCCCACACAATAATACAGGGAGAGTTTAACACCCCACTGTCAATATTAGACAGGCCAATGAGACAAAAAATTAACAAGGATATTCACAGTTTGAACTCAGCTTTGGATCAAGTGGACCTAACAGACATCTACAGAACTCTCCACCCCAAATCAACAGAATACACATTCTTCTTAGCACCATATCACACTTATTATAAAATTGACCTCATAATTGGAAGTAAAACACTCCTAAGCAAATGCAAAAGAATGGAAATCATAACAAACAGTCTCTCAGACCACAGTGAAATAAAATTAGAACTTAGGATTAAGAAACTCACCCAAAACCACACAACTACCTGGAAACTGAACAACCTGTGCCTTAATGACTACTGGGTAAATATCCAAATGAAGGCAGAAATAAAGATGTTCTTTGAAACCAATGAGGACAAAGACACAATGTACCAGAATCTCTGGGACACAGCTAAAGCAGTGTTTAGAAGGAAATTTAGAACACTAAATGCCCAAAAGAAATCAGGAAAGATCAAATTTGACACACTAGCATTAGAATTAAGGAAACTAGAGAAGCAAGAGCAAACAAATTCAAAAGCTAGCAGAAGACAAGAAATAACTAAGATCAGAGCCGAACTGAAGGAGATAGAGACATGAAAAACCCTTCAAAAAATTAATTAATCCAGGAGGTGGTTTTATGAAAAGATTAACAAAATAGATAGGTCACTAGCCAGACTAATAAAGAAGAAAAGAGAGAAGAAACAAATAGACACAATAACAAATGATAAAGGGGATATCACTACTCATCCCACAGAAATACAAACTACCATCAGAGAATACTATAAACACCTCTACATAAATAAACTAAAAAATCTAGAAGAAATGGATAAATTCCTGGACACATAGACCCTCCCAAGACTGAAACAGAAAGAAGTCGAATCCCTGAATAGACCAATAACAAGTTCTGAAATTGAGGCAGTAATTAATAGCCTACGAACCAAAAAAGCCCAGGACCAGACGGATTCAAAGCCGAATTGTACGAGAGGTACAAAGACGAGCTGGTAACATTCCTTCTGAAACTATTCAAAAAAATAGACAAAGAGGGACTCCTCCCTAGTCATTCTATGAGGCCAGCATTATCCTGATACCAAAACCTGGCAGAAACACAAGAAAAAAAGACCATTTCAGGCCAATATCCCTGATGAACATTGATGTGAAAATCCTTAATAAAATACTGGCAAACCGAACCCAGCAGCACATCAGAAAGCTTATCCACCATGATCAAGCTGGCTTTATCCTTGGGGTGCAAGGCTGGCTCAACATATGCAAATCAATAAATGTAATCCATCAAATAAACAGAACCAATCACAAAAACCACGATTATCTCAATAGATGCAGAAAACCTTTTGATAAAATTTAACACCACTTCATGCTAAAAACTCTCAATAAACTAGGTATTGGTGGAACATATCTCAAAATAATAACAGCTATTCATGACAAACCCACAGCCAATATCATACTGATTGGGCAAAAGCTGGAAGCATTCCCTTTGAAAACTGGTACAAGACAAGGATGCCCTCTCTCACCACTCTTATTCAACATAGTATTGGAAGTTCTGGCCAGGGCAATCAGGAAGAGAATGAAATAGAATGCATTCAAATAGGAAGAGAGGAAGTCAAATTTTCTCTGTTTGCAGATGACATGATTGTATATTTAGAAAACCCCATCATCTCAGCCCCAAATCTAGTTAAGCTGATAAGCAACTTTGTCAAAGTCTCAGGATACAAAATCAATGTGCAAAAATCACAAGCATTCCTATGCACCAATAATAGACAATCAGAGAGCCAAATCATGTGTGAACTCCCATTCACAATTGCTACAAAGAGAATAAAATACCTAGGAATATAACTTACAAGGGATGTGAAGGACCTCTTCAAGGAGAACTACAAACCACTGCTCAAGGAAATAAGAGAGGAAACAAACAATTGGAAAAACATTTCACGTACATGGATAGGAAGAATCAATATCGTGAAAATGGTCATACTGTCCAAAGTAATTTATAGATTCATTGCTATCCCCATGAAGCTACTATTGACTTTCTTCACAGAATTAAAAAAATTACTTTAAATTTCATATGGAACCAAAAAATATCCCGCATAGCCAAGACAATCCTAAGCAAAAAGAACAAAGCTGAAGGCATCATGCTACCTGACTTCAAACTATACTACAAGGCTACAGTAACCAAAACAGCATGGTACTTGTACCAAAACAGATATATAGACAAATGGAACAGAAGAGAGGCCTCAGAAATAACACCACACATCTACAACCATCTGATCTTTGACAAACCTGGCAAAAACAAACAATGGGGAAAGGATTCCCTATTTAATAAAAGTTGTTGGGAAAACTGGCTAGCCATATGCAGAAAACTGAAACTGGACCCCTTCTTACACCATATACAAAAATTAACTTAAGATGATTAAAGACTTAAATGTAGACCTAAAACCATAAGAAAACCTAGGCAATACCATTCAGGATATAGGCATGGGCAAAGACTTCATGACTAAAACACCAAAAGCAATGGCAACAGAAGCCAAAACTGACAAATGGGGTCTAATTAAACTAAAGAGTTTCTGCAGAGCAAAGGAAACTTTCATCATAGTGAACAGGCAACCTACAGAATGGGAGAAAATTTTTGCAGTCTCCCCATCTGGCAAAGGGCTAATATCCAGAATCTACAAGGAACTTGTAAACAAGTTTACAAGAAAAAACAACCCCATCAAAAAGTGGGCGAAGGATATGAACAGACACTTCTCAAAAGAAGACATTTATGTGGCCAACAAACATATGAAAAAAAGCTCATCATCACTGGTCATCAGAGAAATGCAAATCAAAACCACAATGAGATACATCTCATGCCAGTTAGAATGGTGAGTATTAATGCACATTAATTCCTTCCTCAAGCAGGGGACATCAAACGGGTGTTCCTTCTCCTGTGTTCAGGTGTATAATGGCCGCTGCTTTTTCTAGAATGTTTCCCCCTAACAAGGGAGTGGGGCTTTCAGGCATAATTAGAAAAGCGTGTGAAAAGAGTGAAGTTCCCCAGTCACAACTTAGTGGCTGTGAGAAGTATCTAGTGACTGGCTGTCCTAGGACCCCTCGGATAGTGACAGACCTGGAGGACAGTTTTCCGGGACAGGAGAGTAAGACTGAGAAGCTCACGCCGGTGTCCAGGAGACAGTTAACCTCCTGGCCCTCAATGGTCAAGCATACCCGGGGCTCTATGAGGGTGATGGCATGGGCTGGCACTTGCCCTGGGCACCCTCAGTCCTGCTGCTGGATCATCTGGTTAGTGGCTTCTGACTCAGAGGATCTTCATCCCCTGGGGCTGTGGGCCTTCCAGTGATTCTCTTGACATAAGGGGCATAGACGAGAGGGCAACTTATTTCTATTTGGACAATCTTTTTTAATGCGTCCTTGTAGACAGCACTGGAAGCAAGCCCTTTTAGGCATTCTATTTGCCCAGGCTTTCTGTGTTCCAGAGCCTCCAAAGTCTGCTGCCTGAGGGCCATGACTAAAGCAGTGGCCTTTTTCTTATATCATTTGTCCCATTCCGTCTGCTCCTCCTGATCTCTATTATACAAAACCGAGGTTGTCAAGTTCAATAGGATTTCTAAGTTTTGCTCTGGGCCTAAGGTGGACTTTTGAAGTTTTTTCTAATGTCTGCAGCTGACTGAGTGATAAACTTATCCTTTAAGATTAGTTGGCCTTCAGTAGAGTCAGGTGACAGAGAGGTATGCTTCCTCAATGCCTCCCTTAGTCTCTCGAGAAAGGCAGTAGGATTTTCTTCCTTTCCCTGTAATAGTGGACATCACTGAATAATTCATAGTCTTCTTCCTAGTTTTCCTTAGTCCTTCTAGCACACAAGTTAGCAAATGTCTGTGGCACCAATCTCCATGTTCTGATTCTGCATCCCAGTGAGGGTCTACACTGGGAACTGCCTGCTGGCTTGTGGGGAATTGTTCTCTTTCCTCTGTTGTAATCCTATCATTGACCCAAATGAGATACCAGAGATCGCCAAACTCTCAGGCTGCAGTTATGGTGGCACTTCTCTCATTTGGGGTTAGTGTCTGACCTGGCAGTAACATTATATCTCTCCATGTCAGATCAAAGGATTGTCCTAACACTTGTAAAACATCAATATAGCCATAATGGTTATCTGAAAATTTACCTAAGTCTATTTTAATTTGCTTCAAGTCTGACAGGGAAAAAGGTACATACACTCTGACTGGGCTGAATTCTCCAGAATACATCTTAGTGGCGTTTTTGCCTTGGGGGGAATGTTTCCTATCTGAAAAAAAATAACATAGGGATGCCAGCACCCCTAGTCATTTTCCAATGAGCATTAGTCCTAGAGCATCCTCTATGGTCCTAATGCTTATTCCTTTCCAGGGTGTGTAACCACCCATGGACCTCTGCTCATCAGATTAGTTACGCTCACTGATGTAGCAGTCCTGTATCTGTTTTCCCCCCTTCACCACAAAGAAAGGGATCTAGGCTGCTGGATTCCAGTGGTCCTTTGCCAGCATGCCCAACATTGCCTTTGGCTCAGGGGTGAGTTCTAGAGCTGGGCTGGGTTCCTGAGTATTTCATAATAACCCAGTTGCCCCATCAAGATGCATTCCTACAAACAACTGTTCTTATGCAAATTCATTTCAGAGAGGGTGTAGGTAACCTTTTGAGTCAGGATTGAGATAGAGTTTTTTGATTCTGTAAGTACTTTGAGGCTCGGCTGAGTGCAAACAGCTCACACGTTTGAGCAGACCAATTATTAGGCAATTTTCTTAACTGTGTTTCTACGAGTTTCCCTCAATTATTGAATACCCATTTTGTTTTTCTCTCAATCACCTGGGAGGAACCATCTATTGTCCTGTCCTGAAGGGAGTTCCTCCTAGGTCTGCTCGGACCTTTGTATGATATTTAAGATTTAAATCCCCTGTTAGGAAATCTGCTGGGTTAAGGGAGTTTCCAGTGGTTAATGTTAAATTATCCTTTTCTAACAGAATAGCCCCATACTTTAAGATTTTTGAGTTAGTAAGCTACCTTTTTGCTTTTTTGACTTAGGATAGTTCTGAACTGGTGAGGTGTGCTCACAAACAGTTTTCCTCTAAAGGCTAATTTTCTACTTTCTTCCATTAGCAAAGCAGTTTCCACTACAGATTTAATGCATTTGGGCCATCTGTGGGTTCCTGGGTTAAGGATTTTTGATAGGAAGGCTACTGGTTGTCAGTGGCCTCAGTGCTTTCGGGCTATGCCCTTGTTTACACTGATAACAAAGTGGTATTGGAGTGTTATAGGGTCATGGAGAAAACCTTCAGTTATCAATTATAAGTTTCAAATTTACCCCGGCTTCTAAATAAATAGGGTACACTGCTTTTTCTTTACCACTTCTACCTTTCTCTTTCTCTCTTTCTCCTTTCTGTCTTTGTAGATGGATTTTGGAAACATAGTAGAAGGATGTTTGCTCGTTGCCCCCATTTGCCACTATAGGAATATGCACCTCTCTTTTATTTACTCAATTTTCTTTCATCCTGATCTATTATGTTGTTGTAGACCCAGTTCCAGTTGTTAAAGTATGGGGCTATCAGTTCTAAGGCCCTGGCAAGGGTGGTGGGGCATGGGTCCCACATAACTGCCCATTTTGAGAGCTGTATGCCTAAAGTGGGAGGGACACCAGGGACAAGACTCCCTGGGTTCATAGCCTAGGGGCCTAAGGACACAGCATAGAGCTTCCTTAGATCCCTTTGGAGATACAAACTGCTCTAATACTTGGGAGAGGAAGTGAAAGTCTGAAGCATTAGTATCTAGGAGACAGGGATCTCAGGAAGCAGGTTCAGAGGTCAGGAGAATTTTGGGGCTATACTTTCAAGAAATTCATGGTCAGGACCAAGGAGGTATGGGTCAGAAGGAAAGGTAGGGGCACACACATGGGTGACTGTTGAGTAGAGACTTCTGGCTGTGCCTTGATCTCAACTGGCTAATGCTGGGACTTCCGGATGACAGCTTTCTGCCTCTAGTCAGCCCTCAGCTTCCCCAGGAAAATTGAAAGCAGAAGCTGGTTCCAGGCAGACCAATGCTCCCAACCCAGAAGGGTTGGGGGTTGTTAGAAAGCCCTTTCCCAGACAGTCTCACACCTGAGTCTTAAGTCCAGTGGCCACACTAATCATTTTTAACTGGCTGACAGGTGCCTAGTATTTTCCTCCAATTCTAAGGAAGGATAGGACAGAATAGCAAGCAAAAGTGGTCCAATATTACTCACTGCTTTGAAGGTCCCTTTGTGGTCGCCAAAATGTTTCCAGGTGGGGGGTCTTGTTCTTAGGGCTCCCAAGATGGTGGTGGGCCACTTCCAAGATGGCAGCAAGCCTCTTGTTCTCTGACCTGGGGTTCTTGGCCTCACAGATTCCAAGGAATGGAATCTTGGGCCATGTGGTGAGTGTTATAGCTCTCTTAGAAGCCATGGGTCATGGAAGACCACTGTGGAACCCAGCGACTAGTGTTCAGCTCGATTAGGATGAACCCAGGCACTTAGCTGTGCAGGAACAATGGCGACCCTTTAGCCTGATCGGGAACGGCAATGGGCACCTCGCTGGATCAGGAGCACAGCAGACACCCTGCTGGATCCAGAGGGGAGGAAGTCAGCAGCGGGTCTGTGACAGCAGCAAACAGCAGTGGTGGATGGCGAGCTAAAGGTCAGCTTGAGCTGTAACAAACATGGACCAGAACAGTGTGCAGTTGCAAGATTTAACACAGTGAAAACAGAGCTCCCATAAAATGGGAGGGGACCCAAAGGGGGTTGCCCTGTTGCCTGCACTTTTAAGGTTGTATCCATAAACTTTTGCCCAGACAATGATGTGAAGCATTTCTCCCATGTTTTCTTTTAGTAGTTTTATACTTTTGGGTCTTATGTTTGAGTTTTTAAATAAATTTTGAGTTTAACATTGGAATGATGAGTAATAAGGGGTATAATTTTATTCTTCTGCATATGGATATCCAGTTTTCTCAGAATCATTCATTGAAGAGACTGTCCTTTTCCAAAATTATGTTCTTGGTGCCTTTGTTGAAAATTAGCTGCTTGTAAAAGTGTGAATTTATTTCTGGGTTTTCTAATTGGCTGCTATTTGAATGAAATGTCTTTTTTTCCAACCTTTCAATTTCAACCTGTTTGTGTGTTTGGATCTATAAAGTAAATCCACATTATTTTTATTTTTTAAATTTAAAAAAAATTTTAATTTTTTTGAGTACATAGTAGATGTATATATTTATGGATTAGTAAATCACTTTTAGATAGGATATATTTGGATTATTTCTTTGTATCCGTTCTGCACATCTATACATTTTAATTAGAGAGTGCAATTTACTTCTGTTTACTGATAAGAAAAGATTTCTCTCATTTTGCTATTTGTTTTTATGATCTTTCGTAATTTTTGGTCATTTTTTATCACTGCCCTTTTTGTATTTAGTTGACTTTTTACTGTACTTTAAAATTTTTCTTCTCACTTTATTATGTAAATATTTTCTCAATATTTTAGTTGTTACATGGGGATTACATTTTACATCCTAAATTTATTACAACCTAGTTTGAATAGACACCAACTTATCATCAATAGAATACAATAACTCTGCACCTATACATCTCCATTATCCCCTTTAAGTTATTGTCATTATTTGCATCTTTACATACTGTGTGCCCAATAAAATATATTTGTAAATGGTCCTTATGCACTTGTCTTTTAAATTATGTAGGAAATAAAAAGTGATTTTACCAACCCCAAATATGATAATATAGGCTTTTGTTATTTATTTATGTAGTATCTTTATTAGTGATATTTATACCTTTGAATAGCTTTGAGTTAATGTCTAGTGTCCTTTCAGTTCAATCTGTAAGGCTCTGGTTAACCCAAATCTCTCAACTTTTGTTTATCTGAGAAAGTCTTAATTTATCCTTTATTCTTGAAGAATAATTTTTACAGATACAGAATTCTTGGTTGACGGTTTTTTTCTTTCAACATTTTAAAGGTGTCATTTCACTGCCTCTGGCTTCCAGGGTTACTGATGATAAATTAGCAGTTTGCCTTATTGAGGATTCCATGGATGTGACAATTCACTCCTCTCTTGCTGCTTCCAAGTTTTTTTGTATTTTTCTTTTGGCAGTTTGATTATAATGTTTCTTCATGTTAATCTCTTTGTGTTTATTCTACTTGGAGTTAATCGAGCTTCTTGAATGTGTAGATTCATGTGTTTCATAAATTTAGGAAAGTTTCAGTCTTTTTTTTTAAACATAATCTCTCTGTTCTTTCTCTATCTCTTCTCCTTCTAGTGTGTAATGTGTAATGTGTAATGTGTAAGTTATATTCTTTTTTTTTTTTTTTTGAGATGGAGTCTTTGCTCTGTCGCCCAGACTGGAGTGCAGTGGCACAATCTCGGCTCACTGCAAGCTGCGTCTCCCAGGTTCATGCCATTCTCCTGCCTCAGCCTCCCAAGTAGCTGGGACTACAGGCACCCACCACCACAGCTGACTAATTTTTTGTATTTTTTTGTAGAGACGGGGTTTCATCATGTTAGCCAGGATGGTCTCAATCTCCTAAGTTGCTCTGCTTGATGGTATCCCACAAGTCTTTTAGTCTCCGTTTATTTTTTTCAATTCATTTTTCTTTCTGCTTCTCAGACTGCATCATTTCCATTGTCTTACCAAGTTCACTGATTCCTCTACTTGGTCAAATCTGCTGTGGAAACCCTCTGTTAAACTTCTGTAGTGAATTTCTTATTTCAAAATTTCAGAATTTTTATTTTATTCAAAAAAGTAATTTATATTCCTTTATTTATATTCTTAATTGTCATATATTGGTTTCCTGGTTTTCTTTTGTTCTTTCTCCACAGTTTGCTTCAATTCTTTGATATATATTGTCTTAAGACAATAGAATTAAGATATTTGTAGAGTAAGCCAATGTCTGGGCTTCCTTAGTAATAGCTTTTATGAATTTATTTTTTTCTTTGAATAGATTATACTTTCCTTTTTCTTTGTATACTTTGTGATTCTTTTTGTTGAGAAGTGGCCATTTCAATATTATAATATGGTGACTCTGGAAATCAGATTATTCTCCCCAAGATTTTCTATTTTAAATTGTTAAAGTCTGCAATCATCCACTTGTTTATGACTTTTTCCAACTCATTTTGTAGAGATTGTCTTCCCTGAGATCATTGAAGTTTCTGTTCCTTTAAGTTATGTTCAGTTAGTGTTTCGATAGACATCCTTGAATGACAAAAGCAAAATAAAACAAAAACAAAAATTTCTCTCTCAGGCTTTGCATGTTGTTCAGACACTTGTTTAACACTTAGCTAAAGTGTTTACAACTGTCCCTTATACTTTACTTTCTGTTTGCATGTGAGTAAAGAAATCAGCGAGCAGTGAAAACTTAGGGTCTTCTTGGGGCTTTTCTGATTATATATTATACCTTGGGCACATACATGGCTTTCTAAAATCCTTAGTATTCAGGGGCACTTTTGAATACTCTAATTTCCCAGTGAAGCTCTCTTTCCAGCTTTTCCTTCTATGTTTTATGTGCTCTATTATATGTCTTAACTGCTTTATTTTTCTCCAGGTAGTTTCAGGTTTTTATTTGCCTTTTATTCTATAGATGTATGCTTCTTTTCTGCCCTGAGTAAATTCTGAGTTAGGTGAAATAAAGATGAATATCTTTTGTCAGTCTTTAAGGTAGTTCACAAGTAGGTTAGAAGAGACAAATAATTTATGATTAAGGTCTGCTATGTTTCTTCCAGAGTCAGGTAACAGGGTCCCATACTCAGAATAAGACATCCATCTTTAAGACTGTCATTTAGTTGGAGACTGGGTGGAGCAAGGGCAAGTAAAAAATGCAAAGATTTTTTTTCCTACTCTTTTTATCTATTTCTTGCTTCAGCATTCATTTGGTTGCTGTAGTTTTAACTAGTGTCCAGAGGTTTAATGAAGTTGTTTCTGACAGTTTCTTTTTTTTTTTTTGGGGGGGGGGATGTTTTTGTAAAGATACCGTGCATTTGGAGCCGTCTACATTGCCATTTTGCTGATTTCACTCTGAGTCTCTCTTCTTGAACTTTATATTTTTCTTAATTAGTCTACTCTGTACCACCCTCTTTTGATTATCATAACTTGATTCTATGTTATAATATCCAAAGTACCTTAAACAGTTATGCTCTGTGTCATCATTCTGTATTTCCTTCGTAGTACATGCCACGGTTTCTAATTATCTTTCAATTTGTTTACTTGCTAGTTATAGCTTTCCTCACATTGAAATATAATCCCCATGAGGGCAGTCTCCATGTCTGTCTCATCATATTCCATCACATGGCACAGGACCTGTCATGATGCAGGCATGTGATACATTTTGATTAATATGTAAATAAATGGCAACACAAGTCTCGACTTATTATTATTTTCATAACTTATTGGATATTTTTGTAAAATTAAAAAATATTTTTAATTCTTGTGGGTACATAATAGATGTATATATTTATAGGGTACATGAGATGTTTTGATACAAGCATGCAATGTGAAATAAGCACATCATGGGGAATGGGGTATTCATTTCTCAAGCATTTAGTCTTTATGTTACAAACTATCTAATTACACTCTTTTAGTCACTTAAAAATGTAGAATTAAGTTATTATTGACTGTAGTCACCTTATTGTTCTATCAAAGTGTAGGTCTTATTCATTCTTTCTAACTAATATTTTTGGACCCATTAACCATCTACACCTCACCTACATTCCCCCTACTACTCTTTCCAGCCTTGGAAACTGTCGTTCTACTCTCTAGGTCCATGAGTTCAATTGTTTTAATTTTTAGATAACACAAGTGAGCACATAAAATGTTTGTCTTTCTGTGCCTGGCTTATTTCACTTAACATAATGGTCTCCAGTTCCATCCATGTTGTTGCAAATGACAGGATCTCATTCTTTTTTATGGCTAAATAGTAATCCATTTTGTGTATAAGTACCATTTTTTTAATCCATTAATCTGTTGATAGACATGAAGGTTGCTTCAAAATCTTGACTACTGTGAGCAATGCAGCTACTCTTTTGTGTATTTGCCCAGCAGTGGGATTGCTGGATTATATGGTAGCTTTATTTTTAGTTTTTTTGAAAAACCTTCAAACTGCTCTTTATAGTTATACTAGTTCACATTCCCACCAACAGCATATGAGGGTTCCCTCTTCTCCACATTCTCACCAGAATTTGTTATTGCCTGTCTTTTGGATAAAAGTCATATTAAAATGGTTGAGATGATATCTCATTGTATTTTTTATTTGCATTTCTCTGATGATCAGTGATGTTGAGCACCTTTTCATATGCCTGTTTGCCATTTGTATGTCTTCTTTTGAGAATGTTTCAGCATCAATTGAAACGATCATATAGTTTTATCTTTCATTCTCTTGATATGATGTATCACATTGATTGATTTGAGCATGTTGAATCATTTTGCATCGCTGGGGTAAATCCCACTTGGTCATGATAAATGATCTTTCTAATGTACTATTGAATTTGGATTGCTTTTTGTTGTTGTTGTTGTTGTTGTTGAGGATTTTTGTGTCAATATTCAGTAGAGATATTGACCTGCAGTTTTTTTTTAATATATCTTTGTCTGGTTTTGGTATAAGGGTAATACTGGCCTCATAGAATGAGTGGAAATATTTGTCCCTTTTCTACTTTTTGGAGTGGTTTTGAATAGAACTGGGATTAGTTCTTTTTTAAATGTTTGGTAGAATTCAGCAGTGAAGCCATCAGGTCCTGGGCTTTTCTTTACTGGTAGACTTTTAATTACAGCTTCATTCTCGTTACTTGTTATTTGCCTGTTCAGGTTGTGAATTTCTTCCTGGTTCACTCTTGGTAGGTTTTATGTATCTGGGAATTTATCCATTTTTAAAAATATTTTCCAATTTATTGGAAAACAAACAAGCAAGAAAATAAAAACTCTATTTCTTAACTTCATCTCTTCTCCTTTTAATGTTTTTCTGTTTCCATTTATATCTTATCATATTTATCATGTCTTGAAAAGTTGTCATTATTTTGATTAGTTCATCATTTAGTCTTCTACGTAAGATAACAGTAGTTCACACACAAGACTTACGGTGTTACAATATTCTGTGTTTTTCTGTGTATTTACTATTACTAGTGAGTTTTGTACCTTCAGATGGTTCTTTGTGTATAACTAATGCCCTTTATTTTTGATTGAAGTACTCTCTTTAGCACTTATTGTAGGACAGGTATGGTGTTGAAGAAATTCCTTAGCTTTTGTTTCTCTGGGAAAACCTTTATTTCTCCTTCATATTTGAAGAATATTTTTACTGTATATACTATTTTAGGGTCAAAGTTTTTTTTCTTTGGTACTTTAAATATATCATGCCACTCTCTCCTGACCTGTAATGTTTCCACTTAATAGTCTGCTGCCAGACATATTGGAGCACCATTGAATGTTAATTGTTTCTGCTTTTAGAATCCTTTATTTATCCTTGACCTTGGGATTTTGATTATTAAATGCCTTGAGGTATTCTTCTTTGGGTTAAATCTGTGTGGTGTTCTATAACCTTCTTGTACTCAGATATTAATATCTTTCCCTAGGTTTTTGAAGTTCTCTGTTATTATTCCTTTGAATAAACTTTCTATCCCTACCTATTTCTCTACCTCCTCATAAGGTCATTAACTTTTTTTTTTTTTTTTGACGGAGTTTCACTCTTGTTTACCAGGCTGGAGCACAATGGCACGATCTCAGCTCACTGCAGCCTCCACCTCCCAGATCCAAGTGATTCTCCTTTCTCAGCCTCCCGAGTAGCTGGGATTACAGGCATGCACCACCACACCTGACTAATTTTGTATTTTTAGTAGAGACACGGTTTCTCCATGTTGGTCAGGCTGGTCTGGAACTCCTGACCTCAGGTGATCTGCCTGCCTCGGCCTCCCAAAGTGCTGGTATTAAAGCATGAGCCAATGCGCCTGGTAACATTAACTCTTAGAGTTGCCCTTTTGAGGCTATTTTCTAGGTCCTGTAGGCGTGCTTCAGTGTTTTTTTATTCTTTTTTAAAAATCTCTGCTTATGGTGTATTTTCAAATAACCTTTCATTGAACTCACCAATTCTTTCTTCTGTTTGATCAATTCTGTTATTAAAAGACTCTGATGCACTCTTCAGTATGCCAATTGCATTTTTCAGCCCCCAAATTTCTGCCTGATTTTTTTTTTTGAGCCTGAGTCTCACTCTGTCATTCAGGCTAGAGTGCAGTGGTGTGATCTTAGCTTACTGCAACCTTTTCCCCTCTGGGCTCATGCAATCCTCCCAGCTCAACCTCCCAAGTAGCTGGGACCACAGATGCATGCCACCACACATGGCTACATTTTTGTATTTTTGGTAAAGGCGGGGTTTCACCATGTTGCCCAGGGTGGTCTCAAACTCCTGAGCTCTAGCAATCCACCTGAATCAGCCTCCCAAAGTGCTGGGATTACAGGCCAGGAGTGAGCCACTGTGCCTGGCCTTCCATTTGATTTTTTAAAATTATCTCAAAATCTTGTTGAACTTACCTGATGGAATTTTGCATTCCTTCTCTGTGTTAACTTGAATTTATCTTAGTTTCCTCAACACAGCTGTTTTGAATTCTGTGTCTAAAAGGTCACATATATCTGTTTCTTTATGATTGGTTCCTGGTGCCTTATTTAGGTCATAGAATGAAGTAATGTTTTCCTGGATGGTCTTGATACTTGTGGATATTCTTCAGTGTCTGGGCATTGAAGAGTTAGGTTAGTTATTTATTGTAGTCTTCACAGCCTGAGCTTGTCTGTACCTGTCCTTTTCGGCAAGGTTTTCCAGATATTTGAAAGGACTTCGGTGTTACGATCTAAGCTATGTTTGCATTAGGGGGCATCCCATGTCCAGTAATGCTGTGGTTCTTACAGACTCATAGAGGTACTACTTTGATGTTCTTAGACAAGATCAGGGAGAATTTTCTGGATTACTAGACAGAGACTCTTGTTATTTTGTATTACCTTTTCCCAAATATACAGAGTCTCTCTCTGTTCTCATTCACCTAAAGATGGGGGTGAAGTGACACTAGCACCCTTGTGGCCACTACCATTATGACTGCACTGAGTCACCTAAACCCAGCACAGCCCTGAGTCTCACCCAAGGCCTACCATAACAACTCCCTGGCTATTGCCCATGTTTGTTCAAGGCCCTGGGGCTCTACAATCAGAAAGTGGCAAAACCAGTCAGGTTTCTGTCCTTTCCTTCAGGGTTGCAAGCTTCCACAGGCTCTGCATGAATCCAGAGGTACTGTTTGGGAGTCAGGAACTAGAGTAAAAAACCATAGAGGTCTACCTGGTATGGTACTTGTGTTTGGGTGCTAAGCTGCCACCCAAACCACAAGACATTGTCTTTCTTCCTCTTTCCTCCCATTTCCAAAGGCAGAGGAGCCTCACCTCATAGTCACTGTCATCACAGGCTACAGGGAGTAATGCCAGACTACCACTGATGTTCCCTAATGTCCAAAGGCTCTTATGTCAGCTTGTGGTGAATGCTTCCTGGCCTGGCCTGGGATCCACCCTTCAGGTCAGTGGTCTCCCTTTTAGCCAAGAACAGGTCCAGAAATGCCATCCAAGAGTCAAGTCCTGGAATCAGGAATCCCAAGAACCTACTTGGTGTCCTAACCACTGTGGCTGTGCTGGTACCTCATGTGCAGACAAAGTTTCCTTTACTTTTCCCTCTGCTTTTCTCAAACAGAAGAGGTTTTATCCTATTGCCAGCACAGGTGGTAATGTGCTTAGTCTCACCTGAAGCTAGGAATTCTCAGAGATTCATCCAAGGCCCTTGATGGAGTACCTGGGTAGTGCTGCTGGTTATTCAGGGCCAAGGGCTCTTCAATTAGCAGGTGATGACTGCTGCCAGGACTGGGTCCTTTCCTTCAATGCCGTGAATGCTCTTCTGGCCCAGGGTGTGTCTAGAAATTTTGTTTCAGAGGTAGGGCTTGGAAAGGTGCCTCACAACTCTGTTGCCCTATTTTAAAAAGAGATTTAGGTTCCCACACAACAATAGTGGGAATCTTCAACACTGCATTGACAGTATTAGACAGATCATCAAGGCAGAAAATTAGAGATATTCAGGACCTTAACTCAACATTAAACCAAATGGGTTTGATACACCTCTACAAAACTCTCCATTCTAAAACAACAGAATATATGTTCCTCTCATCACAACATGGCACATACTCTAAAACTGACCACACAACAACACATAAAACAATCCTCAGCAAATTAAAAAAAAAACAAAATTACAGCAAACACATTCTTGGACTACAGTGAAATAAAAATAGAAGGCAAGGCTAAAAAAATGTGCAAAACCATGCAATTACATGGAAATTAAACAACATGCTCCTGAATGACTTCTGGGTAAATAATGAAATTAAGGCAGAAATTACAACATACCAGAATCTCTGGGACACAGCTAAGGAAGTGTTAAGAGGGAAAGTTATAGCACTAAATGTCCACATCAAAAAGTAAGGAAGATGTCAAATTAACAACCTAACATCACAACTAAGAGAATTACAGAGGCAAGAGCAAACCAATCCCAAAGCTAGCAGAAGACAAGAAATAATTAAAATCAGAGCTGAACTGAAGGAAACTGAGACACAGAAAATCATCCAAAAGATAAATGAGTCCAAGAGTGGTTTTTTGAAAAAAAAAATAGCATAAATAGCCTGCTAGCTAGACTATTAAAGAAGAGAGGATTCAAATAAAGACAATTAGAAATTACAAGGAGATGTTACCATTGATCCCAGAGAAATAATAACAACAATCAGAAACTACTACAAACACCTCTATGCACACAAATAGAAAACCTAGGAGAGATGAATAAATTCCTGGACACATACACACCCCCCAATACTGAACCAGAAAGAAATTAATTACCTGAAAAGATAAATAACAATAACAAGCTTCAAAATTGAGTTAGTAACAAATAGCCTACCAGCCAAAAAAAAAAAGAAAAGTGTCCAGGACCAGATGAATTCACAGCTGAATTCTACCTGGTATACAAAGAAGAGTTGGTACAATTCCTACTGAAACTATTCCAAAAAATTCAGGAGGAGGGACTTCTCTCTAACTTATTCTATGAAGCCAGCATCATCCTGCTACCAAAGCCTGGCAAAGACACAGCAGAAAAAGAAAACTTCAGGCCAATATCCTTGATGAACACTGATGTCAAAATTCTCAACAAAATACTTGCATACTGAATGGAGCAGGACATTAAAAAGCTAATGCACCATAATCGAGTAGGCTTCATCCTTGGGATGCAAGGTTGGTTTAACATATGCAAATCAACATGTGATTCATCACATAAACAGAACTAAAGACAAAACCCACATGATTATCTCAATAGATGCAGAAACAGCTTTCAATAAAATTCAACATCCTTTTATGTTGAAAACCCTCCATGAACTAGGTATTGAAGGAACATACCTCAAAATAATGAGAACATTCCATGACAAACCCACAGCCAATATCATACTGAATGGGGAAAAGCTAGCAGCATTCCCTTTGAAAACCAGCACAAGACAAGGATGCTCTTTCTCACTCCTTCTATTCAACATATTATTGGAAGTCTTAGCCAGAGCCATCAGGCAAGAGAAAGAAATAAAGGGCATCCAAGTAGAAAGAGAGGAAGTCAAACTATTCCTGCTTGCAGATGACATGATTCTATATGTAGATAACCCCACAGTATCAGCTCAAAAGCTTCTCTACCTGATAAATAACTTCAGCAAAGTTTCAATGTACACAAATCATTCCTGTACACCAACATCAGCCATTGACATTCATAACAGAACTAGATGAAACTATTTTGAAATTCCTATGGAAACAAAAAAGAGTCTGAATAGCCAAGGCAGTCCTAAGCAAAAAGAACAAAGCTAGAGACATCATGCTACCCAACTTCAAACTATACTACAGGGCTACAGTAATCAAAACAGCATAGCACTGGTACAAGGACAGACACATAGACCAATGGAACAGAAAGATTTTCTATTTAATACATGGTGCTGGGAGAACTGGCTAGCCATATGCAGAAGATTGAAACTGGACTCCTTCCTTATGCCACATACAAAAATCATCTCAAGGTAGATTAAAAACTTAAATATAAAACCCAAAACTATAAAAATTCTAGAAGAAAACCTGGGCAATGTTCAGGACATAGGCACAGGCAAAAAAATTTATGATTAAAAATGCCAAAAGCAATTTCAAGAAAAGCAAAAATTGACAAATGGAATCTAATTAAACTAAAGAGCTTCTGCACATCAAAAGAAACTATCAACAGAGTAAACATATAAGCTACAGAATGGGAGAAAATTTTTGCAATTTATCCATCTGACAAAGGTCTAATATCCACCTCTATAAGAAACTTAAACCATTTTACAAGAAAAAAAAAACACCAAACAACTCCATTAAAAAGTGGGCAAAGGATATAAACAGATACTTCTTAAAGAAGACAAGCATGCGGCTAACAAATATGAAAAAAAGCTCTTCAGTGATCACTAGAGAAATGCAAATGAAAGCCACAATGAGATACCATCTCATGCAAGTCAGAATGGCTATTATTAAAAAGTCAAACAACAACAACAACAACAACTGATGCTGGTGAGTTTGTGGAAAAAAAGGAATGCTAATACACTGTTGATGGAAGGGCAAATGAGTTCAACTGTTGTGGAAGACAGCGTGGTGATTCCTCAAAGACCTAAAGACAGAACTACAATTTGACCCAGCAATCTTATTACTGGGTATATACCCAAAGGAATAGAAATCATTCCATTATAAAGATACATGCATGAATATGTTAATTGTGGCACTATTCACAATAGCAAAGACATGCAATCAACCTAAATGCCCACCAATGATAAACTGGATAAAGAAAATGTGCTACATATATACCATGTGGCCATAAAAAGGAACAAGATCATGCCTTTTGTAGGGGCATGGATGAAGCTGAAGGCTATTATCCTTAGCAAAGTAACGTGGGAACAGAAAACCAAACACTGAGTGTTCTCACTTATAAGTGGGAGCTGAATGATGAGTACACATGGACACATGGCGGGGGCAGCAATACCCACTGGGCCTGGTCATAGGGTGGTGGGCAGAGGAAGAGCATAAGGAAGAATAGCTAATGGATGCTGGGATTAATACCTGAGTGACAAGATGATCTGTGTAGCAAATCACCGTGGCAAACTTTTACCCATGAAATAAATCTGCACATCCTTCACATGTATCCCTGAACTTAAAATAAATGTTGGAAATAAAAAAATAGAAAATGTATAGTGCTTTGAAGCCAATAAAGCTGGTATCTAGTATTGTTAAAAAGAATCAATATTATTAAAATGGACATACTGCTCAAAGCAATTTATAGATTCAATTCTATTTTTATCAAGCTACCAATGACCTTCTTCACAGAACTAAAAAAAATTTTTTTTAATTTCTATGGAACCAAAAAAAAAAAAAAAAGAACCCACATAGCCAAGACAGTCCTAGGCAAAAAGAACAAAGCTGGAGGCATCAGATTACCCAACTTCAAACTATATTACAGGGACACAGTAACCAAAATAGCTTGGTATTGGTACAAAAACAGGCACATAGACCAATGTAACAGAATAGAGAACCCAGAAATAAGACCACACACCTACAACCATCTGTTCTTTGACAAAGCTGACAAAATCAAGCAATATGGGAAGGATTTCCTAGTCAATAAATGGTGCTGGGAGAACTGGCTAGCCGTATGCCGAAGATTGAAACTGGACCCCTTCCTTACACCACATACAATAATCAACTCAAGACAAATTAAAGACTTAAATGTAAAACCCGAAAATATAAAAACCCTGGAAGGCAACCTAGGCAATACCATTCTTGACATAGGAATGGGTGAGATTTCATGATAAAGATGCCAAAAGCAATGGAAACAAAAGCAAACATTGACCAATGGGATCCAATTAAACTAAATAGTTTCTGCACAACAGAAGAACCTAGCAACAGAGTAAACAGACAGCATGCAAAATGGGAGAAAATATTGGCAAACTATGCATCTGACAAAGGTCTAATATCCTGTATCTAGAAGGAACTTAAACAAATTTACAAGAAATAAACAAACGCATTAAACACTGGACAAAGGAAATAAACACTTTTCAAAAGAAGGCATACATGTGGTCAAAAAGCATATGAAAAAAAGCTCAATATCACTGATAATTAGAGAAATGCCAATCAAAACCACAATAAGATATCATCTAATGCCAGTCAGAATGGCTATTATTAAAAAGTCAAAAAATAACAGATACTGGAGAAGTTGTGGAGAAGAGGGAACACTTATACACTGTTGGTGGGAGTGTAAATTACTTTAACTATTATGAAAAGCAGTGTGGCAATTCCTCAAAGAGCTAAAAACAGAACTACCATTTGACTCAGCAATCCCATTACTGGGTATATACTCAAAGGAATAGAAATCATTCTACCATAAAGGCATATGCACATGAATGTTAATTGCAGCACTATTCACAATAGCAAAGACATGGAATCAACCTAAATGCCTATCAGTGACAGATTGGATAAATAAAAATATGTAGATATACATCATGGAATACTATGCAGCCCAGAAAAAGAATAAGATAATGTCGTTTGCCAGAACTTGCATGGAGCTGGAGGTCATTATCCTTAGCTAACTAATGCAGGAAGAGAAAACCAAATATCACATGTTCTCACTTATAAGTGGTAGCTAAATGCTGAGAACTCATGAGAACTTACTTTGTGTCACAACAACAGACACTGGGGCTTACTTAAGGGTAGAGAGTGGGAGGAGGAAGAGAGTCAGAAAACATAACTATTGGGTACTATACTTAGTACCTGTGTGACAAAATAATCTGTACAATAAACTCCCATGACACAGGTTTACCTATATAACAAACCTGCACATGTACCCCTGAACATAAAATAAAAGTAAAAAGAAAAAGAATAGGTTTCAGGTGTCTTTGTATTTCTAGTGCAGTCCCTGGCACATAGTAAGTAATCTAATAATTTGAGTTAAGGTAATGAAGCTCAATTTTAAGTATCAGCCAGCAGGTAGAAGAGAATTTGGGAGGGTTTGGGATCCTGTTTAGTAGTCTTACCTATTTTGTTAATAATAATGATTGTAAGCTTAAGATAATAATCTTGGCACAAGTTTTCACACATATTATTTATATAGTGACCTAGCAGTCCCATAAAAGCACTAGAAATAGTCCTCCTGTTTTCCTGGAAAAATGAGGAGCTAGGAAATTTTAGCACACCACTTATAAGTAAGGTTGACTGACAAGGTAAATGGAGAGGAATCTATTTTAGAGAGTCTGAAATCAATTTTATTTCACCAATGTAATCCCATTATGATCATCTGCCTGGACTCTTATCTTCCTCTCCCTCTTTCTCTTCCTCTCCTCAGGTACTTCTCTGACAGTCTTATTGTTTAGTTTCTATTCTTTTACTGTTTTTGATGATTCCCTCACTGTTTGCCTGGACAGCAGCTGATTTCAACCCTGGCTCTTAGAATAGTATTTTCTCATTAGGCCAAGGTTTTCTTGACTATGTCAGTCTGTGGACTTGTTCTGGACTCTAATTGGTATGGGAGGATTTTTCCTTGCCCACATTCAATTATTCACCAGTCTGAGAAAAGCTCCTCTCCCCAATGTTTTCAATTCTTCCTCTCCCATCTTGATTGCTCATTGCTGTGTTCATCTACATTTTATTGCTACACATCTACCCTTCTAAACAAAAGGTATCAAAAGGCAGTGAGGAAAATCTTGACATCGTGACATGCGAAGGAAATCTTTACACTATCCATTACAACACTTACCACATTGTGTTTTAATGGCTAGTATTCATGTCTTTCTTCCCCATGGGATTGTGAACTTAAGGGAAGGTGCTGTGGTTTTGTCTTGTATCCTTGCTACCTTACTCAGTGGTTGGTACATAGTAGGCTCTCAGTGTGTAACTTAAGTGAACAAAGCAACCAAAATATTCAATATCAGGGTGGGTATATAAAACTCAAGACAATAGAGTCTCTTATTTTATCAAAGACCAATAGAGTCTCTTATTTTATCAAAGGCCATTTGCCCAACATATGTCTGAACAGACAATGCCTTTCTTGAAAAAAGCAGGTTATATTTCACAAACTTACTTAGATGCAGAGGAACTTTTTTATTTTTTAAACTTCAACTTCTATTTTAGATACAGGGGGACATATGCAAATTTGTTACATGGGAATATTGCATGATGCTGAGGTTTGGGGTATGGATCCCATCACCCAGGTAGTGAGCATAGTACCCAATAGATTTTTTTTTAAACACACGCCTTCTCTCCACCTCCTGATGGTCCACAGTGTCTACCATTAAGAAGGATTTAAAATAAATCATACTTAATGAGTTTGTCCAAAATTTTGATAAGTCGCATTAAGATGTTTTCTTGTGAAAGTCACTCACAAGGGTCAAGAGTTATGTAATTATTTATTCTTGTAAAACACGTGCTTAAGTTAGTGTGGTAAACTTTAAGCTTCTAAACAATTCTTCAATCTTCAAAAACAAGAAAGTTTATTGGGCACAGTTTAGAGATAAAAGAGTTTAGACTTGAATGAAGTTTGGAGATGCAAAGAGTCTCAAGAAATAAAACAGATGCAGTAAGTTACATAAAGTTGTTATATTCATTTTTACTATTTATGATTTAAAAATATTTTTATAATAAAAATAGCATGTTTATGACTTTTTAAAAATGGCATTGTTTTATTATATAAGACATATGTGTTCATACAGAAAAATCTAAATGTAAAAAGAACAAAAATCACTTGCAGAAATATCACACCAAAATAATTGCGATTAAGAACTTTCTCTAAATAAATCTACACTACTGTTCCGTTATATTCTCAACAAATTCTTAGCCTTTTCTTATGTATCCTTGTGTACCCTGGAGGTGAGTGAATGTTGGCAGAATCAAGTTTTGGCCACTCCTTGTGCAAGCCTTTCTAGAATACCTAGCACTTCATTGCCCATTACATTGTTTTTGGCCTTGGACCTTCTATTAAACTGACACAACAGCGAAAGTCAGATTTAGCATCCTGTTACATTAGCTATTACTTAGTGGGTCTTACTAAATACCAAGAATTAATACGATTTGCTTTACACATATGAACTCATTCAATCCCCAAAACAATCTAAACAGAGTACAATTTTTACCCTCATTTTACAGTTGAGAAAACTGAAGGAAAGAGGTTAAGTAACTTGCCTAAGTTTGCTCAGTTAGTTAGTGATGTAGCTGGGAATTGAATCCAGGGGGTCTGCTTCCAAAGTTTACAACAAATGTGCTGTGTACGCTTACCATAGAATTATATGTTTTTTCTGTTAGGCCAAGCAAAATGGCTTTATGCTGGTTATAAATTATTGGTATTAAAATGCAACCAGACTCTTGAAGCACTGTGGTCATTTTAAAGGCCTCTTCTCATCTTTGTATTCAAGCTGTCCTTTAGAAGTTTCCTGCAAGGTCAAGAATAATTACTAGTATTTACTGAGTAAATATGGTCACTTGTATTAAAAAATGTATTAACGTATAAAAGTAGTGCATGGACATGTTAAGAAATAATTCAAACTAAATTAAAGATATTAAAAAGCAAAAGTCTCTTCCTTCCCTAGCCCTATTGTAGTTTCTTGTCTTTCCAGAAATAGTCTATGCATTCGTAAGCATGTGTAAGAATGTGTGCAAGTATGTGCATGTGTGTGTGTTTAGCAAGTGGCACTACACTTCACGGTCTGTACCTTGGCTTTTTTTACATATATTTTGACCATCTTTCCATATTTTATGTAAACAACTAAACTCTTTTTTGCATATCTTTATTTTTATTTTATTTCAATAGGTTTTTGGGAAACAGGTAGTGTTTGTTTACATGAATAAGTTCTTCTGTGGTGATTTCTGAGATTTTGGTGCACCCATGATCCAAGCAGATTTGTAGCCTGGGAGCAATAAACTATACCACAGTAGGCGATTCCATCCAAGTTTGTGTAAATATACTTTATAATGTTTGAACAATGATGAATTACCTAACAATGCATTTTTCAGAATGGCATCCCCATCATTAAGTGATGCATAATTGTATCTTTTAAATGATGAGATAATATGCTTTCTACAGTTTTTGTGTTAAAATGTCCTAACTTTTATGAAATAATGGTAAATAGTAGAAGTAGTTCACTTTTTATTGTTCTTACTTGGTGAAATAAAAATCTGGCCATCAGTGGCCAATCCCTATCTCCATCCAACTTTTTTTCAGAAAATTTTATTGGTTCATGAAATTCAAAATTTTGGAACCATTTGCCTTGTACAGACATTTTCAGGCCTTGAACTAGTGAGGGATGGCAGGTGAGAGGGAGAAGGAGCATTTGTATGGGATGTTTCCACTATTACTCAAGTCACATTGCACATAGGCACCTATATATGGTATACGTTGTTGACCTTGTTTGGAGGTGTCACTGAATTTAAATATTAAAAAATGACATTACTGATACCATAGTAATCCCATTTGGGCTAAATCTGTGTTATGTTATATTCTTGTGATATAAAAACCAATGGAAGAAAACCAAATGGATTTTAGAGCTGCCAAAAGCCAGTTTGCTAGTTTTGTTTTTCTAAATTAGGGACTTCTGTGTTGTACAAATAAAATACATACTTTTCAAGGTTTAGTATTTAATATCTTTTTGCAAGTTAAAGTTTTATTCATCCAGATATTGCATAGTTTGTCCCCGTCCTCATGGAAATTATATATTCATGACAGAAAAAATTGTTCTTTGTGAGGGAAAGGCTGTACTTGTTCACTAAGTGTATGGTTTCAGAAGACACACCGTGGGAGAGGGAAAGATACACTCACCAAGCCAGCCAAACTATGGAATTTTAGAGCTGAAAATGACTGTGTATTAAATTCTTTTATTTTTAGATAAAGAGGGAAAAAAGGCTCAGAAAAGAATGTGATTTCCACAAAGTAAGTCAGTTTGTCAAGAGTAGAGACAGGACTAGGACCTTATTTCAGGCCCGCCTTCCTTCTATTTTGTGTCCACTTTGACAGATTGATTCAGATAAGCCATGCAGTGATGTATTGAGGCTGAGTTATCATCAGGTCCTTATAAACCCACAAATAAAAGATAGAGTCAAAAGAGGCCCTGTTTCTACTATCACTGAAGACATTTTGGCATTTAATATTTATCTTAATCTACTGGTATGCGACTGCTAGGGTGTCTGGGGTCTGATTCTACTAACCCTGAGGAAAGCATAGAACTTTCATCACCTCAAACCTAGTTGAAAATTGGTCCCAGAGATAAAATATTTCATGTCTCAGCATCACCAGTGTAGAACAGAAATTAATACAGGATCCTGACCAGCAGAGGACAAGAGCCAGTATACTTTTGGTAAAATAAAAGTGGCAACTCCTAACTTTTTGTAGAGCAAATTAAAATGAGATGAATATAAATTAAGGAAAGAACTATAGATTGCCTAGAAAAAAGGTATCTCTAAAGGGTATTCATTTTCTTTCTTTTTCCATTTACACTCATAATTTCAGAGTTTGGTGATGTGAGAAAATATAAGATAATAACTATTATTCTTTTTTCCTTTTTTTAAATACACTTTAAGTTCTGGGATTCATGTGCAGAACGTGCAGGTTTGTTACATAGGTATACATGTGCTATGGTGGTTTGCTGTACCCATCAACCCATCATCTACATTAGGCATTTCTACTAATGCTATCCCTCCCCTAGCCCCCAACCCCTCGATAGGCCCTCGTATGTGATGTTCCCCTCCCTGTACCCATATGTTCTCATTGTTCAACTCCCACTTGTGAGTGAGAACATGTGGTGTTTGGTTTTCTGTTCCTGTGTTAGTTTGCTGAGAATGATGGTTTCCAGCTTCATCCATGTCCCATGAACTCACTCTATTTTATGGCTGCATGGTATTCCATGGTGTATATGTGTCACATTTCTTTTTATCCAGTGTACCACTGATGGGCATTTAGGTTGGTTCCAAGTCTTTGCTATGGTAAATAGTGCTGCAGTAAACATATGTGTGCTTGTCTTTATAGTAGAAAGATTTATAATCCTTTGGATATATATCCAGTAATGGGATTGCTGGGTCAAATGGTATTTCTGGTTCTAGATCCTTGAGGAATCGCCACACTGTCTTCCACGATGGTTGAATTAATTTACACTCCCACCAACAATGTAAAAGCATTCCTATTTCTCCACATCCTCTCCAGCAATTGTTGTTTCCTGACATTTTAATGATCACCATTCTAACTACCATGAGATGGTATCTCATTGTGGTTTTGATTTGCAGTTCTCCAATGACCAGTGATGATGGGCTTTTTTATACATGTTTGTTGGTCGCATAAATATCTTCTTTTGAGAAGTGTCTGTTCATATCCTTTGCCCACTTTTTGATGGGGTTGCTTGTTTTTTTCTTGTAAATTTGTTTAAGTTCCTTGTAGATTCTGGATATTAGCCCTTTGACAGATGGATAGATTGCAAAAATTTTCTCCCATTCTGTAAGTTGTCTGTTCACTCTGATGATAGCTCCTCTTGCTGTGCAGAAGCTCCTTAGTTCAATTAGATCCCATTTGTCAATTCTGGCTTTTGTTGCAATTGGTTTTGGTGTTTTAGTTATGAAGTCTTTGCCCATGCCCATGTCCTGAATGGTATTGCCTAAGTTTTCTTCCAGGGTTTTTATGATTTTACATCTTACATTTAAATCTATCTTTGATCCATCTTGAGTTAATTTTTGTATAAGGTATAATAAGGAAGGGGTACTGTTTCAGTTTTCTGCATATGGCTAGCCAGTTTTCCCAGCACCATTTATTAAATAGGGAATCCTTTTCCCATTGCTTATTTTTGTCAGGTTTCTCAAAGATCAGATGGTTAAAGATGTGTGGTGTTATTTCTGAGGTCTCTCTTCTGTTCCATTGGTCTATATATCTGTTTTGGTAAAAAGTACCATGCTGTTTTGGTTACTGTAGTCTTGTAGTATAGTTTGAGGTCACATAGCGTGATGCCTCCAGCTTTGTTCTTTTTGCTTAGGATTGTCTTGGCTATATGGGCTCTTTATGGTTTCATATAAAATTTAAAGTAGTTTTTTTCTAATTCTGTGAATAAAGTCAATGGTAGCTTGATGAGAATAGCATTGAATCTATAAATTACTTTGGGCAGTATGTCCATTTGCACGATATTGATTTTTCCTATCCATGAGCATGGAATGTTTTTCCATTTGTTTGTGTCCTCTCTTATTTCCTTGAGCAGTGGTTTATAGTTCTCCTTGAAGAGGTTCTTCACATCCCTTGTAAGTTGTATTCCTAGGTATTTTATTCTCTTTGTAGCAGTTGTGAATGGGAGTTTGCTCATGATTTGGCTCTCTGATGGTCTATTATTGGTGTATACAAGTGCTTGTGATTTTGCACACAGATTTTGTATCCTGGGACTTTGCTGAAGTTGCTTATCAGCTCAAGGAGTTTTGGGGCTGAGACGATGCGGTTTTCTAAATATACAATCATGTCATCTGCAAACAGATAATTTGACTTCCTCTCTTCCTATTTGAACACATTTTATTTCATTCTCCTGCCTGATTTCCCTGGCCAGAACTTCCAATACTATGTTGAATAGCAGTGGTAAGAGAGGGCATCCTTGCCTTGTGCCAGTTTTCAAATGAAATGCTTCCAGCTTTTGCCCAATCAGTATGATATTGGCTGTGGGTTTGTCGTGAATAGCTTTTATTATTTTGAAATGTGTTTCGTCAATATCTCATTTATTGAGTGTTTTTAACATGAAGGGGTTTGTCATTGGTTCTGTTTATGTGATGGATTATGTTTATAGATGTGCATATGTTGTACCAGCCTTGCATCCCAGTGATGAGTTGGTCGTGGAGGATAAGCTTTTTAATATGCTGCTAGATTCGGTTTGCCAGTATTTTACTGAGGATTTTCACATTGATGTTCATCAGGGATATTGGCCTGAAATTTTCTTTTTTTGTTGTGTCTCTGCCAGATTTTGGTATCAGGATGATGCTGGCCTCATAGAATGAGTTAAGGTGGAGTCCCTCTTTTTCTATTGTTTGGAATAGTTTCAGAAGGAATGGTGCCAGCTCGTCTTTGTACCTCTGTTACAATTTGGCTGTGAATCCGTCTGGTCCTGGGCTTTTCTTGGTTCATAGGCTATTAATTACTGCCTCAATTTCAGAATTTGTTATTGGTCTATTCAGGGATTTGACTTCTTTCTGGTTCAGTCTTGGGAGGGTCTGTGTGTCCAGGAATTTATCCATTTCTTCTAGATTTTTTAGTTTATTTGTGTAGAGGTGTTTATAGTATTCTCTAATGGTAGGTTGTATTTCTGTGGGATCAGTGGTGGTATCCCCTTTATCGTTTGTTATTGTGTCTATTTAATTCTCTCTTTTCTTCTTTATTAGTCTGGCTAGTGGTCTATCTATTTTGTTAATCTTTTCAAAAAACCAGCTCCTAGATTCATTGATTTTTTGAAGGGTTTTTCATGTCTCTATCTCCTTCAGTTCGGCTCTGATCTTAGTTATTTCTTGTCTTCTGCTAGCTTTTGAATTTGTTTGCTCTTGCTTCTCTAGTTCTTTTAATTGTGATGTTAGGGTGTCGATTTTAGATCTTTCCTACTTTCTCCTGTGGGCATTTAGTGCTAGAAATTTCCCTCTAAATACTGCTTTAGTTGTGTCCCAGAGATTCTGGTACATGGTGCCTTTGTTTTCATTGGTTTCAAAGAACTTATTTATGTCTGTCTTAATTTTGTTATTTACCCAATAGTCATTAAGGAGCAGGTGTTTCAGTTTTCGTGTAGTTGTGCAGTTTTGAGTGAGTTTCTTAATCCTGAGTTCTAATTTGACTGCACTGTGGTCTGAGAGACTGTTTGTTATGATTTCCTTTCTTTTTCATTTGCTGAGGAGTGTTTTACCTCCAGTTATGTAGTTGATTTTAGAATAAGCGTGATGTGGGGCTGAGAAGAATGTGTATTCTGTTGATTTGGGGTGGAGAGTTCTATAGATGTCTATTAGGTCCACTTCGTCCAGAGCTGAGTTTGAGCCCCGAATAGACTTATTAATTTTCTGTCTCATTGATCTTTCTAATATTAACAGTGGGGTGTTAACGTCTCTCACTATTATTGTGTGGGAGTCTAAATCTTTTTGTAGGTCTCTAAGAACCTGCTTTATGAATCTGGGTGCTCCTGTATTAGGTGCATATATGTTTAGGATAGTTAGCTCTTCTTGTTGCATTGATCCCTTTACCCTTATGTAATGCCCTTCTTTGTCTTTTTTGAACTTTGTTTAAATTCTGTTTATCAGAGACTAGGGTTGCAACCTCTGCTTTTTTTGCTTTCCATTTGGTTGGTAAATCTTTCTCCATCCCTTTATTTTGAACCTATGTGTGTCTTTGCATGTGAGATAATGTCTCTTGAATACAGCACACTGGTGGGTCTTGACTCTTAATCCAATTTGCCAGTCTGTGTCTTTTAATTGGGGCATTTAGCCCGTTTACATTTTAGGTTAATATTGTTATGTGTGAATTTGATTCTGTCATTATAATGCTAGCTGTTTATTTTGTCCATTAGTAGATGCAGTTTCTTCATAGTGTCAATAGTCTTTATATTCTGGATTGTTTTTGCAGTGGCTGGTACCGGTTTTTTTTTTTCCATATTTAGTGCTTCCTTCAGGACCTCTTGTAAGGCAAGCCTGGTGGTGACAAAATCCCTCAGCATTTGCTTGTCTGTAGAGGATTTTATTTCTCCTTCACATAAATCTTAGTTTTGCTGGATATAAAATTCTGGGTTCAAAATTCTTTAAGAATGTTAAATATTGGTCCCCACTCTCTTCTGGCTTGTAGGGTTTCTGCAGAGAGATCTGCTGTTAGTCTGATGTGCTTCCTTCTGGGGGTAACCCGACCTTTCTCTCTGGCTGCCCTTAACATTTTTTCCTACATTTCAACCTTGGCAAATCTGACGATTATGTGTCTTGGGGTTGCTCTTCTTGAGGAGTATCTTTGTCATTGTCTCTGTATTTCCTGAATTTGAATGTTTGCCTTTCTTGCTAGGTTGGGGAAGTTCTCCTGGATAATATCCTGATGTGTGTTTTCTAACTGGGTTCCATTCTCCTTGTCACTTTCAGGTACACCAATCAAACATAGGTTTTGTGTTTTCACGTAGTCCCATATTTCTTGGAGGCTTTGTTCATTCCTTTTCACTCTTTTTTCTCTAATCTTGTCTTCATGCTTTATTTCATTAAGTTGATCTTCAATCTCTGAGATCCTTTCTTCCACTTGATTGATTCGGCTATTAATACTTCTGTATGCTTCATGAACTTCCCATGCTGTGTTTTACAGCTCCATCAGGTATGTCCACAACTGCTGTCTAGTTCACAGGAAGCCATAGAGGTATAACAAAACAAATGAAATAAAAACAAACAAACATTGACAACTAAACCTTTACCTCATTTGCTGTAGTAGGGGAAATACTTTCTTTTTTCTTTCGTATTTTCTGAGGCAATATTCTTATGCAGTTTCCTTGGATATATGCCGATTTGGAATTTAGACATCTTCATGATGGGTAATAAATATTTCCATTCCTGGTTTGGAGAGAAAGTAGAGAGAGGCAGTGTGTTTACAAACAAAAATAGGACCAGGAATAGTCAGGATGCATCATACTGTTCTGTAAGCAAAGGATAGAAAGGGTAGTGGGGCCTAGAATCAACCACCAAGAACATTTAATATCTACTGTGAGCAAGATACTCTGCTATGTACTGAATCTGAAGCTCAGGGAGGGTGTGCGTGTGTGTGTGTGTGTGTGTGTGTACCTGCATGTGTATGTGTTTATTTCTGTCTGGGTGGTCATGGAAATTAGAGATAGCTCAATTTGAATGAAGGGAAAAGTAAGGGAGGACTAAACAAAAAATAAATACTTATGTATAAGATTTGGCTTGACTTGAATAATGAAGCAAAGAAGTAAAAACCAACCTCTCTATTTAAGATTTACCTTGTCAACTTAGGTGTGGCATTCTTTTGTTTTTGTAATATTCAAACTCCAAACATCTAACTTGGCATTTTGGTTACATGTTTTAAAGCTCTTTTACCTAGATTGTTTGTTCCCCATAACCGTCAATGGTGGCCTATTGACCAGAGTGTCTTTCTGGATTTCTATGGGTAAAGTACATTCTCCCCAGTATCTACTAAGGCAGTAGTCTCATTGCCAAAGTTAGCATTTAGTGTAACCAAAATGCCAAGGTCAGATATTTGGATTTTGAATATTTTAAAATTTTAATTTCATTTTAACATCTTAATTTCATTTTAACATTTTAAAATTTTAATTTGAGGCATAATTTACAGGCTATATATTATCACAAAGTTCTGTGAGTGCTATGTGTTTTAAAAATCATACAATTATGTAAATATCACCAAAATCAAATACGGAATAATCCCATCATCTCCTTCTCCTTGGCTTCCCTTGTGCTGCTCCTAGTCCCAGCTTCTGGAAGTCACTGATATTTTCTGTCAATACAGTTCTTCCTTTTCCAGAATGACAAAGAATCATAAAGTTTGTAGCCTTTTACTGTAGCTTTTTTACTCAATATAAATATTTTAAGATACATCCATGTTGCTGCATAGTTCAGTAGTGAATTCTTTTTATTTTTCTATATTACTTCATTGTATAGATAGTCAGAGTTTGTTTAATCCATTTACCAGCTAAAAGACGTCTGGGTTGTTTCCAGTGTTTTTTTCTTTTGTCTCCTCTCACTGTGTATTTTCAAGTAGGCTGTGTTAGAGCTCACTAATTCTTTCTTCTGCTTGATCATTTCTGCTTGTTGAGAGGCTCTGGTACATTCTTCAGAATGTCAATTAAATTCTTCAGCTCTAGTATTTCTACTTGGTTTAAAAAATACTTTAATCTCTTAAAAAATGTATGTCATAGGATTCTGAATTACTTCTCTGTGTTATCTTAAATTTCACTGAGCTTCCTCAAAACAGCTATTTTGAATTCTCTCTCTGAGAGTTCACATATTTCTATTCACTCCACAACTGGTCACTGGTGCCTAGTTAGTTTCTTTGGTGAGGTCATGTTTTCTTGGGCGGTCTTGATACATGTGGATGCTCATTCTGCAGTTATGAGGAAGATTTGACCTAATAAAGATTTATCAGGAGGATAAGGTGCTTGTGGACTACTGCATGAGTACAGGGATGCCCCGAATACACCAGTGAGTTTAGAGTGATTTTTAACTGGTGTCCTCCATATAAGGAGAAGACTACTGCTTTAGTAGGTACTAGGGAGAATGTACTTTAACCCATGGAAATCCAGAAAGACACTCTGGTCAATAGGCAGCCATTGATGGTTATGGGGAACAAACAATCCAGGTAAAAGAATTTTAAAACATCTAGGTATTGAGAAAGATGCCCTTACTCCATATATAATATTTATTTCCCCCATTCCAGACAATATTTTAGGCATGGATATTCTGTTAGGAAAGACTTTGAAAACTTCAGTAGGAGAATTCAGATCAAAGGTGTGTGTAGTAGTAAAGGCTATTCCCAGGGGAGAGGTAAAATGGAAAACTGCACAATCTCCTGCCCCTGGGTGGGTTGTCAACCTTAAATGATACAAATTGCCTGAGGGGCATGTTGAAATAAGTGCAGCTATTGAGGATCTCCAGGGAATTCCTCCAAATCTTACCAAAGACCACCAAAACAGTACCGCTATGAGTCTGAAAAAGTAATGGCATTATTTTGGGGGTGCCCCCTAATGCAGATATGGCTGCAATGGTCAAAGACTTAGATCAGAACACTCAATCCCTAAATCACAACACTCAACTCCCTTTGAATACTTGGAAAGCCTTCCCAAGAAGGACAGGTAAAAACAAGCCCAGATGGTGAAAATTACAATAAATACTGAACTCCTCAATGCCTAGACATTTATGAACATTCATTTCACATAGAAATGGCTGGTTACCCTGGAATTTCTCTCACAGATGCTTCATACCCTTTGTCGATTTCTTGGTCTCTCGGCTACTGGCTAGCTCACTTGTGGTGAGCAAATACATGCAAGCTTACACCCAAGGTCTGAGGGAGCTGAGAGGTTAAAGAAAGAGGCTTTACAAATCCAGTTTCTCAGAAAGAAACATTTTAATAGGGACTGAGGAACAGAAGCAATGCCTCTGGTGGCCAAAAGAAAATTTATCTCTGCATCTGCCTTCTAGAAAGTATTTATATAGCAAACTCTTTTTTTCTTGGTAAAATGTGTGCAGCTGGTTATGTCTCAGACCTTCTTGTGAAACTTGTGAACCATGAGGAAGTTAGATAAGCATCTTTATGAGGGGTTATTTATGCTACAGTATTTTTTCTTGATCTTGTTGTGAAAATGCCTTGGTATGTAGGAGTCAAACATTAGTCATTATGTTGGTTTCGCTTCAAGATGGCATTACTCTTGCCATGCAACAGGCTGTTTTCCTATAATAATTTTTTATTTAATATTTTGAATATAAAATAGAGTCACATAGTTAGAAGTCAAATGACATAAAAAGGCTAATAGTGACATGTGTTTCTTTTTCTTATCACTGTTCCTTATTCACTCAGCTTCCAATTCTTTGCTCTTCCACAGATAAGTACGTTACTTAGATCTTTTGTGCATATTTTCAGTTTAAAAACTTTAAATAAAAGCAAGTATAAAATTATATTTTAATTGTATATCCTCTTTTAAAACAAAATGTAGCATTCTAAATATGCTGTCTTGCACATTTTTTTCTTCATGCCACAATGTATCTTATAGATCTTTTTTATAGTAATACCTAGAGGGCTTTCTCATCTATTTTTATGTTTTGTTTATTCCATTGTATAAATGTATCATAACTTATTTAAATAGTCTTATAGTTGCAGACCATTATTTTCAATCTTTAGATATTGCAAATAATGCTTCATAACAATATAATGCTATAGTGATCTATTATTTTATTCTATAGATATAGCACCATTTATTTAAACAGTCCTATACTGTTGAACAGTTAGACTCTTTCCAATATTATACATAATGCTGAAATCAACATCAGTGTACTGATATGTTGTATGTATCTATTTTCCTACAAATAAATATGGATCAATTATGGGAACAAATTTTGGTCCAAGATTGTTGTTGTCTTGTGTTACTATGAGAACCAAAGACAATTGCCATACTCCTTAGCCTGTGGCCATAGACAAAATTCCCACATATCTGGATGACGACAATAGAATTAGGGAGCCTATTAAGCCATGCTGAGCAACTATTTAAATAAATCAAAGAGTACAGGGGAGCCAAGTGTACGGACAATCAGTAGAGAAAACTAAAATGGCACTCCTGTTATGTCTTCCTGGACCAAAATCACAACCAGGTTGGCATTCGAGAAGGGAAACCATGATATATATGGGAATTCTAGATTAATATTCTACCCCCAGTATACAAAGACGATATTTGTGACTCTTCATCAGTAGGCTACATTTTTAAGGTTGTTCTTCAGTTGTGGGGATGACTTATACTATGACCTTTTTGTGATTTATGACTCATACTTGGAGGATAGTTGACTGAAGTTAGAGTGTCAATGGTTATAGAAGCAACCATCCAGTTTGATAAAATTCTTGTATCTTTAACACCATACTACAGCAATTGAAATTACCTAGGTCCTAAGGTAGTAGGAGCATGTAAATAACATGCCTAGAAGAAGTATAATATGTCAAAATATGCCTAAAAGAAGGTAAAGAGAATAAGTGTATCTTTCGCCATTTTTTTTTTTTTTGAGACAGAGTCTCGCTCTGTCGCCCAGGCTGGAGTGCAGTGGCGCTATCTCCGCTCACTGCAAGCTCCACCTCCCGGGTTCACGCCATTCTCCTGCCTCAGCCTCCCCGAGTAGCTGAGACTACAGGCGCCCACCACCACGCCCGGCTAATTTTTTGTTGTTGTTGTATTTTTAGTAGAGACAGAGTTTCACCATGTTAGCCAGGATGGTCTCCATCTCCTGACCTTGTGATCCACCTGCCTCGGCCTCCCAAAGTGCTGGGATTACAGGCCTGAGTCACCGCGCCTGAACGGATTTTTTTTTTTTTTTTTTGAGCCGGAGTCTCGCTCTGTCGTCCGGGCTGGAGTGCAGTGGTGCAATCTTGGCTCACTGCAAGCTCCGCCTCCTGGGTTCACGCCATTCTCCTGCCTCAGCCTCCTGAGTAGCTGGGACTACAGGCGCCCGCCACCACGTCTTGCTAATTTTTTGTATTTTTAGTAGAGACAGGGTTTCACTGTGTTAGCCAGGATGGTCTCGATCTCCTGACCTCGTGATCTGGGCTCCCAAAGTGCTGGGATTACAGGCATGAGCCACCACGCCTGGCCCATCTTTGGCCATGTTTTTAAGCTATTGGCCCAGATGCCTTGATGGGTGAATAATAATATACATAAGGGCATCCTTGAAAAATCATCAGGGTGAAAAATATTGGAGAGCAGTCTATATGGTTAAACAGGTTGCTTACTGTAGACTTGTGTACCAAATACTCAACTTCTCTTGGCAATGCATTATCTACTCAAAATGTAGACATCTCCATGTAGCCTAGATTGGCAGAGAAATCTAGATTGTATTTTACACCAGAGGTACATGACAAAATTTTATTTGGGAAATGTTTTATCAGCATTTTTCTGTTTCTGAGGATTAAGACATGTGGAGACTAGGTAAAATTATTTAATAGCTGTTTTAATCTCTGTGGTGCTTTTAGATTCTATGCCAAACGAATGCTCTTTGGATGTACTACTGGGTGAAAGGGTAGGCAGGCTATTGAGAAACTGCAGCAGAGCTTTTTTCATATCTGTTGAAAACTCCTTCAGATGCCTGGTGTTTAACTGTGTTCTAAGAACTCCACCAAGTTTAGAAGTGCTTCTGCTACCTGACAAATGGAGCTTCCCCCACCCCACACTGTGGTCTTTCAGACATCTTATAAATAAGCAATTGAATCTGTTAAGGCTTTGCTATTGTCTTCTAACCATTCAAAACAAGAAACAATTTAAGTGTTTCTGGTAAGCTGACATTTCTTGGAAATGGTGCTGAGAGGAAGCTGGAATACTGCCACTGACCCTTTTACCTTAATCAAGATTATATAATATTTAAATACCGGAAGTCTTGCAAAATTTCTTGGCTTTCTGTGCCACGTTATTCTCTCATTTTTTTTCTGTCTCTGATTGCTTTTTACCTTCATTGCTGACTAATTGTTGGTATTCTCCTAAATCCAGTTTTCTCTTCTCCCTCAAGGATCTATCAGCTTTCATAATCTCAGCTATCCCTTTATGTAGTTACCAAATCATTGCTTTCAATTCTCACTACTCTATTAACTATATTTTTAATCTCTTTCATTTTCAATTGGGAATATGATACAAGCTCTTTCCCACAAGCTTAAGTGTAATATCAGACAGATTCTAACTTCCCTAACTCAACTGTTTAGCAATGTTACCCCTCCAGTATACACACAAGACTTAGGAAAGAAGTAAAAAGTTTCCAGCAGATAATATCTTAATAGTTTTCTGATTCACCTCTCTTTTCATACCACTTCCACTGTCATTATTCTATGTTTAGCTTCTGGCATAGTCCTGAAATTACAATAGCCTTAGGACAGAACATCAAGAAAAGATGGATAGACAAATGCAATGTACTGAAACATATGCACCTCGAATATAGAAACACTCTTAGGTTCCTCCGGTTATTACATGTAGAACACTGCACCAGGTCCTTGTTGTCTAGGAGCTCACAGTTCAGAGTGGGAAACAGTCATTTGAGTAGACAATTACAGTAGTGTAGAGAATGTTAAAATATAGTGCTGTGGCTGCAGAGATGAGGCACTTAGCTCAGAATGATCAGGGCCTAGTTCTTGAAGGAGGTGATGCTGTATCAGAGTCTTGAAAAAGGAAACATTAGTCAGGCAGAGGATAGGAAGTGTTCCAGGCCAAGTGGGTAACAATACATGGAGATATGTATATGGATTATACATATATGAAATATATATTTGTATGTGTATGTATATATGAGTCAATTTGACAAGAACACAGGGCCTTGTGGAGAGAGTAGAAGTAGATAAGATCTGAGAAATTTGCAGGAGCCATAATTATTTTATTTTATTTCATCTATTTTATTTTACTTTATTCAATAGTTTTTGGGGAATAGGTTGGTTTTGGTTATATGAATAAGTTCTTTAGTGGTAATTTCTGAGATTTTGGTGCACTTGTTACGTGAGCAGTGTTCACTGTACCCAATGTGTAATCTTTTATCTTTCAGCCCCCTTCTTCCCCCCAAGTCCTCAAAGTCCACTATGTCACTCTTATGCCTTTGCATCCTCATAGCTTAGCTCCTGCTTATAAGTGAGAACAAACAATATTTGGTTTTCCATTCCTGAGTTACTTCACACAGAATAATGGTTTCCAACTCCATCCAGGTTGCTGTGAATGCCATTATTTCATTCCTTTTTATGGCTGAGTAGTATTCCATGGTGTACATAGACCACATGTTTTTTATATAATTGTTGGTTGATAGGCATTTAGGATGGTTCCATATTTTTGCGATTGTGAATTGTGCTGCTCTAAACATGTGTATGTAAATGTCTTTTTCGTATAATGACTTCTTTTTCTCTGGGTAAATACACAGTAGTGGGATTGCTGGATCAAATGGTAGTTCTAGTTTTAGTTCTTTAAGCAATCTCCATACTGTTTTCCATAGTGGTTGTACTAGTTTACATTTCCACCAGCAGTGTAGAAGTGTTCCCTTTTCACCACATCCACGTTAACATCTATTGTTTTTTGATTTTTTGATTATGGCCATTTTTGCCAAAACAAGATGGTAACTCATTGTGGTTTTAATTTGCATTTTCCTGATACTTAGTGATGTTGAGCATTTTTTCATATGTTTGTTGGCCATTTGTACATCTTTTGAGAATTGTCTATTCATGTTTTTGCCCTCATTGTGATGGGATTATTATTTATTTTTTTCTGCTGATTTGAGTTCCTTGTAGAGTCTGGATATTAGCCCTTTGTCTGATGTACAGTTTGCAAATATTTTCTCCCATTCTGTGGGTTTTCTGTTTACTCTTCTAATTATTTCTTTTGCTGTGTAGAAGCTTTTTAGTTTAATTAGGTCCCATCTATTTATATTAGTTTTTGTTGCATTTGCTTTTGGATTGTTGCTCACGAACTCTTTGCCTAAGGCCATGTCTAGAAGTACTTTTCAAATGTTATCTTCTAGAATTTTTATGTTTTCATATCTTAGATTTAAGTGTTAATTCATCTTGGGTTGATTTTTGTATAAGGTGAGAGATGAGGATCCATTTTCATTCTTCTACATGTGGCTTGCCAATTATCCCAGCACCATTTGTTAAACAGGGTATCCTTTTCCTACTTTATGTTATTGTTTGCTTTGACAAAAATCAATTGGCTGTAAGCATTTGGCTTTATTTCTGGGTTTTATATTCTGTTCCTTTGGTCTATGTGACTACTTTTATAGCAGTACCATGCTGTTTTGGTAACTATAGCCTTGTAGTATAGTTTGAAGTCAGGTAATGTGATACCTCCAGATTTGTTCTTTTCACTTAGTCTTGCTTTGGCTGTGCAGGCTCTTTTTTGGTTCCATATGAATTTTTGGATTTTTTTTCTAGTTCTATGAAGAATGGTCATGGTAGGTACTTTGGTGGGAATTGCATTAAATCTGTAGATTGCGTTTGGCAGTATGGTCATTTTCACAATATTGATTCTACCTATTCATGTGCATGGGATACGTTTCTATTTGTTTTTGTCATAAATGGTTTCTTTCAGTGGTGTTTTGCAGTTTTCCTTGTAGAAATTTTTCACCTCCTTGGTTAGGTATATTCCTAAATATTTTATTGTTATTATTTTTTGTGGCTGCTGTAAAAGTGATTGAGTTTTTGATTTGATTCTCAGCTTGGTCATTGTTGGTGTATAGCAGTGCTACTGATTTGTGTACATTGAATTTTGTATCCTGAAACTTTACTAAATTTATTTATCAGATCTAAGAGCATTTTAAATGAGTCTTTAGGTTTTTCTAGGTATATATTCATATCATTGGTGAACAGACAGTTTGTCTTCTTCTTTACCAATTTGGATGCCCTTTATTTCATTCTGTTGTCTGATTGCTCTGACTAAAAGCTGGTTCTTTGAAAAGATAAACAAAATTGATAGATCATTAGCAAGATTAACCAAGAAAAAATAGAGAAGATCAAAATAAGCTCCATTAGATACAAAATGGGAGATATTACCACTGACACCACAGAAATACAAAAATTATTTAAGGCTACTAGGAACACCTATATGCACACAAACTGGAAAATCTAGAGGATATAGATAAATTCCTGGAAATATACAACCCTCCTAGATTAAATAATAAAGAAACAGAAACTCTGAACAGACAAATAACAAGTAGTGAGATTTAAAAATTAATTTAAAAAATGCCAACTAATAAAACTTCAGAACCATATGGATTCACAGTTGAATTCTATCAGACATTTAAAGGAGAATTGGTGTCAATCCTGCCAAAAGTATTCCAAAAGATAGAGAAAGAGGGAATCCTCCCTAAATCATTTTATGAAGCCAGTATTACCCTAATACTAAAATCAGGAAAGGACATAACAACAACAACAACAAAACTACAGACCAATATCCCTGATAAACATAGATGCAAAAATCTTCAGCAAAATACTAGCTAAGTAAATCCAACAGCATATCAAAAAGATAATCCACCATGATCAAGTGGGTTTCATACCAGGGGTGTAGGGATGGTTTAACATACACAAGTCAGTAAGTGTGATATGTCACATAAACAGAATTAAAAACAAAAATTGTGTGATCATCTTACTAGATGCAGAAAAAGCCCTTGACAAAATTAATATTTCTTCATTAAAGCCCTCAGCAAAGTTGGCATAGAAGAGACATACCTCAAGGTAATAAAAGCCATTTATGAGAAAAACCCACGGCTAACATTATTCTGAATGGGAAAAGTTGAAAGCATTCCCCCTGAGAACTGGAAGAGACAAGGATGGCCACTTTCACCACTTCTGTTTAACATAGTAGGGGCCATAATTCTTGTCAAGTATGGGTATCTGGTTTAGTCCTATAGCTAATTGATAATGCCAAATTAAAAGTTATGAGGAATGCTCAAGATAAGCAATGAATGAGGTTTGAGAAATGAAGAAAAAAGTCATAAAATCACAAAAAGCAGATGTAAGTATTAAAAAATAAAGTCATCTGGGGAGACAAGGTGGAGTAAGATGGTAGAATAGACTTTGTCTTGCCACCCATTGGCCCGCCTGCAAGGACACCAAATTAACAACTATCTACACACACACACACAAACCTTCAGAAAAAAACTAAAATCAGGCGAGCACTTATAGTATCTGTTTTTAACTTAATATCACTAAAAGAGGCACTGAAGAGATAGAAAAAAACAGTCCTGAATTACCAATGTCACTCTTAACCCAACCCGCAGCTGCAGCATTATGCAGAGAGCATCTGTAGGCACTGGGGTAGGGAGAAGACAGCAATTGTGAGGCATTGAACTCAGTGCTTTCCTGTTAGAGCAGAAAGGAAAACCAGACCAAACTCAGCTGAAGCCTGCCCATGGAGGGAGCACCTAAACAAGCCCTAGTTGGATGGGAATCACCAATCTGATCTCAGAGGTCTGAAGTTGAGTGCCTGCAAACTTCTCCACCGAGGGCTATAGCATCCTGTGTCTCCGAGCACTCTTGAAAGGCAGTCTAGGCCATAAGGACTGCAACTCTTAGGCAAGTCCTAGTGCTGAAGTAGGCCCAGAGATAGTGGAGTGGGGGTGGGGCATGTGAAATACTGAGACACCAGCTGGGGAAGCCAAGCGAGTGCTGGCATCACTCCTCTCCTAACCTCAGGCTTCACAGCTGTAGCTCCAAAATAGACCTCTTACTTTCACTTGAGGAGAGGAGAGGGAGTAGTGCAGAGAACGCCGTTTTGCATCTTGGGTATCAGCTCAGCCACAGCAGGATAGGGCACTAGTCAGAATTTCAAGGCTCCTGTTGCAGGACCTAGCTCCCAGATATTTCTAGACACCCCTTGGGACAGAAGAAAACCCACTGCCTTGAACTAAAGGAGCCAGTCCTGGAAGCATTCATCACCTGCTAACTGAAGAGACCTTGTACCCTGAATAACCAGCAGCAATACCCAGGTACTACATTGAGGACCTTGGGTGAGCCTCTGAGACTTGCTGGCTTAAGGTGAGACTCAGCACATTACTAGCTGTGGTGGCTATGGGGCAAAACTCCATCTGCTTGAGAAGAGCAGAGAGAAAAGTAAATGGGACTTTGTCTGACACCTTAGGGATCAGCATGGCCACAGGGGATCAGAGCACCAAGTGGGCTCTTGGGGTCCTCAGTTCCAGGACTTGACTCTTGGATGGAATTCCTGGGCCTTCCCTGACCCAGTGGGATACCCACTGCCCTGAAGGATGAGTTTCACGCCAGGCAGCATTCACCATAAGCTGACTTAAGAGACCTTGGGCCTTAAAGGAACGTTGGCTGGTAGGCTAAAAGTAGTCCTATGGCTTGTGGTGGCAGTGGCTATGGGGTGAGGCTCCTCTGCCTTTGGAAAGGGGAGAAAAGAGTGGGAAAGAATGAATCTTGTGGTTTGAGTGTCAGCTCAGCTGCAATATGATACAATGTGAAGGAAATGTCTAGGGCTTTTGACTCTAATCCCTGACTCCTGGATGGCATTACTGGACACACCGAGGAACTGGGGGAACTTGATGCCCTGAAGAAAAAACCCAATCCTAGCTGGCTTTGCCAGCTGTGGATTATGGAGCCCCAGGGCCTTGAGCAGACATAGGCAGCAACCAGGGAATTGTTACAGCCTGCCTTGGGTGAGACCCAGCACTATGCTGGCTTCAGGTCTGACCCAGTGCAGTCACAGTGGTGATGGCCACAAGGGTGCCTCTGTCACTCCACCCCCAGCTTTAGGTGGCTCAGAACAGAGAGAGAGAGAGAGAGAGAGAGAGAGAGAGAGACTGACTCTGTATGCTTGGAATAAACTAACAGAAGAGAACAAGGGTCTCTGTCTGGTAATCCAGAAAATTCTCCCAGATCTGATCCAAGACCATCAAGGTGGTATCTCTATGACTCTGCAAGAACCACAGCATTACTGAGCTTGGGTTGCCCCCTAAAGCAAATATAGCTTAGATCATAACACCCAAGTTCTTTCAAATATCTAAAAAGCTGACCCAAGAAGGATGGTACAAACAAGCCCACACAGTGAAGACTACGATAATGACTTCTCTTTAACGCCCAGACACTGAAGAAAATCTACTAGCATCAATGCCATTTAGAAAAACATGATCTCACCAATTAAGCTAAATAAATCACCAGGAACCAATCCTGGAGAAACAGAGATATGTTCAAAATGGCTGTGTTGAGGAAACTCAAAGTAATTCAAAATAACACGGAGAGGAATTTAGAATTCTCTCAGATAAATTTAACAGAGAGAGTGGAATAACAAAAAAGAATCAAGCAGAAATTATGGAGCTAAAAAATGAAATTGGCCTATTAAAGAATGTAACAGTCATTTAATAGCAGAATTGATCAAGCAGAAAAAAAGAATTTATGAACCTGAAGACAGGCTGTTTAAAAATACATAATCTGAGGAGAAAAATAGAAAAAGAATAGAAAACAAGGAAGCATACATACAGCATATAGAAAATAGCTTCAAAAGGGCAGAGCTAAGATTTATTAGCCTTAAAGAGAAGGTAGAGAAAAAGATAAGGGTAGAAAGTTTATTCAAGAGGACAATAACAGAGAACTCCCCAAACCTAGAGAAAGATATTAGTATCTAAATACAAGGTTATAGAACAGCAAGCAGTTTTAACCCAAAGAAGTCTACTGCAAGCATTTAATAATCAAACTCCTAAAAATCAAGAAGAAAGAAAGGATCTAAAAAGGAGCAAGTGAAAATAAAGAACTAACATACAATGGAGCTTGAATATGTCTGGCAGAAGACTTTTCAGTGGAAGCTTTACAGGCCAGGAGAGAGTGGCATGATATATTTAAAGAACTGAAGGAAAAAATCTTTTACCTTAGATTAGTGTATCCAAAGAAAATATCTTTCAAATATGAAGGAGAAAAAGACTTCCCCAGAAAAACAAAAGCTGAGGGATTTAATCAATATAAGAACTGTCCTACAAGAAATCTAAAGTGAGTAATTTAATGAGAAAGAAAAGGTCATTAATGATCAATAAATTATCACCTGAAGGTACAGTAGATAGAAAACAGAGAATATTATAATACTGTAACTCTGATGTTTAAATATTCTTATCCTAAGTAGAAGACTAAATAATAAACCAATCAAAATTAATAACTACAACAGCTTTCAAAGACACAGTCAGTACAATAAGATATAAATAGAAACAACAGAAAGTTAAAAAGTGGGGGGGATAAAGATAAGGTGTAGAGTTTTAGTTTTCTTCTTGCATCTTTATTTGTTTGTTTATGAAAATAGTGTTAAGCTTTTATCACATTAAAATAATAGGTTATAAAATAGCATTTACAATTCTCATGGTGACCTCAAACCAAACAACATACAATGGATATAAAAAAAATTAAAAATAAAGAAACTAAATTACATCACCAGAAAAAGTTATTTTCACTAGAGGAAGACAAGAAGGAGAGAAAGAGGAAAAAAATTAAACAACCAGAAAACAAATAAGAAAATGGCAGGATTAAGTACTTGCTTAATAATAACATTGAAAACAAAGGAACTAAACTCTCCAATCAAAAGACATAGACTGGCTGAATGAATAACAAAACAAGACTCATTGATCTGTTGGTTAAAAGAAACATGCTCCACCTATAAAGACACATGTAGATTGAAAATAAAGGAATGGAAAAAACATTCCATGCTAATGGAAACCAAAAAATAGCAGGAGTCCCTAAACTTATATCAGACAAAATAGATTTCAAGACAAGAATTATAAGAAAGGGAAAAGGTCACTATATAATAATAAAGGTGTTGATTCAGCAAGAGGATATAACAATTTTTAACATATATGCACCCAACATTGGAGCACACAGATAGATAGAAATATTATTAGAGATAAAGAGTGAGAAAGGCCCCAATAAAATAATAGCTTGAGAGTTCAACATTCCACTTTCAGCATTAGATAGGTCTCTCACACAGAAAATCAACAAAGAAACATCAGCGTTAATCTGCACTATAGAACAAATAGATGTAATAGATATTCACAGAACACTCCCATCCAACAGCTGCAGAATACACATCCTTTTCCTCAGCACATGCATCATTCTCTAGGATAGACCATATATTAGGTTACCAAACAAGTCTTAAAATTTTTTAAAAATTGAAATAATATCAAGCATCTTTTCTGACCACAATGGAGTAAAACTAAAAATTAATAACAAGAGGAATTTTGGAAAACAGAGATACACGGAAAATAAGCAATATGCTCCTGAATGACAATGTCAACGAATAAATTAAGAAAGAAATTGAAAATTTTCTTAAAACAAATTATAATGGAAGTACAATATACTAAAACTATTACCTGACTTCAAATTATACTACAGAGCTATAGTAACCAAAGAGCAACTGTCATAAAAACAGACACAGACTGTATTAGTCATTCTCACACTACTATAAAGACATTCCTGAGACTGGGTAATTTATAAAGAAAAGAGGTTTAATTGACTCACAATTCCACAGGATGTACAGGAGGCATGACTGGGGAGGTATCATGAAAATCACAGTTATGGTAGAAGGCAAAGGGAAAGCAGGCACAATCTTCACATGGAAGAGCAGGAGAGAGAGAGAACAAATGGGGAAGTGCTACAAACTTTTAAACAACCAGATCTTGTGAAAACTCACTCACTATTATGAATACAGAAAGGGAGAAATCCACCTCCATGATCCAATCACCTCCCACTAGGTCCCTCCCCCAACATTGGGAGTTACAATTTGGCATGAGACTTGGGTAGGAACACAGAGCCAAACCATATCATTATGCCCCTGGCCTCTGCTATATCTCATGTTCTTATCACATTTCAAAACACAATCATGCCTTCCCAACAGTCCACCAAAGCCTTAACTTATTCCAGCATTAACTCTAAAGTCTAAATCCAAAGTCTCATCTGAGATAAGGCAAGTCCCTTCCAACTTTGAACCTATAAAACAAAAAAAAAATTAGTTACTTCCAGGATAAAAAGGAGGTACAGGCATTGGGTAAATAGACCTATTCCAAGAGGGATAAATCAGCCAAAACAATGGGTCTACAGGCACCATGCAAGTCCAAAACTCATAAGGCTGTCATTAAATCTTAAATCTCTAAAATAATCTCCTTTGACTCCATGTATCACATCCAGGACACACTAATATAAGGGATGGGCTCCTAAGGCCTTGGGCAGCTCTGCCCCTTTGGCTCTGCAGGGTAAAGCCCCCCACAGCTGCTTTCACAGGTTGGCATTGAGTGTCTGTGGCTTTTCCAGGCATACAGTGTAAGCTGTAGGTGGATCTACCATTCTGGGGTCTGGAGGATGGTAGCCCTATTCTCACAGATCCACTAGGCAGTGCCACAGTGGGGACTCTGTGGGGGCTCCAACCCTACATTTCTCCTCTGCACTGCCATAGTAGAGGTTCTCCATGAGGGCTCTGCCCCTGCAGCAGACTTCTGCTTGGACATCCAGCATCAGGCATTTCCATACATCCTTTGAAATCTAGGTGGAGGCTCCCAAACTTCAACTCTTGCCTTCTGTGCACCTGCAGGCCCAACACCACATGGAAGCCACCAAGGCTTGGGGCTTGCATCTTCTGAAGCAATGGTCCAAGTTGCACCTTGGCCCCTTTTAGCCATGGCTAAAGTTGAAGCAGCTGGAACACATGGCACCATGTCCCAAGGCTTCACAGAGCAGTGGAGCCCTGGGTCTGGCCAACAAAACCATTTTTCCCTCCTAGGCCTCCAGGCCTGTGATCAGAAGGGCTTCCATGAAGGTCTCTAAAATGCCCTGGAGACATTTTCCCCATTGTCTTGACTCTTCTTTACTTATGCACATTTCTGCAGCTGGCTTTAATTTCTCCACAGAAAATGGGTTTTTCTTTTCCACTACACAGTCCGTCTACAATTTGTCCACTTTCATGCTCTGTTGTTTTTTTTTTTTTTTAAATAGAAGTTTCAGTTTTAGGTCGTTTATTTGTACAAATGAGAATAGGCTTTTAGAAGCAGCCAGGCAACATCCTGAACACTTTGCTGCTTATAAGTTTCTTTCACCAGATACACTAAATTATCTCTCTCAAGTTCAATGTTTTACAGATCTCTAGAGCAGGGGCACAATGCAACCAGTCTCTTCACTGAAGCGTAGCAAGAGTGACCTTTACTCCAGTTCCTAATAAGTTCCTCATCTCCATCTGAGACCACCTCAGCCTGGACTTCATTGTCCATATTACTATTAGCATTTTGGTTACAAGCATTCAACAAGTCTCTAGGAAGTTCCAAACTTGCCCACATTTCCCTGTCTTCTTCTGAGCCTTCCAAACTGTTCCAACCTCTGCCCATTACCCAGTTCCAAAGTTGCTTCCACAGTTTCATGTATCTTTATAGTAACACCCCACTCTAGGTATCAATTTTCTGTATTTGTTCTTTCTCACAGTACTATAAAGGCATACCTGAAAGTGGGTAATTTATGGAGAAAAGAGGTTTAATTGACTCACATTTTCACAGGCTGTACAGGAGGAATGCCTGGGGAGGTCTCAGTAAACTTACCATCATGGCAGAAGGCAAAAGGGAAGCAGGCAGAATCTTCACATGGCAGAGAAGGAGAAAGAGAGGAAAGGGAGAAGTGGTACACACTGTTAAACAACCAGATATTGTGAGAACTCAGTAACTACTATGAGAACAGCAAGGGGGAAATTCACCCCCATGATCAAATTTCCTCCCACTAGGTCCCTTCCCCAACATTGAGAATTACAATTTGACATGAGATTTTGGTCGGGACATAGAATCAAACCATATCATAGACCAATGGAACAGAACAGAGAACCCAGAAACAAATCCACATGCTTATAGTAAACTTATTTTTGATAAAGGTGATAAGAACCTACACTGGGGAGAAGACAGTTTCTTCAATAAATGGTGCTGGGAAAACTGGATATCCATGTACAAAAGAATGAAGCTAGACCCCTATCTCTTGCCATATACAAAAATTATATCAAAATGGACTAAAGGTCTTAAATCTAAGACCTCAAACTATGAAACTACTATGAGAAAATTAAATAATATCAGACCCCTATCTCTCACCATATACAAAACCCATATCAAAATGGATAAAATACTTAAATATAAGACCTCAAACTTTGAAACTACTACAATGGAACATTGGGAGAAATCTGCAGGACACAGATCTGGGCAAGGATTTCTTGAGCAATACCCCACAAGCACAGGCAACCAAAGCAAACATGGACAAACTGGATTATATCGAGTTAAAAAGCTTCTGCACAGAAAAAAAAAATACAATCAACAGTGAAGAGACAACCCACAGAATGGGAGAAAATATTTCCAAACTACCACTCTGACGAGGGATTAGTCATCAGAATATATAAGCAGCTTAAACAACTTCACAGGAAAAAATGGAATAACCCAATCAAAAAATGGGCAAAAGAGTTTAATAGACATTTCTCAAAAGAACACATACAACTAACAAACAGGCATATGAAAAGGTGCTTAATATCATTGATATCAAAGAAGTAAAAATTGAATTATATCAAATTAAAAAGCTCCTGCACAGTAGAAAAATACAATAAACAGTGAAGAGACAACCCAGAGAATGGGAGAAAATATTTCCAAACTACCACTCTGACGAGGGATTAATCACCAGAATATATAATCAGCTTAAACAACTCCACAGGAAAAAATAGAATAACCTAATCAAAAAATGGGCAAAAGATTTGAATAAATATTTCTCAAAAGAACAACTACAAATAGCAAACAGGCATATGAAAAGCTGCTTAACATCATTGATCACCAGAGAAGTGCAAAACAAAACTACAGTGAGATATCTCACCCTAGTTAAAAATGGCTTATATCCAAATGACAGGCAATAACAAATGCTGGCGAGGAGGTGTAGAAAAGGTACATTGTTGGTAGAAATGTAAATTAGCACACTCGCTGTAGAGAACAGTTTGGAGGTCTGCCATAAAACGAAAAATAGAGCTACCATATGATCCAGCAATCCTACTGCTGGGTATATACCCAAACAAAAGAAAATAAGTATATCAAAGAGATATCTGCACTCCTATGTTTGTTGCAACAATGTTTACAATAGCTAAGATTTGGAAGCAACTTAAGTGTTCATCAATGGACGAATGGATAACTCAGTCATTTAAATTCAGAGACTTAGCAGAAGAATGACTACCAGAGGCTGAGAAGTATAGTGGGAGAGTTAGGGGTAGTTGGGGATGATTAATGGGTACAAAAAAAGAGAGTGAATAAGACCTACTATTTGATAGCAGAGTAGAGTGACTATAGTCTAAAATGATATATTTGTGTATTTTAAAATAACTTTAAAAATGTAATTGGGTTGTAACTCAAAGGATAAATGCTTGAGGGGATAGATATCCCATTCTCTATTATGTGCTTATTTCACATTGCATATCTGTACCAAAAGATCTCATGTACTCCCAAAATATACACACCTACTATGTACCCACAAAAAATTAAAAAGTAATAAAAATGTTTTTAAACATAGCAAAACTTTTGGGATACAGCAAAAGCCATACCAAGAGACAAATTTATAGCTGTAAGTGCCTACATCAAAAATAAGAAAAAACTTTAAATGTACAATTAAAAATGCATGTTAAAGAATTATAAAAGCAAGAGCCAACCAAACTCAAAATTATAAGAAAAGCAATCATAAAGGTCAGAGCAGGCATAAATGAAATTGCAATAAAATAAAATCAAAAAGATCAATGAAAAAAGATTTTTTTGAAATATTAAACAAAATTAACAAGCCTTTAGCCAGACTAAGAAAAAAAGAGAGTAGATTCAAGTAAATAAAATCAGAAATGAAAATGAGACATTGTAACTAATTCAGTGGAAATTCAAAGGATCATTAGTGGCTACCAGGAGCAAGTATATGCCAATAAATTGGAAAATTTAGAAGAAATGGACAAAGTCCTAGATACATACGACCTACCAAGATTGAACTAGGAAAAAATCCAAAACCTGAACAGATCAATAACAAGTAATGTGATTGAAACCATAATTTAAAAAAGGGCCCAGGATCTGATGGCTTCACTGCTGAATTCTACCAAACATTTAAAGGGAATTAATAACAATCCTACTCAAATAATTCCAAAACAGAGGAGGAGAGAATACCTCTACACTCATTCTACAAGGCCAGTATTACCCTGATAGCACAGTCAGCCAAATACACATCAAAAAATAAAAACTACACGCCATATCTTTGATGAATATTGATACAAAAATTCTTAACAAAGTGCTAGCAAACCAAATTCAACAATACATTAGAAAGATCATTCATCATGAGCAAGTAGGATTTATCTCTGAGATGCAAGGATGGTTCAACATATGTAAATCAATAAATGTGATACATTATAGCAACAGAATGAAGGACAAAACAATATGATTATTTTAATTGATGCTGAAAAATCATTTGATAAAATTCAAAATTTCTTCATGATAAAAATCCTCAAAAAGTGGAATAGAAGGTACATACCTCAACATAATAAAAGTCATGTAAAACAGATTCACAGCTAGTATCATAATGAATGGGGAAAAACTAAAAGTCATTTCTCTAAGATCTGGAACATGACAAGGATGCCCACTGTTGCCAGTGTTATGCAACATTGTACTGGAACTCCTAGCTAGAGCAATCAGAGAAGAGAAAGATAAGAAATGCATTCAACCTAGAAAGGAAGAACTCAAATTATCTTTGTTTGCAGATGATATAATTGTATACTTGGAAAAACCTAAAGACTCCACAAGAAAACTATTAGAACTGATAAATTCAGTAAAGTTGCAGGATACAAAATCAAAATACAAAAATCAGTAGCATTTCTATATGCCAACAGTGAACAATATGAAAAATAAATAAAAACAGTAATCCCTTTTACAATAGCCACACACAAAATTAAATACCTAAGAATTAACAACCAAAGAAGTGAAATACCTCTATAATAGAAACTACGAATCAATGATAAAAGACATTGAAGAGGACACAAAAAATGGAAAGACATTCCATGTTCATAGATTGGAGGAATCAATATTGTTAAAATGTTCATACTACCAAAAGAAATCTATATATTTAATGCAATCCCTATCAAAATACCAATGACATTCTTCACAGAAGTAGAAAAAAATCCTAAAATTTATATGAAACCACAAAAGACCCAGAATAGCCAAAGGTATCCCAGGCAAAAAGAATAAATCTGAAGGAGTTACATTACCTGACTTCAAATTATGCTACAGAGATGTAGTAACCAAAACAGCATGGTACTGGCATAAAACAGACACATAGGCCAATTGAAAAGACTAGAGAACCCAGAAACAAACCCACACACTTACAGTAAACTCATTTTCAATAAAGGTGCCAAGAATATACATTGGAGAAAAGATAGTCTCTACAATAAATGGTGCTGGAAACTTGATATTTATGAGCAGAGGAATGAAACTAGACCCCTATCTCTCACCATATACAAAAATTAAATCAAAACCAATTAAAGAATTAGAAATCTAAGACATCAAACTATGAAAGTGCTACAAGAAAACTTTGTGGAAAATCTCCAGGACATTGACCTCTGCAAAATTTTCTTGAGAAATATTCCAAAAGCACAGACAGCCAATGCAAAAATGTACAAATGGGATCACATCAAGGTAAAAAAGCATCTTCACAGCAAAGAAAACAATGAACACGGTAAAGAGACAACCCACAGAACGGGAGAAAATAGTTTCAAACTACCTATCTGACAAGGGATTAATAACTAGAATATATAAGGAGATTAAGCAACTCTATAGGAGAAAATCTAATAATGTAATCAAAAGCTGGTCAAAGGATTTAAAGAGACATTTCTCAAAAGACAACATACAAATGAAAAACAGGCATTTGAAAAGGTGCTCAACATCATCAATCATGGGAGAAATGCTAAACTACAATTAGATATCATCTCACCCCAGTTAAAATGGCTTAAATCCAAAAGAAACCAATAACAAATTCTGGTGAGGATCTGGAGAAAAGGAAACCCTCATACACTGTTGGTAGGAACGTAAATTAGTACAACCAGTATGGAAGGCAGTTTGGAGGCTCCTCAAAAAACTAAAAATAGAACTACCATATGATCTAGCAGTCCCACTGCTGGATATATACACCAAAGAAAGAAAATCAGTATATTGAAGTGATAGTTGCACTACCGTGTTTGTTGTAGCAACATTCACAACAGTCCAGATTTGGAAGCAACCTAAGTGCCTATCAACAGATAAAGGGATAAAGAAAACATGATAAGTATACATAATGTAGTACTAGTTGGCAACAAAAATAATAATGTTCTGCCATTTGCAACAACGTGGATGGTACTGGAGATTATTATGTTATGTGATATAATCCAGGCACAGAAAGATAAACGTCATATGTTCTCATATATTTGTGGGACCTGAAACTCAAAACAATTTAACTCATGGATATAGAGAGTAGAAGAATGGTTACCAGAGGCTGGGAAGTGTAGTGGGAAATGGGGAGAGGTAGTTATTGATAATGGATCAAAAAATAGTTCAAAAGAATAAATAAGACTTACTATTTGATTGCATAACAGGGTGACTATATACAATCATAATTTAATTGTACATTTTAAAATCGCTAAAAGAGTATAATTGTATTGTTTGTAACACAAAAGATAAATGCTTGAGTGATAGACACCCCATTCTTTATTATGTGATTACTGTGCATTTTATGCCTGCATCAACACATCCCATGTACCCAATAAATATATATATGTACAATCATATATATATGTACAATCAAGAAAAATCATTAGATTTATATTCCAACAGCAAACAATCTGAAAAAACTCAAGAAAATAATTCTGCTTACAATATCTACATGTAAAATCAAATTAAACACCTTGGAAATATCTCAATCAAACAACAACTAGAAAACACTGATGAAAAAAATTGAATGTGACACCAAAAATTGGAAAGATATTTCATGGTCGTGGATTAGAAGAATCAATATTGTTATAATGTCCATACTACACACAACAGTTTATACATTTAATTCAATTGCTATCAAAATACCAACGACATTCTTCACAGAATTAGAAAAAAATTCTAAAAAACACAAAAGTTAAAATAAGAAATTTAAAAAACTTACATCGAACAACAAAAGTTCCAGAATAGTGAAAATAACACCAAACTGGAAGAATTACATTATCTTATTTAAAATTATACTACAGAGCTATATATAGTATATATACTATATACTATAGTACACTATATACATATATACTATATAGTACATATACTATATACTATATACATATATACTATATACCCACAAAAATTAAAATTTTATTTTTGGAAGACATAGATTGGCTGAATGAATTTTAAAAAGTTACTGAAGTACATGCTATCTACAAGAAAAACATTTAATCTCTAAAGACACATAGACTGATATAAATGGATGGAAAAAGACATTCGATGTAAAAGGAAACCCAAAAAGTGGAAGTATCTGTACTTATATTAAAAAAAAGATTTCAAAATAAAAACTATAAGAAGAGACAATGTCATTATATACTGATAAAGGAATCAATTCAGTAAGAGGATATTACTATTACATCTATATTTATATCAATATCAATATCCATATAACTATTATATCTATATATAAAACTGTTATATATAGAGACAGTTATATTTTCTTGCTGAATTGACCCTATATATAATTATTTATATATTACAAATAATATTTATATACATATATACTAGTTATATATACGCATTTAAGACTTGAGCGACCACATATATAAAGCACATGTTAGTGCTAAAAAGAGAGATAGACCCCAACACAATAATAGGAAGAGACCTCAATACCCCATTTTCTGACCTGAACGGACCTTCTGCAAAGAAAATTAACAAAGAAATATAGAACTTAGGCCAAGTGTGGTGGCTCACGCCTGTAATCCCAGCACTTTGGGAGGCCGAGGTGGGTGGATCATGAGGTCAGGAATTCAAGACCAGCCTGGCCAAGAAGGTGAAACCCCATATCTACTAAAAATACAAAAAATTAGCTGGGTGCAGTGTCAGGCGCCTGTAATCCCAGCTGCTCGGGAAGCTGAGGCAGGAGAGTCGCTTGAACTCGGAGGGCGGAGGTTGCAGGGAGCTGAGATGGCGCCACTGCACTCCAGCCTGATGACAGAGTGAGACTCCATCTCAAAAAAAAAAAAAAAAAAAAAAGAAAAGAAATATGGAACTTAATCTACATTATAGAACAAATGGGAGTAACAGATATTTATAGAACTTTTCTTCATCCAATGACTGCAGAATACACATTCTTTTCTTCAGTACATGAATCACTCTAAAGAACAAATCATGTGTTGTGTCACAAAAAAGGTTTAAAATACTCAAAAATACTGAAATAATATCAAGCATCTTCTCTGACAACAATGGATAAAACTAGAAATCAATAACACGAGGAATTTGGGAACTATACAAATGGATGGAAATTAAATAATATGCTCTTGAAAGACCAGTGGATCAATGAAGAAAATAAGATGTAAATTAAAAATTTTTGGAAACAAATGATAATGGAAACACAACATACTAAAATATACAGGATACAGTAAAAGCAGTCTTAGGAGGGAAGTTTATAACTATAAGCATCTACATCAAAAAGAATAACATCACATAAATAATCTAATGATGTATCTAAAAGAACTAGAAAAGCAAGAGAAAACCAAACCCAATTTAGTAGAATAAAAAAAGTAAAGAGTCAAAATAAATAAAGTTGAAACAAAGAAAACAATACAAAAGATCAACAATATAAAGAGTTGGCTTTTTTCAAAGGTAAACAAAATTGACAAACCTTTTGTCACAGAAACAAAGAAAAAAAAAAGAGAAGACTCAAACAGAGCCAGAGATGAAAAAGAGAACAATACAACTATGCCACAGAAATACATAGGATCATTAGTGGCTACTATGAGCAAATATATGGCAATTAATAGGAAAATCTAGAAGAAACAGATAAGTTCCTAGACACATACAACCTACCAAGATTGAACCATGAAGTAATCAAACCTGAAGAGACCAATAACAGGTAATGAGATTGAAGTTGCAATAAAAATCTCCTAGCAAAGAAACACTCAGGAGCTAACGGCCTCACTGCTGAATTCCACCATACATTTAATTAAGAATATCAACACTGCTCAAACTATTCTGAAACATAGAGGAGGGAATGCTTCCAGATACATTCTGTGTTTGGAGGAATGCTTCCAAATACATTCTATGAGGCCCTGATACCAAAACCAAAGACACACAAAAAGAGAAAACTATAGGCCATAATGCTGATGAATATTGATGCAAATATCCTCAAAAAATACTACCAAATTATATTCAACAATATGTTAAAAAGATCATTTATCATGACCAAATGGGATTTATCTTGGGGATGGAATGATAATTCAACATACACAAATCAATCAATGTAATATATCATATAAACACAATGAAGGACAATAATCATGATCATTTCAATTGATGCTGAAAAATTATTTGAAGAAATTTAATATCCTTTCATGAGAAAAACCCTCAAAAAACTGGATATAGAAGAAAAATACTTCACAATAAAAGACATATATGACAGACCCACAGCTAGTATTATAATGAATGAGAAAAAAATAAAAGCCTTTTCTCTAAGATCTGGAACAAAACAAAGATGTTCACTTTCAACACTGTTATTCAACATAATACTGGAAATTCTCAAAAGAACAGTCAGACAACAGAAAGAAATAAAGTGCATTCAAAGAGGAAATAAGTCAAATTATCCTTGTTTGCAGATAATATGATCTTATATTTGTGAAAATCTAAAGACCCCAACAAAACACTTAGAACTGATAAATTCAGTAAAATTGCAGGATATAAAATCAACATACAAAAATCAGTAGATTTATGTTCCAATAGCAAACAATCTGAAAAAACTCAAGAAAATAATTCTGTTTACAGTATCTAAACGTAAAATCAAATTAAACACCTTGGAAATAACTCAATCAAACAACAACTAGAAAACACTGATGAAAAAAATTGAATGTGACACCAAAAATTGGAAAGATATTTCATGGTCCTGGATTAGAAGAATCAATATTGTTATAATGTCCATACTACACACAACAGTTTATACATTTAATTCAATTGCTATCAAAATACCAACGACATTCTTCACAGAATTAGAAAAAAATTCTAAAAAACACAAAAGTTAAAATAAGAAATTTAAAAAACTTACATCAAACAACAAAAGTTCCAGAATAGTGAAAATAATACCAAACTGGAAGAATTACATTATTTTATTTAAAATTATACTACAGAGCTATAGTAAGCAAAATAGCATGCTACTGTAATAAAAACAGACACATAGACCAATGAAATAGAACAGGGAACTCAGAAAAAAATACATACATCTACAGTGAACTCATTTTCAACAAATGCTCCCAGAACATACAATACAGCAAGGACAGTTTCTTCAATAAATGGTGCTGTGAAAACTGGATATCCATATGCAAAAGAATAAAAGTAGACTTCTATATCTTGCCACATACGAAAAGCAATTCAAAATGGATTACAGACTTTAAGACTTCAAACTATAAAACTACTTAAAGAAAAACTTGGGAGAAACATTCCAAGATAATTGTCTGGGCAAAATTTTTTTGAGTAATACCCCACAAGCACAGGCAAAGAAAACAAAAATGGACAAATTTGATTCCATCAAGTTAAAATGTTTCTGCATTGCAAAGGTAACAATCAGGAAATTGAAAAGCAACCCACAGAATGGGAGAAAATGTTTGCAAATTATCCATCTGATGCAATATTAATAACCAGAATATGTAAGTAACTCAAATAACTCTATATGAAAAAATCTAATAATTCAACCAAAAATGGGCAAAAGATTAGAATAGACATTTCTCAAAAGAAGACATACAAATAGCAAACATGTATATGAAAAGATGCCCAACCTCATTCATTATCAGACAAATGCAAATCAAGACCACACAATGACATATCATCTCACCCCAGTCAGAATGGGTTTTATTAAAAAGTCAAAAAATAACAGATGCTAGTAAGGTTTCAGAGAAAAGGGAATGCATACATACTGCTTGTGAGAATATAAATTAGTTCAACCATTGTGAAAAGCAGTGTGATGATTTCTCAAAGAACTTGAAACAGAACTACCATTCTACCCAGCAATCCCATTATCAGGTATATATTCAAAGGAATGTAAATCATTCTTTCATAAAGATATATACATCTGTATGTTCATCACAGCACTATTCACTACAGCAAACTTATGGAATAAACCTATGTACCCATCAACAGTAGACTGGATAAAGAAAATGTGATACATATGCACCATGGAATACTATGTAGCCATAAAAAAGAATGAGCTAATATCCTTTGAAGCAATATGGATACATCTGGAGGGCATAATTCTAAGTTAACTAATTCAGGAGCAGAAAACCGATACCACATGTTCTCCTTATAAGTGGGAGGTAAACATTAAATACACATGGACACAGAGAAGGAAAAACAACAGACACCAGGGACTACTTAAGGTTGGAGTGCAAGACAAGGGAGAGGATGGAAAAACTACCTATCATGTACCATGCTTATTTCGAGTGATTAAATAATCTTTACACCAAGCCCCTGTGACATACAACTTACCTATATAATGAACCTGTACATGTATCACTGAACCTCAAATAAAAGTTATAAAAGAAATGGAAAGATCAGCTTTTCAGTTTTATCTTCCAACTTATATTGACAAGATAATGAAATGGTTAAAAATGCATGATTAGAAGAAGGGGCCAAGGTGGCCAATTGGAAGCAGCTGCTCTTCACGGTTCTCACGGAGGGGAATGAAAATGGAGAGTGAATTCAGCATCTTCAACTGAAATATCCAGGTTCTCACATTGGGACTGACTAGGCAGACAACTTGAACCATGGAGAAGGAAGAAAAGTAGGTTGGGGAGATGGTCCACACAAGAGAGGCATGAAATCAAAGCATCCCCCACCCTCAGCCAAGGGAAGAGGTGAGTGATCATGCGACTCCACCTGAGAAACCATGCTTCTCTCACAAATCTTTGCAACCTTCATATCAGGAGATCGTCTCGTGAGCCCACGCCACTAGGGTCTTGGGTTTGATACACAGAGCTGTGCAGAGTCTTGGCAAAGCAGTCATTCGAGCTCACACAGAGACCCAGGAGCTTACAGACACCAGTCCTGGAAATCTCAGCAGGGTGGGAGATCCATCCGTACATTCTCCTTGGAAGGGGGCTGAATCCAAGGATCCAAAGAGCATCATTCTGTGGGCCTGCCTTCCATGGCACCTAACAAGTTAAGACCCACTGGCATGGAATTCCAGCCAACAAGCACAACAGGCTGAAGACTGCCTGAGATGGGTGAATTCCTAGTTGGAGGGGCAGCCACCATTTCCACAGTTAGGTTGACTCAGACGTTCTAGTCCGCCAGCTCTGAGAAGTCCAGGTGGTCCACAAAAGGAGTTTCCAACAATGCAGCACAGCTGATGTGTCAGATTGTGGCCAGACTGCTTCTTTAAGTGGGACCCCAATTCATCCCTCCTCACTGGGCAGGGCCTCTCTGTGGGAATTTCAGCAACTCCAGCCAGGGCTATACAGACAGAATTCTGAACTCTCCCTGGGATGGAGCCCCTGGGAGGAGGGGTGGCCAATGTGTCTGCATTTCAGTTGACTCAGCCTTTCCAGCCTACTGGCTCTGGAGAGTCCAGGTGGTCTGGACGAGGAAGGGTTCCTCACAATGCAGCACACCTGCTCTACCAAAGAACAGCCAGACTGCTTCTTTAAGCGGGTCACTGATCCCATCCCTCCTGACTGGGTGAGACATCCCAACAGGGTCTCAAGACACTTCCTAGAGGAGTGTCTGGGCTGGCCGCAGTTCAGAAACCCCCTGGGATTGAGCTCCCAAAGGAAAAAGCTGTCTGCCACCTTTGCTGTTTCACAGCCTTCACTGATGATACCTCCCGGTAAGGGAAAAACTGAGGCAAATAGGGTCTGGAGCGATCTCCCAGCAAACAATTGTGGAATAGTGGCCTGACTGTTAAAAGAAAAACAAACAGCAACAACAACAATGTCAACAAAAAAGATGCCACAAACCCCATTAAAAGGTCAGCAACCTCAAAAATTAAAGGTAGATAAGCCCACAAAGATGATAAAGAGTAAATGCAAAAATGCTGAAAACTAAAAAAGCCAGAGTGCGTCTTCTCCTCCAAATGGCTGCAACACCTGTCCAGCAATGGCATAGAACTGGGCTGAGGCTGAGATGGCTGAATTGACAGAAGTAGGCTTCAGAAGCTGGGTAATAATGAACTTGGCTGAGCTACAGAAGCATATTGTAACCCAGTGCAAAGAAGCTAAGAATCATGATAAAACAATAAAGGAGCTGATAAACAGAATAGTCAATGTGGAGAGGAGCAAAACTGACCTGATGGAGCTAAAAAACACATGAGAAATTCACAATGCGATCACAAGTATCAATAGAGAATAGACCAAGCAGAAGAAAGAATCTCAGAGCTTGAAGACTATCTTTCTGAAATAATACAGGCAGGCAAGAATAAAGAAAAAGAAAAGGAATGAAAGAAACCCGGAAGAAATATGGGACTATGCAAAAAGACTGAACCTATGACTGATTGGGTTTCCTGAAGGAGATGGGGAGAACAGAACCAAGTTAAAAAACATACTTCACATCCAGGAGAACTTCTCCAACTCAGCAAGACAGGTCAACATTCAAATTCAGGAAATCCAGAGGAACCTAGTAAGATACTCCATGAGAAGATCAACCCCAAGACACATAATCATCAAATTATCTGAGGTCGAAAGGAAAGAAAAAATGTTAAGGGAAGCCAGAGAGAAAGGTCAGGTCACCTACAAAGGGAAATCCAACAGACTAACAGCAGATCTCTCAGTGAAAACCCTGCAAGCCAAAAGAGGTTGGGGGCCAATATTCAACATTCTTAAAGAAAAATTTCCAGCTGGGTGCAGTGGCTCATGCCTGTAATCCCAGCACTTTGGGAGGCAAAGGCGAGTGGATCACCTGAGGTCAGGAGTTCGTGACCAGCCTGGCCAACATGGGGAAACCCCATCTCTACTAAGAAAACAAAAATTAGCCGGGTGTGGCGGCAGGTGCTTGTAATCCCAGCTACTTGAGAGGCAGAGGCAGCAGAATTGCTTGAACCTGGGAGGTGGATGTTGCAGTGAGCTGAGACTGTGCCACTGCACTCCAGCCTGGGTGACAGAGTGAGACTCCATCTCAAGAAAAAAAAAAAAAAAAAAGAGCCCGGTGTGGTGGCTCACACCTGTAATCCCAGCACTTTGGGAGGCCAAGGCAGGCAGATCACCTGAGGTCAAGAGGTCGAGACCAGCTTTGCCAACATGGTGAAACCCTGTCTCTACTAAATATACAAAAATTAGCCAGGCATGGTAGCAGGCACCTGTAATCCCAGCTACTCAGGAGGCTGAGGTAGGAGAATCACTTGAACCCAGGAGGGAGAGGTTGCAGTGAGCCAAGATCACACCACTGGACTCTAGCCTGGGTGGCAGAGCAAGACTGTGTCTCAAAAAAAAAAAAAATCTCCAACAGACAACTTTATACTCGACCAAATTAAGCTATATAAGTGAAGGAAAAAAAATACTTTTCAGACAAGCAAATGCTGAGGGAATTCATCACCACCAGGCCTGCCTTGCAAGAGCTCCTGAAGGAAGCACTAAATATTGAAAGATAAAAACATTACCAGCCACTACAAAAACACATGGAAGTAAAAAGATCAGAGAGAGTATGAAGCAACCACATAAACAAGTCTGCAAAATAACCAGCTAGCATCATGATGACAGGCGCAAATTCACACATAACAATACTAACCTTAAATGTAAATGGGCTAAATGCCCCAATTTTTTTTTTTAATTAACTTTAAGTTTTAGGGTACATGTGCACATTGTGCAGGTTAGTTACATATGTATACATGTGCCATGCTGGTGCGCTGCACCCACTCACTCGTCATCTAGCATTAGGTATATCTCCCGATGCTATCCCTCCCCCCTCCCCCCACCCCACAACAGTCCCCAGAGTGTGATATTCCCCTTCCTGTGTCCATGTGATCTCATTGTTCAATTCCCACCTATGAGTGAGAATATGCGGTGTTTGGTTTTTTGTTCTTGCGATAGTTTACTGAGAATGATGATTTCCAATTTCATCCATGTCCCTGCAAAGGACATGAACTCATCATTTTTTATGGCTGCATAGTATTCCATGGTGTGTATGTGCCACATTTTCTTAATCCAGTCTATCATTGTTGGACATTTGGGTTGGTTCCAAGTCTTTGCTATTGTGAATAATGCCACAATAAACATACGTGTGCATGTGTCTTTATAGCAGCACGATTTATAGTCCTTTGGGTATATACCCAGTAATGGGATGGCTGGGTCAAATGGTATTTCTAGTTCTAGATCCCTGAGGAATCACCACACTGTCTTCCACAATGGTTGAACTAGTTTACAGTCCCACCAACAGTGTAAAAGTGTTCCTATTTCTCCACATCCTCTCCAGCACCTGTTGTTTCCTGACTTTTTAATGATTGCCATTCTAACTGGTGTGAGATGGTATCTCATTGTGGTTTTGATTTGCATTTCTCTGATGGCCAGTGATGATGAGCATTTTTTCATGTGTTTTTTGGCTGCATAAATGTGTTCTTTTGAGAAGTGTCTGTTCATGTCCTTCACCCACTTTTTGATGGGGTTGTTTTTTTCTTGTAAATTTGTTTGAGTTCATTGTAGATTCCGGATATTAGCCCTTTGTCAGATGAGTAGGTTGCGAAAATTTTCTCCCATTTTGTAGGTTGTCTGTTCACTCTGATGGTAGTTTCTTTTGCTGTGCAGAAGCTCTTTAGTTTAATTAGATCCCATTTGTCAATTTTGTCTTTTGTTGCCATTGCTTTTGGTGTTTTGGACATGAAGTCCTTGCCCATGCCTATGTCCTGAATGGTAAATGCCCCAATTAAAAGAAGCAGAATGGCAGGCTGGATAGAGACAAGACTCACTGGTATGCTGCCTTTCAGAGACTCATCTCATGTGCAAAGACAGACATAGGCTCAAAATAAAGGGGTGGAAAAAAATTTACCAAGCAAATGGAAAACAAAAAAAGCGGAGGTTGCAATCCTAGTTTCTGACATAACAGACATTAAAGCAACAAAGATAAAAAAAATACTAAGAAGGGCATTACATAATGAAATAGGTTCAATTCAGCAAGAAGAACTAACTATCCTAAATATACATGCACCCAATACAGGAACACCCAGATTCATAAAGCAAGTTCTTAGAGACCTACAAAGAGACTTAGACTCCCACAGAACAATAGTTGGAGACTTTAATACCCCACTGACAATATTAGACAGACTATTGAGACAGAAAATTGACAAAGATACTCAGGAACTGAACTCAGCTCTGAATAGGGTGCACCTAATAGATATCTACAGAACTCTCCACCTGAAGACAACAGAATATACATTCTTCTCAGTGCCACATGGCACTATAAAATTGATCAAAATTGGAAGCAAAACACTCCACAGCAAATGCAAAAGATCTGAAATCATAAAACAGTTACTCAGACCACAGCACAATCAAATTAGAACTCACGAATTAGATTCACTCAAAACCACAAAACTACATGGAAATTGAACAACCTGCTCCTGAATGATATTTGTGTAAATACTGAAATTAAGGTGGAAATCAAGCAGTTCTTTGAAACTCATGAGAACAAAGAGAAAATGTACCATAATCTCTGGAACACAGGTAAAGCAGTACTATGAGGTAAATGTATAGCAATAACGCTTACATAAAAAAGCTAGAAAGATTTCAACTTAAAGACCTAACATCACAGCTAAAAGAACTAGAGATCCAACAGCAAAAAACCCTACAGCTAGCAGAAGACACAAAATAACCAAGATCAGAGCTGAAGTGAAAAAGATAGAGACACAAAATACTCTTCAAAAAATTAACAAATCCATGAGCTGTTTCTTTGAAAACATTAATAAAATAGATGGACCACTATCTAGACTAATAAAAGAAGAGAGAAGAATCAAATAGACTCAATCAGAAATGAAAAGGGGGATATCACCCCTGCCCCTACAGAAATACAGACAGCCATCAGAGAATACTATAAACACTTCTATGCACATAAAGTAGAAAATCTAGAAGAGATGAATAAATTCCTGGACACATGCACTCTCTCAAGACTGAATCGAAAAGAAATTGAATCCCTAAATATACCAATAACGAGTTCTGGAACTGAGGCAGTAATAAACAGCTTACGAACCAGAAAAAAAAAGCTCAGGACCATACAGATTTACAGCTGAATTCTATCAGAGGTACAAAGAAGAGCTGGTAATAGTTTTACTGAAACTATTTTTAAAAATTGGAAAAGAAGGACTGTTCTCTAACTCATTTTATGACACCAGCATCATCCTGATGCCAAAACCTGGCAGAGATACAACAGAAAAAGAAAACTTCGGGCCAAATCTCTAATCAACTTTGATGCAAAAATCCTCAATGAAATACTGGCAAAGCAAATCCAGCAGCACATCAAAGAGCTTATCCACCAAGATCAAGTTAGCTTCATTCCCAGAATGAGCTGGTTCAACATATGCAAATCAATAAATGTGATTTATCACATAAACAGAACTAAAGACAAAAACCACATGATTATCTCAATGAATACAGGAAAGGCCTTTGATAAAATTCAACATCTCTTCATGGTAAAACCTCTTAATAAACTAGGTACTGATGGAACATATCTCAAAATAATAAGACCTACTTATGACAAACCCACAGCCAGTATCTTACTGAATGGGCAAAAGCTGGAAGCATTCCCTTTGAAAACCAGTACAAGACAAGTATGCCCTTTCTCACCACTCCTGTTCAACATGTTATTGGAAGTGCTCACCAGGGCAGTCAGGCAAGAGAAAGAAATAAAGTGTATTCAAATAGGAAAAGAGAAAGTACAATTGTCTTTGTTTGCAGATGACATGATCCTATATCTAGAAAACCCCATTGTCTCAACCCAAAAGCTCCTTAAGCTGATAAGAGACTTCAGCAATGTCTCAGGATACAAAATCTATGTGCAAAAATCACCAGCATTTCTATACACCAACAACAGACAAACAGAGAGCCAAATCATGAACTCCCATTCACAATGGCTACAAAGTGAATAAAATACCTAGGAATACAGCTAACAAGGGAAGTGAAGGACCTCTTCAAGGAGAACTACAAACCACTGCTCAAGGAAATCAGAGAAGACACAAACAAATGGAAAAATATTTCATGCTCATGAATAGGAAGATTCAATATTGTGAAAATGGCCATACTGCCCAAAGTAATTTATAGATTCAATGGCACCATTTCCATTCTTCACAGAATGAGAAGAAGCACTTTTAAAATTCATATGGAACTAAAAAGAGCCTGAATAGCCAAGACAATTCTAGTAAAAAAGAATGAAGTTGGAGGAATCATGCTACTACAGGGTGACAGTAACCAAAACAGCATGGTACTGGTACAAAAAAGACACATAGACCAATGAAACAGAATAGAGAACTCAGAAATAAGACCGCACACCTACAACCATCTGATCTTCAAAAAACCTTACAAAAACAATCAATGGGGCAAGGATTCCCTATTTAATAAATGGTGCTGTGAGAACTGGCTAGCCATATGCAGAAAATTGAAACAAGACTCCTTCCTTACACCTTATACAAAAATTAACTCAGGATTGTTTAAAGACATAAACGCAAAACCCAAATATAAAAATGGTGGGGAAAAACCTAGGTAAACCATTCATGACACAGGCACAGGCAAAGATTTCATGATGAAAATGCCAAAAGCAATGGTAACAAAAGCAAACATCAACAAATGGGATCTAATTAAACTAAAGAGCTTCTGCACAGCAAAAGAAACTATCATCAGAGTTAACAGGCAACGTACAGAGTGGGAGAAAACTTTTGCAATCTATCCATGTGACAAAAGTCTAATAACCAGAATCTACAAGGAACTTAAACAATTTTACATACAAAAAAACCCCAAACAACTCCATTAAAAGTGGGCAAAGTACATAAACAGACACTTCTGAAAAGAAGACTCATGCGGCCAATGAACATGAAAAAAAGCTCAACATCACTGATCATTAGAGAAATGCAAATCAAAACCACAGTGAGATACCATCTCATGCCAGTCAGAATGGCAATTATTAAAAAGTCAAAAAACAACAGATACTAGCGAGGTTGCAGAGAAAATGTGATGTTTTACACTGTTAGTGGGAGTATAAATTAGTTCAACCATTGTGGAAGACAGTGTGGCAATTCCTCAAAGATCTGCAGGAAGATATACCCATTTGACCTAGGAATCTTATTACTGGGTATACCCAAAGGACTATAAATCATTCTAATATAAAGATACATACATGTGTATGTTCATTGCAGCACTATTCACAATAGCAAAGACGTGGAATCAATCCAAATGTCCATTGATGATAGACTGGTTAAAGAAAATGTGGTACATATACACCATGGAATACCATGAAGCCATAAAAAGGAAAAAGATTATGTCTTTTGCAGAGACATGGATGGAGCTGGCAGCTGTTATCTTTACCAAACTAACGCAGGAATGGAAAACCAAACACCACATGTTCTCACTTATGAGAACTGAACGATGGGAACACATGAATTCATGGGGCTGAACAACACTTAAAATAATTTTATTTAATATTTAAATAGAAGATATATTCACATAATCAAAAAATAAATATGTGTATGTATTCTATACATATAATTGTATACAGTTAAACTCTCCATCTTACCTTTGTCCTCCATCTGCCTAGTTCCCTCCATACCTCACAGATGTGACTTTTATTAGTCCCTTGTATAGCTTTGTTTCTTAATAAAAATACAAGCAAATATTAACATAGGCTTTTATTTTTCTTTTTAGTTTTCCAAAGGTAGTGTACTATACTCTGCCCCTTACTCTGATTTTTTTAACTTAATATTTCATGACAATATACCATGTCAGTAGATAAAATGTTTTCTCATCCTTATTTGCAGCTATAGCATGTTCCATTTCATAGATTTACTGTAATTTATTTAAGAAATCCTGTATTACTGGACATTTGCTTTGGGTCAAGTCCTTTGTTATTCCCCATGCTTTCTTGACCTTCCCTAACTATTGATGCATCTTCATCTTATATCCCATCTTTACAACCTTATTCTCTACTAGGAACCAAAAGGTTTTCTCACTTTTTGATCTCAGTCTTAGGGCATCTTCTGTGTTGCCTCCTATGTAGAGGCAGAGGATCTCACAGTCTATTCACTACAGGAAAGAGTGTACTTGTAGTTTGAGAACTCTGTAAGTAATGTGGTAAAAGGATCTTTCAGCAACACTCTGGACCTTCATATGAATGTAACAAAATTTCAGCTGTATCCTCTAAAAATTATAAAATAAAACAATATAATCAATAATGCTTCATTTTATAAAGTGCAATTATTCTTATTTTCTCCATTTTCCAGATAAGAAAACAGAGGCTTCATACAGTGTTTTTAACTTGCCTAAAGTGGCCTGGTTGCATCAGAGAACCTGGATCTTCTTTCAGTCTAATGTTACTTTCTCCCTATGCCTGATTATGCCGTCTAATCCCTTTTAGTATATCCTTAGAGAGTTATTCTTGGCAAGAATGGGAAACCTTTTGGTTTTCCCAATCCCTCTATTAAATGACTTCGGAAAGAGGTACATCCTAAGTTATGATCAACTAATGCTTTAAGTAGAGATTAATAGACAACCTAGTGGGAATAAGACATGATATATTTCAGATGCATCACAGGACACAGGATAAATGTATATGTGTGTGCACAGATGTTTTTATGTAAAAGTGTGTGCATGTGTGATGTAAAGGGAAGCAGTGGGTAACATCACAGGAGAAATAACCAGAGGAGCTAAATTGGGGAGAAGTGTGCAAAGACACATTTCTCTGGTCCTCAAAGTTATGTTGAGTGCTGACATGCAGGTACTGTCTATATGTCTGTTAATGACATTGGGAGGGAAGCTGCTGTAATTTAGACCCCTTTTGGGAATATCCCTTCAGGTCCTGGGCCTCAGTAGCCATTTATGACTTGTGTGACTGCCTAATAGCCATGACCGCTTGGTTGCTTTGATATTTTTGTCACATCATCAACTCCCAAGTGTAACCTCACTTGAAATGCAGAGATAAAGATCCTGAGAGTAGAAAGAGAGTTTATCAGATTCCCCCCTCTTTGTCACCCTCTTCTGCCTCCCTTTCAGGCTTCTAGTGATCTCCAATTCCCAACTCCACCTCTTTAAGCAAGGTCCTGACCCTTGAGTGAGAGTAACCTTTTAGTAATTGACCCTCCTGTGTGACTGATTATCCTGGGTTCCCTTTCTGGTGAATAGATGTAGTGGAGGGAATTTCCATTCTGAGGTTCTGTTTGGAAAGAGAATACAGGCCTCAGTTAATTCCCATTAAAAGGCAGAAGAACTCATCCCTACTCAAACGTGAGATTAAAACATCTCATTTTTTCTCAATTAAGGTCAGCTCTGTTGTAAAGCTTGACAAGAAAAAAAAATACAGTCTCTTGCACATACCATGTCAAAGCCTGTCTGCTTGAACAAAAGAAGTTTTAAGATAACTTCAATGGATCAGACTTTGAAAAAAATTTAGAAGAATGTATAACTAGAATAACCAATACAGAGAAGTGCTTAAAGGAGCTGATGGAGCTGAAAATCAAGGCTCGAGAACTTCGTGAAGAATGCAGAAGCCCCAGGAGCCGATGCAATCAACTGGAAGAAAGGGTATCAGTGATGGAAGATGAAATGAATGAAATGAAGCGAGAAGGGAAGTTTAGAGAAAAAAGAATAAAAAGAAATGAGCAAAGCCTCCAAGAAATATGGGACTATGTGAAAAGACCAAGTCTACGTCTGATTGGTGTACCTGAAAGTAATGGGGAGAATGGAACCAAGTTGGAAAACACTCTGCAGGATATTATCCAGGAGAACTTCCCCAATCTAGCAAGGCAGGCCAACGTTCAGATTCAGGAAATACAGAGAATACCACAAAGATACTCCTCGAAAAGAGCAACTCCAAGACACATAATTGTCAGATTCACCAAAGTTGAAATGAAGGAAAAAACGTTAAGGGCAGCCAGAGAGAAAGGTCGGGTTACCCTCAAAGGGAAGCCCATTAGACTAACAGTGGATCTCTTGGCAGAAACCCTACAAGCCAGAAGAGAGTGAGGGCCAATATTCAACATTCTTAAAGAAAAGAATTTTCAACCCAGAATTTCATATCCAGCCAAACTAAGCTTCATAAGTGAAGGAGAAATAAAATACTTTACAGACAAGCAAATGCTGAGAGATTTTGTCACCACCAGGCCTGCTCTAAAAGAGCTCCTGAAGGAAGCGCTAAACATGGAAAGGAACAACTGGTACCAGCCACTGCAAAATCATGCCAAAATGTAAAGACCATCGAGACTAGGAAGAAACTACATCAACTAACGAGCAAAATCACCAGCTAACATCATAATGACAGGATCAAATTCACATATAACAATATTAACTTTAAATGTAAATGGACTAAATGCTCCAATTAAAAGACACAGACTGGCAAATTGGAAAAACAGTCAAGATCCATCAGTGTGCTGTATTCAGGAAACCCATCTCATGTGCAGAGACACACATAGGCTCAAAATAAAAGGATGGAGGAAGATCTACCAAGCAAATGGAAAACAAAAAAAGGCAGGGGTTGCAATCCTAGTCTCTGATAAAACAGACTTTAAACCAACAAAGATCAAAAGAGACAAAGAAGGCCATTGCGTAATGGTAAAGGGATCAATTCAACAAGAAGAGCTAACTATCCTAAATATATATGCACCCAATACAGGAGCATGCAGATTCCTAAAGCAAGTCCTGCGTGACATTCAAAGAGACTTAGACTCCCAAACATTAATAATGGGAGACTTTAACACCCCACTGTCAACATTAGACAGATCAACGAGACAGAAAGTCAACAAGGGTACCCAGGAATTGGACTCAGCTCTGCACCAAGCGGACCTAATAGACATCTACAGAACTCTCCACCCCAAATCAACAGAATATACATTTTTTTCAGCACCACACCACACCTATTCCAAAATTGACCACATACTTGGAAGTAAAGCTCTCCTCAGCAAATGTAAAAGAACAGAGATTATAACAAACTATCTCTCAGACCACAGTGCAATCAAACTAGAACACCGGATTAAGAATCTCACTCAAAACCGCTCAACTACATGGAAACTGAACAACCTGCTCCTGAATGACTACTGGGTACATAACGAAATGAAGGCAGAAATAAAGATGTTCCTTGAAACCAACGAGAACAAAGACACAACATACCAGAATCTCTGGGACTCATTCAAAGCAGTGTGTAGAGGGAAATTTATAGCACTAAATGCACACAAGAGAAAGCAGGAAAGATCCAAAATTGACACCCTAACATCACAATTAAAAGAACTAGAAAAGCAAGAGCAAACACATTCAAAAGCTAGCAGAAGACAAGAAATAACTAAAATCAGAGCAGAACTGAAGGAAATAGTGACACAAAAAACCCTTCAAAAAATTAATGAATTCAAGAGCTGGTTTTTTGAAAGGATCAACAAAATTGATAGACCGCTAGCAAGACTAATAAAGAAAAAAAGAGAGAAGAATCAAATAGACACAATAAAAAATGATAAAGGGGATATCACCACAGATCCCACAGAAATACTACCATCAGAGAATACTACAAACACCTCTACGCAAATAAACTAGAAAATCTAGAAGAAATGGATAAATTCCTCGACACATACACTCTCCCAAGACTAAACCAGGAAGAAATTGAATCTCTGAATAGACCAATAACAGGCTCTGAAATTGTGGCAATAATCAATAGTTTACCAACCAAAAAGAGTCCAGGACCAGATGGATTCACAGCCGAATTCTACCAGAGGTACAAGGAGGAACTGGTACCATTCCTTCTGAAACTATTCCAATCAATAGAAAAAGAGGGAATCCTCCCTAACTCATTTTATGAGGCCAGAATCATTCTGATACCAAAGCTGGGCAGAGACACAACCAAAAAAAGAGAATTTTAGACCAATATCCTTGATGAACATTGATGCAAAAATCCTCAATAAAATACTGGCAAACCAAATCCAGCAGCACATCAAAAAGCTTATCCACCATGATCAAGTGGGCTTCATCCCTGGGATGCAAGGCTGGTTCAATATACGCAAATCAATAAATGTAATCCAGCATATAAACAGAGCCAAAGACAAAAACCACACGATTATCTCAATAGATGCAGAAAAAGCCATTGACAAAATTCAACAACCCTTCATGCTAAAAACTCTCAATAAATTAGGTATTGATGGGACATATTTCAAAATGATAAGAGCTATCTATGACAAACCCACAGCCAATATCATACTGAATGGGCAAAAACTGGAAGCATTCCCTTTGAAAACTGGCACAAGACAGGGATGCCCTCTCTCACCACTCCTATTCAACATAGTGTTGGAAGTTCTGGCCAGGGCAATCAGGCAGGAGAAGGAAATAAAGGGCATTCAATTAGGAAAAGAGGAAGTCAAATTGTCCCTGTTTGCACACGACATGATTGTATATCTAGAAAACCCCATTGTCTCAGCCCAAAATCTCCTTAAGCTGATAAGCAACTTCAGCAAAGTCTCAGGATACAAAATCAATGTACAAAAATCACAAGCATTCTTATACACCAACAACAGACAAACAGAGAGCCAAATCATGAGTGAACTCCCATTCACAATTGCTTCAAAGAGAATAAAATACCTAGGAATCCAACTTACAAGGGATGTGAAGGAACTCTTCAAGGAGAACTACAAACCACTGCTCAAGGAAATAAAAGAGGATACAAACAAATGGAAGAACATTCCACGCTCATGGGTAGGAAGAATCAATATGGTGAAAATGGCCATACTGCCCAAGGTAATTTACAGATTCAATGCCATCCCCATCAAGCTACCAATGACTTTCTTCACAGAATTGGAAAAAACTACTTTAAAGTTCATATGGAAACAAAAAAGAGCCCGCATCGCCAAGTCAATCCTAAGCCAAAAGAACAAAGTTGGAGGCATCACACTACCTGACTTCAAACTATACTACAAGGCTACAGTAACCAAAACAGCATGGTACTGGTACCAAAACAGAGATATAGATCAATGGAACAGAACAGAGCCCTCACAAATAATGCCGTATATCTACAACTATCTGATTTTTGACAAACCTGGCAAAAACAAGCAATGGGGAAAGGATTCCCTATTTAATAAATGGTGCTGGGAAAACTGGCTAGCCATATGTAGAAAGCTGAAACTGGATCCCTTCCTTACACCTTATACAAAAATCAATTCAAGATGGATTAAAGACTTAAACGTTAGACCTAAAACCATAAAAACCCTAGAAGAAAACCTAGGCATTACCATTCAGGACATAGGCATGGGCAAGGACTTCATGTCTAAAACACCAAAAGCAATGGCAACAAAAGACAAAATTGACAAATGGGATCTAATTAAACTAAAGAGCTTCTGCACAGCAAAAGAAACTACCATCAGAGTGAACAGGCAACCTACAAAATGGGAGAAAATTTTTGCAACCTACTCGTCTGACAAAGGGCTAATATCCAGAATCTACAATGAACTCAAACAAATTTACAAGAAAAAAACAAACAACCCCATCAAAAAGTGGGCAAAGGACATGAACAGACACTTCTCAAAAGGAGACATTTATGCAGCCAAAAAACACATGAAAAAATGCTCATCATCACTGGCCATCAGAGAAATGCAAATCAAAACCACAATGAGATACCATCTCACACCAGTTAGAATGGCAATCATTAAAAAGTCAGGAAACAACAGGTGCTGGAGAGGATGTGGAGAAATAGGAACACTTTTACACTGTTGGTGGGAGTGTAAACTAGTTCAACCATTGTGGAAGTCAGTGTGGTGATTCCTCAGGGATCTAGAGCTAGAAATACCATTTGACCCAGCCATCCCATTACTGGGTATATACCCAAAGGACTATAAATCATGCTGCTATAAAGACACATGCAGACGTATGTTTATTGCGGCATTATTCACAATAGCAAAGACTTGGAACCAACCCAAATGTCCAACAATGATAGACTGGATTAAGAAAATGTGGCACATATACACCATAGAATACTATGCAGTCATAAAAAATGATGAGTTCATGTCCTTTGTAGGGACATGGATGAAATTGGAAATCATCATTCTCAGTAAACTGTCGCAAGAACATAAAACCAAACACCGCATATTCTCACTTATAGGTGGGAATTGAACAATGAGATCACATGGACACAGGAAGGGGAATATCACACTCTGGGGACTGTTGTGGGGTGGGGGGAGGGGGGAGGGATAGCATCGGGAGATATACCTAATGCTAGATGACGAGTGAGTGGGTGTAGTGCACCAGCATGGCACATGTATACATATGTAACTAACCTGCACAATGTGCACCTGTACCGTAAAAGTTAAAGTATAATTAAAACAAAAAAGAAAAGATAACTTCAGTGGACTGCGGTCAGCTCTGAGTCTTGCAGAGGCTCTTAGATTCTGAGAAGAAACAGGAAAAAGGGTGTTGAAAATAACAATCACGCATTGGTCTTTAAGGGGAGTCTCTTTCTCCTTGGCTGAGACTTTTTGCCTTAACAAAGAAAAACAAACCTCAACATCTTTAATATATTCTAAAGGAAGTTTCAGTAACACGTGAGATGTGGGTTCTTGCTTGCTCTCTTTCTCTTTCTTGTGTAAAACTGGAACTGAAAACTATCCTTTTGTATTAACTAGCCAGGTCTTTCTCTCTCTCTCTCTCTCTGTCTCTCTCTCTTCTTAAATAAAGGTGCCAATTACTTTGAGAGTTATCAGAATGTTTGTGTGAGTCTTATATTGTTTAAAGGTGACTTCTTAGACTCTGTTGAGGAATCTAGATGTGCCTGTCAAATCATTTATTTATTTACTGAGGCAGAGTCTCACTTCTGTCACCCAGGCTGAAGTGCAGTGGCGTGATCATGGCTCACTGCAGCCTTGACTTCCCAGGTTCAGGTAATTTTCCCACCTCAGCCTCCAGAGTAGTTTGGATCGCAGGTGCATGCCACCATATCTGGTTTATTATTATTATTATTTTAAGTAGAGATGGGGTTTCACTATGTTGCTCAGGCTTGTCTCAAACTCCTGAGCTCAAGTGATCTGCCTGCCTCTGTCTCACAAAGTGCTGGGATTAGAGGCATGAGCCACCATGCCTGGCCCTGTCAATATATTTAAAATAAACTTTCTCAAACCTCCTCACATAAATATAAACTGCAAGGGTGCTCCAATATAGTTCAAATAGAAATCATTCATTTTTTTCTTTAGCTAAAAGAAAAACCGTGAAACATTGCTGAACTTAAAGGTCACATGTTGATCAACCCTTCCAAACGATACAAAGGTAGGTGGAGACACTCACTTCTTCATGGAGGAGACTGAAAGCTACAAAGGCATAAAATATATTTAGATCCCCTGAGATTCTCTGCTGAAAGCAATTAGAAATCAGTCACACTTTATATAAACCAGGCATTTAATTATCAGGTACAGAAGATACAAATTAGGCAAAGCAAAAAAGGAGAGTTGCGAGAACTTAATTTAGTAGCAATCCTTGTGAGGAGATTAATGAGATGTAAGGGAACATCGATCTCATTACGTTTGTGGATCCGAGGCCATAGACTTTCTAAGCAGCTTTCAATCTTGTGGATTGGATTTTGAAAACATTTTTTAACTACAGAAAGATATACTAGTAAACTTGGGACTTTTTCTGATCAAGTTGCTATCATTGTAACAAACATGAGGGATGGCCCCCATATGGAGTGTACAACAATTTACTTGGTCATAAAGTAATAAACACTTGAGTCGAGTATTTATTCATCTATTACATAAAGTAACCCCAGTGACAAGGAAGAAAGCAGTCATAATAACCAGCAGTTAAAACCCTGTGCTTGTGAACTCTACCTGCAAAAATGCCTGATAAGAGTGACATTAGCAAGATGGCAGACTAGGAATCTCCAGGCCCTCATTTCCCCATAGAAATATAAAATAAACAACTAGAAATTGGCTAAAATTATTTTATAGGAGTGCTTGAAAAAGTCAAAGATATATAGCAATAAAGTGAATGCATATTTAAAAATTGTATTAAAAACAGTAGAATATGTTGCAGCATTTTTCCTCACCCTTGTCTCCCTAACCCTCACATTCCCAGGCTCTGGCACAGTGCAGTTTGGGAGAAGCATCAGCCAAATCCTCAGATCCCTATTCCCTTTACAATTATTGGAGAAAGCAGAGCAGACTGAACTTTCTAACCTGTCTGTGGGTTGTCCAAGGGATTGGTCTCTGTGTCAGCTACTCAGAAATTAGAAAATATTTTGAGACAAATGAAAATTAAAACACAGCATACTAAAACTTATGGGAGGCAGTGAAATTAGTGATAAAAGAAACATTTATAGCTGTAAATATCTACATTAAAAGAGAGGATCTCCAGTCAATAACCCATCTTTAGATCTTTTAGAACAATAAAAACAAATTAAACCCAAAACTAACAGAAAAAAGGAATTAACAGAGACTAGAGCAGAGATAAACAAAGGGGAGACTAGGAAAACAGTAGAGAAAATCTATGAAAAGTCAACAAAATTTACAAGACTTTAGCTATACTTATGAAAAAAAGGAAGAGAGAAAACTCAAATAACTAAAATCACAAATGAAAGGGGACATTACTACTGATTTTACAGAAAAAGGATTATACAAGAGTACTATGAATAATTGTATGCCAACAAGTAGATGAGATGGACAAAATCCTCGAAAATCCTAGAAACACTCAACATACCAGGACTGAATCATGAAGAAACAAAATCTAAACAGATCTACAACTAGTAAGAAGATTGAATCAGTAATCTAAAACTTCCCAACAAAGAAAAACTTAGGACCAGATGGCTTCATGGGTGACTTCTACCAATTATGTAAGGAAGAGTTAATACCAATCTTCCTCAAACTCTTCCAAAAAATTGAAGAAAAGGGAAAGCTTCTAAACTTGTTTTATAAGGCCAACATGACTCTGCTACCAACACCAGACAAAGATGCTACAAAAAACTTCAGACAAACGTACCTTATGAATATTGATACAGAAATGTTCAAAAAAATACCAGCAAACTGAATTCAATAGTATATTAAAAGGTTTATACGACATGCCCTACTGGTATTTATCTCTGTATGCAAGGATGGTTCAGCATATGAAAATCAGTACTTTTGATACATCATATTAACAGAATGAAGCAGAAAACAGCCACATGATAGATGCAAAAAGAGTATTTGAAAAATACAACACCATTTATGACAAAAACCCCAATAAACTAGGAATTGAAGGCAACTACCTCAACATTACAAAGACCATATATGAAAAACCCACAGCTAATATTATACTGAAAGGTGAAAAACCAAAAACTTTTCCTTTAAGATCATGAAGAATGCAAATATACCTGATATCACCACTTCCATTTAACATAGTATGGAAAGTAATAGCCAGAGCAATTAGGTAAGAAAAATAAATAAAATTACCCAAATTGGAAAGGAAGAAGTAAAATTATCTCTTTTTGAAGAATACATGACCTTAAATGTAAAAATCCCTAAAGGTTCCACAAAAAACTTGTTAGAACGAAAAATAGATTAAACAAAGTTGAGGGTAGAAAATTAACATTTAAAAATCAGTTGTGGTTTTATACAATAGTAATGAACAATATGAAAAAGAAATTAAGAAAAATTCCATTTACAATAGCACGCAAAAGTATAAAATACTTAGAAATAAAGTTAACCAAGGAGACAAAAGACTTGCATATTGACAACTACAAAATGTTGCTGAAATAAATTAAAGAAGACACAAATGAATGGAAGATATCCTGTGTTCACAGGTTGAAAGGTTTAATACTTTTATGATTTCAGTACTACCCAAAGCAATCCATAGATTCAATGCAATCTCTATCAGAATCCCAAAAACATTGTTTTTAGGATTAGCAAAATCCGTCCTAAAATTCATATGAATCTGAAGGCACCACCAATAGTAAAAATACTCTACAAGACCAAAGTTACATGTTTCACAGTTCCTGATTTAAAAACATACTACATAGCTATAGTAATGAAAACAGTACGGTATAGCATAAAGGCAGACATATAGCTCAATGAAAAAGAATCGATATCTGAGATGTAAACCCTCACATATAAGGTCAAATGATTTTCTGGTTACGTATATATATGATGCTAAGGTGCTATTTATAAGGGTGCTAACTTTATTCAGTGGGTAAAGAACAGTCTTTTCAATATAGGACATTGGCAAAACTAAATATTCATACAGAAAAGAATGAAGTTGACCCTTACCTTATGCCATATACCAAAGTTAACTAAAAACGGATAAAAAACTGAAAGATAATAACTAAAATTATAACAATCTTATAAGAGAACATGGAGAAAAAGGTGGATGGTATTAGATTTGGCAATAATTTTGGGGGGATATGACATAAAAAATACAAGCAGCATAAGAAAAAATAGATTAAACCATATCAAAGTTAAAAAAACTTTTTTTGCAAGAAGGACATTATTAGCTGAGTGAAAAGGCAATCCATAAAATTGGAGAAAATATTTGCAAATCATATATCTGATAAGGGGTTAATATCCAGAATACAAAAAGAGCTTTTACAAGTCAAACACTAAAACAAACAACTTGATTTTTAAAATGGGAAAACAGCTTGAATAGACATATCTCAAAAGAAGATGTACAAGCCACCAATAAACACATGAGAAGATGCTCAACATCACTAATCATTAGGGAAATGAAAATTGAAACCATGATGTGATACCACTTCACACTTATTAGGATGGTTATTGTAAGACAACAACAGCAACAAACCCCAGAAAATAATAGGTGTTGGTGAGCATGTGGAAAAATTGAAAGCCCTGTGCACCACTGGTGGGAATGTAAAATGGTACGTTAAGAATCATATATTCAGCAATTTCATTCTGGTATATCTCCAAAATAATTGAAAGCAGTGGCTTGAACGAATATTTGTGCACACATGTTCACAGCAGCTTTAACAATAGCCAAGTGGTAAAATGAACCCAAGTGTCCTCTGATGAATGAATAGATAAACAGCATGTGGTATATGCATGCAATGGAATATTATTTGGCCTTAGAAATGAAGGAAATTCTGATGCATGGGTGGACCTTGAAGACATTTTGATAAGCGAAATAAACCAGTAACAAAAGAACAAATCTTGTATGATTTGAGTTTTATGAGTTACCTAGGGTAGTAAAATACATAGAGAGAAATACTGAAGTGGTGGTCACCAGAAGCTGGGGTAAGGTAGAAATGGGGAATAATTTTTAATTGGTATGGAGTTTCACTTTGGGAACATAAAAAAGTTGTGAAGATGGATGATGGTTGCACAACAGTGTGAATGTATTTAATACCACTGAATTCTACACATAAAATGGTTAAAATGGTAAATTTTCTCTCATGTATGTTTTACTAATATATATATATTTAAATCAACAAAATAATTCATTTTTAATTATACTTTAAGTTCTGGGATACATGTGCAGAACGTGCAGGTTTGTTACATAGGTATACACATGCCATGGTGGTTTGCTGCACCCATCAACTCGTCATCTACATTAGGTATTTCTCCTAATGCTGTCCTTCCCTTAACGGGCTCCAGTGTGTGATGTTCCCCTCCCTGTGTCCATGTGTTCTCATTGTTCAACTCCCACTTATGAGTGAGAGCATGCAGTGTTTGGTTTTCTGTTCCTGTGTTAGTTTGCTGAGAATGATGGTTTCCAGCTTAGTCCATGTCCCTGCAAAGGACATGAACTCATCCTTTTTTATGGCTGCATAGTATTCCATGGTGTATATGTGCCACATTTTCTTTATCCAGTCTATCATTGCTGGACATTTGGGTTGGTTCCATGTCTTTGCTATTGTGAATAGTGCTGCAATAAACATACATGTGCATGTGTCTTTATAGTAGAATGATTTATAATCCTTTGGGCATATACCCAGTAATGGCATTGCTGAGTCAAATGTTATATCTGGTTCTAGATCCTTGAGGAATTGCCACACTGTCTTCCACAATGGTTGAACTAATTTACACTCCCACCAACAGTGTAAAAGCATTCCTATTTCTCCACATCCTCTCCAGCATCTGTTGTTTCAATTATAGGTATGATTAAGAGATTCAGATTTTCATATCCATGCCATACTTTTCCCCAATCTTCCCAGCACAAAGTATGTAAAAAATCTTCCCTAATTCATGTTTTCTACACTGCAACAAGTGAGATTGAGGTGGACTGCCAGATTTCTCACCATCTTGTGTTCCTTGGCAAGAGACCTGTCCAAGCCTCAACCCATGGAAAGAATTGTGAGTACCTGAAGAGAGATATGTTGTTGAGAACAGACAGAGGCCAAAGTAGAAGGCAGGACTACTTTCTCTAGCCCTGGAAACTCTGCTCTGCACCTCAACCAAAGGAGATGCTAAATTAGAGTTCAGCAAACCGTTCAGCACCACCATGTTGTAGGAGGTGCATTTCACAGGTCTGTTGGGCACAAACCTTCAGCCTGCCTTTTCAGACTGCTGGGATATCTTCTTTGAGTTCTCCCCCATTCTAGAGGCAAAGTGCCAAGATCATTTTCTAGAGCCAAGGATAACGTTCTTTTGTTGTCATTTATGCTGATAAATCGGCAGTGACCTAGTGGGAAAAAATATAAGAAATTCAATGGATAAATTAAAAGATACTCTATGCAAACATATCCAATAAAAACCAAAACAAGCCAGACAGAGAAGACTGGAATAAAGAACTAATACTTTAATAAAAAGACGTACACATAAATCCACAAGAAACAACAGCAAACATGGAACCATGACCTCCTGAAATGCACAAAGCAAGGAACCAGTGACTGACCCTAATGAGATGGCCATATGTAAACTCTCCATCCAGGAGCTCAAAATAGCAGTTTTAAGAAAATTCAGTGATCTACAAGATAACAAAGAAAAGTGATTCAGAAATTTATCAGAAAAATTTAATAAAGTGATAGAAATAATTAAAAAACAAACAGCAATCTCAGAAGTGAGAAATACATTACCTGAACTAAAAAATTTATTGGAGGCTCTCAACAGCAGAATAAATCAGGCAGAAGAAGGATCAGTGAGCTCAAAGATAGGCTATTTAAAATCAATCAGTCAGATGAGAAAAAGAATAAAAAGGAATAAAGACCACCTACAAGATGTAGATAATTATCCCCCTCAAAATCTAAGAATTGTTGGTGTTCTAGAGGAAGTTGAACAAGAGTAAAAGGTAGAAAGCTTATTCAAACAAATAACAAAAAACTTACCAAAACTTGAGAAAAATGTGAATATTTAGGTACATGAAGGTCCAAAAACACAAAAGTAGATTTGACTCAAATAAGACCACCCCAAGGCATATAATAATTAACTTCTCAAAGGTCAAGAACAGAAAAGTATCCTAAAAGCATCAAGAGAAAAGAAGCAAATAATATATAAAGAAGCTCCTGTTTGTCTGGCCACACACATCTCAATGGAAATTATACAGACCAGGAGAGAAGGGAACAGCATTTTCAAAGTGCTGAAATTAAAAAAAAAAAAAAGTCATTCAAGAATATTTTATCCAGCAAATCTGTCCTTTTAATATAAAGAAGAGATAAATTCTTTCCCAGACAAACAAAATCTAAGAGAATTTAACACCACCAGACCTGCCTTACAAGAAATACTAAAGGGAATTCTTCAATCTGAAAGAAATAACCACTAATGTGCAAAAATACTTTTGAAGGTATAAAACCCATTGGTAAAATTAATTACAAAGACAATTCCTGAATACTCCCATACTGTAATTGTGGTATGCAATTACTTATAACTCTAGTATAGAGTCTAAAAGACAAACCTATCAGAAAACAATAGCCATAACAATCTGTAAAGAGAGGCAGCTAAAGTCATGTAATTTAGACAACCAAAAGTCCAAATGAGGGGAGATGGAGTTAAAGTTTAGAAATTTTATCATTTTTTTATTCTTTTTGTGATCTAAAACAAGTTGTCATCTCTTTAAAGTACCTTGTTAATATCTGTGAGATGCTTTCAGTGAGCCTCATGCTAACAATGCAAAAACATGCAATAGATATACAAAAATAAAAAGAATGAATTAAAACATACTACTGGAGAAAATCACATAACCACAAAAGATGACCGTAAAAAAGGAAGAAAGCAAGAGTGGGGTTAGGAAAGCAACCAGAAAACAAATGAAAAATGACAGTAGTAATTTATTACTTATCAATAATAATGAATGTAAAAGATTCAACTCTCCAATTAAAAGACAGAGTGGGCCAGGCGCGGTGGCTGACGCCTGTAATCCCAGCACTTTGGGAAGCCGAGGCGGGCAGATCACGAGGTCAAGAGATCAAGACCACCCTGGCTAACATGGTGAAACCCCGCCTCTACTAAAAATACAAAAAATTAGCCGGGCATGGTGGCAGGTGCCTGTAGTCCCAGCTACTTGGGAGGCTGAGGCAGGAGAATGGCGTGAACCCGGAAGGCGGAGCTTGCAGTGAGCCGAGATCGGGCCACTGCACTCCATTCTGGGCGACAGTGTGAGACTCCGTCAAAAAAAAAAAAAAAAAACAAAAAAAAAGACAGAGTGGCTGAGTGGATAAATAAACAAGGCCCAACTATATGCTTCCCATAAGAAACCCACCTCACCAGTAAAGACATATATAGGATGAAAACGAAGAAATAGTAAAAGATATACCATGGAAGTGAAAACCAACAAAAAGCAGAAGTTGTTATATCAGATAAAATAGATGACATGTCAAAGACAGTGTAGAGACAAAAAGGTCACTATATAATAATAAAAAGATAAATACAGAAAGAGGATATAACAATAATAAATATCTATGCACCCAACACTGGAGCATCCAAGTGTGTGAAGCAAACATTAATAGATCAAAAGGGAGAGATAGACTGCGATACAATAATAGTAGGGGGCTTCAACACTCCAGTTTCATCAATGGACAGATCATGCAGGCAGAAAATCAACAAGGAAACATCAGAATTAAACTATACACTAGACCAAATAGTCCTACCTAATATTTACAGAACATTTCATTCAACTGCTACCAAATACATATTCTTTTCACTTACACATCAGCCATTCAAACCTGAAGAAGTTCAAAAAAGTAGAAATCATATAGAGTACCTTTTGGAACACAATAGAATAAAACTAAACATCCATAACAAGGAGAACCTTGGAAATTATAGAAACACGGGGAAATTAAACAACATGCTCCTAAATGACCAATGGGTCAATGAAGAAATTAAGAAGAAAAATCAAAGCTTTCCTGAAACACATGAAAACTAAACATGCAAGAACAAATCAAACCCAAAATTAGCAGAAAGAAAGAAATAATAAAGACTAGAGTAGAAATAAAAAAAATTGATCCTAAAAAACAATACAAAAGATTAAGGAAATGAAAATTTGTTTTTTTTTTGAAAAGACAAAAAAGTTGAAAAACTTTTAGCTAGACTAAGAAAAGAAGAGAGAAAACCCAAATAAATAAAAGCATAATAAAAAAAGAACACAACTGAGACAACAAAAATACAAAGAAACATTAGAGTCTATTATCAACAACTTTATGTCAACACATTGGAAAACCTAGAAAGGATGGATGGATAAATTCCTGGACACATTCAGTCTACCAAGATTGAAGCATGAAAAAATAGAAAATCTCAACAAACCAATAATGAGAAATGAGATTAAAGCTGTAATAAAATGTCTCCCATCACAGAAAAGCCCAGACCCTGATGGTTTCACCACTGAACTCTTCCAAACATTTAAGGAAGAACTGATACTAATTCTATTTAAATGCTTCAAAAAATTGAAAAGGAAGGAATTCTTCCCAAGCCATTGTACAGGACAGCATTACTCTGATACCCAAATCAAAGACACAACAATAAAAGAAAACTGCAGGCCAAGATCCCTGATGAACATAGATGTAAAAATCCCCTACAAAAAATACTAGAAAACTGAGCTCAACAGCACATTAAAAAGTTCATTCATCCCAGGGATGCAGGGATGGTTCAACATATGCAAGTCAATAAATGTAGTACTTAACATTAACAGAACCGAGAACAAAAACCACATGATCATTTCAATAGATGCTAAAAAAAATTAATAAAATTCAACATCACTTTTTGAAAAAACCCTCAAAAGCTGGATGTAGAAAGTACATACTTCAAAATAATAAAGGCCATATACAACAAAACCAGAGCCAACACCATACTGAACAGGGAAAATTTAAAAGGCTTTTCTCTATGATCTGGACCAACACTAAGATGCCTACTTTCACCACTCTTATTCAAGGTAATACTGAAAGAGCTGGCCAGAGCTATTAGGCAAAAGAAATAAATAATGACATACAACCTGGAAAGGAAGAAGTCAAATTCGTCTTGCATGCAGATGACATGATTTTATCTTTATTAAAACCTAAAGACTCTTGCCAAAAAAACCTGTTAGAACTCATAAATGAATTCAATAAATTTGTACAATGTGAAATCAAATACAAAAATCAGTAACATTTATATATGCCAATGGAGAACAATGTGAAAAAGGAAGCAAAAAAGCAATCCCATTTACAAAAGCTACAAAGAATATAAAATACCTAGAAAGCAATTTAACCAAAGATGTAAAAGACTGGTACAAAAAAACCATATAGCACTGATAAAAGAAATTGAAGAGGACACAAAAAATAGGAAGAATATGCCATGCTTATGGATTGGAGGAATTAATATTGTTAAAATAACTATACTACTTAAAACAATTTATAGATTGAATGCAATCCTTTTCAAAATTCCAGTAATATTATTCACAGAAATAGCAAAAACAATGCTAAAATATATATGGAACAGTAAGAGACTGGATATTTATATGCAGAATAATCAAACTAGATCCCCGTATTTCATGCGGTACAAAAATCAACTCAAATTGGATTAAAAACTTCAATGTAATGTCTAAAATTATGAAACTACTAGAAGAAAATGTTGGGAAAATGCATTAGGACATTGGTCTGTGCAAAAATATTTTGTGTAAGACCTCAAAAGGACAGGCAACCAAAGCAAAAATGGAAAAATGGGGTTACTTGAAGCTGAAAAGCTTCTACACATCAAAGGAAAAAATCAACAAAGTTAAGAGACAACTTACAGAAGGGGAAAGATGTGAACAATTCAGCCAACAAGGTACCAATCACCACAATACATAGGGAACTCAAATACCCAATAGCAGAAAAACAAATAATCTGATATAAAAATGGCAAAAGATCTGAATAGACATTTACTAAAAGAAGAAAAACAATTGCTCAACAGGTATATAATAAATGCTCAACATCACTCATCATCAGGGAAATGCATATCAAAACCACACTGAGATTTCATCTCATTCCAGTCAGAATGGCTGTTTGCAAAAAAAAAAAAAAAAAAAAAAAAAAAAAAAAAAAAAAAAAGATAAATGCCAGTGAAAATGTGGAGAAAGGGAACTCTCTACACTGTTGGTGACAATGTGAAGGAGTACAGTCATTATGGAAAGTAGTATGGAGGTTCCTCAAAAAAATTAAAATAGAACTACCATATGATTTAGCTATTTCACTACTGGGTGTATATTCTAAGAAAAGAAAATCAATATATTGAAGAATTATTTGCATGCTTTTGTTTATTGCAGCACTATTCACAATAGCCAAGATATGGAATCATCTTACATGTCCACCAACAAATTAATGAATAAAGAAAATGTGACATATATACATAATGGAATATTATTCGGGTATAAAAGGAATGAAGTTCTCTTATTTGCAGGAACATGGATGGAATTGGAGGTCATTATGTTAAGTAGAATAACCCAGACACAGAAAGTCAAATATCAGATATTTTCACTCATATACGGGAACTAAAACAGTGGGTATCATGAAGGTTGAGAGTAGTAGAATGTTGGTTCCCAGAGGCTGGGAAGGGAAGAGAGGTGGGAGGGATGAAGAGAAGTTAGTTAATAAGTACAAAAACAGTTAGATAAAAGAAATATTTTCTATTATTTGATAGCACCGTAGAGAAATTATAGTCAACAATAATTTATCGTATATTTCAAAATAACTAGAAAAGCAGAATTCTAATGTCCCAAAAACAAAGAATAAATAAATGTTTGAGGTGATTGAAATTCCAATTACCCTTATTTGTTCATTACACATTGTATACATGTATCATGATGTCACATTTATTTCACATAATGTACAACTATTATGTGTACATTTAAAAATAAGAAAAATGGGCAAAAGACCTAAATAGACATTTCTAAAAAGAACATATACAAATGCCCAAAAGGTGTATGAAAAAATGTCCATCATCAGTTAACATCAGGGAAATGGAAATCAAAACTACAATAAGATATCATCTTACTCCAGTTAGAATGGCTATAATTAAAAAGACAAAAACAATGCTAATGAGGGTGTGCAGAAAATGGAAATCTTATGCACTGTTTATGGGAATGTATTAGTACAGCCACTATGGATAACAGTATGAAGGTTCTTCAAAAAATTAAAAATGAATACACCATATGATCGAACAATTCTACTACTGGGTATATATATATTCAAAGGAAATGAATTTAGTATATTGAAGAGATACCTACACTTTTAGATTTATTGCAACACTATTTACAAATGCCAAGACATGGAATCAATCTGAGTGTTCATGAATAGATGAATGAATAAAGCAAATGTAGTGTATATATACACAAAGGAATACGATTCAGCAAGAAGAAAGAATAAAATTCTGTCATTCGCGACCACAAGGATTAACCTAGAGGACATTATGTTAAGTGAAAAAAGTCAAGCACAGTAGGAGAATTATGACACGATCTCACTCATACATGAAATGTAAAATAGTTGATCTTATAGCAATAGAGTGTAGAATAGTGGTGATCAGACTCTGGGGAGGGGAGGTGGAAGAGGAGTATGGGGAGGGGTATCAATGGGTACAATGTTACAGTTAGAAGAAAGGAATACGTTCTGGTGTTCTCACAACTGGATGACTCCAGTTAACAATAATATATTCTATATCTCAAAATAACTAGAATAGAATCTCTTAATTCCTCTCACCACAAAGTAGTAATTGTTTGAAGTAACAAATATGCCAATTACCTGATTTGATCATCACACAATGTATACATGTATTGCACCATCTCAATGTACCCGTATATATGTACAATTAAAAACAAAATGTAAGTTTAAAAAATCAGAGCCATTAATTTGGCAAGGGAAAAGGAAGCAGCTAAGAAGAAATTTATCAATTTATGCAGAATCAGATTTTGAAAATCATTCAAGTACTTGCTTTGGCAGCAAATCTACTAAAATTGAAACCTATTCAAAAGTTTTATCATGGATTTTGATAAGGACACAAAGGGTAATTTGTCAAAATGTACAGATTATATGAAGTTAGAAGATGCAGTGAATGTGATAGGCATCATGATTGGAATCCACAAAGATCTCAATGTCGAGTGGAATTTAACAAAGTAAAATTAAATAAGGAAAAAGTAAAATTCTGAACTAGATTTGCAAAAGTCAACCCTCAAATTTATTTATATACTCTCAAACTTACCAAAGTGCTTGCAACATAGGAGACAATATATATTAAGCAAATAAATGGTTATGTTCTCACTCATAGGTGGGAATTGAACAATGAGATCACATGGACACAGGAAGGGGAATATCACACTCTGGGAACTGTGGTGGGGTGGGGGGAGGGGGCAGGGATAGCATTGGGAGATATACCTAATGCTAGATGACGAGTTAGTGGGTGCAGCGCACCAGCATGGCACATATATACATATGTATCTAACCTGCACAATGTGCACATGTACCCTAAAACTTAAAGTATAATAAAAAAAAATATGGGAAATGACATGACTTTTTCCTCTCTCTTTTATTTGTATAAATTTAAGTTGTACAAGTGCAGTTTTGTTAAATAGATATATTGCATAGTGGTGAAGTCTGGGCTTTTAGTATAACTATCCCCTGAATAATATACATTGTAACCATTGAGTAATTGCTCATCTCTTTCACCCTTCCGAGATTCTTATGTCTATTACTTCACACTCCATGCCCATGCTTAGACATAATTTAGCTCCCACTTACAGGTGAGAACATGTGGTTTTTGATTTTCTGTTTCTGAGTTACTTCACTTAACACAATGGCCTCGCGTTCCATCCACGTTGTGCAAAATACATGGTTTTGTTCTTTTTTATGGCTGAGTAGTATTTCGTGGTGTGTGTGTGTGTGTGTGTGTATACCACATTTTCTTTATCCAATCAACCATTGATAGACACACTTAGATTGATTCCATATATTTGCTGTTGTGAATAGTGCTGTGATAAACATATAAGGGTAGGTATCTTTTTAATACAATTATTTCTTTTCCTTTGGGTAGATAACCAATACTGGGATTGCTGGATTAAATGGTAGTGTTATTTTTAGTTCTTTGAGAAATCTCCATACCATTTTCTCTAGAGGTTGTATTAATTACATTCCCACCAACAGTGGAAAAGCATTCCCTTTTCCCTGCATCCTTGCCAACATCTGTTATTTTTTGACTTTGTAATAATTGCCATTCTGTCTGGTGTGAGATCATATCTCATTGTAGTTTTAATTTGCATTTCTCTGATTATTAGATGATTAGTGATATTGAGCAGTTTTTCATATGCTTGCTGGCCATTTGTATGTCTTATTTTGAAAAACATTGGTTCATGTCCATTGCCCACTTTATAATGGGGTAATTTTTTTCTTTGTTATTGTTGAGTTGTTTGAGTTCATTGTAAATTCTGGATATTAGTCTCTTGTCAAATTCATAGTGTGCAAATATTTTCTTCCATTCTGCAAGTTTGTTCACTCTGTTGATTGTTTCTGTTGCTGTGCAGAAGCTTTTTAGTGTAATTAAGTCTCGTCTATTTTTGTTTTTGTAGCATTTGCTTTTGAGGTATTAGCCATAAATTCTTTGCTAGGCCAAAGTCCAAAAGAGTTTTCCCTAGGTTTTCTTCTTGGATTTTATAGTTTCAGGTCTTACATTTAAGTCTTTAAATGATCTTGAGTTGGCTTCGGTATATGATGAGAAATAGTGGTCCAACTTCATCCTTCTGTATATGGCAATTCAATTTTCCCAGCACCATTTATTGAAAAGGGTGCCCTGTCCCCAATATATGTTTTTGTTGACTTTGGGAAATGATGTGACTTAATGGCAGCTTGTGTGGAAAAGTTTCAGGAATTTAGCTGACTACAGCTGAATGTGAATTTATGTGGTTGCCGAAAATGCAAAAGAGAGAGGGAGGAAAGAAGGAAACAGAAACTGAACAATTTTACATTAACAAATACATTGTGCTCAAAGTCAAGGGAGGTGCTCTTTCTGTTAATTCTATGTCAGTCTGGACTGACTGAATAGAATTAGTAGAAGGAGCACCTTTCTTTATTTGGAATATAATATTGATGTTGAGATACCACACTCTAAAAGGAAGTTTGGCAAACTAGGGTACATCTAGACTAATCTAATCAGGGTCATGAAAAGGCCAAAAATAATCTCAAATGAGAAATAGTTGATGGAATTGAACATATTTAGTCTAGGAAGGGGGAGTGCTAAAGAGTATGTAATATCTGTTTTTAAATACTTTAAAGGGCTATCATTGGGAAGAAGGAGCAGGCTTGCTCTGCATTTTCCTGAGTAAGAACTATGTTCAAGGGTAAAAACTATACAGACAGATTTTGACTCAATATGGGATAATGCTTTCCGCTAGTTAACACTGTCTATAAAATGAAATGGGCTGGGTGTGGTGGCTCAAGCCTGCAATCCCAGCACTTTGGGAGGCTGAGGCGGGCGGATCACGAGGTCAGGAGATCGAGACCAGCCTAACTAACATGGTGAAACCCCATCTCTACTAAAAATAAAAAAAAAAAAATACAAAAAAAAAAATGAAATGGACTGCCGATGAAGTACAAAGTTCTTTGTTTCTGGAGGAGTTTAATTAGCTTCTGGATGGCCATTTGTCCAGGAATTCATAGAGGGAGTCTGTGTACCCCAGTTATTAGGGAATTGGATTGGGTGACTTAAGTTCCATTCCAACTAAGATTTGATGCTTCCATGAAAGCAATTGGTTTATAGCAAACATCATATATCATGTAGTGGAAAAATTCCAAGGACCATGAAGAAGTTCTAGTAGAAGTACCCTGAATTAAACTGACTATGTTCCCACAGACAAGGAGTTAGTATCCTCTAACAATTTAACTCTTAACAAGAACATTATGTATACTAACTTGGATCAGAGCCAAATCTAGATACTTTTTAGCCAAAAAAGCATAAATTCCACAGTTATTTAACACCCAGCCTCTACTGTAGCCTGAGTCCCCTAGCACACTACTTCTGTGGCAAAGTACATATTGATGGCAAGGCTCTGCCTCAATGCCCATATTAGAGTGCTTAAAATCTCTTCAGTGTGGCAACTCTTAAACTTCACTTCATTAAGGAGAACTTGACAAATAAAAGAGCTCTAATGAATCATTTTATACAGATAAGAAATGGGAATTAATATTAGCTATTTGTTTATTAGCAACTTTATCACAGCAGTAAAAATAGCCATTGTGATTATGCCAAAATCCACAACATGTCAGTTGGGTTTTTCTGGATTCTATTATTAACATGACATGAACAAAATAAGATAGCAGGGGAGAGGAAGACTATAGAAGTCTTTAAAGAAATTTGAACAAAAAAGGAGTAACAAAAAGTGGGGGAGGAAAATTTAACATAGCAGTTGAGAGAGAAAAACAGTTAATATGTTTGACATAGTACCCTCTTGTCTAAAAAATGTAAAGGTCATAGAACACCCTGCTTTAACCACCTACAATATTTATTTACTTTACATCTGCTTTGGTATTTAATCATATGGTATTCTGTCTGTTTCATTGTACTATGAGTTCACCTGCACTAAACTGATGTAGGAAAAAGAGCAATAAACAGAGATAAAAAAGACTGAGATTTTAGTTCCAGCTCTGCAACTAAACAACTGTGTGACTTGGGGGAAGACCCTTATCCTCTGGGTTTCTGTTTACCCATTTCTACAATTGGAATTTGGCTAGATCATTTCTAGGGGCATTTTTAGCTTTAATATTTAAGAGTTGGGACTCTGTGACATCAAGGATCTTGTTTTATTTGTCTCTACCTGACCCAATCAGGGTCATGATCATCCAGATGTGTAAGTTGGTGCAGTCTAAGTATTAAATTTTTTTTCAAATGACCACACCTAAGCTTTGTGGTTAAAAAAAAAAAAAAAAAACTCTTATCCATGGGTAGAGATGGTATGTCTTCACTTTCTCTTCCTGTAGGGAGAAATTTTTTTTTCCTTCACTTCAATCCCCAAGAGGATAAGGGAGTACTCCTTGCATCCGGCTTCCTCAAACATAGTTGCAATCCTGGGGATCCACTTGATGCTCCAGCCTGTGTGGTCTTTCTTGAATTTGTGAGTATGTTGATAAGACAGTGCCAAATTGAAACTTACTGATAACACCATGGCAATTCTAAATGATGTTAATTGTGACAAAAACCTTATTTCCTTCCCACTGGAAACACCCTTTACACTGATTTCTCAAATCACATATGGCTGTGGAAACTTTTCATCTTGGTCTGTTTGCCTTCCACATGATTGGCTGGATTAGGGTGTTTCCATCCCAAATGTGATCCCACTGGTTGGTAAGGTAATCACATTGCATGCAGTGTGTGGAACTTGATGTTAACGCCCCAAGTTAAGTTCCATTAGTCTGGAAGTGCTGAAATTACTCCTGCAGAATGTGCATATGGTGGTGGTTTAATGGCCCCATCTGAGGCCAGAGGATGACAAAGACTGAAGTCCAGGGCCCATCCTAAGTGAATGGATTCTTTTTTGTTCTAACCTAGCCCAGATTTCCTCTGCTATATAATAGCAGGATATTCAAAATATTCTGAGTATACAGAGCAGGAAGAACTTAACTTTGTCTGAAAAATGAGGGGTGACAGTTGTGTTGTATCTTGAAGATGCATAGGAGTTTGCACACACATAGGCAAAGAGGTGGAAAGAAGACCATTGCCAGCCAAGGAAAGAGCACGTGCAAAAGCACATTGGAGTGTTCATTCACAATCTGGTGAGGAGTTTGTTGTGGCTAGAGCATAGGATGCATGTGGGTAGCAGTGGGAAACTGTAAAAAATGAGACTGGGAAGATTACAAAGGGCTTTATAATCCCGTCAGAAGCTATGCTTGACAAAAATTTTTAATCAGAGTTCAACCTGAGAAACAAAACCAGTAGGAGATGTATTATTTTGTATTAATATAACATATTGTATTAGTCTGTTCTCACATTGCTATAGATAACTACCTGAAACTGGGTAATTTATGAAGAAAAGAGGTTTAATTGACTAGAGGCATGATTGGGAGACCTCAGGAAACTTACAATCATCGTGGAAGGTGAAGGGGAAGCAAGAACATCTTCACATGGTGGCAGGAGAGAGAGAGAGAGAGCTCAAACGGGAAGTGCTACACACTTAAACAACCAGATCTGATGGAAACTCACTCATGATCATAAGAACAGCAAGGGGGAAATCCACCCCCATGATCCAATGACCTCCCACCAGGTCCTTCCCCCAACACTGGGAATTATAATTTGACATGAGATTTTGGTGGTGACACAGAGCCAAACTATATAATATATTAAAAGATTTATTTCAAGGAATTGGCTTATACAACTGTAGGGGCTGGCTAGAGAAGTCCAAAATTTGTAGGGCAGGTTGGCAGGTTAGAACTCTGGGGCACAGACTGAAGCTGCAGTCCGCAGGTGGAATTTCTCAACATTTATGGAGAACTTTTATAGTTTATGGTTCTAATTCTGGTCTGTTCATGCTCACAGGCTCACAACCAAAAGCAAGTAGTGGGAAAATTGAGTCTTAGTTATTTTTGCAAATGCATTTTACCCACAAACTTTCTATAAGTATAAAAACCCGGATACCATGGATAATATGCTTCATTGTGTCTCCATTCTTCTAAGAAATTCATGATATATTGAAATCAGTGATTTCCTTCTTTCTTTATACTATCAAGGCATTCTTCCTAGTTCTAACTTTCACCAGGAATATTTTCTTTTGGGGTAGCCTCCATCGCCGCTTGAAAGCATTTCACTTCCTCATAACAGTAAACCAAAGAAAGACTTCATGAGAAGACCTGCCATACATATGATCAGTTGGAGGAAAAAAGAGAAGCAGCTTTCAAATATGTCTAAACGCTCAAATGATGTGCTCTTACATTTAGTTTAGCCACCATAGTTTTAGTGTTTATTTTAACAGACAGAGAGAATGTATCACGTCATATTACTCAAGTGTGATATACACTGCTTGATGATTCTTGTGAAAGAGTTGCCGAGGAAGAAGACCTTAGCATTTAGGTTGAAAGAAAGGGACTGTTGGTTTTCTTTGTTTTTCAAGAACTTTTGCCCTTCAGCATTAAAACTGGAAGCATCGGTGCCTGATATATAGTGGATGCTCTGTAAATATGTGATAAATAAATGTCTTGGTTGTTCTTGCATATCATTTTAGTGCCTCCTGTATCCTAACTTAAGGTTATAATCTAAACTGAGCTATCCTTTAATGATGACCCACTTATCCCCTCTTTGAAGGAGAGAGAACCTAAAAAGCTCATTTATATTAACAGGCTAGAAACTGAAAGATATCCGTTTCAAGAGTGCTTATATTTTACAAGAAGATTCTAGGAAAGGAAGTGTCTAACCTAAGGTATGGGTAGCAAATGGTAGAAATTCAAGCTCAGGGCGGGGTCCTTTTTTTAGAAGTCTTAAACTCTTATTACGTACAAGAGAGATGCAAACAAAGTGTGTGGAGGTTCATATGAGGAAGAGATTGCATGTTGGTTTGGGCTGGTCAGGGGTCAGACAACAGGCTAATTTAAGGAAGCCTTTATGGGAGAAAGAGGATTAGAGCAGTGTCTTAATGGATAGATTACATCTCACTATATAGAGATGGAAGAGATGACACAATACATAAAAGAGTGTGAGCAAAGGTACAAAAGCAGGAAGGCTTGGGTGGGTTCTAAAGAAAGGAAGGTAGCTCAGTTTGTATAAAGATAGAGGAAAGGAAGGAGTGTGGAGGGAGATAAAGCTGGAAAGTTATGCTGAAATCAGAGCAAAATTATGGAGGGCTCTGAAGGCCAGGCTAAGGGGTCTAAATTTTATTCAGTAGGTAATGGGGAGCCATTGAAAATTTTGAGTCAGAAAGTATCATGATCAGAGATGTTTTTAGGTAAATTAATCAAATGAAAGCTCTCTTCACCCTAACCACTTTGCTGAAGAGTTTGGTTGAGAGGAGTAATAGAAAGAACCACCATCTAACTTTTCACTCAGATTATCTTTAGCTCAGTGATTCCTAGCATGTGATGTAACCCCAAGGTGATGTATTCTTCTATTGGTAGCAGCTTTGGGAGAAAAGAGGACTAACTCATTCAGAAGTATATTTAGGACTGAATTATCTAGATAATAAACTCCACTTCTTCCTGTTACTAAGACTATGTTATTAAGATTATGAATGCTTAGCTTTGGAGATGAGTTAGACTCTCTCTACCTAGAACTGTAGTCCAAGGACAAGCAAAATCAGGATCATTTGGAAAATTGTTAGAAATTAAGAACCTTGGGCTTCACCATAAACCTCCTGAATCAGTATTTGATTTTTTTGAAAAAGCCCCAGGAAATTCCTATGCCCATAAACTTTGAGCAGCACTGGGTTAGAAGACTCAAGTTTAAATCCTGGCTCTGCTACTTAATAGCTGGGTGGCCTTGAATAAGTCATTTCACTTTTCTCGACATTAATGTCCAAATGAATAATAAATGCCTACTTGACCTACTTCCTAGGATTTTTGTGAAGATAAAATGAGTTGATGCATGTACATGTGCTTTGAAATGTTGAGTCTCTGTAGATGTTAGATATTACTGTTATTTCCACCTTTATAATGAAAACTAAGAGGGCCTGATGAAACTGGAACCCACGTAGGATTGCCAGATGGCAAATAAAAATATATAACATTAAGTTAAATTTGAATTTCAAATAAACTAGTAATCATTTTTAAGTATAAATGCTCCCCAAAGATAATACATTGTACTATATATTTGTTAGGTTTCATCCTGAGAATAGATTAGTTTAAACAGCTGGTTCCTATTTCAGGAGGTCGTATTGCAGATGAGGTAGCCTTTTATATGTGATGACAACAAACAGATTTTTAATGAGACATTTCTATGAAAACAGAAGAAAAACAAAGGTTAATGTTGCACATAATTTAGCCAGATGTTGGACTCAAAACATCTTTAGTTGCAGAGGAGGAAGGTGGTGGCAATCTGACACATTTTTTCAAACCTGTATCACAAGGAATAAGCTTCAGCTTTCAGGGCCTCAGGAAAAAGGTAGTAGCAATTTCATTGAGTCCAAATCAGAAAAATGGAAGAAAAATTTGAAAGCATTAATTTGGAGACTTGTAGTTTGAAAAGAATTCAGGATTTACACCAAATTGTAGAAAATGATTTTAAAAACCCAATAACAATGGACAAGAATAGTAGCTAACAACAGGTGTAGTATAGATTTTTTCCTGAAACATAATTTTTCTCTCTCTAGTCCCTATTTTTATTAAAGACAAATTATAGTAGGAAAAATTTATTTGAAAAATAAGTTTTAGTCTTATTATATTTGGCTTGATTATTTGCCTAAAGTGCATCAAGAATAGTTATTTGCCATATAGGCTTTTTTTTTTTTTTTCAAATTGGCTTTGCTGGAACTTTTTTTTTCCATAAGGAATCTCAGATTAGACTTTTTTAAAGCCTCAAGCTCAGCCATGAATTTAGCAGAAACCTGTATGAGTTCAGTGAATTCCTCTCTTCTCAAGGTCCCAAGATAACTTGGGGATCCTGGATCTGTCAGAAAATAACATTCTTTACTTACCATGGGTCAGAAGTCCTGTACAAGGACTGCATCAAAGTACGAGGCCAGTTTTCCCAAGGGTCTTTTATTGGCCATGTAAGTCAACTTTGATTTCTCAAAGCAGTCTGTTTATATCTGAAAACATGCCATTCCAGTTAAAACCTTGGTAAAATTACCAGAGTTCTATTGCAAAAGAAAACACATTCATATTGAACACATGCAAATAACCATATTGACATAAATTAAGTATAATTACAAATACTTTTGAATTTCTGGAGAAATTAGGTAGAGAGAATAAAGTATGCTTCAAATTTTGCCCACAAGAGCATACTCTGTCAATAGCTCAAAAGCAAAAGGTTTTCTGGAATCCAAAAAACAAAAGAATTAGCAATGTTTCAAACAGAAAATCATAAAAAGATTATTTTAGCCTTTTATTAGTTCAGCACTTTCAATTAATTCATGTTCTGCCAGATATTGGGCTAGCAGTCCTCATGAATACATCAGCACTCTACTAGACTTTAGGAAGTTTGTGCTTTTGTTTTTTTGTTTCAATGGCATAATCTCTAAAGTTATCAGAAACATGCATTCAGGAGCATCCATCAGAGTCTTATAACTAATTATAAACTGCCTTTTGGAAAAGATCAAAACAAGACAACAATTGTATGTGGATGACAAAAGTCTTAGGACAGCCATGGCTAAAAACATAATTGACAAGTAAATCTGTTAGTCTATGTGGCACCCAATTTAATATAATGATCATAATTATTACTGATAACATATGCTGAGACATGTCAGAATTATAAGAATCTTAAAAAATTTTGGAATAATACATTTATATAATTTTAACTCAAAGTAAAACACCATTTTATATTTGACAAATCTGTACAATTTTAATATACCAAATAAATTGAATATATTTATTTTGGACTTCAGGGGACTTAATACTTAAAGGTTAATGAAGTAAAAAATAATGTAGAATTTCATTTTTGGAGGTTTGTCAAATATCAAAGGTTTAAAACACTTTATATCACTAAATAGAATCACAGGTGATTCATTTAGGTGAAGTAATAACTCAAAAATTTCAAAAAGGCAAAAACCTTTACTCTGATAGAAGGGAGAGTCAGCTATCCAAACAAGATTCAGTGAAGATAGCATGAAGCCAACTGAATCTGTCTCTTCTCTCTCCCTTCTTTTATCCTGCGGTTTACTAGAAAGACAAACAAAAGTCTTTCATCTCTCAATATTACATGAAATTCTTGTTGAAAAGTGAAAATCAAATTTTGCCTTAGCATTAGTGCATTATTAATGCTAAAGCTAACTTTTAATAAAATTTTATAAACAAATTATCCATTTTAATTAGTTTGGCCATAAGGTAAGATATGTACAAACCCTTTATAATCTTATAATATTTTAATTAAGGAGGAGATTAGTGCCCCATAAATATCCTGTTATTCTGACACATGTGCTTAGATTCTGACCCTGCATCAGTGTTCTTTTTATTTTATTGTTTAATTCATAGAAAAACTAAATAGCTTTTTCAAATTTTGGTCAATTTTCTCACACCCACAGATTGTTTTTACAAGATCAATTATTTACAAACCTTCTACAACTTGTTTAAACCTTCAGTTTTATATTTTTAACTTAAAAAATCTGTTAACCCTTTAAACTAGTCAAAATCACTCTTTTTTAAAACACATTTTTATATCTTTTCATTAAAAACACATAACTTTTGTGTTTAGTGGAATCAATTTTAATTAGGATAGGACACAAGAAAGAACTGCAGATAATTTCTGACTTATTCCAGCATGGCTAGGGTGCATGGCTAACGCCACATGTCCCCAGGTGTTACCTAGAATCTAATGGTTCTAAAGCAGGCAAGTCAAACAATTATAAAAAATCATGGAAACAGTTTATGCCCTTAAAGCGTCTAGCAAGCACTACATTCGACCTGCCTAATTTAGACCAAATTATATTTTGAAGACATTTTCTTTTACTAATAAATTTTAAAGCTGTCTTGATTTTTCAAAGATTATTAGTCACATGAACTAAAAGGCATTACAGTTTTTATTTCTCTGACAAAATATTTGCTTAAATGCTTATTTTTTAAAGCCAAATAATTAGAGCTGTTTTATATCATTTGATAATGAAACTTCACACATGCAACACATATAAATAGACAGAAGCAGATCTGATAGTTACAAGATTCTTCATTTGCTAGGTTTGAAGTTTTTATCTCATTTTAGACCATCTGTCTCTTTATTACTTGTTCCCTGCCCTAAACAACTGTCAGCCATGCAGTTCTAAATTTGCATTTTAAAGAAGTAATTCTTAGGTGAAACAAAATAAATAATTCATATCATGATGGCCAAGAAAAGCAGACACTATTACACATTTAGCTTTCCTTAAAGATGTAAGTTTCTCAATGGGATTATTTGCTTTAGGGTGGAGCCTTTTAAAGACATGGCCAGGAAAGCATGCAGTTTCTAGGACCTAATCAACAGGCACAGATGGAAGGCAAAAGAGATCTCCAAAATCAAGGATTTCATTTTTACATCAAACCCTGAATCCCCAAAAGAGGGAAACACTATGAGACAAGAAAGTGCAATGCTCCCACAGCATATTTCATTGCAAGGACGTTTACCCAAAGCTCTTGGAAAACCCAATTCCAATTAGCCCACACTGTAATCAACCTATTTTCCATCCCATAAATGTGTTTAAGAGCACACTTTTCCTATTTAAATTAGGAAAGAAAAGTAAATCTCAAGACCCCCAAATCACCAAGCCAAGAAAAATTCAACCTAGAAACGACATCAGGCAAACCTGCCTCCCATTTTATTCCTAAATAAGAGAGCGAAAAAGGTAAAAGAGCTACATACCTCCCTCACAATTTGCCCACAAGGAAATTCCTTGTGGGCCTCAAGATCTTTGCCCTAAAGCACTTCTGTTGAATTTCACCCGGACAATGTATACTGACAGCTGATCTTCACAGGTGCAGAACAGAAAGTCACCCCTCTGCTCACTTGAGATGAATCCATATCCAGTTGCTTCCCATGCTCTATTGTTTATGTAAAAATGCAGATTCACTGAGCCAGACTAAATTACATATTCAGTGGAAGGGTGATTAAGGATTCAAAAGAATGCAACTTTTTCTCTTATCTATCTATTACCTGGAAGCCCCCCACTCCACCCTGCTTCGAGTTTTGATTTGTCTTGCCTTACCAGACAAACCAATGTACATCTCATACATATTGATTGATGTCTCATGTATCTTTGAAATGTATAAAAGCAAGCTGTACCCTGACCACCTTGGGTACATATCATCAGGCCCTCCTGAGGCTGTGTTATGAGTGTGTCCTTAACTTTGGCAAAGTAAACTTTCTAAATTAATTAAGATCTGTCCCAGATACTTTTGGGTTCACAAAATGCACAAAGAAAAGAGTATCAACCTGTAGTAATAATTATTCACTGTAAGGAGTTACCATTAGCCATTTTAAAAAGTATACCTCTTATCTAGCTATTATATATCAAGGTTAAATAGGCAAAGTTATTTCTGGTTTCCCCAATAGTCAAAAAGATTAGGTACAAGAGAAAGGAGGGGAAGATAGGAATAAATGGGAAACAGAATTCCATTGACTGAGAAGTTTATACAGGGGAGAGCATGGGCTTAAAACAATATCTACATACATATAACCCAATTATCAGCCTCAATTAAGTCAATTTTTAGCTACAGAACTCTCAAAAGAAAATCCTTTTAAATCTTTTATCACCAGATTTTAGCTGGGACAAACAGTTGATATTTCTGGCTTTTGAATTTCTTATCGAAAGCAATCTCTCACATGAAATAAATAAGCCCTAACTGAGGTTATGACTTAACTGGGGGTGCATGAGTTTTTACAAGATTTAGAATCTCCCCAGAGATAGCTCAGAGAGAGGAAAATTCAAGAGATGAAGTCAGAAGCTGTTCATATAGAGGAAAAGAATAAATAAATGCCAAAGGTTACAGAAATATCAAACCAGAAAGGACTCATTTCCTGATCTGAGGATTGAACCCAGGCCACTGTAGTAAAAGGGCAATCTTAGTTACTGAGATATATCTTGGGGCAGTTGCTACTGCTTTTCCCAGAAGCAACCTGGAGCAGACAGTTTTGAGCTTGTGAAGGATTTTGATTGCTCACGATAATTCTTAAGGCTAACTGTTACATTATCATGTGTTCTTTTAGACTTGCTGCTTGACATGAACCTCCGAATCCCACCCTCTGGATGGCAAAGACAAAGAGAGAGTACACCCACTTGGTCACAAAGTCAAGTTCCCAAGGACGTAAAACAAGATGAAAGGGAAACCTCATCCAGTTTTTGTTTCAGGGACTCACAGCAAAGTTTGTAACTGACCAGTATTCAGGGCTGGCTCAAACAGCAGGCTTATAGGCATCCTAGGCCCATGTTCCATCCTATGATACTCCTCCCCATGACAGAATGATGCAGAAAGACAAAAATACTAGTCACACAAATCCATTTTCCAATTAATCAAAACTTTGTAGAGGAGACAGTGACTTTTATAATTCACTCAACTGATTTGCTCAGAAAGACAGAGAGAGGCCAGAACCTGGTTGGTAAGAAATTCTTATCCTTTGTCAGCATGTTAGTTTTTCACATTCCATTTCTCTGCAGCTTCCAGAAGACCACAGTGGCTTCTGATAACCCTGCTTGCTGTGCCATAGCTGTGGAGGCCAATCCATGTTACAAAAGAAACTCATCCTTTTCCATTTCACCGAACCACAGGAAAAAATCTCTCAATTTTGCAAGATGCCACTGAACAGGCTGCATGGGGGAACCTAATTCATGTTTCTGCTTTCAGCCAGAGCAAAATACATGACAAAACACAGACACAAGTTACTTTACTTAGAGATCATGTATCAACCTGGCAAGGCTCAAACTTGCTCCCATTGGCTCCTGTCATCCTTTGATCCACTCAAGGTGGGATAAAAACACCACTGACCAGGAGTTTTAACAGGTGGTATCTGGGCAAGATGGAAGGGTGAACAGCCACTCTGAATTAGGCCTGTTGAACTCCTGCTAGCAGTTCCTTCAGGGCTCACCAAATGTGACTGATCAGATAAACTAGAAAAGCCTGCTGGACTTCCATCAGCAATTTCTTCAGAGATTTCCTCTACATATATAAACACACATGATGAAATAAAGATAAATAGAAAGCTTTCCAAACCAGAAAAACATTCCTTCAAACAGGTTCGCAATTCTACATCCAGCTGGACAGCGACCTCCCCAAACTGAGACTCTTCCTACACTGTAGGGAGAGTCCAGCAGTCCCTATGACAGGGTTACAGTGCCTCTAGAGAGGCCAGCAGATTAGGAGAAGGAAGAGGGTGTTTATAGTGTCTGGAATACTCACCAAACGAGGTTATAAGACATCTTTCAGGAACTATTTCTTCATTGCAATCAGATGCATGCACTATGGGTTAACAGTACCCTGCTGGTAGAGACAGCACCGGGGCAGCCCTTAGTCCAAGAGAACTGGCCTCTGGATGCATTGCCAGTGAGGGTCTGCCAAATGCAGGCAGGTACCCACAGGGATATTCTTGACAAGCCCCCAGATTTGGAGCCTCCTAACGGGTTCATCTTGCCCACTTCTCAAATAGAGCTGATTTATTGAGACGGGGAAATGCAATAAAGAAAGAGTTTAATACAGGTAGAGCCAGCTAACCAGGAGACTGGAGTTTTATTATTACTCAAGTCAGCCTCCCACCTTTTAAAAAAATAACAGCTTTATTGAGATATAATTCACATACCATAAAATTTAGCCATTGTATGGGTGTACAGTTAGTAGTTTTTAGTATACGCAGAGAGTTGTGCAACTCTCATCACTATCAATTTCAGAAAATTCTTATTACCCCAAAAAGAAACTCTGTACCCATTAGCAGTCACTTCTCCAAGGCCATGGAAACCACTAATCTACTTTCTGTTTCTATGAATTTGCCTGTTCTGGTCATTTCATACAAATGGATTTATACAATATGTGTCCTTTTATGTCTGGCTTCTTTCACTTTAACTTTTTGGGGAATTGTCAAACTTCTTTCCCAAGTGGCTGCACCATTTTACATTTCCAGCAGCAAAGTATGAAAGTTCTAATTTCTTCACATCATCACTAACACTTACTATTGTCTGACTTTTTTATTATAGCCATCCTGGTGGTGTAGTGTGGTATCACATTATGATTTTGATTTCTATTTCCTTGATGGCTAATTTGTTGAGTATCTTCTCATGGGCATATTGGCCATTTTTATATGTTCCTTGAAGAAATGTCTGTTCAGACTGTTTTTTGACTGTTCTAAAATTGGATTGCTTGTCTTTCTATACAAGTCCTTTGTGAGCTAAGTGTTTTGCATATATTTTATTATATTCTATGTGTTGTATTTTCACTTTTTTGAGGATGTAATTTTCTGTACAAAATTTTTAATTTTGATGAAGTCCGAATTATCTATTCATTGTTGATTGTGTTTTTGTTGACATACTTAAGCAATCATTGACAAATTGAAGGCCATGAAGGTGTTCTTTTATGTTTTAAGAGTGTTGTAATTTTAGCTGTTCTGTTTAGTTCTTTCATCCGTTTAAAGTTCATTTTGTATATAGTGCAAAATAAGGGTACAATTTCATTCTTTTGCATGTGGATATTAACTTGTTACAACACCATTTGTTAAATAAACTCTTTTCCTCTATTGAAACTCTTTTTCTCTGTTGGCCCCCTTGTCAAAAATTAATTAATCATAAATGTGTGTGTTTATTTCTGGACTTCCAGTTCTGTTCCATTGGTATATATGTATACCTTCATGCCAGTACCATATGGTAATAATTACTCTAGCTTTATACTGTTTTGAAATTCAGATGTGTGAGTGCTTTAACTTTGTTGTTCTTTTTCATAATTGTTTTGGTTGTGCTGGGTCTCTTGCATTTTCATTTGAATTTTAGGGCAAAATTGTCAATTTCTGTACAAAGGCCATCTGGGATTTTTGATAAGAATTGCATTGAATCTGTAGGTCAAATTGGGGAGGATAGCCATCTTAACAATATCAAATCTGATTCATGAACACAGGGTATCTTTAAATTTATTTAAGTCTTTAAAAATTTCCTTCAGTGATGTTTTATAGTTGTCAGAGTATGTTTTACATTGCTTTTGTTAAATTCATTTCTAAGTATTCTGTTTTTATGCTATCTTATATAGCATTGTTTTCTTAATTTCATTTTGGATAGCTATTGATAGTGTACAGAGCAATTGATTTTCATATACTGATTTTGTATTTTGCAACCTTGCTGAATTAATTTTATTATTTCTAATAATTATGGGAGGATTCTTTAAGATTATATACATTATCATGTTATTTGTGAATAAAGATATTTTGCCCTTTTTCTTTCCATTCTGATGCCTTTTATTTATTTTTTCTTACCTATTTGATCTGGCAAGAGCTTCCAGTACAATGATGAATAGAAGTCACTAGAGTTAACATCATTGTCTTATTTTTAATTTTAGGGGTAAAACTTTAAGTCTCTCACAATTGAGTATAATGTCAAGTGTGGGTTTTTGTAGATTCCCCTTATCAGGTTGAGGATTTCTTTTTCTATTTCTATTTTATTGAGTGGTTTTATAATGAAAGCATATTGGATTTTGTCCATTGCTTTTTCTGCATATATTGGGATTACCATGTGGTTTCAGTCTTTTATTCTATTTATGTGGTATATTATGTTGATTGATTTTTGCGTGTTAAACCAAACTTACATTTTTGGGATAAATAATAATTGGTCATTTTATATAATCCTTCCTGGATTCAGGTTGCTGGTATTTTGCTGAGACATTTACAAACATATTCAGAAGATACGTTGGCCTGTAGTATTCCTTTCTTGAGATACCTTTGTCTAGTTTTGGTATCAGGCTAATACTGGAGTCATAGAATGAGTTGGGAAGTGTTCCTTCCTTTTTTAGTTTTGAAAGTGTGTGAAAAATTAGTATTAATTCTTCTTTGAACATTAGGTAGAATTCATCAGTAAAACCAATCTTCTCCTGGGCTATTTTTTATGGGAAATTTTAAAAATTACTAATTTTTATAAGTATATTCAGATTTTCTATGGCTTCTTGAGTCAGTTTCAGTAGTTTGTGTCTAAGAATTTGTCAATTTCATCTATATTATCCAGTTCGTTACATATAGTTGTCCACAGTATTCTCTTATAATTATTGTTATTTCTTTTTTTTATTATTATACTTTAAGTTTTAGGGTACATGTGCACAATGTGCAGGTTTGTAACATATGTATACATGTGCCATGTTGGTGTGCTGCACCTATTAACTCATCATTTAGCATTAGGTATATCTCCTAATGCTATCCCTCCCCCCTCCCCCCACCCCACAACAGTCCCTGGTGTGTGATGTTCCCCTTCCTGTGTCCATGTGTTCTCATTGTTCAATTCCCACCTATGAGTGAGAACATGCGGTGTTTGGTTTTTCATCCTTGCGATAGTTTGCTGAGAATGATAGTTTCAAGCTTCATCCGTGTCACTACAAAGGACATGAACTCATCATTTTTTATGGCTGCATTGTATTCCATGGTGTATATGTGCCACATTTTCTTAATCCAGTCTATCATTGTTGGACATTTGGGTTGGTTCCAAGTCTTTGCTATTGTGAGTAGTGCCACAATAAACATATATGTGCATGTGTCTTTATAGCAGCATGATTTATAATCCTTTGGGTATATACCCAGTAATGGGATGGCTGGGTCAAATGGTATTTCTAGTTCTAGATCCCTGAGGAATCGCCACACTGACTTCCACAATGGTTGAACTAGTTTACAGTCCCACCAACAGTGTAAAAGTGTTCCTATTTCTCCACATCCTCTCCAGCACCTGTTGTTTCCTGACTTTTTAATGATCGCCATTCTAACTGGTGTGAGATGGTATCTCATTGTGGTTTTGATTTGCATTTCTCTGATGGCCAGTGATGATGAGCATTTTTTCATGTGTTTTTTGGCTGTGTAAATGTCTTCTTTAGAGAAGTGTCTGTTCATATCCTTTGCTCACTTTTTGATAGGGTTGTTTGTTTTTTTTCTTGTAAATTTGTTTGAGTTCATTTTAGATTCTGGATATTAGCCCTTTGTCAGATGAGTAGGTTGCAAAAATTTTCTCCCATTCTGTAGGTTGCCTGTTCACTCTGATGGTAGTTTCTTTTGCTGTTCAGAAGCTATTTAGTTGAATTAGATCCCATTTGTCAATTTTGGCTTTTGTTGCCATTGCTTTTGGTGTTTTAGACATGATGTCCTTGCCCATGCCTATGTCCTGAATGGTATTGCCTATGTTTTCCTCTAGGGTTTTTATGGTTTTAGGTCTAACATGTAAGTTGTTAATCCATCTTGAATTAATTTTTGTATAAGGTGTAAGGAAGGTGTCCAGTTTCAGCTTTCTACATATGGCTAGCCAGTTTTCCCAGCACCATTTATTCAATAGGGAATCCTTTCCCCATTGCTTGTTTTTCTCAGGTTTGTCAAAGATCAGATAGTTGTAGATATGCGGCATTATTTCTGAGGGCTCTGTTCTGTTCCATTGATCTATATCTCTGTTTTGGTACCAGTATCATGCTGTTTTGGTTACTGTAGCCTTGTAGTATAGTTTGAAGTCAGGTAGCGTGATGCCTCCAGCTTTGTTCTTTTGGCTTAGGGTTGACTTGGCAATGCGGGCTGTTTTTTGGTTCCATATGAACTTTAAAGTAGTTTTTTCCAATTCTGTGAAGAAAGTCATTGGTAGCTTGATGGGGATGGCATTGAATCTATAAATTACCTTGGGCAGTATGGCCATTTTCATGATCTTGATTCTTCCTACCCATGAGCATGGAATGTTCTTCCATTTCTTTGTATCCTGTTTTATTTCCTTGAGCAGTGGTTTGTAGTTCTCCTTGAAGAGGTCCTTCACACCCCTTGTAAGTTGGATTCCTAGGTATTTTATTCTCTTTGAAGCAATTGTGAATGGGAGTTCACTCATGATTTGGCTCTCTGTTTATCTGTTATTGGTGTATAAGAATGCTTGTGATTTTTGTACATTGATTTTGTATCCTGAGACTTTGCTGAAGTTGCTTATGAGCTTAAGGAGATTTTGGGCTGAGACAATGGGGTTTTCTAGATATACGAGCATGTCATCTGCAAACAGGGACAATTTGACTTCCTCTTTTCCTAATTGAGTGCCCTTTATTTCCTTCTCCTGCCTGATTGCCCTGGCCAGAACTTCCAACACTATGTTGAATAGGAGTGGTGAGAGAGGGCATCCCTGTCTTGTGCCAGTTTTCAAAGGGAATGCTTCCAGTTTTTGCCCATTCAGTATGATATTGGCTGTGGGTTTGTCATAGATAGCTCTTATTATTTTGAGATACTTCCCATCAATACCTAATTTATTGAGGGTTTTTAGCATGAAGGGGTGTTGAATTTTGTCAAAGGCCTTTTCTGCATCTATTGAGATAATCATGTGGTTTTTGTCTTTGGTTCTGTTTATATGCTGGATTACGTTTATTGATTTTCTTATGTTGAACCAGCCTTGCATCCCAGGGATGAAGCCCACTTGATCATGGTGGATAAGCTTTTTGATGTGTTGCTGGATTCTGTTTGCCAGTATTTTATTGAGGATTCTTGCATCAGTGTTCATCAAGGATATTGGTCTAAAATTATCTTTTTTTGTTGTGTCTCTGCCAGGCTTTGGTATCAGGATGATGCTGGCCTCATAAAATGAGTTAGGGAGGATTCCCTCTTTTTCTATTGATTGGAATAGTTTCAGAAGGAATGGTACCAGCTCCTTTTTGTACCTCCGGTAGAATGCGGCTGTGAATCCATCTGGTCCTGGACTTTATTTGGTTGGTAAGCTATTAATTATTGCCTCAATTTCAGAGCCTGTTATTAGTCTATTTAGAGATTCAACTTATTCCTGGTTTAGTCTTGGGAGGGTGTATATGTCGAGGAATTTATCCATTTCTTCTAGATTTTCTAGTTTATTTGTGTAGAGGTGTTTATAGTATTCTCTGATGGTAGTTTGTATTTCTGCGGGATTGTTGGTGATATCCCCCTTGTCATTTTTTATTGCATCTATTTGATTCTTCTCTCTTTTCTTCTTTATTAGTCTTGCTAGCAGTCTTTCAATTTTGTTGATCTTTTCAAAAAACCAGCTCCTGGATTCATTGATTTTTTGCAGGGTGTTTTGCATCTCTATTTCCTTCAGTTCTGCTCTGATCTTAGTTATTTCTTGCCTTCTGCTAGCTTTTGAATGTGTTTGCTCTTGCTTCTCTAGTTCTTTTAATTGTGATGTTAGGGTGTCAATTTTACATCTTTCCTGCTTTCTCTTTTGGGCATTTAGTGCTATAAATTTCCCTCTACACACTGCTTTGAATGTGTCCCAGAGATTCTGATATGTTGTGTCTTTGTTCTCGTTGGTTTCAAAGAACATCTTTATTTCTGCCTTCATTTCGTTATGTACCCAGTAGTCATTCAGAAGCAGGTTGTTCAGTTTCCATGTAGTTGAGTGGTTTTGAGTGAGTTTCTTAATCTTGAGTTCTAGTTTGATTGCACTGTGGTCTGCGAGACAGTTGGTTATAATTTCTGTTCTTTTACATTTGCTGAGGAGTGCTTTACTTCCAACTATGTGGTCAATTTTGGAATAGGTGTGGTGTGATGCTGAAAAGAATGTATATTCTCTGGATTTGTGGTAGAGAGTTCTGTAGATGTCTATTAGGTCTGCTTGGTGCAGAGCTGAGTTCAATTCCTGGATATCCTTGTTAACTTTCTGTCTCGTTGATCTGTCTAATGTTGACAGTGGGGTATTAAATTCTCCCATTATTATTGTGTGGGAGTCTCTCTTTGTAGGTCATTAAGGACTTGCTTTATGAATCTGGGTGCTCCTGTATTGAGTGTATATATATTTAGGATAGTTAGTTCTTCTTGTTGAGTTGATCCCTTTACCATTATGTAATGGCCTTCTTTGTCTCTTTTGATCTTTGTTGGTTTAAAGTCTGTTTTATCTGAGACTAGGATTGCAACCCCTGTCTTTTTTTGTTTTCCATTTGCTTGGTAGATCTTCCTCCATCCTTTTATTTTGAGCCTATGTGTGTCTCTGCACATGAGATGGGTTTCCTGAATACAGCATTCTGGTAGGTCTTGACTCTTTATCCAGTTTGCCAGTCTGTGCCTTTTAATTGGAGCATTTAGCCCATTTACATTTAAGGTTAATACCGTTATGTGTGAATTTGATCCTGTCATTATGATGTTAGCTGGTTATTTTGCTCATTAGTTGATGCAGTTTTTTCCTAGCCTTGAAGGTCTTTACAATTTGGCGTGTTTTTGCAGTGGCTGGTACCGGTTGTTCCTTTCCATGTTTAGTGCTTCGTTCAGGAGCTCTTTTAGGGTAGGCCTGGTGGTGACAAAATCTCTCAGCATTTGCTTCTCTGTAAAGTATTTTATTTCTCCTTCACTTATGAAGCTTAGTTTGGCTGGATATGAAATTCTGGATTGAAAATTCTTTTCTTTAAGAATGTTGGATATTGGCCCCCACTCTCTTCTGGCTTGTAGAGTTTCTGCCGAGAGATCAGCTGTTAGTCTGATGGGCTTCCGTTTGTGGGTAACCCGACCTTTCTCTCTGGCTGCTTATTTCTATAGAGTTAGCAATACCATTTCCTCTTTCTTCTTGATTTTAATAAGTTTCCTCTTTTTCTTCTTGGTCAGTATAGTTAAGACTTGTCAATTGTGTTGATCTGTTCAAAGAAACACCTTTTAGTTTCCTTGATTTTCTGTATTATTCTTGTATTCTCTCTGTGATTTACGTCTGATTTAATCTTTATTATTTGTTTCCTTCTGTTGGCTTTGGATTTAGTTCACTTTTCACATTCTGGTGTCTTAAGTGGTAGGTTAGGTTATTGATTTGAGTTTTTTTTTTGATATAAGTGTCTACACCTATAAATTTCCCTGCAATTATTGCTTTAGCTGTACACATAAGTTTTGAATTTAGTTTTATCTTAACATATTTTTAAATTTCTCTGGTGAATTCTTTCTTGATTTATTGTTCACTTAAGAGTGTGTTTAATTTCCCCATGTCTGCAAATGTATCTAAATTTTAATCTATTTTGGTCCGAGAACATAATTTCAGGATTTAAGTTCATTTATGTGTATTGAGACTTGTTTTATGGACTAATATGCTGTCTCTTGCAGAGATTATTCAATGCGCACTTAAGAAGGATGTGTATTTTCCTGTTGTTGGATTCAGTATTCCATAGATAACTGTAAGGTCTGGCTGGGTTAAAGTGTTTTCCTTTTATCTTTGTTATTATTATGCCTAGTTATTTCATCCAATATTAATGTAGTGTATTGAAGTCTCCAACTACTATTTTCAAATTGTCTGTTTCTCTCTTCAATTCTGTCAGTTGTTACTTCATGTGTTTTTGAAGCTCTATTGTTAGGTGCATATATGTTTGTAATTATATCTTCCTAGGAAATTGACACTTTAATCATTTTTAAACATCTTTCTTTGTCTCTAGTAACAATTTTTGTCTTAATGTCTATTTTGTCTGATATTAGTATAGTCATACAAGTTCTCTTTGGATTACTATTTTTCTGGTATTTCAGTTTTCATATTTTGCTTGCAACTTCTTTGTCTTTGAATCTAAAGTGTGTCTTTTGTAGACAACATATAGTAATCCATTCTGTCATATCTAAATTTTGATTGCAATATTTAATCCATTTACATTTGTTTTTTCTATATTCTTTTTTCTCTTTTGTCTTTTCTATTTTTCTATTTCTCCATTGCTGCTTTCTTTTGTGTTAATAGATATTTTCTGCTGTGCTGCCATTTTTTTGTTAACTTTTTTACATATTCTTTGAGTTATTTTCTTAGTAGTTGAGATGGGGATTACAATTAATGTATTAATTTATAATAACCTAGTTTAGATTAATAACAAATTGATTTTTAGTAGTATATAACATTTTTGTTTCTATACAGCTTTGTTTCCCATACTTTGTTATTATTTTCATGAACTATATTTTTATACATTTTGTGCTTATCAACACAGACACTATTATTGTTTTATGCAGTTAATTTTGAAATTAGGTGTGAGAAAAGAATGATATAAATAAATATACACATATACAGTAATTTTATTTACATATGTGTTTACCTTTACTGGTACTCCTTATTTCTTCATGTGTATTGGTGTCACTGTTTAGTGTCCTTACATTTCAGTCTTAAAGACTCTGCTTAAGAGTCTGTCTTTCTGGAAGGACAGATTTTCTAGTGATGACTTCCCTCAGTTTTTGTTTATCTGGAATTTTTAAAGTTATCCTTCATTTTTGAAAGCTAGTTTTGCTGGATTTATAATTCCTGGCTAATAGTCTGTCTTATTCTTACAATACATAGAATATGGATCTCATTGCCTTCTTGCCTGTATGGTTTTTACTGATAAATAAGTGTTGATCTTATTGAGAATCTCTTATGTGTGATGAGCTGTTTCTCTCATGCTGCTGTCAAGGTTTTCTTTGTCTTTAGCTTTCAACAGTTTGACTGTAATGTATCTAGGTGTGGCTCTTCTGAGTTTATCTTACTTGGATTTTATTGAACTTCTTAGATGTGTACATTAATGATTTTCATCAAATTTGTGGAGTGTTTGGTTATTATTTCTTCCAATATTATTTCAGTCCCTTTCTCTCTCTTCTCCCTTTGAACCCATTTACCTATGTTGGTATACTTTATGGTGTCCCGTAGTCCTCCATTCATTTTTCCTTCATTAATTTTTATTACTGTTTTTCAGATTATATAATATCACTTAGCCTGTATTCAAGTTAACTGATTCTTTCTTCTGCCAGCTAAAATCTAATGTTGATGTGCTCTAGTGAATTTTTCTCTTTTTATTTGTCATTTCAACCCAAAAGTCCTATTTTTAAAAATAATTTCTGTATCTTTATTGTTGTTCCCTATTTAATGAAACATTGTGATCATGCTTATCTTTAATTTTTTAGACATGGTTTCTTTTTATTCTTTGAGTTTATTTAGTATAATTCATTTAAAGTTTTTATTAATAAGTCCAATATTTCAGCTTCCTCAGGAACAGTTTTTATTAACTGCTTCTTTACTGTGTGTATAGCCATACTCTCTTGGTTCTTTGCATGACTCATTTTTTGTCATTGTTGTTGAAATCTGGCTATTTTCATAACATAATGTAACTGTGGAAATCAGATTCTTCCTTTTCCTCAGATTTTTCTGTTGTTACCCTTTATTATTATCATAGTTCTTCTGTTTAGTGACTTCATTGAACTAATTCTGTAAAATCTATATTCTTTGTTATGTATGCCCTCTGAAATCTCTAGTTTAATGATTAGCTAATGATTTGACAGGATTTCCTTATATTTCTTCCATTGAAAAGTCTCCTATCCTTTTCTGAGGGTCTCTGTATGTATCCTGGGCATGCCTTCAGTACTTCTAAAAGTGGTAGAGATTCTAGCCTTTTCTGAAGTGCTCTGTATTGTGTGTTGGGCATGCCTTCAGTACTTCTGAAAATGGTAGGCAACTCTGCCTTATCCTTAACTTCCTGCTTGGTTAGAGCTTCTAGGTCAGCCACAGGTGAGAGATGAGTGCCTTCTCATACATTACTTGACATATACACAGCCCTGCCCACACATGTTGCCTTCTAGATTCTCGGGATTTATATCAGAATTTTTCAAAACTTCTGTGGACATACTCTCTGCCTTTCATTATAAGTTTTTTTTTGGTCAATTTCTTCTTTGTTTCAGCTGCTATCACTGACTCAGGCAGCTGTAACATTAAATAACTGCCACTGAACTGTTTCAGCAATTTCCTTGGCAAAAAAGGCTGTTCACTTTGAGCCAGCTCTGAGTCAGGTCAAATAGGTAAGCCCTGTGAGTGGAGGTTTCCGAGGGACTGTTAGATAAGTCAGATAGTGACAATTCTGTGTAGATGTGGCTTTTTAGAACCTCAAAATTCATTCTCTTTTCTCCATTGGCTGTTAGGCTGATGGTTTTCACGGCTACCATGATTGCAAGGTTGTTGGTTTTGAGGGCCACTGTGGATTTGTTGAGAGGGAAATGGAAATAGGACAAATGTATATGATACCAAGCTTGCTGTTCTTACTGAGATTCAGCTGTCAATGCATGCACGTTGGATAGTTTCAAGCTTTCTTTTAATTTCTAGAATTCTGAAAATTTTAATTTTGATATTTTTTGACAGTGTTCTTGGTGCTCTTATGAAGGAGCATATTTTTGTAATACCTTGGCTCACCATTCCGTAAGTCAGTTTCCCTTGGAATACTCTTGAATTTTCTAACCTCACCTTCCCAGATCCACCCCACTATAATAGGAAACTTATGGAGTAGAAATAATATATTATTGTTGGCTTCATACATAGGTATCTGCTCATCTCATATAATGTAAGGGTTTCTGAAGACTCCTTTTTGTCTGAAATAGCACCTCTATTTGATCAGACATCTTAAATGCTACCATTATAAATTGATTCATTTGAATTAAGGTATTATATAAGGTATGATATCTTTAGGGGTATTTTAGAATTATTTTAACTGGACTAATCCTTTAAGAGTCTCTACAAATATACAAAATTTAGCCAAACATGGTGCTGTGCACCTGTAGTCCCAGCTACTCAGGAGGCTAAGGTGGGAGGATCACTTAGGCCTGGGAGGTGGAGGTTGCAGTGAGTCGAGATTGCACCACTGCACTCCAGCCTGGGTAATAGAGTGAGACTCTGTTTCAAAAAAAAAAAAAGGTGAAGAGGGAGACAGAAATAGAAAACTGATTTTAGAAATGCTTGATGTGGTAGAATAAAAATTACCTTATCATTATGTACATTATGTATATAAATGGCTCGTATGTCCAGGCAGATTTTGGCTCTGTAACAAGTGTGCATATTATTAATTATGTGGCAACTTCATTTTAATTTTGACATTAAACTATTTAGGTATTCTCAATCCGGTTTGTTTCTCTTAAAGAATGAAAAAACGTTTTATCATTCTAAATTCAAATTGATAAAAACTTAGTGAAGTTACAACAACTTATCAATTCACACCTGAATTTCTCAGCCAAGCATTCAAGATCCCTCAAGGGGTCACTTTGTGCAGTTTTGTCTTCTTCCTTCTCCCCGAAACATCTGTTTCAACTAAATTCAGTGCTATATCAACCTTCCGATATATTGCAACTCCCAGAAAAAACATCATAAAAATACAAATGTCTCTGGGGGCTGAGAAGCAACAGACTTCTGAGTGACAGGAGGCTGCGATAGTGTCAGGGTAGCTGATTCCAAAAAAGCTGGGCATTGGGCAGAAAGACATACTTGAATTTTTTCCCAGTTTTGGCTCTCTATGAAAAATGTCAGAAAGCAAAGGAAATCCAAAGTGTTTTTACTTTGTATTAAATACTTTATCCATGCTAATGAATATCCTCATTTTCATTATTTCATTTGGGGAAAAAACTAAAAATATTACCAAACCAGTTGGTCACATTCCCCTAAATTACATGTGCAAATTGGAGTTCTAAACATTTAGAACAGAAGTATTTGTGTCCTAGAAACCAAGGAAAATAGCAGTTTGTTGCCAAGCTGAAAAAAACTGCTCCATTTTGGCCACTTGGCATATAACACAATGCTTTGAATTATTTCCCTTCTCCTTTTTATGATCAGACATTTAAAACAAATCTTAGTGAGCTATTATATATTTGGTCTGTGATTCCCTTATTCAGGCAACAATGGCTTCTGTGAATTTTCTGACAGCCATCAGACAGAAATAAAAATAGGAATTCTCATAGTTTGGGTGGAATGAAACACTATGGGAAGGCTTTATAAACTCTCCAGTAACAAAGGACCTGAGTGGTAGTAACAATCCTTTATATTTGCGTCACACTTTTCAAGTTTCCAGAAACTGCAATGAACATTATCTCACTTAATCTTCCCAACAACCTTATGACAGGGAAGGTCTATTAGCTCCAGATTACTTATGAGGCAACAAGGCATAAAGTTGGTTAAGGATCACAATTGTTCAAAATGCTCTACTTTGTGGTAGAGCTGAGGATCAAACCCAGTTCTCTAGCATTCTAGTCTAGCACTTTTAACCTAATTTCTTCATTGCAACAATATAAAAGGAGCAGTTTTAAGATATTGCAGTCTTTATTTATTTTTTGTTTTTCCTTAGATTCCTTTTTTTTCTTAAAACATTTAGTAACATTTACCTGCCTGAGAACTTTTAAAAATTGCTTAAACAGGTTCCGTTTCTTCACAACTCATTCCCTTCAAAGATTACTCTAATTACTACTACCCAAAGCATATTTCATAAAGTTTACTCATGTTTTTTAAAAATTTTAATTTCATTTTGTTTAACTTTAATTTTTAAATTTAATTTTTAAATTTTTAATTAAAAGCACATCACATAAAATCTACCATCTTAACTATTTCTTTTTTATCATTAATTGTTCTATTTCAATAAATGGAAGTTTTTTTTGCAGTAAAGGAAGCATTTAATTGATGCAAGACAAGCCACACCATGTGGGAGATGGAGTTATTACTGAAATTAATCTCCCCAAATTCTTGGAGGTTAGGGGTTTTCAAGGACAGTTTGGTAAGTAAGGAACTAAGGAATGGGGACTGTAGCTTGTTTGGGAATGAAATCATAGGGGTATGGAAAACGGTCCTTGTGCACTGACTCAGCCTCCGGGTGAGGCTACAGGATCAAATGAATCATGAGTCAGGAGTCTGGGTGAGGTCAGTCTGAAAGACATCTCAAAAAATAATCTTAGGCTCTATAATAGTGACGGTATCTGTGAAACTCTAATATCTGAGACAGGTCTCAGTTAATTTGGAAAGTTTATTTTGCCAAGGTTGAAGACATGCCCCCGTGAAACAGCCTTAGGAAGTCCTGACAACATGTGCCCAAGGTGATCAGCGTGCAGCTTGGTTTTATACATTTTAGGGAGACATGAGACATCAATCAATATAAGTAAGATGTACATTGGTTCTGTCCAGAAAAGTGGTGGGACAACTTGAATCAGGGAGGGGGCTTCCGGGTCACAGGCAGGTGAGAGAAAAATGATTGCATTCTTTTAAGTAGCTGATTAGCCTTTCCAAATGAGGCAATCAGATATGCATCTATCTCAGTGAGCAGAGGGATAGCTGAATAGAATGGGAGGCAAGTTTACCCTAAGCAGTTCCAAGCATGACTTTTCCCTTTAGCTGATTGATTTGGGGGCCCTAAGATTTATTTTCCTTTCACTTATCTATAGGAGTAATTGAGGAAGTCACAAATATTGTGACCTCTGGCCACATGACTCCTGAGCAGTAAGGGGATTGTAGAAACTATGCCCACATCATTGCATAATTCAAGCCCCTCTTATAATCCTAACCTTGTGGTCTTTCATTAATTTCATGAAGGTGGTTTAGTTTTGGGAAGGGTATTATCATCCTTGTTTCAAGGTTAGACAATAAATTAAATTTTGCCCCAAATCAGCTTGGTCCTACACCCAGGAATGACCAAAGATAGGTTAGAGATGGAGTCAAGTATGTTAAATTTCTTACTGTCTTAATTTTGCAAGGTAGTTTCAACCATCCCCCACCTTGGGTTTTAGCACACCTCAGTTCTGAGGTGTGAGCTACTAAGATGGGAAAAAGGACAATGACTACTCTAACTTCTTCCTGCTGATATGGGGCATAGTTAGGGTAGGGGTTGCCCCTAGGGAAAGAGAAGTGAAACCATCTGACATTTGTCTGCATGTGTTCACAGGTGCCTGGCTGAGGTCTCAGGGTCTGCATAATAAAAGTACTAGTACTTTTATCCACAGCTTTAGTATAGCACTTAAGTGAACGTCAGATTATAAGAGAAATAATAAGGCCTAAGATAAGGAATAAAAGTCTTTGCTTCAGTAGTTCCTGTAGAAATGACCAGAAGTCTTGAGGGATCCAGGTGAATGACCCTGATAACCAATTAAATATTGGATCATCAGCAGAGACTCAAAAACAGTGAACAAGGTTGGAATCTAACAACAGGTATACTGTAGTTTTTCTGAAACAATTTTTCTCTCTTCAGTTCTCCATTTCTACCAAACACAAATCATAATTGGACCTTTTTTTGGAAAATAAGTTTTACTCTTATTATAAATGGCCCAATTATTTGCATAAAGTACAGAAAAATAATTATTTGCCATGTAGCCTTTTTTTTTAAAATGGCTTTGCTGGAATTTTTTTTCTATAAGGAATATCAGATTAGACCTTGTACAAGCCTTTTGAGAACAGCCAGGGATTTATCTGTGCCTGCATATGCCTGTGTGAATTGAGTGAATTCCTCTTTTCTCAAGGTCCCAAGATAACTTGGGGTTCCTGGGCCTGTCAGAAAGTAACTTTCTTTGCCTACCACAAGTTAAGAACCCTGTGAAGGACAAGATATGAGGCAAGTTTTTCCAAAGGGCCGTTATCATCTCTATAGGTCAACCTCAATTTTTCAAAGCAATCTGAAACTATGTCATTTTATTCAAAGCCTTGGTAAAGTAACCAGTGACTCTATGTGTGCTGCCAGAAAATAAAACAGGTTCTTATTGACCTTATGTAGATAACTACATTGCTACAAGCTAAGAATACTCACAAATAGTTTCCACAGTTTGGAGAAATCAGGTAGAGAGAAATAAACATGAGCCAAAGTTTGCTCACAGGTGTAATACATTACTCAATTGTTAAAAGCTGTAAATAGTCCAAAAGAGAAGTTGTTTGACTCTAAAAAAGATACAAAAAGTATCAGCAATGTTTCAAACAAAAAGTTATAAAAAGATTATTTTAGTCTTTCATTAGTTCAGTCCATGCAATTAACTCCTCTTCTGCTTGATATTCATGAATATATCAGCTTTCTGTGAGTGTCCTGGAAAATTTCCCCTTTATTCCAATAGCATAATCTTCAAAGTTATTAGAAACCTTTATTCAAGAGCACTTTTCATAGTCCTATAGCTGGATTATAAAGCCACTTTTTGAAAAAATCAAAGTAAACCAACAATTATGGATGTCAGGAGTCTTAGGATAGCTATGGTTCAAGTCACACTTGTCAAGGACATTTGGTTAATTTTGTGGCATACAACAATTTAACATAACAATTATAATTACTGATATATACTAAGTCATATCATAATTATAGCATCTCACACAACTCTGGAACACACACAAATAGCACATTTATACAAATAGAATTTAAAGAAAACCAAACATCATCTTATACTTGATAATGCCTCATGTTTGATTTCAACATACCACATAAGCAAAATGTCTCTTTTGAACTTCATGTAGGCTAATACCTAAACAAGTTAATGAGGTCGAAGTACTGAATGTAGAACTTAAAATTTTGATTTTGAAAAGTTTGTTAACTATCAAAAGTTTACAACATTTGATATCACAAAATATGATCACAGGGTTTTCACTTAGCTGAAACATTAACTCGAAAATTTCAAAAAGACAGAAATCTTTACAAGCTGATAGGAGACTCAGTTTTCTAAGCAACAAGACTCAATAAAAACAGCATGAGGCCACCTGAATCTGTCTCTTCTCTCTGCCTTTTTCCTTTTTTGCAGTTTACTTAAGAGCAAACAAAAATATTTTATTGTCTCTCAATATTACACAAAATTTATGTTCAAAAGAGAAAGCCAAATTTTACCTCTATGTTAGTATACTATTTATGTTAAGCCCAGTTTTTAATAAAGCTTTATAAACAAATCTATCCAATTTATCAGTTTGACCATGAGGTAAGATTTTAATAAACCCTCTGTATCTTTTTAAAAATAATTTATTAAAGAGCAGATCATTGTTCTAAGGAAACCCTGTTATTCTGACACATGGATCCAGATTCTGGCCCTGCATCAGTGTGATTTTTATTTTAATATTTAATTTACAGAAAAATTAATCCTTAAAAGTTTGGCAAAGTTCCTTACACCCACAGAACTTCCATTACAAGATCTATATTTTTATAAATGTTTTACAACTTGCTAAAACCTTCAGTGTTGTTCTATCATTCATTTAACTTAGAACAATCCTTAAAAACTTCTAAATTAGACAAAATTGCTTTCCCATTAAATGTAAGATTTTCATACAAAAAGGAGTTTGTAAGCCAATATTTAGATGAAATAATAACATAATTTCTCCCTTATGTGCCTATATGCCTGTAGAGAAAACTAGGTCTGAAACATGAATTAAAACTTGGTTTCTAAAGGGTCATTATTTACTGTTTTCTTTAAGTGAATGGAAGAGTTTAACAAAAAAAGGAGTTTTAAAGCCAATGTATACATAAAATTATTAGAAGTTTATTTCTTCTATATGCACCTCTAGGCCCATAAAGTGATATAGTTATTTTGTTTTTAATAATTTCAACTTTTAGTTTAGATTGAGGGGTACAACATGTGCAGGTTTGTTACATGGGTATATTGTGTGATGCCGAGGTTTTGGTTACAATTGATCCCATCACCCTGGTACTGAGCATATGCACGGTAGTTTTTCAACCATTGGTACCTAATCCTCACTGTAGTAGCTCCAGTGTCTATCGTAGTCATCTGTATGTCCATGAGTACCCTTTTTTTTTTAGCTTCCACATATAAATAAAAACATGCAGTATTTGGTTGTCTGTTTCTGCATTAACTTGCTTAGAATAATGGCCTCCAGCTGCATCCATGTTGCTGCAAAGGACACTATTTTTTTTCCTTTTTATGGCTGTGTAGTATTCCCTGGTGTGGGTAACCCCATTTCCTTCCCTATCCACCACTGATCGACACCTTGGTTGATTCCATGTCTTTGCTGTTGTGAACAGTGCTGTAAGGAACATGTAAGTGCATGTGTGAAAAATTTATTTTCTTTTGGACATATATCCAGAACTGGGGTTGCTGGCTCAAATGGTAGTTTGGTTTTAAGTTTTTTGAGAAATCTCCAAACTGTTTTTTTACTGTGGCTGAACTAATTTACATTCCAAACAACGGTGTACATATTCCCTTTTCTCTGCAGCCTTACCAGTACCTGTTGTTTTTTGAATTATTAATATTAGCCATTCTGACTGGTGTGAGATGGTATCTCATTGTGGTTTTGATTTACAGTTCTCTGATGATTAGTGATGTGGAGCATTTTTTCATGTTTGTTAGCTGCAAGCATGTTTTTTTTTTTGAGAAGTGTCTGTTCATGTCTTTTGCCCATATTTAATGGGGTTGTTTTTTGCTTGTTGAATTGTTTGAGTTCCTTATAAATTCTGGATATTAGACTTTTGTTGGATGCATAGTTTCTGAATATTTTATCCCATTCTGTAGGTTGTCTGTTTACTCTGTTGACAGCTTATTTTGCTGTGAAGAAACTGTTTAGTTTACTTAGGTCCCACTAGTCAATTTCTGTTTTTGTTGCAAATGTTTTTGAGGACTTAGTCATAAATTATTTCCCAAAGCTTATGTCCAGAATGGTGTTTCCTAGGTTTAATTCTAGGATTTCTGTAGTGTGAAACCTTATATTTTAATCTTTAATCTACCTTGAGTTAATTTTTGTATAAGATGAAATATGGGGGTCCATTTTCACTCTTCTGCATGTGGCTAGCCCAGTATCCCAACATAATTTATTGAATAAGGGGTCCCTTCACCATTGATTATTTTTGTTGACTTTGTTTAAGATCAAATGACTATAGGTGTGAGGTTTTATTTCTGGGTTCTCTATTATGTTTCGTTGGTCTATATGTCTTTTTTTTTGTACCAGTACCATGCTGTCTTGTTTACTGTAGCCTTATAGTGTAGTTTGAAGTTGGGTAGTGCAATGTCTCCAACTTTGTTCTTTTTGCTTAAAATTGCTTTGTCTATTTAGGCTTTTTTTTTTTTTGGTTCCATGTGAAATTTAGAATAGCTTTTTCTAGTTATTTGAAAGCTGATGTTGGTATCTTGATAGGAATAGATTGAATCTGTAGATTGCTCTGGGCAGTGTGTCCATTTTAACAGTATTGATTCTTCCAATCCATGAGGATGAAATGTTTTTCTTTTTGTTTGTATCATCTATGATTTATTTCGCAGTGTTTTGTAATTATCCTTGTAGAGATCTTTCACCTCCACAGTTAGATGTATTCCTAGGTACTTTTTGTGTGCTGCTATTCCAAATGAGATTGTGTTCTTGATTTGAGTCTCAGCTTGAATATTATTGTTGTATAGAAATTCCACTGATTTTTATACATTGATTTTGTATTCTAAAACTTTATTGAATTCATTTCTTAGTTCCACAAGCCTTTTGGAGAAGTCTTTAGGGTTTTCTAGGTATAGAATTATATCATCAGCAAAGATGTAATTTGACTTCTTCTTTTCCTACTTGGATGTCTTTTATTTCTTTTTCTTGCCTGATTGCTCTGGAAAGGACTTCCTGATACCATGTTAAAGAGGAGTGGTGACAGTGGGCATCTTTGTCTTGTTTTAGTTCTCAAGGAAAATGCTTCTAGTATTTGCCCTTTCAGTTTAATGTTGGTTGTGGGTTTGTCATATATGGCTTTTATTATTTATACATATGTTCTTTGTTACATAGTCTCTTAAGGATTTTTATCATGAATGAATTTTAGATTTCATCAAAATTTTTTCCTGTGTATATTAAGATGATTATATGATTTTTGTTTTTAATTCAGTTTATGTGGTGAATTACATTTGTTGATTGCATAAGTTGAATCAGCCTTGCATTCCAGGAATGAAGCCTTCTTGATCATAATGAATTCACTTTTTGATGTGCTACTGAATTTTGTTTGCTAGTATTTCATTAAGGATTTTTGCATCTATGATTATCAGGGATATTGGCCTATAGTTTTCTTTTTTCATTGTGTCTTTGCCAAGTTTGGGTATCAGGGTGATGTTGGCTTCACAGAATGAGTTATGCAGAAGTTCCATCTCTTTGATTTTTTTGGAATAGCTTTAGAAAAATTGGTAATAGATGTTCTTTGTATGTCTAATAGAATTTGGCTGCAAATTCATCTGGTCCAGGGATTTTTTTTGGTTAGTATATATTTTTATTACTGATTCAATTTTGGAATTAGATATTGATCTGTTTAGGATTTCAATCTCTTCCCAATTCAAATTTGGGAGATTGCATTTCCAGGAATTTATCTATTTTCTCTAGATTTTCTGTTTTGTGTGCATGAAGGTATTCATAATAGTCTCTGAGGACTTTTTGTATTTCTGTGGGATTAGTTGTAATGTCACCTTTGTCATATTAACCACTTCTAAATGTACAGTTCAGTAGTGTTCACATTGTTATGCACCATTCTCAAGAAATTTTCATCTTGTACAACTTAAATTCTATACCCATTAGACAAAAAAATCTTAATTGTCTCTGCTCACCAGCCCTGGCAGATACCATTCTTTCTGTTTCTATAAATTTCATTACTCTAGATACCTAATATAAGTGGAAAATATAGTATTTGCCTTTTTTGACGGATTTATTTTACATAGCATGTGTCCTCAAGGTTCATTCATGCTAACATTTGTCAGAATTTCCTTCCTTTTTAAGGCTGAATAATATTCCAATATATGTATGTGCCACATTTTCTTTATCCTTGAAGGTTAAACCTTTCAAGGTTCATTTTTTTTATCACTTTATTTAAAAAAATCAAGTGATTTGATTTCTTGTTGTTGAGTTGTAAACGTTTTAAATTTTTCTGGATGTTAACTCTTTATTCAAATATATGGTGCACAAATATTTCATCCCATTCCATAAGTTTTTTACTCTGTTGATTGTTTCTTTTGATATACAGCAACTTTTTATTTTAATGTAGTCCAGTTTGTCTATTTTTGCTTTTGGTACCCGTACTTTTGGTGTCATATTCAAGAAATCCTTACCAAATCCAATGTCATGAGGCTTTTCCTTCAAATTTTCTTCTAGGATTTTTATAATTTTAAATATTAAATCTATGTCTTTTATCCAAATTTAGTTATTTTTTGTGTATGTTGTAAGGTGAGGGTCCAACTTCATTATTTTGCATTTGGATTCAGTGTTTCCCAGCACTATTTATTGAAGACACCATCCTTTTTCTATTGAATGGTCTTGACACCCTTGTCAAAAATTATTTCATCATATATGTGAAGGTCTATTTTTTGGACTTTCTATCCTACTACATTGGGCTATATGTATGACTTTATGCCACTACCACACTATTTTGATTATGGTAGTTTTATAATTTGGAATCAAGAAGTGTGACACCTCTAACTTCGTTTTTCTTTTTCAAGATATTTTTGGTTGTTCAGGGTCCCTTGAGATTCTATATAGATTTTTGGATGAGTTACTAATTTTTAAAAACAGCTTTATTGAGATATAATTCGCATACCATACAAACAACCCCTTTAAAATATATAATTTGACATTTCTGGTATATTACAGGTACGTGCAAACATCACCACAGTCAATTTTAAAGCATTTCATCACCTCAAAAAGAAACCATGTATTCTTTAGATATCACCCCAGTAACAACCCATTTCCCCTCCTCCAACCCTAAACAACCACTAGTGTACTTTTTGTATCTATAAATTCCTCTGTTTTGGACTTTCATATGAATGGAATAATACAATATCTGGCCTTTTGCGACAGGCTTTATTCACATAGCATAATATTTTCGAGGTTCATTCATGTTGCATTTCAAGGTTCGTTCATGTAACATGTATTAGTACTTCAATTCTTTTTATGGTCAAACTATTTTCCATTGTATGAATGTACCACATTTTGTCCATCCATTCATCTATTGAGGAAGAATTTGAGTTGTTTTCACCTTTCGACTGTTATAAAAAATGCTGTTATAAACACACATTACAAGTTTCTTTGTTGATGTATGTTTTCATTTCTCAGGGTTTGGTATGTTTCAGTAGAATTGCTAGGTCATATGGTAATTCTATGTTTACCTCATTGGTGAGTCTCCAAACTGTTTTCCACAGTGATTACATGGTTATATTTCCACTAGAAATGCAGGAGAATAGCAATTTTTGCACATACTCACCAACAATTAATTTTTCTTAATAGTAGCCATCTGTCTTAGTTCCTTCAGGCCACTTGAAGAAAATATCTTAGCCTGGGTAATTTATAAACAATAAAATTTTATTTCTTACAGTGCTGTAGGCTGGGAAGTCCAAGGTCAAGTCATCTGCAGATTTGGTGTCTGGCGAGGGCCCACTCACAGATAATGCCTTTTATGTGCCTTCACATAGTACAAGGGGAAAATAAACTCTCTCTGGCCTCTTTTATAAGGACACTAATCCCTTTCACAGGGGGCTGTAATTACTTTTTAAAGACCACACTTCTTAATACTATTGCATTGGGGAGTTAGGTTTAAACATGTGAATCTTGGGTGGACACAAACACTCAGAATATAGCACCATTCTAGTGGATATGAAGTGATAAATTGTGGTTTTGAGTTGCATTTTCCTAACAACTAATGATTTTGAACATCTTTTCATGTTCTTATTGGCTAATTGTATATCTTCTTTGGAGAAATGTCTGTTCAAATGTCTTTTGCCTATTTTTGAATTGTGTTGATTTTTTGGTTGTTGTTGAGTTGCAGGAACACTTTACCTATTCTGGATATTAACCCCTTATTAGGTATATTATTTGCATATATATATATATATTCTTCTTTTCTCTGTGCTATCTTTTTACTTTTGTAAAAAAATTTATTTACATACATTTTTGGGGAACTGATGATATTTGGTTACATAAGTAAGTTCTTTAGTGGTGATTTCTGAGATTTTGGTGCACCCATCAACTGAGCAGTACACACTGAGCCCAATTTATAGTCTTTTATCCTTCACCCCCCTTCACCCTATCCCCCGAGTCCCCCAAGTCCACTGTATTATCCTTATGTCTTTGCATCCTCATAGCTTAGCTCCCATTATAAGTGAGAACATACAATGTTTGATTTTTCATTCGTGAGTTACTTTACTTAGAATATTAGTCTCTAGTTCCATCAAAGTTGTTGTGAATGCCATTATTTCGTTCCTTTTTATTGCTGAGTTGTATTCCATCATATATATATATATACACACACACATATATACATATGTGTATACACATATACATACACATATATATGTATCAAATTCTTTATCTACTCATTGATTGAAGGGCATATGGGCTGGTTCCATATTTTTGCAATTGCAAATTGTGCTGCTATAAATCTGCAGGGGTAAGTATCTTTTTCATATAATAAATTATTTTCTTCTAGGTAGATAACCAGTAGTGGGATTGGTGAATCAAATGGTAGTTCTACTTTTAGTTCTTTTTTTTATGTAAATACGTGATATTCATTTCAGGTATGCTCTACAGGCAATCGGTTATGAAACAGAAATGCATATTCACAGGGGCTTAGCCATTATTACATCAGAAAGGTGACTTTCCAAGCCCAGCTGCTACAAACACTTTATAATATTTTTATCAATTATCCTGTATAATACACAATGTTGATAAATGTTCTTTATTTTATTTTATTTTATTATTATACTTTAAGTTTTAGGGTACATGTGCACAATGTGCAGGTTTGTTACATATGTATACATGTGCCATGTTGGTGTGCGGCACCCATTAACTCGTCATTTAGCATTAGGTATATCTCCTAATGCTATCCCTCCCCCCTTCCCCCACCCCACAACAGGCTCCGGAGTGTGATGTTCCCCTTCCTGTGCCCAAGTGTTCTCATTGTTCAATTCCCACCTATGAGTGAGAACATGCAGTGTTTGGTTTTTTGTCCTTGAGAGAGTTTGCTGAGAATGATGGTTTCCAGTTTCATCCATGTCCCTACAAAGGACATGAACTCTTCATTTTTTATGGCTGCATAGTATTCCATGGTGTATATGTGCCACATTTTCTTAATCCAGTCTATCATTGTTGGACATTTGGGTTGGTTCCAAGTCTTTGCTATTGTGAATAGTGCCGCAATAAACATACATGTGCATGTGTCTTTATAGCAGCATGATTTATAATCCTTTGGGTATATACCCAGTAATGGGATGGCTGGGTCAAATGGTATTTCTAGTTCTAGATCCCTGAGGAATCACCACACTGACTTCCACAATGGTTGAACTAGTTTACAGTCCCACCAACAGTGTAAAAGTGTTCCTATTTCTCCACATCCTCTCCAGCACCTGTTGTTTCCTGACTTTTTAATGATCGCCATTCTAACTGGTGTGAGATGGTATCTCATTGTGGTTTTGATTTGCATTTCTCTGATGGCCAGTGATGGTGAGCATTTTTTCACGTGTTTTTTGGCTGCATAAATGTCTTCTTTTGAGAAGTGTCTCTTCATATCCTTCGCCCACTTTTTCATGGGGTTGTTTTTTTTTTCTTGTAAATTTGCTTGAGTTCATTGTAGATTCTGGATATTAGCCCTTTGTCAGATGAGTAGATTGCAAAAATTTTCTCCCATTTTGTAGGTTGCCTGTTCACTCTGATGGTAGTTTCTTTTTCTGTTCAGAAGCTCTTTAGTTGAATTAGATCCCATTTGTCAATTTTGTCTTTTGTTGCCATTGCTTTTGGTGTTTTAGACATGAAGTCCTTGCCCATGCCTATGTCCTGAATGGTATTGCCTATGTTTTCTTTTAGGGTTTTTATGGTTTTAGGTCTAATATGTAAGTCTTTAATCCATCTTGAATTAATTTTTGTATAAGATGTAAGGAAGGGATCCAGTTCCGGCTTTCTACATATGGCTAGCCAGTTTTCCCAGCACCATTTATTCAATAGGGAATTGTTTCCCCATTGCTTGTTTTTGTCAGGTTTGTCAAAGATCAGATGATTGTAGATATGTGGCATTATTTCTGAGGGCTCTGTTCTGTTCCATTGATCTATGTCTCTGTTTTGGTAACAGTGCCATGCTGTTTTGGTTACTGTAGCGTTGCAGTATAGTTTGAAGTCAGGTAGCGTGATGCCTCCAGCTTTGTTCTTTTGGCTTAGGATTGACTTGGCAATGTGGGCCCCTTTTTGGTTCCATAGGAACTTCAAAGTAGTTCTTTCCAATTCTGTGAAGAAGGTCATTCGTAGCTTGATGGGGATGGCATTGAATCTATAAATTACCTTGGGCAGTATGGCCATTTTCACCATATTGATTCTTCCTATCCATGAGCATGGAATGTTCTTCCATTTGTTTGTATTCTCTTATTTCATTGAGGAGTGGTTTGTAGTTCTCCTTGAAGAGGTCCTTCACATCCCTTGTAAATTGGATTCCTAGGTATTTTATTCTCTTTGAAGCAATTGTGAATGGGAGTTCACTCATGATTTGGCTCTCTGTTTGTCTGTTATTGGTGGATAAGAATGCTTGTGATTTTTGTACATTGATTTTGTATCCTGAGACACTGCTGAAGTTGCTTATCAGCTTAAGGAGATTTTGGGTTGAGATGATGGGGTTTTCTAGATACACAATCATGTCATCTGTAAACAGGGACAATCTGACTTCCTCTTTTCCTAATTGAATACCCTTTGTTTCCTTGTCCTGTCTAATAGCCCTGGCCAGAACTTCCAACACTACGTTGAATAGGAGTGGTGAGAGAGGGCATCCCTGTCTTGTGCCAGTTTTCAAAGGGAATGCTTCCAGTTTTTGCCCATTCAGTATGATATTTGAGAGTTTTTAGCATGAAGGGTTGTTGAATTTTGTCAAAGGCTTTTTCTGCATCTATTGAGATAATCATGTGATTTTTGTCTTTGGTTCTGTTTATATGCTGGATTACATTTATTGATTTTCGTATGTTGAACCAGCCTTGCATCCCAGGGATGAAGCCCACTTGATCTTGGTGGATAAGCTTTTTGATGTGCTGCTGCATTTGGTTTGCCAGTATTTTATTGAGGATTTTTGCAACAATGTTCATCAAGGATATTGGTCTAAAATTATCTTTTTTTGTTGTGTCTCTGCCCCAGGCTTTGGTATTAGGATGATGCTGGCCTCATAAAATGAGTTAGGGAGGATTCCCTCTTTTTCTATTGATTGGTATAGTTTCAGAAGGAATGGTACCAGTTCCTCCTTGTACCTCTGGTAGAATTCGGCTGTGAATCCATCTGGTCCTGGACTTTATTTGGTTGGTAAGCTATTTATTATTGCCTCAATTTCAGATCCTGTTATTGGTCTATTCAGAGATTCAACTTCTTCCTGGTTTAGTCTTGGGAGGGTGTATGTGTCGAGGACTTTATCCATTTCTTCTAGATTTTCTAGTTTATTTGCGTAAAGGTGTTTGTAGTATTCTCTGATGATAGTTTGTATTTCTGTGGGATCTGTGGTGATATCCCCTTTATCATTTTTTATTGCGTCTATTTGAGTCTTCTCTCTTTTCTTCTTTATTAGTCTTGCTAGCGGTCTTTCAATTTTGTTGATCTTTTCAAAAAACCAGCTCCTGGATTCATTAATTTTTTGAAGGGTTTTTTGTGTCTCTATTTCCTTCAGTTCTGCTCAGATTTCAGTTATTTCTTGCCTTCTGCTAGCTTTTGAATGTGTTTGCTCTTGCTTTTGTAGTTCTTTTAATTGTGATGTTAGGGTGTCAATTTTGGATCTTTCCTGCATTCTCTTGTGGGCATTTAGTGCTATAAATTTCCCTCTACACACTGCTTTGAATGTGTCCCAGAGATTCTGGTATGTTGTGTCTTTGTTCTCGTTGGTTTCAAAGAACGTCTTTATTTCTGCCTTCATTTTGTTGTGTATCCAGTAGTCATTCAGGATCAGGTTGTTCAGTTTCCATGTAGTTCAGCGGTTTTGAGTCAGTTTCTTAGTCCTGAGTTCTAGTTTGATTGCACTGTGGTCTGAGAGACAGTTTGTTATAATTTCTGTTCTTTTACATTTGCTGAGGAGAGCTTTACTTCCAACTATGTGGTCAATTTTGGAATAGGTGTGGCGTCGCGCTGCAAAAAATGTATATTCTGTTGATTTGGGGTGGAGAGCTCTGTAGATGTCTATTAGGTCCGCTTGGTGCAGAGCTGAGTTCAATTCCTGGGTATCCTTGTTAACTTTCTGTCTCGTTGATCTGTCTAATGTTGACAGTGGGGTGTTAAAGTCTCCCATTATTATTGTGTGGGAGTCTAAATCTCTTTTTAGTCACCAAGGACTTGCTTTATGAATTTGGGTGCCCCTCTATTGGGTGCATGTATATTTAGGAGAGTTAGCTGTTCTTGTTGAATTGATCCCTTTACCATTATGTAATTTCCTTCTTTGTCTCTTTTGATCTTTGTTGGTTTAAAGTCTGTTTTATCCGAGACTAGGATTGCAACCCCTGTCTTTTTTTGTTTTCCAGTTGCTTGGTAGATCTTCCTCCATCCCTTTATTTTGAGCCTATGTGTGTCTCTGCACATGAGATGGTTTTCCTGAATACAGCATACTGATGGGTCTTGACTGTTTATCCAATTTGCCAGTCTGCGTCTTTTAATTGGAGCATTTGGCCCATTTACATTTAAAGTCAATGTTGTTATGTGTGTATTTGGTTCTGTCATTATGATGCCAGCTGGTTATTTTGCTCGTTAGTTGATGCAGTTTTTGGCCTAGCCTTGATGGTTTTTACATTGTGGCATGTTTTTGCAGTGGCTGGTACTGGTTGCTCCTTTCCATGTTTAGTGCTTCCTTCAGGAGCTCTTGTAAGGCAGGCCTGGTGGTGACAAAATCTCTCAGCGTTTGCTTGTCTGTAAAGGATTTTATTTCTCCTTCACTTATGAAGCTTAGTTTGGCTGGATATGAAATTCTGGGTTGAAAATTCTTTTTTTTAGGAATGTTGAATATTGGCCCCCACTCTCTTCTGGCTTGTAGAGTTTCTGCTGAGAGATCAGCTGTTAGTCTGATGGGCTTACCTTTGTGGGTAACCCAACCTTTCTCTCTGGCTGCCCTTAACATTTTTTCCTTCATTTCAACTTTGTTGAATCTGACAATTATGTTTCTTGGAGTTGTTCTTCTCGAGGAGTATCTTTGTGACGTTCTCTGTATTTCCTGAATCTGAATGTTGTCCTGCCTTGCTAGATTGGGGAAGTTCTCCTGGATAATATTCTGCCGAGTGTTTTCCAACTTGGTTCCATTCTCCCCATCACTTTCAGGTGCACCAATCAGATGTAGATTTGGTCTTTTCACATAGTCCCATATCTCTTGGAGGCTTTGTTCATTTCTTTTTATTCTTTTTTCTCTAAACTTCCCTTCTCACTTCATTTCATTCGTTTCATCTTCCATCACTGATACCCTTTCTTCCAGTTGATCGCATCGGCTCCTGAGGCTTCTGCATTCTTCACGTAGTTCTCGAACCTTGGCCTTCAGCTCCATCAGCTCCTTTAAGGACTTCTCTGCATTGCTTATTCTAGTTATCCATTCGTTCAATTTTTTTTCAAAGTTTTTAACTTCTTTTCCATTGGTTTCAATTTCCTCCTGTAGCTCATAGTAGTTTGATCATTTGAAGCCTTCTTCTCTCAGCTCGTCAAAGTCATTCTCCGTCCAGCTTTGTTCCATTGCCGGTGAGGAGCTGCATTCCTTTGGAGGAGGAGAGGCACTCTGCTTTTTAGAGTTTCCAGTTTTTCTGATCTGTTTTTTCCCCATCTTTGTGGCTTTATCTACTTTTGGTCTTTGATGATGGTGACGTACAGAAGAGTTTTTGGTGTGGATGTCCTTTCTGTTTGTTAGTTTTCCTTCTAACAGACAGGACCCTCAGCTGCAGGTCTGTTGGAGCTTGCTAGAGGTCCACTCCATACCCTGTTTGCCTGGGTATCAGCAGCAGTGGCTGCAGAACAGTGGTGGCTGTAGAACAGCACATCTTGGTGAACCACAAATGCTGCTGCCTGATTGTTCCTCTGGAAGTTTTGTCTCAGAGGAGTACCCGGCCGTGTGAGGTGTCAGTCTGCCCCTACAGGGTGTGCCTCCCAGTTAGGCTGCTCGGGGGTCAAGGACCCACTTGAGGAGGCAATCTGCCCATTCTCAGATCTCCAGCTGCATGTTGGGAGAACCACTACTCTCTTCAAAGCTGTCAGACAGGGACATTTAAGTCTGCAGAGGTTACTGCTGTCTTTTTGTTTGTCTGTGCCCTGCCCCCAGAGGTGGAACCTACAGAGGCAGGCAGGCCTCCTTGAGCTGTGTTGGGCTCCACCCAGTTCGAGCTTCCCAGCTGCTTTGTTTACCTAATCAAGCCTGGGCAATGGCAGGCGCCCCTCCCCCAGCCTCGCTGCCACCTTGCAGTTTGATCTCAGACTGCTGTGCTAGCAATCAGCGAGACTCTGTGGGCATAGGACCCTCTGAGCCATGTGCGGGATATAATCTCCTGGTGTGCCGGTTTTTAAGCCTATTGGAAAAGCAGAGTATTAGGGTGGGAGTGACCCGATTTTCCAGGTGCCCTCTGTCACCCCTTTCTTTGACTAGGAAAGGGAACTCCCTGACCCCTTATGCTTCCCGAGTGAGTCAATGCCTCGCCCTGCTTCAGCTCGTGCACAGTGTGCTGCACCCACTGTCCTGCACCCACTGTCTGGCACTCCCTAGTGAGATGAGTCTAGTACCTCAGATGGAAATGCAGAAATCAACCATCTTCTGCGTCACTCACGCTGGGAGCTGTAGACCGGAGCTGTTCCTATTTGGCCATCTTGGCTCCACCCCGATACTACTTTTAGTTCTTTAAGGAATCTTCACACTGTTTTCATAGTGGTTGTACTTGTTTACTTTCCCAACAACAGTGTAGAAGTGTTCCCTTTTCACCACATCCACGAGAAGATCTATTATTTTTTGATTTTTTGATTATGGCCATTCTTGCAGAAGTAAGGTGGCATTGCATTGCAGTTTTGATTTGCATTTTCCTGATCATTAATGATGTTTTGCATTTTTTTCATACATTCGTTGGCTATTTGTATATATTCTTTTGAGAATTGTCTATTCATGTCCTTAGTCTGCATTTAGGTGGGATTGTTTGCTTTTTTCTTGCTAATTTGTTTGAGTTTCTTGAAGATTCTGCATATTAGTCCTTTGTTGCATGTATAGATTGTGAAGGTTTTCTCACACTCTGTGGGTGGTCTATTTACTCTGCTGACATTTTTTTTTCCTGTGCAAAACTCTTTAGTTTAATTAAGTCCCAGCTGTTTATTTTTGTTTTTGTTGCATTTGCTTTTGAGTTCTTGGTCATAATGTTTTTGCCTAACTCAATATCTAGAAGGCTTTTTTCAATGTTATTTTCTAAAATTTTTACAGTTTCAGTTCTTAGATATAAGTCCTTGATCCATCCTGAGTTGATTTTTGTATAAGGTTAGAGATGAGGACCCAGTTTCATTCTCCTACGTGGGGCTTGCCAATTATCTCAGCACCATCTGTTGGAAAGGGTGTCCTTTCCCCACTATATGTTTCATTTGCTTTGTCGAACATCGGTTGGCTGTAAGTATTTGGCTTTATTTCTGGGTTCTGTCTTTGGTTCCATTGGTCTATGTGCCTATTTTTGTGCAAGTACCATGCTTTTTTTAAATGAATATGGCCTTATAGTATAGTTTGAAGTCGAGTATTGTGATACTTCCAGATTTGTTCTTTTTGCTTAGTCTTGCTTTGGCTATGCAGGCTCTTTTTTGGTTCCATATTAATTTTAAGATTGTTTTTTCTAGTTCTATGAAGAAATGATGGTGATATTTTAATGGGAATTGCACTGAGTTTGTAGATTGCTTTTGGCAGTATGATCATTTTCACAATATTGATTCTACCCATCTATGAACATGGAAAGTGTTTTCATTTGTTTGTGTCATCTATGATTTCCTTCAGCAGTGTTTTGTAGTTTTTCTTCTAGAGGTCTTCCACCTCCTTGGTTAGGTATATTCCTAAGTATTTTATTTTAATTTTTTTGCAGCTATTGTAAAAGGGGTTAAGTTCTTTATTTGATTATCATTTTGGTCACTGTTGCAGTACAGCAGAGCTACTGATTTGTGTACATTAATTTTGTATCCTAAAATTTTGCTGAATTTGTGAGTGCTAGGAGCTTTTTGGATGAGTCTTTAGGGTTTTCTGTGTATGCAGTCAGATTATTAAGAAACAGACAGTTTGATTTTCTCTTTAGTTATTTGGATTCCCTTTATTTATTTCTTCCTCTTGTCTGATTGCTCTGGCTAGGAATTCCAGTACTATGTTGAATAGAAGTGGTGAGAGTGAGCAGTCTTGTCTTGTTCCAGTTCTCAGAGGGAATGTTTTCAACCTTACACCATTCAGTATTATGTTGAATGTGTGTTTATCATAGATAACTTTTATTACATTGAGGTATGTACCTTGTATGCTGATTTTCCTGAGGGTTGTAATCATAAAATGATGCTGGTTTTTGTCAAATGGTTTTTCTCCATCTATTGAGATGATCATGTGATTTTTACTTGTATTTCTGTTTATGTGGTGTATCACATTTATTGATTTGTGTATGTTAAAACATCCCTGTATCCCTCGTATAAAACTCACTTGATCATGGTGGATTATCCTTTCTATATGCTGTTGGATTTTGTTAGCTAGTATTTTATTGAAGCTTTTTGCATCTATGTTCATCAGAGATATTGGTCTGTAGTTTTCTCTTTTTGTTATGTCCTTTTCCGGTTTTGGTATTAGGGTCATACTGGCTCTATAGAATGATTTAGGGTGGACTCCTTGTTCTATCTTGTGGAATAGTGTCAATAGGATTGGTACCAATTCTTCTTTGAATGTTTGATAGATTTCAGTCGTGAATCCATCTGGAACCTTTTTTGATGGTAATTTTTTATTACCATTTCAATCTCGCTCCTTGTTATTGGTCTGTTCAGGGTTTCTAATTCTTCCTGTTTTAAGCTAGGAGGGTTGTATATTTCCAGGAATTTATCCATCTCTTCTAGGTTGTCTATCTTGTGTGCATACAGGTGTGTTCCTAGTAGCCTTGAATGATCTTTTCTATTTCTGTGGTATCACTTGTAATATCTCCCATTTCATTTCTAACTGAGCTTATTTGGATCTTCTCTCTTCTTTTTATGGTTAATCTTGCTAATGGTCTACAAATTTTATTTATCTTTTCAAAGAACCAGCTTTATGTTTCATTTATCTTTTGTATCTTTTTTTCAATTCCGTGTAGTTCTGCTCTGATCTTGGTTATTTCTTTTCTTCTGGTGGGTTTGGATTTGGTTTGCTCTTGTTTTTCCAGTTTGTTGCGGTGTGACCTTGCATTGTCCATTTGTGCTCCTTCAGACTTTTTGAGGTAGGCATTGAAGGCTATGAACTTTCCTCTTAGCACATCCTTTGCTGTATCTCAGAGGTTTTGGTAGGCTGTGCCACTATTATTGTTAAGTTTGAAAAATTTTTAAATTTCCATCTTGATTTCACTGATTTAATTTCCATGTAGTTGCATGGTTTTGAAGGTTTCTTTTGGAATTTGTTTTCAATTTTATTCCACTGTGTTCTGAGAAACAGTGTGATATAATTTAGATTTTCTTAAATTTATTAAAACTTGTTTTGTGGTGTATCATATGGTCTATCTTGGAGAACGTTCCATGCACTGATGAATAGAATGTATATTCTGCAGCTGTTGGGTAGAATGTTCTGTAAGTAACTGTTAAGTCCATTTGTTCTAGTGTATAGTTTAAATCCATTGTTTCTTTGTGAACTTTTTGTCTTGGTGACTGATCTAGTGCTGTCAGTGGAGTATTGAAGTCCCCCACTATTATTGTGTTGCTGTCTATCTCATTTCTTAGGTCTAGTAGTAATTGTTTTATAAATCTGGGAGCTCCAGTGTTAGGTGCATATATATTTAGGACAGTGATATTTTCCTCTTGGAAAAAGCCTTTTATCATTATATAATGTCCCCCTTTTTCTTTTTAGACTGCTGTTGCTTTGCTGTTTGTTTTGTTTAATATAAGAATAGCTACTCCTGCTCACTTTTGGTTACCATTTACATAGAATGTCTTTTTACACCTTTTTACCTTAAGTTTATGTGAGTTCTTATGTGTTAGGTGAGTCTCTTGAAGACAGCAGATACTTGATTGGTTAATTCTTATCCATTCTGCCATTCTTTATTTTTTAAGTGGAACATTTAGGTCATTTACATTCAATGTTACTATTGAGATGTGAGATGCTATTCGTTTTGCTAATTGTTGCCTGAATACCTTGTTTTTTTATTCATTGTGTTATTTTGTATAGGCCTTGTGAGATTTATGCTTTAAGAAGTTCTATTCTGGTGTATTTCAAGGATTTGTTTCAAGATTTAGAGCTGCTTTCAGCAGTTCTCATAGTGCTGGCTTGGTAGTGGCAAATTCTCCTGGAATTTGTTTGTCTGAAAAAGTCTTTATCTTTTCTTCATTTATGAAGTTTAGTTTCACTGGATAGAAAATTCCTGGCTGATATAGAATCTGAATCCCTTCTAGCTTGTAGGATTTCTGCTGAGAAATCTGCAGTTAATCTGATAGATTTTTCTTTATAGGTTACCTGATGCTTTTGGCTCACAGATCTCAAAATTCTTTCTTTTACCTTGACTTCAGATAACCTGATGACTATGTGGCTAGGTGATGTTCTTTTCATAATGAATTTTCCAGGTGTTCTTTGAGCTTCTTGTATTTGAATGTCTAGATCTCTAGCAAGCCCAAGGAAGTTTTCTTCAATTATTTTCCCAAATACGATTGTCGTCTGATGAGCCGTATCTGTCCCTTAAGAAAGAGCTGTGGTCAGTGGCCTCTTTTTACTTTCTTGATGGTATCTTTTGATGCATAAAAGCTTCCAATTTTGATAAAGCTTATTTTTTATTGTTCATGTTTTTTATGTCTTGTCTAAGAGTCTTTTACCAAATCCTAGATCACAAAGATGTGTCCTTTTGTTTTCTTCTAATAATTTTATATAATTTTTACATTTAGGTAATTGAACCATCTTGATTTAGTAGTGTGAGGTAAGAGTTCAATTTCAATTTTTTACATATGCCTGTTTAGTTGTCTCAGCACCATTTGTGGATAAGACTATTCCCCATTGAATGGTATATTAATTTCCTAGGTCTACTATAACAAGTTACCACACACTAGATGGCTTAAACAGTTTATTGTTTTACAGTTCTGGAGGCCAGATGTTTCACGTTAAAGTGCTGCCAGGGCCATGCTCCCTTTGAATGGACTAGGAGAGGATTTGTTCCAGGCTTCCCCTAGCTTCTGGTAGGAGGATTTTTCCTAGCTTTCTCATAGTTTCTGGTAGTTTTTTTGGCTTGTGGCAGCATAACTCCAATATTCACATGGCATTCTCCCTGTATGTGTGTTTGTGTCCAAATTTATTTAAAAGTACACCTGTCATCTTGCAATAGAAGTCCATCCTACTCCATTTTAACCTCATCTTAACTAATCATATTGGAAACAACCATATTTCCAAATAAGGCCACATTTTGAGGCACTAGGGGGTTTAACTTCAACATATGAATTTCTGGGGAACACAATTCATACCATAACAAAGTATCTTGGTACGCTTTTCTGAAATTAGCTGATCATAGATGTATGGGTTCATTTCTGGACTCTCAAATCTATTTCACTGATCTATCTGTCCATACTTGTGCTAGAACCACACTGTGATGATTACGTTTGCTTTGTAGTAAGATTTGAAATCAGTAAGTGTAAATCCTCTATTTTATTCTTTCTTTAAGTATTGTTTTAGCCATTCTGTGTTTCTTGTGATTCCATATGAATTTCAGAATCAGCTTGTCAATTATTACAAAAATGTCAGCTGAGATTTTGTTCTTATTTTGGCTACAGATGTTTTACTACTTGCAAATCCAATGGAAAATTGTCAATTCTCTTATATCCCACAAATAAATCATTTCCATTGTAGAAAAACATAAATACAAAAAGAAGAAAATTACAAAAGCATTTACAATCTCACCATGAAGAAAACTACTCTTTTTTTTTTAAATTATACTTTAAGTTCTGGGATACATGTGCAGAACATGCAGGTATGTTTCATAGGTATACACATGCCATGGTGGTTTGCTGCACCCATCAACTCATTACCTACATAGTAGGTATTTCTCCTAATGCTATCCCTCTGCTAACCTCCCACCCCCTGACAGGCCCCAGTGTGTGATGTTCCCTTCCCTGTGTCCGTGTGTTCTCATTGTTCAACTCCCACTTATGAGTGAGAACATGCGGTGTTTGGTTTTCTGTTCCTGTGTTAGTTTGCTGAGAATGATGGTTTCCAGCTTTATCCATGTCCCTTAAAAGGACATGAACTCATCCTTTCTGTGGCTGCATAGTATTCCATGGTGTATATGTGCCACATTTTCTTTATCTAGTCTATCATTGATGGGCATTTGGGTTGGCTGCAAGTCTTTGCTATTGTGAACAGTGCTGCAATAAACATATGTGTGCATGTGTCTTTATAGTAGAATGATTTGTAATCCTTTGGGAATATACCCGGTAGTGGGATTGCTGGGTCAAATGGTATTTCTGGTTCTGGATCCTTGAGGAACTGCCACACTATCTTCCACAATGGTTGAACCAATTTACACTCCCACCAACAGTGTGAAAGCATTCCTATTTCTCCACATCCTCTCTGGCATGTGTTGTTTCCTGACTTTTTAATGATGGCCATTCTACCTGACGTGAGATGGTATCTCATTGTGGTTTTGATTTGCATTTCTCTAATGACTAGTGATGATGAGCTTTTTTTTTTCATATGTTTGTTGGCCACATAAATGTCTTCTCTTGAGAAGTGTCTGTTCATATCCTTCGCCCATTCTTTGATGAGGTTGTTTTTTTCTTGTAAATTTGTTTATTTCCCTTCTAGATTCTGGGTATTAGCCCTTTGTCAGATGGATACATTGCAAAAATTTTCTCCCATTCTATAGGTTGCCTGTTCACTCTGATGATAGTTTCTTTTGCTTTGCAGAAACTCTTTAGTTTAATTAGATCCCATTTGTCAATTTTGGCTTTTGTTGCCATTGCTTTTGGTGTTTTAGTCATGAAGTCCTTGCCCACGCCTATGTCCTGAATGGTATTGCCTAGGTTTTCTTCTAGGGTTTTTATTGTTTTAGGTCTTATGTTTAAGTCTTTAATCCATCTTGAGTTAATTTTTGTATAAGGTGTAAGGAAGGGGTCCAGTTTCAGTTTTCTGCATATGCTATGGCTAGCTAGTTTTCCCAACACCATTTATTAAATAGGGAATCCTCTTCCCATTGATTGTTTTTGTCAGGTTTGTCAAAGATTAGATGGTTGTAGCTGTGTGGCATTATTTCTGAGGCCAGTGTTCTGTTCCATTGGTCTATGTATCCGTTTTGGTACCAGTATCATGCTGTTTTGGTTACTCGTAGCCTTGCAGTGTAGTTTGAGGTCAGGTAGCGTGATGCCTTCAGCTTTGTTCTTTTTGCTTAGGATTGTCTGGGCTATGTGGGCTCTTTTTGGTTCCATATAAACTTTAAAGTAGTTTTTTCCAATTCTGTGAAGAAAGTCAATGATAGCTTGTTGGGGATAGCATTGAATCTATAAATTAGTTTGGGCACTGTGGCCATTTTTACAATATTCATTCTTCCTTTCCCTGAGCATGGAATGTTTTTCCATTTGTTTGTGTCCTATCTTATTTCCTTGAGCCATGGTTTGTAGTTCTCTTTGAAGGGGTCCTTCACATCCCTTGTAAGTTGTATTCCTAGGTATTTTATTCTCTTTGTAACTATTGTGAATGGGAGTTCACTCATGATTTGGCTCTCTGTCTATTATTGGCGTATAGGAATGCTTGTGATTTTTGCACATTGATTTTGAATCCTGAGACTTTGCTGAAGATGCCCATCAGCTTAAGGAGATTTTGGGCTGAGACAATGGGGTTTTCTAAATAAGAAAACAACTCTTTTAATTTTTGATATATATCTTGTTTCAGGGGAGCAATGACTATTGGTGCCAGTGGCACAGGGGTAAATGAATTAAAAGATAGTTTTAGGTAAAGAAAGGAGGATTTATTAGAGAAAGTAGCAAAATACATTGCAAAAAGGCAGCAGGCAGGATCAGTAGAAGAGAAGCTAACTGTAAAGAAACAAAGGATTGCTGGGGATTTTATAGAATAGTGTTTATACTGTATGCTGAATAGGGCTTTGTTGAGTACCGAAGATGCCAAAGTTGCAGTGAGCTAACTTGCAGGGGTCTGCTGATAGTTGAGTACAGAAAGATTGTGAATTATTTGCAAAGGAGGGCTATGTGTTCTGGACCATGAAGAAAGGCAGACTTATAGCTTGTCTGCTTTCTCTTTATTCTTCCCTGGTCCCACCAGCCTGACTCCTTTCCCTTATTAGCACTCCATATATATTTTCATGCTTTTTAAGCCTATACATACAAGAAAACACCATTTTTCTTCCCTCACATTGAGAAATCTACAAATATTGCTACTGTTATCAATATTATTGAGACTCTTTCCTCATATGTTAATGAAAATGAGAAACCTTCAGAAGGACTTCACCCATTGTTTTTTAATTTTTTAAATTTTATCATTAAAAATGCATACCCTTGAAGAAACTGGAAACCTCATACATTGCTGGTGGGAACATAAAATGATGCAGCCACTGTAGAAACAATCTGGCAATTACTCAAAAAATTAAACATAGAATTAACATATGACCCAGAAATTCCACTCCTAAGTACATATCCAAAAGAACTAAAAACAGGGATTCAGACAGATACAAGTGTATTAATGTTCATAGCAGCATTATTCACAGTAGCCAAAAAGTGAAAACAACACATGTCCATCAAGAGATGAATGGGTAAACAAAGTGTGGTATATACATACAATAAAATATTATTCAGCCATAAAAGTGAGTAAAGTTCTGATACATGCTACAACATGGATGACTTTTTTCTTTCTTTCTTTCTTTTTTTTTAAAACAAAGTCTTGCTCTGTCACCCAGGCTGGAGTGCAGTGGTGCGATCTTGGCTCACTGCAGCCTCCACTTCCTGGGTTCAAATGATTCTCCTGCCTCAGTCTCCCAAGTAGCTGGGATTGCAGGTGCCTGCCATCATGCCTGGCTAATTTTTGTATTTTTAGTAGAGATAGGGTTTCACCCTGTTGGCCAGGCTGGTCTCGAACTCCTGACCTCAAGTGACCCACCCAACTCAGCCTCCCAAGGTGCTGGGATTACAGGCGTGAGCCACCACACCCAGCCAGATGAATTTTTAAAACATTATCTTAAGTGAAACAAGCCAGACATAAAAGCACAAATACTGTGTGATTTTACTTATCTGAAATATATAGAATAGGCAAATACTTGGAGATGGAAGTAGATTACAGGTTACCAGTAGATGGCAGAAAGGAGAATAGGGAGTTATGGGAGTTATGGTTTAATGAATACAGAGTTTCTGTTTGGGATGATGAAAATTTTAGAAATAGTGGTTATGGTTGCACAACAATGTGAATGTAATTAATGCCACTGAATCATACACTTGGAAATGGATTAAATGGCCAATTTTATATATATATCTATAAAACCACAATTAAAGAGTAGTAATATAAAATGCATTCCTATTTATCTTCCGATAAACTGCATTTGCCTTGGAAGAGATTAAAATATTCAATCAGGCCAAGCATGCTGTCTCACACCGGTAATCCCAATGCTGCTTTGGGAGGCTGAGGTGGGTGGATCACTTGAGGTCTGGAGTTTGAGACTAGACTGGCCAACTTGGTGAAGCCCTGTCTCTACAAAAGTACAAAAATTAGCCAGGTGTCGTGACATGCACCTGTAATCCTAGCTACTTGGGAGGCTGAGGCCCGAGAATTGTTTGAACCCGGGAGGTGGAGGTTGCAGTGAGCTGAGACTGTGCCACTGCACTCCAGCCTGGGCAACAGAGTGAGACTGTGTCTCAAAAAAGTAAATAAGTAAAAATAATAATAAAATATTCAATCAATGTAGATTGAATAGGATATAAAGGACTTGTAACAGTTCCTGGAACATAGTTAAATTCTCAAGAAATACTTAGGTATTACTCTTATTATTTAATATAATCCCATATTATTACTTTTTTCACTTGGTTATATTGTAAGCATTTTCCCACATCAATAAATATAGAAGTATGTCATAATTTCTAATAACTATATAATAATATCACTTTTACCATGTTATTTAACAAATCTCTTAAATTTTAGTATTTATGTTACTTTGATATTATATCAATCTTTATCTTATGTGACATCCCTGGGACATTTGAAGCTTAATTACTCCCTTGTTGAAATTCTCCATTCGTTGGTTTTCCATCACACCAGACTTTCTTCCTATCCTTCTGACTTATCTTTCTCTTTGCTGATTTCTCTTCCTCTGACTACCCCATAAATGAAGGAGTTCTATAGGATTCTTTTTTTTCATCCTTATTTCTTCTCTTTCTTCACCCTTTCTGTGAAGAAATGATTTACTTCCATGGATTGAACTAATACTTGTGTGGTGATGACTCCCCACGTTCTTACCTCTAGCTCAGAACCCTCTCCTGAGAATTAAAGCTTTATTTGTGGCTGCCTCCCGGATACTTGTTCCTAGATGTCTTACAGGTATCTTAAACTCAATTTATTGTTATCTTCTGCCTACCCCATTACCTATATTCTCTCTCTCAAAGAAAGCCACTGCCATTCACAATTTTCCAAGTTAGAAGCTTGGGGGAATCATTCTTAATTCTGTTCTCTCCTTCTCACCTTACTTGTAGCGTTTTTGTTTGTTTGTTTGTTTTGCCACTGAATATCGCTCAAATCTACTTGGCCCTATCTAAGCCTAATTGTCCAAGTGAGGTCTCTTTAAATTTCTTACTTGATGTATCATAATAGCTTTAAGGTTTATGCATGATCTTATTAACTTCTTACCTTGCCCCACTTTACATTTACCCTTGAATCAACTGAAAATCTGCATAATATCCTTAGTGAGTCACCACTGCCTACAAAACAAACTTTGAGTGAGATTTGGGTGGGTACACGGAGCCAAACCATATTCCACCCCAGTCCCCCTCAAATCTCATGTCCTCACATTTCAAAACTAATCATGTTTTCTCAATAGTTCCCTGAAGTCTTAACTTATTTTACCATTAACTCAAAAGTCCACAGTCCAAAGTCTCATCTGAGACAAGGCAAGTCCCTTCCACCTACGAGCCTGTAAAATCACAAGCAAGTTAGTTACTTCTTAGATATAATGGGGGGTGCAGGCATTGGGTAAATACCCTCATTCTAACTGGGAGAAATAGGCCAAAAAGAAGGGGCTACAGGCCCCATGCAAGTTCAAAATTGAGCAGGGCAGTCAAATCTTAAAGCTCCAAAATGATCTCCTTTGACTCCATGTCTCACATCCACATCATGCTAATGCAAGAGGTAGGCTCCTACAGCCTTGGGAAGCTCCACCCCTGTGGCTTTGCAGGATATAGCCCTCCCTCCTGGCTGCTTTCACAGGCTGGTGTTGAGTGTCTGTGGCTTTTCCAAGTGCATGGTGCAAGCTATTGGTGGATCTATTTTTCTGGGATCTGGAGGACAGTTACCCTCTTCTCACAGCTTCACTAGGCAGTGTCCCAGTGGGGACTCTGTGGGGGTTCACACTCCACATTTCCCTTTCGCATTGCTCTAGCAGAGGTTTTCCATGAGGGCTCTGCCCCTGCAACACACCTCTGCCTATACATCCAGGCATTTCCATACATCCTCTGAAATCTAGGTGGAGGTTCCCAAACCTTAATTCTTGACTTCTGTGCACCCACCAGCTCAACACAACATGGAAGCTGCCAAGGCTTGGGGTTTGCATCCTCTAAAGCCATGGCCCAAACTGTACCTTGGCCCCTTTTAGCCTCTGCTGGAGTGGCTGGAATGCAGGGCACCAAGTCCCTAGACTGCACAGAGCAGAGGGTCCTTGGGCCCAGCCCATGAAACCATTTTTTCCTCCTAGGCTTGTGGGCCTGTGAAGGGAGGGGCTGCTGTAAAGGTCTCTGACATTCCCTGGAGAAATTTTTGCCATTGTCTTGGTGATTAACATTTGGCTCCTTGTTACTTATGCAAATTTCTGCAGCCAGCTTGATTTTCTCATCAGAAAATGGGTTTTTCTTTTCTATTGCATCATCAGACTGCAAATTTTCTAAAACTTTATGCTGTTTCCCTTTTAAAACTGAATGCTTTTAATGGCACCCAAGTCACCTCTTGAATGCTTTGCTGCTTAGAAATTTCTTCTGCCAGATACCCTAAATCATCTCCCTCAAGTTCAAAGTTTCACAAATCTCTAGAGCAGGGGAAAAATGCTGCAAGTCTCTTTGCTAAAGCATAGCTAGAGTCATCTTTATTCCAGTTCCCAACAAGTTCCTCATCTCCATCTGAGATGAGAAGCATTTGGTCAAAGCCATTCAACAAGTCTCTAGGAAGTTCCAAATTTTTCACATCATCCATTCTTCCAAGCCTTCCAAACTGTTCCAACCTCTGCCTGTTACACAATTCCAAAGTCATTTTCACATTTTTTGGGTATCTTTACAGCAGCATCCCACTCTACTGGTACCAATTATCTCTGTTAGTTTTTTCTTATGCTGTTAATAAAGACATACCCAAGACTGGGTAATTTATAAAGAAAAAAAGGTTTAATGGACTCACAGTTCCACGTGGCTGGGGAGGCCTCACAATCGTAGTGGGAGGCAAAGGAGGAGCAAAGTCATGTCTTACATGGCAGCAGGCAAGAGGGAGCGTGTGCAGGGGAACTCCCCTTTATAAAACCATCAGATCTCAAGAGACTTATTTACTACCACAAGAACAGCACAGGAAAAACCCACCCCAATAATTCCATTACCTCCCACCAGGTCCCTCCCATGACACATGGGGATTATTACAATTCAAGATGATATTTGTATGGGGACACAAAGCCAAACCATATCAGATGTCTATTATCATTCTTTTTATACTGTATCTTCATTGTTTATTTATGTGTCTATCTCTTCACTAGGGCTCCTTGAAGGGTTATCTCTTATTTATTTGTTAATTCTCTAAATCTCTAAATCTAATCTTACATCATGCATAATTGAGTCACATTACATTACATATTATTGTGACTCTTTTCTCATATATTAATGGAAGTGAGAAGCATAATATCCTTTATATGTATTTGAATATTAATAAATATTTGTCAAGCAAATGAATAAATAAACTTAAAGCTGTTTATCTTTTAATACTTTTGAGCCTCAGGGGACATGATTAACTTTTGGGGTGTCATGGGTTTATTGGCTAGAGCTTCCACCCAGAAACTGAAAAACTCATGTCCTGACTAGCCAACCAAGATCAATTTCTCTCCAAGTTTACTATCCTTTGCAGAACAGTTGGAAGCTTTTATTAGACCAAATATCAATCACTGCTGTGTCTATTGTGTAACAGTCAAGTCAGTTTAGCCTATTCCTAGCCAACTTTACCACCAGATATGGCCCAGTTTAGAGCCCTTTCTCCATACAGATGGCCTGTACCACCTTCTGCTAATAACAACAAAAAAACTCTCTATCTCCCTATGAGGGCCAGGTACAATACTATACTATGTCTATAAAGTCTCTGGTCCTCTCAGCTTGGCATATACCTATTGGCTACAAGTCCAAACTCTGGTTAGTCTGACAATCACAGGGCTTTCTTTCTCTGGGATTTCTTCAAAGGGTCAGATTTTGGAATTACTGGAGTCCTGGTTTCTGTCGAGCTAATAGCACTTGGAGGCTGATTAAGATGTTAATGATCCAGGTAAATAATAAAATATTCCTACAATGTATCTCTGGTTGAGCCCAATACATTCAAGATGAAGAGTGGAAATAAATATTGATAGAGAACTCAGACCTAACTCATTCCTCCAACTATTCCATGGTAATAGAACAAGGTGTTTTTTTTTTCTGAATTGGTCCAGACTTCACCTACCAGAAATTTGTGAAATTTGCTGAATTTCTTTACTAGATTATGTCGATTGTCTAGAGATGCAGAAATGGAGCACATACACCATAGCATAGCAAGAATTAAGGAATACTGCATTATATAGGCAAAGGAGACTGGGAAATTCTGTAAAGTAAGAGGCTTCCAGGGCTGGATATTGAATTAGTTTTCTGTTTTATCCATTTAAGAAGAAAAAATTCTATTTAACACGCATTAGGTACACAGTTTCTCCATATTTTCCAAATATCATATTTTCATACCATGAACATTGAAACTATTGATATTTATAATTAAAACAAAAGATCTAAGTGGAATATTTATTTCTATATACAGTTCAGAAAATGTAAGCTAATGCTACAATCTACTATTTTATCTTTAATGTACACAGAGAAAAGCCTCCTGTTGACATGTAGAAAACCAAAAGGACTTCATTTAAGTTACAGTCTCACTTGTTTGATTTGAGGGCCATTGAGCAAGTTAATGCACCTCTATGATTCAGTTTACTGCTTTTGTGAAATAACAATGGTTATATCACCTATCTCTACTTCACAGAGCTGGTGCTGTCAAGGATCAAATGAGATTATGTATGTGAAATCACCTTGAAAAGGACCACAGATGTAAGACATTATTGCAGCTGCTGTGAAGCAAATTTTGGAACAATGGATAGACTCATTGTATAAAAGGTAAGGGACTATTAATTTGAGATTGGTATTGGGATAACTTTTTATGCTCATTCAGTTTTCAGATATATCAGACTCTACATATTTGATAGAAAAATTATTAGTGAAATGGGAAAAGTTCCCTTGTTCTCCTCGCAGGATGTGTGACAGGAGGAGTGGCTCACTTCTTTAGTGTCCTGCTGCTCAAACCTCTAGGGGAGCATACAGATGGGCAGTTTGTGGGGCTCTGACCCCACAGCAGCATCTAGGGGTGGATGTTTACAGCTCTTGAAGCTCCAGTGGGCTTGTGTTACAGGGTGTTCTTTAATTTTGCCATCTATAGGCGGCTTGTGTTAACCAGCTCAGTTAGACCCTCTAGCTTGTCACAAGGACAGAGGGCTTTCTGTATCCTGCGTTCTTGCCTTGGTGTACTGGAAGAATTGGATCACACGTGGGCTTGGAGAATGAGTGCAAGGTTTTATTGAGTGGAAGTAGCTCTCAGCAGATAGGGGAGCCAGAAGAGAGATGGTTTTTCCCTAGAGTCAGGCCACTTGGTGGCCCGAGCGCTCCTCTGATTGCCCCAGCCAAACTCCACATCTTTCTGCCAGTCAGTGGCCTGCTGGCATGCTGGTGCCTGTTGGTGCATTCCTCTTGACATCTAGCCACTTGTGTGTTCCTCCACTGATGTGCTCCTCTCGACGTCCAGCCACTTCTATCTCTGTGTTCCTAGGGTCTCCATCTTTTATAGGCACAGGTTGGGGGTTTGGCAGGTGAGGGTGGTCATGGGAATTGCAACATTTGGGCAGGAAAATGAAAATGCCTGTCCTCACCTAAGTCCACGGGGGGTGGAGCCCTAGCCAGGGACCAACCCTCCTCTACCCAGCGTTTCCCTTCCCCACATCCGTATCATTTAAAGGGACCATGCTCTTCCCTTCCCAGCACTTCCGTATCATTACTAAGTAAAATTTGTAAATGCGGTGATTATGCAGTTGCTGTAACTTATCCTGAGGTTTAAAAACTGCAGCAACCAAATTTATAACTTTGCTGCCTCTTGCTCTTGAGAGCAAATGCATGGAGAACTTCTGAGTTGTTGGGAGGGTGAAATGAGAAAAAGTATAGAAATTATCTCACATAATACGTCTCATTAAAAAATATTTTATATTCATTTTTTAATTGAACAGACATGTCTTTAGTTCTTTAGTACAAAATTAGCCAGATCCATAGTCTCCTAGATGTTGTGGAAACCAAAGATGATTAAGAAAATATCTGGATGATGAAATAATATGTACAACAAATCCTCATGACAAGCCTGCACATGTACCCCTGAACATAAAATAAAAGTTTTAAAAAAAGAAATCAGATACAGCAATCCCACTAAAGGGAATTTATCTAAAGGAAAGAAAATCATTATATGGAAGAGACATCTGTACCTGCATGTTCATTGCCACTCTATTCACAATAGCCAAGATATGGAATTAACCTAAGTGTCCATCAATGGATAAATGAAGAAAGTAGGGTATATATTCACAGTGGAATACTGTTAAGCCATTAAAACAAATGAAACCTTGTCATTTGTGACAACATGGATGGAACTGGAGGATGTTACGTTGAGTGAAATAAGCCAGGAACAGATAGTTGACGGTGGCATGTTCCCATTCATATGTGGAAGCTAAAAAATGTTTATCTCATAGAAATGAAAAGTAGAACAGAGGATACTAGAGGCTGGGAAGGGGAAAAGGAAAGGGAGAGATTTATTAAAGGATATGAAATTACAGCTAGATAGGGGGAGTAACTTCTAGTGTTCTATAGCACTGAAGGATGAAACAATAATATATAGTTTTGAATAGCTAGAAGGAGGAAAGGAGCATATTGAATGTTCCCAACACAAAGAAATGACAAGTATTTGAGATTATAGATATGTTAAGTACCCGGATCTGATCACTATACATTATATGCATTTAAACATCACTATGTACTCCATGAATATGCACAATTTTTTTTATTATTATACTTTTAAGTTTCAGGGTAAATGTGCAAAACATGCAGGTTTGTTACATATATATACATGTGCCATGTTGGTGTGCTGCACCCATTAACTCGTCATTTAACATTAGGTATATCTCCTAATGCTATCCCTCCCCCCTCCCCCCACCCCACAACAGGCCCCAGTATGTGATGTTCCTCTTCCTTTGTCCATGTGTTCTCATTGTTCAATTCCCACCCATGAGTGAGAACATACAGTGTTTGGTTTTTTATCCTTGAGATAGTTTGCTGAGAATGATGGTTTCCAGTTTCATCCATGTATCTACAAAGGACATGAACTCATCATTTTTTATGGCTGCATAGTATTCCATGGTGTATATGTGCCACATTTTCTTAATCAAGTCTATCATTGTTGGACATTTGGGTTGGTTTCAAGTCTTTGCTATTGTGAATAGGGCCACAATAAACATACATGTGCATGTGTTTTTATAGCAGCATGATTTATAATCCTTTGAGTGTATACCCAGTAATGAGATGGCTGGGTCAAATGGTATTTCTAGTTCTAGATACCTGAGGAATCGCCACACTGACTTCCACAATGGTTGAACTAGTTTACAGTCCCACCAACAGTGTAAAAGTGTTCCTATTTCTCCACATCCTCTCCAGCACCTGTTGTTTCCTGACTTTTTAATGATCGCCATTCTAACTGGTGTGAGATGGTATCTCATTGTGGTTTCGATTTGCATTTCTCTGATGGCCAGTGATGATGAGCATTTTTTTATGTGTCTTTTGGCTGCATAAATGTCTTCTTTTGAGAAGTGTCTGTTCATATCCTTCGCCCACTTTTTGATGGGGTTGTTTGTTTTTTTCTTGTAAATTTGTTGGAGTACATTTTAGATTCTGGATATTAGCCCTTTGTCAGATGAGTAGGTTGCAAAAATTTTCTCCCATTTTGTAGGTTGCCTGTTCACTCTGATGGTAGTTTCTTTTGCTGTGCAGAAGCTCTTTAGTTGAATTAGATCCCATTTGTCAATTTCGGCTTTTGTTGCCATTGCTTTTGGTGTTTTAGACATGATGTCCTTGCCCATGCCTATTTCCTGAATGGTATTGCCTAGGTTTTCTTCTAGGGTTTTTATGGTTTTAGGTCTAACATGTAAGTCTTTAATCCATCTTGAATTAATTTTTGTAAAAGGTGTAAGGAAGGGATCCAGTTTCAGCTCTCTACATATGGCTAGCCAGTTTTCCCAGCACCATTTATTAAATAGGGAATGCTTTCTCCATTTCTTGTTTTTGTGAGGTTTGTCAAAGATCAGATGGTTGTAGATATGTGGCATTATTTCTGAGGGCTCCGTTCTGTTCTATTGGTCTATATCTCTGTTTTGGTACCAGTACCATGCTGTTTTGGTTACTGTAGCTTTGCAGTATAGTTTGAAGTCAGGTAGCGTGATGCCTCCAGCTTTGTTCTTTTGGCTTAGGATTGACATGGTGATGTGGGCTCTTTTTGCTTCCATATGAACTTTAAAGTAGTTTTTTCCAATTCTGTGAAGAAAGTCATTGGTAGCTTGATGGAGATGGCATTGAATCCATAAATCACCTTGGGCAGTATGGCCATTTTCATGATATTGATTCTTCCTATCCATGAGCATGGAATGTTCTTCCATTTGTTTGTATCCTCTTTTATTTCCTTGACCAGTGGTTTGTAGTTCTCCTTGAAGAGGTCCTTCACATCCCTTGTAAGTTGGATTCCTAGGTATTTTATTCTCTTTGAAGCAATTGTGAATGGGAGCTGACGCATGATTTGGCTCTCTGTTTGTCTGTTATTGGTGTATAAGAATGCTTGTGATTTTTGCAGATTGATTTTGTATCCTGAGACTTTGCTGAGTTGCTTATCAGCTTAAGGAGATTTTGGGCTGAGACAATGGGGTTTTCTAGATATACAAGCATGTCGTCTGCAAACAGGGACAATTTGACTTCCTCTTTTCCTAATTGAATACCCTTTATTTCCTTCTCCTGCCTAATTGCCCTGGCCAGAACTTCCAACACTATGTTGAATAGGAGTGGTGAGAGAGGGCATCCCTGTCTTGTGCCAGTTTTCAAAGGGAGTGCTTCCAGTTTTTTTCCATTCAGTATGATATTGGCTGTGGGTTTGTCATAGATAGCTCTTATTATTTTGGGATACTTCCCATCAATACCTAATTTATTGAGGGTTTTTAGCATGAAGGGTTGTTGAATTTTGTCAAAGGCCTTTTCTGCATCTATTGAGATAATCATGTGGTTTTTGTCTTTGGTTCTGTTTATATGCTGGATTACATTTATTGATTTTAATATGTTGAACCGGCCTTGCATCCCAGGGATGAAGCCCACTTGATCATGGTGGATAAGCTTTTTGATGTGTTGCTGGATTCTGTTTGCCAGTATTTTATTGAGGATTTTTGCATCGATGTTCATCAGGGATATTGGTCTAAAATTCTCTTTTTTTGTTGTGTCTCTGCCAGGCTTTGGTATCAGGATGATGCTGGCCTCATAAAATGAGTTAGGGAGGATTCCCTCTTTTTCTGTCGATTGGAATAGTTTCAGAAGGAATGGTACCAGCTCCTCTTTGTGCCTCTGGTAGAATTTGGCTGTGAATCCAGCTGGTCCTGGACACTTTTTGGTTGATAAGCTATTTATTATTGCCTCAATTTCAGAGCCTGTTATTGGTCTATTCAGAGATTCAACTTCTTCCTGGTTTTGTCTTGGGAGGGTGTATATGTTGAGGAATTTATCCATTTCTTCTAGATTTTCTAGTTTATTTGTGTAGAGGTGTTTATAGTATTCTCTGATGGTAGTTTGTATTTCTCTGGGATTGTTGGTGATATCCCCTTTATCATTTTTTATTGCATCTATTTGATTCTTCTCTCTTTTCTTCTTTATTAGTCTTGCTAGCGGTCTATCAATTTTGTTGATCTTTTCAAAAAACCAGCTCCTGGATTCATTGATTTTTTGAAGGGTTTTTTGTGTCTCTATTTCCTTCAGTTCTGCTCTGATCTTAGTTATTTCCTGCCTTCTGCTAGCTTTTGAATGTGTTTGCTCTTGCTTCTCTAGTTCTTTTAATTGTGATGTTAGAGTGTCAATTTTAGATTTTTCCTGCTTTCTCTTGTGGGCATTTAGTGCTATAAATTTTCCTCTACACACTGCTTTGAATGTGTCCCAGAGATTCTGATATGTTGTGTCTTTGTTCTCATTGGTTTCAAAGAACATCTTTATTTCTGCCTTCATTTTATTATGTACCCAGTAGTCACTCAGGAGCAGGTTGTTCAGTTTCCATGTAGTTGAGCAGTTTTGAGTGAGTTTCTTAATCCTGAGTTGTAGTTTGATTGCACTGTGGTCTGAGAGACAGTTTGTTATCATATCTGATCTTTTTCATTTGCTGAGAAGTGCTTTACTTCCAACTGAATATGTACAATTATTATGTGTTCATTTAAATAAATAAATAATAGTCAGATATCCCATCCTTAAAAAAAGTAAAAAAAAAGTCTCTGTGCTTTCAAAAAGCCCACAGTCTTGTGGAGATTTGTTTGTTAGCTCTCAGAAAGCAAAGACTTTGGGAAATGGGACATAAAATAGGTGCTTATTGTGAGGTTGTACCAAAGATAGACTTCACTAACTTTAAGTATAGAAATCTTATGTCTCTTATTCATCTTTGTATAATACGAGGTCTTAGCTCAGTAAATGTTTGTCAAACAAATAAACAAATGAAGGTTTGGAAAGTGGGTAAAGGCGAGGACAGTAGTGGTGTTTGGCCTTTTCAGATGAAAATACAGCCAATTAGTGTGCTATCTTTTCTGCTTCCGTTTCCTTGTTGGCTTCTTGGTAGAGTGACAAGCCAAATCAAACCAACAATGAAGACGCTGTTTTGAATGATACTTTTTGATTTTTTTTCTACTTAGCTGTAGCTACTGTTTCCAGAAGCTACCAGTGGCCCAGGTAAAGAACACCAGCAAGGGATTTACCTGAATGGGTCCCTTGGGGTAGCCTCTCAGTCAGGGGTCTGATTCTGGGTATGGCTTTAATGCCATAATCACAATGTGAGAATACAAGGGTTTTTAGTACTTCCAAATTCTTAAGCTAGGCCGGGAAACCACAGAGGGGAAGACAGTAGTCCCTTATCCTAGGCCTCCTGAAACAATCAGCAACTGAATCCATGCAGGAGAAGGCTTTCAGTACTTAAGGGTCATTTGGGGTTAGGTGTCCTAATTTTGTGGGGATACTATTTTTTGGGTAGTTTAAATAATTCTGGCAGAAGGGCAGTGTGCAGTTTGGCATGAAGCTAGGGTTATAACAGGGCTCTGAAGACAAACTAATCTGTCTTGGTCAGCCTGGATCAGGCTTAGGCAACTAGCTACGGTTTCTCCTTTACTTCTCAGACAGGGATACCCCAATACAACACTGACTTCCTGCTACTATTCTAACTGCAGCAGTCACTCACTTTTAGAAGCAAATAGTCATTCTTTCTATTACAATGCTTGTTCACTTGCTTAAAAAATTTCAGGAATGAGCCTTGAGATAAAACCAAGGTTGTAAAACACTCTCCTGAAGAAAATGTTGAGCACCCACTTGTAAGTAGAACCAAATCCTTCCAAGGAAGATTTGGGAGATAGTCATAAATACCTGCATTTCCTACTTTATGAGGCTGTTATAGAAAGCAACCAAGAACTTACATGAAAGGGCTTTGGGAACCCTAAACTGGAACCAAATGGAATATTTTATTATTATTATTTCACAAACCTTTCCATTTTTTCTAAGTTAAAAATTTAACTTGTTTCTTATCAGAGCAAGCCCTTCTATTGGCAGAGAAAGTCTGAGAGTAAATGGCAGGATCTTAACTACACTTTGTCCCTCACCAACCTTGAGCATTTATTAGTACTCTCAAACTTCCTGTGAAGATTAACCTTTTGTTTTCTTTTCTGGCAGTTTTCATCTCAGACCCACAGATGCAAATGATATATTGATTCTCTACTTCCTTTAGAGGAGAGCCTGTGACCACACGAAGATTTTCAGGTTGTTCTATAATCTGATACTGAGAATGATGCAAAGTTTGTTTCTGTGTGTCAATGTGTATTTTAGTTGTTGCTGTTTTCTCTTTACTGCGTTCTACTTTTATCTCTAAGGCATTTGATTTTCCAAAACTCATTTGGTTACCTGTCATGCCCAAATCGTGCTTTGGAATGATAATTTCAGGCTTTGCAGAGCCGTGGTTTACCTGCACTCTACTCAGCAGCTGTTATGGGTTGAATTGTATCCCCTCAAAAAGATATGTTAAAGTGCTAACACTCAGAACTTCAAAATGTGACTATTTGGAAGAGGAGTTGTTAGAGATATAATTAGTTAAGATAACTTTATAGTAGAGTAGGGTGGGCCCTTATTCCAATATGACTAATATTTTTATAACAAGAGGGACATTTGGATAAAGAGAGAAGATGACTATGTGAAGATGGAGGCAGAGATTGGAGTAATGTAGCTACATGCCCAGAAATGGCTGGGGCTACCAGAAGCTAGAAAAGGCAAGAGAGAACCTTTCCCTAGAGCTTTTATAGAAACCATGATCATTCCAAAATCTCGATTTCAAACTTTTAGCCCTAGAACTGTGAGACAATAAATTTCTGTTGTTTTAAGTGACCATGTTTGTGGTACTTGTTACTGCAGCCCTAGGAAACTAATTCAGTAATCAAGAGGATTTTTTTGAATTTATACCATTATTTTCTTTCTTCCACCTCCTTTCCCTTGCAATCTTCTGTAGATTCCTGAAAGAAAAAGCACATTCAGATGCACTTCAACAAAGCAAATACCTTTGGCCTAAAAACTCTCACTGTCCATGCATCTTGCTAGTCCTTTAGTTTCTCACCACTGCCCTGCAAATATCTCGTAAGCCTCCATGTCATCATTGATTCTGTTTCCAATACCAAGAGTGTTCTTCCTTTCTCTACTGAATCTTACTACCTGACTACTACTCATTTTTGAGAGATTAATTGTGGTACTCCCACTACTTCAGTGAGGCTGTTCTTGATTCCTCTAGTTTGAATTACTTTTTTCTGCTTCACCACAGATATTAGTTTGTACCACTATTATGTTGCCGATTTTATTTTGTCTTTCATTATAATTAATTGCTTCTATGCTTGTCCTCCTGCATTCCAAAGGTTTGCACTTGATTGAAAGCTTTTTAATAGCAGAAAATGGTTCTAATTTTTCTATTTCCTCCCCAGTATGAATTGTTTGGGCTCATCCACACCAGGTCCTACGCTAGTGTTTATTAAGTTAGTCAATGTCTCTGTTTTGCTCCATTGTTTATCAAATATATGATTTTTGTTTAAAATATTTCAAAACTTAACAAAACCAACCACATATATTTGTTTTTTCTCTTAAACTAAGCTTTTAAGCTTACTGTTATACATTAACCACCATTGGTGGGAGAGAAGGAGGGCCTCATAGAAATTTGACCAAGGTTCTTCAGCTTGTTTGCAAATGGTCACACATAAGAAATGGTCACATGTTAAGAAAGGGTGTTATCGGCTGGGCACGGTGGCTCACGCCTGTAATTTCAGCACTTTGGGAGGCCGAGGTGGGTGGATCATGAGGTTAAGGGATCAAGACCATCACGGCCAACCCCGTCTCTACTAAAAATACAAAAATTAGCTGGGAGAGGTGGTGCACACCTGTAGTCCCAGCTACTCAGGAGGCTGAGGCAGGAGAATTGCTTGAACCTGGGAGGCGGAGGTTGCAGTGAACCAAGATCATGCCACTGCACTCCAGCCTGATGACACAGTGAGACTCCATTTCAAAAAAAAAAAAAAAACAAAATAAGGTTTCTCGAAGACTATTTTAAAAATTTCCTCCTGGGTAAAAACTACCATGCAGTTAAGATTGGATGATGATGATGGTGACAAGATATTGTGTATAGTATCAGTAATCTCATGACAAAAACATCTAGGAAAAACATTTCTAAGCCATTGAGAAGTTAAGGTGAAACTGAGAAAATGATTTTTACTTTGAAAAAATTGCAAGCAAAAAAAAAATCAAAGTGTTAGGAGGTCTGAGCTAATGGCATACAGCAATTGTCTAGGGCATGACTACTGGGAGATAATCTTTTAACTCCTCCATTCATGCTTGCTCTGCTCTTGGTCATTCCTAAGTACAGCTGTGTATATGCCTACCTTATAGGATTTATCAGATAGAGAATTCACCTCCCCCAAACGTATATCTCCATTTACCCTCAATGAGTGAAGCTTTTCTTCTTTTTTTCAGGGGTCATGATCTTTCCTTCCATAGAGAAGGATCAGGCCAAGATGCAGAGACAAGGGGCCTATGCTGTGAACTATTTCACAAGAAGGGGTCAGTTACTATAACAAGAGCTAGTGAAGGTGGGAGGGGGCAGTGGAATGATTATATTTAATAGAAACTGGAAAAGGGATAAGGAGAAAAGAGGTTGATTATTAGGCAAAGGCTGAAGAAGACAATAATCAGAGATGCCTTGAGCACTCATCTCCCTTTGTTCTGAGGAAGATTAAGCAATGTACTAAGTGATTTTTCCCCACTGTGCCTGTTTTTGTCTTTGCAGAATGGAGGCATTGTATGGGCCACTCCTCGAGGGAAACAAGCATGAGGCAGGTCAGGAAAAGAAGGAAAGAGGCAGAACTTCCAAAGAGCAGGCAAAAGGAGTTTTTATACAGAGAAGATAATACAGGACCCACAGAGAAGGGAAATAAAAGTGAGAGGAGCAAAATAGGATCTGATGCATTGATGGGGAGGGAGAAAAAGCAACTGCAGAATATAAAATTAGAAGCCATAGGAGAGTATCAACTGGAGGTTATTGTTGTTAGTGAAATGACAGAAAGAGAAATTTAAAAACCACATGTTCTCACTTATAAGTGGGAGCTAAATAATGAATACAAATGGGCATATAGAATGGAGTAATTGACATTGGAGACTCCAAAAGGTGGAAATGTGGGAGGGGAGTGAAGGATAAAAAACTACCTGTTGGAGGCAATGTATACTACTCTGTTGACTGGTGCACTAAAATCCTAGGCTTCATCACTACACAATATATCCATGTAATGAAGCTGCACTTGTACCCCTAAATCTATAAAATAAAAAATTTAAAACAGACAAATAAAAAAATAAACAGAGGAGAATATCATAGACCAAGAGGAGGAAAAGGAGGATAAAAGCAAGGAAAAAAGCTAAAAAGTAAAGAGGGATATTTTAAATGGTAAGCTTCTCTGTAAGAAAGAATGAATAGACAGGATTAGAAAGGCTGAACAATCATGACTAAAGAATATTAGTCACTTACAAGAAAATACAAGTGAAAGATGAGGAAATGCCAAAGGGTGGGAAGACTCAGAAATATGTGAATATATAGAGTTCAATTAACAGAGGAGTGGGAGATAGAAGTCCTGGAGTTCTCCTAGCAATGAATTTCAAGGAGTTGGCACTAATCTGCCTTTATCCTACAATCTTTCTTTGCTCCATTGCTTAAAATATGTGGGATCATTGATTGGCTTGCAAATTTTTCGTTGCACAGATATTTTTTATTTGTATTAGTTTTAGGTCTTGTCACCACAATATTAAAGACATTTGCCTTAGATCCAAAATTCACAACCTTCTATTAAAAAAATTCCTCAGTTAATAAATATAGACCTTTTCAATGCTGACAATATTATGAAGGATGCAGAGTAGCAGTATCAAATACAGCCTTTGTCCCAAAAGAGCATGTCTAGTGGCTAAAGCTCTAGCTCCTTGGCATATCAACTATGGGCTGTTTATGATATGCCAATCTTTCTAATCTTACTTCCTGCATTGGCATATAGGCAGAATTTTGACAGGCAGAGATGGGGTAGGGTGAAGAAACATTTGAGTGGACAAACACAATAATCTAAAGGTAGGAAAATTGCAGCCGATAAAGCAGATAGGTAGGTCATGGCAAATTCATGGAAGGCCCCAAATGTTAGGCTAAGGCATTACCAAATGAAACAATTTCTTGCTTCAGCCAGAGTTGACATCACCTTTGGGCAATGGCTCAGCATCTTGATTCCTATTGTCCAATAGAACTGAGGGCATAGGACATAAGGCTGAAAAGTTTGGGTAGGGGTAAGGTCTGAGTAGTGTTTATACTTAAGCTAATGCCTTGGGTAGAAGTACTGTAGAATGGATCCTGAGTTGCCCAAAGAAATGCTAATAACTATCATTTATTGATTTCTTACAGTGTGATGAGCCCAGGGCTAAGTATGTTATATGCTTTCATGTAGTTATATTATCTCTTGTAGTTTCCATTCTTACCTTATGTGGAAACAGAGACTCAGAGCATCTGTGCTACTTGTCCAAGGTCACACAGATACAAAATGACAAAACCAGGCAGTCTGACACAACAGCTTGCATTCTTAATGAGTACACTGTGAGTGTCATAGAGCAGGTACTACTAAATAAGGGCCCCTCATGAATTCTTTCATTTGGATCTGGCAAGAAGAGGTAGGAACCTCAAATAAAACTGCTCAGCAATGGAATGTTACCATGTAATAAAAAAGAATGAACCATTGATACACTCAACGACATGAATAGCTCTCAAACTAATTATGCTGAGTGAAAAAAGCTGGACAAAAATGAATATGTTCTCTGTGATTCCATTGGCAGAAAACTAGAAAATGAAAACTAACCTGTAGTGACAAAAAACAGGTCAGTGGTTTTCCTTATTACAAAGGTCCATGAGGAAACTTTGGGAGGAAGATGAATATGTTCATTATCTTGGTTGTAGTGATAGTTTCATGGGTGTGTACATATGTTTTGTAAGATTGTGCACTTTAAATATGGACAGTTTATTGTAGGTTAGTTGTATTGCTCTATGCATGTTATATTCCTCTATATACATATTATTTCCAGAAAAACATAATTTCCAGAAAAAACTGCTGAGCAACATAACACATAAACAGGCAATGGGCAGAGCTCTCAAGTGACTCTTCAATTAGTGAGTATCTGATTCTTAGAGACATTTTGGGGACTAAGTTTCTTACTTGCTGCAAATATCAGCTCTGAAGAGAAAGATTGTGTTTTCACTGAGTTGTGAATACAGAAATCATATATTTGAAATCTTATGGCTATGACCCAGTGAATACAGTTCCTTTTTAAAAATTTTAATTTCATAAACTTTGGTCTGGTTACTAGACATAGGCTGCACAGTAAATCAAAACAAGAACATGTTCTGACTAGGTAGTTTTGTTATGGAGCTCTCAGTGCTGCTTCTGAAATTAAGATTCCATTCCATGTGAAAAGCAAGACTTTTGTTTTTCACACCTTCTAAACTGTTACTCCCATAATAGCTCTAGGCAATTTGGCTTAGGATATCAACATCAAGGGAGCTTGGATATGACTGTGGACTAAAATTGGAAATTCTTTTATACAACTATAAAGCCATAAAGAAGACTGATATTTGTCATGGGGAATGTAAGGTGTTGTCAGTGTGGTAGATGAATAGGTCAAGATGGTCTGCTTCACACTAATATTTCCATAATATCTGATATTTCATCATTTGGAATATAGGCCCTGCGTTAAGCAGTATCTTCCTTTGTCCTCTTTTAAAAGGAAACTTGCCCTAAGAGCATTAAAACCCTAGCAGTTCAATTTGAATAAATATAATGTTCATTACTATTAGAAAATTGCTGTTTTCACAGCTTTCTCCCTATTATCCTACTTTTAGGCATTAATAGAGCCTTTACCTGTCTTAGATTGAATAGAGAAGCAATTCCCACCAACCCTTGTAGTATCTTTGTACTCTTTTCCTGGGATCCTTATCAGTCCTCCTTAATCCTCCAACTTCAGGCCACTTGCTTTCTTCCTGACTCCATGCTCCTCATTACTCAGCAACTGTCAGTCTCTGCTTTGGAGAACTCCACTGAGTTCTAAAGGATAGCTAATAATATATGGTTGATCTGACCTTGCTCTGAAAAAAAAAAAATGCCAGAGCCCAACCAGAGGCCAATTTGAAAAACAAGATATTTTAGGGACACTTTCATGGCCTCCTTTTCAATGACTGGGCCAGCACCTCTGCTCTGCCTCATCTGGGACTGTGGCCCTGCCACCTCTGTTCCTGGCATCAGCTGCTATTTGTCCACAGTACTATGTGCCAAGTACTGAGCTAAACATTTTACATTCCTTCAATTTACTCTCACAATGAATCTTTGAGGCGTTATCTCTACTCTACAGATGAGGAAACTGAGGCTCAAAGGGTTTTAATAACTTGCCAAAAGTCATTTAATAAACAGCACACTGGGTATTCAATAAGTTTCTCTGGCTCCTCATTGGAACTTCTCCTTCCCTCTTCTAAATTCCCCCTTCAAAAATTACCTGCTCTGCACTATCTCATTCCCTCAAGGCTTAGATTCTTCTGTTCAGGGACAGCCATGATTATTGTCCTTTCCTTTATACATGAAACAGCTCTATCCACATACCCTTTACCCCCATGTCTGCTTTAGTTGAATCTCCAAAACAGCTGGGGATCATTCTGAAGTCTTGGCTTTCTGTTTACCCTTAACTATACCTTTCACACACTTTCATTTAATATCCATTCAAAGTCTGACTGTATGTTTTCCAGTTCTTTAGTTCATATCAAGCCTCCAACCAAAGGAGAAAACATACAGGACTTCGAAAAAAGGGATGAAGAAATGGACATTTGCAAATTTGCAAAGTAACTTTTATGTGCTGAGGCTATGAGGAAAGCACTTTCACAAAGGCGATTTCATTTTATCCTCCTAACCCTTGAGTTAGGTCTTATTATTATAATAGTATGGCAAAACCGCAATTACTTTTGCAGCAACCAAATATTATCCAAATTTGAGGCTCAAGAAATAGGAAAAGTTCTGAGAGGTTAGGAATTTTCTGAAATAACTTGCCCAAGACCACAAGCTAAAGTACTGGAACCAGGATTCAAACTCTGCTCTGTCTGGCTCCAAAGCCTGGATTATTTTTTTACAAGGGTTGATAAAATATTGTCTCTTTATAATTAATCAAACTTGATTAATTGAGGTGCTTTGGTAAGGGGAGGGTTTTGCAACTAAGGGTGCAAGCAGAAAAGCTTTGTAGGTGACCTGTGCCTTCTCTCTAGCTGTCTTTAAAATTTTTATTTTATTTCACCTCTGCTGAATCTGATGACTAAACTGTGGGAATGATTTTCTTGTATAGTATCTCACAAAGGTTCTCTGCATTTTCTGAATTTGAATGTTTGTCCTGTTACCCCTCAAGATTCAGAACCTGTTGTGCTAGAGGGGCCAAAGCGTTCCTGAACTGCTGGCCATAGCCTTCCAATGAGTGATGCCTATGAAGACACCTCATCAGGAGGTGGGATGGAACAAGAAGTTTCCACCAACCTTCCGCCTTGCAAGAACACAAATTTAACAACTATGTACACCAGAAAAACACCTTTTTAAGAAACAAAAATTAGGTGAGTATTCACAGCACCTGGTTTTAACTTCACATTGCAAAAAGAGGTAGAAAAAACATTCTTAACTTGCTAATGCCACCCCTCTCTCATCCCCCAGCAGTGGCAGTGTGTGCCTTGAAGAGAGGAAGAGACAGCAATTGTGAGGCATTAAACTCAGTGCTGCCTTTGTTGCAACAGAAAGCAAAGTTGGACCACACTCAGCTGACATCTGCCTATGGAGGATGCATTTGAACCAGCCTTAGCCAGATAGGAATAGCTGATCTCAGTCGCTCAAACTTCAGTTATTTCAAGCCTCGCCACTGTGACTACAGTTCTCTGGGTCCCCAAAGAAGCTTGAGAGGCAGTCTAGGCCACAAACACTGCAACACCAGGTGGGTCCTAGGGCTGAACTAGGCACACAGACAGTGGGCTGGGGAGGCTATGTGACCCACTGAGGGACCAACTGGAGTGGCTGAGGGAGTAGTGTCATCATCCCTCCCTTAACTTCAGGCTGCACAGTCACAGTTCCAAAGGAGAACCCTTTCTTCTCTTTGGGAAGAGGAGATTTGAGTAGGGATGACTTTGTCTTACATCTAGGTTACCAGTTCAGTCACAGCAAGACAGTGTAATGGTCAGAGTCATCAGACCCCCTTTCCAGACCCTAGTTCCTGGATATATCTAGACACACCCTGAGACAGAAGATAACCCACTGCCTTGAAGGAATGAACTTAGTCCTGGAAGAATTCATCACCTGCTAGCTGAAGAGCCTTTGGCCCCTGATTAACCAGTAGCAATATCCAGATAATACACTGAGGGCCTTGGGTGGGACACTGAGACATGCTGGCCTCAGGTGAGATTCAGCACATTCCCAGCTGTGGTGGCTATGGGGTGAAACTCCTTCTGTGTGAGAAAAAGAGAGGGAAAAGTAAAGGGGACTTTGACTTCACTTTAGATAGCAGCTTAGCCACAGGGTGTAGAGCACTAAGCAGACTCTTGGGGTTGCCAATTCCAAGACTTGGCTCTTGAATGGCATTTCTGGACTTGCCCAGGGAGAGAGGGTTGCCCACTGCACTTAAGGGTGAGTCCCTGACTAGGTGGCATTCACCACAGCTGTTTGAAGAGCCCTTTGGCCTTAAGAAAATATCAACAGTAGGCTGGGCGCGGTGGCTAACTCCTGTAATCCTAGCACTTTGGGAGGCCGAGATGGGCAGATTAATTGAGGTCAGGAATCTGAAACCAGCTTGGCCGTCATGGTGAAACCCCATCTCTACTAAAAGTACAAAAAATTAGCTGGGCATGGTGGTGCGTGCCTGTAATCCCAGCTACTTGGAAGGCTGAGGCAGGAGAATCGCTTGAACCCAGGAGGCGGAGGTTGCAGTGAGCCAAGATCGTGCCACCGCACTCTAGCTTAGGCAACAAAGTGAGACTATCTCAAAAAAAAAACAAAAAACAAAAAACAAAAAAACAACATTAGTCTGGCAGTACTATCCATCGGCCTGAAGTAGTGGTGGCTATGGGATAAGGGTCCTTTGCATTTAGTAAGTGGAAAGAAGAGTGGGAAGGACTGCATCTTGTGGTATGAGTGCCAGCTCAGCTGCAGTACAATAGAACACCAGGTGAACTTCCAAGGTTTTTGACTCTAGTCCTTGTATCCCAGATGGTACCTCTGAAACCCCATGGGACATGGGGCAAGTCTCCATCCTGACAGGAAGGACACAAGCCTGGCTGTCTTTGCCACTTGCTGATTGTAGAGACCAAGGGCTTTGAGCAAACATATGCAGTAGCCAGGAAGTAGTTACAGCAGGCCTTGGGCAACACCCGGTGCTGTGCTACCTTCAGGTGTGACCCAGCACAGTCATAGTGGTGGTGGCCACAGGGGTGTTTGTGTCACTCCATCCCCAGCCTTAGGTGGTTTACAAAAGGAAGATAGGCTCCATTTGTTTTGGAGAAAGTAAGGGAAGAGAACGAGAGTCTCTGCCTGCTAATCTGGAGAATTCTTTTGGATATTTTCCAAGACCATCAAGGCAGTACCTCTACAAGTCTTCAAGAAACAAAATGCTACTAGGTTTGAGGTACCTCCAAAATCAGAATCGGCTTAGATCACAACACCCAAGTCCTCTTGAATATTTGGAACATCTTCCCAAGAAGAATGGGTACAAACAAGCCCAGACTGTGAAGACTACAATAAATACCTAACTATTCAACACCCAGGCACAATTGAACATCTGAAAGTATGAAGATAATCCAGGAAAACATGACCTCACCAAATGAACTAACTATGAACTAACTATGAACAATCCAGGAGCAGCAGAGATATGTGAACTTTCAGGCAGATAATTCGAAATAGCTATTTTAAGGAAACCCAAAGAAATTCAAGATAATGCATAGAAGGAAGTCAGAATTCTATTAGAGAAATTTGTCAAAGAGATTCAAATATTAAAAAGAATCATGCAGAAATTCTCGAGTTGAAAACTGCAGTTGGCAGAAGTCTTTTAATAGCTGAATTCATCTAGTAGAAGAAAGAAGTAGTGAGCATGAAAACAGGCTATTTGAAAATACACAGTAAGAGGAGACCAAAGAAAAAAGAACAACAACAAAAACCAATGAAGCACGACTAGAGTATATATATAATAGCCACAAAAGTGCAAATCTAGGAGTTATTGGCTTTAAAGAGGAGGTACCAAAAACCATAGGGTTAGAAATTTTATTCAAAGCGATAATAACTGAGAACTTCCCATACCCAAAGATAGCAGTATTCGAGTACAAGAAGGCCATAGAACACCAAGCAGATTTAACATAAAGAAGACTACCTCAAATGATTTAATAATCAAAATCCCAAAGATCCAGGTTAAAGAAAAGATCCTAAAAGCAGCAAGAGAAAAGAAAAAAATAACACGTAAGTGAGCTCCAATATACCTGGCAGCAAACTGCTCAGTGGAAACGTTACATGCCAAAAGAGAGTGGCATGACATATTTAAAGTGCTAAAGGGATAAAAAAAATTAGAATAGTATACCTGGGGAAAATATCCTTCAAACATGAGGGAGAAATAAAAATTTTCCCAGACAAACAATAGCTGAGGGATTTTATCACTAGACCTGTCCTACAAGAAATCATAAAGGGAGTACTTCAATCAGAAAGAAAGGGGTGTTAATGAGCAATAAGAAATCATCTGAAGATACAAACCTCACAGGTATTAGTAAGGACACATAAAACCACAGAATACTATCGTACTGTAATTGTAGTATGTAATCTACTCTTATCTTAAGTAGAAAGGCTAAATGATGAAGCAATAAAAAATAATAACTACAACTTTTCAAGACATACATAGTACAATGAGATATAAATAGTAACAACAAAAAGTTAAAAAGTGGAAGGATGAAGTTAAATCATACAGTCTTTACTAGTTTTCTTTTTGCTTGTTTGCTCGTGCAAATAGTATTAAGTTGTTATTAGCTTAAAATAATGGGTGATAAGATAGTATCTGCAAGCATCAATGTAACCTCAAACCAAAAAATACAATAGATCCAAAAAAATTAAAAAGCAAGAAATTAAATAATATCAACAGAGAAAATCACCTTCACTAAAATAAAGACAGGAAGGAAAGAAAGAAAGAGAAGATCAGCAAATGACCAGAAAACAAATAAAAAATGATCTAAGTAAGTCTTTACTTATCAATATAATATTGAATGTAAATGGACTTAACTCTCCACTCAAAAGACATAGGATGGCTGAATGCATTAAAAAAAAAAACCCAATGATCTATACCCTATGTGAAACACATTTCACCTATAAAGACACACATGGGCTGACAATAAAGGGATGGAAAAACATATTCCATGCCAAGTGAACCCCCCAAAGAGCAGGCATCACTATGCTTATATCAGACAAAATAGATTTCAAGACAAAACTTATAAGAAGAGACAAAGAAGGTCACGATATAATGATAAAGGGGTCAATTCAGCAAGAGGATATAACAATTTTAAATTGTTATTTTAAATATTTTAAGTATATGTGCACTGAACACTCAACCACCAACATATATAAAGAAAATGTTGTTATAGCTAAAGAGAGAGATAGGCTCCAATACAATAATAGCTGGAGACTTTGCCATCCCACTTTCAGCATTGGACAAATCTCCAGACAGAAAATAAACAAATAAACATTAGCCACAATCTGCACTGTAGAACAAATGAATCTAATATATAATTACAGTACATTTGATTCAATAGCTGCAGAGGACATGTTCTTTTCTCAGCACATGGATCATTCTCATAAATAGACCATATGTTAGGTCACAAAACAAGATATAAAAATTTTTCAAATTGGAATAATATCAAGCATCCTCTCTGACCACAATGAAATAAAACTAAAAATCAATAACAAGAGAAATTTTGGAAACTATAAAAATACATGAAAATTAAACAACATGCTCCTGAACGACCAGTAGATCAATGAAGAAATTAGAAAGGGAATTGAAAAATTTCTTGAAACAAATAATAAAGGAAATACAACATAACAAAAACTATAAAATACAAGTAAAGTAGTACCAACAGGGAAGTTTATAGCTGTAAGTGCCTACTTCAAAAAAAGAAGAAAAACTGCAAATAAACAACCTAACAATGCATGTTAAAGCAGTAAAAAAGTGAGGGCAAGCCAAACTCAAAATTAGTCGAAGAAAAGAAATAATAAAGATCAGAGCAGAAATAAATGAAATTGAAATAAAAAATACAAAAGATCAATAAAACAAAAAGTTGCTGTTTTTGAAAATTTAAACAAAAGTGACAAATTTTTAGCCATACTAAGGAAAGAAGAGAGAAGACCCAAATAAATATAGGTAAAAAAAAAGGAGACATTACAACTGTTACTGCAGAAATTTAAAGTATCATTTATGGCTAATATGAGCAACTATGTGCCAATAAATTGGAAAATCTAGAAAAAAATGGACAAATTCCTAGACACATACAACCTACCAAGATTGGACCAGGAAGAAATCAAACAGCAGAACAGACCAATAACAAGTAATGAGATAAAGTTCATAACACAACATCTCCCAATAAGGAAAAGCCCGGGACCTGATAGCTTCGCTGCTGAATTCAACAAAGCATTTAAAGAAGGCCAATCCTCCTCAAACTGTTCTGAAAACTATAGGAGGAGGGAATGCTTTCAAACGCATTCTTTAAGGCCATTATTACCCTGATACCAAAACCAGACAAAGACACATCCAAAAAGTAAACTACAGGCCAATACCCCTGATGATTATTGATTCAAAACTCCTCAATAAAATATTAACAAACTGAATTCAACAATACACTAAAAAGTTCATTCATCATGACCAAGTGGAATTTATCCCTGGAATGCAAAGATGGTAGGACATACACAAATCAAAGTGGTACATTATATCAACAGAATGAAAGACAAAAATAATATGATCATTTTAAATGATGATGAAAAAGCATTTGATTAAATTCAACATCCCTTCATAATAAAAGCCTTAAAAATCTAGTATAGAAGGAACATAACATAATAAAATTTGTGTATGAAAAACCTGCAGCTAGTATCCTGCTGAATGGGGAAAACCTGAAAGCCTTTCCCCTAAGATCTGAAATACAACAAGAATGCCCACTTTCACCACTGTTATTCAAAATAGTACTGGAAGTGCTAGCTACAGAAATTATACGAGACAAAGAAATGAGTGAGATCCAAACTGGAAAAGAAGAAGTCAAATTATTTTTGTTTGCAGATGATGTGATCTTATATTTAGTGAAACTTAAAGACTCTAACAGAAAACTAGTAGAACTGATAAACAAACTCAGTAAAGTTGAAGGATACAAAATCAACATACAAAAATTAGTACCATTTTGATATGCCAACAGTGAACAATCTGAAAAATAAATGAAAAAGTAGTCTAATATACAATAGCCACAAATAAAATTAAATAACTAGGAACTAACTTAACCAAAGTGAAAGATCTCTATAATAAAAACTATAAAATACTGATGAAAGTAATTGAAGAGGACTCTAAAAAATGGAGAAATATTTCATGTTTATGGGTTGAAAGAATCCATATTTTAAAAATGCCCATACATCCCAAAGCAATCTACAGATTCACTGCAATTCCTTTCAAATAGCTAAACCTTTCTTTTTAAAAGGACACATGGGAGAGGGAAAAAAAAATGGCAGATAGGAGGCAGGACAGACTTGCAGCTCCCACATGGATGTTTGTTTGTTAATGCATGTGGAGACTCACACTGTAAACTTTTGCTTCAAGAACTGTTGTAAGAACATACCAGGAAAGCCAAAATAATTCACAGACTCTTGGAAAGAAGTGGCTTGCTGCAGCAAACTCCATGAGACAGCTGAAAAACTGTGAGTGCCCAAAGTGTGAGAGGGGAAATTCTGCCTCTGAATACAAATCCTCACTGGGAACCCGAAAATCCAGATCCAAGCAAAATATAAAAGTAGACAAAGCAGTGGGAAGAGCCCTGTAGGCACTCCCTGTCCCCTGGGAAACCCTGGGAAGCCATTTCTGCCTTATCTGTTAGATAAGCCCTGTTAGGGGCTTTAGGGAGTTCTGCCAGTGAAATTTAGAAAGGACCACAGGGAGAAGGAAACTTCCAGCTGAACTTTGTAATGATTTTGACCAAGCATGAAATTTTCTGGGCAGAATGGGAGAGGGGTGGTGGTGATGGTGAACAGGAAGTGCAGATGTATGCACAGAATCCATGGCAGGTGTGGAGGAGCCAGACCTGAAAGGCGTGCTTGCTTTCTCAGCAGGGAGGCTTGAAGCCTGGGACAAGATCTCAGCACTGCTCACTGGCTGCCTGGATATAAACTTCGTGCTCTTAGTGGGGCACAGTGTGAGTGAGACTGGACTTGCTGGCTGCATGTCAACTGGGTGAGGCTGGTCACTGCTAGCTTTCCCCCACCTCCTTGGTGACCTGTATGAGGCAGCAGAAGCAGCCATAACCCCCTTGGGAACCTAACTTCATTGACTTGAGAACTATACCCTTATAGCCCGCAGTGACCACCACAAGCCGTGCCCAAGGAGAGTCTGAGCTCAGACAGGCCTAACCCCATTCCCACCTGATGGTCTTTTTCTACCCATTCTAGTAGCTGAAGACAAAAATCATAATCTCTTGGGAGATCTATAGCCCTGCCCATCACCTGAGAAACTCAAATACTTATCCAGGAGAACTTAGGGCAAGCTTGTATTCCCCCTATACTACAGCAGCTGATGCTCTCTTGAGAGTGCCACCTCCTGACTTGAGGCCAGCCAACTCAAGCCATTACAGCAACTCATAAAATAACAACCTTGCTCCAAGAAAGGAAAAACAACAACAACAGCTAATTCCACTTCCTGTAACATCCTGGCTAACCCCAAGATCTTGAGTCTGTCCACGTGATATCTTCACTGCTAGCACAACCAGCATTTGAGAAAACCAGCACACTAAACAAAACTACAACCAAGGACCCTCAAAGAGTTTACTTCGTTCCCCTGCTACCTCCCACCGGAGCAGGTGCTGGTATTCATGGCTGAGAGACCTGAAGACAGATCACATCAGAGGACTCTTTGCAGAGACTCCCCAGTACCAGCCCCTAGCCTGGTAGTTCTGCTGGGTGGCTAGACTCAGAAGAGCAATAACAATCACTGCAGTCTGGCTCTCAGGAAGCCCCATACCTAGAAGAAGGGGAAGAGCTTCACATCAAGGGATCACCCCATGGGAGAAAAGAATCTGAACCACAGCCCTTGAGTTCCAGATCTTTCCTCTGACATAGTCTACCCAAATGAAAAGGGACAAGAAAATATTCTGGTAATATGAAAAAGCTATGTTCTTTAACACTCCCAAAAGATCACACTAGTTCACCAGCAATGGATCCAAACCAAGACAAAATCTGTGAATGCCAGAAATAATTCAGAAGGTCAATTATTAAGCTACTCAAGGAGGTATCAGAGAAAGGTGGAAACCAACTTAAACAAACTTAAAAAAGATACAGGATATTGACAACAAATATATAGATACATTTATTTTTATTGTAAATCAAAACAATCACAACTTCTGAAAATGAAAGACACACTTAAAGAAATACCAAATACACTGGAAAGTTTCAACAATATAATCAAACAAGTAGAAGAGAGAACTTCAGAGCTCAAAGACAAAGCTTTCAAATTAACCCAGTTCGGCAAAGCCAAAGAAAAACGAATCACAAAAATGAACAAAGCCTCCAAGAAGTTTGGGATTTGTTAAATGACATAAAATAAGAATAATTAGTGTTCCTGAGAAAGAAGAGAAATCTAAAAGTTCCAAAAATCTATTTGAGGGAATAATCCAGGAAAACGTCCTTGGCTTTGCTAGAGATCTAGACATTCAAATACAAGAAGCTCAAAGAACATGCGGAAAATTCATGGCAAAATGATCATCACCTAGGCATACAGTCATTAGGTTATCTAAAGTCAAAATAAAGGGAAGAATTTTGAGATCTGTGAGGCAAAAGCTTCAGGTAACCTATAAATGAAAACCTATCAGATTAACAGTAGATTTGTCAGCAGAAACTCTACAAGCTAGAAGGGATTGGGGTTCTATCTTCAGCCTCCTTAAACAAAACAATTATCAGCCAAGAATGAAGGAAAGATAATGACTTTTTCAGACAAATGCCCAGAGAATTTGCCACTACCAAACCGGCACTACAAGAACTGCTAAAAGCAGCTCTAAATCTTGAAACAAATCTTCGAAATACACCAAAATAGAACCTCCTTAAAGCATAAATCTCACAGGACCTATAAAACAACAACACAATGAATAATAAACCAAGGAATTCAGGCAACAACTAGCACAATGGATAGAATAGCACCTCACATCTCAATAGTAACTTGAATGTAAATGGCCTAAATGTTCCACTTAAAAGATACAGAATGGCAGAATGGATAAGAATTTAACAATCAAGTATCTGCAGTCTTCAAGAGACTCACCTAACACATAAGGACTCACATAAACTTAAGATAAAAGGATGGAAAAAGATATTCCAAGCAAATGGTCACCATAAGCAAGCAGGAGTAGCTATTCTTATATCAGAAAAAAACAAACTTTAAAGCAACAGCAGTTAAAAGAGACAAAGAGGGATATTATATGATGATAAAAGGACTAGTGGAACAGCAAAATATCACCATCCTAACTATATATGCACGTAATACCGGAGGTCCCAAATATAAAAAACAATTATTACTAGACCTAAGAAATGAGATAGACGGCAACACGATAATAGTGGGGGACTTCAATACTCCACTGACAGCACTAGACAGGCCATCAAGAGAAAGTCAACAAAGAAACGATGGAATTAAGCTATACCCAAGAACATATGAACTTAGCAAGTATTTACAAAACATTCTACCCAACAGCTGCAGAATATACATTCTATTCCTCAGCACATGGAACATTCTCCAAGATAGACCATATGATAGGTCACAAAACAAGTCTCAATACATTTAAGAAAATCTAAATTATATCAAGTACTCCCTCAGACTATAGTGGAGCAAAATTAAAAATCAACTCCAAAACAAACCCTCAAAACCATGCAAATACATGGAAATTAAATAACCTACTTCTGAATGATCATTGGATCAACAGTGAAATCAAGATGGAAATTAAAAAGTTCTTTGAACTGGACTATAATAGTGACACAACCTATCATATCCTCTGGGATACAGCAAAGGCAGTGCTAAGAAGGAAGTTCACAGCGTTAAATGCCTGCATCAAAAAGTCTGAAAGAGCACAAATAGACAATCTAAGGTCACACCTCAAGGAACTAGAGAAACAAGAACAAGCCAAACCCTAACCCGGTAGAAGAAAAGTAATAATCAAGATGAGAGCAGAACTAAATGAAATTGAACCAAAAAATACAAAGAATAAATGAAACTAAAAGCTGTTTCTTTGAAAAGATAAACAAAATTGATAGACCATTAATGAAATTAATGAAGAAAAGAAGACAGAAGATGTCAATAAGCTCAACTAGAAACGAAATGGGAGATATTACAACTGATACCACAGAAATACAAAAGATCATTCAAGGCTACTAAGAACATACCTTTATGCACACAAACTAGAAAACCTAGAGGAGATGGATAAATTCCCGGAAATATACAACCCTCCTAGATTAAACCAGGAAGAAATAGAAACTCTGAACAGAGAAATCAGTGAGATTGAAATGGCAATTTAAAAATTCCCCACAGAATTTCCAGGGCAAGATGGATTCACAGTAAAATTCTATCAGACATTCAAAGAAGAATTGGTACCAATCCTATTGACACTATTTCACAAGATAGAGAGAGGGAATTTCCCTAAATCATTCTATGAAGCCAGTATCACCCTAATACCAATACCAGGAAAGGACATAACAAATAAAGAAAACGACAGACCAATATCCCTGATGAACATAGATGCAAAAATCCTCAACAAAATACTGGGTAACTGAGTCCAACAGCATATCAAAAAGATAATCCAACATGATCAAGTGGGTTTCATACCAGGGATAGAGTGATGGTTTAACATACACAAGTCAATAAATGTTGTACACCACATAAACAGAATTAGAAACAAAAATCACATGATCATCTCAATAGATGCAGAAAAAGTATTTGACAAAACCCAGCATCCCTTTATGATTAAAAGCCTCAGCAAAATTGGCATAGAAAGGACATACCTAAGGTAATAAAAGCCATCTATGGCAAACCCACAGTCAACATTATATTATATGGAGAAAAGTTGAAAGCATTCCCTGAAAAGTGGAAGAAGATAAGACTGCCCTCTTTCAGCACTTCTGTCCAACATAGTACTGGAAGTCCTAGCCAGAGCAATTGGACAAGAGGAAGAAATAAAGGGCATCCACATCAGTAAAGAGGAAGTCAAGCTGTTGTTGTTCACTGGTTATATGATTATATATCCAAAAAATCCTGAAGACTCATCCAAAAAGCTCCTAGAACTCAGAAATGAATTCAGCAAAGTTTCAGGATACAAAATCAATGTACACAAATCAATAGCTCTGCTATACACCAACAGTGACCAAGCTGAGAATGAAATAAGTACTCAACCCCTTTTACAATAGCTGCAAATGAAATGAAATGAAATAAAATAAAAATAAAATATAATACTTAGAAATATACCTGACCAAGGATGCAAAAGACCTCTCCAAGGAAAACTACAAAGCACTGCTGAAAGAAATCATAGACGACACAAACAAATGGAAACACATCCCATGCTCATGGAGTGGTAGAATCAATATTGTGAATATTACCATAATGCCAAAAGCAATCTAAAAATTCAATGCAATTCCCATCAAAGTATCATCATCATTCTTCACAGAAATAGAGAAAACAATTCTAAAATTCATACAGAACTAAAAAAGAGTCCACACAGCCAAAGCAAGACTAAGCAAAAAGAATAATCTGGAGGTATCATTTTACTCAACTTCAAACTATACTATAAGACTGTAGTCACCAAAACATCATAATACTGGTATGAAAATAGGCACATAGACCAATGAAATGGAATAGAGAAACCATAAGCAAAGCCAAATACAGCCAACTGATCTTTGACAAAGCAAACAAAAACATTAGGTGGGGAAAGGACACCATATTCAACAAATGGTGCTGGGATAATTGGCAAGCCACATGTAGAAGGATGAAATTGTATCCTCATCCCTCACCCTATACAAAAATCAACTCAAGATGAACCAAAGACTTAAATCTAAGACCTGAAGCCATAAAAATTCTAGAAGATAACATCGGCAAAACCCTTCTAGACAATGGCTTATCCAAAGACTTCAGGACCAAGAACCCAAAAACAAATGCAACAAAAACAAAGATAAATAGATGAGACCTAATTAAACTAAAAAGCTTCTGCACAGCAAAAGAAATAATCAACATAGTAAACAGACAACCCACAGAATGGAAGAAAATCTTTGCAAACTATGCACCCAACGAAGGACCAATATAAAGAATCTAAAAGGAACTCAAGTAAATCAGCAAGAAAAAACAAATAATCCCATCAAAAAGTGGGCTAAGGACATGAATAGACAATTCTCAAAAGAAGATACACAAATGGCCAGCAAACATATGAAAAAATGCTCAACATCACTAATGATCAGGCAAATGCAAATCAAAATCACAATGCAATACCACCTCACTCCTGCAAGTATGGCAATAATCAAAAAATCAAAAAATAATAGATGTTGGTGTGGATGTGGTGAAAATGGAACACTTCTACACTGCTGGTGGGGATGTAAACTAGTACAACCACTATGGAAGACAGTATGGAGATTCCTTAAAGAGCTAAAAGTTGATCTACCATTTGATTCAGCAATCCCACTACTGGGTATCTACCCAGAGGAATAAAAAGTCATTACATGAAAAAGATACTTGCACATGCATGTTTATAGCACCACAATTTACAACTGCAAAAATGTGGAACCAGTCTAAACCCCCATCATTCAACAAGTGGATAAAGAAAATATAGTATATATATAATATATATATATATAGCATGAATACTCCTCAGCCATAAAAAGAATGAAATAATGACATTTGCAGCAACCTGGGTGGAGTTGGAGACCATTTTTCTAAGTGAAGTAACTCATAAATCAAAAACCAGACATCGTATGTTCTCACTTATAAGTTGGAGCTAAGCTGTGTGGATGCAAAGGCATAAGGAAGGCATATTTTTAAAAGTTACAAGAGATTAGAGAGTGACTTAGTCTTCCAATGTAAAAAATTCTGTAAAACTTCTGCTACTTGAGTTATGCCAATATGGACAGAGAATTGTGGCACATTTCTAAACTCTACTTCTCTGATCTTCTTCTGTTACCCAACTCCAGTCAGTCAGTGCCCACTCATTTCTGGATTTTTTTTAAAGGGGGCTGCCTTTGTGTATAGTAACAGTAGAAAAATAGGGCAGACCCTATATGGAGTTTGGAGGGATATCTAAGAAACTATTTCATGTTAGTTTTGTAGGATGAACTGGTGAAATTTGGACTACAAGAAAGTGCAGATATGGGGAGGAATTCATGACTAATTAAATGGTTGGATTCAAAGAGTTGATTTTAATGGATGTATTGTAGCAGGACGAGCCACAGACAAAACCTCTCAGACACCGAGTTGTAGAAGGAAGGGCTTTATTCAGCTGGGAGCATCGGCAAGCTACTGCCTTGAAATCCGAGCTCCCCGAGTGCACAATTTCTGTCCTCTTTAAGGGCTCACAACACTAAAGATTTTACATGAAAGGGTCGTGATTGATTTGAGCAAGCAAGGGGTACGTGACAGGGGCTGCATGCACCGGTGGTCAGAGAGAAACAGAACAGGGCAGGGCATTCTTCTATACAATGTCTGGAATCTATGAATAACATCGGTTTCTAAGTTATGAATTGATTTTTAACGACTGGGTTTAGGCCAGGCAGGCCCAGGCCTGGTTTCGGGCCTGGCGCTGGGCTCCCTGTCTTTGGTATTATTCCCTTGTTGTTTTTTCTTAAAACAGGTACTGAGTATAAAACAATATAAAATAATATGAGAGGGTCTTTCCCTTCCTTCAGTATGTCCACTGAGACAGACCTCTAATGTGGCATGTCAGAGAAATCTGTCTTAGTCTCTGTCCTAATTCAACATTTTCATTATTGACTTAAGTAAGGACACAGATAATAAGGTGATCAAACACACAAATGGTGCAAATCTGGGACAGACAGTTAGATAATATATTTACTGACAGAAGCCATGTGTTATTTCACCAAATGGGAATTAATCTCCTAAATTAGAGAGTTGTATAGTTAGAGTTAACATAAGGCATTAGATGTTTTCTTTTGGATTTCTGGCAGGGAATTACTCATTGCTTAATAATTTGGGGGGAAAAATTTGCAGTGCCAGATAATGGCATTTTCTCTTTAACAACAACAAAATCCTTGTCATCAGTGTTTCTATTTCTTTAATTCCTCAAGGTGACAGCTTAGCTCATGTCTAAGGCACTGTGCTGAGAGCTCTGAAAAAGCAAAATTCTTCCCTCTAGGACCTTCAAGCATTTACACAAATTACTTCCATGGTACATGGTGATCTGTGAAAAGGGCCAAATGAGAGGCACTGAAAATATAACAGGAACCCTGGGAAGGGAGAGAGGGAGGGACGATTATGTTCTGGGAAGGCCTTTTGAAGGAGGTGAGAACTTAATCTTAATTGCAGTTAAACTGCTAAAGACTTTTGCTATATCCTTTCTTTTTGGGGAAATTTAGGGCCTTGTGGAAACTTGTAAACATGGAACTTTGTAATCCCTATACGAGATAAACAAGGAAATTGAGAAAGGAAAAGTCACAGTCTGGAAATATTTTGCAGGCCTGTCTATGAGGCCTAATGCAAAGGTTAATTCAAGAGCATTTATTTCTTTTCTTTTCAGTTTGTTACCTTTCCATAGAAATGAGAGCCCCCTGCTGTTCTCTGCCATCAGCTGCTCTGTTCTGCTAATGAGGGAATGAAGCTGAGAATGCCCCTTGGCTCTGGGAGAGGGAGAAAAGAACAGGTGCCAGAGCTCATGTATTGAAATAGATCAAGGGTCTGTTCATCACTCAATCATTCTCCAGTGGAAGATACTCAAGAACAAACAAGTCCACTGTGAGTCAGAATCTGCCAACAGTCTTTTTCCTAGTAGTTTGAGGATACTAAGTAGTTTGGCTAAGTATGAGTTGCTGTACCCTAGGTATTATACTGTTAGGGAAATTCCCCACTGTCTGCCAAACATTTCAACTCAGCAAAAATTAGATCTGAAAAATGTTGATGAGCCATAATAAGTTGTACATAGTGCCTTTTAAGAAATGAACTACTAAATATATTCTAAGCAAAGAAGCAGTTCTGGAAGAATAATGGCTGAACTTCAAATTTTAGGGTTCTCACCTGCTTGTTGCCTCAGGCCTAGCCCCTTTTCCTCAACTCATTGCAAATTCATACTTAACCTTCTCTTCTGCCCTAGTGAAAATATATTTTAACCGGGAGTCCATAAATGTGGGTGCTAGGTCTGGCTTTATCACTGGTTGTCAGTTTTCCCATCTGAAAAGTGAATGCCTAGCTCACAGTGTGCAGTTGTTGTGGATGTTGTATTTTTTAAGAAAGCTGCATGTGAAGGTTAATGGGCTGCACAGATACAAGGTAGATATATTATTACTTAAACTCCATTGTGGAGACTAGGAACATTTGGAAATTGCCTTTACTTGAATGTTCAGTCTGAATAAAATTTGCCTCTGGATTAAAAGTCCTCAGCCTCAGGGAAAGACCTACTCTAGTTTAGTGTCTGTTTTTGTGTGTTCTCTCCCTGTTCCAGTCCCTCTCCTTCTCCCTCTCTGTCTCCCTCTTCTTCCTTCTGTCCTTCCCTTCCATCCTGCCCACTTCTCTCTCTCATACACGGGCATGCAGGCATGAACACATGTATGTGCTCGCACATGCGTGTGCACACACACAGTAAAAAAAAAAGGACAATTTATAAAGGGCATGCCTTTTGTCACAGATGCTTACGGAAACACATAGAACTTTCAAATTTTGTGGTATAATAGCCTTAAAACTTTTACTCTACCTTGAAGTTCAACTTTAATTGATTTTAATTATCTATATACAATTACTTACTTAGATTCTGTCTTCTTTTACAAAGAATTTGAGACATTCAGGCTTAACTTGTTCAAAACTTTAGGTGGTATTCAAACCAATGAAGACTGCTTGCCTCAAATCTTCAAAGGGAAATAAGAAGTTGCTGAGTTATGCAGCAAAATACAAGTGTTATCTTTTTCAGATTACACAAAAAGTTATTAAAAGCGGTAATTCAGATATTTCCTGTGAAATCTGCTGTGAACAAATTCATTACAGACCCATGTAGATTGTAGGGCTTACTCATGGTTTACTAGCTAAAAGTAAACCATGGGGAAGAAAAGATATAAACAGAATTTTGCCCTGGTGCCATTCACCTGTAGACCAGTCAGTTACACCACTGAGGGAGAGTCTTCGTTTGGAGTCTTCACCATCATGTAAGGATAACAGATATTTTTTGAAAATTTCTAATTAGAAGCATTGAGCACTTCTGTAACTAATTTCTATAACCATATGTATAGGACTAGATGGGAAGAAAAAATATAACCAAATTTACAACAGATGGGAACATAACTTTTGCCTTAAATTGTTGCACCCCAATGTACTAATTGAACATTTAATCTTGCTATTGCTTATTGGCAGATTTGTGTGTGTGCATATGTGCATGTTTGTATTCTTTCTGACTGGACCCTAAACTGATTGAAAGCAGGATTCCATATCTTCGTATCATTATCTTTATCCTTCATATCGTTATCTTTTTGTGCTGTAATTAATGTTTGCCAGAGGCTGCATTGTCCTATTTGGAAAATCTAAATTGTATAAGCAACCCTACCATCTCTGGTGTTACAGTTTCCATTTTCAATTTGAATAGTCTGGCTTAAAAAATATATTAACTTGGCCTTCACATAAGACAGTAAATAAGCATTTCCTTTTTTGTGTGTAAGGATGCACACAATTCAGCTTAACGACTGTAAACAGCATAAATGCACAATCTTTAATTCGGCTGATCACGTTTCACTTTGCTTTTTTATAAAAAAAGATTATTTGTATCTCTCTTTTTAACAGTTTCATTGAGGTGTAATTGTTGCACAAAAATTTGAATGTATTTTATGTGTACAATTTGATGGGTTTAAACACATGCCTACACCCATGAATCCATTACCACACGCAAGATAATAAACATATTAAGGTTGTTCTTGATAAAAGTTAAAGATACTCATTTTTACTTTGGTGCGGTTGGGAGTTGCTGGATTCCACGTCATTCTGAGGTGACATGTGACTCATTTGCACGCATTCACTCATGCAGGTGTCTTTGAAGTGGTATTTCTAGCCCAGATAAGGGAAGATGACTGTCTACAGAATTCTGAACAGCAGTTGTCTTACTCAGTTTCCTGTTTCACTCAGTTCCTTCTGAGTACTGTTAATAAAGGAATCCCCTTTCTGTTGTGCAAAGACATAAAATGTCATGACTTGACCAAGATTATCATTGTTGACTTTTTGTGCTAGGGACAAATTTCCAGTTTTTTTTTTTTTTTTTGAGACGGAAACAAGGAATCTATCCTTGCCTCAAACAAGAACAAGAGCTATGTACTCACAGAAACTAAAAATCAAAAGAATTATCAAGGGAAGATACAGGGTAAAAGGATTATCAGTAGGGTCAATGGAAAGTATTAATATTTCAGACATGACCTGCTCATAGTTGTCTTTTGTGATCCGAGTCTTTTTGAAAATGATAATCACTAAGGGATATTTTTTCTTCTTGGGCATTTGTTTTTCCTTTATCTTTATTTTTAACCTTCCTGTCTTTCACTATTTTATATTGCATCCAGTGTCCTCATCTTTATTTCGCTTGTAAACTCCTTGAAGGCAGAATGTGAGAGGTGGCCCAAGATACTTCTATGACTTCTCAAACTGGTCAGAGTTGCTGAAATTAGTAGCATTAATCTTATAGGCTATGTATTAGGGCATTACCTCTCTAGAAGGCTATACTAAAATGCAGATTTAACTAGAGAAGAGAACCCATGAGCAGATTACCATAAATTAGGTAATTAGATTAGCTGTCTGCCTGCCCATGCCTTCACTAGAGATGTTTGGATGCCATGAATGAAATTCCAGTGTCTAGATATTACTCATGAAAACACAGGGATGCTCATTGTCTAATGAGAGTATGGGTAAACATTTTAATGGTTTTCAATCTGACATAATCAACACTCATTAACAGAGGTGGAAATGGGGATATTGTGTAAAACACACTTATTCAATGGTATTATGATTTTGACTCATCAGTTGACTATTTCCATTGCTTTCCTGTAAGTTTGGTGAAAGCCTGCCATGTTTGTCTTGTACACTGTTCTATCCTCAGTGTCTACAACAGAGTAAGCCCTTATGAAATGTTAAATGAATGAGTTTAAATGATTGAACACAAAATGAAAAGTATATATCATTCAAAATTGGCGGCTTTTGAAGGAGTAATACTTTGGACATGGAATAGGAATAGGGATTTTATGGTGTTTACTAAAAATATGGAACCTTGGTGATGGAAAACCTCCACTGAAGTTATTAAAATTATCCTTCTTTATATTTTCTCTGCAGTTTCAGTGGCTGATGGTCACTGGAATGATGTAACTGCTCAGTGCTTTTCCTGCTTTGTATATTTCCAGAAACTCTTCTCTAAAATACTTCAGATAGTGTGCTAACTCCTCAGAATGCACACCAATGATGTACTTGTTTTTTTTCTTTCACAATTGAGATTTTGTTGGTTATGTTGAGGACCGGTACACAAACATTTCAATTTGTACACAATTCTTAACATACATATGAAAAATCTAAAAAGCTGTGTATTGTAATTCTTTTCAAAACAGTTATTCCAGTGATCTTCCAGCTTAAAAATTGGAGGCAATTTTTTCTTAAGAGGATATCAAGTACCAGTATCTCCAAATGTTGTTAACTTGTTACATACATCCTACTGATTCAAAATTTAATAGCATATATACTACATACACAAATTTTTAATCTTTCACAGCACATTAGCAAAGTTATTAGGAAAGTAGGGCTACCACGACCAAAGATAATATAGAGTGCACGATTATGACAGGAAGAGCCATTATCAAGGGGTGATTTTCTTTAGGAAACAGTTCTACTGAAAACAACATGGGAATATAAGTAATTTAAAATGTTCAAGATATTAAATACAGGACTGTGACTCCATATTGCCATTTATAGTATGCTTTTTATTATAGGATATAAAAACTAACCCCCTTTAATGGAATGTTAAGCTGACACCCAAGACAATCAAAGCATCCCCAAATTCACATTATTTTCTGATTGCACCAAAAAACAAACGAGTGAATGATTTTGTCTCTTAAAGAAAAGCATTTACACTTAAAAAATAGATGAGATGAAATTCCTCCCTTCTCAAACTGTTTCTAGAGCTATTAAAAGGCTTGCATTTACAAAATAGTTGATAAAAATATTCCTCTGGATTACACAAGAATGGAGGCATGGAGCACTGATAAGACATGATATATGATAATAATCAGATGTGGCTTCTTTCTCTCCGGCTTCATCGGCAGCTAGACTCTCCTTGGTTTTCTGCAGGTAAATCTTTTTTTAGTTTCTTGGTTCACCATTTTGGCCTGTTTTCCCTTTTGTCCACTTTTTTCTTTTGTTTGCACTATTTTGTCTGAAAATGTATCCTTTCCTGCTTCTTTTTTTGGCTTCGTTTCCCTTTTTTTTTTTTTTTTTTTTTCTTTTTGAGACGGAGTCTTGCTCTGTCGCCCAGGCTGGAGTGCAGTGGCACCATCTTGGCTCACTGCAACCTCCGCCTCCTGGGTTCAAGCGATTCTCCTGCCTCAGCCTCCTGAGTAGCTGGGACTACAGGCACATGCCACCACACCCAGCTAATTTTTTTTATTTTTAGTAGAGGCGGGGTTTCACCATGTTGGCCAGGATGGTCTTGACCTCCAGACCCCATGATCCACCCACCTCGTCCTCCCAAAGTTCTGGGATTACAGGCGTGAGTCACCGCGGCTGGTCCATTTCCACTTTTACAGATGCAGACGTAACTGAGAGCCGCGCTGATCTCCTCGTCAGCTCTTCCTTCACTGCCTGTAAGGCTAAGCTGACCTTTTTCTTGGGCATTTTAGTGGCCAAGAGGTGCATGCTGAGAGGTTTCAAGAAGCTGGGATGTCTGGCTGCTGCCACTCCTTCCACCACCTGAGCTACCAATGATGTATTTGATAGAAATTAGGTGAGAGAGGTACATCAGGAAGAGCCCAGAATGAAAGGTCAGAAGAACAAGAAGTGGGCAGTGGTGATGTTGAAGTCACTGCTACTATGGGTTTATGGTGCTTATCACCCTGTACTGTAATTATCCATGTACAAAGTCCTACAGAGTGACTTTTTTGTCACTATGGCTTACCAGTGGCTCTCTGTGGGACTTTGAGTCCCTAGTAATCCAGACAAGGTCTCATTTATATTTATATCTTTACTGCTTAGCAAAGATTTTCTGCCAGCCACATAAAAGGTACCTGGTAAAGGTGTGTTGAATGAATGATAGAGGAACCTAAAGAGATGCTTTTTAATATTTGTTAATTCATCACAATTTACTGAGCATCAGTTATATGCCAGGCATTATGATAGTCATCCAGTGTAAGACTCTTTCCTGTCCACAAGGCATTGATAGTTTTAGAGGGGTACAAGTAAATGAATAATTATAAATTTATGAGTAAATGCAGCAGATAAATATATGTGGGATATTACAGGAGCACAGAGTAGTCATACCTATCCTAGCTGAAAAGAGGTGATGACAGAATCTGATTTATTCATTATAAAAAATTTACTATAAGCACTATTATTAAACATGAGATTAGCCATTTGTTGCCAATTGATATATTATTATCAATATGAGAGAGATTCTAGGACATGCATGACCAATGGAAACCACTGAATTTTTTTCTAAAATCTATTGTCTTAATGACTACACAATCACAGCCCCCTAAAATTAGCCAACCATAACTACAATGTTGTTACTAATGACAGTCACCTTACAAGGTAAGCAGGGTTTTAAAGGATAAGTAGTAGTTATTCAGGTGAAGCCTAGGAGGAAAGGAATTTCCAGGGGAGCGAATAGTGTAAATAAATTTGTGTAAGAAACAGAGAATTGGCAAAGTGTGTGGCAAAATTTATATCTTTTAGGTTATGGAAATTGATGAGAGATTTTTAGCAGTAGAGTCATCTGATGACGTTTGACTATAACAACAGTCACACTTATGAAGCTCTCACTACGCCAGGCATAGCTCCAAGGGCTTTATTTCTATATTAACACAGTTAACCCTCACAGCATCCCTATGAATTAGGTACTATTGCTGTCTCCTCTTCATTGGTGGGAGAAGGTTAAGTAAAGTGTCTCACATCACTAATAAGTGATAGAGTCAGGAATTGAACCATGGCAGTCTGACTAAAGAGTACCTGTATTTAACCACTTCACCGTAAATATTATGGGGCAAGTTTGGATTTCAAGAGTCCATACAGGGAGTTCTTGCAAGATCCAGGTATGAGTTGATGAAGTCCTGAACAAAGTCAGTGGAAGTAAAGATAGACAGAACAGAAGAAGAGATAAGGAGAAAGATTTTAAAAGTCCATATAAAGTAAAATTGTCAGGATTTCTATCGAATATGAACTTGGAGAGGGTGGTCAAAAGAAGGTAGAGTCAGAGGAGACTTTTGTGTTTCTCTGGGTCAAGGTATCTTTAAGACAGATAAGTAGAGAGATCTAGCAGGAAGATAGATATTTGATTCTGAAACTGAAAAGGGAGATCTAGGCTGATGACAGAAAGTTTATACAAATATGTAGATAGAAAAGGGAAATGGACTGATGACAGAATGCTAGGAAATGCCAATGTTTTTAGGAGTAAGTGAAGATGAGGAGTCAATGCAGGAGGCAGAGAGCAAGAGGTCAGGGAAGCATGAGAATGTGGCATGGTGGAATCTAAGGAGATATAATGTATTAACAAGGAAGGCATAATCAAGAGTATCAAACACAGCAATGAAGTCCATTAACTGAAGGATTGAAAAGATACATTGAATTTGACAGGTGATTGGTAGCCTTAGTGAAAGTAGTGTCTTTGAAATATTGGGAGTGGAAGTCAGACTGCATAAATTAAGAGAATGGAAGATGAAAACATGGTGACAGTGAAGGTAGACAAGTCTTTCAAGAAGTTTGATGGTTTCAAAGAGGAGAGAGTTAGGGAGATAGCAAGTAGGGGCTATGGAAACACTGAAAGTTTATTCTTTCAGGTTATAGATTGAAAGAGAGTTAAGCATGCTAACAGGTTGAAGAAATGGATGGGGATGTCTGATGGTAAGGACTTGATGGAGGTTAGAGGGGGTGGCACTAAGGGTTTAGTCAAGGGAGAATTTCCACATTTGAGACAAGGGAAAAAGAGATAAGGATGAGTATGGAGGCAGATAATTTTGTAAATAGAGATGAATGGGTAAAAAATAATTAGGGAGATAAGAGGGGCTTAATATTTAGATTAATTTTACCACTTTCCTTAAGCCCACTGTAAACTTTTTGCCTCCTTATTTAGTAGCTAGCTTTGTTTTCTCTTTCATTGGGAAAATGAGTCTACGGTGGAAGATAGGAGACGGTAAACATAGTTATACAAAGGTAAAGGATATATAGTTCCAAGCCTCAAAGGTTTCAAGCAGGGAGAGATCAAAACCAGTGAAGGAAAATACAGGCCCAGGCAAGTGTGGGTATTGAGGTTTTACTCATTTACATGTAAGTAGCATTTGTAACAGACATTGAAAGATAGGTAGTGTTGCCACATGTGGCAAGTAAGTCAAAGTTAACATTCACTATCTTCTCATCTCCTCATCAATATTTCTAACTGTTTTAATGAGAGAGAAAATGAGACAGACGGGGAGAGAGAGAGAAAGATAGAATTAATGAATATATAATAATTGAGTTGTACCATCAATGTTTTATATTTTCCTCACAAAGAGGCTCAATATATCAATGATGTTTTGAATACTGTATTCGTCCATTCTCTCATTGCTATAAAGGACTACTTGAGACTGGGAAAGTTATAAAGAAAAGAGGTTTAATTGACTCAAAGTTCTGTAGGAGGCTGTACAGGAAGCATGGTCCGGGAGTCCTCAGGAAACTTACAATCGTGTCAGAAGGTGAAGGGCAATCAAGCACTTCTTACATGGCTGAAGCAGGAGGAAAAGAGTGATGAGGGAAGTGCTACACACTTTTAAACATGAGAACTCACTATAATGCGAGCAGCAAGGGGGAAGTTCACCTCCATGATTTAATCACCTCCCACCAGGCACCTCCTTTAACATTAAGCAAAAACAAATTTCTCAGGAGAAGAAGAAATTCTGCCTCAGGACTGTAACACAGAAATCCTGTTTGTGCCGGGCGTGGTGGCTCACGCCTGTAATCCCAGTACTTTGGGAGGCTGAGGCAGGTGGATCATGAGGTCAGGAGATCGAGACCAGCCTGGCCAACATGGTGAAACCCCGTCTATACTAAAAATACAAAAAAATTAGCCGGGCGTGTTGGCGGGCGCCTGTAGTCCCAGCTACTTGGGAGGCTGAGGCAGGAGAATGCCATGAACCCAGGAGGCAGAGCTGGCAGTGAGCCGAGATTGCGCCACTGCACTCCAGCCTGGGCAACAGAGCAAGACCCCGTCCCCGAAAAAAAAAAAAAAAAAGAAATCCTGCTTGAATTTTCAGACTGTTGGCAAGTCCTACAGATTTCAGACTCAAGACTGCAACATTAATTCTTGACTGAGATTCTAGCCTTCTGACCTGCCTGCAGATTTTGGAATTTCAAGTCTGCACAATTATATAAGCCAATTACTTAAAATAAAAGCTGGAAGCATTCCCTTTGAAAATCAGCGCAAGACAAGCATGCCGTCTCTCACCATGCCTATTCAACATAGTACTAGAAGTACTAGCCAGAAAAATCAGGCAAGAGACAGAAGTGAAGCGCATCCAAATAGAAAGAGAGGAAGTCAAACTATCTCTGTTTGCAGATAATATGATTCCATACCTAAAAAACCCATAGCCTCTGACCAAAAGCTCCTTGGCCTGATAAATCACTTTAGCAAGGTTTCAGGATACCAAGTTAATGTACAAAAATCAGTAGCATTTTTGTACACCAGCAACATCCACACTATGAACCAAATCAAAAATGCAATCCCATTCACAATAGCTACAAAAATAATAAAACACCTAGGGATATAACTAGCCAAGGGGATAAACGATTTCTACAATAAAAATTACAAAACACTGTTCAAAGAAATCAGAGAAAACACAAACAGGTGAAGAAACCTTCCAGGCTCATGGATAGGAAAAATCAATATCATTAAAATGGTCAAACTGCCTAAAGTGATTTCCAGATTCAATGCTATTCCTATCAAACTACCAATAACATTCTTCTCAGAACTAGAAAAACTTTTAAAATTCATATGAAACAAAAAAAGAGTCTGAATAGCCAAAGAAATCCTAAGCAAAAAGAACAAAGCTGGAAGTATCACGTTACCTGACTTCAAACTATACTAAAGGGCTAGAGTAAACAAAACAGCATGGTACTGGTAGGAAAAAAACCCAGGAACATAGACCATTGGAACAGAATACAGAGGTCAGAAATAGGGCCTCACACATATGACTACCTGATCTTTGGCAAAGCTGATAAAAACAAGCAATGGGGAAAAGATTTCCTACTCAGTAAATGGTCTTAGGATAACTGGCTAGCCATATGCAGAAGACTAAAGCTGGACCCCTTCCTTATGCCATACACAAAAATCAATTCAAGATTGATTAAAGACTTAAATGTAAAACTCAAATATATAAAAATCCTGGAAGTCAACTTATGCAATACCATCCTGGATGTGGGAACAGGCAAAGGTTTCATTATGAAGACACCGAAAGCAATCACAACAAAAGCAAAAATTGACAAGTGGGATCTAACTAAACTTAGTAGCTTCTTGCAAAGCAAAAGAAACTATCAATAGAGTAAACAGACAATGTACAGTATGGGAGAAAATATTTGCAAACTATGCATCTGACAAAGGCCTAATATCCAGCATCTATAAAGAACTCAAACAAATTTACAAGAGAAAACATGTATTTGACCACTTCACAGTAAACATTATGGGGCAAGTTTGGATTTCAAGAGTCCATACAGGGAGTTCTTGCAAGATCCATGTATAAGCTGATGAAGTCCTGAACAAAGTCAGCAGAAGTAAAGATAGACAGAACAGAAGAAGAGATAAGGAGAAAGATTTTAAAAGTCCATAGAAGTCAAAAGTCAAAAGAAGACATACATGTGACCAACAAGCATATGAATAAAAGCTCATTATCACTGATTCTTAGAGAAATGCAAATCAAAACCACAATGAGATATGATCTAACACCAGTTAGAATGGCTATTATTAAAAAGTCACAAAATGACATACGCTGGCAAGGTTGTGGAGCAAAGAGAACATTTATACACTATTGGTGGGAGTATAAATTAGTTCAACCATTGTGGAAAGAAGTGTGGCGATTCCTCAAAGAACTAAAAGCAAAACTGCCATTCAACCCAGCAAACCCATTACTGGGTATATACTCAGAGGAATATAAATCATTTTACCATAAAGACATATACATGCAAATGTTCACTGCAGCACTATTCACAATAGCAAAGGAATGGAATCAACCTAAATGCCCATCAATGACAGATTGGATAAAGAAAATGTGCTACATATACACCATGAAATACTATGCAGCCATAAAAATACAAGATCATGCCTTTCCTGGGAACATGGATGCAGCTGGAGGCTATCATCCTCAGCAAACTAACGTAGGAACAGAAAACCAAATACCACATGTTCTCACTTATAAGTGGGAGCTAAATGATGAGAACTTATGAAGACAAAGCAGAAAACAACAGACACTGGAGTCTACTTGAGGGTGGAGGGTGGAAGGAGGGAGAATAGCAGAATAGATAACTATTGGGTACTGAGCTTAATTCCTGGTGATGAAATAATCTGTACAACATGCCCCTATGACATGAGTTTACCTATGTAACAAACCTTCACATGTACCTCGAAACCTAAAATAAAAGTTAGAGAGAAATATTAAAAAGTATATTCTCTTGGTTCTATTTATTTGAAGAACCCTGACTGATATTGATTTTGTAATTGGGGATTATTATAGAGAAATAGAATGAATCTTCAGGATAAATTTTTTGAATTGACTATGGGATTTCTGTAATTGGTTCTCTATTCTGATTTGATTTAAGGGCATAATGACTTTATTTCCAATAGAAAGAGGGCACAGATAGTCCGTGGTATGATGTGACAAAAGAGATAAGCAAAAAATCACTATTGGATATTCCCAATGAAATATTTAAAAGAGGCAAGATTTAGTATGAACACATATTTTGACACCTTAGAACATACTTGTAAAACTAATGAGTATAATGAAAGTGGCCAGTTCTTAATTGCGTTGGACATTGTGGAGAAAGAAAAGGATTAGCTAGCTTAGGGATTTAAATTCCAGCCCAAGCACTGCAGAAATAACCTGAAAAATTCTATGCCTGCTCTGAAAGAAATGCTTATCTGCAGCTGCAGGGCTGAGATAGCAGAAAACCAAACCCTGAGTCTCATTCTGTGAGTGATTACATTACAACACAAATAGAATTCCTAACCTCGCAGGATGTCTGCTGTTAAAATAAGGACATTGGGAAGAAATGGGATCCTCAAAATTGACATGGGGACATATGCGCAGATCCTGATGAAGCTGGTAACATTGAGCCTCTAAATTCAGTCAAGTCTTCTTTGCCAGTATAAGCAACTTTCCATGCTCACCTGAGGAGGTTAAGTCTACTATTTCTGAGGAAACTGCAATAGCTTCCCCTATAGTAGCTGCCTTGCAACACTGCTATTTATCCTCTGGATCTATCCCCATTACCCCTTTTTGCTTCTAGGTCTACAACTAGACTCAAGTCCCAGCAGGTCCCAAAGGATGAGGTAAAAAGTGTGACACATAAAGAGTTGTGCTATGCTCAGAAAGAACTGCATGATTTTCCAAATTATAGAGACAGAAATCTGAGAAAATATGTAGTAATTGATATTAAGAGTGTCAGATAAACATGAAAAGAACACAAGTTGTATCAGGGCTGAATCAGGCTTAGAGAGGTTGGAATATTAGAGTGGATTTTTTTATGTAAGTACTGCTCAGCCACATAGGAAGGGTCAGAAGACACCTCTGTCACCATGACTGTGAGAAATAAATTCATGAGAGAAGCCACAGAATCCTTGAAGGGCTCTGTGGTCACTCTTTGTAGGTCAGGAATTACAGTGGGAACTGCTGCCACTGAACTGAGATCCTTAGATACAATCAGGTACTGGAGCCTGGGGTGGCAAGGGCCAAATGGTGGCACTTCATTATCAAAGACAAGGTGGCCATGGTTACCATAATGTACAGCTGAGTCAAAGAAGTACTCAGAATAGTCTGACTCATAGTCAGTCATTGGCTAGTTGATCATGAAATACCCCGATGAGCAACAGATGGGAGGTCTGATAAATTCTTACTTGATGTGTATAAGCAGAAGAATTCTAAGTCAAGTACACAGAAGTCTAATAAAAATTATCAAAAGATAGAATTGTGGCCCTTTGATCAAAACTGGATGTATCCAGTTTTCAGACCCAGAATCACTTACATAAAGGGGAGAAGATGTGCCCTTAAAGAAGTGGAAACTTCCAGAATATTATTCTATTTATCTTCCTCCCAGCTTTCCCCAAAGGGACTTATGGCCTTTTATTAAGGTGATTGTGCATGGAGGAAAAGGAAATAACCAGACTTTTTGGGGATTATGAGACACTGGGTCTGAACTGACACTAATTTGAGGAGATCCAAAATGCCACTGTGATCCACTAGTCACAGTAGGGGCTTATGGAGGTCAGGTGATGAACGGAGTTTTAGCTCATGTATATCTTAGTGGGTCCAGTGTGTCACCAAACCCATCCTATCATTATTTTTCAGTCCCAGAATGCATAATTGTAAAAGACATACTCGGTGACTGGCACAATTTCCACATTGGTTTCATAACTTGCAGAGTAAGGGCTGCTATGGTAGGAAAGGTTAAGTGGAAGCCACAAGATCTGCCTCTACTTAGGAAGATAGTAAATAAAAAGTAGTATTGCATTCCTGGAGGGATTGCAGAGATTATTGCTACCGTTAAGGACTAAAGGATGCAAGGGTGGTGATTCCTAACATAGTCCAATTCAATTGACCTATTTGGCTATTTCAGAAAACAGATCTTTGAAGATAGCAGTGAATTATTGTAAACTGAACCAGGTGATGACTCTAATTGCAGCTGCAATTCCAGATGTGGTTTCATTCTGTGAGCAAATTAAGTCGTCCCTTGGTACTGATACGCAGCTACTCATCTGCAATTTTTTCTCCGTATCTGTCAGTAAAAAACACCAGAAGTATTTTGTTTTCAGCTGGTGAGGCTGGCAATACACCTTCCTTGTCTTACCTTCGGGGTATATTGACTCTCCAGCTCTATGCCATAATTTAGTCAACAGGATGTTGATTGCCTTTCCCTTCCATGAGACATCACACTGGTCCATCACATAGAAGACATTGTGCTCCTTGGATCCAGACAGCCAGAAGTGCAGCTACTGTAGACTAATTGTTAAGACATGTTCAGAGTTTGGGAAATAAATCCAGTTAAAATTCAGGGATCTTTCACCTCAGTGAAATTTCTAGGGGTCTCGTGATGTGGTACATGTCAAGATATCCTTTCTAGAGTGAAGAAAATATTGCACCTGGCCCCTCCTACAAACAAAAATAGGTACAATGCCTACTGGGCGTCTTTGGATTTTAGAGACAATATATTCATCATTCAGGTGTGATACTTGAAATATTTATTGAGGGACCTGAATACCTAGTTATGAGTGAGACCCAGAGCAAGAGAAAGCTCTGCAACCGGTCCGAGCTGTTCTGCCTTTTGGGTCATATGATTCAGCAGATCCAATGATGCTATCCAGTGGCAGATAGCCATGCTGTTTGGAGCCTTGGGCAGGCCTATAGAGGTGAATTGCAGCACAGACCCTTCAGATTTTGAAACAAAATTCGGCTATCTTTGTCAGATAACTGTTCTTTTCTGAGAAACAACTTTTGGTTTATTATTGGACTTCAGAAGAAATTGAATGCTTAACTGTTCAGCTACCAAGTTACATGAAACTTTAGCTGCCCACCATAAACTGAGTATTGCCTGACCCATCAAGCCAGAAAATTGGGCATTCATAGTCACACTCCATTATCAAATGTATGTGATATGTATGATATTAGGTTTCAGCAAGACCTTAAGGCATAGATAAGTTACATGAAAAAGTGGCCTAAATGCCCATGGTCCCTACTCCTGCTACACTGCCTTTTCTTCTACACAGCCTGCACCTATGGCCACATGGAAAGTTCTACATGATCACTTGCCATAAAAGTAGAAGACTTGGTCCTGGTTTACAAATGTTTCTGCACAATATGAGGACACCATCTGAAAGTGGACAGCTACAGCACTACAGCCCTTTTCTGGGATATCCCTGAAGGACACTGGTGAAGGGAAAATCCTCCCAGTGGGCAAAACTTTGAGCAGTGCATTTGGTTGTTCACTTTTTTTTGGAAGGAGAAATCACCAGATATGTGATTATATATCAATTCATGGGATGTGACCAAAGGTTTGGCTGGATGGTCAGGGATTTGGAAAGGGCATAATTAGAAAATCAGTGACAAGGGGATCTGGGGAAAAGGCCCTTGGATAGACATTTTTTTTAATCATTGGAAAACATGAAATTATTGTTATCCCATGTGAGTGCTCACCAAAGGGTGACCTGAGCAGACGTGGATTTTAATAAGGTGGATAGGATGACCCAATCTGTGGCTAACAGTCAACTTCTTTCCCCAGGACTGCTCTCATTTTCCAATGGACTTATGAAGAAAATGGCTAAAGTGGAAGGCATGGAGGTTATGCCTGGGGTCAGCAACATGAACTTTCACTCACCAAGGCTGACACGGCTACAGTCACTGCAGAGTGTCCCATCTGTCAGCAGCACAGAACAACACTGAGCTCCCAATATGGCACCATTTACTGAAATGATTAGCCAAGTACCCATTGGTAGGTTGGTTACAGCGGACCACTTTCCTTGCGGAAAGGGCAGTGTTTTGTTCTTACTGGAATAAATACATTGTTTTTGTTTTTATTTTTTTTTGTTTCAATAGCTTTTGTGGTACAAGGGGGTTTCTGTTACATGGATGAATTATATAGTGGTAAATTCTGAGTGTACCTGTCACCTGAGTAGTGTTCATTGTACCTAATGTGTACTTTCTTTTTTAATCCCTAACTGCCTTCCAACCCTCCCCCTTCTGAGTCTCTAAAGTCCATTATATCACTTTGTATGCCTTTGTGTACTCATAGCTTAGCTCCCTCTTATAAGTGAGAACATACGGTTTTTGGTTTTTCATTCCTGTGTTACTTCACTTAGAATAATGGCCTCCAGCCCTCCAGCTCCATCCAACTTGCTGCAAAAGACATTATTTCATTCCTTTTTAATGGATGAATTGTATTCCATGCTGTATATATATCCACATTAGAATAAACAATTTGGATATGGATGCACGCACTGCTTCTACCAAAACTACCATTCATGACTTACAGAATGCCTTTCTACTATCATGCAATTCCACACAGCATTGCTTCTGATGAATAAATCACTTAACAACAAATGAAGGGTAGCAACGAGCCCGTGCCTACAGAATTCACTGGTGTTATTATTTCCCCACCCTCCTAAAGTTGATGACTTGATAGAATAGTGGAACAGCCTTTTGAAGACTCAGTTATTGTGCCACCCAAATCGCAATACCATGCAGGGCTGGGGGCAGTGTTCTCCGGAAGGCTGGTTATGCTGTAAATCAACATTCAATTTATGGTGCTGTTTCTTCCATAGCCAAGATGTGTAGGTTCAGGAATCAAGGAGTGAAAATGAGAGTGGCAAAACTCACTGTTAGTTTTAGTGATTCATTAGAAAAATTTGTACATTCTGTGCCTGCGACCTTATGCTCTGCTGAAAGTTAAAATGGCTACCTGGCCACTTTGGACTCTGTACACCTGTGAGTCAATAGGCAAAGCAGTATTTATGGTTTGAGAAGAACTTTCCAGGCATTATGGTGGCAGAGATCAAGATGAACTGTGCCCAGGGCATCTCTTAAATATGTATGAGTAGATAAGACATGTAAAAAAAATGAGCATTGTATAAAAAGTGACCCATAATCAAGTAAATGTTTACAAGAGGAAAAGTACATTTTGTGTGGATTAGTTAGCAAAAGTCTTGCTAATTGTGTGATACTTTAGCTATGTCACAAATATTGAGTTTATTACCACATCCCCAAACTCTGAATTCCAAACTAATGGACACTTGCAATTTGGCCTAGATATGAGTGTATGGACACTTATTGTTTTCTCATATATCTCTTTCATGGTTCAAGGGAGTCTGGTTTTCCCAATACCAACTCTAATTACTTTGGTGACTAAAGCTTGAGGTGCCTTAAGCAGATACACTAAGTAGGGTCTATATGCAGGCATATTTTTTTGTCTGGATGTACTTTTTTTAAACCAATTATTTATATATCACATAGTGAATCAGAGTAGGAGAATTAGTCCATGTTTTGTGTCAAATGACCTATCTTAATAAGTAAAGAACTGGGACCAAGTTCTTGAACAGGAACCTCTTTTTAATTGTCACATTTGTCTCACTATTATTGAAATGGAGCACAAGAACTTTTGGGGGTTGAAAAGGAGGAAAAATGATATAAGGGGGTATAGATATTTGTAGGCAGAGTGTGTACTGTAGGATTTGGTTTTGAAAAGTTCTAGTGGAGGAATAAGACAGGACTTGAGCTGGAAATGGAGGGGGGCATAAAACAAGTATCTTGGAAACTCACTCATTTTTAGTGGAATTTTCCCAATACTTTATTTCCTTCCTTATTTCTCTTTCTTGTATGACTTTGTTGATTGCAAAATCCAAAATATACCTTTCCTTGCTCCTCCTTTCCTTCCTTTCTAGGTACTGTGGAGGACGAGAATGAAGTAACAAAAATGGTCTCAGCCCACAGACTCCGGAAGTTTCTTCCTAAATGCTGTTTTCATTCTTTGAAGATCAAAGAAAGGACCTGGAAACATCCTTTCAGCACCTCTAAAGGAGCTCTGCTCAATTCAGGCAAGTGCTTTCTTAAAATGGCTTAATGGCAAAAGCAGTCTCTAATTTTATCTATTACTTCCTAAAATGGGGATGTAAATTTAAAAGTCTTACTCTCTGAATATGGGGAAGTAAAATTAGGGGTTAGTGGTGATACTTTTCATCATTTTGGGCACCAGAAAAATCTACTTTGACAGGAATACTGTCCCAGTGCTTGCCAATACCACAGCTACTGCCAGAAGGGCAGAAAGATCTTAAACAGAGAGTTTGACTAAGAGATTAAACAGAACCAGGAGGAGAGCCAGGAAATAAACAGTGCTAAGTGGTTCTTTTTTTTTAATGTAAAGGAAGATTGCCAGGAAGAATGATTTATGAGATGGAGATGTAGAAAAGAAAAATGAAATACAAAAGGTATATGATTTTCAGTACTTAACACTAAATATTTGGCTAATCCTGGGAAAGATAAACTTATGTTGTGATTGTTTGAGACAGACTGAAGGCACAGTTGCACTGGTCTCTATAGAAAACCAACTCCACATCAACTCATTTTCCAGGAATTGGTAAAAAGAAATGGTTTAACATGGGTTTAGCTTTATTATAACTACTCAATTATAGAAAGTAAACATTATATATGTTCAGTATGCTTTTTAAAAGAAGGGGCAAACTGAGCAAGATATTTAAAAATGTCCTGTAAAATATTTTTATGGGCAAATTTTGATTCTTAAGGAGCTGAACTTTCTAGACAATTTACATATTCGGAATACCCTTTTTCTGAAGACATTGGATATCTAAGCTGTTACATAATTTGTCCATAAACTTTCCAATCACCATTGGTAAGACTATCTCTTATTCTTATTTGTATTCTTAAGGAAATATGCCCTTACTGCATATTCCCCTTGAGCTGTGTATTTATTACTCCTTTCTCCTTCAATAGCTCCCCTTGTTAACTTGGGTATAGATTTGCTACTAAGACTTTGCATTTTCATTCCCATTATTTTACTTTTCTACTACCTGGTTCTTAAAACTTGACATTACAGTTACTGTTGGAAAATGTTTTCTTAAATGTGTGAAATAGAGGCATGAAGCATCACTTTTCTGAACTCTGTTTCAAGGAGTTTATTTAAAAATAGATACATATATAGTGGGATACTGTAATTAAACTTGAATAAATAGAAATTTGATTATATGCTGAATTCTGGCCAGAAACTTATATAGTTAAAAAAGTTTAATTCTGAAGAATGTCAAATTGGTAGGTTTCTGTAGGCAAAAACAGGCAGTCTTTACTTTCTGCCAGCATCTGTCCCTGGATACTAAATATAAAGCAGAATGTGGTAAAAATTTTCTCATTGACATTATATTGCACTTGAGGATTGAATTTATGACCAAAACACTGACACTGAATAGAGCTTATACTTGACTATCAGTATGTTAGGAAAAAAAGATACTAGAAACCTTTCTGGTTTTCAAAATAGAAATAGTATAAATGAGTATATAGTGTGCACGTTAGACTATAAAATGTCAAAGTGTGCGAAGACATATATACTTAGTACTAAAATTTGTATTCAATATCAGAAATGTGACCTACAAGAAGCTTTCACAATTTCAGATATTCAATTATGCTTAAAATAGAACCATTCATTCTTTCACTCAACAAATATGTATTACTTACTATATGAAAGAGAGCATTCTAGGCTCATGTCATGGAACAAAACAAAAATATCTGCTGTTGTGAAGCTCATATCCCAGTGAATGGAATGGAAAATAATTACACAAGTGAAATATGTAGTATGTAAGGTGGTGATAAGTTCTGCAAAGAAACAAATAAAGCATGAAAAAGGAGTATGTAATAGTGAGAGGAGGCGTACATTTAAATTTTATATAAAGTGGATTAATTGAGAAGGAGAATTTTGATTTGAGTGAATTTCTGAAGAAGGTAAGAAAACAAGACATGAAGAAAAAAGAATATTTCAGATTAGAAGAGCATTAGTTATTATTTAGGCCTTATTTTACAGATTAAAAATCTGAGGCCCAAATTACTCACTCAGGATGGATTCCTAATTCTGTCTTCTGGATGAGGCTTTGTTTCTTGTGAAAAGTGTAATTTGAGCAGAAGCCAGAAATAACAGAAGTTAGTTTTAAATAGCAACATTTTCCTAGTCTGAAGCAATACTGAACAGGAGGTTTTAGCCTGGAAATTTGGGTCTGCTTTTTGTAGTTGAGTTAAATACGATGCTTCTGTAACTCCAAAATGAAGACTGAGTTGCTGCAGAGAAGTATCATGGTTCTGCACTTATTTATGACAGGTCAAAATGACTTACAAACAATTTGGAGTGTGATCTCTAGTGCTAAGAAAAACAATAGCAAGAAAAGGCAACAATATCCTATGTCAAAAAATATTTCTGCAATATAGGATCAGGCTCTTATGGAAATTCTGGTTGACCAAATTGCCTGTCATGGTTTTTCAAGATTCAGATCTGAGACCAAGACTCTCCAGTGATGTCTGAATGTTTAAGATGTTTTCTAATTTAGAGAAAAACCTAGATTATTAAGCATAGTTTTTGCTTTTGGTGCCCTACAATATGTTCGGCATCTTGTAAACCTGGGGATAGCTACAAAGAGTTCATTCTTGGGTTATCTTTGTGATGATCACCTGTAGGCAGTTACTTTACCTTTGATTTTTCAAAAGCCACTAACAAGCCATGTGACCCTGAGATGAGTCCCTTCTACTGTTTGGATCTCAGATTCATCATCTGTACCATCAATGGGGTTGGGCTATAATTTCTAAGAGGACTTACAATACTGAAATTACAGGATTCTGGTTTTATTCAAACGAGAGATATTCTTTTTAAGAAGATTAATAAAAACATACTTTATAATTCCCTGGAAATTAAAAAAAATACCATACACAGAAACACTCTTCTACCAATGTTGTTTACCCAATTTAGGCCTTTATGTATGTTTTCTTCTGAATAGCTATAATGATTTGTCATTCTAGATCAGTTATTCTTTTTTGTTTTTTTTAAGACAGAGTCTCACACTGTCACCCAGGCTGGAGTGCAGTGGCCTGATCTGGGCTCACTGAAACCTCCGCCTCCTGGGTTCAAGTGATTCTCCTGCCTCAGCCTCCCAAATAGCTGGGATTACAGGCGCCTGCCACCACATCCAGCTAATTTTTTGTATTTTTAGTAGAGATAGGGTTTCACCATGTTGGCCAGGCAGGTCTCGAACTCCTGACTTCAAGTGATCCACCCTCCTTGGCCTCCCAAAGTTTTTGGATTACAGGCGTGAGCCACCGCAGCTGGCCTATATCAGTTATCCTTAATAAAAACTTTTCTTGCGATAGTTTGCTGAGAATGATGGTTTCCAGCTTCATCCATGCAAGGACAAAAAACCAAACACCGCGTGTTCTCACTCATAGGTGGGAATTGAACAATGAGAACACTTGGACACAGGAAGGGGAACGTTACACACCGAGGCCTGTTGTGGGGTGGGGGGAGGGGGGAGGGATAGCATTAGGAGATATACCTAATGTAAATGACGAGTTAATGGGTGCAGCACACCAACATGGCACATGTAAACATATGTAACAAACCTGCACATTGTGCACATGTACCCTAGAACTTAAAGTATAATAATATATATATATGTATTAAAAAAACTTTACTTATATCATTCTCTTGCTTAAATTGGCAATGGCTACCCATTGCCAGTAGGACAAAATTAAAAACTCATCTTTTAACTCAAGGCCATCTTCAATTATCTTTCCTGCCTCGTCTCTTACCATAATCCGTCACTCTCTAGATACACCAGAATACTTGCCTTTGTTTAAATTTACTATATACTTCTATCACTTTGCTCTACCTTTCACCTGCTAAATTCTTCAGGATCTGCTCAAATGTTAGCCAGTCCCAGGGGCCTTGCCAAATCTCCCCTAGGCCAAATGCAGAACCGTTCCTTTGTCCCACTTCTTGTCATTACATATAATCTCGTTTTGCCAGCATTTCTCACCATCTTCCTTGAACTAGTTACTTGTTTCCATGCTTCTCTCCATGACTACAGCACAGAGTTTGTGCCTTTGTCATTTGCAATACCTTCCCTGACCTCAGCCTCTAGTTCATGTCTTGTATAAAATAGTTCATTGATAGCACATTTTTTAATTCAATTAAATTATTCTCTACATAAGCTTGGCACATAGAGTACTTCCAGTGAACACGAAAGCCTCATTGATCTGGTGGTATCGAGGATCATGGAATTTTCCCCTTTAAGTACTAAAACTTTGGAACATTTAACTATTTTAGGTGGCACTCTAAGATGTATTACATTTGTTTTCCTGCTTAAATAAACAGATAAATGGATTTGAACAAAAAAAAATGTAATCTTTTTGTTGTTTGATGCAGGGTCCTTAATAGCCACATAAGTGGTGCAATGCTGTTATGCTGTGATCTCCTCTTAGATTGCTTTGTGGTTTGCCTAACTGTGACTCTGGGTTAAACTGATCCACAATTTCAGGTCTCAATTTAATGACACTACTATGTCATTTTACATATTGTCAGATATTGATTTTTGTTGGGTTTATCCATGATCATATCTGTAGTCTTCTGTAACAGGCCAAACTGAGAGATGCTAGGAGAAAACAGATAAAGAAGAAATTTATTTAACTAGGGACATTATGTTTTTGATATAATGCTAAGTCAATTGTCTTTGAGAAAAATTGGCAGACTTGACCATATCTTTATCTTTGGATAGAGACGATTCCTCCTGAATTCTAGTTTTGTGGCTGCATTCCAGATGAGTGAGGTTGTTAGAAGCCTGACCCCCCTCTCCCAGATGAGCATTACCCTGCTTGACTGATGAGTGATTCTGCACTACCCAGATATTTCCCATGAATAAATAACATTGTGGAGGTCTAGCTTTTAATTTTCTGAATGGAACAAATGTCACCTTTGTCATCTACCCAAAGCAAGTCCGATAAAATGAAAGGATAATGTTCATTACATTTTCCAAAGCAGCTTCGTAATATTTTTCTAGGCTATATTTCTTGTCTTCTGCTTTGATGTTTCTATTATTTCTCTTTCAACTTTAATTTAGGTTCAGGGGCTACATGTGCAGGCTTTTTAATGGGTAAATTTCATGTCTCTGGGATTTTTTATACAAATGATTTCATCACTCAGGTAGTGAGGATAGTACCCGATGGTTTTTCAACTCTCACCCTCCTCCTACCCTCCACCGTCAAGTAGGCTCTGGCGTCTATGTTCCTCTCTTTGTGTACATGTGTGCTCAATGTTTAGCTCCCACTTATAAGTGGGAGCATGCAGTATATGGTTTTCTGTTCTTGCATTAATTTGCTTAGGTTAATGGCCTCCAGGTGCATTTATGTTGCTTCAAGGGACATAATTTCATTTTTTATGGCCACATTTTTGTTTGCTGGTTTAAATTCCTCTGGATTTTGCATATTATAACTTGGTCACCATTCCATGGATAATCTGGTCACCATTCCATGGTGTATATGTACCACATTTTCTTTATCTAGTCCACCACTGATGGGCATCTAGATTGATATCATGTCTTGGCTATTGTGAATGATGCTGTGATTAACATACAAGTGCAAGTGTCTTTTTGATAGAATGATTTATATTCCTTTGGGTGTATACCCAATAATGGGATTGCTGGGTCAAAAGGTAGTTCTGCTTTGAGTTCTCTGATGAATCTTCCAGTTGTTTTCCACAGTGACGGAACTAATTTACATTCCCACTGGTAGTGTATAATAAGCATTCCTTTTTTCTGCAACCTTGCGACAATCTGTTATTTTCTGACTTTGTAATAATAGCCATTCTTACTAGTGTGAGTGAGAAGGTGTATTAGTCTGTTTTCATGACTCTCACAATCATGGCAAAAGGCAAGGAGGAGCAAGTCACATCTTACGTGGATGGAGGCAGGCAAATAGAGGGCCTGTGTGGAGAATCTCCCATTTTTTAAAAACATCAGATCTCATGAGACCTATTCACTCTCACGAGAATAGCATGGAAAAGACCCACCTCCAGGATTCATTCATTCACTCCCTTGTGGTCCCTCTCACAGCATGTGGGAATTATGGGAGCTAGAAGATGAGATTTGGGTGGGAACACAGAACCAAACCATTTCATTCTACCCCGGCCCTTCCCAAATCTTGTATCTTCACATTTCAAAACCAATCATGCCTTCCCAACAGTCCCTCAAAGTTTTAACTCATTTCAGTGTCAACTTAAAAGTCCACAGTCCAACGTCTGATCTGAGACAAGGCAAGTCCCTTCTGCCTATGAGCCTGTAAAATCAAAATCAAGTTAGTTACTTCCTAGATACAATGGGGGTACAGGCATTGGGTAAATATAGCTGTTCCAAATAAGAGAAATTAGCCAAAACAGAGGGGCTACAGGTCCCATGCAAGTCCAAAATCCAACAGGACAGTCAAATCTTAAAGCTCCAAAATGATCTCCTTTGACTCCATGTCTTGCATCTGGGTCACACTGATGTAATAGGTGGGTTCCCATGGCAGCTCTGTCTCTGTGGCTTGGCAGGGTACAGCCTTCCTCCCAGCTGCTTTCATGGGCTGGCGTTGAGTGTCTGCAGCTTTATCAGGTGCATGGTGCAAGCTGTTAGTGGAACTACCATTCTGGGGTCTGGAGAATGGTGGCCCTCTTCTCACAGCTCCATTAGGTGGTGCCCCAGTAGGGGCTCCCACCCCACATTTCCCTTTCACACTGCCCTAGCAGAGGTTCTCCATGAGGATCTCACCCTTGCAGCAAACTTCTGCCTGGGCATCCAGGTGTTTCCATACATCTTCTGAAATCAAAGTGGAGGTTCCCAAACCTCAATTCTTGACTTCTGTGCACTCACAGGCTCAACACCATGTGGAAGCTGCCAAGGCTTGAGGTCTGCACCCTCTGAAACCAAGGCCTGACCTATACCTTTGTTCCTTTCAGCCATGGCTGGAGTCGCTAGGACACAGGGCACCAATGCCCTAGGTTGCACACAGCATGGGGACCCTTGGCCTGGCCCGTGGAACCACTTTTTCCTTCTAGGCCTCCGGGCCTATGATGGGAGGGGCTGCCACAATGGTCTCTGACATACCCTGGAGACATTTTCCCCATTGTCTTGGGGATTAACATTTGGCTCCTGGTTAGTCAGGCAAATTTCTGCAGCAGGCTTGAATTTTCCTCAGGAAATGAGATTTTCTTCTTTATTGCATTGTCAGACTGCAAATTTTCTGAACTTTTATGCTCTTCTTCCCTTATGAAACAATGTTTTTAACAGCACCCATGTAAAATCTTGAATACATTGCTGCTTAGAAATTTCTTCCACCAGATACCCTAAATCATCTCTCTCAATTTCAAAGTTTCAAAAATCTCTAGGGCAGAGGCAAAATGCTGCCAGTCTCTTTGCTAAAACATAACAATAGTCATGTTTTTTTGATCCATTTCCCAACAAGTTCTTCATTTTCATCTGAGACCACCTCAGCCTGGATTTAATTGTACATATTGCTATCAACATTTTTGTCAAAGCCATTCAACAAGTCTCTAGGAAGTTCCAAACTTTCCTTCATTATTCTGTCTTCTCCTGAGCCCTTCAAACTGTTCCAACCTCTGCCTGTCACCCAGTTCTAAAGTCACTTCCACATTTTTGGGTATCTTTTCAGCAAAACCCCACTCCCAGTACCAATGTACTGTATTAGTCTATTTTCATGATGCTGATAAAGACACACCCGAAGCTAGGAAATTTACAAAAGAAAGAGGTTTAATGACTTACAGTTCCACGTGGCTGGGAACTCATCACAATCATGGCAGAAGGCAAGGAGGAGCAAGTCACATCTTACATGGATGGCAGCAGGCAAAGACAGTGCTCGTGCAGAGGAACTCTTGTTTTTTAAAACCATCAGACCTCATGAGACCCATTCACCATCACAATAACAGCATGGGAAAGACACGCCCCCATGATTTAATTATCTCCCACTGGGTTCCTCCCACAACACATGGAAATTATGGGAGCTACAAGATGAGATTTAGATGGGGACACAGAGCCAAACCATATCAGAAGGTATCTCATTCTGGTTTTAATGTGCATCTTTCTAATCATTAGTCATGCTGACCATTTTAAAATATGTTTGTTGACCACTTGTACGTTGTTTCTAGAGAAGGTCCTGGGAATGTTCTTTTCCATTTCTCAATAGTGATGTTTGTTTTTCTGCATGCTGATTTAAATTCCTTCTGGATTTTGCATATTAGACCTTTGACAGATGTATAGTTTGCAGATATGTTCTTCCATTCCATAGGTTATCTCTTTATTTTTTTGATAATTTCTTGTTCTGTGCAGAAGCTCTTTAGTTTAACTAGATCCCACTTGCTTATTTTTGTTTTTGGTTCAATTGCTTTTGGAGACTTCCTCATGAAAAGTTTTTCTAGGCCTATATTCAGAAGGGTATATCCTAGACCTTCTTCTTTTTGTAGTTTTAGGTCTTACATTTAAGTCTTTAATCCAACTCAAATTGATTTTTGTATACAGCAAAAGGAAGGGGTCCAGTTTCAATATGCTGAATATGGCTAACCAGTTATCCCAGCACAATCCTTTTCCTATTACTTGTTGTTCTCAACTTTGTCAAAGATCACATGGGTGTAGGAGTGTGGCTTTATATCTGTGTTCTTTATTCTGTTCCCTTGGTCTCTTTGTTCTTGTACCGGTATCATGATGTTTGGCTACTGTAGATTTGTAATATAGTTTGAAGTTGGGTAGTGTAATTCCTCTGGCTTTGTACTTTTTGTTTAAGATTACTTTGGCTATTCAGGCCCTTTTTTGGTTCCAAATGAACTTTAGAACAGATTTTTATAATTCTGTGAGAAACAACACCGGTAATTTAAAAATAATAGCCTGAATCTGTAAATTGCTTTGGGAAATATAGCTATTTTAACAATATTTATTTTTCTACCCATGAACATGGAATGTTTCTCCATTTGTTTGTATTGTCTATAATTTCTTTCAGCAGTGTTTTATAATTCTTGTACAGATTTATCCCTTCCTGGTTAGCTGTATTTCTAGGTAATTTATTCTTTTTGTGGCTATTGTGAATAGGATTGTAATCTTGATTTGGCTTTCAGGTTGAATGTTATTGGTATATAGAAATATTAATACTACTGATTTTTGTACATTGATTTTGTACCTTGAAACTTTGCTGGAGTTGTTTATCAGATCTTGAAAGCTTTGGGCAGAATATGGTATGTTCTAGTATAGACTTATATTGCCTGCAATGAGAGACAGTTTGACTTTCTCTGTTTTTATTCAGATACCTTTTATTTATTACTCTTGCCTAATTTGTCTGGCTAGGACTTTGGGTACTATGTTGAATAGGAGTGGTGAGAGTGGGCATCTTTATCTTATTCTGGTTCTTAGGGGTAATATTTGCAACTTTTTCCTGTTGAGTGTGATGGCTGTGGGTTTGTCATAGATGGCTCTTATTATTTTGAACTATGTTTGTTCAATGCCTAGTTTGTTAAGGGGTTTCAACATAAAGGGATGTTGAATTTTATCAAAAGCCTTTTCTGCATCTATTGAGATGATGATATAATTTCTGTTTTTAGTTATTCTATGTGATGAATCACAGCTATTGATTTGTGTATGTTGAACCAACCTTGCTTCTCAGGAATAAAGCCCACTTGATCAGGGTGGATTAGCTTTTTGGTGTGTTCCAGGATTCAGTTTGCTAGTATTTTGTTGAGAATTTTTGTGTCTATGTTCATCAGGGATATTGGCATAAAGTTTTCTTTATTCATTGTGTCTCTGCCAGATTTTGGAATCAGAATAATACTGGTCTCATAGAGTAAGTAAAAGAGGAATCTTTTCCCCTCAATATTTTGGAATAATTTGAGTAGGTTGAGTACCAGCTCTTCTTTATACATATGGTTGAATTTGGTTGTGTATTTTTCTGATCCAGTGCTTTTTCTGGTTGGTAGGTTTATTATTACTGATTCAACTTCAAAATTTGTTATTTGTCAGCTCACGATTTCTATTTCTTCCTGGTGAAATCTTGGAAAGTTATCCACTTCTAGGTTTTCTAGTTTGTGTGCATAAAGGTGTTCATAATAGTCTCTGAAAGTTTTTTGTATTTCTGTGGGGTCAGTGGTAATGCATCCTTTGTCATTTATGATAGTTTTTATTTGAATCTTCTCCCTTTCTTCTTAATTCATCTAGCTAGTGGCCTATTGGTCTTATTTATTCTTTGAAAGAACCAACTTTTTGTTTTGTTGATCTTTTGGATGGATCGTTATGTCTCAATTTTCTTCAACTTAGCTCTAATTTTAGTTATTTATTGTCTTCTGATAGCTTTGGGGTGGGTTTACTCTTGTTTTTCTAGTTCCTCTAGGTGTGATGTTAGGTTGTTGAGATCTTCCTAACTTCTTGATGTAAACATTTAGCACTACAAACTTTTCTCTTAACACTGCTTTAGCTGTGTCCCAGATATTTTGCTATGTGTTATCTTTGTTTTCATTCATTTCAGGGAATTTATTGATGTCTGCCTTAATTTCATTATTTACCTAACAGTCATTCAGAAGCAGATTTTTAAATTTCCATATTATTGTATGATTTTAAGACATCTTCTTAGTGTTCATTTATATTTTTATTGCACTGTTGTTCAAGAGTGTCATTTGTATGATTTCCATTATTTGAATTTCTTGAGAACTGCTTTACGGCAGAGAGTCTTGTTAATGTTAGAGTATGTGCCATGTTCAGATAAGAAGAATGTATATTTGGTTGTTGTAGGATGAAGTATTCTGTAGATGTCTGTTAGTTCCCTTTGGTCAAGAGTTGAGTTTAAGTCCTGAATATCTTTGTTAGTTTTTTGCCTTGATTATCTGTTTAGCACTGTCAGTGGTGTGTTGAAGTCTCATATCCTTATTGTGTGATTATCTAAGTCTTCTCATAAGTCTCTTAGAACTTGTTTTATAAATCTGGGTGCTACAGTGTTGGTTTCTCATATATTCAGATTAGTTACGTCTTCTTGTTGAATTTAACCCTCTATCATTGTATAATGCCCTTCTTCGTCCTTTTTGATAATTGTTTATTTAAAGCCTGTTTTGTCTTTAATGAGAATAACCACTCTTCTTTTTATTTCTGTTTGTTTTATAGATCTGCCTCCATCCCTTTACTTTGAGTTTATCGGTGCCATTGCATGTGAGATGGGTATCTTGAAGGCAGCATACATTTGGATCTTGCTTCTTTATCCAACTTACCAGTCTGTGTCTTTTAACTGGGGTGTTTAGCTTGTTTATGTTTAAGATTAATATTGATATGTAAGGATTTATATCTGTCATTGTGTTGCAAGCTGGTTGTTTTCTAGACTTGATTTCTATAGTTGCTTTTTAGTGTCATTGGGCTATGTACTGAAGTGAGCTTTTATGGTGGCAGGTAACTGTCTTTTATTTGCATGTTTAGCCCTCCTTTAAGGACATCTTGTAAGGCAGATTTGGTGATATCAAATTTCCTTAGCATTTTATTGTCTAAAAAATATTTTTTTCTCCTTCACTCATAAAACTTAGTTTGACTATATAAAATTCTTGGTTGGAATTTCTTTTCTTGAAAGATGCTGAATATAGGCCCCTAATGTCTTCTGGCTTGTATGGTTTGTGCTGAAAGTTTTACTGTTCACCTTTGGGGTTCCCTTTGCTCATGATCAGCCCCTTCTCTCTAGTTGCCCTTAACACGTTTTTCTTTTACATAGACTTTGGAGAATCTGATGACTGTGTGTCTTGGTGATGGTCATATTCTATAGTATCTCACAGGGGTTCTCTGAATGTCCTGAATTTGCATGTTTACCTCTCTAGAGAGGTTGGAAAAATTTTCATGTATGATATCCTCATATATATGTTATATATATATATGTTATATATATATGTTTTTCTAGTTGCTTGTTCTTTCTCTGTCTTTTTCAGAAATGTCAATGAGTCATAAGTTTGTTTTCTTTACATAATCTCATATTTCTCATATGCTTTTTTCATTTTGTTATATTATTTTCTCTTTATGTTTTTCTGCCTGTGTTGATTCAAAGGAGCAGTCTTTGAGCTCTGGGATTCTTTCCTCAGTTTGGTCTATTCTGTTATTAATGCTTCCATTTGCATTCTGAAATTCCTGTAGTAAATTTTTTATTTCCACAAGTTCACTTTGGTTCTTTGTTGAAATGGCCATGCCACTTTTCAACTCTTGGACTCTTTTACTGTATTTCTTGCATTGGGTTTCAACCTTCTCCTTTATGTCAATGAGCTTCCTTGACATCCAGATTCTGACTTCAGTGTCTGTCATTTCAGCCATTTAAGTCTAGTTAAGAACCATTGTTGTGGAGTTAGTGTGGCTATTTGGAGGTAAGAAGATACCCTGGCTTTTAGATTTGCCAGAGTTCTTGCACTGATTCTTTCTCAACTGTGTGGTCTAATGTTTATTTAATCCTTGAAGTTGCTCTCTTTTGGATGGAAGTTTTTGCTTTTATATTCTTTGATGTCCTTGAGAATTTGACTATGGTATAAGTGAGATTACTCAATTGGCTTTACTTCTGGATGCTTCCAGAAGACCAAGTCTCAGCTCAACTCTTCTGGGCTACATAATCTAACACTGAGGGGCTGGGACTAGGCCCACAGCCTTGTTTTTTGGCCCTTCAAGGTTAAGCGTCTGTTGCAGTGGAGAGGCTGAGGTGTTCCTCTAGTCTTTTGGCAATTATATTCTGACTGAGGCTGCCAGCAAAAACACTCTGGTGGGGCAGCAGTTGGCCTCCAGGCGTGTGAATACCAGTGAGGGTCCCCATACACGTGCATGGTGGTTGGGCAGCAGTGGATCCACACTCACATGGAAACCAGTGAGGCAGCTAGGGGTGTCTGTGGGAGAGTGCACACTCCCAGGGGAAGGCTGTTGGTCAGTGCATGCTGGTGGGGGAAGGCTACAGGTAGGTGTGTGACACCAGTGGGGGGATCTGTGGATTGGTGTGTGTTGGTGAGGAGAGGCTGCAGATGGCTGCATGCTTGCAGGGGTCCATCTGCAGGAGTGATTTGAAGGTTAGGTGGGGTATTCCAGTGAATATGCTATGATAAGTGTCCTCTTGAGATTATGATGCAAGGGAGTGTGGACAGGCAGGGAATCTGGGTGAAACTGGCAGACCTGGCAGTGCTCAGATTACATTGGCCTCATTCCAGGGCAAGGCAACCCTGCTCTGTCAAGGCCTGGTAGCCAACAATGGCTGGAGCCATTTAGAGGATTATGGCAAGCCTAGGAGATGGGCATCCACAGTCATGCTCCATTGCAGTTATTTCTGTACCAAACACTCTGGGCTTCATGCAGATGGACATTCTGTGTCTGCCAAATTGCTTGGCAGTTCTCCTGGCCACCTGAGATATCTGTGAGGTCCATGGAGTCTTCTGAAGCTAGGATCCCTAAGGCATCTGATGAGACTGGGCCACTTTATACTTACTTATCTTATCCCTATTTTAGGAGCCACTTAGGGTCAGAAATAAGTCCTGGTGCTTGGCAACCCAATGTGGGGTTCCCAGCTTCCTCCTTTTTCAACCCAAGTGAGTGTCCTCCCTCTATCCACTCTCAACACCTTCTTTCCAAAGATCTGTTCAGAGTGTGTAGGTCTACTTGATGATTTGGTCTTCGTTGCTGGGAGAAGATCTCAGTGGCTATGCCTAGTCAGCCATCTTGGCTCTACCAGTGCCTTGGCATTTCTTATTATCTTTCAAGCTGCTGTTGGCTAGGTGACTTTCTTTTACCCTAATCCAGTAGGCATTAAATGTCATTATTTGCAATGATAGGAAAGATCTTTCTGTTATCTGGAGACTCAGTTATCAGTGACATATTAGGACACAGGCAGTTTCAGTGACACAAAGGAGATATTTCTCTGAAGCATTCAAAATATCAAACATAATTCAAGTTCTTTTCAAAGAAAAAATATTCTTTCATGTAAATCTCCTTTGACAAAATTCATCTGTATCTGAAATTTCTAAAGGATAGTTTCAAAACATGTTTTTCCTATACATATATTAATCATATTTAACAATATTCATCTTTTCTGCATAATCAGTTCAGTATTCAGAAGACAATTTTCTCTCCAAAAGCAAGGTATTTGAGAGAGTCTAAGCAAGAAGGGATTTTGAGATCATCTAATCTAGACTCCTATCCTTAGTGGGTAGGTTTTATCCTAATTTTATAAATGAGACTAGCAAAACTCACACACCATCTATGGGACTATTTAAATTTATTTAGATGTTAGCGTTTATCTTTGATCTATGAGTTTCTCTTTGATTTGTGATCTTTATTTCCCATTTTGTTTTCTCTCAGCATGAATAAACTCTAATCATCTGCTGGGCTTCTCTCAGACTGCTTATTGATCATTTTTTTAAGGTTCATTCCTAGGCATATTTCTTACTGTTTGGCTTTGGGTAGACCTCATAGTGGTCTTAATTCATGGTTTCTGTTGTTTAGCCTGAGGAATTTGGTGGCTACTAGAATGGTTGACCATTTTCTATAGGCTTCCCAGACTGCATTTTTTTTCCTGGAGATGCTTTAATGTTCTGTCTCACCTTCTCAGCTCTATTAATTTACCGTCAAATTTTCAATGATGTGTTTAATCACCTATTCTCTGCTCGAGGACAATTAATCAAGTTAAATTGAGAGATATCAAATGCCTCACACCTTTAAAAGGAAACCTTAGTGTAACCTTTTTTTTTTTTTAACAAAACTAGGTTGTTAGAAACTCCAGGACACACACACGCACACACACACACACACACCCCAAAATTAACTCTGTGTCATGTATAAAAATGCATCATTACACTTTTCCCTCAAATTTTAATGTGCTGCTTTTTTGAAGTCAGCCACATTTCCCTCCTCAGTCAGTGGAAACCCTTTGATTTCTGTCCCTATAATTTTGCATTTCCAGAATGTCATATATATGGAATAATATATTATGGAACTTTTTGAGTTAGGCTTTTTTCATTCAGCAAATTTCATTGATAACTTTTCCATGTTGCTTATCCATTTTTTAATGCTGAATAGTATTCCATTGTTTGAATATATTACCATTTGTTTATCACTTCACTGATCTTTCAGTCTGGGTTTCTGCAACTTTTGTGCTGTTTTGAAAAAAGCTATTATGAACATTTATGTACAAGTCTTTATGTGAACCCATGTTTTCATTTCTCCTGGGTATATAGCTAAAATGGAAATTTCTTGGCTATAGCAACAGCGTATGTTTAACTTTTTTAAAAACTGCCAAACTGTTTTCAAAAGTGTGTATGCTATTTTGCATTCCCTTATGGTATGCAAATTTAGGATTGAGTTCTTTGACTCAATCCTAATCCATTGCATTCTGGATTTGTGCTCTTCTTACTCCTCAGGCTTCTTTCCTTGTTAATTCTCTCCTATCTTTCTCTGTTTTACCAAAACTACCCTCTCTGAGGCCACCAATGTTAAACTAAAGCATTTTCAGTCAATTTTTAAAACTGGGAATGTCTTTCTTTCTTGGTTTCTGTGAAAGTACTGTATTGATTATTCACCTTAAGTCATCTTAAATGTCATCTCTTTGGAAAGGCAACTGACACCCAATTATTCAAAACCTAGGCAATACCATTCAGGACATAAGCATGGGCAAAGACTTCATGACTGAAACACCAAAAGCAATGGCAACAAAAGCCAAAATTGACAAATGGGATCTAATTCAACTAAAGAGCTTCTGCACAGCAAAAGAAACTACCATCAGAGTGAACAGGCAACCTACAGAATGGGAGAAAATTTTTGCAATGCATTCATCTCACAAAGGGCTAATATCCAGAATCTACAATGAACTCCAACAAATTTACAAGAAAAAAAACCATCAAAAAAAGGGCAAAAGATATGAACAGATACTTCTCAAAAGAAGACATTTATGCGGCTGACAAAGATATGGAAAAAAACTCGTCATCACTAGTTATTAGAGAAATGTAAATCAAAACCACAGTGAGATACCATATCACCCCAGTTAGAATGGCGATCATTAAAACGTCAGGAAAGAACAAATGCTGAAGAGGGTGTGAAGACATAGGAACACATTTACACTGTTGGTGGGAGTGTAAATTAGTTCAACTATTGTGGAAGGCAGTGTGGTGATACCTCGAGGATCTAGAACCAGGAATACCATTTGACCCAGCAATTCCATTACTGGGTATATACCCAAAGGATTATAAATCATTCTACTATAAAGACACATGCACACGTATATTTATTGCGGCACTATTCACAATAGCAAAGACTTGGAACCAACCCAAATGCCCATCGATGATAGAATGGATAAAGAAAATGTGGCACATATACACCATGGAATACTATGCAGCCATATAAAGGATGAGTTCATGTCCTTTGCAGGGACATGGATGAAGCTGGAAACCATCATTCTCAGCAAACTAACACAAAAACTGAAAATGAAACACTGCATCTTCTCACTCATAAGTGGGAATTGAACAATGAGAACACATGGACATGGCGGCGGGGGCATCACACACTGGGGCTTGTTGGGGGGTTTGGGGCTAGGGGAGGGATAGCATTAGGAGAAATACCTAATGTAGATGACGAGTTGATGGGTGCAGCAAACCACCATGGCATGTGTATACCTATGTAACAAAGCTACACTTTCTGCACATGTACTCCAGACCTTAAAGTATAATAAAAAGAAGAAAAAAAATTTACAAGATGGGATTAAAAGCAGATGTCTGCACACAGAAGAAACCAGAAAACTTTGATATAGGACATTAGAAATTACAAATGCTCCTCAAATTATGACAGGCTTATGTACTGAAAAACCCATCATAAGTTGAAAATGCATTTAATATACTTAATGTACTGGACATCATAAATTAGCTTAGCCTAGCTTAAACGTTCTCAGAACACACATTAACTTAAAGTTGGACAAAAGTAATATAATGCAAAGTGTATTTTATTATAAAGTATTAAATATCCCCTATAATTTTTTGAGTACTGTACTGAAAACAAACAAAAAAAACCCCAGAATGATTATATAGACATTCACCATTAGAGTACACAGCTGAAAGCAAAATGACTTAAAATAATTGAAATATTTAACTAAAATTAATTGCTGGATGATGGGGTTGCTACAGCATAAGCTCATCAATTTCTCTCTCTTCTGAGGAGCCTCATGAATAGCTGGTAGAAGGCACTTGTTCATACTAAACTTAAAGTATAGTTTTAAATGATTGCTTATCACTTTTGCACCATTATAAATTCCAACAATCATAAGCCAAATCATTGTAAGTTGGGACCATTTATCTTGAATCTGTGGAAAAATAGTAAAAAGAGCAAAGAAATGTGAACAAAACCTGACGAATTGTGGGACTCCATCAAGTGGAACAATATATATATTATGGAAGTTACACAATAAAGAAAGAAATAATGGGGCAGACATATTGTAGAGAAAATAATGGCCAAAACTTTTCCAGTGTGAGGAAATATATGAACCTACAAATCAAAGAAGCTGAATGAAATCCGAGTATGATAAACCCAAATAAATCTACACTTAGACACATCCTAAAACTATCAAAAGCTGAAGACAAAGAACATCTTGAAAGCACCAAAAAGAATTCATTATGTAAAAGAGATGCTTAATAAGATTATAAGCTGAGTATTTTTTTTAAATGAGGAGTCTCACTATGGTGCTCAGGCTGAACTTGAACCCCTGGACTAAAGTTATGTTCCCAAATCAGTCTCTACCCTCCCAAGTAGCTGAGACTCCGGGCATGCACCATCAGCTGATTTCTTATCAGAAACCTTGATATGTCATAATTTCTTCCTCTGTTTTTTAAAATATACTTTTACCAGATATATAATTCTCAGTTGCTTACTTTTTTCTTTCAGCCCTTAAATATATAATCCTTTGCCCTCTGGCAGGCCAGAAAAAAAAAATGACCAGCTGAACATTCTTCATCTGATAAAAGTGTCCTTCAAAAACAGAGTGAGAAATCAAAACATATACAGATTTTAAAAATTGGAGGGAGATTATAGCCATTGGACCTGCCTTACAAGAAATATTGATGGGTATTCATCAGGTTGAGATAAAAGGAAATTATCCAGTAACTCATAGTCAAATAAAGATATGAAGTTCTCCAACAAAAGCAGATACATGGGCAAATAAAGAAAACAGTGTAATTGTAACTTTGGCTTGTAACTCAATTTTTTAACCCACAGGATTTAACAGACAACTTCATACAAAGTTATTATTAATCGATGTTAATGGATGAACAAAATATAAAGATTTAGTTTACAACATCAATAGCACAAAAGAGAGAATGGAGCTGTTTTAGCATATAGGTTTGTATACTATTGAAGTTAAGTTGTATCAATTCAAAATGGATTATTATAACTTTATAATGTAATATGTAATCTCCACAGTATATACAATAAAAATATTTTTGAAAACGTACACAAAAGGTGGTGGGAAGAACATTAAAACATGTAATCGTAAAAACTAAGTAAACACAAAGGAAGACAGTTAAGGTGAAAATGAGAGACAAATAGATATGAGACGTATAGAATAAAATTTCAAAATGGCAAAATAATATCCTTCCCCTTCAGTAACTACTTTAAATTTAAATGAGTAACCTACAGAATCAAGAGGTATAGATTGTCAGAGCATGTTAAAAAATACACGATCTTATTACATGATGTCTACAAGAGACTGGCTTTAGATATAAGGACACATATAGATCGAAAGTGAGAGTGGAAAAAGATTTTCTATGCAAACACTACCAAAAAGAGAGCTGGGTAATCTATACTAATATCAGATAAAATGCTTTAAGTCAAAATTGTTATAAAAGCAAAAGGTGAACATTATATATTGATTAAAGGATCCATTTACTAAGAAGATATGACAATTTAAAACATACCTGCACCAAATGTCAGAGCTCCAAAATGTATGAAACAAATATTGACAGGAAGGGAGAAAAGGAGAACTTGGCAATAATAGTGGAAGACTTTGATATCCCACTTTCAGTAATGAATAAAACAAGGAGGCAGAAAATCAGTAAGGGAACAGAAGAATTGAGCAAAGGTATAAAACAATTTGACCCAAGGTACATATAAAGAACATTTCACCATCAACAGCAGAATATACATTTTTCTCAAATGCACAAGGGACATGTTCCAGGATACATTATATCTTAGGCTACCAAACTAGTTTTAATAAATTTTAAAAGATTGAGATACTACAAAGTTTTATTAACTGATTGCAGTGGAATAAAGTTGGAAACAGCTATCAGAAGAAAAACTGGAAATTTCACAATTATATGGAAAGTAAACAGCACTCTTTTATAAAACCAATATGCCAAAGAAGAAACCATAACAGATGATAGAAAATAATTTAAATAGCATACCTTAAATACATAGAGAAATGAAAGTGAAAACACAACATATAAAATGTATAACATACAATGAAAGCAGTGTTATGAGGGAAATTTGTAACTGTAAATAGTTACATTAAAGAAGAATATCAAACCACAACCTAACTGTACAAATTAAGGATGTAGAAAAGGAAGAAAAAACTAAACCAAAATCTAGCAGAAGGAAGAAATAGTAAAGACAAAAATGAAGTTAAATAAAATAGAGACTAGAAAAACAATAAAGTGAATGGAACAAAAAAGTTTTTCTTTGAAAAGATCAACAAATCGTAGAGGATTCAAAAGTCCTCTACAAAATACTAGCACATAGAATTAAGTGGCATATTAAAAGGATGATATGCCACAATTAAGTGAGATTTATTCCTGGACTGAAAGGAAATCATACAAAATTGAATCAATGTAATATACCACATGGACAGAGTGAAGGTAAAAAAGCAAACATGATAATCTCGATTAATGGAGTAAAAGCATTTGATAAAATCCAACAGCCTTTCATGATAAAAACACACAAATTAGGAATAGAAGAAAACTTTATCAATGTAATAAACACCATATATGAAAAAGCCACTGATAATAGCATACTTAATAGATAAAAACAGAAAGATTTTTATCTAATAACCTGGAGCAAGACAACAATGCTTACTTTCACCACTTTATTCAGTGTAGTATTGGAAGAGAAATTTGTGAAGATAAAAAATAAAAAATAAAATTTGCCAAGCCAAAAAAGAAGTAAAAATTATCTCTGTTCACAGATGACCTCATCTTATATTGTAGAAAATGTTGAAGATGCCACAAAATGTGTCAAACTAATAAGTTCAGAAAAGTTGCAGGATAAAAACTTGACCACAGAGAACTCAGTTGTCTTTGTAAACGCTAAAAATTGACAATCCAAAAGGAAAATAAGGGAGGAAGGTGGAGCAAGATGGCTGAATAGAAGTTTCCACCAATCGTCTTCCCTTGAGGAACACCAAATTGAACAACTATCTACACACGAAAAAACACCTTCATAAGAACTAAAAATCAGATGAATGATCACAGTAGAAGGTTTTAACTTTATATCATTGAAAGAGGCACTGAAGAGCATAGGAAACATAGTCTTGAATTGCTGATGCCACTACTCTTCCATCTCCCAGCAGTGGCCATGTGGCATGGAGATAGAATCTGTGCATTTGGAGGGGAGACAGCAGTGATTATGGGGTTTTACATAGCAAGTATGTGATACCCTGTCAACAGCAGAAAGCAACACCAGACATAAATTGGCCAGTGCTCATGGAAGGAGTCTTTAGACCAACCCCAGCCAGAGATGAATTGCTCATCCCAGCAGTCGGAACCTGAGTTCTGGCCAGCCTCACTAGCATGGCCCAGTGTGCTATGGAGTAATAAATAAACTTGAAATGCAGCCTAGGCCACAAGAACTATAAGTTCCTGGGCAAGTCCTGGTGCTGTGCTGGGCTTGAATTCAGCAGACTTGGTGGGCATGTGACCTAGTGAAACACCAGCTGAGGTGGCCAAGGGGGTGCTTATTTCAACTCTCCCCCAAACCAAGGGAGTATACCTTTGCAACTCCAGAAAAGACTCCTTCTTTCTGCTTGAGGAGAGGAGAGGGGAGAGTAGAGAACTTTGTATTGCAACTTCTATACCATCTCAGCCACAGTAGGAAAAGGCACCAAGTAGAGTCCTGAGGTCCCCTTCCAGAGCCTAGCTTCAAGATGACCTTAAGAGACACACCCTGGGGAGAAGGGAACTCTGCTTTTAAGGGAAGGACCCAGTTCTGGCAGGATTTATCACCTGCAGACCAAAGAGCCCTTGTAACCTGAATACTCAGCAGTCAGCCAGTACTTGCCATGGGCCTTGGGTGAGACTCAGATATGTGCTGGCTTTAGGGGTGGCTCAGCACATTCCCAGCTCTGGTGGATACAGGGAGAGACTGCTTATGCTTGAGAAAATAACAGGGAATAGTAAAGGGGACTTTGTTTTATAGCTAAGGTACCAGCTCAGCCACAGTGGTATAGAGCACCAAGTGAACTCCTGGGGTCCCTAATTTCAAACCTTAGCTCTGGAACAACATTTCTGGGCCTGCTCTGGACCATAAGGGAAACCACTGTCCTGATGTGAGAGTCCCAGGCTTGGCAGCATTCACCGCAAACTACCTGCAGAGTCCCTGTATCTTGAATGAACATTGGCAGTAGCCAGGCAGTATTTACTGTGGGCCTGGGGTGATAATGACCACAGGGAGAGACTCCTCTGTTTGTGCAATGGGGAGAGAAGAGGGAGAAGAACTTTGTCTTATGGCTTGGGTGCCGTAAGACACTCTTCCCCCGGCTCCAGACAGCTCAGCACAGATAAAGAGACTCTGTTCTGAAGAAAGTAAGGAAAGAAAACAAGAATCTCTTCCCAGTAATCCAGAGAATTCTTCCAATTCTTATCCAAGATAACCAAGGTGATAACCTCTATGACTCTGCAAGAGCCACAGCATTACTGGGCTTGGGGTGTCCCCTAATGCAGGTATGGCTTCAATGACCAAAAACTTAGATCATAACACCTGAGACCCTTCAAATACCTGAAAAGCATTCCCAAGAAGGATGGGCACAAATAAACTTAAACTGCAAAGATTACAATAAATACCTAATTCTTCAATTCCCTGACTTTAATGAACATCCACAAGCATCAATACCATCCAGGAAAACATGCCCTCATTAAATCAACTTACTAAAGGCACCAGGAACCAATATTGGAGATACAGAGATATGTGACCTTTCAGACAGATAATGCAAATTAGTTGTTTTGAGAAAATTAAATAAAATTAAATTTCAATTTCAAAGAATTTCAATTTTAATGAAATACCACAAAGAATGAATTCAGAATCCTATCAGATTAAAAAAAGAGAGATTTAAAATAATTAACAAGTACTAGGCAGAAATTCTGGAGTTGAAAATTGCAATTGACATACTGAAGAATGCAGCAGACTCTTTTAATGTATAATTGTAAATTTTTAAAAAAACTAAAAGTGTATAATTGGATTGTTTGTAACACAAAGGACACATTCTAAGGTGATGGATACCCAATATACTCTGATGTGATTATTACACATTTTATGCCTGTATCAAAACATCTCATGCACTCCATAAACCTATACACTTATTATGTACCCACAAAATTAAAAAAAGTTAAAAACATGAAAGCCCAAAATCAAAAAAGAAATTAATAAAATAGTTTTATTTACATCTTCTTTTTTTATTCTTTAAACTTTAACATTCAAAAGTCATAAATATTAACGTAGATATAAGCTAGATGTTAACAAAGGTTTTATTAAGGTATATAATTTCAATTAGGTTACTTGAAACCTCATTTAATACCCTAATAACTGTATGACCACCTGTGCTAGATGTTCATAGTTCTCAAGGGGCTTCTCAAAATTACTGATGCCTAAGAGGTTCTTCATTTATTCTCATCAAATATTTATTGAGCAGCTACTATGCACAAGCCCCTGTTTTGGGTTCTTGGTATTATTGAGCCAGCCCTTCTGATGAATTAGGTCAGTTTTGGGACCGTCTTGCCATTCTGTCTCTGTCTGTTTCACACCACATGGACCCAGATGAAGAAACTGGCTTTTCTCATTACTTTCACCAAACCACTTATTTTATAAAATTTTGTGTCAAGGTTTTCCCGAATTTTTGACAATATAGGGAATTTGACAATGAGGTAATACATAGAATTTAAAATTCACCATTAGAAATTCTTGTTTTTGGAAGTTCTGTAGCTATTTATTTTTTTTCATGGTTCAAATTGTATTTTATTTATTTATTATTATTTCCATAGCTTTTGGGGAAACAGGTGGTATTTGGTTACATGAGTAAGTTCTTTAGTGGTGATTTGTGAGATTTTGGTGCATCCTTACCTGAGCAGTATACACTGAACCTAATTTGTAGTCTTTTATCCTTCACCTTCTTCCCATCCTTTCCCCCAAGTTCCCAAAGTCCATTGTATCATTCCTATGCCTTTGCATCCTCCTAGCTTAGCTCCATTTATGAGTGAGAACAAACGATGTTTGGTCTTCTATTCCTAAGTTACTTCACTTTGAATAATAGTCTCCAGTTCCATCAAGGTTGTTGCAAATGCCATTAATTTGTTCCTTTTAATGTCTGAGTAATATGCCATTGTATACAAATACAATTTCTTTACGCACTCATTGATTGATAAGAATTTGGGCTGGTTCCATATTTTTGCAATTGTGAATTGTGCTGCTATAAACATGCATGTGCAGGGGTCTTTTTTGTATAATGACTTCTTTTCCTCTGGGTAGATACCTAATAGTGGGATCACTGGATCAAATGGTAGTTCTACTTTTAGTTCTTTAAGGGATCTCCACACTGTTTTTCATAGCGGTTGTATTAGTTTACTTTCCTACCGGCAGTGTAAAAGTGTTCCCTTTTAATCACATCCACGCCAACATCTATTAATTTTTGATTTTTTGATTATGGCCATTATTGCAGGAGTAAGGTGGTATCACATTGTGGTTTTGATTTGCATTCGCCTAATCATGATTGATATTGAGCATTTTTCTATATGTTTGCTGACCATTTCTATAACTGCTTTTGAGAATTGTCTATTCATATCTTTAGCCCACTTTTTAATAGAATTATATATTTTTTCTTGCTAATTTGTTTGAGTTCCTTGTATATTCTGGATATTAGTCCTTTGTCAGATGTATAGATTGTGAAGATTTTCTCCCACTCTGTGGGTTGTCTGTTTACTCTGCTGACTGTTCTTTTTTGCTGGGCAAAAGCTCTTTAACTTAATTAAGTCCCACCTATTTATCTTTGTTTAGTTGCATTTGTTTTTGAGTTCTTGATCATGAAGCCTTTGCCTAGGCCCATGTCTAGAGAGGGTTTTCCAATGTTACCTTCTAGTAATTTTACCCACAGCCAACAAAATACTGAACAGGGAAAAGTTGAAAGCATTTCCTCCGAGAACTGGAACAAGACAAGGATGCTCACTCTCACTGCTTTTATTCAACAGAGTAATGAAAGTTCTACCCAGAGCAATCAGACAAGAGAAAGAATAGGGACTCCAAATCAGTAAAGAGGAAGTAAAGCTGTCACTGCTGATAATATGATCATATACCTAGAAAACCCTAAATACTCCTCCAAAAAGCTCCTAGAACAGATCAAAAAATTCAGCAAACTTCCAGGATACAAAAGTAGTGTACACAAATCAGTAGCTCTGCTATACACCAACAGTGACCAACCTGAAAATCAAATCAAGAACTCAACCCCTTTTACAATAGCTGCAATAAACAAAAACAAAAACAAAAGCAAAAAAACAAACTTAGGAATATACCTAACCAACGTGGTGAAAAACCTCTACAAGGAAAACTACAAAACACTGCTGAAAGAAATCTTAGATGACACAATCAAATGGAAACACAGCCCATGCTCATGGATGGGAATAATCAATATTGTGAAAACACTGCCAAAAGCAATCTACAGATTCAATGCAATTCCCATCAAAATATCACCATTATTCTTTACAGAACTAGAAAAGACAATCCTAAAATTGATATGGAACCAAAAAAGAGCCCACATAGGCAAAGCAAGATGAAGCAAAAAGAACAAATCTGGAGGCATCACAGTACCTGACTTCAAACTATACTATAAGGGCATAGTCACAAAAACAGCATGGTACTGGTATAAAAAATAGGTATGTAGACCAATGGAACAGAATAGAGAACCCAGAAATAAAGCCAAATACCTCCAGGCAACTGATCTTCGACAAAGCAAACAAAAACACAAAGTGAGGAAAGGACACCTTATTCAAATGGTGCTGGGATAATTGACAAGCTACATGAAGGAGAATAAAACTACATGTCTTCTTTTGAAAAATGTTTGTACATGTGTTTTTGCCCTCGCTTTAATGAGGTTATTTGCTTTTCTCTTGTTTATTTGGTCTTTTCTTGTTTCTTTTTCAATTTTTGTTTTAGGATCAGGGTATACTTGTGCAGCCTTGTTGCATGGGTAAATTTCATGTAGCTGGTTTTTGTTGTACAAATTATTTCATCACCAGGGTAATGAGTATAATACTGAATAATTTTTTGACCCTCAACCTTCTCTCACCTTCCACCTTCAAGTAGGCCCCAGTATTGATTGTTCCCCACTTTGTGTCCATATGTACTCAATGTTTAGCTCTTACTTGTAAGTGAGAACGTGTGCTATATGCTTTTCCATTTCTGCATTAATTCACTTAAGGTAATGGCCACCAGCTGCATCCATGTTGCTGCAAAGGACGTGGTTTCATTCTCTTTTTATTTCTGCATAGTATTCCATGGTGTATACATATGACATTTTTAAAATCCAGTCCAACATTGATGAAAATCTAGGTTGAGTCCATGTCTTTATTATCTGGAATAGTGATGCAGTAAACATAATTGCATGTGTTTTTTGATAGAATGATTTACATTCTTTTGGGCGTACGTCCTGTAATGGTATTGCTGGGTTAAATGCTAGTTGTGCTTTAAGTTCTTTGAGAAATTTCCCAGCTGCTTTTCACAGTGGCTGAATTAAATTACTTTCCCACTAACGATGTATTAGCATTCTTTTTTTTTTCCTGCAACCTCATCAGTATCTGATATACATATATATACATATATTTTTTTTTTGAGACGGAATCTTGCTCTGTTCTCCAGGCTGGAGTGCAGTGGTGCCATTTCTGTTCACTGCAAGCTCCACCTCCTGGGTTCATGCCATTCTTCTGCCTCAGCCTCCTGAGTAGCTGGGACTACAGGCACCCCCCACCACGCCTGGCTAATTTTTTTGTATTTTTAGTGGAGATGGGGTTTCACCGTGTTAGCCAGGATGGTCTCGATCTCCTGACCTTGTGATCCACCCGCCTTGGCCTCCCAAAGTGCTGGGATTCTAGGCATGAGCCACCACGCCCAGCCATATACATATATATATATTTTACTTTTTAATAATAAGCATTCTGGATGGTCTGAGATGGTATCTCACTGTGGTTTTGACTTGCATTTATCTAATGATAAGTCATATTTAGCATTTTTAAATACATTTGTTGCACATGTGTATATCTTCTTTTGAGGTGTCTGTTCATGTTCTTTGCCCATTTTTAATGGGGTTGTTTGTTTTTTGCATGTTGGTTTATGTTTTTTGTAGTTTCTGGATATTAAACCTTTGTGAGATGCATAGTTTGTGAGTATTTTCTCCCATTCTGTATGTTATCTCTTTACTCTGTTTATTGTTTCTTTTGGTGTGCAAATCTCTTTAGTTTAATTAGGTACCACTTGTCCTTTTTTGTTTTTGTTGCAATTTCTTTTAGAGGATTAATCATAAAATCTTTGCCAAGGCCTAGTCCACAATGGTATTTCCTAGGTTTTCTTCTAGGGCTTTGGTTGTTTTACATCATATTTTTAAGTCTTTAATCCAACTTGAGTTTATTTTTTATATGGCGAAAAGAAGGAATTCAGTTTTAATCTTTTGCATATGGTTGGCCAGTTGATCCAGCACAATTATTGACTATAGAGTTTTTTCCCCATTGCTTATTATTGCTGGCTTTGTTGAAGATGGTTGTAGGTGTGCAGGTTTATTTCTGAGTTCTCTAACCTGTTCCCTTGGTCTATGTATCTCTTTTGTTACCAGTACCACGCTGTTTTGATTACTGTAGTGTTATAGCATAGTTTGAAAGTGGAGGGAGTCTGTGGGCGGGTATGCACTGGGGGGGTTCTGTTTGCAAAAGCACTCCAATAGATAGGCAGGGTCTCCTGGTGAAAGCTATGGAAGTGGTGACAACTGGCAAGCTGAGGTTAGGCTGCAAGTGGTTACGGCCAGGCAGGGACCCTGGGAGAGGCAGGCAGACAGGGGAGCACACAGATAAGACTGGCCTCATCCCACGAGTCTGGAAGCTAACAAAGGCTAAAGCTGCCTAGAGGAGTAGTGAGCCTTGGGATATGGGTGCCCATGGCTGTGTTCCACTGCTGCCCTACCTTCAACAAACCTTCTAGGCTTCATGCAGGCTGGAGTTTTGTCTCTTAAAACTCTCTGTGCAGTTCTACCCAACAGCTCAGAATTCCATGGGGTTCGTGGTGTCTCCTGCAGCTAGGAAGGATCCCAGAGGTTCATCGTGAGAGTTGGCCACTCCATGTATATTTTACTCACCCCTTCCCTAGGAGCCAATTATTTCTATGAGTCCTGGTGCTCAGCAACCCCATGCAGAGTTCCCAGCTTTCTCCCCTTTCATCCTAGGGCCTGTGTTCTCCCTGTGTCCAATCTCAATGCCTTCTTTCCAAAGATATCTTTAGAGTATACTAGTCTACTTGATGGTCTTGTCTCTTGCATTAGAAAAAGCTCTTCCTGGCTGCATCTAGTCAGACATCTTAGCTCTCCTCAAAATCTTGTTGAATTGTTTGAGGTTCATTGTAGGTTCTGGATTTTAGCCCTTTGTCAGATGCATAGTTTGCAAATATTTTCTCCTAATCTGTAGATTGTCTATTTACTCTGTTGATTATTTCCTTTTCTTTATGGGGGCTTTTTGGTTTAATCAAGTCCCATTTGTCTATTTTTGCTTTGGTTGCATTTACTTTTGAGTACTTAGTCATAAGTTCTTTGCTTAGGACAATGTCCAGAAAAATTTTTCCTAGGTTTTCTTCTACTATATTTATAATTTCCAGGTCTTAAATTTAGGTCTTTAATCCATCTTGAGTTGAGGAGCTTATATATGGTGAGAGATATGGGCCAAGTTTAATTCTTTTGGGTATGGCCAACTAATTTTCCCAACACCATTTATTGAGTAGGGTGTTCTTTGCCTAGTGTATACTTTTTATTGACATTGTTGAAAATGAGTTGGTTGTAAGTATGTGGCTTTATTTCTGGTTTCTATATTCTGTTCCATTAAACTATGTGTCTATTTTTTTGTTGGTGCTATGCTATTTTGGTTATTATAGTTTGAGGCATTAACAAGTATCAGACATCAGTTTGAAAAAAACTCTATCAGAGCAACATAAATTCTGCTAAAATTGAGGTAACAACATCAAATGTATAGTAAAGCTTTGGTGGAAGAATAATAAAATAATCAATGCTTTATAAAAACTTATGGGAAAAATGCCTCAAAGAAATCAGCACTTTCCAAATGGATAGCTCACTTTGAGACGGAACAAGATGATGTGGAAGATAAAGCTTACAGTTACAGACCATTTACATTGATTTGCAAGGAAAAATTAATCTTGTTCATGCCTGATATAATTTGGATATTTGTACCTTCCAAGTGTAATTCCCAGTGTTGGAGGTGGGACATCATGGAAGGTGTATGGATCATGGGAGCACATCCCTCATGAATGACTTAGTGCTATCCCCTTGGTGATGAGTGAATTCATGTGAGATCTTGTTGTTTAAAAGCATATGGCACCTCTCTCTCTCTTTCTCTCTCTCGCTCCTGCTCTCACCATGTGACATGCTTGCTCCTGCTTCCCATTCTGCTGGGATTATAATAAGCTTCCTGAGGCTCTCACCAGAAGCTGAGCAGATGCCAGCACCATGTTTCATGAATAACGTGCAGAACCATAAGCCAATTAAACCTTCTTTCTTTGTAAATTACCCAGCTTAGGTATTTATTTACAGCAGTGCAAGTATGGCATAACATAGAAAATTGGTACCAAGAGTGGGGAATTGTTATAAAGATACCTGAAAATGTGGAAATGGCTTTGAAACTGGGTAATGGGCAGAGGTTAGGAGAGTTTTGAGGGCTAAGAAGATGACAGGAAGACATTGGTAAGTTTGGATCATCTTAAAAACTTGTTAAGTGATTGCGACCAAAATGCTGATAGAAATATGGACAGTGAAGGCCAGGCTGATGAGGTTTCACAGGGAAATGAGGAAGTTATTGGGAACTGAAGCAAAGGTCACCTTGTTGTGCTTTATCAAAAAACCTGGCTGCATTGTGTTCATGCCCTAGGGATCTTTGGAAGTTTTAACTTAAAAGTTATGACTTCGGGTATCTGGCAGAAGATATTTCTAAGCAGCAAGGCATTCCAGATGTGGTCTGGCTCCTTTTAATAGCCTATTTTCATATATGTGAGCATAGTGGCTTATAATAATGACTTTAAAATTGGAACTTATATTTAAAGGGGAATTAGAGCATGAAAGTTTGGAAAATTTGCAGCCTAGCCATGTGGTAGAAAAGAAAAGCTTATTTTCAGGGGAGGAATTCAAGCAGGCCATGGAGCAACCACTTGCTAGAGAGACTTGTGTATGTAAAAGAGAGCCAGGTGCTGCTAACCAAGACAATGAACAAAGGGCTTGAAGTCATTTCAGAGATGTACAAGAAATACCCTCCTATCACACAGACCCAGAAGCTTAGGAGAAAAAAAAATTGTTTCAGGGGCCAGGCCTGGGGCCCCATTTCCTTGCTCAGTCTTGGGACATTAGTTCCCATATCCTGGCTGCTTCAACTTGAGCCATAGCTCAAAGGGTTTATTTTAATTTTGTTTTTTATTTTACAGGCTCATAGGTGGAAGGAGATAAGTCTCAGATAAGACTTAGAAGTTTGGGCTTGATGATGGAACAAGTGAATACATTGGGGGACCATTGGGAAGAGATGATTATATTTTGCAATGTAAGGACAAGAAATTTGGGGGGCCAGGGAAAGAATAATATGGTTCGGATATTTTCCCCTTTCAAATAAATCTCATGTTGAAATGTAATTCCCAGGGTTAGAGGTGTTGCATCATGGCAGGTGTTTGGATCATGGGGGAGTATTCCTCATCAATGGTTTAGTGCCATCCCCTTGGTAATGAGCAAGTTCACAAAAGATCTGGTTGTTTAAAAATGTGTGGCACCTCGCTCTTCTATCTCTTCCTTCTGTTCTCCCCATGTGACATGCTTGCTTCTGCTTTGCCTCTGCTATGAATGTAAGGTTCCTGAGGCACTCATCAGAAGCAGATGCCAGCACCATGATTCCTGTACAGCCTTCAGGACCATGAGCCAATTCAACCTGTTTTCTTAATAAATTACTCAGCCTCAGTTATTTTGTTAAAGCAATGCAAAGAATGGATGAACACAGTGCCCTAATTGAAGAGGACAAACAATTACCAGTAGAAACAATAGCCAAAACCATAGCCATCTCAGTTGGTAAAGCTTGCACAATTCTGACTGAAAAATTAAAGTTGAACAAACTTTACTCTTGATGAGTGCCAAAACCATTGCACCCAGATCAGCTGCAGACAAAAGCAGAATTTTCAATGAAACTTTTAAACAAGGGGTATCAAGATCCTCAAGAATTTCTTGAAGAATTATAATAGAAGATGTAACATAGCTTTACCAGTATGATTCTGAAGACAAAGCACAATCAACGCAACAGTACTAAGAGGTAGAAGTGGTCCAGTCAAAGCAAAAGCAGACCAGTCGAAAGTAAAAAATCTGATCCTCAAAAAAGCAAACAAAAACATAAACTGGGGAAGGGACACACTATTCAATACATGGTGCTGGAATAATTGACAAGCCACATGTAGAAGAATGAAACTGGAGCCTCATCTCCCACCTTATAAAAAAATCAACTCAAGGTGGATCACAGACTTAAATATAAGACGTGAAACCATAAATGTTCTAGAAGATAACATTGGAAAAATCCTTCTAGACATTTGGCTTAGACAAAGACTTCATAATCAAGAACCCAAAAGCAAATGCAACAAAAATAAAGATAAATAGATGGACTTAATTGAACAGAAGAACTTTTGCATGGCAAAAGGAACAATCAGCAGGGTAAATAGACAACCCACAGAGTGGGAGAAAGTCTTTGCAAACTATGCATCTGAGAAAGAACTAATATCTAGAATCCACAGGGAACTCAAACAGATTAGCAAGAAAAAAATAATTCAATAAAAAAATGGGCTAAGGACATAAATACACAATTCTCAAAAGAAGATACACCAATGGCCAACAAACATATGAAAAAATGCTCAGCATCACTAAATATCAGGGAAATGCAAATCAAAACCACAATGCAATACCACCTTCCTCCTGCAAGGATGGCCATAATTAAAAAATCAAAACACAATAGATGTTGGTGTGGATGTAGTGAAAAGGGAACACTTTTACACTGCCAGTCAGAATGTAAATTAATACAACCATTGTGGGAAACAATATGGAGATTCCTTAAAAAACTAAAAGTAGAACTAACATTTGATCTGGCAATCCCGTCACTGGATATCTGCCCAGAGGAAAGGAAGTCATTATATGAAAAAGACATTTGCACGTGCATATTTATAGCAGCACAATTTGCAATTGCAAAAATATGGAGCTGGCCCAAATGCCCATCAATTAACAAGAATTAACAAGTGGATAAAGAAAATGTTGTGTGTACATATATATATATACACACACATATATGTGTGTGAATATATATGTGTGTATATATATATGGTGTGTATATATAGTGTATATATGGTGTGTATATATAGTATATTTATGGTGTATATATATGCATATTTGGTTGTGTGTGTGTATATATTTTATATATATATATATATAAAATATGACTGAGTGGTATTCCATGGTGTGTGTACCATGGAATACTATTCAGCCATAAAAAGGAGTAAAATAATGGCATTTGCAGCAACCTGGATGGAGTTGAAGATCATTATTCTAAATGAAGTAAATCAGGAATGGAAAATCAAACACCATATGTTCTCACTTATAAGTGGGAGCTAAGCTAGCTATGAGGACACAAAGGCATAATTATGATTTAATGGACTTTGGGGACTCAGTGGGAAGGGTGGGGGGTGGTGAGGGATAAAAGACTGCACATTGGGTACAGTGTACACTGCTCGGGTGATGGGTGCACCAAAATCTCGGATATCATTAGTAAAGAACTTATCCACGTAATCAAACACCACCTGTTCTCCAAGAACCTATTGAAATAAAAAAATAGAATAAAAAAAAGATGACACTCTTACATTTTTCTTAAAGTAAATTTCATGGCAACAGTTTTTTGGGATGCCCAAGGCATTCTGCTTTTCAACTTTCAGGAGGACCAAAGAATGATAGCACTCGTGCCAAGGCTCTTGCATGGCAACTCCAATGCTATATTAGTTCTGTTATTTTGCTGGCACTAATACAGCTCTTAGGTCCACCACTTAATTAGAACTATTAACTTCATTCATATGATTTTTTGTTAAAATATTACAAAGGGTTGGGTGTTTCTGTATATTTAGGTCTCCATCCTGTTTTAAGGTTGCATATCAAATTTTCATAAATTGTTTGTAGAGACCCAACTATAACTTCTGTCCATCTTGTGTTATCTCTTCATCATTTTTAGACCCCCAGCTAACTGTGCCAACTCCTACTACTTTATGACCTTCTTTAATTTCTTCCAATAATCAGAAATTGTAAGGGACTTTTATTTTTCTGGAGTAAAATTGCCTGAATTCAAGTCCTCCTCTACCACTCACTTTTCTGTGTGACTTTAGGCAAGAGACTTGAAACTTTCCTTGGTCTCAGTTTCCCCCATCTTAAATGGGAGAAAATAATATCAACTTTATAAAGTTTCTGGGAAGGTAAAATATTGTAATAAACTCTTGGCACATGGTGAAACAAAAAGACGCTAGAAGAGTTGGTACTTACTAAGCCATTATATCCAGCCTTTAATTATTATGACTACACAGTGCAACAACTTCTAGGAGTATCCCCATTTTAGAAATGAGAAAACACACTGGATTCTAATGGAAAGAGTGAAGATTAAAGCACAAGCTTCTTATCTGTTATGTTCATAAATGTCTACTAGCATAGACTCCGTAGTTCTCTAAGGAATTTTTTTATAAACACAATTTACAATAAAGCAAATTCGTGTTTAGTGAGTCCTACAAGCTTGTCTCCCAAATTAAAACTTTTTTTTACTACTTCATGAAAATCATTCTTAAGTGCAACTGGCTTTTTTTTTCTTCAAATGCATTGCAGTGAAAAACACGATGACTTGGAATTTGATTTATGATTTGGAATTACTGCCATGATTTATGCTAAGGTGTGTGAAGTTTTACCTTCTATTGCTTTTGAGCCATCAATGCAGATGTCAACATAGTGGAAAAGACAAACGACATCTTTATATTATTATGAAAATAATTTTGACCTCATGAACCCCCTGAATATGTCTCAGGTACCCTCAGGGGTTCATTGACCACACTGAGAAACACTGACTGAGCAGCCACCTAAAATCATGCATTTTTACTATATTCCACAAGATGGTGATATTGTAATGTGCATCAGAAATTAAAAGTTGGGTCACAATTGAATAATTTAAAAAAATTGTTCACTTTCAGAAAATGATGTGGGTAAAATATTTCCTTCCTTCCTTCCTTCCTTCCTTCCTTCCTTCCTTCCTTCCTTCCTTCCTTCCTTCCTTCCTTCCTTCCTTCCTTTCTCTCTCTCTCTCTCTCTTTCTTTCTTTCTAGAAAATTTACTTGGTGAGCTCTTGAAACACCAAGTCCATCTTATCTGAGTCCTAACTTTCATCATGGAAACTTGCTTTCTAAATACGGCTTTATCAATGGCTGCCTCCTACAGAAACCTAATGTTAATTTGGAGGGTGACATTTTGCAATTGCGGAAACCAACAGGCTCTTGGAACCTTATCATTTAGTGCTTTTTAATTAAGAAAATTTCACCTTCTTCCAAATGACAATTTCACTTTTGTAGTTGCATATCACATGCTCTGGAATTCTATGAATCTTTATTGGAGAAAGGATCCCTCAGTTCTGTGGTTCTTACGCCTTTTATGTTTTGAGTGAAGGAATACAGATCCACTTGTGAATTTGATAAAAGCTGTGGATTCTCATCCCAGAAAAATGTACATGCATCTATGTGAAATTTTGCATACAATTTCACATGGCTCATTGTATTCTGAAGTTATTACTTGGATTAAGAACCTCTGCCTTAGTGGAAGAAACTATTGCCAAACCTCATATAGCTCCTTCAGCTTAGCTTAAAAAAAAACAGTTGATATTAGAGGAAAGAGATATGAAGTCTTTATATAATCTTACTGCTTTGTCCTTATTGCAGACTTTGTCTATACGCTGTAAAATAGTGTTTTCCTCACTTAAACATCCCATGCTTCTAGTTGATAAGAGTACAAATGTCATGCACCCATCAGAATTCTGATATAGATTTTTTGCCAAAAGGGACTTTTCTCTTCACCTCCAGAATTATGCTCTATCTTTTTCATATCCCCCACTAGTCAGGAAGATTTTGCCAGGCTTTATTTTTGTATTTATGTTGCAAAGCAGTGCTACCTTTTTCATTTTTTAGATATAAAATTATATTTAAAATGATAGTTTTTTTTCAAATTATCTGCAAACTACACTACCTTCAGAGCTTTTGACATTTTTTGAAAAGTTCTACCTTCTGAAATTCCTACATTATTAGACTTTCATACATTTAATTTTTGTGGACATTTCTTTTGGACTATTTCCCTATGGCAAATAGTCTAGAAAAGGGAACCTGTAAAGTCACTGATTTAAGATATCTTCTGAAGAATTTTTTTTTTCATAAAAACAATTTTAGAGAGTCTGGAAATGTTTTATTTGCATTTTTTAAATGTATGTATTTTGGCTCAAATACGTAAATAAGAATATGTAATATATGTTTTTCTGCGTGTAGCTTATTTTATTTAACATAATATCTTCCAGTTCATCCATATTTGGCAAATGAAAGACTTTCATTCTTTTATATGACTAAATAATATTCCATTTTGTATCTGTACCACTTTTTTATTCATTTATTCATTGATGAAAACTTAGATGGATCATTAAACATCATGTGCTTATATTGACATGTACACCTAAATATGTATAATTACTATTAATCCATAATAATTATAGATATTTAAAAAACAGGAAATGTGTCTATGATTAAATACAATTAAAACACTTATAATGTTCATAAAAATAAAATGTATATTTTTGACTGAAACAAAAACTTCAAACACATATATTCATAAGTTTTATGAATCAAATTTAACACCACCTTAACTTGTGATCTTTTTAACTTTGTCATATAAATTAATTATAAATTTGAACTCATAAATTAGATTTATATTAATAAAATGACACTCTCTTTTTGTGTTCTTTATTGGAAAAGGGTCAGTATATAATTTTGCCTGGTAATAGGATTCTTCTCAGATTATTGCCTTAGACTATTATTTACACCACTGTCACATATTCCTCTCCCCATATAATTGCCCCTTTCATGTTTTCCCATTCTTACTACCATGCTGTCTCACATTTCCCTTCATCTCTCTCATCATACTCCTTCACATTTTCTTTTTTTTAACTTTTAATTTTTTGTGGATTTGTAGTAGGTGTATATAATTGTGGGATATTTTGCAATAGGCATACAATGTGTAATAATCACATCAGAGTAAATGGGGTAGCCATCACCCCAAGCATTTATCATTTGTTGTACAATCCAATTATACTCTTTTAGATAATATAAAATATACATTAAAAATTATTTTAATTACTTTTTTTTAAGTTTCGAGGTACATGTGGAGGATGTGCAAGTTTGTTACATAGGTAAACGTGTGCCAAGGTAGTTTGCTGTACTGATCAACCCATAACCTGGGTATTAGGCCCAGCATACATTAGCTCTTTTCCCTAGTGCTCTTTCCCCTATGCCCCACCCTCCCCTGACGGGCCCCAGTGTGTGTTTTTCCACTTTCTGTATCCATGTGTTCTCATTGCTCAGCTCCCAATTATAAGTGAGAACATGGGGTGTTTGGTTTTCTGTTCCTGTGTTAGTTTGCTGAGGATAATGGCTTCCAGCTTCATTATCTCATTCCTTTTTATGGCTGCATAGTCTTCCATGGTGTATATATACCACATTTTCTTTATCCAATCTATCACTGATGAGCATTTGGATTGATTCCATTTCTTTGCTATTGTGAAGAGTGCTGCAGTGAATATAAGTGTGTATGTATCTTTATAATAGAATGATTTATATTTATTTGGGTATATACCTAGTAATTGTATTGCTGGGTCAGATGGTATTTCCGGTTCTAAATCTTTGAGGAATTGCCATACTGTCTTCCACAATGATTGAACTGATTTACATTCCCACCAACAGTGTAAAAGTATTCCTTTTCTTGGCAACATCACCAGCATCTGTTGTTTCTTAACTTTTTAATAATCGCCATTCTGACTGACATGTGGTGATATCTCATTGTGGTTTTGATTTGCATTTATCTACTCATCTGCAATGTTGAGCTTTTTTTCATACATTTGTTGGTTGCATGTATGTCTTTTTTTTTTTGAAAAATGTGTTCATGTCCTTTGCCCACATTTTAATGGGGTTATTTTTTTTTCCTGTAAATTTGCTTAAGTTCCTCGTAGATTCTGGATATTAGACCTTAGTCAGATGGATAGATTGCAAAAATTTTATCCCAATCTGTAGGTTGTCTGTTCACTCTAATGATAGTTTCTTTTGCTGAGCAGAAGCTCTTCAGTTTAGTTAGATCCTATTTGTCAATTGTTGCTTTTGTTGCAATTGCTTTGGCAATTTTATCACAAAATATTTGCTCATGCCTATGTTCTAAATGGTTTTACTTAGATTTTCTTCTAGGGTTTTTATAGTTTTGTGTTTTACATTTAAGTCATTAATGAAATGAGTTAATTTTTGTATAAGGTATAAGGAAGGGATCTAATTTCAATTTTCTGCATATGGCTAGCCAGTTCTTCCAGTACCATTTGTTAAATAGGGAATCCTTTCCCCATTTCTAGTTTTTGTCAGGTTTGTCCAAGATCAGATATGTGGTCTTATTTCTGAATTCTCTATTCTGTTCCATCGGCCTATGTGCCTGTTTTTGTACCAGTGTTATGCTGTTTTTGTTACTGCAGCCTTGTAGTATAGTTTGATGTTGGGTAGTGTAATGCCTCCAGCTTTGCTCTTTTTGCTTAGGATTGTCCTGGCTATACAAGCTCTTTTCGGTTCCATATAAATTTTAAAATAGTTTTTTCTAATTCTATTCAGAATGTCAGTGGTGGCTTAATGGGAATAACATTGAATCTATATATTGCTTTGGGCAGTATGGCCATTTTTGCAATATTAATTTGCGTTTTGCAATATTAATTCTTCCTATCCATGAGCATGGAGTGTTTCTCTATCTGCTTGTGTCCTCTCTGATTTCCTTGAGCAGTGGTTTGTGGTTCTCTTTCAAGAGGTCCTTCACTTTTCTTGTTAGCTGTATTCCTAGGTATTTTATTCTCTTTTTGGCAATTGTGAATGGAAGTTCATTCATGATTTGGCTTTCTGCTTGTCTGTTGTTGGTGTATAGAAATTCTTGTGATTTCTGCACATTGATTTTGTATCCTGAGACTGCTGGAGTTGCTTGTCAGCCTAAGAAGCTTTTCCGCTGAGTCACCTGGATTTTCTAGATACAGGATCATGTCATCTGCAAACAGACAATTTGATTTCCTCTCTTCCTATTTGGATGCCCTTTATTTCTTTCTCTTGCCTAATTGCCATGGCCAGAACTTCCAATAATATGTTAAATAAAAGTGTTGGGAGAGGGCATCCTTGTTTTGTGCTGGTTTTCAAGGGAAATTCTTCCGGCTTTTGCAGTCAGGATGATATTGGTTGTGAGTTTGTCATAAATGGCTCTTGTTATTTGGAGGTATGTTTCTTAAATATCAGTTTTTTGAGAGTTTTTAACATGAAGAGATGTTGAATTTTATCAAACGCCTTTTCTGCATCTAGTGAGATTATCAGGTGATTTTCTTTTTGTCTTTAGTTCTGTTTATGTGATGAATTACTTTTATTGATTTGCATATATAGAACCCACCTTGCATCCTGGGGATGAAGCCAACTTGATTGTGATGAACAAGCTTTTTGATGTACTGCTGGATTCAGTTTGCCAGTATTTTATTGAGGATTTTTGCATCAATGTTTTTCAGGGATATTGGTCTGAAGTTTTCTTTTTTTGGTGTATCTCTGCCAGGTTTTGGTATCAGGATGATGCTTGCTTCATAAAATGAGTTATGGAGGAGTCCCTCCTTTTCAATTTTTTGAAATCATTTCAGAAGAAATGATACCAGCTCCCCTTTTTACCTCTGGTAGAATTCAGCTGTAAGTCCATCTGGCTTGGGTATTTTTTGGTTGGTAGGCTATTTATTACTGCCTCAATTTCATAACTCATTACTGGTCTATTCAGTGATTCAACTTCTTCTTGGTTCAGTATTGAGAGGGTGTATGTGTCCAGGAATTTAATCATTTATTTTAGATTTTCCCAATTGTTTGCATAGAGGTGTTTATAGTATTCTCTGATGGTTGTTTCTATTTCTGTGGGGTCAGTGGTGATATCTTCTTTATTATTTTTATTGTGTTTATTTGAATCTTTCCTCTTTTCCTTTTTGTTAGTCTAGCTAGTGGTCTATTTATTTTATTAATTTTTTCAAAAAATGAACTCTTGGATCATTGATTGTTTCAAGGATTTTTTTTTGTCCCTATCTCCTTCAGTTCCACTCTGAGCTTGGCTATTTCTTGTCTTATGCTAACTTTGGGGTTTGTTTGCTCTTGGTTCTCTAGTTCTTTTAGTTGTGATGTTACGGTGTTGATTTGAGCTCTTTTTATCTTTTTGATGTGGACATTTAATGCTATAAATTTTCCTCTTAATGCTGCTTTAGCTGCATCACTGAGATTCTGGTACATTGTCACTTTGTTCTCATTGGTTTCAAAGAACTTGATTTCTGCCTTAATTTCATTATTTGCCTATAAGTCATTCAGGAGCAGATTGTTCAGTTTTCATGTAGTCGTGTGGTTTTGAGTGTGTTTCTTAATCTTGAGTTCTAATTTTATTGTGCTGTGATCTGAGAGACTGTTATGATTTCAGTTCTTTTGCATTTGCTGAGGAGTATTTTACTTTCAATTATGTGATTAATTTTAGAGTAAGTGCCAGGTGGTGCTCATCAAAATGTATATTCTGTTGTTTTGGGATGGAGTTCTGTAGATGTTTATCAGATCCACTTGGTCCAGAGCTGAGTTCAAGTTCTGAATCAGTGGGGTATTAAAGTCTCCCACTATTATTGTGTGGGGCTCTAAGTCTTTTTGAAAGTTTTTAAGAACTTGTTTTACAAATATGGGTGTTCCTGTATTGTGTGCATATGTACTTAGAATAGGTAGATATTTTGTTTAATTGAACCCTTTACCATTATGTAATGTCCTTCTCTGTCGTTTTTGAACTTTGGTGGTTCAAAGTCTATTTTGTCAGAAACTAGGATTGCAAACACTACTTTTTCTGATTTCCATTTACTTGGTAAATTTCCTCATTTTTAAAATTTTGAGCCTATGTGTATCTTTGCATGTGAGATGTGTTGCTTGAATACGGCACACTGATGGGCCTTGTCTTTTTATCCAGCTTGCCATTCTGTGTCTTTTAATTGGGGCATTTCACTGATTTACACTTAAGGTTAATATTGTTTTGTGTGAATTTGATCCTGTCATGATGCTGGCTGGTTAATTTTGCAGACTTGTTAATGTAGTTGGTTCATAGTGTTGTTGGTCTGTGTACTTCAGTGTGTTTTTGTAGTGGCTGTTAACAGTTTTTCCTTTTTATGTTTAGTGCTTCCTTCAGGAGTTCTTGCAAGGCAGGCTTGGTGATGACAAAATCCTTCAGCATTTGCTTGTCTGAAAAATATTTTATTTCCCCTTCACTTATGAAGCTTAGTTTGGCCGGTTATGAAATTCTGAGTTGGAAATTCTCTTCTTTAAGAATGTTGAATATCGGCCCCAAAATCTCTTCTGATTCCTAGGATTTTCACTGAGAGGTCTGCTGTTAGTTTGATGGGCTTTCCTTTGTAGGTGATTTAGCTCTCCTCTCTGACTGCCCTTAACACTTTTTTCCTTCATTTCAACCTTGGAGAATCTGATGATTATGTGTTTTGAGGTAGATCTTCTTGTGGAGTATCTTATTGGGGTTTTCTGAATTTCCTGAATTTGAATGTTGGCCTGTCTTGCTAGGTTGACGACGTTCTCCTGGATGATATCCTGAAGTGGTTTTTCAACTTTGTTCCATTCTCCCCATGTCTTTCAGTTACTCCAATCAGTTGTAGGTTTTGTCTTTTTACAGAGTCCCATAGTTCTTGAAGGTTTTGTTTGTTCCTTTTCATTCTTTTTTCTTTAATCTTGTCTGCCTGCCTTATTTCAGCAAGACATTCTTCAAGCTCTGATATTCTCTCTTCTGCTTGGTCGATTCAGCTATTGATATACGTGTTTGCATCATGAGGTTCTCGTGCTGTATTTTTCAGCTCCATCAGGTCATTTATATTCCTCCTGTAATCTTTTATCATGGTTCTTAGCTTCTTTTTATTGGGTTAGAAGAGAATTCTTTAGCACAGTGAAGTTTGTTATTACCCGCTTTCTGAAACCTACTTCTGTCAGTTCATCCATCTCAGCTTCAGCCGTGTTCTGTGCCCTTGCTGGAGAAGTCTTGTGATCATTTGGAGTAGAAGAGGATTTCTGGCTTCTGGAATTTTCAATGTTTTTGAATTTTTTTTTCATATCTTCGTGGATTTATCTACCTTTGATCTTTGAGGCTGTTGAACTTTGAATGGGGTTTTGTAGGGTCTTTTTTGATGATGTTGTAATTGTTGCTTTCTCTTTGTTTGTCTTTTAACAGTCAGGCCCCTCTTCTGCAGGTCTGCTGCAGTTTGCTGTGGGTCCACTCCAGACCCTGTTTACTTGGGCATCACCAGTGGAGGCTGCAGAACAACAAAGATTGCTGTCTCCTCCTTCCTCAAGAAGCATTGTCCCAGAGGGGCACCGACTTGATGCCAGCCAGAACTCTCCTGTATGATGTGTCTAGCGACCCCTGTTGGGAGGTCTCACCCAGTCAGGAGGCATGGGATCAGGGACCCATTTAAGGAAGCAGTCTGACTGTCCCTTAGCGGAGCTGTTGCACTGTGCTGGTGGAATCCCCCTCCTCCAGATTGCCTGGACTCTTCAGAGCCAGCAGGCAGGAAATATCAAGTCCACTGAGTCTGAGACCATGGCCACCCCTCTCCCCAGGTGTTCTGCCCCAGGGAGATAAGAGTTCTGTGTGTAAGCCCCTGTCTGGGTTGCCGAAATTCCTGCAGGGAGGCCCTGCCCAGTGAGGATGGATCTGGGTCCCACCTAAAGAAGCGGTCTCGCCACTATCTGCCACAGCCTTTGTGCTGCACTGTGGGGAGTACCATTCAGTCCAAACCTCCCAGTATCTCTAGCACTGACCAGGGAAAACCACCGACTAGAGCCTCAGTAATGGTGGTCCACTCTTCCACCAGGAGCTCGGTCATCTCGGGCAGACTTTAGGCTGCTGTGTTGGCCAGTGGGGATTCCAAGCCAGTGGATCTTAGCTTGCGGGGTTCCATGGGAGTGGGACCCACTGAGGGAGGCCGTTTGGCTGCCTGGCTTCAGCCCCCTTTCCATGGGGGTGAACGGTTCTCCTGCCTCACTGGAGTTCCAGGCACCATCGGAGCACATAAAAACTCCTGCAGCTAAGTGCCTGCCCAAGCAGCTGCTGTGGGTCTGCCCACTTTTGTGCTTGAGACCCAAGGCCCTGGTGGTGTAGGCTCATGAGGAAATCTCCTGATCCACGGATTGCAAAAATCCGTGGGAAAAATGTAGTATCCCGGTTAGGTAACACAGCCCCTCACCACCTCCCTTGGCTGGGAGAGGGAGGTCCCATTGTCCTGTACAGCTCGCAGGTGAACCGTCACCCCACCCTGCTTTTCCTTGCTCTCTATGTGTCACGCCAACCACCTAGTCAGTCCCAATGAGATGAACTGGGTACCTCAGTTGGTAATGCAGAAATTACTTGTCTTTTGTGTTTGTCTGGCCGGGAGCTGTAGACCAGATCTATTTCTCCTAGGCCACCTTCCCCTACCCCCTTGACTTTTTCCAATTAAATTATTATTCACTATAGTCATCCTATTGTGCTATCAAACACTATCTTATTAATTCTTTATAACTATTCTCTGTAACCGTTAATCATCCCCACTCCCCATCACCTCCTGTTCCTCTTCCCAGTCTCTGGTAACCATCCTTCTACTATCTATCTAAATGAGTTCAAATGTTTAAATTTGTGGTTCCCACAAATTAGTGAGAATATGTAAAGTTTGTCTTTATGTGCCTAGCTTATTTCACTTAATATAATGACCTCAAGTTTCATCCAGGCTGTTGCAAATGACAGAATCTCATTCCTTTTTATGGCTGAAGAGTACTCCATTGTGTATATGTAGCACATTTTTAAATCCATTCATCTGTTTGTGAATACTTGGGTCGCTTCCAGATCTTGGCTATTGTGAATAGTGCTACAGTATACATGGGAGGGCAGGTGTCCCTTTGATACTCTGATTTCCTTTCTTTCATATGTATTCCTGTTAATGGGATTTCTGGATCATATGGTAGTTCTATTTTTAGTTTTTTGAGAAATCTCCAAACTATTCTTCATAGTAGTTGTACTAACTTACATTCCCACCAATAGTGTACAAAGGTTTCCTATTCTCCACATCCTTGCCAACATTTGTTATTGCCTGACTTTTGGATAAAAGCCATTTTAACTGGGGTGAGATGATGTCTCATGGTAGTTTTGATTTACATTTCTCTGATGGTCAATGATGTTGAGCACCTTTTTATATGCCTGTTTGCCATCTGTATGTCTTCTTTTGAGAAATGTCTTTTCAAATCATTGGCATATTTTAAAATCAGACAATTAGATATTTTTTCCTATAGAGTTGGTTGATGTCTGTAGTAGTCCATTCTCAAACTGCTATGAAGAATACCTGAGACTGGGTAATTTATAAAGGAAAGAGATTTAATTGACTCACAGTTCCACATGGCTGGGGAGGTCTCTGGAAACTTACAATCATGGCAGAAGGTGAAGGGGAAGCAGGGCACATCTTCTCATGGTGGCAGCAGCAGGGTAGGGGGTGGGGGAACTGCCAAACACTTTTAAAACCATCAGAACATATAAGAACTCACTCACTATTATGAGAACAGAATAGAGGAAACAGCCCCCACGATCCAGTCACCTCCCACCAGGCCCCTTCCTCAACAGGTTGGGATTACAATTTGAGATGAGATTTGGGTAGAGACATAGAGCCAAGCCATATCAACCTCTTTATATATATTCTGATTTTTAACCCCTTGTCAGATGGATAACTTGCAAATACTTTTTCCCATTATGTGAGTTGTCTATTTACTTTATTGATTCTTTAATTTGCTATGCAGAAGCTCTTTAACTTTGTGTGATTCTGGTTGGACATTTTTGCTCTTGTTGCCTGTGCGGGTGAAGTATTACTCAATAAATCTTTGCACAGTCCAATTTCTGGTGAGTTTTCCAAGTGTTTTGTTTCAGTAGTTTCATAGATTTAAGTCTCTAATACATTTTTATTTGATTTTTTATATGGTGAGAGACAGGGGTCTAGTTTCATTATTATGCATATGTTTCTCTAGTTTGTCCAGAACCATTTATTAAATAGACTGCTCTTTCCTCAATGTATGTTTTTGGCACCTCTGTTGAAAACGAGTTCACTGTAGATATATGAATTTGTCTCTGGTTCTCTATTCTTTTTTTTAAATTGTGGGTACATAGTAGGTGTATATATTTAGAAGATACACTGTATGTTTGGATACAGGCATACAATGTGAAATAAGCACATCATGGAGAATGGGATATCTGTCCTCTCAAGCATTTATCCTTTGAGTTACAAACAATCCAATTACTATTTTGTGGTTTTATTTTTTCTTTTTTAATAATTTTATTTCAATAATTTTTTGAAAACAGGTGGTTTTGGGTTACATGAATAAGCTCTTTAAGGATGATTTCTGAGATTTTGGTCCACCCATTATCTAATCAGTGTACACTCTACCCAATATGTACTCTTTTATCTCTCACCCTCCTTCCACTCTTCCCTGAGTCTCCAAAGTCCATTATATGCTTTGCATTCTCATGGAAGTAGCTCCCACTTATAAGTGAGAACACACAATATTTGGTTTTCTATTCTTGAGTCTTCACTTGGAATAATGGTCTCCAATTCCATCCAAATTTCTGCAAGTGCTATTGTCTTATTCCATTTTATGGCTGGGTAGCATTCCATGGTGTATATATACCATATTTTCTTTATCCACTTGTTGGTTTCGGGTTGGTTTCATATTTTTGTAATTGTGCTGCTATAGACATGCGTGTGCAAGTGTCTCTTTCATATAAAGACTTATTTTCCTTTTGGTAGATACCCAGTGAGGGGATTGCTGGATCAAATGTTACATCTACTTTCAGTTATTTAATAAATTTCCATAGTGTTTTCTGTAGTGGTTGTACTTGTTTACATTCCACCAGCAGTGTAAAAGTGTTTCCTTTTCACCACATCTACATCAACATTTATTATTTTTTGATTTAAGAAAGTATGGCCATTCTTGCAGGAGTGAGGTTCTATCACATTGTGGTTTTAATTTGCATTTTTCTGATAATTAGTGATGTTGAGTATTTTTTTACACCCTTGTTGTGTGTATATCTTTTGACAATTGTGTATTCATGTTCTTTGCCCACTTTTTGATGGAATTATTTTTTTCCTTGATGATTTGTTTGAGTTCCTTGTAGATTCTGAATATTAGTTGTTTGTTGGATGTATAGCTCATGAAGATTTTCTCCCACTCTGTGGGTTGTCTGTTAACTCTGCTAATTATTTGTTTTGCTGTGCAGAAGCTTTTTAGTTAAATAAGTCCCATCTATTTATTTTTGTTTTTGTTACATTTGCTTTTGGGTTCCTGGTCACGAATTCTTTGCCTATGCCAATGTCTAGAAGAGTTTTTCTGATATCATCTTGTAGAATTTTTATAATTTCAGGTCTTATATTTAGGTCTGTGATCCATCTTGAGTTGATTTTTTATATGGTGAGAGACGAGGATCCAGCATCATTCTTCTAAATGTGGCTTGCCAATTATCTCAGCAGCATTTGTTGAATAGGGTGTTCTTTCTCCAGTTTATGGTTTATTTATTTATTTATGTATTGCTTTGTTGAAGATCAGTTGGTTGTAAGTATCTGGCTTTATTTCTTGGTTCTATATTATGTTCCGTTGGTCTACATGACTCTTTTAATACCAGTACCTTGCTCTTTTGGTAACTATAGCCTTGTAGTATAGTTTGAAGTTGGGTAATGTGATGCCTCTAGATTTATTCTTTTTGTTTAGTATTGAACTCTGAACAGACCAATAACAAACAGCAAGATAGAATCAGTAATAAAAAATTGCCAAAAACAAAAAGCCAAGGACCAGACAGATTCACCAGTGAATTCTATTAGAAATTCAAAGAAGAATTGGTACCAATTCTACTGAAACTGTTTCAAAGGATAGAGAAAGAGAGAATCCTCCTTAAATTATTCTATGAAGCCAGTATCAACCTAACACCAAAGCCAGGAAAATACGTGACAAAAAGGAAAAGTACAGACAAATATCCCTCATGAACACAGATGCAAAAATCCACAACAAAAATAGTGGCTAACCAAATTCAGCAATATATTAAAAAGATAATACATCATGATCAAGTGGGTTTTATACCAGGGATGCAGGGATGGTTTTATATACTCAAATCAATAAATGTAATGCATTACATTAACAGAATTAAAAACAAGAATTATATGATCATCTCAATAGATGCAGAAAAAGCATTTGACAAAATCCGCATCCCTTTATGATAAAAACTCTCAACAAAATTGGCACAGAAGGGACACAACTCTAAGTAATAAAAGCCATCTATGACAAACCGACAGCACTGAATGGGGAAGAGCCAAAAGCATTGCCCCTGAGCACTAGAATAAGAGAAGGATGCCCATTTTTATCACTTCTATTAAACATAGTACTGGAAGTCCTAGCCAGAGCAATCAGACAAGAGAAAAAAGTAAAGGAAATCCAAATTGAAAAAGAGGAAGTCAAAGTGTCAATGTTTGCTGATAATATGATTGTATACCTAGAAAACCCTAAAGACTCCTTTAAAAAGCTCTTAGATCTGATAAATAAATTCAGTAAAGTTTCAGGATATAAAATCAATGTACACAAACCAGCAGCACTGCCATACACCAACAACGACCAGCTGAGAATCAAATCAAGAACTCAATCCCTTTTACAACAGCTGCAGAAAAATAAAATACTTAGGAATATACTTAGCTAAGGAAGTGAAAGATCTTTATGAGGAAAACTAAAAAAACACTGCTGAAAAAAATCACAGATGGCACAAATAAATGGAAACACATCTCATGCTCATGAACGGGTAGAATCAATTTTGTTAAAATGGCCATACTTCCCATACCAATTTACAAATTAATGCAATTCCCATGAAAATACCATCATCATTCTTCACAGAACAAGAATAAAACAATCCTAAAATTCATGTGAAACCCAAAAAGAGCCTGCATAGCCTAAACAATACTAAGCAATTGCATTCTTTAAGCTATTTAAAGATATATAATAAAGTTATTACTGACTGTGTAGTCACTCTTGTGCTATCAATAGTAAGCCTTATTTATTCTTTCTATATTTTTTGTACCCATTAACCATCCCCACCTACCCTTCAGCCCGCTACTACTCTTCTCAGCCTTTGGTATCCATCCTTCTACTCTCCATGTTCATGAGTCTAACTGTTTTTATTTTTATTAGAACTGATAAACAAATTCAGTAAAGTTGCAGGATACAAAATCAACATACAAAAATCAGTAGCATTTCTATATGCCAGCAGTGAACAATGTGAAAAAGAAATTAAAAAGTAATCCCATTTATAATAACCACATGTAAAATTAAATACCTAGAAATTAACTTAACCAAAGTGAAATATCTTTACAATGAAAACTATAAAACCCTAATGAAGGAAATGACCAAAAAATGAGTTTTCTATTTTGTTCCACTGATCTGTGCATATGGTTTTATGCCAGTACCATGCTGTTGTGGTTACTGTTGCTCTGTAGTATGATTTGAACTCAGGTGATTTCTCCAGTTTTGTTCTTTTTGCTCAGAATAGCTTTAGCTTTTCAGGGTCTTTTGTGGCTCCACATAAGTTTTATAGTTGCTTTTTCTCTTTCTGTGATGAATGTCCTTGATATTTTGATAAAGACTGCACTGTACCTACAGATTGCTTTAGGCAATATGAACTTTTTAACAATACTGATTATTTCAATTTATGAACATAAAATATCTCTCCATCTTTGTCCTCTTACATTTCTTTCATCAGTAAATTATAGTTTAATTGTACAGGTATTTTAAGTATTTGATTAAGTTAATTTCATAGATATTTAATTTTACTTGTAGCTATTGTAAATGGGATTACTTTCTTGATTTCTTTTTCAGATTGTTTGCTTTTGGCATATTAAAAATGTTGTCAATTTTTGTTTGTTCATTTTGTATTCTGTAACTTCCTTGAATTTGCTTATTAGTTTTAATTTTTTGCTGGCATCATTAGATTTTTTCAAACATAAGATCCTATAATCTGCAAACAAGAATAATTTGACTTCTTCTTTTCCAGTCTGGATGCCCTTTATTTTTCTCCCTTTCTGATTGCTCAAGCTATGACTTCCAGTCCTATGTTAAATAACAATGGTGATAGTGGTTATCTTTGTCATGTTCCCTATCTTAGTGGAAAAGCTTTCAGTTTTCCCCCAATCAGTATGATACTAACTGTGGGCCACTGTATATAACTTTTATTTTGTTGATGTAAGCTCCTTCTATACCCGGTTTTTTGAGGTTTCCTTTTTCAATCATAAAGAAATGTTCAATATTATCAAATGGTTTTTCAGCATCAATTGAAATGATCATGTGGTTTTTTTCCTTCATTGTGTTGATATATCACATTAATTAATTTGCATATATGGAACCATCCTCGAATCCCTGGGATAAATCTCACTTGGTTATGATGAATGTTCTTTTTAATGTGTTGTTGAATTCAGTTTGCTACTATTTTGTTGAGAATTCTTGCATCAATGTTCATCAGAGATTTTGGCTTTTTTTTGATAAGTATTTGGTTTTGTTATCAGGGTAATACTGATCTTGTAGAATGAGTTTGGAATTATTCCATTTACCTCTATTTTTTGGAATAATTGGAGTAGAATTGGTATTATTTATTTAAATGTTTCATAAAATTCAGCAGTGATGACATTGTGTCCCAGGCTTTTGTTTGCTGGGAGACTTTTCATTATGATTTCAATCTTTTTACTAGTTACTGTTCTATTTATGTTTTGGATTTCTTCATGGTTCAATCTTGGTAGATTTTATGTGTCTGGAAATTTACCTATTTCTTCTAGGTTTTCCAATGTGTTGGCACATAGTTGCTCATAGTAACCTCTATAAACCTTTGAGTTTCTGCAGAATTGGTTGCAATGTCTCTCTCTTAATCTCTGATTTTATTTATTTTGTCTTCTGTCTTTTTCTTCTCAGTCTGGTTAAAATGTTTTATTATTTTTATCTTTTGAAAATACTTTTTTTTTTGTTAATCTTTGTATTATTTTCTCAATTGTAATTTTCTTTATTTCCTCTTTGATCTTTATTTCTTTTCTCCTATGAATTTTCTCTTTCTGTTTTCATTGACCCACTGGTCATTCAGGAGAATATTGTTTAAATTCCATGTGATTATATAGTTTCCAAAATTATTCTTATTATAGATTTCTAGTTTTATTCCATTGTGGTCAGAGTAGATGCTAAATATTATTTAATATTTTGGATGTTTTAATACTTGTTTTGTGGCCTAACATAATAGTTTATCTTTGAAAATAATCCATGTGTTGAGAAGAATGTGTATTCAACACCCATTATATGAAATGTAAGTCTTTCTACATCTATCTCTTTCTTTACCTTCTCTTTAAGTCCAATACCTCTTAGATTTGCCCTTTTAAAAATCTATTAGGCGTGCCTCATTTTTTTTTGTTTCCTTTGTGTAGTTTTAAATAGCCTGTCTTAAAGCTCACTAATTATTTATTCTGCTTGATCAGTTCTGCTATTAGGAGACTCTGATGCATCTTTCAGTGTGTCACTCACATTTTTCACCTCCAGAATTTCTGCTTGATTCTTTTTAATTATTTAAATTCCCATGTTCGATATATCTCCTAGAATTCTAAACTTCTCTGTGTAATTTTGAATTTCTTTGAGTTTCCTGAAGACAGCTATTTTGAATTCTCTGCCTGAAGAGTCACATATCTATGTCTCCCCAAGGTTTGTCCCTGGTGCTTTATTTAGTTTATTTTCTGAGGTTATGTTTTCCTGGATGGTCTTGATGCTTATGAATATTTGGTGATTTTGGGGCATTGAATAATTAGGTATTTATTGTAGTCCTCAAAGTCTAGGCTTGTTTGTACTCATTCTTCTTGGGAAGGCTTTCCAGGTATTTGAAGGGACTTAGGTGTTGTGATTTAAGTTTTTGGGCACTATATCTGTATTTCCATTAGTGGTACCCCAAGCCCAGTAACATCATATTTCTTGAAGATTTGTACAGGGACCACCTTGGTGGTCTTAGATAAGATCTGGAAGAATTTCCTGGATTTCCAAGAACAGACTTTTATTCACTTTCCTCACTTTCTCCCAAACAAACAGAGGCTCACTCTCTTTGCTGAGCTGCCTGGAGCTGGGGTGAGGGATAACACAAATATCCCTGTGGCCACCCCCACTTGGACTGTGCTGGGTCTGATCTGAAGCCTATACAGTACTGGACCTTGCCCGAGGCCTGCTGTAACTACTACCTGGCTACCACCTATGTTTGTCCAGGGACCTAGGAGTCTACAAATACCAGGTGGTTAAAGCCAGTTAATCTTGTGTCCTTCCCTCCAGGAAAGCAAGTTCTTCTAGGCCCCTGACAGGTCCAGAATTGCCATCTGGGAGCCACTGCCTGGAGTCAGAAACCTTTGATTTTACCTGGTGCTCTGTTCTATTTTGGCTAAGCTGGCACTGAAACCACACGACAAAGTTTTTCTCACCCTTTCCTCCCATTTCCTCAGGCAGAGGTGTTTCTCACCTCTTCCACCACTACCACCAGTCCACAGGAAGTACTGCCAATGTTTCCTTAAAGCCCAAGGGCTTGTCAAGAAGTTTTTGCTAGGTCTGTGACTCACCTTCACAGCAGTGGTCTCCCCTCTTGCCCAGGGAAAGTTCAGAAATGCCATCCAAGATCAAAGATGTGGAATTGAGTACCCCAAGAGCGCACTTGGTGCTCTTTCCCAGTGTGGCAATGCTAGCGCCTAAGTTGCAAGAAAAAGTCGCCTTTATACTTCCTTCTCCTTTTCTCAAGCAGAAGGAGTCTATCCATCTTCATAGCCATCACAGCTGTGAATATGCTTGGTTACTCCTTATTCCAGCATCTCTCCGAGTCTCACCCAAGGCCCATGACATGTATTCTCTTGTTATCGGTGCTGATTATTCAAGGTCCAATGAGGGCTTTAATCAGCAGGTAACAAATCCTGTCAACTTGGTCCTTCCTTTCAAGAGAGCAGATTCCCTTCAATTTCAAGGTGTGTCTAGAAATGTCATTCAGGAGTTAGGGCTGGGAATTGGGGCCTCCTGTCTCTGCTTAGTGCCCTATTCTATTGTGGCTGAACTGGAATCCAAGTTGCAAAACAAAGTCCACTTAACTCTTCCCTCTCCTCTCAAGCCGAAGGAAGGGGTTGCTTTTGGAGCTGATGGCTGCACTGCCTGGAGTTTGGGGAGGGATGATGTAAGCACTCCCTTAGCTGCCCTGGATAGTGTCTCACTAGGTCATGTGACTCCCCTAGTCCAGCGCAGCACTATGAATTGCTTAGGAATTGCAGTCCTTCAGGCCTAGACAGCTTTTTAAGTTCATTTAGGATCCTAGAGTGCTTTAGCTCACAGCGGTGAGGCTTACCAAAACTCAGGTTTCAACTGCTAGGATGAGCAATTCCCCTTTGTATAGGGCTGGTCTAAATGCTCCCTCCACAGGCATCAGCTGAGTTCTTCCCAATGTTGTTAGCACTGCATTGCAATGTAAAGTTCCACATTCATTTTGCTCACCCTCCCCCAAATGCACAGATTCTCTCTCCATGCCATGAGGCCACTGACACCAGGTTGGGGGGCGGGGTGGTGTTGGCAATTCAAGACTGTCCTTCCTACCCTCTTCAGTGCCTCTTTCAGTGATATGAAGTTAAAATCAGGTACTGCAATCTCTCATCTGATTTTTGGTTTTCATGAAGGTGCTTTTTGAATAGGTGGTTATAAAAAAAATTCTATTCCTGCAGGGAGGATGATCAGTGGAGGCTTCTATTTGGCCATCTTGCTCTACCTCATTCTGCATTTTCTTGTATGTACATTTTACTATGCATTTACCCCCATATATTCTGTCTGCCTGAAAGAGGCTCTATGGCTTCCTTCTTCAGTCAGCCCTCTTAGTAACCTAATTTCTCTCAGACTTCAGCATTTTTGTTCTCCTCTCTCAGCAGTGCTGCTTTCTCAGGCTTTTTCCATGTACCACCTGTTTTGACAGCTGGGGACTAAGATTAACTGAAGGGAGTGTGGTGTTGCTGGAAGAGGCTGAGTACACATAGATCTTTGGCCTAAGTCCAGTCAGCATGGCTGTAACTAACCAGATACCACCAACCCAACACCTTGTAGCCTAAAGTTTACTCAGCGATAAATAACAGCTTGGGAGCCTGGCAATGTAATCCAGCGGAAGAAACATTGGAGTGGCCTTAATCTCTTAAGTCTCTTTTCTGCAAGCTTCAGTTGAGACAAAGATTTCATATGTGACTTTTGACAAATCACTTTCCTTTCTGCACTTCAGTTTCCCCATCATGTATACAGAATTTTTAAAACTTGGAGTCAACTTGGCCTGATGTCAAATTGGCTCTTCTATAAGTTGCGTGATCTTAGCTCCAACATTTTATAATTAAGTGCGGACAACAAAGAGCAAGGCCCAGGGGTACTGATGCTAACAAGAAGTCCTGGGGGTTGAGAGTAGGTTAGTATCAGGAGAGAGAGAAAAAAAACCTGGAACAAATATCACCAGAAAATACGTGGTGAAATGACAATAGATGTGGGAGAATAAATTGCTGTGGATAAGAATGGACTAGGACAACCTAGCACCAAAACCAACATTTTATTGCTTTGTGGTGTTGTTCTGGCCTATGATAATACTTTATTATCCAGAGCCTTGCAACATCTCACCAGACTTCTTACTGCTGTCTTCCCTGCCCAACCACCACCCGTTTCCGCAATTCCTTCTGCACATGACTTCAAGGGTTGATTTCCTGAAGTACAACCTCATGCATGTCAAACACTTCCTTAACAATATCAGCCTTTGGCTTTTTGTTGCTTACAGAAAAAAATACACCCTTTCACCTTGCATTCAAAGTCCTTCATGATCTGCTCTCAACTAGTTTCTGAATTGTAGACACTTCTACCCTACAAGTATTGAATTAACAAGTGACATTGGATTCTTTTTCCTTCAGCATGTAGTGCCTATGCTCACTTTAGTGAAAAATCCTGTTCACCCTTTGTGGTCCATTTCAAATGGCCTTGTGGTGCTCTACTCTCTTCTGCATCTTTGGAGTACTTTGCTAGTACTCTTTAATAGGCACTTTCCATATTTTGACGTGTGTTTTTTGATATTTCTATTTTAGACTTCTCTTGCTTAGGTGTATATTTCCGGAGGGTAGTAGATTTATATAATTCATATCTGCATTTATTTCCTCCATTCAGCCCCTACAGCTGTGCCTAGTATAATGCTGTGTACATTGTGACTCAACAAATACTTATTGAAGCAAATTTACTATTTTGAATATCTGTTCCCTCCCAACTCAATTCTTATTTGTTCTGTTTTCTAAGTAATAGAAAAGGATTTTGAGCAATAAGACTTTTAGGAAGCTATTATCTGGAAGGGTACTTGGATAGCAGTTCTAAGAGTATATTCCAGCTTTAGCCTGATTTTGATCCCTGTTGAAACCTGCAAATCCCTTAATATACTGTGGATAACTAAGAGAAGTGTTGGAAAACAACTGAAATAGAGTTTACTGAGTTACAGCAAAGTCTACTGGAATTAGAATTAGGACAATAACCATGACTTGCTTTCAGCTGTTTTATATATTTCCCCTTCTATTCTTCCCACACCTAGGTTCTAGGACCTCCACACAACAAGCCTGTCTATTGAAAGATGACAGGCTGATAGGGTTCCAGAGGTCGTGTCTATGCTGTACCTTTCACTGTACCATTATCCCAAAGGAAATCGTAGTACATAGTATTCCTACACTTCTATTCTAGAGCAGAGTAAACAGTTTTTTTCGGGACAACTGATGACATATTCTAAAATATGGAGAGGTAGAAATTACGTGTGTGGTCACCTTTATTGACCGCATTATCTACTTAATAGATAATTCTGTTGTGTGTTAAGAAAAGCAGATGAATCTCAGGAAGAATAGTGAGATTTGTGGAACTATAACTTGCCCTGTTTTCACTCTCTGCTTCCATCTCTGCAGCAGCCATGAAAATCAGCAACTCAAAATTAGGGTAAAAACCAGCAGCCTGGCAGCCACTAGAAGTGGAAGTTTGGAGATGGAGCTCTTTTAACTTTCATTTTCAGAGGATTTTTACTATTCAACTTGTGTGATGGTTCGCTGGAAGACACCCCTTTGGAAGACTATATTTGACTTGACTCAAGAGTTTATTCAGTGGAAAAAAGCCCCTCCCCTCAGGGACATTTGTTGAAAACACTTACAGACAATGGCTTAACTTCACAGGTGCATGCAGCAGTGGATAACAGAAGGAAAAGCCAATAAGATAACCAAACATCTTAAAAAGAAAATCTGGAGAATGACATGTCTGTAGAGGCTTTGAAAAACTCTAACATATTTCTGAGAATCTAGGAGGCCACATGCATCCTTTGGGCTGTGTGCATGACCAGGATGTTGTGCATACTCAGAGAAGACCCAAGTGTTCTACTTTAACACTTATGGCATACTTTGACACTTGTGCAAGCAGGAAGTGAAGAAGTTGTGCCATCACACATGCACGCACACACACACACACACACACACAAAGAGTCTCTTGAAAAGACTGGAGGACTTATTGGTTTAATATGTTTAAGGAAATCTGTTTTCAGTCATTAGCTGATTATTAAGCTAATTGAGCAGAGACTTCAGTGACCATGCAAGACAAAGAATACAGACCTTACAAAATTAGTTTTTAAAAGTCAGAAAATAAACAAGCATAAACAACAATAATCTCCAGGGAAGGAGCAGGAGAATCTAACATCCAAAAATTAAACATAATATTATTTAAAATGTTCTTTTTCCCAGATAAAAATATGAGACATGCAAAGATACAAGAAAGTATGGCTTATACACAGTTAAAAATATATTTTTCCTCTGAGGAAGTCCAGATGTTGGACTCATATGACAAAGATTTTAATTTAGCTATTATGGGTATGTTCAAACAACTAAAGAAAAATATGTTTAAATAACTAAAAGAAATAATTAAAACGTTATTTTACCATAAAGAAAATACAAATAAAGCAGAAATTGTCTACCAACAAGTAGAAATTTTGAAATTGAAAAGTACAATGACTGACATGAAAAATCCACTACAGTGGTTCAGCAGCAGATTTGAGCAGCAAGAAGAGAGAATCAGCATACTTGAAGATAGGTCAAATAAAATTATTCAGATTGAAGTACAGAAAGAGTAAAGAATGTAAAGAATGAAGGAAAATGAACAGAGTCTGAGATACCCATTGGACATAATCAAATGCACCAATATATGTATAATGTGACTTCCAGATGTAGAGGAGGGAGACAAAGAAGAATGCAGAATATTTGAATGGATTATGGTAAAAAATCCGAACTTTGATGAAAAACATTGATCTGTACATTCAAGAAGAACAATGAACTCCAAGTAGCATGAACTCAAAGGCAGCCACACCTAGATATGGCACAATAACAGTGTTAAAATTCAATGATAAAGAGAATCTTGAAAGCAGCTTGTGAGAAGATTTTTATTATGTATAAAAGGATCTTCGAAATAAGATAGTGAGAAATTATAAAGGCCAGAAGGCAATGGGGTAACACATTTAAAGTGTTAAAATAAAATAATTATAAGCCAATAATTCTATGTCAAGAAAAAGAGCCCTTCAGAAATGCAAGAGAAATTAAGACATTCATTTTGTTTATTAACAAAAATAAAATCTCTAGAAGGCCTTACCTACAATAAATATAAAAAGAGTCTTTAGATTAAGATGAATCAATGCTACAAAGCAACTTGAATCCCCATGTAGAAATAAATAGCACTGATAATGGTGACTACATAAATAATTGTAAGTGATGGTACAAATGTATTGAAAGACAGCTGCATAAAGCAAGAATTTTAAATCTGTTTAATGGGTATGTAATGTGTACAGATATAATTTACGTTACAATGATGGCACAAAGGAATGGTAAATAATGGAGTTCTATATAACGAAAATATTTTGTATACTATTGAATTAAGTTGGAATTAATATGAACTAGATTCTGATAATATGTAAAATTGAATCCCTATGCACATCACAGATAAAACAAATTTAAAAATATGGTAGGAGAGGCAGAGCAAGAGCAAGATGGCAGAATAGAAGGCTCCATTGATTGTCCCCCTGCACAAGGACACCAATTTAACAACTATCTGCAGAGTGAAAACACATTTATACTAACCAAAAATTACATGAGGCCTCAAATTATGTGGTTTTAACTTTGTATCACTGAGAGAGGCACTGAAAAGGTAGAAAAAAACCATCTTGAATTACTGATGTCTCCCCTCCCCTACTCTCCAGCAGTGGCAACCTGGTGCAGAGTGTGTCTCTGGGTGCTGGGGAAGGGAGAACACAAGTGCTATCCTGTTAGAGCAGAAAGGAAATCTGGACCAAACTCAGCTGATGCCTATCCACAGCGGGAGCATGTAAATCAGCCCTAGCCAGAGAAAAATCACTGATCCCAGCCCTCTGAACTTGAGTTCCTGCAAACCTTGCCACTGAAGGCTAAAGTCCTCTGTGTCTCTAACTAAACTTGAAATGCAGTCTAGGCCTTAGGGACTGCAACTCTTAAATGAATTCTAGTGCTGAACTGGGCCCAGAGACAGTGGATGTAGGAGTTGGGGCATGTGACCTAATGAGATATCAGCTGGGGCAGCTAAGAGAGTGCTGGGATCACTCCTTTCTTAACCCCAGACTGCACAGCTCATAGTTCCAAGAGACCTCTTTCTTCTGTTTTAGGACAGGAGAGGAAGGAGCGGAAAGGACTTTGTCTTGCATCTTGGATACCAGCTCAGCCACAGCAGAATAGAGTAGTGAGCCCCCCATTCCAGGCCCTAGATCCCAGATCATATTTCCGTACACACGCTGAGTCAGAAGGGAACCTGCTGCCTTAAAGGGAGTAAACTATTCCTGGCAGCACTCATCACCTGCTAATTGAAGAGCCTGTGGGAACTGAATAACCAGCAGTGATACTAAGGTACCACACTGTGGGCCTTGGGTAAGCCTCTCAGTCTTACTGGCTTTAGGTGATACTCAGCACATTACCAGCTATGGTGGTTATGGGGTAAAACTCCTTCTGCTTGATAAAAGCAGAGGGAAAAGCAAAGGGAACTTTGTCTTGCACTGTAGGTACCAGCACGGCCATAGTCGTGTAGAGAATCAAGTGAGGTTTTGGGATTTCTGATTTTAGGACTTGACTTTTGAATGGCATTTCTGAGCCTGCTCTGGGTAAGAGTGGAGCCCATTTCCCTGAAGGGTGAGTCTTAGGCTAGGCAACATTAACCACAAGCTGACTTAAGAGACTTTGGGTCTTAAGGGAAAATCACCAGTAGTCTGGCAGTACACCTTGTTGCCTTTGATGGCAGTGGCTATGGTGTGAGGCTTCTCTGCCTTTGAAAATGGGAAGAAGAGTGAGAAGAACTGTGTCTTGTGATTTGAGTGCCAGCTCAGCCACAGTACCATTGAACACTGGGTAGTCTACTAAGGTTATGACTCTAGTCCCTGAATCCTTGATGGCACCTCTGGGCCCACTCAGGGCCTGGGGGAACTTGCTGCCCTGATGGGAAGGATACAAGCCTAGCTGGCTTTGCCACCTGTGGATTGTAGAGCCCTGGGCCTGTAACGAATACCTGGCTACCACCTATTTTGTTCAAAGCCCTGGAGCTCTGCAATCATCATGTGGCTATCCAGCTAGGCTTGTTTGTTGTTGTCGCTAGGTTTGTTGTTGTTGTTGTTGTTTGTTTCAGGGAATCAAGTTGCCCCAGGCCCCAGGGAGGTTCAGAAGTACCATCCAGGAGCCAGAGACTGGAGTAAAATACCTTAGCCTACTTGGTACTCTTGAACTACTGCTAAACTAGCACTCAAACCACGAGATGCCATTCTTCCCATTCTTCACACCAATTTAAACAAACAGAGGAGGCTCACTCCATGGCCACCACCACTGTAGGCTCACAGGGAGTACTGGAAGGCTACCAGTGATATTCTCTTCAGGCCCGATTGTTTTTCAGACAGCTTGTGGTGAATGTCTCCTGGCCTGGGACTCACCATTCAGAGCAGTGGGCTCCCCTCTGCCCCAGTACAGGTCAAGAAATGCCATACAAGAGCCAAGGCCTGGAATCTTGAACCCCCAAGAGTCCATTTTATGCTCTACCCCTCTGTGGTCAATCTGGTACCTGATTTTTGGTTCTTATGAAATGGCTTATTTATGTAGATAGCTGTTAAATTGGTGTCCTTGAGAGGGAAATGATGAATGAAGCCTTTAATTTGACCATCTTTCTCCACCTTTCTCCAAGACATACACTTTAGATACAAAAATAAAAATAGATTTAAAGTATAAGGATGAGACAGGATATATCATGAAACCAAGAACTAATAGTGAGCTTGTGTATCTATGCTAATATCAGACAAAATAGACTTTTAAAAATTGTTTTTAGATGAAAAGAATACTATTTTATGATAAAAGGGTCATTTTATCAACAATATGTAAGAATCATAAATACATATGTATTTTCGACAATGTCCCAAAATATATGAAGAAAAAACTGACAAAATTAAAGGGAGAAATAGACAATTCTACAATAGTATTTACAGTCTTCAATATCCCACTTCTAGAATGGGTAGAATCACTAGGCATAAAGTAAACAAGAAAATATAGGACTTGAATAAACCAACTAGACCTAAATGACAGCTATAGAACACTCCACCCAACAATAGCAGAATATACTTTTTATGTACACCTTAAATAATTTTATAACAGAACATATGTTAGGCCATGAAACAATTCTCAAAATACTTCAAGATGTAAGTCATAGTAAGGATATTCTTTAACTAAATAAAATAAAATTATAAATCAATTACCAGAAGAAATTTGAGAAATTCACAATTATGTGAAAATGAAAGAACATGCTCTTAAATAAACAATGGATTAAAGAAAAAATCAAAAAAGAAATTGCAAACTACATTGAAAGAAAAACAAGTAAATAATGTACCAAAAATAATGGAACACAGCAAAAACAGCTCTCAAAGTGACATTTATGGCCGTAAATGCCTACATTTAAAATAGAAATGTCTTAAATTAATAACCTAACCAAACAAACTAGAAAAACAAATGTAAACTAAATCCAAAACAAGTAGCAGAAGAAAATAATGAAGGCTAGATTTAAAATAATAAAGTAGAGGCTGGGAAAAACAATAAAAGAGATAATTCAAATTTTTTTAAAAAGATGAACAAAATTGACAAACTTTTATCTAGAATGAAAAAAGAGAATATTAAAATTACCAAATCAATAAACCTATGTGTGCATGTGTCTTTATAGTAGAATGATTTGTAATCCTTTGAGTATTCACAATAGCAAAGACTTGGAACCAACCCAAATGCCCATTAATGATAGACTGGATAAAGAAAATGTGGCACATATATACCATGGAATACTATGCAGCCATAAAAAAGAATGAGTTCATGTTCTTTGCAGAGATATGGATGAAGCTGGAAACAATCATTTTCAGCAAACTAACACAGGAACAGAAAACCAAAACACTGCATAGTCTCACTCATAAGTGGTAGTTGAACAATGAGAACATATGGGCACAGGGAGGGAAATATCACACACCAGGGCCTGTCAGGGGTGGGGGCAAGGGGAGGCATACCATTAGAAGAAATACCTAATGTAGATGATGGGTTGATGGGTACATTAAACCACTATGGCACATATATACCTATGTAACAAACGTGCACATTCCACACATGTATCCCAGAACTTAAAGAATTAAAAAAAAAAAGGAAATACCGAATAAGGTGAAAAGGGGGCATTTACTGTGGAGCTTACAGAAATAAATAGGCTATTGTCAAAGACTTGGAACCAACCCAAACGTCCATCAATGATAGACTGGGTAAAGAAAATATGGCACATATATACCATGGAATACTATGCAGCCATGAAAAAGAATGAGTTCATGTCCTTTGCAGGGACATGGATGAAGCTGGAAGCCATCATTCTCAGAAAACTAACACAGGAACAGAAAACCAAACACTGCATTTCTCACTCATAAGTGGGAGTTGAACAGTGAGAACACCTAGACACAGGGAGGGGAACATCACACACCAGGGCCCGTTGGGGGTTGGGGGGCAAGGGGAGGGAGAGCATTAGGACAAATACTTAATGCATGCAGGGCTTAAAACCTAGATGACGAGTTGATAGGTGCAGCAAACCACCATGGCACATGTATATCTATGTAACAAACCTGCATGTTCTGCAAATGTATTCCAGAACCTAAAGTAAAATTTAAAAAAAAGAAATAAATAAGCTATTGTATAAGCAATAATACACTAACATATAACTTATAAAAAATGGAAAAAGCCCTACTGAAACTGACTCAAGAAGAAACAGAAGCTTGTAACAACTAAAGCAATCCAATTGATAATGAAAAACTTCTCCATAATAAAAAGTCCATGAATAGATTGCCTTGATACAGTTTGGGTATTTGTCCTCACCAAATCTCATGTTGGAATTTAATCCCCAATGTTGGGTGTTGGGTCTGGTGGGAGGTAATTTGATCCTGAGGTTGGGTATTTCATGAATGATTTGGCACCATCTCCTGGATGCTGTCCTTGTGATACTAAATAATTTCTCATGAGATCTGGCTGTTTAAAACTGTGTGGCACCCTCTCCTTCTCTCTCTTGATCCTGCTCTTTCCATGTAATAAGTTGACTTCCCCTTTGCCTTCTGCCGTAATTGTATGTTTCCTAAATCCCTCACTAGAAGCAGATGCTGGAGCCATGTTTCCTCTGCAGCCTGCAGAAACATAAGCAAATTTAATGTCTTTTCTTTATAAATTACCTAGCCTCAAGTATTTACTTATAGCAATGTGGGAACAGCATAACACAAAAAGTTGGTGTTGAGGAGAGGGACATTCCTATAAACATACCTGAAAATGTGGAAGTAGCTTTAAAACTGTGTAATGAGCAGAAGTTGGGAGAGTTTGGAGGGCTCAGAAGAAGACAGGAACAGGAGTGAATGCTTAGAACTTCTTAGAGACTGGTTAAATGATTGTGAAGAAAATGTTGATAGGGATATGGACAGTGAAGTATAGGCTGATAAGGTCTCAGATAGAAATGAGGAACTTACTGGAAACTGGACCAAAAGTCATGCATGTTGTAGCTTATTAAAGAGCTTGGACACATTTTGTTTATACCCTAGGTGTTTGTAGAAGTCTTAACTTAATCACTCTAAGTGATTACTTTGGGTAACTAGTGGAAGAAATTTCTAATCAGCAAAGCATGCATGATGTGGCCTGGCTGCTTTTAATAGCTTATGCTCAGCTTTGGGAGAAAAAAAAATTAAAGTTGAAACTTATATATAAAGGCAAAGCAGAGCATAAAAGCTTGGAAAATTTGCAGCCCGGCCATGTGGCAAAGACAGAAAAGCACTCTTTTGAGAATAATCCAAGGAGACTGTGGAGCAACTACTTGCTAGAGATATGAGCATAACTAAAAAGGAGCCAAGTGCTAATAGCCAAGACAATGCTAACAGCCGATGGCTAATAGCCAATTCCAAGTAGTCTCTAGCACCTCAACTTTAACCTGTGAGAAAAGCTGTAGAGGTTATCCCCTTTAGAGACACAGAGGTGGAGCTGCCCAAGGCCTTGGGAGCCCACCTTTTACACCAGTGTGCCCTGTATGCAGGACATGGAGTCAACGGAGTTCATTTTGGAGCTGTAAGACTTAAGTACTGCTCTACTGGGTTTCAGACTTGTGTAGGGCCTGTAGACCCTTTATTTTGACTAATTTATTCCTTTTGGATTGAAAATACTTACTCAATGCCTGTAACCCCATTGTATTTTGCAAGTAAACAACTTGTTTTTTATTTTACAGGCTTATAGGTGGAAGGCACTTGCCTTGTCTCAAATGAGACTTTAGACTTCAGAAATTTGTGTGATGCTGAAAGGAGTTGAGAGTTTTGGGGGACTATTGGAAGGAGGTGATTGTATTTTGCAATCTGAGAAGAATATTATATTTGAGGGATTGGGGGTGGGATAATATATTTTGAATATTTTTTCCTGCCAAATCTAATGTTGAAATGTTATCTCCACTAGTGGAGGTGGGGCCTGCAGTCAGGTGATTGGATTTGGGGGACAGATTTCTCATGAATGATTTTGTATAATCTCCTTGAAGGTATCCTTATGATATTAAATTATTTCTCATAAGATCTGGTTGTTTAAATGCATGTGACACCTTTCCTCCTTGCTCTCTCTTGCTCCTGCTCTCACCATGTGTTATGCTGGCTTCTTCTTCAACTTCCACTATAATTGTAAACTCCCTGAGTCCCTCACCAGAAGCAGATGCCAGCACTATGATTCCTGTACAACCTGCAGAACTGTAAGCCAATTAAACCTCTTTTCTTTATAAATTGCCCTGCTTCAGGGATTTCTTCATATCTATGTGAGCACAGCCTAATGCAGACATCATTGGTGAATTTTGTGTTTTTTTTTTAACAAATGACAAATCATAGTTATATAAACCCTCGTGTTTATTGCAGCATTATTCATAATAGCCAAAGTATAAAACAGCTTATGTCCATCTACAAAGTTTTAAACAAAAATTAATACAAATTCTCCCCAAATTTTTCCAAAAAATAGAATATGTAGGAACACATTTAAACTCAGTTTATGAAGCCAATATTATTGTTATGCAAACCTTACAATAATAAGACTAACATACCTCGTGAACATAAATTCAAAAATTTGTAACACAATAATAGCAAACTGAATCCAGCAACATATAAAAGAATTATACATCATGACAAAGTTGGATTGTATTAGTAAATGCAAAGTTGGTTAAACATATAAATATCAATCACGTAATATTTATATTCATAAAACAAAGAACAGAAACCTCTGATCATTTTAATAGGTGTTGAGAAAACATTAACAAAATTTAACATCATTTCATGACAAGAATATTTAAGAAATTAAGAGAAGGGAACTTCCTGACTATGATAGAGGGCATTTGAAAATTTTATGGCTAAAAAGATGAATGCTGTCTCTGTAAGATCAGAAACAAGCCAAAGATGTCTTATCTTGCCATTTTTATTTAACATAGTACTGGGAGTTCTAACCAAGGCAATTAGAAAGAAAAAGAAATTAATATTCAGATTGGAGAGAAAAAAAGGAATATTTTTTATTTTTAACTTTTATGAGTACATATTAGGTATATATATTTATAGGGTACATGAGATAATATACCTTATAATACATATTAGGTGTATATATTTATAGGGTACATGATACAGGAATAGACTGCTTAATAATCACATCAGGGTAAATGACATATCCACTACCTCAAGCACTTACTTTTTTTGTGTGGGTTAAAAACATTTCAATTATACTTTTAGTTACTTTAAACTGTATAATAAATTATTGTTGACTGTAGTCACCCTGTTGTGCTATCAAGTACTAGACATTATTTATTCTATCTAACTATATTTTTGCGTTCATTAACAATTTCCACATCCCTGTCTCCCATTATGCTTGACAGCCTCTGGTAACCATTCTTCTACTCTCTATCTTCATAAATTCAATTATTTTAATTTTTGGCTTTCACAAATGTCTGAGAACCTGTAAAATTTGTCTTTCTGTTACATCCAAGTTGTTGCAAATGACAGGATCTCATTCTTTTTATGGCTGAATAGTACTCTATTGTGTATATGTAACACATTTTCTTTACCCATTACTTTCTTGATGGAAACTTAAGTTTCTTCCAAAATTTGGCTATTGTGAATAGTGTTGCAATAAACATGGAGTGTAAAGATCTACTGATTTCCTTTCTTTTGGATATGTACTCAGAAGTAAGATTGCTGGATTACATGGTAGCTCTTTCTTTACATTTTAAGGAACCCCCATAGTGTTCTCCATAGTGGCTGTACTAATTTACATTCCCACCAACAGTGTATCAGGGTTTCCTCTGCTCCACAGCCACACTAGCATTTCTTATTGCCTGTCTTTTAGATAAAAGCCATTTTTACTGGTGTGAGATGATGTCTCATTGTAGTTTTGATTTGCATTTATCTAATGATTAATACCACTGAGCACCTTTTCATATATCTGTCATTAGTATGTCTTCTTTTGAGTAATGTCTCTTTAAATCTTCTGCCAATTTTTAATTGGATTATTGGATTTTTTTTCCTATAGAGCTGTTTCATCCGCTTACATATTCTGGTTATTAATCCATTGTCAGAGGAACAGTTTGCAAATATTTTCTTAGATTCTGTGGGTTGTCTGTTCAAGAATTTTTTTTTTTTTTTTTGAGATGGAGTCTCTCTCTGTCGCCCAGGCTGGAGTGCAGTGGTGCGAACTGGGCTCACTGCAAGCTCCGCCTCCTGGGTTCACACCATTCTCCTGCCTCAGCCTCTGGAGTAGCTGGGACTACAGGCGCCCGCCACCACGCCTGGCTAATTCTTTTGTATTTTTAGTAGAGACGAGGTTTACACCGTGTTAGTCAGGATGGTCTCGATCTCCTGACCTCGTGATCTGCTTGTCTCGGCCTCCCAAAATGCTGGGATAACAGGCGTGAGCCACCGCGTCCGGCCGCTATTCTAGTTCTTTAAGATGCATTAATAAGCCATTTACTTGACATTTGTCTACTTATAAATTTTTAAAATTTTTAATTTTGTGTGTACATAGTAGGTGTATATATTTATGGGGCACATGGGATGTTTTGTCACAGGCATACAATGTCAAATAAGCACATAATAAATAATGGGGTATACATCTCCTTAAGCATTTTTCCATTGAGTTGCAAACAATCCAATTACACTCATTATTTAAAAATGTACAGTTATTGTTGATTGTAGTCACCCTGTTTGCTATCAAATAGTAGGTTTCTATTATCCTTTCTATTGTGTGTACCAATTAATCATCCCAATCTCCCCTCTGGACCTCTATTTCCCTTCCCAGCCTCTGGTAACCATCCTTCTACTCTCTAGCTCCATGAGTTCAATTGTTTTAATTACTATATCTCACATATAAGTGAAAACATGCAACATTTGTCTTTCTGTGCCTGGTTTATTTCACATAACATAATGATCTCTAGTTCTATCTATGTTGCTGCAAATGACTGGAACTCACTGTTTTTTATGGCTGAATAATACTCCATTGTGTATATATACCACATTTTCTTTATCCATTTACCTAATAATAGACACTTAGTTTGCTTCCAAATTTTAGCTGTTGTAAACAGTGCTGTGGCAAACATAAAAGCGCAGATATTTCTTTGACAGACTGGTTTCCTTTCTTTTGTGTATATACACAGCAGTGGGATTGCTGAATCATATCGTAGCTATATTTTCAGTTTTTTGAGGAACCATGAAGATGTTCTCCATAGTGGTTTTACTAATTTACATTAGCACCAACAGTACACAAGGGTTTCCTTTTCTCTGTAGCCTCATCAGCATTTGTTATTATTGACTTTCTTTTGTATATAAGCCATTTTAACTGCAGTGAGATGATATCTCACTGTAGTTTTGATCTGTATTTCTCTGATGATCAATCAAAGATGCTGAGCACATTTTCGTATGCCAGTTTGCCATTTGTATGTCTTCTTTTGAGAAATATCTATTCAAATCTTTGCCCATCCTTTGATTGGATTATTATATTTTTTCCTATAGAGTTGTTTGGGTTCCTTATGTATTCTTGTTAAAAATCTTTTGGCAGATGGGTAGTTTGTAAATATTTTCTCATATTTTGTGGGTTGTCTCTTCACGTTGTTGATAGTATCCTGTGCTGTACACAAGCTTTATAAACTTAACGTAATCACATTTGTCTGTTTATGCTTTGGTTGCCTGTGCTTGTGGGGTATTCCTCAAGAAATTTTTGCCAAGACCAAAGTCCTAGGTATTCCCCCAATGTTTTCTTTTAGTAGTTTCATGGCTTGAGGTCTTAGGTTTAAGTCTTTAATCCATTTTTATTTTTTATTTAATGGTTTTATGTAATCAGAGATAGGAGTCTAGTTTCATTCTTTTGCATATAGATATCCAGTCTTCACAGCACCATTTATCGAAAAGACTGTTTTTTCCCCAGTGTATGTTATTGGCAAGTATGTCAAAATATGAGTTCACTGTAGGGTGTGGATTTGTTTCTGCATTTGTTATCCTGTTCCATTGGTCTATGTGTATGTTTTTATGCCAGTACCATGTTGTTTTGGTTACTATTGTTCTGTAGTATAATTTGAAGTCAAGTGACATGATTCCTCCAGCTTTGTTTTGTTTTTTTCTTTTTTTTTCCCCATAGGATAACACTGGCTATTCTGGGTCTTTTGTGGTTCCATACAAATTGTAGGATTCTTTCTAAATATTTCTGTGAAGATCGTCATTGATATTTTGAAAGGGATTGCACTGAATCTGTAGATTGCCTTGGGTAGTATGGACATTTAAAAAATATTGATTCTTTTAATCCATAAACATGAAATATTTTCCCATTTTTTGTGTCCTTGTCAATTACTTTCATCAGTGTTTTATAGTTTCCATTATATAAATCTTTCATTTATTTGGTTAAGTTTATTCCTAGGTATTTAATTTTATGTGTTGCTATTGTAAATGAGATTACTTTATATTTCTTTCTTGCATTGTTCACTGTTGGCATATACAAATGCTACTGATTTTTGTATATTGGTTTTGTATCCTGCAACTTCACTGAATTCATTTATCAGTTCTAATATTTTTTTGGTAGGATCTTTAGATTTTTCCAAATATATTATCTGCAAACAGTGATATTTTGACTTCTTCCTTTCCATCTTGGATGCCCTTTATATCTTTGTCTTGTCTCATTGTCCCAGCTAGAATTTCCAGTACTATGTTGAATAGCAGTGGTGACAGTAGGCATCCTTGTCGTGTTCCAGATATTATAGAAAGGGTTTTCACATTTTCCTCATTCAGGGTAATATTAGCTGTGGGTCTGCCCTATGTGGCTTTTGTTATGTTAAGGTATGTTTTATCTACACCCAGTTTTTTGAAGGTTTTTATAATGAAAGGATGTTGAATTTTAACAAATGTTTTTGAAATGATCATGTAGTTTTATTTTTTATTCTATTGATATGATGTATCACATTGTTTGATTTGCATATGTTGAACCATCCTTACATACCAGGGATAAATCCACTTTGACTTGATGAGTATTCTTTCTAATGTATTGTTGAATTTGGTTTGCTAGTGTGTTGTTGAGGATTTTTGCATCAATATTCATCAGAGATATTGGCCTGCAGCTTTATTTTTATGATGTGCCTTTGCCTGGTTTTGGTATCATGGTAATATTGGCCTTGTAAAATGAGTTTGGAAGTATTCCCTTCTCCTCTATTCTTCGGAATAGTTTGAGTAAGATTGGTATTAGATTTTTAAAAAATGTTTGGTAGAATTCAGCAGTGAAGCCCTTAGGTCCTGGACTTTCTTTACTGGGAGATTTTTTATTATGGCTTTTATTTTGCTGTTTGTTATTGGCCTGTTCATGTTTTGGATTTCTTCATGTTTCAATCTTGGTAGGATTTATGCATCTAGAAATTTGATATTCCAATTTATCGGTATATAGTTTGTCATAGTAGCCACTGATGATTCCTTGAATTTCTGCAGTGTCAATTGTAATGTCTCCTTTTTCATTCCTGATTTTGCTTATTTGCATTTTTTCTCTTTTTTAAAGCCTGAATAAAGATATGTCATTTTTTAAACTTTTCTAAAAAACAATTTTTTGTTTCATTAATTTTCTTTGTTTTCTATTTTAATTTCATTTATGTCTTCTCTGATTTTTATTATTTCTTTTCTTCTGGTAATTTTGGTTCGGTTTGCCCTTGGTTTTCTAGTTTTTAAAGACGCATTGTTAGATTGTTTATTTGAAGATTATTCTCTTTTTGATGTTGTCACTTACAGCTATAAAATTCCCCCTTACTACTGCTTTTGCTGTATACTATAAGTTACAATCTATTCTTGAGAATATACCTTGCGCTGAAGAGAAAAATGTGTATGCTGCTGCTCTTGGATAAAATGTTCTGTAAATAGCTATTAGATTATTTTGGTCTATAGTGCAGGTTAAGTCTGATGTTTCTTGATTTTCTTTCTGGAAGACCTGTCCAATGCTGAAATTGGGGTGTTAAAGCCTCCAGGTATTATTGTATTAGAGCCTATCTCTCTCTTTAGCTCTAATAATAGTTGGTTCATATATCGGGGTGCTCCAGTGTTGGGTGCATATATATTTAAAATTATATAATTTTATACTGACATATAAAATACATATCATATATAATAAATGATATAGGTATAATTGTATAATGATATATAAAAAATCATATATATTTGCTGATTTGAGCCCTTTATCATTATATAGTGACCTTCTTTATCTCTTATAAATTTTTGTCTTGAAACCTATTTTGTCTGATATAATATAGTGACTCATGCTTTTTTTATTTTTTATTAGCATAAAATATCATTTCCATCTCATTATTTTCAGTCTGTGTGTGTCTTTATAGGTGAAGTATGTTTGTTTTAGGCAAAAGATCAAGGGATATATATATATATATATAAAATTCATTCTATGTCTTTTGAGTGGGAGATTTAGTCCGTTTGCATTCAATGTTATTATTTATAAATAAGGACTTACTCCTGCCACTTTGTAATTTGTTTTCTGGTTGTTTTGTGGTCTTCTCTTTCATTTTTTCTTTTATTCCCGTCTTCTGCTGGTGAAGATAATTTTCTCTGGTGATATAATTTAGTTTTTTGCTTCTTATTTTTTGTGTATCCATTGTATGTTTTTTGGTTTGAGGTTACCATGAGGCTTGCAAATATTATTTTAGAACCCATTATTTTAACCTCATACCAACTTAAGGCTATTTGTGTAGAGAAACAAACAAACAAAAATAAACTAATAAAAAACTCTTATTAACTTTGTCCCACGTTTGGTTGTTTCTATTTATATCTGATCGTACTATGTCTTGAAAATATGTTATAGTTACTATTTTTTATTGGTTTATCATTTAGTCTTTCTACTTAGGGTTAAGAGTAGTTTACAAACCACAGTTCAGTGTTATAATATTATGTATTTTTTGTGTACTTACTATTTCCAGTAAATTTTGTACCTACAGGTGATTACTTATGGCTCATTAATGACTTTTTTTCTGATTGAAGAAATTATCATTTCTTGTAGGATAGCTCTGGTATTAATAAAATCCCTCAGCTTTTGTTTGTCTGAGAAAGTTTTTATTTCTCCTTCATGTTTGAAGAATTTTTTTCAGATATTTTATTTTATGATATATGGTAACAGTTTTTTTTTCTTCCACACTTTAACTATGTCATGCCACTGTCTCTTGGCCTGTAAGACTTCCACTGAAAAGTTTGCTGCCTAATGTATCAGAGCTCCTTTGTATTTTATTTATTTATTTTTTCTCTTGCTGCTTTTAGGATCCTTTCTTTATCCTTGACCTTTGAAAGTTTGATGATTAAATGCCTTGAGGTAGTCTTATTTTAGTTATATCTGCTTCATGTTCTATAACCTTCTTGTACTTGAATATTGGTATCTTTCTCTACATTGGGGAAGTTCTCTGTTAATGTCCCTTTGAATAAACTTTCTATCCCTATCTCTTTTTCTACCTCCTCTTTAAGGCCAATAACTCTTAGATTTACCCTGTTGAGGTTATTTTCTAGATCATGTAGATCTGATTTTTTTTTTCTTTTTTCTCCTCTGGCTCTGTGTTTTCAAATAGCCTGTCTTCAAACTCACTGATTCTTTCCTTCCTTGATTCATTTTGATATTAAAGACTCTGATGCATTCTTCAGTATGTCAAATGTATTTTTCAGCTCCAGAATTTTTGCTATATTCTTTTTAGTTATTTCAACCTCGTTGTTAAATTTATCTGATAGAATTCTGAATTCCTACTCTGTGTTATCTTGAATTTCCTTGAGTTTTCTTAACAGAGCGATTTTGAGTTCTCTGTATGAAAGTTCACATGTGTCTCTTCCTTCCAGTTGGTCCCTGGTGCTTTATTTAGTTTATTTTTTGAGGTCATAATTTCCTAGATGGTGTTGATGCTGGTAGATGTTTTGTGTCTAGGTCTTCAAGACTTAGGTATTTATTGTAGTATTCACTGTCTGTGCTTATTTGTAGCTGTTTTTCTCTGGAATGCTTCCCAGCTATTTGAAAAACACTGGATGTTGTGATCTAAGCTATTTCTGTTGTAGGCGGCACCCCAAGCCCGGTAATGCTTTGGTTCTTGAATACTTGTAGAGGTACCACATTGATGGCCTTGGACAAGATTTGGGGGAATTCTCTTGATTACCAGGCAGAGACTTTTGTTATCTTCATTTACTTTCTCTTAAATATACAAAGTTTCTATCTCTGTTCTGAGCTACCTAAAACTGGAGGTGGAGTGACACAAGCACCCCTGTGGCCACCACCACTATGAATATGCTGAGTCAGAACTTTTATTAGTCCATTCTCACACTGCTATGAATAAATACGTGAGACTGGGTAATCTAGAAAGGAAAGAGGTTTAATTGACTCAGACTTCTGCATTGCTGAGGCGGCCTCAGGAAACTTACAATCATGGCAGAAGGCAAAGGTGAAGCAGGCCCTTTCTTCACAGGGCAGTAGGAAGGAGTGAGTGCAAGCAGGGGAAATTATAAAACCATCAGGTCTCGTGAGACTCACTCACTATCATGAAAACAGCATGGTGGAAACTGCCTCCATGATCCAATTACCTTCACCTGGTCCTGCCCTTGTCACATAGGGATAATGGGGATTACAATTCATGATGAAATTTTGGGTGGTGGAATTCAACTAGTATATGACCTTCCTCTAGGATATTTGACTAGTAAAGGAAGAACACCTCAAGTGCACATGTGTATAACTTCAGTAAACACATTGTGCATGTGACTCCACCCACATGCTAACAGGTCATTGTGCATATGGACAGCCCACCCCAAGGGAAGAATCAGGGGATAATTAATGCAACCCCAGAAACATGCCAACATATAAGACCTCAAGTCAAATGTCAAATGACACACTTGACTCTCTCAAGTCGCTCTTTTGGCCCCCTTGCAAGTGTACTTTACTTCCTTTCATTCCTGCTCTAAAAATTTTTAATTAACTTTCACTCCTACCCTAAAACTGGCCTCAATCTCTCCCTCTGCCTTATGGCTCTCAGTTGAATTTTCTTCTGAGGAGGCAAGAATTGAGGTTGCCGCAGACTTGTATGGATTTGCCACTGCTAACACTAAGACTTGCCTGGGTTGCAGTCCTTATGGCCTAGACTGCTTTTCAAGTTCAGAGACAGAGGACACTTTCCCTCTCAGTGGCAAGGTTTGTGGGCATTCAGGATTAGACTGCTGGGATTAGCAATTCTTCTCTGGCTAGGGCTGGTTTAAATGTTTCCTCTTGGGGCAGACATCAGCTGAGTTTGTTCTGGTTTTCTTTTCTGCTCTAATAGAACAGCACTGAGATTGATGCCTCACAGTTACTATGTTCTCCCTCCCTCATCACCCAGAGAAGCTCTCTGCACCACAGAGCTGCTGCCTGGGGTGGTGGAGAGATGGCATTGGTGAATCGGGACTGTTTTTTTCTATCTCTTTAGTGTCCTTTTTGGAAATACGAAGTTAAAAACAGGTACTATGAATCCTCACCTGATTTTTGGCTCTTATGGAGGTTTTCTTTTTTCTTTTCTTTTTTTTCTGGGTAGATAGCTGTTAACTTGGTGTTCTTGCAGAGGGAACAATCCTTGGAGTCTTCTATTCTGCCATCTTTCTCCACCTCTTCCTTTTCTACTTTTTTGATGTAGGCATATATTGCTATAAGTTTTCTTGTCAGAACCGCACTTACTGTATACCATAGTGTTGTGTTTTTTTTTCATTCGTTTAAAGAAATTTTTAAATTGTCTTCTTAATTTCTTTAGTTATCCACTGTTCACTCAAAACAATGAAAAAAATTCCATGTGATTGTATAGTTTTCAAAATTCCTCTTGTCATTTATTTCTAGTTTTATTCCATTGTGGTTGGAGAAGATGCATGGTATAATTTTACTTTTTTGAATATTTTAAGACTTGTTTTGTGGGTTAATAGATGATCTGTCCTTGAGAATGATTCATGTGTTGAGGACAAAAATGCGTATTCTGCAGCTGTTGTATAAAATTTTTTGTAAATATCTATTAGGTCCATTTGATTCGCATTGCAGATTAAGTTACATGTTTCTCTGTTTATTTTCTGTCTGGATAATCTGTCCAGTGCTAAAAGTGGAGTTTTGAACCCTTCAGCTTTTATTATTTTGTAGTTTGTCTCTCTCTTTAGCTCTAATAATATTGGTTTTATACATCTGGTTGCTTATACATCTGGTTGTTTATACATCTGGTTGCATATATTTGCAATTGTTATATTCTCTTGCTGTATTGCTACCTTTTTCATTATTTAATGACCTTCTTTGTCTCGTCTTATAATTTTTGTCTTGAAATCTATTTTGTTTGATATAAGTATAGCTACTCTTGCATTTTTGGTTTCTGTTTGCATGGAATATCTTTTCCTATCCCTTTATTTTCATGCTGTGTAGGTTGTTGGGGCTTGTTTTATTTAATCCATTCAGTCATTTTTTGACTTTTTTTTTGGAGCGCTTATTCCATTTACATTCCATGTTATAAGTAAGTACTCACGTCTGCATTTTCTTATTTGTTTTCTGGTTCTCTTTTGGTCTTCTCTTTCTTCTTTTCTTCCTGTTTTTCTTTGAGGAAGATGATTTTCTCTGCTGGTATGTTTGAGCTTCTTGCTTTTTATTTTTTGTCTATCCATTGTAGATTTCTTTATTGGAGGCTACCATAAGACTTGCAAATAACATCTTACAACCCATTATTTTAAACTGATGACAAGTTAACACTGATTGTGAAAACAAAGAGCCTAACAAACAAGCAAGAAGAAAACTAGTAAGTGTGTGCTTTACCTTTGTCTCCTTGATTTTTAACTTTTTGTTCTTTCTTTTTATACCCTATTGTACTGTATATATCTTCAACAGTTGTTGTTATTATTATTTTTGATTGGTTCATTTATTCACCTTTCTACTTGAGATATGAGTACTTTACATACCACAATTACAGTGTTATAATATTGTGTGTTTTTCTGTGTACTTATTATTATGATCAGTGAGTTTTGTCCCTTCAGATGATTTTTTATTGCTCATTAATTTCCTTTTCTTTCCAAATGAAGAATTCCCTTTAGCATTTGTTGTATGATAAGTCCAATGTTGATAAAATCACTCAGCTTTTGTTTGTCTGGGAAAGTCTTTATCTCTCCTTCACATTTAAAAGATGTTTTCCCCAGGTATACTATTCTATGGTAAAAGTATTTTTCCTTCAGCACTTTAAATATGCCATGTCACCCTCTTCTGGCCTGTAAGGTTTCTGTTAATATGTCTTCTGCCGCATGTACTGGAGCCTTTTTTTGTTATTTGTTTATTTTTTCTTGCTGCTTTTTGGATACATTCTTTATCATTGACTTTTGGGAGTTTGATTATTAAGTGCCTTGAGGTGGTCTTCTTTGAGTTAAATCTGCTTGGTGTTTTACAATACTCTTGTACTTGAATATTGATGTCTTTCTCTATGTGTGGGATGTTATCTGTTATTATTCCTTTAAATAAACTTTCTAGCCCAATCTTTGTCTCTACCTCTCCTTTAAGGCTAATAACTCTTAGATTTACCCCTTTGAGACTATTTTCTAGATATTGTAGGTGTACTTTATTCTTTTTAATTTTTTTCTTTTGTCTCCTCTGACTGTATTTTCAAATAGTCTCTCTTCAAGCTCACTAATTCTTTCTGCTGCTTGATCAATTCTTCTGTTGAGAGAATGGTGCATTTTTAAGTATGTCAGTTGCATGTTTCAGCTGCAGAATTTTTGCTTGATTTTTAAAAAATTACTTCAATTTCTTTTAAAAATTTATTTGATAGAATTCTGAATTCCTTTTATGTATTATTTTTAATTGAGTTTTCTCTGACACAGCTATTTTGAATTCTCTGTCTGAAAGATCACATATGTGTCTTTCTCAGGTTTGATCCCTGGTGCCTTATTTAGCTTGCTTTGTGAGGGAGGTCATATTTTTCTTGATGATCTTGAAGTTTGTGGATGTTCATTACTGTCTGGGTATTAAAGAGATAAGCATTTATTATAGTCTTTGCAGTCTAGGCTTACTTGTAGCCATTCTTCCTGAGAAGGCTTTCCAGATTTGAAAGTAATTGGGTGTTGTGATCTAAGCTGTATCTGCATTAGGGGGCGCCCTAAGCCCAGTAATGTTGTGGTCCCTGCAGACCCTTAGAGTACCTTCATGGTGGTCTTGGAAAAGATCTGGAAGAATTATCTGGATTACTGGGCAGAGATTCTTGTGTTTTCCCTTACTTTTCCTCTAACAAATGGGGACTCTCTCTGTGCTGAGATCCCTGGAGCTTGGGGAACGGTAATACAAGCACCTCATTGGCCGCCACCACTGAGATACTGCCAGATGAGCCCTGAAGCCAGTGTAAGACTGGTTCTTACTCAAGGCCTGCAGCAACCACTTCCTGGCTACCACAGATCTTTACTCGAGGCCCAAGTGCTCTTCAGTCAACAAGTGTTTAATCCAGCCAGGCTTGTGTTTCTTACTTCAGAGCACTGAGTTCTCCCCTGGCCCAGTAGAGAGGGAACAAGTTGTAGTGACATAGGGTATAATTCATACATTTATGGTCAATTGATTTTCAACAAGGGAGCCAAGAAAAGTCAGTAAGGGCAAATATAGTCTTTTCAATAGGAGGTGCTGGGTCAACTGGCTATCCAAATTCAATGGACTACTACCTCACCCTATATATAAAATTTAGCTCAAAATGGATTAAATACCTGTATATAAGAGCTAAATTTTTAAAACTCTTAGAACAAAACTTAGGGCATATCTTTGTGACCATGTGTTTAGCAAGGAATTCTTAGATATAACACTGAAAGTACAAGCAACAAAAGGAAAAATAGATAAATTGGATTTATCTATTGAATCACCACTTTGGTGATTCAAAATGTTTAATTTTGATGAAATCCAATTTATCTATTTTTCAAAAGGACACTGTTAAGAAAATGAAAAGTAACCCCACAGAATGGGTGAAAATATTTGCATAATAACATTTCTGACAAGGGTCTAGTATTCAGAGTATACAAAAACAAACTCTTACATCTCAACAAAATATAGGCATTTCCCCAAAGAAGTTATAGAAATGGCTAATAAGCACATAAAAAGCTCTCAGTGTTAGCAGTCAATAAAGAAGTGCAAATCAAAACTGGAATGAGATAAAGCTTTATATCCACTTGTATGAATAAAAACAACAGCCAAAAACTAATGTTAGTGAGGATGTGGAAATATTGGAACACTCATACACTGCTGAAGGAAGCATAAAGTGGTGTGACCACTTTGAAGAACAGTTGGGCATTTCCTCAAAAAGTTAAACAGAAGGTTATCATATGGCTCAACAATTCCACTCCTTGGCATTAACCAAGAAAATATATGGAATTGAAAATATATGTCTACACAAAGAGTCATGCGAATATTCATAGCAAAATGAAAAACAAAAAAACACATACAACCCACATGTCCATGAGCTGATGATTGAATAAACAGAATATTTTTTAAATAAAAAGGAAAAACTAGTAAGTTTAAGATGGAGAAATTAAATAGAAAACACCTTAACAATATGCTTAAGGTTAACGTCTCTCATAATGAGACATGTTGACATCTTGGATTCCTTGAAGTGATGCATTGAGAGAGCATAATATCCCTTTTGTGATATTCTTTTAAAAAATGATAACTTCAATCTAATCAAGAGAAAACGAGACAAACTAAAACTGAAGGCTATTCTATAAATAACTGAGCAATTCAAAAGTGTCAAAAGACAGGCATGAAAACAGTCCTAAAAGATAGGCAAAGATAGGAAAGCTCTTACAGACTTAAGCAAATATATGTATGTATATATATTTGAGACGGAGTTTCGCTCTTGTTGCCCAAGCTGGAGTGTAATGGTGCAATCTCAGCTCACCGCAACCCCTGCCTCCCGGGTTCAAGTAATTCTCCTGCCTCAGCCTCCCGAGTAGCTGGGATAACAGGTATGTGCCACCACGCCCGGCTAATTTTGTATTTTCAGTAGAGATGGTTTTTCTCCATGTTGGTCAGGCTGGTCTGGAACTGCCGACCTCAGTTGATCTGCCCTCCTCGACCTCCCAAATTGCTGGGATTACAGGTGTGAGCCACCTTGCCTGGCCTAGACTTAAGCATGTTAAAGGTACATGAGAACTACATGCAATTGGGGATAAGTAGAAAAACTGGTGAAGTTTGAATGAAGTTTTTAGATAATAGTAGTATAGTACAGTACACTGATTTTGATAATTGTACAATGATTTTGTAAGATGTTAACATAAGAGAAGCTAAGTAAAGGGTATATGGAAACTCTTTGCTATTTTGTCAACATTCACATAAATTTATTTCAAAACAGGTTTAAAAACAAAATTATGTGGCATAGTATAATGTTACATGAACTATATGGATTTACATTTTGAATTTTGTGTGTGAATCTTACTCAAAAATATAAATCCATATAGTTCATGTAACATTATACTATGCCACATAATTTTGTTTTTAAACTTGTTTTGAAATAAATTTATGCACAAAATTCACCATTTTAAGCATGTTTATGTTGTACAATTCAGTGGATTTTAGTAATTTATAGTGTTGTATCATCATCACAACTAATTCTAGAATAATTTCCTTGCTCTACAAAGAAACTCTGTACCATTAAGCAATCAGTCTCTGTTCCTTGCTCCTCCCAGGCCTTAAAAATTATTAACCTGCTCCTTGGATTTACTTGTTCTCTTTATTTCATATAAATGGAATCATATGATATGTGGCCCTTTGTGTCTGATGTTTTTCCCTCAGCTTTTAGGTACATACACAAAATAATTGAAAATAGAGGTTTGAATAAAAATTTGTGCACTAATGTTTATTAGCAACCTTATTTGTAATATCCAAAAAGTGGAAACAACCCAGATGTACAAGTGATAAATGGATAAACAAAGTATGGAATAGCCATACAATAGAACATTATCAAGCCATAACAATAAATAAAGTACATGCCACAGTGTGGATAAAACATAGAAACACTGTAAGTTGACTTGTGTTTTTAAAATTATCACACACACACATGCTCCAAGGCTTTATGTAGTAAGAAGACTTATGTGAAACTAGTGAAATTGTAGCTCTGAATGGGATCTTAAATATAATTTAATCCTGTAGTTTACTTGATTTTTGTGGGTGGGACAACTGAAATAAAAATAAAACTACATAAAATGTGTGTGTGCATTATGTGTGTGTGTGTGTATCCTGAAGGGGCACTAATCTAATAGCATGAATACGAAGTACACATTTGTGCAAAAGAGTTAATTTTTGTATGTATAGAAAATACATCTAAAACATAATTGCTAAAAGTTTAAAATATAAAAGACATTCATTTAATTCTACTCAAGGGACTTATCCCATATAAGATTAACACAAGTGCAAAAATACACAATGCTATATTGAAAAAATACTAGAATATTTACTTAATTTTAAAATTTATTTTTAGTCAAGAGAAACCAATAAAAAGCATTCAAATAGGAGAAGAAGTTAATTTATCTCTCTTCACTGATGACCTAGAAAACCCTAAACACTATGACAAAAGGCTCCTAGAATTGAAAAACAACTTTAGTAAAATTTCAGGATACAAAATCAATGTACAATATTTAGTACTATTTCCATATACCAATAACATTCAGGCTCAGAGCCAAATCAAGAAAGCGATTCCATTTACAATAGTTTCACACACACACACACACACACACACACACACACACACACACACACACCTTCCCCTAGGAACACATCTAGCAAAGGAGGTGAAAGATCTCTACAAGTAGAACTACAAAACACTGCTAAGATAAATTGTAGATGGCACAAACAAAGGAAACAGTAGATGTTGGTGTGGATGCAGCGATCAGGGAACACTTCTACACTGCTGGTGGGAGTGTAAACTAGTACAACCGCTATGGAAAACAGTGTGGAGATTCCTTAAAGAACAATAAGTTGAACTACCATTTGATCCAGCAATCCCACTACAGGGTATCTATCCAGAGGAAAAGAAGTCATTATTCGAAAAAGATCCTTGCACATGCATGTTTATAGCAGCACAATTCACAATAGCACAATCGTGGAACCAACCCAAATGCCCATCAATCAATGAGTAGATAAAGAAACTCTAGTATATGTATAAAATGGAATACTACTCAGCCATGAAAAGGAATGAACAGCATTTGCAATGACCTAGATGAGATTAGAGAGTATTATTCCAAATGCAGTAACTCAGGAATGGAAAACTAAACATCGTATGTTCTCACTGATATGTGGGAGCTAAGCTATGAGGATGTAAAGTCATAAGAATAATACAATGGACTTTGGGACTTGGAGGGAAGAGTGGGAGGGGGTGAGGGATAAAAGACAACAAATATGGTGCAGTGTATACTGCTTGAGTGACGGGTGCACCAAATTCTCACAAATCTCCATTAAAGAATTTATTCACGTAACCAAATACCACCTGTACCCCAATAACTTATGGAAAAATAAAATTAAAAAATAAAATAAATGAAAAACAAACAAAAAACCATTCAATATTCATGGATTGGAAGAATCAATGTTGTCAAAATGGCCATTCTGCCCAAAGCAATCTACAGATTCAATGCTATTTCTATCAAACTACAAATATCATTTTTCACAGAATTGGAAAAAACTAGTCTAAAATTCATATGGAAGCAGAAAAGAGACTGGATTGCCAAAGCAACCTCATGCAAAATAAACAAGGCTGGAGGAATCACAGTCGCTGACTCAAACTATACTATAAGGGTAAAGTAATCAAAACAGCTTGGTACTGGTACAAAAATGGACACATAGACCAAGGGAATAGGATAGAGAAAGAATAAGTAAAGCCACACACCTATATCCATCTGATATTTGACAAAGTCGACAAAAATAAGCTATGGAGAGAGAACTCCCTATTAAATAAGTGGTTCTGGGTAGCTGGCTAGCCGCATGTGAAAGAAAGAAACTGGACACTTACCTCTCACTGTATAAAAAAATTAACTCAGGATGGATTAAAGACTTAAATGTGAGACTCAAACTATAAAAATACTTGGAAGAAAATGTAGGAAATACTATTCTCGACATCACCCTTGACAAATAATTTATTACTAAGTTCTCAAAAGCAATTGCAATAAAAGCAAAAATTGACAAATGGGATCTAATTAAACTAAGCTTCTGCACTGCAACTAACTAAACTAAGCTTTTGCACTGTAAATAAAAATATCAACAGCATGAGCAAACATCCTACAGAATGGGAGAAAATATTGGCAAACTATGCATCTCACAAAGGTTTAATACGCAGAATCTATAAGGAACTTAATTCAACAAGCAAAAAGCAAATAATCCCATTAAAAACTTGGTAAAGTACATGAATAGACATTTTTCAAAAGAAGACGTACAAGCTATCAACAAACTTATAAAAAATGCTCCACATCACTAATCATTAGAGAAATGCAAATCAAAACCAACCTCAAGGAGACATCATCTCACATCAGTTGGAGTGGCTATAATTGAAAAGTAAAAAAACAACAGATTCTGATAAGGCTGAGGATGAAAGGAAACAGTTAGACACTGTTAGCTCAACTCTTGTGGAAGACAGTTTGGAGATTTCTCAAAGAACTTGGAACTACCATTTGACTCAGCATTCCCATTACTGGGTATATATCCAAATAAAAATGAATCATACTACTAAATAGACATATGCACTCATATGTTCATTGCAGCACTACTGACAATAATAAAGACATGGAATCAAATTAGATGCCCATAAATGGTGAATTGGAGAAAGAAAATGTGGTACATATACAGTATGAAATATTACACAGCCATAAAAAAATGAAATCATGTTCTTTGCAGCAGCATGGATGCAACTGGAGGACATTATCCTAAGTGAATTAATGCAGGATCAGTAAACCAAATACCACATGTTCTCACTTGTAAGTGAGAGCTAAACACTGGGAATACATGGACATAGCAATGGCAACAATAGACACTGGGGACTATTAGAAGGGGGAGGGGGACAAGGGTTGAAAATCTATTGGGTACCATGCTCACTACCAGGGTTACAGGATCAATCATACTCAAACCTCAGCATCATGTAATTTACACATGCAACAAACCTGCACATGTACCCCTTGAATATAAAATAATTTTTGAAAGTATTAAAAAACAGAGCTGTGAAGAACAGTGGATTAGGCAGCCACTCTCAAGGAACAGAACTGTCTTAATTAAGGAAACTTTCTAGTCCTGGACATTGTTCTTGGAGAAGGGAGTCCTAGTAATAAGTCTTTTGTGACATTTGGAATTGCTGTGGGCTAGTGACTGCTATATGCTTTCCATTTCTACCTTCTTCTTTACTTTTTTGGAGTAGACATGTCTATTATTATTCTGTCATTGTCTCACCATTTTGTGTTGAGTATGGGTAAAGTATACAACCTGTCTTCATAGGTCTATGGATCAAGAGGAGCTGTATCCAAGGAGTCACATCCACATCCCAACTTGATGTACATCATAAGATCAGGGAGTTAGTGCCTGATACTGTGATAGGATGAGACTTTGGGAGTCTTTGGAGGAAACAGAATGTGCTTTTCATGTGGGAGAGGTGTGAATCATTGGGGCTAAAACAGGCTATAGTAGATTTTTACAATAATTCCTCCCAATTAATCATACCTCTTTTTGTACATGCACCTTTGTAATGTGACTTTATGTACTTACTATTAAAAAAAAGCTATCTATTTCCCCAAATTTTGAATTTAGACTGGCTTTGTGACCTGCTTAGACCAATAGAACATGGCAAATAAGATAAGGCCTTGCGGTTACATTTATTATCCTGGAGCTCTGAACCAACCTAACTGTGAAAAATACTGGAATAAAGACGACATAGAGAGAAAGGTCCAGCTGAGCCCAGACACTAACCAACTCATAAATTGAGTGCAGCTACATGATGGAGCCCAGGAGATAACAGAGAACTATCCAGTCAACCCCACAAAACAGTGAGAAATAATAAATCATTATTGCTTTAAGTCACTGAGTTTTGGAGACATGCTGCATAGCAATAGATAACTTTACAATATTATCCTAGGCTCTACTAAAGAATATAAACAAAAAGCAAGGATGATTTTTTTAAAAGTAACATACCTGTGCAACCCTGACTTTCTTTTCCTTCTGCTGATTAGGAGATGACAAGACCTGGAACAGACCCAGAGATAAAAGTAATGTTTTCAGGATGGAAAAACCAACCTGTCAACTATGAACTACTCACCTATGGACCAGTATATGAGGAAGAATAAACTTTGATGTTGTTGAAAACTTGTTAGGCTTTTGTGTTTGTGTGTTTCTCTGTTATAGTAGCCAGGTCTGTATCCTAACTAAAACAGATGGCAAGTCAAATTCCTAAATTTCATTAAAGGTGGTAAATTCATTAACTGCCACCTACACTCAATTATCTAAAGCATTTGAGTCTTTTTTGATAAACTGCAAAGAACACTGGTACATCAAGACAAATAAATTACTTGTAAGTTTAAAAAAAGCTAAGAAATAAATAATTGCATGAAATAGGGTCTAAACTGAAAAAACTGGTTTTGTATACACATTTATATATTTATCATTTAAAAATATAAAAGAGATTACATGTATGTTAATATATGTACAGAAAATGTCCAAAAAGCTACACAAAGAGCTGTTAACACTGATTACTTCTGAGGAGTTGAAAAGAGGTAGGAGTAAAGAGGGTGATTTTAATTTTACATCCCTCTGTACTACGCTGTTTTTTCTTTTGTTATGAGAGTTATTTTTACTTCTCCCCACTTTTATGGGTGTTATACAACTCACTTTGGTTCACAAAGCAAGATCAGCCACTCTGAGTTTGTGTGACTCCCTTAAGTTTATAGATTAAGAAATGGGTCAGAAAAGTGAATTAGCTTATTTAGGCACAGCCTGTAGCAGAAGCAGTTTGGGGAAATAAATCCTCTATACTCATACAGTACTTTTTTTATTACTCCACACCTGTTCAGTTCCATTGCTCATTCCTGTGAAATATAATCACAAAACTATTAGCTATCCCAAATGTTCCAAGGATGTTTCTGGAGTATACGACTCAGAAGAGCAATAGAAACATTATCACAGTACAATATTTGTCTGTTGCCGTAATCCTAGAAAAGGCAATGAAATTTCCAAGAATGCAAACAGATGCAAATGCATAAGCAGTTGGAACTAAAACATAAGCATGTGTTCAGAGTCCATGAATAGCCTCTTTTTTCCTCACTAGACATAGTTTAATGATGTGATCTTTTCAGCACTCAGAAGAGCAATGGCTGTTATTCCAGATTAATCCTTAGGTAAGAACTCTTATTGAGGCCAGTTGGGACTTTGTCTAGTGTCTTTTGTACAGATTTCTGTTTTATCGAGTGGTTGTGGGGGGTCACCAAAGGGGCTGCAATAAAAGCCTAACAGACCTAGTACCTACCTGAATGGGTTGGCTACTTGGGATTTGTGTTGTGCAAATGCTCAATCTCTACGATATTAATAGTTTTCATAGGATCTTAACGTTTCAGAGCCATAGATATCATTAGAACTTACCAAATCCAAAAACCCTTTTTATACACCCTTTAAGGTCCAAAAAGGAGGGTTTTCGAAAAACCATAGGTTTACTTGTTTTTGTTTGTTTTATATTTCAGACGACATGTATTGTTTTTTCCAGATTCGGGATAGCAACTAAAAGGGAGGTTCACCCAGGTTTTCACTGATTCATCTTCTCAAAAGTTTTCAAAGCATGGTTCTCTGGACCATTAGCATCAGCATCACCTGGGGCTTATTAGAAATGCAAATTCTCAATCAGAAAAAAAGGTAGTCAGGACCTAAAATCTGTGTTTTAACAAGACTTCCAGGTGATTTTGATGCATAATAAAATTTAGGAATTTTTATTATCATTTATAAATGGTATTTTATTATATAACTGCTCTGGGCCAAACTTTAAACATTCTTCAATGTATATTATCTCTTTTAATCCTTTTAGTGAGGGGTATTATTATTCCACTTATTTAAGTTTGGCAGTTACTTAAGGCCAAACAGCCCATCTCTAAACTATGATGTAGGTAATCCCCAATTTTTTTTGTAGTCTTCCTCCATCTGGCCCACCCACTTCCTTTCACTGCTGCCCAAACACTACTTCCAGGTTCTTAATACCTGTATTTGCATGTGATGGAGAGTCAGTCACCTGGGTTCTAGTTTCATCTCACTGTGTGGCTTTGGGTAGTTCTTTTCCCTTTTCTGGGCTTCAGAATATTCACATGCTAATCATTAGGGAAATGCAAATCAAGACCACAGTGAGATATCATCTCTCTCCAGTTAGAATAGCTATTATCAAAATGAGGAAAAATAACAAATGCTGACAGGGATGCAGAGAAAAGGGAAATGCTCCTACACTGTTGGTGAGAAAGTAAAGTAGTACAGCCATTATAGAAAACAGCATGGAGCTTCTTCAAAAACTAAAAATAGAACTACCATATGATCCAACAATCCTGCTGCTGCATATATATCCAAAGGAAAGGAAATTGTTATGTCAAAGAGATTTCTGCTCTCCCATATTTATTTTAACACTATTCACAATAGTCAAGTTATTAATCAACCTAAATGCCCATCAATGGATGAAAGAATAAAGAAAATGTGGTATAAATACACAATTAAATACTATTCAGCTATTAAAAGAATAAAATCCTGTTTTTTGAAGCAATATGGATGGAACTGGAGGTTATTATGTTAAGTAAAATAAGCCAGGGACAGAAAGACAAACTCTGCCTGTTCTCACTCATATGTGAAAGCTAAAAAAGTGGATCCCATGAAGGTAGAGAGCAGAATGGTGATTACCAGATGCTAGCAAGGGAAGGTACGAGGGAGAGATGAAGAGAAGTTGGTTAACGGGTACAACAATAGTTAGATAGGAAAAATAAGTTTTAGTATTTGACAATAGAGTAGGGAAATTATAGTTAGCAATAATTTATTTTATGTTTCAAAATAGCTAGAAGAGAATAATTGTGATGTTTCCAACACAAAGAAAATATAAATATTTGAAGTGGTGGATATCCCAGTTAGCCTGGTTTGATCATTACAGATTGTGTATGGTTATCAAAATATCTACGTGTACCCCACAAATATGTACAACAATGATATATCAATATGTTTTTTAAAAATTGGAAGGATTGGGCTCATCTTTGATATTTCTATCAGCATATTCTCATATCTACTCTTGAAAAGGCCTTAAAAATCTTCATTTTCCTTTAAAGTATATTGAAGTACTCCCTTCTTTGCCCAGGGCATCAGGGTTCTAATCCTGATCTCTTATATTAAACGTTCACCATGGAGAAAATTATTGAAGGCCTTAACCAGCAGCCAGGGAAAGTATTTTTATTGGGTAAAGGCCTATCATGGGGCCCTCTCCTACATTAGACATGAAGATGAGTTTAACAGAAGAAACATTGTGGCTTATAGACAGGTTGACTTCTTGGACATATTCTTAGTGGAAAAAGCCTATGACATCTGTTCATTCCCTAACCAACCACCAGTCTGTCAGGGGCTCTATGGGGAGCAGCATTTACCTACTTTTCTCAGGGCTAGTTAATTCATACCTCAGTGTAATTTTTAAGTCATTGTGATGTCATTAAGACCATGTACTACATGTAGTAGAAGAACAACAACGTTGAAATACGGCAGTCTTTGTTTGAATTCCCAACACTGTTATTTACTGGCTATGTAGTCCTGAGAATGGCAACTAAACTCCCTGGGCCTCAGTGTCCTCATTTTTAAAATAGATTTAATAACACAGGCTTTGACTACATTCCAGAAAAGACATGAGACAATGTATTTGAAAATGTCTGGAACATGGTAAGAGATCAATAAATATTTGTTGTTGAAGTCCACCTGGAGTGTGGCCAGCAGTTATTCAAGTTAACTGCTATTGATTTTAGTGTTGAAAACAACACTTGGGATAAAGAACTGCAAACTTACTATTCTACTATTAGGGTAATTCCTTTAGATCTCCTGGAATTCTCTGGGAAAATGTAGTTAGCTCTGGTAGAGAAAGCACTTGGAATCCCGATCAGGCAAAATCCACTGGAGGTGGTTTAATACGTTATATCAGAAACACAACTTTCTGAAGATGGCGCACAGGGAAGCTGCCTGCTTAAAAGGTGTAGATAGAGGAGGTTACGGTGGCCCAACATTGTTGCCCTAATCACAGTGGTAGTCTACCAATAGAAGACTTCATTCTAGTCCCTTTAGATTAGAGATAAGTTAGAGTTAAGTCTAAATACAGACAGGAACATCACAAATACATTTTAAGAGAAGTGAAATCATACAAAGAATGTACTCTGAATTAAACTGGAAAAAAATAGCATGTGCATATCCGGAAAATCCAAAAAACATTTGTGAATTAAACAAGACCCCTGACCACTTTTGACCACTGAGTCAAAAAAGACATGATAAGAAATATTAAAATATTTTGAAATAAATGAAAATGAAAATACAATATATAAAAAATTGTTAGATGTGGCTGAAGCAGTGTTTAAAGGGGAATTTATAGCACCAAAATACATATACTAAGAAAGGAATAAAGGTCTCAAATCAGTGATGTACTCAAAGTTATATTTTATTCTAATGCAAACCTATTGGAGATGAATTGGTACAAAATAAAATTATTTTTCAAACTGAATGTAATGTATCAGCAATTTATTTTTTACCTTTATAAAAAGGAAGTCTTTATACACTATTTTGTTCAGCCAAGCAAGCAATGGTAATAGAACAATTTTTAAAATTATATTGATAATTTCTTTTAAAAAATTGGTTATAACCACTTCTAAATATTCCAAATAAGTCACTGTTTGCTCCAAGTGATTAATGGCACCATTAAAAAACAAGACATCACGAGATCAGGAGTTCGAGACCAGCCTGACCAACATGGTGAAACGCCGTCTCTACTAAAAGTACAAAAATTAGCTGGACATGGTGGCACGCACCTGTAATCCCAGCTACTCAGGAGGCTGAGAGGCAGGAGAATTGCTTGAACCCAGAGGCAGAGGTTGCAGTGAGCCGAGATCATGCCATTGCACTCTAGCCTTGGCGACAGAATGAGACTCCGTCTCAAAAAAAAAAAAAAAAGAAAAAGAAGACATGTTTGAAATATATACATTTTTCTAATCTGAACAAGCTAGATTAAACAGATGTAAGGCAGTTGTGCAAAGCAAAATTTGACCAGCTTCAGAATGAGAACATGATAAAAAAGAGCACCACAAATTCCATTTAAGCACATGTGTCTACTGCCTTTTTTAAAAAAGCCTTAGTTGTACAGTCGGCTTTCAATTATTTTTGTTGAGAGAGGATATCCAAGAATTATCAAAATATATTTAGTTTTGAAATCAAAGCAGAGACATCCCACTTGCTGTCCCCAGACAACACATGGTCAGGCACAGAAGGATATACATGTATGCATATGCATAATATTGTTCCATTTCCCTGCCAATATGCCCAAGAACTCAGGCTGATTGTTGGAGGCTGTTGATAGTTCAAATGCTAACTGACTTTTCTGACAAGTCTGGTTGAATATTGACAGTTCTGCTATGTTGTACCTTGTGACTCTGAACATCTGTGGTTCTGTTTTTCCTCAGGACTGTGTTTGTTACTTACTACCCCTTGTTGCCGATGTATCTCAATCCATTTACTAATTTAGGAAATACGTATTGAGTTTCTACTTTGTATCAATGAGTTTGGTCTTCAGCAAGTTTACAGCCCGGTCTAATAGGGAATGTTTTCATGGAAATAAATCCTTAGAATATTGTGTGAAAAAAGTGATCGCGTATGTATAAGGTGCTTTCTTAGTGTAGAGAAGAGAATATTTAACTCTATCTAGGATGTGAGAGGACCAAGAAGGCGTCCCAGAGAAAGTTGCGCTTGACATGAGCCTAGAAGGATATCTTAGAATTTGGCTAGGTAAAGATGAGGATCCTTCGCCTTTCAAATTCAGGGAGAGGAGCGAGTATGTGCAAATGTACAAGAGAATGGATACACATGAGAGTATATCTTATTGCAGGAAAGGCTGGGAGCATAGAGTGCCTTGTAGAAGGGTGGGTGAGAAATGGCTGGAGAAAATACTACTACTACTAACTACTACTACTACTATCTACTACTACTACAACTACTAGAAACTACTAGTAGTAGTAAGTAGTAGAATCCAGGTCTATATTGACTCCAAGCATACCACAAAATCACCTAACCTCAAGTGAAACATTATTCCTCTTCCTGTTTCTTGTTTCTTTCTCTTTTTTGGGGGCGGGGAGGGGAGGAGACAGAGTTTCGCCACTACAACTGCTAGAAACTACTACTAGTAGTAAGTAGTAGCAGTAGTTATTAGTAGTAAGTAGCAGTAGTAGTTAATATTTACTGAGCACTTACAAGTACCGGATGTAGATAAATGCTTTATGTACATTATTTAAACCTTGAAACAATACTATTTATTACTATTATCCCGGTTGCACAGAGGTAGAAAATGAGAATTCGGGAGGCTGGGCAACTTGCCCAAAGTTACTAAGCTGTCAGTTATGCTTGGGAACTAGATCATAAGAGAGGCTTATTTGCCATGCTAAATTGTTCAGGCTTTATCTTGAATGGGTCAAACTGTCATTGAGGTTTTTTTTTTTTTTTCTTTTCCCTGAAGAAACAAATTGGGAGAAACAGACTAGAGGAAATATCTTTGGAAGTTCTAAATAAGAACTGAGGAAAACATCCAAAATCAAATCCAAAAGGGACTACAAAAAGAATCTAGACATAAAATTAAACACGACAGAGCCTGAGGGAGAGTTGTTGATGGTTGATTTAAACAGAAAAGTGATAACACTGGAGATGAGGAATTTGGTAAAAGAGAAAAGGGGAAGGGTTGAGGAAATAGCGTGGGGAACTAGGTAGCTAGTCATAGAGATTAGAAACAGGAAGGACTGGGACACAGTGGCTCATGCCTACAATCCCAACACTTTGGGAGGCCAAAGTGGGTGGATCACCTGAGGTCAGGAGTTCAAGACCAGCCTGGCTAACATGGCGAAACCCCGTCTCTACTAAAAATACAAAAATTAGCTGGGTGTGGTGGCAGACACCTGTAATTTCAGCTACTCAGGAGGCTGAGGCGGGAGAATCGCTTGAACCCAGGAGGCAGAGGTTGCGGTGAGTCAAGACCTGGGTGACAGGAGGGAAACTCTGTCTCCTCCCCTCCTCGCCCCCCCAAAAGAGAAAGAAGCAGGAAGAGGAATAATGTTTCACTTGAGGTTAGGTGATTTTGTGGTATGCTTGGAGTCAGTAGACCTGGATTCAAGTTCTGATTCCATCAATTACTGCTGAGGTGACCTTGGACAAGTCACTTAATGTCAAGTAATTTGAGTCTGTATCCTTGTCTGTTAAGCGGGAAGACTGATACCTATAGGTAAGATTGCACTCTTTTGATTATCAAATTAGACAATATATGTGAGATGCTTTGAGGTGTGCAAACTGTATACAATATAGGTTATGACAAGCATGCATTGTATAGATTCAGGTGCATAGCCATATTTTCAGTCTCTGGAGACTTACATTGCAAATCTAGATCAAAATTTACTGCCAGAATATCCACGCCATAGGCAGTCTTTTAAGAATCTAATTCTAATATTGAATATTTAAATTAGAATGCATTAAGGCAAATAGCCTTTAAGTTCAACATGATCACAGAGGGCTTTACTTAGCGCTAAAGTTTTAACACTTGAATCGATTTCCATTTTGAGGACTAGCTATTATTTAAAAAGTAGAAAGATAATTTTCTTGAGCATCGCTCTTGAATAGAAATGTAATATGAGCCACATAAGTGATTTTTAATTGAAATTTTATTGAGATAATTATAGATATACATACATTTGTAAGAACAAATATAGAGAAATACTGTTACCCTCAATGATAGCATTTTTCCAAACTGCAGTAAAATAGCACAACCTGCATTTTGATATGCATATAATTCATCAATGTTTTCCTGAGATCTCCAGTTTAACTTGTACTGTTTTGTGTGTGTGTATTTAGCTATATACAATTTTATTACACATGTAGGTTTATATATTCAACAGTCAAGATACCGAACAGTTTCATCACCACAAAGATTCCTTGTGTTGCACTTTTGCAGCCATATCTACTTACCTCCCACCCGCCCACCTCCACCCCCTGACAAACACTGATACCTTCGCTATCTCTACAACTTTGTCATTTCAAGAATGTTATATGAATGAAATCACATAGTTTGTGACATTTAAGGAAAGACGTAATGAAAGCATAATTCTCTGTGGATTAATCTAAGTTATTGCGTGTTTCAATAGTTTATACCTTTCTGTTGCGGAGTGGTAATTTATGGTGTTGATGTATCACAATTTAACTATTCACCCACTGAAGGGCATATAATTTGTTTTCATCTTGTGGCTGCTGTCACAAATAAAACGGCTATGAGCATAAGCTTTTATTTATCTGGAATAAATGCCTAAGAGTGTAGTTGCTGGGTCATATGATGAACACATGTTGAGTTTTATAGTTAACTGAAAAACTGTTTTCCAGAATAGCTGTATTATTTTACATTCCTACCATCAGTGTATGAGTGATCTGGTTGCTCCGCATCCAGTATTTGATGTTGTCACTATTTTTATTTTAGCCACTCTTATAGGATAGGTGTAATTTTAATTTTATGTACATCATGGCTAATTACGTTGAACAAATTTCATGTGTTTGTCATCTTTCATCTGTATACCCTCTTTTGTGAAATATATTTTTATGCCTTTTGCCGATTTTTAATAGCATTCTTTTAGTTGACTTTTGTGGGTTCTTTATATATTCTAGATACTAGTTCTTTGTCAGATATGTTGTTTGTAAATATTTCCCCCAGGTCTGTAACTTGTCTTATCACACGGACTTTCAAAGAGTAAAAGTTTTTAATTTTGGTGAGATTTAATTTGTCAATTTTTCTTTTTTTAAAAAAACCAAAGCCCAAAGAAAACAGGGTCTCACTCTGCCACCCAGGCTGGAGTGCAGTGGCATGATTGTGGCTCACCATGACCCCGAGTTCCCAGGCTCAGCTAATCCTCCCACCTTAGCCTTCTGAGTAGCTGGGACTACAGACATGCACAGTTATGCCAGGCTAATTACTGTATTTTATTTTATTTTTTTGTGGAAACAGAATCTCACTAAGTTTCCCAGGCTCTCTTGAACTCCTGGGCTCAAGCAATCCTCCTGCCTGTGTCCCAAAGTGCTAGGATTACAGGCATGAGCCACTATGCATAGCTCAAGTTTTCTTTTTATGTGTCGTGCTTTTGTTTCAGCTCTAAGAACTCGTTGCCTACCTCTAGATTCTGAAAATTTGCTCTTACGACTTTTTTCTAAAAGTTTTGTTGTTTTATGTGTTACATTTAAATCTATGTTCCATTTCAAATTATCTTTTGTATAAGATGTGAAGATTTCCCCTGCCCCCATGGGTTTGCAATTGTTGCAGCACCAATTCATTGGGTTTTGCATCTTCGTCAAAATTCAGTTAAGCATATTTGTGTGGGTCTGTTCCTGGATTCTCAATTCTGTTCATTGACCCTATGTTTATCTCTCCACCAAAAGCACATTGTCTCAATTATTGTAAGTGAACAGTAACATTTAACACCAGGTAGAGTAATTTCTCCCACTTTTTTTGGTCAATGTTGTTTTTGCTATTATAGGGCTCATGGCATTTCCTATAAATTTGAGAGTGGGCTTGCCTGTGTTTCTAAAACACCTTGCTGGGATTTTTATATGAATTACATTAAACCTGTAGATTAATTTGGGAAGAATTTATATCTTTACTAGGTTGAAACTTTCAATTCATGAACGTGGCGTATCTCTGTTTATTTACGTCCTCTTCAATTTATTTCATCAGCATTTTGAAATTTTCAGCATATAGATCTAGTACATGTATCTCAAGGCTATACCTAAGTACTTCATTTACTCTGGAGTAACTATAAATGGTCTTGTGTTTTTAATTTTAGTTTTCATATGTTCATTGTTAGTGTATAGAAACATGATTGATATTTTCTGTTAGTCTTATATTCTGTGACCTTGCTGAACTCACTTATTAGTTCCAGAATTTTAAATATATTATTTGGGATTTCCGATGCAAACAATTATATCTGAAAAAAGAGATAGTTTTCTTTTTTATTTTTATAGGGTTGAAAAAATTTCTAAATTTTTGACATTTTTAATATTTGTGGGTACATAGTAGATGTATATATGTATGGGTATGTGAATATTTTGACATGCCTGTATCATTATTTTGATATAGGCTGCAATGTGTAATAATCACATCAGGATAAACAGGATATCCATTGGTCAAGCATTTATCCTTTGTGTTATAAACGATCCAATTATACTCTTCTAGTTATTTTTAAATGTACAACTAAACTATTACTGACTATAGTCACCATGTTGTGCTATCAAATACTAGGTCTTATTCATTCTTTCTATTTTGTACACATTTACCATCCCTGCTTCCCCTGCACAATCATCACTACACTTCCCAGTCTCTGGTAACCATCTTTGTACTCGCTGTCTTCATGAGTTCAGTTCTTTGAATTTTTAGCTTTCCCAAATAAATGAGAATATGTGAAGGTTGTCTTTGTGTGCCTGGAATATTTCACTTAACATAACCATCTCCAGTCCGATCCATGCTGTTGCAAATGACAGTATCGCATTCTCTTTTATGGCTGAAGAGTACTTCATTGTGTATGTGTACTATATTTTCATTATCCATTTATCTGTTGATGGAAATTTAGGTTGCTTCCAAATCATGGCTATTGTGAAGAGTGTTGCAATAAACATGGAAGTGCAGATGTCTCTTCGATATACTGATTTCCTTTCTTTTGAGTATATACCTAACAGTAGGATTGCTGGATCATATGGTAATGCTATTTTTAGTGTTTTGAATAACCTCCAAACTTTTATTCATAGTGGTTTTTCTAATTTAAATTCCCACCAACAGTATACAAGGGTTCTCTTTTCTCCACATCCTCACCAGCATTTGTTATTGCTTTTCTTTTGGATAACAGACATTTTAACTGGGGTAAGATGATATCTGATTGTAGTTTTGATTTGCATTTCTCTGATGATGACTGATGTTGAGCAACTTATCGTATACCTGCTTGCCATTTGTATGTCTTCTTTTGAGAAATGTCTATCCAGGTCTTTGGCCCATTTTTAAATTGGATGATTAGATTTTTATTCCTACAGATTTGTTTGAGCTTCTTATATATTCTGACTATTAATCTCTTGTCAGATAAGTAGTTTTCAAATATTTTCTCCTCTTCTGGGGTTGTCTCTTCACTTTGTTGATTGTTTCCTTTGTTGTGCAGAAGGTTTTTAACTTAATGTGATTGTATCTGTAAATTTTGGCTTTTGTTGCCTGTGCTTGTGGGGTATGACTCAAGAAATCTTTACCTAATCCAATATCCTGGAGGGTTTTTTCCAATGTTTTCTTGTTTTATTAAAAATATTGACAGCCTTTTAAAAATTTTTTTATATGTTTGTATTTCTACAAGTTATTGGGGAACAGGTGGTGTTTACTTACATGAGTAAGTTCTTAGTTTTTAAATACTTAGTAAATAAATATGCCAGTATTGTGCTGTTTTGGTTACTATAGCCCTGTAGTATAATTTTAAGTCTAATAATGTGATCTCTTCTGTTATGTTCTTTTTGCTCAGAATAGCTTTGGCTATTCTGGGGTGTTTTTTTGGTTCCATAAAAAGGTATATATTCTTTATTTCTATAAAGAATATTGTTGGTATTTTGATAGAGATTGAAATGTGTAAATTGTTTTGGAAAATATAAGCATTTTAACAATATTTATTCTTCCAATGCATGAACATTGAATATGTTTTCATTTTTTGTATCATGTTTAATTTTTGCATCAATATTACATAGTTTTTGTTATTTATAGAAATCTTTCACTTCTGTGCTTAGTTAATTCCTAGAAACTTAATTTTATTTGTAGCTACTGTAAATGTGATTACTTTCTTGATTTATTTTTCAGAATGCTCACTTTGCATACAGAAATGCTACTGACTTTTGTATGTTGATTTTTATCCTGCAATTTTACTGAATTTGTTAATGGATTCTGATAGTTTTTTTTGTGGTATATTTTTGGCTTTCCAAATATAAGATCAAATTATCTGCTAACAAAAATATTTTGACTTCTTTCTTTTCAGATAAGATGCCTGTCATTTCTTTCTCTTGTCTGATTACTTGAGCTAAGAAACTTCAAGTATTGTGATTGTGTTGAATAACAGCAGTGAAAGCAGGCATATTTGTTGTGTTGCAGATCTTAGAGGAAAGACTTTCAGTTTTTTCCTATTCAGTATAGTACTAGCTGTGGGTCTGTTGTATATAGCTTTTGTTATGTTGTGGCATGTTCCTTGTATACACAGTTTTTTAATGGCTTCTATCACAAACGTATGTTGAATTTTATCAAGTGCTTTTTCAGCATTGATTGAAATGATTGTATGGTTTTTGTCCTCCATTGAAATGATTGTATGGTTTTTGTCCTCCATTGTGTTGATATAATGCATTATACTGAATGACTTGTGTCTGTTCAACCACCTTTGCCTTTCTGGGATAAATCCCAGTTGGTTATGATGAATGATCTTTCTAATGTGTTGTTGATTTCAATTTCCTGGCATTTTGTTGAGAATTTTTGCAACAATATTCATTAGTTATATTGGCCAATAGTTTTGTGTGTGTGTGTGTGTGTGTGTGTGTGTGTGTGTGTGTGTCTTTTTCTGGTTTTGGTGTCAGGGTAATATTGGTGTCTTTGGATGAGTTTGGTAGTATTCCCTCTTCCTCTATTTTTTACAATAGTTTGAGTAGAATTGTTATTATTTAAATATTTGGTAGGATTCAGCAGTGAAACCATCAGGTCCTTGGCTTTTCTTTGCTCAGAGAATTTTTATTATGGCTTCTATCTTATCACTTGTTGTTTGTCTGTTCAAATTTTGGATTTCTTCATGGTTCAATCTTGTTAGGTTATATGTGTCTAGGAATTTATCCAGTTCTAGGTTTTCCAATTTATTGGCATGCAGTTGCTCATAGTAGCCACTACATAGAAATTCTTAGTAATCCTAAGAATTTCTGCAGTATCAGTTGTAATGTCTCCTTTTTTTAGTCTCTGATTTTATTTATTGGTGTCTTCTCTCTCTTTTTTTTTTTTAGTCTGGCTTATGGCTTGTCAGATTTGTTTATCTTTCCAAAAAGACCTAACTCTTCATTTTGTTTATCTTTTGTATTTTTTTCTTCATTTCAATTTTATGTATTTCTGCTTGATCTTTATTATTTTCTTCCTTCTGTTAATTTGGATTTGGTTTGCTCTTGCTTTTCTGGGTCTTTAAGATGCATCACTATGTTATATATTTGAATGTTCTTTTTTTCTTTTTTGATGTAGGCACTTATAGCTAAAAACTTTCCTCTTAGTACTGCTTTTTCTGTATCCCATGGGTTTTGGTATTTTGTGTTTTTATTATCATTTGTTTCAGGAAATTTTTAAATATCTTTCTTAATTTCTTCACTGACCCACTGGTCATTTAAGTATATATTGATTAATTTCCATGTGTTTGTACAGTTTCCAAAATTTGTCTTTGTATTGATCTCTAGTTTTATTCCACTGTGGTCAGAGAAGATGCTTGATAACATTTAAAATTTTTTGAATGTTTTAAAACTAATTTTGTGAATTAATATATAGTGTTTTGAGAATTAATCATAAGTTAAGAAAAATAATGAGTATTCTGCAGTCATTGGATGAAATGTTCTCTAAATATCTCTTAGGTCCATTTAGTCTATAGTGCAGATGAGATCTGATATTTGTTTGCAGATTTTCTATCTGGAAGATCTACCCAATGCTGAAAGTGGGGTGTGGAAGTGTCCAGCTATTATTGTACTGCAGTCCGTCTCTCTCTTTTGCTCTAATAATATTTGCTTTATATATCTAGATGCTCCAGTATTAGGTGCATATATGTTTACAATTATATCCTTTTGCTGAATAGACCCATTTATCATTATATAGTGACCTTTTTGTCTCTTCTTATAGTTTTTGTCTTGAAACCTATTTTGCCTAATACAAGCATAGCTACCCCACCTCTTGTTTGGTTTCCATTGACATAAAATATCTTTTTCCATCTCCTTTTTTGCATCTATGTATATCTTTATAGGCGACATGTGGTTATTGTAAGCAAAAGATCATTGGGTCTTGCTTATCTTATCTATTCAGCCACTCTACAACTTTTTATTGGAGAGTTTAGTCCATTTACATTCAACACTATAAGGGATAAGTATGAACTTATTCCTGGATTTTGTTATTTGTTTTCTGTTTGTTTTGTGCTATTCTCTCCCTTACTGTCTTCCCTTTAATAAAGGTGATCTCTGGTGGTATGATTTAATTTTTTGCTTTTCATTTTTTGTGTATCTTTTATATATTTTTTGATTTGAGGTTACCATGAGACTTGCAAATACAATCTTGTAGTCTCTGATTTTAAACTGAAAACAACTTTACAGTGATTGTATAAATGAACAAGGCAAAAGAAAACTAATAAAAGCTCTACACATTAAGTTTCTTCCTTGCTATTTGTTGTTTTTATTTATATCTTATTGTATTGTCATACTGTCTGTGTCTTGAAACCTTGTTGTTATTATTTTTCATTGGTTCATTTTTTAGTCTTTTGACCTAAGATAAGAATAATTTACCCACCTCAATTACAACCTTATAATATTCTGTTTTTTTGTGGTACTTAATATTATCAGTGAGTTTTATACTTTCAGATTATTTGTTGTTTCTCATTAACGTCTTTTTCTTTCATACTGAAAAACTCCCTGTAGCATTTTTGGTAGGAAAGGTCTGGTGTTGGTGAAATCCTTCAGCTTTTGTTTGCCTGGGAATGTATTTCTCCTTCACGTTTGAAGGATGTTTTCACCAGATATACTTTTCTAGGGTAAAAGCGTTTTTTCCTTCAGCACTTTGTTTATCTCATGCCACTCTCTCCTTGCCTGTAGGATTTTCACTGAAAAGTTGGCTGTGAGACATATTGGACCTCCATTGTGTTATTCGTTTATTTTCTCTTGTTGCTTTTAGGATTCTTTCTTTATACTTGACCTTTGGGAGCCTGATTATTAAATGCCTTGAGGTAGTCTTCTTTGGGTTAAATCTGCTTGGTGTTCTACAACTTTCTTGTACTTGAATATTGATACCTTTCCTTAGGTTTTGGAAGTTGACTGTGATTATCCCTTTGAATAATCTCTCTACTCCTAAGTCATTTTCCACCTCCTCTTTAAGTTCAATTTCTCTTAGGTTTGCTTTGTTGAGGCCATTTTTTAGATCTTATAAGTGTCCTTTATTGTTTTTATTTGTTTTCTTTTATCTCCTCTGACTTTCTGTTTTTCAAATAGCTTGTCTTCAAACTCACCAACTGCTTCTTCTGCTTGGTCAATTCTGCTATTGAAGAACTCTGATGCAGTCTTCAGTATGCCAGTTGCATTTTTCAATGGAAGAATTTCTTCTTTATTATTTTTAATTATTTCAATGTTATTGTTAAATTTATCAGATATTATTCTTGAATTCCTTCTGCTTGTTTTCTTATATTTTTGAGTTTCCTCAAAACTGCTACTTTGAAGTCTCTGTCTGAGAGATCACATATCTCTGTTTTTCCAGGATTGGTCCTTGGAGCCTTATTTATCTCATTTGTTGATATCATGTTTTCCTGGATGGTCTTGATGTTTGTGAATTTTTGTCTGTGTGGGCATTCAAAAGTTAGGTATTTATTGTGATCTTCATACTCTAGGCTTATTTGTACCTGTCCTTCTTGGGAAGATTTTCCAGGTATTCAAAGGGACTTGTGTGTTGTGATCTAAGCTGTATCTGCATTAGAGGGCATCCAAAGCCCAGGAACACTATGATTCTTGCAAACCTGCAGAGGTACCACCTTGTTGGTCTTGGATAGGATCCAAAAAAATTACCTGAATTACCAGGCAAACTCTTGTTCTCTTTCCTTACTTTCTCCTTAACAAATGAAGTCTCTCTCTTTCTGTGCTGTGCCATCTGGAACTGGGGGCGGGAGGACACAAGTGCCTCTGGGGCCACCAGCACTGGGACTGCACTGGGTCAAACCTAAAGGCAGCACATCATTGGGTTTCGCACAAGGCCCAGTGTAACTAGTACCTGGCTACCACCTATATTTGCTCAAGGATCTAGGGCTCTATAATCAGCAGATGGTAAAGCCAGCCAGGCTTGTGTTCTTCCCTTTATGGCTGCAAGTTTCCCCAGACCCTAGGCTGGTCAGTGATGCTCTCTAGGAGCCTGGGGCTGAAGTCTAAAATTTTAGAAATCTACCCGGTGCCTTCTTCTATTGCAGTTAAGCTGGTGCTCAAATTATGAGAAAAAGTCATTTGTACTTTTTCCTCCCCCGCTTTTTTTCTCCTCTTTTTACAGGCAGAGAAACCTCTCCTCATGGCCACCACCACCACAGACCTATGGGGGCTATTGCTGTGTTACTGCCAATATTCACTTAACACCCAAGGGCTCTTCTTCAGTCAGCTTGCGGTGAATGTTGCCAGGCCTGGGACTCACCCTTCAGGACAGTGGGCTCCCTTCTGGCCCAGGGTAGGTCCAGAAATGCCATCCAAGAGCCAAGACCTAGAATCAAGGACCCCAAGAGCCTACTTGGTGCTCTACCCTACTGTGGCAGAGCTGGTACCTGAAGCCAACGTGTCCCAGTGTCTTATCAATGGCCTATAACTTATGACTTGTGTATTTCTGATGGTTCTTCCGGGACCAAGGGCTTGTTAGTCAGCCAGTGATATATCTTGCCAGGGTTGAGCCTTTCTCTTTAAGGTGGTGGGTTCCTTTCTGGCCCAGGGTGTGCCTAGAATTGTTCTCTGGCAGCTAGGGCCTGGACTCAGGGATTTATGACTCTGCCAGGTGCCCTATCCTACTGTTTCTGAGCTGGTATCCAAGGTGCAAGACAAAGTCCTGCTTACTCTTCCCTCTCGTCTCCTCAAGCAGAAGAAATGAGTCACTTTTGTTGCTTCAAGCTGCACTGCTTGGTGTTGAGGGAGGTGTGGTTCAAGTAATTCCTTTGCTGCCCTGGCTGGTTTTCCATGTCCACTGGCTCTGAGCCCAGAACAGCACTAGCAATTGCCTAGGAATTGCAGTCTTTGCAGCTCAGATGGACTTTCAGATATATTTAGGACCCCAGAGCCCGTTAGCCCATGGTGGTAAGGCTTGCTGAATTTCAAGTTCTCACTGCTGGGATGCGCAATTCCCCTCTGGTTGGGGTTGGTGTAAATGCTCCTTCTGTGTTCAGACATTGGCTGAGTTTAGCCTGTTTTTGCTTTCTGCTGTGAACAGGGCCACACTGAGTTCAATGCAGGGTCTCACAATTGCCACAATTTTCCTCCCCCAAGCACGCAGATTTTCTTTGCCACATGGCCACTGGCAGGAGATGGGGAAGGGGCACTGTCAGAAATTCAAGACTATTTTTTACCATCTTCAGTGCCTCTTTCAGTGATATGGAGTTAAACCAGGTCCTGTAATTGCTCACCTGATTTTTGGTTCTCATTAAGATTCTTTTAATGTAAAATTTGTGTAAATTGATGTTCCTGTAAGAGAGACAATTGGTGAAGGCGTCTATTCAGCTATCTTGCTCTGCCTTCCCAGTTTTATTTTTTCCGTTCCAATTCATATGCCTTATATTTGTTTGCCTTGCTTACTGCGCTGGCTTTAACTTTAGTATTATGTTAAATAAGAGTGGTGAGACTGATATTGTTGCCTCTTCCTTATATTATCAGAAAAACACTCAGCCTTTCACCATTAAATATGGTGTTAGCTATAGGTTTTTTTATACATGTTCTTTATCAAGTTTAGGAAGTCTGCCTCTATTCCTAACTTTCTGAGAGTTTTAAATCGTGAATGCATGTCACATATATAATTTAATTTTTTTCTAATAGCCCTGTAAAAAGTATTTAAAAAAACATTGGAGACTCAGGGTGGGATGCTGGGAGGGGATTTAGGAATAAAAAATTACTTAATGGGTACAATGTACATTATTTGGGTGATGGTTACAGTAAAATCCCAGACTAAACCACTAGGCAATATGTCCATGTTACAAAATGGCCCTTGTACCCCTCAAATTTATACAAATAAAAGTAGTATTAATTTTAATAGACTTTATTTAACCTAGTATATCAAAGTATTAGTTTCATCATGTAATCAATATAAAATTTTTATTAAATATTTTACATCCTTTTTGCATCAAGTCTTAGAAATCTGGTGTTTATTTTACACTTACAGCACATCCCAATTTATACTAACAACATGTGGTTAGTAGCTAGCGTGTTTGACAGAGCAGGTCTAAAGTGGCAAAACCTGAGGAAAGAAACAGTTGAGCCTTCTCTCAACCAAAAAACTTGAGTTGTCTTATTTTTTTTCTTTAATATTTATGAAGCTCCCGTGGTGAACAGGATAACATAGTTAATCTGAGTATTGTGAATTCTCAATTCAAACCAGCAGTAATGTAATGTAACAATTTTATACTCTATTTTTAAAAACGTAGTTTTATGTGTAGATTGCTTCAGCTTGATAATGAGGAAATCAATGGATAGAGGATTATCAGTTTGGCCACCAGCATAGTTAGAGCCACTGTATTAACTATATTAGCATATCCTAAAATCATAGGACATCAGTGGATTAGGAGGGTTGTCAAAATGTAAAATTATAGTTATCTCACCAAACAGCTGTGTAGCCTTGGGTAAATCCCTTGACCTCCTTGGGCCTCAGTTTACCTATCTGAAAAATAAAGTCTTTAAAGTATCTTTTAGTTTCAAGACTGTAACAAAGTTCTTTGATTCAGGCATTCTATCAACAAATATTTTTAAGAGCTCCATTATGTGCCAGGCACTGAACCTGAGGTTGCAAACTTTAATCTTTACTCTTTGCTTTCTTAGAGCTTATAGTCTGTTGAGGGAGATGTAATTAAACAGCTAATTTGAAAAATAAGTTACAGTGATGAAAATGCCATAGAGGAAAAATCCAAGGTTATCTAGCTTACTTGGCAGGGAGAGGAGATCAGGAAAGACTTCCCTGACATTTAAGCATGTTATTCAGTAGCTTTCTGTTCAATTATTAAACTCTTTTATGATACAAACTAAAACATTATCATAAATTTAAGCATATTCAGTAGTTATATTCTAAATGCCCTTAAGATAAACACGGTATTCCAAGACAAAAGTCTTTTCTCCTTGTAGACAGAAACTATGTAATATTAATAATGATAATAAAATTATTTTGATGAAAACAATAAGAATATCTGTTGTACGACTTTGAAAATATGGCATATACCAATTGTAAAAGGAATTGGGTTTGTTTAATCTGGAAACGTCTTGGGGTTTCAGTGAGGTAGGGGATAAGGTAGCTTTATTCAGAGAGCTGAAGGGTTGTCACAGGGAAACAGTGACAATTTTGTTCCGTGTGGTCTCTTGGAGAAAACTGCATCAAGAAAGACATCAGCTAAATCTAAGGAAAAATTTTTAAATAGCCAGAGGGTCCACAGCCTGGGTAGAAGGGATGTGGGTTGGGGAAGCTTAAAGTTCTAACAAATGAGGTAGACTTGATGGCCTTCATAATTTCTTTCAACTTTGAAATTCCAGAAAATTCACCATTATATAGGGAGATGAAAAACCAAAGAAACCTATTAGATAGTTTTTCTGATTTTGAAAATGAAACATTGACAAAATGCAGACATTGAGTAGATAAACAACCTGGAAAGTAGAATTTTAAAAGTTAATAACTGAGAAAAAGGCTGGAAACTATCTAAAACCCAGGATAGATGTGGCTGGAGATCAAAAGTATCAGGGATTTGAAAAAAAAAAAAAAAAAAAAGCAACCACAACATAACTACCTGGCCAAATCAAAGAGACTATTGCATAGAGAGAAGGCATCTTTTAAATACTTGAAAGATAGTCCAAATTCAGAGAACAGGGAAGCACACAATTTGTAGGGCTCACGGGAGAGGGTTGGTCAGAATTTCTAGGAACGTAGGATGGGAGTAGAAGTGGGAGTAGGGAGGCTTCCTGATGAGGCACAGCATTTAGTGATGTGGGGATGTGTTCCAGGATGGGAGAAATGAATGCTTGTCTCTTTCCTTTGTTTTATTATTTCAATTTTTATCATATGCCTACCCCCAAATTCTGATGCTCTGCACTCTAAGTATCTCTCTTTCTCTTTAAATAAAAAATATGTATATGTATATATGTACATGTATATATATATATATGCATGTTTTACTTACTTTAAGAAAATTTTGTTTTATTTTCTGAACTTAAAAATCAGAGGACCTGAAACTCTGCTCACTCTTCAAAAAATCTGAGTTAGTAAAGATGGTTTTAACTTATGTGTTGACCTTTGAATAATTTTTTCCCTATTTTGGGTCAGTAGCATTTGATGGAAAAAAAAACCTACTTATGATTTTAGTGCTACAGCCATGCTGAGATTATGGTTGGTAGGGGTGGGAATAAGAAAGGCAGATAATCAAGGGTTTCTATATTTCTGGCCGATCATAGTGGCAGCATGTATTTCTTCCATGGTTCCTAAAATGAGAAGAAAGCCTAAGAATGCCATAAGAAAGAATGAGATCATGTTTTTTTTTTTTTTTTTTCAGGGACATGGATGGAGTGGAGGCCATTATCCTTAGTAAACGAACACAGGAACAGAAAACCAAATACCACATGTCCTCACTTACATGTGGGAGCTCAATGATAAGAACGCATGGACACATAGAAGGGAACAATGCACACTGGGGGGTTTTTAGAGGGTGGAGAGTGGGAGCAGAAAGAGAATCAGGAAAAAATAACTAATGGGTAATAGGCTTAATACCTGGGTGATGAAATAATCCGTATAACAAACTGCCATGACACAAGTTTGCCTATGTAACAAACCTGCACTTGTACCCCTGAACTTAAAATAAAAGTTTAAAAAAGAAGACAGAATTATCTGCTTTTGTATGACAATAAGGTGAAAAGGTATTTGAAGGACACCAAGAAACCCATTATTTGGCTGGAATGAAAGGAGTGGATTGTCAAGAGATTACGTATGGACCTGTTATATAGTCCTATTGAGGCTTCATTTTGAACCCAAAGAGAGACATTCTTGAGTCTTTATTCCTATTTAACTCCTTCCTTAGTGATGCCCTTCTTTATTTAAGGCTTTGTATAAATTTTTACAATTAAGATTTGATGAAACAATTTTTAAAAGAGTTTGAGTTATTACTAACAAATGTTTCCTATTGGTGGAATTTCTTACATATTATTCCCATGAAATGCTAATGGCCAATATTGATAATGAAATTATGATTAGACATAGCTGTGTGATGTTCCCAAATTTATTTGTCAAGTCTCTTGCTTGCATGCCTGCTATTTCACTGATAAATGGCTCACCCAGATGTTGAAAACTTGTAGTAGATTTGAGAATAAGTCCTGTCATTTGAGATTTTCCTGATAGATTTGCCTTTTAGCAATGCATTTTTAGGTGAAAATTATGAACAACACGTATTAGACTTGCTACCTTCAGGCTTGGATGTTTGTGGGCACTCAAGGTCATATGGAGGCTGTCCCATACCATCCAGCTGGTAGCCAGAGGAATGGGAGCTATTCTATCCTCTACAGCTGTTTAAGGAGGTAGATATTCAGATTTTTTTTGGACGGCTTAAAGTATCAGCCCTGTTAAAGTGTGAGAACATACTTCTCAGTAAGTATAAAATGGCCTAATACAACAAACTTGGCTCCATTGTACCTCAATTAAAACACAGAAAAACAATGTCTTCACAGCTACCTGTCAGTTAAGAGTGATGTATTCTACTTGCTTCAAAATTATTTTAAAAATTTCACATTTGGATGATACTTTGGAAATTACAAAGTATGTTTACTTTTTTTGTTTGTTTCATTTGGTATTCTCAACAGCGTCTTGAGGGAAGTGTAACTTTCCTCATTTTACAAATGAAGAAATAGGCTTGGAAAGACTAAGGGACTTTCTTGAGATTTCACAGCTGTGAAAATGCAAAGCTGGAACTCATTAAAACTTGTGTTTACTGCCTCCAAATCTAGTGTTCTTTTTCTGGTATTGCACTTCCTATCAATTGATGGCCAAGAAACTGTGAAACTGAAATAGGTCACATAATAAATAAATGGCAGAACTGGGACACTGAAACAGTTCAAACTTTGAACACTCTTTCCACTCCCTCACAATTATTTTCCTTAGCATTTGAATCCAACACACATATGTTATTTGTCTGCCTGAAACTTCAGTGAGTTTCAGGCAGACAAATAAACTCTTCCTGCATTTTAAAAAAACAATCCCAATTGCCTTCCTTGTGTAAATTGCTCAGTGTAGACACGTACTCAGTGTAGAGTACTATGACCCCTGCTTGTCTTGCTTTGGGTTCCCCACAAGACAGATCCTGAGATAAGGACTTGAGAGTCAGTGGTTTATTAGGGAGGTGAGCCTAAGAAGCAAAAATAAGACAGCAGGGAGCATGAGACAGGGCAGAAAGAAATGGCAGTATTAGGAAAGCATTATTGAAGTTCTTTATGGAGGAAATAGGGGTAGTTTAGGATTGCCCACAGTGGTTTTAACTCACTTAAACTTCTTTGAGCATTGCCTAAGAGGGTGAGGCCTTAGTACAGGTCCTGAAACAGAAAATGGAAACAAGCTCTAGATAATATCTGAAGATATAGATCCCGTTTTTTCTTAGCTTTGCAAGTCTTCTTGTTAATGTGTCAACTCTCACTCCCATCACCAAAATTCAGGAAGGCAAGCAGGCAGGCAAACAAACGAAATGACTAGGAAATATGCTCATCTGCTTATCTAACAACCAACCTTGAAAATAATTGGAGAAGTGATGTTGCTTGTTTGAGATTATTGTGGAAAAACTGGGAACACATTGGGGTATTCAAGAGTTAGGGCTAGTACAAAGTGATTGAAACTTGAAGATGATAACTGTTATTTACTGAGCATTTACCATGTGCCTGTCATTATACTTAGTTCTTTACATGCATCACCTTGTTTAGTTGTCACAACTCTAGGGACTTTTTTTTTTTTATTATACTTTAGGTTCTTGGATACGTGTGCAGAACGTGCAGGTTTGTTACATCGGTATACAGGTGCCATGGTGGTTTGCTGCACCCATCAACCTGTCGTCTACATTAGGTATTTATCCTAATGCTATCCCTCCCTTAGACCCCCACCCCCTGACAGGCCCCAGTGTGTGATGTTTCCCTCCCTGTGTCCAGGTGTTCTCATTGTTCAACTCCCACTTCTGAGTGAGAACACGTGGTGTTTGGTTTTCTGTTCTTGTGCAAGTTTGCTGAGAATGATGGTTTCTGGCTTCATCCATGTCCCTGCAACATGACATGACCTCATCCTTTTAATATGGCTTCATACTACTACAGGATATATGTGCCACATTTTCTAATCATTGATGGGCATTTGGGTTGGTTCCAAGTCTTTGCTACTGTGAATAGTGCTGTAATAAACATACGTGTGCATATGTATTTATAGTAGAATGATATATAATCCTTTGGGTATATACCCAGTAATGAGATTACTGGGTCAAATAGTATTTCTGGTTCTAGATCCTTGAGTAATCACCATGCTGTCTTGCACAATGGTTGAACTAATTTACACTCCCACCAACAATGTAAAAGCATTCCTATTTCTTCACATCCTCACCAGAATCTGTTGTTTCCTGACTTTTTAACAATCGCCATTCTAACGGGTGTCAGATGGTATCTCATTGTGGTTTTGATTTGCATTTCTCTAATTACCAGTGGTGATGAGCTTTTTTTTCATATATTTGCTGGCTGCATAAATGTCTTCTTTTGAGAAGTGTCTGTTCATATCCTTTGCCCACTTTTTGATGGGGTTGTTTGTTTTTTTCTTGTAAATTTGTTTAAGTTCTTTGTATACTCTGGATATTAGCCCTTTGTCAGTTGGATAGACTGCAAAAATTTTCTCCCATTCTGTAGGTTGCCTGTTCACTCTGATGATAGTTTCTTTTGCCATGCAGAAGCTCTTTGGTTTATATCCTTCCCCACTTTTTGATGGGGTTGTTTGTTTTTTTCTTGTAAATTTTTTTAAGTCCCTTGTAGATTCTGGATATTAGCCCTTGGTCAGATGAATACATTGCAAAACTTTCCCCCCATTCTGTAGGTTGTCAGTTCACTCTGATGATAGTTTCTTTTGCTGTGCAGAAGCTCTTTAGTTTAATTAGATCCCATTTGTCTATTTTGGCTTTTGTTGTCATTGCTTTTGGTGTTTTAGTCACGAAGTCTTTGCCCATACCTATGTCCTGAATGGTATTTCCTTGGTTTTCTTCTAGGGTTTTTATGATTTTAGGTCTTACATTTAAGTCTTTAATCCACCTGAGTTAATTTCTGTATAAGGTGTAAGGAAGGGGTCCAGTTTCAGTTTTCCGCATATGACTAGCCAGTTCTCCAAACACCATTTATTAAATTCTTTCCCCATTGCTTGTTTTTGTTAGGCTTGTCAAAGATCAGATGGTTGTAGATGTGTGGCATTACTTCTGAGGCCTCTGTTCTGTTCCATTGGTCTACATATCTGTTTTGGTACCAGTACCATGCTGTTTTGTTTACTGTAGCGTGATGCCTCCAGCTTTGTTCTTTTTGCTTAGGATTGTCTTGGCTATGTGGGTGCTTTTTTGGTCCCATATGAAGTTTAAAGTACTTTTTTTCTGACTCTGTGAAGAAAGTCAATGGTAGCTTGCTGGGGATAGCATTGAATGTATACATTACTTTGGGCAGTATGGCCATTTTCACAATACCGATTCTTCCTATCCATGAGCATGGAATGTTTTTCCATTTGTTTGTGTCCTCTCTTTTTCCTTGAGCAGTGGTTTGTAGTTCTCCTTGAAGAGGCCCTTCACATCCCTTGTAAGTTGGATTCCTAGGTATTTTATTCTCTTTGTAGGCACTGTGAATGGGAGTTCACTCATGATTTGGCTCGTTGTCTGTTATTGGTGTATAGGAATGCTTTTGAGTTTTGCACATTGATTTTGTTTTCTGAGACTTTGCTGAAGTTGCTTAGCAGCTTAACAAGATTTTGGACTGAGATGATGGGGTTTTCTAAATGTACAATCACGTAATCTGCAAACAGAGACAATTTGACTTCCTGTCTTCCTATTTGAATGCCCTTTATTTCTTTCTCTTGCCTGATTGCCCTGGCCAGAACTTTCAATACTATGTTGAATGGAAGTGGTGAGAAAGGGCATCCTTGTCTTGTGCCACTTTCCAAAGGGAATGCTTCCTGTTTTTGCCCATTCACTATGATATTGTCTGTGGGTTTGCCATAAATAGCTCTTATTATTTTGAGATATGTTCCATCAATACCTACATTATTGAGAGTTTTTAGCATGATGCGATGTTGAATTTTATTGAAGGTGTTTTCTGCATCTATTGAGATAATCATGTGGTTTTTGTCATTGGTTCTGTTTATGTGATGGATTACGTTTATTCATTTCCATATGTTGAACCAACCTTGCATCCCAGGGATGAAGCCGACTTGATCGTGGTGGATAAGCTTTTTTGACGTGCTGCTGGGTTCGGTTTGCAAGTATTTTATTGAGGATTTTTGCATCAATATTCATCAGGGATATTGGCCTGAAATTTGTTTTGTTGTTGTTGTGTCTCTGCCAGGTTTTGATATCAGGAGGATGCTGGTCTCATAAAATGAGTTAAGGAGGAGTCTCTCTTTTTCTATTGGTTGAAGTAGTTTCAGAAGGAATGATACCACCTCCTCTTTGTACCTCTGGTAGAATTCGGCTCTGAATCCATCTGGTCCTGGGCTTTTCTTGGTTGTTAGGCTATTAATTACTGCCTCAATTTCAGAACTTGTCATTGTTCTCTTCAGGAATTTGACTTCTTCCTGTTTTAGTCTTGGGTGGTTGTATATGTCCAGGAATTTATCCATTTCTTCTAGATTTTCTAGTTTATTTGTGTGGAGGTGTTTATAGTATTCTTTGATTGTAGTTTGTAGTTGTGTGGGATCAGTGGTGAGATCTCCTTTAACACTTTAAATTTTTTCTACTTGATTTCTCTCTCTTTTCTTCTTTATTAGTCTGGCTAATGGTCTATTTTGTTAATCTTTTCAAAAAACCAGATCCTGGGTTCATTGATTTTTTGAAGGGTTTTTCTTGTCTCCATCTCCTTCAGTTCTGCTCCGATCTTAGTTGTATCTTGTCTTCTGCTAGCTTTTGAATTTGTTTGTTCTGGCTTCTCTAGTTCTTTTAATTGTGATGCTAGGGTTTCAATTTTAGATCTTTTATGCTTTCTCCTGTGGGCACTTAGTGCTATAAATTTCCCAGTAAACACTGTTTTAGCTGTGTCCCAGAGATTATGATACAGTGTGTGTTTGTTCTCATTGGTTTAAAAGAAGTGATTTATTTTTGCCTTATTTTCATTATTTACCCAGTAGTCATTCAGGAGCAGGTTGTTCAATATCCATGTAGTTTTGCTGTTTTGAATGAGTTTCTTAAACCTAAATTCTAATTTTATTGCACTGCGGTCTGAGAGACTGTTTGTTATGATTTCTGTTCTTTTGATTTTGCTGAGGAGTGTTTTACCTCCGATTATGTGGTCAGTTTTAGAATAAGTGCGATGTGGTGCTGAGAACGCATATTTTGTTGATTTGGGGTGGAGAGTTCTGTAGATGTCTACTAGTTCTGCTTGGTCCAGAGCTGAGTTCAAGTCCTGAATATCCTTGTATATTTTCTGTCTCGTTGATCTATTATTGACTAGTGGGGTGTTAAAGTCTCCCATTATTATTGTGTGGGAGTCTAAGTCTCTTTGTAGGCCTCTAAGAACTTGCTTTATGAATCTGTGTGCTCCTGTATTGGGTGCATATATATTTAGGATAGTTAGCTCTTCTTGTTGCATTGATCTCTAGGGACTTCTTATTTGTGTTTCATAGAAAATGAACCTGAGACTCAAGAAAATTAAGTAGCTTTTTAAAAATACACATTCAATGGTTTATAGAATATTAAAAGAATTGTGTGCAATCATAACCTTCATATTAGTTTAGAAAATTGTCAACACCTCTAAAATAAATTTCATACTGATATGGTTTGGCTTTGTGTCCTCACCCAAATCTCTCTTGAATTATAATCCTGTAATCTCCTCCTGTGGTGGGAGGGACCTGGTGGAAGGTAATTGAATAATTGTGGTGGTTTCCCCTTTGGTATTCTCATGATAGTCAGGAAATTCTGGTGAGATTTAATGGTTTTATAAGGGGCTTCCCCATTTGTTTGGCTCTCATTCTTCTCCTTTCTGCTGTCACATGAAGAAGGACATGTTTGTTTCCCATTTCACCATGATTCTAAGGTTCTTGATGCCTCTCCAGCAATGCTGAACTGTGAGTCAATTAAACCTCTTTCTTTATAAATTACCAAGTCTTGGCATGTCTTTATTAGCAGTGTTAAAACAGACTAATAAAGTAAATTTGTACTGAGGGAGTGGTGTGCTGCTATATGAATATTAAAAAATGTGAAAGTAACTTAGGAACTGTATAACAGGCAGAGGTTGGAACAGTTTAGAGGACTCAGAAGAAGACAGGAAACTGTGGGAAAGTTTGGAACTTCCTGGAGACTTATTGAATGGCTTTGACCAAAATTCTGATAGTGATATGGACAATGAAGTCCAGGCTGAAATAGTCTCAGATGGAGATGAGAAACTTGTTGGAAACTGGAGTAAAGATCACTCTTATTTTGCAGAGACTGGTGGCATTTTGCCTCTGCTCTGGAGATCTGTGAAACTTTAAATGGAAGAGAGAAGATTTAGGGTATCTAGCAGAATAAATTTCTAAGTGGCAAAGCATTCAAGAGGAAGCAGAGCATAAAAGTTTGGAAAATTTGCAGCCTGATGATGAAATATAAAAGGAAACTCCTTTTTCTGGGGAGAATTTAAGCCAGCTGAAGAACTTTGCATAAGTAATGAAGAGCCGAAGGTTAATCACCAAGACAATAATGAAAATGTCTCCAGGGCGTGTCAGAGGCTTTTGCTGCAGACCTTCCTGTCATAGGCCTGGAGGCCTAGGGGGAAAAATTGTTTCATGGGCTGGATCCAGGGACCTCCTGCTGTGTTCAGCCTTTGGACTTGATGCCCTATGTCCCAGCTCTTCCAGCTCAGGCTGTTACTTCAGAGGGTGCAAGCCCCAAGCCTTGGCAGCTTCCACTTTGTTTTGGGCCTGCAGCTGTACAGAAGTCAAAAATTGAGCTCTGGTAACCTCCACCCAATTCTCAGAGGATGTATGGAAAGACCTGGATGTCCAGCCAGAAGTTTACTGCCAGGGTGGAGCCCTCGTGGAGAACCTCTGTTAGGGCAGTGGGAAAAATAAATGTGGGGTTGGAGCCCCCACACAGAGACTTCCCTGAGGCACTGCCTAGTGGAGTTGTGAGAAGAGGGCCACCATCCTGCAGACCACAGAATGGTAGATTCACCAACAGCTTGCACCGTGTACCTGGAAAAGACTCAGACACTCAATGCCAGCCATGGAAGCAGCCAGGAGGGGGGCTGTACCCAGCAAAGCCACAAGGGTGGAGCTGCCCAAGACCATGGGAGCCCCCCTTTTGCATCAGTGTGCCCTGGATGTGAGACCTGGAGTCAAAGGACATCATTTAAAAACTTTAAGTTTTAATGACTGCCCTATTGGATTTTGGACTAGCATGGGACCTATAGCCCCTTTGTTTTGGTCAGTTTCTCCCATTCGCAGTGGTATTTTTGCCCAATGCCTGTACCCCTACTGTATGTAGGAAGTAACAAACTTGCTTTTGATTTTGCAGTCTTATAGGTGGAAGGGTTTTGTCTTGTCTCAGATGAGAATTTGGACTTACTTAGACACTTAGGTTAATGCTGGAATGAGTTGAGATTTTGGGGGACTGTTGGAAAGGCATGGTGTTTTGAAATGTGAAGGCATGAGCTTTGGGAGGGGCAGGGGTGGAATGATATGGTTTGGCTTTGTATTTCCACACAAATCTCATCTTGAATTGTAATCCCATAATCCCCACGTGTAGTGGGAGGAACCCGGTGGGAGGTAATTGAGTTTTGGGGTGGTTTTCTGCATGCTATTCTCATGATTGTAAGTTCCCATGAGATCTTATGGTTTTATAAGGGGCTTTCCCTTTTGCTCATCTCTCACTTTTCTCCTTGCTGGCACCTTGTGAAGAAGGACATGTTTGCTTCTCTTTCTGCCATGATTGTAAATTTCCTGAGGCCTCCTCAGCCATGCTGAACTCTGAATCAATTAAAGTTCTTTATAAATTACCCAGTCTCAGGTATGACTTTAGTAGCAGTGAGAGCATAGAATAATACACATACAGTCATTAGCGGTCATTCATTTCCACTACATCTCTGCTTACCCTGCTTCCCAATCACTAGTTTATTTTAATATTTTCATGTATTTGATTGTTTTGGACATTTATCATCAATGAACAATACAGTTTTTGGTCTCTTGTGACTGACTTCTTTCACTTATAATGTTTTCAAAGTTTATCCATTCCGTAGCATGTATCAGTACTTTATTTCTTTATAAGACTGAATAATTTACTTTTATGTGTGGGAACAAGACTAATGCATTTCTCTTTTTCAATTTAACTTTATTTTAGACAGGGATATGCATGTGCAAATTTGTTACATTGGTATATTACACCCATATAGTGAGCAGAGTATGCAACCCACTCTCCTCTTCCCCCCCAACACTGTAGTGGTCTCCAGTATCTACTGTTGCCATTGCCATTGTTATGTCTATGAATACCAAATGTGTAGCACCCATTTATAAGTGAGAGCATGCAATATTTGGTTTTCTGTTCTTTCATTAATTTGTTTAGGATAATGGCCTCCAGCTGCATCCATGTTGCTGCAGAGGACCTGATCTCATTTTTTTAATGGTTGCATAGTATTCCATGGTGTGCATGTACCACATTTCCCTTATTCAATCCACCATTGATGAGCACCTAGGTTTATTCCCTGTTTTTGCTATTATTAATAGCACAGTGATGAATGTATAAAGGTATGTGTCTTTTTGGTATAATGATCTATTTTGCAGGGGGAAGGGGCACATATACCCAGTAATGAGATTGTGGGTCAAATAGTAACTGTCTTTTAATTTTTTTTGAGACATAAATGTCATTTCTATATTTTGAAGAATCCAATTATACATTCTGTTTTTATACTAGATATATTATAAAATTATAAAACTGCAGCAGAAATCCAGAGACAGTTTTTTCGTTTTTTGCTTTTTTTGGTTTTTTGTTTTTGTTTCAGTTCTTTTTTTTTTTTTTTTTTAATGTGAAGCTTAATTTCTCGGAAAAATCTACAAACTGCTTTTCAGAATGGCTGGACTAATTTACATTCTGGCAACAGTGTATAAACATTCCCTTTTCTCCACAGCCTTACCAGCATCTGTTGTTTTTTGACTTTTTAATAATAGCCTTTCTAAAGAGTGTAATATTTTAATAAAAAGTCATTCTGACTGGTGTCTCATCGTGGTTTTTTTGTTTTGTTTTGTTTTTAATAGAGTCTCGCTTTGTCTTCCAGGCTGGAGTCCAGTGGCATTATCTTGGCTCAGTGCAACCTCTGCCTCTCAGGTTCAAGCGATTCTCCTGCCTCAGCCTCATGAGTAGCTGGGATTACAGGAGCCCACCACCACGCATGGCTAATTTTTGTATTTTTAGTAGAGATGGGGTTTCACCATCTTGGTCAGGTTGCTCTTGAGCTCCTGACCTCGTGATCCACCTGCCTTGGCCTCCCAAAGTGCTAGCATTACAGGCGTGAGCCACTGTGCCCAGCCTCATCATGGTTTTAATTTGCATTTATCTGGTGATAAGTGATAATGGGGATTTTTTCATGTTTTTGGCCACTTGTGTGTTTTTTTTAAAGAAGTGTCTGTTCATTTTCTTAGCATATTTTTGATGGAGTTGTTTTCTGCTTGTTGATGTGTTCAGTTTCTTATACATTCTGGATAGTAGACCTTTTACAGATCCACAGTTTGTGAATATTTTTCCAGAAATAAAGTCTACACAGTCATAGTCGATTTGCTTTTGATATGCCGCTGGATTAGGTTTGCTAATATTTTCTTGAGGATTTTTGCATCTATGTTCATCAGGGACATTGTCTTAAAGTTCTTTTTATTGGTTGTGTCTTTGTCTGATTTTAGTATTAGGCTGATACTGGCTTCATAGAATGAGTTAGGGAGGAGCCTCCTCAATTTATTGAAATAGCTTCAGTAGGATTGGTACTAGTTTTTCTTTGTACATCTGGTAGAATTCAGCTGTAAATTCATCTAGGGCTTTCTTTTTTTAATTGGTATTTTTTTAATAACTAAATCAATTTCCGAATTTGATATTGGTAAAGTTAGTGTTTCAATCTCTTTCTAGTTCAGTCTCGGGAGATTGTGTGATTCCATGAATTTGTTCATTTCCTCTAGATTTTCTAATTTGTGTGCATAGAGTTGTTTATAGTATGCTCTGAGGATCTTTTCTGTTTCTCTGGGTTCAGCTGTAATGTCATCTTTGTCATTTCTGATTGCATGTTTTTGGATCTTCTGTTTTTTTCTTTGTTAATCTAGCTGGCAGTAAATTAATTATTTAAAGAAGCAACTTTTGGTTTCATTGGCCTTTTAAATAAATTTTTGCATCTCAGTTTCATTCAGTTCTTCTCTAATTTTAGTTATTTCTTTTCTTCTGCTAGATTTTGAGTTGTTCTTTTTATTCTACTTCCTTTAGGTGCAATGTGAGATTATTAATTTGAGATCTTTTCAACTTCTTGTTGGAGGTGGTTAGTGCTATAAACTTTTATCTTAGTACTGCTTTAGCTGCATCTCAGAGATTTTGGTATGTTGTGTCCCTATTTTCATTAACTTCAATGTATTTTAAAATTTCTGCCTTAATTTCAATGTTCACCTAGGAGTTATTCAGGAGCAAGTTGTTTGATTTCGATGAAATTTTGTAGTTTTGAGACATCTTCTTTATATTCATTTTTATTTTTATTGCACTGTGACCTGAGAGTATGCTTGGTATAATTTCAATTTTTTAAATTTATTGAGACTTGCTTTATGATTAAGTTTATGATTTATCTTAGAATATGTTTTATGTGCAGATGAGAAGAATGTATATATTCTGATTATTTTGTGGAGAATTCCACAGGTGCTTATTAGGTACAATTGGTAAAGTGTTGAATTTAATTTCAGAGTTTATTTGTTAGTTTTCTGCCTCAGTGATATGTCTAATGTGCTGCTGATGTTTCCCACTATTGTGGTGTGGTTGTCTATTTTTGTTTGTAGGAGAAGAAGAGCTTGCTTTATGAATCTGGGTGTTCCAATGTCGGATGCATATATATTTAGTATAGTTATGTTTTCTAGTTGGATTGTATCCTTTGTCATTATGTAATGTCCTTATTCATGCTTCTTATTAGCTTAAAATCTGTTTTATGGGATATAAGAATAGCAACTCTTGCTTTTTTTTTTTTGTTTTCTGTTTGTATGGTAGATCTTACTCCATCTCTTTTCTTTGGTCCTATTGGTGCCCTAACATATGAAATGCATCTCAGGGAGACAACAGATAATTTGTCTTTTTATTCAGCCTGTCACTCTGTGTTTTTTAAGTGAGGCATTTAGCTTGTTTACATTCAAGGTTAGTATTGATATGTGCAATTTTGATCCTGTCATTGTGTTGTTAGCTGGTTGTTACCATATCCTCAAAATACATTTTCCAAGTTGTTTATTCTCTCTCCTTATCTCCCAAGAATGCCAACAATTCAAAGACTTGGTCTCTACATAATCCTGTATTTCTTGGATGTTTTATTCACTTTTTAAAATTATTTTTTCTTTATTTTTGACTAATCGATTTGAAGAATCTGTTTTCAAGCTCAGATCTTCTTTCCTCAGCTTGGTCTATTCTGCTGTTAATAGTGCTGATTGTATTAAAAATTCTTGTAAAGAGGAATTGCCACACTGTCTTCCACAATGGTTGAACCAATTTACACTCCTGCCAACACTGTAAAAGCGTTCCTATTTCTCCACATCCTCTCCAGCATCTGTTGTTTCCTGACTTTTTTATGATTTCCATTCTAACTGGCGTGAGATAGCATTTCATTGTGGTTTTGATTTGCATTTCTCCAATGACCAGTGATGATGAGCTTTTTTTCATATGTTTGTTGGCTGCATACATGTCTTCTTTTGAGAAGTGTCTGTTCATATCCTTCACCCACTTTTTGATGTGATTGGTTTTTCTTGTAAATTTGTTCAAGTTCCTTGTAGATTCTGGATATTAGCCCTTTGTCAGATGGATAGATTGCAAAAATTTTCTCCCATTCTGTAGGTTGCTGTTTCACTCTAATGATAGTTTCTTTGGCTGCACAGAAGCTCTTTAGTTTAATTAGATCCTATTTGTCTATTTTGCCTTTTGTTGCCATTGCTTTTCATGTTTTAGTCATGAAGTCTTTGCCCATGTCTATGTCCTGAATGGTACTGCCTAGGTTTTCTTCTAGGATTTTTATGGTTTCAAGCCTTATACTTAAGTCTTTAATCCATCTTGAGTTAATTTTTGTGTAAAGTGTAAGGAAAGGGTCTAGTCTTAGTTTTCTGCATATGGCAAGCCAGTTTTCCAAACACCATATATTAAATAGGGAATCCTTTCCCCATTTCTTGTTTTTGTCAAGTTTGTCAAAGATCAGATGGTTGTAGATGTGTGGTGTTATTTCTGAGGGTTCTATTCCACTGGTCTATATATCTGCTTTGGTACCAGTACCATGTTGTTTTGTTTCCGTAGCTCTGTAGTATAGTTTGAAGTCAGGTAGTGTGATGTCTCCAGCTTTGTTTTTTTTTTTTTTTTTTTTTGCTCAGGATTGTCTTGGCTATGTGGGTGCTTTTTTGGTTCCATATAAAATTTAAAGTAGTTTTTTTCCTAACTCTTTGAATAAAGTCAATGGTAGCTTGATGGAGATGGCATTGAATCTGTGAATACTTTGGGCAGTATTGCCATTTTTATGATATTGATTCTTTGTATCCGTGAGTATGGAATGTTTTTCCATTTATTTCCTTGAGCAGTGGTTTGTTATTCTCCTTGAAGAGGTCCTTCACATCCCTTGCAAGTTGGATTCCTAGGTACTTTATTCTCTTAGTAGCAATTGTGAATGGGAATTCACTTACGATTTGGCTCTCTGTTTTTCTATTATTGGTGTGTAAAAATGCTTGTGATTTTTGCATGCTGATTTTGTATCCTGAGACTTTGCTGATTTGCTTATCAGCTTAAAGAGATTTTGGGCTGTGACTATTGGGTTTTCTAAATATACAATTATGTAATCTGCAAACAGAGACAATTTGAATTCCTGTCTTCCTATACTGAATACCCTTTATTTCTTTCTCTTGCCTGATTGCCCTTGCCAGAACTTCCAATACTATGTTGAATAGGAGTGGTGAGAGAGGGCATTCTTGTCTTGTGCCAATTTCCAAAGGGAATGCTTCCAGCTTTCGCCCATTCACTATGATTTTGTCTGTGGGTTTGTCATAAATAGCCCTTATTATTTTGTGATACATTTCATCAGTACCTAGTTTATTGAGAGTTTCTAGCATGAAGGGGTGTTGAATTTTGTTGAAGGTGTTTTCTGCATCTATTGAGATGATTATGTGGTTTTTGTCATTGGTTCTGTTTATGTGATGGATTACATTTATTGATTTGCTATGTTGAACCAGCCTTGCATCCCAGAAATGAAACCGACTTGTTCTTCATGGATAAACTTTTGATGTGCTGCTGGATTCGGTTTGCTAGTATTTTATTGAGGATTTTTGCATCAACGTTCATGAGAGATATTGGCCTGAAATTTTGTTGTGTTTCTGTCAGGTTTTGGTATCAGGATGAAACTGGCCTCATAAAATGAGTTAGGGAGGAGTCCCTCTTTTTCTATTGTTTGGAATAGTTTCAGAAGGAATGATACCACCTCCTCTTTGTACCTGTGGTAGAATTCAACTGCGAATCCATCTGGTCCTAGGCTTTTTTTTTTTTGTCGTTGTTAGGCTATTAATTACTGCCTCAATTTCAGAACTTGTTATTGTTCTATTCAGGGAATCAATTTATTCCTGGTTTAGACTTGGGAAAGTGTATGCATCCAGGAATTTATCAATTTCTTCTAGATTTTCTAGTTTATTAGTGTAGTGTTGTTTATAGTATTCTCTGAGTTTTTTACTTATAGAAAATCAGTTTGTTTTTTTCTTAAAATGGCTACGTTGTGTTTCATCTCTTGGATTGTTTTACTGGGATCCCTGGATTCCTTGGATTGGATTTCAACTTTCTTCTGAATCTCGATGAACTTCCCTGCCATCCAGATTTTGAATTCTGACTGTCTTTTTCGTCATTTTCAACAAGTTATGAAACATTCCTGGGGAGCTAGTATACTTGTTTGAAGGTAGGAGGACGCTGTGGCTTTTTGAATTGTCAGAGTTCTTGAACGGATTTCTTTTCTCATGTGGGGGGATCAGTGTTCTTTTAAGTGTGGTGTAAGTTGAGTAAAGTCCATTGACTTTATTTCTGTATGTTTTCAGAGGGCCAAGGCTCTGTGTAGTATCTTTATTTGCTGCTTTGTTGCTGAGTTCTTGCCCTTAATTTTACAGAAGCATATATTAGCTAAGTATTTTTGGTGTTGTAGTTTGTGGTGCAATTCAATAGATTGTGCTAAAGAGTAATGGCTGGCAGATAGGATCTTATTTAGAGGCATGACTCTTTCATATTTCCTTATGTTTACAGTTGTGCTCTGTGGTGCAGTTGGAGAAAGGTGACTCCTTCACCAGGTCCACTCCTGAGACTTAAGGATGCCCCTCCTCTCACTGGCACTGTGTCCACGTTTCTTTTGTTAGATATTATGCACCATGGAGATCCCTTGTGCAAAGGCCAAGGAAGGGAGATAGGCCACTTTCTGGACCCTCCCCATAGAGGGAGGCATGTCCAATTCCTGTGGCAACCCACAAACCCATGTGACTCTCCTTTCTCAGTGCTCTCATAGTATGGGCTCCTCTCCTCCATTGCCAGCCACAGATCAGGGCTCAGCACTCCTGAGCTGTGCAACGCAGCCTTAGGGTGAACTCAGGCTTTTTGTTTCTTTCCCAGCTTGGGAGCAGCAGGGGCAGAGACCTCAGCAGTGGTGATGGCATAGGGGCCTTCACTTGTCTTCAGGAACTCCACCCCAGAGAAACACAGAGACACTACCAATGAAGACAATCACTGGTGGTGGGATGGCTGTGCTGCGAGGCCAAGTAGGGTGTGGTAAAGGTGCACTGTCTGGCAAAGAGCAGTGAGAGCAGGGATTCACTGGAAAGTCAGTATGACCTCCTCTCTGTAGAGCAGTGGTGACATGCTGGAGGTGCCAGCAAAGCAATCAGGCTCTTTGTTCCCTCCTTACCCTGGAGGGGAACCAGGTCAAGGGAGAAGAGTCTGGCTGATTTTGCATATGGCAGCTGCGATGTGCTGGAGGCCCAGGGCTGTTCTGCGGCTCTTTGCTCCATCCCAGAGCAATGGAGAGCTGTGACCAGCCAAAGGGCTCCAGGTGTGGGGGTGGGGAGGTGGGGTAACTTCACTGGTGTCCCACGTTAATGAGCCTGGTCTGATAAGGTGCAGTGGTGGTGGGGCCTACAATCTATCTGCTCCTCAGCACTGTGAATGTGGTTCTTATCCAAGGGGCACATAAGAAAGCACAACCTTCCCTGTTGGTGGAACTACAGCAGTTGGCACTGGGATGCTCAGGGATCCAAAGCCTATGGGGTGCCATATAGGCATGAGTGGTGACTCTGATTAGACTTCAGACATCTCTCTGTGTCACTCTGGAGGCACAAGGGTGTCAGGGGAGATCTCCTGTGCCCAGGCTTGCAAAGGTCCATGGCACAAGTGTGGGTCCCAAGGGGCTCTCACTCACTCACCCTTTCCCAATGGTAGGGAGTTTTCCCTGGATCTGCACCAAAATTGGTGGGTTGCTGTCTTGTCTCATTCTTCTCTGCTCTTTGTCGGTCACATTGCTGACTTGGTGAACCCCAATATGGCCTTCTGGACAATCCACTTGAAGAGTTAGAGTTTATTAGCTACTTTCCTCCTCTCCCTGAGGGCAGCACACATTAGTTGCTTCTAGTCAGTCATCTTGGTGCTTCTGAATAATTTTCCATTTTATAGATTATATATTTTGCTTCTCCATTCATTAGTTAGGGACATTTGGGTTGTTTCCACTTTTTGGCTATTATAAATACTGCTGCCACAAACGTTTCAGTACAAGTCATTATGTAAACATGTTTTCAATTTTAGGTCATATGGTAACTGTATGTTTAACTTTGTGAAGTCCTGCCAAACTGTTTTCCAAAGTGGCTGCACCATTTTACATTTTCACTCTGTGGTTGTTTTTTTTCACTTTCTTAATGATTTCCTTTGAAACACAAAATGTTCAATCTTGATGCAGACAAATTTCTCCTTTGTTTTACTTTGTTCCTTATGTTTTTGGTGTCATCTCAAAGAAACCATTACCTAACTCATCATCATAAAAGTTTACTCATATTTTCTTCTAACAGTTTTACAGTTTAGCTCATATATTTAGGTCTTCAATATATTTTGAGTTAGTTTTATGCATGGTTTGGGTAGGGGTCCAACTTCATTCTTTTTCATGTGGATAGTCAATTGTCCCAGTACCATTTGTTGAAGACTTTTCTTTCCCCAATCAACTGTGTTGGTACTCTTGTTTAAATCAATTAACCATGAATATAAGGGTTTACTTCTGGGTTCTCAATGCAGTTTCATTGATCTATATGTTTATCCTATTCCAGGACTGTACTGTCTTGACATTTGAAATCATGAATTGTAAGTTCTTCAAATTTGTTCTTCTTTTTCAAAATGATTTTGGCTCTTCTGGCTCCCTTGCATTTCCATATACATTTTAGAATAAGTTTGTTAATTTCTGCAAAGAAGACATCTGGGATCCTTTTATTATGTAAGACTGTGTTGAACTTATTGATCAATTTGGAGAATATTTTCATCTTAACAATATTAAGTGCTGTGATCTATGTATGTTGTATGTCTTTTTATTTATTTCAGCATTTTAAAATATTTTTCAACCATGGTTTGTAGTTTTCAGCATACAGATCTTGTATTTATTTCATTAAATTTATTCCTAGATATTTTTCCTGCTATTACATATATAAGAACATTTTCTTAATTTTAGAAATATTTATTGCCAGTGTGTAAAATTATAGCTGATTTTTTATATCGACTATGTATCCTCCAACCTTGTTGAGCTCATTTATTAATTCTAATACATTTATTGCATTCCATAGGATTTTCTATATACAAAAGATCATGTCATCTAGAGCCAGTATTACTTCTTCCTTTCTAATATTGATGCTTTTATTTTATTTTCTTGTCTCATTTCTCTTTCTCAAACCTCCACTACAATGTTGAATAGAAGTGATGAGAGAAAATATTGTTGTTTGCTGCCTGTTCTTAGAGGGAAATCATTTAGTTTTTCACCATTAAGTGTGATGATTACTGTGGAATTTTTATAGATGCCTTTTATAATCTTGATGAAGTTCCCTTGTAGTTTTTAGTATGTTGGCTGTTTTATCATTAAGAGTTGCTGGATTTTGTCAAATACTAATTCTTTATCTACTGAGAGAATTATGCAGTGTTTGTTCTTTATTCTATTAGTATAATGTATCATGTTTATTGATTTTCAGATGTTGAAATGGTCCTGCCTTCCTGGGTTAAGTCTCACTAAATTGTGTAGCATAATCCTTTTTATATGTTGCTGGATTAGGGTTACTAGTATTTTATTGAAAATTTTTCATCTATATTGATAAGGGATATTAGTCTATAGTTTTCTTTTTATATGTTCATGTGGTTTGGATATGAGTTTAAGACTGTCATAAAATGAGTTGAACAGTGCTGCCTTTTCTCTAACTTTTTAGAAGACTTTTTGTAGAATGGTCTTAATTCTTCTTTAAATGTTTGGGTAGAATTCAGCAGTGAAGCCATCTGGTACTTGGCTTTCCTTTGTGGTAAGTTTTAAAATTCACAATTCAACCTCTCTGCTTGTTACAGTAGAAATCTATTCAGATTTTTAATATCTTCTTGAATCTGTTCCAGTAGTTTATGTCTTTCTAGGAATTTGTGCTTTTCATCTAGGTTATCTAATCATTGGCATGCAATTTTTCATTCTCCTACAATACTTTTTATTGCTATAAAGTCAATAGTAATGCCCCCTTTCATTCCAGATTTTAATTATTTGAGTGTTCTTTTTTCTTGTTCAGTCTATTTAAAAGATCGCTAATTTGATCTTTTCAAATAACCAAATTTTGGATTTATTAATTTTCTCTATTGTTTTTCTGTTCTATGTTAATTAATTTCTGCTCTAATTGTTGTGTCCTTCCTTCTGCCTGCTAGAGTTTAGTTTGTATTTCTTTGATTTGTTTTTTAAGGCAGAAAGTTAGTTTATTGGTTTGAGACCTTTTAAAAATAATATAAGCTATCCCAGCCATAAATTTCTCTCTAATGACTATTTTTGTTGCATCTCTTAAGTTTTGTTACGATATGTATTACATTTTCTTCACCTGAAAGAGTTTTCTAATTTCCCTTTTGATTTCTTCTTGATGCATTGATTATTTAGGAGAATGTTAATTTCCACATGTTTATGAAATTTCCTAATTTTCTTCTCTTATTGATTTCTAATTTCATTTTATTATGGCCAGAAAACACATGAATTATGATTTCAATATTTTTAAATTTATTGTTTCATATTTTATGACGTAGCATATGGTTTATTCTGGAGAATGTTCTATGTTTGCTTGAAGAATGTGTATTCTATTGTTGTTGGATGTAGTATAGTTGTCTTTTATGTCTAATTGGCAGACCATGTTGTGTGGCATGTCTTTAAATTGCATTTTTTGACAATGCAATTTCTCTTAAAAAACTAATAAATCAGTTTATAAAACCTTTTAAGAAAGGCAGAAGAGGAAACAAATGGCGGGTAGGAGGCAGGACTAACTTGTAGCTCCCACTCAGACAAATCCAGTAGCATGTGGAGACTCACATTGTGAACTTTGCTCCAAGAACTACTGCAGGAAATACCAGGAAAGCTGAGAGAATCCACAGACCCTTTGAAGGAGGTGGATTGCTGCTGCAGGCTCTGTGGGACAGCTGAGGAACTGTGAGTCTGCTTGCTTTCTCAGCTGGAAGGCTTGTAGCCTGGAGCAAGTTCTCAGCCCTGCTCACTGGCAGCCTGGAAATAAACTCAGTGTACTGGTGGGGGTGGGCATGGTGGGAGTGAGATTGGCCTTTCAGGCTGTGGGCTGCATGGGAGCTGGATGAGGCCTGTGGCTGCTAGCTTTCCCCTACTTCCCTGGTGACCTGTGTGACACAGCAGAGGCAGCCATAGTCCCCCTGGGAACACAACTCCATTAGCCTGGGAGCCACACTCCCATCCCCCACAGCAGCCACAGCAAGCCCCACCCAGGGAGAATCTGAGCTCAGACATGCCTAACCTTCCCATACCTGATTGTCTTACTCTTCCTACCTGGTAGCTGAAGACAAAGGACATAATCTTTTGGAAGCTCTACGGCCTGCCCACCACCTGGTACCTATACTACCATAGTTCATGCACTCTTGAAAGTGCCACATCCTGGCTAGAGGCCAACCAATATAAAACCAGTGCACTTAATAAAAATACAACCAAAGACCCTCACAGAGTCACTTCACTCCCTTGCTACCTCCACTGGAGCAGGTGTTGGTATCCATGGCTGAAAGACCTGAAGACAGATCACGTCTCAGGACCCTTTACAGACACTCCCCAGTACCAGCCCAGAACCTGGTAGCCCCACTGGGTGCCTAGATCAAGAAAAGAAATAATAATCACTACAGTGTGGCTCTTAGGAAGCCACACTGTAGTGAGGAGAGAACCACATCAAGGGAAAAGAGGAGAGAACCACATCAAGGGAGCACCCTGTGGGACAAAATAACCTGAACATCAGCCCTTGAGCACTAGATCTTTCCTTTGACATAGTCTACCCAAATGAGAAGGAAACAAAAAAAGATTTCTGTTAATTGTGGTAATGTGATGACAAAATAAGGTTCTTTAACACCCTCAAAAAAATCACACTAGCTTACCAGCAATTGATCCAAACTAAGACGAAATCCCTGAATTGCCAGAAAAAGAGTTCAGAAGGTCAATTATGCTAATCAAGGAGGCACCAGAGAAAGGTAAAGTTCAATTTAAAGAAATAAATTGGATATGAATAAAAGGATATGAATGGAAAAATCTCCAGTGAAATAGATAAATAAAAAGCAATTACAACTTCTCGAAATGAAGGACACACTTAGAGAAATGCAAAATGCACTGGAAGGTCTGAACAATAGAATTGAACAAGTAGAAGAAAGAACTTCAGAGCTCAAAAACAAGGCTTTTGAATTAACCCAATCCAACAAAGACAAAGAAAAAAGAATAAAAAATAAGTAAACAAAGCCTCCAAGAAGTTTGGGATTATGTTAAATGATCAAACCTGAGAATAATTGGTGTTCCCATGGAAGAAGAGAAATCTAAAAGTTTGGAAAACATATTTAAGGGAGTAATCAAGGAAAATTTCCCCAGCTTTGCTAGATATCTAGACATTCAAATATAAGAAGCTGAAAGAACACCTGGAAAGTTTATCCCATAAAAGATCATCTCCTAGGCACATAGTCATCAGATTATCTAAAGCGAAGACAAAGAAAAGCGTCCTAAGAGCTGTGAGGCAAAAGTATCAAATAACCTATAAAAGAACACCTATTAGTTTATCAGTAGATTGCTCAGCACAAACCCTACAAGCAAGAAGGGATTTGGGTCCTACCTTTTGCCTCCTTAAAGAAAACAATAATCAGCCAATAATTTTGTATCCAGTGAAATGAAGCTTCATAAATGAAGGAAAGATAGTCTTTTTCAGAGAAATAAGTCCTGAGAGGATTTGCCACTTCCAAGCCAGTTCTACAAGAACTCCTAAAAGGAGATCTAAATCTTGAAAAAAATCCTCAAAATACACCAAAACAGAATCTTTTTAAAGCATAAATCTCACAGGACCTATAACACCACACAATAAAAAAAAAAGGTACTCAGATAACAACTAGCACAATGAATAGAATAGTACCTCACATTTCAATACTAACATTGAATGTAAATGAACTAAATGCCCTACTTAAAAGATGCAGAATGGCATAATGGATAAGAATTCAGCAAATAAGTATCTGCTGTCTTCCTCACCTGACACATAAGGACTCATACAAACCTATGTTAAGGGAGTGGAAAAAGATATTCTGTGAAAATGGACACCAAAAGTGAGCAGGAATAGCTATTCTTACATCAGACCAAAGAAACTTTAAAGCAACAGCAGTAATAAAAAACAAACAGGGATATTATATAATAATAAAAAGACTAGTCCAAGAGAAAAAATCACAATCGTGTGTGTGTGTGTGTGTGTATATATATATATATATATATATATATGTATATATATATATATATGCACCTAACACTAGAACTCACAAATTTATCAAACAATTACTACTAGACCTAAGAAATGAGATAGCAACACAATAATAATGGGGGACTTCAATACTCCCCTGACAGCATTGGACAGGTCATCAAGACAGAAAGTCAACAAACAAACAATAGACTTAAATTATACCCTAGAACAAATGGACTCAAAAATATTTACAGAATATTCTACCCAACAACTGCAGAATATACATTCTATTCATCAACACATTGACCATTCTTCAAGATTGACCATATGATAGGTTATAAAACAAGTCTCAATAAATATAAGAAAATCAAAATTATGTCAAGTACTCTCTCAGATCACAATGGAATAAAATTGGAAATCAACTTCAAAAGTAACTCTCAAAACCATGCAAATATATGGAACTTAAATAACCTGCTCCTCAATGATTGTTGGGTCAACAATGAAATCAAGATGGAAATTAAAAAATTATTTGAACTGAACCATAATAGTGAAAAAGCTATTAAAACCTCTGGGATACAGCAAGGGCAGTGCTAAGAAGAAAGTTCATAGCATTAAATGTCTACATCAAAAAGTCGGAAAGAGCACAAATAGACAATCTAAGGTCACACCTCAAGGAACTAGAGAAACAAGAACAAACAAACCCAAACCCAGCCAAAGAAAAGAAATAACAAAGATCAGAGCAGAACTAAATGAAATTGAACAAAAAAAATACAAAAGATAAATGAAACAAAAGTTAGTTCTTTGAAAAGATAAAATTGAGACAACATTAGAGAGATTAACCAAGAAAAAAAGAGAGGATCTGAATAAACTCAATTAGAAATGAAACAGGTGATATTACAACCAATACCACAGAAATACAAAAGATCATTCAAGGCTACTATGACCACCTTCATGTGCATAAACCAGAAAACCTATAGTAGAAGAATAAATTCCTGGAAATATACAACCCTCCTAGATTAAACCAGGAAGAAGTAGAAACTCTGAACAGACCAATGACAAGCAGCGAGATTGAAATGGTAATTAAAAAGTTACCAACAGGGAAAAAAAGTCGAGGACCAGATAGATTCACAGCTGAATTCTCTCAGACATTCAAAGAAGAATTTGTGCCAATCCTATTGACACTATTCCAAAAGATAGAGGAAGAGGAAATCCTTCCTAAGTCATTCTATGAAACCAGTATCACTCTAATACCCAAACCAGGAAACTACATAACCAAGAAAGAAACCTACAGAACAATATCCCTGATGAATATAGATGCAAACATCCTCAGCAAAATACTAGCTAACTGAATTCAACAGCACAGCAAAACGATAATCCCACCATTATTAAGTGGGTTTCATAACAGTGATGCAGAGATGGTTTAACATTTATGTCAGTAAATGTGATATATCACATTAACAGAATTAAAAACAAAAATCACATGATCATCTCAATAGATGCAGAAAAAGTATTTGGCAAAATCCTGCATTTTTTTATGATTAAAACCCTCAGCAAAATTAGCATAGAAGGGACATACCTTAAGGTAATAAAAGCCATCTATGACAGACCCACAGTCAACATTATACTGAATGGAGAAAAATGGAAAGCTTTCTTCCTGAGAAATGGAAAAAGACAAGGATGCCCACTTTCACCACTTCTATTCAATGTAATACTGGCAGTTCTAGACAGAGCAATCGGACAAGAGAAAGAAATAAGGGCATCCAAATTGGTAAAGAGGAAGTCACATTATTGCTGTTTGCTGATGACATGATTGTATACCTAGAAAACCCTAAAGACTCCTCCAAAAACCTCCTAGAACTGGTAAATGAATTCAACAAAATTTCAGGACACAAAATTAATATAAATAAATCAGTAGCCCTGCTATACACCAACAATGACCAAGCTGAGAATCGAATCAAGAACTCAACCCCTTTTATGATAGCTGCAAACAACAACGACAACAACAAAACCTTAGGAATATGTGAAACCAAAGAGGTGAAAGACCTCTATAAAGAAAACTACAAAATACTCCTGCAATAAATCATATATGACACAAACAAATGGAAACACAGAACATGCTCATGGATGGTTAGAATCAATATTGTGAAAATAACCACACTGCTAAAAGCAATCTACACATTCAATGCAATTCCCATCAAAATACCCCCATCATTATTCATAGAACTAGAAAAAACAATCCCCAAATTGATAAGATACCAAAAAAGAGTCTGCATAGTCAAACAAGACTAAGCAAAAAAATTAAGCTGGAGATATCAAACTATATTATAAGACCATAGTTACCAAAAGAGCATGGTACTGGTATAAGTTGGGCATATAGACCTAAGGAATGGAACAAATAGCCCAGAGATGAAGCCAAATAATTATAGCCAACTGATCTTTGACAAAGCAAACAAAAACATAAAGTGGGGAAAGGACACCCTATTCAACAAATGGTGCTGGGATAATTGGCAAGCCACATGTAGGAGAATGAAACTGGATCCTCATCTCTCACCTTATACAAAAATCAACTCAAGATGAATCAAAGACTTAAATCTAAGACCTGAAACCATAAAAATTCTGGAAGATAACATTGGCAAAACCCTTCTAGACATTGGCTTAGGCAGGACTTCATGACCAAGAACCCAAATGCAAATGCAACAAAAACAAAGATAAATATATCGGATTTAAACTAAAAAGCTTCTGCCCGGCAAAAGAAATAATCAGCAGAGTAAACAGACAACGCACAGAAAAAGAAAAACTTCACAAACTATGCATCCAACAAAGGACTAATATCCAGAATAAACAAGGAACTCAAACAAATCAGCAAGAAAAAAAACAATTCCATCAAAAAGTGGATTAAGGGCATGAACAGAAAATTCTCAAAAGAAGATATACAAATGGCCAACAAACATGAAAAAGTGCTCAACATCACTAATGATCAGGGAAATGCAAATGAAAACCACAGTGCAATATCACTATCCTCCCGGATGCATGGGCATATTTTAAAAATAAAAAAATTAATAGATGTTGGCATGGATGTGGTGAAAAGGGAACACTTTTGCATTGCTAGTGGGAATGTAAACTAGTGCAACCAGTATGGAAAACTGTATGGAGATTCTTTAAAGAACAAAATGTAGACCTACAATTTGAACCAGCAATCCCATTGCTGGGTATCTAACCAGAGGAAAATAAGTTATTATATGAAAAATACACTTGCACATGCATGTTTGTAGCAGCACAATTTGCAATTGCAAAAATATAGAACCAGTTCAAATGCCCATCAATCAACAAGTGGTTAAAAAAATGTGATTATCTATCTATCTATCTATCTATCTATCTATCTATCTATCTATCTATCTATCTATCTATCTATCTATGTGTGTGTGTGTGTGCGCCATGGAATACTACTCAGCCATAAAAAAGAATGAAACAATGACATTCACAGCAACCTGATGGAGTTGGAGACCATTATTGTAAGTGAAGTAACTCAGGAATGGAAAACCAAACATCGTATGTTCTCAGTTACAAGTGCGATCTAAGCTATGAGGACACAAATGCATAAGAATGACACAATAGACTTTGGGGACTCAGGGGGAAGGGTGAGAGGGTGGTGAAGGATAAAAGACTACCCACTGGGCACAGTGTACACTGTTTGGGTGATGGGTGCACCAAAATCTCAGAAATCACAACTAAAGAACTTATTCATGTAAGCAAACACCACCTGTTCCCCAAAACCTTATTGAAAAAAAAAATATATATATATATATACACAAAGAAAAGCAGGAAACTACTAGCTGAACTGAAATATAAATAAAAATGAAAAACTTCATTCATATATCAAATATTGTTTTCCTTTTAAATTTGGTTTATATATAAAAATTGTGTTTTCCTTTTAAGTTTTGTTTCTGTGCAAAACAATTTTTAATTAGAAACTTTAAGGATAATACTACTTAACTTCTTATTTATATTTGGTTAATATGTTTAAGTTGACACAATATTAATTTAGTGAAATTTAATGGGAAAATACTTTAGACCGGAAAACAAAAGACATGCATTCTAGGTTTGGTTCTGCCACTAACTTGCTGTGTGGCCTGTGTGGAGAATCTGACTTCTTTGGATTGCAGTGTTTCTATCTGTAAACATAGGCCATTCCAGCTCCAGTATTCTTTGTAAGAGCTAGGAAAACCATAGGATTTGAGAGAGACAAACCTGAGTTTGTCTTAGGATTTCACCAGTCCTTCTTGAGTGACTTTCATGTCCCTAAGACTGAGCTTCTGGATCTATAAAATTGGAAGAATAATATATACCATGCTAAATGTTTGTTAGGATTAAATGAGATTTTACAGGTAAATTACCCAGCAGAGTGTGGCCAACAATAGGTGCTCACTACCTGTTAGGTCCCTTTTCTCTTATTTATGAGTATGCAAAAAAAAAAAAAAAAAAAAAAGACTGAACAGACCTAGTAGTAACAATGATAGTTGCTATGCAGTGTACATGTCTGCGTTCTTTTAAATGATAACCAACCTGAGAGCTTGCACATCTGGTAGGGAGGAAAAAAGTCTTATGTAATTCTGTTAATTTTTATAGGTTAGACAGCTATGAGGTAATAATCAAAATTTCTTAGAATACAAAATACAAAAGGAAATGTCATATTGAAGTCTCGGTTTATTTATTCTCTCTGCAAAAGCTACATTCCTTTGGAGTGTTAGGTAGCCTTTAGAGCAATAATAATATTCTCACTTATATCTGGGGTTGCTGTTTTCATATTTGTTATCTCATTTGAGCTTATCCCAGTGTCTGACATATAATTGGAATTTAACAAATGTTCACTGAATAAATTATTCTCTGCAATATTTTATAAAGGTAAACAGCATGGACATTACTATCATAAGTTTTCCTGTAAAGAAACTGAGCTTCAGAAAAGAGATCAATTAACTAATCCAAGGTCATAGGGCAAGTTAAAAACTAAAACTAAAATCTAGGAATCCTGATTGTTCCTCTGCTCTTCACTGGACTTCATCATGTAGTCTGATTAAAGTTACTTAGCTCTTGTCTGTCTGTCCATTCTTCCTCTGTAAAATAGTATCTTTATTGTTCAAAAAAGGCTGTTCACAGTTATTAAATGAGTGTAAGGCTTTCTGACCCACTCTTTTTCCCCCTTATGGAAAATCAGTGAGGAGAAATGCTTCTTATTGCAATTTTTAATTAGAAACTTTAAGGATAATATTTGGTATTCAGCTGTTTGGGAATTCCTTTAATTTACTGGTCTTCAGCCAGCTTTTCTTCTAATAATCAGAACTTCACTGGTAGTGCAGTTGATTCACTTGCAGACTATTATGTGGTATCTGTGGTGTAACTGACAGGAAAAATGCAATGTGAAAGACTAAGAAAAGCAGTGAACTGAGCTATAGCATTTCAGACATTCTGCTCTTTGTGGTTACAAAATTTCATGCTTTCTTTTACTTAAGTGAAATTTAGGTTGCCAGATGTCTTGTGCACACATGGCCGTTCTGTTTCTGTGCCGTATTCCATTTTCATCTGTATTGGAATACATAATAGTACATTTGAGCCAAGTCAAATGCATTTAGTTGACTACTGTTGGCATTTGTTACCCTCCCCCACTTCTCTACAGACCTAGTTTGAATATGTTCCACATTCTCGAGACTAAAACCCTTCACCAAACTTTCTCACACATCTGAATTGCTTTGAGGCAAAATAATAACCGAGGTGAGATCCTGTTAGTCATGTCAAATGATGATGGCAATTGTTCCCTGCAGACATTGTGATTTATTTAGAGGCCAGTATGGTTTGACCTTTTAACTTTCAATTATTTTTACTTAGAAAACTATAAGTGAAAAAGATAACTGTGAGTTTTAATTTTTAAAGTTATTTTTATTGATGGGAACACACAAATTAGTCTGTGCTGACATGTTTCTCTATGTTGTGCTAAATAGATTAAAAAAAAACACAACAAGTTCAGACCAATTAGAGTAAGTTAACATCTAGTTGCCATGCCCCAATAAGAAATTGGCATTTTAGATCGTAAAGTATTCTGGGAGACTGCTGTTATATGTGCCAGGGCTTTGACTGTAGGAATACTAAAAAACTACTCAATATGATAATTATATAAATCCTAATTGAATCTTGCTTTGATTGACAATAAAGAGTACCTGACATATAGGAGGTATTTACTAGGTATAGATTTCTGTGGAGTTGAAATAAATTTAAACAGGCATTTTGGTATTTTCAAGATGCTTGTGGTCACTTTAACAAAGATCGGTTATTATAATGATATCTCTTATTTATACAGCATTGTCAATTTTCAAACTGCTTTTTATCATGAGTTTTCTCATTTGATGCTTTTGTGAACTTTGCTGGGTAGAGAAAGCAAATATTATTAGCCTCATTTATTAAATGAAGTAGGTTGTACAGCTAGTAAGTGGCAAACCTAGGAGTTTAATCTTAATCTCTTGATCCCTAGTACTTTTATCCCTATATTGTTCTTGTCATTCAATATTTGATATCTTGTAGAATGTTAGATATCAAAATTTACTGCATTAAGAATTTAAAAAATTATCTATTCCTACAAAACCTTTTAAAAACAGACTTATACAGGTACTTTATGAACTGAAACACATGTAAATCCTTCTACAGACTGACCATAAATATTCCAGGCACACTTTAATATCATAAACTACAAAACATTTGTTTAAAAAAGCAAACCAGAAAGGGAGAGTACAAAAATACATAGACATCATTTTCTTCTTAAAGTGTCAACTTAGAAAAGTTAGCTAAAGAGGGGACTGTTTTCATCTGTGCCAAATATTACAAAATATTTATTTTTTAAAAACAACTTCATTTAGAGACTCTTTAAAATGTTTGAAACTGATGAGGCCCAAATGAAATGGTAGTTTCTTATTATTCATGATCCTTTGTCCATTACTAGATTGTAAAATCATTGATGGTAGGAATGTTGTCCTGCATATGTTTATGTGTACTTCAGTGCCTTGCTTACAGTAAGCCCTCAAAATAAATACTTGATGAAAGTTGAGCTTAATTTACTTTTAATATTTTGCTTTTGATGGTTTGAACTCAACTTCATCAAATCTAAGAAGATAAAAAGAATAGGCACACTTTTTTATCATTTTCGATATTCTTATAAAATTATTAAAATACAAACTAATCATGTTTCTTTCCTACTCTGAGTTTGTGAGATGGGGAAAGAGAAAGGGGCCAACCTTCAATTTTTATGTTATAAAGTCCTGATACATATAAATTTGTTGAAATAAGTATGCAGTATTTCATAGCAGGAGAGAAAAATACAATCATATCTACAACAGAAAAAAGAAAGAAAAACAAATATCTTAGTCTAAATCACTCACAGGATAAAGTTTAAACTCCTTAGCTATTAATAGATCGATAATGTCTTTAACCTAAAGCTTCATCTCCCCACCTCCACCCTACACACACACACACATACACACACACATACACACACACACACACACATCTTTACTCTCCAGTGACACAGAACTATCATTTCTGAAGACACCTTGCTTTTTCCCTCCAGCTTGATTTTTCGTTTGCACCATACTAAACCTAGGAAGCCCTGCCTTTCCTCTTGCTTCCAATGAGGTTTCTCCAGGAACCAGCTCAAAAGGCACCACTTCAGTTCAAGCAGAATTAGTGTTCTCTCCTTTGTATGTCACAGTGCTGCACTACCCAATGGCTTCCCCTTTTAAATTGTGGTCAGAGCAAAAACAATGAGTCATGCTTTAGTTATATTTTTCCTTTTCTGTCTCTCTCTTTGCCCTCCTCTTCTCTCCTGCCTGTCTCTGATGCATAGAAGGCATTCCATAAATGCTTGTTGAGTGAGTAAAGTAATGATTAATTTAATAAATTAAAATCTTTTCTAGGGTACTAGCACTCATGTCCAGTGAATCAATATTATTAAGGTGGTTAATAGAGTAAAGGTCGTTCATACTGAGAAGCAGTGTGGTACGTTGGATGACACTCCAGCTTTGGAATGAGACAGATCAGAGTTTGTTTTTAGAATTCATCAATTCCTAGCAGTGTGACCTCTGGCAAGTAACCTCACTTCAGTGGACTTCAATCATTTGATTTGTATAATGGGGCTAACAATATCTACTTTGCAGACAGTTGAAAAGACCTAAATGGCCCAACACAATATCTGGCAAAGAGCAAGTGCTCACTAAATGGAAATTTTTATTAGTCTCATTAGCTGATATGTTTCAGTTTAGTATATTTGTTGCCATCACATAACTTAGCATTTGGCTATCTATGCTAGCTGTGTAACGCCTGCTAATTTTTTTGTTCTTGACCACATTTAAACCTCTCATGTTATACTTTAAATACTGTCCACAGTACCTGACTGAATGGTAGCCGCAGACTTGATTTTTAACTCTTGGGTTAGAATTGTGGATCACGGTGAAAAGAGAGCAAAGGATTTAAAAACAATAGGTAGGGGTACACTGAGCTTTGTTAAGTGACTTTCCTTTCTCTGGTCCTCAGCTCATTAATCTGTAAAATTAAGACGAGAGCTTATTGAGTCTTTTTCAACATACAGCATCTGTGATTCTGTGATTAGATAATTATTCCCGTTAGTAAAATAAAGAATTGTACTCTAATTAAATAAGCCTCTGTAGCCAGATAGAAAAATGTAGAGTCCAGGTAGGTTGACCAACCATCTCAGTTTGTCTAGCACTGTCCCAGTTTTGGTGCAGAAAGCCCTATGTCCCATGACTCTTCTCAGTCCCAGGGAAACCAAGCACAGTTGATCTTCCTAGGTCCAGGGTAATTTGACCAATAAGAGGCATTTTTTCTTTATGGTTGCTTGAAGTTTTTTTTCTCTCTCTTTAATTCCACATTGACGAATAGTGTTTGGTTTTAGGAATAAAGATGAGCAACTGAGTAGGAGAAAATGCAAGAAGGGCCTGTATATAGTATACAAATAAGCCCCTTTCTCTGATAATAAAATGTCATTGAATCAGTCACTATGTCAAACTTTTTATGTGTAAGACACTGTGTTACACTTAACTGTCCAGGGTAGGGATGTAGATCATTCTGTTCCTTCACCCAAGCTAAGTATGTATGTGTGTGGGTGGAAGGGGGGGAATACAGGACATATACCTAGGGAAAGATCCCCTACGTATCACAAAGCAATTGTAGTGCCGAAGTACATTTGACTGTTCAGGAAAGGAAGGGAAGACCAGTGAGGACTAGGAGAGGTGGAATTTAAGGCTGCAGAGGATTTGGATGGGTTATGGAAGTGGCTAGGTAGACAGTCCAAGGGGTGGTGCTGCTATGTAATGTACAGGTCCTGTAGATAACTGTTCTGGACTCCCAACTCTCATTAAAAACACCTTGGAATCTGAAAGAGGTCTGAGACATTAGGTATACAAAAGAAAAATTTCCAAGAAATGAAAAAGGGAGTTTGGTGGGTGATGACAGGGTTAGCAGTAGAATAAGAGAACCAGGGAAGTGCAAGTACTACCAAAGCATAGGACATGGAACTATTAGCCAAACTCTTTAGAAGTTTTTGTTTTGAGTTTTCCCCTCAGTTTTAGGGGAAAACTTAAGGGACCCACTTAGGTCTCTGCTGCCATAATTTTGTTTGGCTCTTACCACTGCATTAGGGAGGTTGGCATGCTGTAGGGGAAAGGGCAAAGGCTTTGTAGGCCAAACAGGTCTTCATCACTTACTAGCTGTGTGGCTTTGGGCAAGTGAATTAGCCTTGCTTGGATTCTGTTTGCTCATTGCTAAAACAGGAGCAAACTACTTCACTGGATTGTTCTGAGGAGTAATGAGATGATTAATGTGTGTTAAATGTCTGACATTGTAGCTGAACATATTAGTGGTCCAATGAATGGTAAGCCCCTTCCCTATTACCTTCTAGGGTTATAATCATTTATTTGATATTTTGTCTACATTTGTCTAAATGAGGGAAAGAGTCCGCTTTTAGCAGCCTCAATGAGAGAGGCTCCTAAGGGAAAGCTGAAAACACAGAGGAAAAGCATTAGGTTCTGCTTCGACCACTCCTCACACCTCACCTGGAGAGTCTACCTCTCAGCACCCCAACCCTCCTCTAAACCCTCTTCAACCTCCTCCCAATCTCCTCCAAACCCTCTTCTCAATCTTACCTCTACCTTTCCCCTAATCCCTCCATACCTCACTCACTTTCAGCCCTAACCATTCCCTACTCTCACTTTCGGCCCTAACCATTCCCTACTCTCTCCATCTTACCCTCTACATCATTTCTCCATCATCTGCAGACCTATCACTACACCCGGAATGTTTAGGAGCCTCCCTAAACATTGAACATTTTCTAATTCCCTCTCTCCCTCCCAATTTACTGGTTCGTTATCTCTTCCTCTAGCTAAGCCAAGAAATAACTCAAACACAAGTAGAAATTGCTAATATTTATTGATTCTTTTAAGAAATATCACTTACAAACTTATTTTCTTTATGTAAAAGATGTTGCCATTTTTCTGATATAGAAAATATTGATAAGAAAAAAATCAAGTCAGTTTAACAGCTATGCTTTTTCATTATTAGTTTCTAATATCTATTCTCATGTGTATTGTTAGTATAATTGTAATTAAAACAGTTCCGCAGGATGCAGAGTTCTGAGATAGAGGCATGCAGAGTTAGTGAAAAAAAAAAAGCAGCTCAAAGTCATCAGGTTCAGTCTATCATCTAAGAGGCAGAGTCGTTGTACAGGTAGCCTTAGTACATAGCAAGAGGTTCAGTAGAAGATTCAGGGAGCAGCAAACGCTGATGACAGCTGAGGTAACAGAAGACAGGTTGCCAGGAACAGTCACTAGGACACAGGATCTACCCAGCAATTATTTCATCACGATTTCTTCTATTCCACCTGTGCCTGAAGCAATTGTAGTGACAAAAACATGATAGAAAGGACACAGTGCGGGTACTCCATTCTATGTTTGGGTCATGTGTCTCAAGCCAATGGATTCCAATAATCAGAGGGTATCATGGTGCATGAATAATGTCAAACTGGAGCTCTTCAACATGGTTTCCAATTTGAACTTGGACAGGTGATGTTTCCTTAGTTATGGGTCCATTAATAAGTGGACGGCCATCGACAGTTTCCAGCATCAGAGGGAAGATATTACTGTGGATGGGCAGCTTCTCTCGAAGAACCACAGTATGATCAATGCTGTTTCTGTAGGAGCCTGAATCTACCATTGCTTGCTCAAAGAATTGTCGTCTTCCCAGTCGGATTTCAACAGTAAGCCATAGTGTATGAGACATGGATATTGGAAGAGAGGAGGACGCATATTTGTAGATTGGCCCACCTGGGGTCCCCCTTACTGGCAGGCCTGGATGTTTCCTGCCTGCAGGGCTTGATGAGGCTTGACAGGGCAATCTCTGGCAAAATGACCAGGATAACCACAGTAGAGGCATAAGTGGCCTTTGCGCCGACAGACCCATTCAGCTTCACTGATGTGTGGGCAGTTGATTGCAGCCTGCATAGGTTGGTTTTCAGCTGGTGGACTCTCAGGTCCATCTCCCTCTGCAGAGGAGCTTTTCCCTAATGGATTGGGATCAGGCTTCTCTTCTAGGCTGATGCACTGAGTGATGAGATCAGATAGGTTGGTGGCTGGGCTTGTGTGAGACAGTTCATCTCGTATAGAACTGGCAAGACCTTCTTGAAATTGGATCCAGAGAGTGCTTTCATCCCAGTTCAGCTCTTGAGCAATGAGGTGGAAGTGGGTTGTTACATGACCCTCCCCTTGGCAGAGCTGATGGATGCACTGGTTGGCATCTTTCATGTTTTCTGGATTATCAAAAGTATCCTGGAGCACAGGTATGAAATTTTCACATTGCTCCAGTAAAGGGCTTTGGATATCCAGTAAAAGCTGGAACCACCATCCTGCCCTACCTGAGAAGCAATTGCCAACAAAGCTCACCAGGGCTGCTTCAGTGGGATACAGGTGCCCTCTGACTCTCATGTAACTATATAGCTGAACCAGGAACTCAGGAAGCTTCTGGGAATCTCCACTGAAGGTTAAAGTGTATTGCAGGGGGAAATCTGTAGCCTCTAACCCAATAGGGGCCTGTGGAAACTCTGAAGCTGCTGATGTCTCCACAACTATTAGACCCTCCAGGGACTCCTGGGCTGCTGAGAGTTCTAGGAATTCCTGGGCATTTGAAGGCTCCAGAGGCTCCTGGGGAGGTGGAAGCTCAAGGAACTCTAGCTGTGCTGCAGTTTCCTGGCATTCTGGTGCCTCCTGGGGCTTCTCAATATTTGGGGGATCCTGGGGTTCTGAATTCTCGGGCTCTTGGGCTGATGTGGCATCCTGGGTGTTTGCAGGCCCCTGGCCCTCCAAGACTGTTGGGATCTCATGGGCCATTGGAGGTTTCTGGGACTCCTGGGTTGCTGGAGGCGCCAGGGACTCTGGGGCTGCTGGGGCCTCCTGGAGCTCCCAGGCTGCTGGGGGTTCCCAGGGTAGAAGATCCTGTGGCTCTGGTGGCTTCTGGGGTTCCTTGAACTCTGGGGTCTTTTGGGCCTCCTAGGCTGCTGGGGGATTCATGTGCTCTGGGAGCTTCTGGGGCTCCTTGGCCTCTGAGGACTTTTGGAGTAGATCATCCTCCTTGGCTGCTTGGGACTTCTGAACCTCTGGGATCTGGGCCCGGAGAGCAGCATTTTCTTCCATCAGCCGCTGCACTTGAGCCTGCCGAATTTCATTCTCCAATTTCAGAACAATATAGGAGGCTGCTAAGTCCTCCACCATCTTTTGAGGAAATGGGTATGATTTGACAATTTGCTACCAAGAGAGATTGGGTGGGTGTTTGTGAGATCTTTCCTGAAAGCTGCTTACAGGCAGATGTCAGGCTCAGTGAGTTTTCCAAGGGGTGGTATTTGGGCCCCGCCAAGGCTGATTATCAAGAGGTCACTGGGAGCCTCCGGAGCTCGGCAAGAAGGAGCCTCCGGAGCTCAGTAAGGGGAAGTGTCAGATACACTGCGAAGAGAGTGGGAGCTGAGGATCAGAAACTGTGGAAAGCACACATTCAACATAAATCAAAACAAAATCTGCCCAACAATGCTGGGTTTCTTTTACCATAGGCTTATGTTCATGAGCTGGGGTATATATGCTGGATCTGACTCCACGACATTTTAAGAACAGCATCTGTCCCAAACTGCGCATGTCATTTTGCAGTTATCCTTTGAAACTTAACATTATATCAAAAGCAACTTTTTAATATTATTTTCTGTTTTATATAGTCTTTAATCTTGAATATCTGCCTAATATCCCAACGTAACATTTGGATTTTAACAGCTGCTTTCAGTGACTAAATCAAATGTTTGAGCAATGTGGGAATTTTAGGCTCTGCGGTGGGCCAGCCCAAGAGATATTTTTGGGTGACTAGGGTGGTAGGAAGTAGGAGGGAGCTCTTTCTGACACCTCAGAAATCATACCACATAAGTAACCACACAAGACCAGCCTCAGGAGAAAACAAGCAAAAGTCGACTAAATATATATATATATGCCCTCAGCAGACACATGCATATTATTTATAAAATGCCTCAAAATAGTTAAGAAAATAATCTTTATAAATGTACTTTACCATTCAGAGACTTAGTCCAGGAGCTTGGCTGTCTGTGTACCCATCGCTGAGGAGGGAAATGTGTAAATGGCTGTGGAGGCTTGCCTTTTCTGCACACACTGAACTCAAGCAAACACACCCACTCCCAGAACACATTCCAACTCTCCTCTGTAACATAGCTTTTTAAAGTGTGGAAGAGTTTTTTGACAGTACCTCACAGTTCAGAGCTGCAAGGAAAGTAGGATGCTGTGCTGATGTGAAGCAGCTTCATGTACTCAGTCCTTGGTTACTTTAATGAATATTTGGCCAGGAAATTGTGAGTAATACCACTGCCCTTGTGAAAAGTTGCAAACATTTTTGAATGACCACAGTGGTTTGGGATGTGATTTTTTATGTCTGTCTCATGTAACCTACTCTTACTCTGTCCAAATTGGGCCATTTGTTTACTTCTCACTCAGGGAACAGCCTGCAAACCCTCAGCCCCTTCCCTTGCTTACTACCTATTCAGTCCCTAGGGTTTTTCCTTGCAATGTTTTCTTGGAAAATTTACCACGGACAGATCTAGAAAAGGTATAAAAGGGTACAAATGTCAGGGAGACCAATTGTGTTGGTGGGTACTTATAGCAGTCTTACAGAGTCCCTGGCTCTTTCTGAATGTCCTGGACCAAGGATCTCATGCTTCCCTGAACTGATCAGGTGCTCCAGGTAGCACTCAGGACATTCACTAAAGACTGGCCTCTTGGGAAGTAACCCTGCTCAGAATCTCACTTTCTCTTCTCATGCCAGATCACAGTTATGCCTTGGGTATGGGCTACGTGGCCATTTTAGGCAAGGCTTAGGGGCAACTATTTTTATCCAAGTAAGGAGTGGGGTTGAGGTCTGCATTTGGCCATTTCAAATCACGCATCATGTCAACCACAGTCCCATGTCTCCTTTACAAATGGTCAGTTCTGCATTAGTCAGCATAATGGGATAAACCCTAGTGATGGAATAGGCCCAAAACATAGCAAATTGACAGATTGGGCTACCTGAATCTGAATGCAGAAGCTTTGAAAGTAAAAACAAAATCTTTTGCAAATCGAGTTTATTCTTTCCTTACCTTTCAAAGTTTTATTTTTCTAGAAACACCACACATATAAAAATACCACCATCATCAGGGATGATGTGATCTATTTATGTGAAGTTTTCAGATAACTGAAGCCTTCCTGCCCTCCAAGAAGCCAAAACACACAGTTAACATTTATTTTATCCAGAAAGAAAAGAGAACTCCCAACACCTGAATTTGTAACGGGCTTAGTTAGGGAACAACTATTAATTGAAACTCTTTCCTAATGTTTAGCAATTTCTGTAACAATGAGTTTGAAGGTTCAATACTGGACATCAAGTTGAAATTTAATAAAGAGTATTTCAATTTAAAAAAATCAGAGAAATATTTATAGCATATGTTATACCTCTTTGTCCATTCTTAAGAAATGATTTTGCATATAATTTAATCCAGTTTTAATGGTTTGGATTCATACTTACACAAACCAGCTAGTTTACCCTGTTGTAACACAGTGTTGCCCTCTGAAAGCTACTGAGAGGTATAAAGTGGTCTGTCTTCAAATTAAAAACTTCCAAATTGCTATGTTTTGTGACTTCTTGTGTTTTCTTTTCCTTTATATTTTTATACTCTTTTGCAATCAAGTTGTAACATAGCCCTTCATGTTATACCTATATGCCTGTCTATACTTACCCTATACAAATTTGGCAAATTACTTCATCCTTCTGATAGAATCTAAACCTTAGTTTATGAAACTGTAAAATGAAGTTATTAATATTATTTGACTTTATAGGGTTGTCAAAAATTCAGTGAAATAATGTGTGAAAAAAGGCTTAGCACAGTGTCTGGCAGCTAATAACACCCAATAAAGGTTAATAATAATAATAATAATAAGCTGTAGCAGCAGTAATCTCATTTTAATTTATTCTTTTTAATCACCTGTGAATTGGAAAACTGAATAGGTAAACATGCTAGAGTTGTGCAGAGGCTGAGAAAGGGGTCTCATACCAAGAAATCTACAGTGCATCGATTTTACAGCATTGGTTTTTCACCACTTGGGAACTTTTATCTATTCTTCCTTGCTGGGATACAGATGGTTTAGTTTCCAGATAGTACTCTAGAATCAGGACTGGAGGCACCTGAGCAGGAAGATTAGAAGATTAAAATTGGAATTGTGAAGCAGCCAAGATAGATGTTTAAAAAGTTCATGGACTAAAGCACTGAAAAGTGTCTTGCCTACAGGAATATTTATTCAGTGTATAAACACAGAAACCTTTCTTTCCCCAGCCCCTTACACTAAACAGCAAAGACCGAATTCACCGTCCTTAAGTACAAGTTCAAACTGCCTAAACATAGAGAAGTATTCTTTTCTGGGTGGAAAAGGGAGCTACACAGACTTTTGTCAAAATGCCTAAAGTGGTTTCAGCATCCTGAATTAGTCAAGTGAGAACAGGAAAGTAAGAATAAGAAAGTAATCACATCCAAATTTTCATCATGTTTCCCCTACACTGTAATTCTTCTTCATACATTTACAATATGATGGAATGTATGGATCCTTTAGAACGGTCATGAAAATATTTTAAGTAAATGAGATTTTGTTAACTATGCAAAGGAATATTTCAGGGAGAAAAGAGACAAATATGCTCATTTAACAGATATAAAAAGACTACACACTAATAAGAAATATTCAGGCTCAGTTATGTTAATATGCTACATATGCTGATTGTTAGCTTAGGGAGAAAAGGAAAGAAAAGGTTGAATGCAATGCAGTTCTACTTTGTACATTCCACTGGCTCATAATTTTCTTTTGTCGGCAAATATACAAACTAAATGTTTTAGGTCTCTCCCAGGGTCTTCCTCCCCTAAGCTGGCTGGGCTGCATCTTTAAGCAACTCCAGCTTCTGTCCCTCCCTTTTCCCACTCTGAAAAACAGTCAATGGGACAGTTTACCCTACAGGTCTCTGGCGCAAGGCCCAGTCACCCCTTGGGGGCAGTCCCATCCTGGTGTGTGTTTTATTTAACATATTATTCCTATGGTTACATTATAGCTTGCAACACTTTCTTAAATTTAACCTATAATGTGATTAGTACAGATTGAAACTTTTCATTGTCAACAACACCCCATAATATAGCACTGGGGCAGCAGGAGTTCCCAATTTCTCTGGAAGTTAGAAGGCTGACCAAAAATTCTCTTTACTCATAAGGCCAGGACCCAGAAGACCTAGTAATGGTATGGAAACAGAGTCTATCCCACACAGGAGTCAAAATTTGTCACTCATCTCCCTTTATGAAATTTACAACCTTCTCACTTTATTTCTTATCCCATACTTAGGAAGCTTTTCCGCTTGATCAGCTGTCACACTGGGAAAGTAAGGCCCTAATGAAATACTAACTCGTAAGACTTTAAAAAATCTTTCTTGGGGGTGTGTGCATTTTCATAGGATATTTTGAAAGACTGCAATCCATTCAAGACTCTTCTGTTAGGAGAGATACCCTTGGTCAGAGATATCATTTTGGTGTCCTTCAGATTAAACCTTGTCAGTGGCCTTATATTTGATTTCCTTATAAAGTTGACCCAATATGGCCCCTAGTGTTAGCAGCAGATATGCTTAATGATTTTAATGCTCTGATTTCACTAAATCCTTGTGAAGGCACCAGGGTGCCTTAGTATCCTCACCAGGGCTGAGGAAACTACCATCACAGCCTAACCAGGGAATGCGGGACTTTGCTATAACCCCACTTCTGGGGATGCACTTATTGTAGAGACCTGTCCTTCTCCTCTACTTCCTGGACCTCTTACTCTCTGAGGCCTACCAATGCTGGCTCACCCAGAAGTCAGACTAAGTTTAAGCTGATGGTACCAGCAAAGCAGGAGAGATGGGGAAAGACAAGATGGAGGGAGAAGCGGGGAGATGAGGGGCTACAGATGGAGAGAAGGAGAAAGGGAGAGAGAAAAAAAGAGGGAGGGATATGGGGAGAAAGAGAGGGTAGGGGAGAAGGTGAGGAGAAGGAAAGATAATATCAGGAAATCTAGAAAGAAGCTTAAAACCTCAGCATAGGTACATTTTGGTCAGTGAAAGATAAAATTTAATTTTATAGTTTAGCATTTTAAAAATTAGATAAAATAATGAAGCATTATCTTTTAAGTGCTTAAGCTTACCTCTACAGGTCTTAATTAGTCCATAGTGGGTGATATGGTCTTTAAAGGTTTGCAGACTGCTGAAGGAGTGATGGTAGAGCCTCAGTGGGACTGAAGAGGACAGTAAGAGTGTAGAAGTGGAAGATGTAGGAGTGACTATGGTGCTGAGGAGAAAGAATACCAAAATTGGCCATTTTTCTGTGTGCTACAAATAAGATATCAGTTGTCAAAGTGCTTTAAAAATGTGCTAATGGAAAGAACTCAAGCTTTGAAGTAAGGCAGGACTAGTTTCAATTCCCACCTCTGCTGTTTGCTAGTTGTATGGTCTTGTCCAAGTTGCTTAAATTCTCTGAAACTCATTTTCCTCACTTGGAAAATAGGAGATAACAATGGGTAATTACTGAGTTGCTGCGAGGATTAGAAATAATGTTAGTATTTAATAATAGGCATTTTCTGAGTTGTAGCTTATGATAAAAATCATATTGACAGTGGAAAGAATTGTCATTGATTTTCATGTCAGCTTATCTAGTGCATTCAAGCAAAATTCTTCTCAATTTTTTACATATAAACTCAACATAATATGATTGCTCCAATATATAGATGCTCCTCACCTTATGACTTACAATAGGGTTATGTCCTGGTAAAGCCATTGTAAGTTGAAAATATCGTAAGTTGAAAATGCATTTAACATACCTAATCTACGGAACATCATAACTTTGCCTAGCCTATCTCAAATGTGCTCATAATACTTACATTAGTCTACAGTTGGGCAAAATCATCTAATACAAAGCCTGTTTTATAACAAAGTGTTGAATATCTCATGTAATTTATTGAATATTGCACTGAAAGTGAAAAGAAGAATGATTGTGTGAGTATAGGAAGTACGGTTTCTACTGAATGCGTATTGCTTTTGTATCATTGTAAAGTCAAAAAATCGTATGTTGAACCATCATGAATCAGGGACTATCTGTATTTTGCTTTCCATAATGTCAATCTACATTTCTTCTTTCTCACCTTCTTTCTTCAAATATTTACTGAGTATTCAGGTGGTTAAAGTCACTGTGCTGTGGTTGTCTATATGCACGTGTGGGTGTATGTATGTGTGAGGGGGTGTGATGTATGTGTTTGTGATGCGTATGCTGAGTGAGGAATACAAAGATGAATGCTCTTGGAGCTTTTTCTCAAGGAGTTTACAGGCCAGTGGAACGGGAAAAATATGTACTTTCCTATTAATATGCAGAAATCTCTCAGTGCTAAATGTTATGTGAGAGATAAAAAGTCCTCCAAAGGTAGAAAACTTGTGGATGTGGTGGGGTGTGGTAGAGAGGAGTGAGGGGTGAAATTTTGGAAAGCTTACTAGAAGAGATGGCTTTTGAGTTGAGCTTTTGAATTTGAATTTGAGAGAAGGGTAAGATTTGATCATCCCAGTATGAGGGTGAATTTAGAATGGATGAAGAAAAAAAAAGCAACTCTGCTGCTGTAAAGATACCTGAAAATGTGGAAGCGACTTTGGAACTGTGTAACAGGCAGAGGTTGGAATAGTTTGGAAGGCTCAGAAGAAGATAGGAAAATGTGGGAATGTTTGGAATTTCCTAGAGACTTGGAGGGCTCAGAAGACAGGAAGATTTGGGAAAGTTTGGAACTTCCTAGAGACTTGCTGAATGGCTTTGACCAAAATGCTGACAGTGATATGGACACTAAAGTCCAGGCTGTGGTGGTCTTAGATGGAGATGAGGAACTTTGGAACTTTTTGGGAACTAAAGGTGACGTTTGTTATGTTTTAGCAAACAAACTGGTGGAATTTTGCCCCTGCCCTAGAGATCTGTGAAACTTTGAACTTGAGAGAGAGAATTTAGGGTGTCTGGTAGAAGAAATTTCTAAGCGGCAAAGCATTCAAGAGGAAGTAGAGCATAAAAGTTTGGAAAATTTGCAGCCTGGTGATGCAATAGAAAAGAAAAACCAATTTTTCTGGGAAGAAATTCAAGCCTGCTGCATAAATTTGCATAAGTAACAAGGAGCTGAATGTTAATCACGAAGACAATAGGGAAAATATCTCCAGGATATGTTAGAGGCCTTTGCTAAAGGCCCTCCTATCACAGGCCTCAAGGCCTAGAAGGAAAACATGGTTTTGTGGGCTGGGCCAGGGCCCCTCTGTTGTATGCAGCGTAAGGATCTGGTGTCCTGCTTCCCAGCTTCTCTAGCCCTGGCTAAAAGGGACCAAGGTACAGCTCAGGCTGTGGCTTTGGAGGGTGCAAGCCCCGATCTTGGCAGCTTCCACATGGTGTTGAGCCTGTGGATACACAGAAGTCAAGAATAGAGGTTTGGGAACCTCTGCTTAGATTTCAGAAGATGTGTAGAAACATGTGAATGTCCAGGCGAAAGTTTGCTGTAGGGGCAGAGACCTCATGAAGAACCTCTGCTAAGGCAATGTGGAAAGGAAATAAGAGATGGGAGCCCCCACACAGAGTCCCCACTGGGGGACTGCCTAGTGGAGCTGGGAGAAGAGGGCCACCATCCCTCAGACCACACAAAGGTAGATCCACCAACAGTTTTCATGGTACACCTGGAAAAGCCACAGACCCTCAACACCAAGCCATGAAAGCAACCAGGAGGGGAGCTGTGCCATGCAAAGTCACAGGGGTGGAGCTACCCAAGTCTGTGGGAGCCCACCTCTTGCATCAATGTGCCCTGGATTTGAAACATGGAGTCAAAGGAGATCATTTTGGAACTTTATGGTTTCATGACTGCCCTATTGGATTTCAGACTAGTATGGGGCCTCTAGCCCCTTTGTTTTGGCCAATTTCTCCCATTTGGAATGGGTGTATCTACCCGATGCCTGTACCCCCACTGCATCTAGAAAGTAACTAACTTGGCTTTGATTTTATGGGCTCGCAGGTGGAAGGAACTTGCCTTGTCTCAGATGAGACTTTGGACTATGGACTTTTGAGTTAATACTGAAATGATTAAAGACTCTGGGGGACTGTTAGGAACTCATGATTGGTTTTGAAATGTGAGGACATGAGATTTGAGAGGGGCTGGGGTGGAATGATACAGTTTGGCTGTCTCCCCACCCAAATCTTATTTTGAATTATAGCTCCCATAACTCCCCCATGTCGTGGGATGGACCTGGGCAGAGATAATTGAATCATGGGGGTGGGTCTTTCCAGTGCTGTTCTCATGATAGTGAATAAGTCTCATGAGATCTGATGGTTTCATAGTGGGGAGTTCCCCTGCACAAGTTCTCTCTTGTCTGCCACCATGTAAGATGTGACTTTGCTCCTTCTTGCTTTCTGCCGTGATTGTGAGGCCTCCCCAGCCATGTGGAACTGTGAGTCAATTAAACCTCTTTTCTTTATGAATTATCCAGTCTCTGGAATGTCTTTATTAGCAGCATCAGAACAGACTAATACAATCTCCAATGAAAGAAATCATGAGAACAAAAGCAAAGAGATTAGGAACTTCAGCTTGTGAATGGGGGAAGCAACAGTTCAGTTTGGATAAAACCTAGGGTTTGTGAAGGAAATGCATAAGTTCATAGACATAAAATGTAATACAAAGCTACTCAAAGAGAAAGTTGAGTTTTAGCAGAAAGATGACAATAAAAAGCAAATATTTTATATGTTCATGGTCAAGAAATATGTGATTCTGGCAATTTCTAACTGCTCTAAATATTTTATTAATTTACTAAGATCCTAGCATCCATTAATACTCCCTCACACCCAGGAACACCTGGTAGATTTTTAATATGATCTATCAGGTGATCTTCTCTTTTAATGTTTCCTAGAGCTTTTGAATGTATGTTTTCTTAACACTGTAATCCTGGCTGTGATTTCTCTCATGTTCAGAATGATTAAATTTTCCTTCACCTTTGAGTCAGGTATTAAACAGGCATAGATATCCCATGCTAACCCCAGTGTGGACCTCTTGGTTTAGCTATTTTATCTCAATCTCTTCCTGTAGAATATTTACATAACCAAATTCCATTTCCCCCTTTCCTTCCACTCCATTTCTGCAATTATTTTGTTCTTGTCACTACCCTATTTGATTTTTTAGCAGAACTGGATTATTTAAAACTGCATTCTTTGTGTGTACCCCTGACAGAAAGAGAGGCCCCTTCTTAGTTTCTGATTATTTCTTGGCTGAAAGACTGAAGCAGAAAATATCATTAGTGAGGAGTCACATCAGATTCCTGGGACATTTGTATGTTCTTTATGGGTGCCAGCAGAGTTGACTCTATCAGCATGTGCAAAAGGGAAGGATTACACTGATGAATTATTTGTCAAAAAGTGAAAAGGCATTTTGGTTTTCTAAATTTTTAGAGAGAACTTAGTGATTTCTTTTTCCCAGTTCTTTTTAAGCAGGCTAGGCAGTACTCAGGGCACTTTTTGCTTTCAGCATTTGTATAACCCAGTTATAATGCAATGCAGTCACTGTGCTACATCAGGGCCACAGCAGTAGATAACAGTATAAAAAATAAAGATTGTGATTTTGAAAGAACTACTTAGAGACATTTCTGGCAAGTTTCACCAGAAACTGTTAATCATGGTGACTCTGGGTAGTGGAGATTGAAGAGACTTTTACTTTTTATTTACATTTTTCTGCAGCAGTTGAATTATTTTAAAAATATGAGTACACATTTCTTTTATGGAAAATAGGAGCCTTAGTACCTGGCTGTGGCCTCATGTGCAGGTTTATTTATTTGGTATTCAAAACCCTCTAGAATGCAGCCCTATCTTCCCTTTCTGGCAATGCTTCCTTTCACTTTTACCTATACACTACTAGTCTTGTTAGTCTCTACATTGTGCCACCCACATGGCACTTTCACCCTACCTTTTTTACATGGCTATGCCCTCTGACTGGCGTTCGACCTTTAGAAATTTGATCCTTTTTTCTAGGCCTACCACAAAAGCTGCCTCTTCCAAGCAACCTTTTGAGAGATTTTTAGCCCACCACTCACCCTCTATCTATTCTGTGCTAATGTTGCAAATGCAGCCACATTGATTGTAGTTCTCAGTTAGTACCTAATTATTTCCTGTATTAGTATTTTCTGACTAGTTACAGGAGCCAAATTCTTGTTCTGCCACAGCCTAGCTGTGTGATTCTGGGCATGTAGCAATCTCTCTGGGTGTGTTTCCTCATCTAGAAAATGAGGGATGTTGGGAGATCTCCTAAGTGCTTTCTATTTCTAACAAACTAGGATTTTCATATTTGTGAAAGAGACTTTAAAAATTCCAAAGCACTATACAATAAAAATTTGTATTAGAATTATACTGTTTGTATTTCCTGCAGCTCTTACGTTACCAAGTAAAATACCTGTATCTCTGACAAACTGTTTGTACAAAATGTCTTAAGATTTAATAAAAATTCTTTTTGGCTTGAACTAAAGTCCAACTTTCCACAAAAGAAAGTATACTTTTCACATATTAGAGACACAGATTTGAACGTTTCTTCTATTGTCAGTTTTGCCTTTCATTTTTGAGCTGACAATCACTTGAACATATTTTGATTAATGTAGAATTTACATTAACGAACCATTTAAATGCCCTTTTTACATCAAGCCTGACAATTTAGAAATGTCCTAGTATCATATATTGGCAATCTTTCCTGAAGAAATTAACTCTTCAGAAATGACAAATAATATTACTGTCCCCATGCATTATCTATGGGAATAACAACATTATCATCATCAACAACAAAGCTAACATTTCCATAGCACTTACTTTGCACTAGGTACTATCCTAAGCTCTTCACATATATTAATTCATTCAGTTCTCTCAACAACACTGTAAGGTAAGCATTTCCCCTTCCATTTCATGGATGAAAAAAACCGAGGCCCAGAAAGGCTAAATAATGTGCCAAGAGGTCACATAGCTGGTAAATTGCAGTGATGGGACTTCATCTCAGGACATCTGTCTTCATATTCTCTGTTCTAAGCTATTAAGCTAAGCTGCTTTCAACTCTGCTCTCAAATTTCTGTGTGACCATGGATAAGCCCCTTTCTTTCTGAGTCTTATATGCTTATCTAAAAGTGGAGAGATTAAATTAGTCAGAGATTGCAAACTGATCACCATGGGCTCGATGTAGCCTGCAGATATGTTTTGATCTGTCTGTACTTATCTTAAAGTTGATTAAAAATCAGGGGATTCCACGAAACAATCCATACTTCCAATTTCTCTTGAAAAGCTGGGAAATCTGGCCATACTATGCCCATGTTCCCACATAGCAAGAGCCAACAAGAACTTAGTATATACTGGTTGCTTCCTTTAGCTGGGGAACAACTCTAGTTTTCTATGGTTCTACCACTCCCTAGTTGCATTAAAACTACCTGCTTTACTCTTTTGCTTTCTCTATCTGGTTCCTTGTATACATTTGAGCCGGAGCTCTAATATCCCTGATAAATAACCTTTACAGTCTCTTTTAGCTTGAACATTTAATGTTTCCATGTGTAGTAAAAACTTACTGTAGTTGCTACTGATACACATAACTGCATAGATGACCCTTTAAGACATAATGTCAAATGAAAGCAGCCAGAAACAAAAGAGTAAATGTTATCATTATTTGAAGTTCGAGAACAGTCAAAGCCTGACAAAACAAGCAATGGGGAAATGACTCAGTATTTAGTAAATGGTGCGGGATAACTGGCTAGCAATACGCAGAAGACTGAAGTCAGACCTTTATATTTCAGCATATACAAAAATTAACTCAAAATAGATCAAATATTTAAATGTATGACCTCCAACTATAAAAATCCTAGAAGACAATCTAGTAAATACTCTTCTTGACATAGGTCTTGGCAAATAATTTTTGGCTAAGTAATGAAAAGCAATTGCAACAAAAACAAAAATAGACAAGCAGAACCTAATTAAACTAAAGAGCTTCTTCAAAGCAAGTAAATTATCAACAGAATAAACAGAGAACCTAGAGAATTGGAGAAAATATTCACAAACTATGCATCTGACAAAGGCATATCTGGAATCTATAGGGAACTTAAGCAAATCAACCAGCACAAAACAAATAACCCCATTAAAAACAGGCAAAGGACATGAACACACACTTCTCAAAAGAAGACATACAAGTTACCTACACACATATGAAAAAATGCTCAGCATCACTGACCATCAGGGAAATGTAAATAAAAACCACAATGAGATACCATCTCACACCTGGCAGAATGGCTATTATGAAAAAGTCAAAAAGCAACAGATGCTAGCGAGACTATGGAGAAAAGGAAATACTTATATACAATTGATGAGAATGTAAATTAGTCCAGCCACTGTGGATAACAGTTTGGCAATTTCTCAAATACTTAAAACAGAGCTACAATTTGACCTAGCAATCTCATTACTGGGTGTACCCAAAGGAAAATAGATCACTATACCAAAAAGACATATGGACTTGTATGTTCATTGCTGTGCTATTCACAATAGCAGAGACATGTAACCAACCCCGTGCCCATCAATGGTAGATTGGATAAGGAAAATGTTGTTCATATACACCATGGAATACTATGCAGCCGTAAAAAGAATGGAATTCTGTCGTTTGTGGCAACATGGATGGAGCTAGCTGGAGGCCATAATCCTAAGTGAATTAAGGCAGTAGCAGAAAACCAAATACCCCATGTTCTCACTTATAAGTAGGAGTCAAACATTGAGCACACATGAACATAGAAATAGGAACAATACACACTGTAGACTAACAGAGGGTAGAGGGAAAGAAAAGCGGGAGGTGTGGGTTGAAAAACTACCTGTTGGGTATATGATCACTATTTTGGTGATGGGATCCATACTCCAAACTTCACATATTACTTCGATGGAACAAAACAGCACATGCATAAAATAAAATAAAAGCTGAAATTGGAAAAAAAAAAGAACAGGAAGATCCACTCAATAGTGCTGCAAGTCAGAAGAGTAGTTACCTCTGGGGATGAGGGAATATTGACTGGGAATGAGCAGAAGAAACTTTTCTCAGTGTGGGTGATGGAAATAATCTATATGTTGATCTGAGTGGCAGTCACATAGCTATACACATATCTTAAAAGTCACTGAAGATTTGTGCATTGTACTGTATGTGAATTGCACATTGCATTTTGAGCAAGATGCTTAAAAAGCAATGGTGTCCAGGGGTTTCCAAATGCTAGTCCTCAAAGGGTGGCATCAGAATAATCTGAGATATTTTCTTTTTTTAATTTTTTTATTATACTTTAAGTTCTAGGGTTCAAGTGCACAACATGCAGGTTTGTTACTTATGTATACATGTGCCATGTTGGTGTGCTGCACCCATTAACTCGTCATTTACATTAGGTATATGAGATATTTTCTTAAAAGCAAATTCCCAGGACCAAGGTAAGACATACTAATTCAAAACCTCTGTAGGTAGGGCCTTGAGATTGTATGTATTTTAACAAGTTGGCTGATCTAGCTGACTCAATGACACTTGTCAGGACCCTCTTGAATACCTTTGGAGAAGTGTAAGCAAACGTCTTATTTGCTCCTCAGAACAACACATGAGATAGGTATCATTATTTCTATTATACATGGAAGTGAACTGAGGCTTGGGACAATCAAGGAACTTAACCTCAGTGATAAAACTAGCAAAAGATGGATACAGATTTAGAGACAGCCCCACTTGACTTCAAAGACCAGGTATTTCCATGACAGTCCATTGCCTTCTAAAAACAGTCATTATGGGCAAAGTGTTATCCCTACTTGTTGATTAAAGATGTGTAGAGTCAGAGCCCTGAAACAGCATGTCTCATATAACTTAGCAGAGTTTGCTTTTTAAGTAACTTGCTCAAAATGCAATGTGCAATTCACATAGGAGAGTTTGAACCCAAGTCTATTAATATATCCAGGACCTATTTCTCTGATGCCTTCAGCGTCCCTCACTTTGCCCCTGAAAAGAGTTGGTTTTTTACAACTGGAGTTCTGCTTGAGATCAGTTTGCAAAATATTTTAAAGCCCGACTGCACAAAATACGACAGTTTCTAAGGTTACAACATAGAATAGCTTTTTCACTGCATTTTGTACCTTGAAAAACCCTGTAATTAGAGAATGTTCATTAAGGATGGAGTGAAAATGAATAACGTGATTTCAATATTTCCAAAATTCTAACATTTATGGCATAACTAAAACTTGTTTGATTCTAATTTTTTCAAAAATAAAATCAACTCTGGTGGTATATGTGTCTACTTTAGAAGGGATCTGTGGGTCTTCAGATGTCTATCCTGTCTCCTAAATTGTCACCTTCGCCTCAGTTCCACTGTCTGAAATTTGCCATTTTATATTTAATATCTCTCTTTTACTAAGGAAATATATTCTTTTGCATTAAACATTGTCTCTGTCTGGGGTTGAATAGTGACCTCTTGAAATTTATGTCCACCTGGAGCCTCAGAATGTGACTTTACTTGGAATAGGGTCTTTGAAGATATAATTAGTTAAGATAAGGCCATACCAGATTAAGATGGGCCCTAAGTTCAAAGACTGGTATCCTTATAGGAAGATCATGTGAAGACAAAGAGACACACACAGAGAAGATGCCCATGTGAAGATGAAGGCAGAGATTAGAGTGATGCATTGACAAGCCAAGAAATTCCAGGAGCCATGAGAAGCTAGAAGGGGGAAAAAAATTCTTTCCTATAGCTTTCAGAGGGAACATGGTCCTGCCGACACTTTGATTGTACTCTTTCAGCTTCCAGAACTTTGAGAGAATACATTTCTGTTTTTGAAGCTACATATTTTGTGGTAATTTGTTATGGCATCCCGAGGAAATTGATACAGCCTCTTACATCAAGTCCTTGAAGACAGGTGCCTGGATGGGGCATTCTATGAAGTCACTGGCACTTCAGTGGGAAAGCACTGGATTAACAGGTAGGAATCACTAGGAGGGATAAAAGGCCTTTGAACAGGAAACAAGGAAGGGGAGAGGAAAGATGATCACATTTTGCTTATTGCACAATTGAAGACCAGCCCTGTAGAGAGTAATCACCAAAGACTCTGTCAAATGCCTGGACCCAGGCCAGCTTTCTGTCCTATACCAATATGGAGTCAACAATGAGCAGCTGTTGCCCTGGCTAAGTGCTCAGGAACTAGGAGTTGAAAACAACTTGCACACCTTGGAGACAAGAGCCCTTGTCTTGTCTTGGCCAGTCTTTTCCCTCCTCCGAAATCATCACTTGTAAATGTCTTGTTCTCAGGGTGATTTACATGCTTACAAAGAGTTTGGCAGGCAGGACAATACTCTCTATGTGGCCCCTATTCCTCTATCTCAATCAGAATTGGGAAATTTACTATTATCTTTTTAAATTGCCATTTGTATTTGTTTGTTTGTCTTTGTGAACACTCATCTATCTCTTTTACTACCCATCCCCTGCTCCCCTCCATCGCATGTTTTAGCAATGCTTCTTTAGACTTGACTAGACTTGGTTTTGTTTTCTGCATCAAGTGATGTTTCATTTCGACCCAATACCCAGGGGAGTGGGGATGACCAGGGGTCTTAGGCTCTGCTTTACTTTTTGCTGATTAGGCCAGAGCAGGGTGGCTGTTTCTAATTCATTTTACAGTTTGCTGTTGGTATAATTTATCTCCCTGAGAAAGTCCTCTCATTTGTTTGCATTTTCACATTTCAAGCACCTCTATCTTGTCTGAGCATCAGGGTAGGTGGGTGGCCATCACAGGTACAGATTTGTCACAAGTACAGATATATCTGATTGTATTATATCCAATTTCGTAGGTTGCAATTTTGCTACCCCTGTCTTCATAGTGGACCTTCACTAACCTGGAACATGGTTTCTAAGGTAGATATGTGAAAAATGAATGTAGAGACCTGCCACATAAGAGAGCTGTTGGTATGACATGAAGAGACTGGCAAAGATACCTTTTCTTATCTCTGCACCAAAGAAAACAAAAAGCTGCTTACTTAACAATTTTGTCTATGGTTGACTTGACAGTAGCATTCAGCTGCATGCTCAGGTATGCCTCAATTGTTTTGTTCTTAGTTCCACACAATGTCTATGAAACAATAATTTATAATGGTGATTGAAGAGCATTAACTCGCATATATTGCTTTCCTTGTTTACATTTTGGTTACTAAAGCCATGCTTTTCTGGAAGGAAGAATGAGAAATTTACTGGTTTAGGAGTCAAGAAACATGTTTTTTTGCTAACTATGAATCTCCCACTATTAATTCAGCCTCCTGTAGTATCCTGTAATATGCTTTAAAGGGAATCACCAGTGTTAGTTTCTCTTTTCCAGTTTGGTCTGACAAAGCCCAGGCCTGAAGTCTTTGGGGAAAGAAAAGTTTAATGGGCATAATGCTGGTCTCTAAATCAAAAGATCTCCATTTCAGAGGAGCATGTGATTCACAGATGTTATTTTCTTTCTAACAATTTCACTATCAGACATTACACGAAATATTTATTTGTTTGAATTCATAGAATGTTACCTCATTAGACAAAAAAAAAAAAAAAAGCCTTACTCTCCACTGTTTCTTTAGTGCTTACAATGGTGCCTGGAACTTAGTAGGGGCTTAGTAAATATCTGTGTAAAGAGTGAATGAATGAGTGAATGACTTTGGGAAGCTGTAAGGGTTATCTAACCCACTCTCACACTAACATTCTCTCCAACATCCCTGACAAACACTCATCCAATCTAGACTCAAGTCTCTCCGGGAACAGAGAACTTAACATTTACTCAGACAGCTCATTTTACTATTGCCAGAGAGTTCTTCCTTATGTTGACTTCAAGTCTGCCTTATGAAAATTTTCTCCTTAGTCTTTATCCTGCTCTTTCAGCCATACAAAATAAGTTCTAATTTTTCAGTACAAATCGCGCTTCAAATTTATACAAATTGCACTGATATTCTCCTTAAGTCTTCTTCGTCTTCAGGTGAAATAGCTTTTAACTCTTTCTCATGTGATAAGATTTAGACTACCCCTCATCATCCTAGCACTCTTCTGTGACCACCTATTTCTGTCCCAATACTACAGTCTGGCATGTGTGCAATGTATTACAGCTAGTGTCTCCTTGGTGGATGAAAATCCATACATACACACACATACTTTGGAATGTGGGTGATATGTATATATTCTTTATCGGTTTGGCTGGAGGATCAGTGGGGTCATAGTTAATGCTATTGGTACTGACAATAAATCTTTATAATTAGACTTCTAAGTCAGTGCCTTAGCAAGATGAGCAGGCCAAATGCAAACTCCCCTTGGTATATTGTTTCATTATGGCAAGACAGACTCAAACACGTAACAATACATTGGGTTCTATTTGGAACCTTTTAATTAAAAAAAAAACTGATTAAAAAACACTTTTCTCTTTCACCTTTTTTCCCTCCAGTGAAACACATATCCAAGAAAAGGTAGTCTGCAGGAAAACTGGAGGAAGACTTATGCTTAGAGTCCTTGCTCTGCAAACTTCTACAGGTAACATTAATTATTTGTGTGAGTGAATACAACTGCATTGTGTAAGTTCACTTTGGATATTTCTGGCTTTCTGAGAAAGACAGAGATAAAATATATTTTGGTCTGAGTCACAGATTAACTAGGCATCTAGTCGTAACTTAAAACCTAGGACAATAAAAAGAGACCTTCATCAAATTAAATAAAACATTTGAACTTACTAAAAGGAAGCATGTTTAGAAACTGATACGAATTCAAATTCTCTCTCTCAAATAAAGTACAGTGTTTGCTTCAACTTAAGATCATTTGCCAATTTGATTATTAGGGTCCCTGACAGCTCAAAAACTGATTCATTAAGTACAGTCTAAATATAACCAATATTTCATTATTTACTATAAAATTTTGATGAGTTTAGGTTAGAAATATATATGCTGCTCTATTCTTTTTTTTTAACTTTTATTTTAAGTTAAGGGGAGCAAGTGCAGGTTTGGAACATAGGTACATTTGCGCCAAGGGGGCTTGTTGTACAAATTATTTCATCATCCAGGTTTTAAGCCTTGTACCCATTAGTCATTTTTCCTGAACCTCTCCCTCCTCCAAACCTCCATCCTCAGAAAGGCCCCAGTGTGTGTTGTTCTCCTTTATGCATCCATGTGTTCTCATCATTTAGCTCCTACTCATAAGTGAGAACATGTGGTATTTGGTTTTCTGTTCCTGTGTTAGTTTGATAAGGATAATGGTCTCCAGCTCCATCCATGTCCCTGCAAAAGACATGATCTCGTTCTTTTTTATGGCTGCATAGTATTCCATAGTGTATATGTACCACATTTTCTTTATACAGTCTATCGTTGATGGACATTTAGGTTGATTCCATGTCATTGCTATTGTAAATAGTGCTGTAATGAACATACATGTGCATGTGTCTTTACAGTGGAATGATTTATATTCCTTTGGTTACGTACCCATACATGTGCATGTGTCTTTATAGTGGAATGATTTATATTCCTTTGGTTATATACCCAGTAATGGAATTGCTGATTCAAATGGTATTTCTGTCTTTCGGTCTTTTAAGAAATCACCACACTGTCTTCCACAATGGCTGAACTAGTTTACACTCTCACCAACAGTGCATAAGCATTCCCTTTTCTCTACAACCTTGCCAGCATCTGTTATTTTCTTACTTTTTAATAGTAGCCATTCTGACTGGTCTTAGGTGATATCTCAGTGTGGTTTCAATTTGTTTTTCTCTAATGATCAGGGATGTTGAGATTTTTCATGTGATTGTTGGCCTCATGTATGTCTTCTTTTGAAAAGTGTCTGTTCATGTCCATTGCCTACTTTATTATGGGGTTGTTTTTTCTAGTAAATTGGTTTAAATTCCTTATAGATGCTGGACATTAGACTTTTGTGGGATGCATAGTTCGCAAATATTTTCTCCCATTCTGTAGGCTGTTTACTCTGTTGATAGCATCTTTTGCTGTGCAGAAGCTCTTTAGTTTAATTAGATTCCATTTATCAATTTTTTCTTTTGTTGCAATTGCTTTTGGTGTCTCTGTTATGAAATCTTCGTCTGTTCATGCATCCTGAATAGTAATGTCTAGGTTGTCTTCCAGGATTTTTATAGTTTTTGGTTTTACATTTAAGTCTTGAATACATCTTGAGTTAATTTTTTTGTGTGATGTAAGGAAGGGGTCCAGCTTAAATCTTATGGATATGGCTAGTGAGTTATTTCAGCACCATTTATTGAATATGAATTCCTTTCCCCATTGCTTGTTTTTTTTTTCAGTTTGTTAAAGATCAGATAGTTGTAGGCGTGCACTCTTATTTCTGGGTTATCCATTGTGTCCCATTGGTTTATATGTCTATTCTTGTACCAGTACCATGCTGTTTTGATTACTGTAGCCCTGTAGTATAGGTTGAAGTTGGGTAGCATCATGCCTCCAGCTTTGTTCCTTTTGCTTAGGGTTGCCTTGGCTATTCGGACTCTTTGTTGATTCCATATCAATTTTAAAATAGTTTTTTTTCTTGTTTTGTGAAGAATGTCAATGGTAGTTTAATGGGAATAGCATTGAATCCATAAATTGCTTTGGGTAGTATGACTATTTTAACAATATTGATTCTTTCTATCTGTGAGCATTGAATGTGTTTCAATTTGTTTGTGTCATTTCTGATTTCTTTGAGCAGTGGTTTGTAGTTCTCCTTGTGAGACCTTTAACCTCCCTGGTTAGGTGTATTTCTAGGTATTTTATTCTTTTTGTGGCAATTGTGAATAGGATTATAAGTATAAGAATGCTTACACACTGTTGGTGGGAGTGTAAACTAGTTCAGCCATTGTGGAAGACAGTGTGGTGATTTCTTAAAAGACCAAAAGACAGAAATACCATTTGAATCAGCAATTCCATTACTGGGTATATAACCAAAGGAATATAAATCATTCCACTATAAAGACACATGCACATGTATGGGTACGTAACCAAAGGAATATAAATCATTCCACTGTAAAGACACATGCACATGTATGTTCATTACAGCACTATTTACAATAGCAATGACATGGAATCAACCTAAATGTCCATCAACGATAGACTGTATAAAGAAAATGTGGTACATATACACTATGGAATACTATGCAGCCATAAAAAAGAACGAGATCATGTCTTTTGCAGGGACATGGATGGAGCTGGAGACCATTATCCTTATCAAACTAACACAGGAACAGAAAACCAAATACCACATGTTCTCACTTATGAGTAGGAGCTAAATGATGAGAACACATGGATGCATAAAGGAGAACAACACACACTGGGGCCTTTCTGAGGATGGAGGTTTGGAGGAGGGAGAGGTTCAGGAAAAATGACTAATGGGTACAAGGCTTAAAACCTGGATGATGAAATAATTTGCACAAAGTTCCTGGTTTGGCTTTTGGCTTGACTGTTTTTTATGTATAGAAATGCTAGTGACTTTTGCACATTGATTTTGTATCCTGAGACTTTTCTGAAGTTATTTATCAGTTTAAGAAGCTTTTGGGCTGAGACTATCAGGTTTTCTAGGTATAGGATCATGTCCTTTGCAAACAAGGATAGTTTGACTTTCTGTTTTCCTATTTGAATGTCCTTTGTTTGTTTTGTCTGATTTTCCCAGCCAGAACTTCCAATACTATGTTGAATAGAAGTGGTGAGAGAGGGCATTTTTGTCTTGTGCCTATATTCAAGAGAAATGCTTCCAGCTATTCAGCTATTAAGTATGATGTTGCCTGTTGGCTTCTCATATATGGTTGTAATTATTTTGAGGTATGTTCCTTCAATATTTATTGAGAACTTTTAAACTGAAGGAATGTTGAATATTTTTTCAAAAGTCTTTTCTGCATCTACTGAGATAATCATATGTTTTTTTTTGTTTAATTCTGTTTATTTCATGAATCACATTTATTGATTTGTTTCTGTTGAAACAACCTTTCATTCTGGGGATCAGACCTACTTAATCGTGATGGATTAGCTTTTTGATGTGCTGCTGGATTTGGTTTGCCAGTGTATTGTTGAGGATTTTGCATGAATGTTCGTCCAGGATATTGGCTGAAAGTTTTCTTTTCTTGTTGTGTCTCTGTCAGGTTTTTGTATCAGGATGAGTCTGGCCTCAGAAAGTGAATTAGGGAGAAGTCCCTCCTTTTCGATTTTTGGGATAGTTTCTGTAGAGATGGTACCAGGTCTTCTTTGAACATCTGGTAGAATTAGCTGTGAATCCCTCTGGTCCTGGGCTTTTTTTTTTGGTTGGTAGGCTATTTGTTACTGCCTCAATTTCAGAACTTGTTATTGGTCTGTTCAGGGATTCAGTTTCTTTCTGTTTCAGTCATGGGATGGTGTATGCGTATTCTGCTTGCTTAAGGCCTGGATTTTAATAGTTTTCCTTAAGCTTAAATCTTAGTTATTTTCTCACTACTTTTCTAATATATGCCATAACCTCCTCACTATTATTATTGATTGCTTACCATTTTTCTTTAAATTGACTCTCTTTTAAAGCTTAAATATGTATGTTATACATTTTCAACATTATGTTTGTTGGCATCATGGGCTTGATATGCTCAATATTTTTTTAAAAAATTGTGTAGGTACTATAATTTTCTATGAATTATGTGTATTATACATTTCTAACTACACAGTCTGCCTTCTGACAGTATTCTAAAGTCTTGACTCAATTGACCATTGTCTTTATTTATATATATTCAGAAATTTAAAATTTCATTACAATATAGGTACCAGGAATTGGATCAGCGCTACCCAGTGTCAAATGTGTTTGTGGGACAGAGGGATGAGAGAACTGCTGATGAGACCGGATGAAGGAGTTTCTGTCTGCTCATCACCTTTCTCCCTACTCATCTCCTGCTATGCCAGTTTTACAATTTTCTTCCTTCAAAACTCAGCCATCTGCTATATGCATGGTAAAAAGTCCTTGAAAAGTTTGCAGAATTTTACCTTTTGCTCTTGAAGATATTAGATTGGAACATGATAGAAACATAATGCAAATAGCATTAAAAAAGCAAAATGAATTTTCTTCTCACTTTTGACATGGAACTTCAGTTGTTTTAGCTTCACAGCCCAAATGACTTGGTCTGTGGAAGCTACTTTTAGCTTGCTATCCCAGCTGAAATAATAATATTCAGAGTACAGTTGAAATTGTTTGAAACTTCGTATAGTTGAATCTCTAATGCTCAAGTCCAGGTGATTAACTTTTAATAGGCCTAAGGACTTTATGCTGATCCTTCAAAACCTTTCAGTAGCTATCTCTTCTATCTTTCTTACAGTTATCAATGAACCCTTTGGTTCTCCAGCTCCTGGGTCAAGAAATGGCAAAGGAGATAATGGTATTGTTATCACTCTAAAGGTTTAAGTTGCAAAAGCAGTTTCATCTCCAAAAAAATGTTTGTTTCTTCTTAGGCACTGTGTCCACAGATCAGAGTTTCTTGGGTAAGGTTGTATGGGTCAACTTACGAAACTTTCTTTAATCATGTCAAAGGACCTAGAGTTTGTTTGCTCATGCTTAATTCTGCTCTTTATAAACTCAAACAAAAATACACTCTTCACTGAATTACCAGCATGAGTATTCACTAGTCTTGAATTACTATTATAAAGAATAATTCATAATTTAAAGTAAGATTTAAAGAAACATGAAGGTTTTGGTTTTTAACAAAGACATATAGTGGCTTCCTCAAAAAACTGTTGAGACAGTTTAGAGTTATTATTATAAAACAAGGACATTCTCACAATGCACGGACACGGTGAAGTTTATGTTTAATTAGAAAGCTGTCACTGGACTTCAAGGGTCAATTAATGTCACCTCCTGGATCATGGTTGACATAATATGGCATGTACATGTAATGTCATAACTTAGAAGAGACCGCAGGAAAAAACACAATCAAAGGTCTTTGATATGGTTTGGCTCTGTGTCCCCACCCAAATCTCATCTCAAATTGTAATCCCCATAATCCCCATGTGTTGAAGGAGAGAGCTGGTGGGAAGTGATTGGATCATGAGGGCAGTTTCCCCCATGCTGTTCTCATAATAGTGAGTGAGCTCTCATGAGATCTGATGGTTTTATAAGTTGTGTTCTTTCTCTCTCTCTCTCTCTCTGTCTCTTTATCTTGCCTGCTGCCATGTGAGAAGTGCCTGCTTCCCCTTCTGCTACGATTGTAAGTTTCCTGAGGCCTCCCCTGCCATGTGGAACTATGAGTCCCATTTTCCTTTATAAATTAACCAGTCTTGTGTAGTATCCTTATAGCAGTGTGAAAACTAACTCATACAGTCTTTATGCATTTATGTAGCTCTAGAAAACCGAGCAGTTCTAGAGATATCAATTATATAGATTAGTAGTTTTCAATATGTATCAGAATAACCTGAAGGATTTAATAAAAGAGAAATGTATGGGCTTCAGCTCCAGAGATTCTGACTCTGTATGTGTAGTATGGGACCTAAGAATTTGCAAATCTAAAAGTTCTCAGGTGTTCCTGATGCTGTTGGTCTGAGGGACCACACTTTGAGAAACATTGGATTAGAGTCACCTATGGTAAAGAAGTTCCATGGTATTTCTATGAAATAACGTTGGCATTTCCATAAGCTATAAATTAAAATGCAAGAGTCACAGAAAAGGATAGAGTCAAACACTTATTGAACACCTACTGTGTAGGATGCACTTGCTAGATACTTTATACAGATATCTTATTCAATTTCATCATTGCTTCATTATCCCCATTTTTGAGATTAAAAAAATGGAACTCAGCAAGTTAACTAACATTCTGAAGGCCACAAAGCTATCAGGTGGCAGAGTTGAAATTCAAACCCAGTTCTGCCTAGGTTGAAAACTTATAGTTTCTCTTCTAGATCATTTTGCAAATACTATTATTTTAAAAATATACCTAAATATATATATATATACAAACACATATATTTATTGGTCCCCCAGTTTATGCACCCATTCATCACTCATCTATCCATCCATCATCCATCAATCAATTAATTGATCCATTTGTTCATTCATGAAAACATTCTTAAACATTCATAGTGCTTTAGCCTCCCATATGCGCAAATACTTTCTCTTCTTTAGGCGTCACTTCCATCATGAGTGCAATGAGAAGGTTGGACTCAATGATTTTTAAGGTTTCTTTTATTCATTCATTCTTATTTATTTATTTTTGAGACAGGGTCTCGCTCTGTCACCCAGGCTGGAGTGTAGTGGTACAATCATAGCTCACTGCATCCTTGAATTCCTAGGCTCAAACAATTCTCCCACCTCAGCCTCCTGAGTAGCTGGGACTGTAAGATAACACCACCACGACTGGCTGAACATTTTCTTTTGTAGAAATAGGGCCTCACTGTGTTGCCAGGGCTGGTCTTGAACTCTTGGCCTCAAGCAATTCCCCAATCTTGGCCTCCCAAAGTGTTGAGATTACAGGCATGAGCCACTGTGCCAGACCATTTTCATTCTTTAAAGCCAAACAATGCTCAGAGCTGCTCTTTCTTTAGCAATAAAAATATTACAAAGCTTTTCAAGCAAATGAAGTAAGTTATCTCTCATAAGAATGAATTCAGAGGAAAATCCCTGTGTAGTTATGGAGGAGAATTATATATGAAAACACATCTCTCTGTTAGTACTGCAAAAATATTTCATTAATTAAAATTAAGACATAGTAGAAGACTATGGTAGTTATAGCAAAGCTATATTGAATATTTCACAAAAATATGAATAAACAATTTACAGAAAGCATAATGATTCCAGCAACTTTGAGAGTACTTAAGCCCCAAGGGCGTTATACTTAAGAAATGGTTAGAGTCAAATAGAAAACTTGTGATCATCTAGCACTTAAAAGAGTTTGAATTTTCAAGTTCTTAGGATAAATTAATATTCATTCTTTATGAAGATAACTTTTTATTTGATCTGTGATAAAATCTCCTTTGTGAACAAAAAGTAAAATTACTACTTGACACAACTATTCGATTACTGGGCATATACCAGAAGGAAAATAAATCATTCTACCAAAAAGACACCTGCATTTGCATGTTTATTGCAGTGCTATTCGCAATAGCAAAGAATTGGAGTCAGCCTAGGTGTCTGTCAATACTGGATTGGGTAAAGAAAATGCAGCACATATACACCATGGAGTACTATGCAGCCATAAAAAGAATGAAATAATGTCTTTTGCAGCAACATGGAAGCTGGAGAAAATTACCTTAAGCAAATTATAGCAGAAACATAAAACCAAATACTGCATGTTATCATTGATAAGCGGGAGCTAAACATTGGGTACATACAGACATAAACATTGGAACAAGAGACACTCAGGACTCTAAAAGGAGGGGGTGAGGGAGGGGAGCAAGGGTTGAAAAACTACTTATTAGTTACTATATTCAGTATTTGGGTGACAGGTTCAATTGAAGCCCAAACCTGAGCATCATGCAATATACTCATGTAACAAACTTGCACGTGTACTCCCTGAATCCAAAACAAACAAATTTTAAAAATGAAAAATAATAAAAATCTCCTATGCTCAAATATCTTTCTTTCTGTTTTATGCACTTTAAGAAAACTCTAGGCCGGGCATGGTGGCTCACGCCTGTAATCCCAGCACTTTGGGAGGCCGAGGAAGACGGATCATGAGGTCAGGAGATCGAGACCATCCTGGCTAACACGGTGAAACCCCGTCTCTACTAAAAATAGAAAAAAAATTAGCCGGGCCTTGTGGCAGGCACCTGAAATCCCAGCTACTTGGGAGGCTGAGGCAGGAGAATGGCGTGAACCCGGGAGGCGGAGCTTGCAGTGAGCCGAGATACAGCCACTGCACTCCAGCCTGGGTGGCAGAGTGAGACTCCGTTAAAAAAAAAAATAATAATAAATAAATAAATAAATAAATAAAATAATTAAAAAAACCTCTGAAGAGGATCACATAGAAAAAAAAAACCAAGCAAACACAGTAAACCACCACCACCACCACCACCAAAACAGCATAAATGGAACCATGTGAATGGGGATTGCAAAAAGCCAATGATGGGCTTTGCAAGTGAATGGCAGAGTTGTCTGGGATTGAGTTACAGCTTAAAAGGATCTCATTTCTTATGAATGAGGGAGTTAGGTTTGTCAATGAAATGAATATCAATTTTTATCATATCTATATCTATAGCTTTTGCTATGGAACTTCAAAGACTTACAAATCTAAATTAGTTCAGAATTTAGATATTTGAACTTTCTTCTGTACTTATGAAAGCAAAAATATTTATGAAGCCTACAATGCCAATCAGCCAAAGATACCCCTTATTTGAAGCCATTTTTGTATTACATTTGACACATATCAAGGTGTGAGATTCATTATCTGAGGCATTCCCAGAACTGGAGTGATTTGAGTATGTTTGTGAATTTTATCTCTCTTCTTTTCTAAAAGCTCTTTCCCATTCTTGACACTTCCAAAAAAGGTGCAAACTAAATGTGAGATGTTACAGAAATATATTAATGAGGGAAGATGAAAGAACATTGGAGAATAAATTTCAGTTGTTTTTTGATTTTGATGGAAAAGTTTTCACAAAAATCACACTATCTAAAGATTCAGAAACTGTTTGGAATCTTGGGAGGTGCCTATGATTTTAATAGAATGTTAACAAGGTATTTCCAGAGAGACGTCGTTGTCATCAATTGATGACATGCCCAGATCTTGTTTGTTTCTTCTTTAAGGAGAAATTCATTTTCGTTTTTCCTTAGAGAATGTATTTCCTCTTCTGTGAAAATGCACACTCCTGTCACAACAATATGAACTCAAGAAAAATTTTATAGCATTGGAGATCACTTTTCAATATTCAGAGGAGGCAAAAGGAGAACAAATTTGCATTGACCCTTAAAGGGAAAAGTTTGCAGCATACTAAGTACTCCTTGTGAAATTAAACAGTTGGAGAAACACCATGTCCTTCTATTGGTTCAGTTTTGATAGAAACTATGATTTTCAATAGTTATAGGAGAGCAAAAATGCTCTGCTGCTGATTTTGGAAGAAAATGAATTGAGTTAGCTGTTCAATGGACAACAGATAACTTTGGATAGTGCTTTTCTTTGCCTTTGCTCATAGTTATCACCATATTTTACCCTGAGTTCTCAATATAGTAAAATAAAGCAGGATTATCTTATAAGCAGAATAATGAGCCTCCTTATACTTTAACTTGTTATCATGATTAGAAGCTACTGCAATTATAAAACTGAAAGAACTCCCTGTAGCCAAGTGCCTTGACGTAGGTTGGAAGTAAAATGGTGGATTTTGTCAAATATGTGGGATTTAGACTGCAACTCCCTAATGCTAGACCTACTATTGATTTCTGGCTAGGTCTTAAGCAACAGGATTAACCTCATATTTTTGCTTTCATTTAGGTTTTTAACCTCCTTTTATTCAAGTCTTTATTTGTGCAATGAGATAACAGGCTGAGACTATGTGGTTTGGGTGGGACATTTCAACTAGATTCAGAAATTTGTACTCATAAAGGCATGCCCAAATTTGTCCATGAAGATTCATCATTTTTTTGCTAATGGTAAATGAAAACATGCCATGTTGAATTTGGTTTCCTTCCACGGATGTTAGCATGGATGTCTGGATTTTAAAAAGTAGATTATTAAACTGACCATAAAGCCTCAGTTTTAAATTCAACATGGTGTGGTGGAAAGAACATTCAACCTTAAGCAAATCCTGTAATTTTTCTGGGCCATAGTTTTCTGATTTGTTCAAACAGAGTAGAAACACCTCCCGAGCATCCCCCAGGGATGTTATAAGGAACAAATGAGAGAAAACGGAAATACATTTTATAAATTAGAAATTCTATTTAAGTGTAGCATATTATTTACCCCATAACATTTTAAATTAGAAAGAATATTTTAGTTGAAGGAGTCTGTGGCACAGAAAGGTTAAAGAGTTTAACAAAATAACCCAGCTAGTAAGTTGGAGAGCCAGGACTAGAACCCAACTTATTTGATACTTATGCTAGTCCTCTAAGAATCCGGAGTTTCAAGTAAGATAATGGCCTCCAGTTCCATTCATGTTGCTACAAAAAACATTATTTTATGCTTTTTAATGGCTGAATAGTATTCCATTGTGTGCATAAACTATTTTCTTCATCCACTCATTTATTGATGGACATTTAGATTGATTCCACATCTGGGCTATTGTGAACAGTGCTGTGATGAACATACACACAAAGGTATCTTCTTGACATAATGATTTCTTTTTTTAACTTCTATTTTAGGTTCAGGGGTACATGTGCAGGTTTGTTTTATAGATAAATTACATGTTACGGGGGTTTGGTACACAGATAATTTTGTCACCCAGGGAATAAACATAGTACTGATAGGTAGTATTTTCATCCTCACCCTCCACCCTCAAGTAAGCCCCAGTGTCTGTTGATCCCTTCTTTGTGTCTGTATATGCTCAATGTTTAGCTCCCACTTATAAGTGACAACACGCGGTCTTTCATTTTCTGTTCCTGTGTTAGTTTCTTTAGGATAATGTCCTCCAGCCTCATCCATGTTGCTGCAAGGCACATCATTTTATTCTTTTTTATGGCTGCATAGTATTCTATGTATGTGTACCACATTTTCTTTACCCAGTCTACCACTGATGGGCATTTAGGTCAATTTCATGCTGTTTTACTGTTTACTTTTTTAAATAGAGAGACAGGGCCTCAATTAGTTGCCCAGGCTGATCCCAAATTTCTGGGCTCAAGCAATCCTCCCAACCCAGCCTCTCAAAGTGCTGGGATTATAGGCATGAGCCACTGTGCTCGACTCCTATGTTTTTGCTATTGTGAATAGTGCTGCAATGATGTCTCCATTTTACCATTCACCAGAGTTGATTATCTTTACTTTCATCCTTGGCTTGAAAGAGTCAACAGTTACCAGTGTTCTTTTATCTCCTCCATATCAAAAAAGTTGACAGATTATCAATATGTGGTATAATTATGACAAATAGGCAAGGCTATTTTTGCAATAGCAAAGATTAGTAACCTTTGCTGAGTAATTATTATTTCTGAGGTCTTTATATGCATTGTCTCGTTTTTCCTCACAATAGCCCAGTGAGGTACTAGTTTTAATCCCCTTTAACAGATGAGAAAATTGAGACTCAGAGAGGATAAGTAACTTGTTGATATGGTTTGGATTTGTGTTCCAGCCTAAATCTCATGTCACATTGTAATCCACAATGTTAGAGGAGAGGCCTGGTGGGAGGTGATTGAATCACGGGTATGCGTGGATTTACCCCTTGTTGTTCTCATGAGAGTGAGTGAGTTCTCATGAGATCTGGTTGTTTAAAAGTGTGTAGCACCTTCCCCTTCTCTCTCTTTCTCCTTCTGTGACTATGTAAGACATGCCAGCTTCCCCTTTCACCATGACTGAAAGTTTTCTGAGGCCTCCCCAACCATGCCTCCTGTACAGCCTGAGGAACCATGAGTCAATTAAAACTCTTTTCTGTATAAATTACTCAGTTTCAGGTCTTTTTTAATAGCAGTGTGAGAACAGACTAATACACTTGTCCAATGATATATGGCTTATTAGTGATGGAGCTTGTATTCAAACTCAGGTCTGCCTGATCCTGTGTCTGAGATCTTACGTACAACCATGCTGTCTCCAAATTAAAAAAAAAGATAAAATTTGGTGCTGCGTCTACAAAATCTGTATTTGGGTAGTAGGTTAGAGAAGAGAATAAAAAGCCTCACGAGTCTGTTTAGTGATATATTAGATGAAGTAGAAAGGGCCCAGGCTTTAGAATCAAAGAGACCTTGGTTTGAATCCCAGGTCTGCCAGTTACGAGCTGGGTGACATTGTCAGTCATTTGAACCCCTGAGCCTGGTTTTCCTTATCTGTAAATTGGAAATAAAAATACCTCACAGAGTTGCAATAAGAATTAAATAAGATGGTGGATTGTAAGTGTTTGAAAAAGAGAAGGTATTAAATGCATGGTAACTGTTAAAATTATATTTGCTGATATTATTGTTATTGTTATTATTGAAATTTTAACAGATTTGGGAGATAGGGAAAATATTAACATGAAGAATATACTTCTAGATTTCATTGCTTCATGATTCCTACCCCTGCTTAGTGTTGACTCTACATGGAGGTGGCCTTCAGATCAATTTTACAGAGTAGTCAGTATGCTTTTCCACTTCTGAGCTAGTGTTCATTTGAGTATAGGAATTTAGAGACTTTTCAACAGTTTCAAGAAATACTAAGTTTCTACTTGTGCATGACATTGTGAGGAATGAAAAAATCATATGGTCTAGAGAGAGATAACTGCCATTGATCAATTTATATGTTATCCCATTTTATCCAATAAATTCACTTAACAGGAATTTAATGAACAACCATAATATTCAAGGCAATGTGCTAATTGTGGCTGAGGTAGAAAATAAATAGAGCAGATATATGACATCTTGGCCTTTGTTTTCATGCAGTCCTATACTCTAGGTTGAAAGTGAAAAGTGCCTTTAGAGAGGTCTATAAATGGGGCAATGGAAAATCAGAAAAGGAAATAATGACTTCTTGCTGGGACTGAGTACAGGAGGCAGCATTTCAGCTGAATCCTCCTGATTTGGAGATAAGAGAGGGAAGAGAGCGGGTGATTTTTATTATACGTTCTAATGCTGATATAATTTTCTATTTTGAAGCATGGTATATCTTCATGATTACAAATGCAGGTTCTGGAGCCAGATTGTCTAGGTTCAGTCCTGGCTCAGCTACTTTTACTGTTACTTATCCATTTTGTGACTTGAAATCTTCATCTGCCAAATGGGAAGATAATAACAGTGCCTTCCTTATAAGGGTTTTGTAGGATTAAACGAAACAAATACACATAAAGCATTATACAATGCTCATTAAATTTGAGCTATTTGGGGTATTATTACAAGGCCTTTGATACTGATGAAGCTGATATGTTTAATCATTCAGCCCCTTTACAGTGAAATATTTATGAATCACTATAATTTAAGTAAGAAGGAGGAAAATACAACAGGAGGGGTAGAAGCTGAATCTTGAGACAGGAGAGAAGCTTTTCTGCTCTCTCAACAAAAGTGCAGTGAAATAGCGGCAGAAAACCCACATGTGGAACCTGCCTTGTTCCTTGCTTGAAACTCAATTTATATTTTTAACCTTTATTTTAGGTTTAGGGCTAGATGTGCAAGTTTGTTATATAGATAAATTATGTGCCATGGAGGTTTGGTGTACGGATTATTTTGTCACCCAGGTAATAAGTACAGTACTCGATAGGCAGTTTTCAATCCTCTCTCTCTTCCCCAATTCCACCCTTAAGTAGGCCCCAGTATCTGTTGTTTCCTTCTTTGTGTCCACATGTATGCAAAGTTTAGCTCCCACTTATAAGTGAGAACCTGCAGTATTTGATTTTCCTGTGTTAGCTCACTAAGGATAATGGCCTGCAGCTCCATCCATGTTGCTGCAAAGGAAATGATCTCATTGTTTCTTATGGCAGCATAATAATCCATTGTGTATATGTACCTCATTTTTTATCCAGTCTACTGTTGATATTTAGGTTGATTCCATGACTTTGCTATTGTGAATAGTGTCACAATGAACAACATATCCATATGTCTTTATGGTAGAAAGATTCTTATACCCAATAATGGGATAGCTGGGTCAAATGGTAATTCTATTTTAAGTCTTTGAAAAATTGCCAAACTGCTTTCCGCAGTGGCTGAACTAATTTACAATCCCACCAGCAGTGTATAAGCTTTCTTTTTTTTCACAACATCGCCAGCATGTGTTATTTATTGACCTTTTATTAATAGCCACTCTGCATGGTGTGAGATGATATCTCATTTTGATTTGCATTTATCTAATGATTAGTGATGTTGAGCATGCTTCATATGCCTTTTGGCCACATGTATGACTGATTTTGAAAAGTATTTGTTTAGATATTTTGCCAATTTTTTCATGGAGTTATTTTTTTTCTCATGTATTTGTTTAAGTTCCTTACAGATGCTGGATATTAGATCTCTGTTGGATGCATAGTTTGCAAATATTTTATGCCATTCTGTAGGATATCTGTTGACTCTGTTGATAGTTTATTTTGCTGTGCAGAAGCTCTTTAATTTAATCAGGTCCCATTGGTTAATTTTTGTTTTTGTTGCAATTGCTCTTGTCATCTTCATCATGAAATCTTTGCCAGTTTCTATGTTCAGGCTTGTTGTCTTTCAGGGTTTTTATATATTTGGGTTTTACATTTAAGTCTTTAATCCCCCTTGAGGTGATTTTGTATATAGTGTAAGGAAGGAATCCTATTTCAATCATCTGCATATGGCTAGCCAGTTATTCCAGAACCATTTATTGAATAGAGAGACATTTCCCCATTGCTTGTTTTTGTCAATTTTGTTGTATGTGTGTGGCATTATTTCTTTGATTTCTATTCTGTTCTATTTATTGGTCTATGTAACTTTTTGTACCAGTACCATGCTGTTTTGGTTACTGTTTGCTCATAGTATAGTTTGAAGTCAGGTAATGTGCTGCCTCCACCTTTGTTATTTTTGCTTAGGTGGCCTTGGCTATTCAGGCTCTTTTATGGTTCCATATGAATTTTAAAGTATTTTTTTATAGTTCTGTGAAGAATGTCAATGTCTCCTTTGATAGGAATAGAATTGAATCTGTAAATTGCTTTGGACAGTATGGACATTTTAACAATATTGATTATTTTTATCTTTGAACATTAAATGTTTTTTCATTTGTTTGTGTCAAAATAGGAATACAGGAAGTCAAACTATCCCTGTTTTCAGATGATATTATTCTATACTTAGAAAACACCATAGCCTCCCCTCAAAAGCTCCTGGAACTGATAAACAACTTCAGCAAAGTGTCAGGATACAAAATTAATGTGCAAAAATTAATAACATTTCTTTACACAAACAACATCCAAGCTGAGACCCAGATGAAGAGTGCAATCCCACTCACGGTAGCCACAAAAAGAGTAAAATATCTAAGAATACAGCTAACCAAGGAGGGGAAAGATCTCTACAAAGAGAATTACAAAACATTACTCAAAGAAATCCGAGATGAAATTCAATTTAACTCCACACTTGGCACATAGTAGGTGCTCAATGAATTTTTGCTGAATGACTTCATGAACAATTGAGGGCTGAGTTTTATTTTACCATTTTCTATTGAAGGATGGAAATTGTTTAAAATTCCTAAACTTGCTCTGATCAGAACTGTACTTCTCTCAAGTAATTCTTAAGTCCCTAGAATATAATTTTTCAACACTCCACATTCTTTTAGCAATCATACCTCAGCAAATCTTTAAACAGGGACTGAAAAACCATAAAATTAAAATGTTTAATTTTACCTTTTTGCCTTTCCATCTGTAATGCCATCTGCAAATAATAGAACATCTAAATTTCAGTTGTTGGTTTTTCTTTTTTTATTTTTCTATTTTTTGAGATGGAGTTTCACTATTGTTGCCCAAACTGGAGTGTAATGGCATGATCTTGGCTCACTGCAACCTCCGCCCCCAGGTTCAAGCTATTCTCCTGCCTCAGCCTCTGAGTAGCTGGGATTACAGGCGCGTGCTACGACGCCTGGCTAATTTTTTGTATTTTTCGTAGAAACGGGGTTTCACCATGTTAGCCAGGCTGGTCCTGAACTCCTGATCTCTGGTGATCCGCCTGCCTCGGCCTCCCAAAGTGCTGGGATTACAGGCTTGAGCCACCGTGCCCGGCCAGGTTTTCCTTTTTTTTACAGTGACTGAAATGAAACATTAAAATCATACCATAATACCAGGTTTCCATCAACTATTTACTCATTCATTAGTACAGACAGCCATATCAATACCCAGCTCCATTATATCCATTTAAAGGTTTTTGTTTTTAAAGAGTTCTGTTTCAGTGTCTCTATGTTTGAAGGTTGTTCAGAAAGTTTACAAGCAGAAGCTCCAACTTCGTCTTCAAAAATGAATAAAGAAACATGGACAGTTAAGATGATATCAGATTGATACAATAGTAATTGTGGGTTTTGCCATTAAAAGTAATAGCAAAAACTGTAATTACTTTTGCATCAACCTACTAATCTCAGGTCTTAATATAATATTGGTAAACAGAATTGTCCATGGACTGAACATGACTGCTTATGGTTTATTTAAAGATGTCCCCAAGAAATAGACATATTCATGTTTAGCATTTTAGAGACTGATGCAAGGAAATGTGATTGCCATTGTTTATAAACTTTTTAATGGTAAGATCCAGGTCTGGATTATTTACTCTCCCAAGTACGTGTCACCGGGGTTCTCCTTAAAGGTACTGATGAGTTACTCTTGAAAGAACAAATGCATTTAACATGTACAGCTTCACAGGAACAAATCTTAGACCTGGTAGGGTGGAAGGAAGTGAAAATGGAGTGGAATGAAAAGGAACAAAAAGAACCCTGAGAAGAAAATAAAGAGTGCTGACATAAAACTTGGCTGACTCCCACAATCTAGTAGAGGATTTTCCCTGGATAGAGTAATTCCTCAGGCACTGTTGAATGTAAGCATGTGAGCAGAAGAGCAGGCAGCAATGAAGTGAAAGATCTAATGGCAAATATCCTCTACAAACAAAATGAAACCTTTAGGTCTAATATAAAATTCATTAGCCTTTCCAACATCTTTTTGCTGCATGTTACCTATGAACCTATAGTGGTTTTCTGTTTGGTTCTGTTTCCAACATGGTCCAACAGTGATTACCCTTTTATAACACTTTAACATTTTTTCCTACTCATTTCCTCTCATGTTAAGTCCCTTTAATTCTAAGCAAGATTTAAGACTCCAATTTTCGTATGTCTTAACAAACACTGAAAATTCTTTTCTTTCTGGCTTATGGAAAACTGTTGACTTGGACAACCCTAATGTCTTCCAGCTGTGAAAACTATCCATGCGATAAACTAAGGATGTTGTTAAAAATTGAGGCTAGGGTGTCCTTCTGGAAAAACTGCTTGCTTATATTTTGGGCAACATTAAATGACTGGGTATTTAACCTGAAATTTTTTCACATATAGGCTTATATTTTATCTTACTGGAAGAAAGATAAAATATTGAATAATGTAGAAAACATTCACCTATATAACATTTGTAATCTGGTTACAAATCTTGCCATTACTTCCCTCTCTTTTTATAGCTAGGGATTTATTTCCCTTCCTCTTGGGTTTTGGGGCATCTATAGGTGAGCCTTTGTACCTCGTGCTATAAAGTCTGTTGGCCTAGCATATGTCTGAATCTCTCTCAACATCCCTCATTAGCTTAATATTATTTTATTCTTTGCCAAAGCTTTCTGCTTTAACAAAGATTGATGTTCACAGCTGAACTGTAATGCACCAGTTTCTATCTCTTCACTTTTTCCAGGGTGGGCCCTTGTCCAAGTTGTAAAAGCAGCACTGTTTGAGCTCAATCCAGCCTTCTCTTTCTTGTCCACAGTGATCTCATACTCTCCACATTCTCTTGTTCTACTATCAAGACGGACATTTTGTAAAGAATCAAATAAGTGGATGTGCATTGAGATGTAACTAAAGGGAAAATCTTGCTGGGTTATCTCTTCCAGGATGGATTTACATTTTCTCAGAGATCTAAGTTTTAAGCCAAGGGAATGAGTTGCTAATAATATAATTTCCATTTGGGAAGATATTTTTCCCCATGTAGGCATTGACAATTTGCTTAATCTGTGTACACAAAAGACTGTTTTCTAACTGGTGTGTGCTCTACTCTTTTAATTTTTGTTTGACCATATTTCTGATATTTACTCCCAACTTGTTAGGCTTTGTTTGGCCTTTTTCAATACATTCTTTTAGAAAGTGCAGGAGAGCTCCTTACTTGGCTAGATGAGCATGGAAAAGAAACTGTGCTTTGAGACTGCTTGAATTAGAATATTGATTACATCATTTACTTAACTGTGTGAGAAATAACTCAGCCTCTGTATATTGGTTTATTCATCTGCAACATATAGATAATAATAATACCAATCTCATAAGGTTGTTACAAGGATTCAGTAAAAAGAAATACTAAAAATGCTTAGAAAAGTGTCTGGCAAACACTATGCATTATATTAGGGATAATAATTATTTCTATTAAGTTCCAACATTCCATTTCATTAATGAAAATGTAGGCTTAGGCCAGGCGCAATGGCTCACACTTGTAATACCATCACTTTGGGACACTGAGATCACCTGATGTCAGGAGTTTGAGACCAGCCTAGCCGACATGAAATCCCATCTTTACTAAAAAAGAAAAAAATACAAAAATTAGCCAGGCTTGGTGGTGGGTACCTGTAATCTCAGCTACTTGGGAGGCTGAGGCAGGAGAATTGCTTGAACCCAGGAAGCAGAGGGTGCACTGAGCCAAGATTGCACCATTGCACTCTAGCCTGGGCGAAAAGAGTGAGACTCCATCACACACCAAAAAAAAAAAAAAAAAAAAAAAGGAAAGAAAAGTAAAGAACAAAATGTAGGCTTAGTTTAGTCAGTATATAACCCTTGAAAACACATTTTAAGATTATCCGTAGTTTATAATACCTAATTTACATTATTTTTGAAGGAACTAAACAATATTTGTGATCCAACAGGTCAAAACTTAATTCAGACTTTAGAAACTCATGACATAAAAAGTCATGTGGAGAATTATTAAGAAATATGTAAAATTACCACACCACAAAAATACTCTTTTCCATTTTAAAGACATGTCAATGAAACAAAATAAAAACAGTGAAAAATGCCTTTCTTTGTCTTTTTGATCTTTGTTGGTTTAAAGTCTGCTCTATCAGAGACTAGGATTGCAACCCCTGTTTTTTTTTCTTTCCATTTTCTTGGTAAATATTTCTCTATCCCTTTATTTTGAGCTTATGTGTGTCTTTGCACATGAGATGGGTCTCCTGAATACAGCACACCAATGGGTCTTAACTCGTTATCCAATTAGCCACTCTGTGTCTTTTAATTGGGGCATTTAGCCCATTTACATTTAAGGTTAATATTGTTATGTGCAAATTTGATTCTGTCACTCTGAGGCTAGCTGGCTATTTTTCCCATTAGTTGATACAATTTCCTCATATTGTCAATGGGCTTTACAATTTGGTATGTTTTTGCAGTGGCTGGTACCTGTTTTTCCTTTCTATATTTAGTGCTTCCCTCAAACACGGAAATGGAGCTTTGTAAGGCAGGACTGGTGGTGACAAAATCTCTCAGCATTTGACTGTCTGTAAAGGATTTTATTTCTCCTTTGCTTATGAAGCTTAGCTTGGCTGGATATAAAAATTCACCACCACTTCAGGCTAAAAACTCTTAATAAACTAGGTATTGATGGAACATATATGAAAATAAAAAGAGCTATTTATGACAAACCCATAGCCAATATCATACTGAATGGGCAAAAGCTGGAAGCATTCCCTGTGAAAACTGGCACAAGACAGGGATGTCCTCTCTCACCACTCCTATTCCACATAGTATTGAAAGTTCTGGCCAGGGCAATCAGGCAAGAGAAAGAAATAAACTGTATTGAAATAGAAAGAGAGGAAATCAAATTGTCTCTGTTTGCAGATGACATAATTGTGTATTTAGAAAACCCAATTGTCACAGCCTAAAATCTCCTTAAGCTGCTAAGCAACTTCAGCAAAGTCTCAGAATACAAAATCAATGTGCAAAAATCACAAGCATTCCTATACACCAATAATAGACAAACAGGCAAATCTTGAGTGAACTCCCATTCAAAATTGCTACAAAGAGAATAAAATACTTAGGAATACAACTTACAAGTGATGTGAAGGACCGCTTCAAAGAGAACTACAAACCACTGCTCAAGGAAATAAGAGAGGACACAAACAAATGGAAAATCATTCCATGCTCATGGCTAGGAAGAATCAATGTCGTGGAAATGGTCATACTGACCAAACTAATTTATAGAACCAATGCTATCCCCATCAAGCAACCATTGACTTAATTCACAAAATTAGAAAAAAACTACTTTAAAATTAATATGGAACCAAAAAAGAGCATGTATAGCCAAGACAATCCTAAGCAAAAAAAAACAAAGCTACAGGAATCATGCTACCTGACTTCAAATTATACTACAAGGCTACAGTATTCAAAACAACATGGTACTGGTACCAAAACAGATATATAGACCACTGAAAAAGAACAGAGGCCTCAGAAATAATGCCACACATCTACAACCATCTGATCTTTGACAAACCTGACACAAACATGCAATGAGGAAAGGATTCCTTATTTAATAAATGGTGTTGGGAGAACTGGCTAGCCATATGTAGAAAACCGAAACTGGACCCCTTCCTTACACCTTATACAAAAATTAACTTAAGATGGATTAAAGACTTCAGTGCAAGGCCTAAAACCATGAAAACCCTAGAAGAAAACCTAGGCAATACCATTCAGGACATAGGCATGGGCAAAGACTTCATGACTAAAACACCAAAAGCAATGGCAACAAAAGCAAAAATTCACAAATGGGATCTAATCAAACTAAAGAGCTTCTGCACAGCAAAAGGAGCTATCATCAGAGTGAACAGGCAACCTACAGAATGGGAGAAAATTTTTGCAATCTATCCATCTGACAAAGGGCTAATATCCAGAATATACAAGGAAATTAAACAAATTTACAAGAAAAAAATAAACAACTCCATCAAAAAGTGGGCAAATGATATGAACAGATACTTCTCAAAAGAAGACGTTTATGCAGCCAACAAACAGATGAAAAAAAGCTCATCATCACTGGTCCTTAGATAAATGCAAATCAAAACCACAATGAGATACCATCTCACGCCAGTTAGAGTGGCAATCATTAAAAAGTCAGGAAACAACAGATGCTGGAGAGGATGTGGGGAAATAGGAACACTTTTACACTGTTGGTGGGAGTGTAAATTAGTTCAATCATTGTGGAAGACAGTGTGGCGATTCCTCAAGGATCTAGAACCAGAAATACCATTTGACCCAGAAATACCATTTGACCCAGCAATCCTATTACTGGGTTTATACCCAAAGGATTATAAATCATTCTGCTATAAAGACACATGTATACATATATTTATTGCAGCACTGTTCACAATAGCAAAGACTTGGAACCAACCCAAATGTCCATCAATGATAGACTGGATAAAGAAAATGTGGCACATATACACCACAGAATACTATGCAGCCATAAAAAAGGATGAGTTCATGTCCTTTGTAGGGATATGGATGAAGCTGGAAACTGTCATTCTCAGCAAACTAAAACAGGAACAGGAAACCAAACACCACATGTTCTCACTCATAAGTAGGAGTTGAACAATGAGAACACATGGACACAGGGAGGGGAACATCACACACCAGGGCGTGTTGGAGGTGGGGGGCTAGGGGAGGGATAGCATTAGGAGAAACACCTAATGTAGATGAGAGGTTGATGGGTGCAGCAAACCACCATGGCACGTGTATACCTATGTAACAAACCTGCACGTTCTCCACATGTATCCCAGAACTTAAAGTAAAATAATAATAAAAAAATTTTTAAATAAATAAAATTTAAAGAGTAAAAAAAAGTACTTTTTTCTATTCCTCCTGCAACTTAAAGCCCTGGACATTATATATAGAACACAGGAAAACTAAAAGGAAGAGGGAAGATGGTAGACGAGATAGGACCTCAGGACTTGAGGAACTACATAGTGGTGACTTTCCTGCATTTTATTTTGGTTTCATATATCCCAGACTTGAAGAAACAGATGATCTTGGAATGCCAGTGGGAACAGACAAAATAAAGCCCCAAGAAAAATCTTCTCTCTCTAGCCAAAGGACAAGAAAGGGGGAGTTTTAATAAGACAGAAAACTTTGAGACAATAATACCTCTACTCTAGCCAAACAATACAGAAAACACTATAGTTCCACTCATCTAAGGCTGAGTGGGGCACCTAGACTAACTTGTGTGTGAGCCTGTAATGAGGTGCTCTAACATCTTTGGTGTTACAGAAGGCCAAGTAAGGAGCCAAGGTTTTTATCCCCACTGGCTGATTAGAAGTTTCTCCCTCAGCAGCATCAGTGGAGAAGAACACTTGGGGAGCCTGGGCTTCCATTCTCACCTGGCAGCACAAGGTGCTGGTCTGACTCCCTGCTGGGGTGATGTCAGCTGAGGCCTAGTGGAGAGTCAGTTCCTTCAACATCGCCCAACAGTAGTAAGGCTGACAAATATTTTAAAGCAGTTTTGATAAAAATGCTTCAACAAGCAATTATAAGCAGACCTGAAGCAAATAAATAGAAAGAATCAGCAAAGAAATAGGACTTTTTTCCATTTGATAAAAAGAATCAAATGGAAAATTTTGAAGTGGAAAATATAGTAACCAAAATAAAAATCTCAGTACATGGGCTTAAGAGCAGAATGGACGAGTCAGAGGGGAGAATCAGTGAACTGGAGATAGAAGAGAGGAAATTACACAAGCCAAATAACGAAGAGATAACAGACTTTACAAAAAAACCCAATGGAGCTCACAGGGACCTGCGGAATAATAGTGATATTCCGCATTAGTATCATTGGAGTAACAAACGGAGAGCAGAGGACAGGAGAGAGTGGGGCAGAAAGAGTATTCAAAGAAAAAAATAGCTGAAAAGTTATCAAACATGGAGAAAAACATACACTCATACATTCGGAAGTTGAGCAAATCTGGAACAAGGGAACCCAAAGAAATATGTGTCAAGTCACATCATGATTCAATTTGTGAAAACTAAAGACAAAGAAAAAATCTTGAAAGCAGCCAGAGGAAAAACAATACTTTACCATACAGGGAGAGAACAGGTTGAATGATGGAATTTTTTTTTTTTTTTTAATCAGAAATCACTGAAGTCAGAAGGCAGTGGCACAACAATTTTCAGGTGTTAAAGGAAAAAAAAACTGTCAACCCACAATCCTATAACCAGCCGAAATATCCTTCAGGAATAAAGCAGAGAAAAAAAATCAAAACATTCTCAGATGAAAAAAAACTAAGACAATTTGTTACCAGCAGACCTACTCTAAAATAATGGTTAGAAGAAGTTCTCTAAACAGAAAGGAAATGCCACCTTCAGTAAGTTTTTAATTTTTGCTTCTCAGTCAACTTTCATCTCATTCCTGAGGAGAATACACCAGTAAGTGGGTAATCCTTTCACTATCAGAACTTGTTGACCAATTAATACCATGACATAGAAGCTTTATCCCTTAATGGAGTAACATTTATCAATTCACCAGTATGTGCCACGACTGTTTTCTCATGAAATTTTGGACAATTCACCTTCTTTCAGTTGTGTACCTCATTTGTCCAATTTCAGGATTTGAAATGTATAATTTCTTTAAATTGTCTTTTTTAAAGATATAATTTGCAAGACCCATTCTTTTGTGTGTGTTGAAGGTAGGCATCAAGATCCCAACACTAAGTACAATATTAACAGTATTCTGATCCTGGTGCTGTGGACCCACGTGTCCAACGGTGATTATATGTTGCATGTCTAACTGCATGGGCCACTCTCCTGAGTCAACGCACCAAATATGCCACATTCCTCTTCGTCTTCTCACTCCCATAGTGTCAAAGCATGTTAAGGGACCCACTACCCCTGCCAGGGTCTGGGTTCCAGCCAGCCCTTCTCTTTATATTTTGAAGCAAGAGGGTTTTTTTCTGCATTTTATATAAAAAAGAAGATAAATAGAAAAATCAGTAAGTGAAGGAAAAGCTTGATTGGGAGGGGAAAATCTATTACAGGCAAAAAGGGAGTGATATGAGAAGTGAAAAATTCACCGCAGAAATTTATTGAACTAAATTGATTTCCCCGTTAGTTGAATGAAGTTGGGGAAGGATGTGAGATTTGGTCACAGGAGATCTAATAACTAACTTTACTGTTCAAAGTCTCTTTAGTCTGGTTTTAGCCTTCCAAGGCAACTCCACTTTTGAGAACACAACCGCTGGCCGAGAATGTCCTCCTTAATGCCCCACTATAGGCCATTTGCTTTCTTATTTTCCAGCCCTGTTCTTGCCATTTTTCTCCTCATAGAGACCCATTTCTTGCTGCCTAGTTATATTTTCCTGGCCATTGAAGGCTTGCCAACTTTCAAAACCATCTCTAGATTCTTTTATTCTTAATTTTTTTCTTTAGTTATGGGAGGAATATCAAAATCTTTGTGAATCTTAGTTTGAAAAAAATTACATTAGAATATAATTTAATATTTGTAAAATGAAAAAAACCTAGCAGTTTTTTCATTATACACATGACATAAAGTAAAATCCAGGTGTGTCTCATATGCCCTCAATCACCTCACCTCATTCATAGCTATGAACTGTCTTTATTGTCTCATCTTTCATAGTAACTAGTATTAATCATTTATATTTGTAGGTGTCCAGAAAATGCATAATGTATTCATCAGATTGAGTGAGTCTACAAAGTGAACTTCCAAAGAGAAAGCTTCATTACGTAGAAAGCATCATCTGAAAATGGGATTCATTGAACAAATGCAATTAGCCTCATGGATTAACTCAACCAAATTGCAAAATAGAAGCTAATTCATTAGCTTCTGAAAAGGCATTAATTACTTCTGATAAGAGAATAATACTGTCTTTATAAAATATACTAGTGGCTCTGTTTATGTTTGGCTTAGCTAGAATATACTGCATTTAGATAGAAGAAGAAACATTATTAGACAAAACCATTTAGGAAAATGAGTTAGTCTGCAGCTGAAGTTCTGGTATAATCGTAGTAATCTGTGAATAATGCAGAGAAATTTAACTTCCCTCTGGTGAACAGATATTTTGTAATGTCCAATGAAAGTGACCTTGGAACATATCAAGCACCAAATAGTACATGGTTGGCAATATCGGCTGCAGTTGTTCTAGAGAGGCAAGTTGAACAGAGCTAAAGCCCACTCCTACTTGCCACTACCCAAAGGTAACACCAGCAACAAAAAGGACTACCAGATGCCCAGATTTTCCTCAATATTGTTGATTGCACAAAGGTCAGATAAAATCTCAGTGATGAGGATAGGGCTGCTATGTATAGGTATTCAGGTTGTCCAGTGCCAATGGATGTTCTACCTAAAAGGGAGACTTTTTATATTATGGATAGATACTAACATATGAGAAGGGTACAGAAGCATGGAGATTTCACACCTATTAAGCAAGTTTTAAGGCAGCAGAGAAGAGTACCATCCAATGAAAACTCATAGTAGCACATACATCTGCTTTACACACTTGGGAGAGCACACATGGACACATTCACTGACAAATACATATGTATGAAGCTACCCCTTAGCCAGGCTGCACTTCAGATGTATCCCCTGAAGATGTTTTTCTCTGTTGCTCATCACTCTCACAGTCTGATTCTAAACTAAACTCCCAGAAATATTCCAAACCTGATACAGTCACCTTATCTGTGCATCAGTGAGAGGGGCTCAAAATGCAAGCATTTCCTGTAGAATGTGTATCCTAGCACATCCAAGGTGTGTGAGAGCTGGCAAGAGTATGGATGTATTTGTGCATTCATCCATGCCTGTCTCCTCCATGTAGGGCAGCCATGTATGGTTGATCGGGTTGTGCAATAATATACTGATTTATTTATTTTTACTTAAGGACGAAATACCTTTTTAAAATTTATACAATGTCCCCAAATGAAGGAAAAAGTAGTGTACAGTGGAAAATTAAGAATGGATTAAATGGAAGGAGGTAATCAAATGTGTTTCACCAGTATATTTTTGAGAATGATTATCTCCTTTCCTCAGCACCATTCAGCAGTAGTAACTTATCTTTGTGCAGTTACTATGTATTATGTACTGGAGATGTAGAATATAATAAGGCATGGATCTTGTTTTTGAGGAGTTGGACATTTGCAATTATGAAATATACATGCCACTTAACGCTTACAAGGAAATTTACCTAAGTTGGGAAATGTTTGGGCCTGCAACTTTATATCATTCAATCATCTTTGACACCTAGAATAGTTAGGGTCACAAAACATGAGATTTCCAAAGAGTTCAGAATTATACATGCTCTGTATACTGTATTACATTGGAAAGATTTCTTAGTGTTGTGGAACACAGTGGAAAACTGAAAGTCCAGAAAACTCACTTATAGAAAGCTTAGAAATGAAATAATCATTCTTTTCATTGAAGCACCGAGGCTTAAAAATTCCCTGGACATGTAGAATGATTTGTCCCCATGAATGTACATTTGTGCACAGCATGTGAAACAAATGCTGCTTCTGATTCTAATTCAGCATGACTTCCCTTGACTGATTTACTCATGAATAGATAGTATTAATTTCAATGAAATGACCAGAATGTGAAGGGCTAAGGTCTATCCCTATTTTCCCAGACTATATTTAACTTCCATGAAGATAGAAACTCACGGTTTGACCTTTCAGGAAGTGAGCGGAGAAAGATATTGTATGTGAAGAAAAGGAGTGCTAGAGTAGGCAATTTGAAGGATAATTATGAAAGTTAAGCCTGCTAAGGCCGGGACTGTTCATTTTCAGATTATCATTATAACAAGGCCATAATCAAGGTCAGGGTACACCTTGGTGGTGGGGGTATGTTTCAGGTATCAGGAGCCGAAGATGAAGGCATGAACTTCCTTTTGATGCCAACCCTGCTTTGGAGTGGAAGCTAAATACTGTGTATTTTTGAGAAGGATTCAGACAGGTGGAGGAGCTCCAGAAAATAACAAGGACTGTGTTAAATGTGCCAGAGAGGAAGTGGCTGGTGTGAAAACACACACATGTTTACCTTTTCATTTTAGTCTATCCACAGTATGATCCTATCTTCTCTTTAGGAAGCTTCTCCTCCATCCAAATTGGATCAACCAACTCTAAGTTCACCCCTTGGGCTTTCCCATCTTTGCTTGTGTTTTTTATTTTCTTGGAAAGTACCATTTCTATCTATGTCTATTTGAATCCTTCATGTTCTTCAAGGTTCAACTCAAGCAGCTGCCCTATCCTTTGCCCACAATCATTCACTCACTCACTCACTCATTCATTCATTCAGTCAACAAATATTTAATTTTTGTTATTGAATCAGATATTGCAGATTCCTGTTGCTGGAAATAATTTGTAATCTCCAAATTCCTTTAGCAATTAGTTTATGTATTTTTAATGATATTGACCATATTCAGACTATGATTTTCAGGACAAATAGCTTATCTTTTTTAAGCACTATGAAGGCAGAAACCATGCTTATTTATATATCTCAAAAAAATGTCAACATAGCTGAGATATATATATATATATATATATATATATATATATATATATATATGACAATTCCTAAAGTCCCCAGGGAACTCCAGAATTCCTCTATTTCCCTTGTTTCAAATTTATTATTTCAGGGAACTCCAGAACTCCTCTATTTCCCTTGTTTCAAATTATTTTTTCCATAATATTCCAGGAGAGTCACGAGATTAAACACAGCCAGATTCCTTTGTGATTTTCTCATGAGGCCCACATTTGCCAGAGGGAGCCATTTAAAAATGTTTTGTACTTTACACAAATAATACTTCCAAAACAAATTTCCATTTTTTTAGGCAGGTATGACTACACCAAAACAAGCAATTAGAGTCCAGATTTCCAATAGGCCAAAGGTAACTTTGTGTTACATGGAGAGTAACATTTCAAAGATGGAACAATTTTTCAAGATGCATCTTACCCAAAACGTTAGGTTTGTCTCTGTTCTGATAAAGAAAGCATTGGGAGTGCTTTTCCTACGCAAGTCGGGCAGCTAGAGTATAGCGGTGTGACCCAAAGAAATGCCTTTGCTGAAACCAAGCTACAGTTGCCAAAAGAAACTAGTTATTTGCTAATGGCAGTGAATGAACCCAGAAATGCCTTATTGTCCAACGAGAAGAGGGTCAAGCAAATTTGAACAGAACAAGTTGGTCTAAAACAGCTTAGGTTGGCCAGGCACAGTGGAACACACCTGTAATCCCAGCATTTTGGGAGGCTGAGGCGGGTGGATCGCTTAAGCCCAGGAGTTCAAGACCAGCCTGGACAACATGGCAAAACTCTGTCTACACAAAAAAATATAAAAATTAGCAGGACATCATGGTGTGCATCTGTAGTCTCAGCTACTTGGGAGGCTGAGGTAGGAGGATTGCTTGAGCCAGGGAGGTTGAGGCTGCAGTGAGCCAAGATCGCACCACTGCACTCTAGCCTAGGTGACAGAATGAGACCCTGTCTAAAAACAAAAAACAAAACAAAGCAAAAAAACAAAAACAAAAACAAAAACAAAACACCTTAGGTTAAAGGGCTGAAAGAACAGGCCAAAGAAAGTGGGTTCAACTGTGGCTTCGAAATGTGGAAATTGGTGAACAAAATGGTGATGGTGTTGGTGGGTACTTCCTTTTTACTGTTACTTAATGTTTAATAAGAAAGCATGGGAGTAAAAGATGAGAGTTTAGGCTTAGTAACAGTTACAAAGTTCTTGACAGTGAAATCTTTTTAGACTAAGGCATGGTCTCCAGTGGAATGTGACAGCATCATTTATGGTATTTAAATATGGGCTGTGCAATATTTGTGAAGGCTAATCATATAAAGCAATCTCATACTGGTAAGAGGAAGGATTGTACTACCCTTTAAATGTTTTCCATCTTTTCATTTGGTGTCTCACCCTTATAATGATCATTTTCATGTTTTGTTTTGTTTTTTTCTTGTTGTGTTACAACACATATCTGAAAAGCTAGCTAGAAAAATTAAAAAGAAACTTGGCTTGGTAAGCTTTGGGTCTTTAGTAAATGAAATATGGAAAATAAAGTTTAAAAAAGTTAAAATATATTGTGTTAGACACAGAAAACTGGCACATAATTTTTTAATAGGCAGTCAGTTGGTTTTAGCAATCACAATAATGACAGAGTAGGAGGAGCAATGGGAAAAAAGAATTATTTTTTGATAAGGAATGTTGTTATTCCTTGTAATGAGTTCCTTTAAGGGGAAATCTACTTTGCTTCTTACTGTTTCCATAGCATCTTCACAGGTATTTATTTGGAGCCCAGAGGTTAAGACTGGGGCTGAACAAAATGGTGAAATAGCCACCTTACCCTCAGCTGTACTCTGCCTGTATCTTTTTGGATTGGAGAGTGCTGCATGGGACTTCAGAGATTACTTATTCCATCTATCTTGTCCACTTTTGATAGAGGTAGAAATTTGAATTTAGAGAGGGGGAGGATTTGCTCAAGGTCATGGGATATTTCTAGAAAAGGAACCGATACTATGTGTTTTGACTTCCAGGTCAGTATTCTTTCTACCACATCATGGTTTATGGTGTGCCGCCTTTCCTTTTAGAGTTTATCCAGTCCCTATGTCCTTAGCACTCAAGCTCCCCTTCCAAGTGGGATCCAACAAAAATCCAGTGTCTTCTTTTACTCATTGTTGTATTGTACATGCACATCCTTAGTCTTCCCAACATTGTCAGAACTTTTCTCTCTACCAAGGAATGGATAATGAAGCCACATTAATCTGTTCATGGCTATTTGTATGTTACCTCTCAAGGGTAGACCTATTTTAACAGCATTCTAACCCAAAGAGATACTGTCATGGTAGAAATTTCAATCAACAAAATAGGCTTCAAGGGAAATATTTTGGATCGGGATGGTTTTTCTAAAGTTCTTGAAATCACGTGTACATGATTACCTACTGGGCCAAAGCAATGAATTGCGTTTTGTTAAGATATACTGTTTTCTCCATTTCTGAGGTATTAAAATGGACTGCTAGCAACTGGACTAACAGTTATTTTGCATTCCAATTTACTGTGGCCTTACAGCTAGGGCCTGGGTCCTTAATAATAAATTGCCTCTTTAAAGGGAATTTCAGTGACTTAACAGCACATCAGATGTGGATAATACATAAATCACATCTATTATACATTTCTGAGAAAGAAAATCCTACCAAAAGGACACTTTGCAGTTTTATTTCAGTTTTCATTTCTGCTTTTAATCATAAATTGGCCACGGTTGACTGGACAGCATTTTAAATGACCCAGAAAATGTTTCCAGTCTTTCTACAAAAAGGACTCTCTTTTGGGTACTTTTTCCTATTGCAAATATGCTTAAAAAACAGATTTCTTGGCTTCTTCTGCAGTAAATATCCTTGTTCCATTAGACGAAGCTGCTCTTTTTCTCCTGCAAAACTAACCTACAAATATTTTGAAATATAGTAGTTAATCCTTGTAACATACTAGAATTGTTTAATTTTTTGAGCTGCACACTCAGCCTGACAAAAACTGTAACATACACATATCTATCTAAAAATGACTGCTGTCTTTCTTTCTTTACTGTTACAAAAATTTCAGCTGGGGAGATTCTCCTACCTACCCTTAACCCTTGTCATATTCTGGTTTACGGTAAGGAAGGATTTTATTTTAATGAATATTTCAAAGAATGAGTCTCTCTAGTGTAAAAAAAAATATGTCAGACTTTTGAAACAACATTTTCTTCCTGGTGTGCTGTACTTTGTGGAATGAAAGCCCATAAACCAAAGGCTCTGGAAAAAGATGCCAAGGTCACAAATATTTACCTGAAGGAAGTAACAGGATATAAGAGTCAAAAAAGTAAAATATAAAATAAAAGAAAAAACAGTGAAATGAAAGTTGCTGTGGATAGTTTTAGTGAGCTGAGTTCATTTAAAGACAGAAGCAGAACTTTCCAGAGGTATGGCAAGAGCAAATGTTTTTTCTCCATCTCAAACCTAAAGGAGAACAAGTGTCTTACAATTGAGCTTCATTGAATATAGTTTGCACAATCATTTTTGCGACATAAGAGTGAGGTTAGAAAATAAGTACAAGTTAAAATTAGCAAAGAACTAGCTGAAGTCATATGCATATACAGACCCAATTTCTCATTCCAAGAAGCATTCAATTAAGTATTTGAAGGACTTTTTCAGTAAATATAATTTAGTCCCAAGGTAAGCCAAAGGCTATATTTTATTTTTCATTTTAAGCAGAACTAGATTATTTTGGTTTGGTTTAAACCTATAAAACTAGAAATAGTGCCACTTTTATGTAGGATAACAGTCATATTTCTGTGCCTTTAGTTACAGATTCCCGAAAATGCCTAGCAGACCTATATATTCTATGATAAATGAATTATTCTTACAAATGTTAGTCTAAAAGCTTTTTCTGCTAACAAAACTGAGATATTGGTACCAAAATTGGTTCTTCATATTTCAAACAAAGATGGGAAAGAGTTGTAGTCGAAGCTATGTTAGCTCTCTTGTTTAACCAGTACTTTACACAGCTCTTGAACATTTGCTCTATGAACAACTGATGTTGGCTTTCAAGTCTCTCTCTCATTGGATTTTTGTTCCAGTTGGATACATAATAATAAAGTTGCAATATTTAGGAAAAATACTGGGGCTTCAATGGGAATGGAATAGCCAAACAAACATTCAGAACTTTTATGCTTTGGGGCGTAAGAACAGAGAAAGGCTGTGTTAAGGCAAATGATACAGTATCAATTTCTGTGAAATTCCCATTTGATGAATAATGTGCAGTAGCGCAGATAATCTATCAAGGAGCCCCAACAAGTTTATGTTTTCCAGTAGTAAGGAGCAGGAGACCAATATAATGGACTCTAATTATGTTACACCTTCTGTGAGCATAAACTTTATTTCCATGAGAATGTAAGGTACGTTAATTAAATGTTTTGTTGCCATCTATCATAGCTGGTAATCTTAAAATCACTGGTAATATTTTCCCCACAAAAATATTTATCTTAATGAAACCATTTAATAATGAATAAATTAAGGCAGGAGGTATACGACATTTTCCCCTAACCAAAGGGAAGCTAAAGAAGTTACTTCTACTCTTTTCATTAGCTAGGGGCAATTACTATTGATGCAAACATGTCTGAATCCACAACTTTGTGGACTTAAGTAGAAGTTTCTCTTAAAACCCTGGTGACATTATCCAGAAGGCTAGAGGAGGCCTGTATGGATTGGGAATTGACAGGCCTTACGTCTTCTGCATTCTCTGGTGAATGAATACCCACCACCCACCAACTCCCACTTCCCTACTTGTAAAATGGGAACCTGCAAATGGTGAACAGCCATCTGGGCAAGGAGCTGTGCTTCCAAACTGATGAAGAAAGCAGCTGCCCTCTAGAGGAGGACTGAAAAAGGGATTAGCCAGGATTTCTTTGCAGGGCAGGCCACATGTTGGGATGCTCAGAAAATTGATAGCTTCCAAATGTTCTTTGTGTTCCCTACAGTAATGGGTCTCTGAGGCAGAGCCAGACTTAGAGCCACATGTGAAAGGAGATTATTAAATACATACTTCTCCTCATCGTGCCTCAAGATTAGTCGAGAGAAATACATTAAAAACAATGGGAAAACTGGATCACCACAGTGAAATAACTCATGGTAGAAAGCAATCATTTGAACCTAATTAACAGTGCACTTACTGGAAAATCAACAGCTATCCAGCTAAAAGAGTTCAGAAATTTGGTCATAGAGGCAATAGTCACCTGAACTTGTATCTGAAACACCAAGGAATGGTCTTGTGATCAATCGAATTGTTTTTATTTTGGCCTTCATTTTCTTCTCTCTTACTTAATCTCTTAGGCTAGCAGCCACAACCTGTCTTCTCCCTTCCTCTCTATTCTGGGCCCCATTTCAAGGACACTTTCACAAGCATTTTCCATTCCTTTGATTTCTTCACCTTCTATCTCACAGCTTTGGCAATTCCTGCCCAGGCTTGATTCAGTTCAGTGGTCCACTTTGCCTGTTCTTGTTCCCAGGCTGCTGAAGACCCATCTGGGGAAAATTACATATTCATGTTCATTGGCTTCATGACAAATGCATGCTTTCCAACCTCAGCTCGGCCCTCAACTCTTATCCTTAATCCCTTTCTCATCCATAGTTGGCTTCTTCTACTTTTTCCCACAGCAGCTGTTCCAAACCTTCATTTTTCTTTTCAGGCCCACACTTCTGGCCTTCTCATTTTGAGCAGATAACCTACATTTCTGTTTATCTTTTAAAAATGCCATCAGGTGACAATTCTCTCCTACTTCCCCATCCAATGTTCTTGTAGTCATTCATTCTTTTTCTTCTCCTCTCCTATATCATTGAACCTCATTTTAATTCTTCTCACTTTTTCTCACAGCTTGTAAATGTGTTCCAGTATCAACTGTTTTACACAAACTCCAAATCCTTTATTCCTCTCCCAATGCTTCAAGCTATATCTGCTTCATTCATTTCATAACCAAACTTCTTGCAAACATAGTTAATATTTGTTGTCTCGAATTCTTCTTGGATTTACTTCTCAACCCACATGTATTCAGATTTCTGCTAGGCTTGTCACAAAAGAGTTATAAAAATCAGTAGTACACTTGCATCTCTCCCCTAACATTTCCTGCTTTCCAGAGGCAATCACTTTCTTCTAGCTATTAAATTAGTTAACATGAAACCACCTGCTTTCCAGCTTCTAAAATTATATGGTTGTCTCCTTTCTTTCTTGCTTTGCATCTGTGGGTTCATGACTTTTAAAAATCCATACTGCTGTATTAGAGGAATTTGGGGAAGGAACAAAAGTAGACACTAAGGTTCAATCAGTGATGTCTCAGCTTCCTTTCTCATTTCATTCTACCTGTTCTTCTTGTGTGATCACATTCACTCCCTTGGCTTCAACTGCATCCTTTATGAATATGACTCAATAATATATATCTCCCGTTGTGAATTTTTTTCTGATCATCAGGCCATCTATCTATGGTACTAGAATTCTCCAGGTAGGTGTCCTATAGGCATGTCAATACAACCTATTCAAAACCAAACTCATCTTTTCCCCTCCAAATTTGTTCTCCCTCCTTCCTTTCTACTCCTACCTAATGATATCACTCAGTCATTTAAGCTAGGATACGTAGAGTCATGCTCATTGACTTCCCAAACAAGGAATTGGTGTGTTTCATGAAAGGCAGAGATAAAGTCTCATTCATTTCTGGGTCCCATAGCCGTTAGCCCAGGCTCTCACATAATAATAGTGTGTTGAATTGATGGGAACTTGCTATTGGAGGCTAAATATAGTGCAAGGATAAAGTTACCATACAGACAAAGAAATACGTAACAATGTGTTTAGCTCTTGTGTGGTTAAATTGCTTATTTCATGAAATTCTTACTTGACATGAAACCCAAGTTATGCATGATTTATTTATGATTAAAAGCATCTTTCTTGTTTCGTTTTTAAAATACTTGAGTGTGCATAGAAATAAAAGGAATTGTATAACCTCTGCCTCGCTCTACATATCTTTGTAAGCAAAATTCTGGTTTAGAGATTCAAAACTTCTTGTGTCTTAATGAAGACCTCTAAAAGTTCTTTGTTAAAAGCAGCAGAAATTTTTAATTTAGAGACTCTAGTCAACTATTAGCTAGCTGCAAATGCTTCCAATATGGCTTTCTATTACTTCTTTCAGGAGGCATTCCACAGTTCTATTTTCATAAATACAAAATAAGAACAATAGTAATTGCCTCTGGGACATATAGGGGAGAAGTAGACAATATATAAGAATAAAATGCTCTTTTTCCTTTTTCTTCTCCTTGTCTCTAAGCAGAAAAAAAAATGTACACATGAATATCCTAGTGACATTTCTTTGGATGTCACAATGGTTAAAAGTTTTTCTTAGGGAGGCTGAGGTGGGCGGATCACAAAGTCAGGAGATCGAGACCATCCTGGCTAACACAGTGAAACTCTGTCTGTACTAAAAATACAAAAAATTAGCCTGGTGTGGTGGTGGGCACCTGTAGTCCCAGCTACTCAGGAGGCTGAGGCAGGAGAATGGCGTGAACCTGGGAGGCGGAGCTTCCAGTGAGCCGAGATCGCGCCACTGCACTCCAGCCTGGGCGACAGAGCGACACTCCGTCTCAAAAAAAAAAAAAAAAAGTTTTCCTTATTCTCTTTCATAATTTTATGAGGAGAATATGCACTTATGGATATTCATTCACGGATCAGTCCTTCCAGATGAGCCTGTTAATTTTGATTATGCACATTCAATTTGCATCAAGATTTATTTTTTAGATAAAATCTTAAGCAATTACAGTTTCCAGCTGAGAGCATTGTAAACTGGGCCCCTGCTATTTTCCATATCCTATGCCACAGACTTCACATATATTTTCTTACTTAACCCTCGCTGTAGCCCCCAGATGTAGAAATTAAGAATATTTGGCATTTTGTTTTACAAACCAGAGAAATGGATGTTTGAGAAGTTAAGAAACTTACCTATAACTGAAAACAGAGCAAATAAGTAGTAGACTTATTTGTATCCCAGTCGCTTGACTTTAAGTCCAATATTCTTCCCATTATAGAATAAAAACTCATTACTCAACAGCTACTGTTTTGTACTTATGTGCAGATAAAATCTTATATCACTTTAATCAGTAATGTTTTACTTAGTGCCCACTATGGTGGAATTAGTTCTATTGAGTTGAGTGCAAATATATTTGGTAGCAGTGGCAAGAAATAGAAATATAGGTTTCTCCATCTGTCAATGTGATTGGTGACAACTAGGGCCAGTCTTATGCAGAGGTTGAATAAGTAGAGTAGTGAATGTGCTGAGAGTTATTGAGTACAGATTATTATAACTGGAAGAAATCTAGATAAACCGTTCAGTTTTTCAGAGAGGAAAACCACATTTCATAGAAACCAAGTGACCATTTCAAAGCCACGGTGTCAATGAGCAAGAGAGACAGCACTAGAACTTATATCTTTATTTTAGGTTCCCTTGTTTTAAGAGGAAAAAATTATTCACCTCACTTGCTGATATGCCTGAAAATTGGAGGTTCACACTTTTGGATTTAGTCACTATCCACTAATATACTGATATTCTTAGAAGAGGTAGCTAACTCATTCTGTTGTGAGTTCTCAGCCTCTCCTTGGAGAGCCAGTTGTAGGCTGAGTAAGGTGGTGAATGAAAGACAAGGCAATTTTGAGTTGAGTGGGGAAGAGAGAAATCCAAGGCCCTGACTGCTGGGGAGGATGGTAATAAGAAAAGATTCTGGGCCATTATGGGGCACTTGGAAGCTATAAGGCACTTGGGGAGCTATGGAGAAGAGACAGATAGCACGAAATGAGAGAGGGAATAGAAAATAGCAATGCATGGCCAATGAATATATGCTCAGCCAACTCCACAGTACTGGCTTTAGGCAATAGTGTCTTTTTATAACTTTGCTTGTTGTTGTCTTCTACTAATATGGCCGAATTGGGATTTAGAGAAATGCTTTTGTGCATGTGAGGGTTTGTATTTTTTTTTCATAAGTTGGGCCATAAATCCTGGACGTTATTTGACCCTGTGGTACTTGAAACCATTATCAGAATGTTTCCCTTCTTATTCATCTAAGCACACATACGGCCCTCACAGCCAACCAGCCCTGAAACTAATTGTGTCCCCAAGGTCAAACCAGAAAGCCCTGTTGATTGCTTTACCTAAATCCAGGGATACTTTATGAAGGCCATCATTTGTTAATTACTCTAATTTGTTCCAAGGTAAAGTGATTAATCTGCTTAGTACAATGTGTTTTTGGTTAGTATCTACAATTCTGATAGCTTGTGATTTAATTTTGTGTTAGGCCTGAAAGACTGTCTTTTTTTCTGGATTTTACCTATCAAGGAGTAACTATCAGGAGACATCTTGCTTCATTTTGATGGAAGTGAAACTCACTTTTCACATTTATTTATTCACTTTTCTGGTCTCTTGTAATTTATAAAGCTCCTTGCCCTTGAATTCCCGGTGCATTAGCTAACTCATTAGGATCCTCAGGTTACAGGTCATTGCCTTTTGTGTAGATTGGACATGTCTTATTTTTCTCTCTTCTTAGTGGTGAGAGTAAGAATTCATTTGATCTGTGGCAGCTCTAGTACATTGATATACTAAAACTGTTTCTGTTCTTTATTTGGAGTCAGCTCCATGCATTTTAAACTTCTTTGTTTTCTGATTACGTGCAGAGCAGCAGTATCCTGTATTAGGCTATACTGAGCGTGTCAGAGCAGCAGTAGAAGTGAGTAAAACAGGAACCCTGTCCTTAAATAAATTACAGTCCAGTGAGACATAAGATCATGGACATGAATGAGTTGATACACAGAAGAATGTAATAAGCATGATTAGAGAGGTTTAGAAGTAGTGCTGTGGGAGCACAGGACAGGGAGAAATTATATTTATTTGAGAAATCAGAGAAAGCTTCATGGAAGCAGTAAGAATGTAAATTGAACCTTAAAGGATGGTTGGAATCCAATAAGCAAAAAGGAATAATGTAGAGAGGGTGTGTCTTATAGAGGAAACAGCATTGAATATAGGTATGGAAGTGAGAAAGTGCAAGACACACTCAGGAAAGAGTGAATTCAACATTAGTTGAATGGTAGCATGGATCTGAATGGCAAGGATAAACACTTTGGACATTTTATTGGATGCAATGGGGTGCAACTGAAGAATTTTGAGCACTAGAATGACGTATTTCAAGAAGTTCTTTAGAAAGATTGCTCTGGCAACAGTGCAAGGGAAGAACTTGACAGGGTTAAACTTCGAGGCAGAGCAACCAGTTAAGAGACTGTTCCAATAGTCCAAAAATATAATGAGAACCTAAGTGAGTCAGTAAATATTAGGAGGTGAGAAGGAGGTGTTTGCAAGAGATATTTGGGAAGACTTAGTTACTGACTGGATATAGGGAATTCTAGAAATCTTGGGTAATCAGTAAAGTGGTTCTGTCAATATACAAGCTAAAAAATTCAGTAGGATTCAGAAGACATACATTTGGTCAACAATCACATGAAAACAATCTCAACATCACTGATCATTAGAGAAATGCAAATCAAAATCATAATGGGATACCATCATATACCGGTAAGAATGGCTATTACTAAAAGGTCAAAAAATAACAGATGTTGGTGAGGTTGTGGTGAAAAGGGAATGCTTATGCACTCTTGGTGGGAGTGTAAACTAGTTCAGCAATTGTGGAAGAAAGTGGTGATTCCTCAAGGACCTAAAGACAGAAACACCAAAAAATAAAAAAAAATAAAAAAATAAACACAGAAAGAAGGCAGGACTAACTTACAGCTTCCAATTGGATGAACAGAACAGTGTATGGAGACTCACATCATGAGTTTTTGCTTCAAGAGCCACTGCAGAAAGATATCAGGAAAACAAAGAATTCACAGACCTTTTGAATGAAGCAGCTTGCTGCTGCAATCTCCGTGAGATAGCTGAAAAACTGTGAGTGCCCAAAGTATGAGAGGAGGAAAGTCCACCTCCAAACACATATCATCACTGGGGAACATTAAAATCCAGATCACAAGAGAAAAATTTAACCTAACCTAGAGCTGAAATGAATTTAGAGAGCCAAGCAAAATATAAAAGTAGAAGAAGCAGCAGGAAGAGCCCTGGAGGCACTCCTGGTACCCAGGGAAGCCATTTCTAATTTTATATCACAGGGGTCCTTGGGGAGGGCAGCCAGTAGAATTGGGGAAGGGCCACAGGGAGAAAGAGACTTCCAGTTGAATTTTGTAATAATTTCAATGGAGCACCAGTTTTCCTAGGCAGAATCTGGGGGAGTAGTGGTGTGGTGAACAGAAGTACAGATATGAGCACAGAGATCAAATGGCACTAGAATGGGGCCTGAAAGCCCTGCTTGCTTTCTCAGCCAGGAAGCTCGTAGCCAGGGACAAGATCTCAGCCTTGTGCACTTTAGGTCTGGATTTAAAGTTATCTGTGTTGGCTGTTGAGGGAGCACAGCGGGAGTGAGACTATCCATGCTGGCTGCATCAGAACTTGGTGAGGCCTGTCACTGCCAGCTTTTCCCTACTTTCCTGGTGACCTGTGCAAAGCAGCAGAGGCAGCCATAATCGCCCTTGGAACATAACTCTATTGGCCTGAGAACCACACCTCATCCCCAGCAGTGGCCACAGCAAGCCCCACCCAAGGAGAGTCTGAGCTCAGGCAGACCTAACCCTGCCCCTACCTGATAGTTTTTCTCTAGCTGCTCTGGTAGCCAAAGACAAAAGACATAAACTCGTGGGAACTCTGTGGCCTCACCCATAGCCTGAGAAATCCAAATACTTATTCAGGCAAACTTAGAGCAAGCTTGTATCCCCCCTATACTACCACAGTTTATGCTCTCTTCAAAGTGCCACCTCCTGGCCGGAGGCCAATCAACTCAAGCCATTACTGCAATGCCTAACAGAACAATCCTGCTCCAAGTCAGGAGAAAACAACAGATAATTCCACTGCTTGTAACATCCTGGCTAAACAGAGGTCCTGAGTCTGTCCACATGACAACTTCACTGCTGGAATAACCAGCATTCAAGAAAACCTGCACAATAAACAAAACTACAACCAAGGACTCTCACAGAGTCTGTTTCACTCCCCTGCTACCTCCACCAAAGGAGGTGCTGGTACCCACAGCTGAGAGACCTGAAGACAAATCACATCACAGGATTATATGCACACACTCTGCAGAACAAGCCTGTAGCCCAGTAGCTCCAATGGTTGGCTACACTTGGAAGAGCAATAACAAACACTGCAGTCCAGCTCTCAGGAGGCCCCATCCCCAGGGGAAGGGGGAGAGCACCACATCATGAATCTTTTGTCCCCATGGTCCAAAAGAATCTGAACAGCAGCTCTTGAGTTCTAGATTTTTCCTGTGACCTAGTCTACCAAAAAGAGAATAGACCAGAGAAACAAGTTTCTATAACATCCCCAAAAGATCACACTAGCTAACCAGACATGGATCTAAACCAAGAGGAAATCTGTGAGTTGTTAGAAAAAGAATTCAGAACATTGACTATTAAGCTACTCAAGGAGGCAAAATAGATAGGTGAAAACCAACTTAAATTAAAAAAAATACAGGATAGAGATGAAAAATCTCCAAAGAATTCAATATCATAAATAAAAATGACAACTTCTAGAAATGAAAGATGCACCTAGGGAAATGCAAAACACACTGAAAAGTTTCAACAATATAATCAAACAAGGAGAACTTCAGAGCTCGAAGACAAAGCTTTCTAATTAATCCAATCTGACAAAGACAAAGAAAAAAATAATTAAAAAGCTGCCAAGAAGTTTGGGATTATGTTAAATAATCAAACCCAAGAATAATCGGTGTTCCTGAGGCAGAAGAGAAATCTAAAAGTTTGGAAAACTTATTTGAGGAAAAAATCAAGAAAAACTTCCCTAGCCTTGCTAGAGATCTAGGCGTCCAAATAAAAGAAGCTCAAAGAACATCCCAGAAATTCATTGTAAAAGATCATCACCTAGACATATAGTCATTAGGTTATCTAAAGTGAAAATGAAGGAAATAATCTTAAGAGCTGTGTTGCAAAAGCATCAGGTAACCTACGTAGGAAAACTTATCAGATCAACAGAAGATGTCTCAGCAGAAACCGTACAAGCTAAAAGGGATTGCAGTTTTATTTTTAGCCTCTTTAAACAGAATAATTATTAGCCAAGAATTTTGTATCCAGTGAAAGTAAACATAATAAATCATAAACAAAGGAAAAGTAGTATTTTTCAGACAAACAAATGCTGAGAGAATTTGCCACTACAAAGCCAGCACTCCAGAAACCATGGAAAGGAGTTATAAATCTTCAAACAAACCCTTGAAACACACCAAAATAGAACCTCCTTAAAGCATAACTCTCATGGGGCCTGTAAAGCCATAACATAATGAAAACAAAACAAGATATTCAGGCAACAACTAGCATGATGAATAGAATAGTACCTCACATCTCTATACTAACATTGAATACAAATGGCCTAAATGCTCCACTTAAAAGATACACAATGGCAGAATAGATAAGAATTCACTAAGTATCTGCTGTCTTCAAGAGAGTCATTTATCACATAAGGACTCAGACAAACTTAAGGTAAAGAGGTGTAAAAAGATACTCCATGCAAGTGGAGTAGCTATTCTTATATCAGACAAAACAGACTTTAAAGCAGCAACTGTTAAGTAAGAGAAAGAAGGACATTATATAATGATAAAAGGACTAGTCTCAGAGGAAAATATCACAATCCTAAATATATATGTACCTAACAATGAAGCTCCCAAATTTATAAAACATTTACTACTAGACCTAAGAAATGAGATAAATGGCAAGATAATTACAGTGGAGTACTTTAATACTCAACTAACAGCATTAGACAAGTCATCAAGACAGAAAGTAAACAAACAAGCAATAGACTTAAACTATACCCTAGAACAAATGGACTTAACAGATATTTACAGAACATCCTATCCAACAAACTGCAGAATATACATTCTATTCATCAGCATATGAAACATTCTCCAAGACAGACCATATAGTAAGCCACAAAACAAGTCTCAATAAATTTAAGAAAATCAAAATTATATCATGTACTCTCTCAGACCACAGAGGAAATCAACTCCAAAAGGAACTCTCAAAACCATGCAAACAAATAGAAATGAAATAATCTGTTCCTGAATGATCTTTGGGTCAACAATGAAATCGAGATGGAAATGAAAAAATTATTTGAACTGAATGACAGTAGTGACACCACCTATCAAAACCTCTAGGATAAAACAAAAGTGGTGCTAAGAGGAAAGACTATAGCATTAAATGCCAACATCAAAAAGTCTGAAAGAGCAGAAATAGACAATCTAAGGTCACACCTCAAGGAACTAGAGAAAGAAGAACAAACCAAGCCCAAACCCAGCAGAAGAAAAGAAAGAACAAAATAGAGCAGAACTAAATGAAATTGAAACAAAAAAATACAAAAAATAAATACAACAAAAACTTAGTTATTTGAAAAGATAAACAAAATTGGTAGACCATTAGTGAGAGTAATGAAGAAAATAACAGAAAAGATCCAAGTAAGCTCAATTAGAAATGAAACAGGAGTTATTAGAACCACACAAATATAAAAAAAAAGTCATTCAAGGCTACCATCAACTTTATCTACTTTACACACACAAACTAGAAAACCTAGAGGATGTGAATACATTCCTGGAAATGTACAACCCTTCTAAATTAAACCAGGAAGAAATAGAAACTCTTAACAGACCAGTAACAAGCAGTGAGATTGAAATGGTAACTAAAAAATTGCCAATGAAAAACTCCAGGACCAGATGAATTCTATTAGACATTCAAAGAATTGGTACCCAACCTGTTAAAACTATTCCATAAAATAGAGAAAGAGGGAATCCTCTCTAAATAATTCTGTGAAACCAGTATCACCCTAATACCAAAATCAGGAAAGGACATAACAAAAAGAGAAAGCTAGAGACCAATATCCCTAATGAACATAGATGCAAAAATCCTCAACAAAACACTAGCTAACCAAATCAACAGCATGTCAAAAAAGATTATCCACCATGATCAAGTGGGTTTATACCAGGGATGAAGGAATTGTTTGAAAACACAAGTCAATAAATGTGATACACCACATAAACATAATTAAGAACAGAAACAGTATGACCATCTTAATAGATGCAGAAAAAGCATTAGACAAAACCAGCATCTCTTTATGATTAAAACCCTCATCAAGCTACCAATGACTTTCTTCATGGAATTGGAAAAAACTACTTTAAAGTCCATATGGAACCAAAAAAGAGCCCACATTGCCAAGACAATCCTAAGCCAAAGGAACAAAGCTGGAGGCATCACGCTACCTGACTTCAAACTATACTGCAAGGCTACAGTAACCAAAACAGCATGGTACTGGTACCAAAACAGAGATATAGATCACTGGAACACAACAGAGCCCTCAGAAATAATGCTGCATATCTACAACTATCCGATCTTTGACAAACCTGACAAAAACAAGCAATGGGGAAAGGATTCCCTATTTAATAAATGGTGCTGGGAAAACTGGCTAGCCATATGTAGAAAGCTGAAACTGGATCCCTTCCTTACACCTTTTACAAAAATTAATTCAAGATGGATTAAAGACTTAAACGTTAGACCTAAAAGCATAAAAACCCTAGAAGAAAACCTAGGCACTACCATTCAGGACATAGGCATGGGCAAGGACTTCATTTCTAAAACACCAAAAGCAGTGGCAACAAAAGCCAACATTGACAAATGGGATCTAATTCAACTAAAGAGCTTCTGCACAGCAAAAGAAACTACCATCAGAGTGAACAGGCAACCTACAAAATGGGAGAAAATTTTCACAACCTACTCACCTGACAAAGAAAGGGCTAATATCCAGAATCTACAATGAACTCAAACACATTTACAAGAAAAAAACAAACAACCCCATCAAAAAGTGGGTGAAGGATATGAAGAGACACTTCTCAAAAGAAGACATTTATGCAGCCAAAAAACACATGAAAAAATGCTCACCATCACTGGCCATCAGAGAAATGCAAATCAAAACCACAATAAGATACCATCTCACACCAGTTAGAATGGCAATCATTAAAAACTCAGGAAACAACAGGTGCTGGAGAGGATGTGGAGAAACAGGAACACTTTTACACTGTTGGTGGGACTGTAAACTAGTTCAACCCTTGTGGAAGTCAGTGTGGGGATTCCTCAGGGATCTAGAACTAGAAATACCATTTGACCCAGCCATCCCATTACTGGGTATATACCCAAAGGACTATAAATCATGCTGCTATAAAGACACATGCACACATATGTTTATTGCGGCACTATTCACAATAGCAAAGACTTGGAACCAACCCAAATGTCCAACAATGATAGACTGGATTAAGAAAATGTGGCACATATACACCATGGAATACTATGCAGCCATAAAAAATGATAAGTTCATGTCCTTTGTAGGGACATGGATGAAATTGGAAATCATCATTCTCAGTAAACTATCGCAAGAAAAAAAAAACCAAACACTGCATATTCTCACTCATAGGTGGGAATTGAACAATAAGAACACATGGACACAGGAAGGGAAACATCACACTCTGGGGACTGTTGTGGGGTGGGAGGAGGGGGGAGGGATAGCTTTAGGAGATATACCTAATGCTAAATGACGAGTTAATGGGTGCAGCACACCAGCATGGCACATGTATACATATGTAACTAACCTGCACATTGTGCACATGTACCCTAAAACTTAAAGTATAATAATAATAATAAATTTAAAAAAAAGAAAAAAAATTCATATGCAACCAAAAAAGATCCTGCATCCCAAAGCAAGAGTAAGCAAATGAACAAATCTGGAAGCATCACGTTACCGGACTTTATACTATAGTATAAAGCTAGTGTCACCAAAACAGCATGGTACTGATATAAAAAATAGGCACATAGATCAATGGAACAGAATAGAGGGCCCAGAAATAAAGCCAAATGTTAATAGCCAACTGATCTTTGACAAAGCAAACAAAAACATAAAGTGGGTAAAAAACACTCTATTCAACAAATGGTGCTGGGATAATTAGCAAGCCACATGTAGAATAAAACTAGATCCTCATCTCTTGTCTTATGTAAAAATTAACTTAGGATGGATCAAAGACTTAAATCTAAGACTCGAAATAATAAAAATTCTACATGATAACATCAGAAAAACTCTTCTAGACATTGGCTTAGGCAAAGACTTCATGACCAAGAACCCAAAAGCAAATGCAACAAAAGCAAAGATAAATAGGTAGGACTTAATTGAACTAAAAAGCTTCTGCACAGCAAAATGATACAGACCACACACAGATTGAGAGAAAATTTTTACATACTATGCCTCTGACAAAGGACTAATATCCAGAATCTATAAGGAACTCAAATCAGCAAGAAAAAACAACCCATCAAAAAGTGGGCTAAGGACATGAATAGACAATTCTCAAAAGAAAATATACAAATGGCCAACAAACATAAAAAAATGCTCAACATCAATAATGATCAGGGAAATGTAAATGAAAACCACAATGTGATACCACTTTACTCCTGCAAGAATTGCCATATTTTAAAAATAAAACAAAAATACATGTTGGCATGGATGTGGCAAAAAAGGAACACTTTTGCACTGCTAGTGGGAATGTAAACTAGTACAACCACTATGGAAAACTGTATGGAGATTCCTTAAATAATGACAAGTAGATCTACCATTTGATCCAGCAATCCCACTACCAGGTATCTACCTAGAGAAAAAAGAAGTTATTATATGAAAAATAACTTGCACATGCATGTTGTAGAAGCACAATTCGTGATTGCAAACATATGGAACCAGTTCAAATGCCCATCAATCAACAAGTGGATAAAGAATATGTGTATATATATATATATATATATATATATATATATGAATACTACTCAGCCATAAACAAGAATAAATCAATGGCATTTGCAGCAACCTGGATGGAGTTGGAGACCATTATTCTTAGTGAAGTAACTCAGGAATGGAAAACCAAACATGGTATGTTCTCACTTATAATAGTGAGCTAAGCTATGAGGACACAAAGGCATAAGAATGCTACAGTGGACTTTGGGGACTAACGGGGAATGGTGGGAGACGGGTGAGGGATAAAAGACTACACACTGGAAACAGTGTACACTACTCAGGTGATGGGTGCACCAAACTCTCAGAAAGCACCACTAAAGAACTTACTCATGTAACCAAATACCACATGCTCTCCCAAAACTACTGAAATTTTAAAAAAGAAAAGTAAAAAGACAGAAATACAATTTGAATCAGCAATCCCATTACTGGGTATATAACCAAAGGAATATAAATCATTATATTTTAAAGTTACATGCACGTGTATATTTATTGCAACACTATTAATAACAGGAAAGACATGGAATCAACCTAAATGTTCATTGATGATAGACTGGATAAAGAAAATGTGGTATATATACACCAAGGAATACTATGCAGCCATAAAAAAGAAGGAGATTCATTAAATATTTTTATCGATCCTCTCCCTTCTCTAGGCTTAATACCTGGGAGATAAAATAATCTGTACAAAAAACCCCCAAGACATAAGTTTACTTATGCAAAAAAAAAAACCTGCACTTGTACCCCTAAACTTAAAATATGTTTTTTTTTTTTTTTAACAAAGTCATGTTCTTTGCAGGAACCAGTGTGGACTTGGAGGCCTTAGCAAACTATCACAGGAACAGAAAACCAAATACCGCATGTTCTCACTTATAAGTGGGAGCTAAATCATGAGAGCACAAGGACACCCAGAGAACAACATACACTGGGGCCTTTTGGAGCGGGGAGAGCATCAGGAAAAATAACTAATGTACTAGGCTAAACACCTGGATGATGAAATAATCTGTACAACGAATCCCTAGGATGCAAGTTTACCTATGTAACAAACCTGCACATGGACCCCTGAACTTAAAAGTTAAAAAAATGAGTGATTAAAAACATTAAAAAATGAAATGTACTTAGTTGAAATGTCTCCTCTCTCTTATTTATTGGGTGCAGCAATATGATGTTATCTTCTGAAGATCACTTAACAGCAGTGCTAAGATAGGACTGAGCTCCTCTGAGGACAAATCTGGTGTTCTTTCCATGCTATCATATTGTGTCAATGTTTAAAAAGTAATAGGATTGGGGAAGAATACCAACAAACACCATCAACCAAGGGATTGATAGAAATTGAAACACCTTAGTCCTCATCGAGTCTAAACATTTCATTTTATAAAGGGTACTTTGAGGCCCAGAGAGGGATAGCCAGAGTATAATGGGTCCTGTTAGGTATATAGTAACCACCCAGTGGAAGTCATTGTGACCCCTTGTGAGAACAAGTACTGTGGTATTCTTGTGTTGTAACTACCAGTAAATAGTTATATTATAGGAGAGATGAGTTGATCATATTTAATGTTCCATTTTTTATTGAAATGGCTATATTAGAAAACTGTTTTTTAGGTAGAGGGAAGAATAATGTTTTCTCCTAGTTGATTCCTTTCCTAAAAATGAGAGCTTCATATAAAAGTAGAACACATGCCTAATAAGTATTCAACATTAAAAAGACAAGATTTCTCCTTTTTCCTTCTTGTCTTGAATTCTTTTCTTGCTATTTGAATCCTGCTTTACTTGCTCCTACTTCTCTCATTTGTTTTTTCCATCCTTCCTTTGCCAACCTCTCAGAATCCCTCACCCTAGGTCCTTGTGATAAAACTGCAGCTATGTTTTAGGTACACACATGTGTGGTGCGGGGAGGAGGTACAAGATCGATCCTTGGATTTGTAGCTATTCTCCCAAATGCATAATTCCTTGGCTTATAAAGTCTAATGACACTGGGCACTCCATTTCGTCTGTGTTTCTTTCTAACTAACTTGGAAAAATTATCTGTACATGAGTGAAGCACATTGAAAATGATTTAGACCTCAGTGGAGAACCAGAAATGTTGACTGAATCATTGATGCATATTTAGAAGCTAAGAGTAAAATTACTGTAACAGATGAAGGATAAAAGATGCCAGAAAACACAAAGAGAATACTGTCCAAAAAGATCAATAATGATTCAGGGCTTCCAAAGCCTTTCAAATATAGAGTAAGTTAAAATGTAAAAGAGCATGAAGGCTACAAATGACTTCTGTTCAATATTAGTATACTGCATAAAATGATGACACTACATGAACAAATAATATGAAAATACATGGAACTTATGTGCAAAATTTCAGGCTATTTAAACAATAAACGATGAAATCAATAAATAATTACTAATTTTCTACTATGTGCAAAACTTATGCTAAATGAAGAACACAAAGATTAATAAAATAAGAGCTCTTGTCTTAGAACCTTACAAATTAATGGAGGGGAGGGGGAGACAGGACAACTGAATAAAATCTCAAAAGCAGCATTTAGAGGGCTGTTTCAGAAAATATCAAAAGAGATATGATAAAGCAGTTAATATAAAAGCTAAATAAAACATACAGATGTCAGCTTAGTGGTTGCAAGAATGCAGACTTGGGTGATCAATGAAAGATCTATGAAAGAGGTGAAATTTGAATTTGTCATTTAACAAACAATTTATATTTTGAGGGTACACACACATGCATGTTCACACGTACACATGTATACACACATAGACACAAAGATGCATGCTATTATATAGCTGCCCAATAGATCATTCATAAATAATTTACTGCCAGTTCCTTAAAATACATGCGAGCATAATTAAGGTTATTTTGACTTAACCTATTGTAATAGAACAAATTGACATTTATTTTTCAATTTATACCAGTGAACATTTCAAATATGTTACAATAAATTCAGATATTTGCATTATGTAAACAATTTTAAGTGAAAATAATTAGATTATTTTTGCAACAAGATGCAATGCTAATTAATGGAGTTTTCACGGGGCCTCATCCACTTTTTGGATTGGGGAAGCAGCTCCTTTACTTAACCCTGTCAGTCTCCTAGAGTTACCTTCCATAGCTCTTTCTGTCTCCTGACACACTGCATTTCATCTTTATTTCCTGTGGCTTTATAGAATTAGTGAACTCAAAGGCCATCAATTATCTCCTAATCAACAGCCCTAATGGTCAAACCTAAGCAAATCAGGAACCTTCTTCAGCATTTAACAAACACTGCTGGTTGACCTCCCTTTCTTGAAAGTATTTGGTTGATTTGGGGTCAGTAGTGTGTACCTCAGTCTTTCCAATGACTCCTTCATCTTTTTCTTCCTCACACCTAAATACAGGTAATTCACCAAACTCATTCTTCATCCCCTGTGCTTTCTCTTGTGAAGACTCAAGGCTTTAATTATTCCCCATAGAAATAACTCTAGAATCTTCTATCTACAGTTCAAACCTCTTAATTGAGCTCCAATACAGTTTCTCAAACCATCTCCAGAAAATTTTCATTCTGAGGTCCTGTTGTCACCTAAATCTTAACATGTCTAAAAAGCTGGTGGTTTTGTGCTGGTGAAAAATGGGATGCTCCATTTTTATATCTTGATAGATGGTAAACTACCTCCCCCAGTTCTTCCCTTCTCTCTTTCTGAATCTCCTTCTAGCAGTCTCTTTTGAAGTTAGGATTTATACAATTTAATACGTATCTAGTGTATCTTATGAAAAAATCATATTACACATATATACACACGCACACACAAACACACACGTGTGCTATAACCTTCATACATTGACCAAATCTTAGCTCTTTATTATCCCTCAGATTGGTTCTCTCTTGAAACTTTCTTGTTTTCATCAGTGACATCTTATTCTTCCAGTTTTCTTGCACATTTTCTTACTTACATTTTCTTCTCCCTATCACTTTCACTACCCCAGTCAAGGCTGAGCCCTCATCAACTCATGCTTGAACTGCTACAATGTCTCCTAACTAATCACTTTGCTTCCAACCACTGCATTGTCTACACTGTTGCCATAGCAATCTTTCTAATGTGAAAATATAATCACTGTACTTCCAGGCTTAAAACGCTGAAACTTTCATTGATTCGCCCTCCTCCTATTGCTCAGATCCATAATTTCTTTTCTATCTCCGATGTTCTCTCCTGCCTCAGACAGCTTGTGGAAGAAGGCAGGATTTACATAATTGATACATTTGTTTGATTTAGACCCTCATTTTTTCTCACTAGCAAAACTGATTTCTTCATCCCCCAAACATTCTTCCTTCTTTCCTTCCTTCCTTCCTTCCTTCCTTCCTTCCTTCCTTCCTTCCTTCCTTCCTTCCTTCCTTCCTTCCTCCCTCCCTCCCTCTCTTTTCTTTCTTTTTTTTTGAAATGGAGTTTCACTATTGTCACCCAGGCTAGAGTGCAGTGGTGCCATCTCAGCTCACTGCCAACTCCACCTCCTGGGTTCAGGTGATTCTCCTGCCTCAACCTCCCGAGTAGCTGGGATTACAGGCACCCACCACCACGCCTGGCTAATTTTTGTATTTTTAGTAGAGATAGGGTTTCACCATGTTGGCCAGGCTGGTCTCGAACTCCTGGCTTCAGGTGATCCACACACCTTGGCCTCACAACGTGCTGGGATTACAAGGCGTGAGCCACCGTGCCTGGCCCATTGTTGTGCATTTCTACTCCCACAACTTTGCCTATCTTAATGCCCAAACCAAATGCTTTTTCCTCTACTCTCTATTTCTTCATACCTTACTTTGGCTTCAAGGCTCATTTAATGCCTCTTCTCCTCTATGAAGCCTTTCTGTGCAGTAGCCAATTCACATGGTTTTCGTACTTTGCCAAACTCCTATGACAACCAGTAGGATTTAGATGGTTAAAATCCTCAGTGAGGGGCAGGGATGTCATTGTAAGTGAGTATCATTAGGGAGGCTGAAATGTGCAAGGCATTTTAACAGAGAAACAAGTAAGCTTTTCCAACTTGAGTGACAGATTCATGGAGGACAGTGCTGCATGAGAAGCTTAGAATGATGAGTTCAAGCCATTTTGCAGTACCTTTAAAAATAAAGCCAAGGAGTTTGTTTATGTGAATATATCACAGACAGACTTGTTTACATTAGTATTATTTTAATATATTGGGTATTTTATTGAAGACAAAATTATTTGAAAGTTATTAATTAATGGATGCTATAGCTTTCCTCTTTCAAATAATGAGAAGATTTGTTAATTCAGATCAGAAGAAATGTTGATCAGGGAAAAAGGAATTTGTGCATTAAGATAGGGAAAGATGTAGAGGCAGATATGCACAAGGGTGTTTGAGGGAACTGAAGGGCTTTGATTGAAGGAGAGTTGATTATATTTACCTTTATCCATTATTATGGTTATACTTATATGAACTTTTTGGATTTAATGTTATCTTCAGTGTCACAAGTTTACAAATGATAATACGTGAAGAATAAGGGAATAAGATTAAGTGCTATAATATATCTAATCAGGTGAAGGATGAAATAACAAAACCTCAAAGGTAGAACCTTTTATTGAAATGTAGTCCTTTTTATTAAATAAATATTTTACATTTTCCTTTAATTGTTTAATCATTTTGGTAGATATAACAATATATAATACACAGGTGCCTTATGCATTGAAGCTAAATTATGGATGAGATTATGTCATAACTTGGCTCTTCCAATATTTCTGGCTGTAGTTCCTTGACATGGCAGGGGTCAGGTTGGAAGACTCTTTAAAAAATATTATATTATGAGGTACTATCTTTAGGTACAGACCAATACGAAGGAGTATGGGAACCTAAATAAAGATAGACATTTGCTTAAGTGTTGGCCATAGGACTGACAAAATTAAGTGGGAAGTATGATTTGAGATATGGGATAAATGGTTTTATAGAAGTACTTGCGTTAAATTGTCAATTAATGGTGTAGCAATAATTCTGGCATAACTAAAGTTTCTTGGTAAGTCATTGTATGATTTGGGCTGTCATGTTTAGTCTCAGGGGTTCAGTTTTTCAAGCCGTAAAACATAGGGTAAAGATGGTGGAAATGAGGAAAGGTTGCATTTGGGAGATCTCTTTAAGACTCTAGCCAATTTTGACATTCTGTGGTTCCAGGATTTAGTTTCAAACATATTTCCAGGGAGAGCTCTGGACCCGATACATGTTCAATCTAATGTATATCTGCATTATTCATCCAGCTTATTTAGCATCAGCAATATTTATTGGGAACTCTATGCAAGTGTATTAGATATATCTACAGCATTTAACTGTTCACACTCTAAAGGAAATATAAACTTCTCACCCTTGCTATCCCAGCAAGGGTAGTAGCCATGTTTTATATTCTTTGACCCCATCGCCCTGCCCATAACTGGACCATACATGGGTACCTAAGCAAGGAAATTCTATTCCTAGGTTTGGCATCAATTTGTGTCCCATGAATCCCAGCATACAAGATGAGCTAATCCAAAGAAACTCTGCTCTGAAGCAGTTAGTGGCAGGAACAGAAGCCAAGAAATGCTTTGAGAATTGCCATAATAATGATGACAAATGCTCATGTCGCACTTTGTGTATCTATTAGGTACAGTCTTATCTCATTTAATCCTCACAACAGTCTACGAGGTAGATTCTATTATTATCATCACTGATTTAAGGAGGAGACAATCCTCAAATGAGGAGATAAAATCAAATAAGTCTCCTCAAATGAGGAGATGAAATAACAGAAAACTAAGTAATTTACTCAGGGCCACACAGATAGTGAATGGCAGAGCTGAGATTGAAACCCATGCAGTCTGGCTCTAGAGTCGGTGCTCTTAATTGCTATAACACACGGGCATGGCTTTGAACTATACTAAGCTAAAGGACAATATTCAAGCTGACATTTTGAGAGAGCAGTAATAATATAGAGTAGGAGAAGAGGAAAATGATTCACAGAGAGAGAACTGTGGAAACCCATAGATGAAGGAACATGTCAAAAAAGAAAATACTATAAAACTCAAGAGAAGAGGTGGGAGAAAGATAGGAGAGAGAGAGTGAGAGCAAGTGAGTGAGAGAGAACTACACCTACACCTTGGCACTTGATAATAATAATAGTTAAGATTTATAAAACACTCATTATGTGCCAGCCACTTTTCTTAGCTGTTTACATATATTAATTTACTTGGGCTTCACACACTTACTATGATGTAAGTATAATTATTATTCTTATTTGACGGATGAGTAAATTGAAGCACCAATTTGTTAGTGACTTGCATAAGGTCACACAGCTAGTAAGTAGCAAAACCAGGATTTGAACACAGGTGGTCTAACTCCAGAGTTAGCACTTGTAACTTCTTTACTCCTATCCAAGCTCCAGTTCCTGCCAACTGGATATAAATACTTTGTGCCCTTCACTTTCTTTGGGATTCCTGTATATCTTCAACCCACCCACTGTCCCCTTTTAATTGAGCTAGATTTATTGGGTCTTTCTCCTTGCAAACAAAAGAGACCTAACTGAAACAGTAAGTTGCCATACCAGATACCATAAAGGAGAAATAAATGTGATTAATAGGATCCCTGCCTTCAAAGAGTTGCCAACCTAATTGGAAAGGTATGTCATCCGATAAAAAAATCATTAATAATAATAGAGAGTATGTACCCAGTGCCTATTGATGAAACAATGAGGGAAAGTTTAATAAAGAGTGAAAACTGAGTTTGGAACACCAACCCCTAAAGCTCTGCAAATTACAGAAGGTTCATGTATGTTTCCTCTACACTTGACTATCTGAAGCTGAGAAAGTTTCGACAGAATTGAAACACAGATTTCTAGGTTCAATTTCATTATTAAAAAGTCCAATGCTGTAGAAACTCTCCTTTCCCATTGAGGTGGGCTTGGGAACCATCTGCATGGAATGTTCAAGGAGTTTTTTGGCTTTTTTTCTGCTATAACTCATTTAATTTTTAATTTTTGTGGGTATATAGTAAGTGGAGTACATATTAAGTGTATATATTTTTGGGGTACATGAAATGTTTTCATATAGGCATGCAATGTGAAATAAGCAGATCAGGAAGAATAGAGTACACATCCCCTCAAGCATTTATTTTTGGGGTTAGAAAAAATCCAATTACATTGGTATCAGTTATTTTGTAAATGTACAATTAAGTTATTATTGACTATAGTCACCCAGATTTGCTATCAAATGGTAGGTTTTATTCATCATTTTCCACCAGTTTTTGTCCCCATTAACCATCCTCACCTCCCCACGTCCCCCACCACTACCCTTACCAACCTCTGGTAACCATCCTTCTACTCTCTGTATCCATCATTCAAGTGTTTTGAATTTTAAATCCCACAAATATGTTAAAATATGTGTTATTTCTTTTTCTCTGCCTGGCTAATTTCTCTTAACATAATTGTCTCCAGTTCCATCCATGTTGTTGCAAACGACAGGATCTCATTTATTTTTATGGCTGAATAGTACTCCATTGTGTATATGTACCATATTGTATACGTCCATTCTCATGCTGCTAATAAAAACATACCTGAGACTGGGTAATTTATAAAGCAAAGGGGTTTAATTGACTCACAGTTGGGCATGGCTGGGGAGACCTCAGGAAACTTACAATCATGGCAGAAGGGGAGGAAAACATGTACTTCTTCACATGGTGGCAGGAAGGAGAAGAATGAGAGCCCAGCAAAGGGGGAGACCCCTTATACAACCATCAGTTCTTGTGAGAACTTACTATCATGAGAATAGCATGGAGAAAATCGCCCCCATGATTCAATTACCTCCCACGGGGTCCTTCTCACCACACATGGGGGTTATGGGAACGCAATTCACGATGAGATTTGGGTGGGGACACAGCCAAACCATATCACACGTTTTCTTTATACATTCATCTGTTGATGGATACTTTGGTTGCTTCAGCATCTTGGCTATTATGAACAGTGCTGCAGCAAACACAGGAGTGCAGATATATTCTTTATTTACTGATTTCCTTTCATTTGGGGATATACCTAGCAGTGGGATTTCTGGATAATGTGGTAGCTCCATTTTCAGTTTTTTGAGGAGCCCCCAAATTGTTATCCATAGTGGTTTTAACTAATTTACATCTCCAGCAACAGTATATGAGTGTTTCCTTTTCTCCACATCCTCACCAGCATTTGTTATTGCCTGTCATTTGGGTCTAAGCCATTTTAACTGCAGTGAGATGGTATCTCATTGTAGTTTTGATTTAAATTTCTTTGATGATCAATGATGTTGAGCACATTTTCACATGCCTGTTTGACATTTTTATGTCTTCTTTTGAGAAATGTCTATTCAAATATTTTGCCCGTCTTTTGATCAGATTATTAGATTTTTTTTTTTCCTATAGAGTTGTTTGAGCTTCTTATATATTCTGAGTATTAATCCCTTGTCAGATGGGTAGTTTACAAATATTTTCTCTCATTCTGTGGGTTGTTTCTTCACATTATTTATTGTTTCCTTTGCTGTGAAGAAGCTTTTAAACTTGATGTGATTCCATTTGTCCATGTTTGCTTTGGTTGCCTGTGCTTGTGTTCAAGAAATTTTTTTCCCAGACCAATGTCCTGAGGGATTTTTCCAATGTTTTCTTGTAGTAGATTCATAGTTGGAGGTATTATATTTAAGTCTTTAGTCGATTTTGATTTGATTTTGTACATGGCTAGGGATGGGTTCTAGTTTTATTCTTTTGCCTATGGATATCCAGTATTTCCAGCACCATATATTAAAGTGGCTGCCTTTTCCCCAGTATATTTTTTTAGCACCTTTGTCGAAAGTGAGTTCACTGTAGGTGTGTGGATTTCTTTCTGGGTTTTTCATTCTGTTCCACTGGTTTATGTTTCTGTTTTGATGCCAGTATCATGCTGCTTGGTTACTTTAGCTCTGGAGGCTATTTTGAAGTCAGGAAATGTGATTCTTCCAATTGTGTTCTTTTTGCTTAGGATAGCTTTGGCTATTCTGGGTCTCTTGTGGGTCCATATGAATATTCGGATTTTTTTTCTATTTCTGTGAAGAATATTATTGGTATTTTGATAGGCATTTCATTATATCTGCAGATTGCTTTGGGTAGTATGAACATTTCGATAATATTGATTCTTCCAATCCATGAACATTGACTATTGTTCTTTTTTTTGGTGTCCTTTCCAATTTCTTTCATCACTATTTTATACTTTTCATTATAGAGATATTTCATTTCTTTGGTTAATTCCTAGATAATTAATTTTATTTGTGGTTATTTCAACTGTGATTACTTTCTTGATTTCTTTTTCACATTGTCTACTGTTGGCATATAGAAATGCTACTGATTTTTGCATATTGATTTTGTATACTACAACTTTACTCAATTTGTCAGTTCGAATAGTTTTTTCATGTGGAATCTTTAGTTTTTTCTAAATATAAGATCATAGCATCTGCAAACAAGAATCATTTGACTTTTCTCTTTCTAATTTGAATGCTTTTTATCTTTCTCTTGTCTGGTTGCTCTAGCTAGGACTTCCAGTACTGTGTTGAATAACAGTGATGATAGTGGACATCTTGGTTGTGTTTCAGATGTTAGAGGAAAGACTTTCAGTTTTTCCCCATTCAGTATGATACTCACTGTGGGTCTGTCGTATATGGCTTTTATTATGTTGAGGTATGTTCCTTATATTCCCAGTTGTTTTATCATGAAGGGATGTTAAATTTTATCAAATGCTTTTTCACCATCCATTGAAATGATCATTGTAGTTTTATTCTTCATTCATATGTGATGTGTCCCCCTGATTGATTTGCATATGTTGAACCATTTTTTCATACCAGAGATAATTCTCACTTGGTCATGATAAATAACTTTCAAATGTATTGTTGAATTCTGTTGACTGGTAGTTTGCTGAGGGTTTTTGCATCGATATTCATCAGAGATATTGGCCTGTAGTGTTTTTTGTTTGTATTTTTTTTTTATGTGTCCTTGTTTTTGGTGTGAGGGTAACACTGGCCTCGTAGAATGAGTTTGGAAGTATTTCCTCCTGTGTTTTTCAGAATAGTTTGAGTAGGATCGATATTAGTTGTTTAAATATATGGTAGAATTAAGCAGTGAAGCCATTGGGTCCTGGAGTTTTCTTTACTGGGAGCCTTTTGATGATGGCTTTGATCTTGTTATGTTATTGGTCTGTTTAGGTTTCGGATTTCTTTCTGGCTCAATCTTGGTAGGTTGTATGTGTCTAGGAATTTGTGCATTTCTTTTAGATTTTCCAATTTATTGACATACAGTTGCTCACAGTAGCCACTAAAGATCCTTAATTTCTGCAGTATCAGTTGTAATGCCTCCTTTTTCATTTCTAATTTTATTTATCTGGATCATCTCTCTTTTTTTCTTAGTCTGGCTAAAGGTTTGTCAATTTTGTTTAACTTTTCAAAAAACTCAACTTTTTGCTTCATTGATCTTTTGTATTTTTTTTTTGCATTTCAGTTTTGTTTGTTTCTGATCTGAACTTCATTATTTATTTTCTTCTATTAATTCTGGGTTTGGTTTGCCCTTGCTTTTCTAGTTCCTTAATATGCATTGTTAAATTACTTATTTGAAGTTTTTTTTTTCTTTTTTGATGTAGGCACTTATAGCTATAAGCTTCCCTGTTAGTACTGCTTTTGTTGTATCCCATAGGTTTTGGTATGTTGTGTTTTTATTATTATTTGTTTCAATAAATTTCTCAATTTTCTTCTTAATTACTTAATTGATCCTCTAGTCATTTGGGAACATATTGTTTAATTTCCATGTGTTTGTATAGTTTCCAAGATTCATCTTTTTATTGATATCTGGTTTTATTCCATGTGGTCAAAGAAGATGCTTGATATTATTTCAATTTTTTGAATATTCTAAGACTTGTTTTGTGGCCTAACATATAGTCTCTGCTTGAGAATCGTGTATGTGCTGATGAAAAGGATGTGTATTCTGCAGCCATTGGATGAAATGTTCTGGTAATATCTATTAGATCCATTTGGTCTATAGTGCAGTTCAAGTCTGATGTTTCTTTCTTGATTTACTGTTTGGAGTATCTGTCCAATGCTGAAAGTAGGGTGTTGAAGTCTCCAGATATTATTGTATTGGGGCCTATCTCTCTTTTTAGCTCCAATAATATTTGCTTTATACATCTAAGTTTTCCAGTCTTGGATGCGTGCATAGTTACATTAAATTGTTATATTCTCTTGATGAATTGACCCCTTTATTATTATATAGTGACCTTCTTTGTCTTTTCTTATTTTTGTCTCAAAATCTATTTTGTCTATGCATAGTGATTCATGATCATTTTTGGTTTCCATTGGCATGGAGTGTCTTTTTCTATCCCTTTATTTTCAGTCCATCTGTGTCTTTATAGGAGAAGCGAGTTCATTGCAGATAACAGATAAATGGGTCTTGTGTTTTTATTCATTCATCCAGCCAGTGTCTTTTGATTGTAGAATTTAGTCCATTTATATTCAATATTATTGATAAGTAAGGACTTACTCTTGCCTTTTTGTTATTTGTTTTATGGTTGTTTTGTGGTCTTTTCCTTCTTTCTTTCATTTCTGTCTTCCTTTAGTAAAGGTGGTTTTCTTTGGTGGTATGATATAGTTTCTTGCTTTTTATTTTTTGTGTGTCCATTGTATGTTTTTTGGTTTGATGGTAACACCAAACCAAAGGCTTGCAACTACTACCTTATAACCCATTATTTTAACCTGATAACAATTTAACACTTTTTATAGTAAAAAAAATCACAAACAAGTAAAAAGAAAACTAATAAAAATTCAATGTCTTAACTTTGTACCCCAGATTTTTAATTTTTGTAATTTCTATTTATAGCTCATTGTATGATGTCCTGAATACTTATGAGTTTCAATTGGTTCATCAGTTAGTCTTTCTATTAATACTTAGGATAAGAGTAGTTTCCACAGCAAACTTATAGTTTTATAAAATATTCTGTTTTTCTGTGTACTTACTATTACCAGTGAGTTTCGTACCTTCAGCTGTACTTATTGCTCATAACTGTTTTTTTTTCTTTCTGATTGAAGTACTCCCAATTTCATTTCCTGTAGGACAGGTCTGGCGTTGATGAAATCCCTCAGCTTTTATTTGTCTGAGAAAGTCTTTATTTCTTCTTTAAGTTTGATGAATATTTTCAGCAGATATGCTATTCTGGGGTAAAAGTTTCTTTTCTTTAGCACGATAGATGTGTCCTGCTGCTCTCTCCTTTCCTGTAAGGTTTCCACTGAAAAGTCTGCTGCCAGATGTTTTGGAGTTTCTATATATGTTATTTGTTTATTTTCTCTTCCTGTATTCAGGATCCTTTCTTTATCCTTGAACTTTGGGAGTTTGATTATTAAATGTCTTGAGGTGGTCTTTGGGTTAAATTGGCATGGTGTTCTATACATTTCTTGTAATTGGATATTGATATCTTTCTTGAGGTTTGAGAAGTTCTCTGTTATTACCCCTTTGAATAAATTTTTTATCCTTATTTATTTTTCTATCTCCTCTTTAAGGCCAATAACTCTTGGATTTGTCCTTCTGAGGTTACTTTCTAGATCCTGTAGGGTTGCTTCATTGTGTTTTATTCTTTTTTCTCCTTTGACTGTGTATTTTCAAATAGCTTGTCTTCAAGCTCTGTAATTCTTTTTTCCGCTTGATCAATTCTGCTAGTAAGGAATTCCAAAACATTCTTTAGTATGCCACTGCATTTCTCAGCTGGGGAATTTCTGCTTGATTCTTTTTAATTACTTAAATCTCATTGTTAAATTTATCTGGTAGAATTCTGAATTCCTTCTCTGTGTTATTTTGAATTTCTTTGATTTTCCTTGACAGAACTATTTTGAATAATCTGTATAAAAGGTCACATATCTCTGTTTCTCCATGATTGGTTTCTGGTGCCTTTTTGGTTCATGTGGTGAGGTCATGTTTTCCCGGATGGTGTTCATGCTAGTAGATGTTCTTTGGTGTCAGGACATTGAGATATTCATTGTAGTCTTCACTTTCAGGACTTATTTTTATCTGCCCTACTAGGTAAGGCTTTCCAGGTATTTGAAAGGACTTAGGTGTTGCGATCTAAGCTGTATCTGCTTTAGGAGGCACCTCAAGCCCAGTAACTCTGTGGTTCTGGCAGACTTGTAGAGGTATCGTCTTGATAGTCTTGGACAAGATCTGGGAGAAATCTCTGGATTACCAGGAAGAGACTCTTGCTCTCTTCCCTTTATTTTTCCTAAACTTACTGAGTCTCTCTGTTCTGAGGTACCTAAAGCTGGGGGTGGAATGACACAAGCACCCCTGTGACCACCACCACTGTGACTCTGCTGGTTCAGACCTGAAGCCAGCACAGCACTGGATCTCACACAAGCCCTGCTCTCACCACTCTCTGGCAATTGCTTATGTGTGCCCAAGGCCCTGGCACTCTACAAGTAGCCAGTGGTGAAGCCAAACAGGTTTGTGTCCTTCCCTTCAGGGTGATGTGGTGAGGTTCCTGAGGCCCGAGTGTGTTAAGACGTGCTGTTTGGAAATCAGGGACTGGAGTAAAAAATCTTAGAAGTCTACCTGGCATTGCATTGTAATACAGCTGACCTGGTACTCAAACCACAACATGCAGTTCTTTTCACTCTTCCCTCCCCTTTCTAAAGCAAAGGAGCCTCGCCCATTAACCACCAACAATCCAGGCCAGGAGGTATACTGCCAGACTACCATCGATGTTCTCTTAAGTCTAAAGGGCTCTTCAGTCAGCTTGTGATGAATGCTACCTGGCCTGGGACTCATCCGTCACCACTGAGTGGTGGTGAAGAGTGGGCTCCCTTCTGACCCAGGGCAGTCCAGAAATGCCATCCAAGAGTTAAGTACTGGAATCAGGGACTTCAAGAGCCTACTTGGTGCTCTATCACCCTGTGGCCACGCTGGTACGTAAGGTGCAAGACAAAATTCCCTTTACTTTCCTCAAGCAGAAGGAGTTTTTCCCTGTAGCCATCACAGCTGGTAATGAGCTGAGTTTCACCTGAATCTAGGAAGTAACAGAGCCTCACTTAAGGCCCTCAACATAGTACCTGGGTATCACTGCTGGTTATTCAGGGCCCAAAGGCTCTTCAGTTAGCAGGAGATGAATGCTGCTAGGACTGGATGTTTTTCTTCAAGGCAGTGAATTCCTTTCTGGCCCAGGGTGTGTCTAGAATTGTCATTTGGAGCTAGGGCCTGAAATGGGGGTTTTATGACTCTGACCAGTGTCTTATCCTGATATGGCTGGCCTGATAACCAAGATGGAAGACCAGGTTTTTTCCACTCTTCCCTCTCCTCTCCTCAAGCAGAAGGCAGGGGTTTCTTTTGGACCCATGAACTATGCAGCCTGGGGTTGGGGGGGATGTTGTCAGCATTCCCTTAGACACCCCATCTGGCATCTCAGTATGTCATATGCCCCCCTCCAGTCCACTGTCTCTGAACCTAGTTGAGCACTAGGAGGCCTAATAGTTGCAATCCTTATGGCCTGGACTTCCTTTCAAGTTTACTTGGAGACATAGAACACTTTAGCTCTTGGTGGCAAGGTTTGTGGGAACTCAAATTCCAACCAGTGGGATCCGCTATTTCCCTCTGGCTAAGGCTTGTTTAAATGCTTCCTCTGTGGATGGATGTTGGCTGAGTTTGGTCCGGTTTTCCTTTTTGCTCTAACTGGACAGTACTGAGTTCAGTGTCGCAAAATTGTTGTGTTCTGCCTCCCCGTGCCTAGAGATGCTCTCTGCACCATGCTGCCACCACTACCAGGGGTTGGGGGTGGGGTGGCCTTGGCAATTTAAGACCCTTCACTTTACTAAGTTCTTGGCAAACAAGTTTTACTTTTGATGAAGTTCAACTTTTCAATCTTCTCTTGTAATTTATGCTATTAATACCAAATGTAAGAAATCATTGCCTAACCCCAAATCATGGAGATTTATACTTCTAAGAGTTTTATAATTTTAGGCAGATAGTCCACTTTGGTTTATTTTTTGTGTGGATCTATTATTTTGAGTGTTTATATCCAGACAGCCCACTGCAATTCATGAAAAAAAATCTTTCCTTCATTTAATTTTCTTGGTGCCCTTGTCAAATATAAATTGACCATATAAGTGTTGGTTTGTTTCTGGGCTCTCATTTCTATTCCATTGACCTATATATATATATGTCTGCTGTTATGCCAGTACCACAATCATGATTGCTATAGCATTGTAGTAAGTTTTGAAATTGATTAAGGTGAGTCCATCAACTTAATTCTTTTTTAAAGATTATTTTGGCTATTCTGGGTTCCTTGCATTTTCATATAAATTTCATCTTTTAATATTCTACAAAAAAGTCAGCTGGGGTTTTGATAGAAAATGTGTTGAATCTGTGGATCAATTTGAGTAGTATCCCTATCCTCAAAATATTGTGCTATTCAATTTATAAACATGAGTTGTTTTCCTATTATTGAGATATTCTTAAATTTATTTTAGCAATCCTTTGTAGTTTTCAGTGCACAAGTCTTGCATTTCTTTGTTTAAATTTATTCATTTCATTTATAAATATGATTTTTTCTCAATTTTATTTTCAGATTGTTTGTTATTGGCAAATAGATATTAAATTGATTTTGTGTATTAATCTTGTAGCTTACAACCTGCTTACCCTGTTTACAATCTCTAATAGTTATTTTCTAGATTCTTTAGATTTTTTTACCAAAATTATATCATCAATAAATAGGCATAGTTTTACTTTTTCCTTTCCACTTTGGATGCTGTTTATTTCTTTCTCGCCTAATTGCTCTGGCTATAATTTCCAGTACAATATTGAATAAAAGTGGTGAAAATAGGCATTTTTATTTCGTCCTGGATCTTAGTGGAAAAGCTTTCGATTTTTTACCATGGAGTATAATGTTAATTGTGGATTTTTTATAGATGTCATTATCTCATTAAGGAATTTTCTTTGTATTTCTAGTATGTTCAGTGGTTTTTATCTTGAAAGGATGTTAGTTTTTTCGACTGCTTTTGCTGCATATATTGAGTTGTTCATGTAGTTTGTCATTTATCCTAGTAATATGAAGAATTACTTTGACTTTTATATGTTAAACTAACTTTTCATTGCTGGGGTAAATCTCAGTCATGGTCTATAATCCTCTTTATATGTTTCTAGATTTTGGTTTGCTAATATTTTCAAAGGATTTTTATGTCTACATTCACAGGTGATAATAATATGTAGCTTTCATTTCATAGGAAATCTTTGTTTTGGTATCTGGGCAATTGTATTAGGCTGTTCTTGCATTGCTATAAAGAAATACCGGATACTGAGTAAGTTATAAAGCAATTGTTTTAATTGGCTTACAGCTCTGCCAGCTGTACAGGAAGCATGGCACTGGCATCTTCTCACCTTCTGGGGAGGTCTGAGGAAGCTTTTACTCATGGCAGAAGGAGCAGCAGGAGCAAGCACATCACATGGAAAGAGAGGCATCAAGAGGAGGAAGGTGCCACACCCATTTAAACAACCAGATCTTGTGAGAACTCACTATCATGAGGACAGCACCAATGGGATGGTGCTAAACCATTCATGAGAAATTCACCCTCATGATTCAATTACCTCTCAACAGGCCCCACTTCCAAGAGTGAGGACTACATTTCAAGTTGAGATTTGACAAGGACACCAATTCAAACCATATCATTCTTCCCCTAGACTGACAAATCTCATGCCCTTCTCACGTTTTAAAATACAATTATGCCTTCCCAATAGTCCCCTAAAGTCTTAACTTATTCTGACAGTAACTCAGAGTCCCAAGTCCCAATTCCTAAGTGCCATGTGGAAATGAGTTCCTTCCATCTATGCACCTGTAAAATCAAAACAAGTTATTTTTGCCCAAGTCACAATGGAGATACAGGCTTTGGGTAAACATTCCTGTTCCAAAAGAGAGAAATCAGCCAAAAGAAAGGGGCTACAAGTTCCATGCAAGTTCAAAACCCAGCAGGACAGTCATTAAATCTTAAATCTCCAAAATAGTTTTTATTGATTTCATGTTCCACATCCAGGGCACACTGGTGCAAGGGGTGGACTCACAAGGCCTTAAGCAGCGCTGCCCCATGGCCTTGCAGGTACAGCTCCCATTGCTGACATTATGGGTTGAAGTGGAGTGCCTGTAATTTTTTGAGGTGCAGGGTGCAAGCTGATGATACCTCTACCATTCTGTGGTCTGAAGAATGGTGGTCTCCTTCCCACAACTCCACTAGGCAGTGCCCCAGTAGAAACTCTGTGTGGGGCCTCCAGTCTCACATTTTACCTTGATGTTGCCCTAGTAGAGGTTCTATGTGAGGTCTCTGCCCCTGCAGCAGGCTTTTGCTTGGGCACCCAGGGTTTCTCATACATCCTCTGAAATCTAGATGGAGGCTACCAAGTCTCCTTCACTCTTATACTCTGCACATCTATAGGCTTAACACTACATGGAAGCTGCCAAGGCTTGTAACTTGCACCTTCTGAAGCAGCGGCTGGAGCTATATCTGGGGCTATTTGAGGTAAGGGTGGAGCCAGAGTGACCTGGATGCAAGGAGTAGTGTTCCAAGGCTGTACAGAGCAGTGGAGTCCTGGGCCTGGACCCGCTCCTAGGCCTCTGAGCCTATCATGGGAGGGGCTGCCACAAAGATCCCTGAAATGCCTTCTAAGCTTTTTTCCCATTGTCTAAGCTATCAGCACCTGGTTCTTTTTTGGTCATGTAAATCTCTCTAACAAGTGGTTGCTCCACAGCCTACTTAGATTCTTCCCTTGAAAATTTGCTCTTTTTTTTTTGCCACATGGCTAGGCTGTAAATTTTCCAAACTTTTACAATCTTCTCTTTTAAATCTAAGTTCCAACTTGACCATTTCTTTGTTCCTGCTTCTGAGTATAGGCAATCAGAAGCAGCGAGGCCACCTCTTGAATGCTTTACTGCTGAGAAATTTCTTCCACCAGATACTCAAAGTCATCACTCTTAAGCTGAAACTTCCATAGATCCCTAGAGTATGACTCAATGCAGCCAAGTTCTTCATTAAAGCATAACAAGAGTAACCTTTGCTTCAGTTGCCAAACAGTTCTTTATTTCCATTTGAGACCTCCTCAACAGCCTGGACTTCACCTTCCATATGACTATCTGAATTTTGGTCACAACCATTTAACCAATCTCCAGGAAGTTCCAAGTGTTCTCTCATCTTCCTGCCCTCTGAGCCTTCCAACACTTCCAATCTCTGCCCATTACCCAGTTCCAAAGTCACTGCCATATTTTCAGGAGTATTTGTAGTAGCAATACCCCACTCCTAGTACCAATTTTCTGTATTAGACTGTCCTTGCATTGCTATAAAAAAAATACCTGAGACTGTGTAATTCATACAGAAAAGAGGTTTAATTGGCTAATGAAATTAAGGCTGTACAGGAAGAATGGTTCTGACATCTTCTCAGCTTCCAGGGAAACCTCGGGAGCTTTTATTCATAGCAAAAGCTAAGCCAGGAGCAGGCATGTTACATGGCAAGAGAGGAACCATGGGCAGAAATAGGTGCCACACACCTTTAAACAACCAGATCTCAGGAGGACTCACTATTGTGAGGACAGCACCAATAGGATGGTGCTAAACCATTCATGGGAAACCCACCCCCATGATCCAATCACCTCAAACAGGCTGGGGTGACTGGGGATTGCATTTCAATATGAGATTTGGTGGGGATACAGATCCAAAATATATCAATAGTGTTTGCCTTATAAAGTGAAATGGGATGTGTTCTCTCTTCTCTTCTCCCTTTTTTTTTTTTTTTGACAGAGTCTCACTCTGTCTCCAGGCAGGAGTGTAGTGGCACCAGCTCGGCTCACTGCAACCTCCGCCTCCCGGGTTCAAGAGATTCTTCTACCTCAGCTTCCCGAGTAGCTGGGACTACAGGCACATGCCACGATGCCCAGCTAATTTTTGTATTTTTAGTAGAGATGAGGTTTCACCATGTTGGCCAGGATGGTCTTCATCTCCTGATCTCATGATCGGCCTGCCTCAGCCTCCCAAAGTGCTGGGATTACAGGTGTGAGCCACCGCACCTGGCCTCTCCTCTTCTATTTTTAAGAAATGTTTGTGGAGAAGTTTTGTTTGTGAAGGATTGGAACATCCACCAGTGAAGCCAATTCCTCCTGGAATTTTCTTTGCATGATTTTTTTTTATTCCTAACTTAGTCTCTTTGCTTGTTATATGTCCATTTATATTTCCATTTATCTCAAGTCAGTTTGAGTAATTTGTGCATTTCTAGAAATTTATCCATTTAGTCTATGTAATCTAATATGTTGGAATACAATTGTTCATAATGCTTCCTTATGATAATTTCTTATTTCTATAAGGTCAGTAATAATGTTTACTCTTTCATTCTTGGTTTTAGTAACTTGAGTTTTCTATCTTCTTGGTCAGTCTAGCCAAAGATTTGTCAATTTTGTTGATTTAGTCAAAGAATCAATGTTTGTATTCTTTTTTTTTTTGAGACAGAGTCTCGCTCTGTCACCCAGGCTGGAGTGCAGTGGCTCAATCTCGGCTCACTGCAAGCTCCACCTCCTGGGTTCACACCATTCTCCTGCCTTAGCCTCCCGAGTAGCTGGGACTACAGGCGCCCACCACCACGCCTGGCTAATTTTTTGTATTTTTAGTAGAGATGGGGTTTCACCGTGTTAGCCAGGGTGGTCTCAATCTCCTGACCTCATGATCCGCCTGCCTCGGCCTCCCAAAGTGCTGAGATTACAGGCGTGAGCCACTGTGCCTGGCCTGTATTCATTTTTAATATAGGTATCTTCAACCGTAAGTTTCCTTCAACCATAAGTTTATTTCAACTATAAGTTTCCTGAACTTCATAAGTTTTGGTAAGCTGTATTTTCATGTTTGTTCATCTTATTTTCTCTTATAATATCTTATTTGACCCACTGGTATTTAAGAGTGTATTGTTTAATTTCCACATGTTAAAAAAATCCCAAATTTCTTTCTGTTGATGATTTATAATTTAAAACCATTGTGGATCTTCAACATACTTCGTATTATTTTTAATCTTATTAAATCTATTGAGGCTTCTTTATGGCCTACTATATGGTCCACTTGCCATGTATTCCATTGGCACTGGAAAAGAATGTACAACATATTTTATTGTTGTTCAGTGAAATGTTCTATAAAGCTCTGTTAGGTCTAGTTGGGGTATAGTGTTGTTCAATTATTCTGTATTCTTCTTGATCTTCTGTATAGTTGGTCTTTCCATTATTGAAATTGGGATATTGCAGTCTCCAACTATTATTATGAGATTGTCTATTTCTTCTTCCCATTATATAAGTTATTGCTTCATGTATTTAGTGCCTCTGTGTATGGGTGCATATATATTTACAATCATAAAATCTTACTGATTGATTAATCATTTTATCATTATAAAATATACCACAGTAATATGTGATTATTTATTTTAAAATCTCAGTAATAGGTGCTTATTTATTTTAAAATCTATTTTTGTCAATGTTAACATAGCCTCTCCAGCTCCTTTTTTTTGGCCATTGTTTTAAGGAATATCTTTTTCCATCCTTCTACTTTCAATGCATTTGTGTATTTGAATCTAAATTTGTCTTACAAATAGCATATATTTCAACCTTGTTTATAATTCAGTCTTACAATCTGTCTTTTGATTCAATTATGTAATCAATAATATGTAATGTTATAATTGACATGGCTTTATGTTTTCATGCAATTGTCCTTTTTTGTTTCTATATGTGTAATGACTACTCTTGTCCTGTATTTGTCTCATTGTCTTGAGTGGCTATTTTCTGTGCAACTTTTTCATTACTTTAATAATTTTAAACTATATTTTTGAAATTTTATAGTGGTTGCTCTTGGGTTTTGAATATGTAGCTTAACTTATCAAAATTGACTTCATATTTACATACACATAATTACAAAACACTTGCATTTTGATGTGATTGTAGTATTTATTAGCTTTGTTGTCTTAGGTAAGTCACTTTCCTCCCATGCAGATTGTAATTTTAGGTCTCATATTAACAGATTTTCAAACCTTTGAACAGTTCAAAAGCTACACATTTTGTTAGCAAGGTTGGTCGACTTCTAGTGAGGAGTTTGCATCACAAAAGATAGAATCCTTATATTTGCTCATGAACAAGATGATTTGGACAGAGTTCTGAGTGTACTACCAAATGAAGGCATGATTATAACTATTAGCCTAGAAATTATCAGAATTAATGGAGGAATTATTAGCTGTGTGAGTTTGAGCAATTTACTTAAACTTTCTGTGCCTAATTTTTCTCAAGTATAAAATAGGAATAACAGTGACTACATCATGGAGTTGTGCAAATTACGTAAATAAATATATGTAAAGGACTTAGAATATTACCTGACATGTAATAATGCTGACAAAATGTTTTCTACAGTCATTATTTTTATCGTTACCTTGAAATTTTTCTAACCTATATCAAACATGCAAAGTTCCTGGGCTTTTCCCAAAGTTCTTAGGTTAAAGTGTTCATTTTCTGTAACTACCAACTCCACTTCTAGCAATGGAAACTTGTTTCCTAAGCTGGTTCAGTGAATGAGCAGGAAAGCTCAGTTGTTTGAGAAAACACTAGGAAGTAAAGGTAATCCAGTGTTAAGGATGAGCTAAAAATCTTGTAGGGAATTTGCTTGAAAATAAATTTTACGCCCTTTCAGAGACTTAGTGTCCTAAATGAGCTGATGGGGAACCTGGCCTTGTGATCCTTTTTTCCACTGAAGCAAAAAAGAAGATTGTATAAAAAAGAAATGGCTGCCGGATCCAGGATTTTGCCTTTCTTTGTTTCCTGGAAGACTTCAATATATCTGCTAATTAGAGGTTGCAGTGAGCAGATATTGCACCACTGCACTCCAGCCTGGGCAACAGAATGAGACCCTGTCTCAGAAAAAAAAAGACATCCACTAATTAATGCAAAGTTAGTAATTAACTGGCTCCCTTTCCCTAGAACATGGTCCAGGTACTGTGTTCACTTAAAGACTATCAGAGTTACCAAAACTGTTAGCTGGAATGATACAGGCATGGTTAAAATCCTTTGGTTACATTTATACTGTTTCTAGGGAACCTGGCATAGTGCTGAACTACTTGCACTATGGGTGATTTCACCCAGTCCTTTGATATTGTTGGCAGAAAGAAAAATTAATTTGGGTTTGAAGTGTGAAGGTCCCAAGCATCTGGTTGTTCTTAATCAAATGTGTAAATTTCCAGTTGGAAGTTAGTCATATTTCAGTTACTTTCTTTTCAAACAGATAAAAAAATGAAATGCATATTCCCCCAGATAGTTCTGAATGCACTTTTTAAGGGCATATTCATTTCCTCCCCCAGTAGCATAGACATCAAAAACTCAACAAGTGTCTTTTTTTTAAAGAACATTTTGAATTAAGTTTTACAGATATAAACTGGCTGATTGGAGAAAACCCTGGGAAGACTTTTGTTTTCCCCCTTCCACCTTACAAATGTTAGAGCAAGCAAAACTATAAGGTTTGCAGCAATAAGTGAGTTAAAGGAAAAAGGGGATGGTAGTGGATAAGCCTTAGTACTTTCTTGTTAATGGGATTTTTTTTCTTTATCTGTGTGTATTGTTTGGCCTAAAATAATATCTTGGTGTAAATTTGTGCAAAAATAGGCAAAATGATACATGTTTTCAGCTGATAAGTAAAAAAAGTCTAGTTGTTGCTTTGGTTGGGTAAAACAGAAGGTCAGGGAGAATAATTTTTTGCAAACACCACTGTCCATTTTGGATTAAGCAGATATTAATCCTATCCTCTTGGAGTTTACAGTTGGGAGAAATCAATGTTAATAAAATTGTCACACAAACAAATTACACAACAGTATGTAAAATTATACCAGTAAAAAATGCAATACATGAAAGGTCCATGATGCTATAGGACATATAGTATGTGGATATGACCTAAATGAGGGATTAAGGAAGGATTCCCTGAAGGCGTGATTATTGGGATAGGATTTGAAGGGAGAATAAGGGTTAAACTGGTGAAAGGAAGATTAGAGAGGGAGGAGAGTGTTCCAGGCAGAGGAAATAGCACTTAGAAATATCCATGGCATGAGGGATCCTATCTCATTCTAGGGGCTGGAAGAGGATCAATGAGGCTGAAACTCAGAAGGGAGGAAGACTGATGCTAAAAGAGCACGTGACCCAGTGACATTGTAAAAGATCTGCTACATCGGTGAGATTAATCAGCAAAGTACTTGTGTCCTTGAGGGAGAAATGAAGACAGAAGAATTGGAAAACTTATGGGTATTAATTTGAAGAGGAGAAAGGTAGTGAGCTGATCATATAGACAGACAGTGATCACGACTATAGGTTAACCCTTCAATCACTATAGTGCATTGAGTTGCTACAATAAAGTACTCCTCTCAAAAGCTTTTCTCCTTACCCTTATTTTCCCTTTACAAACTGGTCTCCCTCTCACCTACTCTCACTTTACATCTTCTGCATTTGATCACTTTGCTCTGCCCACCTAGAAATATATCCCTTCCATTCTTGGTTTATTTAATACTGAATCATCCACCAAAATGTGGCACAAATCCCACTTCTTCTAAGAAACCCTCCTGGCCCTATCCATGGGACTTCATCTCCATCCTCTGATCTATTACAGAACTCAATCTCCATATAACTGCCTTGGTATTTTTTTTTCAAAATTTACCTTTGGTATCCCACTTTTTTCATGTGTCTTTGTGTCCCTACCTAGACTCTGGCATACTGCAGGGTAGAGACTGTATCTTTTGCCTGTGGACTGACAAATGCACCGAGTACTGGTCTAGGATGAGAGTTGGTAAAAGACCATTCATAAAGACACAGACAATGTCAGCAACTGACAGAAATAGACATATTTGAGATAAGCAGAGAGGGGAATAAAAAGAACAGAGATTGGGGGTGGGATGGAGAAGAGGAAGCAACAGAGAAAGTGTTTTTTTAGAGCCAGTTACAAGTAATAAGGCTAGTGTCAGCTTCACACTAACTTGTTTACTGGCCTCCACTGATAGTGAGAAGAGCCACAATAGAGCTGAAGAAATAGGGAGAATAAACAAGCTTGAAACATGCCCTACTTGGGAGGCAGCTTAATTACACAAACTGAAGTTTTGAAGCAAATAGAGGATCCTCCAAGACTCCAGGGGCTCTGCTCTGCCAAGAGAAAGAAAGCACCTTATCCCTGGTCAGAGAATTTCATTCCAGAGGAGGGGGAGGGGCTGCTGTTGGTGGCTTTTGCAGTGGGTGGAGATAGAGTAGAGAAGGCTTGCAGGGGTGGGCTGGCAGAGGGGAAGGGCCAACAATGAAGTTACAGATGGATGAGGGGGTTTCTGCCACAAAATCAGATCAAGGAGAGGGAGGTAAAGAGGAAAATATAGGGAGGAAAAAAAAAAAAAGAATTGTGAGTGACCAAGGCAGTAAACCTGTAGAAAATTAGAAAAGAAAATCTTGCCATGGGGGAGGTTGGCGGAGGTATACAGTTGCAGATAACTCTCTATTATAAATAGATTGCATCTGTGCTATTTATTTTGTATTTTAGCAAATCTCTGAAATTTTCATGGTAATTAGACTTACTGCGAGGCAGTTACTTGAGAAGTGTAGACCCTCCTTTTGCTACAGAACACTCCCTAGTCCTTGGAAGGTGGGTGTTAGAGCTCTGGGACCCTAGTACATCTCTATCTGAGGGCACTTATCTGGCTTAAGTGAGTGTAGTATTAAATTTTACTTTATATTTTTGTGATGGTGGGAGATTGAATTTTGCACAGTGTGATAGGAATATTTTTATGGTACCTTTCATTTTTGCCTTTTCCTTGCCGCCTACTTATTATTATCAATATTGTTTTAATTATTTTCAACAAGTAGGAGCGAACATGGTATGCATAATTGAAACACTCCTCCTTGTTTGAAATGTTGTCTCCTCCTCTGCAGTCCTGCGGCAAAGACAGGCACACAGGCTTTCTCTGTGGATTAATTGGTCAGGAAAGACACTTTTTATATTGTCAAGTGGCACTTAAGCCATTAATTCTTGACTGTGAAACTGCTTTTCCTGGGCAATGCTCTTTAAGGAAAAACTTATTCAGTCCAGTGACTGGTGACTAAGGGAACGATGGAGCACAGGGAATTGGGCGGGATCTAGACTCCTAATAATGCCTCCTTAGCCAATGAAAAACATTTCCTATTGAGACCCCCAAGAGTTCCCCTGGCCGTCGGCTCCAGCTCGGACTTCAGGCCTTTTTGTGTCCTGTTTGCTAAAGGCATGCGGGCTACAGCATTCAAGAGAGGGAGTCGTTAACAAAGGGAAAGAGATAAATGTAAATAAGCTCACATTTACAGAATGAGCGGTTTGCAGTAAAAAGCTGCGGCAGCCCAGAGTCTGCTACTTTAGGCTGGGCTAACCTTTCCCTGTAAAAAAAAAAAAAAAAAAAAAAAAAATGGATAAAAATATGCACTTCCAAAGGGCGAGTTGCCCATTTACATGTTTATTAGCTAATTATCTACAGGCATCAGCACATTCTCTCATCTAGCACACTCTTTCTTGGGGTAAGTTTCTCTTTTAAAAAGATTTGATTTTGGCGTTTGGGGGTGGGGGATAGCATAACAAACTACAGTGGAAACACTGATGCTTTGAGAGTGTAAGGAAAGAAGTTAGACTTCAACTCTGAAGTACTGAACAAGGATCTTCGTGATGAATGGTAAAAAACGAGAATTTCCATTGTTTTGGCAATAGTATTGTTTCCGTGGAAGAGATACAGGATTTTCAGGCTGCTGTTTCATGTAAACACAGTTGTTCTAAAGAGCTAATTTAAAATCACAGTGTAGAACAATTTAGAAAGTATGTCGACTAGCTTTGTATTTCTTTGGTTTACAGTTTATTGTGAGCTAACGTGGCTTGTATTATGATGAGGTTTCTTCTAGTAAAACTATACATGACATGTCTTTGATGCTTAATTGATTTATGGAGAATGTGACATTTGCTATATTGAATAATTCATGAACTTGCCCATAAAGGAAGAATCATGTTTGAATGAAAAACTCTGTCATAAACTGAATTTGCAATTATATGTGAAATTAATTGCTGTTTGCCATACAAATGCATCAATGTGTTATCTTTAAACTCTCTTCTTGTAAATTTTAAATATTTTCAGTAAAAAGGTCTTATTGAGTTGCTAAATACTGTATTTCAGTTACCTTTTAAAAGGAAATTCAGCAATGTAATTTATCATTATTTCAGTGTGGAAAAGACCAGACAAATTCGAAGGTTAGAATATTTCAGAGCTTGGTGGGGTTATTCACTTTGCTACCTTACAAAATTATACCATCTTTCTTTATCTTGACTAACATGAAGACAACAATAATAACCTGAGATCCAGATTACCCAATGGCTTTGCAACACGTTTATTTTTCAGAACAAAATTCCCAACATCATATCCCATCAACATAGATTATAAAACCTTTTGCCTTGTCACAGATGAAAAGTTGCACTCTTGCCAAGAAGGATGAGTTCATCTGATAAACTTGATGGCATCTACATTCTAAAGTCTCTCCTGCCAATCAGAGATGGGAATGAAAGCCTTATTGGAACAATCAGGCCAGTCTTTCAGAATGTGTGCTCTCTGCAAGTTAAAGGGAGAACCAGGAAGATGCCTCACAGAAACATTCAGGCCAAGCTTAGCTAAAGCTTGATCTATTCAATTGCCTTTTGGGAAAATGCAGTGAGAATTGTTGCCCTTGCTTTGGTTTGTTCAGCGCCTAATTGTGTAGCTACCTTTTGTCTGTGTATATGGTCATCATATATAGTCTGCCGTTGGCCTTCTTGTTGGTGGAAGAACAAAACCTGTAATGTGTTTGCGAATATTGGTACTGAAAATTGGGAGCCCAATAAAAGCTTACCTACCACTGGGAATCCACCTTTACTTTAAGCGGATAAATAATCAGTTATCAGAACAATGTAACGGGTAAATGATCTAATGATTCTACATGGTTATGTCCTGAAATATGCCGATAACCTCATATTCTGAGGGGTGAAGTGACCAGGAAACAGGTGGGAAGGGTTGAGGGCTGAGACCTAAACAATTAGAGGCGATATGCCTGCTGAAATGAGCACAAGGACAGAGGATGAGGAAAATAAGGGAATTTGGAAGACTTTAGGATATTAGTGGCATCTTTCTCTGTGATTCTTAGCTTCCGGTATTAATTAATACTATTTATTTCTAATATTCAAATAAATCTAGCAATCATTTCATTAAGTCTAATAAAAATTAATGACCCTCCTTGCTTGCAGACTTTGAGGAAATAAAAAATGTTTTACAGTGGCCAATGTAAGCAGGTGAAAATAAATGATGGAAAAGAACAGCCAGTAAGGCCACCAGCATGGCACTCATTGAAGGTTGCTTTTCTGTCAGTCAAGACTGAAGATTAAAGGAGAAGAGAAACTGAGACTCAGAAATGGACTGTGACTTGCTCTCACAGAGCTCGTGATGGGGCTGGATGTGTCTATATTTAATTAATATCAGTTATAAAAACTTCTGGGTATTTGAACTTCCTAATTTGCTTGGATTTTGAATAAAAGGTTTTCTGTATAATCGTTATCAACTGTGAAAGGCATAAAATAATGTTAATGCTTCTGTTTTCCTTTACGATAAACCAATAAAATGGAATAAAATATTCATTTCATTCCAGGAAGACAGATTTCTGGAGGAGTGTGAAAATCAACTCTCCTTAATATTAAGGTGATCTCAATGTATCTTAAATTATCTAATCATTGTATTTATTTTGTTTTTTTAGATTATAGAAAAATCATTTCAGGAGAGTCGTAATACTATTTAGAAGTTTGCTTTGTTTTAGGCTACCTCTGTTTAGAAAAGGATGAGATGTAACAATAGTGTACGTTTGGAGCTAGGGGATGATTCTACTTTACAGATGGAAGCACTGTAATGGGTAAATTCTAAATGCGGTCGCTACTTCTAAGAATTCCATCGCAGAGTATTTCTGGTTCTATACAAATATTTTGTGCAGAGTTTGAATTGGAGATGTTACAGACATGCTATATTGGGTAGGCCTAGGACATCCTGGTAAAGGTGCAGTGATTGTCAGTCAGTGTTTGAATTGAAGCCTTGATCATATCACTGTAGTTCAGTGGAGAGAGAAATTGTGTGGGGTGTAGGTAAAAAACAAGACAGTGGAGTCTCCACCTGTTGTTCCAGTCATCTTTCCTCTTCCCTCTTCCCTCTTCCCTTATTAAGGACCCTGCCCAATGGTAACAGTTGTTGCCAAGAAAAGAAAAAAAGAAAAAAAAAAGACCCAATGTAAGTTCATGCCAAAACAAAATTCTCCTTTGTTTTGGTATTTTTAATGTAATACATTACCTTATGGAAGTGGAGGAAATATTTTTATGTCTTTTGTCACTCATTATCTTTAAATTATTATAGGTTACCACATATGGATTTTATGCATTAGTGTTTAGTCAATACTACTAAAAAAATATAGCACAGCAGTGACAGGTTGGAAAATACATTGTTATCTGCAATTCTGTAATAATGAAATCCAATGCATGTAAATACCATTTTAAAATTTATTGGGTCTCATTTACTCTGGTTTATATCATATAATACTTTTTCTATCTTATGATCTTCTATAAGATCATTTTATTGAAAATATACATTTTATTGAAAAGCTATCAGCTCTCTTCATGGCACACTATTATGACTATTTCTATTTCACAGCACCCATTGGAGGAAATCTCTAACTACAGTGCCTCCAGGAAGCTCATTGGTTATTCCAGTCTTAGATAAAATTGGTGCCAGGATTTGGTTCGAACTAATGTGGTGAGTCCTACCCTCCTGAAAATTACTGAAATAATAATAATAACCTGAAAATGTGTAGAGAAACTGCAAATTCCTAATTTAGTTCTCCAACTTTTGTTGTAACAAATAGTTCCAACTTTTTAAAGATTGTATCATCCGAAGATCTAGAATGGATGGAGGAATTGTAATTTGTTATAATCCAGGCAATTCTGATGAAGATGAATATTGATTCTTTAGCTCAACCCCTCTCTGCCACTGGGATTTACCTTTAGATATGGGAGACTCTTTTTATTGCTATTATCAGTTTCAGTGTCTAAGTATATCACATGAATTGGTGTCCAAATTGATAACTGATTTGCCTGTTCAAATATATGGAATAATGTCAAAATCCTGGCTGGTATATATGACCCTTACAGAAATTGGAAATGAGTTATTTTGGGAACACCCAAAAATTGTCCCCAAAGATCTGGGGCTTCTGCTGAGATGAGATATTGAGTCTCAAGACTCAAGACAATTTTATAATATTAGGTTGAGCGATTTACCTGTAGTTTTCTTACTCTGTAACTAAGTACTAGGGAAAATTCTACTTTAGTAGGGCTGATGCAATCTTTGGCCCCATCATGTTGAGCACCAGACCACATTATTTCCCAAAGATTGGACTGTGTTATCAAGTGAAGTGTTAATAAGAGACTGAAGTATTTTTTTTCTTTTTTGATGAAAAGAAAAAAAAATCAAGTTAATCACTGAGAACAGGATTTTATCAAATTGAGGCCCATATCAGTTTCCTGTTTTCCTCAAATAAAATGGAGAGACAAAGCAGCCTTAATAATCTTAGTGAAAAACAGATTAGGTGTAGATAAGCCACTTTTAAAAGGATATTTCTTGCATCAAAAATAAAAGAGGTTGATATAGATCAATTTCCTAGCTCCATTCTTGAGTGAAACATTTATCTATGGTTCCCTCCATATGGAATGCCATAAAGCTAGGTTTTGTTTCAAAAACTATTATGAAGCATCAACCAATGTATAGGAACACTGATATAAAACCTGTATGATTGTGACCTATGCCTGTGACTTGACCTAGAAAATTTCCTTAAGGAGTCTTATCTGTTAGAAACCACTAATTTGAGAAGCAACAGTCTGAACACATTCCCTATCACTCCAGCAGAATTGTTTTGAGCTGTATTTTTCACAACATTTGTGTATTTTTAAATCTGCTTCACTGCTAAGTATCTATACATAAGAACACAATAGATTTCATCTTCCTCTGAAAACTATTGTGTCAACTTTCATAAACTTTGACCAGAGTAGAACAAGGAAATGCTCTGGGGATCAGAAGCACTCTGACCTGGTCTGTGCTTATTAAAAATGGAGCAAAGCAAAAATAGTTTTAGTATATTCTGCCTTCAAGGCCTTGTCTTCCTGAGCTCTGGACTGTCCTCTGTAGGGAGCAAAAAGCAAGTCAGCTTTTCTAGGGTACCGGGCATATTTATGCCAGAAGTTGGAGCTTTGTTTTCAATGTATGATCTGAAAGTTTAGCACTTCACGAAGTGAAGTGATTTGGTTATTTATCCTTATAGGGCCAAAAGGCTAACTTTACTTCTTCCAGGAGCCTTAAGGACCCCAAATATGGTATACCTGTATTTTACTATCATTAGAAATTTTTTAAAAAAGAGGAAACAATTGTGGCCACTCTGAATTAGCTCCAGGTGTAGATTGAAGTTAAAAGTTGAGGGTCAGATTTATTTTTGGTCAACCTCCACGGGACCTGCTTCCTGTCCATTGTCAATAAAAATGCAGCTACCCAACACTCTCTGACACCCTTAGGTGATTAATTGTCAGAATAATTGGGAGCAGAGGTTTGCAGAAGACAGTAGTTTAATGCTTCTTGCAGTGGAAAATGTAATTAACTGCATCAGCATATATTTTTCCTTCTTCATCTCATCTGAAGCTCAAGCGTTGGTCCTTTGCCTCTATTTAGTGCTCAATATGTTGGCTATTTAGGAAGATCTAATAGGTAGAAACACTGTTTCTTTTAGTCAAAAGAAAGGAAGCCAGTAAGAAAAGAGGCTAATATTGATTCTTCTTCAGAATCATCTCAAGAGCCAAATGTCTTTCTGGTTTTTTAATCATACCTGTATGGGAAATATTACCTTGAGGGCACTCTCCTGGATTGTCCTGTTTGAGTAAATTGTCTAGTTAAGGCTGAAACTCAAGGGGAGCTTTCTGAGGCACAAGGTATACATGACACTAGAAGGATGTGTTCCTAATGTGAACTTCAGTATACCAAAAAAGACAGAAATATAAAGTTACAGTTGTTTCAGGAAGGGAGGAGGAAACAAACTTACATAATGTTTCTCTGTAGTTAGGTAGGGCCGAATACTAGCAAGCTCATAAAGCAATTCACAAGCCCTATTGAATCTTCCTAGCTTTAGCTGTGAGGCTTAGAGGTAAAGTTTATACAAGGAAGAGAGAGAGTATAGCCAAGTTACAGAGTGAACCAGTGTCTGAGTCAGAAATAGAACTCCTTGCTTCTAATGCTGTGTTAAGTCCCAGCACCACACCCTCACTTCTAGACGGCAAAGGTGGTTGTGTGTTCAAGCAATGGGAGCTATGAATGGCAGTTTTCCCATGCCCTCTCTTCAGGATTGAGAATGTAATGTTTTCTTGTCTGTCCTTTCTCTCCCACAGAGTTTGATTACTCAGAGCAGCAGAGCAGAAGTGCCAGGCATTTGCAGGCTGCTTGCTGTGGGTATAATATATATGTTCCTGGAAACATAAAACTGAAGTGAGGGGATGGCTATGTTAATTAGCTTGACATAATCACCTCATGTAGTATACATATATTAAAACATCGCCTCGTACTTACATAAATGTAGTTCAATTATGATTTATCAGTTAAACATAATGCAAATAAAAAATAAAATTATTGAAATCATAAAAAATCTGAATGGAAAACTGGGGAGATCTATTTGAAATGTATCAACTTGAGACTCACAAAATAATATATAGCAAATGAGCTAGAATCATGCTGTGTAAAAGGATCACTAGTGGGCAGACTGGAGGGACTCTGGGCAGAAGGGAAAAGGCTTCCATTATAAAAGCATTTTCCAAATAAAATAATTATACTGGCAGTACTTATTGTAGAAGATAAGTTCAAGCCGATCATAGTGAATAAAGCCTGACTTTAATGTTAGAGGTTTTGCAGTCCCATAAATGCTGTTTTAACTATCATTTTATATTTTTGGACTCTTGAGTGACCTACACCTTAGTCACATCCATTGCAATGCTATAGTATTGCACTTATTGTATTGAGTGTGAGCTTTCCTGCTCCTGCAACATACTCTTGTAGTACCTTTAAATATATAATAGATGTTCAAAAAATACTTGTCAAACCGAATGGTATGTGCATGTTTTCTTCCAATCTGGGTGGACAGAATATCTTATTACACAGAAATCATGGATGGAAGGCAAATTTGATTATTTGTTCCATCTTGTCTCTCATAGGAGGAAAATATTTCCTACCGGTCCCTAGTGTCAGAGTGGTGAACCCCTGCAGCCAGCAGGCCTCCTGAAAAAAAAGTCCATGGGTGACAGAAGATTCATTGACTTCCAATTCCAAGATTCAAATTCAAGCCTCAGACCCAGGTTGGGCAATGCTACTGCCAATAATACTTGCATTGTTGATGATTCCTTCAAGTATAATCTCAATGGTGCTGTCTACAGTGTTGTATTCATCTTGGGTCTGATAACCAACAGTGTCTCTCTGTTTGTCTTCTGCTTCCGCATGAAAATGAGAAGTGAGACTGCTATTTTTATCACCAATCTAGCTGTCTCTGATTTGCTTTTTGTCTGTACACTACCTTTTAAAATATTTTACAACTTCAACCGCCACTGGCCTTTTGGTGACACCCTCTGCAAGATCTCTGGAACTGCATTCCTTACCAACATCTATGGGAGCATGCTCTTTCTCACCTGTATTAGTGTGGATCGGTTCCTGGCCATTGTCTATCCTTTTCGATCTCGTACTATTAGGACTAGGAGGAATTCTGCCATTGTGTGTGCTGGTGTCTGGATCCTAGTCCTCAGTGGCGGTATTTCAGCCTCTTTGTTTTCCACCACTAATGTCAACAATGCAACCACCACCTGCTTTGAAGGCTTCTCCAAACGTGTCTGGAAGACTTATTTATCCAAGATCACAATATTTATTGAAGTTGTTGGGTTTATCATTCCTCTAATATTGAATGTCTCTTGCTCTTCTGTGGTGCTAAGAACTCTTCGCAAGCCTGCTACTCTGTCTCAAATTGGGACCAATAAGAAAAAAGTACTGAAAATGATCACAGTACATATGGCAGTCTTTGTGGTATGCTTTGTACCCTACAACTCTGTCCTCTTCCTGTATGCCCTGGTGCGCTCCCAAGCTATTACTAATTGCTTTTTGGAAAGATTTGCAAAGATCATGTACCCAATCACCTTGTGCCTTGCAACTCTGAACTGTTGTTTTGACCCTTTCATCTATTACTTCACCCTTGAGTCCTTTCAGAAGTCCTTCTACATCAATGCCCACATCAGAATGGAGTCCCTGTTTAAGACTGAAACACCTTTGACCACAAAGCCTTCCCTTCCAGCTATTCACGAGGAAGTGAGTGATCAAACAACAAATAATGGTGGTGAATTAATGCTAGAATCCACCTTTTAGGTGTGAGAAATGTGTTCAGGTCCAGATATGGTTTCTCCTATAATTTTTCCTATGCTATAAACTAAAGATTTGAAGCTAATGATACTGAGAATAATGCACCAAATCCAGTCAGATACATTTGTTTGAAGGTATACTGTAGACTTTTTATTGCTGTTTTGTTCAGTAATTATAGGTCAAATCTAATTACAACAACCAAGATGGATTGCCAAACTCTTCTGCTTGGTTGGAATTTCATTGTATCGCGTTATCCAGGTGGCCAGTGGCATTTGATAATATAGAGATGACTTTGAAACTTTCAAAAAGGTATTTCTATTCCAATGATATTTGGTAATTAGGTTGGGCCTATAAATATAGAACAAATTCAGGGATTTTAAAAAAATTGTGTTACTACTGATATATGCTAGTTTTATTTTATTTTTTTGAATTGTCATTGAGTTTATTTTAGCACAAGAATATTTTTAGCCTAACATTATTAATAAGAAATGTGTCAAATTTTTAACATTGGTAAAATATGTTATGTGCATTTTGAAAACAGAAAACAAATTGCGTTGGCATGTACGTGGGTGGGAAGAAAGAGAAAATTAACGGATTTACACAATTATAATCACCAGCAGTGTGAGTTTTAAAAACTTCGTTGTTTTTACACCAAATTAAAATTTTCATGTCAAACTTCAAAGCCAGAAAGCTGCTAAATACGTGTCTGGCAGGTAAAAGCTGGAAAATTACTTAAAACAGGAAAGTGTCAATAAAAAAACTTGAGCAACACCAACATATTTTTTCTTAAAACGTCACGTTATATTCATTTTGGGAAACTAGGTTCTATAAAATATTTATCCTCCCTGTTATACTTTGGAGCACAGCACAGCCAGAAACGGGCTGCATTTGTGCCCAGGTCAGGAGCAAATTGAAAAAAAAAATAAAGTAATACAAAAAAGTCAAACTATAAAGCAAAAACATTTATTAAAACCTGAATTAATCCTTTTTGGAGGGAGGAGTAGAGATATATAACCTGAAAATACTTATTCTTTCTTATCGAATTTTGGAGCCTAATATAGCCAGGAGCTGCTGAATTTGTGCCCCTGGATTGGAAGCAAAAAAAAAAAAAAAACACATAAACTAAACCAAAACAAAACAAAAAAACTACAGAACCCCAAGAAAAATAAAAATAAAAAAACCTCAACAATAATTTCTAACACTTTCATTACTATTTGTTGAGGTTCTGTAAATGTAAAAATACTATGTCATTTGCATAAAATTTTGAAGCACAACGCAGCTACCAAGTGGCTAAATTCGTCTCCTGGTTAGGAACAAATTGTGGGAAAAAAAGGTCAAAAATCAAACTGCGATGAAACAAACAAAACAAGCACAAACAAAATTTACAACTTGCATTTTCTGAGCATCTGCGAAACTTACAAAACACTATAACATTCATATAATGCTTTGGATCAAATTGCAACTAAGAAGCTGCTAAAATGGCACCCAGTTTAAAAGGAATTAAAAACAGTATTTTAAAATCTACAAAAAAAAAAGAGAAAATTTTTTTATAATTTACTTAAACAGCAAAAATCTTTAAAACTCTTACTAGTTTTTAAACTAAAGTGGATATTTAAGAATATTAGAACTTGTAAATATAACTTCTGAGCCTGAAAGATGCTACATTTGTGCTCAAGTCAGGAGCAGTGGAAATAAACCCTCGTATACACACATACACAGCAGCAGCAACAACAAAAACCAAAATTAAATGTTAAACCCTGAAAAACAACAAAAATATTTTAAAATGTGCATTAATCAATTTTTAAAATATTTGGATAACATGGCAATTTAAAAATGCTAAGAATTTTAAAACAAAACTTCCAGGAAAAATGTATCCTGCAAGTTGCTGAACTTGTGCCAGAAAGTGGTTAAACAATTATAAAGCACAGAACAATAACAAAAAAGTAAAACTTCTAAAACAATAAGCAAATTTTTAAAACTCATTAACTTGTTTTTCTTTCTGATGATATGCAGACTTAAAAATACTGAGACTTTTAGTAAAAATCTGTTAGCATAATGTAACTTTAAAAACTGTAAAATCTGTGTCTGGGTTAGGAACGAAGTGAAAAAATGCTAAAACAATAGTAAAAATAAATTCTTAAAACTGGCATTACTTTTTCCCAATGAAAGTCCTAAAAGTAATTATGCATTATGTAGTCTTATGAAAAGAGGCTATAGATGGAATATATAAGGCATTAGATTCAGTTAAATAAAATTAGGTTAAGATAAGTTCAGTTGTTAGATTATATGGTAAGATCAAATCAGTAATAAAAGCATGAATAATCTTTTGTTTCTTTCAGTATTCATGTTTTTCCATTTCTTGTTAAGTATAAAATATATGTGAACATTTGTTTGTGCCCTTGCTTAACATTATAAAATTTTATGATTATGACACCAAACCATTTAATGGGATATTAACTAAGTTGAAATAAAATATATTATTAAATGTTTCTTGTGTAATTTCCATGTTGTTTTAATTTTTTTATATTTCACTTTTCAAATTTCCATTTTTATAGTTAATATAAATTGCTAATAATAAAACTTGTCACATTAACAATGTAACCAAGAAAATGTAAAGTATAACTAAATATAAAAGTGACTATGTTATGTCGAAAGGAAAAGCAATTTTGCAGCTGTAATTGCAACTTGGATTTTAAATGTTTATTAAATGTAATAAAATATATTTGAATTATCTAGCAGTCATAGTTTGATCAATTATTCAACTTTCTTTATTTGTGGCCACCCAAAGGCATCTCTCCTTTATCTTCCCTCCATCTTTTCACAAAGGAATTATTAGACTATATTTGCTCTCAAATTAATTTCAATAACTCATTTCTGAGGCTATCTGAAGACTAATGCAGAAATGGCAAATGGCAAATTCCTGGGTAACTTTTCAGGGATCAAGATGAAAGACTAATGACCTCTTTTCCTGATTTTTCTAACTTGGGTTTGATTTATTTGGGGTTGCTAGCCAAGCTGACTTCAGATTTTAATTTCTAGGATTTGACAAAATATTCTAGGACAACAACTGGGAAGCCTGGGAAAAGATAGGGCAAACAGATCATCTTGACAACAATAAGATGAATGCAGAGCTAAGTGGCTGACAGATTAATACCTAGAACAGGTGATGGTCCTGAGGTAGCAAAACAGGGAATTTCTGGTCATCATGCTCATGCCTCTAACTCTCAGGGAAGGCAATGTCAGCATCTCAAGCACCATATGCTGTGTTAGCTCCCCATGAGATGACAGCAAACTCTGCATTTTTTGATCATGACTAGCATGATCAGCCCTAGGCTACATTTAAAACTAGAGGAAGTTTGCCATTAATGATGCCCTAGGTCAGGTCCCCAGAAACATAGGGACAGAAGCTGTAGGTTTCACATCCCTATCTGCCCTATTCTACCTTTTGTCTTCACCCCCAATCCCTGTACCTTATATTTAATATGGTTTCCCAAACTTCATACTTTCTCCCTGTTTTACATGTGGTCTTTGTGTTCTCCAACAGCTCTTCCCACCCTCTCCAGAAATATCGTTTCTTCCTGAACAAAAAGACAACACATAAAGCTCTATCAAGACAGTGACAGGCTGAACAGATTTACATTAAGGTGTGAATGATTGATCCCCCATTTTTCTCTCCTTGACTGTTTTTAACCTTTTGGTGTTCGCATCTTAGAAAAGGAGTCCAGTTAATTCAAATGCCTGAAGGAGGGTCAGGATGGGAAGAGACGATTGTCCTGGTAAATGGTAAATCATCTGTTAAGCCTCAGCCTCCCTTGCCTTGCGGTGGAGCTTCTGCACTGCAGACTTTCTTGTCCTGCTCCCTTGAGCTCACTTTGTGTTCTGTTGATTCCAAACCATATACCACCTGTTTCTAGACAGCCCTCTTTTCCAAAACCACCTGAAGTGACTGGGAGCCTGTATTCTCATTTCATATAGTCATGGATTATTCCCTCAAATGTCTCCTGATTCTGGTGGATTTGGTGAAATTAGGTAAAATAAGAAGTAGATTGTTTATATTTTATGAACAAGGAAGCAAAAGAGCGCAGGCTACTAAGTCAAAATCTCCACTGTATGCAGATTTTTAAGAACCACGTACTGCCCATATCTTTCGCCCACTTTTTGATGGGGTGGTTTGTTTTTTTCTTGTAAATTTGTTTGAGTTCGTTGTAGATTCTGGGTATTAGCCCTTTGTCAGATGAGTAGGTTCTGAAAATTTTCTCCCATTTTGTAGGTTGCCTGTTCACTCTGATGGTAGTTTCTTTTGCTGTGCAGAAGCTCTTTAGTTTAATTAGATCCCATTTGTCAATTTTGACTTTTGTTGCCATTGCTTTTGGTGTTTTAGACATGAAGTCCTTGCCCATGCCTATGTCCTGAATGGTATTGCCTAGGTTTTCTTCTAGGGTTTTTATGGTTTTAGGTCTAACATGTAAGTCTTTAATCCATCTTGAATTAATTTTTGTGTAAGGTGTAAGGAAGGGATCCAGTTTCAGCTTTCTACATATGGCTAGCCAGTTTTCCCAGCACCATTTATTAAATAGGGAATACTTTCCCCATTGCCTGTTTTTGTCAGGTTTGTCAAAGATCAGATGGTTGTAGATATGGGGCATTATTTCTGAGGGCTCTGTTGTGTTCCATTGATCTATATCTCTGTTTTGGTACCAGTACCATACTGTTTTGGTTACTGTAGCCTTGTAGTATAGTTTGAAGTCAGGTAGCGTGATGACTCCAGCTTTGTTCTTTTGGCTTAGGATTGACTTGGCGACGAGGGCTCTTTTTTGGTTCCATGTGAACTTTAAAGTATTTTTTTCCAATTCTGTGAAGAAAGTCATTGGTAGCTTGATGGGGATGGCATTGAATCTATAAATTACCTTGGGCAGTGTGGCCATTTTCACGATATTGATTCTTCCTACACATGAGCATGGAATGTTCTTCCATTTGTTTGTATAGTCTTTTATTTCATTGAGCAGTGGTTTGTAGTTCTCCTTGAAGAGGTCCTTCACATCCCTTGTAAGTTGGATTCCTTCTCAAAAGAAGACATTTATGCAGCCAAAAAACACATGAAAAAATGCTCATCATCACTGGCCATCAGAGAAATGCAAATCAAAACCACAATGAGAAACCATCTCACACCAGTTAGAATGGCGATCATTAAAAAGTCAGGAAACAACAGGTGCTGGAGAGGATGTGGAGAAATAGGAACACTTCACACTGTTGGTGGGACTGTAAACTAGTTCAACCATTGTGGATGTCAGTGTGGCAATTTCTCGGGGATCTAGAACTAGAAATACCATTTGACCCAGCCATCCCATTACTGGGTATATACCCAAAGGATTATAAGTCATGCTGCTATAAAGACACATGCACACATATGTTTATTGTGGCACTATTCACAATAGCAAAGACTTGGAACCAACCCAAATGTCCAACAATGATAGACTGGATTAAGAAAATGTGGCACATATACACCATGGAATACTATGCAGCCATAAAAAATAATGAGTTTATGTCCTTTGTAGGGACATGGATGAAACTGGAAACCATCATTCTCAGCAAACTATCTCAAGGACAAAAAACCAAACACCACATATTCTCACTCATAGGTGGGAATTGAACAATGAGAACACATGGACACAGGAAGGGGAACATCACACTCCAGGGACTGGTGTGGGGTGGGGGGAGGGGGAAGGGATAGCTTTTGGAGATATACCTAATGCTAAATGATGAGTTAATGGGTGCAGCACACCAGCATGGCACATGTAACAAACCTGCACATTGTGCACATATACCCTAAAACTTGAATTATAATAATAATAAAATTAAATTAAAAAAAATTTGAAAACTGAAAAAAAGAAAGGATACAAGGAATCAAAAAAAAATGTTAAAGTACACTTATGCACAGCCACAGGATTTCAGGATTCCTAAAGAGATCTAAGAAGAATACTTCCAATTCAACTCTTTTTAAATCACGCAGAGTTGTTGGGTAACTCTACTAAAGTGAAAACAAGTTTAGTGGCAGAAGCAGGACCCAACTCTCCCCACAGTTTATAAAATGCTTTTTTCCAACATAGAGAAAGTGACCTTGAAAACTGGTTGGGTGACAAAGGTGCAATATTACTGGTCACTAGGATAGCAAGCAACAGACAAGTAGCATGCAGTAGGAATTTCAGTAAGAGCAAAGCACAGCTGAAATTTCAAGGCCGGTAAAAGCCTTAAATGTATGCAAATTTCAAAAATTAATATTAAATTGTGGAAGCCCTGGTTCTCTTCGAGTTTTAGCGGGCAATCCATTGCTTCAATAAAACCCAGTGCAATCTATGCATTGTGTAGCCTAATTTAAAACGTAAGGCCAAACAGATCTGGAAAAGTACAGCTTTATCCTTGTACTTAATTTATACTATAGTGTACTGTAATTAAGCCTAAAATAAAAGCTATATTCTGAGTAAAGCCAAAAAAAAAAAGAACCATGTACTGCCTGCTGTTTTGCTTCCTTCCCTCTCTGAGGGCCTGGGAATGAAGCTCTTCTTTACCAAATATCCAGAGAGATACTGAGTTCAGGACGTCAGAGGAGCAGGTCTAGTGTGAGGCCTAAAATGTGGCAGTGAAGGAAGTCAAACAGGTTCTCAAGTTGGCATGCCTTGTGTGGCCCTAGCAGCCAGCTTTCCTTCCTGTTTATCATGCAGCAGCTCAGACCTTATAGATAGAAAGGTAGTCACAAAGAGGCCTCATGCCTTATATTAATGTTCCAAGGTAAGTTGTCTCCTCCTCACATTGTCGCTTTTCCTCCTCACGGTGGTAGCAAAGCCAAAACTATGGGTCGCTTTCCCCAATTGGGAACCTGGAACTTCTTGACTAGACCCAGTTCAAGGCAGTTTGAAGTTCCTGAGAAACAAATTGGCTGGGAGAATTCCTAGGGATCCAGAATTCATTCATTTACTTATTCAACAAATTTCTTGAATGCCAACCATGTGTCAGACATTCTTCTAGGCACTGGGGGTGCAATGGTGACAATAACAGAAAAAAAAATCCTTGTCATTTTAAAACTTAAGCTCTCGAGTCAGAGCAAGCAAAGCCACTAACAAACAAATAAACAAGTTAAAAAGTAATAACAGTGTTTTCTGGCTGGAACCATGGAGGGTGTCAAAGAGAAGAAGAAGGTTTCTGTTGTGCCAGAAACCCTTAAGTAAAAGTAAAGTAATTTCGCAAAGCTGAAGATCAATCACCTGAGAAAGAAGTTTACACAAAGATGCTTTGAAAAACAAGGAGGAAGCTTATCTATGAAACAGTGAAGCACTATCACAAGGAATATACGGAGGTGTACAGAACCGAAATTCAAATGGCTAGGATGGCAAGAAAAACTGGCAAATTTTATGTACCTGCAGAACCCAAATTGGCATTTGTCATCAGGATCAGATGTATTAATGGTATGAGGCCAAAGGTCTGAAAGGTGTTGCAGCTTCTTTGCCTTCGACACATCTTCAACGGAACCTTTGTGAAGCTCAACAAGGCTTCAATTAACATGCTGAGGATTGTAGAACCATATATTGCATGGGAGTACCCAAATCTGAAGTCAGTAAATGAACTAATCTACAAGCGTGCTTATGGCAAAATCAATGAGAAGCAAATTGCTTTGACAGATAACACTTTGACTGCTTGATCTCTTGGTAAATAAGGCATCATTTGCATGGGGGATCTGATTCATGAGATCTATACTGTTGAAAAATGCTTCAAAGAAGCAAATAACTTTCTGTGGCCTTTCAAATTATCCTCTCCATTAGGTGGAATGAAGAAAAAGACCACCTATTTTGTAGAAGGTGAAGATGCTGGCAACAGGAGGACTAGATCAACAGTTTTATTAGGAGAATGAACTAAGGTGTCTACCATGATTATTTTTTTCTAATCTGGTCAGTAAATAAGCAGTATCTTCTCTCAGATTGAAATAAAAAATGTAATAAGAACAGATGATAATAAGTGCTATAGGCAAAAATAGAGCAAACACATACATGAAACAAAATTCCATGCTCCACAGCAGGACTGGGTTTAACTTTAATGGTTGTAAGCATTCATAAGATGAAGATGCTCCATTCTCAATAAATACATAAAATGAAAACCAATACTAAATTTATCAATGCATGTAAGGAAGTACAAAAAAGTTGATTCTTAAATATCGCATTTCTAATGTTTGTTTTTAAATGGGTTATGAGGGCCTGAAGTGCTGTTGTCCAAAATTTGTGCTTAGTTAATACATTTTGGGGTGTTTATGCTCTGGTTCAAGCCACAGGGATTCCAGAAGACTAATGAAGGCCCAAGCCTAGGCAACCTCTGGTCAGCAGTGCTGATCATGTAATGGCCTCAGCATCACCTTTCTTGTGCTTTCTCTTGCTTTAGGCAAGACTCTCTCTCTCTCTCTCTCTCTCTCTCTCTCTTTCTCTCACCCCCACTCCCACACACACACCCTCCCCCTTCTTGCTTTCTCTTTTCTCTCCACTCTTCCTTCCCTTACTGCCTCCCCACCTTTCCTTTAAGCAGAACATGCTCCCAGGGAAGGATCTGAGTGCAAACTCTGTGCTGTAACAAAGAGCTTTGGGCTGGAAGCTCAAATCTGGCTTTGTACTCAGTTCTCCTACTCACTGTGTAAGCTTGGGCAAGTCCCTTCCTTTCTTTGTGCCTGAGTTCCCCTGTTAGCAGAATAAGCAGATTGGACTCAGTGATCTCTGAGGTCAAACTTTTTGGAAAACATTTCACAAAAATGGCTACCTATTCTCACTTATATGTGAGGCCAGAAGGAGTTTGAATAACAATAACCATATTAATAAATGCATTTTCAAATGCTCAATATGAGGCCATAGAATTTTGTGTGCTACTTTCTGATGCATATTGAGCATTTGAAAATGTATTTATTAATATTGTTATTGTTATTGATGACAAAAATGAGGCTTAGGAAGCCTAAGTAAGTTGCATAGCCAATAAGTGGCAAAACCAAGACTTGAACACAGGCTATCTGATTCTAATCCCCTATCAGCCATGGATAGACTGTTTCTAATAAATAATAACAACAATGAACATTTATTGCATGCTTTCTATGTCTTAGACTTTGAGTTTTACATATATTATCCCTTTTAATATTTACAACAACCTTAGGAGTAGGTAATCTTACTGTCTCCACTTTACAAGTGACGGAACTGAGACAAAGAGTTAAGAAATGTGCCCAAAGTATCATAAATAGTAAGTGGGTCTTGATATGAAATACAACATCTAATCAAGGCAAAGGCCCCATGATCTGGCCCTTACCTATTGCTCAGCCTCATCTTTCTGTTTTTAACTTTTATATTAAGTTCATGGGTACATGTGCAAGTTCATTATATAGGTAAACCTGTGCCATGAAGGTTTGTTGTACAGATTATTTTGTCACCCAGATATTAAGCCTAGTACCCATTAGTTATTTTTCCTGAGCCTCTCTCTTCTCCCACCCTTCACTCTCTGGCACACACAACTGTCTCTTGTTCCCCTCAATGTGTCCATTTACTCTCAACATTTAGCTACCACTTATAAGTGAAAACGTGGTATTTCATTTTCTGTTACTGTGTTAGTTTGTTAAGGATAATGGCCTCAGCTTCATGTATGTTTGTGCAAAGGACATATCTCATTTTTTTATGGATGCATAGTATTTCATGGTGTATATGTACCACATTTTCTTTATCCAGTCTACCATTGATGGGCATTTAGGTTGATTCTGTATTGTTGCTCTTGTGAATAGGGCTTCAATGAACACACATGTTCATGCATCTTTATGATAGAATGATTTACATTCCACTGAGTATATATTTAGTAACGGGATTTCTCATTGAATTCTAGTTCTGTTTTTAGTTCTCTGAGGAATTGCCACACTACTTTCCACAATAGTTGAATTAATTTGCACTTCCACCAACCGTGTATATAAATGTTCTTTTTTCTCTGGAACCTCACCAGCATTTGTTATTTTTTGACTTTTTAATAACCATTTTGACTGGTGTGAGATGGTATCTCATTGTGGTTTTGATTTTCATTTCCCTAATGATCAGTGATGTTGAGCTTTTTTTCATATGCTTCTTGGCCACATGCATGTCTTCTTTTGAAAAGTGTCCAAAACACTGCTCAAAAATTCAGAGATGACACAAACAAATGGAAAAATACACCATGCTCATAGACATGAAGAATCAATAATGTTAAAATGGCCATACTGGGCTGGGTGCGGTGGCTCACACCTGTAATCCCAGCACTTTGGGAGGCCGAAGTGGGCGGAACACAAGATCAGGAGATGGAGACCATCCTGGCTAACATGGTGAAACCCTGTCTCTACTAAAAATACAAAAGCAATTAGCCAGGCACGGTGGTGGGCACCTGTAGTCACAGCTACTAGGGAGGCTGAGGCAGGAGAATGGTGTGAACCCAGGAGGCGGAGCTTGCAGTGACCTGAGATTGCATCACTGCACTCCAGCATGGGCAACAGAGCGAAACTCGTCTCAAAACAAAAAAATAAATAAATAAATGGCCGTACTGCCCAAAGAAATTTATAGATTCAATACTATTTCTATCAAACAACCAATGACATTCTTCCAAGAACTAGAAAAATCTATTTTAAAATTCATATGGAACCAAAAAGAGCTCGAATAGTCAAGGCAAACCTAAACAAAAAGAACAAAGCTTGAGGCATCACGTTACCTGACTTCAAATTATACTACAAGGATCAAGTAACCAAAACAGCATGGTACTGACACAAAAACAGACACATAGACCAAAGGAAGAGAATAAAGAGTCCAGAAATAAGGCCACACACCTACAACCATCTGATCTTTGACAAAGCTGACAAAAACAAGCAATGGGGAAAGACTCTGTATTCAATAGCTGGCTGTCTATAGGCAGAAGATTGAAACTGGAACTCTTCCTTACACTGTAGACAAAAAAAATCACCTCAAGGTGGATTAAAGACTTAAATGTAAAACCCAAAATTGTATAAACCCTGGAAGGAAACCTAGGCAATACCATTCTTGACGTAGGAGTGGGCAAAGATTTCACGATGAAGACACCAAAAGCAATTGCAATAAAAGCAAAAATGGATAAATCAGATCTAATTAAACTAAAAAAGCTTTGCACTGCAGAAGAAACTATCAACAGAGTAAATACAGACAACCTACAGAATGGGAGAAAATATTTGCAAATTATGCATCTGACAAAGGTCTGATATCCAGCATCCATAAGGAACTTAAACAAATTTACAAGAAAAAAAACATTAAAAAGTGGTCAGCCTCATCTCTTACTACTCTGTCCTTCACATTTGAACTCTGGGTACACTAGTCTTCTTTCCATTCTCCTATTATATTAAATGAAGCTCATTCTTATTTTAAGGTCTTTGCCTTTGCTGTTTCCTATGTTTAGAACACTTTCCCATCAGGTCTTCATGTGGCTGGCTTCTTCTCATCATTTAGGTTCAAATGCTACCTCTTCAGAGAGGACTTCCTTGATCATCCAATCTACAGTAGACACCGAGTTACTTTTATCACATTACCCTATTTTAATATTCTTCATAGTACTCTGTGATATTCGTCTTTTTGATTTATTTGTTCAGTGTCTGTCTACATCGCTCCCTCCCCCTACATAAAAGGTAAGCTCCATCAGGGTAGAAACCACGTTTTTCTTTTTCAATACGGTATCTAGTAAATAGACACTCAAATAATATTTGTTCAGTGAATCAATGTGACATATCTGGGATGGGAAATCACATCTGTATGGCTTTAATCCTCTAGCTCTATACTCTACTGCCTCTCAACTTATCACTTGAGCCTTCTCTTTACACCAAAATGCGATATCTTTTCACATTGCTTTATGCAAACTTTTAGCAGAATATGAACGTTGAAGAGCAAAGTGTTTTCATTTTACAATACAGTTGGCAAAGTACATACTTAATTTCCTAGATGGCTACTTTCGTCACACTATCTTTTTTTACTTTGGGGTATTTTGCAGATTATAGGGGTTCCCAAATATCCAAATGTTCCAGGAAGATATAAAAGAAAGAAGACAGACCTTGAACATATTTGAAACTCTTAAACTATATTCAGGTCCCAAGTAAAAAACTCCACTTTTCCTTTTGCAGTTTCCTGTCATTTAATTTGTGCCCTCTGGTATTTGTTGGCACTTTTGAGTTATATATTAGAGCTCTCGGTCCGTATGGAATGTCACACAGCACATAAAGTTGACTACAAAGTAGTATCTTGTTACTGGTGATTCTGAAAAATCTGTCATTCCTTTCAGCACACATTCCCCTGGTTGATTTGCAGTCTACTTCTTTACTAGAAACCACTGTCTAGCCATTGAAAGAACATGTTTTTACTAAAAAAGAAAAAAAAGAAAAAGTGAGCAAGAAAGAAGGAGAAAGTGCTATGTGACTGGATGTCATCCAGGAAGTGCTTACATAGCTTTAACTGTAATGGAGTATAATGGCAGCCTTTTTCTAGGAGGCTCTGGGGCCAGTCCTCACAGTTTTCTGTTTGCAGTTTTACTAGGAGAAGTCCGTGCTGGCTTCTCAAATAAAACGTACTGCTATCATCATCTGCCAGGATGCTAAGTGAAAAGATCCATTATTTTTGATATTTAATACCTTATAAATTATATGGAGATTGTGTTGACCGACAGGGACATCTGGAATGATGGTCAGGGATTTTTTTCCTAGGTCAGATAGACTGAGTGTCTGTTTGTTCATCAATGACCAGTTATGCATTCATAGAGAAAAGTCTCTTCTCAGCTGCTGGTCAGCTAACCTCAGAGGAATTGGAATTACTGAGTTTGAAGGAGGAGATGCAAATGAGCAGTGGCTAGTTGGAATTTATATGGGATATGTATAGCTGCCTGTTTCCTAACAAAGGTGAATTGTGAGAGCAGACCAGGGCTTGAAGGACAGAGAAATTCTGTGTTGGTTAAGCAGAGCTGGATGTGTTTTTGTTATTTTTTCACCTTCCATATTGTCTATCTCTGTAGATAGTTGAAGGTGCTTGGCTTTTGAATATTGGCCAGGAGTTAACTCATTTCTGACCGTAGTCTCCAAATTTGCTCCCGGATTCATTCTCAAGAAGAAAAAGATGAAAATTGCAAAACCAATAGTAGTATCTTCTTGGTCATGAAGACTTTTTATTCCACTGTTAATTCACCAGTTTTTTTCCTGCTGAAACACTTGCTGTTATGTTTCTGTCCACAGTTTTGGTTTGTTCTGGGGCATTTTTGGCTTCACATTTAAGCCTTAATATAGGGAGTGCCTGACACACCCCTCCCTAAAGCAGGGCATGCCTGGGGATTAGCTGTTCTCACAAGCTGAGATGGATTTCAATGAGCTGTTCACTCTGTCTTGCCTGGCCCCCTGTGACAAATGGCATGCCTTTGCTAGGCAGCAAGCTGGGGCTGAGGCTATAGAGAAAAAAGTAAATGAAAAAAACCCTTTTACTAGGTTGGAAAAAAGGGCATGACAATTAAGGCTAACAAGAAGGGCCATCTTCATTCAATTAACAGATGGTGAGTTAAATAGCAGTGAAATTAATACTTTTTAAAATAAAGTCAGAGAATTCAAAGGCATCAAAACTGTTTTAGTGAATGTAATTGTTTTTAGCTAACCTTTAAAAATTTTAAATAGCATTTAACAATCAACTTCAGTGTTGTTTAAGCCCCAATTAAAACACTGTACTCAAGAAGTCCTGGCTGTCAATTTTGTTTCTGCACATGGAGTTTACTGTGTGTGTGTATATGTGTATATGTAGTATGTGCACATACTCATAGAATATCCATTATATGTTACAGACATGTATCTCCATATGAGGTATGTATATCATATGTCTTTCCTTAAAACTCATGTTTTGTGAGTAGGTAATGATATTTGAAAAGGACAGTTTCTAACAGAAGAGCAACTTCAGCTACCTGATGGCCACGGACAGTAGGTATTATAAATTCCTCTTTAATGAAAGATAGGAGTGAGGGTAGGGTTATTATAATGGGAATATTTCTGCTGTGTTGCTTTCTAAAGAAACAAATATTATATAAAATATTATATGAGCCTTTAAAATGAAAGTCAATAATATAATGGAATACCTCCCAACTCAACTCCCCAACAGCACCTATTTAGCAAAATTGTAGCTAATTATCATTCATTTATTATTCATAATTATCATTTAAGTCCAAGTCCAAATGTCTTTTCCTTCTTGGAAAGTCTTTTTATTATCCTCAGGTAGAGCTAGCTGGCCATTCTCTACTCTTGATTACCACAGCATCCCCTTTGTCATATTATATTACAATTTATTTTCTTTTACATTTGCCTCCCTTGTAAAACATATTTACCTCTGTGGGACCATTCACCTGGCAAATAGTGGCTGCTCACTAAATGCTTGTTGTGTGAAAGAATGAGTGAGTGGGAAGGTGTTACATCATGTGGCACATACTGCAAAAAACTCTGGGTACAGTGACCATAATTTCTGAATATATTATCAGGTCCTATGGCCTATCAAATGATTTTATGCTGCTTCTGGGTAAAAGTGGCAGAGGTAGGAGATGTATTTTGAAAGACAAAGCATTGTAATTTCCAGGACTTCTCTGTGATTTATAAGGACATAGGATACAATACTTGAAGTTGGGTCTGTCCTGGAAAAACTGATATGTATGGCTGCCATAGAAACAGAATCTAAAGAACACTTAGATTAGAGAGCATGCACTTGATCTGATAAATGTGAACAATCCTCCATTGTAGGGTGAAGGCTGGTGGTTTATTCTCCCAGAAAGATGGGTAATGCTCCAGGGATATTGTAGTCATGGACTGTGTAGTACAGAAATATATGGAGTGAGCCCAGATGACATAAAATTCACTCTTTGGAATATTTTTACATAGAAAGGATAAAATACATTATTTTCTGCATGTGCAGAAAATGCATTTTCACCAATCAGTCAGACAGCCACAGGCTTTGGCGGATGTGACAGGAGGAGGGGTTAATATTTATTGCATGCCTATTATGTGCCCAGCACTGTGCTTAGACTGTACTGTACTTTATCTCATGTAATTTTACCTTACAACCATTCTGTGGTACACATATAATCATGTTTTCGAAAATGGCTAGACCGAGGTTTGAAAGGGTTGGAGTTGGGATTCCATCTCAGCCTGAATAACTGCAAAAAGGGTAGAGGTAGACTTCAAAGTTAGGCTTATATTACTTCAAGGTGCGTAAACTATCCATTGTACTTTGGTGACCGCTTAACGAATTGAATTAATACAAGTCTATGTATTGAAAGCAAATGATGAAGAGCAGACAAGACAGGCATGCGGCCGGATCTGGGGTTCCTTCTTAGAGAATCTATCTGACAGGATGAGGGTCAAAGGGCTGAGGTCGCCAAAGAGATGGTTACTGTCTCTGGGCCAGACATTACCATGTATTAAACACATTGATAGAAATTTTTATGTAGCTTACCACATTTAATACACTTCCTCAAAACAATCTTGCAAGGTATATATTATTTTCTGAATTTTATAGCCAGAGAAACTGAGGTCCCTTAGGTTAAAAAGAAATTAGATAATTTGTCTAGGTCACATTGTTGGTGGGTAATAACTCTAATGCTTGACACAGACACTCACTTACTGTGTTTTCTTTCAGATCCCAGCCATTCTTGGGTATATTTTGAGCCCACACGTGTCTCTTCTTCTAATTCTACCCAAAGGGGGCCAGGCTGTGGTTGCCTCCTCCATAATGGACTCCCTCCCTTTTATCACAGGACTCAGTCATTTCTCAGCAACGCCCAGGAGCAAGCCCGCCATTGATACTGCAAGTGACATACTTCACTATATATCTACTGCCATCCAGATTGTAAGACCTGTAAAACATGAACTTGCCACCCCCCTAACACTGGAGTTGTCAGGAAAAGAACTCTCAGAAAAAACAGCACTCCTGGACTCTTGCAGCTCGAGATCAGGCTGCTACCTTAGCAAGTAATCAAAAGTGTCAGTGAGTATTCACGTTTTCCGGTGGGATCTGGAGGTTGCTTCTAAATGTCACCGTGCAAGTGGGGTCATGGGGAGTGAAAAGTGGAGAAGAGATTGAGTGCTGGGCCTCTGAAAATCTGCTAGTTATACTTTTCTCTGGAGGCATCTTTATGAGCTATGTGTGGAACTCTTCATATATGTGCAAGGCCTGTGGAAACCAACATGTGCTTTCACTCACTCCAAATTCTGCTCCTGAATATCCCCCTGCCTTGTGTAAATAGCTCATGTTTGCCTCATGTTTGTCCACTGCTTGCCTCAAGGAAAAGCAAAAAATGGCTGCAAGTTTGTCCTTCTTGAGAAGCAAATGTCTTGTGTATTTCTGATTGTAGAAACATATTCCTTCTTCCATTTGTGTGGACAAAGGAGAAGGCCTAGTTAAACACAGCACAAGAATGGAGCAGAGAACTGTGAAAGTTGAAAAAAAAAAAAAAAAGCATGGGTAGTCCCTCCATCCCACTCTGATCTCCTTACCTTCTCCTGGCAAATAATGTAACTACCAAGCATTTCCAAGAAACTCCTAAAAATCGTGTCATAAGCCTGTGGGATTTGTATCATAAACTGTCAATAGTGTGTGCATTTTCTTTCAAGGCAAGTTACAGGTACTTCTACACATCAAATCTCTCAGTAAGAAATGTTTCTGTGGTGAGAAATTTACTCTATCAGAAGCATTTCTAAGGTTCAGGCAATGAAAGGTGGCTTTACTGATCTGGTGAAAGAAAACATTCAGCACAAAAGGTATTGCTGCTGGAATGCAGAAGGGAACCATTACCTTTCCTCTGGGAAGATCAACAGCCAGAGCAGTCAGTGTACGTGGCTTATGAATCAACTATTTGCTGGGAAGTTACACTGGCTAATTCACCACCAGGTGAGAGGCAGCAAAGAACAGTGGGAAGAGAACCCACCTTAGACTTGGACAGACCTGAGTTCAAATCTCAATTTTTTTAAAACAAGTCTCTTTTTTTATTTAAATTTTTATTTCCATAGATTATTGGGAAACAGGTGGTGTTTGGTTACATAAGTTCTTCAGTGGTGATTTGTGAGATTTTGGTGTACCCGTCGCCCAAGCAGTATACACTGCACCTAATTTGTAGTCTTTTATCCCTCATCTGTTTCCCACCCTTTCCCCCTGAGTTCCCAAAGCCCACTGTGGCATTTTTATGCCTATGCATCCTCATAGCTTAGCTTCCACCTATGTGTGAAAACATACGATATTTGGTTTTCAATTTCTGAGTTACTTTACTTAGAATAATAGTCTCTATCCAGGTTGCTGTGAATGCCATTAATTCATTCCTTTTTATGACTAAGTAGTATTCCAACACACACACACACACACACACACACATATATATTCCAACATATATATATGTTTATCTATCTGTCTATCATCTATTTATCTATCTATCATCTATCATCTATCTATCTATCTATCTATCTATCTATCTATCTATCTATCTATCTATATCTATCTATCTATATCTCACACTTTCTTTATCCACGTGTTGATTGATGGGCATTTGGGTTGTTTCCACATTTTTGCAATTGCGAATTGTGCTGCTTTAAAGATGTGTGTGCAAGTATCTTTTCTGTATGATGACTTCTTTTCCTCTGGGTAGGTACCCAGTAGTGGGATTGCTAGAACAAATGCTAGTTCTACTTTTAGTTCTTTAAGGAATCTCCACACTGCTGTACTAGTTTGCATTCCCAACAGCAGTGTGGAAGTGTTCCCCATTCACCACTTCTGTGCCAAAATCTATTATTTTTTGATTATGGCCATTCTTGCAGGAGTAAGGTGGTATTTCATTGTGGTTTTGATTTGCATTTCCCTGATCTTTAGTGATAATGAGCATTTTTTCATGTTTCTGGCCATTTGTATATCTTATTTTGGGAGCTGTTTGTTCATGTCCTTAGCCCATGTTTTGATGGGATTGTTTGTTTTTTTTTTTCTTGCTAATTTGTTTGAGTTTGTTATATATTCTGGATATTAGTCTTTGGCAGATGTATAGATTGTGAAGATTTTCTCCCACTCTTTGGGTTGCCTGTTTGCTCTGCTGTTTCTTTTGCCATGCAAAAGCTCTTTAGTTTAATTAAATCCCAGCTATTTATTTTTGTTTGTATCGCATTTGCTTTTGGGTTCTTGGTCATGAAATCCTTGCATAAGCCAATGTTTAGAAGGGTTTTTCTGATGTTATTTTCTAGAATTTTTATGGTTTCAGGTCTTAGATTTAAGTCCTTAATTCATCTTGAGTTGATTTTTGTATAAGGTGAGAGATGAGGATCCAGTTTCATTCACCTACATGTGGCTTGCCAATTATCCCTGCACAATTTGTTGAAAATAATGTATTTTCCCCACTTTATGTTTTTGTTTGCTTTGTCGAAGATCAGTTGGCTGTAAGAATTTGGCTTTATTTCTGGGTTATCCATTCTGTTCCATTGGTCTATGCACCTATTTTTATACAAGTACCATGCTGTTTTGGTGACTATGGTCTTATAGTATAGTTTGAAATCAGGTAATGTGATGCCTCCAGATTTGTTCATTTTGCTTGGTCTTGCTTTGGCAATGCGGGCTCTTTTTTGGTTCCATATGAATTTTAGGATTTTTTTTCTAGCTCTGTGAAGGATGGTGGTATTTTGATGGGAATTGCACTGACTTTGTTGATTGCTTTTGACAGTATAGTCATTTTCACAATATTTAATCTACCCATCCATGAGCATGAGATGTGTTTCCATTTGTTTATGTTGTCTGTTTTCTGATAGGAGTGTTTTGTAGTTTTCCTTGTAGAGGCTTTTCACCTCCTTGGCTGGGTATATTCCTAAATATTTTATTTAATTTTATTTTATTTTTACAGCTATTGTAAAAGGCATTGAGTTCTTGATTTGATTCTCAGCTTGGTCACTGTTGGTGTATAGGAGAGCTCCTGATTTGTATACATTAATTTTGTATCCAGAAACTTTGCTGAATTCTTTTATCAGTTCTAGGGGCTTTTCGGAGGAGTCTTTAAGGTGTCCTAGGTATACAATAATATCATCAGGAAACAGCAGCAGTTTGTCTTCTTCTTTAATAATTTGGATGCCCTTGATTTCTTTATCCTGTCTGAGTGATCTGGCTAAGACTTCCAGTGCTATGTTGAAGAGAAGTGGTGAGAGTGACTATCCTTGTTTTGTTCCAGTTCTCAGGAGAAATGCTTTCAACTTTTCACCATTCAGTATTATGTTGGCTGTGAGTTTGTCATAGTTGGCTTTTATTACAATGAGGCCTATCCCTTGTATGCCAATTTTGCTGAGAGTTTTAATCATAAAGCGATGCTGAATTTTGTCACATGCTTTGCATCTATTGAGATAATCATGTGATTTTTGTTTTTAATTCTGTTTATGTGTTGTATCACATTAATTGGCTTGCATATGTTAAACCCACCCTGCATTCCTGGTATGAAACTCACTTGATCATGGTAGATTATCTTTTTGATATGTTGTTAGATTTGGTTAGATAGTATTTTATTAAGGATTTTTACATCTATGTTCATCAGGGATATTGGTCTGTGGTTTTCTTTTTTGGTTATGTCCTTTTCTGGTTTTGGTATTAGGGTGATACTGGCTTCACTGAATGATTTAGGGAGGATTCACTTTTTCTCTATCTTGTAAAATAGTGTCAATAGGATTGGTACCAATTCTTCTTTAAATGTCTGGAAGAATTCCGCTGTGACTCTAACTGGTCCTGGACTTCTTTTTTTGTTGGTATATTTTTTTATTACCATTTCAATATCGCTGCATGTTATTGGTCTGTTCAGGATATCTAATTCATCCTGATTTAAGCTAGGAGGGATGTATCTTTCCAGGAATTTTTTCATATCCTCTAGGTTATCTAGTATATGCACGTAAAGGTGTTCATAGTAGCGTTGAATGGTCTTTTTATTTCTGTGGTGTAAGTTGTAATATATCCCGTTTTGTTTCTAATTGAGCTTATTTGGATTTTATCTCTGCTTTTATGGTTAATCTTGCAAATAGTCTATCAACTTTAGTTATCTTTTCAAAGAACCAGTTTTTTGTTTCATATATCTTTTGTATATCATTGTTTCAATATCATTTAGTTCTTCTCTGATCTGCATTATTTTCTTTCTTCTGCTGGGTTTGGGTTTGGTTTGTTCTTGTTTCTCTATTTCCTTGAGATGTGACCTTAGATTTTCTGTTTGTGTTCTTTTAGACTTTTTGATGTAGGTGCTTAGGGCTATGAGCTTTCATCTTAGCACCGCCTTGGCTGTATCTTAGGGGTTTCGATAGGTTGTGTCACTATTTCATTCAGTTTGAAGAATTTTTTGAATTTCCATCTTTGCAGGTTCCTTTTGGAGTTGATTCCCAGTTTTATTGCACTGTGGTCTGAGAGAGTAGTTGATACCATTTCAGTTTGCTCAAATTTATTGAAACTTGTTTAGTGACCTATCATATGGTCTATCTTGGAAAAAGTTCCATGTGCTGATGAATAGAATATATATTCTGTGTTTGTTGGGTGGAATCTTCTGCAAATATCTGTTAAGTCCGTTTGTTCCAGGGTATAGTTTAAGTCCATTGTTTCTTTCTTTCTTTTTTTTTTTTTTTTTTTTGGCAGAGTCTTGCTCTGTCGCCCAGGCTGGAATGCAGTGGCATGATCTTAGCTCACTGCAAGCTCCACCTCCCAGGTTCATGCTATTCTCCTGCCTCAGCCTCCCCAGCAGCTGGGACTACAGGGGCCCGCCACCACGCCTGGCTAATTTTTTTGTATTTTTGGTAGAGATGGGGTTTCAGCGTGTTAGCCAGGATGGTGTCGATCTCCTGACCTCATGATCTGCCCGCCTCGGCCTCCCAAAGTGCTGGGATTACAGGTGTGAGCCACCGCACCTGGCTTTCCATTGTTTCTTTGTTGACTTTCTGTCTTGATAACCTGTCTAGTGCTGTCAGCAGAGCATTGAAGTCCTCCACTATTATTGTGTTGCTGTCTATCTCATTTCTTAGGTCTATTAGTAATTGTTTTATAAATTTTGGACTCCAGTGTTAGGTGCATATATATTTAGGATTGTGATATTTTCCTGTTGGACAAGGCCTTTTATCATTATATAATGTCCCTCTTTGTCTTTTTTAAACTGCTGTTGCTTTAAAGTCTTTTTTGTCCAATATAAGACTAGCTACTCCTGCTCGCTTTTAGTGTTCATTTGCATGGAATGTCTTTTTCCTTTACCTTAAGTTTATGTGAGTCCTTGTGTTAGGTGAGTCTCTTGAAGGCAGCACATAGGTGGTTGGTGAATTCTTATCTATTCTGCAATTCTGTATCTTTTAACTGGAGCATTTAGGACATTTACAGTCAGTATTAGTATTGAGATGTGAGGTACTATTCCATTTATTATGCTATTTGTTGCCTGTATACCTTGCTTTTTTAAATTGTATTTTTGTTTTATAGGTCCTGTGAGATTTATGTTTTAAAGAGGTTCTGTTTTGATGTGTTTCCAGGATTTGTTTCAAGATTTACAGCTCATTTTAGCCATTCTTGTAGTGCTGGCTTGGTAGTGGTGAATTCTATCAGCATTTGTCGGAAAAAGACTGTATCTTTCCTTCATTTATGAAGCTTAGTTTTGCTGGATACCAAATTCTTGGCTGATATATATTTTTTTTTTAACGAGGCTGATGATAGGGCCCCAATCCCTTCTATCTTGTAGGGTTTCTGCTGAGAAATCTGCTGTTAATCTGATAGATTTTCCTTCATAGTTTACCTGATGCCTTTGCCTCACAATTCTTAAGATTCTTTCCTACATCTTAACTTGAGATAACCTGATGGCAATGTGCCTAGGCGAAGATCTTTTTGTGATGAATTTCCAAAGTGTTCTTTGAACTTCTTATATTTGAATGTCTAGGTCTCTAGCAATGCTGAGGAAGTTTTCCTCAATTATTTCCCAGAAAGTGTTTTATGCTTTTAGATTTCTCTTCTTCCTCAGGAATGCCAATTTTTATTCTTAGGTTTGGTCATTTAACCTAATACCGGACATCTTGGAGTCTTTGCTTATATTTTCTTATTCTTTTTTCTTTGTCTTTGTTGGATTGGTTTAATTCAAAAACCATGTCTTGGAGCTCTGAAGTTCTTTCTTCTGATTGTTTGATTCTATTGCTGAGACTTTCCAAATAATTTTGCATTTCTATAAATGTGTCCATTTTTTCCTGAAGTTTTGATTGTTTTTTATGTATGCTATCTATTTCACTGATGATTTCTCCCCTCATTTCCTGTATTTTTAAAATTTATTTAAATAGGGCTTCATTCTGGTGAAGGCTCTGGTGCCTTTTTGATTAGCTTAATAACTGACTTTCTGAATTTTTTTCACGTACATCAGGTATTTCTTCTTGGTTTGGATCCATTGCTGGTGAGCTAGTGTAATTTTTGGGGGGTGTTAAAGAACGTTGTTTGGTCACATTACCAGAGTTGATTTTCTGGTTCCTTCTCATTTGGGTAGGCTCTGTCAGAAGAGAGGTCTAGGGCTCAAGGCTGTTGTTCAGATTATTTTGTCCCATGAGGTGTTCCCTTGATGTAGTACTCGCCTCCTTTTCCTAGGGATGTGGCTTCCTGAGAGCTGGGCTGTAGTAGTTGTTATCTCTCTTCTGCATCTAGTCACCCAGCAGGTGTACCAGGCTCTGAGCTGGTTCTGGGGGCTGTCTGTATGGAGTCCTGTGATGTGAACCATCTGTGGGTCTTTCAGCCATGGATACCAGCACAGTATTTGGGGCATCTTCTGAGTCCTGCAGGAGCAATCTGCTTCCTTCAGAGGTTCTGTAGGTTCTCTCAGGTTTCTTGATTTATTCTTGCAGCAGTTCTGAAGCAAAAGTTCATGATGTGAGACTCCATGCACTGCTCTGTCTGTCCGAGTGGGAGCTGCAATCTAGTCCTTCCTCCCATCCGCCATCCTCCCAAGTCATAAATCTCAACTTTTTCACATTGTAGTTACAAGGTTTTCGGCAAATTACCTGACTCTTCTAGATTATAGCTTCTTCATTATAAAATGAAAATATATAATAACATTTACCACTTAACACTGTTGTAACAATTAGAGATAAGTTAGTGCCACCCCAAACCTGGTAGTTACATAAGTATATATAGAATATGCATCAAAAAATGGAATTTTCATATAGAACTTGCCCCTGAATAGCTGTATGACAATTAAAAAAAATTCTTCCTCTTTTTAGGTCCAAGTTTCCTTATGGGTAAAAGGAAGGGAGCATACTAGACAATTGTCAAGATCCTTTTCAGCACTAACTTGGTGCAGTGTTAGAGCTGCTTCCCTGGAGATGCTAAGAAGGCTAGGTGTGCTTCATACTTACTTGAAGAGTGATGCTTTTGCCTTTGGTCACTTTGATTAGTTCACAGTACCAGCCCCAGAGCTGCAGCTGAAGCTAAGGAGGGGAAAAGAAGGAAGCACTGTGATTCTGTAACTTGGGAATGTCCCTCTCCCTTTTGCACAAGAAACATGACCTTCCTGGACTCCATTTTCTTCATCTTAAAATGGAGTTATTTTGTAGGATTGTTGTGAGGATCAAATGAGGAGATCAATGTAAAGCATCTAGTATAGTTCCTAGTACAAAAATAGATAATAAATGACAGTTTATATTATAATTGAGCTGGGTTCAGGCAATCAATACAAAAGAGAAGTACTTGTAAACAAATCCTTGGATAAAATCAAGTTATTAGATAGATATATACCTTCCTTTAATATTAATTGCAAGATATAGTTATTGAGTACGATGTGTGAGGGACATCGAGGGTAATGAACAACTATGTGCATAATTTTGTCATTCACTGAGACAAGGAACGCAGGTAGAGGAAAAGGTAATGTGTTCAATTTTAGATATGTTGAATTTGAGATGTATTTGGGCCTTCCAAATGAAGGTTCTACTAAGCAGTTACATATGTCCATTTGAATCCCAGGAAAAACAATCTGGATTAGGCAAATGGACATCAAACCAGAGATGGTGGATAAACACATGGGGATGGATGAGATTATTCATATAAATTATTTGGACTAAAAATTATAGCGGGACAGGGATGGAACCCTGAGGAACACCAACATTCAAATGGCACGTAGAGAAGGAGAGTAACAAAGAGTGACTAGAGATGTAAGAGTGAATCCTGGTAAGGATTACACTATGAAAGCCACTGGAAGAGAGCAGTCAGGAAAGAGTTGTCAAAAATATCAAATGCTGACAAAAAGGCAAGTCCTTTAAGGAATGAGCATTCTTGGATTTAGCAGTAAGAAGGTTGTGTATTATTATTATGTCCTTGATTTTCACTGAAAGACAACATGAGAAAAGACCAAATGACAAATGTGACAACACATACCATAAAACTACTACCAAAAACTAGAGTGACTAATATTTTTTCCTGTCCCACATATATACACTTATTAAATTCTTATTAGAGACTAGCTCTAGGAAAAATTTACTTTCTTTCATGCGTGTCCACAGACAGCCATTGAGTACTTACTATAGGACACACTGATACGTGCTTGTGATGCAAATAGAGTTGAGTCATAGTCTTTAGTCTCAAAAAACTCATTAAAACTTCATTTATTCATACAATAAATAATTATGAATCTCCTAACATATATGCCGGATCCTGTACTAATCACAAGATGGGTATAGTCCCTCCTGCATGGGGTTTCTAGTTTATTTCTTGAAGAGCTATTATTATTTTATTTATTGGACAATGTTCACTGTATAACTATCAAATTTCCCTTTTTGGGTTTACATCCAGGAATCCCCAAATTACATTCACTTAAATATCTAGAATGATCCTATCTGACTCTGCAAGACTTGTGAAAATACGACTTTTTAATCTTTCTTTAATGGCTCTAATTGTACATGTCTTCTATCATAAGACTCTGAAAAATTTTTGCTGGAAACAAGTAAAGTATAAGTAAAAAATAAAGGCATACATACAAGCAAATACATAATGAAAAGGAATGGGCACAGAGTCCTTCCCAGCTATTGCATTTTGTTTAGATGGCCTTCACATAGTAATTACCCCTTGACTTCTCTTAATCCTTGTCCATCTCCAAAATTCCAAACATCCCATTAGGAAAACTTATCTAAACTTCCAAACCACTCATTGAAATGAATAAGATCATGCAAATATTCCCCTCCAACTACATATCACTCACATACATCCATGAGCTAGAGTCACAGGGAATAGCTGTGTGGAAGACAGAAATCAATGAATGATGCCAACCCCATTACACCTTTTTTTTTGAATGAATGACTCTTTATTTAGGGAATTTTCCTCCTTTCCCCTTTATCTTCAAAGCACTTTGTTTAACTTGCAAATGTACTGGACAGTTCCTTTGTGTGCTATATTTGATAGGGAGGGATGTGGATATGAAGAGGCTGGACATTTCACCTGTTTCACCCCAGTGCTTGAGGTCTAGGAATATGATTTCTAGTAATTGGGACAATGAAATCCCACATCAATAAAAAAAATTGGCTTGCCCCATGTAGTTTATTAAAATAGGATTTTATCTGCACATGTGTGTGATAATAACTGATTGCATTATTATGAAATAAGTAAGTCTATTTGTATACATTTTTCTGTTTTATTTTAAAAAGAGAAGCACATAATGAGAGCCAAGATAATTACCAATAAAGCCTAAATATTAGGTAGATTAGGAAAGAAAAATAAATGAAAACAATAACAACAACAAAACCAATTCAACTCAAATCACATCACAGAGGATCAGCCTCCCTGAACATTTCCATGGCAATAGGATCTTTCCCTTCACGATACTCCCTAAGTGCCCGTGGCCCTGATTTGAGCTAACATATAATTTAACATGCCAAAGCTTAAAGTATCACACAACACTTTCTTTAAATTTGTTCTATTTTGCTAGAAACTAGAAACCCTTCAGAAAGGGGATTAGAGACTACAAGTAGGTCTATGATATGAGAGTTGTTTTATTTAATTGATTAGATTCTGTTTTGTAGATACCAATGCTTGCCTCTTGGAAACATGTCACATGGGCATGCAGAAGAAAATTTGGAGATGGAGAATCCCTCTGCTGCTGTTTGTATCAATAGGATGGTTTGCTGATTTCCATGGGTTGTTACCCTAAGCTTCTTTCCTCTCTCCTACCCCAAGTTGCCAGGGCAATCTTTTCACAAACGCAGCAACCACAAGTATAATTATGGAGACCAAATCACTCTAAAATGAGAATAGGCTTTCTTTTTTTAGAGACCTCAGCCTAGAGAAGTTAAACTTAATGGCCAGACTTCTTGTCTGCAGTTTGGGTATCACATGGTGAAGAAATAGAAGGTATAAATGGGAGGCCTAATGTCAAAATTTTCCAAGACTTCCATCTCTGGTACTGTGGCCATTAGAGCATTCACAGTCTTTGTGCATTCCTGGTAATGTCCAACATTTCCAATCTGTCTGACATAATCCTTTGGTGCACTAAATCCACTTTCCAGACACAACTTATGATGTGGTTTGGCTCTGTGTCTCCACCCAAATCTCATCTTGAATTGTACTCCCATAATTCCCACATGTTGTGGGAGGGACCTGATGGGAGATAATTGAATTATGGGGTAGTTTCTTTCACCCTGCTCTGTGGTAATGAATAAGTCTCATGAGATCTGATGGTTTGAAAAGAGGAAACCCATTTCACTTGGTTCTGATTTTCTCTTTGCCTGCTGACATACATGTAAGATGTGACGTGCTCCTCCTCATGTTCTGCCATTACTGTGAGGCTTCCCCAGCCACATGGAACTGTAAGTCCAATTAAAAGCTTCTTCCTATTTAAATTACCCAGTCTTGGGTATGTCTTTGTTAGCAGCATGAAAATGGACTGATACAACTTACAAATGCTTATGCCTAAAAGCTTTGGAGGGCATACTTTTACCAGATACACTCCTGAATTTCTTTTTTATCCAATTAAAATCTATCTACTGCCTACTGATTAATCTATCTATCTATCTGTCTATCTATCTATCTATCTATCTGTCTATCTATCTATCTATCTATCATCTATCTATCTCTATCTTATTCATTTTCCTTTACGTGCTTAAATTGCTGTTTGATAGAAGCAATCCAAATTATAAGCACAGATTGAAGGTGAATTTGGGACAAAGTAGATCTCTCATTTTTGTGCCATGCTCACAGTCATTGCCTTAGGTGATGCCAGAACTGGATAGAAATAGAAAACAGAGGTAAGCATTGTTTGTGCTCTAAGACAAGGGAATTGATAGGTTTTAGGGTAGATAACAGAGCAACAAACCTAATGCCTAAGGTCCTGGAAGGCATAATCTAGAAAAGGAGCCTATATTGGGAGTCTGGAGGTATAGTCAAAGATAAAGAGGTGAGAATATGGGCACTGTTGTGAGACAACCTGATATATTCTGCCCACTGATGGCCTAATTCTCTGGAGCTATTTTATTAGGTTAGTTCCTCACTTCTTCCCTTTCTATTTTATTCCTCTTTGAAAAATAATTTGTGAGAGACTTAAAATGTGCTGGACAGTGGATTTGCTCCATCAGTGTCTTAAAAAAGGTTTATGATAAGTTTATATCAAGTTTATTTTCCTTAGCTCTTTCAATGCAATCATATGTTGTTTCCCCATGATCTCTTTATTTATTTATTTGTACAGAAAATTCATGAAAGTTATTGAAAATGTATTCAAATTTAAGATAGTATAGTAATGAAGGTATGGGAAATTTGTTGGACCATTGTTATGTGCCAAGTAGTTCCTTACACACAGTTTTATCTATTAATTATCATAACAATCCTGTGATGCAAGTAGCATAAGTATTATTATCTCAATTTTTCAGGTAATTTTACTTCACAGAGATTAAATAGATTTCTTAAGTTTCTACAGCTAGTGGGCAGCTGCCAAGGTTCAGACACAGATATATATGACTGTAATGCCATTTATCTTTCTTTTGCATTTCTAAAAGAAAAATGTCTTATTCATCAACACCAATTTTCAAAATTCAAGGCATTCCAAATAGTCACTGCCTTCCTAAGGTATTTTAGATCAAATATAAATTGTCTTAAGTTCAGCTTTCTTAGTGCTAATCTTCACAGTCCTCAGATAAGAAAAAGTGCCAGACATCTCACCATGATATTTCTGTCATGTAGCTTTAAGGACAGATAATACTAGGAGCATGAAATGTGTCTCACCACTATCCTCACATTGAAAACTCTGGGGTTTAGCATCTTGCTTCTGTTCATTCACTTGCTCAAACAATTTAGTTGACTTTGTGTCCTTGCTTTTGGGATCCATGAATGATAAAATAGATTATATGCTATTTTGGAAAATTTGGCATTTTCACATTTTTAATGTCCTTTGGAAGAAATATATCTGGTGAAATGATTATGTCTTCCTTTAGGAATATGATTCAAAAAGAATTTTCCATAAATGGCTGCACATTATGACAAATAGATGAATAAAACTAGTACACTGGCTTTACATTTTATACTAAAGTGCTTGAAGTTATTGTGCACATGACCCACAGGCACTGACAGATTTTGAGCAGTTAAATGACATGATTATTTTTGGGCTTTAGGAAGAATATTCTGAATTCTCTGTGGAAAATGGATTAGGAAGGGGAGAAAAAAAGGCAAACTGAACATTTAGGGGACTCTTGTTAGTTAAGATGACAAATGCTGAGGTTTTCATTTAAAAATAAGGGGAATGAAGAAGAGGGAAAAATAGTTGTTTATAACCAGTTATATTGTGATCAATTATGAGAAGGTGGCGGGGTGATACCAAGATTTTTTCATGATGATACCAAGATTTATGACTTAGGTAATTGGGTGTATGTTTGTGCTAATACAAAGATAGGAAATATTGGAAAAGGAGGATTGTGTTTGAGTTAAGATAAGGAAAAAAGTTACATGTTTGGAAATTTTGAGATAGAGGTACTTGTTGCCAATTCAGATGGAGATGTCTCATATACAGTTGAAACATGGGTCTGGAGTGCAAAAGACAAGCCTTGGATAGGATATGGACCAAATGAGAATATATTGAATAAAAAATGACTCAATGATGAAACTATAAAGAACACCATAAAAAAGATGAAGGAAACTAGTAGTTAGAGAAATAGGAGAAGATAATTTCACAACAAAGAGAATATGCTTTAATTAGTTATAAATTAACAGACAGGTTAAGTAGGCTCATAATTAAAATAGTCCAGTGACCTTAGAAACTAAGAAGCCATCAGTAGCCTTTGTGGGAATAGTGGTTGGAATAGAAGCCAAATTACTGCACATTGAGGAGTAAATTGGTGGTGAGGATATGGAGAGAGCCTATTTTTTAAAAGGTTGTCTGTGAAAGAAAGTAGGATAGAGAAAATTAGAGGGGAAAATAGGACCCAGGGAATTACTGTTATTGATATTATTGTGGTTACTTTTAAGGTGGAGCTACTTGAACCAATTCATATGCTAAAAGGAAAGACACAGTGAGGGGGTAAGAGCAAGGTTGTTGGGGAAGCAGGAGAGGATGAGATAAGCACTGAAGAGGAAAAGGAGTCAATCTTTCCACTGAGCTATCAGGAAGAAATGTTTTAAGGACAGCTACAGATGCAGAGAAATTTGTAGAGTTTGAGGCAGGAAGTCATGGGTGTTCCTAACATCTTTTCTCTGGTAAGTAGGAGGTGATGTCATGCTGGGGATAGGCCCCCAAATCTGGCCATAAACTGGCCCCAAAACTGGCCATAAACAAAATATCTGCAGCACTGTGTCATCTTCATGATGGCCATGATGCCCACGCTGAAGGTTTTGGGTTTACCAGAATGAGAGCAAGGAACACGTGGCCCACCCAGGGTGGAAAACTGCTTAAAGGCGTTCCTGAACAACAAACAATAGCATGAGCGATCTGTGCCTTAAGGACATGTTCCTGCTGTAGATGACTAGCCAGAGCCCATCCCTTTGTTTTGGTCCATCCCTTTGTTTCCCATAAGGAATACTTTTAGTTAATTTATAATCTATAGAAATAATGCTTATCACTGGCTTGCTGTCAATAAATATGTGGGTACATCTCTGTTTGTGGCTTTCAGCTCTGAAGGCTGTGAGTCCCCTGATTTCCCACTCCACAAGCTATATTTCTGTGTGTGTGTCTTTAATTCCTCTAACGCTGCTGGGATAGGGCCTCCCTGACCAAGCTGGTCTCGGCAATGTCATCTGCTCAAAGGGAGGGGGAGTTGTGGTGAGGATTCTGAAGAGAGGTTTGGAATTGCTCTTGAGAATGGGAAAAGGTGTTTACTAGAAAAATTTCTGAGCTACACTGAAGCTCTGTTAGATGGGACTTGCAGTCGTTCTTTTCATTATTATGCATTTTTCTCCTTTTGCAGCACTCGGGTGCTTGGGTACAGCAGAAAAAAAAAAAGAAGATGCTTAGTTTGCATCAGGACTAGGGTTTAGTAGGGCAGACATGATTCAATGATAAAAGAAAAAGGTTGTTGAGAATCTTAGAAAAAGAGAAGTTCAGGTGAGGTCTCTGGTGTCCAGACTAAATAGAGAAGGAAGTAAAGCAAGAGACAAATTATGCACTGAGATAAAGAGAGGTGTTGAATGACTGTAGGTCACAAAATAAGCATTGTCAGAGAAAAAAGTGAGAGATCTGAAGGAAATAAGCATTATCAGAGAAAAAAGTGAGAGATGTGAAGGTTCATTGTCTTGGAGTCCATTAGTGAGACACCTGAATTTGTGTTTTAATTGTAAAGCAGCTTTACCTTATGACAATATTTATATGTGGCCAGAGGAGTATGCAACTGAAGCCGAGTTTGTAAATAAATTCATTGTAGTTTAAAAGGTCAAGGAACTGTTAGGTTAAAGTAGTAGGTGAAATAGTGAAATGGACATTGAAGTCTCTTTGGAGGCTTCAAAATACAAAGTGGTAAATCATTGTGGAGATAGGGTCATCATGAAAAAAATGGGACAGTGATCAACAAATAGCACCAAAGTGGAGGGAAAGAATAGTATAGCTAGGTGGCATGAATCTAAAAGGACAAAGATTTTTGTACATGAGGAAAGGAGAGTTTTCATATCGAAGTGGTGATGGAAGCAAAGAAAATGCCAATGCCACAACAGAGGATATGGAGAGCAGAGGAGAAATAGAGCCACATTTTCTTTTACATTTTTAATTTGTAATTTTTGTGGATATGTAGTATGTGTATATATTTCTGGGGCACATGGCATATTTTGAAACAGGAATGCAGTGAGTCACACATAAAGGTAAATGGGGTATCTATCACCTAAAAAATCTCTCCTTTGAGTTACAAAAAGTATAATTATAGTCTTTTAGTTTTTTTAATGTACAATTCAGTTATTGACTATAGTCACCCTGTTGTGCTATCAAATACTTGATCTTATTCATACTTTCTAACTACTATTGTGTGCCTGTTCATCAACCCCACTTCCGTCTCTTGACATTCCACTACCTTTCACAGGCTCTGGTAACAGGCTCTTGTAATATCTACCTCTATGAGTTTCATTATTTTAATTTTAATTTATAGCTCACACATATAACTGAGAATATGCCAGGTTTGTCTTTTCGTGTCTGGCTTATTTCACTTAATGACCAACAGGTCCATCCATGTTGTTACAAATGACAGGACATCATGATTTATTGTGGCTGAATAGTATTCCATGATGCATATTTGTACCACATTTTCTTTATCCATTCTTCTGTTGATGAACACTTAAGTTGCATTCAAATCTTAGCTTTTAGAAACCATGTAGCAATTGTTGCCTCCTCCTGTATTTTTCAGAATAGCTTGAATAGCTTTGGTATTATGCCTTAAGTGTTTCATAGAATTCAGCAGGGAAGTCATCAGGTCCCAGGCTTTTATTTGCTAGGAGAACTTTCACTGTGACTTCAAACTTGTTACTTTTTATTGATCTGTTCAGGTTTTGCATTTCTTTATAGTTATAGGTGTCTAGGAATTTATCCTTTTCTTTTAGATTTTCCAATTTATTGGCATATAGTTGCTCATAGTAGTCACTGATGATCCTTTGCATTTCTGCAGTATCAGTTGTAATGTCTCCTTTCTCGTCTCTGATTTTATTTATTTCAGTTGTCTTCTCTTTTTTCTTAGTTATTCTGTGCAGAGGTTTGCCAATTTTGTTTATTTTTTCATGAAACCAACTTTTTGTTTTGTTGAAATTTGTACTGATTCTTTCATTTCAGTTTCATTTATTTATGCTCTGATCTTGATTATTTCTTTTCTTCTACTAATTGCACATTTGTTTTGCTCTTGCTTTTCCATTTCCTTAAGATGCATCTTGGAAGGCAACCAAGATGGCTGAATAGAAACTGCTCCACTCTGTGGTTCCCACTAAGAAGGATGAAAACAGAGAGTGAATTCTGCATCTTCAATTGAGGAACCAAGGTTCTCTCACTAGGACTGACTAGTTGGTTGGCATGACCAACAGAGAGCAAGAAAACACTGGGTGGAGTGAGGGTCCACATGGGAGCTACATGGGGCAAAAGGAACTCTGTTCCCCAGCCAAGGGAGGTGGTGAGGGATTGTGCTTCTCCTCCCTGGAAACTACATTTTTCCCACAGATCCTTGCAACTAATGGATCAGAAGGTCCCCTCCTAAGTCCACAGCATCAGAGGCTTGGGTCTCAAGCACAAAGCTGTGGAGACTCACCCTGGCTGTTTGGGCAGGAGTCCTCTGGAGCAGGCACTAAGACGCAGGAGTATTTGCAAACTCTGGCTCTGGGAACTCCTGTGAGGTAAGATACCCATCCTGCATAAGAAGATCAACCCAAGCCAAATAATCATCAGATTCTCCAAGGTCAAAATGAAGGAAAAAATGTTAAGGACAGCCAGAGGAAAAGACCAGGTCACCTATAAAAGGAAGCCCATCAGACTAACGGCAAACCTCTCAGTGGAAACCCTAAAAACCAGAAGAGATTGGAGACTGATATTCAACATTCTTTAAAAAAAAACAGAATTTCCAAACTAGAATTTCATTTCTAGCCAAACTAAGCTTCATACAAGAAGGAGAAATAAAATCTTTTTCAGACCAGCAAATGTTGAGGGATTTCATCACTGTCAAGTGCCTTGCAAGAGCACCTGAAAGAAGCACTAAATATGGAAATGAGAAAGCACTACCAGCTACTACAAAAACACACTGAGGTACACAAGACCAATTACACTATGAAGCAAACACATAAACAAGTCTGCAAACTAACCAACTAGCATCATGATGTCAGAATCAAATTCACACATAACAATATTAGTCTTAAATGTAAATGGGCTAAATGTCCCAACTAAAAGACACAGAGTGGAAAACTGGATAAAGACTCAAAATGCTTCAGTATGCTGTATTCAAGAGGCCCATCTCACATGTAAAGACTCACATAGACTCAAAATAAAAGAATGGAGGAAAATTTATCAAGCAAGTGGAAAACAGAAAAAAAGCAGGGGTTGCAATCCTAGTTTCTGACAAAACAGACATTAAACCAACAAAGATTTAAAAAAAAAGACAAAAAAAGGCATTACATAATGGTAAAGGGAGTCAATTCAACAAGAAGATCTAACTATCCTAAATATATATGCAACCAATACAGGAGCACCCAGATTAATAAAACAAGTTCTTAAAGACCTACAAAGAGACTTAGACTCCCATACAATGATAGTGGAAGACTTTAACACCTCACTGTCAATATTAGACAGATTATTGAGACAGAAAATTAACAAAAATATTTAGGACTTGAACTCAGCTCTGAATCAAGTAGAACTGATATATATATATCTACAGAACTCTCCATTCCAAAACAACAGACTATACATTATTCTCAGTACTACATGGCACTTACTCTAAAATGGATGAAATAATCGGAAGTACATCACTCCTCAGTAAACGCAAAAGAATTGAAATCATAACAAATAGTCTCTAAGACCACACCACAATCAAATTAGAACTCAAGATTGAGAAACTCACTCAAAACCACACAGCTACATAAAAATTGAACAAACTGCTCCTGAATGACTCCTGGGTAAATAACAAAATTAAGGTGGAAATTAGAAAGTTCTTTGAAACCAATGAGAACAAAGAGACGACATACCAGAATCTCAGGGACACAGCTAAGGCAGTGTTAAAAAAGAAATTTATAGCACTAAATGCCCACATCTAAAAGGTAGAAAGATCTCAAATTGATATCCTAGCATCACAACTAAAATAACTAGAAAACCAAGAGCAAACAAACCCCAAAGCTAGCAGAAAACAAAAAAATAACCAAGCTCAGAGCAGAACTAAAGCAGATAGAGACATGAAAAACCCTTCAAATAATCAATGAATCCAGGAACAGATTTTTTGAAAAAAAATAATAACATAAAGATAGTTTGCTAGCTAGACTAATAAAGAAAAAAGAGAAGAATCAAGTAGTCACAATAAAAAATGATAAAAGGGGTTATCACCACTGACCCCACAGAAATACAAGCATCAATCAGAGAATACTATAAACAGCTCTGTGCAAACAAACTGGAAAAGTTAGAAGAAATAGATTAATTCCTGAACACACACACTCTCCCAAGGCTTAACCGGGAAGAAGTTGAATCCCTAGATATACCAATAACAAGTTCTGAAATTAAGGAAGTAATAAGTAGCCTACCAACCCAAAACAGCCCAGGACCAGATGGGTTTACAGCTGAATTCTATCAGAGGCAAAAAGAGGAGCTGGCACCATTTCTTCTGAAACTATTCCAAGCAATTGAAATGGAGGAACTCCTCCCTAATTCATTCTATAAGACCAGCATCATCCTGATACCAAAACCTAGAAGAGATACAACAAAAAAAGACAACTTTAGGTCAATATCCCTGATGAACATCAATGCAAAAATTCTCAGTAAAATACTGGCAAACAGAATACAGTACCACATCAAAAAGCTTATCCACTATGACCAAGTTGGCTTTATTTCTGGAATGGAAGGCTGGTTAAACCTAAGTAAATCAATAAGTATCATTTATCACATAAACAGATCTAAAGGGAAAAACATAATTATGTTAATAGATGCAAAAAAGGCCTTTGATAAAATAAAACATCTCGTCATGCTAAAAACTGTCAATAAATTAGGTACTGAAGAAACACACCTCAAAATAATAACAGCCATTTATGACAAACCCACAGCCAATATACTGAATGGGCAAAGGTTGGAAGGATTCCCCTTGAAAACTGGCACAAGACAAGGATGCCGTCCCTCACCACTCCTATTTAACATAGTATTGGAAGTTCTGGCTAGGGCAATCAGGCAGGAGAAAGAAATAAAGCATATTTAAATAGCAAGAGAGGATGTCAAAGTGTCTTTGCTTGCAGATGACATAATCCTATGTCTAGAAAACCTCGTCTCAGCACCAAAGCTTTTTAAGCTGATAAGCAACTTCAGCAAAGTCTCAGGACACAAAATCAATGTACAGAAGTCACGATCATTCCTACACATTAACAACAGGAAAGCAGAGAGCCAAATCATAAATAAACTGCCATTCACAATTGCTACAAAGAGAATAAAATACCTAGAAATACAGCCAACAAGGGAAGTAAGGGACCTCTTCAAGGAGAACTACAGACCACGGCTCAAGGAAACCAGAGAGGACACAACCAAATGTAAAAACACTTCATGCTCACGGATAGGAAGAATCAATATTGTGAAAATGGCTGTACTTCCAAAATAATTTATAGATTCAATGCTATTCCCTTTAACCTACCATTGACATTCCTAACAGAATTAGAAAAAAAAAACTATTTTTAAAATTCATATGGAACCCAAAAAGGGCTTGTATAGCCAAGACAATCCTAAGCAAAAAGAACAAAGCTGGAGGCATAATGCTACCCAACTTCAAACTATACTAGAAGGCTATGGTAACCAAAACAGCACAGTACTGGTACAAAAATAGGCACATAGGCATGGGAAAAGATTTCATGATGCAATCACCAAAAGCAATTGCACCAAAAGCAATTGCAACAAAAGCAAAAATTGACCAATATGATCTAATTAAACTAAAGAGCTTCTGCACAGCAAAATAAACTATCATCAGAGCGAACAGGCAACCTACAAAGTGGGAGAAAATTTTTGCAATCTATTCATCTGACAAAATTCTAATATCAAGAATCTACAAGGAATTTAAACAAATTTACAATAAAAAACAACCCTATTAAAAAGTGGGCAAAGGACATGAACAGACATTTCTCAAATGAAGACATTCATGTGCCCAAAAAACTGAAAAAAAGCTCAACATCACTGATCATTAGAGAAATGCAAATCAAAGCCACAATGAGATACTATCTCATGCCAGTCAGAATGACAATTATTAAAAAGTCAAAAAACAACAGATGCTGGTGAGATTGCAGAGAAATAGGAATGCTTTTACACTGTTGGTGGAATGTAAATTTGTTAAACCATTTTGGAAGATGATATGGTGATTCCTCAAAGATCTGGAACCAGAAATACCTTTGGACCCAGCAATCCCAGTACTGGGCATATACCCAAAGGAATATAAATCATTCTATTACAAAGATACATGCGTGCTTATATTTATTGCAGTATTATTCACAATAGCAAAGACATGGAATCAACTCAAGTATTCATCAAAATAGACTGGATAAAGAAAATGTGGTATATATATATATATATATATATATATATACATATATATATACACACACATACCATGGAATACTATGCAGCCATAAAAAGAACAAGATCATGTCTTTTGCAGGGACATGGATGAAGCTTGAAGCCATTATGCTCAGCAAACTAATGTAGAAACAGAATATCAAACACCGCATGTTCTCACTCATAAGTGGGAGTTGAACAATGAGAACACATGGACACGATGAGGAGAACAACACACACGGGGGCCTGTTGGGGGGTGTGGTGGGGGGGTGAGAGAGCATTAGGAAAAATAGCTAATGCATGGTGCACTTAATATCTAGGTGATGGGTTAATAGGTTCAGCAAACCACCATGGTACATGTTTACCTATGTAACAAACCTGCACATCCAGCACATGTATCCCAGAACTAAAAATAGAAATTAAAACAAAATAAAGAAAAACTTATTTCTTAAATCTTAAAATGAAGATTGTTTTTTAAAAAGATGCATCATCTTGAGGCCATTTATTTGAAGATTTTCTTCTTATTTGATGTAAGTGCTTATAGGTATAAATGTCACTCATAGTACTGCTCTCACCTTATTACAAAGGTTTTGGTATGTTGTGTTTCCATTATCACTTGTTTGAAACAATTTTTGAATTTCCTTCTTAATTTATGGACCCATTAATCATTCAGGAGCATATGGTTTTATTTCTATTTGTGTAGTTTCCACAATTTCTCTTATTTATTTCTAGCTTTATTCCATTGTGGTAACAGAAGATGCTTAATATTATTTCAATTTTTTGAATGTTTTGAGACTTGTTTTATGACCTAACACTATTCTTGAGAGTGACTTATGTGCTGAGAGGAAGAATGTGTATACTGCAGCCGTTGGATGGAATGTTCTGTAAATATCAATTAAGTTCATTTGGTTAATAGTGCAGACTAAGTTCCATGTTTCTTCCTTGATTTTCTGTCTGCGTGATCTCTTCAGTGCTGAAAGTGGGCTGTTGAGGTCTCCAGTCATTATTGTATTGGGATCTATCTCCCTCTTTACCTCTAATAATATTAACATTATATATCTGGGTGCTTCAGTGTTGGGTACATGTATCTTTAAAATAATTATATCCTCTTACTGAATTTACCCCTATATCATTATATAATGGCAAAAATTTTCTCTTTATGGTTTATGTTTGAAATCTATTTTGTCTAATACAGGTATAGCAACTCCTATTCTTTTTTTGGTTTCCATTTGCATGGAGTTTTTTTTCACCTCTGTATTTTCATTCTATGTGTGTCTTTATATGAAGTGTTTTTCTTGTAGGCAACAGGCCGTTGGGTCTTGTTTTATCTATACAACCACTCTATGTCTTGATTGGCGAGTTTACATTCAGTGTTATTATTGACAAGTAAAAACTTACTCTTGCCATTTTATTTGTTTTCTGGTTGTATTTTTATCTTCTTTCTTTCCTTCCTTTCTGTATTTGTTTTAGTGAAAGTGATTTTCTCTAGTGGCATGATTTAATTTCTAGCTTTTCATTTTTTGCATATCCATTGTATGTTTTTTGATTTGAGGTTATCATGATGCTTGCAAATACTATCTTATAACCCATTATTTTAAATGGATGATAACTTTTTTTTTTTGAGACAGAGTCTTGCTCTGTCACCCAGGCTGGAGTGCAGTGGTGTGACATCGGCTTACTGCAACCTCTGCCTTTCAGGTTCAAGCAATTCTCCTGCCTCAGTCTCCTGAGTAGCTGGGACTACAGTTGTAAACCACCACGCCCTGCTAGTTTTCGTATTTTTAGTACAGATGGTGTTTCACCATGTTGCCATGTTGTCCAGGTTGGTCTTGAACTTTTGACCTCAGGTGATCCAGCTGCTTCAGCCTCCCAAAGTGCTGGGATTACAGACGTGAGCCATCATGCCCAGCCTAACTGCCCAACCTAAACTGATGACAAATTAATGATGATGACAACTTAATCATCATGCCCAGCCTAAACTGATGACAACTTAAATGCTGATTGCATGAACACACAAGCAAAAATAAAACTGATAAAACCTCTATATTTTAAATTTATCACTCTGCTTTTTAACATTTTGTGGTTTCTATTTATATCTTATTTTACTGTCTAAAGGTTGAGAAGTTGTAGTTATTATTTTTGATTAGTTTATCTTTTACTTTTTCTGCTTAGAGAAGAGCAGTTTAGACATCATAATTACAGTGTTATAATACTCTGTGTTTTTCAGCGTACTTACCAGTGAGTTTTTAAACTTCAGATGATTTATTATTGCTCATTATCGTCCTTTTCTCTCTGAAGATTTTCCTTTAGCATTTCTTCTAGGACAGTTTTGATGTTGAGAAAATCTCTCAGCTTTGTTTTTTTGGGAAACCTTTTTTGTCCTTTATGTTTGAAGTGTATTTTAACTGGATACACTCTTCAAGGGAAAATTGTTTTTTTCCCTTCAGCATTATAAATCTGTCATTCCTCTCTCTCCTGCCCTGTAAGGTTTCCACTGATATGACTGCTGTCAGTCATATTGGAGCTCAATTGTATGTTATTTGTTTCTTTTCTCTTGCTGCTTTTAGGATCCTTTCTTTATCTTTGACCTTTGGAAGTTTGATTATTAAATGCCTTGATGTGGTCTTATTTGGCTTAAAGCTGCTTTGAGTTTTATAACCTTCTTGTGCTTCAATGTTGATATTTTTATCTGGATTTAAGTAGTTCAAGTTAGTTATGACTTTGAGTAAATTTTTTACCTCTATCTTTTTCTCTTTCTTCTCTTTAAGGTCAATAGCTCTCAGATTTTCCCTTTTGAGACTATTTTTCTAAGTCCTCTAGGTGTTTCTGCTATATTATTTTTGCTTTTGTCTCCTCTGACTGTGTATTTTCAAACAGCCTGTTTTCAAGCTCATAAATTCTTTCTTCTGCTTGATTAATTCTTCTTTAAGTCACTATGATGCATTCTTCAGTGTGTCAATTACACGTTTCAACTCCAGAATTCCTGCATATTTTTAATTACTTCAATCTCTTTGTTAACTTTATCTGATAAATTCTGATTTTTTTCTCTGTGTTATCTTTAATTTTGTTGAGTTTTCTCAGTGCAGCTATTTTGAATTCCCTGTCTGAAAGATCACATGTCTCTATCTCTCCAGGATTGGTTACTGGTGACTTATTTAGTTCGTTTGGCAAGGTCATGTTTTTCTGGATGGTTTTGATGCTTGTGGACATTAGTTGGTGTCTGGGCATTGAAGAGTTAGGTATTTATTGTAGTCTTCACAGTCAGGGCTTGTTTGTACCCTTCCTCTATGAAAAGGCTTTCCAGGCATTCAAAGGGACTTTGGTATTGTGATCTAAGCTGCATCTCCATCCGGGAGCACCCCAAGCCCAGTAAGGCTGTAGTTCTTGAAGACTTGTTGAAATACCCTCTTGGTGGTCTTGAATAAGATCCAGAAAAATTCTGGGGATTACTAGGCAGAGACTCTTGTTTTCTTCCCTTGCTTTCTCCCAAATAAATGGAGTACCTCTGTGTTGAGACACCTGTATATGGGAGTTAGGTGACACAAGCACCCTTGTGACCACCACCACTGAAACTGTGCTGGGTCAGACCTGTAGCAAGCTCTGTACTGGGTCTTGCCCAAGGCCTGCTGTAACCACAACCTGGTTACCACATATGTTTGCTTAAGATCCTAGGCCTCTGCAATCAGCAGGGGGCAAGGCCATCCAGGCTTGTTTCCTTCCCTTTGGGGCTGTGAGTTCTTCCTGGCCTTGGATGGTTCTAGAAATGTCATTTGGGAGCCAGGGACCAGAGTAGAATACCTTAAAAAGTCTACTTGGTGCTCTACTGTACTGCTGCTGAACTGAACCTTATGAAACTCTCATTTGTTCTCGAGGAATTTAGACTAGAATGCCTCTAATGTCTCCTCCAGCTCTGTCATAGAGATTAAGTTTGTCCCACTCTTCCCACCCCTTTCCACAAGCAGAGGAGCCTCACTTCATGGCCACCACCATGACACGGCCATGCGGAGTACTGCCAATGTTCACTTAATGTTCAAGGTCTCTTAAGTCAGTTTGTTGTGAATGCTGCTTGGTCTTAAGAGTCACCCATCAGGGTGGTGGGCTCCCCTCTGGCCCAGGTTAGGTCCAGAAGTGCTGTCAAATAGCCAAGGCCTGGAATTGTGATCCCAAGAGGCTGCTTGGTGTTCTACCCCACTGTGCCCAAGCTGGTATTTGATTTTTTATTCTTATGAAAATGCTTAATTTTTTTGTAGATAGCTGTTAAATTTGCAGTTGCTGCCAGAGGAGCAACTGGTGGAGGCTTCTATTTGGCCACTTTGCTCTGCCCACAGCAAGATTCACTCTTTGATGAGGCAGCAAGGGAATAAGTTAACTCAGGATTTGCTAATTGCCTCAGTAATAGAGATTTGTTATTGACCTTTTATTGCCTATTGTGTTTGTTGTTGACAGTTTTATTTTTCTCTGTTCTTATTTTCACATGTAGGTAAAATAAATATTTTACTTTGTTTTTCAAAACAAGCAAACCCAACCACTTTGAGGCAGTGTGAGATTTTGGAAAAAAAATTTGACCAGGATGCAGAGATATAATCTTTAGTCTTGGATTGTATGTTCTTACAAAACCCTCATCCATTATCTGAGAAATTTAGACTAGAATACTTCTAATGTCTCCTCCAGCTCTGTCACTGTGAAGCTAGTCCAATGACTGTTTTATTTTTTTCCCTTGTTCATTTTACTTACAATTTTCTGATTATTTTGATCTGTCAGCCCATGGTTCTGGTCACGGAAAAAAACAGATGCACTGCCTTGGATAGGATGGATAAAGTGGAGTGTCTTTAGGTGGCTCTAGTAAAATAAAAATAAATAATAGAATTGAAGTACAAAGAGTAACATATTTATAGTCATTATCATTCATGGGGTACAGAAATGTATGACTTGAAGTTTAGGAGGAGGCAAGAAAAATTCTAGAGCTTGAACACAAATATGAGCATGAACACAGGGTGTTACCAGGCTGGATGGACAATTTAGGATGGGCCTAGTTTGGCAGTTTTGGTGAATGTGGTAAGGGTAAAAATGGGAAAGCATAGAGGTGAAATATCTATGGGCTATTTATGGCGAGAAATGGGTAGCTACTTAGAAAACTTCCTCAACAGAAAAGTAATAATGAACTGATCATCTTCTGTGTGCAAGGTATGTGACATTCATCGTGCTAATTTGATCCTCAGAATAATCCTGTTAAATTGTTGTTATTAGGCTTATTTTACAAAAGGACAAAATAAAGGATGAGAAAAGTTAAGTAAAATACCCATGTTCATGCAGCTAGTATGTGGTAAGCTGAGATTCAAATTCAGGTCTGTCTGAATCCAAAACCCATCTTCTTAATCTCTTTCTAAACTGCAACTCTGCATTAATAGGTATGAAATAAAGACAGAAGAAGTAGAGTTATATGCAGAATCAGAATAGAATAAGTTCAGAGTATGGACTCTGGAGTCAGACTACCTGAAGTGGAATTCCTGATGCAAGCAGGCAAGTCATTCAAACTCTTTGACCCTCGGTTTCTTCATTCATGAAATGGTTAAGTTAATATCAATTTCAAGGGGTTATAGTGAGAATTAAATGGGTTAGTCTATGCAAATTTGGGGGCACAATAAATATAAAACAATAAATCATAATAATAAATATTAACTAATAAAAGAACCAGATCCCAGGAAACATTTCCATTTTAAGTGACTAAAAATGTAATGGGACCCAGGAGAATATTTTTCCACTTAACAATTGTGATTTGAGTCAATTCTTATATAAAGTTGTGGGTGTCAATTATCAACGAGTGCTTCATTTTAAGAAGCCTTTTTATCTGAAACTTCTTAAGCATTAACAATGTGGTTCTTGTTTTTTATTACAATAGACAGAACCAATCAAAATCTGTGTGCCTTTTGTCTTATTGATCATATTAAATGATAAATTCAGTCAAGCGACTGGCCTGATAATTAGAAAAGAAAACAGTTGAACTGCTAACCTACAAATAAGCATTAGGTTCATTTTAAAAATCAGAAAAAAAATCTTCAATAGACCAACTCTGTTAACATTTTCACTTGTCATCCAGACAGCTTTTCACCATGAAGACTTATCCTCCAAAATATTTTCATTTACTGTAATTTACTTTCTATTAACTTTAGAAAGGACTAATTGCAATATATCCTGGAAAGGAAAGAAAGCAGGCACTTTAATTCTACTGAAATTGAGATTCTATGGGTTTGATATCTTCTGAGCTCTTCAGAGAGCTCTCAAAGATTCCTGAGCATCAGAGAATTCCCCTTTTCATGTGAAAACAAACTTCTGCCTCTAAACTGAGTGTGCTGAACCTCCCAGATTTTTCCAGCATTAGCTTGTGATCTGAGTTACATGCTCAGTGAGACAAGACAGGACTTTAACAGGAAAACCTTAAAGTCTGAGTATGTTTACCTTTCATTTTGGTGTCTTTGATGCTTGATTTATATTCAATTGACCAAGGGTTTACTGACCTCATTAATCTACCTTCTTCTCAGAACTGATTCCTCATAGAAACTAAGATCTGTATGTTCTCATTTTTTTTGTTTGAGTGGTCAAGAAGTTCCACAGGTGTGAAGCTGAATGTTTATTTGCATTTCACACCTTTCTAGACATTTATTAATTAAAAGCAGTAGTTGCTAACTAGGGACAATTTGAATCAACCCCAGTGTTTAGGAGGTATTCCATGGAAGAAAAGTAACACTCAATTTCTTCTAGTCAGGTAGACAGGCCTGTCTTATTCTACCTTCTGATTTCTGCTGCTTCTCCTCATAATCCACTTTAGATCTAGACAGTACAGAGATACAGGAAGTATTACAGCTAAATGCATTCCTCCTCCTCTACTGTGTATTTTCTAACCTAAATTGCAGGGAAAGAGAATCAAGAACGTTGTTTTATCTATTATCCTTCTACTTTTCACTGCATTTCTTAAACAGAAATCATTAGGTCATTCTCAGAGTCATTAGAGTAGATTAAATTTTTACTCCTCACAGGGTCAGCACTGTCATGGGGTCTGAGAAGAAAGAAAATCTTGATCCTGTTTCTTATAACCAAATTGGGAAAAATGAGACAGACACATAGACTTATATAAATCAGGCAGTAAATCATTAAAACATTAATTAAGTATTGACCACAGTAAGTAGAGTAGATAGGAATGAAGTGAAGGGAGAGCTCAATTTAGAATAGTTAGAGGAGTGATATTGTTGGGCTGTGTTCCCATTCAAATCACATCTTGAATTATAATTCCCATAATCCCCATGTGTTGTGTGAGAGACCTGGTAGGAGGTAATTGAATCATGGGGCGGTTACCTCCATGCTGTTATTGTAATAGTGAGTGAGTTCTCATGAGAGCTGATGGCTTTCTAAGGGGATTTCCCCCTTTTGCTTGGCACTTCTGCTTGCTGCCACCATGTAAAGAAAGATGTGCTTGCCTCCCCTTTTGTCATAATTGTGTTTCCTGAGGCCTCCCCAGCCATGCTGAACTGTGAGTCAATTAAATATCTTTCCTTTATAAATTATCCAGTCCTATTAGCAGTGTGAGAATAGACTTATATAGTAAGTTGGTACTGCAGAGAATGGGGTGTTGCTGTACAGATACCCCAAAAATAGGGAATCAACTTTGAAACTGGGTAACAGGCAGAGATTGTAACAGTTTGGAGGGCTTAAAGAAAGAGAGGAAAATATGGGAAAGTTTGGAACTTCTTAGATGGCTTTGACCAAAATGCTGATAGTGATATGGATGATGAAGTCCAGGCTGAGGTCATCTCAGATGGAGATAAGAAACTTGTGGGGAACTGGAGTAGAGGTCACTCTTACTATCCAAAGAGACTGGTGGCATTTTGCTCCTGCCCTAGAGATCTGTGGAACTTTGAACTTGAGAGAGATAATTTAGGGTATCCGGTGGAAGAAATTTCTAAGCAGCAAAGCATTCAAGAGGAAGCAGAGTAAAAATGTTTGGAAAATTTGCAGACAGATGATGTGACCCTCCCCTGGCAAAAAACAAAACAAAACAAAAAAAAAACAAATTTTCTGGGGAGAAGTTCAAGCCCGCTGCAGATATTTGCATAAGCAATGAGGAGGTGAATGTGAATCACCAAGACAGTGGAGAAAATGTCTCTAGGGCATGTCAGACACCTTTGTGGCAGCCCCTCCCATCACAGGCCCAGAGGTCCAGAAGAAAAAAATGGTTTCATGGACCAGGCCCAGGCCCTCCGGCCTGCTGTGTGCATCCTAGCCACTCCAGCCATGGCTAAAAGGGGCGGAGGTACAGCTTGGGCTGTGGCTTCAGAGGGTGCAAGCCTCAAGCCTTGGCAGCTTTTACGTGGTGTAGAGCCTGCAGCTGCACAGAAGTCAAGAATTGAGGTCTGGAAACCTCCACCTAGATTTCAGAGTATATGTGGAAATGCCTGGATGTCCAGGCAGAAATTTACTGCAGGGGCAGACTCCTCATGGAGAACCTCTGCTAGGGCAGTGCAGAAGGGAAATGTGGGGTTGGAGCCCTCACAAAAAGTCCCCACTGGGGCACTGCCTAGTGAAGCTGTGAGAAGAAGACCACCATCCTCCAAATAACAGAACGGTAGATCCACCAACAGCTTGCACTATGCACCTGGAAAAGCTGCAGACACTCAACACCAGCCCATGAAAACAGAGGAGAGGGTGGCTATACACTGCAAAGCCACAGGGATGAAGCTGCCCAAGGCTGTGGGAGCCCACCTCTTGCATCAGTGTGACCTGGATGTGAGAGATAAAATAAAAGGAGATCTTTTTGGAACTTTAAGGTTTAATGACTGCCCTTTTGGATTTCTGACTTGCATGGGGCCTGTAGCTCTTTCTTTCTTTTTTTTATTTTATTATTATTATACTTTAAGTTTTAGGGTACATGTGCACAATGTGCAGGTTAGTTACATATGTATACATGTGCCATGCTGGTGTGCTGCACCCATTAACTCGTCATTTAGCATTAGGTATATCTCCTAAAGCTCTCTCTCCTCCCTCCCCCTACCCCACAACAGTCCCCAGAGTGTGATGTTCCCCTTCCTGTGTCCATGTGCTCTCATTGTTCAATTCCCACCTATGAGTGAGAATATGTGGTGTTTGATTTTTGTTCCAGTTGCAATAGTTTACTGAGAATGATGATTTCCAGTTTCATCCAGGTCCCTACAAAGGACATGAACTCATCATTTTTCATGGCTGCATAGTATTCCATGGTGTATATGTGCCACATTTTCTTAATCCAGTCTATCATTGTTGGACATATGGGTTGGTTCCAAGTCTTTGCTATTGTGAATAGTGCCGCAATAAACATACGTGTGCATGTGTCTTTATAGCAGCATGATTTATAGTCCTTTGGGTATATACCCAGTAATGGGATGGCTGGGTCAAATGGTATTTCTAGTTCTAGATCCCTGAGGAATCACCACACTGACTTCCACAAGGGTTGAACTAGTTTACAGTCCCACCAACAGTATAAAAGTGTTCCTATTTCTCCACATCCTCTCCAGCACCTGTTGTTTCCTGACTTTTTAATGATTGCCATTCTAACTGGTGTGAGATGGTATTTCATTGTGATTTTGATTTGCATTTCTCCGATGGCCAGTGATGGTGAGCATTTTTACATGTGTTTTTTGGCTGCATAAATGTCTTCTTTTGAGAAGTGTCTGTTCATATCCTTTGCCCACTTTTTGATGGGGTTGTTTGTTTTTTTCTTGTAAATTTGTTTGAGTTCACTGTAGATTCTGGATATTAGCCTTTTGTCAGATGAGTAGGTTCTGAAAATTTTCTCCCATTTTGTAGGTTGCCTGTTCACTCTGACAGTAGTTTCTTTTGCTGTGCAGAAGCTCTTTAGTTGAATTAGATCCCATTTGTCAATGTTGGCTTTTGTTGCCATTGCTTTTGGTGTTTTAGACATGAAGTCCTTGCCCATGCCTATGTCCTGAATCATAATGCCTAGGTTTTCTTCTAGGGTTTTTATGGTTTTAGGTCTAATGTTTAAATCTTTAATCCATCTTGAATTAATTTTTGTATTAGGTGTAAGGAAGGGATCCAGTTTCAGCTTTCTCCATATGGCTAGCCAGTTTTCCCAGCACCATTTATTAAATAGGGAATCCTTTCCCCATTGCTTGTTTTTGTCAGGTTTGTCAAAGATCAGATAGTTGTAGATATGTGGCATTATTTCTGAGGGCTCTATTCTGTTCCATTGATCTATATCTCTGTTTTGGTACCAGTACCATGCTGTTTTGTTTACTGTAGTCTTGTAGTATAGTTTGAAGTCAGGTAGCGTGATGCCTCCAGTTTTGTTCTTTTGGCTTAGGATTGACTTGGTGATGTGGGCTCTTTTTTGGTTCCATATGAACTTTAAAGTAGTTTTTTTCAATTCTGTGAAGAAAGTCATTGGTAGCTTGATGGGGGTGGCATTGAATCTATAAATTCCCTTGGGCAGTATGGCCATTTTCACGATACTGATTCTTCCTACCCATGAGCATGAAATGTTCTTCCTTTTGTTTGTATCCTCTTTTATTTCCTTGAGCAGTGGTTTGTAGTTCTCCTTGAAGAGGTCTTTCACGTCCCTTGTAAGTTGGATTCCTAGGTATTTTATTCTCTTTGAAGCAATTGTGAATGGGAGTTCACTCATGATTTGGCTCTCTGTTTGTCTGTTATTGGTGTATAAGAATGCTTGTGAATTTTGTACATTGATTTTGTATCCTGAGGCTTTGCTGAAGTTGCTTATCAGCTTAAGGAGATTTTGGGCTGAGACAATGGGGTTTTCTACATATACAGCCATGTCATCTGCAAACAGGGACAATTTGACTTCCTCTTTTCCTAATTGAATACCCTTTATTTCCTTCTCCTGCCTGATTGCCCTGGCCAGAACTTCCAACACTATGTTGAATAGGAGTGGTGAGAGAGGGCATCCCTGTCTTGTGCCAGTTTTCAAAGGGAATGCTTCCAGTTTTTGTCCATTCAGTATGATATTGGCTGTGCGTTTGTCATAGATAGCTCTTATTATTTTGAGATACGTCCCATCAATACTTAATTTATTGAGAGTTTTTAGCATGAAGTGGTGTTGAATTTTGTCAAAGGCCTTTTCTGCATCTATTGAGATAATCATGTGGTTTTTGTCTTTGGTTCTGTTTATATGCTGGATTACATTTATTGATTTGCATATATTGAACCAGCCTTGCATCCCAGGGATGAAGCCCACTTGATCATGGTGGATAAGCTTTTTGATGTGCTGCTGGATTCGGTTTGCCAGTATTTTATTGAGGATTTTTGCATCAATGTTCATCAAGGATATTGGTCTAAAGTTCTCTTTTTTTGTTGTGTCTCTGCCCGGCTTTGGTATCAGGATGATGCTGGCCTCATAAAATGAGTTAGGGAGGAGTCCCTCTTTTTCTATTGATTGGAATAGTTTCAGAAGTAATGGTACCAGTTCCTCCTTGTACTTCTGGTAGAATTCGTCTGCGAATCCATCTGGTCCTGGACTCTTTTTGGTTGGTAAGCTATTGATTATTGCCACAATTTCAGATCCTGTTATTGGTCTATTCAGAGAGTCAACTTCTTCCTGGTTTAGTCTTGGGAGGGTGTATGTGTCGAGGAATTTATCCATTTCTTCTAGATTTTCAAGACCCATCAGTGTGCTGTATTCAGGAAACCCATCTCACGTGCAGAGACACACATAGGCTCAAAATAAAAGGATGGAGGAAGATCTACCAAGCAAATGGAAAACAAAAAAAGGCAGGGGTTGCAATCCTAGTCTCTGATAAAACAGACTTTAAACCAAAAAAGATCAAAAGAGACAAAGAAGGCCATTACATAATGGTAAAGGGATCAATTCAACAAGAAGAGCTAACTGTCCTAAATATATATGCACCCAATACAGGAGCACCCAGATTCATAAAGCAAGTCCTGAGTAAACTACAAAGAGACTTAGACTCCCACACAATAATAATGGGAGACTTTAACACCCCACTGTCAACGTTAGACAGATCAACGAGACAGAAAGCCAACAAGGATACCCAGGAATTGAACTCAGCTCTGCACCAAGTGGACCTAATAGACATCTACAGATCTCTCCACCCCAAATCAACAGAATATACATTCTTCTCAGCACCACACCACACCTATTCCAAAATTGACCACATCGTTGGAAGTAAAGCTCTCCTCAGCAAATGTAAAAGATCAGAAATTATAACCAACTGTCTCTCAGACCACAGTGTAATCAAACTAGAACTCAGGATTAAGAAACTCACTCAAAACCACTCAACTACATGGAAACTGAACAACCTGCTCCTGAATGACTACTGGCTACATAACGAAATGAAGGCAGAAATAAAGATGTTCTTTGAAACCAACGAGAACAAAGACACAACATACCAGAATGTCTGGGACACATTCAAAGCAGTGAGTAGAAGGAAATTTATAGCACTAAATGCCCACAAGAGAAAGCAGGAAAGATCCAAAATTGACACCCTAACATCACAATTAAAAGAACTACAAAAGCAAGAGCAAACACATTCAAAAGCTAGCAGAAGGCAAGAAATAACTAAAATCAGAGCAGAATTGAAGGAAATAGGACACAAAAATCCCTTCAAAAAATTAATGAATCCAGGAGCTGGTTTTTTGAAAGGGTCATCAAAATTGATAGACCACTAGCAAGACTAATAAAGAAGAAAAGAGAGAAGAATCAAATAGACACAATAAAAAATGATAAAGGGGATATCACCACCGATCCCACAGAAATACAAACTACCATCAGAAAATACTACAAACACCTCTGTGCTAATAAACTAGAAAGCTCTTTCATTTTGGCCAATTTCTCACATTTTTGAACAGGTGTATTTTCCCAGTGCCTGTACCCCCATTGTATCTAGGAAGTATCTAAGTTGCTTTTGGTTTTGCAGGCTCATAGGTGGAAGGGACTTGCCTTGTGTCAGATGAGACTTTGGCCTTGGACTTTTGAGTTAATGCTGAAAAGAATTAAGACTTTGGGGGATTGTTGGAAGAGCATGATTGTGTTTCAAAATGTGAGGACATGAGATTTGGGAGGGGATAGGGGCAGAATTATATGGTTTGGCTGTGTCCGCACTCAAATCTCATCTTGAATTGTAGTTCCCATAATCCCCACGTGTTGTGGGAGGGACCTGGTGGGCAGTAAGTGAATCATGGGGTCAGTTACCTTCATGCTGTTCTCATGATAGTGAATGAGTTCTCATGAGATCTGGTTGTTTTATAATGGGCTTTTCCCTCTTTTGCTCACCACTTCTGCTTGCTGCCACCATGTTAAGAAAGATGTTTGTTTTTTTCTTCCACTATGATTGTAAATTTCCTGAGGTCTCCCCAGCCATGCTGAACTGTGAGTCAATTAAACCTCTTTCCTTTATAAATTACCCATTCTTGGGTATGTCTTTGTTAGCATCATGAGAATGGAGTAATACAAAAAGGCTTAAGGGTGTAAGGTAATGATATCTTAAGTATGGGTAGAAGTTGGATAGATAAGTGATGATGAAATTAGGCAGCGATAGGGAAAGGTTCATAACATGAGCAAAAACATGAAGGTATACAAACAGATGTGTATAAGACTATGAGGAGAACACCCTAGAAGGAGAAAAAGTACTGCGGTGACAATCTTACTTAAATTACAATGAGACATTCTACATTGGATAAAATGAGATGAATAGAAATGTCTATAAAGCTTGTTAAAATACAGACTGCTGAACCCCACTCCCAGAGTTTCAATTTAGTTGGTCTGTGTGGGGCCAGAAAATTTGCATTTTCAATTACCAAGAGACTCTGATGCTGCTGATGAGGTGGGTGCCACGTATTGAGAATAACTGATCTAATTCAGAGAACCTTGAAACAAATACAGTATCTTGTCATTGTTTTTTAACCACAATGAAAATCTAAAAGATTAAAGAAGGCTGCCTATGGGACTGTCAAATCTATCAATATCCAAGCATATTTTTGTAGCTGCCATTTCTTCAAATCAGACTTGCCAGTTTTAGGTAGAAAATGTGCAAGTGTATGCTTGGTGGTGGTGGTGAAATAACATGACTTAGCAGGTCAATCAGGCCTCAACCCTAAGTTTTCCAAAGTATTTTGGATAAATTAGTAAAAACATATACTTATTCTCCTTTTTCTGGTAGATTTACAATGTTGGATTGATAACTGCTTTAGTGGAATTTCCTCAGCAGTGTTCAATCTTGCACTCTGTAATTTAGATTGCTGTACTTCTAAATGGGACATTACAGCTCTAGTGGAATCAATAGCACCCATAAAACTACATCATAAATATGCAGTCACTTAGTTCAAGGAAAAAACTTCTACAGGGTAGATTCTGCAAAGAAATTGGTCCAGAACCAGTGTTTCTGCTGAGCTGATCTATTAAAAGGACTCATTAAAGGGTGTCCATTCTGTATGAATGCCAACATATTTACTCTTTTGCTTGTCAAAATAAACCTTAATGATGAATCTATTCCTGAATTAAACCAAGGTAAGTGTTTATTCTGGAAACTTCTTAAACATACTTGTTTTTCTAAAACCGAATCAATGAGAGGACAATGATGGGGATTCAGAAACTTTGACTCCCAGGTTTGTACTCAGTACATTAATGTTTTTCTCACCACCTTTGTTTTCTCTCTTTTTGGAAAAAATAATCTTCACATTTCCTGAGATAAATTGATAACTCAGAAATTTAGCCTTTTGGGAGTTCATGCTTGATGACCAGTCTGTGCATACGGTAAGACAAATGGAAAACAGCCTTAGGCTATACTGCCAAGCATAAGCTCTACTAAATGAGAGAATCCAGAGATAAATTACAAAGAGATAATTCTCTGGAGCTAGACATGAATGCTTCTGTGACTTCCTTAGTCATCTGGCATTAGGACCCTCTGAAAGATAATATGAATCACCTTACTGAGCCAATAGTCACCTCATATTTCACCTTCCATTTTCTGTATCTTGCATATATTTGTTTGGAACAAGCAATATCTTCAGTAATTTGCACTAAACTAGGCTTTCCTATTTTCTCCATCTGTTTCCTTGGTACACATCTATCCATTCATTTCTTTGTTGGGTGGGTTTTTGAAGATGTAGATCAATCTAGTAGGGCATTTTTTGGGTAGGTGGCCAGAAGACCAGGGTTCAAGTACTAGTATTGTCACTAGCTGTGTGACCCTGAGAAAGAGACAGAACTGCACAATTATATGACTCAGTGGCTCCTAAAGTGTGAAATGTGTACCACTGATAGGTTTGTAAGTTGATTATACTTGGTACATGGATAAATACTTTTAATTTGAATATTAATTTGAGCATGTCTTCAACTAATATTATAAAAGCTGTCTCTAGGGCTTCCCCTGCCTGACACCAATACCCAAACATGTAGTCTAGGGTTTGGGAACTGAACTGTCCTGCACACTGCAAATGGTACCTGAGTGCACCATCTAGGGGACTGAGGACAAGACTGACCCTCCTCTCATCCCTGTCATTGGTGCCTGTGCACATCATCTGGGAGTCTGGGGATTGACCAACTTCACCCCCCAGTGCTGGTGCCCAAATACATTATCAAGAGGTCTGATGACAGACCTGCTCTGCCCACCACCACTTTTGCTTGCAGCCAGCACCCAAACACACAATCTGGGAGCCTGGGATTGACCTGCCCTGTCTGCCCCAATTGGTGCCTGTGCATACCATCAGGGGGACTAAAGAAAGGTCTGTCTTGCCTGATGCCACCACCGCTAGTGCCCAAGGATCAGCCCACCTAATGTTCCTGTCCCCAGCAAAGCCTTACAGCAGCATCCATTAAAAATCACAGTCTAAGACACCTCAGAACTTAACAACACAACTGATGCTGATTACAGCTGAATAAATTGTACAGAGAGTACACTGCTTTACTCACCCAGAATCAGCATCAAATATATTTCTACCCAACCAACATGAAAGATACATCTATAGAAAAAAGTCTTTCCCTATGAAAGCCAATACATAAAATTGGAAGAAGTGAGTATTACTCCAGATGCACAGATACCAAACCAAGAACAAAAGAAACAAGGAAAAGCAAAGAAAGATAATCTCTCCAAAGGAACACAGTAATTCTCTGGTAATAGACTCCAAAGAAAAGAAAATTTATGAAATGCTTGAAAAAAAGAATTAAAAACATTGGTACTAAAGAATCTCTATAAGATAGGATAGAACACAGAAATACAAAGAAATCAAAATCAGGAAACAATTCATGATTTGAATGAGAAATTTGAAAAAGAACCAAATAGAATTTCTAAAACTGAAGAATTCAATGGATGAAAAGAAAAACACACTCAATACCTTAAACAATAAACTAGATAAACCAGAAGAATTTCTGAATTTCAAGACATGTCCTGTGAAACTACTCAGTTGGACAAGAAAAACAGAAAAAAATATTAAAAGAATGTAAAAAGCCTATGTGGGTCAGGTGCAGTGGCTGACACCTGTAATCCCAGCACTTTGGGAGGCTGAGGCAGCAGGATCACTTTAGCCCAGGAGTTCAAGATCAGCCTGGGCAAGATGGAGAGACCCTTATCTCTACATAAAATTAAAATGCAATAGTTGAGTGTGATTCTGGGTGCCTGTAGTCCCAGCTACTCAGGAGGCTGGGGTTGAAGGATTGCTTGAGTCAGAAATTTAAGGTGCCAGTTAGCTTTAATCCTACCAGTGCACTCCAGCTGGGATAACAAAGTGAGACCCCATCAATAAAAAAGGTGAAATTATTTTAAAATGAAGAGCCTATGTAAAATATAGTGTCACAGAATACTTTGTGTGTTGCTTTTCCAGCTGGAAACTTCTGTGGCCAGTGGTGCCTTTGCCCAAGTTTTGCTCAGGCTCACTGGGCTTGTTCCACCCACTCAGCCCAGCAAGTTGCAGTCAGCTTGTACTACTGGCCTGGATCCCATTCCTGCCAAGGGTGAGCCAGGCATAGAGTGGCAAGTGGTGTGTGAGTGAGCATGGAGTCCTGCTACTGCACACATCCAGACATGCCAGCTGCAGTGGGGTGGGCTGCTCCAGGAGCCAGTACAGACACTCGCTTCATGCAAGGCTGTGGCTGGACCAGGCATACCACAAGTGGCTTCCACCGTGGGTGCCAAGGAATGACGTAGAACCTGGAAGTTTGGAGATGTCAGGAACTGCAAAGGCAGCCCTGGCCTGGGGAACCCCTAGGTCTGGGCTCCGTGAAGGGCTTCAGCTTGTCTTTCCTTCTCATTGCCCACAATGTGGCAAGTGAGGGGTGTGTTTCAGCCCTGTTTGTGTTACTGCTCTTTCAGTCATGCCATTTGGTGGGTCCTGAGTTCCTGTCCCATGTCCAGGAAGAATGAGGTAGGTGGACAACTGGAGTGTGAGCAAAGCAGAGGGGAGCTTCATTGAATGACCGAACAGGTCTCAGGAGACCCAAAGTCTCCTGATGAGTGTCCTGGAAGAGTGTCCAGTTCTCAGAAGAGAGGAGACCTGTAGTGAGTAGCTCCTTTCTGCAGGCAGGTCATCCTGATGAGTCAAGGAGACCCAAAGTGAGTAGCTCTTTCCCACATCTGGTAGTCCCGACCTCTCTGTAAGTCTGGCTGAGTCTGAAGTTTGTATGGGCTTTAGAAGGGAGGAAGTGTGTGCTGGTTGGTCCATGGGTGGCCATGGGTGGGCCCGGCAAAAGCACCATAAGTTCTTAAACTGGGCCGTAGACTCCACCTGGAACAGACAGCCCATACGCTAGACTTCAGGCCATCACTGGCTTGAAGGTGGGCTTCACCAGGGACCTGTCCCTTTCCACCAAGGAGCCTGTCTGCCTAGTGCTGCCATCTACATGTCATCCACCATGCCCAGGCTGTTTGTGCTGAGGGGCACCTGCAGGCCTGCATGGAGCCACCCTCAGCCCTACTTTGTTCTCCCTCCCATGCCTGTCAGCTAGGAGGGGGCCAAGGCAGCAGGAGATTGGTGTACCAGTACCACCCTGAGTGTGTGCACACCAAGCTGGGTTGTGACAGCACTCAGGCTTGACCACAACTTTGCTCCACCCTGGAGCAGGCACCAGGAGCAGGGAGAGGCCAGTCAGTGGGAGCAGGCACTTCTGAACCTGTGGGGGAAGGGGGACTTCCTGGGCTCCTAAGATCACAGGGATGCGTGGGTTCATAGCCATGGCTCTGCAGCTGCAGCCGTGCCTAGGAGAGCAGTGCTCCCACCCTGTCATCTCAGAAAGGGGCAGGGCTCCTGCCTGTTCCTGGCTCCCACCAGCTCTGTGGAGTGTGCATCCCCAGCTACACCTCCCCTGCTGGAGCAGTGTCTTTGCAGGAGCTACTCAAGTCAGGCTGCCACTGCCATCAATGGAACACCATAAAGTGACCAAATATTTAAATTCTGGAATTCCTAGGAGAAGAGATGGACAAAGCATAAAAACCTATTTAATGAAATAATGGTTGAAAACTTGTAAATCTTGCAAGAATTATAGAAATCCAGATATAGGAGGCTCAAAGGACATTCACAAATAGATTCAACCTAAAATGTCTTTTCTAAGACACATTATAGTCAAACTGTCAAAAGTCAAAGACAAAGAGATAATTCTAAAAACAGCAAGAGAAAAGCATAAAGTTGCATATGAAGGAATTCCCATTAGACTAACAGTGTATTTTTCAGCAAAAGCCTCACAGGCTAAGAGAGAAAGATATGATATATTTAAGTTGCTGAAAGAAAAAGAAATCATTTAGCCAAGAATACTACAGCCAGCAAAACTACCTTTCAAAAATGAAGGAGAAATAAAGTTCTTGCCAGATGAGCAAAATCTGAAGGAATTCATAACCACTAAACCAACCCTACAAGAAATGCTAAGTGGAGCCCTACACCTGGAAATGAAAGGATATCTACCATTATTAAAACACATGGGAGTATAAAATCCACTGGTATGGCAAACACATAAATAAGGGAGAGAAAAAACTCAAATGTTACCACTACAGAACACCACCAAACTACAATGATTAAAAACAAAAGAAAGAGAAACAACTGAAGGACACGTAAACAAATAGAAATTAGTAAAATGGCAGGGATAAGCCCTCACATATCAATAATAACATTGAATGTAAATATATTACACTCTACACTTAAAAGATATAGACTGACTGAATGAATAAAAAAGTCATAACGCAACTATATGCTACCTAAAATAAACTCATCTCACCTCTAAAGTCACATAAAGAATAAAAATAAAGGGATGAAAAGAAGATATTTCATGCAAATGAAAACCAAAAGTGAGTAGGAGTAGCTATACGTAGATAAAACGGATGTTAAGTCAAAAACAGTAAAAAGAGAAAAATAGGTCATTATGTAGAGTGATCAATTCAGTAAGAGAATATAAGAATTTGAAACAAATATGTATTCAAAACTGGTGCACCTAGATAGATAAAGCAAATATTATTACCTAAAAAGGAAGATATAGATTACAATACAATAATAGTTAGAGATTTTAGCCCCCCACTCTTACCATTGGATAGATCATCTAGACCAAAAACCATCAAAGAAACCTTGAATTTAAACTTCATTTTAAACCAAAAGAACCTAACAGGCATTTATCCAAAACTTTCATCCAAAAGCTGAGACATGCACATTCTTCTCCTCAGTACATGGAACATTCTTCAGGACAGATTATATATTAGAACACAAAACAAGTCTCAAAATTTTTTTAAAAAATTAAAATTATATTCAGTATATTCTCAAGCCACAACGGAGTAAAACTAAAAATTAATAAGCAAAGGAACTTCGGAAACTGCACAACAAAAAAAAACTTAAACAGCATACTCCTGAATGTCCAGTGAGTTAATTAAAAAATTAAGAAGGAAATAAAAAACTTAAATGAAACAAATGAAAACGGAAACACAACATACTAAAACCTGTGAAATACAGCAAAAGCATTGCTAAGACGGAAGTTTATAGGACTGAACACTTACATCAAAAAAGTAGAAATATTTTAAATTAAAAACCTGCTGATGCACTTAAAGGACCTACAAAATTAATAACAAACCAAACTCAAAACTAGTATAAGGGAAGAAATAATAAACATCAGAGTAGAATTAAAATACAGACTTAAAAACAATACAAAGGATCTTAAAAACCAAATGGTGGTTGTTTGAAAATATAAACAAAATAGACAAATCCTTAGCTAGACTAAGAAAAACAGCCACATATAAATAAAATCAGAGATAAAAAGGGAACATTAAACTGATGTCACAGAAATACAAAGAATCATTAGAGATCATGAACAACAATATGCCAACAAATTGGAAAATCTAGCAGAAATGAATAAATCACTGGGCACATATAAGCTACCATGATTGAATCAGAAAGGGAATTAAGAAACTGTTCAGGCCAATAATGAGGAATAAGATTGAATCAATAATAAAAATCTCCCAACAAGAAAAGACCAGGAGTAAATGGATTGACATATGAATTCCACCAAACACAGAAGAATTAACACAAATTCTTCTTAAGGTATTCCAAAACATTAAAGAGACAGGAATTCTTTCTAACTCATTCTGCAAGAATTACCCTACTACCAAAACCAGAAAGGACAAAACAAAAAAAGAAAAGCATAGGCCAACATCCTTCATAAATATAGACTCAAAAATCCTCAATAAAATATTAGCAAAATGAATCTAACAACACATCAAAAAGGTAATACACCATAATCAAGTGGGATTAATTTCAGGAATCTAAACATGTTTCAACATATGCAAATCAATAAATGTGGTACATCATATAAACAGAATTAAGGACAAAAGCCATATAATTATCTCAATAGATGCAGGAAAAGCATTTGCTAAAATCTGATATCCCTTCATAATAAAAAACTTTCAACAAATTAAGCATAGATGGAACATGCCTAACCATAACAGAGGCCACATATGAGAAACCCACAGCCTATATCATATTGGATGGGGAAAAGATGAAATATTTTCCTGTAATAACTGGAACAAGGATGTGCACTTTCACCACTCTTATTTAACATAGCACTGAAACTCCTAGCCAGAGAAATCACGCAAGAGAAAGAAATGAAAGGCATCCAAATTGGAAGAGAGGAATTGAAATTATCCTTCTTTTCGGACAACATAATAATATATAATATAATAGTATATTTAAAAAATAAGATGAAAGACCTCTACAACTAAAACTACTAAACATTGATGAAAGAAATTGAAGAAGACACAAACAAATGGAAAAATAACCCGTGTTCATGGATCAAAAGAATTAATTTTGTGAAAATGTCTACATTACTCAAAGCCATCTATAGATTAAATGTAATCCATATCAAAATACCAGTGATATTCTTTTCAGAAATACAATGTGTAATGACAATTTTAATTAAAAATAGAACTACCATAAGATCTAGCAATCCCATTACTGGGTATTTATCCAAAGGAAGAGAAATCAGTATATCAAAGTGATACCTGCAACCTCATGTTTATTGCAGCACTATTCATAATAGTCAAGATATGGAACTGACTTAAGTCCATCAACAGAAGAATGAATAAAGAAAATATAGTGTATATACACAACAGAATATGGTTCAGCCATAAAAAAGAATGAAATTCTGTCATTTGCAGCAAACTGGAGGACATTATGTTAAGTGAAATAGTCCAGGCACAGACAGGCAAATATCACATGTTCTTACTCATATGTGGAAGCTAAAAAAAGTTGATCTCATGGAAGTAGAGAGTAGAATAGTGGTTAATAGAGACTGAGAAGGGTGGGTGGGGGAATGAAGAGAGGTTAACAGGTGCAAACATATAGTTAGATAGAAGGAAAAACTTCTAGTGTTCAATAGCACCGGAAGGTGACTATAGTTTTAAGGAGAATTGACTGTATATGGCAAAATAGCTAGAAAAGAGTTAAAATGCTCCCAACACAAATAAATGATACATTTTTGAGGTGATGCATATCCTAAATACCCCAATATTGTCATTACACATTGTATGCATGTATCAAAATAACACACATGCCCAATAAAATGTACAATTATTATTTATCAAAAAAACGTTCGTACAAGAATACTTATTCATAGTAGCTATCTTTCTGAGCAAGGGCCATCTGTTGCCAATTATCACCAAGAGTAGAAGTCTGAACACTTTATAAAAAACTATCACTAAAACAATGCTTCTGAATTCACAGATACAGTTGCTTAGAACAGGCTGGCCTAGGTATTGAAGTAAAAATGTATATTGACTTAAAGTAAAACATAAAGTAAGCAATCATAGCGATGGTATGCGACATGAGAAAATTGTGAAAGTGGCCATGGAATAGCTGAATTTTGAGAAATATTTCTAAACCTAGAAGGAAACTTAGAATCTAGTTAATTATTCACTTATCCACTCACCACCTATTTACTGAGCAGATGCTTTGTATCAGGCATTGTGTTAGGCAGAAGCGCCAGAGGTTAGGTGTGCAAATAGAAACACAATTCATCTTGACACTCACAACCCTCACTTTAGTACATCAAGGATATGTGAACAAATATTTATAATAAAACACAGGAAATTCTACAAAAGCGCGTTGAACGAATTGTCTCGGAGGAACTAAAAGGAAGACTAACACTTGTGGGAACTGGGAAAACTTCATAGTGTATTTGCTGCTTGAGTTGAGTCTTGAAAAATGAATGATTTTAAATAGTCAAAGAGGAAGGCAGAAGGAGTAGTATGAGTGGGTGAAAAGTTGCACCCTTTGGAAAAGTATGTGTTTTTTGCGGATAATAACCTGAAGTTGGGGATTGTTGGAACATATAATATTGGAGTGGTGGAGAGGAGCAGAGGTGAGGCTGAAAAGGAGGCAGGGACCAGGTTGGGAAGGGACTTTGGTGCCATGTCAGTGAGATGCAGACCATGGTGAGAAGGCCAAGGATAATTAAAGAATTTACTTAGAGATATACCATGATTAAATTTACATATTTAAAACTTATTCTAGCATAGAGATTGAATTACATTAGGGCAAGACTGGAGGCAAGGAAACTTGTCAGAAGGCTGGTTCAGGTAAGAAATGAGTTCAGATAAGAAATAATGGTGGTGTAGGCCAGGCGCGGTGGCTCACGCCTGTAATCCCAGCACTTGGGAGACCGAAGCGGGTGGATCACCTGAGGTTAGAAGTTCGCGACCAGCCTGGCCAACATAGTGAAACTCCGTCTCTACTAAAAATACAAAAAATGAGCCGGGCATGGTGGCGCACACCTGGAATCCCAGCTACTCAGGAGGCTGAGGCAGGAGAATTGCTTGAACCCGGGAGGCGGAGGTTGCAGTGAGTGGAGGTTGCAGTGAGCAGAGATCGCACCATTGCACTCCAGCCTGGGCAACAAGAGCAAAACTCCGTCTCAAAAAAAAAAAAAATGGTGGCAAGGAGATATACTTTTATTTCTTATCAAACTGGAGTAATAGGAATTGAATTTACCCATGCATTTTAAATTACCGAAAATTACAAATAAAGGGTATCTATAAAAAATCAACAGGGTTAGATAGAATAAATTAGATCTAGTATTTGATAGCACAAGAGGATGACTATAGTCAACAATAATTTACTGTACATTTAAAAATAACTAAAAGTGTACGATTGGAATATTTGCAACATAAAGAAAGATAAATACTTGAGGTGATGGATAACCCACTTACCCTGATGTGATTATTATCCACTATATGCCTGTATCAAAATATCACATGTACTCCATGAATATATATACCTACTATGTACCCATAAAGATTAAAAGTACTCAATAGCTGATATAACAGTTAATGGAGAAAGATTAAGTGCTTTCTACTTGAGATCAGAGTGAAGACAAGGATGTACATTCTCCCCACTTCTCTTCTATTCAACCTTCAAATGGAGGTTCTAGCCAATTAAATAAGCAAGATAAAAAAATAAAAGACACATTAAAAAGAAGGAAGGAAAACTATCTTTATTCACAGAGGCATGCCAATATAGGTAGAGAGTGCAGTCATGCAAAGGAAAGTGCAAGAAAACAACTGGAATTATTTCATAAACTTATCAAGATTACAGGATATAAGATCAATATATAGAAATCAATTGTATTTCCATATGCTAGCAATGAACTATAAGAAATGGTAATAAAAAGAAAATTTACATAGCTTTGAAAATATTAAATAGTTAGGGATAAGCCAGGTGTGGTGGCTCACGCCTGTAATTCCTGCACTTTGGGAGGCCAAGGCGGGCAGATCACGAGGTCAGGAGATCGAGACCATCCTGGCTAACATGGTGAAACCCTGTCTCTACTAAAAAAAAAAAAAAAAAAAAAAAAAAAAAATAGCCGGGCATGGGGGCGGGCGCTTGTAGTCCCAGCTACTCAGGAGGCTGAGACAGGAGAATGGTGTGAACCCGGGAGGCAGAGCTTGCAGTGAGCCAAGTTCGCTCCACTGAAGTCCAGCCTGGGCGACAGAGCGAGACTCCATCTCAAAAAAAAAAAAAAGAAACTTAAGGATAAATCTTACAAAAGGGTTGAATACTGAAAAACTTGAAAAATGTGTGAATTAGAACATAGCAGGATGTTAAAAAAAGAATTACATATTGAAAACTTCAAAAAGTTTCTAAGAGAAATAAAAGATCTAAAAAATAGAGAGCTATTATCTGCTGATAGGTTAGAAGATACAATATTATTAACATGCCAATTCTCTCCACATTGACTTATATATTTAAAGTAATTCAGATAAAAATTCCAGCAGGGTTTTTTTTTTTTCGTAAAAATGTATGAGCTGATTCTAAATTTGATGTGGAAATGTAAAGGACATAGGAATAGGCAAAACAAATCTGAATATAACAAACAAAGCTAGAGAATTAACGCTAACTGATTTCAAGATTTATTGTAAAGCTACAGCAATCAAAACAGTGATATTGATATAAAGTAGACCAAAGGAACAGAATAGAGAATCCGGAAGTGGTCCCACACATATATGAACAATAGATTTTCTACAAATGTGAAAAGACAACTTAGTAGAGAAAGATTGCCTTTTCAACAAACAGCACTGAAACAACTGAATATCAAAACCTGCAAAAAAGAACTTTTATCCATACATTGCATTATGTACAAAAATTACCTCAAAATGGGTCGTAGAGCTAAATATAAAAACTAAAACTGTAAAAATTTCCAGAAGGAAATATAAAAGAATATCGTTGTGACTTAGGTTTAGAAAAAATGTTTCTAGATGGTCACATGCATGGTGAAAAGCTAGATCTATGAAAAATAAATTGGATTGTATCAAAGTTAAAAACTTTGGTTTTCCCAAAGGTGCTGTTAAGAGAATGAGAATACAAGCCAAAGGTTGGAATAGAAAATTTGCAAAATAAATAGTTGGTAAACGAATTAAATATACAATTTCTAAATAATTCTCAAATCTCAATAATTAGGAAACAAACTGGAATTAAAAACAAGAGGAAAATATTTGAACGGACACATCATCAAATAAGAAACATAAATGGCAAATAAATAAGGAAATAATGTTTGATTTAACTAGTCTTTAGAGAAATGCAAGTTACAGATAGAATAAGAACACTGTACATTTACTGGAGTGGATAAAATTTAAAAGACTGACCATACTAAGTATTGAAAAACATATGGCAAAACTGACATTTTCATACACTCATGGTGGGAGTGTAAAATGGTACTTTGCAAAATACTCTAGAAAATAAAGATACCCACCATATATCAAGTCATTCCATTCCTTTGTATTTACCCAAGAAATGAAAGCATATGTTGATAAAATACTGTACCTGAATGCTCATAGCATCTTTATTTTTAATAATCCCAACTGGAAACAACCCAAGAGTCCATCAGCATGTGAATGGATAACCAAATTGTGGTATGTCTATACAATGGAATACTACTAAGCAATAAAACAGAATGAATTATTTATATCCTAAAAACATACTTGAATTTCTAAATAATTTTTCTGTGAAAGAAACTAGAAAAAAGCATACATAGTTGTATGAGTCCATTTGTGTAAAAGCCTAGGAAATGCAAACTAAAAGTATTAATTTTCTAGGACTGCCATAATGAAGTACCATAAAATGACTGGCTTAAACAACAGAAATTTATTGTCTCACAGTTCTGGAGGTTAGTAATATGAGATTAAGGTGTGGGCAGGTTGGTTCCTTCTGGGGGATGTGAGGAAGCATCGGTTGCATGTTTCTCCACTAGTTTCTTGTGGTTTGCTGGCAATCTTTGGTGTTCCTTTGTGTGTAGAAGGGTTACCCTGATCTCTGCCTTAATTGTCACATGGCATTTTCCTGTGTGTGCTTCTGTGTCCAAATTTCCCTTTTTGTAATGTAAGTCATAATGGATTAAGGCCCACCATAATCTTAACTTGATTATCTCTGTGAAGATCAGATTTCCAAATAGGGTCACATTCTGACGTTCTAGAATTAGGAATTTGATATATACATTTTTGGGGGGACACAGTTTAACCCATGACACTAATATATCATGACAGAAAGTAAACCAGTGGTAGGAATGTGGGCATGTGGAAAGGAGTGGGAAGAAAGTGGCATGAGAAAACTTGGGATTGGTGGACATGTTCATTATTTTTATTAGGGTAATATTTCAACTGGTGTATTATATATAAAAAAGTATTCAGTTATACACTTTAAATATGTGCAGTTTATTATATATCAATTGGAGCTTAATAAAACTGTTTAAGAAAATCCCACCAGGTGCAATGGCTCATGCCTGTAGTCCCAGCACTTTGGGAGGCTGAGGTGGGCAGATTGCTTGAGCTCAGGAATCTGAGACCAGCTTGGGAAATGTGGCAAAACCCCATCTCTACAAAAAGTACAAAAATTAGCCAGGCGTCCTGGTGCGTGCCTGTAGTCCCAGCTACTTGGGAAGCTGAGGTGGGAGAATCTCTTGAGCCTGAGAGGTGGAGGCGGCAGTGAACAAGCTGTGATTGCGCCATTGTACTCCAGCCAGGGTGAAAAAGAGTTACCCTGTCTCAAAAAAGAAAGAAGAAAAAGAAAGAAAGAAGAAAAGAAAAAAAGAAAGAAAGAAAGAAAGAAAAAGAGAGAGAGAGAGAAAGAGAGAGAGAGGAAGGAAGGAAGGAAAGAAGGGCGGAAGGAAAGAAGGAAGGAAGGAAGGAAGGAAATTCTACACTGTACTAAAACAAAAATCTTAGAATGAATCGTTGGTTTCTGGCTTGTGTTTATTAATGGCGGTTGCTATTTCATATTAAAGAAAAGCCCAAAAGGGGATTAATTTGGAATGGAAATAAGAGCTGATGGATTCAACTTCAGACATGTTGACTTACTTGGATATTTTTGTGGAACAAACAATTGGGGATGTCCAGTAGACAGTTTAATGGGTCTGAAGTTTGGAAATGAGCTCTTGGCTGCATATAGGAGTCAGTTGTGTGTTGGTGGTATTTAAAACCATAGCATAAATTAGAACACATAGAGCAAGAGCATGGTACTAAAAAATGAGAATGAAAAGAACAACATATTTAAGGGATATGCAAGGTAAGAAGAGCCATTAAAGGAGATAAAGAAGGACTTTTCAGAATGAGATGCAGAGAACCAAAGGGAATGATATCACAGAAATCAAAGTAACAATTCCCAGGAGGAGAGTGTGATAATTTGTGTTAATTACTCTAAAGAAATTATGTGTGAGGTTGAGAATTGTACAGTAATGGATCCAAATACTAAAACTAGTAAGATAAATGTGGGCCACCATGATCCCTGCCTTCATGGATTTTGTAAGTGAGTTTAAGAATAGACAAAGCAGTCAGAAAACATTCTATAAATCCATAGCGGACTGCATTAAGTACAGGGGTTCTGACAACAACTGAGATATTTTCAAACTTTTGGATTTACAATAAATATGTAATAGTTTAATCTCTCTCTCTCCTAAAATACTCTTTGTTCTCAGAGGGTCTGTAAAAGATCATTTGCTTTTTGCTTCTGCTTCCAGATGATTTCCTAAATCTCAGAGGGATTTATTTTTAACCCATTCTATCACAGATGTGTAGTGAGCTGAACTGTTCGTCAGCTCACTGCTGAAGCAAAAAAATAGAAGCAGCCTGAGGTGGGAGTCCTGGAAAGGCATAGATAGGATGTTGAAATTCAAGATGTGGAGCCAAAATGAAGCTGAAGATTGGTCAGTCTCAGCTACCAGTCTTGCAGAGGAGATGACAAATTGGAGCATGGTCAAAGAGTCAAAGGTTGTGGGCAAGCCTGTGGCCCAAGTTAGCAGGGGTTTTGGAGGAAGCTCAACAAGAGAATTTGGAACAGTTACAAGTGTCTGTAAATGGAATCCTGCTGTGGTGCTGGTAGTGATAGTGGTGGTGAGGTTCCTCTGCCAACATTGAACATAAAATTTTCTAAAATTTTGCCTGTGTCATTACCTTTCTCTGTCTCCACTGAAGCAAGGCTTGAGATCTGAGAAGACAGCAAGGGTGAAGACTGCCATGATAACTGAGGATTGCAGAGGTTGCTCCTTCCCATTGAATATATATTACTAAATTTCCCTATAGCCAGCAGGTAATCCTCACATCTCCACCATGATAGAAACAGAGCACAAAGCTGCCCACTGTTCATTGAGATCCTGTTTATTTGGGAAAAGGAGGGTTCCTTCTAGGAATGGGGAGTAGTGCCAAAATCAGAGGTCACCTAGATCAATAATGCCAGCTATGAGGAATGGTTCTAGGAAAGCAATTTTCATGATAAGTAGAAAAAATACAGATAGCATGAAGTTCCTGGTGTTCTGACAGTAGGAAAGAAGGTTCTACTATCCCTGCCCCTAAGTGTTTGTAATTTTTTTCCCCTAAAATGTTGCTCCCTGGAGTGCATACTTAGAAAAATTTCAAAATGCTTGTGTTTTGGCTTTGGAAAAGAATCAAACCAGTTTGGCAAAGATCTATACTCAGGGAGTCACAATGATGGTGCAATGAAAATCATGTTCCCATTTGCTGAAAGCATCACTGAAATGTGCATTCTTGTAGAGCAGCCCAGAAAAAAAGGGATACTGGATGGCTCCCCCATACTCGTCCCAATTTAGGCTGTGTGCAGGCATCATGATTGCATTAGAAATATGCAAATGCTACAGCCCAAGTGTTCTACATATGTTTCCAGCACAAATCCTGAAAACAAAAAGGGAGATAAAGGAAAAGCAAGAAGTCAAATTGGAGAGTTTCAATAGTGTCTTACATGCATCCCGACTTTCCGTACTTGGGAGTTGAAGGTTATGGACTCTACCAATGAGAAATTCCAGTGATAGTTTTTTAATATCCTAGAGACAAAAAACAGCCTTAACCCCAGAGGTTATGTGTTTTAAAAGATCAAAGCAATAGGTGAAGTTTGCAGAGGCCTACAAATTCATGGAGACATAGAGAAGGATAGACAAAGGAAAAGATAGTTATGATTTAAGGGCATGCTTAGGAATGGTGGCACACAATTGGCCACAGAATGCAGCTATGCTCTATTCTGAGTCTGAGTAATACTATGGAGTATGTGCAGCTAGAATCATGCCCGTAATAAGCTAAAAGATTTTGTCCATTATTCCTCACTTTCTTTTTGGCCTGCTTAGAAGAGTTCCACAGTTTAAATATATATATAAAGCTGCCTATTTCTTCCTGTTGTCTGAAAGACCACTTGTTTTAAAGGATACCTGGCCAGGCGCGGTGGCTCACGCCTGTAATCCCAGCACTTTGGGAGGCCAAGGCAGGTGGATTACGAGGTCAGGAGATGGAGACCATCCTGGCTAACACACAGAAACCCAGTCTCTACTAAAAATACAAAAAATTAGCCAGGTGTGGTGGCAGGCGCCTGCAGTCCCAGCTACTCGGGAGGCTGAGGCAGGAGAATGGCATGAACCCAGGAGGCGGAGCTTGCAGTGAGCCGGGATCGCACCACTGCACTCCAGCCTGGGCGACAGAGTGAGACTCCGTCTCAAAAAAAAAAAAAAAAAAGATATACTGGAGTATATTCTTACTATTTACAGACCATCAACAAGTTTCTTACACAAATTGATGTTTTTTAAACAGAAAACCTAAGAGCTAATCATATAAAATAATTATAGTTTTACAAGCAGTAAGATCATTAAAGGGGTTTGTTTATAATGAACAAACTTTTTAGAATTTTTGTCATATTTCGGTGTTTTGCTGGAAAGAAACACCTTAGCAAATTTGTTTCGTGTAGAGGGTAAGTATTTAAATTTAGCAACATCTGACATTTTTTTCATTCAGACATCTGCCACCTTTTAATGTTCTTGACCTTCAGCTAAAAAAGGATAAGATGGAAAAAAATGAGGACTATTTCATTCTCTGTATCCTGAGTCTGAAAGTGCATAAGAGGAGAGATAATAGTTTAATAGGCAACTATGAGCAGAAAAATAAAATATTGTGACACAGAAATGGAAGGATAATTAAAATAATTTTTATTAGAGGCCCACTATGACTGGAAATAGCATCAAAGTGCATATAAGCAAACATTTTTGTTTGCATTCACAAATCAAGTTTGCTTCTAATACTTTCTAGTTGGATATTATAGGCCAAATGTAGTTATTCAAATGAAGTTTTGTGACAGAAAAATAGTAGTTTTAATGTCCATTTGATATTTTCTAAAATAAAAATGATTATTAAGTTAGAAAATAATAAATCAAATAAATGCTATTACTTTAAAAATTCAGATAGTATGGAGGTACAGGGAAAATACAATATTATCAATAATCCAGTGTTTATCCTACCACTATTTACATTTTGGATTCTTTTAGGAATCTCTCCATGTCAAAATACATAGTCATTCTTATTATAAAACAGGATCACACTGTATCTACTATTTTATAATTTTATCTTTAACCTAACAATATCTTATATATAACTTTATTTGCCAATGAACAATTCTACATTATCCAACCAAACAAAAAGCTCATTGATAACTTTATATAGCCACAAGTTCCAGCTTCCTATTATGGTTTACACAAACCTCTGCCTAGCTCTCCTGCAACATTCAGCTTTTCAAAACAACTTAAAGGTTTTATGTCTCTGAGCCTTTGCATCTGCTAGTGCTTTTATCTGGAATGCTCTTTCCTACTCCTTTTTCACTTGGAAATCACTGGGCTTCATATGTCTTTGCATCTCCACGGCCCAGCATATAACGCCTATTGAGTGTATGTTACATGAATAAGTGAATGAATGAAATTTAATTATAAGAAAATTAGGGTAAAATTTGCAATTTCTGAGGTAAATTAGAGATCCAAGCAGGTAGCAATTTATAGACGAGGGAAGATAGAGGCCACTAAGAGCATATGCGGCTGGTGTAGAGAACCAGGTGGACATAGTTTCATTGTAGCTGTTACTCATTTGAAGGCTATAATGTACTCTAAAGTAATTTTGAAGAATTTAACATGGGAGACCTAGCCGAAGAAAATATTTCACTTAATGATTCCATCAGCTAGATAATGAGAATGAGATTCTCAGTTTGCAATTTTTTGCTAATCTTCAGAATCAGCTTTTCTTCCAGAGGATACCTAATTTTTAAAAAACACATCTTTTTTCTCAAAATTAGGCCTAATTGGTAATTGGCTTGATACTGCTCTATTGTCAGACTTGCAGACATTGAAAGACCAATCTTTCTTGTTAGAATTGTAAATTGGTTGATCACGATAGGCTTAATCTGGGAAAGTAACATTAGAGGATACTTGAAGAGAAGAGAGAGTTGACCATGTATGTATTTAGGCAAAAAATATTCCAGATAAGGGTACAGTTAATGCATAGGTCCCAAGGCTAGGTCATGCCTGAATTATTCATTAAATAGTAAAAAGGCCAGTGTGGCTAGAACACAAAGAACAAGGGGTTGAGTGTCAGGAAATGAGGTCAGAAAGATTGAGTAGACTATCATGCAGGGCTTTTTAGGCTGCTGTAAGGTCTTTGGAATGATTGGAGAGTAAGCTTCTGGAAGACAAGAGTCATGTCTTATCTGCTCATATGAATCCCTTATTGCCTATTCCCAGTGCCTGATACAAAAAGATATTCAATGTGTTCTTGTCTTATAAATGAATGACAGTTACCTCCTCTCAGGGAGTTCTTTTATTTCCTGGTTAGAGGCAGATTAGTAAAAATATATAATGTGATATGCTTTAGGTTGTAGAGTATTATTATTATTACAGTTTTACTAGAAAAGAGACTGATGCCCAAAAGAGTTTTACTAGTCTAGTAGTCTTAAACTTTTAGAAGCAGATTTTTTCTCTTGAAACAAAATTTGTATAAAAATAAATGTACAAAATAGATCAAATGGAGATGTCTTTAAGGAAAGATGATGGAATTGACATTTCGTCTCACTTTTTTCCTCTGAGGTCATCCTAGAGAAATTGCCAAAGATTTTAGGTGGTGCTATACCATGATGTTATATCGTTTGGTATAAAGAATCACAAAGTGGTCTCTTGGCAAAGAGCTGTCATTGGGATGTGGGTTGTTCCTGAGAAGTGCATTTGTACACCTATGTTCATTAGATGGACTGAAGACGTGGGCAAGAACAAGGAGATGTGACTAAACATATTATTAGGAACAAAAGGAATTTCTATCTCTGAGTTTCCACATAGAATTTTTTGCGTGCCCAAGGCTCTCAAGTTCATCCCTTCTATGGTAGTGCCACAGACAGATTAATGTATCTCAGTGTGGCCAAGTTATCCTGTTATGTCCACTTTTGCCATCTCTGCTTTGTTATCTTGTGGATTTTCTAGACTCTGATACTTGTACCTGTTGGTTGGATTTTGACATTGTTACTGGGGGATTTAACCTTGTTAATGCTACTCATGTTGATGGCCCTGTCCATGCCTTCTTATTTGTCTCTGGCTGTGTTACCAGAGATGTTACTTTCTTGTAGAAAGAGTAAGAGTATCTTTCCACCAAAATTTAAAACCTTACTAGGCTCCCTAAAGAATGAGGAGAGACTTTCTTCCAGTTTGCTATATCATCTAAGTAAATAAATTCTTTTACTGGGCTCTTGTAAAAAGTGGCTTTGCTACCTTCATTTCTTATAGGAATATCTCTTGAGGAAGTTAGGAAAAGAAGTCCCTGGACTAAACATTTGCATGATACAACATACTATCAACCCAAAGTGATCTTCCCAGACAGCAGTAAACTCCTGAGGTGTTAAGTTTATCTTATTCTCCTTTCAGTTCTACAGTTAAAATTCCAGTGTACTATGGTCTAACTTCTAGTGCCAAAATTTTCGTAATTACTTCCCCCCCTCCCCAAGAAGTCCGGTTGAATCCTCCTATAGAAAGAAGCTTCAATGGCCTAATTTTGTGTGTCATTGTTCTGAGGATGAGTATTCTGATTATGCCCCCAGTCTGGTATTCTCATTTCATGAAATGGATTTCATATAACCTCAAATGAAATGTAAAACTTATGGAATACTGAATGTTGACGTCTGTGACTATTCGGCAAATGTCTCTTAGAAATCATGTAATGCTGATTTTTTAAAATTTCTTCTTTACAATGTGTTGACAAAACCCATAAAGAATATATAAATAAAATGGGAATGTAACTAGGGAAAGGGGAGAATGCCTTTCAGTAGGAAGCAAGAACTAAGTCTTCCTTCCTGTGGATAGCAATAAAATAATCTTGATCTGTTATTTTATTTGATACCCAGGCAGGCATTGAGTTCAAAAGTCACCAAACCTGATTACATTATTGAATACCCAGGTAAAGCTACAAATGATTATTATTATAAATTGTCATGAAAACACAGTACTGCTATATGATATTTTCACTTTTTTTTAAGAGAATGACTAATATAGATGGGACTGCTGGTGGCCCAGTAGACTAAGTCTCTGTCAGTGGTTGCTGTGCCTGCAAGAAAGCAAGCAAGTGACCAGAGGAGCACACAGCACACCTTTTTTTCCTTTAATGGTATAGCAATCCTTAAGGAAAAATAAGTACTAGACTGGCAGGCTAAGGTTAGGTGTACAACATAGAATGCACAAACTTTGTGGGGAAGAGCCAGTGGGTCCTATCTATAGGATGGTGCATCTAGAAAGAAGATGAAATTTGATTTATCTGCCCAATGTTAGTGTGGCTGGGAGTCCACTCTTCCTCAGGTTTAAAGTGTCTAAAAATTAAACGGTAACAAAGACTGGGCAAACTTTTTGGGACAAACTTTCAAGGTCAGCAGCTTGTTGATTATGGCTGGTTCACTGTAAAATTGCCCAGTTAACTTTCTTTTCTTGTCCTATACAATGCCTTCCCATTCTTCAATTTACAGCATCCACTTAAAAAGAATTCTGGACTTTAGGAAAGACTACCACTCCAGCTTTGTGACCTGAGCACTTCATTTAACCCACTGAGCCTCAGTTTCTTCACTTGTAATATGTACTCACCAGTAAAAGGTAGTGTGTAAATGAGGGCTGCCTGGACTCCCCTAAAAGGAAATGACATGATTTACACCCCCTAGGTAGGAACTCAATCCTGTTTCCTGCTGTATTTCAGTGCTCGGGAGCCCTGAGAAAGTGGAAGAGGGAAGCGGGCATTTTCAGATATTAGACTATTGACCTAGTTAACCATCTTATGAGTAAAAATATATTTGTGCATCCTACATCCTGGAGTCAAATCAAACAGAAATCTTGTCTGTTGTGCCTTCCAATTCACATTCAAAGACATAAGGACAGAGTAAGAAAAATGCTTGTGTCCAGTTATCAGAGATATAAGTGGAATTTATTTACTCTGGGGATGCCGATTATATTACTGCCCTTTCTCTACCTTGGCTTTCAGCACTGAATATCACTCTTGGACTATGGTTTTATAATAGTACTTAATTTGTATATTCCTAGAGGGCAGGAGTAAGGCCAGTGAGCCTTAATTGCAGAAATAGACATTTCACCTAAATAGTTAAACAAGCAAGTGAACAAACAAACAAAGAACAAAAATCTTTCTAACAATTAGAGTTATGGGAAGTACTAAGTTGGCCATTCTTGAAGGCATTAAAGAGAAGTTTGGCAGCCACTTATGGTAGAGAGAAGTTATACATCTGTTAGGGGTTCAGCCTCTCAGATCTCTTTCTATTGCATCTTCATGAAAAGCATAGTATATGAATCTGATCTTTTAAACAGATTTATTTGTTTTTGGTGAGCCTTACGTAAGAAAAAGGCTATTTGCATTAATTGGAAGACTGCTTCAATTATAAACTCCTTGCTAATCAAACAAGTTCAGTTCAGAAAGCCCTTACTGATTGCATACTTTATGTCAAACCCTGGGGAAGGCAATGCAGACGAGACAGACAGGTAAGAAATAGCTATCCCCATCCACCAAAGGCTCTCAATCTAGTAAGGAACATACAGGCTAATATAAGCCCAACTGGAGTCCTAGAGCCTAAATAAAGATAAAATGAAGTAGTTAATTTGTTTATAATATGAACAATTTCTAATTACGTCTATGTCCATGACATTATTTCCCCTCCCTTGACTACCTCTCTTTTCCTGCTCAAAGCAAGACCTCTAGTCCCACACCCTCAAGAAAACTTTTATTAATTGGCCAGGCGCGGTGGCTCACGCCTGTAATCCCAGCACTTTGGGAGGCCGAGGCGGGCGGATGAAGAGGTCAGGAGATCGAGACCATTCTGGCTAACACGGTGAAACCCCGTCTCTACTAAAAATACAAAAAAAAGGAGCTGGGCGCTGTCCCACTACTCGGGAGGCTGAGGCAGGAGAATGGCGTAAACTGGAGAGGCGGAGCTTGCAGTGAGCCGAGATCGCGCCACTGCATTCCGGCCTGGGAGAAAGAGCGAGACTCTGTCTCAAAAAAAAAAAAAAAAAAAAAGAAAAAGAAAACTTTTATTAATTATTTAAGTCTTCTGTCGTTATCCTCGCTTCTATTTCCTATGAATCGTGTTTGGGGTTGAATTGTATTTCCCAAAAAGATATGTTGAAGCTCTAACCCTGGCAACCTCTGAATGTGAACCTATTTGGAAATTTTGCAGTGGTAATCAAGTTAAGATGAAGTCATATTGGAGTAGGATAAGCCTTAAATTCAATATCACTGGTTTTACTTTAAGAACAAGGGAATATGTTCTCTAAGAACAGGGGAAGAGACAAACAAGGGGAACACCAAGTGAAGATGGAGACAAATATTGAAGTGATGAGTCCACAAGCCAAGGAACCCTAAGGATTACTGGCAACCACCAAAAACTAGAAAAGAAACACGGAAATGATTCCCCCTTAGAGCACCCAAAAGGAATCAGTCTTCCTGTTGATTTCAGACTGTTAGCTTCCAGAACTGTGAGAGAATAAGTTCTGTTGTTTTAATCCACCAAGTTTGTGATACTTTGTTATGGCAGCCATAGGAAACTAATACATTAGTATACCTCTTGCCTGTATCACACGGTTTAGCACTTAAGTAGCATCTAAACTGGGCATTGACAGAAGAATATCAGCAATAGGAAAAATAGATAACATTGAGCACTTACTCCATTCCATGCACTATGCTAATTCTTCTGCACACTCATTTAATTGTCAATAACAACCTTACGATGTAGATACTATTATTGTTATCATTTTATAGAATAAAAAACACGAAGTTGAATAACTTACCCAAAGGCTAGTGAGGGGCAAAGCTGGGACTTCAAATCAGGTCAGTTTGATCACTTTTTATCATTATGCGACAATGCTTTCAATAATGTCTAGAAGGTAGAGAATATCTATTGGTATTTTTGCTGGTAGATCAATATTCTACCAGTTTTCAGGGAATGGTAGGTGCTCAAAACACCCTTATAATATTTATTGAAGCATTATAATAACACTACTGAATTGTTGGAATATAAAGAAAAATAAAATATCTCAAGTTCTATCACTATCATAAAAATATTTGAGGTGCAGAGTGTTATTGCTTTCCAGTGAAATTGATGGATTCAACCTGGTGTTAGGAATTTTGATGATACAACAATGGAAGACACTGTCTGCCCAAAGGTAGTTGTGACAAACAGGAAACAAATGTCTACATGGGAAGAAGATATATATGGGATAGTGCAGGGTCTAGGGCATATATACATTCTTTAATTGAAAATTTTCTTGAGATAATTATAGACGCATATGCAGTTGTAAGAAATGATGCAGAGAGATCACTTGAACACTTTGCCAAGTTTTCCCCAATAGTAGCATTTTGCAAATCTATCCTATAAGAGCACAACTAGAAAATTTACATTGATGTAATCCACCAGTCTTATTTAGAGTCCCCAGTTTTACTCGTACTCATTTGTGTACATGTACCTCTGTGTGTGTGTATGCGTGTGTGTGTGTATATGAGTGTGAAGTTCTCTACAGTGCTATCATTTATGTAGGTTTCTTTATCAAGAGTTGCCTCAAAATCAAGATAGAAAACGATCATGTTAAATATCTAGCAAATCTCCCTCATTCTAGCTCTTTATAGCCACACCTACCACCTTTTTGCCCCACCCACTCCAATTCCTAACCCCTGACAATTATTAATCTACTCTGCTCTATAATTTTTCCCCTTCAAGAATGTTGCATAAATCTAATTATTCAGTATGTGATCTTTTGATATTGTCTTTTTTTTCACTCAGCATTCAGCCTGGAATTTCATTTAAGTTGTTGCATGTATCAGTAGTTCATTCTTTTTAAAATTCTGAGTAATATTTCATGGTATGGTTGTACCGTGTACCTAGGATACACATTATTTGTTTAACCATTCACCTATCAAAGGAAGTCATGGCTATTTCCAGTGATTGGATATTATAAATAAGCTAGCTACAAATATTGGTTTACATATTAATAAAGAACTTAAGTCTTGATTTCTTTGGGATTAAATGCCCCAGAGTGCAATTGTTGGGTAGTAGAGTAATTGAACATTTACTTTTAAAAGAAAATGCCAAATTGTTTTCCAGAGTAGTTGTACAATTTTACATGTCCACCAGCAATGTATGAATAATATAGGCTTTCTGAATCTTTGCTAGCATGTGGTTTTGCCACTATTTTTTAATATAAATTTTAGTCATTCTGATAAATGTGTAGTGATATCCAATTGCAATTTTAATTTGCGTTTACCAGATTCCTTATGGACAACTTTTCATGTTATATATACATTTTGAAAGAATGAAATGGAGTCGTAGAGAAAGGTAAGTTTTGAGATAAACGAGCTCTGAGTCAGAACTGGAAAGATGTGCAGGATTTGAAACTGGAAGCAAAAGGTGGGGAGAATGTCAACATTCTGGCTGTAGTTACATATATGAGTCAAATAAAACAAAAATGATAAACAAATGTTTTAAAAGAAACAATTACATACCTACCATATGTAAATCACTAGACAAAGTGTAACTCACTTAATCCTCACAACAATCCTGCTATCATGCTACATTGTTCTAGTTGTGGAAATATGTTCATTGTAGGGACTCTGAAAGCTACTGAAAAGTATAATAAAAGCAAAAAAGAAAAAGATGACTTGTAATCTCTTTACAGCCAGCTATTTGAAATATTTCCTTTCTTCCAGTCATTTATTATTTCATATATATATGTGTATATCTGTAGATATACACATGCATACATGAAGAGAGAGTGTAGGTATAGTTGTTAATTGGAGCAACGCTGTATATACATACATATATATACAGTTTGTCTTCATATTATGAATGTATTCTCATAAAATTAAATATTATTTAAATACCATTTGAAAACTGCATATTTCTTGAAGATGATAAATCATAATTTACTTGATCTCTTTTCTATTGTTGCTCCTGTAGGTTTTCAATGTTGCTATTATAAATAATGCTGCAATGAATGACTTTGTGTATTTGTTGGGTTTTTTACTGTTCTTTTCGACCAACTTCTTAGAAGGGAAATTCCTATGTCATACATCATAAACTGTTTGAAGTATTTTGATATGTTTTTCAATTGCTTTTCAGAAATATTGGGCCAATTTACATTCCAGCAGTATACAAGGATGCTCATTTACCACATCATTATCAACACTGCATTATTATTTTTGAAATCTTTGCTAATTTGATAGAGAGAAAAATGACATCTGATTTAATGTGTATTTATTTTTAGTGAGTTGGAAATTTTTCACACTTGCTTTTCGGTTATTCATATTTTGTTCTTCTATAAGTTGCTTGTGTTCTTTGGTCATTTTCCTTTGAGGTTATTAGTGTTTTCCCAATAAACTGAATTATGAAAGATTTGATTATCCCCATTTTATACATAAGGAAATGTGGGGAAAAGCAAGAGAGATCAGATTGTTGCTGTGTCTGTGTAGAAAGAAGTAGACATAGGAGACTCCATTTTGTTCTGTACTAAGAAAAATTCCTCTGCCTTGAGATTCTGTTAATCTATAACCTTACCCCCAACCCCCTGCTCTCTGAAACATGTGTTGTGTCAACTCAGAGTTAAATGGATTAAGGGCGGTGCAAGATGTGCTTTGTTAAACAGATGCTTGAAGGCAGCATGCTCCTTAAGAGTCATCACCACTCCCTAATCTCAAGTACCCAGGGACACAAAAACTGCGGAAGGCCGCAGGGACCTCTGCCTAGGAAAGCCAGGTATTGTCCAATGTTTCTCCCCATGTGATAGTCTGAAATATGGCCTCGTGGGAAGGGAAAGACCTGACCGTCCCCCAGCCCGACACCCGTAAAGGGTCTGTGCTGAGGAGGATTAGTATAAGAGGAAGGCATGCCTCGTGCAGTTGAGACAAGAGGAAGGCATCTGTCTCCTGCCTGTCCCTGGGCAATGGAATGTCTCGGTATAAAACCCGATTGTATGCTCCATCTACCGAGATAGGGAAAAACCGCCTTAGGGCTGGAGGTGGGACCTGCGGGCAGCAATACTGCTTTGTAAAGCATTGAGATGTTTATGTGTATGCATATCTAAAAGCACAGCACTTAATCCTTTACATTGTCTATGATGCAAAGACCTTTGTTCACGTGTTTGTCTGCTGACCCTCTCCCCACTATTGTCTTGTGACCCTGACACAACCCCCTTTTCGAAAAGCACCCACGAATGATCAATAAATACTAAGGGAACTCAGAGGCTGGCGGGATCCTCCATATGCTGAACGCTGGTCCCCCGGGTCCCCTTATTTCTTTCTCTATACTTTGTCTCTCTGTCTTTTTCTTTCCTAAGTCTCTCGTTCCACCTTACGAGAAAGACCCACAGGTGTGTAGGGGCAACCCACCCCTACAAGGAAACTGAGATCTAGAGAAATTATGTAACCACCTCAAAGTCACATAAATAATTGCGATTCAAAGTCAGGTCTGCCTAACTTCAAAGGCCTGTTCTTTCTATGCTGCCACATCTCTTTTAAAGGTGGTTGTCTTTGTTAATGAGGGACAACTGAGCACTTGGCTTTCTGCTTAGCAAATATTTCAATAATTCATCATCTACATACATGTCTAAGCCGCATAGTTGTTAACTTAACCAGGATGATCTGTATTATTCCTGGTCTTGTTCAAACTCCAAACACCTCAAAGGAATGGAACTTGAATTCAGTGCCAGACAGAATTAACTTTCTGGTTAGTTCTCCAGAAATTTTTCTCAACACAGTTTTCTTTCCAGTCTTTACATTCTCCTACTGAAGAGAGTGGTTGAGTTCAGTTGCAGAAACAATTCTCAATCCAAGTAGACAGTTTGGAATGGGTTTTTGTTCTGTTTGATATCCAATCACTAGTTTGACTAAATATTTCCTGTTTCAACTGGTGTGTTCTTATAATGTGTTGAGGCAGCTAGAGTTAGAACATGTAGTTGAGAACAGTGAGCAAATATGAATCTAAATACAATCTACAGATTAAGATAGTGAGTTACATGGAGCATTATCTTTAAAAGGGCACCAGTTTTATGTTAATAATCTTGTCATATAAGAAAGTTACAAGATAGACCAAAATATGAAAATAAACAAACAACTACCCTAAGCTTAATCTCTCCCATGGTGCATGTTTCTGATTGCACTGAACACAAAACAAGCACATACAAATGAAGATAAAACTAGCCACTTCACTGAAACCAAAATTCTCTATAAAATTTCCTGCTATGGAGTATAATAAATATAGTATTTGTCCATTCATCACAGCATTGAAAGTCCACTGGGAAGTTCTCAGTAACTGAGATTTAATTAGTATCTAAGGCAACAAGAAATTCCTACTTGAAAGAAATCAAATAAAGCGGAAAAAACAAATTACAATTGGTGTGCACATTTTTTTCTGACATGGTGGCCTCTGAATAAATGTGGTGCTATGACCCATGCCTCTTTCCTTCTTGTGTGTGTCTGTCTCTCTTTCCTTCCTCTCCCTGAATACAGTTTTAATAAAGAAGCATCTGTTGTCACTCTGAAATGATGATCCCTGCTTTCAGCAGACAAAGGAGAGAAAAACTAAGTGCTTGTACAGATATATACAGTACAGTATATACTGTCTTGGCCAGAGACAGCCCATAGGCTGGAATTTGGCTATCCTTAGGAAGAAGCTACTTAATTTTGACCTCAAGAGTGGAGAAATTACTCTAAAAGTCACTTAGTGGTCAAAGAATTGACCTTTGTCCTAGAAGAAAATGAGGTTCTAGAAAAGTAATGTTAATTATACGTAAATAGTTCAATAACTACCATCTAGTGAATAGTGACCAGACACTGTGCGAAATACAGTACATACATTATCTCATTTAATACCCACAAAGTCCTAAAAAAGAGATTGATTTTAAGTCCAGGGAAGTGAAACTAAAAGAAATTAAGCCACTTGCCCAGTATTACCCCACCAAGAATTGATAGAGCTGGAAACCAAATTCAGGATTCCAAACCTTATTCCAATATATCATATTATTCCTGGGATGACAAATTTTATAGTTTCGAGTTTACTTAAATAGAAAAATAAAGTAATGTATATGTTAATTAGCTTAATATAGCCATTCCACAATATGTACGTATATCAAAATATTATGTTGTACACTATAACTTTTTTTGTCAACTAAAAAACCTCAATATTATCATTAATCCTGTCACCCAGTCTACACTACTTTTTCTTTAATTTATGCTTTTGTTGGGAAGAAATGTGTTTTTTTTGTCCTAATAAAATGATAGATATTTATTTTCCTGTTCTCCTTAATAAATAAAATTATAAACCCCCAAATGGCCAAAAAGAGAAACAAGGAATAACTCTGAAAGATGATAAGATGAAATTAAACAGGGTTTAGTGTTTCGCCACCCAATAGAAGAAGGTCATCTAGACCTGGTTTTGTTCTGTCTACCACCTAGCAACAGAAGGTAGCCCTCGTAGGCTCATTCCTTTCTTGGATAAAAGTGGAGTCCAGGCTGGGCACAGTGGCTCATGCCTTTAATACCAGCACTTTGAGAAGCCGAGGCGGGTGTATCACTTGAGGTAAGGAGTTCGAGGCCAGCTTGGCCAACATGGTGAAACCCTGTCTCTACTAAAAATACAAAACTAACCGGGCATGGTGGCGCACACCTGTAATCCCAGCTACTCAGGAGGCTGATGCAGGAGAATCACTTGAACCTGGGAGGGGGAGGTTGCAGTGAGCTAAGATCATTCCATTGCACTCCAGCCTGGGTGACAAAAGTGAAACTCCATCTCAAAAAAACAAAAAACAAAAAACAGAAACAAAAAAAATCTGGAGTCCATGTGACACTTCCAAAAAGGAGTATCAAATGAGCACCCAGCCAAACATAAGAGGCCAGGGGAGACACTCCTGCCAGGCCTGAGACTGTCTTCCCCTACAGAAAGATATTGAGTCTGGCAGACACATGCACCCTGGTCCAGGAAGACTCTTTGTGCCCCCAACCCCAAGATTCTTCTCCTAAACCCAGAGACGCAGTGAATGGTAGGCATAGTAGGCAAAACTTGTGGGAGGGACATAGCCATAACAAGTGGCTGCCTGGGAAGTCCCTTTGTCCTTTTGGGTCATGATTCTCCTACTATCTACTTTGGACCAGAGAGACTGCAGCATCAGCAGAGGGAATTCAGTAGAGAGCCACCCCCCTCAGAGGGTCAGCCTGGCTAGTCCTTTTCCATCTCCTAAGACAGCACCAGCAGGAAACAGTGGGAGCCGTAGCAGCACCAGTTAAACTGTGGAGACCAAAATCATCCAGCAGAGGCTACGACAATTAAAGTGCCATTGAAACCAGAACTCAAAAAGCTATACCAGGACCTGTATGCTAACCCTACACAGGTTGACTGTCTAGTAAAATAAAAGGGTTCAATAGGTCCCAGAGAATACTGAAATAATAGGCAAAAAGTCTATGATATAACTAAAATCATCACCTGTCATACCAAGAACCCAGAAAATCACAACCTGAATAAGAAAAGAAAAAACTGACAGCAACACTGAGATAGACACTGATAGTTGACATAGTGAACATGATTTCAAAGTAGCTGTGATAAATGCTTCAAAAAACAATTACAACTTATCTTCAAACAAATAAAAAGTAGAACATCTCAGCAAAAAATAAATACTACCAGTTATTAAATATTTTGGTATTATTGTATTGAATCACTTGCTTTACCTTCATAATTTTATTTTAACCTCAAGAAAAACCTGTTAGGTCGATTTTACAGTACCATTTAAAATATTAGAAAACTGAAGCTTACCATAGCCCCTATTGCATTATACCTGGTCAGCTGTACTCATTTATATTACCTGCCTGATCTTTGTAAGCATTAGAGTTTGCCATCCCTAGTAGGTGAAAGCAGAGACGGTACTTTACATAGGGTAAATAATATAAGCAAATGTGCAGGAGTTGAAATGATTATACACATTTAAAGGTGGTGAGGAGACCAGCCTGTCTAGAGCAGAGAGTATGTGTTATGGAGTAACTGGAGAAAATAATGGATAGTTAAGGAGGAGCCAAATTATGAAGGAACTTAACAAGCAATCAGAAGAATATGCATAGGGAGTTACATTGGTTTTTGAGGTAACATGATGAAAGAGATATTCAGCAAACAAAAAGAAAGAGGAAGAAAGAAGGAGATAGAAGAAGAGACAGAAAGAGAGAGAGGGGGGAATAGAGATAGAGAAAGAAAGAAACTAGAATATTAAATGCCTATTACGGGTTTCTAACTCTCCTTTATTCCCAGTTCCACACATGCATACTACATATGGTATAGTTTCCTAAATCACCATGCCCCTCTCTCATCAATGGGCTTTTGTCCAAGCTACCCACTTTGCCAGGAATCATTGTCCACCCCTCCACCCAACCTCTTAATTCACACCCTATAATCTGTTTTTAAGCAATCTCCTATTCACCTTTTAAGAGGTAGCACAGAAATAATGTCTTATCCCGTTGCATTTATTAACCTGTTAGATTATTTTCGAAACCTCTGAGCTACTTGAAGGCAGAGACCGGAATGCATTAATTTCTGTAGTCAAAGCATCTAGACCAATTATATGCATATGGCAGAAATTTAGTATTCTTTTGTTGAACGGATGAATAAGCAAATAAATGAAGATCAATTACTGTACCTTTTGCTTAACATAAGTTACTTTGTTTTATCTTCATATTAACTCATTTCACTAGTGAAGTTTGAGTCAACCGCAGCTAAAAACTTGAGAGAGAAGGGCATTCCAAGCAAATGTGCAAAGGGAGGGAGAGCATGAGATAACATGATGCATTCTAGGGACTACAAGATGTTTGATATGATTAGAGTGTAAGGTGGGGAGTGATGAAAGATGAGGCTGGAGTGGTAGACAAGGCTCAACCCATAAAGAAACTTGCATATCTCTTAAAGAAATTTGTCCTTAGGGCCAAAGGTATTATAATAGCATAGGGATAACAGTACACATCAGATATAACTAAAGTCACATAGTGTTTATCTATATGGTGGAAGGTAACTGTTTCTCCTCCTTCTTCTTCTTGTTCTTTTTTTTTTGGAGGCAGGGTTTCACGATGTTACCTAGGCTGGAGTGCAGTGGTGGTGGTGGCAATCTCGGCTCACTGAAACCTCTGCCTCCTGGATTCAAGTGATTCTTCCACCTTAGCCTCCTGAGTAGCTGAGACTACAGGCACACACCACCACACCTGGCTAATTTTTGCATATTTTGGTAGAGACGGGGTTTCACCATGTTGGTCGGGTTGGTCTCAAACTCCTGAGCTCAAGCGATCTGCCCGCCCGCTTCAGCCTCCCAAAGTGTTGGGATTACAGGTGTGAGCCACAGCAACCAGACTATAATTGCTTCTTGAAAGTAAGGATCCAAAGGTGAAAAATGGAGAGATGCTTGAAGAAGAGTTTATGAGCAAATAGTACCTCACTCCCCTCCCCATCACAGAGAGCACACGAGGGACTAGTATGCTCCATCCTGTAAAATTCAGAACAGAGTTTGAGCATTTCTTCAGGGTGCCAAATTTTTGACCCCCTCTAATCGCATCCTATAAATTCACTTTCTGTACTTCTGTGAGAGCTGATCCTAGGTATCATTGCATAGATCTGTGGTTCAAGAAGGCTTTTCTCATGGTTCTTATTCTACCCTTAGATTTATTAGTCTCTACATACCTATGCTATGAAAGGAGTCTCTTTCCGTGGTCTTGTTCCACTTCAAGAAACATGTCAATGAAAAGGCAGAGACTGGCCAATGGGTACAAAGAAAAAACAAACATTACCCAAATATGTGCTGTCCACAAGTGACACACTGTAGATTAAAAGGTACAAAGAGGATGAAATAAAAATGATGGGAAAACATACATGACTCAAACCATAACTAAAAGAGAATTTGAGTGGTTATAGAAATTTATGACAAAAAAAGTATTACCAGAGGTTTAAAAAATAGACATTAAATATGGATAAAATTTTAGTCCATTGAGATTACATAATGGACTAATAAGAAAGCTCCAAAATATATAAAGCAAAAATTGAAAGAATCGAAAGGAGAAATCGGCAATTCAACAATAATAGCTGAAGAATGTTGGAGATGGAGCAAGATGGCCAGATAGAAGACTACAGGAATTGTTTCCTCTGCAAGAACTTAAAATTAAATAACTACCCACATGTAAGTGCCTTCATAAGAACCAAAAATAGTGAGCAATTGCCAATACCAGGCTTTAATATCATATTAAGAACAGAGGCACTGAAGAGGGTAGGAAATACAGTTTTGAACTGTCTACACTACTTCTCCATTCCCTGGCAGTATGACATGGCACAGGAAGAGAAAATCTGTGTGTTCTGGGGAGGGAGAGTGCAGTGACTGGGACACTGCATTGGAACTCTGTTGCCCTGTTATAGCAGAAAGCAACACCAGGCAGAATTCAGCTGGCACCTAAAGAGGCAGCATTTAGCTAAGCCCTAGCCAGACGCTAATCATTCATCCCTGTGGTCAGAAGATGACCCATTAATGCAGACTAAAGTGCTCTGGGTTGTAAATAAACTTGAAATGCAGGCTAGGCCACAAGAACTGCAAATCCTAGGCAAATTCTGGGTACTGTGCTGGGCTCAAAGCCAGTGGACTTGGGGTGCATGTGACCTAGTGAGATATCAGCTGGGGAGGCTGAAGGAGTGCTTGTGTCACCCCTCCTGAACCTGCTAAAGGAAAATAAATCTCAGGACTGCCAAATCACTAAGCCAAGGGAAAAGTCAAGCTGGGAACTACATCAGGCAAACCTGCCTCCCATTTTATTGCTAAATAAGATAGCTACAAAGATAAAAAGCTACATACCTCCCGCACAATTTGCCCACAATGAAATTCCTTGCGGAGAAAGGACAGACAGAACTCCAAGTCATCCCTCTGAGGCTCACCTGAGACAAATGCATATCTGATTGCTTCCTCTGCCCTATTGTTTATGTAAAAATGTAGATTCACTGAGCCAGACTAAATTGTGTATTCATTGGAAGACTGATCAAGGACTCAAAAGAATTCAACCATTTATCTTTTATCTGCTTATGACCTGGAAGCCCCTGCCTCAAGTTGTTCCACCTTACTGGACTGAACGAATGTACGTCTTCCACATATTGATCGATATCTCACCTCTCCCAAAGATATTTAAAAGTAAGTTGTACCCTGACCACCTTGGGCACATGTCGTCATCACCTCCTGATGCTGTGACATGGGCACATTCTTAACCTTTGTAAAATAAACTTTCTAAATTGATTGAGACCTGACTCAGATAACTTTTGGTTTATAAACACCAGGATTCCTTCCCTCAGCTTGAGGAGAGGAGAGGGGAGAGTAAGGAGGACTTTGTCTTACAACTTGGAAACCAGTTTAGTTTCAGTAAAATGGAGTACCAGGCAGAGTCCTGAGGCCTTCATTCCAGGACCTACCTCCCGGGTGACATTTTCAAACACACCTGGGTCATAAGAGAACCAACGGCCTTGAAAAAAAAAAAAACCCTGGCAGAATTCATCACCTGCTGACCAAAGAGCCCTTGGGCCCTGAATAATCATCAGTAGTAGCCAGGGAGTATTTGCTGTGGGCCTTGGATGGGTCACAGAGTCATGCTGGCTTCAGGTGTGACCCAGCACATTTCTGGCTGTGGAAGATATGGCGGAGACACCCTGTGCTTGAGGAAAGGAGATGGAAAAATAAAGGGGACTTTGTCTTGCATTTGGGGTACCAGCTTGGCCATAGTTATGTGGAGAACACTGAGAGAGCTCCTGGAATCCACAACTCCAGGCTGTGGCTCCCGGATGGCATGTCTGGACCTGCTTTGGGCCAAAGATGAGCCAACTGCCCAGAACTGAGAGACTCAGGGCTGGCAGTATTTACTCCAACCTGACAGGAGAACTCTTGGGCCTTGTTTGAACATCAGTGGTAGTCAGGCAGTACTTGCTGTAAGCCAGGGGTGATGGTGACTAAGGGAATAAACTTCTATGCTTGAGGAAACAGGAGAGAAAATAGGAAAGACTTTGACTTGTGGCTTGGATGACAGCTCAGCCACACTAGCATAGTGAACCAGGTAGACTCCTAGGGTTTCCGACTCATGGCCCTTCTTCCCAGATGGCATCTGTAGATCAGCCACGGATCGAGGAGAAATCACTACCCTGAATGGAAGGACACAAGCCTGGCTGGATTCACCACCTGCTGATTGTAGAGTCTTTGGGCATTGAGTGAACATAGGCAATAGCAAGGGACATTATCTACTTATGATCTGGAAGCCCCTGACTCAAGATGTTCTGCCAGTGTGGTCACTGCAGGCCTTGGACAAGACCCAGTGCTGTGCTGGCTTCAGGTATGACCTAGCACAGTTGAAGTAGTGTGGTCACAGGGTGCTTGTGTCACCCCTTCCCCAGCTCCAGGCAGCTCAGCACAGAAAAATATACTCAGCTTGTTTGGGAGAAAGTAAGGAAAGAAAACAGTAGTATCTGCCTGGTAATCCAGGAAATTCTCACCTGATAGAGAACTTCTCCTTATAAGCTAAAGGAGCTTTGGGGCCAAGACAATGGGGTTTTGTAGATATAGGATCATGTCATATGCAAATATGTGTAGCTTGACTTCCTCTCTTCCTATTTGGATGTCCTTTATTTTTTTCTCTTGCCTGATTACTCTGGGCAGGACTTACAACACTATATTGAATAGCAGTGGTGAGAGAGAACATCCTTGTCTTGTGCCAGTTTTCAAAGGGAATGAGTCTAGCTTTTGCCCATTTGGTATATTGGTCGTGGGTTTTTCATAGATGGCTCTTATTATTTTGAGGTGTTCCTTCAATATCTAGTTTACTGAGGATTTTTAACTTGTTAAATTTTATTGAAAGACTTTTCTGCATCCATTGAGATAATCATGTGGTTTTTGCCTGATTAATAACTTCAGCAAAATTTCAGGATACAAAATCAACATACAAAAATAAGTAGCATTCTTATACACCAACAACATCCAAGCTGAAAGCCAAATCAAGAATGTAATCCCATTCACAATAGCCACAAAAGGAACAAAATACCTAGGAATACAGCTAAGCAGGAAGGTGAAAGGCCTCTACAATGAGAATTCCAAAACACTGCTTAAAAAAATTAGAGATGACACAAACAAGTGGAAAAACATTCCATGCTAATGAAAAGGAAAAATCAATCTTATTAAAATGGCCATATGTCAAAGCAATTTACAGATTCAGTGCTATTCCTATCAAACTGCTAATGACATTTTTCACAAAAGCATAAAAAACTATTTTAAAATTTATATGGGACAAAAAAAGCTTGAATAGCCAAGGTAATCCTAAGCATACAGAACAATGCTGAAGGCATCATGTTACCCTACTTTATACTACAGGCTTACGGTAAACAAAACAGCATAGTACCAGTACAAAAAATAGGCACATAGACCAATGGAATCGAATAGAGAGTGCAGAAATGAGGCCACAGACCTACAACCATGCAATCTTTTACAAGACTGACAAGCAATGGGGAAAGACCTCCGTATTGAATAAATGGTGCTAGAATAACTGGTTAGCCATATGCAGAATATTAAAACTGGGCCCCTTCCTTACACCACATACAAAAATTAACTCAAGGTGGAAAACATACTTAAATGCAAAACCCAAAACTATAAAAACCCTGAAAGACAACTTGGCAATATCATGCTGGACATAGAAACTGGCAAAGATTTCATGACAAAGACATCAAAAGCAATAGAAACAAAAGCAAAAATTGACAAATGGAATCTAATTAAACTTAGGAGCTTCTGCAAGAAAAAGAAACTATCAACAGAGTAAACAGACACTCTACAGAATGGGAGAAAATATTTGTAAACTATGCATCTGACAAAGTTCTCATATCTAGTTAAAGGAACTTTTAAAAAGTTACCAGAAAAAAAAAAGCAATCACATTAAAAAGTGGGAAAATGACATTAACAGACACTTTGCAGAAGAAGACATACCTGCATCCAGTAAGCATATGAAAAAAAACCTCAGTATCACTGATCATTAGAAAAACGCAAATCAAAACCGCAATGAGATACCATCTCACACCAGTCCGAATGGCTACTATGAAAAAGTCAAAAAGTAATAGATGCTGGCGAGGTTGTAGAGAAAAGGGAACACTTATGCACTGTTGGTGGGAGTGTAAATTAGTTCAACCATTGTGGAAAGCAGAGTGGCAATTCACAGAAGTGAAAACAGAACTATCATTTGACCCAGCAATCCCGTTACTGGGTATAGAGCCAAAGGAATATAAATCTTTCTACCATAAAGACCCATGCCCACATGTATTTATCACAGCACTACTCACAATAGCAAATAATGAAATCAACTTAAATACTCATCCATGGCCTATTGGATAAACACAATGTGATACATACACACTGTGGAACACGGTGCAGCCATAAAAAGAGAATGAGATCATGTCCTTTGCATTAACATGAATGATGCTGGAAGCCATCATCCTTAGCAAGCTAGCACAGGAACAGAAAACCAAATATTGCATGTTCTCACTTATAAGTGGGAGCTAAATGACGAGAACATACGGATGCAAAGAGAGGAACAACAGACACTGGGGCATACTTGAGAGTGAAGAGTGAGAGGAGAAAGAGGAGCAGAAAAAAAACTATTTGGTACTACGCTTAGTACCTGGGTGATGAAATAATCTGTACAATAAACCCTCGTGACACAAGTGCCTGTACATGTACCCTTGAACCTAAATAAAAGTTTAAAAAAAGAAAGTCCAGAATACCGCTATATGATTATGGTCAATCAATTTTTCAAGTTAATTATATTGGGAAAAATAGCCTTTATTACAAATGATGCTGGAATAATTGGCCCACATTCAAAATAATAAATTTGTATCTCAGTCTCATTCATTACACAAAAATTAACTGAAAATGGATATAAGATTCAAATATAAAAGCTAAAACTATAAAAATCTTTGAAGAAAACCTAGGAATAATGTTTTCATTACATTGGATTAGGTAATAGTTTGTTAGATAGCAGAAGTGACAAAAGAAAAAGATATATAAATATAACTTTATAAAAATTAAATTTTTTTGGCCAGGCACGGTGGCTCACGCCTGTAATCCCAGCACTTTGGGAGGCCGAGGTGGGTGGATCACGAGGTCAGGAGATCGAGACCATCCTGGCTAACACGATGAACCCTGTCTCTACCAAAATTACAAAAAATTAGCCAGGCATGGTAGCGGGTGCCTGTAGTCCCAGCTACTCGGGAGGCTGAGGCAGGAGAATGGTGTGAACCCGGGAGGTGGAGCTTGCAGTCAGCTGAGATCGTGCCACTGCACTCCAGGCTGGGTGACAGAGCAACACTCCGTCTAAAAAAAAAAGAAAAATTAAATTTTTTTTTCTCCAAAGGATGCTAAGAAAAGGTAAAAAGACAACCCACAGAATGAGAGGAAATACTTGTAAATTCTATATTTGACAAGAAACTGTTATTCAAGATATATAAAAAACTATTCCAATATAACAATAAAAAAACCCAAAATGTGAAAATAATTTGCATAGACATTTCTCTAAAGGTTACATATAAATGTCCAATTAGCATATTAAAATATGCAGGGTATCATTTAGTCATTAGGGAAATGGAAACCAAAAGCACCATGAAATACCACTTCACACCCAGTAGGATAGCTATGATAAGAAAGGCATACAGTAGCAAGTGTTAGAAAGAATATGGAGGCCAGGCACAGTGGCTCACACCTGTAATCCTAGCACTTTGGGAGGCTGACGCAGGCAGATCATGAGGTCAGGAGATTGAGACCATCCTGGCTAACATGGTAACCCTATCTCTACTAAAAATACAAAAAATTAGCCGGGTGTGGTGGCACGTGCCTGTTGTCCCAGCTACTCGGGAGGCTGAGGCAGGAGAATCTCTTGAACCTGGGAGGCAGACGTTGCAGTGAGCCGAGATCAGGCCACTGTACTCTAGCCTGGGTGACAGAGCAAAACTCCATCTCAAAAAAAAAAAAAAAGAAAAGAAAGAATGTGGAGAAATTGGAGCCTTTTTACATTACTGACATAAATGTAAAATGGTACAGCTACTTTGGAAAACTATTTGGCAGCCTCTCAAAAAGTTAAACATAGAGTGATCATGTGACTTAGCAATTCTGCTCTTAAGTGTGTACCAAAGGTATTCAATATATTAGTCCTCCAAAAAACTTTTAGGGCTGGGTGCGGTGGCTCATGCCTGCAATCCCAGCACTTTTGGAGGCCGAGGCGGGTAGATCACCTGAGGTCAGGAGTTCAAGACCAGTCTGACCAATATGGTGAAACCCCATCTCTACTAAAAATACAAAAATTAGACAGGCATTGTGGCATGTGCCTGTAGTCCCAGGTACTCAGGAGGCTGAGACAGAAGAATTGCTCAAACCTGGGAGGCAGAGTTGCAGTGAGCCGAGATTGTGCCACTGCACTCCAGCCTGGTTGACAGAGTGAGACTAGGTCTCAAAAAAATAAAATAAAATAAAAATACAAATAAACAACAACTACAAAAGGCCTTTTACACACATTTCTGTAGAAACATTATTCATAATGACCAAAATTACATACAATCAAAATTACCATCAACAGATGAATTGATAAATACAATATGGTATATGCATATAGTAGAATCATATTTAACCATAAGAAAGAATGAAGTGCTAATTCATTTCAAGTGAAAAATTCTGGACACGAAAGGCCACATAATGCATTATTCCACTTATGTGAAAAGTCCAGAATAATCTAATTCATAGACTCAGAGTCTGTTAGAGACTGTGAGAGACTGTGAGGTGGATTGGGAAGAAACTACTAAATATTACATAGTTTCTTTTGGGGATAATGAAAATATACAGGAATTAGAGAGTAATAATTGTGTATAGCTTTGTGAATATAAACTACTGAATTGCACATCTTAAAAGAGTGAATTTTATGGGATGTGAATTATTTTTCACCTAAAAATTGTATGAAATGTAATGATGAATATATATTAAGGCATTTAGTGGAAACATGGATCACATGCATTATCAGATGGTGAATTTTAGTAGAAAGTGGGAAACTATGAGAAATTAATTAATATGCTAAAAACAAAGCAACAAAATTCTATGATATTATAGATTCATTCTTTCAGTAGCCTTACCATCAAATAAGACACAGCTGAAGAAATAATCAGTAAACTTTCTGGTCAATGGGAATTATCTAAAATGAAACAGGAAGGTAATTTTCTTTCTTGTCCTCTCATTTATTTCTTTATGTAGAAAACCATAACGACTCCACAGAAAAACTGTTAGAACTAATAAACAAATTCAGTAAAGTTTCAGGATAAAAAATCAACAGCAAAAATCAGAAGCTTTTCTATACACCAATAGTGAACTGTCTGAAAAGACAATTATGAAAACAATCCCATTTACAATAGGATAAAAACGAATAAAATACTTTGGAATAAAGATAACCAAGGAGGTGAAATACCTGTACACTGAATACTACAAAACACTGAAAAAAGAAATTAAAAGAGACCCAAACAAAGAAAAGGTATCCAATGTTTGTGGATGGAAAGACTTCATATTTTGAAATGTCCATACTATCCAAAGTGATCTACAGATTCAATGCTATCCCCATTATAGTCTCAATGGCATTTTTTAAAGCAATAATAAAAAACCCTAAAATTTATATAAGAACAACAACAACAAAAAGACTGAGAATAGCCAAAGTGAACTAGCAAAAAGAGAACAAAGCTGGAGTCTTCATATTTCCTCATTTCAAATTTTATTACAAAGCTGCAGTAATTACAAAACAATATTAGTCTGACCTACAGACAAATGTATAGACCAATGGAACAGAAGAGAGAGCACAGAAATAAATCCACACATATATATGGCTAATTGATCTTTGACAAGGGTGCCAAAATATACAAAAGGGAAAGAGTAGTTTCTTCAATAAATGTTGATGGGAAAACTGGATATCCACATGCAAAAAAAAAAAATGAAATTGAACTTTTCCTTTACACCATACACAACAATCAACTCAAAATAAAGACTTACCATAAAACTTGAAACTGTACAACTTCTAGAAAAAACATAGGCAAAAATTCTCTTCATATTGATCTTAGCAATAATGTCTTGAATGTAACATAAACACCACAAAAAACAAAAGCAAAAATATATAAGTGGGGCTACACCAAACTAAAAAGCTTTTACACAGCAAAGGAAATAATTTACAGAGTGAAAAGGCAACTTACATAATTAGAGAAAATATTTTCCAATCATATATCTATTAAGGAGTTCATTTCCAAAATTTATTAGAAATCCTAAAACTCAACAGCATACAGACACACATGCACACACACACACAACTCGATTAAAGATAGGGAAATGATTTGAACAGACGTTTCTCCAAGGAAGTCATAGAAATACTTAACAGATATATAAAAACATGCTCAACATCTAATTATCATGGAAATGCAAATCAAAACTACAAATAAGATAACACTTTACACCTGTTAGGATGACTATCATTTTAAAATGATAACAAGTGCTGATGAGGATGTGAAGAAATTGGAACCCTTGTCCACTGCCAGTGGGAATGGAAAGTGGTGAAGCCAATATGGAAAACAGTATGTAGATTCTTCAAAGAAAAGAATAGAACTAGTATATTATCCACCAATCCCACCACTAGATTTTTACCCAAAGAATTGAAACCAGAATCTCAAAGAGATATTGACACTCCTATGTTTATTGCAACATTATTCACAATAGCCAAGATGTGAAACAACCCAAATGTTCATGAACAACATGAACAGATGAATGAATAAAAATGTCGTATATACATACAATGGAATATCATTCAGCCTTATAGAATAAGAAAATCTTGCCGTTAGAAACAGCATACATAAACTTCGAAGATATTATGCTAAGTGAAATAAGCCAGTCACAGAAGGGAACATACTTCATGATTCCACTGATTCGAGGTATCTATAATAGTAAAACTCATAGAAGCAGAGAATACAAGAGTGGTTACCAGGGTCTGGAAGGTGGGGGAAAGTGGGGGAAATAAGGGATTCTTGATCAATGGCCATAACATTTCATTTATGCTATATGAATAAATTCCAGAGATCTGCTATACAGCATAGCGCTTATAGTTAACAGTGTATTGCACACATCAAAGTTTTTTAAGAGGGTAGATCGTATGTTAACTGTTCTTACTACGAACAGAACAAAACAAAGTAAAGGGACCCAAACGCTTTTGGAAGTTGTTGAATATGTTTATGACCTTAAACATGGTGATGATACCACAGTGTATGCACTTGTCCAAACTCATAAAATTGTATACATTAAATTTGTGCAATTCTTTGTAGATCAATTATACCTTAATAAATCTGTTAAAAATAAAATAAAACAGAAAGAAAAAAGTTAATATTTAAAATCTGGGTTTATGTTCACAAATTTTGGTGCCAAAATTGTAACTTTTGAATAAAATTATGGTTATAATAGATGATAGTTGACCAACTTGACAAAATAGCACATCTTAGAAGCCTATGTAAGACTCTCTCCTCCTTTTTAAAAGTCCAGATTATTTTATTTAATCCTCACAACAACCCAATTAGTTAGGTATTTTATTGAAGAGAAATTTCAGTTTTAGAGAGGTTATGTGACTAACTACAAAAGTTACATAGCTAATAAGTGGTAGATGAGGGTCATGGATACAGATACATGCCAAAGCCTAGGTGCTTTACCACAACACTGTACTGCCTCTTGGCTTTCTCTGACTCACCACCAGCAAAGAGTAAAAGTGCCTTATAACTACTGTTAACGATAATATTGTACAGCAGGTCTCTGGAATTTATTCATACAGCATAACTGAAATGTTGTAGCCATTGACTAAGAATCCCTTATTTCCGCCACCTTCCAGACCCTGACAACCCCTATTGTATTCTCTGCTTCTATGAGTTTGACTATTTACAGGTATCTCGAATCAGTGGAACCATGCAGTATGTGCCCCTCTGTGACTGGTTTATTTCACATAGCATAACGTCTGCAAGGTTCATCTATGCCATTTCTCATGGCAAGATTTCCTTCTTCTATGAGACTGAATAATATTCTGTTGTATGTATATACCACATTTTCTTTATCCATTCATCTGTTTGTGTTGTTCATGAACAACACAAGTGCTGTTTCGTATCTTGGCTATTATGAATAATGCTGCAATGAACATGGAAGTATCTCACCATGCTTTTTGCTATAGCCTAGTGGTTTTGGCCACCAGGGAGCTTTTATATTTGTTTCCAATCTTTACTTTTTACTCTCTAAAATACAAGTTATATAAGGTAGGTTTCTTTTCTGTCTTATTCACTACTGAATCATCAGCACCTAGAATACAGCCTGAACACAAAAGTTGTTCAATAAATATTTATTGTTGGAATATATGGTGATACTACTCTAGGGATTACATAATTTCACTCATAATCAAAGAATATAGCTACCTAGCCAGTTTCTACTCACAGCTGATATTTACAGTGGCAGCCACTTTGATCCTGTAGCCTAGAAACTGGATGCTCCCCAAGCTGCCTTTTTTTAATTTTCCAAATTAGAATTCCAGGAATGACTGATCTTGGCAAGTGATTTTTCCACTACAGATGGTGAAAGCTCGTGTGGGTGTGTGCCTTGGTATCTATTTCTGGTTTGGCCCACTTAATAGAGTCCCTGCACCTATTGATCAAAAACGCTACTCTGTTATTTTTGGAGGGATGGCCCCAGAAATTTTCATTCTATGGCAAGGTTGAGATGGAGATATGCTTCTGGCTTTTAAAGTTGGAATTTAGAAGGCACTTTCCCAATAAAACAATGTTGTATATTGTATTGAATTAAAATTTAATGCAACAAACGTTTACTAGACATATATTCTGTTTCAGATTCTGTGCTTGGCCTTGGGAATTAATGGTAAACAAGAAAATTATTTTTTTCAAGTAATTCACGGTTTCATCATAGATACAAACAACAGAAAGATGATGAGACCTTCCATGTTCTGTGCTAGCACTGAAGAGTGATCAATCGTATCTGTTTGGCAGATCAAGAGAGTCAAGAAAGATTTATAGAGGAGATAATGTTAAAGCTGAGTCTAGAGGGATAAGTAGAGATTTTCCAGGCAAACACATAGAAAAGGGAATTATAGGTAGAAGGAACAGCACACACAAGGCATAAATGCATAAAATGGATATGTGAAGCAACATAATTTATTTCAAAAACTGAAGAAGCATGAGGCTGGAAGTGGCCAGGAGTCAGCTTAAGAAAGGATGGGAATACCATTTTAAGAGAAAAAATTTCATACTTTCATCAATGGGAAGTCTTTGAATGTACCTGGACAGAGAAGTGGTGACTTATTCAAATCATTCTGGCAGAAGAATGAAATGTTGGTCTGAACTGGATGAAAAGGGGAGATAGCAACGACACATGTTATGGAGACTGAAGCTGTAGGATTTAGTGATGAGTTATTAAACATCACATCTTAGGCAAATTAAAGGAGAGAGAGAAATGCAGATTGCAATTCACTGCACCGAGAAATCCAGAAGAAGCAGTCTTCTAGTTTGGTGGAGAGAGAGTTGGAATGGAGAGAAAATGGAAGCAGAGAGAGAGAGTTCAATTTGGGACTTGTTAATGTTGAATTGCCTGTAGAATATTCAGGTTGTGAATCCCAGTAGGCAGTTATAAATATAGGTTTGAAGCTCAAGTAACAGAAATTATGGGATGTGAATTTCTTTCTGTTCAAATGTTCTGAATGTCAATAAATTGTCCAGAAAAGAAAAAAGTGTAGAGCCAAGATTGGATCATAAATCACATTGAGTAGAATCTTCATTCTTATAGGCTTCAATTTCCCTAAATATGCTTCCTTTTATATGGGCAAAACCTGATCCAACATCCAAGGCTGTAAAGTGGATATTATTAGTTCATAATGCCAGTATTTTAAAGGGAGAAGGGATACTCTGTGTTGTGTGTGTGTGTGTGTGTGCATGTGTTCAGAATCCTCTTTAAAATTTTAACAGTTGTTTTTAGTTATATCTGATGAAAGTAAGGAAAAAAGAATATTGATTCCTTTTATTTGTCCAGTTCTTTATGATACTCAAATGCCTTTCACATTCATTATCCACTGGATTTTTACAACAGTCTTGTTGAGTTACATAAGGCAGAGATTGCTGTCAGTATTTCATTATTTCATATAGAAGAAAACTGAGGTTTAAAGAAGCTTTGTGACTTTCTCAGTGTTAGTAAATAATATTATGCCTCTCCTACAGTAACCAACCATCCCAGTCTATCTGGGACCAGTGGAATTTTCAGAATACAGAACTTTCAGTTATAAAAGTAGAATAGTTCAGAACAATCCAGTATGAATTGATTGCCATAATATCCTTCACCAAATAGACTTAAATTCAAATCTAATCTCTGATTTATAACTTACTAGGAATTTTATCTTAGGTAAATTTTTCTACCTCAGATTTTATTTGATCAATTAATAAAATTATGATAATATCTTTCTCACAATGTTATGATAGATTAACAAGATGATGGTTGTAAAGGTAGGGAACATGGAAGCTGGCCCAGATTAGGCACTCAATAATTAGAGGTTCCCTTTCTCTTATCAATGAACTGCTACTCTTCACTCCATATCACGCTATCTCAAGCAAGCTTGCACATCTTGGGCATAGTTTCCTATTACCTAGAAACATCACGAAACATCTCCTGACTAGAGTGCTTTGTGAGAAAGTCTCTTATTGCTTTGGAATTAAGAAAGTACATATGCCTTGGCGCTGGCTGGAACCACATGTAGGCTACTGGGGGGGAGTGGGCTATTCTTTAGAACATATGAGAGTCCATTCATTATTTCTACCATGAATCTTTTATGTGGGTAGCAGTATGTTTACATAGCATACGAATGGATTTTCCAACCTTGTCTGCTGCTGCTTTTCAGAGCCCAGAGGACAAATAAGGGGATCTGAACACATGGGAGAATGAGCTGAATCAAAAAGTACGGGGAACACAGCAAGCAATTCTGGCCTTTCGCTACTGTTTCCCAAAAGGCGCAGCTCCAGCCTTCCCCCATCTTTTATTGTTCCCCTACCCTTACTTCTGGTAGTTTCTTTAACCTTTTTCCTTCCCCCTCAAAAGTTCTTACATTCTCTCTACTCCCTCATTTATTCTCTCTTCCACTCAGCCCAATTCAGTCTTCAAGACTTAAGTCAGACTCTGCCTTCTCAAGGAAGTCTAATCCACACTCCAGTGTTGCTTACATCTTCCCCTGCTCAATGAAACTTTGAACACATCATCAGAACTCTAGAGGTACTTGTTAATAGTTTTCCCCTGTTAGTGATATCTTCTCAATGCAATTTTTGTAACCAGGGATGGTTCTTACCTTCTGTGTTCACCCCAACACCTGGCACTAAAGCAGATTTAACAATAGAGATTTGTGGGTTAATTGACAAAGGCCACTGCATAAAATTCTTCCCTGTGCCCACACTATGTATACTTTACTCACCTGAGAAGCCCTTATACTAAGTGAATTGGTGTGTTTCACTTATGATCTCTCTCATTGCCCTAGACTTAGGCTAGAAGTTCTTGTCTTTAGGGCAGGGTCTGCACATATGCTATATATGGTATGAGTAGTTCCAAAACTCTCTCCTGCTCTTCCTAAACTTGCTTCTTATTCTATGAAGACCTTTTGTTTTATTCAGGAGGCTGAGAACAGTCACACAAGCACATCCCTAGATCTGGGAAACATTAAAATAATCTTATGTGGGAGACGTAATATTTTCTGTTTAAAACACTGGAGTCAAATAAACCCGAGTTAAAATCCCAGATCTGCCTTATTAGATATGTGGATTTAGAAAAGTTCTTAATCTTTCTAAGTCCCTTTTCTCTCCTCTGTTAAATAGGGATAATAGTAACTTCCTAATAGTGTTATTGAGAAATGAGAGAGTTTTTACGTGCTAAGAACTTAATATAGGGCCTCATTTATAGTATTTGCTTAATACAATGTGAGATGTTATTTTTATTTATGTTAATATTTAAATGGCTTATAGTCACATCTTGACTAGGTAATAGGCTTAGATAAACATGATAAATTATACAGCACAGAATATTGGGTACCTATTCAAGATGAAAGAAGCTTTGGGTAGAAGAGAAAGAGGAATAGAAAAGTTACCTGAGGCAGGAAAAAAGACCTAAGTACTTGTGTGTCTGCATCCATCATCAACTAGCTCTCAGAGTGAGACTAAAGTACTGTTCACAAGAAGAGGCTGAAAGGGAGTGACATAAAACACTGTTTGACAGTAGATAATTGCCATCTCCAGTTCTTCAGCTGGATTGCAGTATGCCATAAAGGGGGCTTTTTTTCCTTTGGTTCTATCAGTCTAGTAGTAAAGAAACAACCTTAATTAATACAAGGAGATGGCTAATTTGAAGAAACCAGTTTTCATGGCCTCATGCTACTGAGGTTATCCCACTTAATGTAGTACCTGAGACTTTTGCTACCCATCTTCTCCCTCCTATATCAAGTCCCATCTTTTTGGTTTCCATCATGAGAAAACTTCTGCTAGTTTCTTCTTCCAGCCAACAAAAGATTATTGTGCAACTACTACATGCCAGAATTACATGCTTGTACTTTGATTTTAACTAGAATTAGAACTGTGAAAAAGAGAGATATGGACTCTGCTTTCATAGAGTTTACCTTCAGGTAGAAGATGAAGAAATGAAAATGAAAAATTTTAAGAAAGTGAGTTAAGTGCTGTTAGCATGGAAGTATGGGTGCTATGGGAGAAGGAAGGGGAATCATCTATCCAACGTCGGGGAGGATGAAAGGATTAAGATAAAGAAAGTCTTCTTGAAACAATTGATACTTAATTTCAGATTAATTACAGATTAATTGTTAATTACAGATTAGCCAGTGGTAAAAGACTGAGATCTGGACAAGAGAGGAGAGAGTGTTTAGGCTAAGAAACTAGTGTATGTGAAGGCCTAGAGGTAAAAAAAAAAAAAAAGTTGTGGCACATAGAAGGAACTAAAAGTATTTTCATGTGACTGGGATAAAGAGTATGAAGAGGGAAGTGTCAACAGATGGGACTTGAGAGACAGGGGCCAGATTATATACGGATTTGTAGGCTACGTTAGGAAGTTTGGAAGCTACATTTATAATAGTAAGGCATTGATGCATCTTAAGACAATCATTAGACTTCTGTTTTAGAAATATTCCTTCTGCTATATCATGTAGGATGAATTGGAAAAAGTCGTAAGTGGAATCACATAGACAAATCAGAAAGCTTCCAATGCAGTAATTAGGCAAGAGCCAGTGGCAATCTCAACTAAGGTGATTATTGTGGGCAAGTAAAAATAAATACATATTTGAGAGGTATTTAGAAGGTAGAATCAAAAGTATTTATTGACTGATTGGTTGTAAGGGATCAGAGAATGGAGTTAGGTTTTGGGCTTGAGCAATTGGTGAATGGAGATTCCATTATCTGAGGCAGCAAACACAGTTAATTTGCTAAAGGGATTTATAGTAACATTTGTGTTTTTACAGGGGCTTCTTAGAAACACTTCAAGGTGAGAGTATTAGGTAATAAGGAAGGTCATTGAGGGATTGTTTTTGAGATTGATTTTTGATCCAAGGGAATTCAAGCTCCTTTCATGTCACATGCAGTGGCACCTACAAGGCTGGACCTGTGTGTAAAACAATAAAGCTAATCATGAATCAGACCTATGTTTCTCAAACTGCATTCAGGTGAATTATGGAAATTCTGCATAGATACTTCAGAAGCTGCCGTGTATATCAGTGAGAGGGAGGCAGGGGATAAGGCCCACCACTACCTCAGTTTCATCCAGAGAATGTATCAATTTTATATACTGATTTTGCACATAAGATTTTATTTGCATAATTGCTTTGCTTCTAAAGTAAAACTCTTAAAACTGCTGGATTAGAACACTTAGTCTGTAAGCATGGTCATTCATTTCACCAATAGTTTCTTTTTTAAAAAAATTTTTATTTTATTTTATTTATTATTATTATACTTTAAGTTTTAGGGTACATGTGCACAATGTGCAGGTTAGTTACATATGTATACATGTGCCATGCTGGTGTGCTGCACCCACTAACTCGTCATCTAGCATTAGGTATATCTCCCAAGGCTATCCCTCCCCCCTCCCCCCACCCAACAGTCCCCAGAGTGTGATGTTCCCCTTCCTGTGCCCATGTGTTCTCATTGTTCAATTCCCACCTATGAGTGAGAATATGCGGTGTTTGGTTTTTTGTTTTTGCGATAGTTTACTGAGAATGATGACTTCCAATTTCATCCTCATCCCTACAAAGGACATGAACTCATCATTTTTTATGGCTGCATAGTATTCCATGGTGTATATGTGCCACATTTTCTTAATCCAGTCTATCATTGTTGGACATTTGGGTTGGTTCCAAGTCTTTGCCATTGTGAATAATGCCGCAATAAACATACGTGGGCATGTGTCTTTATAGCAGCATGATTTATAGTCCTTTGGGTATACATCCAGTAATGGGATGGCTGGGTCAAATGGTATTTCTAGTTCTAGATCCCTGAGGAATCGCCACACTGATTTCCACAATGGTTGAACTAGTTTACAGTCCCACCGACAGTGTAAAAGTGTTCCTATTTCTCCACATCCTCTCCAGCACCTGTTGTTTCCTGACTTTTTAATGATTGCCATTCTAACTGGTGTGAGATGGTATCTCATTGTGGTTTTGATTTGCATTTCTCTGAAGACCAGTGATGGTGAGCATTTTTTCATGTGTTTTTTGGCTGCATAAATGTCTTCTTTTGAGAAGTGTCTGTTCATATCCTTTGCCCACTTTTTGATGGGGTTGTTTGTTTTTTTCTTGTAAATTTGTTTGAGTTCATTGTAGATTCTGGATATTAGCCCTTTGTCAGATGAGTAGGTTCTGAAAATTTTCTCCCATTTTGTAGGTTGCCTGTTCACTCTGATGGTAGTTTCTTTTGCTGTGCAGAAGCTCTTTAGTTTAATTAGATCCCATTTGTCAATTTTGGCTTTTGTTGCCATTGCTTTTGGTGTTTTAGGCATGAAGTCCTTGCCCATGCCTATGTCCTGAATGGTAATGCCTAGGTTTTCTTCTAGGGTTTTTATGATTTTAGGTCTAATGTTTAAGTCTTTAATCCATCTTGAATTAATTTTTGTATAAGGTGTAAGGAAGGGATCCAGTTTCAGCTTTCTACATATGGCTAGCCAGTTTTCCCAGCACCATTTACTAAATAGGGAATCCTTTCCCCATTGCTTGTTTTTGTCAGGTTTGTCAAAGATCAGATAGTTGTAGATATGCGGCATTATTTCTGAGGGCTCTGTTCTGTTCCATTGATCTATATCTCTGTTTTGGTACCAGTACCATGCTGTTTTGGTTACTGTAGCCTTGTACTATAGTTTGAAGTCAGGTAGCATGATGCCTCCAGCTTTGTTCTTTTGGCTTATGATTGACTTGGCAATGTGGGCTCTTTTTTGGTGCCATATGAACTTTAAAGTAGTTTTTTCCAATTCCATGAAGAAAGTCATTGGTAGCTTGATGGGGATGGCACTGAATCTGTAAATTACCTTTGGCAGTATGGCCATTTTCACGATATTGATTCTTCCTATCCATGAGCATGGAATGTTCTTCCATTTGTTTGTATCCTCTTTTATTTCCTTGAGCAGTGGTTTGTAGTTCTCCTTGAAGAGGTCCTTCACATCCCTTGTAAGATGGATTCCTAGGTATTTTATTGTCTTTGAAGCAATTGTGAATGGGAGTTCACTCATGATTTGGTTCTTTGTTTGTCTGTTGTTGGTGTATAAGAATGCTTGTGATTTTTTGCACATTGATTTTGAATCCTGAGACTTTGCTGAAGTTGCTTATCAGCTTAAGGAGAGTTTGGGCTGAGACAATGGGGTTTTCTAGATATAAGTTCTGGCCAGGGCAATCAGGCAGGAGAAGGAAATAAAGGGTATTCAATTAGGAAAAGAGGAAGTCAAATTGTCCCTGTTTGCAGACACCAATAGTTTCTTAAAGCTACCATGTACCACTATGCTGAATTATGCTGTGGGAGTTTCAGTGATGAATCGCTTTCAAACCTGTCCTCAAAGAGGCTTTATAAGGCACATATATGAGAAGCCATATAATGCAAGGAATACAAACTAAGTTTTATAAGAGAAATATGGCAAAAGTGCTCTGGAAGTCCTGATGAGAGAGTGAGAGAAAGAGGGAGGGAAGGAATGGAGGGGCGGTGGTGCAGAGAGAGAGAGAGAGAAAGCTTTAGGCAGATGGTGACAATAGAGTTGTGTCATAAATTATAGCAGACTTTGGACATGCAGATACAGCGATGGAGGGGTAGGCATGAGATTTGAGGCACAGGGAAGAGCCTAAGTAAAGTCATGGAAGGACAAGTTTGGAGAATGTTTGGAAAGTATTGAATACTTTAGTTTAGATTAGGTAGTGTACAGGATGAGAAGGAGCAGTGTGAGGCAAGATTGAAAAGTGGTTTGGGACCAGGTTGTGAAGGCCCTTAGTTGCCAGGCTAAGGTCCTTGGGTGTAGAAGGCCATTGGATGCTTTTGAGCAGGACATTGATATTGACTAGAGAGATTATTTTCATCAGGTCTGATTAAACTGAGTTTATGATAAGCCACTGATTCTGCACCTTATAAAATGGAAAAGATTACTGTGTGCACAAGCCATAATGTCATCCTGCCTTTGCATGCTGGTGTGGTCTAATAAAAATCCTTCCCTGAAAGAAACATTTGCATTGTAGTCCCACACAAACCCAGGCATGTCATATTGATTTCCATAAAGTTGTTGCCATAGAAATGCATAGTGGTTGTGTCTTTTTTTTCTAGGATTGAGTGGTAGGAGATGACACAGGTAGAAAAACCTGATTTAGGAAATGAGAGAAAATAGCAACAATCTACTAGCAATTAGGAAATTTTAAAAAGACATGAAGATTTCCATTCAGTTAACTTTTGACATGTCCTCCAAAGTATTCCTCTAGGAATTGGTCACACTGGCACAGATCCCAAAAGGGTAATTAACACACCTGCATTTCACTAAGAAAATGTGCCAAGTGTTTCTTACTGCTTGAGCCATATAGTTCTTACTGCTCGAGCCATATAGTTCGCACTGCTTAAGCCATATAGTTCCTGTCACCCAGGCTGGAGTGCAGTGGCACTGTCTCGGCTCACTGCAACCTCTGCCTCCTGGGTTCAAGTGATTCTGCTGCCTCAGCCTCCCGAGTAGCTGGGATTACAGGCACCCACCACCACACCCAGGTAATTTTTGTAGTTTTAGTAGAGATGGGGTTTCACCATGTTGGTCAGGCTGGTCTCGAACTTCTGACATCAAGTGAACCACACGCCTTGGTCCCCCGAACTGCTGGGATTACAGGCGTGACCCACCATGCCTGGCCGAGCCATATAGTTCTAATTGAGTCTTCTTCGGCTGGCTTGAGATTTACTTTGACATACATAATAAATTACTATACAGGTAAAAATTATGAAGAATATCTTTTTATATTTCCAGCCATTGCACAGTCCTCTTTTTTCTGAGTATGCAAACTCAGAGTTCCACTTAATCAAAAAATGAGTGTGTGAGAGCCTGCTCTTTGTAAGTTGGGTATACCAAGAGGCTCTGTGATTCTCTAATGTAATGCTGCTTTGTTATGGTTGTCTAGTGTATTCCTCCTTTGTTGTGGTGTCTTCTGGGCACCTTGGCCTAGTCCTTTCTCTTTGATAGTTAACCTTTTTTAATTATTTTTTTGGGGAAAACTGATGCCATTCGCTATAAGCTTATTCATTGACCTACCTTTCAATGGATGCTCACTTTTTAAATTACCCTAGCACTTTCCCTTTTTCTTCTATCTGTATTCCTCCTCTTTCAGGATAATCTATTGAGCTGAATCTTTAATCACATCCTATACTTGATTCTACCCCTCTCCTTAACACAAACCTCTTGGCCTCTACTCTTTGCACATGCTCAACATCCTGAAAAAAATTCACTTTTCTTACTTCCCTCTTTCTTCTGGCTAGCTCCCTTCATTATTTTTAGAGCTCTATTGAGGTACAATGAATATACAAATAATTGCACATATTTAAATGTATACAACTTGATAATTTGGAACATATTCATACACCTGTGATATCATCACCACAATCAATGTATTAAATACATTCATCACCTCCAAATATTTTCTTGTGCTCCTTTGCTTGTTTGCTATCTTCATTCTTTCATTGCCAAAATACTCATTGTTTCCATTTACTCACTCTTCCAAAATACTTATTGCTTCCATTTTCTCAATGCCCAAGTAGTAATCATAGCTAATATTTAGTGAATGCTTTACATAATTTAACTTATTAATCTTCACAATAAGTCCATGTGGTAGGTACTATTTATTATTACCCTATTGAAATGATTTGGCTCGGTGTTCCTACCCAAATCTCATGTTGAATTGTAATCTCCACATGTTGAAGGAGTTTCCTGGTGGGAGGCGACATCATGGGGTCATACTTCCTCCTTGCTGTTCTCATGATAGAGTTCTCACGAGATCTGGTTGTTCGGAAGTGTGTAGCGCTTCCCCGTTCATTCTCTCTCTCCCCTGCTCTGCCATGGTAAAGATGTACTTGCTTCCTCTTCGTCTTTTAAAATGATGTAAGTTTCCTGAGGCCTCTCAGCCATGCTTCCTTTTCAGGTTACAGAACCGTGAGTCAATTAAACCTCTTTTGTTAATTAATTACCCAGTCTCAGGTAGTTCTGTATAGCAGTGTGAGAATAGACTAATACACCTATAAATTTTATAAATGAAGAAACATAGTCATGAAGAGGTCAAACAACTTGTTCAAAGTCACACAAACAGTAAGGGGTAGAACCAGGATTACAATCCAAGCAGTCTGGCTCCAGAGTTGATGCTCTTTACAACTATGCTGTACTGTCTCCCAGTAACACTTCTGGAGATCAGTAACCTTTCAGTCCAGTCCAATAGTGTCTATTTAGTGCATCTATATCTGTTCTTTTCCTGTGACACAACACTATTTGGATTTCCCTTTTACTTCTATTATTGCTCTTCCTTGATATTTTATGTAAGTTCCACTTTCTATTTCCCTACCTTCAGTTTAAAACACTTTGTCTTCAATTCTAATAATTTCCTGCTTTGAATGACATATCAACTTTCACAGTTTGATTATCATCTATGTGGATAAATCTCAAATTGCTGTCTCTTGCCTTATATAGACAAGCAAGTCTAATTGTTGCAAAGAATGTTAAGCCTCATTTGTAATAACCACTGTGAACTAGGAAGATCCTGCTATTATTGCAAAACAGCATTTCATAAAATTTCACTAATCACTTTTCCCCTATGTCTCTAACTAACTTCTTCCTCATGACTTCCCTGTTTTGGAAATGGTGCCTTCATTCATCAAAATTCAAAAACTTGAAATGGTTCCCCAACTTATTCTTTTTGGACTCCCTCATACTGTTAGTACATAAAATAAACACTTAAAATATTTACTGGATATCTACTATGTGCCATCTCTGTGCTAGGCACAGTTGATATAATCACTGACAAGTTTCCTGCTTTCATAAAACTTAAAATCATTTTAACATATCTTGCCTCACTTCTTACTGAAACCCATTTCCAAGCCAAAATAATTGTAAGGCTAGATGTATTCTATACCTTCAAAAATGATAGTAATTAGTACTGTCATTTATGTAGGTTAGAGGGAGCAGAAGTAAAGTTACTGGGTGTAAACTATTGGGAAGACAGGCTTTTGTCAAGGAATGTAGATTAATTTTTTAACATAGATACTTTACAGTGGAATAATTCTGAACTAGTGAACATGCTTACTGTAAGTATGTAAGCACTGACTAGATTCATTCATTCATGTAACAGATATTTATTATATGCCTACTGTTTAACAAGCTCTGTGTCAGACCGTGGGTATACACAAGTGAATACGATAAAAAGTTATTGTGTTCATGGAGCTTATCTTCACAAAAAGTGACCTTGTTTTAGTCAGGGAAGTAGTAAATATGATTCTAGCACTTGTTGGAAGACTGGACTAGATAATGCTAAACTCCATTCTAACTGTAATAGTTTATAATTCTGACATCTCTCTGTCCCTAATTACTTCTCCTTACCATATATACTCTGAATTACTACCAGAAAATGTTTCTCAATACAGCCTTGATAATATTACTTTCTAAATCAAGTGACTCTGATAACTTTCTACTGACAAAAAAAATCTCACTTTAGCCTGTCCATAAAGGCTGTCAGTTATTTCATCCCACTTTCTTTCCCACCCTTTTTTTATTATTATCCTCTAAAAACTCTAAATTTTAGCAAGGTGGCCTGTCAAATGCACCTTGGAAAGGCTACAACACATAAATAGGTCCATTCATCTTTCATTAATTCGATTAATCCATTCTTTACAAATATTAATATAGCACTGAATTGAGTGCAATCATTGATCTAGATACTAGAACTGTGAATAAAATTAACAAAACGCTGTCTTACTCTGTTTTGTGTTGCTATAACAGAGTACTTGAGGTTGGGTGATTTATAAAGAAAAAATAATATTTAGATCATGGTCTTCAGGCTGGGAAGTTCAAGAAACATAGTGCTGGCATCCACTTGGCCTCTGGTGAGGGCATTCATGCTGCATAAAATAATGGTGGAAAGTCAAAGAGAAGCAGGCATGTAGGAAGAGCAAAAGCTGAAAAGCATCCTGGCTTTGCCACAACCCAATTTCATGAGACCTAATCCACTCCTGAGAGGATTAATCTAGGATCATCAGAGCAAGAACGAACTTACTACTGTCAGAATAGCACTAAGCCATTTATGAGATATCTGGCCCTGTGACCCAAACACCTGGTGGTGGTAGTGGCCACAGGGAGAGGCTCCTCTGCCTATGGAAAGGGGAGGAAAGAGTGGGAAGGACTTTGTATTGTGGTTTGAGTGCCAACTTAGTCACTGTAGAATAGAACATCAGGCAAATTTCTAAGGTTTTTGAACCCAATCCCCAGCTCCCAGACAGTATCTCTGGATGCTCCTGGTACCTGGGGGAAATCACTGCCCTGATTTGTGGGCAGTGATTTGTGGGAAGGACACAAACCTGGCAGGCTTTGAAGCCAGCTTATCATAGAGTCCTAGGGCCTTGAGTGAACATAGGTTGTAACCAAGTACTAGTTACAGTTGGCCTTGGACGAGACCTAGTAGTCTGCTGGCTTCAGGTCTGACCTAGTATTGTCCAGGTGGTGGTGGTCACAGGGGTGTTTGCATCACCTCACCCCACGTTGAAAGCAGCTCAGCACAAAGAAAGAGACTCCATTTCTTTGTGAGAAAGCAAAGGAAAAGAACAAGAATATCTGCTTGATAATCCAGAGAATCCTTCCAGATCTTATCCAAGACCACATGGTGTTACTTCTATGAGTCTGCAAAAATCACAGGGTTATTGGGCTTGGGGACCAAGTCAGTTTCAATACCTGGAAAGCCTTCTCAAGAAGAGCAGGAACAAAGAAGCACAGCCTGTGAAGACTAAAATAAATACCTGACTCTTCAATGCCCAGACACTGAGAAACATCAATAAGATTCAAAGAATCATCCAGGAAAATACTATCTAACAAAAATGAACTAAATAATACACCAGGGACAAATCCTGGAGAAACAGAGATATGTGAGATTTCAGAAAGATAATTCAAAATAGTTGTTTTGAGGAAACTCAAAGAAATTAAAGATAACACAGAGAGGAACTCAGAATTCTATCAGATAAATTTAACAAAGAGATTGAAGTAATTAAAAATAATCAAGCAGAAATTCTACACTTGAAAAATCCAATTGATATACTGAAGAATGCATCAGAGTCTCTTAATAAAACTGATCAAGCAGAAGAAAGAATTTGTGAGCTTGAAGACAAGCTATTTGAAAATACAAAATCAGAGGAGACAAAAGAAAAAAAATAACCTAGTGATACATCTTAAAGAACTAGAAAAGCAAGAGTAAAGAGAACCCAAATTTAGTAGAAGAAAATGAATAATAGGTATCAGAGCAAAAATAAGTAAAATTGTAATGAAGGAAACAATAAAAAAGATCAATGAAACAGGGTCACTTGTTTGAAAAGATAAGCAAAGTTAGAAATCATTTAGTCAATCTAGTGAAAAGAAAAGGTAGAATATCCAAATATATTAAATCAGACATAAAAAAGAAGACATTACAACTGATGCTACTGAAATTATAAGGATCACTAGAGGCCACTATGAGCATCTATATGCCAATAAATTGGAAAATCTAGAGTAAATTGATGAATTCCTAGATGAATACAACTTACCAAGATGGAACCGCGAAGAAATCCAAAACCTGAACAGACCAATAACAAGTAATGAGATTGAAGCTGTAATTAGTCTCCCAGTAAATAAAAGCCTGGAACCCAGTGACTTCACTGCTGAATTCTACCAAACGTTTAAAAAAGAACTAATACTAACCTTACCCAAACTATTCCAAACAGCAGGAGAGGAGGAAATATTTTCAAACTATATTCTATGAAACCAGTATTACCCTGATGCCAAAACCAGACAAAGTCACTTCAAAAGGAAAGAAAACTACAGGCCAATATCTCTGATGAATATTGATGCAAAAAATTCTCATCTAAATACTAGCAAACCAAATTCAGTAATACATAAGAAAGATCATACATCATGACCAAGTGGGATTTTTCCCAGGGTTGCATGGATGGTTCAACATATGTAAATCAATCAATGTGACACATCATATGAACATTCTGAAGGAAAAAACACATTACCCTTTCAATTGATGCTGAAAGAGCATTTGATAAAAGCCAATATCCCTTAAGGATAAAAACACTCAAAAACTGGGTATAGAAGGAACATGCCTCAACATAGTAAAAGACATATATAAAAAATCCACAGCTAGTATCATGCTTAATGGGGAAAACCTGAAAGTCTTTCTTCTAAGATCTGCAAGAAGACAAGCGTATTCACTTTCACCACTGTTATTTACATAATATTGGAAATCCTAGATAGAGCAATCAGATAAGAGAAAAATATAAAATGCCTCTAAATTGGAAAGGAAGAAGTCAAATTATTCTTGTTTGTAAATGACATGATCTTATTATATTTGGAAAAACGTAAAGACTACAACAAAATCTATTAGAACTGATAAACAAATTTTGTAAACTTGCAGGTACAAAATCAACATAAAAAAATTAGTATTATTTCTATATGCCAACAGTGAATAATCTGAAAAAGAAATAAAAGAAGTAATTGTATTGACAATAGCCAAAAATAAAATAAAATACCTAGGAATTAATGAAAGAAGGGAAAGATCTCTATAATGAAAACTATGTAACACTGATGCAAGAAATTGAAGAGGACACCAAAAATGTAAATATATTTTGTGTTCATGGATTGAAAGAATAAATACTATTAAAATGTCCATACAACCCAAAGCAATCTACAGATTCGATACAATTCCTATCAAAATACCAATGACATTCTTCATAGAAATAAAAATTTAAAAATCTTGAAATTTATATAGAATCACAAACAACCAGAATAGCCAAAGTTTTCCTGAGCAAAAAGAAAAAATTACCATTTTCCACAGAATTAGAAAAAAACAATCCTAAAATTCATATGGAAACAAAAAAGAGCCTGAATAGCCAAAGCAATCTTAAGCAAAAAGAACAAAGCTGAAGGCATCACATTAGCTGACTTCAATCAATACTACAAGCCTACTGCTACCAAAACAACATGGTACTGGTAAAAATATAGACACACAGATCAATGGAACAGAATAGAGAATCCAGAAATAAAGCCACACACCTACAACCAACTGATCTTTGACAAAGCTGATGAAAATAAGCAATGAGCCTGGTGTGGTGGCTCACCCTGCAATCCAGCACTTTGGGAGGCTGAGATGGGTGAATCATCTGAGGTCAGGAGTTTGAGACCAGCCTGGCCAACATGGAAAAACACTGTCTCTGCTAAAAATACAAAAATTAGCTGGACATGGTGGCAGCCACCTATAATTCCAGCTACTCAGGAGGCTGAGGAAGGAGAATCACTTGAACCTGGGAGGCAGAGGTTGCAGTGAGCCTAGATAGCGCCACTGCATTCTAGCCTGGGCCACAAGAGTGAAACTTGGTCTCAAAACAAAACAAAACAAACAAAAAATGAAAACAAGCAAGAGTCACTTTATTCAATAAATGGTGCTGAGCAAGCTGGCTAGCCATATGTAGAAGAATGAAGCTAACACCTATCTCTCATCATATACAAAAATTAACACAGAATGCAAGACACACTCTTGTGGGAATATAAATTACTTCAACCCCTATGGAAAACAGTATGGAAATTTGTCACAGAACTAAAAATAGAACTACCATTCGACCTGGCACTCCCACAACTGGATATTTACCAAAAGGAATATAAATCATTTAATCAAAAAGACAATTGCACTTGCATGTTTATTGCAGCACTGTTCACAGTAGCAAAGCCATGGAATCAACCTTGGTGTCTATCAAGTATGATTAGATAAAGAAAATGTGATATGTATACACAATGGAATACTATGGAGTCTTAAAAGGAATGAAAGTATGTCATTTGCTTTGCATTTCTCTGATAGAGATGGTGAGCATTTTTTCATGTGTTTTTTGGCTGCATAGATGTCTTCTTTTGAGAAGAGTCTGTTCATATCCTTCACCCACTTTTTGATGGGGTTGTTTGTTTTTTTCTTGTAAATTTGTTTGAGTTCATTGTAGATTCTGGATATTAGCCCTTTGTCAGATGAGTAGGTTGCGAAAATTTTCTCCCATTTTGTAGGTTGCCTGGTCACTCTGATGGCAGTTTCTTTTGCTGTGCAGAAGCTCTTTAGTTTAATTAGATCCCATTTGTCAATTTTGGCTTTTGTTGCCATTGCTTTTGGTGTTTTAGACATGAAGTCCTTGCCCATGCCTATGTCCTGAATGGTAATGCCTAGGTTTTTTCTAGGGTTTTTATGGTTTTAGGTCTAATGTTTAAGTCTTTAATCCATCTTGAATTAATTTTTGTATAAGGTGTAAGGAAGGGATCCAGTTTCAGCTTTCTACATATGGCTAGCCAGTTTTCCCAGCACCATTTATTAAATAGGGAATCCTTTCCCCATTGCTTGTTTTTGTCAGGTTTGTCAAAGACCAGATAGTTGTAGATATGCGGCATTATTTCTGAGGGCTCTGTTCTGTTCCATTGATCTATATCTCTGTTTTGGTACCAGTACCATGCTGTTTTGGTTACTGTAGCCTTGTACTATAGTTTGAAGTCAGGTAGCATGATGCCTCCAGCTCTGTTCTTTTGGCTTAGGATTGACTTGGCAATGCGGGCTCTTTTTTGGTGCCATATGAAGTTTAAAGTAGTTTTTTCCAATTCTGTGAAGAAAGTCATTGGTAGCTTGATGGGGATGGCATTGAATCTATAAATTACCTTGGGCAGTAAGGCCATTTTCATGATATTGATTCTTCCTACCCATGAGCATGGAATGTTCTTCCATTTCTTTGTATCCTCTTTTATTTCATTGAACAGTGGTTTGTAGTTCTCCTTGAAGAGGTCCTTCACATCCCTTGTAAGTTGGATTCCTAGGTATTTTATTCTCTTTGAAGCAATTGTGAATGGGAGTTCACTCATGATTTGGCTCTCTGTTTGTCTGTTGTTGGTGTATAAGAATGCTTGTGATTTTTGTACATTGATTTTGTATCCTGAGACTTTGCTGAAGTTGCTTATCAGCTTAAGGAGAGTTTGGGCTGAGACAATGGGGTTTTCTAGATATACAATCATGTCATCTGCAAACAGGGACAATTTGACTTCCTCTTTTCCTAATTGAATACCCTTTATTTCCTTCTCCTGCCTAATTGCCCTGGCCAGAACTTCCAACACTATGTTGAATAGGAGTGGTGAGAGAGGGCATCCCTGTCTTGTGCCAGTTTTCAAAGGGAATGCTTCCAGTTTTTGCCCATTCAGTATGATATTGGCTGTGGGTTTGTCATAGATAGCTCTTATTATTTTGAGATATGTCCTATCAATACCTAGTTTTTTGAGAAGTCACTTTCAGGTACACCAATCAGATGTAGATTTGGTCTTTTCACATAGTCCCATATTTCTTGGAGGCTTTGTTCATTTCTTTTTATTCTTTTTTCTCTAAACTTCCCTTCTCGCTTCATTTCATTCATTTCATCTTCCATCACTGATACCCTTTCTTCCAGTTGATCGCATTGGCTCCTGAGGCTTCTGCATTCTTCATGTAGTTCTTGAGCCTTGGCTTTCAGCTCCATCAGCTCCTTTAAGCACTTCTCTGTATTGGTTATTCTAGTTATATATTTGTCTAAATTTTTTTCAAAGTTTTCAACTTCTTTGCCTTTGGTTTGAATTTCCTCCTGTAGCTCGGAGTAGTTTGATCATCTGAAGCCTTCTTCTCTCAACTCGTCAAAGTCATTCTCCGTCCAGCTTTGTTCCATTGCTGGTGAGGAGCTGCGTTCCTTTGGAGGAGGAGAGGTGCTCTGCTTTTTAGAGTTGCCAGTTTTTCTGCTCTGTTTTTTCCCCATCTTTGTGGTTTTATCTACTTTTGGTCTTTGATGATGGTGATGTACAGATGGGTTTTTGGTGTGGATGTCCTCTCTGTTTGTTAGTTTTCCTTCTAACAGACAGGACCCTCAGCTGCAGGTCTGTTGGAGTTTGCTAGAGGTCCACTCCAGACCCTGTTTGCCTGGGTACCTGCAGCGGTGGCTGCAGAACAGCGGATTTTTGTGAACCGCGAATGCTGCTGTCTGATTGTTCCTCTGGAAGTTTTGTCTCAGAGGAGTACCCAGCCGTGTGAGGTGTCAGTCTGCCCCTACTGGGGGGTGCCTCCCAGTTAGGCTGCTCGGGGGTCAGGGGTCAGGGACCCACTTGAGGAGTCAGTCTGCCCGTTCTCAGATCTCCAGCTGTGTGCTGGGAGAACCACTGCTCTCTTCAAATCTGTCAGACAGGGACATTTAAGTCTGCAGAGGTTACCATCTCACAAAAGTTAGAATGGCAGTCATTAAAAAGTCAGGAAACAACAGGTGCTGGAGAGGATGTGGAGAAATAGGAACACTTTTACACTGTCGGTGGGACTGTAAACTAGTTCAACCCTTGTGGAAGTCAGTGTGGCAATTACTCAGGGATCTAGAACTAGAAATACCATTTGACCCAGCCATCCCATTACTGGGTATATACCCAAAGGACTATAAATCATGCTGTTATAAAGACACATGCACACATATGTTTATTGCGGCACTATTCACAATGGCAAAGACTTGGATCCAAGCCAAATGTCCAAGAATGATAGATTGGATTAAGAAAATGTGGCACATATACACCATGGAATACTATGCAGCCATAAAAAATGATGACTTCATGTCCTTTGTAGGGACATGGATGAAATTGGAAATCATCATTCTCAGTAAACTATCGCAAGAACAAAAACCAAACACTGCATATTCTCACTCATAGGTGGGAATTGAACAATGAGAACACATGGACACAGGAAGGGGAACATCACACTCTGAGGACTGTTGTGGGGTGGGGGGAGGGGGGAGGGGTAGCTTTAGGAGATATACCTAATGCTAAATGACGAGTTAATGGGTGCAGCACACCAGCATGGCATATGTATACATATGTAACTAACCTGCACATTGTGCACAGGTACCCTAAAACTTAAAGTATAATAATAATTAAAAAAAAAGAAAGTATGTCATTTGCCTCAACATGGATGGAGCTGGATGCCATTATGCTACATGAAATAAGTCAGAAAGAGAAAATCAAACACTACATTTTCTTACTTACTATTGGAAGCTGAACAATGAATACACATGAACACAAAGATGAAAATAAGAAACACTGGAGACTCCAAAAAAGGGTAGGTGGGAAGTGGTTGAGGGTCAAAAAACTATCTGTTGGGTACTATGTTCACTACTTCAGTGACAGATCCACTAAAAACCCAAACCTTACCATTATGCAATATACTCGTGTAACAGACCTACACATGTGCTCCCAAACCTAAAATTTAAAGAAAGTACCCTTAGACTTGAAGTTAGCCTCAAGTTTTTGTCCTCATCTCATTTTACACGAGTTACAGAATAAGGACGAGCAAAATTCCTCAGGATCCTTGAGGCAGTCTGGCTACCCCAGGATCCTCACTACTTCCTGGAATACCTTTTGGTCTTCCAGGTCACAGTTAAAATTAATGTAAGTTTCTAAATCACTCACTGTCCTATGAGAATAAAGAATCATTGTACTGCAATGCAATACACCTTATGTACTAAAGTATGAGCTAAGGGACTTGTGTCTTGTCCCGGTGCTGTCACTAACTAGATGTATAATTTGGACAAGCTCTTTCATCTTTGTGGGTTCTCCATCTTTAAAATAAGTGGCCTGGACAAAATAATCCTTCCAGGTAATTTTCAACTTGACATTGAAGGATTCTGGTAAGATGGATCAGTTATTGAATCTGCCTTGGCTTGGCATCATTTTGTATCAGTTACCCATGGTGAAAAAATTCCTAAATCTGTAGGAATGACTTGCTATGTTTTTATGGATTAAGCGTTTTTTTTTCATTCTATTTGAAGGTATGTTGTCTCTTCTGGGTAAAAATTCAGAGTATGAAGTTAAGGAGGCCAAGTTGCAATTGTCATTTACCATTTGCGCAAATTAGTTTTGTTTGTTTCCTGGTCACAGTCTCTACCCTATTAATCTTCCCCTCTTTCCTCCAGCCATTTCAACGATACAAGTTTCAAGGCAAGACTCAGCATGAATGTCCACGGATTAGTACTGATCATTCTCAAGACTGGGAAAAGCACTCCAGTAACATTTGAGCAGCAGCATTTTTTGGCAGATGAGGGTAGCATAATCATAATTAATAGAGGCCACCATGATTTCTGGAGGTGACTCTCTGTATTATATCAGCCTTTAAGTGCATGACAAGAACAGTCAGTTAAACATCAGCCAGAGAAATGATTGAAATGCCTCTGCCTTGTCCATTGGAGGTAGTACCTCTTACAACTATGGGCCAAATTAAGGCCAAGAAAAGTAAAGATGACAGAACTATTTGTGGTGAAAGCCATCTGGGTTTTGTTTCTAGTTTTGAGCACAAAACATAATATTCCCAGGCATTTGGAATGGATCTGCCAGATGCTTGGGATTCTTTTTTTTTTTTTAAGGTTTTCTGTAAAATAGTTGAGTTGGGGTGAGGAATGGAATCTTCATTATTCTTTGCTGTGATGTGTTTGCTTGCCTAAGAGGGAAAATCTAGCACACTTTGGATACTGCCTCATCTTCAGTGACATTACAGTACAAACAAATGATTCTGAAGTGTGACCAGTTAGCTGGCTGAAGTCATCAGAGCCTCATTATGGCTGTGGCTTATTTCTTAGCCTTGGAAAAGATGCCTTGTCTGGGGTACTCTATACAGCTAAAGCTTAGATATGAGTAGTGGTGTTTCAAGCAGTTGAGCTTTCAAACAAAGGCTCATCCAAAGCATGAACATTGGAAAGAAAGAGTGGGAGAAGCAAATGAGGATTAATAAAGGCATCAGAACAACAGCAGACACCGCAAGGGAGTGGAAAAGCTAAGTCTAGGAATATCATAGAGGATATACCTGTTCAACATGGAAAATGTGGATAGATAGCCTATAAGTTTAGGAAGTGAAGAGATTAGAAATCAAGCATATGTAGGTTTGAATCCTGGCCCTCTCACTTATTGACTACATAAACTTGGGGAAGACACTTAACTGTACTGAAGCTGTTTCCTCGTCTTTGAAATGGGGATAGTAATAGTAATAATCTCACAAATGTTAGTCCCTTCTTGTTTCAACTCTAGATGTTTAGGATTTTAAGCAGATTTTTTCCAAATTTCTTCCCTCCTTCTCTAGGCCTATAATGGAGATCACACTACACACATACCAGACATAAACATTTAAAATAGGGAGTACATGAACTGACTCTTATTCCAAATGAGCTGTATAAGACATCTGCTCCTTTTTCCTAAGAGCAGGATTCAATGGGAGGCAGAAAGTGAGAGAAGGGGACATACTCATGGAGCAGTAATTAAACACAAGCACTGTAACAGATTATTTATGTATATTACTTCATCAAGACACCAAGCTTTACTAAGTAAACAATATAATGCCTGTGCTAAAGAGTAGAAAGTGGAGGTTCAGATGATTAATTTGCCTACATCCAATGAGCTAGAGATCTAGAGAATGTCAGCAATGAGATTAAAACCTAGGCCTGGGTGACTTCAAATCCTGAGCTCTTTTCATATAATTCAGTGGATCCTGAAAACAAACTTGTGAGGTAGGAAGATGAAGGTTATTATTTTCATTTTTATGCTTCTATTTTTGGGGGAGGAAAATGGAACCCAGAGAAGTTTAGTGACTGGATTATTGTATGTCAAAATCAAAACTAGAATCTTGGATGCTTCTTTCTATTGTTCACCTTCTTTACATTAATTGACTCCCCTTCCCATTATATGGGCAATGTTTACAAAGCATCAAGCATGGAACACATGGCTCTGCTCTTCATGATGGGTGCTCAAGCAGACGTCAGGAAAAACATTTTGTGGAGGGTGATAAAATTACATCAAGCTGAAAAAATGCTCTTAGAAATCCCTACCTTAAGACTTTGATCTGTGATTATTCACCTTTTTTAAGTAATGCTCTTCTACGAGCATATGATCAAAGCAGTGGATTCTCCCTAGATAAAATACACATGTACAGCATTCTACAAATTATTTCAGGTTTTGGGGGGTGTTTTATTTTTTTTGAGACAAGGTCTCACTATGTCACCCAGCTGGAATGTAGTGCCACTATCTCGGCTCACTGCAAATTCTGTCTCCCAGGCTCAAACAATACTCCCACTTTAGCCTCCCAAGTAGCTGGAACTACAGGTGAATGCCACCATGCTCAACTAATTTTTGCTTTTAATTGAGATGGGGCTTCCCTATGTTGCCCAGGCTGGTCTTGAACTCCTGGGCTCAAGCAAAGTCTTAAGATAGGGATTCCAAGCAATCCACCTGCTTCAGCCTCCCAAAGTGTTGGGGTTACAGGCATGAGCCACAGCACCCAGCCAACTTCAGGGTTTTTTAGACTTGAGAAAGGAAGATAAGTTAAGAGAACCACAAAGATGTGTTGTCTAAAGCAACTTACTGACTTATGAAGCTATCTTGGAGTCATTTTGCCCTAAGTGATCTTCCTTTCCCCTAATCACCTAAAATTTTTAGCATCCTCACTTAGATAGATTAGCATTGGTGAAACATATTGTGTAGAAGAAGTTTCAGGTCTTAAATTTAAGTCCTTGATCCATCTTGAGTTGATTTTTATATAAGGTGAGAGATGAGGATCCAGTTTCATTCTCCTACACGTGGCTAGTCAACTATCCTAGCATCATTTGTTGAAAAGGGTGTCTTTCCCCCTCTTTATGATTTTGTTTGCTTTCTCGAAGATCAGTTGGCTGTAAGTATTTAGGTTTATTTCTGGGTTCTCTATTCTGTTCCATTGGTCTATGTGCCTATTCTTATGCCAGTGCCATGCTGTTTTGGCGACTATGGCCATGTAATATAGTTTGAAATCACGTAATGTGATGCCTCCAGGTTTGTTCTTTTTGCTTAGTCTTGCTTTCGCTATGCAAATGGCTAACAAATATATGAAAAAATAATCAACATCACTAATGATAAGGGAAATGCAAATCAAAACCACAATGCAATACCACCTTACTCCTGCAAGAATGACCATAATCAAAAAATTAAATAAAATAGATGTTGGCATGGATGCGGTGAACAGAGAACACTTCTGTACTCCTGGCAGGAATGTAAACTAGTACAAGCACTATGGAAAACAGTGTGGATATTCTTTACAAAACTAAAAAACTAAAAGTAGAACTACCATTTGATCTAGCAATCCCACTACTGGGTATCTACCCAGAGGAAAGTAAGTCGTTATACAAAAATGATAATTGCACATGCAATTGCAGCACAATTTGCAATTGCAAAAACATGGAACCAAACCAAATGCCCATCAATCAATGAGTGGATAAACAAACTGTGATATATGTTTTATATATATATATATACATATGCCATTGATTCATTCCTTTTTATGGCTGAGTATTATTCCATTATATAAATATGTATGTCTATATATATATACATATACATATATATAGCAGCACAATTTGAATATATATACATATATACATATATATACACATATATACATATATACATATATACATATACACATATATACATATATACATATATATAAATATTATAGCAGCACAATTTGAAATCTTTTCAGCTTTAGAATCTTTGGGGATAATATTTTCATTGTTGTTATGAGTTGAGCTTTCCCCTCCCACTCTGTGCTACAGTCATACAAAATTGCTTATAGTTGTCCACTCACATCAGGCGGTTTTACACCTCTGTGCAAGGAAGTAAGAATTCATATTACAAACTGAGGAACAATAAAAACTCATTTTCTATGGAGGAAATTATTTCTTTCCTTTCAGAAGAGTTCTGAGCCATTACTTTAGTTCAAATACATACTCACACTGAGCAAGTGTATTGTGCTCAGTTAGGCTGCAGGCTAATGATGTCAGGGAATACAATGATTATTTTGATAATGGCTCTATCCAGGAGGCACTCAAAGTCCCGTAAGGAAGCCAAAAAATGTTCACATGTGATAAATAATTTTTAAATGAGACCTGAAACTATAAAAATTCTAGAAGATAACATTGGAAAAGCCCTTCTAGACATTGAGTTAAGCAAGAATTTCATGACCAAGAACCCAAAAGCAAATGCAATAAAAGCAAAGATAAATAGCAGGGACATAATTAAACTAGAGAGTTTTGCATGGGAAAAGGAACAGTCAGCAGAGACAACAGACAACCCACAGAGTGGGAGAAAATCTTCACAATCTATACATCTGACCATGGACTAATATCCAGAATCTACAATGAAGTCAGACAAATCAGCAAGAAAAAAAACAAACAATCGTATCAAAATTGGGCTAAGGAAATGAATAGAGAATTCTCTAAAGAAGTTGCCTTGTAAAGAGTAGAATAGGCCTCATTTGGGCCCAACCAGGTGATACTACACTGGTATATACATGAAAAGTGTATATAGTATACATGTATACATGAAAAGAGGAAGTTCGCGTGGATTTGAAATACAAAAGATCTACAGAATTGACAGAACTTGGTCACTAACTTTATTGGAGAGGTGAAGGAATAGAAGAGGTTGAGCATACTTCAGGTTTTTGGTTTGGGTTAGTGTTGGCCATTTATTAAGATCTGCAATATAGGAGAAAAGCCAGGCTTCTTAAAGGATAGCAAAGATCACCTGTGTTGTTCTGGATTTGTTGAGTTTCAAAGTTCTTATGGGACTGTTAGATATAAAAATACAGCCCTGGAATACAAGGGGGAGAGCCATACATGTACGGAAGGCTTGGGTCATAATGCCAAAAAATACAATCCCAAATATCATAATACCAAATGTTGAAATACTGACAGATTAAAATCCCTAAAACTAAATCTCTAATGTCTAAAATACTTCATGCCTAAAATCCCAAAAATCACAATCAGAGGAATCATAGAATTTCAGGAAAAGCAACACCACATAGAAAGTAAATGTGAAGGTATTATCTGAGAATCATGTTCTAAAAGAACAAAAGCAGCTATTTATTGTGATGCAAGACTTCAAAATAGTTAATAATGGTGAAAGTCAGCCATCTCTTATGGACTATCTCCATGTAATTGTCCATAATCTATCCCTGTAATACATTTTTCACCTATTGAATTTTCTTTTTAGTTTTTTTCACTATTTTAAATTGACAGCATTTAAAAAAATAATTTGCTATGCTACATATTTTATCTTTGCATCTTTTGCAATACTGGATATATACATTTTATAAAGACTTTTATCAACTTCAAATTCATGTTATGCATATGTTTGCAAATTTGACTCCATCAAAGTGTATTATCACAATGTTGACTTCGTTTGTAAGTTTTGTGCATAAATGTAAAAAACACTGAAACTTCCTCAATAAATGAAGAGCTGTCCTTTTATTTCCATCTACATTTGTGAAAGAAAACAGTTTTCAAGATCTTGTCTCTTTGGGTAACTGCATGTGTGATGGTGACCTATGTCAGTTTTTCATTGATCTTATCAAAAGACTTAGGTGAGGGGAAGGTTCAAGATGATCTAATAGAAAAAGCTCCAATCTGCAGCTCCTACCAAGAAGAATTAAAATGGCAAATGAATTCTGCATCTTCAACTGAGGTACACGGGTTCTCTCATTGGATCTGACTAGGTAGTTGTCACAACCCTAGGAGAGTAAGAAAAAGCACGGGGAGCCAGGGCTCACCTGGGATCTGCAAGGGGCAAAGGGAGCTCCCTCTCCCCAGCCAAGGGAGGTGGTGAGAGATTGTGCTACCCACCTGGTAAACCACACTTTTCCCATGGATCTTTGCAACCTGCAGATCAGGAGGTACCCTCATGAACCCACACCACCAAGGCCTTGGGTCCCAAGCAAAGAGCTGTCCACTCGTGGCGGCCACTTGAGCGGGCAACCACTTGAGCAGGCACTGAGACACAGAAGTTTTTGCATACTCTAGTTATGGAAACCCTGGCGAGGCAGGAAATCCATCCATTCCCATAAAAATGAGGCTGGGCCGGGCGTGATGGCTCACGCCTGTAATCCCAGCACTTTGGAAGGCCGAGGTGGGCGGATCATGAGGTCAGGAGATCGAGACCATCCTGGCCAACATGGTGAAACCCCATCTCTACTAAAAATACAAAAAGTTAGCCGGGCGTGGTGGCAGGCGCCTGTAGTCCCAGCTACTCGGGGGGCTGAGGCAGGAGAATGGCGTGAACCCGGGAGGAAGAGCTTGCAGTGAGCCTAGATTGCGCCACTGCACTCCAGTCTAGGCGACAGAGCGAGACTCTGTCTCAAAAAAAAAAAAAAAAAAGAGGCTGAAGCCACGGAGCCAAGCAGCATCATTCAGCGGGCCCCACTTCCACAGAACCCCACAAGCTAAAACCCCTGGCTTTTAATCCCCACTGGCCAGTGCAGCAGGCTGGAAACTGCCTAAGACAATCGAGTTCCCAAGGGAGTGGTGGCCACAACCACTGTGGCTCCAGCTGGCAGTTTCCCACTGCAGGTGCCCACAAGACTGGGTGGTTTGAACTGGAAGCAATTCTCCACAGTGTGGCTGTGACAGATCGTGGCCAGACTGCTTCTTTAGGTGGGACCCCAACCCATCCTTCTTCACTGGGTGGGGCCTCGCTGTGGGATTTTCAGCATCCCCAGGGGTTTACAGGCAGAACTCTGATCTTCTTGGGATGAGGCCATAGGGAGAGGGGAGGCCACAGTATCATGCATCAGCAGTCTTAGTCTTTTCTGCCTCTCATTTCTGGTGGGTCTGGGTGCCTGGAGGAAGGGGATTTCCCCAGTGCAGCAAACCCACTCTGCTAAGGGGCAGTAAGACTGCTTATTTAAGTCCCTGATCCCCTTCCTCCTGACTGGATGATACCTCCCAACAGGGGTCTCCAGACACCTCATACAGGAGCATTCCGGTTGGCATCAGGTTGGTGCCCTTCTTGGGTGGAGCTCCTAGAAGAAGGAGCAGGCAGACACATTTTCTGTTCTGCAGCCTCCACTGGTGACACCTCTGGGTGTTGGAGGAAACCAGGTAAATAGAGTCCAGAGTGGGCCCCCAGAAAACCATAGCAGCCCTACAGAAGAAGGGCCTGACTGTTAAAAGAAAAACAAACAGAAAGCAACAACAACAACATCAATAAAAAAGACCACACAAAACCCCATCCATAGGTCAACATCCTCAAAGATCAAAGGTAGATAAACCCATGAAGATGAGAAAGAATTAGTGCAAAAATGCTGAAAACTAAAAAAGCCAGAGCCCTTCCTCTCCTCCAAATGATCACAAGAAATTTCTAGCAATGGCACAGAACTTGGCTGAGGCTCAGGTGGATGAATTGACAGAATGAGGTAGGTTTCAGAAGGTGGGTAACAATGAATTTGGCTGAGCTAAAGGAGTATGTTCTAACCCAATGCAAAGAAGATAAGAACTATAATAAAACATTACAGGAGCTGTTAGCTAGAATAACCAGTTTAGAGAGAACCATAAATGACGTGATGGAGCTGAAAAAGACAACATGAGAACTTCACAATGCAAACCCAAGTATCAATAGCTGAATAGAAAAAGCGAAGAAAAGAATATTAGAGCTTGAAGACTATCTTGCTGAAATAAGGCAGGCAGACAAGATTAGAGAAAAAAATAAAAAGAATTAAAAAAAACTTTGAAAAATATGGGATGTTGTAAAAAGACCGAACCTATGACTGATTGGGGTACCTGAAAGAGGTGGAGAGAATGGAATCAAGTTGGAAAACAAACTTCAGAATATCATCCAGGAGAACTTCCCAACCTAGCAAGACATGCCAACATTCAAATTCAGGAAATCCAGAGGACCCCAGTAAGATACTCCATGAGAAATAACCATCAAGTTCTCCAAGATAAATAACCACCAAATTCTTCAAGGTCAAAATGAAGGAAAAAAATGTTAAGGGCAATCAGAGAGAAATGCCAGGTCACCTACAAGGGGAAGCCCATCAGACTAACAGCAGACCTCTCAGCAGAAATCCTACAAGCCAGAAGGGATTGGGGGCCAATATTCAACATTCTTAAAGAAAATAATTTTGAACCCAGAATTTCATATCTGGCCAAACTAAGCTTCATGAGCAAAGGATAAATAGATCCTTTTCAGACAAGCAAATGCTGAGGAAATTCATCAACACCAGGCCTGTCTTGCAGGAGCTCCTGAAGGAAGCACTAAATATGGAAAGGTAAAACAACTACCAGCCACTACGAAAACACACTGAAGTACACAGACCAATGATACTATGATGCGACTACATAACCAAGTCTGCAAAATAACCAACTAGCATCATAATGACAGGATCAAATTCACACATAACAATATTAACCTTAAATGTAAATGAGCTAAATGCCCCAATCAAAAGAAACAGAATGGCAATATGGATACAGTGTCAAGACCCATTGGTATGCTGTATTAAAGAGACCCATCTCATGTGCAAAGAAACACATAGACACAAAATAAAGGGATAGAGGAGAATTTGCCAACCAAATGGAAAACAGAAAAAACACAGGGGTTGCAATCCTAGTTTTTGAAAAAACAGACTTTAAGCAAACAAAGATAAAAAAAAAAAGACAAAGAAGGACATCACATAATGGCCCAGGGGTCAATTCAACAAGAAGAGTTAACTATCCTAAATTTATATGAACCCAATACAGGAGCACCTGGATGCATAAAACAAGTTATAAGAGAGCTACATAGAGACTTAGACTCCCACACAGTAATAGTGGAAGACTTTAACACCCCACTTTCTTTATGAGACTGATCACCAAGAGAAAATTAACAAAGATATTTGGGACTTGAGCTCAGCTCTGGATCAAGTGGACCTGAAAAATATCTACAGAACTCTTCACCCCAAAACAACAGAATATACATTCTTCTCGGTGCCACATGGCACTTAATCTAAAATTGATCACATAATTGGAAGTAAAACGCTCAGCAAATGCAAAAGAACTTAATAAATAACAAACAGTCTCTCAGACCATGGCACAATTAAATTAGAGCTCGAGATTAAGAAACTCACTTAAAACCACAGAACTACATGGAAATTGAACCAACCTTTTTCTGAATGACTCCTGGGTAAATAATGAAATTAAGAGAGAAATCAAGAAGTTGTTTGAGACCAATAAGAACAAAGAGAAAACGAACCAGATTCTCTGAGACACAGCTAAAGCAGTGTTAAGAGGGAAATTTATAGCACTAAATGCCCACATCAAAAAACTAGAAAGATTTCAAATCCACATCCTAGCATAACACCTAAAGTAATAGAGAACTAAAAGCAAACAAACCCATAAAATAGGAGAAGACAAGAAATAACCAAGCTCAGAGCAGAACTGAAGGAGGTAGAGACATGAAAAACCCTTCAACAAATCAACAAATGCAGGAGCATTTTTTTTGAAAAAAAAATTAATAAAATACATATACCGCTAGCTAGACTAATAAAGAAGAAAAGAGAGAAGAATCAAATAGACACAATAAAAAATGATAAAGAGGATATCACCACTGACCACACAAAAATACAAACAACCGTCAGAGAATACTATAAACACCTCTGTGCACATAAACTACAAAACCTACAACAGAAGGATAAATTCCTGGACACATATATGCTTCCAAGAGTGAACCAACAAGAATTTGAATCCCTGACTAGAAAAAGAGCAAGTTCTGAAATTGAGGCAGTAGTAACTAGCCTACCAACCAAAAAATGCACAGGACTGGATGGATTTACAGCTGAATTTTGCCAGAGGTACAAACAGGAGCTGGTACCATTTCTTCTGAAACTATTCCAAACAATTGAAAGGGAGGGACTCCTCCCTAACTCATCTTATGAGGCCAGCATCATCTTGATGCAAAAACGTGGCAGAGATACAACAGAAAAAGAATACTTCAGATCAATATCCCTGATGGAAATTAATGCAACAAATTTTCAATAAAAAACTGGCAAACTGAATCCAGCAGCACATCGAAAAGCTTATCCACCACGATCAAGTTGGCTTCATCCCCAGGATGCAAGGATGGTTCAACATAGGCAAATCAATAAACATAATCCATCACATAAACAGACCTAAAGACAAAAACCATATGATTTTCTCAATAGATGCAGAAAAGGCCTTTGAAAAATTCAAACTTTCTTTATGTTACAAACTCTCAATAAACTAGGTATTGAAGGAACACACCTTAAAATAACAAGAGACATTTATGACAAACTTACAGCCAATATTATACTAAATGGGCATAAGATGAAAGTATTCTGTTTGAAAACCAGCACAAGACAAGGATACCCTCTCTCATCACTTCTATTCAACATACTATTGGAAGTTCTGGCAGGGGCAATCAGTCAAGAGAAAGAAATAGAGGGTATTCAAATAGGAAGAGAGGAAGTCAAAGTGTCTTTGCAGATGACATAATCCTATATCTAACAAACCCCATCACCTAAACCTAAAAACTGCTTAAGCTGATAAGCAACTTCAGCAAAGTCTCAGAATAGAAAATCATTGTGCAAAAATTACAAGCATTACTATACACCAACAACAGACAAGCAGAAAGCCAAATCATAAATGAGCTCCCATTCACAATTGCTACAAAGAGAATAAAATACCTACGGATACAGCTAACAAGGGAAGCAAAGGACCTCTTATAGGAGAACTACAAACAACTGCTCAAGAAAACCAGAGAGGACACAAACAAATGTAAAAATATTCCATGCTCATGGATAGGAAGAATCAATATCATGAAAATGGCTATATTGCCCAAAGTAATTTGTAGATTCAATGCTATTCCCATTAAACTACCATTGACATTTTTCACAGAAATAGAAAAAATATAATTTAAAATTCATATGGAACCCAAAAAGAGCTAGTATAGCCAAGGCAGTCCTAAGCAAAAAGAACAAAGATGGAAGCATCATGCTACCTGACTTCAAAGTACACTACAATGCTACAGTAACAAAAATAGCATGGTACTAGCACAAAAACAGCCATGTAGACCAGTTGAACAGAATAGAGATCTCAGAAATAAGACTGCACATCTACAGCCATATGATCTTTGACAAACCTGACAAAAACAAGCAATGGGGAAAGGATTCTCTGTTTAATAAATGGTGCTGGGAGAACTGGCTAGCTATATGCAGAAAAATAAAATGGGACACTTTACTTACACCTTATACAAAAAGCAACTCAAGATGGATTAAAAACCTAAATGTAAAACCCAAAACTATAAGAACCCTTGAAGAAAATCTAGGCAATACCATTCAGGACATAGGCACGGGAAAATATTTCATGATGAAATCGCCAAAAACAATTGCAACAAAAGCAAAAATGGGAACTAAGTAAACTATAGCGCTTCTGCACAGGGAAAAAAAAAATAATAAATAAATAAATAAACTATTATCAGTGTGAACAGGTCACCTACAGAGTGTGAGAAAATTTTTGCAATCTGTCCATCTGACAAAGGTCTAGCATCCAAAATCTACAAAAAACTTAAACAAATTTACAAAAAAAAAAAACCCAAACAACCCCATTAGAAAGCGGGCAAAGAACATGAACAGACACTTCTCAAAAGAAGACATTCATGTGCCCAAAACACATATGAAAAAAAGCTCAACGTCTTGGATTATTAGAGAAATGCAAATCAAAACCACAAAGAGATACAATCTCAAGCCAGTCAGAGTGGTAATTATTTAAAAATCAAGAAACAACAAGTGCTGGAGAGGTTGCAGAGAAATAGGAACACTTTTACACTGTTGGTGAGAATGTAAATTAGTTCATTGTAGAAGAGAGAGTGGTGATTCCTCAAAGGTCTACAATCACACATATAATTTGAACCAGCAATCCTAGTACTGGTTATATACCTAAAGGAATATAAATCTTTCTATTATAGAAATACAGCCACACGTATGTTCATTGTAGCACTATTCACAAGAGCAAAGACATGGAATCAACCCAAATACTCAATAATGTTAGACTGGATAAAGAAAATGTGTTGCATATACTCCTTGGAATACTATGCAGCCATATAAAAGAACAAGATCATGTGCTTTGCAGGGACATGGATGGAGCTGGAAACCATTATCTTCAGCAAACTAACACAGGAACAGAAAACCAAACACCACATGTTCTCACTTATAATTGGGAGCTAAACTTTGAGAACGCATAGACACAAGGAGGGGAACAACACACACTGGGACCTCTCAGGATCAAGGTGCAGGGGGAGGGAGGGTGTTAGGAAAAATAGCTAATATATTCTTGGCTTAATACCTAGGTGATGGGTTGATAGGTGTAGCAAAACACCATGGCACACGTTTACCTATGTAACAAACCTGCACATGCTGCACATGTATCCTAGAACTTAAAAATGAAATAAAAAGACTTAGGTTATACATCAGAGTATTTCAGATGATGGCAGTTATAAAATTGAGTGCAAACAATTACCAACTATAATAATAAAAATTTATATATTTCAATTTTGACTCTATTTTTAATCCAGTTTATCTTATTATAACTGTTATACCTGTGCAACTGTCATTATACCTGAGTGTTTATACTTGTACAAATATGTATATTAATATTGCCTATTTACTTGTGTAAAATATCCCATGAAGTGTTCTGTCATGTTTTAATGTTTCTCAAATAAGTATGCTTTTAAAAAGGTAAATAATTTTATCTTTGATAAAATTTCTGCATCTATTGAGAAAATCATGTGGTTTTTGTCATTGGTTTTGTTTATGTGATGGATTATGTTCATTGATTTGCATCTGTTAAACCAGCCTTGCATTCCAGGGATGAAGCTGACTTGATCGTGGTGGATAAGCTTTTTGATGTGCTGCTGGATTCTACTTGCCAGTATTTTATTGAGGATTTTTGCATCGATGGTCATCAGGGATATGGGCCTGAATTTTTTTTTTGTTGTGTCTCTGCCAGGTTTTGGTATCGGGATGATGCTGGCCTCATAAAATGAGTTAGGGAGGAGTCCCTCTTTTTCTGTTGTTTGGAGTAGTTTCAGAAATAATGGTACCAGCTCCTCTTTGTACCTCTGGTAGAATTCGGCTGTGAATCTGTCTGGTCCTGGGCTTTTTTTTTTTTTTTTTTTTTTTGGTTGGTAAGCTATTAATTACTTCCTCAATTTCAGAACTCTTTATTGGCTTATTCAGGGATTGGACTTCTTCCTGGTTTAGTCTTGGGAGGGTGTTATGTGTCCAGTAATTTATCCATTTCTTCCAGATTTTTTAGTTTATTGGCATAGATGTGTTTATAGTATTCTCTGATGGTAGTTTCTATTTCTGTGCGATCAGTTGTGATAGCCCCTTTATTATTTTTGTTGTGTCTATTTGATTCTTCTCTATTTCTTCTTTATTATTCTGGCTAGCATTCTATCTGTTTTGTTAATCTTTTCAAAAAACCAGATCCTGGATTCATTGATTTTTTTGAAAGGCTTTTCATGTCTCTATCTCCTTCATTTCTGCTCTGATCTTAGCTATTTCTTGTATTCTGCTAGCTTTTGAAATTGTTTTCTCTTGCTTCTCTAGTTCTTTTAATTGTGATAGTAGGGTGTCGATTTTAGATCTTTCCAAGTTTCTCCTGTGGGCATTTAGTGCTATAAATTTCCCTGTAAACACTGTTTTAACTGTGTCCCAGAGGTTCCGGTAAGTTGCATCTTTGTTCTCATTGGTTTCAAATAACTTACTCATTTTTACCTTAATTTTGTTATTTACCCAGTAGTCATTCAGGAGCAGGTTGTTCAGTTTCCATGTAGTTGTGTGGTTTTGAGTGAGTTTCTTAATGCTGAGTTCTAATTTAATTGCATTGTGGTCTGAGAGACTGTTTGTTATGATTTCCATTCATTTGCATTTGCTGAGGAGTGTTTTACTTCCAATTATGTGGTCAATTTTAGAATAAATGCAATGTGGTGCTGAAAGGAACATATATTCTGTTGATTTGGGGTGGAGAGTTCCGTAAATGTCTATTAGGTACACTTGGTCCAGAGCTGAGTTCAAGTCCTGAATATCTATGTTAATTTTCTGTCTTGTTGATCTGTCTAATAGCGACAGTGCAGTGTTAAAGTGTCCCACTATTATTGTTTGGGAGTCTAAGTCTTTTTGTATGTCTCTAAGAACTTGCGTTATGTATCTGGGTGCTCCTTTATTGGGTGCACATATATTTAGCATAGTTAGCTCTTCTTGTTGCATTAATCCCTTTACCATTATGTAATGCCCTTCTTTGTCATTTTTGATCTTTGTTGGCTTAAAGTCTGTTCTATCAGAGACTAGGATTGCAACCCCGGGTTTTTTTGTTTTTGTTGTTTTGTTTTTGCGGTTTTCTTTGCTTTTCATTTGTTTTGTAATTATTTTTCCATCCCTTTATTTTAAGCCAATGGTTGTCTTTGCATGTGAGATGGGTCCCCTGAATACAGCACATTAATGCGTCTTAACTCTTTATCCAATTTGCCAGACTATGTCTTTTAATTGGGGCACTTACCACAATTACATTTAAGGTTTATATTGTTATGTGTGAATTTGATTATGATGCTAGCTGGTTATTTTTCCTGTTAGTTGATGCAGTATCTTAATAGTGTTGATGGTCTTTACAATTTGGTATATTTTTGCAGCGTCTGGTACCAGTTTTCTTTTCCATATTTAGTGCTTCCTTCAGGAGCTCTTGTAAGGCAGTTCTGGTGGTCATCAAGTCTCTCAGCATTTGCTTGTCCATAAAGGATTTTATTTCTCCTTCATTTATGAAGCTTAGTTTGGCTGTATATGAAAATTCAACACCCCTTTATGCTAAAAAAATCTCAATAAAATAGGAATTAATGGAACTTATCTCAAAATAGTAAGAGCTATTTATGACAAAGCCACAGCCAATATCATACTGAATGGGCAAAAGCTGGAAGCATTCCCTTTGAAAACCGGCACACGACAAGAATGCCCTCTCTCACCACTCCTATTCAACATAATATTGGAAGTTCTGGCCACAGCAGTCAGACAAGAGAAAGAAATAAAGGGTATTCAAATAGGAAGAGAGGAAGTCAGAGTGTCTCTGTTTGCAGATGACATGATTGTATCTTTAGAAAACCCCATCATCTCAGCCCAAAAATTCCTTTAGCTGCTAAGCAACTTCAGCAAAGTCTCAGGATGCAAAATCAATGTGCAAAAATCACAAGCATTCCTCTACACCAATAGTAGACAGAAAGCCAAATCATGAGTGAACTCCCATTCACAATTGCTACAAAGAGAATAAATACCTAGGAATAAAACTTACAAGTGATGTTAATGACCTCTTCAAGGACAACTACAAACCACCACTCAAGGAAATAAGAGAGACACAAACAAATGGAAAAACATTCCATGCTCATGGATAGGAAGGATCAGTATTGTGAAAATGGCCATACTGTCCCAAGTAATGTATACATTGAATGGTATTCCCATCAAGCTACCATTGACTTTCTTCACAGAGTTAGAAAAAACTACTTCAAATATCATATGGAACCAAAAAAGAGGCCATATAGCCAAGACAATTCTAAGCAAAAAGAGCAAAGTTGGAGGCATCATACTACCTGACTTCAAACTATACTACAAGGCTACAGTAACCAAAACAACATGGTGCTGGTACCAAAACAGAGATATAGACCAATGGAACAGAACAGAGGCCTCAGAAATAATGCCACACATCTACAATCATCTGATCTTAAACAAACCTGACAAAAACAAGCAATAGGGAAAGGATTCCCTATTTAATAAATCATGTTTGGAAAACTGGCTAGCCATATGCAGAAAACTGAAACTGGACCCCTTTCTTATACCTTATACAATAATTAACTCAAGATGGATTAAAGACTTAAACTTAAGATCTAAAACCATAAAAACCCTAGAAGAAAACCTAGGCAATACCATTCAGGACATAGGCATGGGCAAAGACTTCATGACCAAAACACCAAAAGCTATGGCAACAAAAGCCAAAATTGACAAATGGGATCTAATTAAACTAAAGAGCTTCTGCACAGCAAAAGAAAATACAATCAGAGCGAACAGGCAACCTACAGAATGGGAGAGAAATTTTCCAGTCTATCCACCTGACAAAGGGCTAACATCCAGAATCTACAAAGAACTTAAACCAATTTACAAGAAAAAAACAAACAACCCCATCAAAAAGTGGGCAAAGCATATGAACAGATACTTCTCAAAAGAATACATTTATGCAGCCAGGAAACATATGAAAAAAAGGTCATCATCACTGGTCATTGGAGAAATACAAATCAAAACCACAATGAGATACCATCTCACGCCAGTTAGAATGGCAATCTTTAAAAAGTCAGGAAATGACAGATGCTGGAGAGGGTGTGGAGAAATAGGAACGCTTGTACACTGTTGGTGGGAGTGTAAATTAGTTCAACCATTGTGGGAGACAGTGTGGTGATTCCTTAAGGATCTAGAACCAGAAATACCATTTGACCCAGCCATCCCATTACTGGATATATACCCGAAGGATTATAAATCATTCTACTATGAAGACACATGCACACATATGTTTATTGCAGCATTGTTCACAATAGCAAAGAGTTGGAACCAACCCAAATGGCCATCAATGATAGACCAGATAAAGAAAATGTGGCACATATACACCATGAAAAACTATGCAGCCATGAAAAAGGATGAGTTCATCTCCTTTGCAGGGACATGGATGAGGCTGGAAACCATCATTCTCAGGAAACTAACACAGGAACAGAAAACCAAACACTGCATGTTCTCTCTCATAAGTGGGAGTTGAACAATGAGAACACATGGACACGGGGAGGGGAATATGACACACCGGGGCCTGTCAGGGGGTGGGGGGCTATGGGAGGGAATGCATTAGGAGAAATACCTAATGTAGATGACGGGTTGATGGGTACAGCAAACCACCATGGCATGTGTATACCTATGTAACAAACCTGCACATTCTGCACATGTATCCCAGAACTTAAATTATACAACAAAAGGTAAATAAATGGCTTTTAAATAACTTTAAAAATTGCTTTCTCCAGGATCATAATTTCAGGATTTTGATGTTTTGGGATTTCAGCATTCAAGATTATGGCATTTGTGATTGTATCTTTTAGGATTATGATTGGATCCTTTATATAAAAATGATCAGCATAGAGGAGTTAGTGGAGCCCATGAATATAAATTAGGAATAGTGATGGTGATGATGGTGATGATGGTGATGATGTTGATGATGATAGTAACAATAAAAACTAGTATTCTTTTAGTATCTACTATTGTATATGCCAGACACTATGTAATTTATTTCTCACATCACCCTGATGAGATGAAGTGATTTGTCCAGGGTAATAAAATTGGTTAATGGTGGAACTTATATTTTAATTTAGGACTTGTTGATTTTAGAAATTAAGAGAACACAGAGAATGGAATGCTAGAGAATGTTGCCATTTGAGAGACTGACACAGAAAAAAACTAAAGGAGACAGAGAGAAAACAGGCAGAGAGTTAGGAACAAACTTTGACAAAATGTCTGATGGAAATTAAGGAAGTGCAGGACTTTAAGAAGGAACAGTAGATATTAGATAACTTTGGTAGTATAGAATAGTGGTTATTGGCACAGAATCTGAACCCTAGAGTCTAGTGTTGCAACACAACTTTGCTATTTATTAGCTGTGTGATCTCAACCAGGGTACTTGTCCTCTCTGTGCCTCCCTTTCTAATCTAGAAAATAATGATAAGAATAGTTGATTACCTCACAAGGTACCTTGAGTTGACTACCTCACAAGAAAAGGAATTGGGCTAGCTGGAGAAGAAAGTGAAGAGCTGAGTGTGGGTGAGGGAAAACAGAGGGGCTGAGAGACTAAAGAGAATAAAAAGGTTGAAGAACATGGATAAGGAACTGACTGGGTGCTGGCACTACCTAGCTTGTGACTTTGGACAGGTCACCTCCCTAATGAGGCCCTAGTTTTTTTGTTTTTTGTTTTTTCATTTTAAAAATGAAGATGCTGTAAGATGTGATCTGTGTACAATCTTTGTCCAATTCTGGATTCTGCTTTTCCTTCTTTCATTGCACTGCCACCTAGTGTGTATAAAGTATATAGAAGAGACGCTATAAGAAATGCAAAAGAATCGGTGTTACCCTCTATTGCCTCGTCTTCACCCATCTGATGTCAGACGCAACAAATAATATCAGTGGACTTAGAAGACCAAAGTGATGGAAGAGTCGTGGATGAATGGAGCCTGGGACCTGAATCATTACTAAAAGATGAACTGCTTAGAAATGTCACTTGATAAAAAACATTCTGTTGGACTGTTGCATGAGTAAGAAATACACTTTTGTATTAAAATACTGAAAAAAAGGTGGGGGGGGGGGCAGGCGCGGTGGCTCACGCCTGTAATCCCAGCACTTTGGGAGGCCAAGGCGGGTGGATCACCTGAGGTCGGGAGTTCAAGACCAGCCTGACCAACCTGAAGAAACCCTGTCTCTACTAAAAATACAAAATTGGCCAGGCGTGGTGGTGCATACCTGTAATCCTAGCTACTTGGGAGGCGGAGGCAGGAGAATCCCTTGAACCTGGGAGGCGGAGGTTGTGGTGAGCCGAGATCGTGCCATTGCACTCCAGCCTGGGCAACAAGAGTGAACTCTGACCCAGAAAAAAAAAAAAGAGTCAGTTTAAGAAAATAAAAACCATGAGCAAGTATGTTTACGGAAGAGTGAGGATACACCTCGATGAATTATATCTGAGATTGTTGAATATTTGCTTGCCTTTTTCTCTCAGAAATATTTTTCTTTTCATGACTCGCCTCTCCCATTTTTCCCAGATATCATTTCTACTTAGAGGCAGTCTCACTTAGTGTCTGGCTCTTAGAGAGAAATAATTTCAGATACTTTCAGAGTTTCAAAAAAAATCAATAACCTTTTTAAGTTCCAAATAAACGAATATCTAATGGAGAAATTTAAGATGATACTAGTATTGGTAGAGTATGTATATTTGACCGATAAAGTCTCTTCAAATTATCTTCTTCCACAGTGGATGGTAGTTAGTCCAAATATACTGGCAAGGGGGAGCAAGTGTGAACCAGTTGGAAAAGGTGAAGCAAGCAAAGGAAATGAGAACAAGGCCTCAAAAATGCATTTTTTAACAAATAGAAACATAATTTCATTGAATGAGCACAATTTGGTGCAATAAGGAAGTTTATAAGACTTTGGGTCTTCTCATATTTATATCCAGTATTATAAGCACATACCTCAATTTACTGCACTTCGCTTAATTGTGCCTTGTAGATATTGCTTTTTTTTTTTCCAAATTGAAGGTTTGTGGCAGTCCTGTGACCAGCAAGTTTATCAGCACCATTTTTCCAACAGCAGGTGCTCACTTCATATCTTTGTGTTACCTTTTGGTAATTGTTACATTTTCATTATTTTTATATAATTAAACTCTTTCATTATTTTTTTGTCTATTATGGTAATCTGTGATCAGTGATCTTTGAAGTTAATACTTTAATTGTTTGGGGACACCATGAACTGCACCTGCATAACACACGTGAACTTAATTGATAAATGTTGTGTGTGTTCTAACTGCTCTACTGACTGACCATTTCAACAGCTCTCCTCCCTCTCCTTGGGATGCAACAATACTGAAATTAGGCCAATTAATAATCCTACACAAACCTCTGAATGTTCAAGTGAAGGGAAATGTTGTATGTCTCTCTTTTTAAATAAAAAGCTATAAATAATTAAGCTTAGTAAAGAAGGCATATTGAAAACTGAGGCTAAAAGGCCTCTTGTGTCAGACAGCCTAATTGTGAGTGGAAAGGAAAACTTCTTAAGGAACGTTAAAATTGCTACTCCACTGAACACACAAATATCAGGGAAGTAAAACAACTTATTGCTCATACGAAGAAAGTTTTAGTGATCTGGATAGGTCAAACCAGCCACAACATTCCCTTAAGGCAAAGCCTAATCCAGAGGAAGATCCTAATTCTCTTTAATCCTGTGAAGACTGAGAGAGGTGAGAAAGCTGTAAAAGTTTGAAGCTAGCACAGGTTCATGAGGTTTAAAGAGCCATAATATAAAAGTGCAAGGTGAAGCAGTAAGTGCTGAGGTAGAAGTTTAAGCAAGTCATTGATAATATTTATCTATAATATTTCATCAATATTTAAGATAATGGGTGAAGTTAGCTACAATAAACAACAAATGTTCAAGGTAGATGAAACAGCCTTATACTGGCAAAAGATGCCATGTAGAACTTTCATAGCTAAAGAGAAGAAGTCACAACCTGGCTTTTAATCTTCATAGGCTAGGCTGACACTCTTTTTAGGAGCTAATGAAGCTGGTGACTAAGTTGAAGCCAGTGCCTACTTACAATTCTGAAAATCACAGGGTCCTTAAGAATTTTGCTAAATCTATTCTGCCTGTGCTCTATCAATGGAAAAACAAAGCTTGGATGACAGCGTGTCTGTTTACAGAGTAGTTTACTCAATATTTTAACCCCACTTTTGAGAACTACTTCTCAGAAATAAAAACTATTTATTTCATAATGTTACTGCGTATTGATAATACATTAAGTGATCCAAGAGCTTTCATGGAGATGTACAAGAAGATTAATACTGTTTTCATGCCTGGTAACACAACATCTATTCTGCAGCCCATGGATCAAGGAGTAATTATGACTTTAACGTCTTATCATGTAAGAACTACATTTTGTAAAGGTATAGATGCAATAGATAGCCTTGCAGAATCCAATGATTCCTCGGATGGATCAGGCAAAGTCAATAGAAAACCTTCTAGAAAAAGAATCACTATTCCAAGTGCTATTAAAAACATTTGTGATTCATGGGAGAAGGTAAAATTATCAAAATTAACAGAGCTTTGAAAGAAGTTAATTCTAATGCTCATGGATGACTTTGAAGAGTTCAAGAATTCAGTGGAAAAGGAACTGCAGATGTGGTGGAAATACCAAGAGAACTGGAATTAGAAGTGGAGCCTAAAGATAGGCCTGAATTACTGCAATCTCATAATAAAACTTGAATGGATGAGGAGTTGCTTCTTATGAATGAGCAAAGAAAGTGTTCTTTTGAGATAGATTGTACTCCTGGTGAAGATGCTGTGACAATAGTTTAAATGACAACAAAGGCTTAAGGATATTCCATAAACTCAGTTGATAAAGCAGCAGCAGGGTTTGAGAGGATTGACTCAAATTTTGAAAGAAGTTCTACTGTGGGTAAAATGCTATGAAACAGCATTGCATGCTACAGAGAAATCTTTGTGAAAGAAATAGTCAATTAATTCCGCAAACTTCATTGTTGTCTTATTTTAAGAAATTGCAACAGCCACCTCGGCCTTTAGCAACCACTACCCTGGTCAGTCGGTAGCCATCAACATTAAGTCAAGAACCTTTACCAGCAAAAATATTACAACTTGCTGAAGGCATAGATAATCATTAACCATTTTTAGCAATAAATAATTTTCACATTAAAATATATACATCATTTTTTAGACAAAATGCTATTGCAAACCTAGCAGACTACAGTGTCATGGAAACTTAACTTTTATATGTATTGAAAGATTAAAAAAAATTATTGTGATTCGCTTTATTGTAATACTCACTACACTGTGGTTGTCTGAAACCAATTCTGCAATATCTCCAAGGTATGCCTGCATTAACACAAGGAAAAGGCAACCTATGAAATGGGATAAAATATTTGCAAACCTTTTGTCTAATTAGGGGTTAATATGGAACACATATAAGAAACTCCTACAACTCAATGGTAAAAACCCAAATAACCCAACTAAAAAATGGGCAAATGACTTTAATAAACATTTCTCCAAAAAAGACACAAATGGACAACGGGTGTTTGGAAAGGTTCTTTATATCACTAATCATCAGGAAAATGCAAATCAAAACCACAATGATGTATTATTTCACACCTGTCAGTATGGCTATTTAAAAATACAAAACAGTGTTGGTGAAGATGTAGAGAAATTAGAACTTTTGTGTGCTATTAGTGCAAATATTCAATGGTATGGCCACTATAGAAAATAGTAAAAAATTAAGAATGGAAATGCCCTATGATCCAGCAATTCCACTTTTGGGTATACATCCAATGGAATTGAAATCATCATCTTGAAGAAGTATCTTCACTCCTATGTTTATTGCAGGATTTTTCACAATAGCTAAGATGAAAACAACCCAAATGTTCATGAACAGATGAATGAAGAAAACAAATGTATATTTATTACTTTTGAAAAACATGGGGTCTCACTGTATAAGCTGGACTTGACATCCTGGGTTCAAGAGATCTTTCCATATCAGCATCCTGAGTAGCTGGGACTACAGATGTGTGAAAATTGCAATGAGCTATTATCTTACACCAGTCAGATGGCTATTATTAAAAAGTAAAAAATAACAGATGTTGGTGAGGATGTAGAGAAAAGGGAACTTTTATACACTGTTGGTGGGAATGTAAATTAGTACAGCCTCTATGGCAAACAGTATGGAGAGTTTTCAAATAACTAAAAATGGAACTACCATTTAATGCAGCAATCTCACTACTGGATATCTACCCAAAGGAAAATAAATCATTATATCAAAATGATAGCCACACTTGTATGTATGTATATTGCAGCACTATTCACAATAGCAGAGATATGAAATCAACCTAAGTGTCTATAAACAGATGACTGGAAAAAGAAAATGTGATACATAGACATGTAGAATACTATTCAGCCATGAAAAGGGTGAAATCACTTCTTTTGCAACAACGTGGATGGAACTAGAGACCATTATTTTAAGTGAAACAAGTCAGACACGGAAAAACAAATACTGCACTTTCTCACTTATAAGTGGGAACTAAATAATGTGTATACATGGTTGTAGAATATGGAATTATAGACAATGGAGACTTAGAATGATAAGCGGATAGGAGGAGAGTGGACGATGAGAAGTTACTTAATTGGCATAATGTATGTTATTTGGGTGATGGGTACCCTAAAAGCTCTGACTTCAACACTGCAATCTGTGCATATAACAAAATAACATTTGAACCCCATAAATTTATACATATAACAAAGAGAAAAATGTATATATGTAGGAATATTATTCAGTCTTAAAAATACAGAAACCCTATCATTTGTGACAATATGGTTGTATCTGGAAGACATTATGCCAGTGAAACAGGGCAGCCACAGAAAGAGAACTACTACATAATTTCATTCACATGGATAGGATATCTACAACAGTCATACTCATAAAAGCAGCGAATAGAATGGTAATTGCCAGGGGCTAGAGTGAGGGGGGAAAAGGATAATTTTTGTTCAACAGGTATAAAATTTAAATTAAGCAAGATGAAAATGTTCTAGAAACCTGCTGTACAATATAGAGCCTATAGTTAACAATATGGTATTGTACATTTGAATGTTGGCTAAGAGGGTGGATTGCATATTAATGGTCTTCACACACATATTCACACACACACAAACATACACAAACCACAAAGGGACACAAGGAAACTTTTGGAGGTTATGGATATGTTTATTACTTGATTATGGTGACAGTATAATGGATATATGCATGTGTCCAAACTCATCATATTGTATACATTAAACACACACAGATGTTTTTGTATATCAATGAAAACTAAATAGATATATAGACTTAAAAAAACAGGAGCCATTTCTGAATGCTGATCACATTTTATCATGCTAGGCACAGCAAAGCATTCAAATCTGTATAATACAAAGAGCTTGATTTTGATGATTTCATATTTTGGGAGCATCTTTTTATCAGATAGTTTTTAAAATAAGTGTCTAATTTTTTAACAGAGAAGACTGTTTATCTGGCTCTGTACTAAGAATTCTTCAATTTACCCAACAAATATTTATAAAGCATTTTTTGGACCCTGGGCATCGTGCTAGGTGCTCAGAGAAATTAGTTAATGAGTACCGTCATATATACTTCCCTTAAAATTCTGAGTCAGAGTTGGAGCCAGACATGAAAATCGTAGGAAAATATGTTGCACACACAATAGATACAGAAGAAGAGATACTGAGGGCAATGATGTTTGCAGAGAGGATGCAGGACTTTGTACAGCTCTTAGCATTGTATGCAGGCAGAAATATCAGGATAGGTAGAAAAGAGGATATTGTATAATTTTTTTCTTCCAACTATCACTTTAGGTTCAGGGGTTGCATGTGCAGGTTTGTTACATGGGTAAATCATGTGTCTTGGCGGTTTTGTGTACAAATTATTTTGTTACCCAGGTAGTGAACATAGTACCAGGTAGGTAATTTTACAATTATCACCCTAACCCCCCACCCCAAAGTAGCTCCTGGTGTCTATTGTTTTCTTCTTTGTGTCCATGTGTACTCAATATTAAACTCCCAATTATAAGTCAGAGCATGCGGTGTGTGATTTTTCTGTTCCTGCGCTAACTTCCCTAGGATAATAGCCTCCAGGTTTATCCATGTTGCAGCAAATGACGTGATTTAATTTTTATGGCTCTGTAGTATTTCATGGTATATATATACTACATTTTTTAAAACCATTCTACTTTTCATGGACATCTAGGTTGATTCCATGTCTTTGCTATCGTAAAGAGTGCTGTAATGAACATATACATGCATGTGTCCTTGTGTTAGATCAATTTATATTCCTTAGCATATACCTAGTAATGGGATTGCTAGATCAAACGGTGGTTTTAAGTTCTTTGAAAAATCTCCAATTGCTTGCCACAGTGGCTGAACTAATTTGCAATCTCACCAGCAGTGTATAAGCATTCTTCCTTCTCCATCATGTTGCCAGCATCTGTTATTTTTTGAGTTTTTAATAATAGCCATTCTGACTTGTGTGAAATGATATTTTATTGTGGTTTTGATTTGGATTTCTTTAATGATTAGTGATGTTGAACACTTTTTCATATGTGTGGCTTTAGGTTGTTAATTTGAGAACTTTCTAACTTTTTAATGTGGGTGTTTAGTGCTATAAACTTTCCTCTTAACACTGCTTAGAGCAATGCTTAATTTCTAGCTGTGTCCAACAGATTCTTGTATATTGGATATTTGTTTTTATTAGCTTCAAATAATTTCTCAGTTTCTGCTCTAATTTCATTGTTTACTGAAAAGTCATTCAAGAGCAGGTTGTTTAATTTCCACATAATTGTATAGTTTTGAGAGACCTTGGTATAGATTTCTATTTTTATTGCACTGTGGTCTGAAAGTGTTGTTTGTATGACTATGGTATTTTTAATTTGTTGAGAATGCTTTATGGATGAGCATGTGGTTGATTTTAAAGTATGCACCATGTGAAAATGAGACAAATGTATATTCTACAGTTGTTGGGTGGATTGTTATGTAGATAGATGTCTGTTAGGTTCATTTGGTCAAAGAACAAGTTTAGGCCCCAAACATCTTTGTTAGTTTTCTGCCTCAATGGTTTATCAAATACTGTCAATGGGGTTTTGAAGTCTCCCACTATTTTTGTGTAGTTATCTAAGTCTCTTTTTAAATCTATAAGACTTATTTTCTGGATCTAGGTGCTCCAGTGTTGATTGCATACATACTTATGAGATTTGTCTTTTTGTTCAATTGAATTGAATCTTTTATTATTATGTTATGCCCTTATTTGTATTTTTTAATTGTTGTTGGATTAAAGTCTGTTTTTCCTGAAATAAGAATAGCAACTCCTGGTCTTTTGTTTTGTTTTGTTTTCCATTTGCTTGTGAGACCTTTGTCCATCTCTTTACTTTGAGCTTATGTTTGTCATTGCATGTAAGATTGGTCTCTTGAAGTCAGCATACAGTTGGGTCTTGCTTCTTTACCCAACCAACTTGTCACAGTCTACCTTTTAATTGGTGTGTTTAGCCCATTTACATTCAAGGTTAACACAAATATGTGCAGATTTGATCCTGTTATTTTGTGGCTAGCTATTTGCTATTTAGACTTGAATGTGTAGTTGCTTTAGAGTGTCAATGTTCTATGTACTTAAGGGTATTTTTGTCATGGTCAGTAACAGTCTTTTTTTCATGTTTAGCACTCCATTCAGGACATCTTGTAAGGCAGTTTTGATGGAAACGAGTTCCCTTTGCATCTGCTTATCTGAGTAAGATTTTATTTCTCCTTCACTTATGAAGTTTAGTTTGTCTCGATATGTAATTATTGGTTGGAATTTCTTTTCTTGAAAGATGTTAAATGTAGGCCACCAATCTCTTCTGACTTGTAAATTTTCCTCTGAAAATTCTGCTGTTAACCTGATGGGGTTCCTCTTGTAGGTGACCTGCCCTTTCTCTCTGGCTTCCTTTAATATTTTTTTCTTTCATGTTAACCTTGGAGAATCTGAGGACTGTGTGCCTTGGAGAAGGCTGTCTTCTATAGTATCTCACAGGAGTTCTCTGAATTTTCTTAATATGAATGCTGACCTCTCTAGCAAGGTGGGGAAACTTTCGTGGATAATATCTTCAATAATATTTTCCATGTTTCTTGCTCTCTCTCCCTTTCTTTCGGAGACCCCAATGTATCATGAATTTGCTTTATTTATATAATCCCATATTTCTCAGAGGTTTTATTGATTTTTAATATTATTCTTTCTTTATTTTTGTCTGACTGAGTTGATTCAAATAGCTTACCATTAAGCTCTGAAATTATTTCTTCAGCTTGGTCTATTTTGTTTTTCCTACTTCCTATTATATTATCAAATTCTTGTAGTGACTTTTTTTAGCTCTATCACATCAGTCGGTTCTTTCTTAAACTTTATTTTGTCCTTCATCTCTTGAATCATTTTATTTCATTCCTTAGATTCCTTGGATTGAATTTCAACTTTCTTCTGCATTACAATAATCTTCCTTGACATCCAGACTCTGAATTCTATGTCTGTCATTTCAGCCATGTAAATCTGAATAAGAATCATTTCTGGGGATATAGTGCAGTCGTTTGGCGGTAAGAAGACACTCTTTTTAGAGTTGCCAGAGTTCCCATGCTGGCTGTTTCTCATCTGTGTGGGCCAATGTTCCTTTAATGTTTGAAATTTCTGTGCTTTGGATAGAACTTTTTGCTTCTATATTCTTTGGTGCCCTTGAGGGTTTGACTGTGGTAAAAGTTGGGTATAGTAAACTGGCTTCTTTTGTGGATTATTTTAGGGAACCAAGGCTCAGCTTAGCACTCCTGGGCTGTGTTCTCTAACCCTAGTAGGCAGGCTCATGGCTTTGTTTTCTGGCCCCTTGACATTAATCACCTGCTGTGCTGTAGACACCAATGTGCTCCTGGCCCACTGTGGACCACTGTTGTCCACTCAACAACAATTTGATGGAATTGTTCCAGCTAAAACACTTTATTGTAATAGTGGCAGTGGGATTCATAATTATGTATCCATGCCAGTGGTAGCAGGGCTGGGGGGTCCATATGCATGCATGCACACCAGTGGTGGCAAGGTAGTGAAACAGTAGGGTCTGTGCATATGCACAAAGTGGTGGTGGTGGAGAAACAGTGCATCAGGATCTGCATATGTGCATGTGTATTGATGGTAGTGGGGCACTATGCATATGTTCCACTGCACATGCAAGTGCATGCATACACTGGTGGCAGTGGGATGGCAAGGTTCACATATGCATGTGCTCCAGCAAAGTGGTGGAGGGAGGCTGTAGACAAGTGCATACCAGCAAAGCAGTGGGGGCAGACTGTGAGCAATACATGCTTTCCAAGGCCCATCTGTGAAAGCTCTCTGATAGTCAGGCAGTATCTACCAGTGAAAGAGCTATGGCGTGGCTTCTGGGAAACACCCTTGTTGGGTTTTCCCAACTTGAAGCTGCACTTCAAGTTAGTTAAGCCGGGAAGGGACCCTGGGAGAGGCTGGCAAATATAGGGGGGGACAATCAGATCAAACAGAGCCCCACCCATGGATAAGTTATCCCTGTACAGTCCAAGTCAAACAGTAAAAAATTGCCAAAGCCACCTAGAGGGACATGGCAGTTCTTAGGGGACAGATATTTCTGGCCCTGCTCCCCTGGAGCTGTTACTCCAACAAACCCAGTGGGCTCCACACGGTTGGAGTCCTGTTCCTGACAACTGTCCAGCAGTGCTTCTTGCCAACTCATATTTCTATGGGGACTGTGGAGTGTTCTGCAGCTAGGATTCCAGAGGTCTGTGACAAGAGTGAAGTACTCCATGCCTATCTAACTCACCCCTTCCACAGGAGCCACTTGGGGCCAGGAACGAGTTCTGGTGCTTGACAATTTTGTACTGGGTTCTCAGCTTCCTCCCTCTTAGGCTCAGTATATTAGTCCGTTTTCATGCTACTGATAAAAACATACCTGAGACAGGGCAACTTACAAAAGAACGAGATTTAATTGGACTCACAGTTCCATGTGGTTGGGAGGCCTCTCAATCATGAAGGAAGGCAAGGAGGAGCAAGTCACATATTATGTAGATGGTGGCAGGCAAAGAGAGAGAGAGTTTGTGCAGAGAAACTCCTATTTTTTAAAATCATCAGAACACTTGAGACTAATTCACTATCATGAAAACAGCACAGGAAAGATCTGCAACCATAATTCAATCAGCCCCCACTGGGTTCCTGCCATGACATGTGAGAATTGTGGGAGTTACAATTCAAGATGAGATTTGGGTGGGGACACATCCAAAGACTAATCATTCTGCCCCTGGCCCTTCCCATATTTCATGTACTTACATTTCAAAATTAATCATGCCTTTCCAACAGTCCCCCAAACTTTTAACTCATTTCAGCGTTAACTTAAACGTTCACAGTCCAAATTGTCATCCCAGACAAGGCAAGTCCCTTGACAAATGAAGTGAAAAAAATAAAATAAATGACAGAAGAAGGAGAAGGAGAAGGAAAAGAAAGAAGTGGTAGGAGGAGAAAGAAAGGGAAAAAAGACAAAAAAAGAAAGAAAGAAAGAAAGAAAGAAAAGAAAGAAAGAAAAGAAAAGAAAGGGAGAGGAAAGAAAAGAAAAGAAAAGAGATAGAAAGTTAAAAGGATGGGAGGGAGAGAATGAGGGAGGGAAAAAGGGAGGGAGTGTGGAAGGAAGGAAAAAAAGACAATGAACAAAATATATTTTAGAAAGGAGGAGAATGTGTGGCACATAGTGGGCATTGAACATATATATTTTTTATTATTATTATACTTTAAGTTTTAGGGTACATGTGCACAATGTGCAGGTTAGTTACATATGTATACATGTGCCACGCTGGTGTGCTGCACCCATTAACTCATCATTTAGCATTAGGTGTATCACCTAATGCTATCCCTCCCCCCTCCCCCCACCCCACAACAGTCCCCAGAGTGTGATGTTCCCCTTTCTGTGTCCATGTGTTCTCATTGTTCAATTCCCACCTATGAGTGAGAATATGCGGTGTTTGGTTTTTTGTTCTTGTGATAGTTTACTGAGAATGATGATTTCCAATTTCATCCATGTCCCTACAAAGGACATGAACTCATCATTTTTTATGGCTGCATAGTATTCCATGGTGTATATGTGCCACATTTTCTTAATCCAGTCTATCATTGTTGGACATTTGGGTTGAATCAATAGACAGTGTCAAAAGTGTTCAAAATTCAAAAACAAACAAATGAAAAAAACTGGGAGAGTGAGAGTAGATAAAATTTATTAGAGCCTTTGGAAAGATAAGTTGGAAAGAAGCCTGGAATGGTGTGGTAAGGGTAGAGTAGGGAAGATGGAAAAAGAAGCAGTTTGCAGGAAGTTAGGAAGGAAAGGAATGATAAGAGAGTAAAAATGATGCAAATTATGTGTTTTATATATTTGACTGGAAATAAAAGGTGATAAACTGATCAATAATTTAGAATGTCAGGCAGAGATTTTTGTTACCCATTTGTTTGTTATAGACAAAGGGGTCCTCAGACTGAGGACATAAACAAAAAAAAATGCCATGGAACAAAAGATGAAAGATATGAGAGAAAAGAAGGGGCAATGGCTTATAAGAATTTGTTACCTCAACAATTTATAGATATAGCAGTGCCTTAATCTAAAGCAATAAAACCCAATGGTGGAATTTCAGAAAGTATGATAACCAGTTTGAAAAAGTGGGATCCATTTATTCAGCCTCAGATTAGAAATATACTTCTCCTCCTTAAACCAATTATATCAGAGGCAATTGTCCTGGTTTGGTTTTCTTTTGAAAAGACTGCATTGACTTGAAATGTGTATGTGAGGGATGAACAGGGAGCAGGGAAATTTGCCTTTGGAAATTAAGTTCTTACTAAGATAGTTTTTATCTCTGGGAACAGTTAATACTGGGAAAACTGGTTCTCAATATTTCTCAGGACTCAACTGTTTTGGGGTTAATTCAGGAAATTCTAAATACCAGAGAGGCCAAATTATTGCTTCAACTTTTGGGAAGAGGTGCCATTCTTGAACTTGCTAGATGGTGAGCTAAAATGAGGAGGATGGTCTGAAGTCTTTTTACATAGACTTCCAATGTCATGCTCTTATGGGCTTGCTCTGTCCAGTAAATGGCACAGATCTCCATCCTCAGCGACCTCAGAAGTGCCAGTGAAGACTTATCAAAAGTATCACTTCCTGGGCCTGTGCATGTCTCAGATGCAGGTTCACTGTTGATCTTACCCATAGATATTAGTCAATGTCTGCATTAATGACCCTTCTGGGTCAACCTCAAGAGAGCCACAGAACTTGTTTTTGTTCTCTTCAATCTTGACCTGACCCCTCTATTAGCCTTACTTTAAGCCAGGAGAGCTCCTACTACAGAAAAAGGGGATGAGTCACTGAGGGCCAGGAACAAGACTAGATCTCTTTAGTGTCAAAGGAAGTCATAACATGCCCTGTGAAGTCTATTGTTTTCTAAAAATCTTGTATCATCAGATAATATCTTGAAAGCTAACTTTCCTTTCATAGCAGAGAGAAACATTGAGAGTACCCAGGTATAAAATGCTTGAGGGGATGGAGACTCAATTTTTCATGACTTGAATATTATGCATTACATGCCTGTATCAAAATATGTCTTGTATACCATAACTATATACAACTACTAAGTACCCACAAAAAATAAAAATAAAAATAAAATTGTAGCATGAATTGCTAAAAAAAAGAGGTTCTATAAGATCCTATACCAATTATATGCCAAAACTAACAGGGATATTGGGGTCCTCCATTTTATGTGGAGGTAAACTGATAGTAGATGGCTACTGTGATTTGCTTAAGGTCACAAAAGATCATAATCAGTGCAAATCATTTGACTAATACACTATCCAAGTAATACATTTCATTTTGCCTCTGGGGTTGCAGACAAGTTCCCTGCTGCAATGAAATCTGTGTGGGTATACATAAACTAATAAATACATTAATATATGATGTAATATAAAGTCACATAATAGTAAGTTTCATGAAGAAAGTTAAACAGGATAAGGAGATAGTTTGTGCAGAGTATGTATTTGCTTTCATTTTGGTTGTTCAGAAAAGTACTCTGAAGAGGTGACATTTTGAGTAGTGGACTGGATAATTTATCAGAGCCATAGTCTTAAGGGAAAATGTTGCAGTCATAGACAAAGCAAGGGTAAAGGCCCCGGGATGGAAAGAGGATTAGTATTTGGTTTTTATTAACACTACTTAGTGACTTCTATAGGGTAGAGCACTCCAAATGTTTCAGTTTAACTCAATGAAATTCAATTAACCAGTTAAGTAGAATTTAATGCCGAATAAGTATTAAGAGATTATTTATTATTTAAAGGCCTAAAAACAGAACTACCATTCAACCCAACAATCCCATTACAGGGTATTTACCCAAAGGAATATAAATCATTCTATTATAAAGACACATACATGCATATGTTCATTGTAGCACTATTCACAATAGCAAAGACATGGAATCAAGTAAATGCTCACCAATGATAGACTTGATAAAGAAAATATGGTACATATGCACCATGGAATACTATGCAGCCATAAAAAGAATGAGATCATGTCTTTTGAAGGAACATGGATAGAGCTGCAGGCTGTTATCCTTAGCAAACTAATACAGGAACAGAAAGCCAAATACTACATTCTCACTTATAAGTGGCAGCTAAAAGATGAGAACACATGGACACATAGAGGGAAACAACACACTCTGGGGCCTATCAGAGGGTGGAGGATGGGAGGAGGGAGAGGATCAGAAAAATTAGCTAAGGGGTACTAGGCTTAATACCTGGGTGATGAAATAATCTGTACAACAAACCCCATAACACAAGTTTACATATATAACAAACCTGCACACATACCCTTGAAATTAAAATAAAAGTTAAATTTTTAAGAAAGTAATTACTTGTATAAAACACTTGTATTGTGCTATGAATGTTTGACATAATCCTTGCATTTGAGTAATTCCCAATTTGGTGGAGATTTATACACAAATGACTATGATAGAAGGCAGAAAAGTAATTTTGCCATAAAACAAGTCCAGATAAAAGATTCTTAGAATTTTAAGACAGAAGATATTATTTTCTGTTGGGGAATCTGTCTAACCTTCATAAATAAAAAGGAACCCAAAGAAAGCATATGAAAATGTGAAGGATTTAGACTAGCAAAGACAGGGAGGGAAGGTAGAACAGGGCATTCTAGGTGGAAAGAATGGCCAAAGAAAGGCCTAAATTTGAGATACTGACTGGAGGTGTATTGGGAATGCCTATTAGCCCACATTGACTGGAATTTAGATTGTATGAAGGAGAAGTGTGAGAGAAAATGTAGAACAACTCAGTTACAATCAGATTTGAGATACTCTAATTTGTTTAAAATGAATTCTGAACGCAGTGAGAGCTCAGTATTTTGAGTAGGTTTAAGAGCTCAGACCTTTGCTTTAAAGACAACAGTAAATTATGACTGAAAATGGTACTAAACTTGACCACTTCAGCTACAGCTATCTATTGACGTGGGTTTGAAGCCTTCTCTAGAAGAAAAGAGCTGAAAATTCTCACAATTCACCTTGACCTTGGTAGAATTTCTCCCATTAACAGTCTTGTCTCACCTCAGGAAAATAGTGACAGTTCAAAATGTCCCAATGGATACTAGAATTACATAGAATTAAAGAAGGTGGAATGAAATAAATAATGAGTAATAGAATTTGTTATAGTTGATAAAGCAGAACAATCATTAAAAATGCTATATTATGAATATTTAGTTAGGATTTTTTTAGTTAGGAGTTTTAAAAAGTACAAGTCCAATCACAGTAGCATAGTAATCTGATGGGCATAATTATTCAAACAAAAGATAAATAAAGATGCATTCTATACAATTTTTAAAATTTTTTATAATTTATAATTTTTATTGTTTTAGAGCATACATAAAATATATCATCTTAGCCATTTAATACGTACAGTTAAGTGTCATTAAGTAGACTCGTGTTGTTGTGTAACCATCACCAATCTCCATCTCAAGAACTTTTTCATTATCCTGAACTGAAACTCTGAACTTAATAAACACTAAATCCCCAATTCCCTCTCCCCCAGGCCCTGTAACCTTCATTCTATTTTCTGTTTTCATGAATTTGACTATCATATGTACCTCATATAAGTGGAATCATAAAATACTCTTTGTTTCCTTCTGCCTCTGGCTTGTTTCACTTACAATGTATTTAAGATTTATCCATTTATACCATGTATCATATTTTCCTTCCTTTTGAAGGCTGCATAATATTCCTTTGCATGTATATTCCACATTTTGTTCATTTATCTGTCAGTGTACATGGGTTTCTTCCACCTTTTAGCTTTTGTGAATACGGCTGCTATGAACATTAGTGTAGCAATATCTATTTGTGCCTCTGCTTTCAATTTTTTGCTTATATACACCAAAGTAGAATTGCTGAATCATATGGTAATTTAATGTTTAGTTTTTTGGAGAACATCCATATTATTTTCCACAGTGATTGCACCATTTCATTTTCCCACCAGCAATGTACAAAGTTTCCAATTTCCTGACTTGCCAACACTTGTATTTTTCTGGCTTATTATTGTTTTTTAAATAATAGCCATCCTCCTGAGTGTGAAGTGGTTTCTCATTGGTGTTTTGATATGCATTTCTGATCAAATGTGATTAGTGATTGCAAACGTCTTTTTATGTGCTTATTGCCTATTTGTATGTCTTCTTTGGATAAAAGTTTGTTGAAGTCTTTTTCCCACTCTTAAATCAAATTTTATTGTTTTGTGTTATAGTAGTTCTTTATATATTGTGATTACTAATCCTTTATCATATATATAATTGAAAAATATCATCTCCCATTCTGTGTTTCATTTTTACTCCCCTGATTATGTCGTTTCATGCATAAACATTATTAATTTTGATGAAGTCCAATCTATCCATTTTTCCTATTTTGATATGTAATTTGGTGTCATATCCAAGAACTGACTACATATTCCTATGCTTTCTCTAACAGTTTTATAGTTTTAGCTCTGACATTTAGGTGTCTTACTTATTCTGAGGTAATCTTTCTGTAAGGTAAGGGTCCTACTTCATTATTTTGTAGTGCATATACAGTTTTGCCAAAACCATTTATCGAAAAGACTGTTCTTTCCTTATTGTGTGATCTTGGCACCCTCATCAAAAATCATTTGACTATATATGTGAGAGTTTGTTTCCGTTCTCTTTATTCTATTTCACTAGTCTGAATGTATGTATTTTGGTCAACACTACACTGTTTTAGTTACTGTAGCTATGTAGTAAGTTTTAAAATCAGGAAGACTGAGTCCTCAAACTTTGTACTTCTCTTTCATTATACGTTTTTTTCTTATTTGCGGTCTCTTAGAATCCCATATGAATTTTCAGATAGATTTTTCTGTTTCTTCAAAACGCATTATTGAAATTCTGATATGGCTTGCACTGAATATGTAGATTAGTTTTTCTAGCATTGATATCTTAACAATATTAGTTTTCTAGTGGATTATTATGGGATGCATTTCTATTTACTTATGTCTTTTAAAATTTCTTTTAGCAATGTTTTGCAGTTCTGTACAAGACTTTTTAATTTTGGGGGGGCATATAGTAAGTGTATCTGTTTATGCATTACATGAGATATTTTGATACAGGCATGCAATGTGTAATAATCACATCAGGATAAATGGGGTATCCATCACCTCAAGCATTTATTATTTGTGTTTCAAATGATCCAATTATTCTCTTTTAGTTGTTTTTAAATGAAGAAGGTGCCACTGCACACCAGCCTGGGTGACAGAGCCAGACCCTGTCTTAAAAAAAAGAACAATTAAATTAGTTTTCACTATAGTCACCTTATTGTTCTAGCCTATTCTAGGTTTCATTCATTCTTTTAAACTATTTTTTGTGCCCATTAATTATCCCCAATTTCTACACCTCCCCCCATCCCCACTACTCTTTCCAGCTTCTGGTATCCATCATTCTACTCTCTATCTCATTGACTTCAATTATTTTTATTTTTAGCTACCATAGTTAAGTGAGACCATGCAATGTTTGCCTTTCCATGTCTAATTTCACTTAACATAATGACTTACAGTTCCATCCATATTACTGCAAATGACACCATCTCATTCTTTTTTTACAGATGAATAGTACTCCATCGTGCATAAATACAACATTTTCTTTATCCATTTATCTATTGATAAACACTTGAGTTGCCTCCAAATCTTGGTTATTGTGAACTATGCTGCTATAAACGTGGCAGTGCAAAACTCTTCTTGATATACTAATTTCCTTTCTTTTGGGTATATGCCTACCAGTGGAATTTCTGGCTCATATGATAGTTCTGTTTTAAGTTTTGAGAAACCTTCAATCTGTTTTCCATAATGGTTGCATTAATTTACTTTCCTAATAATGGTGTACAGGGTTCCTATTTCTCCACATGTTTTGCCAGCGTTTGTTATTACCTGTCTTTTGGATAGAAGCCATTTTAACTGAGGTGAGATGATATTTCGTTTTAGTTTTGATTTGCATTTCTCCGATGATTAATAATGTTGAGTACCTATTCATATACCTGTTTGCCATTTTTATGTCCTCTTTTGAGAAGTGCCTATTCAGATATTTTGTTCATTTCTTAATTAGATTATTAGATTTTTTCCTATAAAGTTGTTTGAGCTTCTTATATATTCTGGTTATCAATCCCTTGTCAGATTAGTAGTTTGCAAATATCTTCTCCCATTCTCTGTGTTGTATCTTCACTTTGTTGATTGTTTTCTTTGCTGTGCAGAAGGTTTTAAACTTAATGTGACCCCATTTCTTCATTTTTTTTTTTTTTTTTTGCTTTGGTTGCTTGTGCTTGTGGAGTATTACTCAAGAAATCTCGGCCTACTCCAATTTCCTGTACAGTTACCTCAATGTTTTCTATGGGAATTTTAGAGCTTGAGGTGTTAGATTTAAGTCTTTAATCCATTTTGATTGGATTTTTGTATATGGTGAGAGATAAGAATCTAGTGTCATTCTTCTGCATATTGATATCCAGTTTGCCCAGCACCACTTACTGAAGAGACTCTTTTCCCAGCATAGGTTCTTGGCACCTTTGTAAAAAATGAGTTCACTGTAGATGTATGGACTTGTTTCTGGTTTCTATATTCTGCTACCCTGGTCTCTGTGTCCATTTTTATAATAATACCATTTTGTTTTGGTACTACGGGTCTGTATTATAATTTGAAGTCAGGTAATGTGATTCCTCTAGTATTTTTTTTCTTTTTCCTCACAATAGCTTTGATTATTATGTATTTTTTTGTGTGTGGTTTCATATAAATTTTAGGATTTTTTTTTCTGTGAAGAATGTCATTGTCAATTTGACAGAGATTGCGTTGAATCTGTACATTGCTTTGAGCAGTATGGACATTTTAACAATATTGATTCATCCAATCCATAAACATAGAATATCATTCATTTTTTTGTGTTCTATTCAATTTCTTGCATCAGTGTTTTATAGTTTACATTGTAGTTTTCCTTCACTTATTCGGTTAAGTTAATTCCTAGGTTTTATTTTATTTGGGGCTATTACAAACGGGATTAATTTTTGGTTGCTTTTTCAGATTGCTCACTGTTGACATATAGAAATGCTACTGATTTGTGTATGTTGATTTGTATTCTGTGATTTCACTAAATTTGTTTATCAGTTCTAATAGTGTTTTGGAGGAGTCGTCAGGTTTTTTCCAAATATAAGATCATATCCTTTGCAAAGAAGTATGATTTGACTTCTTCCTTTCCAATTTTAATGCCCTTTTTATGTTTCTCTTGTCTCATTGCTCTATCTAAGACTTCCAGTACTATGTTGAATAATAGTGGTGTAATTGGGCATTCTTGTCATGTTGCAGATCTTAAAGTAAAGGATTTCCATTTTTCCCCATTCAGTATGTTACTAGCTGTGGGTCTGTTATGATTTATGTTATGTTGACGAATGTTCCTTCAATACCTAGTCTTTTGAGTGTATTTATCACAAAAGTATGTTGAATTTTATCAAATACTTTTTCAGCATCAATTAAAATGATCATATGTTTTTTATCCTTCATTCTATTTATATGATATATCCCACTGATTGATTTGTGTATGTTGAACCATTCTTGCAACCCAGTGACAAATCCCACTTGGGTATGATGAAAGATCTTTCTAATGTAGCATTGAATTGTTTGCTAATACGTTGTTGAGGATTTTTTTTGCATCATTATTTTTCTGAGATACAGGCCTATAGTTTTCTTTTTTGATGTGCCTTTGTCTGGTTTTGTTATCAGGGTAACACTAGCTTCATAGTATGAGTTTGGAAGTATTCCCTCCTTTTGTGCTTTTCAGAATATTTTGAGTTGGGTTGGTATTAGCTCTCCTTTAAATGTTTGGTATAATTTAGCAGGGAAGCCATTGGATCTTTGGCTTTTTTTTAAAAACTGGGAAATTCTATTATGGCTTCAGTCTCATTACTTGTTATTGGTCTATTCAGGTTTTAAATTTATTCCTGGTTCAGTCTTGGTAGGTTGTACATTTCTAGAAATTTATCCATTTCCTCTGGATTTTTTAATTTTTTGATGATCATATTCTCATAACTGCTAATGATCCCTTGAATTATAGCGGTATCAGTTGTAATGTCTCCCTTTTTATTTATCATTTTATTTATTTGGGTCTTCTCTTTTTTTCTTATTTAATGTAGCTAAATGTTTGTCAATTTTATTTATCTTTAATAAAACAACTTATTGTTTTGTGAATCTTTCATATTGTTTTCTTAAGTTCAGATTAATTTATTTCTGCTGTGATAGTATTTCTTTTGTTCCACTATGTTTGGGTTTAGTTTGCTCTTGCTTTTTAATTCTTGAGATACATCATTATGTTATTTAATTGAATGTTTTCTTTTTTTTGATGTAGGCACTTATAGTTATATATCTCTCTATTTGTACAGTTTTGCTGTGTCCCATAGGTTTTTATATATTGTGTTTCCATTATCATTTGTTTCAAGGAAATATTCAATTTTCTTAATTTCTTTATCCACCCCCTGGTCATTCAGGAGCATATACTTCAATTTTAATGTGTTTGTATATTTTCCAAAATTCATCTTCTGATTGATATCTAGTTTTATTCCATGTAGTCAGAGAAGATGCTTGACATTAGTTCAATTTTTTAAAATGTTTTAAGACTTGTTTTGACCTAATATGTGCTTTATTCTTGAGAATGATCTATGTGCTGAGGAGAATAATGTGTATTTCAGCCATTGGATGAAATGTTCTGTAAATATCTATCAGGCCTATTTATTCTATAGTGTAGATTAAGTCTGATGTTTGTTTATTTTTTGCCGGTATGATCTGTCCAATGCTGAAAGTGGGGTATTGAAGTCTCCAGCTATAATTGTATTGAGATCTGTTTCTCTCTTTTGCTCTAATAGTATTTGCTTTATGTATCTAGGTGCTCTTGTGTTGGGTGCACATATAAGTAAAATTGTTACAACCTCTTAATGAACTGACCTTTTATCAATATATAGTGACCTTCTTTGTCTCTTCTTACAGTTTTCGTCTTGAAATCTATTTTGTCTGGTATAAGTAGAGCTATTTCTGCTCTTTTTTGGTTTCCATTGCCATGAAGTATCTTTTTCCATCCCTTTATTTTCAGTCTATGTTTAGGTTTATAGGTAAAATGCATTTCTTGAAGGCAGCAGATCACTGAGTCTTTTAAAACAAATCTGTTCAACCACTTTATATATTTTGTTTGGCAAGTTTAATCTATCTACCTTCAATGTTATTATTGATATGTAAGAACTTACTCTTGTCATTTTGTTATTTGTTTTCAGGTTGTTTTGAAGTCTTCTCTTCCTTCTTTCCTTTTTTTCTGTCTTCCTTTTAGTGAAGGTAATTTTCTTTGTTAGTATGATTTAGTTTCTTGCTTTTCATTTTTTGAGTATTTGTTGCATGTTTCCAATTTGACGTTACCATGACTCTTGCAAGTAATATCTTATAACCCATTATTTTAAGCTCATAACAACTTAACAATATTTGCAAGACAGCATTGAATTCAATGTGAAACCTCCCAGTTTCTTTGCTATCTTTTCCCAGGTGCACAGTTTTCTCCAAGCTATGTGGCTGCTTCAGGGGGGATGGGAGGGGGATGGTACAAGCATGCTTTTTAGCTACTCCTCCTGGTGTCTCATTAGGTCACCTGCCTCCCCAGTCCGCTGGCTCTGAGCCAAGTTCAGCAGTAGGACTTGCCTAGTAATTGCAGTCCTTGTGGCCCAGACTGCTACTCAAGTTCACTTGGGGTCCCAGAGCACTGCAGTCTACAGTGGTGAGGCTTCCCAGAACTCACACTCTGACTGCTGGAATGGGTGATTACCCTCTGGCTAGGGCCAGTCCAAATGCTTCCTTCATGGAAAAATGTCAGGTGAGTGAAGGCCAATTCTACTTTCCATTGTGACAGGGCAGCACTGACTTTAATTCAAAGCCTCACAATGACTGTGCTCTGCACCGCACAACCACTGCCAGGGGATGGGGGAGGGGTTGAATTGGCTCTTCAAGGCTGTTTTTCCTGCCATCTTCAATGTCTTTTTCAGTAGAACCAGGTACTGTGGTTGCTCACTTATTTATGGTTTTTATAATAGTGCTTTCTGTGTGAAGTTAGTTGTTAAAATTTGGTGTTCTTGCAGGGAGAACAAATGGTGTAGGCTTCTATGTGGCTATCTTGCTACACATTTCATTTATTTATCTTCAGTCTTTGTGTACCTTTATAGGTAAAGTATGCATCATGCAGGCAACAGATTATAGGGTCTTGTTGTCTTACCCATTTGGCCATTCTGTGTCATTTTGTTAGCGAGTTTAGTCCCTTTATATTCAATGTTATTGATAAGTAAGGACACACTATTGCCATTTTGTTACTTGTTTTCCTAACTCCCTTCTTTTCCTCCTTCCTGGCTTCCTTTTAGTGAAGGTGGTTTTCTCTAGTGATATGATTTAATTTCTTTTTTATCTTTATTTTTTGTATATCTCTTGTATGTTTTTTGATTTGAAGTTATGATGAGAAATATAAATATTTCCTTACAACCCATTATTCTAAGCTGATAACAACATAGAAGCATTTGCAAAACAAAAAGAAAGCTAATAAAAACCCTAAATCAAAAATTTGTCCCCCACTTTTTAACTTTTTGTTGGTTCTGTTTATATCTTATTGTACTATGTCTTAAAAATTTATTGTAGTTATTATTTTTTATTAGTTCATCTATTAGTCTTTCTTTTTAAGTTAAGAATAGTTTGCATACCAGAGATTCAGTGTTATAATATTCTGTGGGGTTTTTTGTTTACTTACTGTTGCCAGTGAATTTTATACCTTCAGATGATTTCTTATTGTTCATTAATGTTCTTTTTTATGATTGAAGTATTCCTTCCTTTAGCATTTCTTGTAGGAGAGGTCTGATGTTGAGTAAGTCCTCCAGGTTTTGTTTGTCTGGAAAAATATTTCTTCTTCATGTTTAAAGAATATTTTCAATGGTTATACTGTTCTAGGATAAAAATTTTTGTTTTTTTCTTTGGCAATTTTAATATGTCACGCCACTCTCATATATTGGAGCTCCATTGTATGTTATTTCTCTCTTTTCTTTTGCTGTTTTTATGATCCTTTTGTTATCTTTGACCTTTGACAATTTGATTATTAAATGCCTTGAGGTAGATGTCTTTGGATTATATCTGCTTGGTATTCTATCACCTTTTTATACTTGGATATTGATATATTTCTCTATGTTTGGGAAGTTCTCTGTCATTATCTCTTTGAATAAATTTTCTACACTTATCTCTTTTTCCACCACCTCTTTAAGACTCTTGGATTTGCCCTTCAGAGGCTATTTTCCAGATTTTGTTTATGTGCTTCTTTTTTATTACTGTTATTTTTGTCTCCTCTGTGTATTTTCAAATAGCCTATCTTCAAGTTCACCAATTCTTCCTTCCACTTGATCAATTATGCCCATTAAATGTCTCTGATGCATTCCTCAGTATGTCAATTGTATTTTTAACTCCAGAATTTCTGCTTGGTTCTTTTTAATTATGTCAATCTCTTTGCTAAATTCATCTGATAGAAGTCTGAATTCCTTCACTGTGTTATATTGAATTTTTTTTGAATTTCCTCAAAACAGTTATTTCAAATTCTCTATCTGAAAGGTCACATACCTCTGTTTCTCCAGGATTGGTCCCTGGTGCATTATTTAGTTTGTTTTATGAGGTCATGTTTTCTTGGATGGTGTTTATGCTTGTAAAATTTCTTCCGTGTCTGAACATTGAAAAGTTACATATTTACTGCAATCTTCACACTCTAGATTTATATTTGCATGTTCTTGGGATGCCTTTCCAAGTATTTGAAACCACTTGGGTACTGTGATCTAAGCTGTACCTTCCATAGAAGGCATCCTGATATAATTTGGCTGTGTCCCCACCCAAATCTCACCTTGAATTATAATAATCCCCACATGACAAGGGTGAGGCCAGGTGGAGATAACTGAATCATTGGGGCATTTTCCTCCATACTGTTCTCATGGTAGTGAATAAGTTTCACAAGATCTGATGGTTTTATAAATGGAAGTTTCTCCTGCACAAGCTCTTCTGCTTGCCACCATGTAAGACATGACTTTGCTTCTCCTTTGCCTTCTGCCATGATTGTGAGGCCTCCTCAGCCATGTGGAACTATGAGTCCTTTAAACCTCTTTCCTTTATTAATTAGCCTGTTTTGGGTATGTCTTTATTAGCAGTGTGAGAACAGACTAATACACACCCCAAGCCCAGTAATGCTGTGGTTGTTTCAGACTCACAGAGATATCACCTTGGTGGTCTTGGATAAATCAAGAAAAATATTCTGGATTGCTGGGCAAAGACTCTTGTTCTCTTCCCTTATTTTCTTCCAGGTAAACAGAGTATCTCTTTCTGTGCTGAGCCACTTGTATCTAAGGGTGAAGTGACACAAGCACCCCATGGCCACTACCACTGGGAGTGCACTGGGTCAGACCTAAAGTCAGCACAGCACCGGGTCTCAGGCCCACTGTAACCACTCCCTGGCTACTGCCTATGTTTGTTCAAGGTCCTAAGGGTGTACAATCATCAGGTAAAGCCGTTAAGGCTGTCTTTTCCTTTAGGATAGCAAGTTTCCCCAGGCCTGAGGTGGGTCCAGACATGCTCTCTAGGCACCAGGGACTACAGTCAAAAACCTTAGAAATCTACCTGATGTTTTGTTGTACTGCTGCTGAGATGGCACTCAAACCACAAGAGCAGTTGTTCCTGCTCTTCATTCCCCTTTCAACAGACAAAGGAGCTTCACCACGTGGCCACTGCCAACACAGGCCCATAGGGAAGACGGCCAGACTATCATGAATGTTCACTTAAAGTCCAAGGGCTCTTTAGTCAGCTTCTGGTGGATGTTGTCAGGCCTGGGGCTCACCCTTCAGGACAATGGGCTACCCTCTCACCCAGGGCAGATCCAGAAATGCTATCCCAGAGCCTTGGCCTGGAATTGCGGACCCCGAGACGTTCTTGGTGCTCTATGCCCTGTTCTCTAGCTGTGCCTAAGGTGCAAAACACAGTACTTCGTCTAACTGTAGCCACCATACCTGGGAATGTGCTGTGTCTCACCTGAAGTCAGAATGTCTTAGAGTCTCACCCAAGGCCCGTGGCATACTACTTGGGTATTGCTGCTGGTTATTCAGTGCCTGAGGGTTCCTTAGTCAGCAGGTGATTGGTATCGTAATTACTAGGTTCTTCCAGTCAATGCAGTGGGCTCTCTTCCAGCCCAGGGTGTGTCTAGAAATGTTGTTCAAGTGTTAGAGCCAAGAATGGGGGCTTCACATCTAGATCCAGTGCCCTGTCCTACTATGGCTGAGTTGGTATCAAAGATTCAATACAAAGTCTTCTTTTGAACAAGTTTTTATTCTTCTTGTTTTATATTATCTAAATATTTTAGACATTTTATGTTCTCTTTGATGTTATTTTAAGTAGGATTGTTTTCTCTTTTTCTTTTAATTACATTTATTATATTGTGGTAAAATATACATAACACAAAACCCACCATTTTAAACCACTTTTACGTGTATGGTTCAATGGTATTAAGTACATTCACATTGCTGTGCAACCATCAACTTCATCCAAATCCAGAATATTATCTTCCCAAACTGAAATTCTGTGTCCATTAAACAATAACTCCTCATATCACCCTCTCTCCAGTCCTATACAACAACTAATATTTTTGTCTTTTTAAATTTGCCTATTCTAATATCATTTTAGGTTTGTTCTTTCTTATTATATAGGAATGTAAGTGATTTTGCATATTAATATTGGATCTGACAACATTGTCTAATTGATTTATTATTTTTAAATGTGTTTTCTAAATGTGTAGTATCATTCGTGTTTTCCACATATAAGATCATGTCATTTGCAGATGAGCTAATTTTACTTCCTCCTTTCTAATTTGATGTCCTTTATTTCTTTATCTTGCATAAGTACTCTGGGAACTTCCAATATTATGTTGAATTGAAGTGATGAATTCTGGATCTTTGTCTTGTTCATATTAGAGAAAAAGCTTTTAGTCTTGCATCACTGAGTATGATGTCAGTTGTGATTTTTTTCACATATAACATTTAGCATGTTGACATAATTTGCTTCTATTTCTAGTTTGTTTAATGTTTTTATAAAGACAACGTATTGTATTCTGTCAAATGCTTTTTCCATTTCAATTGAAATGATCATGTGTTATTCCTTTTTATTCTGATAATGTGATGTATTATATTAATTTTCATATCTTCAACAATCGTTGCATTCCAGGATTAAATCCTAATTGTCATGTTGTATAATATTTTAACAGTCTGCTGAATTTGGTTTGCTAGTGTTTAATTGAGAGATTTTTCCATCAATATTTAAATGATATATTTGGTATGTAATTTTCTTGCAGTGTCTTTCTCTGGCTTTGATATCAAGGTGAATTAGCCCATTTTCACATTGCTATAAAGAAGTACCTGGGACTGGGTAATTTATAAAGAAAAGAGTTTTAATTGGCTCACAGTTTCACAGGGTGTACAGGAAGCATGGCTGATGGAGGCTTCAGGAAACTTACAATCATGGCAGAAAGCGAAGGAGGAGCTGGCACGTCCTACATGACTGGAGCAGAAGACAGTGAAGCAGAAAGTGCTACACACTTTCAAACAATTAGATCTCATGAGAACTCACTCACTATCATGAGAAAAGCAATGGGAAATCTGCCCCCGTGATCCAATCACCTCCCATCATGTCCCTCCCTCAACATCGGGGATTACAATTCAACACGAGATTTGGATGGGGACACAGAGCTAAACCATATCACGAGGTAATGCTGGCCTCATAATGACTTCAGAAATGTTTGTCCTTCTTCAATTTTTTGGAAGTTTTTTAAAAATTGAGACTAATTCCTTTTTAAATGTTCAGTAGAATTCACCAGTGAAATCATCTGTTCCAGGGCTTTTCTTTGTTAGGAGATTTTAATTACTGTTTCAATCTCCTTATTAGTTATGTCTATTTAGATTTTCTATTTCTTTATGTTTCAGTCTTGGTAGGTCATATGTTTCCAGGGATTTGACCATTTTATTTAGATTATCTTATTTATTGTAAATGTTTTCATAGTGCACTTTTGTAATCTTTTTTATTTGTCTAAACTTAGAACTGATATCCTAACTTTTATTTCTGATTTTAGTAACTTGAGTCTTCTGCAATATTGATTGTTTAAAATGGGTGAAGCAACACATTTGTCAAAATCTGGAAGAGAAGAATATACTCAGTATCATTTTCAGGCACAATGTCCACAGGGCTAGGGCACATGGTACCAGCTGGTGGAGAGAGGAGTATAGATTGTGAATTAGGTGCTAGAGAGAGCTGAGACCTTGAAGGTGTCCATGGCAAACACAGAGGCAACCTGGTGTGTTAGATCCTGGAGTGCATTCATGGGATGTGGAGGTAGACAAAATAATTTTAGAGAAGATTGTTCTGAAAGATTTCCCAGCTGTCTGTTTTACAGGTGTGCCCAAAATAACATATCTAGAATGGAGCTCATTTTCCCTTCAGGACGAGTTTCCACCTGAAATCTGGAAATTACCCAAGGGCTTCTGTTCCAGCATAGAAATTTCAATGTTTTTCTATATTTCCCATTTTGTCTGTCTCCATATTACTCAACAACTCTGTCAATTCTACTTTCATAATGCCTTTTACATCTATCCCTTCTTTTCCACTCTCACTACCATCACCCTGGTTTAAGACGTTATTATTAATGATGCTATTATGAATGCATCCTCCTTGTCTCCCATCTTCTACAAGCAATCTTGCATCCTCAGTGATGTTGTCCATCTCCCAGAAATATTCTCTCTATATCCTATAGCAGTGTATCAAAGTGGAGTGTGTGTACCACAGGGAATATGCAAGATAATATACTAGGGAAAGGAAAGAAAATATTAGAAACTTCGTGTTATTTATTTTAGATTACCCTTCTAAAATTTTATTTTATGTTCATTTATAATATATGCAATGCATTAGTATAGTGGTATGTAAATATGATTTATAAATAAACAAATAAGTTTGGAGTGCATCTTTTATGAGATGGTTGTGAAGCCTATAATGATTTTAGACAATTTATCTACAGAATCAAGTCTAAATTATTTAACCTAATATTCAGGCTCTTCATTATCTGACATCACTCCATTATACGTTTAGACGAATCTTCAAATAATTCAAAAGATGTAGTTTCTGCTTCAGCTATGCTTTCACTCAAATATTCCTCGAACATTTCCCAACCCTATATCATTAACCCTAGTCTCCTGGCCTATGGGCCTTTCACTTTCCTTTTAGTTGTCTAAGTCATGTCCATCTTTCAGGAAATAGTTCATACCACTTCTCATCTAGGGAGGTTTCTCTGGCTATTATAATTCTCTAGATTCCAAAAGCAATTATAGCCTATAACTATTTGTAAATTAATTATATCTGACATGGTAATGTTATCAACATTTTTATATAAAAATGTAAACATGCATATCTGTATAGTTTGTATGCATCTAGAGTACCGAAATATATTGTCATTTTACTTTTTCTGTAAACTTCCTTCATGGAATCCAGGACAGTACCTTATTCATAGTAGGCCATCAATATGTATTTTAAAAGATAATACACATATATACAAAAAGTTATTAAAATGTTGAAAAAATATATGAAATAAAATGGAAGGTAGTATACTTAAATTTTAGGGAAAGATGAAATAAAGGAAGGTGCACTAGAGGATGATCATGGAAGTCTTCTTGGAGAAGTTGAATTTTGATCTAAGTTTCAAAGATAGTAAAGGGCAAGAGTTGGAAAAAAAAGTATTCTTTATTGAGGGAATAAAAAAAAATCTGAGTTTTAATTGTTTCCTGTGCAAACTTAGTGTTAAAAGTTTGAGAGGTTGACAAGTGATTGAAAGCATGAGACTATATTTAAGAATGCAGCTATTGAAATTGAATAGATTTCATTTTGGATTCTGTCTCTGCTTCATGACTAATGCTGAAGTTAATTAAGTGGCCATGGACAACTTAACTATTTAAGTTGTGAAAATTGAATTGTGAGATTGTTGTGAGAATTGAATGAAATGAATTGAATGTACTAAACATTGTCTCTTTCACATAGTAAGTGTGCAATAAATGTTAGCTAAAACTGATAGTACTACTACTATTATTATTAAGTAAAAAAAGACTTATTTTTAAAGGTAGTTTGTAGATGATAATTTTTCTCTAAATTACAAGAAATGGAAGCAAATGAGACTTCAGAAGGTGTGTTTAGGGGTGAGTAAATTGGCTGGACATCCTGTGTGAAGAAAGCAGGATTATAGCATGATGCTTTGTGCCTTGAATCCTTTTATAAATAACATCTCTATTAAAATATAAGTCACATACCATAGAAATAACATATTTAAAGTGTACAGTTCAGTAGTTTTAAATATAGTCAAAGAGTTGTACATGTGAATTACTTGAAAATGCTTTCATCACCCCCAAATGAAACCCTGTACCCATTTGCAGTCAGTGCCCAGTTCCCAAACCCCTCACAGCCTTAGGTAACCGCTAATTTACTTTCTGTGTCTATGAATTTGCCTTTTCTGTACCTTTTATATGAATGGAATCATTTAACACATGGCTGTGATTATTAATTTTATGTGTCAACTTAGCTCGGCCATTGTGCCCAGATATTTGGTTGAACATTATTCTGTAAGATTTTATGAAGGTGTGTTTTGGATAAGATTAACATTTAAATTGGTAGACTTTGAGTAAAAAATATTGCACTCCATAATTTTGATGAGCCTTTTAAAATCAGTTGAAGATTTTAGTAGGACAAAAACTGATTTCTCCTGAGCAAAATGGAATTCTGCCAGTAGACTGCCTTTGGACTCAAATTGTATTTCTTTCTGTGGCCTCCAGCCTGCTAGTCTATGCTGCAGATTTTGGCTTTACAAAGTCTCCATAATCATGTGAGCCAGTTTCACAAAATCTCTCTCTTTCCTCTTTCAATCTCTCTCTTTCTCTACACACACACATACATACATGCATACACACACACAAAGACACACACACATACATTTTGTTGGCTCTGTTTCTCTGGAAAAATGTAAGTAAAAAAGTGCTGTGTTTTGTGACTGGCCTTTTCTACTTAGAATATTTTCAAAGTTCATCCATGTTGTATCATGTATCAGTACTTCATTATTTTTCATGGCTGAGTAATATTCCATTTTAATTATATATAATATTTTATTTTTCAGTTCATCAGTTAATAGATTTTTTTAATTTTTGGCTGTTATGAATAATTCTGATATTAACTTCTCTGCACAGAATATTTCTGTGTGAATATGTTTTCAATTTTCTTATGTATATAACTACTCATAGAACATCTGGGTCAATTTGTAATTTTGAGAAACTGCCAGACTGTTTTCAAATATGACCACACTATGTTACATACCCATCAGCAGTGTATATGGGTTCCAATTTTTCTGCATTGTCCCCAACACCTGGTTTTCTCTTTTTTAAAAAATATATATCACAATCCTAGTGGATGTAAAGTAGTATCTCACTGTGATTTTTATTTGCATTTCCCTGATGGTTAATGATGTTGAGCATCGTTTTATATGCTCATTGGCCATCTTTGTTTATCTTCTTTGAAGAATTGTCTATTTAAGTCGTGTGTGTGTGTGTGTGTCTGTGTATGTGTGTGTAGAATCACCCTTCAGTCAATCTTAAAAGATACATATAAGCAGAGGAAGGGTTAGAAGGTGTATTAGTTGGTTCTCATGGTGCTAATAGAGACATACCTGAGGCTGGGTAATTTATAAAGCAAATAGGTTTAATTGACTCACAGTTCCACATGGGAGGGGAGGCCTCACAATCATGGCAGAAGGCAAGGTAAGAGCAAAGACACTTTTTATATGGCAGCAGGCAAGAGAGAGCTTGTGTAGGGAACTCTCCTTTATAATACCACCTGATTTCATGAGACTTACTTACTATCATGAGAACAGCACAGGAAAGACTCGCCCCCAAGATTCAATTATCTCCGACTAGGTCCCTCCCAAGACACATGGGAAGCAAGGGAGCTACAATTCAAGATGAGATTTGGGTGGGTGGGGACACAACCAAACCATATCAGAAGGTTATTCAAACTTCCAGCTTAGCTAATTTCCATAGAGGATCATAGAATAAATTTTGTCTCAAAGAAAGGAGAGTATCCAAAAATATTCTGACATTGGACCAGTTTGTATTGTTGGAAAGAGAGAAAGTAATAGTCGAAATGAAGGACAATCCGCTAAATCAGTTACATTTGGCTTTGGAGTGTGTGTGGTTTGTGTGTGTGTGTGCGTGTGTGTGTGTGTGTGTGTGTGTTGTTTGTTTGTTTGTTTTACAGATTTATGCCTACAACTGGTTTGACTACTTGGAAGGAATTTATATGTGCTGGTTTAATTGTTTTTATTTGGTGTTTGAGGAATGACATTTTATTTCCATTAACATAATCAAATATTTGATAGTATGTATATACACACACTCAAATGATGACTTCTTCTGCAATTATCCCTGAGTTCGAACCTACTGCTGTTATCTTTTAACCTAACTAACTGAAAGTAAGTCTCTGCAGACCTCTGAGATAGATAATTCACATGTCAAAAATTGAGGAAAAACTCAGCAGATTATCTGAAATTATCTTAAAAGTAGTGTAACCATGAAACAGGGCAGGCTGCAACTTCACCCATTTCCTATGAGATTGGTTTCCCTATGATGCATAGAGCTGGGTCATGGCAGATTCTCAGTAAAGACTTAGGTAATTGACAAATAATGGAAGGAAATTGACACAGCTAGTTCAAGAATCTAAGTTACCTCAAAGAGGGTGAATAGAGGTCATTTCCAGAGGCCATTTGGGAGTTATTTTTCTGCAGAAATTCATGAGTTGGCCTACATCCTCTCCTCTAGAGACAAGTGGCCCTGTGGGCCTAAGTATTCCAATTACTATTTCTTCAGTACATTGTACTTTCTGGCAGTATTAGGTATACTTTCGAAATGGCCATGTGTACTGAGACACATCATAACAGATCTATAATGTGTTACTTCATCTGTTTCCTGGATCAACCTTTCCTTTTGAACGTACATGTTATAAGCTCTTCTAATGGATATATTTAAAATTTTATCTCTCCGCAAAAGAGTTGATGGAAAAACTTAAGCTCTAGCACAAATAAGGTGCTCCAGCACAAATAAAGTGACCTTGTCAGATACATCAAATTTGAGCAGCAAATGCTCACAACTGGGAATTTAGTTTAATTTTCTTGTTGTTAATAACCAGAGTACTTACTCACACAACCTCATAAGTTACCCAAAGAGATCGCGGTTTTCCACCTTTTCCCAGTTAATTTGAAAAGTTAATATTTACTGAAGGCTCTTCATATCTGATAGTAGGTTAATTCTAGCTGAGCCTAAGGAATTATCCCATGGTCCTCATATGTGACAAGTTGCCAGTCTTTATGAATACAGTCAGAAAAGTGGAAGCCTCTCAAGCTACAAGTTCTGCTATTTCTTTTATCAAGAACTTTGTCTCCTCTGATTTATTCTCAATCTCTCCACTATAATTTAGTACCGTTTCCTCTTGCGTCGACTATTCTAGTGGTTTTTCTCATCTATCTTCCATATCGTCTCCTTATCAATCATTCTGTATATCCTTGTTTCCATAATTATTTTTTCCCTAAAACACCGCTACTTTCAAGTTGTCGTCTGCTCGAAAACCCATAGACTAATAGGTATTTATTACCTTTTGGGTAAAGTCCAAACTTGGTCGGGCATTCTAGATCCTCCTTCACAATCAGGCCCCAAACCAAAACCTGTTACTCATTGTTATCTTTTATGGAACTCCTACAGTGAGAATATTTGAATCTTTGTTTCCCTCAAACATCATTAATATTCTTAATAACTTGAAATTATTTGTGTTGTTTTATTTCTTCTTTCACCCATGCTGCTTTGGTAAATATTAATTTACTTTTAATATGTTAAAATCCTGTCACTGATCTGAATGCTGTCAATATAAAGACCTACACATTAATGTTAATTAAGTAAATCAAGGAACAAAGGTTGCTGGATAAATGAATTGATCTCACCAAATGTTCTGAGAACAAGTGAGAAAAAGTATATTGCCACTGAATTTCAAATGAAATAATGACATTTAGTTAAGACCTAGAATGTGTAATCAACCATGATCCTAGGAACAATGTGAAGGCCTTCAGTTGAAATCCTACTGTTTTCTTTAGTTCTCCTTCTCTTTCTGCATAAATACATTAACTTTGAGACTGAGTTTAACTTTAGAGCCTTTTTTCTTTTTTCTTTTTTTTAAATTTTATTATTATTATACTTTAAGTTTTAGGGTACATGTGCCTTTTTTCTTATCTGCAATGTCAATAGCTCTCAAGCTCTTACAATGAAGGAGCTATTTTAGCAACATGTCTAGCAATGGAGTCAGTGAAATGAGATGAATACAATACTTGTTTCGATTTTTCTATTTTTTTCTCTATTTTAAATTTCCATTAGCAGATCACCATTTGATTGGGTTTTGTTGATGGAAGAGAAGGTCTGAGTTTCCTGGACACAGTGGAGTAGAATATACTCTCTCAATCTCTATGGCTGAAATTTATGTCCTTTCCTATATAATCATGTTAGCTGATACGGTGACGGAAAGCTTTCCACATGGAGTAGTTTTAGGCCACACAGAATAAAGCCCCTTTTTTTTTGCAGTGCTCTACCACATTTACCTCAGAGGTTTGGATTTTAAAAATTCTTGTGTAGTTGAGGTGGGATCAGAGAGCCCTCTGTCATATTTCATGGGGCCTTGATCTCCAGGATGGCATTTGGCAATAGAGAGCCCATGAATATTTTCTATGGGCATTAGGTGGGAGGATATTTAGCTCTTATCTAGAGACTAATGTGAGTGACAATGGAAAAGTTTCCACAGGGATAAGCCTCATCAGTTGCCCATGAGGACAAAACTTTTATGGTCTAGTAGCATTTCCTTAGGTATTGCACCTGATAGAACTCACGGGACCTGAATCACCAACCTTATTACCCAGAAATCAACTGGTCCCAATATCAGAAAGCCAAGTAGGGCACAGATAAGCAGAAAGTTACCTGCTTTATCTTTCCACCTTTCACTTCTTTACTATCCCCCTCTTCTTGTCATTATTATAATTACTATTATTAGTATTGTTTGTAAATCCATTTCTCTCTTCCACTCTTCTCATTTCCTTTATGTTTGTCAAGTATGTATTTTTTCAAAGTTTATGCACTCTTCTCTATCAGCACAGAATCCCCTAACATATTCTTCAAGAAAGCGTCACTAGTGTCACTGATAATTTATACCCTCTTGAACACAACAGCCAGGAAGCCCTAACCTCAGAGATGTGTCAGCTCAACTTCATTTTGTGCCAAAATGCTAAAGCCCAGGCCTCATTTAGGAGATGGGTGAGTTCAGTGACTCTCTACTCACCCCTTTCCTCTTACACATAAATAAATTCCAGTGGGAAGAAAATAATTTCATAGGATCTTAATGTCATTATAAATACCACTTTTAGTTCAGCAAAGGAGAAAACATGAAAAGGGAGTGGATTACTCAACAACTTGGTTGATGTGAGCTTCAGAAGTATTTTTTTAGTTTTTTGAGAAAATAAATATATGTAAAACAAATATTCAAACACGGAGAAAATTTTCTCTCAGCATGGACTAGAAAACATAAAACTCTAATATTTCGAATGGGAGAAGTGAGAAATTGGTTTCTGAAACACCAAAGTTGTTTTGAAGCAACTGATACCTCCTTCTATTTATAGCTTACCAAAGCCCAGTATACATTGGTGAATGAGATTAGGGAGCAAAGTTGTACAGTTTAAGAGGGTATCCTAAAAAAACAAACAACAACAAAAAACCTCATTTCTCATAGTTTTCTGAAGAAAGTTAAATAAGCGCCCAGCATGAAAGCAAAGTCCAGCTCATAAGCTGATTTTGAACAGTGCTGACTCAGTAACACTCTTCTCTGAGATCTCTTTTCCTTGCCTACTTTGCTCCTTCATGAGAGTTTTGTTACCACTGACCTCCTTCTGACTCCCCCCACTTCATGTTAGCTTTGGACTGGCCAAGTAGCTTTGATTCTCCTGGAAAGCTGATTCAACTCACTGTCCAGTCCAGCACCTGACCTTCATTAGGCAGTCATTTCTGTCTTGAGACCATGCTGAGGAACTTCCCCGCACTGGTCTAAGGTTTATTTACACTTTGGAAAGCACCTAAAGACTTAGCTCTGGGAGAAGATCTTAAAGTTCAATACTGAAAGAAAACCTGTAAAGTGCTCTTTCATTTTTTAGTGAAATGTCTTTCCATTTCCCAGCTGCTGATTCATAGTGACACAGCATTGTTTGCTCTTCAGCTTGTATTTTCTCTCAGCATGGCCCCAGAGGCTAGTAGCCCAGCTCATAACCAGTGCCGCAAAGAAAGAAGGGAATGGAATTTTACTAAACCAAAATAAAAAGATGTTTTTGGCAGTATGGTCAATTTTCACAATATTGATTGTACCCATCCATGAACATGAGATGTGTTTCCATTTGTTTGTGCCGTCTATAATTTCTTTCAGCAGTGTGTTTTTTTTTTTTCTAGAGGTCTTTCAGCTCCTTTATTAGGTATAGTCCTAAGTATTTTATTATTTTTTTTGCAGCTATTTTAAAAGGGATTGAGTTCTTTATTTGATTCTCAGCTAGCTTGTTGTTGGTTTATAGAAGAGCTATTGATTTGTGTACATAAATTTTGTATCCGGAAACTCTGCTGAATTTTTTTTTTTTTTTTTTGAGACGGAGACTCACTCTGTCGCTCAGGCTGGAGTGCAGTGGCGCGATCTCGGTCCACTGCAAGCTCCGCCTCCCAGGTTCACCCCATTGTCCTGCCTCAGCCTCCTGAGTAGCTGGGACTACAGGTGCCCGCCACTACGCCTGGCTAATTTTTTGTATTTTTAGTACAGACGGGGTTTCACCGTGTTAGCCAGGATGGTCTCGATCTCCTGACCTCGTGATCCACGCGTCTCAGCCTCCCAAAGTGCTGGGATTACAGGCGTGAGCGACCGTGCCCGGCCTCTGCTGAATTTTTCTTTTTAATCAGTTGTAGGAGCTTTTTGGAGGAGTCTTTAGGGTTTTCTAGGTAAGTGATCATGTCATCAGCAAACAGCAACAGTTTGACTTCCTCTTTACCGATTTGGATGCCCTTTACTTCTTTCTCTTGTCTGATTGCTCTGGCTAGGACTTCCAGTACTATGTTGAAGAGGAGTGGTGAGGGTAGGCATACTTGTCTTGTTCCAGTTCTCAGAAGGAATACTTTCAACTTTTCCCCATTCAGTATTATGTTGGCTGTAAGTTTGTCATAGATGGCTTTTATTACATTGAGGTATGTCCCTTGTATGCCAATTTTTCTGAGAGTTTTAATCAAAAAGGAATACTGGATTTTGTTGAATGCTTTCTCTGCATCTATTGAGATGATCATGTAATTTTTGTTTTTAATTCTGTTTATTTGCTGTATCACATTTATTGACTTGTGTATGTTAAACTGTCTCTGCAACCCTGGTATCCCACATGATCATGCAGAATTATCATTTTGATAAGTTGTTGGATTTGGTTAGTTAGTATTTTGTTAAGGATTTCAGCATCTACGTTCATCAGGAATATTGGTCTGTAGTTTTCTTGTTTGGTTAGGTCCTTTCTTGGTTTGATATTAGGGTGACATTGGCTTCATAGACTGATTTAGGTCAAACTACCACCATTCCATCATTCTTCATAGAATTAGAAAAAAAAGATTCTAAAATGCATATGGAACCCAAAAATATCCTGCATACCCAAAGCAAGACTAAGCAAAAAGACCAAATTTGAAGGCATCACATTATCTATTTCAAACTATACTCTAAGGCCATATTTCACCAAAACAGTGTGATACTGGTATAAAAAAAGGAACATAGATCAATGGATCAAAATAGAGAATCCAGAAATAAACCCACAAACTTATAGCCAACTGATCTTTGACAAAACAAACAAAAACATAAAGTGAAGAAAGGACAACCTTTTATCAAATGGTGCTGCGATAATTGGCTTGCCACACGTAGGAGAGTGAAACTAAATCCTCATATCTCATCTTATACAAAAATCAACTCACGATGGATTAAGGACTTAAATCTAAGACTTTAAACTGTAAAAATTCTAGAAGATAACATTGGGAAAACCCTTGTAGACATTGGCTCAGGCAAGGAATTCATGGCCAAGGACCCAAAAGCAAATGCAATAAAAACAAAGATAAATTACTTGGACTTAATTAAACTAAAGACCTTTTGCATGGCAAAAGGAGCAGTCAGCAGAGTAAACAGACAACACATAGAGTAAGAGAAAATCTTCACAATCTGTACGTATGATAAAGGGCTAATATCCAGAATCTGCAATTAACTCAAACAAATCAGCCAGAAAATTGCAAACAATCCCATCAAAAAGTGGGATAAGGACATGAACAGACAATCCTCAAAAGAAAGTATACTAATGCCCAACAAACGAAAAAATGCTGAACATCACTAATGATCAGGGAAATGCAAATCAACACCACAACATGATATCGAATTACTCCTGAAAGAATAGCCATGATCAAAAAATCAAAAAATAATAGATGTTGGCATGGATGTGGTGAACAGGTAACACTTCTACACTGCTGTTGGGAGTGTGAACTAGTACAACTACTATGCAAGACAGTGTGAAGATTCTTCAAAGAATGAAAAATAGAAGTACAATTTGATCCAGTAATCCCACTATTGGGCATCTACCCAGAGGAAAATAAATTATTATACAAAAAAGACACTTGCACACGCATGTTTATAGCAGCACAATCTGCAACTGCAAAAACGTGGAACCGAACCAAATGCCTATCAATCAACGAGTGGATATATATATATATATGTGATATATATGATATATATGTGATATATATGATATGTATGTGATATATATGATATATATGTGATATATGTGATATATATGTGAGATATATATATCTAGAATATATATATTCTATCATATATATATATGATAGAATACTACTCAGCCACAAAAAGGAATGAATCAATGGCATTCACAGCGACCTGGATGAGACTGGAGACTATTATTCTAAGTGAAGTAACTCAAGAATAGAAAATCAAACATTGTTTTCTCTCATAAGTGGGAGCTAAGCTATGAGAATGCAAAGGCATGAACATGACCATAATGTTCTTCAGGGACTCTGGGGGAAAGGGTGGGAAGAGGATGATGGATAAGACTACAAATAGAGTGCAGTGTATACTGCTCAGGAGATGGGTGCACCAAAATCTCACAAATTACCACTAAAGTACTTACTCATCTAACCAAACACAACCTGTGCCCCATAACCTATGGAAATAAAAAAAAAAAATTGGAAGAAAAAATAAAAAAAGGAAAAATCTACTTGAACTTCATGCAACAACTTGTACGAATCTCAAAGACTTATGCTATGTGAAAGAAGCCACTATCCAAAGTTTCCTTCTGTATGATTTTATCTTATTATATTCTTGAAAAGACAAAACTATATATAGTGTTGGAGAACAGATCAGTGGTTGCTATAGGAATGTGACTATAAACGCATACCATGTGGAAGTTTTGGGGAGTGGTAGAACTGTTCTGTGCCCTGATTGTGGTGGTAGCTACATTAATCGATATATGTTAAGTTCAAAAACTGGTGATTATTTCACAATACATAGGTATATCAAATTATCCAAGTAATACAACTTAAACATATATAATTTTTAATTGCAAATTATACTTTAATAAGCTGGAAAATTTTTTAAAAATAGATGCAATGACTCAAGAGCACTATTTTGTTCTGAAGGCCAGTCTCCATGGCCTGGTAGAGTTGAGCTGGGTCTCCATAGAAATAATAGGGATTTTATTTGTGATGGGAAGATCTAGAGAATGTAGGAGAAATTATTGTCTCATTCAATCCAGACTTTAAACCCCATGAGCTACCTACTTGAGGCTACCACATGCATCATCCCCAAAGCCTAGCAGAAATCATGTGTATTAGTTCGTTTTCATGCTGCTGATACAGACGTAACCAAGACTGGGCAATTTACAAAAGAAAGAGGTTTATTGAACTTACAACTCCACATGACTGGGGAGGCTTCACAATTATGGTTGAAGGTATGGAGCAGCAACTCATATCTTACATAGATGGCAGCAGGCAAAAAGAGAGAGAGCCTGTGCAGGGAACCTCCTCTTTATAAAACCATCACATCTGAGACTTATTCACTATCATGAGAATAGCATGAGAAAGACTCACCCCCATGATAAAATCACCTCCCATTTGGTCCCTTCCACAGCACATGGGAATTGTGGGAGTTACTATCGAGATGAGATTTGGATAGGGACACAGCCAAACCATATCATTCCACCCCTGGCCCCTCCAAAATCTCATGTCCTCACATTTTGAAACCAATCATGCCTTCCCAACAGTCCCCCAAAGTCTTAACTCATTTCAGCATTCACTCAAATGTCCAAAGTCCAAGTCTCATCCACAAAAAGGAAAATCCCTTCTGCCTATGAGCCTGTAAAATCAAAAGCAAGTTAGTTCCCTCCTAGAAAAAAATGGGGTATAGGCATTGAGTTAATACAGTCATTCCAGATGTGAAAAACTGGCCAAAACAAATGGGCTACAGGCCCCATGCAAGTTCGAAGTCCAGTGGGGCAGTCAAATCTTAAAGCTCCAAAATGATCTCCTTTGACTCCATGTCTCACATCCAGGTCACACTGATGCAAGAGGTGGGCACCCACGCCCTTGGGGAGCTCCACCCCTATGACTTTGCAGAGTACAGCCTTCCTCCTGGATGCCTTTATTGGCTGGTATTGAGTGTCTGCAGCTTTTGCAGATGCACAGTGCAAGCTGTCAGTGGATCTATGATTCTGCGGTCTGGAGGATGATTGCCCTCTTCTCACAGCTCCACTAGGTGGTGACCCAGTAGGGACTCTGTGCGGGGGCTCTGACCCCACATTTCCCTTTAGCACTGCCATAGTACAGGTTCTCCACCCACCCCTGCAGCAAACTTTTGCCTGGGCATCCAGGTGTTTCCATACATCTTCTGAAATCTAGGCAGAGGTTTCCAAACTTCAATTCTTGACTTCTGTGCATCTGCAGGCTCAACACCATGTGGAAGCTGCCAAAGCTTGGAGCTTACACCCTCTGAATCCACAGCCTGAGCTCCATGTTTGCCCCTTTCAGCCATGACTGGAGTGACTGGGATGCAGGGCACCAAGTCCCTAGTCTGCACACAGCATGAAGACCCTGGGCCCGGCCCACGAAACCACTTTTTCCTCCTAGGCCTCCAGGCCTGTGATGGGAGGGTCTGCTGTGAAGACCTCTGACATACCCTGGAGATATTTTCCCCATTGTCTTGGGGATTAATATTCAGCTCCTCATTACTTATGCAAATTTCTGCAGCTGGTTTGAATTTCCCCTCAGAAAATGAATTTTGTTTTCTATAGTATTGCCAGGCTGCAAATTTTCCAAACTTTTATTCTCTACTTTCCTTATAAAACTGAATACCTTTCACAGCAGCCAATTCATCTTTTGAATGCTTTGCTGCTTAGTAATTTATTCTGCCAGATACAGAAGACTCTGTATCATCTGTATCATCCATATCACTATCAGCATTTTAAGCAAAGCCATTCAACAAGTCTCTAGGAAGTTCCAATCGTTTCCACATTTCCCTGTCTTCTTCTGAGCCCTCCAAATTGTTACAACATGTGCCTGTTACCCAGTTCCAAAGTTGTTTCCACATTTTCCGGCACCTACAGCAGCACCCCACTCTACTGGTACCAATTTACTGCATTAGTCTGTTTTCATGCTGCTGATAAAGACACACCTGAGACTGGGCAATTTACAAAAGAAAGACGTGTATTAGACTTACAGTTCCACGTGGCTAGGGAGGCTTCATAATCATGGTGGAAGGCAAGGAGCAGCAAGTCATGTCTTACATGGATGGCAGCAGACACAGAGAGAGCATGTGCAGGGGAACTCCTCTTTATAAAACCATCAGAGCTCATGAGACTTATTCACTATCACGAGAAAAGCATGAAAAAGGCTCGCCTCCATGATTCAATCACCTCCCACTAGGTCCCTCCCATGACATGTGGAAATTATGGGAGTTACTGAAAAGATGAGATTTGGGTTGGGGACACAGCCAAACCATATCATTACATGAGGGTATAACATCTGCTACGGGAAATAGGACATCCTAAGCCAAACTCCATGGAGCATTTTTCATGGCCTGTTTTCCTTCTCTAAGGCTTATATAACCCTAAAATCTTGTGACTTCTTTCACTATGAGTCTTCTGTACAAATACTTCTCTTTTCTCACCCAGTTAAATAACAATAGTTATTGTGCATAGCAATTACTTTATACACATTTTGGGTGTGCACGTGTATGTGAAAGGGTTTTTTTTTCCTATTATTTTTAAAAGCAGATCAACCTAGGCTTCTTTTTTAAATAATTTCAACTTTTATTTTAGATTGTAGGAGTGCATGCATAGGTTTGTTACATGGGTAAATTGTATAATGCTGAGGTTTGGAGCACAAATGATCCTATTTCCCAGGTAGTATCATAGTCCCCAATAGTCGTTCAACCTTTGCCCTCCTCATTTTCTCTCTCCTCTAGTAGTACGTATGTCTTTCATGAAGTTCACTATGTGATCTTGGACAGGTTGCAACTTCCTGGGTATGTTTCTTCATCAGTAAAATAAAATAAATAAAAGAAAAATGAGGCCATTTCTAATTACATATAATCAGATAGATCCTAGGTTCAAATACATTAATAAGTGTAAAGGGCTTCAAATAGTTGCTAGTGATTTATCAATAGTTTTATTGAATTAGAGTTCCATCAATTTACATACTGCTATAATTTAAGGTGGCAGTAGGTGTATGAGAATAGTTTTACAGCAATGAAAATCTATCTTGTTGAATATCTGCTCATTCCTGTATTCATAAGACTTGAGTGAAAATTTTATAAAAGTGAAATTGTTGGATCAATGGGTATATGAATTTAAAATGTTTCTAGGCAGGGCACGGTGGCTCATGCCTGTAATCCCAGCACTTTGGGAGGCTGAGGTGGGAGGATCATGAGGTCAGGAGATCGAGACCATCTTGGCTAACACGGTGAAACCCCGTCTCTACTAAAAATAATAAAAAAAATTAGCTCGGCATGGTGGCGGGTGCCTGTAGTCCCAGCTACTGGGGAGGCTGAGACAGGAGAATGGTGTGAACCCGGGAGGTGGAGCTTGCAGTAAGCCGAGATCATGCCCCTGCACTCCAGCCTGGGTGACAGAGAGAGACTCCGTCTCAAAAAAATAAATAAATAAAATAAAATAAAATAAAATAAAATAAAATAAAATGTTTCTAGAACTTGCCAAATTGTCCTTCAAAACATTGTCTGAGAATAGCGGATTCCTCATATTCTTATCGACATTGGATGTTCAAAATATAATCTTATGTGATCTGATATTTTGCCTATTTTAAAATTTTTCATTAAATTCACCAATTTTTCTTGGAGTGAAAATAAAATTTTGTAGAAGACTTTGGAAGACAGCAAGCCGGGTTGATCCTTTATTAAAAACATGACTAGATAAACATTCATTCTGGAATCTAGACCACATATATTTGAAATGTTTGCTTTGGGATATATTGAGTATTTAAGCATTAGAAAACTTGCCTTGCTCTTGAATAACATCTTGGTACCGTGACAAAACTCATACATACAACCAATTTGAAGTGGTAGCATACTTGTGCTCTCAGAGACTTTTAAGGATTCTGAATAAATTTGAAATTCTCCACATTTTGTGCATCAAACTTATTTCAAATTAGGGTGGTTAGATAAACTATTTAATTTTTGAAAAATAGTGAAGCTGCCAGACTCCAGGGTAACTTCTTGAATTAGTAAGCAGTTTCCCCCCATGAGAATCTAGTATAAGTTACTCCACAGCTGCAAGAGATCTGATCAAGGAAAAGGACCAAGGATGACCTCAGCAAACGCATTACTGGCTTCCTGTTTCTGTATACTCTAAAATATAATTAGGCTGAAATGCAAAGAGCAAGGGAAAACACTTGGAATAAAGCTGGATCCAGGTTTACAAGCCAGATGATTTTTTGGCAGGTTAATCACTTAGTAATTGAATTGTTTATTCTTGTTTATCTTTTGGTTGCTAAGATGACTTTATGATATCAACTTTTGGAATCTATACACTCTTCTTTAACCAAGAAATAAAAAGAACAATTTTATGTGACTTAATGTAAGTATGGTTTTTAATGGCTGATAATTATCTAATATTTTTATTGGAGATCAATGAAGCATCTAGCGATACTGACTTCAGTATCATGTTTTGCTCTCTTTCAAAGCCATTTGTTTCACATGTGTTTTTGCACTTGATTCTTGCAGAAGTCTTCTGAGGCAAGGGTTATTATCTGCATTTTATAGCAGAGCTGGAACTGGAAGCCAGCTTATTTATCTATTGTGCTTTTCCCTAGACAGATAGAGGGAAGTTCTGGTGAATAGAGGCATTGCAATTGCTTTATAAATGTAAAAAACAAACAAGATGATTTGACTGCAAAAGGAAAATATAATAGAATTTAAAAATACTTTAGGGGCTCAAAACATTTACCTTTTGATTTGAATTCATACCAAAAGTGTTCTCTAAATTTGGAGTCATTGCAAAAATATACGTCAGTATTTTACTTTACCTTTACAAGTAAAATACCCTTACTACAAGCAAAGATTCCCAGACATTTTATATTTGCATCTTCATCCCTAATCATGAAATAAAAACAGAAGATTCCCTGTGCCATACATATAATGATCCTAACTTGATAGCTACTAGATTAAATACATTCAATAAAATTACTGAGCACCTGTCATATATATGACAAGAACTTGCCATCTAGTTGGGGGAAGGGGCACAATAGATAAGACAAGTACATATAGAACTAAAATGCCAAACAGAATATAAATGCCTAAATGTTCTGGAGGTTCAGAAAATGGAAAGGTCCTATCCAATAAGGTAAAAAAAAGGGAATAGAAAGAATATTGTGTAAGAGGGGGAGTTTGGACAGAATCTTGATGAAACGATGGGCAGAATTTCAACTGACAGAAGAGAGGACAAGAGGGCTTCAGGAAGATAACTCATACCAAAGCTTGGAGATAAAGTCTAATGTGTTTATGAAATAGTGATAATCCAGTTTGCTTGAGATACAATGTACCACTAGTAATATGTACATAAGGGAGGATAGAAAAGTATGAAACCATAGGGCTTTGAAATCCAAGTAAAAGAGTTTAACAAAGAACTGGTGCACAGTGGTGAATTATTGAAGGTTTCTGAGCAGGGAAAAGGACATGATTAAGCTGAACTTGAAGTAAAGGAAGCTCATAGCTCTGGGTAGGGCATATATATGGCAATGTGAACAATTGGGAGACTATTTCAGTAGCCTAGCTAAAGAATGAAAATTACATGAAAAGCGAATTTCAGTGCCCATAAATAAAGTTTTATTGGAACATAGCCACATGCATATGTTTAGATACTGTCTATGGCTATGTTGGTGCTACAGTGACAGAGCTGAGGAGTTGTGACAGACTGTGTGATCTAGAAAGCTGAAAATATTTGCTATCTGGCCCTTTTCGAAGTGCCTAATTTATTTATTTTGGGGTTATTTCTTCTCTTTCTATCTTTTTTATATTTAACTTTCGAGTACAGGATACATGCACAGGTTTGTTATACAGTTAAACTTGTGTCATTTTTTTTTACAGATTATTTTGTCACTCAGGTATTAAGCCCAGTAACCATTAGTTATTTTTCCTGATCCTCTCCCTCCTCCCATCCTTCGCCCTCCAGTAGGCCTCAGTGTGTGTTGTTTCTTTCTATGTGTCTATGTATTCTCATCATTTAGCTCCACTTATATGTGAGAAAATGTAGTATTTAGTTTTCTGTTTCTGCATTAATTTGCTAAGGATAACAGCCTTCAGCTCCATCCATGTTCCTGCAAAGGATATGATCTTGTTCTTTTTTATGGCTGCATAGTATTCCATGCTGCATATGTACCACATTTTCTTTATCCAGTCTATCATTGATGGGTATTAAGGTTGAGCCGATATCTTTGCTATTGTGAATAGTGCTGCAATGAACACACGTGGGCATGTGTCTTTATAACAGAAAGTTTTATATTCCTTTGGGTATATACTCAGTGATGAGATTGCTTGGTTGAATGGTATTTCTGCTTTTAGGTCTTTGAGGAATCACACTGTCTTCTACAATAGTTGAACTACTTTAGACTCCCACCAACAGTATATAAGCATTCCTTTCCTCCACAACTTCATCTGCATCTGTTATTTTTGAATTTTTAATAACAACCAACTTGACTGGCCTGAGATGATATCTCATTGTGGTTTTGATTTTATTTCTCTAATCATCAGTGATGTTGAGCTCATCTTTGTGGTCTTATCTTCCTTTGATCTTGGAGGATGCTGACATTCAGATTTTTTTTCTTCTTCTATCTTATCTGGTGACATTGAGTGTTTGGTAGTAGGATAAGGTGGATTCAGCCAACTGGCTTCATTTCTAGAAGATGTTAGGGGGCCAACAGCCAACACTGAGCTCCTGATTCCTGGACTGCATACTCTAACTTTGGGGGACTTGTGTTGGGCCCTGACTTTGTTCTCTGGCTCCTTAAAGTTAGGAATCCAGCAAGCTGCCAGAGCTGTGGTGCTGCTGGAATGCTGATCACTACACTCTAATGGGTGTAGTGACACCATTTCACTCTAATGGGTGTATTGACAAAACATTTCTAGTACAGTGACGGCAGGATCCCTCCTCATTCTCAAATGCCAGCAGCAGCAGTAGTGGCAACTGTGGCAGAGTGCTAGCTAGTGCCAGTGAGTGCCAGGGTGCCTTCCTCCCTTCTGGTGTTCAACACAGTGGCAGAGGCAATGCAGCTGGAGGGGGAGAGTGGTTGGAGGAAGGGGCTGCGGGAGGGGGTTGGGGGATTGCCCTGCCGGGCGACTGTGTGCAGGTGACTGGGTGCTGGAGGTGGTGTTTTCTCTGAGGTGGGGTACTGGCAGGCACAAGTCTGGGTGCCTTCTTTGTGACCCTCAAGCAGGAGTAGTCACTCGGGGGAGGTGGGGGAGGATCTGCTGTTCTCTGCCCACTGTTAGTGCAAGAGTGGGGCACTGGTCGGGGCAGGGCTGGCGGGCTCTGTGCCCACCAAGGCTCTTCTAGCATTGGCAGTCAGAGGGGTGAGTGGGGAAGGACTGCACTCCTATGAGCTGGCGGGGCAAGGAAAGCAAAACAGGCCCCAACAGACACACACCAGCAAAGCGACGTGGGGAGTTGCCAGTGGTTCTGGGGAAGGCTGCAGTAAGGAGAGGGAGCACTTGGGCTGGTGCTTGGCCTTAGGGACTCTCCGCCTTTCAGTCACAGTCTGCCATCGCAGAAGCTATGGTGTGGCTTCCAGGGCACCCTAGGCTGCCCTGCAAGCAAGTGTGGGTAGGCTGGGGGCCAGAGAAAGGCCAGATGACCAATGGGTGCTCAGGTCGGACTGGCCCCACCTGACTGGCAAGACTGCCCTTCAGAGTTCAGGATGACAGTTCTCATAGGGCTAAACTCTCCTATGGGAGCAACTTGAGCTTAGGGGGATAGTCATCCTTGGCTGTGCTCAGCTACAGACGCTCCCACACCAAATCTTCTGTGCTGCTGCACATTCAGCTGGCTTGCTGCTCCACCCATTCTCTAAGCAGCTCTCTCTGCCAACTACATTGTCCATGGTGAGGGGTTCCAAAAGCTTGTGGCGAGAGCAGGTTGCTCCTTTCCAGTTCAACTCACTGGTTCTCTTGGAGCCCTGCGGGGGCAGCCATGAGTCTAGATGTAATGTCCTGCGTAGAGTTCCCAACTTTCTCCCCCTTCAACCCAGCTTCTGTATCTTCCCTCTGTCCACTCTCAGTGCCTTCTCTCTGAAGATCTGTTAGCAACATGCCAGTCGTCTGGGTCCCTCCATAGGAGCTGTTCCACATGGTTGTATCTGGTTGGCCACCTTGCCCTCCCCTCCCATTCATCTGTTGATAGACATTTAGGTTGATTCTATATATTGCTATTGTGAATAGTGCTGCACTGAACATGGGAGTGCACATATCTCTTTGATATACTCGTTTCCTTTCTTTTGGATATATACCCAGCAGTGGGATTGTTGGATAATGTGATAATTCTATTTTTAGTTTTTGAAGAACCTCCGTGCTGTTTTCCACTGTGGCTGTACTAATTTACATTCCCACCAACAGGGTATGAACAATCCTCTTTCTCCACGTCCTGGCCAGCATTTATTATTTGCCTGTCTTTTGGATAAAAGTAATTTTAAGTGTAATGAGATGATACTGTAGTTTTGATTTGCATTTCTCTGACAATTAGTGATGTCGAACATTTTTTCGTACACCTGCTTGCCATGTGTATGTTTTCTTTCAAGAAATGTCTACTCAGGTCTTTTGGCCATTTTAAAAATCTGATTATTTGTGTTTTTTTCTCCTATTGAGTTGTTTGAGCTTCTTATATATTTTTATTGTTAGATGGGTAGTTGGCAAATATTTTCTCTGATTCTCTGTGTTGTCTCTTCACTTGGTTGATTGTTTCCATTGCTGAGCAGAAGCTTTTTACCTTGATATTATCCCATTTGTGCATGTTTGCTTTGGTTGCCTGTGCTTTTTAGGTTTTACTCAAGAAATCTTTGCTCTGACCATTGTCCTGGATAGTTTCCTTGAGAGTTTTCCCACTGTTTTCTTCTAGTAGTCTTATAGTTTCAGGTCTTAGATTTAAGTTTGTAGTCTATTTTGATTTTATTTTTGTATATGGCAAGAGATAGGGGTCTAGTGTCATTCTTCTGCATATGGATATCCAGTTTTCCTAGTAACATTCATTGAAGAGACTATTCTTTCCCCAGTGTATATTATTGGCACCTTTGTCAAAATTGGGTTAACTGTAAATGCATGGATTTATTTCTGGGTTCTCTATTTTGTTTTATTAGTCTGTGTTTCTTTATTATACCACTGCCATGCTATTTTGATTATTATAGCTTTGTAATACATTGTGAAAACAAATAGTGTAATGCCATTAGCTTTGTTCTTTGGGCCTAGAATTTTTTATTTTAACTATTTGGGGTCTTTGGGGGTTTCATATGAATTTTAGGATTTTTTTTCTATTTCTGTGAAGAATGTCATTGGTGTTTTCATAGGGTTTGCACTGAATCTTTAGATTGCTTTGGATAGTATGCAATATGTCTGTTTTTTTCTTTGTGTAACTCTTGCTTTTTTCTTTTTTTTAATTATACTTTAAGTTCTGGGATACATGTGTAGAATGTGCAGGTTTGTTCCATAGGTATACATGTGCCATGGTGGTTTGCTGCACCCATTAACCCATCATTTAGGTTAGGTATTTCTCCTAATGCTATCCTTCTCTTAGCCCCCCACCCCGTGACAGGCCCCAGTGTGTGATGCTCCCCTCCCTGTGTCCCTGTGTTCTCATTGTTCAACCCCTAATTATGAGTGAGAATATGTGGTGTTTGGTTTTCTGTTCCTGTTTTAGTTTGCTGAAAATGATGGTTTCCTGCTTCATCTATGTCCCTGCAAAGGACATGAACTCATCCTTTTTTATAGTTGCATAGTATTCCATGGTGTATATGTGCCACATTTTCTTTATCTCATCTATCATTGATGGGCATTTGGGTTGGTTCCAAGTTTTTGCTATTGTGAATAGTGCTGCAATAAACATACGTGTGCATGTATCTTTATTGTAGAATGATTTATAATCCTTTGGGTATATACTCAGAAATGGGATTACTGATTCAAATGGTATTTCTGGTTCTAGATCCTTGAGGAATCTCCACACAAATTAGTTCCACAATGGTTGAAGTAATTTACACTCCCACCAACAGTGTAAAAGCATTCCTATTTCTCCACATCCTCTCCAGCATCTATTGTTTCCTGACTTTTTAATGATCACCATTCTAACTGGCGTGAGAAGGTATCTCATTGTGGTTTTCATTTGCATTTCTCTAATGACCAGTGATGATGAGCTTTTTTTCATATGTTTGTTGGCCAAATAAATGTCTTCTTTTGAGAAGTGTCTGTTCATATCTTTCACCCAGTTTTTGGTGGGGTTGTTTTTTTCTTGTAAATTTGTTTACGTTCCCTGTAGATTATGGTTATTACCACTTTGTCAGATGGATAGATTGCAAAAATTTTCTCCCATTCTGTAGGTTGCTTGTTCACTCTGAAGAGAGTTTCTTTTGCTGTGCAGAAGCTCTTTAATTTAATTAGATCCGATTTGTCAATTTTGGCTTTTGTTGTCATTGCTTTTGGTGTTTTAGTCATGATGTTTTTGCCCATGCCTATGTCCTGAAAGGTATTGCCTAGGTTTTCTTATAGGGGCGTTATGGTTTTAGGTTTTACATTGAAGTCTTTAATCCATCTTGAGTTAATTTTTTGTATAAGGTATAAGGAAGGGTCCATTTTCAGTTTTCTGCATATGACTAGCCAGTTTTCCCAACATCATTTATTAAATAGGGAATCCTGTCCCAATGGTTTGTTTTTGTCAGGTTTGTTGAAGATCAGATGATTGTAGATGTGTGGCATTACTTCTGAGGCCTCTGTTCTATTCCATTGGTCTATATATCTGTTTTGGCATCAGTACCATACTGTTTTGGTTACTGTAGCCTTGTAGTATAGTTTGAAGTCAGGTAGCATGATGCCTTTAGCTTTGTTCTTTTTGCTTAGAATTGTCTTGGCTAAATGGGCTCTTTTTTGGTTCCTTATGAAATTTAAAGTCGTTTTTTCTAATTCTGAGATGAAAGTCAATGGTAGCTTGATGGGAATGTCATTGAATCTATAAATTAGTTTGAGCGGTATGGCCATTTTCACGATATTGATTCTTCCTATCCATGAATATGTAATGTTTTTCCATTTGTTTGTGTCCTCTCATTTCTTTGAGCAGTGGTTTGTAGTTCTCCTTGAAGAGGTCATTCACATCCCTTGTAAGTTGTATTCCTAGGTATTTTATTCTTTTTGCAGCAATTGTGAATGGGAGTTTACTCATGATTGGGCTATTTGTCTATTATCGGTGTATAGGAATGCTTGTTGTGTTTGCACATTAATTTTGTATCCTGAAAGTTTGCTGAAGTTGCTTAGCAGCTTAAGGAGATTTTGGCTGAGATGATGGGGTTTTCTAAATACACAATCATGTCATCTGCAAACAGACAATTTGACATCCTCTCTTCCTATTTGGATAACCTTGATTTCTTTGTCTTGCATGACTACCCTGGCCAGAACTTCCAATACTATGTTGAATAGGAGTGACAAGAGAGGGCATCCTTGTCTTGTGCCAGTTTTCAAGAAAAATGCTTCCAGTTTTTGCCCATTTAATACGATATTTGCTGTGGGTTTGTCATAAATAGCTCTTATTATTTTTAGATATGTTCCATCAATACCTAATTTGAGAATTTTTAGCATGAAGGGGAGTTGAATTTTATCGAAGGCCTTTTCTGCATCTATTGAGATAATCATGTGGTTTTTGTCATTGGTTCTGTTTATGTGATGGATTACGTTTATTGATTTGGGTATGTTGAAACAGCCTTGCATCCCAGTGATGAAGCCTACTTGATCATGGTGGATAAGCTTTTTGATGTGCTGCTGGAATTGTTTTGCCAGTATTTTATTGAGGTTTTTTGCATCAATGTTCAACAGGGATATTGGCCTGAAATTTTTTTTGTTGTAACAACAACAAAAAAATACAGTGTCTCTGCCAGATTTTGGTATCAGAATGATGCTCATCTCATAAAATGAACAGTTTTCTGTTGAGATTAGTAGTGATAGTAACAAATATGATGTATTTGTGATACTGTATGGTAAACTTTGTTGACATTTGCATAACTCAGTGAACCAATATTCTCCAAAAGACCAAAGCATGTTGTTATCAATAATACACACTTAAGGGATCATTCAAAGTACAATATAGACAAATGAATTATATTGAAATAGAGTAGAAAATGTTCATCAGTATGTTTTCAGAATCCACATTGTTATTATCCCGTAAAAAGCTACTACTTATCTAATTTTGGTTTGGTATGAAAGAAAAATTTGTACGTTTTTCTGAATAGGCTATTCAAACACTCCTCCCTTTTTTAGCTACATACCCATGTGAGGCCAGATTATTCCCAACATCACAACTAAAACAACGTATTACAACAGAATGAATGCAAAACAAGATATGAGAATCCAACTATTTTCTGTTCAGCCAGAGATTAAAGAAGTTAGCAAAAATGTAAAACAATGTCACTGTTCTTTTATTTTGGTAAATTTGTTATATTTTATAAAATAAGTTATTTTTATTAACATGTAACAAATTTATTATTTTAATAAATACATGAAGTTTTTTTAAAAATTGACATCAATGCCTAATATAGTAAATATCAATATATATAACCCACATAAACAAAAGCTCTCTGAGATCCTAAATAATTTTTAAGAGTGTAAATTGCTCTGAGACCAAAAAGTTTACTTATTTGAGGAATGCTGATTTGGACAATCTTTCATTGCTTGTCAGTGCCTAAAATTGCAGACAGTTAGAATCTAATCTTCTGTGTTTGTAGTGTCCTCTTCCTAAATACTTTTTTCTGTTTTAGTATGAAGAGCCTACTCTGATCACTTTATTTTGTAACAACAGGAACCCAGAGGGTCTGGAAGCATACCATATCCTTGAGAAGAATGCTGAACAAAAAGGCTAGTCAGGGAAGATAGGGTGCAAATATAGTCTTCACCTATTCCACTGTTTTCCCAATGATCAATCCTGGTGACACATATGAAAGTTAGTAAGTCTCATAGCACAATGCCTGAAGTGTGAAACTGAGACAAGAGATCCCATTCTTTGCCTCATTCCTTGGCCTCTTGCTCATTGTTTATGGCTTTGACTAAATGGGCATTAAAGAGATCACCTAGAATTTATTGAAATCTCATTTTTCTGGTTAATACACAGCACATTGACCCAAATGGCCAGTTATTTGACTGAATAAAATCTTTTCTTATGAAAATTTTCTGAAACAGAATTCATTAAAAATTTATATTATGTGAATCATTTTCCTTGTCAAGACTATAGATTCTTCACAGGGGCCCTCAAGAACTGGCCAAGTGGTAAACTTGTCTCCAAAACAGCCTCTGGGTTCAGAAAGAAGAACCTCTCAGCCGGGCGCGGTGGCTCACGCCTGTAATCCCAGCACTTTGGGAGGCCGAGGTGGGCGGATCACGAGGTCAGGAGATCGAGACCACGGTGAAACCCCATCTCTACTAAAAATACAAAAAATTAGCCGGGCGCAGTGGCGGGCGCCTGTAGTCCCAGCTACTCTGGAGGCTGAGGCAGGAGAATGGCGTGAACCCGGGAGGCGGAGCTTGCAGTGAGCCGAGATTGCACCACTGCACTCCAGCCTGGGCGACAGAGCTAGACTCCGTCTCAAAAAAAAAAAAAAAAAAAAGAACCTCTCTCCCAGCTACAAAGTATGTTTTTCTCACTGAAAGAAGATATACTTCATCATATGACTCAAAAAAAGTCTTAATGGAAAATATGCAAAAAATGAACCCCTTGAAAGATTTATTTATTCCTATTCGTGAAAATTCATTTCCTCTTTCATTTTACTGATTACAGTTTTAAGAGCTCTTTGAGAAAAATATTTTTTGGAAACTACTCTCTATCTTCATTCTTACAGTCATTGTCCCAATCTAGGCTCTAATTACCTCAAATATAATGGTCTATTCTCTAAAAGAGATCTTCACCTCCTGTTTTGCCCCCTCCTGCAATCCATTCTGTATACTATTATCTCCATGATCATTCAAAGAATTGTAGAAAGGAAGCAGGCTGTTGAGCAAGGCACATATGAATTTGAATCTTGCCTCTCCCACTTCCTTGTTTACAATCTTTGGGAAGTTAATTAATTTCTCTGTGCTTGAATTCATTAATGCAGAAAATGGGAGATAATATTAGTCCCTACTCCATAGGATTGTTTGATGAATTAAATTAGATGATGTGGGCGAATTGCCTAGAATGGTGATAGGACATGGAAAGTACTCAGTAACTAATAATTTTATTTTTCCTCCTCCGACTCTGTTTATATCCTTTCAATTACTTCCTGTATTCCATGGCTTCTATACTCTAAGATATTTTTGTAGAACTCCATCCTCCAAGCTTCTTTCCCTCTGTTTCCAGCATGCCTTATGGGTCAGACAAAATCTTGCCCTTATTCTCACACAAACAGTACATGTTTATTCTACATGTTTATTCTCCATTCATGTCCTCAGCAATATTCTTTCTCTCTCTTGGAATCTCTTGCCTTCTCTACTCTCTTTAAATTTTCTAAACTGCAGACACTCAAATGTTTCCCACAGATTTTGTTATTTGCATACCCTCTATAGTTTTGTGGGGTTTTTGTGTCGTTTTTTGTGAATAATCACAGTATTTAAAATTTAGTTACCTACTTTAGCCTCCTCTTAAGAAATATTATCTAAGAAATCATATATTTGTATAGATAATTTTATTATATTTTAAAGGTTTAAAATAAATATATAGCTTTAAATTTTTAAGCTTTTCTTTGTACCACCTAAAATACAAAAACCTTGGTATGTCTCCACTAGGACATTTTATTCTCTGGGAAACACTGCTTAAAGCAAAACTTGCCCATCAAGAAAGGACCAGAAAACCTTCTCCAACAGGTTCAGCCCATGGTTAATTTATCTTCTTAATTTCCACACAATTTAACAGTCAAGTATGTACTGTGCTTCATTTTCTAACTATTTTATGAATAATTAACTTGTCACATAAACTGTAGACTCTTGGAGGATAGGAAACATATTTTTTGTTTCCCAAACCCAGCCTTCCTCCACAGCTTTGGAGAGATTTCTCATTGTTGTAGTTCATTAAGTATTTGTTAAATGATTAGTTTTCAAAAATGCGTAGGAATACTCTGCAGATATATAATCAGATATGGAAAACTCTTGAAGGTATTTTACCTAAAGCAATTTAGCTTCACTAGTTCTAATTTAAAAAGAATTGAGGTTCACAGTTCACTCTGTCCTTTATTTTTCATTTTTGGATTCCACTAATGTTCCAGAAAGGACTGAAAGTTGTTTCAAAGGAAGAATGTTATAAGAAGATAATATAAGTTAAAGTGGATAAAAAATAATAATGACAAAATTGGCAAAGACATAAAAATTGAGATATGATAAAAATGAATCCCACAAAGCACACCATAAAAAATCTCCACACTTGCTACCAGTAGATTCTATGTTGGTTCATGATTTTTAATCAGACTTTGTAAAAAGAGACACATGACCAATTACAAAGTCAGTATTCATAAAAATAAAATTTAAACATTTGCTTAGGAAAAACCTAGCTTCTCCTCATACTAAATCATATAGAGCTCTAGGGTTACCTAGGAAACACAATATATGGTAATGAATAACATTCTCAACAATAGCTATCACTCCTCATTTATTGATACTGTTAGAGAGAATTTAAAGCCTTTGAAGCACCAAATCATAAACTTTCCCCAGCCTATGGAAGACATAATTCATCATTTAAAGTAAACTTTGATGACATACATAAGAATAAGGAAAGAATTTAGAACTATTGGTAAAATAGTACAACTGCACTACTTTTAAGAATCTTATAATTAGGGTACTTATTACTTGGTTTTAGTTTATAATGATTTGTAAACCATAAGTCGTACCTAGTAACAAAAAGACTTTCTTCTAAAAGTTAATTGGAGATGACCGTTAGGTTATCAGCTTGCTTTGTTTCTCCACAGATTTGTTCATTATAATTGTATTAGTTTGTTTTCGTGCTGCTGATAAAGACATACCTGAGACTGGGAAGAAAAAGAGGTTTAATTGGACTTAACAGTCCCATATGGCTGGGGAGGCCTCAGAATCATGGTGGGAGGAAAAAGGCACTTGTTACATGGCAGTGGCAAGAGAAAATGAGAAAGATGCAAAAGCAGAAACCCCTTATAAAACCATCAGATTTCATGAGACTTATTAACTACCCGGAGAATAGCGTGGAGGAAACTGCCCCCATGATTCTAATGATCTGCCATCAAGTCCCTCCCACAACACGTGGGAATTATGGGAGTACAATTCAAGACGAGATTTGGGAAGGGATACAGAGCCAAACCATATCAATAATTAACACTCAAAATTTACCTGAGTTAAAATTTTTCATTTGAATTGGGACACTGACTTCTGGTTTTATTTTTCTTCCCTTTTTAGGGTCAGTGACAGAAGAGGCTGCTTGCGTGCAAGACAGAAATGAAGTAAGCTGGTAGGCTTCCTTCTCGCAATGTGAAGGTTTTGTCTGTGAAATAAAGTTGGGATGTGGTGATGATAGCAAGTTGTATGAAAAGGATTTCTTGTATTTCTGGATCCCAGGGTTTGCCTTCAAAGCTCAACAGGTCTGGAATTTTTTGTTTATTCAGAGAAGAATCTTACCCTAGGAAAACTGGCTCACACTAACCATAGTGAGGAAGACAACTGCCAAATGGACTGAGATGTGTGTTGGTCTGTCAGTGTATTCTCTTTTCAGTAGGGATGCCAATTCAGAAACCTAAATTAACAAAAGATAGGAGCTGAATAAACATTTGAAATCAAAATTAAGAAGGGGATTGAAAGGCTAAACTTGTTTCATTTGACATACATCAGCCAGGATGATGCCAGTCTTCACAAGTTATGACATTTCCGTCAATCATCCCAAGCTCTTAGTTTCCAATACTGTCAGCTTCTCTTTCCCTTACACGCCAACAGGGGTTTGTGCTGCATTTTAAACCTCGTTTCTCAAAACTACTCTCAGACTTAGTTGACACTGTAGTCCTCAAGTGTATGATCTTCCTGTATTCACATAGTTTTGAAGGCCCCATATACACTGTACATAAAAACCAGAATTTTAGTACACTGGAGGGAGACCCTGTAATCAATAATGTTCATTTACTTATTCATGCATTCTTTGAGCACTTATTTATTTATTAATTCCCATATGTATTCATTCAATAACAATTCATGAAAATGCCTTGTGCTGGACAAATTGGGAATACAGATATGAATCAGACATGATCTTTGCCCTCGAGCAGTGTGCAGTCTAGTAAAGGGATAATAAATATACAAAAATAATGAAATTATGTGTTAAATTGTGAGCCTCGAGATGAAGGGGTTGGGAGAGGGGCACTCCAGATGGAGGGAACAGCTTAAGCAAAGGTACTTCTACTGTTTCTAATTTTGACTTGTATTTTTTAGGTTTCCTCAGCCTTTGCCCCTCAGGCTTGCACAAGCTGTAGCTTTCTTGTTACTAGGTAAACACTCTTTAGATTTTCCTGAAAATTTCATCTTACCATGGAACCTACTGGAATCAGTGAAAATCTAGATATGTCGGTTGTCAAGGAAGGAGATAGGGTGAGGAAGGCTGTTATATAGCCATTGTGTGAGTATGCATAGCCTCTGACTCCCTGCTATTTGAATTTCTCTGCACCAATGAAATAAAAAAAATAAAATTTGAGTAACGTCATTTGCTCAAGGGACTTACCTTTCATTTGTGCAAATAAGGTTTCTGTGGTGAGACACCAGATAAACTCAACTTCCTCTTTCAACAACAAATGTGTCAGTTAGGAGCAGGATCCATGCCGCCAGAGTAAAGCTTTCTACCCTTTGCTCCCTGCAAAGAAACAAGAGTGCTTATCCCAGCTAAGCTCCAGGGTAAGTTAATGCCTAGCACCTGGGGATTGGTGGTTTCATGTGGGAAGATTGGTGTGATCATAAAAATCAGAACAGAGGTGGATGTGGGGCCAGTGTCTGTATTAAAATTGTCACTGGTTTCTCATCTCAGACATCTTACAACAGGAGCAAAGATAATTACTGTTGAGTTTGACCAGAGTCCAAAGTTAACGTTAATGCCATCAGTCCTCTTCATTATGCCAGGAGCATGGAGTCTGTGATGCAGCTCACTCTTTGATGAGGGCTCTTTATAGAGTGGGACCAGAGAAGATGGCACAAAGTGGTAAGAAGAGTATATTCAGTGAGACTCATTGGGACAACTTGACATATTCGGCCAATAAAAGTCAATTTAATTTTTTATGGTGTATAATTTATCTAGCTGCATCGTGAAGGAAGATTTTTGGGTATAAAATCCTTGCTTTGGAAAATTTAGCTTTCAGAGATACTGAGACAAATAGTAGAAAGCAGGATAATAGATTCTGGGGGCTGAAAGGGCCCATAGAGATCCAAATCCCTCACAATACAGTCAGGGAAACTGAGAGCCAGTGAAGTGAAGACACTTAGGTTCACTCAGCTTGTTAGTGGTATAGGTGGATCTAGGACCTGTGTCTTTAAACTCATGTTTGCCTTTTCCTACAGCAGTTTGCATCTCCCAGAGAATACTGTAAATTTATTTGTGACCCTGCCATTTTTTAGGTTAGGAAAGGAGAAAGTATCCCAGATGACTTCATAGTCTGGTCAGAGTGGTTCCTTGATCCTTTGAAAGCTAATTTTGACCGAAGTTCAGCCTTGCTGGATAGCAAAGCCCATGAGTGAGGCACTCATTTTTTCAGTTATTATTGCTATTACTCTGAATACTAGCACCTCTCTCCTTCTGAGCTAAGATGACTAAATCAAAAGGAGACTTTCAGCTAAGGAGTCCCTGAAGGGAGACTGTGCCAAATCATTTGGAACCAGGATAAGGCTGGATAGAATGATACCAGATTTGGCTGTGCTTTCCAGGGGAGTAGGCTCAGTTCCAAGAATCCTGCAAGTAAGAATATTTTTATTTCAGTTGTTCAAATGGATGTGTGGAGTCATTATGATGTATATTAATTGGAGAATCTATCTCTTAGCAATTGCAGCACAGTAAAATTAATCACTTATGAAAGTAGGTGATATGCAGATATACTGAGGTGGAAAATGGAGTAAACTACAGTCAGAATCAGATCACACATTTGGGGCAATTGTTTTTACGATGGTTCCTGTTGAACACAGATTCTTTGGCCAAATGTAGTTTATTTTGGGGCTCAACTGGGAAAGTTGTAGAGTTCAAGTTGTACAGACTACTCAAATCTGAAGACATCAAATGAATAAACACATTTATGGGTTGTTTTGGTTTGAAATAAGTGAGTTGGGGTTTTAAAAGACAGGCCAGCCTGCTGGGCTTGGTGGCTCACGCTGTAATTCCAGCACTTTGGGAGGCCGAGACAGGTGGATCACCTGAGGTCAGGAGTTCGAGACCAGCCTGGTCAACATGGCGAAACCCCGTCTCTACTAAAAAATACAGAAATTAGCTGGGTGCAGTGGCAGGTGCCTGTAATCCCAGCTACTGGGCAAGCTGAGGCTGGAGAATCGCTTGAACCCGGGAGATGGAGGTTGCAGTGAGCTGAGACTGTGCCATTGCACTCCAGCTTGGGAGAGAGACCAAGACTCTGGCTCAAAAAAAAAAAAAAAAAAAAAAAAAAAAAAAAAAAAAAGATAGGCCGCCTATCTATACTATAGCTCTCTGTCATGGCTCAAGCAAAGAGAACAGAGCTGTTTATAGTAAAATGAGACTTTCTAAAAGTGCTAACAATCAGGGCAATGGTTTCCCGGGGGTCTATGATTTATTTTAAAAGCTCTTGGCAAAAAGGTTTATTTATTCTTCAGATCAGTATATTTTGTGGGGAAGTTTTCTCCTAGTATCAGTTCATATACATCACAGGTAGAGTGATCAAATAGATAGATCAATACATAAGGAGTCAGAAGTCTGTGTTATAGTTCAAGTTCTGCCAATGACTGGTGTGGCTTTCGGTGAGTTATTTCATTTCTGTGCATCTCAATAATCTCATCTATTATAATGGGAGAGGGCTTGGAATAGATGGTTCCTAATTTCCTTCCTAGCAATCCAATGATTTGAGTTAGGCTGTTAGATACCTAAGAATAGTTAAATGTTATGGAGTGGTGAATAATGGGGCCATAATAGGGAAATCTATCTAGAGAGGACGTTCTGGAAATGTAGTTCAGATCTCCAAGAGAACTGAGTATCCTTTCCCAATTGCCATTATATTTCTTTCAGGTAATGTTGTCATGACAGCTTCAACTTTTAGACTACAGGCAAATGCTTTGTAAGTAATTTCCCTTTTTTAAAAATGAGAAAATGCAAGAAAAAAGATAAAACTTTCTGAAATCTTATTTCCACAGTGACAATGACACTCAGTGGGCATTTCTCAATCTTTTAAACCCAAGGTTCCCTTTTAAAAACATAAACATTTCACTACAAGGTTACTGTGAACTTGCCTTCCTAGGGACCAGACCCTGGACTTGTAGAAAAATCTGCTCCATCGCATTGACATTTTTCAAGTACTAAGTGCCCAACAGTTAAGAGGATTTTGTAGATCTGTACTTTCACAGTTTGTATTGTAGAAACAATAATGACATTTTTTATTTTGTTTTCCAAATATATTTGTTATAATAAGGAATATGTTTTATCAAGTAACACTTATTTTCTACCCTTTAACTTTAAAAATTACTGCTCTAGATATTCTAGTCCTCTGCTACAACTACACTTCTTAGGGGATTTTCTAAATCCAGAAATGTACAGGATCCAACCAAAGGCCCTTGGAGATGACTCTGTGTACAAATAAAGAGGAAATGAACTCACATTTATTTAATACTTATTGGGTATCAGACATGAAAATAGGTACTTTTACACACATTTTCTTTTTTTCATTTCTATTTCAATATTTTTTGAACTACAAGTGTTTTTTTCTGTTGCATGGGTAAATTATATAGCAGTAAATTCTGAGATTTTAGTGCACCCACCACCTGAGTAGTGCACATTGTACCTAATGTGTAATATTTTTATGCCTAGCCTGTCTCACCCACCCCCTTCTGAGTCTCTAGATTCCATTATATCACTCTGTATACCTTTGCATAATCATAGCTTATCTGTCACTTATAAGTGAGAACATCTGTTTTTTTATTTTTCACTCCTGTGTTACTTTACTTAGAATAGTGGAATCCACCTCCATCCAAGTTACTGCAAAAATACATTATTGCGATCCTTTTTATGGCTGAGGAGTATTACATAGTGTATATACACCACATTTACTTTATCTACTCGTTAGTCAATTGGCACATAGATTCATTCCACATCTTTGCAATTGTGATTAGTAGGATTGCTGTATCAAATGGTAGATTTACTTGTAGCTCTTTAAGGAATCTCCATACTGTTTTCTATAGAAGTTGTACTAATTTACATTTCTACCAGCAGTGTAGAAGCTTTCTCTTTTATCCACATATATACCAGCATCTATTTTTTTTTCACTTTTTAATAATAGCCATTCTTGCAGTAACGTGCTATTTTATTCTGGTTTTAATTTGCATTTCTCTGACGATTAGTGATGTCGAGCATTTTTTCGTGTTTGTTGGCCATTTGTATATCTTCTTTTGAGGAATCTCTATTTATGTCCTTTGCCCACTCTATAATGGGATTATTTCTCTTTCTATTGCTGACTTGTTTGAGTTCCTTGTAGATTCTAGTTTCTAGTCCTTTGTCAGATGCATAGTCTGCAAATATTTTCTCTCATTCTGTGGGTTGTCTGTTTACTCGGATTATTATTTTCAGACACATTTTTCTTTAATGTTCAAAACAAATTATGTGGCAGGAACCATTCTAATTTTACAAAAGAGGAAACTGAAGCCCGGGGATATGAAGTGAATTGTTTCAGGCCAGAGAGCCGACAATTGAGACATGATATGATACCAGGTCTTCCAAAGAACATGATTATTTCCACCCTTAAAATGCTGCCACAGCTGCAAAAATGATATCTAATTAGGCCGCCTTCCTAAATGATTGAAAGTCCAATACATATTCCTGCATGAAAGTTCAAACTCAAACTTTAAGTTGTTGTTTTGTTAATGGTCTAATTGCTTTAATTCATTTTAAGGATAAAAATAATTTTCACTTCCTCTAACAGAAGAAAATGTCTATACTTGCAGAATGTGTCCAAATTTGTGTGTATCTGATGTCAACCAGGCTTATTTGGAGTTGATGTAGATTTATTCAGGAAACAGCAGAGTTTCCAATTCTAGCTGCTACTCTTTGGTTCTGGTTGTAATTGGATGAATGAAGAACACTGGGGTCATGGAGATCAGATTGTCTTGGATAATTCATGTGAAATTTAGTGGTTATAAAATAAAAGAAAAAGGTAAGATGAGGCAAAGCAAGTTAAGTTTCCAGATGACATGTAAAAGTTATCCTCTAGAGAGTGGGAGGGGCCCCCATCAGCAACTTTTTTTCTCTGTTTAATTTTTTCTTCCCCTCCTAGGATGACAAGCCCACAGACAGGCTTCAGCATCAAATAAAATGGAGAAGTAAATTTGATAAACATGTTTACTTAGTGGTGCCAGTGACTTACTGATGAGTGGTGAAAAGACAGGGAAGATTGAGAGTGAAGATTTATGGAGTTGGTACCAGCTGCATAAATGGTGGCAGTGTCAATGGTGATGATGTTAGTTAGGAGCAGGGTTCAGAGGGGGAATTCTCATGAAATCATGCCAAATGAGAGCTAGAAGGGAGTTAAAGGTCATCTAGTTCAAATCATATTATTTTAATAATGAGGAAATGAAACTCACAGAAGGGAAAGAGCGTATCAGAGCAGCACAAAGAGTATTTAAATATTACTGAAATCCAAGTATCTTAGCTACAAATCCAGTACACTTTTCTATATATTATACTGCTTTTGAGTCTTCTGTATCCTACAGCAAGTCTTGTCCTATTCAGATCACTCCTGTTGTAAAGAAATTGTTCCATTACTTCTATCTACAGATTTGTTATAATTTGAATTCATAAGCACAACTCCATAAAGAACGTTGGTTTTGATATAATCCTATCCTGACACCTGGTGGGCAGCAATTTGCCATATATGCATAGTGCATATGCATAAAACTGCTAGAACTAGAACCGAAAACAATAGCTTTTTTATCTCTGAGGAACAGTCTTATCCACAGAAATACCACTTTAAAATATGTTTCTGTCCATATAATAAGTTATTCAGCTAAAAATAACTTTAGCTTTCTGGGCTTATGAAAAGCCTTATTACAGCTGAGATCATAACTCTGACTGCAGAAAGTCACTTACTCCTGCTGAGACTCCATTTTCTAATCTGTAAAGGAGTATAATAGTAATTAACTCAGAATTCTTACAAAGATTAGAGGTAACGTGAATAACACTTAGCTAGTTACTGACAGGATGTGGAAATTTCCTCACTGGGACTTAGGAAACTAATATAAATTCTGATGCCATAATAATATAAGCTCAGTTTGGCTGTAACTTTGTGAAAACCACAACGTTGAGCTAGTTGGTTGGGAAGAGCAGCTGCTTTTGGGTAGATGTTATTAGTATCTAGTAAGATTTTGGGCTCAGCTCCAATGAATCATATTTAAAGACCTTCCATACCTTTGTATTCAGAGAAAACATTTAGTTGTTTCCACAAAATAAAGTTTTCAGTGATCAAATTCCTAATTAAGCTTAAGGGATTCCTGTTGGATTTCAAAAAGAAAGCTGGATTGCCTTCTTTAAAGCTCTTAGGTGTTCAGATTTCTTAGACTAAAACCTTATTATTCTTGCTTTGACCACATTTTCTTCAGTAGCAGAAAGGAGAAAGATTATGGCTGTTGTTTAGGAGAGTGTTTCATGGGAGAGACTTTACAAGTAAAAATGCCTAAGGCTCTGCTAATATGTGCCTATGTTCTGTAGTCTCACCTTCTCACAGTGCAGCCTATAAATTCAGTAGGAGTTCGAAGAAGAGGGGAGTGAGAGTAGGGTTGCCCGATGTAAGGAAAAAATGGGAGTTGAGATGTGATATTGAGACAGAAGTAAAATATTGACCTCTGAGTTGGGCTCCAGGTAAAAAAGGAATATGATGGAGTTTTAGTCATAACTTTGTGCGTGCCATTTTTATTATCAGGAACATCTTTAGAGCCATACTTTGATTTTTGTTTTTTTTTCTATTTTTTCTTCAACTTTTATTTTAAGTTTAGGGGTACATGTGCAGGATGTGCAGGGTTGTGACATAGGTAAATGTGTGTCATGGTCGTTTGCTGCAAAGATCATCGCATCACCTAGTTATTAAGCCCAACATCCATTAGCTATTCTTCCTGATGCTCTCTCTCACCCAACAGCTCCCAACAGACTCCAATGTTTGTTGTTTCTCACCATGTGTCCATGTGTTCTCATCATTCAGCTCCCACTTATAAGTGAGAACATGTGGTGTTTGGTTTTCCATTCCTGCATTAGATTGCTAAGGATAATGGCTTCCAACTCCATCCATGTCCCTGCAAAGGAAATGATCTCATTCTTTTTATGGCTGTATAGTATTTAGAGACACACTTTGTAAGTGAATCCTGTTATTTCAGAGATGGTGGCTGATTTTTCTGCTTTTCTTATTAGGTTAAAACTCTATGCTGGTCATTTCCTTCAGGATTTGGCACTCACCAACATACCCTTCTTTCAAGTGAAAAGGCAACTCTTTTAATGGTCCTGACCTTTGGAATAGGAAGCATGTACCCTGAACAGAGCACTTCAAACTAGAGGTACCAAGAGTAATTACTTCTGTAAGGCTGGCATTGGAGGCACTGGGAATTCTATTCTCACCTCTTTCTGGGTAATTCAAAGCCACAGAAGTACTGACTGAAGTGAGGTTGTGGGGACATGTATGCCACCTTGAAGTGCATTAAAGAATGTATATAAAGTGAGGAAAAGAAAAAAACTGGTGTAAACAACTACGGAGAGAAGGGCAGGAAGGCAACAAAGAGCTAGAATAAGGTGCGTAGACAAGAAAATTACTTTGGGAGTTGGAGAGACTTGATGAAAAAGCTCTAGCTGAGAGTGTAGAAAACCATGATTTTCTAGGAGTGAAAGGGCACAATCAATGAAAGAGAATCCTGAGGGAGGTTAGAAGAGTGTGATAATTCATCTTGAGCAGCAGGAAGGACAGCTGTGTTGGGAAGTAAGAAGAGTGCTGCTATAAATAAAATTATGCATGTTAGAAAAGGACAATAGATGAAGTTGATTTCTTCTCACCTAATAATCTCAATTTACTCTTTGAGCTGAGGGCTAAAACAAATAGTCTTCTGAGAAAAGTGGTGGATGGGGAGCAGGAGAGAGAGGAAGAAGCTTTAGCAGAATAGAAAAGGGGCTGATTAGCCACCATGGGAATAGGAGAAGATACTAATCAGGTTCATGCAAAAAGAGGGTAGAGGAAAATAATTTTAGACTGGAGATCATTAATTTCCATTTGTGCCATTTCAAATACACATTAGTATTTCAACAGGATAATTGAGCCATTTGGATAGTAAGAAAGAAAACCTGTTGTGGACTTAACCTGCGATTAGGGCCTTGCCAGGCTGGTGCAGCAGGAGAATGGAGAACAAAGAAGTTGTGTATTCTTGTGTAAGAGTGGATAATTTGGCCAACTATTTAATCTGGGTTAGACACAGGAGGAAATAAGATGAGGGAGGATGCTATGTGAGACTAGGAGAAATGGAAGCATTTAGATATTGAAGGTTTCTGGAAATGTATGGTGCAAGTTAGTATAGTGCAATTTGTAGTGAAGCTCAGTCATTATGTTAGAGAAAGAAAACCATTTGAAGAGTTAGGAATTGATGAGGGTTGGCAGATAGTACAAAATTGAAAAATACTGGAATAAGAAATAGGTTAATGGATTCAGATTATCAGCAGAAGTGAATGCTGTTAGTTGCTGCATATGAAGTTGCTTTGGAAAAGTGCAAAACTGCGATACGTTTTTTATAACATTTCATGTTTTATAAATGAAATCATCTTTGACTCCTCAAGCAGTCCAAAATTGCTCAATTCCATATCTGACTTTTACTTTAAATTCTAATCTAATAGGGTGACCAACTATTCCCTTTGCTTTGGACTGTCACAGGTTTAGCACTGAAAATACTATGTCCCAAAAAACCCTCAGTCACAGGCAAACCTCAACTGTTGGTCTTCCTACATACTCCCAAAGTGATTTGGATTCCCTGTGTCCCATTTCTTCAATTCATCTTCCACATGGTTGCCAGCGTGACCTTTCTATTTTTTATGTATTCATTTTTAAAGTATTATTTATTTTTGAGACGGGGTCTTGCTCTGTCACCCAGGCTGGAGTGTAGTGGTGCAATCTCAACTCACTGCAACATCTGTCTCCCTGGCTCAAGCGATCCTCCCACCTCAGCCTCCTGAGTGGCTGGGACCACATAGGAGCACCACCGCACCCAGCTAATTTTTATATTTTTTTGTAGAGATGAGGTTTCACCATGTTACCGAGGCTGGTCTTAAACTCTTGAGCTCAAGCGATCCACCCACCTGGGCATCCCAATGTGCTGGGTTTACAGGTGTGAGCCACCACACCTGGCCAGCAGCCTGATCTTTCTAAAACACAAGTATGGTGATATCGCATCTCTTCACAGAATCCTTTGATGATTCATCATGAAGTGCATTAAAAATCTTTCATGACCCGGTCCCATCTACCTTTAGAGTCTCTTTTCCCTTTCACTACCTTCCTTCAATCATACCTCCCATTTCACCCTCCCCACCATATTATCCTATTCACCAGGTGGGATAGAATTATTATTTTTCCTTTCGATATATCATTCATTTTTATACTTTGGAAACCTTGGATGTTATTTATCCATCCCTGGAAACCTTTCCGATCTTTTCTTCTCCAAAATCCTGCCCATTCCCAAAACTGCTTATTAAAAAATTGACTTCCAATCTTTCCGTTCTATGCAGGCTTTATTTCTGCTTCCACAGAAATGTCTTCGTTACCTCTTTCATGAAATGTTTCTGAAATCCGTTATGGTTAGTTACTTATGGCTATCCCATGTGACTGTAAACTTATTGAAGGCAACAACCATGGATTATTTTTCTCTGGAATTTCCCATTCCACTCCATCATCTTTGCAATTAGCATATAGGACACCCACATAGCAGAATGTCTACTTGGATGAAATCACAAACTGTTAAGATTCAGATGAATTATACTAATAATAACCAGTAAAAACGGTCATGCTTATGGAGAATTTTTGAAGAGATCAACTTGACCTCACCTTTGAAAGGTCGCTAGGATTTAAAGGGAACAATCGATAATTCAGACAAAGTGAGGTTAACTTTAAGTTTATCTCTTCCCCAGCCACCCTCTTTATTTTTCTCTCCATCAGCGGCAGAAAACAGGGATGGGGTGGAGAGAAAAATAAAGATGGTGGTGAGGTAAGAGATAAAGTTAAAGTTTACCTCACATTTCCTGAAGTATCCATTGTTCTATTTAAATCCTATATGTTATCTTTAGCAGCTAAAATAGTACTGGTATCTCTCCTAATTAATTCACAGGAATGATGCTGTGCCAACATGAGGGATTCTCATCACCTGTGCCATTCACTTCAATTGTTGCTATTCACTGATTGTGATGTTAGAGATTTTTAAATGTTACCCCTATGGGGACCATAGGCTCTTGGCCCTCTCAGGGTTTGCTACAAAATCACTGGCATGAGGCAGATTGATTAATATGAGATAAGGAATACAAATTTATTTAAAGTATATACACATGAGCCTTCAGAATGAAGACTCAATTTCCCAATAGGTAAGAAAAGCTTATATACCATCTTGAAATTACAGAATAAATGTGAACTCAGAGTATGTTCAAAAACAGTTTTTGGTGGCAAGACAAGTTATTGGAGGAAGGAAGGAAGAGGCTTGGTAACAGAGTTGGCCTTGTTGTAGATGAGACCTCTGTCAGAGAGAACAGATGGTAAATGTTTCTTTTCCAACTTTTAAAGATGTCAGGCTCAATCTCTCCTGGATCTGAGAAAAGCATAGAACGGGGAGGCATGGCTACATTAATGGAGATTCTTTGCAAATGCAAATTTTCCCCACCTCAGTCTGTGAGCCCTGAGGCAATCATTTCAAAATATTTTAAAGAAATATATTTTAGGGTAAAATATTTTTATTTCCTTCACCTTTAAAAGATAGGAAGTTTCTCAGGGACACAGATCGTTGTGGATGATTCTATATTCTCCGTAGAACCTAGCAAATAGCTCATAGGATGGGGCTTATTGAATATATGCTGATTGAGTGTGGGCTTTAAAGCAGCCAAAGTCCTCAAAAAGCCATGGAAAAGTAAATAGAGTTATTTCCCTTTATGTTTTCTTTTCAAATGCAGAGAGCTTTAGTGATTACAGAGGCAGCCTCCTCACTCCCATGTGTAGGTGGATAACAAGTCATTTTCTGATTTCCTTCACAGAGTGACAACCAAGAAAAATAAAAGGTTGAGATAACTTTGAAAGCAAATCATGAAACTGTCCTTTTCTTGAGGTCCAGATAATAGTATTGATGGTACCCTGAGACCTTGGACTGTGCTAGTTTCTACCCATAGGATATGTCTGACCACCTGTGATTTCTAAATTGATTTCTTTTCTCTTTTCTCAGGTCTCTACAGGTATTGCTTTTCTGAGGTGAAAAGGATAGGTGCAGGGAATATTGATAGGAGAAGCCCAAGTCAGAAGACAACATTTTAGGGAAATAGTTGGCATCAGAAATGTACTAGTTGATATATCAAGGTCTTTAATTTATGCTTAATACTTCTAAACAGAAACTTTGAACTATTGTTTAAGCAGTTCAGTTCAATTATACTTTTTATATGTTCTTTGAATGCTTACTAGGCTAGGTCCTGGCTATATGGTGATGAACAAAGGAGATCTTTTTGTGGCACTGATGGACTTAAGAGCACAGTGAGGGTAATAACCAACAAACAAATTTTAAAAAAACCCTAAATTACAAATGTTGATGCTAAAAAGAGAAAGAACAGAGAGTGTGAGAGTGTGTAATGATGTATAGGATTACCTAGATCGAGTGAGTGGTTAAGGTCTCTTAGACCCACAGATTGAGATTAAAAGGAACCAGAGATGTGAATTTTGTGACGTCAGCACCACTTATTTAACCTCTTTGAGCCTCAATTTTCTCATCTGCAATGTGGAAATAATCATAGGACTCCTGTGAGGATGGATGAGATAATGAATAAAGTGTTTAGCCTGTAAATAAAAGGCAGCCCTAAATAAGTGGTAGTCATACTTAATGTTAATGTTAGACATGGTATGGAGAATGAACTTTAGGGGAAGGACTGGAATGTAAACAGTTTAGTAAGGGAGCTGTTGTAATAGCCAATAGGGTTGATGACAGCAGCCTGGATTAGGATGGTGACAGTAGAGGTGGAGATAGGTTAGAGAGGATTTTACATGGAAGGAAGAATTACCTGGGTTTTCTGGGTTTTTATTGTCTATGGGAGGAAATATAGTGGCAAAGGTCAGAATTACTCCCTAATTTCTAGCTTGAGTGTCTGGGAGGGGAGTCAGGTCACTGACTGAAAAGGGAAGCACAGACTCAGGAATGAATCACCAATCCCACATCCCTATGAGACAGGAACCAAGAATATGTCCAGATTGGAGGGGAGAGAAATTGGCAACACAAAGGGAGCAAACTGCCCACAAGTAGGCAACAATAGAGCCAGACTCATAGATAGACAGAGGAAGAGAAAGAGACACACACACACACACACACACACACACACAGAGAGAGAGAGAGAGAGAGGGATGGAGTGAGGGAACAGAGAGAAGGAATATACTCTGATTTTAGTCCTTCCATCCAGGATTTTCTTGTTAGTGGCTTCTTAGCTTCTCCTTTCTTATATTTCAGAAATGACACAATTGTCCATAGCAAGCTAAGTGTTCCTTCTAAGAGAGTCTATGTTTCTGCTCAACCCCAAATAAATACCTTCTGCCTCTCCTCATCACGGGGATTTTACATCTAATGGTCACTAAGAAGATTTGGGGGAAAAAAAGCCCTTCTTACCTTCCCTTCAGTCTGAAGCAAAAAAGAGGTTTTTGGAAACAAGCCATGCAAATCTCTACGCTCACAATGAACTGTGAATTGCAGAAGCATAAGAACCCACATTTTAAAAATAAAAAAGGTGTAAACTTGACCTCTAGCTTGCTGTTCTGGCATAATTGGGCTCTGTTATTTAACAGGGAGGTGTGAACAGAACATGCCCATTTTGTAAGTGAAACTTTCTGCACGAGTGAAGCTAAAACAAATAGCCATTTCTTTTAAGTGCAAAAGTGGAAGTGTGACTGCAGGAGAGTAAGGGTATGAACAATTCTTAGTTCTTGAAATTGTAATGCACTGATGGATCTTTCTTTGCTCTCTCACTGCCTGTGTGTGGACAATAGTTGATAGTAGAAACAGTGCCAACACTAAAATCAAAGTAGGTGGTAGGGTGGGAACAGTGTGGCATAAGTAGGGACAGGTGTTTACTTCTATTCTGACTGTCCAACTAGACGAATTCTAGTGTTATATAAGTTCCTACTATGGGATTAGAATGGTTCTGCCACAATGTGCTCTTCACATGTCACAGTGAAATCGAAATAATGTCTTTTGTAGCAACGTGGATGGAGCTGGAGGCCATTATTCTAAGTGAAGTAACACAGGAGCAGAAAACCAAAAACCAGGTATTCTCACTTATAAGTGGGAGCTAAGCTATGAGCATGCAAAGGCATGTGGAGTGATAGTTAAGACAGCCAAATTCTACTAAGTAGTCTCTCCTAGTCAGGGAGAGGAAAGTGGCATAGTGGAAATACCACACGCTTCAGAGCAAGCCAGGAATGATAGTAAATCCTATCTTTACCATTTTCTAGCTTTGCTACTTAAGGCAATTTACTGAATGTCTCTGAAGCTCAGTTTTTTCATCTAGATCGTAGGGTGATAATAGTTCCTACATCTTAGGACAGTTGTGAAAATTAAATTAAATAAATACACTTGAAAACTTCCATTACAGATTTTGGGATACATCCTTGATCGTCACCACATGATAATTATTTCCTGCCTTTCCATTTGTGAGAGTCCCTTCCACCCTCCATTCTAAGTAACACATACATAAGCAAGATGACTGCATGACTGTTTAAGACGTATCACAAATAAGAGGGCAAATAGGGAGATGGAATAGAATGGGGGAAAGCAAAAGTTTTATTTACAGTAACAGCAGCTCATAACAGCCACACTCTTTTATCTGTGAATTCATCACTTGAGGCTCTGTTTTTGTTAGCACAGCTCTATTTCCTGGAGCAGGACTTAATATGACAGGAAGCCATTCTGCTACTCATGAGGAGAATCTAAAACCAGGTTACTTCTTCGCTTTTTGTAAACTTACTTTAAACAAAACAAAACAAAAACAATAAACAACAGAAACCCTTCCCCATCTGAGAAACAACCTCAGTACATTGTTTTTTTTCCACTTCTAGCTCGAAATACAGTAAACATTCCTGCAATATGCACAGAAGGTATGTTTGTGAACTTTGTCATGGGGAGAAAAACAAAGATGAGGAGAAGGGTGTGCATGGAAGCAAGGTCCCTTGTCCTCCCATTTCAAGTCTCAGATCTTCCATTAATAGCTGTGTGGCCATAATAAACTCCTGTCTCTGGGCCTTGCTTCTATCTATATTATGTGGAGAGTGAATTTGATGATTTCCAAAGGTCCTTCCCAGTCTGAAATTCTACAAGATAGTTAAAGCAAAATGAGGAATCTGTTGCTCTCCTACCATTCTTACCTGCAGGCAATCAGCATAATTCCATGCCTAGCCTCTGATAATCTCTAAAGATTACTCTACTCTCTCTATACCTTAATATAACACATAATAAAAACCATACTAAATCATAAAATACGATTAAGGAAGTCCAAAAAAGAAGGAATCTCTTCATAATGATTACTTTAATGAATAAAGAAAGCATTACATTTTAAACTGTCTTCAAAAATGGTTTCAATGGCCCTGTTTTGCTAGTGCCCAAAGCATTGCTAGTGCCCACAAGCATTGCTAGTGCCCAAAGTATTGTGACTGTTGGATAATATGCCATGTGAATGTTGCCACACCAATACAGGATTCTACTTAGAGGTAGAGTTGGTCTTTTCCCCTCCAAGATTATATGAAGGAAAATACTCTATTTTAGCTTCTAAATTCACGTATTATTAAAGCTTTTTATGTAAATTTGGATACCCAAGCCTAGGGAGAGAGACAAACTGCAGTATAACCTAGAGTCACAAGTTATTATGATAGAATAATGAGGCCACATTCTCAGGTCTTGAAGATCAGCCGGGACACTGACAATGCAGGCTTAAGGAGGCAGGACAATTTTTCAAGTGATGGGGTTCCAAGATAAGAAGACAGGACCCAAAGAGCAAAATGGCAGACAAAGGACAGGGATGGGAACCTAAAAAGTGAGGCTAAATTTCTACTACTGCAATTAGGAGTGAGCAGTATTTATTCTAACCAGGGCTTTGGACAAGACAAATTTGGAGTCAAAATAAATATAATCGAATTCTATGCTGTTTTTGCTGTGGTCAGAATAAAAGATTTAACATTTCAAGACATCTTAGCCTGCAAAATACAACTTAGAGAATCTGGGGGGGAAGTTGTGGGACAATTTTATGGTTCCTTAACTGTTACATTGGGTGACTTTGGATCATTACTATATTTTCCTTGAGACTCTCATTCTTTATATGTAAACATGTCTCTTCTAATTCTAATAGTCTGTGCCTCTGTAAGTATAAAAGAGAGATCTAGGTGTTAACTAAAGAACTAATTAACCATTATACTCTTTATTTTGTTTTACTTTGGGCAGGAACCATAAATCCATGGCTAACCTTGACAAATACACTGAAACATTCAAGATGGGTAGCAACAGTACCAGCACTGCTGAGATTTACTGTAATGTCACTAATGTGAAATTTCAATACTCCCTCTATGCAACCACCTATATCCTCATATTCATTCCTGGTCTTCTGGCTAACAGTGCAGCCTTGTGGGTTCTGTGCCGCTTCATCAGCAAGAAAAATAAAGCCATCATTTTCATGATCAACCTCTCTGTGGCTGACCTTGCTCACGTATTATCTTTACCCCTCCGGATTTACTATTACATCAGCCACCACTGGCCTTTCCAGAGAGCCCTTTGCCTGCTCTGCTTCTACCTGAAGTATCTCAACATGTATGCCAGCATTTGTTTCCTGACGTGCATCAGTCTTCAAAGGTGCTTTTTTCTCCTCAAGCCCTTCAGGGCCAGAGACTGGAAGCGTAGGTACGATGTGGGCATCAGTGCTGCCATCTGGATCATTGTGGGGACTGCCTGTTTGCCATTTCCCATCCTGAGAAGCACAGACTTAAACAACAACAAGTCCTGCTTTGCTGATCTTGGATACAAGCAAATGAATGCAGTTGCGTTGGTCGGGATGATTACAGTTGCTGAGCTTGCAGGATTTGTGATCCCAGTGATCATCATCGCATGGTGTACCTGGAAAACTACTATATCCTTGAGACAGCCACCAATGGCTTTCCAAGGGATCAGTGAGAGGCAGAAAGCACTGCGGATGGTGTTCATGTGTGCTGCAGTCTTCTTCATCTGCTTCACTCCCTATCATATTAACTTTATTTTTTACGCCATGGTAAAGGAAACCATCATTAGCAGTTGTCCCGTTGTCCGAATCGCACTGTATTTCCACCCTTTTTGCCTGTGCCTTGCAAGTCTCTGCTGCCTTTTGGATCCAATTCTTTATTACTTTATGGCTTCAGAGTTTCGTGACCAACTATCCCGCCATGGCAGTTCTGTGACCCGCTCCCGCCTCATGAGCAAGGAGAGTGGTTCATCAATGATTGGCTAAAATTAAGATATCTCTTTAATTACGCCTTTGTTTACCTACGTTCCTTGTCTTTTTCCAAAGGCCAGAATTGTCAACCAATTTCTTTAATTGAACCTTGTAAAGAACAGAAATAAGTACTTTTGTGTAATATTCACAGTCAACAGGGGTGTGATGGTGAAGGCAGAGTGTGAAAAACGTGAGAGAGGAAGAGAAAATAGATTTACCTGATTCCTCTTTAAAATTCAAGCCACTTTCTTATTTAAGAAACCTAGATCAAGTTTTTACAGATGTAAATAAAAGTTGAATAGTTTACCTTAAATTTTTTTCAATAAGTAAGTTATTGTTAATAATGCACAGTAAATATGTGAATTTTTCCTAGATGTAAAAAAAAAAATCTTTCATATAAAGACCTTAAATTCTGAGTGAGAGTAAAATGTCTAATCTTTCTAACAGGTAAATTTTTCTAACAGGCAAGACAGTGTGAAGAATTGAAGCAATATGTGCATAAATTTCAGGACCACAAGCCTGTTATTAAAGAAAAGGCATGGAAATTCATTCATTCCTTGAAAATGTGTTGAGTGCCTGTTGTGTTCTCGGCTGTCACTTTGTTAGGCACTTTCTTTTTTTTTCATAAGTTATTGGGGTACAGGTGGTATTTGGTTACATGAGTAAGTTCTTTAGTGGTGATTTGTGAGATTTTGGTGCAGCCATCACCCGAGCAGTATACACTGCACCACATTTGTAGTCTTCTATCCCTCACCCCCTTCCCACTCTTCCACACATAACATCTCATCTTGCCCTCCTAATAAACCTGTGGAAGTTGCCGATACAAATGAATAAATGGAACTTCAGAGAGGTTAAGCAATTTGCCTCAGGATCAACAGTGGTTAGCCAAAATTGGTCCAGTATAATACACCATATATGCTCATGTTATTGTTGTTACATTTATTAAGTCTACACTAAATTAGCTTTCAATGATGAAGACAGACTAAAGCTAAGCCACATGAGATCAAGGCCATTTCAACATGGTTTGCCTGGAATTCTCCAAAAAATCTGTGGGTTGTGGGTTTGCCATGTCAAGCTTCAGACCACAAGGTCTTAAGTGGTAAATAGATGCGTTGTCCTAATACTGTTCCAAGGTAGAGAATCCTGATGATAAGGAGTATAGAAAACTCAAATAGTTCATTATTTCTAAAAAATGTACATTTTAAGGCATGATAGAAGTCCTACAAACCTCATAAGTAGGTGAAAAAAAAAAACCCTATGGAGTGATAAACATTCTATAAAACCTGGAAATTTGTGTGGAGTTCACCTAAGCTCACTTTTCCTAAATATAGCTATATAATATTGTAAACAAATTTGTTTTTTAGAAACTTTTAAGAAGATTTCTGTGAGTGTAATTGACAATATCTGCATTAGAAACAGAAAGTATTATCCATCATAAATATGAGAAAAGTGTGTGTCCTCTTTCTGACAATCTTTTTATCTTATTTTTTTCAAATGTTGTGGTTGTTGTTTCAGCACCATTTTAAAGAATTTGAATACGAACAATCCCTCAGCTTATCAGGTTGATATTTATGAAGCTGACCTCATCACTCTTATCTTTTATGTCTGCAATATAAATAGCATAGACATTTGTAATATAAATAGCATAGCATTGAAGGGAGGAGAAAGGAAGTAGTTCTGAGAATATTCATTTGAACAGAGTGACTATGGAAGAATGAATTGCAAAAAAAGGAGAATTTTTTTAAAAAGATCTCTCACTGGGAAAAGAAAGAGTTATGCATTTATAAAGTAATTAAACTGGTTTTCCTTGTACTTTATTAATATGGATCTAATGGCACTTCCTTACGAGGGTTTTCAGATGTGCTTGTAGTTAATGGCAACATTATCAGAATGACTACACAGACAGTCCTACTCTGAGGAGATGACTTTGGAAGAAACCCATTTGGAACTACACACCCTGCTATGTCTGTAGAGAAATGGAACCGCAATCCTCAAGAGTCACACTTCATATTCCTTCCTTTCAAGTGGTTGATAAAAGGTAGTGCTTCAAGCACAGGATTTATGGAATAGTTGGCAAATTAAACAACATGCTTTTTATTTTGACTACCATTTAAGTGGAATCTTTGAACTTTTTTTTGACATGTGAATCTCTAATGTGGTGAGAGAGAAAAACATAAAAATATAAAAACATTCAAGCAATCGACTATTGGTTCTTTCATTTTAAAGGGGATATCTTACATAATGTCAAAGGAAAAGATGACAGTGCTTCAGCTGATGGCATAGCAGTGCAAGAAATCGTGAAATTGCTTTAAGGTATTACAATAAACAACAATTTTAACAGTTATTCCTATGCTTGTCACAGGCACACAATTTGAGACAAACAAGACATCAAAACATACATCCTTGAATTAGTTTTTCAAAAAGTCAACACTAAAGCTAAACATTCCCCCCGAATCTCTGCAAAGCACTTATCAAAATCCACATAGAACCCATTCAGTATCTCATAACACTGATGAAAGACTGTTTAAACTTCTGAGAGTTTTGGCAAAAATGGGAAAGAATTTAGCAAAAATGGGAGAAATATAACCTTTGCAACAATTTATATGACCTTAAATGCCATTTATGCAAGACTGGATATACTGTTTCTCCTTACATTTTAAAATAACTTAAAGAGTGTTATTGGTTAGCTGGACGTGGTGGTGCGCACCTGTAATCCCAGCTACTTGGGAGGTCGAGGCGGGAGAATCACTTGAACTCGGGAGATGGAGGTTGCAGTGAGCTGAGATTGTGCCACTGACTGCACTTCAGCCTGGGTGACAGAGCAGAAAAAAAAAAGGAGTGTTATTGGATTGTTTGTAACTCAAAGGATAAATGCCTGAGGGTATGGATTCCCTATTCTCTATGCTGTGCTTATTTCACATTGCATGTCTGTATCAAAACATCTCATAAACCCCATAAATATATACACCTACTATGTACCCACAAAAATAAAAATACAAAAGCTTTAAATACTACCACAGAGTATAGGTATAACATTTGCCACTGATCAAATGAATTAACCTTATAAAATATGTGTTCTGAAGACTGTACAAGTAGTACCAGCTTCTGCTTCCTGCGAGGCCCTCAGGAAGCTTATAACTATAATGGAAGGTGAATGGAGAGCAGGCATGTCACACGGTGAGAGAGGGAGCAAGAGAGAGTGAAGAAAAAGTGCCACACTCTTTTAAACAAACATCTTGCATGAAATGAGTGAGAACTCACTCATTACCTTGAAGACAGAACCAACTCATTCATGAGGGATCTGCTCCCATGAACAAAACACCTACCTGTAGGCCCACCTACACCATTAGGGGTCACATTTCAGCATGAGTTTTAAGGAGGATAAAACATTTAAACCATATCAGCAATAAATATAGAGGAAGAGTAAGCCTTCTTATTGGAAACCCTTCTGTGTTAAGGGTGGAAAGAGAAAAAAAGCTAAGGAGTGCCTAGTACTGAATATGATAGCTTGGCTAGAAATACAGAAAGGAGCAGTAATTAACAAGGCTGTAAAAGTTAGAAATTAAGAATATAGAGGACCTTGAATGTCAGGTATATAATTTGTACTTTGCTGTGGTGAAGTGAGCCAAGATGGATCATAAAATTTGTGGAGATAAAAAAGCTTATACAGATCTTGAGAAACAATGATATGACATAATAACAGGGGCTAAAGCCCGTTGGCAAGTAAACACTATTGTTTACTCATTCATTCTGAGATTTGGACTATCTAGATAATTTCACAGACAGACACATGAGTAATAAGGAACATACAACAGGAATAGCTATCATTTATTCAATCCAACCATGTGAGGGGAACTTTATATGGATCGTCATATTTAATTTAATTTTATTTTCTTTCTTTCTCTTTCTTTCTTTCTTTCCTTTCTTTCTTTCTTTCCTTCTTTCTTTCTTTCTCCCTTCCTTCCTTCCCTTCCTCCCTCCCTCCCTCTCTCTCTCTTTCGCTTTTCTTTCTTTCTCTTTCTTTCTTTCTTTGTCTGTCATTCTTTCTTTCTCCCTTCCTTCCTTCCCTTCCTCCCTCTCTCTCTCTCTTTCTCTTTTCTTTTCTCCTTCCTTCCTTCCTTCTTTCCTTCTTTCCTTCTTTCCTTCTTTTCTTTCTTTCTTTCCTTTCTTCCTTCCTTCCTTCCTTCCTTCCTTTCTTTCTTTCTTTCTTTCTTTCTTTCTTTCTTTTTTCTTTCCTTCTTTCTTTCCTTCTTTCTTTCTTTCCTTCTTTCTTTCTTTCTTTCTTTCTTTCTTTCTTTCTTTCTTTCTTTCTTTCTTTCTTTCTTTCTTTCTTTCTCTCTTTTCTTTCTTTCTTTGTCAGAGTCTTGCTCTGTCGCCCATGCTGGAGGCTGGAGTGCAGTGGCACGATCTCGTCTCACTACAACTTCTGCCACCCAGGCTCAAGCAATTCTCCTGCCTCAGACTCCCAAGCAGCTGGAAATACAGGCAAGTGCTACCACACCTGGCTACATTTTAAAATTTTCAGTAGAGACCGGGTTTCACTATGTTGACCAGGCTGGTCTCGAACTCCTGAACTCAGGTGATCTGCCCACCTCGGCCTCCCAAAGTACTAAAATTACAGGCAAGGGCCACCACACCCGGCCAGATCATCATACTGATTTTTTTAAAAACAACCCCATGAGGTGGATACTATAATTAACCCCACTTTCCAGATGAAAAACAAGTACAGATAGTTTAAGTAACTTGTTCGAGAATATACAGCTAATAAATGACAAGGTCAGGATTTTATTTTTTTTTTTTGCAATCGCACTCTGTTGCCCAGGCTGAAGTGCAGCGGCATCATTTGGCTCACTGCAACCTCCACCTCCCGGGGTCAAGCTATTCTTGTGCCTCAGCCTCCCAAGCAGCTGGGATTATAGGCACCTGCCACCACTCCTGACTAATTTTTGTATTTTAAATAAAGACAGGGTTTCACTATGTTGGCCAAGCTGGTCTCGAACTCCTGACCTCAGGTGATCCACCTGCCTTGGCCTCCCAAAGTGCTCGGATTACAGGTGTGAGCCCCCGTGCCTGGCCAAGGTCAGGATTTTCAACTCTAAAAATTGGAACTCAGAACTCATATGTTTAACATTGTATTACTGGCCTATGTATTACTATAATACAATGAATTTCATGGGAAATGTTCATACTTTTAAGATGCTCTTCCCTTGTATCGAAAATAACTATACAATTAAAATGTTGTGATACTTGTATTTTTTTATATTTTCCAACATTCTGAATCTTTTAAAAATATACACAACTATAACTTGTCAATTTACAATAATTTTTTTAAATAAACTAAAAATTCTGAACTCTCATTTTATTACACTCCTCTTTATAAATGCTTATTTTAATCTCTTGCATCATTGCAAAGTTGAGGATAAATGTGAATAAATATATTATAGTATGGATGGCCTCAGCCATAAGTACACACATTTGTATTTATAAAAACTAGAAAAATACATTGAAATGTTAAAATTTGTAACTTTTGAGAGACCTGATTATAGCCAATTATTATTTTCTACTTTAAATTTTTTTTTCAAAACATAAGCATACTATTTTTAATCAGAAAATGGTAAATATTATAAAGCATGAGTAGTCAATAAGGTAAATAGAGAAAAACTACAATTGCTTCAGAACAAATAAAGGTTTTTGGATACATTTAAAAATCCAACAAGGCAGAAGAGATTGTTCATATACATTAAATTACACAAAATGGGAGTGTATGTTTTGCAACATCCATGAAATGTTTGTAAAAGTTGATTATATACTAGGTAATAAAGGCTCAGATGCAAAAAGCAGGAATTATGCATATGACATTACATAATCAAAATTAGAATTAGGCCAAAAATGTAAATATTAGAAAATAAAAAAGGACACAGAATAACCAACATGAGATAAAACTTGTAAAATGCTGTGATAGATCTAATGCCAATGAATTTGAAAATCTAATTGAAATGGATGGTTTTCTCTTTCAAAGAATTATAAAAATAAAGCAAGAATAGAAAACTTGAATAATTGGCTACATAAGAATTTTTCTTTTGAGTTACAGTCTAGTCTAGAATTTATTTTTTTAATTTTATTTTCATTTTAAATTTTAGATTCAGGGGATTCAGGAAGTACATGTGCTGGTTTGTTACATTGGTGTATTGCATGATGCTTAAGTTTGGGCTTCTGTTTATCTTATCACCCAAACAGTGAACATAGTATTCGGGAGGTAATTTTTCAACCATTGCCCTACTTTATCTCTCTCTCTTCCCTTTTCAATTCTCCAGTGTCAACTGACCTAATCTTTATGTCCATGTGAATCAATGATTAGCTCCCATTTATAAGTGAGAATATGCAGTATTTGGTTTTCTGTTTCTGATTAAATTCACTTAAATTAATGGCCTCCAGCTGCATCCATGTTGCTGCAGATGATATGCTTTTGCTCTTTTTTGTGGCTGTGTAGTATTCCATATACAGTTTCTTTATCCAATCCACTATTGATGAGCACTTAGCTTAATTCTATGTCTTTGCTATTGTTAATAGTGCTGCAATAAACATGTGAGTGCAGGTGTGTTTTCATTAGAATAATTTATTTTCCTGTAGGTATATACCCAGTAGTGGGATTACTGGGTGGAATGGTAATTCTATGTTTAGCAATTTGAGAAATCTAGATATTGTTTTCCATAGTGGTTGTAATAATTTACATTTCCACCCACAGTGTATGTGTTCCTTATTCACAACATCCATGCTAGCATATACTGTTTTTGAACTTTTAATTATAGCCATTCTGACTGGTGTGAGATGAAACCTTATTGTAATTTTGACTTACAATTCTCTGATGATTAGTGCTATTGAGCATTTTTTCATATGTGTATTGGTTGCTCTTATGTCTTCTTTTGAGAAGTGTCTGTTTAAATCTTCTGCCTACTTTTTAATGGGGTTATTTATAGTTTTCTTGTTGATTTGTTTAAGTTCCTTGTAGATCCTGGATATTAGTCTATCAGGGGAACCACCCCCAATATTTCAACATAGGTTCTTTCTATTTTCCCTAAATGTCAGCCGATCTGAGAAATAAAGAGAAAGACTACAAATAGAGGAATTTTACAGCTGGGCCACCAGGGGTGACATCACATATCTGTAGGTCTGTGATGTCCACCTGATCTGCAAAACCAGTAGGTTTTTATTAAGGACTTCAAAAGGGGAGAGGGTGTATGAACAGGGCGTAGGTCACAAAGATCACATGCTTCAAAGGGCAAAAAGGAGAACAAAGATCACATGCTTCTGAGGCCAATAAAGATCACAAGGCAAAGGGCAAAGCAAAGATCACAAGGCAAAGGGCAAAATCGAAAACTCCTGATAAGGGTCTATGTTCAGCTGTGCACGTATGGTCTTGATAAACATCTTAAACAACAGAAAACAGGGTTCAAGAGCAGAGGACGGGTCTGACTTCAAATTTATCAGGGCGGGGTTTCCCAATCCTAGTAAGCCTGAGGGTACTGCAGGAGACCAGGGCGTATTTCAGTCCTTATCTCAACTGCATAAGACAGACACTCCCAGAGCAGCCTTTTATAGACCCCCCTCCCCCAAGGAATGCAATTCTTTTCCTGGGGTCTTAATATTCCTTGCTAGGAAAAGAATTTAGCGATATCTCTCCTACTTGCACGTCTGTTTATAGGCTCTCTGCAAGAAGAAAAATATGGCTCTTTTTGCCTGAACCCGCAGGCAGTCAGACCTTATGGTTGTCTTTCCTTGTTCCCTAAAAATCACTGTTATTCTGTTCTTTTTCAAGGTGCACTGATTTCATATTGTTCAAACACACATGTTTTACAATCAATTTGTACAGTTAACACAATCATCACAGTGATCCTGAGGTGACGTACATCCTCAGCTTATGAAGATAACAGGATTAAGAGATTAAAGTAAGACAGGTGCAAGGAATTATAAGAGTATTATTAGGGAAGTGATAAATATCCATGAAATCTTCACAATTTATGTTCCTCTGCCGCAGCTCCAGCCGGTCCTTCTGTTTGGGGTCCCTGACTTCCCACAACATTAGTCCTTTGTTGAATGCATACTTTGCAAATATCTTCTCCCACTCTGTAGATTATATGTTTACTCTGCTTATAGTTTTTGTTTGTTTGTTTTGCTGTGTAGAGCTTTTTAGTTTGATTAGGTCTCAACTGTCAATTTTTTGTTTTTCCTACATTTGATTTTTGAGGATTAGTCATAAATTCTTTGCCTGGGACAATGTTCAAAAGAGTATTTGCTACTTTTTCTTCTAGCATTTTTACAGCTTGAGGCCTTAAATTCAATTCTTTAATCTATCTTGAGTTATTCTTTATATATGGTAAGAGGTAGAGGTCGAGTTTCATTCTTCTGTGCTATTTATTAAATAGGATGTCCTTTCCCCAGTGTTTATTTTTGTCAACTTTGTCAAAGATCAGTTGGTGTGGCTGTGTGTATTAACTCCTGGATTCTCTATTCTGTTCCATTGGTGTACATGTCATTTTTATACCAGCACCATGCTGTTTTGATTTCTGTCACCTCTTACAGTAGTTTAAAATTGGGTAATGTGATGCCTCTGGTTTTGTTCCTTTTGCCTAGGACTCTTTGACTATGTGAGTTCTTTATTGATTCCATATTAATTTTAGAACTTTTTTCTAACTATGTAAAAGTGATGCCTATAATTTTCTAGGAATACTATTGAATGTATTAATTCCTTTAGGATATTTTAATATATCAATTCTTCCAATTAATGAGCATTATTGGCTATTGCAAACGAGATTGCATTCTTGGTTTGCTTCTAAGCTTCAAAGGTATTGGTGAATAGAAATGCTAATGATATTTCTACATTGATTTTTCAACCTCAAAACTTTACTGAATTCATTTATCAGGTCTAAGAGACTTTTGGCAAAATTACTAGGATTTTCTAGGCATAGAATCATATCATTAGTGAAAAGAAGTAATTTGACTTCCTCTTTTCCAATTTGGATGTCTTTTATTTTTTCCTCTTGGCTGATTTTTTTCAGTAGGAATTCCAGTACTATAAATAGGAGTGATGAGAGTGGACAGCCTTGTCTTATTTCATTTCCTTGGTAGAATGCTTCCAACTTTGCCCATTCAGTATGATGTTGGTTGTGGGTTTGTCATAGATGGCTCTTATTCTTTTGAGGTATCTTCATTCGACATTTAGTTTTTTTTAGTGCTTTTAACACAAAGGATAATGGATTTTATTAAATATTTTTCTGAATCTATTGAGGAGATCTTATGGCTTTTGTTTTTAATTCTGTTTATGTGATGATTCACAGTTATTGACCTGCCTATGTGAAACCATCCTTGCATCCAGGAATAAAGCCTACTTGTTCATGGTAAATTACTCTATTAGAACATTCTTGCATTGCTATTAATATAAAGGAATACCCAAGACCAGGTAATTTATAAAGAAAAGAGGTTTAATTGGCTCCGCAGATCTGCAGGCCATTGAGGAATCATGATGCTGGTATCTGCTTAACATCTGGGAAGGCCTCAGAAAACTTATAATCATGGAAGAAGGCAAATAGGTAGCAGGCATGTCACATGGCCAGAGCAGGGACAAGAGAGAGGGAGGGGGCAGGTGCCACACACTTTTAAATGACTGTGTCTCACTACAACACACTCACTATTGTGAGAACAACACCAAAGGCAATGGTGTCAAACCATGAGAAATCACCCTCATGATCCAATCACCTCCCATCAGGCCTCACTTCCAACACTGAGGACTGCAATTCAAAATAAAATTGAGTGGAGACACAAATCCAAACCATATAATTCCATCACTGCCCCTCTAAATCTCAAGTTCTTCTCATGTTGTAAAATATAATCATGCATTTTCAATAGTCTCCCAAAGTCTTAAGTCATTCTAGCATTAACTCAAAAGCCCAAAATCCAATGTCTCATCTGAGATGACAGTAGTCTCTTCCACCTATGAACCTGTAATACCAAAACAAGTCAGTTACTTCCAAGGCAAGATTAGGTACAGGCATTGAGTAAATACTCCCATTCCAAAAGGGAAAAAGTCAAAAGAAAGGGGCTAAAGGCCCAATGCAAGTCCTAAATCCAGCAGAGCACTCATTAAATATTAAAGCTCCAAAATAATCTCCTTTGACTTCATGTCCCACCTTCAGGGCACGCTGGTACAAGCAGTGGGCTTATAAGGCCTTGGGCATCTCTGCACCTGTGGCTTTACAGAGTTCAGACCTGGAGGCTGCTCACACAGTTGTTGAATCACTGCAACTTTTCCATGCTGAGGGTGCAAGCTCCAGTAGATTGCCAAGACTTAGATTCCCAAGACTCACCCACACTTGCACACTGTTCATTGATGATAGGCTTAACACCACATGATAGCCTCCAAGGATTATGGCAGCCTTTGACCCCCGGAGCTACAGCCCAAACTGTATCTGGGCCTGATCGAGCTGACGCTGGAGCTGGAATGGCTGGGATGTGGGGAACAGTGTCCTGATACTGTGTAGGGCAGCCAGGCCCTGAATGTTGCCTATGAAGACAATCTTTCCTCTTGGGCCTCAGGGCCTGTGATGGGAAGGGCTGCTGCAAAGGTATCTGAAATGCCTTCAAGTCCTTTTCCTCACTGTTTTGGATATTAACACTTGGCTTCATTTTGTTATGCAAATTTCTCTATTTAATAACTAAAATAACTGTGGAGTGCTAGCTCCACAGCCTGCTTGAATTTGTCTCCCAAGGAAGCATTTTATTTTTCTACCACATGGCCACAGTACAAATTATTCAAACTCTTATGCTCTTTTTCCCTTTTTAATATAAGACCAAATTTATGTCATTTATTTGTTCCTGCATATGAGCATAGACTGTTAGAAGCAGCCAGGCTAACACTTGAATGCTTTGCTACTTAGAAATTTCTCTCACCAGATACAATAAATCATCACTCTCAAGTTCAAAGTTTCATAGATCCCTAGGGTAGAGGCACAATGCAGCCAAATTCTTTACTAAGGAATAACAAAAGTGATCTTTGCTGCAGTTTCCATTAAGTTTTTCACTTTCATTTGAGACTTCTGCAGCCTGGACTTCATTGTCCATATCACCCTTAGCATTTTGGTCACAACCACTTACCCAGTCTTGCAGATGTTCTAAGCTTTCCCTCATCCTCCTGTCTTCTTCGGAGCTGTCCACTCTTCCAACCTCTGCCTATTATCAAATTCCAAAGCTGCTGCCACATTTTCAGATATATTTACAGCAATACAGCAATATTTCATTTCTGGTACCAATTTTCTGTAATAGGCCATTCTTTCATTGTTATAAAGAAATACCTGAGACTGGGTAATTTATAATTAAAAGAAGTTTAATTGGCTGATGGTTCTTCATGATGTACAAGCATGGCAACAACATCACTTGGTTTCTGGGGATGCCTCAGGGAGCTTTTACTTATGTTGGAAAGTGAAGTGGGAGCAGGCACATCACATGGCAAAAATAGGAGTAAGAGACAGAGAGAGTGCCACATACTTTTTAACAATCAGATATAGTGAGAATTTACTCACTAATGTGAGGACAGCAACAAAGTGATGATGAGAAACCATTTATGAAAATCTGCCCCCATGATCTAAGCTGCTCCCACCAAGCCCCACTTTCAACTTTGTAGATTACAATTCAATGTGAGATTTGGATGGGGATACAGATTCAAACCATATCAATTAGCTATTTATTGCACTACTGGATTTGGCTTGCTAATATTTTTTGAGGATTTTTGTGTCTGTGTTTATCAGAAATATTGGTTTGTAGTTTTATTTTTATGTGTGTGTTCTTGCTGGTTTTGGTACCAGGATGATACTGGTTTCACAGAATGAGTCGGAGAAGAATTCCTCCTCCTTTATTTTTGGAATAGTTCCAGTAAGATTGGTACCAGGTCTTCACTGTACATCAGGTAGATTTCAGCTTGAATATGTCTGGTCCAGGGCTTATTTTGGTTGTCAGGTTTTTTTTATTATTATTATGATTGATTCCATTTTGCAAGTTTTTATTGGTCTCTTTAGGGTTTTAATTTCTTCCTGGTTCAATAACAGGAAATTGGGTGTTTACAGAATATTTTTTATGTTCTCTACATTTTCTAGTTTGTGCAGAGGTGTTCATCGTAGTCTCTAGGGATCTCTTTCATCTCTGTGGGATCACCTGTAATATTACATTTATCATTTTTAATTGTGCTTATTTGGATCTTCACATTTGTTCTTTGTTAATATACGTAGTGGTCGATTTTGTTTATTTTTTCAAAGAGCAAACTTTTCACTTTATTGATTCTTTGTGTGTTTTTTCTGGTCTCAATTTTATTTAGTTCTGCTCTGATTTTGGTTATCTCTTTTCTTTTTTTTTATTGTTATACATTAAGTTCTAGGGTACGTGCACACAACATGCAGGTTTGTTACATAGGTATACATGTGCCATGTTGGTTTGCTGCACCTATTAACTCGTCATTTACATTAGGTATTTCTCCTAATGCTATCCCTCCCCCTTTCTCCAACCCCATGACAGGCCCCTGGGTGTGATGCTCCCCACACTGTGTCCAAGTATTCTCATTGTTCAATTCCCACCTATGAGTGAGAACATGTGGTGTTTGGTTTTCTGTCTTTGGGATAGCTTGCTCAGAATGATGGTTTTCAGCTGCATCCATGTCCCAGCAAAGGACATGAACTCATCCTTTTTATGGCTGCATAGTATTCCATGGTGTATATGTGCCACATTTTCTTAATCCAGTCTATCATTGATGAACATTTGGGTTGGTTCTAAGTCTTTGCTATTGTAAATAGTGCCACAATAAACCTACGTGTGCATGTGCCTTTATAGCAGCATGATTTATAATCCTTAGGGTATATACCCAATAATGGGATCACTGGGTCAAACAGTATATCTAGTTCTAGATCCTTGAGGAATTGCCACACTGTATTCCACAATGGTTGAACTAGTTTTCACTCCCACCAACAGTGTAAAAGCATTCCTATTTCTCCACATTCTCTCCAGCATTTGTTGTTTCCTGACTTTTTAAATGATCACCATTCTAACTGGTGTGAGATGGTATCTCATTGTGGTTTTGATTTGCATTTCTCTGACGGCCAGTGATGATGAGCATCTTTTCATGTGTCTGTTGGCTGCATAAATGTCTTCTATTAAGAAGTGTCTGTTCACATCCTTTGCCCACTTTTTGATGTGGTTGTTTGTTTTTTTCTTGTAAATTTGTTTAAGTTCTTTGTAGATTCTGGATATTAGCCCTTTGTCAGATGGGGAGATTGCAAAAATTTTCTCCCATTCTGTAAGTTGCCTGTTCACTCTGATGGTAGTTTCTTTTGCTGTGCAGGAGATCTTTAGTTTAATTAGATCTCATTTGTCAATTTTAACTTTTGCTGTCATTGTTTTTGGTGTTTTAGCTATGAAATACTTGCGCATGTCTATGTCCTGAATGGTATTGCCTAGATTTTCTTCTAGGGTTTTTTATGGTTTTAGGTCTAACATTTAAGTCTTTAATCTATCTTGAATTAACTTTTGTATAAGGTGTAAGGAAGGGATCCAGTTTCAGCTTTCTACATATGGCTAGCCAGTTTTCCCAATTTCATTTATTAAATAGGGAATCCTTTCGCCATTTCTTGTTTTTGTCAGTTTTGCCAAAGATCAGATGGTAGTAGATGTGTGGTGTTATTTCTGAGGCCTCTGTTCTGTTCCATTGGTCTATATATCTCTTTTGGTACCAGTACCATGCTGTTTTGATTACTGTAGCCTTGTAGTAGAGCTTGAAGCCAGGTAGTGTGATGCCTCCAACTTTTTTTTTTTTTTGCTTAGGATTGTCTTGGCCATGCAGGCTCTTTTTTGGTTCCATATGAACTTTAAAGTAGTTTTTTCCAATTCTGTGAAGAAAGTTATTGGTAGCTTGATGGGGATGGCATTGAATCTATAAATTACCTTGGGCAATATGGCCATTTTCATAATATTTATTCTTCCTATCCATGAGCATGGAATGTTCTTCCATTTGTCTGTGTCCTCTTTTATTTCATTGAGCAGTGGTTTGTAGTTCTCCTTGAAGAGGCCCTTCACATCCCTTGTAAGTTGGATTCCTAGATATTTTATTCTCTTTGTAGCAATTGTGAATGGGAGTTCACTCATGATTTGGCTCTCTGTTTGTCTTTTATGGGTATATAAGAATGCTTGTGATTTTTGCAGATTGATTTTGTATCCTGAGACTTTGCTGAAGTTGCTTATCAGCTTAAGAATATTTTGGGTTGAGACGATGGGGTTTTCTAAATATACAATCATGTCATTTGCAAACAGGGACAATTTGACTTCCTCTTTTCCTAATTGAATACCCTTTTTTTCTTTCTCTTTCCTGATTGCCATGGCCAGAACTCCCAATACTATGTTGAATAGGAGTGGTGAGAGAGGACATCTCTGTCTTGTGCCAGTTTCAAAGGCAATGCTTTCAGTTTTTGCCCATTCAGTACAATATTGGCTGTGGGTTTGTCATAAATAGCTCTTATTAATTTGAGATACGTTCCATCAATACCTAGTTTATTGAGAGTTTTTAGCATGAAGGGCTGTCAAATTTTGTTGAAGGCCTTTTCTGCATCTGTTCAGATCATCATGAGTTTTTGGTCATTGGTTCTGTTTATGTGATGGATTATGTTTATTGATTTGCGTATTTTAAACCAGCCTTGAATCCCAGGGATGAAGCCGACTTGATTGTGGTGGATAAGCTTTTTGATGTGCTGCTGGGTTCGGTTTGCCAGTATTTTATTGAGTATTTTCTCATTGATGTTCATCAGGGATATTGGTCTAAAATTCTTTTTTTGTTGTTGTTGTGTCTCTCTCAGGCTTGGTATTAGCACCCTAATACCTAATATGAGGTGATGCTGGCCTCATAAAATTAGATAGGGAGGATTCCCTCTTTTTCTATTGACTGCAATCGTTTCAGAAGGAATGGTAGCACCTCCTCTTTGAACCTCTGGTAGAATTTGGCCATGAATCCATCTGGTCCTGGACTTTTTTTGGTTGGTAGGCTATTAATTATTGCCTCAATTTCATAGCCTGTTATCGGTCTATTCAGAGATTCAACTTCTTCCTGGTTTAATCTTGGAAGCGTGTATGTGTCCAGGAATTTATCCATTTCTTCTAGATTTTCTAGTTTATTTGTGTAGAGGTGTTTATAGTATTCTCTGATGGTAGTTTGTGTTTCTGTGGGATTGGTGGTGATATTCCCTTTATCATTTTGTATTGTGTCTATTTGATTCTTCTCTCTTTTCTTCTTTATTAGTCTTGCTAGTGGTCTATCAATTTTGTTGATCTTTTCGAAAAACCAGCTCCTGGATTCATTGATTTTTTGAAGGGCTTTCTGTGTCTCCATCTCCTTCAGTTCTGATCTGATCTTAGTTATTTCTTGTGTTCTGCTAGCTTTTGAATTTGCTCTTGCTTCTCTAGTTCTTTTAATTGTGATGTTAGGGTGTCAATTTTAGATCTTTCCTGCTTTCTCTTGTGGGCATTTAGTGCTGTAAATTTCCCTCACACACTGCTTTAAATGTGTTCCATAGATTCTCGTACATTGCATCTTTGTTCTCATTGGTTTCAAAGAACATCTTTATACTGCCTTCATTTTGCTATTTGCCCAGTAGTCATTCAGGAGCAGGTTGTTCAGTTTCCATGTATTTTTGCGGTTTTGAGTTTCTTAATCCTGCGTTCTAATTTGATTGCACTGTGGTCTGAGAGATAGTTTGTTGTGATTTCTGTTATTTCACATTTTCTGAGGAGTGCTTTACTTCCAACTATGTGGTCAATTTTGGAATAAGTGTGATGTGGTGCTGAGAAGAATGTATACTCTGCTCATTTGGGGTGGAGAGTTCTGTAGATGTCTACTAGGTCTGCTTGGTGCAGAGCTGAGTTCAAGTCCTGGACATCGTTGTTAACCTTCTGTCTCGTTGATGTGTCTAATATTGACAGTGGGGTGTTAAAGTCTCCCATTATTATTGTGTGGGAGTCTAAGTCTCTTTGTAGGTCTCTTAAGACTTGCTTAATGAATCTGGGTGCTCCTGTATTGGGTGCACATATATTAGGATAGTTAGCTCTTCTTGTTGAGTTGATCCCTTTACCATTATGTAATGGCCTTCTTTGTCTCTTTTGATCTTTGTTGGTTTAAGGTCTGTCTTATCAGAGACTAGGATAGCAACCCCTGCTTCTTTTTGCTTTCCATTTGCTTGGTAGATCTGCCTCCATCCCTTTATTTTGAGCCTATGTGTGTCTCTGCATGTGAGATGGGTTTCCTGAATACAGCACACTGATGGGTCTTGACTCTTTATGCAATTTTCCTGTGTGTGTCTTTTAATTGGTGCATTTAGCCCATTTACATTTAAGGTTAATATTGTTATGTGTGAATTTGATCCTGTCATTATGATGTTTGCTGGTTATTTTTCCCATTAGTTGATGCAGTCTCTTCCTAGCATTGATGGTCTTTACAATTTGGGATGATTTTGCAGTGACTGGTACCGATTGTTCCTTTCCATGTTTAGTGCTTCCTTCAGTAGCTCTTGTAAGGCAGGCCTGGTGGTGACAAAATCTCTCAGCATTTGCTTGTCTGTAGAGGATTTTATCTCTCTTTCACTTATGAAGTTTAGTTTGGCTGGATATGAAATTCTGGGTTGAAAATTTTTTTCTTTAAGAATGTTGAATATCAGCCCCCACTCTCTTCTGGCTTGTAGTGTTTCTACCTAAAGATCCACTTTTAGTCTGATGCACTTCCCTTTGTGGGTAACCTGACCTTTCTCTCTGGCTGCCCTTAACATTTTTTCCTTCGTTTCAACCTTGGTGAATCTGACAGTTATGTGTCTTTGGGTTGCTCTCCTTGAGGAGTATCTTTGTGGTGTTCTCTGTATTTCCTGAATTTGAATGTTGGCCTGCCTTGGCAGGTTGAGGAAGTTCTCCCGGATAATATCCTGAAGAGTGTTTTCCAACTTGGTTCCATTCTCCCTGTCACTTTCAGGTACGCCAGTCAAACTTGGATTTGGTCTTTTCACATAATGAAATCATCCACTGTGTTTAAGAAGAGTAGTTTGACAGAATATAAAATTCATGGCTGGTATTTCTTTTCTTTAAGATGCATAAGGAAATTTTTGAATGTATAAATATAGAGCCAAAAATGCAAAATAAAATACTGGCAAATAAAATTCAGCAATGCATTAAGTTCTTAACATTACCATATGTAAGTAGTAAATTTATCGCATAATCTAAACATAATTTTAGTGTAAATTCAGGAATATAAGAACTGCTCTACATAACGTTTTCTCATTTATAAATTAACCTGCCATATCAATCCTTCTTTTCCCTTCTTCCCAAACTGAAAATAAAACTAACTTTAAGGGGAAAATTCAAACATGTGTCAATCTGTGAGGGATGAATTAATAAAGCAACAAGAATTATCTGGCTGTCCCTTCCTAGTTATTATTAAGCAGTCAAAGAGGACAGAAAGCACATATGCATCATACATTTTCATCATTTTATCAGGAATGGAATCCAATGATGGATTCTACCATTACTTTCCAGAACAAATGACCTTTAGAATTCCTTCAGACACTTGGCAACGTATATATACTTGACCCATAGAAGGTAATTTTTAGTTTTCAATGTACATGATCGGTCTCATCCAAATTTGAGAAAGAATAAATATTTGCTAACAGTCTCTATAGACAGTCTCTGTCTGGGTCAAAAGACTGTATATATATCCATAACTGTATCTATATAGATATATAGTGCCTATGTGCATATATATGTGTGTGTTTTATACATATATATGCATGTGTGTGGTGTGTATGTGCATATGTATGAGTTTTATACATATATGTATGTATGTGTGTGTATATATATATATATATATATATATGTATATATAAAGAGAGAGAGAGAGACAGACAGACCGACAGACAGACAAAATTAAAACAAAGTTTAAAACATGGGCGAATGCTGTATTTGGGGGAAGTCTAGCATATTTTTAAAACTAAGAACTGTGTCTTTAGAGGGGTAACTTTAAAGACTTTCCTCATATAATTAGTGGACCACCAAGAAATATAAGTCCTCATTTCACTGCATGAAAAAAAATATTTCTTCTTGCTGTTCAAAACACATTAAGTGTTTTAGGGAGAGGAATTTAGCCTATGTTTTTCTTTGGAAAATCAAACTTACTTAAACAAGTAATACTGAGTTGCTTTCTATGTCATCTACAAGCCACAGCAATGAGTCACTAGTTCCTGAAACACGGTGTGGCTATACTTGGATTTTTGACATATATCTAAAGATGTTTTGGACACACATTCCTTCCAGCCACAGACCAAATGAGGGTAGCCAAGTTCTCCCTATGATGGAAAACACACACAAACCATAAGGAAAGCACATCAGAATAATAATATGCTTGTAAATGATGTGAAAAAAAGAGAGAGGGAACGGGATACTATGGGAAGAAGTCAGTCTTAGTTTTCCCTCACTTTTTCTTGACTTCTACCAGCTTTAGAGATTGTTTCACTTCCCCAGTGTGGGTGGACAGAGGCTTTGTTTCTTTCCCCTGCTGTCATGACAGTCTCTGTCCTGTCATTCTTTTCTTCACTCACTCAGATAATCTGCATAGTGAAGTAGAAGCTTGGCTTTCAAGTCAAACGGACAGACTTCAAGTCCCGGTTTTTCTACTTACTTGTGGTTTGACCTCAAGCAAGTTATTTTATGTTATTTCCCTGGGACTTTCTGAGCCTCAGTTTTCTCATATATTAAGAGAAGCTACCAGTATTTTTCTTTCAAGACTGTTGTGAAGGTTAAATAATGAGTATGAAAGGGCTCTAATTTGTTTTATTATTCACTCTACACTTGCAATGAATGAAAGGCACTTTTCTAGATCACTGAGAGCATAAAGTGAAATAAGACAATCTCTGCCTTTGAAGCAATTCGTTAAGATCTATATATTTTCTATCCTACATTATACCCTATACATGTGCTTATCAAAACTTCACTGGTTTATGCCTCATTACCTCAGGGTTTTGATCCAAAGTCTTCAATTTAATAACATAATTTATGATAATGTGTTCATGCCTCCTTAGGGCATCATAGATTACCCTTCAGGATATATAGACATTTTAAAATAGAGTTTTTGGAGACTATGGGACGAAGGAATATCTAGCAGTGGGAATTTTGAATGTCCCCTTCCCAAAGTTCATCTTTCTGTAAATAATGTTTAGAAGTGGTTTTGTGTACTCACAATGCATAGGAGACTAGTCTTGCTAATATTTTAGTGTAAGGAAAAAAGATAACTCCTTTTCAGGAAAGCAATTTGGCAAAATATGTCAAGAACTTTAAAGACGTTCACTCGCATTAACTTAGTAATTGCACTTCGAGGAATATCTTAGTAAGTTACATTTGAAAAAAACTGGTTTTCACATAAAGGTTTATTATAGTGCAAACAATTGCAAGCAGTGTAAATGACAAATGTCAAAAGAATGATTACATAAACTATACTATATCTATCTGATATAATGTTGTAGACCCATTAAAATTACTTTATGAATATTTTAATGCAGTAAGAAAACACTTACGTTACAAGGTTGATTAATATAAAATGCAAGTTGGATTTGGTATGAGTATACAAAGTTATATATATATAATATAAGCCAACTATATAAAATTGATTCATAATATAAAATATAAAGTGAGATATTTACTTATCCATTTAATGGATCTCTATTGAACATTTACTATTTGCTGGGTGCTTTCCCGATACTAGGTATATACAGGTGAACAAGACAAAACAGTTTCTGCCCTCATAGAATGAAAATAGCAGAGAAAAAGCTAGTTATTAACTATATAGAGTGTGATAAAGGAAATAAATTGAATTATGTGAAACAAAATACAGGAAACTAACAAGAGTAGGTGGTCAATGAAAGAGTTGATGAAGTGACATTTATGTTGAGACTTGAATAATGTGAAGATGTCAGTCACAAAGACTTGGGCAAGAGCTGTTTGGCAGAAGAGATGGCATGTGCAAAGACTCTGAGGAGATAATTGAGCTAGCATGTCCATGTAACATGAAAAGACCACTATCACAGATAATAGTGAGGTATGGAAAAGTGGTATGTGATAAATTTGGAGAGGTAAGTATGAGCTAGATTATGGATTGTCTTGTAGCTATGATTAAAAAGTTTGGGTTTTGTTTTAAGAGCCATTGAATGGCTAAAATTTTCATTCCATAAAAATAGTTAAAATCTATGTCAAAATGCACAATAAATAAAATCAAAAGGCAAGTACCAAACTGTGGGAAGGTGTTTGCAATCTATACAACAGAAAAAAAGTTACCTTTAGAAAACAAAGAGTTATTATAAATGAATAAGACAAAAAATGAATATCCCCATAAAAAAATGGACAAAATACATAACCTCATATTTCACTAAAAAACAATAAAGGTATTCATAAACACGAAAAGATCCAATCTCAATATCAATTACAAATTAATGGAAATATTAGATATATTTCTTCTATAAAAATAGCAAAATATAAAGGAAATGGTAATATGTGATTGCAGTGACTGTTCAGGGAAACAGGCATTGTTGAACTGTACATTGGTCCCTTTAAGAAAGGCACTTTTTTAGCAATGACATGTCTAGAAATATATGCTTATTAATTATTAATTATTCTTCTTGGAGTTTTGCAAAGCTTATCCTCAAGGAAACAAGTCTGATATTCTTTTCAGACACATGAGTCTATGATGAAGTCTCTGACATCTTGACATGAATGCATTGAATATTTATAGTTTAAAAGATGATGAGGGAGATGTCAATACTTTATTAAAAGTCTAAAATATGTAATTTAAAACACTTGAGCAATGTGTGCCCTTTCTGTTATCCCTCAAATCATACAACTGTCAACAGCAAACATTAACTGAGTGGTATTATTTAGTAGACACTGAGGATGCAGTAAGAAAGATGGAAGATAAAAACAGAGAAAATTTAATGAAATAAAAAGAGACAAGCCCTAGATCTTAAAGGAGAATAAATTTATGTAATTATGTGTTATTCTGAGTTTCTGTGAGTTACTGATACTATTCCACCAGAAGTTACCTGTGTGCTGGAAAATTACAAGAGCAAAGTGCAATCAGGTTCCAACAAGTGTTCTGACAAATGTAAAATGATAACCTGGCACAATCCTGGATGACAATAGCAAAAAAGCAAATATTTACTGAACACTGATTATATGCCAGACATTTAGCAAAGAAGTATGCATTTAACTTTGAAAAAAAATCATATGAAATAGATGATATTATCTCCATTTTTTACATGATAAAACTGAGATTCAGAGCGTTTAAATAATTTGTCTAAGGTCATACAGCTGGCAGATGATAGAGTCAGGTTTCATTTCAGAGAATCTGAACACCTTATTTGTACTAAGGAATGATGAACATAAAAACTGTTATTTTATAGCAGTTTACCGTATATAAAGAGATGTCACACAAACTCATATAATCCCTACTAAAATTTTTAGAGATAGGTATTGTTACTATGTCCATTTCACTAATTAGAGAATAAGCTCAGAGAAACTAAGTGAAGTAAACCCAAGGTTAGAGAGCCACTAAGGGAACATACTTAGGTTATCTGACTCTAAATACTATTTTTCCATGACACAACAGTCAGTGGTTATAGGCTTTCACATTTTGGGTTGTCTCAAAATGCAGCACATAATACTTAATCATGTCCATGTCTTACTAATACAGTCCATCCGATGCTTTCTTGCTTTCAACTTATTAAACTTTGGTTATTAAAGCTTTAAAAGGAACATCTCTTTTGTGGGGAGAGAGTTGTGTGGGAATGTGTTTGTGTGTGCATGCATAGGTGTGTGAAAGAGAGAGTAAAAGAGAGACAGAGACAGATATACATAGTGAGATAGAAAGAGTCAGAAAGCAAATCAGAGAAAGAGAATAAAACAGATATACACACAAAAGCGCCATGAAAAAAGACTAGGAAGAAAATAGAGTATAAAAGTAAACTTCTAGAAATAAAAAAAGTACATAAAAACAATGAGATACTTATAGGGGGACATCTAGAATTGGCCAAGATTTTTAAAAAGGAAAATATGAAACAGTGATGAAACTGCTGATAGTCTAAATTAATATACTATCATAAATGCCATAACCACATTAAAGTTGTTCTTTTAAAGGCTTTAATGACCAAACAAAGATTAATGTCAATTTGAGAGCAAGAAAGTATCTGCTAGACTCTATCAGTAAGATATGTACATGATTAGGTATCATGTGCTTCATTTTGAAGCAACCCAAAATGTGAAAACTAGTAACAACCGACTGTGGTGTCATGGAAAGAACATACTATTTGGAGTCAGATAAACTGAGTCTGAGTCATTAGTGGCTCTCTAACCTTGGTTTTATTTGACTTAGCTTCCCTGAATCTATTTCTTAGTCAGCAAAATGGGGATAGTAACAATACCCATCTCTAATAATATTAGTAAAGATTACATGAGTTCATGCGACAGAATTTTATAAAAGGTAAAGAACTATAAAAATACTAGTCTTTGGAGAGTAATTTTGCATTTCAAATCTCTGAGAAAAGGAGCATTATTTTGACTTTGACCCTACATTTCAACTTTTAGGAATTTATCCTAAAGAAATAATCAAGGATACAAACATATTATCTACAAGGATGCTCATCACAGTAGAGTTTATAATAACAAAATATTGGTGACAACTTAAATTGTAACATAACTTGTGACCTACACAATCAAAAAAATGAATACTTTGCAGCCAAATAAAATGGGGATATAAATGATTATTCACAAAGGAGAGATGTTCACGGTATACTGTTAGTAAGAGAAGTAGATTGCAAAACCTTATTAGCATTATATTTCAAATGTTAATGGTTTCCATTAAATCATGTGTATTAGTCCATTCTCACATTGCTGTAAAGAATTATCTGAAACTGGGTAATTTATAAAGAAGAGAGGTTTTAGTGGCTTGCATTTTTCACAGGCTGCACAAGAAGCAAGGCTAGGGAAGCTTCCTGTGGAGGAAATTTACAATCATGATGGAAGATGAAAGGGAAGCAGGTAAGTCCTACATGGAGGAGGAAGACAGCGAAGTGGGAGGTGCTACAAACATGTAAACTACCAGATCTTATAAGAATTCCAAGACAGCATTAGGGTGATGGTGCTAAACCATTATAAACCATCCTCATGATCCAATCACCTTCCACCAGGCCCCACCTCCAACACTGGGGATTACAATTCAACATGAGTTTTGGGTGCGGACACAAAGTTAAACCACATCATTTTGCCCCTGGGCCTTCCCAAATCTTATGTCCTTTTCACATTACAAAAACAATCATGCCTTCTCAACAGTGCTTCGTAGTCTTAACTCATTCCAGCATTACCTCAAAAGTCCAAGTCCAAAGTTTCATCTGAGACAAGGCAAGTCCCTTCCACCTATGAGCATGTAAAGTCAAAAATAAGTTAGTTTCTTCCAAGATACAATAGGGGTACAGGCACTGGGTAAATGCTCCCATTCCAAAAGGGAGAAATTGGCCAAAACAAAGGGGCTACAGACCCCATGCATGTCCAAAAACCAACAGGGCAGTCATTAAATCTCAAAGCTCCAGAATAATCTCCTTTGACTCCATGACTCACATCCAGGCCACAATGATGCAAAAGGTGGGCTCCTATGGCCTTGGGAAGCCCCACCCCTGTGGCTATGTGGGGTACAGCCCCCACGGCTGCTTTCATGGGCTGGTCTTGAGTGCCTGTGGCTTTTCCAGGGTCATGGTGCAAGCTGTCAGTGGATTGACTATCCTGGAGTCTAGAGGATAGTGGCCCTCCCCTGAGAGCTCCTCTAGGCAGTGCCTCGGTAACAACTATGTGTAGGGCCTCCTCCAACCTCACATTTTCCCTCCTCACTGTCTTAGTAGAGGTTTTCCATGAGCACTTCATCCCTACAGCATTTTTCTGCCTGGACATTCATGTGTTTCCATACATCCTCCTAAATCTAGGAAGAGGCTTCCAAGCCTCAACTCTTGTCCTCTTCACACCCGCAGGCTTAACACCATATGGAAGTTGCCAAGACTTATGGCTGCCACCTTCTGGAACAGTGGAGCAGTGGCTTGAGTCATTTCTGAAGTCCTTTTAGCCATGGCTAGAGCTGAAGTGGCCAGCACACAGGGAGCAGTGTCCTGAGGTTGCACAGGGAAGCAGAGCCCTGGGCCAAGCCTGCAAAACCATTATTTCCTCTTAGACTCCAGGCCTGAGATGGGAGGGTTGCCACAAAGGTCTCTGAAATGCTTTCGAGGCATATTCCCCAGTGTCTTACCTATTAACATTTGGCTCTTCTTTACTTATGCAAATTTCTGCAGCCAGCTTGAATTCCTCCTCAGCAAATAGGTTGGAATTTTCTACCACATGGTCAGGCTGCAAATTTTCTAAACTTTCATGCTCCACTTCCTTTTTAAATATAAGTTCCAGTTTCAAATCATCTGTTTGCTCACACATATGATTTTATGCTGTTACAAGCAGCTAGGCCATATCTTGAATACTTTGCTGCTTAAATATTTCTTTTGCCAGATATCCTGAATCATCTCTCTAAAGCTCAAATTTCCACAGATCTCTAAGACAGGGCACAATGCTACCAACATCTTCGCTAAAGCATAGCAAGAGTGACCTTTACTCCAGTTCTCATCTTCATCTGAGACCACCTCAGCCTGTACTTCATTGTCTGTATCACTATCATCATTTTGGTCACAACAATTTAATAAATCTCTAGGAAGTCTCAAACTTTCTCTCGTCATCCTATCTTCTTCTGAGCCCTCCAGACTGTTCCAACCTCTGCCCATTACCCAGTTCTAAAGCTGCTTCTATATTTTTAGGTATCTTTATAGCAATGTCCCACTTCCCTCATACTGATTTTCTGTATTATTCTATTCTTGCATTGCTATAAAGAACTACCTGAGAAATGGGTAATTGAAAAAGAAAAAGGGTTTAATGGGCTCACAATTTCACAGGCTGTAGAGAAAGCATGGCTGGGGAGGCCTCAGGAAACTTACAATAATTGTGGAAGGCAAAAGGGAAGCAGACATGTCATGGATGGCTTGAGCAGAAGGAAGAGTGAAGAAGGAGGTGCTACACACTTTTAAACAACCAAAACTCGTGAGAACCCTATATGAGATAGCACTAGAGGGAAAGTGTTAAACCATTAGAAACCACCCTCATGATTCAATTGCCTATCACCAGTACCCACCTCCTACATTGGAGAATTACAATTCAGTCTGAGATTTGGGTGGGGACACAGAGCTGAAACATATCAGTAAGGATAATGAAATTATGGTTGATTTATACTTTTCTTTCTTTTATTCTTTCTTTCTTTTCTTCCTTCCTTTCTTTTTCTTTCTTTCTTTCTTTTTCTTTCTTTCTTTCTTTCCTGCTTCTCTTTCTCCTTCCTTTTCCCCTTTCTTCCTTTCCTTTTCTTTTCCTTCCTTCCTTCCTTCCTTCCCTCCCTCTCTCCTTCCTTCCTTTCTTCTTTCCTTCCTTCCTTTCTTCCTTCATTATTGCTTTTCTTCTGTCTTTTTTCTGTGTTTTTTTTCTACTCATTTTTGTGTGGAAAATGTTTTTTCAGTAAAGGAATAACCTTTGTTATTAAAAATTCTTTTTTAAGAAAAAAGAAAAGAAAATCACTTTATTAGAGAAAGTACATTAAAGAAAAACAAGAAGAAATTATAATAAAAGATTATATTGAAGAAGATACTTGAAAAATTTATAATCACTTCTCTATCTCCAAAGCTTAAAAATTGTTCATTAAGAGTGTTTTGCTCACTAAATCAGAGACACTGGTCAAAAAATATTTCAATATAATCCTTTGTAAACTCCACACATGAGCACTTTAATTAATAGCTCATCTGAAAGCTGTGAAGACAACTAGGAACTAGGCATCAGTGAAGGTTTCGGCATGAAAACATTTTGTATGAAGTCTCTCCTCCTTCCATCTCCATCAAAATGAAAACTTGCATTCACTTTCAGGTATGAGGTGAATCTTGAATGATGCCGCATTTTCACATGCTCAACTCCCCTTATGGCTTCTGTACTACCAATTCTGCCTCAATCTAAAAACACCAAATACACAGTTTTTTTTTTTAACAAGGCTCAGTGGAAGCTCTCAACACTCTGTAAGGGTCTCCATACTAAATACACAAGAGACAATATTCCCAAACACTGGCATAGAAACCCAGTATATATAATCCTTCTATTACCCTATGTTCCTATAACATGTAATAAACTTTCAGTTGTTAGGAAGTAATTAGAGAAATAAAAAACAGGGTTATATTTAGTGAAGGATTTTGTGAAGGCTAAAGGCATTTGATGGTTCTACTGCTTTAAACTGTCCTGGCTAAGAGCAGCGAAGTATTTTTGGTGGAACATTTTAGAAGGATGATGCCTTGTCTACAGAGGTGAAATATGTTAATAATCAGAGAAACATGCATCATAAGTAATGCAACTGTGTTAGTTCTCCCGAGAAACAGAAACAGTAAGACAGATAGATAGATAGATAGATAGATAGATAGATAGATAGATAGACCTGAGGAGATTCATGATTCACAATTCACATAATTATCAAAGTTGAGAAAGCTCCACCAAATACTGTCTGCAAGTTGGAGAACCAGAAAAGCCAGTGGTATAATTCAGTTCAAAGGCTGCAGGCCTGAAAACAGGGTGGGGATAGGGAGATGGGAGGACAGAGTGTTGGTGTAAGTTCCAGAGCCCAAGGCGCAAAAATCAGATGTCATGTCTGAGGGCTGGAGTAGACGATGTCTCAGCTAAAGAAAGGAAAGAATTCACCCTTTCTCCTTTTTGCTTTACTCAGTTCCTCAACAGATTGGATGATGCCCACCCACATTGATGAGAGCAGATCTTCTTCATTCAACCTACTTATTCAAATGTTAATCTCTTACAGAAAGACCCTAATATAGTTCGGCTGTGTTTCCATCAAAATCTCAACTCGAATTCCCACGTGTTGTGATTCTTGTGATATTGAATACATCTCATGAGATCTGTTGGTTTTAAAAAGGGGAGTTTCCCTGCACAACTCTCTTCTCTTGCCTGCTGCCATGTGAGACATGCCTTTTACCTTCTGCCATAATTGTGAGTCCTCCCCAGTCATGTGGAAATGTAAGTCGATTAAACCTTTTTCTTTGGTAAATTGCCCAGTCTCAGGTATGTCTTTATCAGCAGTGTGAAAAAGGACTAATACAGTAAGTTGGTACCAGTAGAGTGGGGTGCTGCTGAAAAGATACCTGAAAATGTGGAAGTGACTTTGGAACTGGGTAACAGGTTGGAACAGTTTGGAGGGCTCAGAAAAAGTCAGCAAAATGTAGAAAAATTTGGAACTCCCTAAAGACTTGTTGAATGGCTTTGACAAAAATGCTGATAATTACATGTACAGTGAAATCCAGGCTGAGGTGGTCTCAGATGGAGATGAGGAACTTGTTGGGAACTGGAGCAAAGGTGACTCTTGTTATGTTTTAGCAAAGAGACTGGTGGCATTTTGCCCCTGCCCTAGAGATTTGTGGAACTTTGAACTTGAGAGAGATGATTTAGTGTATCTCTTGGAAGAAATTTCTAAGCAGCAAAGCATTCAAGAAGTGGCTTGGGTGCTGTTAAAGGCATTCAGTTTTAAAAGGGAAACAGCATAAAACTTTGGAAAATTTACAGCCTGACAATGTGACAAAAAAGGAAATCTCATTTTCTGAGGACAAATGCAAACCCACTGCAGAAATTTGCATAACTAACAAGGAGCCAAATGTTAATCACCAAGACAATGGGGAAAATATCTCCAGGGCATTTCAGAGGTCTTAACTGCAGTCCCTCCCATCACAGGCCCAGAGGCCTAGAAGGAAAAAATGGTTTTGAGGTCCAGGCCCAGG